>NC_059077.1:6371454-8788257 GCF_020497125.1 Mauremys mutica
GGTGCGACCTTAATAAAAATGTGGCAAGGAGGTAGGATTTGGATCTGAATTAAGGTCAAGGTGGGATTCAGGAACTGGTTTCAAGGTTGAATGAGAGGAAGGATCTGGATTAGATAGCACCAAACTCTAGCAAGCTATTCTCATGACATACTGGGGGTCAAACTTGCAAAAATCACCACAGAGGCCAGACCACCTCTCATCTCAAGACAGCATCTGAGGATAACAGCGGGTCTCATGCATCTGATTCAGAACCAGAAGAAATTGGAGCTTTCCAGTTTGGGATCGGACCAAGAACTAGAATGGTATAAGTGGATTCAGAGGCTCCAAATCTGAATGCTGCATGGTCCCAATAGGTTTGGACTCAAAGTTCCAGTTTGGGTCCCTCTGTAGCCCAAACGATGCAAACCTCCTACAAGACATGAAATCATAGCAATCCCATGTCTTGCGATATTTGCAGAACAGCTGGAAATACAGCAAGCAGACCTCTGGTGTTTTCTACTAATTCTCTCCCCTTCTTGCACCAGTATCGCGAAGAAATCAGACCTGAAGGTACATGTGAAAATGAAAAATAACTTTCCCCGTTCCCCTCCCTTAAGTTAACCGAACTTTTCAAATACCAACAAGTTTCAGCCAAGTCAGGAGTGATGACGGACATGTCTCTACTGGACTCTCTCATCCCGGAATGGCAGCAGCAGCAGCATTTTGGCTGTCTCTGCACCAGGGTCACCGAAAAGGATGGAGATGCCTGCAGCCCAGTCATTGATTCTGAATCCTTGACCCCTCAGGCCTGGGCTTTTCCAAAGTGCTGGGAGATGCACAACGCCAAATCAAGACAACAAGACTCAGCACTTTAGGGGAAAAAAAACCTGGCCCAAGGTGTCTCCTGGTGAGCAGCCAGGATTGAAATCAGACCACTTTCGAAATATTGGCCACAGCGTACTTATTCCAAGATCCTAGTGGTCTTGGACATGACAGTTTTCCTGACTCTTTTGCAGAGCTCGTTGTGATTCCCACAGCATGCACTTGAGGGCGCCGTTTGGTTACGCTTTCCTCCTCCCTCATCCGCATGCAGAAGTGCAGGCGACAGAACTTTGATTTAAAACCTGCCTAACAGTAAATGACCTCCACAGAGTTTATGCTTATGAAGATCACTGTAGCAAAATTAGCCATTAAACATCTTTATTCTCCCCCCACACCCCTGTCTTTTAAACTGAAGGTTAAAGCCGAGACGCGGTGGAACGGCATTCTCGGACAAATATGAAAAATCAGAATGGCCAGGGTTCTCCCATAGTGCTGCAGAGCCAATTCCTGCCTCAACAGCCTGCGTTAGAATCCTCTCCTCCTCCTCTCATTCCGTCAAGAGACAGCAGGGCATGCAGGGCTAGCAGCACAGACTACCCAGTAGCCACAGCACCGAAAGGGAGAGTTCTTTTTTAATTAATCCACAGGGGAAGAAAAAGAAGAGGCATCCTCACTAATAACCACCCAATCCTCCCCCATCATCCACGCACAGCGTTTGTGCTGAGGAAGAAGGTGGGATGTCCACTCTTGTCTTCTTGCACCCGTTTCTCCTGTTCTCTGCCTGTGGCACACAAAAGCGTAGTCTCTTGAGGACTGAAAATGCTTGGGCCTAACCCAAGTTACTGGGCTCACCACAGGGGTGACTGGGTGAAATTTAATGGCCTGTGTTACACAAGATGTCAGAGTCAGATGACCTAATGGTGGCCTTAACTCTATAAAATCTAGAAGAAAAGAACCAAGTGAAACACAGCAAGTGGGCCAGGGACAACGGGTCTTCAACTTGAGATACCTCGGACTCCCTGTTGAACCTTTCACCTGTATGTCACTGGTTGAACTGCAGCCTAGATCGGTAAATACGGCAAGAGACCTGACGGCTGTTCAGGTGGCCTATCCAGAATGAGTTGGTGAGTCTCAGTGCAGTTTCTAATGGAGAGCGGACTGCACGCCCCAACCACCCACAACAGTTCTAAGTAACTGGCCACCTTGTTGGGAGTCACAGCAGAGACGGGTTGAATTGGTGTGGAGAAGCAGATTGATATACTGTCCGTGCTACACGTGGCCCCACCAAGACAGGATTGAGACATTGCCCAGGGCAGCAGGGGAAGCTTGGCATGGTTACTGTCCATGCTACGCTTGTTTGATGGAGGCGGGGACATCAGCCTCTTTCATTGACAAGAAAGAAAGAACGAAAGAAAGGTTGGTAGGTAGATAGGTAATGGTCTGTCTCTTGACAAACCATCGGTGCAGCAAACATGTTATTGGCACCATATATGGGTAAACTTTGCACTGTTGCCTGACCACAAGTTGTGTGTGTCCCTCTTTCTCTGTCCCACACTTTGGGATGCAACCAACCATGCACCATATTGGACGAGACTCTCAAACACACACATGCTTGCATAGGTCTCTCTCTCTCTTTCCCTCTCTACAACTCTTCCCTTTTTACTCTTCCCGCTGAGTTTATCCCCCTCCCCTTCCCAGACAGCTTTTCTTAAGAATATTTTCTTCAAAACAAAAGAGGCTGCTTCTGATGTCTGACTACCCCCACTACTCCCTTTCATTGGAGACCGTCATACTGTGCCTTTCACTCAGACAGATCTTTTAAAGCCTTTAACTCATCTCCAAGCTATTTCACGCCTTTGTTTCTCCAGGAGCCGCTATACTCCTCTCCATCTAGCTTTCTGAGCTTTTGCTATTTCAGCAGAGATGTCAAAACTTTTGCATTGGAAAAAGAAATCCCGGTGGGGGCAGTACAATGGTAATCTGAGAAGAAAGTCCAGAACAAGAGTGTAACATAGATCATCCTGTTAGTATAAAGATAGGGGAAGGAATTTGAATCTCCTATCCAAAAATCTAACAATGCCTTGTAATGGAAACCTCTATCAGTTGTAGCTGCCCGTTACTGTAGTACAACTCTGCAAGTGGTAGTGCTTAGAGCCGAGCATCTAAAATACAGCAACACATTCTCTGATCCAATAGTCTTTCTGTTGTTATTTATATTCTGACAGAGCCTAAAGGACCCAGCCTACTTGGGCCCTCATTGCACTATGTGAAAATGAGGACCAAAAGGCAGATGGGAGTAGAGAGAACCACTGGGGTGTGCTCATGGCTGTAGAATGCCCGTTTGCCTCGGTGTCCCTGAAATCCTGCCGAAGGGGAGAGCTCCTCCTCGTCCTCTCTCCTCCTGAGAGGCTCCTGTTACAGGGGAAGAGGGAATGAGATTCCCTCAAGTGAACAAACAAGGAGGCGGATGCAGATTTGGCTGTAAACTGAACCATCGCTGGGCGGGTCTCATTTTCCAGCTGTCGTGGTGGGTCAAGGCACGTGGGGGTGGACCTGCCAGGCCTGCAGCCCTGAGGAGAGGCATCACACAGAGCCAAAGAGAGAGAGGCGGACAGATGGACACAGAGAAGAGGGGCCAGGGCTGCTCCATAGTGGAAGACTCAGGAGCAGGAGTTCAGCGCAGCTATCCCTATTGGGGGAGGGATAGCTCAGTGGTTTGAGAATTGGCCTGCTAAACCCAGGGTTGTGAGTTCAATCCTTGAGGGGGCCAATTAGGGATCTGAGGCAAAAATTGGTCCTGCTAGTGAAGGCAGGGGGCTGGACTCGATGACCTTTCGAGGTCCCTTCCAGTTCTAGGAGATTGGTATATCTCCAAGTATTAAAAAATTAGCAGCTCAAATACCCCACACCATGTACTCACCGTAGCGCTGCTTCAGTCTCAGCGGCTGGAGAATTCAAGCAGCTGAACCACAGCCTTGCTAACGTTGCCTGTTTTCCATCTGCCCACCCGGTTGCGGTAGCACCGGCCATGGTGGATGGGGTGAGCGGAGAGCAGGTCGCTCCTCGCCAGTGCAATGCTGCTTCTCCTGCTTAGCCATAAAGCAATGTAAATCAAGCATGCCATCCGATCTAATTGCACGTTCATATAGGGCTTAATTGGTAACATTCCTGCAATTGAGATCCTCAACCTTCATGTTGCACTGAGCCCCTCTCGGAGACTAATGAGCTTTATATAACAACAAACATTTAGGGCTGTTGTTCTAATTCATTAGCATAATGGGCAATACGATGAGCAGTTATGATAACAAACACTAATAAGAGGAACGTGCGACACTTATCCCCAGCAATGCCAGGCCATACGGTGTATGATCACACAGGCTGCAGGGATGGCAAAAAGGGTCAGGGAGTCCTTTCGGGGAAGTTCTCTGGCCTGTGTTTTGCAGGAGGTCAGACTAGATGATCTTTTTCGGCCATTGAATCAGAATCTTTTCTGAGATCTCCCCCTATGATATTAACAGGTATCTCACCACTGAGCTCATGTGAGAAAGGGCAGTGGCTCCCATTCACCTGCTTCTCCCCACTGTAGAACGTCCCATGATGCATAACGAAGGAGTGGTGTCTAGTGGCTAAAGCACAGGACTGGGGCTCAGGACCCTTGGATCTGCTGCTGACCCCTGGCCGTGGGACCTACTTGAGTCATGCACCCTCCCTTTGCTTCAGTTCCCCTTATGCAAAATATTGATGATAATACTTCATTCCACAGCAGCGTCAGCACATTTACGAAGCACTTTGTGACCCCAGATGGCCAACAGGTGCAAAGCATCATTATTGCATGGCTTGTCCTCCATGGATTTGAAAGCAAAAAAATCCTAAACCCTCCAGAGCTGGTATTCCATGTACTGAGATTTCAATGACCTGTGGCTTGATTGTTCATAGCCAAGAGGAATGCTGCTCTTCATGGAACAGTTTTTTAGAAGTTTGCCGTCACAGCTCAATGACTGTAGGTTGGTGCCCTTCGCTGTTGCACAAGAGTTCAGGTCTGAGCTCTTGCTGCCGGAGATGGAGGGAACCTTGGTGCTCGCAAAAGGAAAACAGGGTAATCTGAAAAAGCCCACTTTGGGGATGTCCACACTGCAATGTAAGCCCAGCATTGCAGAACTTGAGTGAGCAGACCCAGGTTTGTTAACCTAGGGCTTGAGCATCTACACTCATTTGTAACCCCAGGTTAGGAATTGTTGAATCCTGGGTCCCAACCAGGGGCTTCCGTTTCTACTCTGGATGATGCAGCCCACATCCAACCATACATATCCCAGATGTTCTCATGCCCTCCCAAAATGTCGCTGCTCTAACCCTTTGTTTGTGCTGCAGTGTGGGAAAAGTTGACTGTCCCCCAAACATCACTATCCAGAAGGCAAAGAAAGTTGGGCCACGTGATTGTGGGATACTTTTGGCAGACTCCCAGAGCTTGAGGCTAGTGGGGCCAGGTCTACACTGCAAAGCAATAGGGCTTAAACCCTGGGTCCTGGCTTGACTCAGGCTTGGACCCCCCACCCCTGAGAGGTCCTGGGACCCTGAGTCCGAGCCTGGGTTAGTGAATTTGTGTGTAGACAGAAGGGGAGTTGGACTTGATCCTGAGTTCGAACCCTGGGCTTATATTGCAGTGTAGACAGACCCTTTGTGACCACAGAAGCCAGCCTACCAAATTCTCAGTGAACACCAGGGATTCCTATAACCATTCATGGCTGAGTAGTGCAAATGGTTCCCCCAAAGTTGGTGCATTTTCTCAACGCCTCACTGCATGTTTCTAAGGTCCTGTACAAAGCCTATCATATCCACTGAAAGTTAAGGGGTATTATTCTTGGGGAGCATTACATTACTTAGATTTGGTAAGAGCAGACTCAAGCCTTCATCTACTCATTTTCCAGAGGTCAAGTTTCTTTGCAATTTTTTCCATACATGTCTTGACTTCCTGATTTTCGCTGAAGTTGGCAGTGGAAACCTCAGCCCACCACCAGAAAAGTTCACTCATGTACTTAGTTCCAGCCCAGCCGAAGACAGAAAATACTGGAATCCTCATGGAAAAGCCTGTTACGTGGTTTTCAGAGCAGGGATCTGAAGAAGGTGAATGCTTATGCAGGCTGAATCTTTCAAAAATTGCCCATCTCTGCTTTATTCTCTGTTTTTGTGATGTGCATAGACCTGGTTTAATCTAATGGAGATTATGCAGATGGGCTGTAGGAAAGATAGGTACTGTATATAGGATAATGCTCCACCCTCAATTACACCAAAACAACCATATTGACTTTAATAGGATCAGATAAGTGTGAATGAGGGCAGAATAAAGTCTGTATCCTTTCACTTTAGTTGACTGTAATATCAAATCTCTTGGTTAGGTGAGGAGTATTTTTTCCTATTAGTTCTCCTAGCAATGGAAACATTCTTTCACCCACAAAACCACAAGCATGAACATTGAGTGATAGGCATTCCACAGGCTGAGAATTATAAGGCCACAAAAACGTATGATTTCTAAAATTTATGGCCAACTTTACTACAATGGAAATATTTTTCTAATTGAGGTTTACACTGCCATTACGCTGCTAATTTAATTATCCCCTATATTTCATCCATCATAATCTGATCTTCTTGAAGAAGAAAGTAGTTCATCCCCTTGACAAGAGCTGAATTGACTAAGAAGGGAATGGAGGAATTTGCAACTCTAACGGGATCATGCTGTAATAAAGAATGTATAAAGGGGGTGTTTAAAAAAAAGAAAAGAATCTACTGGGATAAATACATTGAAGTAGCCCAAGTCAGGCGACAAGCAAGAGCCGTACAGAAAGTAGGCGTATATGGCATCCGTGAAATCCTGTGCAGTTTTCTCATGCAAGAGACTATAAGAAATTTGCAAGGGACAAAAACAGAAAAGATTGCAAAATTCATGGCTGCTTGTGAGTTAATGCAACAAACAAGAAACCATTCCCTCCTTCAGTGGGGTTAGTAGGTGGGGTCCACACTGTCCTTGGGGACCCTGCTCCTCAGACTCCCTCCCGGGCAGCCAAGTAAAGCAATCGGCCTTTTGTCTATATAACCAGCAGATGTAGACCAAGACCCATCAATTTGTTTCACTTTGGATAATAAAGATCCACTTAGGCCAGCACTTTCCTCTGGGTCTCTCAATGAGTCCTAGTATTTGTCTGATAGACTATCAGCTCCCCAGGGTAAGAGTTACCTTATTATGTGCATTGTACAGCACCAAGCACAGTGTTAGCACATCACAAACAAACAGCAACCACCAGCAGCATGCTCTGGATTAACTGGGTGACCCAGCAGATACTCAAAAACAATGAGAAGTCCGGTGGCACCTTAAAGACTAAGGCCACGTCTACACTACCCTACGGATTGGTGGGTAGTAATCGATCTATCAGGGATCAATTTATTGTGTCTTGTCTAGATGCGATAAATCGATCCCCGAATCGACGTCCATACTCCACCTCGGCAGGAGGAGTAAGCGGAGTCGACGGGGGAGCCACGGAAGTTGACTTGCCGCCCTGAGGACGGCCAGGTAAGTTGAACTAAGATACTTCGACTTCAGCTACGCGAATAGTGTAGCTGAAGTTGCGTATCTTAGATTGATTCCCCCACCCCCAGTGTAGACCAGCCCTAACAGATTTATTTGGGCATAAGCTTTCGTGGGTAAAAAACCTCACTTCTTCAGATGCATGTGAAGAAGTGGGTTTTTCCACTCACGAAACCTTATGCCCAAATAAATCTATTAGTCTTGGATACAGATTCTGTATCCCATTCACACCGTCTCTGCAGCTAGCAAAATGACCACACCACCTTCCCTCCTCCCCCATGCCAGCAGCAGGGAGTCATCTAAACATAGGCACAAATCTATCAGGAAGGTTGCCTGTAATCCCTTAGTCGGAGTGTGTATTTGGTGACCTACAGTGGTAGCAGTACCACGATTCAGGAAGAGAGAGAACAATCTCCAGCTGCTTTCAATGAGTGGGGGAAGACATGGTCATGATGGGGGAAGACATGGTCATTTGAAGCCTACCTGAACCTAGAGATCAATACCACTGATCCTGAGACAATCCGGACCACAATGGGCATCATGTGCCCAAACAACGCTTCTCTGTTTTCTTTCTTTCAGGCCGAGTCTCTCACGCCAGGGGCTGCTAAAATTCTCACCATGTTTGAACTCTCCTCCACCCGCTACGGCAATACATATTAAAAGCTTGATATGGTATTGTGCTATTCTTCTTTCTCCCTGTCTCTGCTGGCTTTTTGATCCACTAAAACTTACACCTCCAAACCTCCAACTATTGGATTAAAAGCAACCGATTGGATGAAAAGCAATGACTATTAGTTTCAAAAGGAAAGGTGGGAAGGAAATGGGCAGGGGTCTCATTGACAACCATGTGTCCCCCCCATCAGCAGTGACAGCTCCATCCATTTATTTACAGCTCGTCTGTGCAAGATGGAATGATGGAGCCTCGCTTAATGACTTCAGAACTAGTGCTACTGTTACTCCAAATCAATTTGCCATTAAATAGCAACGACTTGGAGCGTTTCCACTGTACAGTCTGATTTTCTGAAAGGAGAGGAGACAGGAATTAGTATCTCTGTAGGTGCTGAAAAGTTGATTTCCTCCAACAAAGATTAGAAATCTTAACAGATCTGCACGGTTTTCTGATGTATATTTCAGTGACATTTGACGGTTTTCAAAGTGCAAATCCCAGGCACTTAGAAACAGAAAAGGTTTTGCCCAGTGAAAGTCTTATCTGCCATAAAAGCAATGGAGCTTTTTCTGGAAAGCTAAGCTCCAGAGTTGCTTGACAGTACACACCACAGATGGACATTAATCTCTCCAGATTCCCATATAAAAGTCTCTCAGGAACACGGCCCTAAACATATTCTTAGTACAAAATAGATCATCTTAAATTACAAATGAGAAGGGATGGTGTTTGGGTTGGTCTAGTGTCTAGGACGTTGAACTGAGAGGCAGAAGAACAAGGCTCTATCCCATCAAGTCACTTCATTCATTCACGGATTCATACATTCTGGGACCATTAAATCTTCAAGTTTGACCTCCTGCATATCACAAAGCCATAGAATATCACCCAGTTACCCCTATACTGTGCCCAACAACTTGTGTTTCTTCCTGAAAGACATCTAGCCAGGACTGTAACACATCCAGAGCTGGGGAATCCACCACACCCCTTGGTAATTTGTTCCAATAGTTCATCATCATCACTGCTCAAAATCTGTGCCTTATTTCTGATTCAAATTTGTCTGGCTTCGGCTTCCAGCAGTTGGTTCTAGCTATGTGTGTTTTTACAAAAAGTAATTTTCCCTCTGTTGATATTCACCCCTTCTTGTCAACTGTTGAGAATAGGCCACTTCCACCTTGATTGAATTGGCCTGGTTAGCACCGACCCCCCCCACTTGGTAAGGCAACTCCCATCTTTTCATGTGCTGTAATATATATGCTGCTTACTGTATTTTTCGCTCCATGCATCTGATGAAGTGGGTTTTAGTCTCTAAGGTGCCACAAGGACTCCTCGTTGTTTTTGCTAGATTGAAGAGCCTTTTAGGACCTGGTATATTCTCCCCTCCTTTGTCTATACGGTCTATGTAGATTATAAGGTCTGTCCCTTACTATGTGTAGATATAACACTTAGCATCAGGGGGTCCTCATCTTGGTTGGGGTTTTTAGGAACAGCCAAGTATCTGTCTAAGTAATTATGTAGCACCCGTCACCATAGAGACAGTGGCTGCTGACTGGGACTCAAAATCCCTTGGATCTAGTCCTGGTTCTCTGTGTGACTTTGACTAACTCGCGTAACCGCTCTATGCCTCAGTTTATTGATGTGTAAAACGTGCATAATAAATCATAGCATCGAGGCCTGTGTGAGAATTAATGCACCAGTGGGTTTCAAGTGCTTTGAGATCCTTCAATGTTCAGGCTCTGAATAAATGCAATGTGTTGGTGTTTCATAACCGGATGCTGTAGCTTTACAATCTTCACTCTGCTCCATGCTACCATGTGTTTTCCCCTCATGTAGTTATCGCATGCATTGCAGCCATAAGGTCCCACCACTAAGGGACTTTTGCATCGAAGGGGAGATTTTCAAAGACACAAATGAGAATTAGGTGCCCAATTTCCATTGATTCCACTGGGGAATCTAACTTTGTCTCTTTGGAAATCTGCTTCCTGCTTATGAACAGAGCTATGTGAACTCAGGTGTAACTTGCTGGTTTCAACTAAGTATTGCTTTTGAGTTTTGTTGGCTTGTTTGAGCCTGAAACTGACAGCTAAAGCCAGGTGGTGTCACCCCCTGTGAAATGAAACAGCTGAGTTTCACATAAGCTCAGGTTCCGATCCTCATACAGCTTAAAAATAAACTGCATCAAGGGCCTCACTAGCTTATTTTCTCATTTATAGCAGGGAGAGGGCTCAAGACACAAATATTGGTTCCAGATTTTGAACTCTTCAAAGTTCAGGGGGTGCTCAGATCTGTGGTTTTCGTTAAGGTTCATCTCTAGCACACAGTGATTGACGTTCTCTTGAGTGCCGGAGCTGACAGTTCATTCTTAAACTGGGCATCCTGGTCAGGCAGAAATTGCCAAGTATTCAAAAGATACATGCAGGAGAGACCCAGTCAGAATAAGAATTAGGGTTGGGAGAACGTGGCGGTATTTTGAGGTCTTGCAAAAAAATAAACCAACCTCTCTCTACCCTCCCCCGCCCCCCAAACAAACAAACCTCCAGAGCTTCTCTCTCTCTTTTTAAATATTAGGGATTTACAGAATCTTTTCAAGCTGCTCTAAACCCTCCTCTCCTAAAGGAAATGACTAATTTTCAAGGGGCACTGTAAGTCCAGAAAATGTGTTTAGAACTAGATAGACACCTGAGCTCTGCATGTAACTAATTCCTGTTTGAAAGTGTGGAAATTCTTGTCCTGCTTCTAGGATGATGAGATGAATACAATAAAGAACCTCCAAATCTGCCTGCTGCAGGATTCTTACACCTTCCTCGGAAGCATCTGGCACTGGCCGCTGTCAGAGACAGGATACTGGATGAAATGGGCCTTTGGGTTTGCTCCAGTCTAGCAATTCCATCAGGAGACAGTGATCCCTAGTGGATAGAGTCTTAGACTGGGACTCAGGAAATCTGGGTTCTAGTCCCAGGACTGTTCTTGGCTTGCTGGGGTTAGCACTGGGGAATCACTTCATGGCTCCATGACTCCCATCCATAAAACAGAGATAATAATACTGACCCTATTTGTAAAGCACTTTGAGATCTACTACTGAAAAGCATTAAGAGCTAAGCATTACAATTCCCCAGTCCCCACCACACAACAGTTCAGAATGCACATTTTGACAGATCTCGAACCTCAAAAGTTTCAAGTTCTGCTTTTGACCCCACCCAGACCAGACAAAACCAGGTGACAAAGTTCTCAGAGAACAGGCTGTTCTAGAGAGATTCCTGAACCCATCCCGTGGATGCCCCAACGTCCAGGCATACTTCGGGGGTAGTCCAGATCCGAGCTTTTGGCTGCTGATTCAATCGAACTTTTAGGGTTCAGGAACCCTTTGAGTTTTGCCCATCACAGAGCAGATCTGACCTCAGGATTGAGCAGACACATAGAAACATAGGAATTGCCATAATGAATCAGGCCAGTGATCCACTGAATCCTGTATCCTTTCCAGTGGCCAATACCAGCTGCATCAGAGGAAGATGTAAGAAACTATGCGGGGGGGATAATCTACCCCCAGGGAAAGTTTCTTTCTAACTCCCAATAGTTAGCAGATGGCTTATGCCTTGAAGGGAGAGGGATACCCAGCACTTTATCATTATACAATTAGGCTGGACATGAAGCTTATCTTCAAGACTTGTCTGGATGAGGCCATGACTTGCCAGAAGAGAGGCCAGGTGATGAGTTGCCCATATCTTTTCTGGAACCAGAAGGGGACGTTGAGCCAGTCCATCAGACGTCAAATCTAGGCGAGACCCCAAGAGTGTCTTCCGTTGCTCTGGGCCAATCCTGCTCATTTCCCCTTCCCCACCTATATCTGCACCTAGGTGCTCCTATCTCCAGACTGTCTGCAGAAAAAGGGAAGGTTTTGCTGCTTGCAACTATTTTGCTCCTAGATTGAGCGGTGGAGGTTGGGAGGAAAAGAGAGTTGAAGTGATACTGATGAATGAATTTCATTTGGTGAGTTATAAAGTTAACGCACCTGGTGGGAACATAAGGGGAAAAAGAAAAAACAAACAAAAAAACCTATATAGCCCTTGGTATTTTTCCCCTTTCTTTTAAAGGCTTGCCTGTCATTAGTCATCATGAAAGCTCCTGGTGACCACTGAAACACAGGAGGGACCTTTGACACAACTTGATCAATCCTAATTGAATAGAGCAGAGGGACACCAGCCAAAAGGAGGAGACCCATTCTTTGCTTTTGACAGCCCCGTCTTTTTTAGTTTGTCAGCTGTCAGAAAACATTCCGGCATTATGAGGATGGAAAGGGGTGCTTCTGGCTACCTTGGGACTTTTTTCCTCATAAAGGAGATTGTTTTAAGGGTTGAAGGGTTTTGTTTGTAATTTTTTTTTCGGGGGTGTGGGGGGGGTTATTCTAGGGCCATTTCCTGAACTCAGACCGTATTCAGGCAAATGCCTACTGAAGTCAATGAGTCAGCCAACAAGGTAAATAGGAATTTTGCCTGGGTACTGACTGAATAAAGACCTCAGGATATGCCTCTTAATGAGCTCGGGGCATGACTCTCCACTGCCTTTCCCCTCTTCATTTGCCCCACTGCAAGATAAGTATCAAACACTGCCAAAGCGGAGAGGAGGCCTTTTAAAGACCCTGCTTTGCATACGGGTAAAGAGTTACCCAAGCTGCAGGGCAATAGGGACTCTAACTCAGTCCTCGCTTATGGACAGCCCCCCAACCTGATGCAAATACTCACCAGCAACTGCACACCACACCACAGAAACTCTAACCCAGGAACCAATGCTTGCAACAAACCCCGGTGCCAACTCTGCCTGCATATCTATTCGAGAGACACCATCATAGGACCTAACCACATCAGCCACACCATCAGGAGCTCATTCACCTGCACATCTACCGATGTGATATATGCCATCATGTGCCAGCAATGCCCCTCTGCCATGTACATTGGCCAAACCAGACAGTCTCTATGCAAGAGAATAAATGGACACAAATCTGACATCACGAATTGTAACATTCAAAAACCAGTAGGAGAGCACTTCGATCTCCCTGGACACTCAATAACAGACTTAAAAGTGGTCGTTCTTCAACAAAAAAACTTCAAAAACAGACTTCAATGAGAAACGGCAGAATTCAAATTAATTTGCAAACTGGACACCATCAAATTAGGCCTGAATAAAGACTGGGAGTGGCTGGGGCACTACAAAAAGTAATTTCCCCTCTGTTGACACTCACACCTTCTTGTCAACTGTTGGGAATGGGCCACATCCACCCTGATTGAATTGGCCTCATTAGCACTGACCTCCCACTTGATAAGGCAACTCCCCTCTTTTCATGTGCTGCATATTTATACCTGCTTACTGTATTTTCCACTCCATAAATCTGGTGAAGTGGGTTATAGCCCACAAAAGCTTATGCTCAAATACATGTGTTAGTCTCTAAGGTCCCACAAGGACTCCTCATTCTAACCCTGAAGCCATGTCTATGCTACCACTTATTGCAGCAAAACTTATGTCGCTCAGGGGTGTGAAAAAACACACACACACCCCCGAGTGACATAAGTTTTGCCAGCACAAGTGGTAGTACACAGTGTTAGGTCGGCAGGAGAGCTTCTCCTGCCGCTCATTAGGGGTGGCTTGGTTATGTCAGTGGGAGAGCTCTCTGTCGGCATAAAGCGGCTACACGAGAGATCATACAGAAGCACAGTTGCATCAGTACAGGGGTGCCTCTGTAAGTTCTCTAGTGTAGACATAGCTTGAGTTTCCGATCAGAATTTCCTTTGAAGAGTTGCAAGCCTTCTCTAGAAATGCTGAGTTAACCAGGGCTTCCCCTTGAGAAGTTATTGCTGTGTTGATGTAAGAGGGACTTCCAGCCCAAGCAAAACACAATTTGCTGGGCCAGATGCTCATCAAAGTTACACTGGCGTTAATCTGGTGCAATCCCATTGGTTTCAGAGAAGTTTAGTCTACGTTAACCCTGGGGTAACTGAGGCCAGACCCTGGCCTAACAGATTTAAATATGTTTGCCCAACTTTCACATGCTTAGCATAAATGCTCTCACTGAGACTAGTGCATTTAATGGCCAAAAAGATTTGCTTGTAGTGATGGACTTTAGCTGCAAAATTTGGATCTTGGGAGGAACGTAAACAAACCTCAGGGAGTGCTCCGGCTCAGGGTTTTGCTTTAGGACAATCTCTAATATAAACATACACTTTATTTCAGGCTTATCCCACTGTCAAAGTCCCCTCCTTCAAAAGGCTCTTTCTTGTACCCCTCTAACTGTGCATAGCTTGATTCCGGAGCCGAGCTCCTGTGGGAGTTACACCCAAAGCCACTGCAGCTCAGGGTCCCTTAAAGGTCACTTGGCCCCTCTCTCGATGCACTGCATTGTTTTGTTGATGCAAAGCAGCTGGAAAGGCAGCGGAACCAGCTACTTGACGACTCCCTGGTATAAATGAATCCCTGGGTGGTGTACAACCAGAGTAATGGGCCTTCCTTGTGGCTCGCTGTGTAGGGAGTTCATCAGGGATGAGATCAGGGGAAAGGGGTTATGACCTGTGTTCTGAGGGCTCCAGCAATACCCACATGCTGTTAGGGCTGGCTTTAGGTTACCCCAGATGCTGAACAAGCTTTTGAATGGCTCCAGGACAGGGGAGAGGTGTAAAGGTGACCTAAAAATACCTTTGTCCTCCCGCTATTGCTTCCTCAGCTGTACAGCACATGATACCGGCGCAGCTGAAGAACTGGCCCCAAATGAGAAGGGAGAAAGATCAACAGGCATCGGCAGTGAACAGAAATACCCAAGGATGATGAAAAACAGTTCAGATTGAAGAACCACCAGCCAGAACCTTCCCTTCAAACTCACAGGGAGCCCAAAACTTGTGTGTTTATATCTGAAGGAGTTTGGTTTCCCAGTCAAATCTGCGGCACCACATTATGTTTTGTTTTCACAGCCATCTTCACACCCCCTGGCTCCATCCTGAATGAGAAATGCCACAATATTGATACAACCTGGCTAGAAGTTTGAAATACGGGAAATCTCACCAGAAACCCTGGTGAGATCTCCAGGCCAGCTGTGCAAATCCAAGCAATTAAGAAGCTCTGAGATACTTTGTTCACCGCAATCCTCTGCATTATTTAAGATTCAGCCACTAGTGCTTCTCTCTCCCTCTGTACCTTTCCAGGCGAAAGGCAAAGAAGAGCTTAGGAAGATTTTACAACTTTTTCATTTTCCCCTTAAATTATGTGTTTTGCTTATAAACCACTTTGCTTCTTCTGTTTTGAAGATCATCTTCCACTGGTTATTTGACTAGTCAAGAGAAGAAGGGCGTCAGAAAGTCACAGTTCCTCTAGCCTTTACTGTACAGAGAGGCTGATGCCTTCTTTATGGCCATAAAGGAAGTGAAAATTGTCACATTGCCAGCTCCCTCGGGTGAGTGCTTGGAATCCCGTATCCACTTGTGCAATGAATAATTTCTCTGCAGACTCTCTCCCTGCACTGTATAGATCATTCTCTAAAGGGGCCAACTCTAAGCAACAAACACGCCACACGACATTAAAATAATTAAAGCAAAAGACCAGCTGCTCCAAGAAAACTTGGGCAGAAGAAATACTTTCTAAAGGAAGAACCAGTGACTTCAGGGAGGCCAAGTGACCAAAGAGGCTCTGGCATGAATAAAAAGGCCTTAAACAGTGCCTAGATGGCTACAGAGGGTGTTACAGAGAAGGAGTTCGTTAAATAAGATACCTAAACTCAGAAGGACCTAGTCCCTGTCCCAGTCTGGAGAGAACCCCAAGGCTGAAGGGTCAGGACAACCTGAATGACCTCAAATGCATTGGAAAAACCATGGTGAGCTAAGAACAGATGCCACTAGCTCTCATATCATGCAGCACTGTCAGGAATTCACTGAGGATGGTTGTAGAAAGGAACGTGGTCCCCACCTCACTGCACCAGCTAACAGCCCTGGCAACCCAGTGGGGGTTCACTTCACAGGGCAGCAGGTAGCTACAGTCTTCTCAGATTGTACTTTTACCATCCCATGGCCCCCCAGTTTGGGGGTTTCACTAGCCTCCTATGTTTCACCTAGAGAGAAGGAGGTTGTGACTCCTTCCCAGCTCAGAGGCTAACTCAGTAAGCCCCAGGGCCACTTGATCCCACTGGTTTCTGGGTTCCTACTACCTCCAAAGTCTCATGCTTTGCTCCAAGCCTTGGTTTCCAGCCTGTGTTTGCTTGCATTTACATCTCCAGCACAAGGCTTTTCTACTCTCCCAGGGTTCCTGGAGGATTTTTTTTTTCAGTGAATTTAAGATTCGGAGCATGTGACATTCAGCCAGCTGTGTGCACCCCTGCCGCTGCCACCACGTGATGGATGAGTAATGAGTAATGGTCAGCAGCGCTTCGGGACGATTTCACAATTCAGAACATCTTGGCTTGACCCGGGACGGCTCCTCACCACGACATTTTACGACAGCGTGCATGGCGCCTGCTGTCAGTTTCTTTGATTTAAAGCATAGCAATGGTTGCTTCATATTAGGAGAGAGAGAATAAGAGAAGGGGAAGGAAGGAGAAAGGTTTGGGCTTGCCTAGTATTAACAGAGATGGAACATATATAAGCTGCTGGGGGAGTCTCTGAAACACTCATGGCCAATAGGCATGAAGGTCCCAAAGATATAAAATATCCATGATGTGCTGGGAGAGGATCAAACACCCCAACACGTTTTGATCCTATCCAGGAAAGTTCAGAGGGTTTTGTGACTCACGGAGGAGGGTGACTTTTGTTACCCAGTTCAGGTATAATGGAAGCAGGAGAGATTTTTCTGGAAAGAGGAGGACAGAAAGGAGCCTTTAATTGTCATCACTTGGTGCCACTGTCGCAATGCCTAAATGCTCAGCCAACTTTACAAAGGGCTCCATGGGGACTGGATGCAGTGAGGACAAATGAAGGAGTCACTGGGTGAAATTCTCTGGCCTGTGTTACAGAGGAGGTCAGACGAGATGATTATAACTGGCCCTATGAAGTGATGAGATATTGGGATCCCCTAATGGAACCAGAAAGGAGCACAGCGCAGTTGGGAATAAAATGAGGAGAGGCCCCTTGTACCTATGGAGAGATCACTACAGAGAGAGATTTAGGAGAGGGAATGATCTGTTTGGGTAAGACACAGAGAATGACTGGACGGATGTGGACAGTAGAATGCTCTGAAGCAATGTTAATATAGGTGGATGAGACTCAAAAAAAGTTAGAAATACAGTTTTGATTTTTGCATTCAGACATCTCCTTAAACAAAGTAGCTCCTACTGCAGGATTCTTGAGACCTCCACTTCCATACTCATGGCAGACCTGTCATGTAGTTAAACCAATCTCCCTTCTGCACCAGCCAGCTACTTGCATATTCATAGGCATTCACCCGGGCACACGATTGTATAAAATGAGGAAGATACAGCCTCAGACAAAAGATAAGCCCCGAGAACAATGGCAGAGGTTAGACATGTGTTGTGATTAAAAGGTGACCCTCATGCTTGGCTTGGAAACAGGGGCGGCTCCAGGCCCCAGCAGGCCAAGCGCGTGCTTGGGGCAGCAAGCCACGGGGGGAGCTCTGCCGGTTGCCGCGAGGGCGGCAGGCAGGCTGCCTTCAGCGGCTTGCCTGTGGAGGGTCCGCCGAAGCCGTGGGACCAGCGGACCATTCTGCAGGCAAGCCGCCGAAGGCAGCCTGCCTGCCGTGCTTGGGGTGGCAAAATCCCTAGAGCCGCCCCTGCTTGGAAATCCCAAATCTCTACAACCTCAAGACTGGTTTTATTTCAACAGGCCTATGCAGCTTCATTAACACCCTTAAGAGCTCTGTGGCAGCAACTCCTTCACAGATAGCAGTTTGGGAACCAGGGTTTTATGAAACTGGTGAAGAATTTATTGTAGATTTTATAGTGTGCTGGTCCTTCATTAAAATCAAGCCATCACGCCACTCAACCTCAACTGAGGAGCAGTAAAATTTGGTTTAATTGAGAGACAGTTGTGTAGCTCATTACAAAATCAGACATGCTTTTTCGGAAATTAATGTGAAGAGAAAGGGGGAAATAGACTAGGGCATTAGCACATGGTTCATTACAAGTGAATTTGAGTCTGTTCATAAAACCCTGAAAATAGCAGTATTTGAGTCAGCAAAATGCAATGCTTGGCCAGGGCCAAGGAACCAGAACTACTAAGTCCTAACCTTGCTGTTGCACCTTTGCGCCTCACTCAGCTTATGGCCAGGAAGAAGTTGCATGGAGAAAGTCAATGAAGGAAGGCTCAGCTCTGGTTTACAATGAATTAGCCACCACAGGGATTGGACCGTGTTAGTGTCTCTTTGTCCCAGTTTAGATGTTTCTAAGTGTATGTTGACACTGCAGTGAGAGATGTGATTTAGCTGGGGATTGGTCCTGCTTTGAGCAGGGGGTGGGACTAGATGACCTCCTGAGGTCCCTTCCAACCCTGATAGAGTCATAGACTATGTGTAGACGTACTCGAGCTAACTTTGATCTAGCTAGCTCCAATGACAATAGCAGTGAAACCACAGCAGCACAGGCTGTCCAAGCCTGCCCAGAACCCTCAATTAGCTAGTCTATGCTGCTGCAGCTTCACTGCTCTTATCTGAGCTAGCTAGACCAAAGCTAGTTCTGCAACGTCTATGCATGCTGCAATCACACCGTGGATGGCAACACATGCCTTAAGGCAGCAAGGGCTCCAGAAAACTCTGAGGAGCTCTGTAGAGCAATTAGACTAGGGGAGGTCTTCTTCAGTGATGCTCCATGTCAGGATAGCTCTTTACTGAATGCCATTTTGCAGAGTGAAGATCACAGAATCACAGAATATCAGGGTTGGAAGGGACCTCAGGAAGTCAAAGATGTATCTGGTTCACTCGGTTTTCGCGGTTAAGAAGATCTACTGGGAATTTTAACTGGTTCAAAGCAACTGGGGGCAGAGTCGGGTGCCACATCTCCACAATCCTTATGAGAGTGGAATTACAAACTAGAAGTAATGTTTTCGCCTAAAAAGGCTTGTCACGCAGGACCAAACCCGCCCACCGCAGTCACATGATATTGTCTTGCCACGTTACAATGCAATATTATTGTGCTGTGGCACATCACTTTGTAACAATGTAAACATCAGAGGCACAAGCTCATCAAGCTTCACCCCTACAACTTAACAATCAAAGCACTAGGGGGTGCTGCATGCTGACCAGTTACTATTATTATGCATTTGCATAATTCCCCAACCAAGTTCAGGGGCCCAAAGCACACATAGCAAGAGAGAGCTCCTCCTCCGAAAGGCTTCCAATATAAATAGAAATAAAGCTAGAAGAAAGAAAGTGTTATCTCAGTTTTATAGATGGGGAACCCAGGTACAGAGAAACCGAGCAATGTGTCCAAGGCCACTTAGGCAGCCCATGGGAGAGCCAGGAATTGAAGAGGTCTCCTGAGGTCCAGTCCAATGTCTTAACCAAAGGACCATAGATCTCAGAGGTCTTGGCAATTTATCCCACAGGTAAATGGAAAACAATATGTCTCTCTTTCTCCCTGCCTCTCCGGACTACAGTTCAAGAAGTTGCAATGAGAGAATCAATTCACGAGGATTCAAACATGGTTTCCAATGGATTTGCTATCACAAGGACTTGTGTGAGTTGTTGTTTAATGCCCCAGCTGAGAGGTGTCTCAGGCAGAAAGGGCTCCAGAAAACTCTAATGAGTTCTGTAAAGCCATGAGACCAGAGGGTGCCGTCTTCCACTCATGATGTTGCCTCTCAGGAGGAATTTCAATTGTCCACCCTGTGGAGGTAGAGGTCAGCAGAAGGGAGCTACCTAAAGTAACAGCCAGCACCCTCAAGTACATATCTTGCACTGATGTCACCTAGTTTCAGTCTGAGACCTCACTTGTGCTCTCCTCCTCGGAACGCAAATCTCTGGCTCACCATGCACTTGTGTGTCTCACAGAGCTAAGAAAATTCAACTTTTTTTTATTATTATTACTTTCAATATGTCAGAAACTAATGTGATCTAAATGGCTTCCTGCTCAGGAAATACCACATGGATATTAGCTGCTCATTTGCTTTTGATCCCTGTCTACCCCAGGTGAGTCAGTGGCATTTCAAATGCGGCTTGGTTTATAATTCTGAACGTTGTAAGAGGAAAGCTGCCCCTCCCCTGTAAGCTGCAGTTGCTGCTTCTCATCGGAGCTTCCAAGAGACAAGGCTGATCTGCACCAGTCACTCTTGGAAAACTAGCTGGTGAAGGCCTCAGAACCTAAATGATTCTGACTCTGGAGGGAAGGCAATGGCTAGTCCCTGGTGAAGGCATTTCTCTGTAGTGCTTGTGGTTGGCGGTGCAAGATCTGAATTAGGGATTCACCAAGGGAGCCCTGGATATGGCAAACAACAGCCTCATTGTTGTACATGCACTGGCATTTGTGACCTATTTTTGGTAAGCAGCACTGGCCATGTGTGTACTGTGCACAGAGCTGGAAGTGAAGGCAAATCCTGGACTTACACCTCTGCTTATTCATTAAAAGTACTAGAAAGAACCAGCTCAGTCCCCATACTAGGGGACCTGAGATCTAGAGAATGGCTTGACTCCTTTAAAGGCACAGACAGGAATGGTTAGAATTCCTGGTCCCACTTTGCACACACTGACCCAAAGCCGTACCCGGTGTAAGCGAAATGACGTTAATCGAGTGGAGACACTGAGATCAATGGATTCACACTAGGGACAAGTTGGGCACGGTCTTCTGGCGACGTCGCTTGTTTATCCTGGCCAGCTGAAGGTCAGATTGTGAAATCTCTTGGGGGCATATGTGACGGGGTGGAAAACACAAAAAGCCTGAGCTTGTGATGGTAGAAGGTGACCACAACTGCAGGTCTCAGGTGGATCTGATTTTCATGTCACTTCCCTGAAACACTAAGAATCACTCTATGCCCAACTAGAGACAAACCCACAGTGCCCAGTTTAGATCCAAACTTCCCCTTGGGTTTGGTCATAACTGGAGTTTTGAATCAGGCGCTTACATGGAGATGGGGGCAGCTGCAATATTTGGAGCCAGCTCTGAACTTCCCAAGATGCTAAGTTCTGGCCTGGGCCAATCCCTACCTCCTAGCACTGAGGAGACATCAAAGCCTTCCTCATTTTAGAATTCACAGGTTTAACAGATCCGTAGGCACAGACCTCGGTAAACCTTCACATTACGGTAACTTTTGTCCAGAGCAGACGGTCAAATAAACCCAGCAACACACAGTTAAAAGGACACACAGTGCAAACAAAGGGATTAAAGGATCTAAACAAAACAATTTATTCATTTCCCTACAGATTGTATTGCTCACTGCTAAGAACAACAGACACGGTGAATGGCACAATAAACAGTAAATAGCACAAGGGCACCTAGACTCTACTCACATGACAGCTGCATGGGCAACTTATCACAAGCCCCAGAGTTGTTGTGCAATGAAGCACGTTGCAGTGACCTTTCACTTGATTATGAACGGGCAGCTTGAGCAGGCTAATGTTGCCAACATGGCAAATTACAGGTCAGAAGGATGGTCTAGCAGATAGGGCACTGGACCAGGCCCACATTTAATTCCCAGCTCTGCCACCAGTTTTATGTCTGATGCCGGGCAAGTCTCTTAACCTACGCTGTGCTTTCATCTATAGTCCCGGGATGAGGCCTGTATGAGGACCACGATAGAGCTGAACGCCCTGCAGCTGTGCTCAGGCAGGAATGTATGTGCTATGATTTAAGTCTTTGGGTCCCATTTGTCCCGCGTGATCTGCCAGGTTGCCTCTGTGTATTGCCAATGTTAGACCATAGGAGTTTGGCCATGGGAGCAATGTTGAGGAATTTTTAACCCTTTGGGTGCATGATTTTTATGCAGTGGACCAGATTCTGCTGTTGTGTCAGTTTAAATCCAGAATAACTCTACTGACCCAATGAAACAACATCAGATTTATGCTGGTGTAACGGAAAGCGGAATCTGGCCTCGATCTATAATAAAAGAGGGAACTGAATTAAGCTGAGCTCCTTTGGATCCCTTTCCACCACAACAAATGTACGAGTCTGAACCCACTAGGACCTAGCTTATGGGTCAGATAAAATGAGAATGCTGCCTCATCACACTCAAAACCTGTCCTGAGGTTCAGAAAAATGTCTGTTTTATGTTTTTCTAGGTTATCATAGTGCCTAAGTGATTTATTTTTTCCCCTTGATTTCCTTTCTTCTTTTTCTTTTATTTGTTTATTATGCCAGTACGAAGACTGGTCCTACTGCATTTAACACTTGGCTGGAAGCTGAAAAGAGCAGAAATCATAAGAAAGCCTGTTCTCAATCCATTTCCAGCTCAGTTTTGTGGACTCACAAGGAAAGAGAAGGGTTAAGCTTCCTGGGTGCCTTGGGACCTGGGACCATTTGAGATGTGGACAATAAACCAAGCGAGAGACCACAGTACCACAAAACTCTGGAGAAGTCCCTATTCTGAAGGTTGTGGCTTGGGCCCATGTCTCTCAATTATACTCTTTTTATTCTCTTTACTTTTGCACTGGTAACTTTAAGGCTCCTGCAGAATGTTAGCTGATTGCCTTGAATATAAATGCCTAGACTATTAAAAGTAGAGTTTAAGAAACTAGACTCGTAAATCATAAAAGGAGCATAAATTCTGTGCTTTAGTGGTGGTTTAAATTCCTAAATGGGTTTTATAGGAGCCACATAAGACCTATTGACAATACCCCTTTATGATAAAAAGTAAATAGAAGTGACAAAGTCAGAATTCAAAATACTGTTGCTCAGCTCCCTCTGGCCTGAAGGAGACCGAAAAATGGCTGGAGGAAATCTCAGAGGGAAACAAACGATAACATGAAATTAAATGTGTAATATTCCTTTTTATGCTGCGTGAGGGGGAAAAAAAAGCGCTCGGAGAATGAGCCGGCATATTTGCATAACAAAGGAAATCAACAACAACAACAAATTGCCATCTTGTTCAAAGCTGATAATTGCACAGATGACAACAAGAAAGTGCCTTTCTTCTTGGCTCTCTAGGGGACAAGCCTTGTCGAGATGAGGAAAAAAGGTGGAGAGTGACCCCACTTGCTTTCATGGAGGATTAGCAAGCTCAGGAAATGTCTTCGGTGAAAGGGGGGTGGCTGCTTCCTGGTCTGAATGAGAATGAAGACAACGAGGGCAGAGAGGTCCAGATCAACCCTACCAGATGATCAACAAAACAGCAGCATCTGTTCTAATCACCATCGATACCACCCACCCGCCCTCTCAACAAGCGTCTTTCTGCACATCACAATTCTCCTCCTACACTGTGTGCTTTGCACCTCCTCTGAATCCCACCATCCCCTTAGGCGTGTCTGCCTCTGGGCTATTTATGGACAGCAAGGTCTGGAGCAGCCGGCCTCAACCATTCACACATCAAGACAGTCCCTCCCATCCTGCCAGGATCCCTCTCCCATTTAGCAATATGGAGACAGCGGTGGAGTCGCAACCTATTGACACCTGTTGGTCTCATAAATCCCAGGTTGAGAACCCCTGCCTGGAGGACTGTGCGCTGGATTGGCTATTAACAGGCTGTGTGTCCTATCCCCAGCCCTGCCACTCACTTGCTGTGAGGCCTTGCACAAGTCATTTTGCTTTCCTGTCGCAGTTTCCTCATCTGCGAAATGGGGATAATAGTAGTTACTAAACTACATTCTTGGGGTGTTCTGACTCATGAGGATCAGTTAATCCCTGCAGAGAGCTTTGAACAAGTGCTACAAAAGGCTAAGCATTATTACTCCATTAAGACCCCAATGGACGAGAGATCCCTGACAAAATCTTCTAGAGTGGTTAGAAAGAAGCCGGCTGCCGCCAAAACATTGCGGGGTGGGCACTTTTGGAGATTGGGACCAGCCAATGATTCTATTACATCCCCGTTTACCTCCCTACTTCTCCCTTCCAAGGTCTGCATTAATTCTGCCGTAGCCAATGGAAACCAAACTGAATCACAGAGATGCTATTATTTTAGGACAAGAATCAGTGAAACAAAAATAGTTCTCATTGGCAAGAACCTCTCCATATGCTCCAGGGTTTAAAATGCTGGATTTGTCTGGTTTCCGTTTGGAAGAGTCCTACAGAGTTTAACTGTGATGAGAACAATAGGGTTCTATAGAAATTACATTTAAATTACTAACGACTTTAATAGAGAAGGAGAACCCGTCTAGACAGTTTATTTTTAATCTCTCCTATGGAATTTTATATCAGAAGAATAATTTTTCTATCAAATTCTACGGGTTGGTTAAAAAAAACAAAAACCAAACCAAACCAAACCACACAAAACTAAACAATAAAAATCCTACCTAAAAATTAGCACTGCTCTTTTAAATTCTATAAGGCCTTCTCACTTTTTCTCCTCTTTGGAGGGGATGGGGCAGGAACGAGAGAGTGTAGGAGATGGCAAAAATATGCCGTCCAGATTACTAGCATACACACTTCACAAGGCGGGTCAGCTTCTTCAGGCTATCCCTTCTTTTGAACAAGTGATGAAGTGATGCCAGGGTAATTTGGAGGGGGGCAGAAGTATGAATTTATCAGAAAAAGATTCCATGTTCCTCATGCTTTCCATGAGATCTGTCTGGGCCTTTGAATCGCTAATCTTACCAAATAGCTGCTGGCTGTCTATATCTATAGATATCTAAAGCCTGCAATACAGGCTTGTGTCAAGTATCCCATTTGAACACTGGGTTGATCAAATTGCTTTGCAGACCTAATGAGCACTATTCCCTTACTACGGTCTTCTGTATGCAGTGTTGTTGTAGCCATGCTGGTCCCTAGGATAGCAGAGAGACAAGAGGCATAAGGTGATATCTTTTATTGGACCAACTTCTGCTGGTTAGAGGACAAGCTTTTGATCGTACACGGATTTAAAGAAGAGCTCTGTATAAGCTTGACTCTCTCCTCAACAGACGTCGGTCCAATAAAAGAAGTTGCCTCACCCCCCTTGTCTCTATAACTTCTCCTGGGTGTAGCTCATACCTTGGCTGCCTGGTGGGTTGCTAAAGATCAGCATTACCCTCCTTCTATTTAGGACCACCCCTGGACTCAACCAACTTCATGGATTTCTGCTCATTATTATTTAGTTGTGTTATGGTAGCACCTCGAGGCCTCCATCAGGGATCAGAGTCCCATTGTGCTAGGGACTGTATGCACATAATGAAAAGACTGCCCCTTTATGGAACAAGGCTCCAGTGTGTCCTTTAATAGACTCTGGCCAGTCTTGGGATTAGACCTTTTCTATCTGCAGCCCCTCCCCCCTGAAACAGCCTCTTACTATTTCCGTACCACATTGATTCTGCCTCACTTTTCAAATCTCATCTAAAAACATCTACCCCTCCTCCCGTCCCATGTACCTTGAGCTCTGTCTCCCTTTGCTGTTATGTATTATTTAGCACAGTAACTACATTATCTAACTCCAAAAAAGCATTTGGGGGGTGCACTGGCAAGGACAGGGCAGATATTCATTGACCCAAAAATATACTAACATCTACGAGTACCGGCTTATAGGTCATCTTTGGAGAGTTTTTGGAGAGACTCGTGCATTTGAAAGACTGGCCTCCATCCTGCCTCAAATACCCTGAGCTCAAGAGGGAACTTAATCAATGCCCACTCCCAGAAGCAAAGAGAATTTACCCAACAGGCCCTCGAAGAGCATCACTCACAAGGCAGCAAAGATGATGGGTCTGCTGATGTCACTGCTCTGTCTGGAGCACGGTGGTAGCTATCGCATGATATCAGTCATTGCCACATGAAAGCGAAATAGAGACCTGTTTCTCATGGGACCCTGGGCACAGTCTGAGATATGTATTGGTTCTACAGCTGAGATACCAATTAATAATATGTATTTGAATTGTTTCTAAAGAAGCCAGAGTGCAGGAAGGAAGAGTTCAAGGGTTTTTCTTTGTTTTGCTTTTTGTTTGGGATGGACTGTCAGAACAGCAGATTGTTGTTTGCAGCCTGTAGAGTGGCTCATGAAGACTTAATTAGGTAAGTGGGCCCTTTCTCTGCTGGTTTTCCTGACTGGCTGATGAGGTGCAAGACCTGTTTGCAATGGATGAAACACCAAACAAGCACCTCTCTGGGTCTGGGTTTTGTTAGATGCATCTTTAATGAGTTATGCCTGCCAGGTTCTGGCTGTAGCAATGAGGCTGGAATCTTCAGGCAGATGATTCCTCCAGCTGAGGGCAGCAGGCACACAGCTTGGACTATGCAACTGAAAGGAAAAAGAGGCTGGTTTGCTTAGTTCAGCTGGGACTGATGAAATCTGAAATGGGGACAGCCCTCTCTAATGGGCTGCAGGAGGTGCTCAGTGTTTGAGAAAGGGGCCGATGAGAAGAATCTGGAAGCACTTTGAAATGAGTGTCCCTGGGTTAGATTCATCACAATGAGTAATCAAGTATGTAAGTAAAGCTTGTCTTAAGGGACCACCTACAGGCTCAGCAAAATCAGTTGCCTATAGAGTTGGTCTTTTAAAAAGGTCAAAGTAGTATATAGCAGCAATGGACCAAAACATTGCAATTTCCAGTACTTTTGCTATAGGGGCAAACCTAGAGGTCCTTCCTCAGTGTTTAACTCAGTACCTACACAGCAAAAAACTCCCACTGAAGTTGGACAGAGTAACGATGTCTGTCTGTTTATAGATCCATATGGGCCCCGCCAGAGTGTCATCTGTGTGCCTCATAAACGTTAATAAATTTAGTCTCACCACAACTACCCTGCAAGGGAGGTAAATAGTATTAGCCCCATTTTGCAGGTGACGAACTGAGGAACAGGGAGATTAAGAATACATCTATGAAACAAGCAGAGGTGTGACTACAGCATGTGTAGACCTATCTGAGCTAGCTTTGATCTAGCTCACTCCACTTATAATAGCAGTGAAACCATGGCAGCACGGTTTAGCTACTTGAGCATATACCCAGGGTCCCAGGTGTGCACTATCCATGTTATTGTAGCATCACTGTTGTAGTTGTTGAAGCTGGCTAGATCAAAGCTAGCTCGGGTACGTCCACACATGCTGCAGTCTCACCTCCATTTGCAGTGTAGACATACCCTTTGTCTCTCCCCCAAGGTCACGTGGGATTCCTATGGCAGAGCCAGGAGCTGAAGCCAAGTCTTCTGAGTTCCAGTCCAGTGCCTTAACAAGTCCATCTTCTACCTCCTTCGCTTGCGTCATTATGTTACAGCTCCACAGGATTCTTTTCTGAGGGCCATTCTCCTGGCAACCACGTAAGGACACACTGAAGTGATAATTTACAGCAGTGGGTGGCCTATTAGGGCCATGTTGTTTACTCGCTAGTTCACCCAGCTAACAGCACTATCCTGCCAGTTCTGGGGCAATTTAGCTCCGGCCTGGCCAAAGCCACAAACCCACCTCCTATTGACTGACTGTGGCACCTGTGAAGGGCCAAGAGGAGAGAGCCAACAACCTCCCGCGTCCTGTGTGCCTGTTAGCGTTTGACATTGGTGCGCTCTCTCTCTCCTTTATTTATTTCATTCCCCTGGCCCGGCGTTCAGGGAGTCTCTCTGGGTCCGTTCATTCATTTAACTTTGGCAGCGTGTCACTGCAGGGACAATCTATTGAGGATGAGATGAAAATAATATTACACCACTGAGCTGATAATACCAGGCTTTAATATCTCTGAGCAGCATCTCCATTGTGCTATGTCAGTGAAACCGATCAGACGGCTTAGGCCCCTTGTGCCTAGACTGAAAAAAAAAACCCTTCAATATTAAAATTAAACTTCTTATACATCAGCAAAAAAAAGGGGGGGGTATTGCTGCAACCGAGCCAGTGGCCCCTTGAGCTGTTTTCCCTTAAGTACTGCCTGAGAGTTGGTAGTTAATAAACATCTGTATTTAACTCAAAGCACTCCACCCCCCTTCTCCTCACCCATCTCCTTGTCTCGTCCGCTCCCGCTAATACACTAGGTTGGTTATATATAGCTCATTTTAGTGACATCATAACCATTCTGTCGGTCATTATCATGTTACTTAAACAGATTTACAGTATCTCCATTTGAATGGAAAAGGACAAAGGGGGATGCTCAAGGAGGCATGATAAGATATGCAAGAAGAGTGACTTCCTGCTTAGACAACTCTTGGCACCTCCCCGAGCAGCTGAGCCAGAGGCTTGCTCTCTAGGTCAGGGCGGAAAAGCCCTGTGTGTAGATAGGACACATAACTGGGAGTCGGGAGGGCCTTGATTTTGTCTCTAGCTCTGGTACTATCCGGCTGTGCGATCCTGGGAAAATCACATCACCGCTCTGGGCTTCAATTTCTCCAACTCTAATATGAAGATGACGCTACTTAACCTCCTTTGTAAAGTTCACTGGCAACTGGCTGGATGGTATATAAGAGTTAAGCGTTACCATCATAGTCTCTTGATTCAGCTGTTACAGCAGCTGTCCAAGGACCATGAGACTCTTGGTTGAAGTCTTGGCCATTATAAGAACAGGAGTACTTGTGGCACCTTAAAGACTAACAAATTTATTTTAGCATGAGCTTTCGTGAGCTGCAGCTCACTTCTTTGTTAGTCTTTAAGGTGCCACAAGTACTCCTGTTCTTTTTGCGGACACAGACTAACACGGCTGCTACTCTGAAAATTGGCCATTATAGTAAATGCCGAACGCAAAGCCACAGAGGGTTAGGTTCATCCCTGGACTCAAGGAATTTAGATTGAAGATGAAGATGTCCCGGACGCATTCTACAGACAGAACGGAGGAAACCAGCCTATGAGCAGAAAGAGCAGGCACCAAGTAATTCCAAACATGTATTTATACCCCAGAAAAGGTGTCTGTAAACCCCCCCAAATTTTCAACCTATCACATTGCTGAGTGGGCTTCAATGGTCACATGCAAATTTCCCAACACTTGAAGGGTCAAGTCCAGATGCATCTGGGCTCTTCCTAACTCGCTAGATCCCAACCACACCTGCTTTTCTCCAAACCACTCCCCTCTCTTAGCCTCTCCACCAAACCCTTAGACCACTGTCTGGTGCAACTGCTCTGATGGCCACATCACATCCTTCCCAGCTGATATACTGCCCTGCTGGTGGTGGTGCACACAGACTGGCTGCTTTCACTGGGCTAAAATCCCAAGAGAAGAGGGGTGAGTTCCAGAGTTCAGGTCAGAATTCAAACTCCCGGCCCCCAGTACTCAGACCACAGCGGCTTCCATAGTATCACTGCTCTTCCAGCGGAGCAAGATGGAACCACTCACCAATCATTACCACCTTACCGCCCCTTTGGCATAGTCCTTGTGACGACACGACACTAAGTAGCCAAAGAGAGCTTGCTGGGTAGGAGCTGTAGTAAGGCAGAGATGCTTACACCAAGGAAACAGCCAGAGCGGTACAATGAGAACTAAACTTTCAAATAGGTTTCTAAACTTTCCGGGAGGCTGCAGACACAGCATCCTAGTTATGGAGATCTATGCGCCGACACGGCCTCTCCTTTCTCTTTTGTTGCTAAACTTCCTCATGCAGCCGAAATCAAAGTGGTCCCCGGGTACCGATTTATATTATTTTTAGAGCTGTGCAGGCAGCAACAATTTTAGGTCCTCAACGCCTAATAATTTTTTTAATAAATAAATGATCTGCTGCAGCAGCCCCGGAGATTGGGGATGGAGCAGGCAGCTGAACGTTGGGGCTTAGCTCCGTGCCCTGGACTGATAGAGGCTTTGAATTAATGACATTGTTGATATGGAAGTTCCTGTCCTGCCAAACGCACATGCTGAAGAAAGGGGAGAGAATAAATTCATACTCTTGCATATGGGACCCCAGTGTATATATACGTTTGCCCACATTTTCACCCCAATAGCAGAGATGAGCCCGGAGCCAAATGATATACACCCAGCTAAACACTCCCCAAGTGGCATGGCCCAGCACAGACTGAAGAAGGCTGGATTGTCATTAGGGCACTAGACTAGCATTCAAGAGGTCTCAGTTCAGTTCCCAGCTCTGCCACAGACCGGCTGTGTGATCTTGGGCAAGTCACTTCATCGGTCCGTTAAATGTGTCCAACAGAGATGATAAGACCCCCTTTGTCTTTCTTGCTTATTTAAATCATAAGAACACTGGGACAGAGACAAATACTATGCATTTGTACAGCACCTAGCACAATGGGGCCTTGATCTCGTTTGCCTCTAGGCACCACCAGATAACTAGCCCCAGTTAGATTCTTCAGGGGCCATTGGAACTCTGATTGCCCATATGGAGGAGAACCTCCCAAGATGAGGCTGGCTGTTTGCTTGCACAGCTGTGCCCAAGGTGAATTCCCAGCAATTATATTCATCATGGCTTGTAGAAAGCCAGCTCAGCACCTATCAGCAGCTACAACTTTGCATCGCTGTAAGTGGTTGTGTTGTGCTTTGATTCCATGCGACCCTGCTTTGAATGCACGGCCACCTGCAAAATGGGTAGTTGGATGGACACACACCCACACACTCAACACTTGTCACTCCACCACCCTCCATTCTGCTGTAGAAAAAAAAAAAGACAAAGGAAAAGAAAACCCAGACCAGAAACCACCAAGCTGTCACAAAGAGAGCCATTCATTTACATTCGCAAGGAACCCAGGAGCAGCTGGAAGTGTCTGGGCACTGCAGATTCCACAGATGATGTCGGGCCTGCAGAAGATTTTTCAATTAATCTCTCTTGACCCCATGTCTTGAACCCTCATTCCTATTTTTAACAAACCCATTCTGTTGGGTGACCTCCAGACCCGGTGACCAATAAGACCCATTTAAGTAACTGCGGGGGTGTCTGTAAGTATGCAAGGAGAATTTGCAAGGGGCTCATTATAGAGAGAGTTAGTTACCCTGGCCAAACTCTCGCTCTTTCACCCTCCTTCCCACAGTCTGAGACCTTGTTATGAGATGCTCAGATGCTAAAGACAACCAAAATGTTCCTGAAAATGCCATTGATTGCGTGTGCAGGAGGATGCGAATGACAGAGAGAGAAAGGGCTATGCACAAGTTACAAAATCAAACAAGAACAATATCACAGGAACTATTTGGAACATTTAAACTTACTTTCATCTTCAAATATTAGGTAGAGGTGCATTCAACCCAAACAACCCCAATCCAGATCCTAATTCACAGCTCAAATTTGAATCTGGACTGAATATCTACATACAGCTGAAACATCCCCTCCAGAATACAGGAAGATTTTTGGATTCAGAGCCAAATTTGAACCCTCAAGTTTGGGGAAGTTTGGTTTGGCTCATGAAAGAAACAAGGGGCCAGATTCTCAGCTGGTGTAAAGGCATTGCTCCATTGGCTACAGGGGAGCTACACAGGTTTACACTAGCGTATCTGGGTCATGATATTCAGATCATAATTCAGGATCAGGCCTGGAGTTTGGGTGGAAGATAATCTCTAATATTGGGGTGTAAATGTTTTGGGGCGACTGTCATATATTGCAAGGTTCTGAATTTGTTCTCTCCATTCTTCAGCCCACACATTTAGCAGGCCAGAAACTTAGACACTTCTCTGTGTTAAAAAAGGTTTGATAGCTCATTTATTGCTGGAGAATGGTGCTAGGATGGCAGCCTAAGTAACGAACAGAACACATGCAGCAAAAGCTTCTCCATGCCGCCTTGCCAATGGGATGACCACAGTCCTGGCCAACAATGAAGCTTGAACCAGAGAGCTCCAGAACTAAAACCATCTGCCTCTTCAGCTTGAGGTAGAGAACCAGGATCAGCAACTGAGCCCTACAGCAGATTCATAGCCTGTGTGAATCAGGCATAGAGAGGGATGTGCCATACGTACAGATCAGTGGGTTACATCTGAACCGTGTCATGCAGGAACCCACTGTTAGTGGTGAGAGGATAATAGTCGTTGCAGGCTCAGTCCGGCCTGGGCCTTTTCAGCTTAGACTTTCAATTAGGGGCCAGCTGTGGGGCTGTTTATTGTGATGCGGACATTATTGGACTAATATCACTTGGTTTGTTTCACAAAAGCTACCGAGCTGCCACCAGATGGTTCTCAGCTTCCAGTCAACCGAACTGGATTGGGACAGGCAACCTCGAGGAACTGAGGAATGGAAGACCTAGAAAATATTATTTTCTGTACAGTCCTGGAATCTCAACATAACTGCTTCCTGTAGGAAGGGTGCGCCTTGTTTTTACAGTCTATTCAGTCTATCTACATTCCTATTAATGTAGCATCCAAATGCTGGAATCGAATGGAATCTTCACTGCAGGGAAGGAAATACCATGCCAGAGAAGCTCCGTGACTCTACATTACACATAAATCCCATTGGAAATATCATTTCACTAATAATTTTCCTTGCATCCCTCCTTTTGGGTCATCCTCTGACATCATGCCCCACAAGTTTGGCCCTAGCAATGTCACACAAACCCAACCTCAGGCAACAAAGGGTTGATGCAAGGGGAACGTCAGGGCAAGCCCAGAAAAATCCATAGACATTTAGAATGTATCAGATTCACCGAATATCTAAAAGGGAACAAAACACATCTCCAAGGAGGATCAGATAAGGACCTGAGTCACTTTTTCTTGTACATCCCTCTGTAGCTGCACTTTAGTCGAGTGAAGCACGGCCCCATCACTCCAGTGCTACAGCACCTCCACTCACGCCCCCGTCACGCAGGAGCCAGTTCAGAATCACCCTCCACAATTTTTAAAACCTTCTAGGGACACTTGCCAGTCCATCATCTCAGCTCTCTCTTATCACTCAGTATTCCTCCGACATTGGTCTTCCTTCTCCTCCTGCTTCCAGCACAAACTTGCCACTGATCCTTAAAGACCCGTCTCTTCTGCATCTCTTCACATCCCTGTTTTTTTTCTCTCCACCACAATGACTTTCTATCCCATCTGGAAACATCTCTTTTTTTTCCTACTTTGTATGTACCATCATTTCCTCTATCTCTATTTATTCACTGTGCACCTGAGTTACTAAACTCCAGGAACTACTTGGAGATATGCTTGGTAGGAAAGACATTGGTAGTATAGCACCAGCCACATACTGTATTTCGATCTAGGCAGTTCTGTGTTTCCCCATCACTGTAATATCCATCTGCCCCTCAAGTATCAATGGAGTTATTCTTCCAGAAGCCTCTCTGCTCAACCCAATATCCCGACTCCAGTACTGTCAATGCCAAGAGTTCAAAACCATGAATTAGACCTCAAAAAACCATGATTTTTTTTTAAAAGAATGAATGGGTACTTTTTCTTTGCCTGCTGGTTTCTGAACCTTTCAGGTGCGCTTGAGTGAAGTTTGTATGATTGCTGGCACAAACACAAGGGCTAGAAATGTAGCTTTTCTAAGGAGAAAACTCAGATTCTCATGAAATCCATTGGCTCCAGGAGGTGGGGATTTAAGAAAACACTCCTAATATTGTACGACGTCTGATAAAATCACAAGAATTGGCAACAAACTGCACAAAACCATCCTTGCTCACCCTTGCATCCTTCATGGCTCTGAGCCTCATAGATGTTGTTCTAGCAATAGACACAATTTATCTGCATTTCAATAACTATACAAAAGGGTCCTTTTCTCCTGGAAAAGCTCTCCATAGTGTAGCATTCCAGATGTGACTGTAGGACGAAATCACCCCTCCACCCGGGATTTTCAACTCCACAGTCCCTTTCCTTCGAGTCACATGCTTCACTTATCTGTAAAAACTTCCAATAAACATGAATCTGACAGTCCGCCTAATATGCGCGACTCAGAAGCTATTATTGACTTTGCCATACTGATCAATGGCGGCCCAGCCTTGTAATAGATTACAATGTTTCTTTCTTAATGTCACCGCTGCTCTGCTGTTCCCTCTCTGCATTAAATGAACGTGCCTCTGTCAGGAAGTGCTAAAATGACCCTGTTTGGAGCCTTTTGCTCAAGCCTTTGGCCTTTCATGGACTGCGTGCGAGCTGTATTTCTCAGCACCCTGCAGCACGGAGGAAAAATTCCCAAGTAGCAGGTCACGACTTTCGCTTGCTGGTGTATTTCAGCTGATCCTTCACCATCTCCATTTTATCTGTCTTTGGTGCTTATGTGGCCACCATCGCTGTACTACCTGTGAACCTCTCAGTCTTAAAGTATTATACCTGGACAATCCCCCCATTGTAAGTGCTTTGATCCCCATTTTATAGATGGAGAATTGAGGCACAGAGAGGCTAACTGATGTGCCCAAAGCCACACAGAATGTCTGTGGTGGCACAGGGATTTGGAGCCAGGTCTTCTATAACCTAAGCTAGTGCCCTAAACACTGGAGCATCCTTTTACTCCTATTGTAAAGCACTGCACGGACTGTTCTAGGGAATAAAGTCCTGTCTTTGTCCACAGGAAAGGATACCTCTCCATCCCACCAAACTGCCTTATCAGCATCATGGAGAAGTTACCACTGGTTATGAGACAGTCATTCCGATCCTGTGCCTCCACCAATCCTTGGCCTCATCTCAGAATGCCATTAAAACTGTGATGCAGAAAACCACCAGCTGGGAATCATACAGATCTATCCATAAGTTATAGCAAACAATCAACTGGATGGCACCCGTTTTATTTCACTACTGATTGGTGCTGGGATTTGTATCAATGACAAGCTTTTTTAAGTTTCTAGACAACACATCACTTAATCTGGAGTAGAGCCATCTGGAAACTGGAATTTCTGTCCTGCAGGCCATTCTGATATTTCTACATCTGTTTCCATTCTCAAATGGGGCAAACATTTGCAATATTGAACATTTTCATGGAATGAAAAGTTCTGAAAAATTTCAATTTGAAATGTCGAAAGGAAAATTGCAACCCACCTTTTTTGATCAAAATAAAATGTTCCTTTTCACAATGTCAACGTTCAAAATGTGGAAATCTTGACTTCGAACAAAAATGTTTTGTCTCAAATGTTCCCATTGAAAAATCAGACAATTTTTCATCAAAATTGACACCAAAAATATTGATTTCAGTAACCCCCAGGAATTTTTGTATCAGTTGGGAACATTTCCACAGGCTCCGAGCAGGAGAAATGACAAGGATCAAAAGGGTATAAAGGCTGGATTAGCATCACACTTCCTAGCTGGATTCCCTCTACATCAAGACCAAGGCATGTTAGTGGCAACACAGGTGAAGTTACCACTGCTACTGCCTGTGCTATACCTGTCCTGTGAGAAATTAAATTCTCCATTCGTGAGATCCGTTAATCCGGCACCTTTCATTCAATCTAGGAGAAAACTTAACCACACAATGAAGCGAACTAGAGACGCGGGTTTTGAATTAAGAAGACGTGGAGAGCATGACAGTGTTAGAGCAGGTGGCATCAAACCATTCCTGTGAGAGTCAAGGGCTCAACCAACTATGCAGAGAGTTCCCCAAAGCAATCTATTCTGCACTCTTCTGTAGTATGTAAATTTATTGAAATGCAAGTCCCCTTTTCCTACTGGGAGATGAGCTCGCTGTGATCTGTACTTTCAACCCACACTGACACAGGCAGCTGACACTGTGCTTTTGAAGCTTTGCCTTTTGTTTTAGCTGCCAGCTTTGGGAGAGAGGGGGGGAACATGCGTACGTAGGCAGACCAGGGATCTGTGCCACTGAACACCCAGATGGCAAGAAAAAGTCACCTTACGCTGACTGTTTCAGAGGCGGATTTCGGTAGAGTGTGTGTGTGTGTGTGTGGTGGGGAGAAACTGTTAGAGGATAGAGGAATGGACAGCATGTAAGTGCATACATGTCGACACATAGGCGTACATGTATGAGAAGGATTCTGCAGTGGGTGAACATGCTTGCATTTGCATGCATGTACTAGGAGAGAGTTGTGCAGGGCTGGCCCAAAAAAAAAATGAGGAGGTTTGGAAATTTGGTTTCATTCCTCATTGGAATGAAAATGAGACCATTCAAAAGTGTTCAGAAAAAAACCACATGAGATGTTCCCCACTGTGGCAGAGCCAGTCATGTGGTGCTTAGGGCACAGACCTGGAACGTGGAAGACACCAGTTCAAGTGTCTGCTCCGTTAGTGTCAGACCTGACGCTCAAACCTGGGTGTTCGGTCTCCTAGGTCTGTCCCCTAACTAGCAGGCTGTTGGCTATTCCAGGGTGAACACTCCTGCCCTCCACCCCCACATCCTGGAACAGAGAATCCTTCCCAACAAAACAGCATTTTGGACCATCTAAAAAGAGGTTCACTGAACATTTTGCAAACAGCTCTATTGAATGTTCCTTCCTTCCTTCTTCCCCCACCGCAAAGAAGTCAAGAAAGACTTCCTGTTTTCTCTCTCCCTGCCAAGGTGCATTATGGGATTTTTTAAGGTCTTCCTGAACATCAAATATTGTTTGATGCAAAGGCAAGAGATCAGACCCTCATGGACCATTGGTTTGAGCCAGACAGCATGTCCTTTAATGTGTTAACTCCATCATTTGAGACATTTATTCCTAGGCTGGAAAACAGACTGCAGGGGAAAATCCTGTCTCAGCTGAAGGTGGGTGGGATGGATACTAAAGGCCTGATTTAGAAAGGTAACTAAAGATGCAGATAAGGGCATAGTGGGATTTTAAAACATGCCTAAATGAGTTAGGCACCTAACTCCCATTGACATTCATCTTTAGGTGCCTAAATATCTTTTTTAATCTGGCGCCAGGTGCAGAGGTAGATGACATGTTCCCAATGAAACCTGAGCCGATGCCAGATGCACCCGGTTTGGGGATTTTGTTGCAGACTGGAAACACCAGGCCCTGCTGAAAGAGGTGGGAATGTTTCCAGTGAAGCTGCCCTGACTGATGGTTGCATGATTAAACCAGGTGAAAATCTGACTATTTAGCTGAATTTGGGTGGGGGGAGGTTCATTTGAACCCCCAAACTGAAAGCGACACTTGGAGGGGTGCGAACCATGTGATCAGCATCTGGAACAGAATGTTCATAGCAGCCTTCTGCAGAGAAACCAAATCGTGCCCTCGCCGTTTGGCAAGAGCATTCCCAAGCTCTAACGTCTAGGCATCCCGGTGTTCTCTACTTCCTTGATTTTTAAGACCAGAAGGGACCACTTACAATCAGCTACTCTGATCATCTGCCTGGCACAGACACGGTGATTCCTGCATCAAGCCCAACAGTTTACAGTTGAACTAAGCCTTACGTTTCTCTGCATCCCTTCCCATGTCCCAGGGGACTGTCTCAGTAGGAGCCCAGTGCCCCCGACCACAGCAACTGGGATTTTGCCCAGAATTTTTGCAATCTGAATGAGGGAGGGGAGGAGTTCCTTATTCCTGCTTGCACCCTCTCCCTGTGCATCTACAGCAGGGATGTCTTGGATCTAGCACACAGAAAAGAACACAAAGTCATACATTCACAGACACACGTTATGTTGTAAGGTCTCTACTCTGACTATGGAGCCGGCCTTTTCGCTACATTCAAAGGAAAGGAAAGGCAAAAGAAAGGAAGAAAAATCCCCTCACGTCTTCCTCTCCGAACACAGCGGATTCTTTAAAATTCACCAGCTGAGGTCTGTGGTGAAGCAGGCAGCAGGGTGGAGAGGGGAGCTGTTCTGTATGGCACGGGGGTGCTCCACACACTGGCTCCCAGGGATTGCATCTGCATGTGCAATTTCGGCATTTCCATATATTTTGACAATTGTTATGCAGCTGTTAGGTCCAGGGCACTGAGTTTGCTCCCCTGCTCCTGTCCCCCTCCTCCTCTTTGGTGAGCGAGGTCTCACTGTAGTTGGTAAACAGCACACTGCGTAGACTATTAGCAATCCACAAAGTGGCCAGATACCAGGAGCCGCAGCAAGCAGCATTCCAGCTGACTCTGACACTTTAATTGTGTGCTCTGGCTTAAACAGAAATGCATTTCTCTGTCTCAAGATCACAGACTGACGCCTCATTCCCCTCCCCTGGCCCGCATTTGATTATGTCCTTGACTTGTTTCTCTCCCGATGAAGACACCTTGTGGCACGACTTACTGCGACCGTAGAGGGGAATGCAAGATCATCCTTATTAACTGAGGGCTTGATCCCACGACCCACAGTCACACTGGGTGGGACCTGACTTTGAGCTAGATGCTTCCAACCCTGATGCTTGATGAGTTGTACCTGACCTAGCGCTTAACTCACATCCCATTGAAGTCAATGGAAAGACTCCCACTAACTTCAGAGGCACTGGATTGGGCAAATCAATGAGAAGACTCCAATGAAATTGGCCAGATCCTCAGCTAGTGCAAATCAGCAGAGCGCAATCAATTTATGATTTATGCCAGCTGAGGGATCTGTTCCGATGGGACCACCTGTAACCAATACTCAAGTGTAACAGTGGCAGATTTGGGCCCGTTAGATTGTAACTTCTTTTGAGCCATGGCTGTGTCTTCCCAGGTCTTCTGGGATGTACCTAGCAAACTTCAGCATGCAAGAAAATAACATAAATAAAGGCTATCAATGCACATAGGTGTGGGCGTGATCCTTCTGTCTTTCACACATCAAAGTACATGAAGAGTAACACCCATTGATAGGATCAGGCTTCCTGGGATGAAACTGGCTATTTTGTCTAACAGAAGGAATTCTCATCTCCTCCAAATGAGCACATGAAACTGCTACAAAAGCAACATTACAGGTGCTGGTATTCAGGCCATGAATAGCCAGAAAGATGCTCCCTTTGGATAGTGTCTTCTCCTCTCAGTATAAACATATAAAAGTGCACTAGACAATGGCTTGGCTGGGACTGTTGCTGTCTGCTGAGGGTACATTAATTTGCATGTGTATATTAATATGCAGACCACACCCCCAGATCCACTCACCACACCCCTCCATCATTCTTGTTGTGATGCTGCAGACAGGGATCATGATGGATTTGCAAGAGAACCACATTATGGGTATCCCAGTTCCTCTGCATGCTCCTGCAACTTCTGCATTGGTTTGTGCTGTTTCATTGGCACGCACAGACATACGTTTGCCTGAATTTGACATTAGGGGGTCAGTTTTCCTCAGGGCAGCCTCCCTTTTGATAGATCCAATTTGCCCTCTCCATTGCAGGCCAAATTGTAACTGAATTCAGGCACAAAACACACACTCAGAGGCCCAGGAACTCAGGTCTCTACTGCTGCAGGTGCAAAGTGAAAAAGACTGGACATTTCTCCATCAATATGCAGGTTTCCTTTACTCCCTCCTGAAACAGGGAGCCCTCAGTGGATTTGAGTCAAATTAATAGATTTTAAGGACATAAGGTACCATTAAATCATCTAGTTTCGACTTCTGTATACCAAAAGCTAAGAGTCCTATGATTTTTCATATGTGCCACCAGGGCTGCTTTGGGATTTGAACCTTTGGCACTGTAAAGCAAGACCAGACCATTAGGCCACCCATGGTCAAGTTTTGGGGAAAACAAACACACACACACACATAGACCAAGTTTCAAGAGAAACTAACCCAGCAAAACTTGTATCTTAAAAAAAAACCCAAAATCAAAGTAGAACCTCCCCAGGGAAATGCAACACACACAAGCAACATGTTCTGATTGGAGCAGGTTTGGGCAGGGTTGTTTAGAAAAGCAATGAAATGACAAGAATGTATTTGCCAGTACACCAGCGAGAGGAATCCCACTGCCATCACCTCAGCTACTCAGAACACGAACCGCTCAGGATTTGAACCTTAAAACGTAGAGTGTGTCTATTCACCAGCACTATGAAGGTGAGCAATACCTAAGTGTTATTCTAACTCCCCCACAACCCGATTGCACAGTCGGGATCCACAAAGAGTGGGAATAAGGCAAATATCTGGGCATTACTCTGTATGTGTGTGTTGTTCAGTTTGCTTGTTTCTTTCACGCCTTGGGAGTCATGGATGAAGCTGGTATAAAATCATGATACCGAAACACCTTGAGCAGAGCAGGTCCTCCCATTATTTCAACCAAAAAGCATCCAGGACTAATCAAAAGAGAAACAGACACAAATTAACACAAACACGTGCAACACAGACACCAGACCCTATGCACATACCCCTACCACACAGAGCCTTCAAATGGTTTTGTTTAGTTTTTCCTCTCCTCCAACTCATGTGGTTTATTAGCCAGCAGAGGGAGCCCACGAAACCCCCATGAACTACAAGATAAACAGACCAGCTCTGGTGAAATAAAGGTAATCAAACATTATCTATCAGGGGGCTGCAGGGTTCAGCCAACTTGAGCTTCTTTATATCCCTCTAAGCTCTGCATCCCGACAAGATCTCCTGGAAATGCAAGATGGGCTTTAATTTACTGCTTAACTTGGTTAACAAATCAAAGGGAAGAAAGAAGCATGCTGATTTTGGGGGTGGCGTGGGATGAGGTGCTGACAACCCCCCTCCTCCCCCCACACACCCCTCCTTACTCTGGGAACATTTAGTGTTTGTGGGTTCAGGGAACAGAGAAAAAGAGGAGCTGAGAGTGAGGTCTAAGGACAAAGTAAGGCTCAGATAAGAATTCGGCCAGGTATTCTATCCCGCTGGGAACTTGTGGTTGCTTCCTCTGCTGTTCTCACTGCTCAGCTGTGGAGGTGAGAGCAGAGGAATCATACTACTTATCATCTCCCTCTCCAGTCCTGAAGACAAAGGGTGGATGTGGGGTGGAAATCAGGACCTCAAAACTGTAGGACATCACAGGCTGCTGGTTAAGCCGTGCCGGGTTAGGGGCGACGTATCACCTCAGCGCTGCATGAAGTGGATTCAGGCTACCACAGTTACATCAAACGGAGAAAAAACAGAGTCACCTGTATAGGCAAATGATGGAATGAAAGAGAGGCAACTTGGGATCCATGATACGGCAGCCACAGCTGGACAATCGGGCCAGGAAGCGGAGCTTGAACACTCAGCCTCAGCTCACCCCTGGGCCCCGGCACCCCCAGTCCAGACAGGGACGTGTTGCCAATTGGTGTGAGCACAGGACTGGGAGGCAGGAACTCCCACGTCCTTGCTGTGCGAGTCACTGACTAGGCAGCATTACACACAGGCCACACCTGAGATTGGGGCTTGTGCTGTGACAATAGCTCCCAAAGGACAGTCCAACCCCGAGGAGATTACAGCCTAATGAGACGAGGCAGACAAAGGGTAAGGGACTCGCCCAAGGTCCCACATGAAATTGGTGGGAGTGTAGGGAATAGAACCTAGATCTCCTGAGTCCCTGACCCACTGGACTATGCGGCTTCTTCCCTCTCTGTCTTTCAGTTTCCCCATCTCTTCAACAGGGCTGATCCTGCTGACCCCATGGCGGAGCTGGATGGAATAATTAATGTCACAACAGCGCCATGCAAGAGTGAAGGGCTCAGGCATGCGGAAGGACAAGGAGCAATGGTTTCAAGTTGCAGTGGGGCAGGTTTAGGTTGGATATTAGGAAAAACTTTTTTCACTAGTAGGGTGGTGAAGCACTGGAATGGGTCACCTGGGGAGGTGGTGGAATCTCCTTCCTTAGAGGTTTTTACGGTCAGGCTTGACAAAGCCCTGGCTGGGATGATTTAGTTGGGGATTGGCCCTGCTTTGAGCAGGGGGTTGGACTAGATGACCTCCTGAGGTCCCTTCCAACGCTGATATTCTGATTCTATGATTCTAAGGACACACGGCAGAATGCAGGGGCGATCTGTCAGGCGGAGAGGGGCTGTGGGGAGAGGGAAATGAATGACTCGGGGAACACCTCCTGGAACAAATCAGCCCAGAGCGGGAGGGTGAGGGTGGGAGTGGGAGTAGGGGTGGAGAAAGAGTCTTGAATGTTTCCTTCTCCGCACCGGGAGCTTGAGATAAAATTCCTTGGTGCACTGTCTGTTCTCTGGATCAGCAGATTTGCTGGCACGATTAAAAAGAATAAAGGACGATTTCCCCTCGCAGGATATTTCCAAATAGCAGCCAACAAATTACTGATCAGGCTCAGAGCCCAGCACATCCCATTCCTAGGAATTTCCCCCTCCCTGTAGCTCTCACGTCCTCATACACAGACAGGACCAGGTTCACATTTAGCCCCGTCAGCCAGGGCTAGATTTCCTGAGGAGAACGAAAAGAGATGGAGAGTCTAGAGGGAGTTTTTTTGTTGCTTTGTGGCAATCAGTTTCCGTAGCTATGTATTGGGAGAACACTGTCCTGGATATATCAAAAGAGGCAGGTGGCTCCAGGCACTTAGTAAGAACCCAGAAGTTCTGTGCTCAATTCTGGCTTTGCCACTGACTCCCTGTGAGACCTTGGGGAAGTCTCTTAAACTTGGTGTGCCTCCGCTTGAGGCTGTGAGGATAAAACCCTTCAATAGCAGTGCAGCACCCAGGTACGACAGCAATGAAAGTCACCTAAGTATGTAGTAGGCATGGCAAAGTTTGGCCTGAAATAGGGACGGCATCAAAGAAAGGGAGTATTATTATCTCTGCTTTATAGGTAGACAACGGAGGCACCCAGTAGATCAAGTGATTTGACTAAGGTCACACAGGGAGTCTTGTGGTTGAGCCTGGAATTGAATTTAGATCTTCCGAATCCGAGTCCAAGCACCTATCTGCTAGGCCACCCTTCCTCCACTAACTAGCCTTCCTACCCCATTGATTTCAGTGGCTCTATTTGAGAGCTAAGACCCTCAAGGAGAGTAAAGGGATCTGAATCCGGACCTTAGATTGTAACACTAGCACAAAGGGGTCCTGATCGTCTTCGGGATCTCACGGCAGTACAAACAGCAGCAAGAACTCAAGACGTTCCAGGCCAGATCCTCAATTGGTGTAAACTGGTCTGAGTGTCACTGAAATCAAGGGAGCTATGATAAATAACACCAGAGAAGGTTCTGGCCCGACCTCCAGTTTATAGCCCACTAGTAACGGTCACTTGTGCATTATATAATTCCTATTTTATTTTGTAAAGAAAAATAGAATAGATTTTTTTTTGCCATAGCTGGCAAGAAGGTAAGAGTCAGTCTCCCTCTGAGTACCAGCTGTTTTTCATGGGGGATATATGAGCGGTTTTATACAGTTTTAATATCCACCAGAAATTACATCTCGCTGCCTTTAGGGACTGAACCTTTAAAATTCAATTTCAAATAAATATAATTATAAAATAAGAAGGAAAGGGAGGAGAAGGAAGAAGGAACCAGAATTCAGTTCCCTGGTAGAAGAGCTTCAGGGCAGAGCTAGTGGGGGCTGTGTTCTCTAGCAACAGTAAGAAAAACAGCCTGCAGCTCTGAGCTCAGTGTGTTGATGTTTTGGTCGCTAGTCACAGGTCTGTCTGTATTAAGCAGGAGAAGGCAGTATCCCACAGCGAGTAGAGAGGAACGGGGGGAAGAGACGGGGAAATTTTTAAAGGATTTTTTTGCCCTACAGAGAGGATCTTTCGCTCAGAGTGCCAGGAATGTCTGAAGATGAGTCGGATGGAAAGGGTGAAGGGAAAACGTGCTATGGAACAAAGAAGTGGATGGAGTTCAGAGAAAACGAAGGCAGCTTCTCAGCCTACTGAAATATCACCTGAGATATATCCCTCCATACCCACTGAAGCCAAGCAGACAGCTTGTGAAACTAGATTGCAAATCTAACAGAAAAAAAGTGGCAATCAAGTTACACTGCGAATGACACCCGGGCTGATTCTGTTCTTGGGTAAACTGGGTCTAACTCCACTGATTCCATGTGTGGGCACAATTTGATGCCCATATTTTTATACACTTCAGCAGATTGTGGTTCCCGGATTCTGAGGATTTCCTTTGCACTCAGATCAGTCATTTCTCCGGCTCGGGGTGGCAACCCAGAGGTGGGTTACAAAATTGTTTCCTGGAGCGAGAACGTTTTCTACAGAAGTTTCCATTACAAAATGAAATCACCTAAGGGTGAAATCAATGGCCGTTCAGCTGGCCAGCACAAGATTAGGGCATATCTGCATTGCAATCAGGAGTGTGCCTGGAACGTGCATAGAATTATCCAAGCCAGTTTTGATCTAGCTAACACCAATAACAATAGCAGTGATGTCAGGGCAACACAACTGTACAAGCCTGCCGGGATCCTGGGTTTGTACGCTAGTGGCAAGCCCACGCCACTGCGATTTCACTGATTATTATTTGCTAACTACAGTAGAACCTGAGCATTATGAACCCCTCGGGAATGGAGGTTGTTCGTGATTCTGAAACATTCATAACTCTGAACAAAACATTATGGTTGTTCTTTCAAAAGTTTCCAACTGAACATTGACTTAATACAGCTTTGAAACTTTACTATCCAGAACAAAAATGCTGCTTTTACCCTCTTAATTTAAATGAAACTAACACAGCAAAAGTTACCTTACTATATCATTTTTTTTTAATCTTTACCTTTATTTTTCAGTTGTTTACATTTAACAAAGGGCTGTAGTGTATTTGTTTGTGTTTTTTTCATCTCTGCTGCTGCCTGATTGTGTTCTTCTGGTTCCAAATGAGGTGTCTGGTTAACTGGTCAGTTCTTAACTTTGGTGTTCGTGACTCAGAGGTTCCAATGTACATCAAAGCTAGCTTGGTGTGTGTCTCCAGAGCACGCTTCTCATTGCAGTGTAGATACACCCTTAGCGTCTATGTATGCCAGTACTATTTGGAGTGTTTAAGTAGAGCCGAGGGCTCATGTTGGCCCTCAGGGTGGGGGTGAATTTCATCCATCATATCATTACTTGGTTATTGGCAACATAGTTTATTGGAGTTCAGGTCCCTGAGGACAAAGAGTGCCTGCTCCAAAGAACTCACCAGTCAAGGTGCCTGGTCCTGAGAGATGATGAATAGAGCTAATTGGGGATTTTCCAACAAAATGTGTTTTGTCCAAAAAAAATAATAAATACAAATTAAAAAAGGCAAACCAATTTGTCAAAACCAAAATTGAAAGTGTTGGCTTTGACAAACCTCTCGATTCAAAAATATTTTGAAAAAAAGTTTCAAAATTGGGCAAATATCCTATTTTGACATTTTTGAAATAAAAAAACCCTTGTTTATTTGGTTTGAAGAGACTTTCCATTGTGAAATTTAAGTTAATATAAACTAAAAGCTTTAAAAAAAACCTAATAAGGTCAAAATCAAAATGAAATATTTAAATTTACCTGCTCCAAGATTTTTTTTTTTTTTAATCAATTTGCTAAAAAAATGGCGATTTCAGCCATTGGTCCAGTTTGGGACAGGAAAATGTTCAAAGTCTCAAACCCTCTCATGGGACAGGAAAAAATATTTTCTGCCCTACTCTAGTGACGAGCCCATTCAATGCTCTATGGGAGACGAGAATGCTCAGCACCTTGCAGGATCGGGCCCTAAATACACTACCCAAATATTATTATTTATTGTTTGCATTACAGTAGTACTTTGAAATCTCAGTAAACATCAGGGCCCAACGGTACAAACACACAGTAGGAGACAGTCCCTGCCACAAAGAGTTTACAGACTAAACAGACCAAGGGTGAGAGGAGAAGTGTGTCCAGGGTCACACAGCAGGTCAGTGGCAGATGTGGGAACAGAACTCTGACCCATGCTGACTCCTGCAATAAGACACGTAAATGCACAAAAGACCCGCAAACGCACCAGGAGACTCATTCGGCTGGGCGATGGTGGTTAGCGCTCAAGGCGGAAATGGGTGCTGAGGCAGAATTTGAATGGAAAGAGGCTGGCCACCTGACATGTGGGTGTGTGGAAACGCCAGGGACCTGGTGGAGTATCATGGAAGATGCCAACTTCAATGCCCTGTAAACGTCTCCATGCCTTCCTCCACACAGGCCCACATGGAATGCATGCCCTTCCCTACCCCCTCAGCATTTAAGTCCTTCCTGAAAACCAACCTCTCCCATGCTCCCTACAGGGAACCCCACTGACTTTATCCTGAAGAATAACAAACACATTAAAGGGGTGGGGTGTGGGGAGGGGAGACTACAGGACCTTACGTTGCCAAGGCCTGACCAAACACCGCCTTGACTACTCATAAGTCGTATCCCATCTGTCCAAACTCCCATTGTCTGGATTGAGACTGCAGGTGCTTTGGGGAGTTCCTATTCTGCCTGGAAAATACCTAGCATGTCATAGGAGTTACCACAAATACTTAACAACAACAACAACGAAGGGCAACAGCGCCTCTCATTGGAATCTCCCAAATTCAAGCCCAGCCCACCTTGGTAGTGACACCTGGGCCTTCCTACCAGAGGGATATTTGGTGGCTTATGCAAACTGAGGTGGAAGTCAAGCAATGAAAACTGTGAGATGGGATTCACTGGGTGCCTAATACGGGTGGAATTACTACGCCACAGGATAAAAATCAAAGGGCCAAACCCTGCATCTGACTACACTAAGGCTGAGCGTGGGCTCAGGGGTTTGCCCGCGCAGATCCGGTTGCACGAGCTGCCTGTAAGAAGTAAATACAAACTCCCATCCATGGGGTAGAAATTCACTCTTCTCCTTCACCCAGTGGCTCCTGTGCACTTTGGGGACATTAACAGAGGATCAGTTGTAGTTGAATTCCTATGTCATTGCATAGCACGACTCTGTGAATAACAGAATTCACCATGACCTGGGTTATTGCCAGAGGACACCGTAATAGTCAGGTACCATTGATAAAGTTCCCTTTCTTTTACCTCACCTCTCTTGCTCCCTGCCCAGTCCTTTCTTCCACAACCCTGTTCATCATCAGACATTCAAGGAAATATAATTTCCGTGAGCTGCCCCCTTTGCCGCACGTCTGAATAAGCAGTGGGTTTGCAGTTATTTGTTTAGCCACTCAGTTGAACAAATTAGATCAACACAACACATGCAGCAAGGGGGCTAACGGAGAAAGGAAGAATGCTTGGGAAGCGCTGTCATCATGGCAATTAACCCTGCCTCGGCAATGGGCATCCATCATGTCACCAGAGATCTGCCAGGTAATCTCCTCTCCACTGCCTTTCTTTGTTTACAACTCAGGATCGGGGCAAAGCTGGAGAGGATCAAAGCTCCACTCAGAAGTTCAGAAGGTTCTGATAGTCACACCTGTGCTAGAGAAGATGGGGAGAGCTTCCCTCAGCTATATTCAGCGATGCTCTCAAACTGTGAACAAGACAATGCAGCAGCCTTTTTTTGGAGTCCAAAGAGACTTTTCATTACATTTCAAATGCATTTTTTAAGCTGCTGTGAAATTTCCCTCCTGCAGATTCCTTTGCTTTTCCTCTTCTTTCAATTCATCTCATAAGCATCACACTCTGCCGTCTCGTTAGACAGGAGCCAGGCACAGTGTGGGGCTTTGGCAAAACAACTAGCTAGCCTCAGCAGAGATGGGCCAACCTCACAAGGGGCCAGTTCCTCAGAAGATTCTGATCACCCTCAACTTCCCAATAACTTCAATGAGACTTGAGGGCACAACCCACCTCATAGGACTGGGCACCAGGCTTGTAATACAGTCAGATAGGCTTTCAGGGCCAAGTCTCAGCTGGTGTAAATCAGCATAGCTCCAATGAAGTCAAAGGTCTTATAGTCCAAAAAGACAAGTCTATTGAGTGCAAGACAAGTAGGAGTGATAGTATCCTCACTTTACAGATGGGAGAAACTGAGGCAGAAAGTGATTAAATGATTTGCCCAAGGTCACACACAGGATGTCCGTGGAAGAGCCCTAGATCTGCTGAATCCTAAAATCCAGTGTGTGAACCATAAAACCAAGCATCCTCTCTAGCTCCAATGACTTGCTCAAGTCTTCAAACAGACAATGGCCGAATCAAGAACTGTGCTCCAGAGACCCCTGTGCTTGCCAGTGGTAAGTACTGGAGAAGTCATTTGAAGAATACTCCACACAAAGCACTTGACAGCACTGTATATTGCAGGCAATAGTCCTGCACATGTCAGAAGATGGACTAGTTGAGCTAAGAAGTCCTTTTCATTCCAGGACTATGTTCCAGAACCCTAAAATAAATACTTCTCTCCCTCTCGTACTTTCTTTGTTCCATTCTCGAGGGCTCCGTAAGCAGAGCATTGTTCTCTCTACCTCAGAGAGAGAACAGTTACATGTGAGTGCCTGCTTTCAGAAATATGATTCTGCTGGAACAGGACAGAGTCTCAGACAGACAAGAACATCTAACCGACACCGTCCCTTCCATGGAAATGTGCATGAAGGAACTGGGGTAATTTGAAAGGGGATGCACCTCTTTGCAAGAGAAGTTTTACTGAATTAATCAATATAATGTCACCTCTGATGGTTCTTGAAGCAACACAGTGAAGACAGTCAGGATGTCTTGACAATCCACACTAATCAATGGGTGTGGAGAGATGGAAAACCTCTCGCTGGTGGGTGCTGTTGTTACAAAATATATATGGGTGAGGAATTAAGCAGGTGTTTCCCTTTTTTTAGTTAGTTAAGTGAATTGAGTCTCCATGAAACACCAGCTTGACAGACGTGGGGTCTGAAAGTCCTCTAGTTATCCATCATTTATCTGCTGAGCTGGAATAACATGGGCAGTTCCACCTCAAGCTTCTCCATCACACTGCACCCTGCCAGCACTCTTCAGCCCTGGTTTGGAATCTAGAGGCCACATTACGGTTGAAAAATGTTTCATCTCTCTCCAGCTTCCCCCTGGCAAAAATGGCCAATGGCAGTTCTTTGCTATGACCACAAAACTGCTTTCACATCTACAGTGGAAAAAACAACAACAACCTCCAATCGCTCAATATAAAATGTTGAGAGAAACAAATATGGAAAAATGGCATTATTAATTCTGGGGGTTCACCGTGAACTTTTGCTGTTGGTCAAATTCAGTAATAACTGCAAATGTCTGTGCCTTTTAACATGCCAATATTGTCAACAGTCATGCACAGGTTTATTAATGGAAGAGAGAGAATGTGCTTAGTGCGGGGGAGTGGGTATCCGGACTGGGTTTCAGGACTCCCAGGTTCTGTTCCTGGCTCTGCTAATGACCTGTAGTGTGACCTTTGTCAAGTTACTTGAGGCTAAAATATTCAATCTTGAGTGTTTGAAAAGTCAGGGACCTAAATCTCCTGGGTTTTGGGAGGTCTGGGACCTAAATCTCCTGGGTTTTGGGAGGTCTGAAACCTCAAATATGAGGCCACTTATTTTGGTGTCTAAATATGATTTTAAGAATCTGTCTTTAAGCACCCAGGGTTGACACCTTAACCTCTCTGTAGCTTAGTCTTGCCTAGCTGTAAATGATACTGCTTACCCACAAGGACAGTTGTGCAGCTTCAATGCTCGCAAAGGGCTTTCAAATCCATGCATGAAAGGTGCAATGTAAGTGCAAAGTATTACTAGAGCTAAAACATTTAACAGTTTGTATTCACTCTGTGAGCAATTCACCTCTGCGCAGAGAAGCCCAAGGCAAGGCTGCTATATTTCCACGCAAAAGTGAAGGAGCCAGACACAGGGGGAACTGATTTAAACACAGCTGTTTGCTTGCTGTGGTGGCATTGTTCTGGCAACAAACAGGAACAAATGGAACTGAGGATCTGCACTGAGGACAGAGTGCTCAACCATTTAAAGGAGCTGGACATCATAGCAGTCTCTAAAGGCCTCAAGTGGTGCACAGGCCATGTCCTGGAATCCCTCCAGAGGAGTGAATTTTACCCTACATGTCAAAGACCCAGCTGCAATTTCCACAGCAAGACCTAGAATCAATTTACAACCAAACTCAAAAGGCCTATTTTTCGCTCATTGGCTTTTTCTCATAGTCAAACTAGCTGCTGAATTTGGTTACGTTATCCAGTTCAGCAATAAACAGACTGGTAGCAGCAAGGTCCTCACTGGATAGGTGGACTGGAGTTCAGTAGAGAAGACAATGTGCTGGCCTTTGCAATGCAAGCAATCACATGTCCTTGCTAAAGCAATTTCCTTCCAGTTTCAGGAGAAAAGAAGATGGAAGTACTTTTAGGGAAGCAATTTAAACAAAAGAATATTTTCGGGTAACTGAGAAGGTCTTACCTTAACACTGAAGACAAATGAGGGCCAAAGAAAGGAGGTGTAAGGGCTTAATATGAAAACACGATCTCAAAGTTTGAGGCAGAGAAATAATTTTAGAACCACAAAGTGCTGTCTGGGAGAAATGGCATATTTACCAGTATACAAATATTTCCGAAGCTGAGGTAATAAGAAAAATCCTCCAGGTTAATGGGAGGTTGGAAACATTACTATTTCTCTGATTCAGACCAAAACAAAAATAGCAACTTGGCTTTTTCCGTTGACCGGGACTGTCCAAATCCCAGTCTGACTGTATTAAATCCTGTGCCGGTTGGTCCAGACCTCAAACGTCAGGATGAAGTGGGTTGTGGCTTTTCCCTTTTGCCACTGCTGATGTTGGCTTGTGGTTTTAGGTTAGGCAGAGCTGGGTTCTGTGTCCCTTCAGATAGAACATTAGGGCTTTTGCTGAACCTCAAGTTTCTGAAGGACTAGCTACAGATACAGCACAGGCAGCATGCCTTGAGTCAAATAAAATTTTACATTCACACATGAAGCACCTTACATTCGTATAGAGTGAATTTCATGCCTGTGCAGAAAGCCAGCCAAACGCCTGCCTATGCACTTCTGAAATTTCCCTTAAAACAGGGTTGGAGTGGGAGATAGGTGGTGCACAGCCCTCATGTTGGCTTTATGCACAAAGATGAATTGTACCCACTGTGCTTTCCATCCCAGCATGCCACATACACTGCAGTCCCAGCAGCCATGTTCATTTGTGTGTTTTCTGCCCTGCCAGGAAAAATCCGTTGAATGACACTGAGTTCCTGCAAAAAATAGGACTCTTCCTACATGCGGGACAGGTGGTATTTTAAGTCTCCAAGGCTGCACAGATACAAAATACCCACTGGAGTGCAGTCACCTCTAGGGCAGTGGAGGGCAGGGAAATTTGGCTAAGGACACCAAGGCAAATCAGGACCATTATGCAAATTGCTGAGGGGAGGGAATTTACTGTACCCTTGGGTAACAGAAAGAAGCTGTCTGAGATACTTATCTGTCCCCATTATCTGAGCATCTCACACTTTTAATGCAGTTATCCTCACAACCCTCCTGTGAGGTAGGGTGGTGCTATTATCCCCATTGTACAGATGGGGAACTGAGGCACAGAGAGGCTGACTTGGCCACTGTCGGTAGACAGATACCGGGCTAGATGGACCTTTGGTCTGACCCGGTACGGGCGTTCTTATGTTCTTATGAGTTGGCCAAGGTCACACAGGAAGTCTGTGGCAGAGCAGGGACTTAAACTCAGGTCACTCCAGCCCTACACTAGTACCCTAACCATTGAACCATCCTGCCTCTTTGGGATTTGAGGCCATGGCTAAAAGCACCCATAGAGTAAACCACATGGAACGCCTAACTTAGAAGGCTGAAAGACTCATCTAACCCTACCGGGATTCTAACTCCTGATATACCAGTGACACAAGCCCCGTGAGACGTTCCCTCTGTCATTAACAGAAGCAAAGTTTCAGGAGGAGTAAAAAATATCACCACCACCACCAGTCATCGATGGTAAATCTGAATATATGGAGCCAGACACTGTGTGGCTCCTCTGCTCTAAATGCATTGTGGACTGGCAGATGAAATATTGTAATGCCTTATAGGCCAGCCCCATCAGGAGACAGCCCTGACACTCCACTATATTTAAAATGCCACTGTTTAACTCAAACTCCAGTATGAATTACGCTGCACAGTTTTGGCCAGGGTTAAATTGATTCATAATGATTTGTGCCTCTCTCCTGCCTAGTAACTTTTCATTAGACACACAGATGTCTTAATAACACTTTAGTTTGGCTTTAGTTTCTCCTCTAAGCAACCTCAGTCCCAGTATTTGGGGGCGGGGGGATGGGGATGGCAAAGAGATTTATTTCTGACTGGTGCAGATGGAAAGTATTAGCTAAGAAAGTCTCCCTTGCTGTCACACGAGACTCCCTCAGTCTCTCAATTCTTTTGGCATAATTCATTAACTCAGTTTTTCTCTATCAAGAGATAATAACTGATCAGTTCCAAACTGGTTTCCCCCACTCTCCTCCTACCCAAATTGACCATGGCCCAAGGTCACCAGATGCAACACGTGTATTGATTACATAGCAGAAGGACATTAAAATTCAATGTGAATGCAGGAGCTAAATATTATCCACCAACTATTCAGGAAAGACACAATGCCAATTCCCACAAAGCTCTTATTCAGGACCATGGCATGTGTGCGTAGATATATCACGAGAGACAAACCTCCAAAAGTTTGGAATTATCCCAACTGGGTCAGGTTATAGGACGCTGCCGACTCACCCTATCAGAGAGACCAGCTGGGACCTCTTAGATACAAACAAGGAGTTAAATGTCTCTCTGAAGGAAGAAGGAACTCAGGACAGGGATACCAGTGGTCCAACAGGGAGAAACACTTGAAACAACCAGCCTTAGGAAGCAGCTCAAGCTGTAGTTTCTTTTTCTTATTATTCTTTATCTTTTTTTTGTTTTTAATTTAAAAACCATGGAAAACCCCAGGAAGAGGTTCTGTTTAGACAACATTCAGCACATGGGTGCACTGTGGGAATGCTGTGTGCTTATAGTCATCAAACCTTTTGGATTTGCTAAGTTAGGATGGATTTCTCATGAAAAAAAAAAAAGGCTTCTTGGAACTTATCAGCACTGCCTGCTTCTAGTGAGGCCAAAAACCACCAGAAGAACATTTGTCACAGTATTTTAGCACATCTGCTTCAGGAACCAGGAAGCACAGAGGCAAAGTGAGAAGGGAAATGAAATAATAATGAAAACATGCTGCTTGCGCTCCAAACAAGGGTCAGTTTGGGTTCAGACTAAATTTGGTATATGTGTGGGGGCGGGGGAGACAGGACGGGACAGTTGAGGGGGCTATTTTGCTCTAATTCCAGGGAACCCATCTTTTTCTCAGACCTGTCTTTCCATCACATCCTGAAGCCTTCTACCAAATTTTAATATTCCCTTGGAAACCAAAAAGCCCATGTATCCTAAGCCACCCCAACACAATGGACTGTGGCAGGATCCGCTCTTTAGTGTACAGAGGTAGTGGCCACTCTTTGCAATTTGACAGCATAAATGTGGGGGTTTCCCGCATCACACAAGGGATTCAAAGCGCCTCCAAGCATCTTGGGATTGCAAAATTCTCATCAGGACTGACAAATCTTTTGAAGCCAGTTCAGAGGTACCTAGGTGTTAGGCCCTAGAGTACCTAATGATGAAGCTGATTTAGCTAAAAATCTCTCTTGGGGAAGTGCCAAAAGCCCCAACACGTTAGTCATTTAAGGGAGGTCTGGTTAAAGCACTAGAAAATAAGCTATAGGGAAAAAAATCCTCCAATAGCATAAGGGTTGAGAGGAAGGATGGTCCTAAGGCCAGGGTGTTTGTCTCAAACCCAGAATCCCCAAGTTCAATTCCCTGGTTTACCACAGACTACTTGTGAGCCCACGAGCAAATCATTCAGTAGGTCTCTGCCTCAGTTTCCCATCTGTAAAAAAAATATATTTCGCATATCTAAAATAAAATGTTCAAATTCTGTGCATCTTCTTTCCCCACCCCCTGATTAAAAATATCAAATGAGAATGATTGTAAACACTTTGGGGCAGGGATCATCTTTTTTTTTTCTGTTTGCAAAGCACGTAGCACACAGACTAAATTCTACGGTAACAGAAATAAATGATGATGATGTGTATTTTGTTTCCCCACTAAATCGAAAGGACATGTTTTAAAAAATCTATTATTTTCATAGAAAAACTATATTTTGACCAAAATAAAAATGTTGCATAAACATTTTCATTTTGGTCCAAAAGGCATATTTTTTTTCTTTTCTTTCTTTAAAAAGAAATCCATTTTTTTTCAGACACTTCTAACGATGATGGGAACTAATTTTTTCCCCTAATTTTCCACTGTAGTTCAAAGAGTACTCTAGAGACAGCCTCCAATTCTGTCCTCAAATCCAGAGGAACTCCACTGACTTTAACAAAGTTATGGTTAATCAGGACTGGTGTATGCAAAAGCTAAACACGGTTCTATACATTCTTCTGCACAGGTCCCATGCTTCTGGTCTGCTGATGGCCTCTCAACTCATCCAAGCTCCCTTTTTCTTTCTAGCACTGCTAATGTATCCCTGGTTTTCACCACAATAAATTCCCCTGATTAGTAAAACCTCATTGCCCGCCCTCTCTCTCAATTAATCTATGCATCTTTTTTTGCAGGAAGATGTCTGATGTCTGCTTTGATGATTTAGTGGCTGGAGGGAGGGAGGACAGTAACCAGATTAGCCTTACAAAAAAAATAAATAAATAAAAAAGGCCTAGTGGTACAAAACTATAAAAGGTTAGATTAGACTTTAGCTGAAAAGTCTGTGTGATAATTACTGTTATCTGCTGATCCATAAACTCTTCACACAAACTGCAACAGTAAACCAAAAAACTGACACTTTAATAGCAATGTGCTTTGTAGCGCGGGGACATCTCTCCTCCTCCTTCCCACGTCTCCGTGCCTCCAAATGCTTCATTTCCTCGCAGCCCTCTGACAGGTGGAGCTGACAACCAGGATTCGGAGCGAGAAGTGAGCAGCCAGAGGTCGGCACTAATTATTGCGGAACTTTTGCAGACGCACACTCTGGGTTGGGGAAGGAGGAGGGGGCAGTGGGGACCACAGACAGGCTTTTCGGGTGGTAGGAGGAAATCAGAAGGTAGAGGATTAGGATGCACGTTCATAGAATGGCTGAGTCCCATCATTTCCCGCGACCCCCCAAAAAACCTTGTTCCTCAGCCGGTGTAAACTGGCACCGCTCCACTGACTTCACTGGCACACGGCTGATTTATACCAGCTGGGGATCAGGCCCATATGCTAAAATGTCAAAGGAAAGAGCTAATTCGAGCGGTTCTGGGGACCTCTTTGGGCTTTTACACACACCAGCCAGGAGCAAATCCGTCAACATCAATTTAAGGATGTGACTCGGGACAGGGAAATTAAGTGCTTCATTTGCCAGGTTTGAAAGAAGTTTTATGAGCGGCAGCATTGCAGTGCTGCTGCTGTTTCACACAAGCGTAGAAGTTTTCGGTCACTATATGGGAGCGCAGATGGGTGCTGGGGGAAAAGGATTATGGCTAACGGGGAGTGAGCCTCAAAAGAGAGCTGGGTTCAGAGAAGCACCTAACTTGTAGCGAAGAAGGGTGCCCTGGGGCTGACAAATCTAGCAGGAAATAAATAGGAAATTGCTAGTATCAATTATGATGAGATATTATGGGCCAGATCCTCAGCCAGTGTATATTGGAGTAGCTCTATTATAAAAATCACCACCAGTTGAGGATCTGTCTCATTTCTTACCCTTGTGGGAAAATCCTATATTATTTTATAGGACAAAATAATCTCTCTATAATTCTTTAGAACTATCTAACAAAACTCAGTCGAGATCAGAATCTATTTTATACAATTCTATAAGGTGGTTTCAAAAAACCTACAGAAAGGATCTGGTTTTGCTTTTCGATTCTATAGGATTTTCTAATGGACACTTTTAAATTTTAATAAAATATTATTGGGTACATCCCTATTACACTTCACAAGGGGAATCAATCCTGAATTGCAACTGCTGTAATCATTAAATCGTGATTCAAGACCCCATTTAAAAAAAAAATTCAAATATCCTGCACTATTAAAAAACAACAACAACAACAACTGAGCCACTAACAATTGGGATACAAACCCCACAGCAATTTAGAACTAGAAATAAAGATAGAATCATAGAAACATAGGGCAGGAAGGAACCTCAAGAGGTCATCTACTCCAGTCCCCTGCACTGAGGAAGTACCAAGTATACACAGACCATCCCTGAGAGATGTTTATCTAACCTGTTCTTCAAAAACGTCTAATGACAGGGATTATGCAACCTCCATTGGAAGCTTATTCCAGTGCTTAATGATCCTTAGAATTAGGAAGTTTTTCCTAATATCTAACCTAAATCTCCTTTGCTGCAGATTAAGCCCATTATTCCTTGTCCTACCTTTAGCACACATGGGGAACAATCACCAGACTTCTTTATAACAGCCCTTAACACATTTAAAGACTATCAGGTCCCCCGCTCAGTCTTTTTTTTCCTCAAGATTAAACATAGAATCATAGAATATCAGGGTTGGAAGGGACCTCAGGAGGTCATCTAGTCCAACCCCCTGCTCAAAGCAGGACCAATCCCCAACATGTCCAGGTTTGGGGTTTTTTTCCCCAAACCTTTCTTCAGAGATCAGGTTTTCAAAACTTTTTATCATTTTTGTTGCTCTCCTCTGGACTCTCTCCAATGTGTCCATCTCTTTGGACAAAATGATATTAGCCTTTTTTACAACTGCATCCTATTGCTGACTCATATGCAATTTGTGATCCCCTATATCCCCCTGCCTAGCCAGTTATTCCCCATTTTGTAGTTGTGCAGTTGATTTTTTTCTTAAGTGTAGTACTTTGTGCTTGCCTTTACTAAGTTTCATCTTGTTTGATTTTGCACCAATTCTCCAATTTGTCAAAGTTGTTTTGAATTCTAATCCTGTCCTCCAAAGTGCTAGCAACCCTTCCCAGCTTGGTGTCATCCACAAATTTTATAAGCATAACCTCCACTCCGTTATCCAAGTCATCCATAAAACCGTTGACTACTACTGGACCCAGGACTGATACCCATAGGACCCACTAGATATCTCCTCCCAGTTTGATAGCAAACCATTGATAACTATTTTGAGTACAGTCTTTCAACCAGTTTTGCATCCAATTGATACTAATGTCACCTAGAATACATTTCCCTAATTTGCTTACAAGACTGTCATGTGAGACTTTGTCAACAGCCTTGCTAAAATCATGATATGGCACATCTACAGCCTCCCCCCAATCCACTAGGCCAGTAACATCAAAACATCTGTCAACATTAACAACAACGACAACAAAAAATCCTTCCAGCCCTGTTTGTGGCTGACAGGAACATAGATTCACAGTTTTTAGGGCCAGAAAGGACCATTATGATCATCTAGTCTGACCTCCTGCTTAACACAGGCCAGAGAACCTCACCCAGCGTTTCTGCATTAAGCCCATAGAGCATCTCTCATAGAAAAACATCCAGTTTTCATTTAAAGACTTCAAGTGATGGAGAATCCACTAGGTATCAAGGCAAGTTGCTCCAATGGTTAATGACTAATTTGCACCTTATTTCTAGTCTGAATTTGTTGAGCTTCAGCTTCCAGCTACAGTATCTTGTTAAGACTTTTAGTGCTAGACGGTGCATATTATGTATAAACATACATGTCATAGAATTTTAGCAGTGTGGGCTTGGAAGAGACCTCAAGAGATCATCTAATCCACTCCCCTGCACTGAGCAAGATTAAATATATCTAGGGAATATATGGCCAAACACATATGCACACATGTACAGTGGAAATATCTGAAAAATTTCCCTCATTTTTAAAAGCTATTACCAGCTTGAGATATAGTCCCTATAAATTTAAAGAACACATTTAAATTTGCCAAAAAAATTGCATATTTTGTGCATATATTAACCTGTGCAACTGATTGCCACAAGGTACCATCAAAGCCACGATGTCAGCACAATTCCAAAAAGGAGAAGACATTCATATGCATAATGAAAACATACAGAGTTACGCTAAGTAGAATAAAAATTGCTAGGGAAATAACCCCCATGCTTCAAGGTATACGTCAGTAATGAATGGCAATGCTTAGGAAAAAAACTTGACAGGTTATTCCATAACTGTTATTTATGTGGATTTTAGTATTTCTTCTGTGGCATCTGGTAATGGAGGCAGAAAAGTAAACTAACAATTCCTATGTTCCTCTGGAATTCCTCCAGAATGGGTAATAATGTTCAAACCAGTAGATCTACCAAAATCTAGGTCTCTTTGTCATACACACACTTTATTTTATACAAACACGCACAATATGGATGTATAGACACAGATGATATATACACACACACACACACACTCATGTACAGGATTGAACGAACAATTATAATCAACTGTAGGATTCTTTAGGATGGTTCAAAGCACCCCTTAAATGGATATTCTTTTCTACTAAATCCTGTACATTTTAAAATCATTTCTATCAAATCCTAGGGGTTTAATCTCTCCCATAGTCTATAGGACTGACAGATAAACTTCCAGCCACCGCGCATTGCCTATGAATCCATTCTGTTAGGCCTTTAGGAGTCTAAGATGGTATTTGTTTTTTAGTCAAAATTTTATTTTTCTTTCTTGCTGAAAAATCAAAATGTGAATAATTTCAACCATCTGCAATACACAGGCGGCCCACATTAACTCAGTGTAGGGCTTCCACTGCGTCTGCTGGCTAGCCCACAAAAAGAGGTTGGTGAGTCTATTGTTGCCTGCAGCTAATGAACTTAATCCCTTAGCTCAAGCAACTGATATTTATGTTTTTAGACATAAAGGTCTTGGGTTCAGTCCCAGCAGATGACTCAATCCAGGGTATCATAACTGACATAAATTCTATGTATGCAGTGTAGTTGTAGCCGGGTCAGTCCCAGGATATGAGAGAGACAAGGCGGATGAGGTAATATCTTTTATTGGACCAGCTTCCGTTGATGTGAGAGACAAGCTTTTGAGACGCACAGAGCTCTGCTTCAAGTCTGGGAAAAGTACTTCCAGGGTCACAGCAAAATGCAATGGTCCCTTACAATATGTGCTAACTACTTATACTAAACAATCTGTTCCACCGCACATGTTGCTGTGATGCTGGCAGTACCTTTCCCAGACCTGAAGGAGAGTTCTGTGTGGCTCAAAAGCTTGTCTCTCTCACCAACAGAAGGTGATCCAATAAAAGATATTACCTCACCCACCTCGTCTTTATAAATTCTATAGTCCGTACTGGGCAGGCGATCTGCAAAGCCAACCCACTGTCTTCTTTAAAACTTTTCTTCTGCTGTGATGCCTACAAAACGCACTTGACTATGGTTAGGGAGCTGACTTTCTATGGTCACTGTTTTGACATAACATAAGAATGGTCATATTGGGTCAGATCAAAGGTCCATCTAGCCCATATCCTGTCTTTTGACAGTGGCCAATGCCAGATGCTTCAGACAGAATGAACAGAACAGGGCAATCTAGTCCCAGCAATTAGAGGTTTAGGGACACCCAGAGCATGGGTGGTATTCCTGATCATCCTGACTAATAGACATTGATGGACCTATCCTCCATGAAGTAATCCAATTAGCTTTTGAACCCAGTTATACATTTGGCCTTCACAACATCCCCAGGCAACAAGTTCCAGAGGTTGACTGTGCATTGTGTATGCCAACCATCATCCTTACATTGTTTCCTTGTGTTGTATCCACCTCTTGTCTATAGTCTTACACTTAGATTGTAAATTCTTTGAGGAAGGGACCAACCTTTTCTTACATGTTTGTATGGAGCCTAGCACCCTGGGACCCTGGCCTCTAGGCATGAATGTAATACAAATGATACATAATAAATAGAGTAGTATTGCAGGATAGATAGATAGATAGATAGATAGATAGATAGATAGATAGATAGATAGATAGACGATGTGCACCTCACAAGACTGTATTCAAAAGCTTAATTTTCTTTCCTAACCACCTGATTATTTCCTAAATAGACTTTTTTTCAGCAAAAATGGTGTATACCTTCTCCCCTTCCTGCTTCCATAGCCATCAGCCAACCTGTCCTCACCCTTGCCTCAGTCATCTACCACTGGAGCATCTCATTAGTCCAGACTGAGACAAAGGAAAACCACCCAGGACCAGCAAAATGTTTAGAGAGAATGAAACAAAACAAAAAATAAGGCAAGCAGGAGTTAAAAATATCTCAGTGCCTCAGCCTCTCTCTTTTGGACAATTTTCAGTCTCATTTATGTATTTACTAATTAAAATTATTTAAGCCAGGAAACAATCTCTGGAGATGCAGCATCTCATTTGTGTATCTTTATCTTCTCAGGGTATCCTGGAATGATAGGCAGGAGGTTTTAAAACAAACAAAATTAAGTATTTTTTCACACAACACACAGCCAACCTGTGGAACTCCTTGCCAGAGGATGTTGTGAAGGCCAAGACAATAACAAGGTTCAAAAAGAACTATATAAGTTCATGGAGGCTAGGTCCGTCAATGGCTATTAGCCAAGATGGGCAAGGATGATGTCCCAAGCCTCTGTTTGCCAGAAGGTGGGAATGGGAGACAGGGGATGGATCATTTGATGAGTACCTGTTCTATTCATTCCCTCTGGGGCACCTAGCATTGGCCACTGTTGGAAGACAGGATACTGGGCTAGATGGGCCATTGGTCTGACGCAGCATGGCTGTTCTTATGATCTCCATGTGCATCCCGAGGGAAAACACAGCATTAGCGATACCTGGAATGGTTGGAAAAAAACCCAAGCAAAGTTAGAGGCTGCTTAGGGGCACCTGTTTGGTCTGCCAATCCTGAGTTCAGGCCTAATAGAAAGACCCTCTTCTCAATCTCTTCCTCTGGTCATGGGACTGGAGGTGGCGGCATCTGAGCTCAATGCCAGAAATGGAGTCCTGGCCTGAATGAAACCACCGGCAAAACCATAGCCTTGCTCTCCCTGTTCCTGATAAGGAATCAAAAGAACGTCAAACTTGTCCTAAGCCCAGCTCCCCCATCATAAAATAATTCTTAGACATGCTGGAATTAGGTTGGTGGAAACAGTGAGAGGTTTTGGCTGAAGGGCATGGTAGCGAAGCCAAGTAGCTAAATTCCTGTGATGCTCCTTCTCTGAAGCTAGAGCTGGACAGGCTGCCATGGAGAGGAGACAAGGTAATTCAAATACAAGGAAGGAGACAGTAAAACACACCAGATGCCAAAGGACTCAAGATCTAGGGCATATATGACTGTTAATGTTTAGCTTGCAGCTTCCTGGTTCCTAGCTGTGTCCTCCGCTCTCTGTCAGTGTGTGAGGAATGGGTCTTTTGGGAGTAATGCGCATTAATGAAAGCTTTTTATTGGGTGGTATTCCCAGCAGAGAGAGCCTGCTCTGCCACTCTGGCTTCTGTCCAGTTAAGGAAGAGAATTCACTTTTTTTTCTTAAATACATGCACACCAAAATAGCAAATCCCTATCCCAACACATACACGCATGTACACACCCCAAAAATCGTGCACACTCTACACAAGCTCACCCCCCACCCCAACACACAACCACACACTTCAAAACTCACCCCCACCTGTATACACCCCCCTCCACAGTCATACCCCCCATCCCATCACACATACACACTAGAATAATACATCCCTCACTTCAACATCTACCCAAAAATAACACACTAACACCACCCCTACCCCCTCCTAGATAACACACTACCCAACTCCATACATCAAAACAATACAGCCTGACACATACACAGATCAAACTAACGCACCCCTCACCCCACCACATGCACAGATACCATTCAAAAATGTGGTTCAGCTCATTGGGTCAGATCCCCAGCTGGTATAAATAGGTCCTCTTCTTTTCAATTCAGTGGGACTATGCTGATTTACACCAGCTGAGGCTCTGGCCCTTTCAGTCTACCTCAGCAGCAGCAACTATGGGTCCCCCTCCTTCCCAACCAAGCCAATGGGAATTGTACCATTCACTTCAGTGGGCTCTAGGTACAGCCACGAATTTCAATGACCAGAGCTTACTGGGCTCTGAATAAACACGGGCCCCACATTGCAGAAGTCAGGTCTGAATCATCAGGAACATTCCAGGCTTGCCCTGTTTTCAGGGGTAGGATCTGGGTTAATAGTGCAGCCCATTATAAAGATAGGGCCCTGTGTGCAATTCAGACTCAAAGCCGCACCCCGGCGTGCGGAGGCTGCTTGGCTCCAGGGGCGTTCTGCCTCAGGCCCTAGATGTCTAGTTATTAATAAAAACCCATTCCTTGTTCTCACACCGCGTAGATGAGAGCTGTGGCTAGAAGTCGGGGGAGACGCTGCATTCCACGTGACCCGTCTGTGTCTCTATTCCCCCTCTTATCCATTCTCTGTTGGTCCGTTTACATTGTAACCCTCTGGGGCAGGGACTACCTTTCACTCTGGGGTCGGACAGCTCCTAGCACAACGGGCCCAGCTCTCAGGCAGGGCCTTGAGGTGTTACTGTAACATTAATAACAAAATCTGAACTCCAGACCCCTGCTGCACACCCAAGGTTCATCGTCTGGTTTATCTCCAGGCCAAGCCTCCCCCAAACAGACTTAAGGGCCAGGCGTTAAAAGTGATTTAGGTGCCTACCTCCCATTATTTCAAAGGAAGTTAAGAACCTAAATACATTTAAAACCTGGCCCTTAGTCTTTAGTCAGGTGACTAGCTCCCGCTGAAATCAATGGGGGTTATGTGCTTAAATACCTTTAAAAATCTGGCCTTATCTCTTTTGAAAGACCAAATAAGGTGTAGCTAAAAATCGGTGTATTTCTAAGGTTACCAGTGGGATAACCTCTAAGCTCTCCCTCCCCATAATAAATTCATCCTGCTTTAGCTCGAAAGCTTGTTTCTCTCACCAACAGAAGTTGGCCCAATAAACTATATTGCCTCCCCCACCTTGTCTCTCTGTTTAAGGCAGGCTGGTATCGCATTACAGATGGGAAAACCGAGTCATGGAGTGATGGACTTGCCTGAGGTCCTTCAGTGAATCAGTGACAGAGCGGGGGATGCGTCCCATCATTCCCAACCTGCAGTCCACAAAACCACTCCTTCCTTCAACTGGGGCATGCCCCCTTGTTCTATAATTAAAGCCTTCCTTATTTGGTTTAATGATGACTGCTACATAAATCAAAGTCACGACTGAAACATCCACTTCTCTGGCATACAGGGATGTCATGTCCAAGTGTTCCATAAAGTCCTGTCTCGGCCTCTCTTTCTCCAGAGCCCCTCACATTAGTCATCATAATCATAAAACATTCATTTGCGCTCCTGACCAATTGGAAGGCCCTCGAGGGAGGCCATAAAGGGGGGGGGCGTTGGGGTTGTAATGAATGTAAATGCCAGGTGTTTAAGCTGGATAATGTGCAATTTGCAACTCAAGCAATCTGCACAATAAGCAAACCTAACGTTATGGTACCTGATAGGGGCACGATAGCCATTCAGAGAGAATGAAACATTTTACGACCTCTATGTTGCCCTGATCTCATGATCTAATAATAGTCCAGACAAAATTAGTTCCTGCTATAATGTGTTAGAGTGTTGGGGGGGGGCACATGAAGGGGGGAATGAAAATTATATATCAGGTGGCTGAGCCGGAGTTTCAAAGGATCAAACAGGGAATTGCAAGCTGGATGTTCTATTTAAGACAATAACCTGCTGAAATTGAGGAGGTCGGAGCCAGGGCTTTCATAACCATCTCTCTCTCACACACACATACCCCTGCTCTCCAGAACTCAGGCGCCAATGTCCTAAAAATAGGCTGATCCCTGTGAAAGGGTTGTTTTACAGGCAGTTCTCGGCTGGATAGACCATTCCCCAACTGCCTTGCAGTGCATCAACTCTCCTAAAGATCAACTAAAATCGGAGCTAGGAAGAACTGCAAGGAGGAGCATGTTTTCTCCCCAGGAGGATATTTTCTTTTTCTATTCTCCTTCCCTGCAATGTCAGCCTTTGGTACGTGAGAGGAGAGGTGGGTATTGCTTGGTACAATGCACCATTCCTCCTGCTGTAGAATTAGGGTGACCAGATGTCCCGATTTTATAGGGACAGTCCCGATTTTTGGGTCTTTTTCTTATATGAGCTCCTATTACCCCCCACCACCTGTCCCGATTTTAAACATTTGTTGTCTGGTCACCCTATGTAGAATATGGTGTAGTGAACAGTCCTGGCCTAGCCAAATGGGATGACCCAAATAAGTTCTCCCCCAGCTCTGTCTTCTGCAAATTCTGCGCAGCGCTCTGTGAAATGCTGTTCAGATTGCAGGGAATATGGGGGTGGAAATCCTTCAAACGCGGGCTTGAAAGCTTCTGAACTCACTGATCCCCCTGGGGGAAATCAATCAGGTTTGTTTCTCTAACAACCCACGTGATACAAATGCTTTCCTCTTATGATACCCCAGCTCCATAAGCTTGCATGGCAACTCCACAGAGCAGAAGAGGGGTGCGGAGACTAACCTAAAGACCAGGCAGACCTGTCAAAACCTGAAAACCAGATCTTCCCTCCCTGACTCCGCACAACACCACCTCCTCTTTCCATTGCTCTCGGAGCCTCATCAGTTGGTGCATCTCCAGGACCAGGTTAACACCACACATTGGACTAGTTGGAATACTCATTACTTTGTTCTTTGGGGTGGCACGATGCTATACACATCTCGTTCCTTTGACTGTCCCAGTGGAAAGCAATCAAACCACATTTCTCTAGCATACTATGACCCCAGGAATAGATTGCCGGGAACTAGCCATCAGCGGAACAGCACTGAACAATCACTCCTTGTCCATTTTATGCTGAAACGGTTTCTTCAAAGGAGAGATTGAAACAGTCTCAGAAACAAGTAACTTGGTTCCTTTCTCTAAGGAAGCAATATCAACTCAGCACAACTTTCTGAGGAGATTTCCACAAGCAGGTCATCTGAAACTTGTCAGAATCCCAATATGTTTCAGATGATAATGCAGCCATCTCTTGGACTTGAATCCAGCAAAAGTGCACCGAGTCAGCAAGTCTTGAATTTGGCTTAATTTTCAAGAATTCGTAATGGGATCTTCCTTGTCATCAACTAATTGCCCCAGCGTTTAATCGCAACTAGTGAAAGAACAAATGTGAAAGAGAGAAAGAGCTGGGTGGGTGAGTAGTTAGACAGGACAGAGCCAGTTATATACTGTAGCTACATATGATTTAGATACTATAGTAAGCACGATGGAGCGGATTATAGTTAAGGTTATAATGAGGTTTCCATTATAAACCGACTTTTTCAGGGGCTCCTAACTTTGAGAAAGAAATTCCTTTTGGGCTAAAAGTTTGCATGGTCAGAGGTATATTCAAACAGGCCTATTTGAGCAAAATCTCATGAACATATTTGGAGTTTTAGGAAACTGGCAAAAACAAACAAACAGCATACTTGACCTCATAGAAATCTCCTGGATACGTTAATCCAATGTGATCATATTTGGCTTGTTCAGTAGATCTCATTGTGATCAAAGGAGCAAGCTGAGGGAGGAAATTGGGTACTTTGTTTTTAAATACTTACTAGCAGCAGAAGTGTTTTTCACCCATCCCGTCAGAGCAGTTGGTAGGTTCTTTTTTAACTTGATCTATAACTTACTAAACTAGAGCTGCAGCTTGTTTAAAACTTCCAAAGGGCTTTTAAAGCCTGCCAAACCTTCCACAGTTTGGAAGTCTGTGGCACAGGAATGTCTCTTAGACCAGGCATGGTCTAGAAGCATAAACATGGGAGTGGTAGCCCAGGATTTCTATATTCTGTTCCTACCTCTGCTGCTGCCGCCTAACATTTATAGAAAACTTTACAAACCTGATTTCACGTAGGTCACACAAAGCCCTTTTGAGGTAGCTGAGCATCATGGTCCCCATTTCATAGATGGAGAAACTGAGACCCAGAGATAGCAAGTAATTTGTCCAAGGTCACACACCAAACCAGGATTCAAATCCACTTCACATCACTCTCAGCCCAGCCCAGCTCCCTGGCCCCAGCCATCATGAAATGACGCAGCTGGGCCAGGTGCATTCATGATTTCAGGTGAGTGTATAAAAACAGCTCTGCTTAGATCCCAGCCTCCCGATAGCTTTGAAGGCTATAACATCCCTGAACGCTCCTTTCTCCCCTAACCCTCTCCCTCCCCTGCAATCTACACACAAAAGGCTTTCAAAGAAACCCCAATTCACTTCCAATGTAAATCTTCACATCAGGCAAAACCTTCCATCAATGGGTTTTAAGGCCAAAAGGGACCATTATCTTCTCTGCCCGCCTGGACAGTAGAAGCCATACAACATTCACCCAGTAATTCTTACATGAAGCCAGAAGAGGAGTTGTTTTTGTGATGCTTCAGAGCTCCATCTCATACCTCGAAGCCAGGTGCCTCCTTTTTTTTTTGATCGGCTACCAGCATCCACCAAATGCTGCCGATGGGATTTGGCTCCGATGAGGCAGAGCTTGGCAGGTCTGAGCAAGTCTCTTCATGTTTACCTGTGTTTCAGGATAGCAGCCTGAAGCTACTTTCATTTCTAAAGGACAGGGATGCAGAGTAGTGAGTTTAACTGATGTACGGGAGAGTTTATGGGCTTTTTAACTCTGGACTGGTGAAATAAAACCAGATCTTGGGGAAACATCCTCCTCCTCCTCCACAACCCAGATTCTACTGATTTTATTTTCCAGAGCAGATGATTATCTTTGTTTATGAGAGACATCAAGCCAAACCCAACATTTTCACAGATGGAGAAGCCTGAATTATTTATGAGAGGTTCATTATTTTTTCCCCCCTCCTGGTAAATATCAAGGCCTAAAAGGCTGATATTTATTTCAAAACTAGGATAGCCTCAACATCACCTAACCTAAAACAATTGGATACTCTTCTCTGGGAACATGGAAATTGCCAAAATGGATCAGACCCATGGTCCATCTAGTTCAGTATCCTGTCTCTGGTCAGTCCAAACTGCTTCAGATGAATGTACAAGAAACTTGGCAGTAGGCAGTGATGGGATAATCTGTTTCCATGGAAAATTTCCTCCTAACCCCTAAAAGATACAGGTTGACATATGCCCTGAAGCATGCAAGTTTAGATCCTTTCCTAAAGTCTTTGTTTCTGCTCTATATTTAATATTTACCATTCTATCTCTGTATAGTTTTGTTATTTATATAAAGGCTTGTGTTGAATCCTGCTAAGTCCTTGGCCACAGGTGATATCATGTGGTAATGAGTTCCACAGGGTAACCTGGGATTTAGTCTGGAGAAGAGTGGAAGGACAAAGGGTGCTTCAGACGGGCAAGGGATGGAATTTTGAGAGAAGGGGAGGGGAACTAGAGCTGAGCAGGAAATGATTTTTCCATCTTGGGGGAATCGGTAAGATTTCAAAAACTTTTCTCATTCCAAATCAGAATGAAAAGACAAAATTTCGATTTTTTTCACAAATGAAAAGTCCTTTGGGAAGAGGTAAGTTTTAAAGCAGGATTTAAAAGAAGATATGATTTATAGATTCAAAGGGTTTAGGGCCAGAAAAAGATCAGTAGATCACCTAGTCTGCCCGTCCTTCCATATAACACAGGCTATTGCATTTCACCCAGTAACCCTTGCATTGAGCCCAATAACTTGTGTGTGGCTAAAACACAGTCCAGAAAGGCATCCGGTCTGGATTAGAAGCCACCAAGACATGGAGAATCCATCACTTCCCTTGGTTCGTCACTCTCACCATTAAACCTTTGTGCCTAATTTCTAATTGGAATTTGTCTGGTTTCAGCCATTGGTTCTTGTTCCTCCTTCCTCCTCTGAGTAGATGATGGCTTTACAAATGGTAAAAAGCAGAGCTGGGCCTGGCAACCAGAGTGCAGATTGAGATTGGGATGAGAATTGTCCCGAGAGTTCAAGGGGCAGTTGTGCCTTTCCACACAACTCAGAGCCCTGAAGAGTGAGATACTCAGAATGGTTTCAGTCCGGGTATGGGTTTTTTTTCCAAATGTGGAGCTGGGGTTTTGATTTTAAAGCAGCATTCAACTCGAACTGAAAGTGGGCTCCACTGTTTTATTTGGTTGAAAGACCCCCTCCCCCAAAAGGGGAAATTATGCACAAGGACATGTTTAGTTTACCCAAAGAAACAAAACAAGCACGGAACTGACAACTAGTTCATGAGCTGTAACCTGCTATTTAAAAGGGATGTTGTCAGGTAAAAGCCTCCCATTACTGAAGTACAGTCTCTACGCACATCACAGGCTATTAGAGAGGCAGTGCGGTGTAGTAGATAGAGCACAAATGTAGACTCCGGAGGCTGGGGTTCTAGTCTCTGTTCTACCATTGGTCCATTTGGTGTCCTTGGGCAAGTCACGTCCCCTCTTTGTGCCTCAATGTCCCCATCTGTAAAATGGGGATAATAATACCAACCTCCTCGTAAAGTGCTTTAAGATATATGGATGAAAAGTGCTAGATAAGAACTATTATTATTAAAACTGAAAGAATGTGAAAAATATAATTCACTTTTCCATTAATACTGTTTACTTCATAGACTCAGACTTTAAGGCCAGAAGAGACCATGATGATCATCTAGTCCAACCTCCTGCACATTGGAGGCCACAGAACCTCACTCACGCACTCCTATAATAGGCCATAACTTGTGGCTGAGTTACTGAAGTCCTCAGATCATGATTTAAAGACTTCAGGTGACAGCGAATCCACCATTTACTCTAAATCAAACCAGCAAGTGACCCACACGCCATGCTGAACAGAAAGGTGAACCCCGCCCAGGGTCTCTGTGTATGACCTGTGGGAAAATTCCTTCCCAACCCCAAATATAGCGATAAGATAGACTCTGAGCATGTAGGCCAGACCCACCAGCCAAACACCTGGGAAAGAATTCTCTGTAGTAACTCAGAGCCCTCCCCGTGCAGTGTCCTGTCTCCGGCCATTGAAGATATTTGCTAACAACAGTTGTGGATGGGGCATATGCCATTGTAGGCAACCTCATCATACCATCCCCATTACAAACTTATCAAGCTTAGTGTGAAACAAGTTAGGTTTTTTGCCCGCACTACTCCCCTAGGAAGGCTGTTCCAGAACTTCACCTCTATGACAGTTATAAACCTTCAACTAATTTCCAGCCTAAACTTGTTGATGGCCAGTTTACATCCATTTGTTCTTGTGCCAACATTGGCCCTTAACTTAAATAACTTCTCTCTCTCCCTGGTGTTTATCCTTCTGATATATTTATAGAGGGCAATCATATCTCTCCTCAGCTTTCATTTTATTAGGTTAACCAAGCAAACTCCTTGATTTTCCTTTCATAAGGTAAATTCTCCCTTTCACTGATATCCTAATAGCCCTTCTCCTCACCTGTTCCAGTTTGTATTCATCTTTCTTAACATGGGAGACCAGAATTGCATACAATATTCCAGGTGAGGTCCCACAAGTGCCTTGTACAAGAGCAATGACACTTCCTCTCTCTACTGGAAATACCTCACCTGATGCATTCTAGGATTGCATTAGCCTTTTTCACAGCAACATCACATTGGCAGCTCCTAGTCAGCCTGTGATCAACCAGTAAACACAGGTCTTTCTCCTCCTCTGTCATTTCCAACTGATAAGTCCCAGCTTATAGCAAAAATTCTTGTTGTTAGTCCCTAAATGCCTGACCTTGCAATTTGCACTATTAAATTTAATCTCATTTCTATTACTCCAGCTTTCAAGATCATCCAGATCTCCTTGTCTGATATTACGCTGCTCCTCCATATCGTCAATACCCCCCAACTTTCAGTTCTTCCCCCTTGCACCAGGAAAACAGACTGATCAATTTCACTTTTGCTTTTCATCAATTTCACTTCAAAGTGCTAGACCGCTAGCACGATCATTGTTGTTGTTTATTTATGAATAAACACCTGCAATGGTGTCCTGTGAGCAGAGAACTTGCCATCCAAATAGACAAGGTACAAATTAAGAAAGGGGAATCTGATGCGAGGAAAAGCCATGTGTGGATTAATGGGGAAGAAGACCTCATGTTTTGTTAATACCATTACTTCTGTGCTTTCCCCCTCTTTGGGTTATGTTTGCTCTTGTGCTTTTCAATGTATTATTTATATTACAGTAGCACCCAAAGAAGTTCAGTGCTTCATTGTGCTAGGCACTGCACACACACTCCTAGAGACGGGCCACACCAGATATTACAATCTGAACAGACAAGACAGACAAAAGGTGGGAGAAAGCAAATGTTGCTCCCGTTTGTTTTCAGAAGGGGTACTGATGAACTCAGGGATCTCAGTCGCTGAAGGCCCGAGAGGGAGTCCATGGCAAAGCCAAGAATTGAACCTAGTTCTCATGAATGCTAGTGCCATAACCACAAGACCATCCCTTCCTCAGTCGGTTAACTTCTGGCATTTGCAGGCCTTTGTCCCATACGGAGGGACCCAAAGAAGGAAGTTCCAATGGTTGAGTTACAAACAGTGCCAGGGAATGTGCCAAGTAAAACAGGATTTTTCTTATAAGTCAAAGGAATGTTTCTATTGAACTTAGATTTTTTACAAAACTATATTTTTGGGTCTAGAACCATCCCTTACAGTAGGAATCAAAGGAAAGCAATATACCCCTTACTACCACTCCAAAAGGAACTGCTGAGCCACACACGCCTAGGCATAAAACAATTCCACTGAGTCCCCCTGCACTCAGGAAATTCTTCACAGGTCACTGACCATCATTTAAAGGGCATATCTTGTCCCACTGTCCAGCATGAATTTTTCAAATTAGCTTTCAGTTGCTGCCTCTGCAGTATACATGACCACGTTTAGAAAGCCTGAGCTTTTCAAAGTGTCCTTCTTAGCAGACTTAATGAAAAACACACTGTCTATGTTATATGACACACAGACGTACATAAACCCTACAAACTAAAGACACCAGCTCAGATTCTCCATCACTTTTTAAATTGAGAAGAGACCTGCTCTTGCTCAACCACATAGTATTGGGGCTCAATGCAGGAATCTCTGCATGAAATTCTCCCCTCTCTGTTATGCAGATAGTCAGACCACACGATCCCTTGTGGCCTTAAAATCACTGAACCTTTCCTTATGATGATGATGATGATGATGATTATTGGACTGAGGTAGGTTTGGGAGAACCTCCCTGAAGTCTAGTCCAGACAAATATCTTGCCAATGATGATGTCTCGACCCCCTATATATCTTGCGGGTGTTTCTAATATTCCAACACCTGAGCTTACTCAGCATGTGACAGAGGCTGTAGCAGGTTGGTATAGCATCTTCCCTAAATTCCCTCCTTGAAACTCACCTTCGTCATGACATCTACAAACCATGCAACAATCACAAGGCAGCTGAGGTGTTAGCACTGCTCCTTACCAACCCAATTGTAATCGGCTGACAATGTGCTCCCTTCATTCATTGTATCCACCTGTTGCCTCCCATCACATGCTTGGACATAGGCCCTTTGGAGGCAGGGATCATCAATTTATGTGCGTACAGCAGCTAGCGCAATTGGGCTCGATCCCTGATCTGGGCCTCTCAGCACTCTCATAATACAAATAACTAACTACCCTGCATTCCACGTCCGTTTTAGACCCTGCCATAGGCCTGGCCCCATTTCCCTGTTCATCTCCACAGACACCTGACACTCCTTATACTCTCACTTGTTGCCAGGAGGATGAGACAGACGCAGCGACGATATAGATCATCTCGACGGGCAACCCCCAGCCTGAAACATGAAAATGCGTCTGGCGGGCACAAACTGAAAACATTCCTTCCTCCTGCATCACATCCATTTCCTCAGTCCTTTCACACATAATTTCCATCAGCTCAGTGCACTCCGGATTGGAATCCCTGGACCCACTCCAAGAGTGAGTGGAAAAATCCATCAAGCAACTAATGTGTTTTTTAAATAACTTCCACACACAATTTAAAAAAAGCCAACAACAACAAAACCTCACTACTCTCCTATTTTTGTGTGTGTCTAATATCTGATAATCTGCAGTCCTAGCTTGCCTTCTTTTTTTCATATAATAAAAGTACTCTATAAATCTTTTCAGTCACCCAAGATAAAAGCCACTGGGTGTACTACCTCTGCGAGGTTACTCTACCTTTTCCCAGTAGAATTCAAACTCAATTTTCTTAGGAGATGTAGATGAAATGAAATTGATCCTTTTGTTTGGTTTTTTTTTAATCGAGCCACTGGCTTTGAACACAAAGATCAGAACATGGCAAGAGCCTTACTTTGACTTAGCACCATCCCTGAGACATGCTGTAAATGGCAGGGATCACTTAATTTCTTGTGGGATTTTGGTTTTTGCACACCTCACTTCTCCAGCTGCAGAATGGTGATAACACCTCCCTTCGTCGGTCTTGTCTGTTTGATTATAAGCTCTTTGGAGCAGGAAACATCTCTTACTATGTGTTTGTACAGTCCCTAGCACAGCAGGTTCCCACACCTGGCTGAAGCTGGGCCGCTAAGTGCTACTGTAATATAATTAAGGGCTGAGCAGCCTGGAATATGACACCACCTTCTTGCAGAAGTTGGGCATTTCTACTTCTCTTTGGTGGTCCCCCATCCAAGTACTCACCACAGACCTAGCTCTGCTCAGGAGCTCAGACCCCAACATGGTATATCTGCATAGATTTAGACACTTGAAGGCCTGAAGCAACCATTAAATCACCTAGTCTCGTTTCCTGTATGTCACAGCCCATAGAATTTCATCCAGTTACTCCTGTACTGAGTCCAATAACTTTTTGCGTATGGTGCCCATGGAGGCCCTAGTTCAGCAAAGCTCTTAAGCACACACTTAACTTTACATAAAGCGTCTGTTTAAGTGACGCCCTAAACAGGACTGCCTTCCAGAATTTGTAAACACCACCAGTGCTGCCCACTCTGGGGATCCTATCATGGTTTCACAATATTTGGGGCTTTTCAAAAAGCCCTAATCCTGGAAGGCCGAAAAACCAGACAAATGCCTGAAAACATGAGCTGAGTGTACCCTTGAAGGCACAGAACCCTGAAGGAAAAGGGATCTAAAGTTTAGTATTCTTATTTTTAATCCTGGGATTTTTAAGCCAATCTCATGACATTCTGTAGCCCACTGGCATCAGCAACCAACCAACTGCCCAGTCTGGTGCTATGGATCATTGTGCTACTGAAGGTGTTTTCTTTTGATCGAGCTATAAAATTGAGACGTGACCACTTGAGGGTAAGAAGATCCCAGATCCCTTTTCACGAGTACTCCTCAGTCATCAGGAAAAAATTGCACACACATTATGATGTCTGAGTATATATACATATTTTTGGAGGAGAAGGGTGGGAGAAAGAAACCAAAGAAAATATATCCTAGCTAGCAAAGACAGACCCTCTCCCCGCCCCTCTTTCTGTCACCTTGTGGGCTTTTGCAATAGAAGAGATATTTTATTTGTATTTAATAAAGCCCAGCAGTGGGGCTGCTTATGAATCAAGCCACATCATGCATGGAGCTAGAAAAAAATATATATTGGGATTTTCTAGCTCGCTAGAGTTATTAATCTGGCTCAAAGCCTACAGTTGGATTTAATATATTAAGTGAAATTGCAGGCCTTTGCCCCCTGTCTCTTCACTAAGACAACAACATACATACGCCATATTAGATTCCATTTTTTTGTACATTTCAGATAAGAAGCGGATTAATAATGAATGAGATTCCCATTAGCTTGAAATTTTGCTTATTTCAGGCAACCTCCTTTTTTTTTTTAATAATCAAAATTACTCCACGGTGGAATATTTTTGCATTGATTTGAAGGGATTTTTCCCCCTCTTTTTTTTTTTTTTTATAAACCGCTTATGAAATTTTCATTTACACGTCTGATGATACTTTTTGTCCAAGACACCATGCATGGCATAAAAGAGACTGATTTCCTCTTGACGGGTGTGAAACGCTTTCCAGGCACAGCGAGAAGGATCCTGGCCTGATCAAGTCAACTAAAAGACTCCTCTTGACTTGATTCGGAATTGGATGAGGTTCATAGATGTTAGCGGCTATGTCTGCAGTGAAACTGGAAGGTATAATTTCCAGCACAGGTATGCATGCTAGCAGGGTAACCACAGTGACATGGGCAGAAGCTTAGGCTACCCACATGAATGCAATTCTGTCCAAGATGCTAGGTGTATACTGGTGGGGCGAGGGAGGCTACCCTGTGCTGTCATCCACAGTTCCACTGCTATTTTTAGTGTGCCAATTTGAGCAAAGCTAGCGCACGCCCATCCAACACAAACTGGAAATTAACTCTCGAGCTTCAGTGTAGACGTATCAGGAGATGGAAAACACCTAGTATTGGCTCACCTTGTCCAGTCCCACTAGGTTGATATGGGATTGTTCCTTACAAGCTGTTTGCTAGGGTTCTGTCGAGGCTACTAGGGAATTAGGTGTCCCAAGCAACAAGACTTCTGCCTCTTCCCTTAAAGACAAGCCCACAGCCCAACGGAGTGGGAGGCAGAGTGGTGCATTGAATTGGTCACTGTGCTACAAATCAGGGTCTCTAATCCCAGATTTGCTCCTGGCTCACTGTAAAACTCCTGAGGAAAAGGATTCTCCACATGCCTGGTAACATCGCTCACACCTGTGCAAAGTTGAATGGCAGTATCTCATCCTTACCTTGCAGAGCAGGTGACTGAGCACAAGCTGCAAAGAAGGAGAAAATCGGCCCCTTTAGCGGCAATGGGCTTACCTTCCCTCGGAAATGTCACAGAGTTTGATTGGTCACAACTGAGTCAGGTGACCGAATGTTCTTCTCAACTGACCAGTCTGTGCAGAAATGGACCAGTCATGTTCAGCATTAGGTGAACTACTCCTGGTGAAACGGTGTTCCCAATAAGGTTCACCCAGGACTAGCTGACACGATACAGAAGACAACTCGTCCTTCTCTGCACTGACCAGGCATCATCACTTCGGTGAACTCGGGTGATAAAAATCAAGTTAAACTTGATTTTCTAGTGAAGACAAGGGTCAAAGGGAGCAGAAAGCGTCCCATGGTAGTGAACGTTGGGCAAGCCCCTTAACGGGCCCAATTCTCCTTTTGCTTATAATTCAGGAGATACCCTACTGAAACCAACATAAGCAAGAGAAAATTCAGGCTGTCTGTGACTTAAGTTTGCCATCTGCAAAAGGGAATAAACAAGAACATTGCCCTAACTACCCAGAAATGTTGTGTGTGAAGATTAGTTAGCTTTTGTTTATTACAGCACTTTGAACATGTTATGGGGTAATTATTTATTTTCATTATCTTACCCCTTAGCAAAGTTCTCTTGAGGTTCAACTGAAATTTTCCTTTGTTTAATTACCTACAAGTCCTTGTAAATCTCCCCTTGTACCAGTATGAGTGGCTCATTTCCTTCCTTGGAATTTATGCTCTTGTAGAATATGTGTATATAAATATCCTCTCCTCTTTAACCATATTTTGGCCAAGCTATACATATTTTGTTCTTTTAATCTCTCCTCATAAATCAGTCCTCTCCAGCCCTACATCATATTTGTTGCTCTTATGTGAGCTCTTCAATTTGCTGACATCTTCCCAGCAAAGCAGTGCAAGATCTGAACACAGAATTAGAATTGCTCAGCTGTGTGTCACAGACTTCATGCTGCTGACAATGACTGAAGATTCTCCAAGTAGGTTTCAGTTGAGCTGGTTGAAAATTTCCCATCAAAACATTTTTTTCAATGGAAAATGGCTTTTTGACTACCTGGAAATTTGTTATCAAACCATTTTAATCAAAATATTTCAGGTTTTCATAAGAGCAAACAAACTTTTTTCAGTTTTCAGCAATTGAAACCATTTAGGTTTTCAACACAAACTTGAAATAAGTGGATGAAAATGAAAAACGAAGTGCAGTTTTGTCAACATTTTTTCATGGGGGAAAGAGGTAAATCATTTCCCAACCAAGTCTAGCTGTCAGGCTCTCTTTCTGTAGCCAGGGGATGTGTATTCGAGACCTACTAGTTCTGTAGGCTGGGGCTCGCAGCAGCGTAGTGACAAATGAGTCCTAGGTTACTGAACTACCCTGCCTCCTGGGGTGTTCCGGGCTGCGCTCACTACCATGCGTAAAGTGCCGAGATCCTGGTATGCAGGCGTGACAGAAGTGCAAAGCTTTTCTTGGCAATTCGGATGCTGGCTTCTCCCAGGCTGTCCAAACAACAGGTGCAATCAGCAGTGTAGTTATTTCTCATCCCTACAAAGTGTGCTAGAGTTGGATTTACAGCTGTTTGAAAGCTTTTTTTTTTAATTGCACAAGAAAGAAAAAAATCACAAGCCTTTTTCTTCCTCTGCTTTTTCCAGCAGTGATGTTTGGTTTATGAGCCCATCCTGCAACGGGTCTTTCTGGATTTTATTTGCCCTCCATATGATATGTTGGTTCTTCACAGACACAATTAAATATGAAGGGGAGGAACAGTAAATCCCAAGGAGTCAAAAGAGGAGCTACCAGCCAGCCCCGGCTTTGGAAGTTAGTTTTACAGAGTAAAACTGAAAGCATGTCAGACATTCCTACATTTTGGGGCAGAGAAGGACCCCTCCTCTCAAAGTTACACAGAGTGATGAGGAGAGCAAGTTGTCTAGTGGTTTGAGCTGGGGAACAGCATGAGGGATTCCTGGGATCCTTTCCTGACTCTGTCACTGCGTGACTTGGGGCAAACCATTTCACCTCTCTCTGCTATAGTTTCCATATCCAAAGCAACCACATCATGATACTTGTTTCCTTCACAGGAGGGTTGTGAGGCTCAGTTACATACTGTTTGGGACCTGCAGGAGAAAATAAGTAATATTATCTGTTTTCCCTCTGCCGCTATCCCCTCCCCCTACAGGGCTGGAGCAGGTGGCAGGCACATTCAGCAAGAAATCCCACAAAACGGGGGAAGTTCCTGTGTCAGAAGCCAGAGCTAAACAAGTTTACGGTATTTGCCTTCACAGGATTGAATGCTACTGCTCTCTGCCATGCAGAACGCCATCCCTTGCCATTCATGTGCTCATGTCAGCCTCTAGACACTGGCTCTTAGTTGATAAAAGCCAGAATACCACAACAACTAGTGGTGAAGTCCCTTCAGCACCAAAGCCCAGACCTCTGCCAATTGAGCCACAGGTCTAACCCCACTAGAGGGTAGCAGTAGTAGGCTGTTATCCTCTATGTGGACCAACCACTAGAGGGAGATACGACATATTTTATGAGCATGTTACATTACACTGCCTGTTGTGCAACCACGTCTTTGCATTACCCAGAGGGCCTTACATTTGCAGGGATGGCATCCCAGTGGAGTAACTAGGACCAGGAGAATCAAACAGCCCTTGCTAAAGGGCTCATTTCCAGTAGATTTACATCATTAGGAGCAGCCTCTGGTAACCTGCTTCCCTTGACAGACAAACATATGAGCATCAGAGTGGGGTGAGTATCCATTCTCCATAGATCCCTAACTCCTCTCTCATCACCCAGGATGGTGGGCTGACCTTTACAGCGAGAAGACAGACAAACAGGCACAGAGGGACAGACAAGAATAAACACAGGATGGAGACGGGGGGAAAGGAGAGGGATAGGAGTTTCCCTGCCCTTTCTTCTTCCAAATCTTGAGCCAACAGCTTGGCTGAGATTCCTCCCCTGCCCCGGCCTGGAAAACGAACACCACCCCAAAGCTCAGCAGCAGCAGACCCCTTCCTGGAATAAACCAGGAGGCAGGTGATAAAGAACAGTGACTGTACCACTCAGGGATCTGAGCAGACAGTCTGCGCTGTGGGTGCTAGCAACTGGCACGAACAGATTGCTCCAAACCTTTTCTTCAGCCAAAAGAAAAGAGCAGGGTGGGTGGGAGAGGAAAAAACCCTCTGAAATGAAAATGAAGCGGGTGTCTGCTTTCATTTCGTGTTCATGACAAGCTCCCTTTTGGAACATGGGGGTCCCAGCCTATTGGCTCGCTGTGTGAAGGGCATTGCCGTGACAGTACCTCGCAGTCCACGGGCCTGAAGGGAGGGCTAGCCGGAGAACAAGCCACGTGCAGAAGGAGCTGTGTTGGTGAGTGAGGCTGAGGCGGAGGAAAGGCCCTGCTCTCCGCCAGCCTCCTGTCTCATCTGGGGGCAGCACTGTGCCTATGCCTCACGCATCCTTTGATATAATAGGATCGATTCAGGGGTGGGGGCTTGGGGACGGAGGAAGAAATGGCAGGACTTTCTCCTTCCAACACAACTGCCTGTCTCCTACAGAAGAGACTAGCTGCAGTCACACCGACGCAGGAGCACGGGTTAAAGGAGTCTTCTGAACACATAAAACCATCATTTCAAAACCTGGCTGCCTCTCTCGTGCATCCAAGGCAGATCTCATAGCGCTTGAAACAAAGGTGGTCAGGGTCATGATCACCACTCGGCAGATTGGGGAAACTGAGGCACAGAATGGTTACATGATTTTCCAAAGGTCACCCCAGGTCAGTAGCAGAACTGGGAGCAGAACCTGGGTCTCCTGATTCACTGTTCAATGCTCTATCCACTAAATCACAGTGCCTCGCCTATGTCCCAAATGGCAGCTGACACGCTCACAAACTCCAGGGTCACAGATGGTTATGGGGACGGTAACAACTGTATTCATCGGCCACCCAACCACCCTGGGATCCGCACGCCTACTTGCGTAATACCTAGGGATTCTATCATGGAAGAGAGTCACAGAAAAGATGTATTTGGTCCTCTAGTCTGTTTCCACCAATCCGCAGGGTATCCCCCACCTCCAAATCCCTCCATTATCTTGTACAATCTATTTGTGCATCCCCCAGACTGTGGTTTCCATCACTTCTTTTAGGAGACTACCCCACACAGCAGCAGCAGAGAGAGAGAGAACCTAGCGGTTAAAGGACACAATCAGGTGCCCAAAGACAAAAGCTCTGCTCTGCCACAGACTCCCTCCATGATCTTCCAACAAGTCCCATCGTCCTTCTGTAGCTCAGTATGGAGGGGAGAATAATACTTACTGGGTGTTTTGAGGCTTAGTACATTAAAGTTGACATTTTTAAGGGAGCCTAAAGGAGTTAGACTGCCAACTCCCATTGAGTTGGTGCTTGTCTCCCTTAAAAAGTTGCAGACTTAATGTTTATAAAGTGCTTTGAGATCTTCAGCTGGACAGTATTATAGAAATGCAAAGTTTTCTAACAGAATATCTAGCTGGCAGGTGGTTCTGCTGGCTATTCAGACTGCATTTGGCCTCAATTTCACCAGGTGAAGGTCATATAAACCATTGGGATAGATCTTCAGATGTATATAACTCAGCATCACTCCAGTGACTTCAATGGCGCTATGCCGGACTACACCAGCTGAGGATCTGGCCCCTTATAGCTAATCACTGCCACTTTCCTTTAACCTCCCTTGTTATTTTTGTTTTAAACACACCTCCGCAGATCCTTCAGGGATGCCCATCTCTGCCTCCCAGATGGAATGTTGTCCTGCTTTTCTTACGTGTGAAATCTGCTCCTTTCGCCGCACACTTGAGCTCTTATTTGGAGCCTAAACTCCACAGCTTTTCAAACCAGACCACAAGGAAGGGAAGGGGCGAAGAGGGAAGCTTAGCAAGGCTTAGAAGTGCGCAGTAATGTTGTTTTTAACCTCTGCAAAGAGGGGATGGTTTGTGATCACGTATAGCTTCCCCACTGCACTCAACGTTCTGCTCTCCACTTGCAAAGCTCACCATAAGCTTCCCCCAGCCTACACCACTCTCCACTTCCTCCAACTCACCCTAGTTCTGTCTGTCAGCCCGGGCTCCCCTTCTGATTATGCCTTTTGCCGCCAAACCTCATGCCTTTTATTGTGTCACTCAGAACATCTTCCCGCTTATATGCCAAATCCTCACCCTTACTTCCTCCAAAAACACTGCAGAGCCTCCCTCCTCGGATGCATCCCAGACAGCATCTGTTCACATCAGGACTAGGGTCTTTGAACTGTAAGCTGCTCGATTCTGGGAGTTGATATTTTTCTGAGGTATAGTGCAGGTTACGTACTCCATTATTATTTACAGTGAGCCAATGATTGACCTAAAACTCGGCTCAAAGAAGAGCTCAGATTAAGGGTGGAGAAAGTGCTTTTACATTCAGAAGGATCTTCCTCCCTCACCAAACCTCCTCCCCAGATGTGAATCAACCCAAGTGTTTACTGAGGTTGGAAAAATGTTGGTCACATGAGGTAACAAGACCTGAACAAGAGGCTGAGAGGCAAGAACCTCTGACGTCCAATCTGGTAAGCCACTGGCTTCCTGTCTGGCCATGGGCACATCACTTAATGTCTAGTTGAGCAGAGGAAGAGGGGCCGTAGAGAATCCTGAGCTCTCCATCTTGCAATGGTTGTTTCTCACTGGCAATCTGGCTTGACAGATGTTCCTTCCATTAATTACAGCTGTTTTTGCTTCCTCCCACCAGAAGAGAGGGCCTGTCAGCATTCCTGGGCTGAGGGGATTGCTATTATCCCCTCTCCTTGTTGTGGAGAAACTCCACTCAGAGCCAGTTGGGAAATGTACTGATTTCTCATCAATAATTTCAAAGAAAACATTTCCCCCCCCCACCACCATTTTTTGATTTTCCCAAGATTTTGGGGTTGTCAGCCATCCATGCTCCCCCTTCCCCCCAAAAAAGTTTGAGGTCCGGGGTTTTTGCTGAAATCCCAAAACATTTAGACAAAATTAGATATTATATTGCAGTAAATTCCATCTGGTTAGAAAAGGTGTCTTGAGCGGGGTGTCAAAATACTCGTTTTCAGCCAACTCTAACATTGTAGACAGGAACTCACTTTGCTATGGAGCCTGAAGCAGAGAGGTGCAGAATGGCATGGCACTTTGTGGGAGATGGTGGCAACCAGCATCTTACAGGACTCGCCCCCCTAAGACGCATTGGGCTATTACGGTAGCATTTCTATTTAATGTGTTCAAAATGCATGGAAGCAGCTGGCTGGGGGACCAATGGGAAGGAAAAACGGGAAGAATCCCTCTCCTCTACCACTGAACAGGCAGCTTTATTTGAATGAGGATAACAGCGTTATCTCTAAAGCTACTCTGCCTCTCCCTTTGCTTCCCAGCAGAGCTTCCTCCTAGCATCTTTCCCAGCCCGACTTCTCACTACTCATTTAAAGACACAATGCACATATCCCTTCAGGCTCCTTCTTTCCTCTCCTCCTGCCTGGAAAATTACCGCCCGATTTCAGCCGTTCAATTTCTGTCTCCTTTCTTTCTGCCGTACCCTCTTTCCTAGCCTTTCTTTCTCATCAAGTGTAAAAGGAGAGCCCTCGAGGTCAAAATCTTTTGTTTAAATCTCTGAAAGATGAGATTCTAAATGGATTTTTTAAAGGTCAGAGATCTAAGCCTCCAATTCGCAGGGAACATGAAAAAGTTTGAGTCTTCTCCAAGATTCTGCTGAACAGAAAAGCACGCTGGAAAAAAAACTGTGCATGGCCAGGATGTACTTCAATCCGATTTACCCACACCCTCTACACACAGGTCTCCAAGCTTCCCTTTGCAATTCCCCAAAATCAATAAAACTGGGAGATTTGTATTCGCCCACCACCACCACATTCGCTATTTGCTCTTCTGTAGTGACAATAGAGAACGCCTCATAAAGGATCCTGTCTTTAAAGACAGCTAAAGCTACGGGGGAAAACAATCGAGTCAGCCCCAACTGACGGAGAACATATTTCACAGGTTTTAAAGTGTTCAAATCACAACTGTGCCTGATTACCACAAAGCACATCACTCACTTTAGAACCAAATTTACCCGAGCAAACTCAGCGTTCGCTCGCTGTATATTACTGTAAGTTACTGCCCTCAGAAACGCTGACTCATGAAACTGAGCTTATGGAAAATGTTCTACCTGTGAAAGCAGCAAACCGCTGCATCGCCACCATGATGCCTGGCTCACGTCTCTTCCACTGGGAGGGCGTTTCGTCTAGCAGCGAAAACAAGGAAGTGGGAGCTTGGACACCTGAGTTCCAATTCCTGGCTCTACCACTGATGGTTGGCATGAACTTGGGTAAATTCTTTAACATCTAGGCCTCTCTGGTTTTCTATGTGTAAAATGAGAATTGAAATCCCTAGCCCTCTCAACCCCAAGCATTTACACATCTTGCGTGAGCCACCCCCCAAAAATGACAAGATTGGCTGAAAAATCATGAAACTTTTAATATTGTCTTAAGTTCCTTTTAGTTGCCTTCTGGCTTTTGAGCCTGGCAGGTTCACATTTTCAGTCAGCTTTGCAATCGTGAAGCCTAGACACTTTTTTTGTTTGTTTTAAATAAATCACAAAATTCCAGGGGTTGGAGCTTTAAGGAAAACATCAAATATCACTAGACTTGTGAACAAATTACGAGAGTCAGCAATGCTGAATACGTGGCCCCACAGAAGAGCTGTCAGGCTTAATTACTTCCTAGCTATAAAAGTGCTCTGGAGAACTTCGGAGGGAAGGTGTGGAAAAAGCACAGCGGGGTGGTTGCTTGGAATCTGAAAGCTCCGTGTCACATTTTAAAGTCCAGGGGTGCACAACAAAGTCTGTAGGGCTCCCTTATGGGTGTGACAGAGGAACCTGAATGGGATATAACAGAACAGGGATGGCTCTACTGTGAGCATCCAGTGTATGGTCTTTACTCTGAAAATTAAGCAGCACTAGCATAGAACCCCCTGGCTCACAATACCTAGCAACACATGACTGGAAGGTCATAGAATCCAGCCTCCTGATATGATGTGCAGCTTCATCAGTACAATATGTTACCAGCCGTGGTCCCAAACACCAGCTCAGAAGAATGGCTGGCTCCCGCAAGCACTTCTGCACATGCTTCACTGTACTCTCATTGAGCTCAAAGAGGTTACTCACATGGGCGATGTTATTCATGCGATTGAGTGCTTGCTGGGTCGAGACCCAGAGCAAACAGTTCCAGAAAAAAAAATTCCCAAGGATCCCCCCAAAGCGTTGCCTAGCTCCATAACTAGCCCGTTTCAAAAGTTCTGAATATTCAGCACTCTTTGTTAGTCACTATCATTCTGATGTAGTTTTCAATTTTACTATTAGGCTAATGTATTTATTATTTTTTTCTGATGCTGAATTTGCCCTTCAGGATTCCAGCCTGGAGCAAAAGCACTGAAATACCGTGAGGAAGGCTATTCTCGTATTATAGTCCTGGCCCAACCAGGAGCAAGAAAGACCACAAATGGCACAAGAGAGTCATTTTCTACAGGGCTTGCAGCCTCAGGAGGTTTGGATTAGAGATGGTTGTAATTCCCTCTCCCTCAAAAAACGTGAAAAGGAAATAGTTTTCTCTGACATTTTCCCCTAGAACTTTTTGACTATTGTTTTAAAATCCAAAACTTTTTTGCACACAAATTGAAAATGTTTGGTTCTCACCCCCCCCTTTTTTTTTTTGAGTTTTGATAATTAATTGGTATTTAATAAACAAGCACTTTCTTCAAACACGTTCATGTTGTTGGAACCTCAATTTTCCATCAGCAAGCAGTTTTAACAGAAAACATCCGACCGGCCCTAATGTGGACAGACCTCTCAATTTGCAAGCAATCATCTGCGCCCCTCCTGAAATCCCTCTGTCAGTATCATGGCAGTGCCTTTCAGCTGCAAAGACTCAGGGCTGGTCTACACTGGGGAGGGGGGGGTGGGAATCGATCTAAGATACGCAACTTCAGTTACATGAATAGCGTAGCTGAAGTCGAAGTATCTTAGATCGACTTATCTCTCGTCCTCACGGTGCGGGATCGACGTCCGCGGCTCCCCCTGTCGACTCCGCTACCACCGTTCGCACTGGTGGAGTTCCGGAGTCCACGGGAGCGCTTTCGGGGATCGATATATCGCGTCTAGATGAGACACGATATATCGATCCCCGAGAAATCGATCGCTACCTGCCGATACGGCGGGTAGTCTAGATGTACCCTCAGAAACATGGGCCGCTTCGTAACACCTTAGACCTAAGGAGAGGATGGATCCTTCCAGAAGGGACTTCAAGCCCCCGGTTTAGCCAGGCCCAGTCTGCATCCCCATGACACTCTCTAACATGTACAACATTTCAGGTTGAACTCGCCTGAGTCGCTTGTGCCCTCTCATACTTTTCAAAATCCCTTGCAGAGCTCTGCTGTTCTTACAGCTGCTTTGGAGTCCCCTACGGGACTGGGGCACAGATCCCTCACCTAGCAGGCCAAGTGCGACATACGAGCTGGGTACTATTATTATCTAGATCAGTGGACCCCTAAACATTTTTGAATGGAGGTGCAGACCCCATTGAAAACCTATTGTTTGTACATGTAGTTGAATTCTGAGTCTGAGTCTGTTTTCAGTCCAAGTTTTTCACAGAGGTCGTCTGCAGACCCCCAGGGGGCCATGGACCACAGGTTTAGAACCACTGATCTAGATATTTTTATAGCCCCACAGCCATAGGATCAGATCACTTCCAAACCAGTAATGTGTCCAGCCTCAGAACACAGCTGTAAGCTGGGCAGAACCATTCCCAAAATCCTCCCTGCCTTCTTTCCCCATCCCGATCCAGAGGCATTTCTTGTAGATACTCCACACTGGGCGAGGCCTAGCAGAGCTCACAGATGGTTAAATGCATTTGACATTTCACTGCAGGGCCTGCAGCACAAACCCTTGCCTGCCGGAGCCCCGGATAGGAGCGAATAAAGGCTCGTGGCTCCGGCGTTCTGTGTGCACACTCTGCTGTGCGTTAATATTATTGGCTTGCTCCTCAATCATGCCTTTTCCAGCTAGCTGCTCCTGTCAAAGCACATCTCATTAGGCCTGAAGGCTCAATGAAATGGAAATTCATGTTTAAATTTAAAAACAACATATTGACCCTGGGAGCCAGTGATGGCCATGTTTTTAATAACTTACTGAGAATAAAAGAGGAGTATGTGCATATGGGGAGAAAGTGGGAGCAGGGTGGTGGAGACCCAGGAGGAGTGGACAGTGCCAAATGACCAGCCTAAGGCTCCATCCATGAACCTTCCTCTCATTTAACTTCCACTTTATCTGTTCCCTTCCTTATAGGAATAAGGACTCAGGATTCACTTAAAGGGACCTTGCATGGTAGAGAATGACCATTGCCAAATAATAAAAGTGGGGGAGCAAAGGGAAGGAGTATGGTCTCTTTAACATGCTGCATTTTGCTTTTCCCCAACCTCCTGGTCCTGAGCTGTCCAAGGGAGGTGTGTTTTATTTACACAGAGGGGAAGTATGCAGTGGAGTGTGAGTAAACACAGAGCCTTTAGGAGGAGCAGATTAAGGCAACCCTGCTGCATGTGCCTTGCCACGTGGTAGCAACCTGACATCATTGCCCATCAGAGAAACATGCCATCCCCTTGCTCCCCGCAGCAAGTTGAGTGGATTATTCAGATGGAGGCAGGGATGGCAGGCTTCTCTACTATGATTACAAAGGAGCAGTTCTTCTTCACAACACCGGGCTTAGGTGTTACATTCCAGACACCAGGACCTTCCGGATAGGAGAGAAAGCCAAAGTCCCAATCCTTTGTGACCACTGCAGACCCCATGGCTCCTTTCTTAAGGATGAAGGCGTGACAATGCTCTCTGGGCCAAATTCCAGCTCAGGAAATTATGTACGTCTTGGCTAAACTCTCCCTGCAGTTTCAATTGGCTGCAGCGTTCTTCTCCACTTCCTAGGCTTAAATATTGGACTGCAGGCTGTTAAGTAGCTGCAGTGTTCCACCCCAGAGAAGGCTGCATTTCAGTGGGTGGGTGAGGCGAGTCCCCATGTACATCATGGGAACACCCATGCATCATGTTTGTAAAGGGCTTTGAGGTCCTTGGAGGAAATCACTAGAGCAGTGGAAAGTATGACTACTAGAGAGTTGGGGAGGGCTGCAAAAGCCCTCAATCCTGGTATAAACGCACGCCCCCGCCCTCAGTGTGACATCCCCTGGTTGTAACGAGTCCTCTACTGAATACTGGAAGTGTGTGTGTGGGCCCACACCTCTGGAATTAAGCTGCTGTCTGGCTCAGGGTGAGAAAGCCCCCAGCCCCTTCAACCTTCTCAATCCAACCCTAGACAGAGGAGGGATGTTGCTTCCCCAGCTCAGTATCCTTCTTCCTTACAAGTCCAGGCTGAGGCAGCTTCCTTTCATTCTACCTTTCCCTCAGGTAGCCCACCTGCCCTCTTGGTTTCTAACCCATCATTTTTCACCTGCCCTTGATTCTTTCTTGGCTTCCCCACTGACTCGGTTTAATCCCTACGGCGATTCTGACTGCTTCCCTAGGTTCGCCAGCCCTTTTCCATTCTGCTTTCATCCACCATTGTTCCTCAGTCACCTTCAGCCGAGATTTTAAGGCCAAAAGGGACCATTAGATCATCCAATCTGATCTCCTGCAGAACCCAGGCCATAGAATTTCACCAATAAAGTACATCTCCCAGAAGCACATCCAGGATTGGTCTGAAGACACAAAGAGATGGAGACTCCACCACTCACTTTGGTAGGTTGTTCCAAAGGCTAATCACCTTTACTATTAAAGCCACTAGTTCTTGTGATGCTTTTCTCTGATAGATTAATGACATTTTAGTGCCCAGTATTTCAATACTCTTCTATCCTTTCCAACAATCCACCATCTTCCTCTGGCCCTCTCTAGTGTTTAATGACTGGCTGTTCAATAATTCCCTGCCTATACAACCTACATGTTCTCCAGACTTCTGCCGCTGCTTTTCCTCATAGATACTGCACCAGGCCTCCCATTTAGCATCCATGTTCCCCTTGGTGAACCTCAGGGATAACAGCGGTGCATAGGATTTATACATGGGTCAATACCACTCTACAGGCTTGATCCAACAACTATTGAAGACACTGGAAAGACTCCCATTGATTCTGGCCTATAGATCTGATCCAAAGTCTACTGAAGTCAATGGAAACACTGCCGCATTGAGTTTAATATCCTTTCCATCAAGGCTTGTGTGTGGACAGGGGTACCAAAAGGGATGAGACATTCTTCCGGGTAGATCACATCTGCAGGTTTTTTTAAGAGAGAGAGAGTGTGTGTGTGTGTGTTTTACTTAAGCCAGAAGGGAAGTGGGAGAAGGGATGGAGGCACTTTGTTTCCCAATTTGTGTCTATTATCTATGGAAATTTGACATAATGTCTCTGCAGTTCCCCTTAATATTCCTCTGTATATGAATGTGACTGGCTCCACCATCTAATGTGACAGCTTAGGAAGATTAAACAGAAAAGCTAAACTAGCAGTAGTTGGAGATGAGGAAAAGTAGCACATTTATGAATAATTTCAGCTGAATTCTAACAACATTGCATTCCCTGGACAGGACACATTTATTATCTTATTCACCATGACTACTGCAACATTAGTGATTTGTTACTGAATCAATTATTAATTCATATGAGTGAATAAGGCTCTGTCACTTAACTCTTCGGTGAGCTCTTCTCACCATTTGCTGACTGCATTTTTAACTCTCTGCTTTCTGCTAGCCCTGTATTATACTCTTGTTCCCTTCACTCCAAATACTAATGGTGGGGGAGAGGGTAGCTCTCCATTTTATTAAGCAGTTCAACAAAGATTAATTTTCGAAAAGATATTTCCCCAATGCCCAGCCCTTTGGAAACCATGAACTCCGGGCCACCGAAACACAGTGGCTCTGCATCCAGAAGGTTGTTTGGGATATCACAAGTCAAATTGGATCAGACGTGGGTTATATAAAAAGAATCAGGAAAATAAACACTATTTTACTTGTCCCACCCTGTCCTCACAAATGGAGAGACTTAGCTCGTCTGTGAGTAAATCTCAAAGCACACTACAAAAATGGGTTAAAAGCGTGATTATGTCCATTTTACAGATGGAGACACTGAGGCATGGAGAGGTTAAGCGATTTGCTTGAGGTCACACAGCGGGTCAGTGGCAAAGATAGGAACTGAAGGTAGGTTTACTGGTCCCAAATCTTCTGCTGCTTGCACTGGAGCTCCTCATGCACTGAACCATTGTGTATTTTCCTGTCTAGTGGTTAGATCACAGGGCTAGGAATCTGGAGGCCTGGGTTCTAACCCCACTTCTGCCACTGATTCATTAAATGGCGTCTTGGACAAATTTTGTAAAATGGGGATTATGCCGCCCACATTGTTCCAGGAACAATACTGAGCTCTCCAGTTAAAAGGAGTACGCTGGTCACTCATTAAAATCTTTCCATTAACCGTTTACAAGCTGTTAAAATCACAGTCATGTTCTCTGAGTAAAGTACAGAGAATAGCATGAATATCAACATTCCTTAGGCAGAGGGTGAAGGTGTCACCGTTTCAATCACGATGACTGTAAGTGAAATATATTGTGGTTAAGGACTAGATTGTGCATTGTCCCTACATGTGGCAGATGGGAGACTGCAAGGAGGAATCTACCTCCTGGCAAGGACTAGGCATAATCACAATCTCTCCTAGCACCTCCAGGAGAACAAATGCACCCCACTGCCTTCTCCCCCCAATCCACAGGGGACAGGGGTGTGTTACAGCCCCCAGCTGCAGAATTGGGCCCTACAGCTCAAGCTGTAGAAGCACATGCTTTTAGCTCGCAGTCCCTGATTCAATCCCTTGAGTTGGCTAAGATGGTGGCAGACATACAAGCCACCTCAAAGAGGATGAGAACATGGTCCTGCCCTTCCTTTGAGCCAGTCAGCAGCACTGTCCAGCTGCAGAGATATGAGCATGCTGCACCATCCTAAGGACCTTTTGGTGCATGTACTTCCTGGAACTCCAGGAGGGCATAAACCACCCAAAGCTCTCCATCTGGCAGTGTAACTGCCTCCCACGCATGTTTGGAGGTTATAAAGTACAAATTCTGCTCCTAAGCAATCCACCTCTCTGAGCTGCGGTAACCATGGGAGATTATTGGCTTTGCCTAGAGAAAATCTAGCTTTCACGATCCAGCGCCCAGGAGTGAATTGCTGTGGGCCCTGGGCAATGTCAGCAGAGGAAAACTCCAGCTGGGGATGCTCCACCCCTCTGTTTCTTTAAAGCCCCATGAGGTAGTGTCACTGGCACTAGGGTTTGCTTCGAAAGAGAATGCAAGTTTAGGCTTCAGACCCAGGCCAAGGTTCTCAAAGTGACTATTGGTTTTGGGTACTCTATCTGAGATGCCTTAATAGAGCCTGATTTTCAGACCATGGGTGCTCTGCACTTTCAAGTGGTTCAAGTTGGGCACCCAAAATCATTAGTTACTTTTGAAAATCAGGATCTTAAGCTTCTCTGGTTTTGCAAAGACAGAGTTGTTCTGACTTCAGGAAAAGAGCATTTATTTTTGGTTTGCAATTTAGCAATACTATCTTCATCTTTGGTTTCCATAGCACCATGCATCTCACAGGTGCACATGCAAACAGCAGACATGTACTGCAGTTATTTCTGGAGTGGCAGGCAGACAACAGGTGCACACCATGCTAGAGGAGGCTGCGGCAAAGGAAATCGTGATGAAGGGACATCAGGACACACTTCTTGCAGGCAAAATGCTTTGGTTCCATGCAGAGTAGAAAGGACATTGGATTATTTGGGGTTTCTTCTGAAGACTCTACAGAGCAAATTGTGTGGAACTGCCAATGAAAGACTGCACTGACTTCCATGGGATTCATGGGGGCATTTGCAGGAGGTGTAGGTAAAGTATTGCAACTCTGGGCTTGGCTACACTGGAGAGTTGCAGCGCTGGTGGTGGCTTTACAGCGCTGCAACTCACTCACCGTCCACACTGGCAAGGCACATACAGCGCTGTATCTCCCTGGCTACAGCGCTAGCTGTACTCCACCTCGGCCTGGGGAATAACGACTGCAGCACTGGGGTGCCAGTGTAAACAGTGATTAATCTTACTACGCTGTAACTGACCTCCGGAATTTTCCCATAATGCTTTTAACTAAAGAACTCTCTTTGTTTTGTTGTGAACTCAGGGCTCCCGGAGCTGCTTATCTAAAAAACAAACACAGCTCCTGTTTGCTGTGAATGAGGCAGGCAGGGGGATGAATGTCCACAGCTAGTGTTTGCTTGAGGAGAGAAACAACACGGCGGGCGGGGGGGGGGAAGGGAGTCCCTCGGAGCAGCTGCTTATCTGGTCTGCAGGCTGTTTGCATTTAAGAGTGAATGAGGAGTCGGGGAAGTGGTCAGAATTTGCAAGGCAGGGAGCTGACAGTGTCAGCTCCAAAAATCCTCTCTCTCTCTCTCTCTCCCCCACGCTCCCTGTCACACTCCACCCCACCCCCCTCTTTTGAAAAGCACGTTGCAGCCACTTGAACGCTGGGATAGCTGCCCATAATGCACCGCTCCCAACACCGCTGCAAATGCTGCAAATGTGGCCACACTGCAGCGCTGGTAGCTGTCAGTGTGGCCACACTCCAGCGCCTTCCCTACACAGCTGTACGAAGACAGCTGTAACTCCCAGCGCTGCACACCTGCAAGTGTAGCCAAGCCCTCTGACATTTGGGGCCAGATTCTGATCTCAGCTGCACCGGCAAACACCTGGAGTGACTCCATTCAAGTAAGGAGTTATTCTGGAATGGAGATCAGAATACGGCCCTTCCACAGAAAGTATTCAAAGCCCATTGAAGTCATTAGGAGCCTTCTTATTGACCTCACTGAGATTCCAATGAGGCTTTAAGAGCCCAATCCTACAAACACTTTCTACCAAATATAGTGCTTACTGCTGGATGGTTTCCATAGCATGACTCATGGAAGCAAGCCCCTCAGTCAGTAACATTTAAAAGGTCGGGCCCTAAATCATTAATCCATCTTAAAAAAAATCTGCAGTCCTCTAAGGCTGGAGACACAAAATACAACAGTAGAAGAGGCCCAAAGGGCAAGCGGATGATGATCCGAAGTGCCTCCTCTCCTACCCCCAACTCTCACTGCCCAAGCTGAGAGCAGGCCAAGAACAAACGTAAACAGCCTCAATGGCGAGAGGTCAATTAGATGATTGAAATCCTGTCCAAATTAATAATCGGAGGGGTTAGACGTAACACAGGACAGATTTGTGTGCACGCTCACGGGAGTAAATATTTGATGTTTTATCTTGACATTGTCCTTTCCAGGAAAGTCAGTGAGGGGGAAAAGACGGCAATTATAAAGATGCTACTGGCTGGGCTCAGCGCACGAGTGCAGCAAGTTATTTATGGCTGGGATTAGGTAGTGCCTAGAGACCTCAACCAACCCATCGTGTTAGGTTCTGTACACACCCGCGCACACAGAGTTCTGTACACACACACACAGGCATTGCTCCCAAGAGCCTGCAATCTCAGTAGAGAAGAAGAGCAACAGATGGGAAAAAGGGGGTCTTAACGGCCCCGTTTGACACCTGGAGAACGGTAGCACTGAAAGATCACATGATTTTTCCAAGGTCACTCAGGGAGGCTGTGGCACAGCTAGCAACTGATCTCCTGCGTCTCAGTCCAGGGACTTAACCACTAGACCAGCTTTCTTAGGAACATAAGAGAGGACACGAAGGGGCCTTCTGGGTCATCGAGTCCAGCCCACTGCTAGTGTATGCAACTCCATCATCACTTCCTCTTCAGGGTATCCCCAGATATTTCTCTACGGTTTGTCCTATGAACATGCCATTGTTCTGTCAGTATCTCCAGCTCACTCGCTCTTTGGGACGCTTTTTGGAAGGGGGAGGGCAGTTCTTGGAAGTTGTTCTCAAGAGTGTCACTCCATGCTTTAGAAACTGAAATAGTCCCACCACACACAATCTTTAGCCATACGATTAACTCCTCCATAGACCAGAGAGACGCTATCCGATCATCAAATAACGCAGCTCCATGAGGAAGGGGGAAGGAGAAGCTGCTCGTGGAAAATGTGGCTTACACAAGCCTAAAAGGACAAAAACAAACCCAAAAAACCCCTACACAACCTCCATCGCTGAAGCCTGACCCTAAATCTCATGAAGATGGCAAAGCTGCAGCTTGCTTAGTGTATTTGATAGGCTGAGATCTTGCCAACTTGGCTGACACTAGCTAGGAGGCAGGGGAGACCAGAACGTTGAGACTGGGCTGGATAAACATTTCTATCCCTCATGGGAGTCTCAAGCTTTGAGAGCCACCTCAGATTAGCATTGCCAGGATAGGAACAATGTGAGAATCATCTGTTTTAAATGCAAGTGACAGGAGGGCACTGGAGAGGTTGGGCCCCCTCTGTAGACACAGTCCAGGTGCAACAGAGACTCCTCTCCCATCCCAGCAGTGTCCTCTCCTCCGCACTTAAAGCAGAGGGAAGAAAACCTATCATTTCCCTTCAGCCACACGTCTCTTTTGTTCAGAGCAGAAGCCCCGAATTGTGCTGAACTGTATGAAAAAAAAACCTAGAGAGGCTTTTGTCCTCTGGAATCTCTCACCACGAGTGAATGAGCTCAGACCCAGCATTTTAATTCACTTAGGACCTTTGGGTCTTAATCCATGAAGCAGGGTTTTCTATCAACCTCAGGGAAGGCTCATCTTATGCTTCCAGAGAGGGGGCAGTGGGTGTGTTATGGAGAGAGGCCGATCTGCCCCAGCCCAGGAGGTGAAGGGTCAGCTTTGCCTTGTGCTACATAGTGATAGCGATGCAGAGCAGTAATTCTGTCTTGTTGCAGGACATTTCAAGACAAGGCATGATGCACCTCATTACTGTCTAGGCAGCTGAGTGGGTGGGAGGTGTGGGGGCAGGGTGCTTTGGATCCAGCCCCATTCAGGATGAAAGCTGTATATGAGCACAGGCTATAGAATCATAAAATATCAGGGTTGGAAGGGGCCTCAGGAGGTCATCTAGACCAACCCCCTGCTCAAAGCAGGACCAATTCCCAACTAAACCATCCCATCCAGGGCTTGATCATATTAAAATTCCTGGGGAGGGGAAGAAAAAATGGATGGAAAAGAAAAAAAAGACACGAGCGCGCGCGAGCTGGGGAAAAAGAGAACTGAGGCTGAAGAACAAAGATGCTGCTGGCAAGGTGCATTTGAGTCGAGTGGAAGAGAAACTGGACAAAGCCTGAGAAAATGACACACTGTCGGGAAACGCAGCACTGGCAGCAAGAGGGACTCGATGACCTAATAAGGAACCGTGTCTGAGTGAGCGTGAGTGGGGGAGGATCCGTACATTTTGCCATCACTCCAACTCGGCGTGTCCTATGAGACCCTATCATGCCAGACGCGGACTTGCCAGGACGGGTGTGGAGGTGCGACTCTGTTGTTCATTTGTCACAAGAGATTCGCCTCCTCTGGCTAATTGGGACAGGTCAGTGACTGGCGGAGCGGCAGGGTGAGAGGGGAGAGAAATAGGGACAAGCATGGCTCGCAGGGATGTGAAGGGAGCTAGGGTCTACTTGAGACATGGCATGGCATGACATGCATCCGACAAAGTGGGTATTCACCCACGAAAGCTCATGCTCCAATACGTCTGTTAGTCTATAAGGTGCCACAGGACTCTGCTGCTTTTACAGATTCAGACTAACACGGCCACCCCTCTGATACCTCTCTCAAGAGACGCCCAGTATTACCTTATTCCAGTGACTGCCTTTTCTCGTGGTATTTTGGTATCTCAAACTTTGGAAGAAGGAAGCAGGCTAGGAAAATGGAGAAATAAAATGCTTCCTTCCTCTCTCAGAAAGAGAACCAGCCTGAAGAGGTTTGCTTCTGATGTTTAGGATACGGCTTGGTAGAAGAAAGCAATTGACCCTGGTTTGTGTACCACTAAAAGATGTGCATGGCTCTAAGACAAAAAGGAATGAACATGGCATGGAAATCTCTTTATACTGGACTTGGGAAGGAAACATAAAATCCCCATCTGTGGTTGTTGTAAATGCATTCAGTGTGTGTACGTAGATGCTCTGCTGTAAGTTGTACATGGCCATTTTAAGTTTATATATTTTTTTTTCATTTGTGATGTTTTAGATTAAACAGTGAACATTAATAAACACCTTAATTTAAAAAAATACCCTTCTCCCCGTCTTTGCCTCCTGCAAACTGCATGCAGCCCAGAATTCACTGCCAGAACAGCAGTATCAAAACCTATCCGTGATGTGTTCTGGGGCTCATTTTGTTCACAGCAACAGTGGGGTTGGAACTTGACTCTTGCTTCAAAAACAACCTCCATGCCCTATTACATTACAGGGCCTAGGAGACACACCTGAGCACCTCTGATTCTATCCAGTAGGAGGCTGCATTACACATACACATTAGCCTCTCCGCATGCATCAGTAACTCCCCATTGATGCTAATGGGTGCTATGCACACATGCTTACTAAGGAGCATGCTGGACACCTGGGTACCAGATGATGTTCTGCACAGTGGAGGGAATTCAGAGAAGGGAAATAAAACGTAAGGTAGCTGGAGAGAGCGACAGGAGAAGAACTAAGCACAAGCTGTTTGGGTTAACATTGCTTAGTGGAGATGGAGAGTCCCCTATGAGTGTTTGAAGGTTACAAACACAATGGAAAGAGAGAAATCTTATCCTGGCAGCGCTGGAGGAGGCAAATGAGTTAACCACACCAGCAGCTTTTAAATAACGTTAATACATTTGAAAAATGGGATAGCACAGAGCAAGGGAAAAGTCTGAATGCAGGAGACGAATGCAGGGAAGGATGGTCTGGTAGATAAAACACCGGCATGGGACTCAGGAGCACTGTCCAGCTTTGCCACAAGCTACCTGTGTGACCTCAGACAAATCACTTCATCTCAGTGCCTCAGTTTCCCATCTGCAAAATAAAGCTAAAGCATGTTTTCCTCCATCTTTTCTCTGTCAGACCATTGCAATATCTTCCTGGCAGGGACTGTCTCTTACTAATGTCAGCACCTTGTTACCTGAAAGCAGTGGTCCCCAAAATTTTTACCTTGCCCTCCCCACCTACCGGAACCAGGTCCAGGAGCAGGACTGCAGCTTCGGGGTGGGGAGGATGCGGGGGAGGGAGGGGAGGCTAGGCTGTGGGGTGGCAGGAGTGGAGCCCCAAGCACGGGGCTGGCACCTGGGGTTGGGAACGGAGCTGGGTGGTGCCCCGCACGGGGGCTGGCCCAGGCCCCAGCTGCACCTCCCCGAACTTTGCTCAGTGCCCCCCTAGGGGGCGTGGCCCAAAGTTTGGGGACCTCTGCTTCAGACGCTAGTCTGAAAGACACGCTAACAGATGTACCTGCAGCGGGCGAGAGCAGGGACTCAGAGGTGTGCCCGATCTGCACATTCGAGGCAGCGGCCAGCAGCAGGTGGAGATGGACCTAGCGTGTGGCTCCCCCCCTGTACATTCTACGAGAACGCATCCCAGCATGCACTGACAAGCTGACGCTGGTTGGGCCTCAGCTGGACTGTCCCACGAAGCGGCCCTGTGGGAGAGGGATGAGCAGGACCCGGGGGGCTCAAAAGGAAACCAAAGCCCCGCTGAGCCGAGACAGTCAGCGAGCGCCTGATCGGAATTTATTGCAGCCGGCGCCGGGAAGGTAAATGCCACTTTATGAACTCCACCATTTATTGACTCGCCAATGGTGTTTGCTTTTGGGGCGGCCAGGGAAGGTTTAATGCCTCTTGTTCATCTCAGTCTCGCTGCAAGGAGACACCTATTTATTCATCTGGCTGCACGGACATGACACGCTGCCTGCTGCACATGGAGCCTGCTGCCTTTCTGTTCCCCTGCTCCCTGCCACGGATGCTGCTCCATTTCACCTCTGAGCCTGTCCCTTTAACTGTATATCTCATCCCTTGGCAAGCCCCAGAGTAATTCCAAACCTGAGGGGTAAGAGGGTAAATCTTGCTCCGTGCTGAGTACCTGAACTGAGAGGCACCCAGAATCTGGGATACTTAAAGGGGCGGCAGCGGCTTCTAGTTCCAGTTGCCCCAGAGATCAAGATGATGTTTCTGCTAGTGTGTGGAAGCCGCTGATTGTTTCTCTGACCCTCAAAGGAAAGATGGGCCAGTGGTGGTGAGGGTGCCAGCCTGGAATGCGGTGCAGCTGGCTTCCGACTTCCCGTGTGACCTGGGGCAAGTCACTTAGTCGCTCCGTGCCTCAGTTTCCCATCTGTACAATGGGAATAATAGTCCTGCTTTACATCCCAGGGGTGTTGTGAGGTGCTCAGATAGTGATTGGAGCCAGATAAGTATTTAATTCTAAGAGACAGACAGAGCTAAGGAGCTACTGCCAGAGTTGAAGGCGGGCACAGGGAAGATGCTTAGGCCTCACTAGAGTAAGACTGGAGTAACCCCAGACCATTTCAGCACAAGGGGATCATTACAAGAAAGGTGTCCCAAGACAAGCGGGAGCAAGATCAAAATGTTAGCTGAAGCCTCTCAATCTTTAGCAGTAAATAAATATAAATATATGGAGATATACACCTCTACCTCGATATAACGCTGTCCTCAGGAGCCAAAAAATCTTCCTGATTTATAGGTGAAATTGTTATATTGAACTTGCTTTGATCTACCGGAGTGTGCAGCTGCCCCGCTGGAGCACTGCTTTACATCCAAATTGTGTTATATTGGGTCAGAGGTGTACCTATCTCATAGAGCTGGAAGGGACCTGGAAAGGTCATTGAGTCCAGTCCCCTGCCTTCACAGGAGGACCAAATACTGTCCCTGACAGATTTTTGCCCCAGATCCCTAAATGGCCTCCTCCAGGATTGAACTCACAACCCTGGGTTTAGCAGGCCAATGCTCAAACCACTGAGCTATCCCTCCCTCTCACGCCTCTCTGGTGTGGAGTGTTGGGTGGGGAACCTGGCTCTTCTGTGCTGCGGTGCCATTGCCTAATTACTCCTGCCTGGTGACAGGAACAGGGTGAAAGAGGGGAGCAGGGAGCTGAGCACCTCACAAACAGCCCCCAGCTGGCCCACTCACTATACCCTGTGCTCAGACTAAGGGAGTGGGCACAGAAGGGGGGGGAGAGTGAGCCATCCGGGCACTCCGTGCAGAGGGCTAACGCCCAGGGCTCAGCCTGGCTTATAACCTCCACCCACGCTGAAGCTGGCGTGCCCCAATCCTGCTGTGCGACGATGCAAGGACTGGCAGGGATGAGGGCCAGGGTATAATGAACGAATCTCTGTATTAACCACAGAAGCCCAGGACAGTCAAATGAAAGGGTAAAAGTGTGGTTGTGAAAGACAAGCAGTCCCTCCGACTGTGTGCTGGAGGTAATTACTGCTATATAAATAAACCAGAGGAAAAAAATCTTTTAAAAATCTAATTACCATGCAGCACTGTGGGTTTCAACCTTGGTCAAGTACAGGCAGACCTGATTTACGCTCCATCATAAAATCCCAAGCACGAGGCTAGTCTATTTCTCTCTCTGTGTCTACTGTGTGAGCCAGGGAAGCGGCACAGGACAGGAGAGCTCAGAGAGGAGCTGCCTATTAGCTTAATACACTCACACTTGGGTTTGGTTCAGCTGGTACCCGGGCCTGCTGCACCAACCCGGCCAGTGAAACAGCTTGGTTTGTGCTGATCACAGCAGCCCCATCTCTTGGGGGATCTTAGTGATGGCATTATAAAAAGCCAGTATTTCTCACTTCCCCCCATGACTTTAATAAGACTTCACCTTTCTACAAGTCTTTGCCCTTCTGTAGATCTTTAAGTGCTTCACAAAAGTGAACGTTGGTACATTATCTTCATTTCACGGAACAGGTCAGCGGTGGCATGAGGAGTAAATTGCCCAGAGACACCTACCAATCCAGTGACACAACTGCGACTAGAATCCAGGTCTTGAGTGCCAGTCCCTTGATATAACCACTAGACCACGCTGCCGCCTCCTGCTGAGGATTCAGATACAAATAAATCAGAACCCAAACCCCTCATTATGTCCCAGCATTGCAGTGTGCACATTGCAATGTTGAGTGTAAAGACACCTCTAAATTTCATATTGGAAATATGACCGATGGGCTGAGATGTCACAGGCTTTGAAAATCTCAGCCACAACCAATAGCACTTTTATAATAGTGCTTCGCAGAGCGAGCTTACCAATTCCATGAACTACGCTGCTAAATTCTATTGATCTCTCTGAGACCCTTTCTATTGGGTCTCATGTAAGCAGAGATAGTCTATTCTATCAGGGTTGGAAGGGACCTCAGGAGGTATCTAGTCCAACCCCCTGCTCAAAGAAGGACCAATCCCCAACTAAATCATCCCAGCCAGGGCTTTGTCAAGCCTGACCTTAAAAACCTCTATGGATGGAGGTTCCACCACCTCCTTAGGTAACCCATTCCAGTGCTTCACCACCCTCCTAGTGAAATAGTGTTTCCTAATATCCAACCTAGACCTCCCCCACTGCAACTTGAGACCATTGCTCCTTGTTCTGTCGTCTTCTACCACTGAGAACAGTCTAGATCCATCCTCTTTGGAACCCCCTTTCAGGTAGTTGAAAGCAGCTATCAAATCCCTCCTCACCCTTCTCTTCTGCAGACTAAACAATCCCAGTTCCCTCAGCCTCTCCTCATAAGTCATGTGCTCCAGCCCTCTAATCATTTTTGTTGCCCTCCGCTGGACTATTTCCAATTTTTCCACATCCTTCTTGTAGTGGGGGGCCCAAAACTGGACACAATACCCCAGATAAGGCCTCACCAGTGCCAAATAGAGGGGAACGATCACGTGACCTGAGCAGCCAGATCTGGGTCTGCCACCAAATCGTCTTACTTCAAATTTAAAAAGAAAAAGGGACCACAATTAAAATATTTGTGCCTGACTAAAAGGAGAGAGAAAGCACCTGAAATAGCTCTTGGGAAATACACTAGTCTCTTGAATACATTTCAGTTTACAACCTTCTATAAAAAAAGTGTTTTCTGTTCTCTATTTTCCCCGCACAATGAAGTAAACACACAACACACACTCTCCGCTGTACGTTGTAATATACAGAGGGGGTTGATGAGCCCAAGGAATGCTGTGTGTGTGTTTTATATCATGACTTGAGGAGAAGTATGTGCCGGCATCAGCTCCACATTTGCTGCCTTCCGTAAGTCTGTGCCACATACTAAACATTTCCAGATGGATCTGCAACTCGAAGAGTGCATGACAGCCCTAACCCTGTGCTTGCTGGATGAAAGACACGGTTAGAAGACAAAAATGCAGGGAAGTCAAGAGGAGCTCAGATCTGTCTCTTCATCAGACAAACTGATCTGCTCCTTTCACCCCCCACCTTCAATATACTGCTCTCCATCCTCACCCTTCTCGCTCTGCCCCCTTCCCCACCCCCCAAGCAGGCCGCTATAGCATTTGCTGTCATTCTCCCGGACAACAGGCTGGCTGGCAGAGATCTTCCCAACTTAGCACCGCGGCGGAGACTAATGTTTTTGTTTGAATGCCACACAGCTGCCCTGGATGAAGACGGACAGATGACTTCCCAGAATGGAATAACCCCGACATCGGCGTCAGCTCTGGACGTGAGGACAGTCAAGCAGCAAAGGGAGCACCATGCTCTCATGGCAAGATGAGCTCTCCCTTTATAAGAATCTCTCTCTGACATAAAGCGAACAGCTGCAATAAGTCCGTTACCATGACTCTGAGAGAAGGGTTCTCTAGCGGTCAGAGGGTAGGGCTGGGAGCCAGGAGCTCTCTGAGTTCGAATCCTGGTTCTGACTGCCTTTGTGAGGGGGCAGCATGCACAGAGGCCAAGGTCTCCACACGGACTCCCGTCTATACGCAGTGGGGATCATGGGAAACCGTCACGGCTGGAAAGTGCTTTGAAGAGTGCTAAGTAAGAGTGCTATTCTGAGTCCACATCTTCACTGCAGAGCTGGCCCAGGTGATCAGCAGCCAGATCTGAGCAAAGCCTTACCTGAGTTACTGGGTCCACACTGGTGCTGCGCTTGCTCCCCCGTGTGTGTCGCTAGGAGTCATGGGGGGCACGTCCCAGGGTTCTTTGTGCTGCATTCTCCTGAGCTGCTCTATGATTCTTTCCCAATTAACTGGAGGAAAACTCATCTGTCCTGGGCATATGGGGGAAAATTGTGGGATGGCACTAGAGAATCATCAGCACCTGAGCGATTTAGCCGGCATCTTCACTGCAAAGTGGGTGGGTTACCAGCCCAAGTGAACGTGGCCCCCGGGCTCTAACCCACGCCCCATGCTGAGCCAGGTAGCCTGGATTTAAAGATTCACAAAAGTCAGCTGAGAGGGTTGTGTGGGTGGAAATGAGGGTCGAGGACAACAGTTCACTCTGCAATGAAGACGTAACCTCAGACAATTGAGCCATTTCAGAAACCAAAACAGGTAGTCAGTTCCCATTACCCCACTCCCTTTTATATTTCACCACAGGATCAGAATAGAGCAGCGGTTACTGCTAATTCGGGGGGCATTGCCTGCCGCTGGACCCCTCTGTTCTCAAAAAGCTGGTAGGAGCGCATAACCAACCCCTCCAGAGTTAGTAGCCAGATATAAAAACAAACCAAACCCTAGTGCATTAAGCCACTTAAAATAAGCAGATAGGACCTGTGCAGAAAAGCCTGGCTACCCACTGTAGCTATTTTATAGGAGGATCTGGAATGATCAAGCAAGAGGCACCAACATACCCAAATCTCAAAGGATGCAGTGTCCAGACCTGTTTCGTTGTTTTTGTTCATTTAGCCCATAAGAGAATCAAGTCCTGGTGGTGATTTTGTTTTCACTGGTCTAACTCCATCGGCTTCAGGAGGCTTACTTCTGATTTGCTCCAGGGTGAGAAAAGTCAGGCCCACAGCATCCAGCTGTGAAATTCACTTAGTCTCAGGGGTTTTGGTCTGGTCCATATAGAAAGAGGATATTCCAAACTCACAACTATAACTGAATGCCCTTAGGGTTTGGGAGCATTGGCACATCTTGAGAATAGAGGAACAGTCTTTCAAAGTGCTTAGCTCTTATTTTGGACTGAAATCAAGAGACCAGATTGGCAAAAGCACTCAGACCCTGGAAAATCCAGAACAATGGCCGCTGCTGTCAAATAGACAAGATGCAAGGAGATTGGTCTGGTGGATAGTGCACTAGTTTAGGACTCAGAAGACCTGAGCTCAATCCTAGGCTCAAATGGAGACTTCCAATGTAACCGAGGAAAAGTCATTCAAGCTATCTAGTGCCTCAGTTTCCCCATCTGTAAAGTGAGGCTAATAATGCCCTATCCCACAGGGGGGTTGTGAGGATAAAACCCAATGATGATTAGAAGTTGCTAAAATACTGAAGTATGTACAAATTCATAGAAAGATAAAGGACTTTTACAAATTTAGCCCTTTTTTCAGATTGCTCAGTGGTTTTGGGTATGCAGCATGTCTGAAAATCCCTGAATTTCTTAAGAAAAAGTCAAGTGTCATTGGTTTTCTTTTCTCTCATAACAACAATAAAAAATACACTTCATTTTATATAATGCTTCTCCCTGCCTGCAAATCTATCTCCAGTGTTTCACGGAATTAATAATGGAGGTTCCGAATTGCATCACAGGGTTAGAGAATTAAATTATAAATAAGGGGATAATGAAAAATAGATAATAATAAATAATTGAGGTACAGAATTATACTATAACTGTTCTACTCCAGGAGGAGGAAGGAAGGGCAGTCTAAATCTAGTGGGTGAGATCCCAGCCACCGTGTCACTAGCAAACCTCAAATTTACCAAGCCATAAAACGGCTATCAATGTCACAATGAAATCTCCTGAAAAACTTCAGAGCAAACGGTGGATCCTAACACAGCACACAGCTGGGATTTCTACCTTGAATTTATGGTCCTGCCCTGACAATGGATATTGGGAAGAGTAAAGAGATGGCTCTAGCATGCACATCCTTTCTTAGGCCCTGATCGAGCAAAGCACTTAAGGACACTTTGCCAGAAGCTGGGAATGGAGACAGGGGATGGATCACTTGATGATTCCGTTCTGTTCATTCCCTCTGGGGCACCTGGAATTGGCCACTGTCAGAAGACAGGATACTGGGTTAGATGGACCTTTGTTCTGATCCAGTATGACCATTCTTATGTTCTTATGACATGCTTAACTTGGCTTCAGAAGGGTATTGCTGGATTTACACTGGTGTGACAGAAATCAGAATCAGGCTATTTGATTGGAAAGGTATTTGGGGCAAGGAAGTCACCCCCCTATACACACGTATATGGACATACATAAATTAAAGATCATCAGAATGCAGCCAATGGATTTATCGGCACACACCCCACTGAAAACCGTGTTCCTAAATTGACAGGCACTTCCCCCCCCAAAAAAGTAGATATTTCCTTTATTGTAGCTTTAATGTGACTTTAATAATCATAACCTATTTATATTACACACACACGTTCATTATATGGAAAATGTCAGCTTCCCAGCTGGGGTAAAAACCCAGAGATCCATTAAAGCTGAATAACTCCAGCTGAGGATCTGGCCCTGGAAGCTATTGGAACTATGTCAGTTTACACTAGCTGAAGATCTGACCCCCTAGGTCTTAATCAGGCAAGGAACTTCCGATTTGTGCTATGGCATCACAGCATTGCATCAGCAGGGTGCCCACGTCGATTTATAGATGCATCCTACCAAGGAAGCCGGATGCTGGAAAAGGTGGAATGGAATATTTATTGTGCATCATTTAGGGGACGCATGGTATTGCTTTGACACTTCAGTAGATGCATGAGTGTTAACTGATTTGCTCCAAGGTATTGCATGCTAATCAGATGGGGTGCACTACATAAGGTTACATTAATGCTGTAATAAAGGAAATCTCTATATGTGCTGTAATGTCTTTATGATTAGCTTTAATTTCAGATAGCTAGTGAAAGAATACGTGTTCGATACTTGGATCTGCTGTCTAATTAGCTACGACATAACAAGAACCAAATGTACGATAAAATGCCAGATTTTTACTGGAGATTGCTGGTGACATAAGCCATGAGAAAAATCTTACGATCTGTGCATGCCACTAGAAGCCTGTGATAACGCTGCCTGATAGGCATATGTAATTGTGTAGGTGTGTTTGCATTTCTTTTCATCTTTAGCTGGCAACCTGAAAAAACTCAGACACCTAGAGGTACATTTTCAAAGCCACTCCCAGACGGATTAAATACACTAGTCTAACAGATGTTCTACATTTACTTCTTCAAATAAACACACCCACAATTCTGTCATTCAATTCAAGACAACTCTTATGCTCATGATGGTGTAACTTCAATTTGGGACTAAGTGCCTTTCTCGCATCCTTCAAATGACTCATTAATACTCCCCTTTCCAACTCAGCTACAATCCAGACATACCTGGAGCTGTGCAAATAATAGATGTGTCAGATCACTAGCAAACACACACAAAAATTGTTTGGGGTCAAACAACAATTTTCAATTTTTCAGCAAATTGAAAAGAAGGAAAAAACAGTTTGAGGTGGAACAAAATATTCTGTTTTGACAATATAGAAATGTTTTGTTTTGGTTTTCACCATTTTTTAATGTTTTGGATTCTTTAAAAGTAAATATCAAGGAAACGTTGAGCTGAAAAATCGAAACACTTCACTGAAAAAATGTCACAACATGTTTAGATTTTTCTGGATTTTTTTTGGTTTTTTTTCCCAACTGAAACAATCCAGCAAAAACAACACAAAGTTGCAAAATGTGTTGGTGTAATTGAATCTGCATTTTTTGCCCCTCCACAAAAAAAGTCACCTGAAAATTTTTGCCCACTTCCACACTTTCCACTATGGATTTGTCTATATGGTTCTTGGGTGTATTGCTTCAAAACCATTCAGGTTTTACTACTACTACTCTGGTCTTATACAGTGTTTTACATCCATAGTTCTCGAAGCAGATTACACAGGAAAAGAAGTAACATTATCCCCATTTTACAGATGGGCAATCTGAGGCACAGGGATATTAAGAAACTTGCTTAAGGTCATGGAACAGTCTGGAGGCATCACCAGGAACCGAACCCCAGGCATCCTGACCATTGTCTTAGCAGTGAAGCTCTTTGGGGCAGGGATTCCATGCACTCAATCAGTGGGTGCAAAGACTCATATAAACAAATATTATTTAGGGGCAAATCAACTTGCATAGCCAGGGAAGGTCTTGGATGCACAGGAGTTTTTACAGTTGTGTTATACTGGGATGGGGGAAGTATTTAGGGATCTAGTGCAAGGGCAGCATAAGGTAATTTCCCTTTCAGGACCTGCTCCAGTGGATGTGGTGGATTTATACCCATCCACACACAATCAATCATTTCGGCCTAGTTTCTGTAACTCCTTGCAAACTAGCCACTTGAAGAAACTGAGCTGCTGAACCCTAAGAACAGGCTAGCTGAGCCTCTGAAGGACCATTCCTCGCCCTGGACACGTGATTGACCCTCCACACCTTCTAGTGAGTCCCCTCACTTTCACACAACTGGAATTCACTCTCTCTCAATATGCAGATTCAACAGCCTGTCATTAATGGAGTTACTCCAGACTGACCCTGGTATTACTGAGATCAGGATCTGATCCCATTTGGCTCCAAAGACGGACAGATGGGAGACAGCTATCAGTTCAGAGGTCCTGATTCTAATCTTGCTTACAGTGGTACGAACCTGGAGTAGTTCTTGTCAGGTCAATGGAGTTACACCAATATAGAAGTTAGATGAGAACCAGGTCCATGGATTAGAGCAGGTCCAAAGACACAGAAATAAATCTCTTTGATAGAGTAAAATCCTGATACACTGTGCAAAGCAACCTGCAAGTGAGTTCTCTCTCAGCATCTGTAATGCATTTCCCAAAGCAGAAATCAGATGACTCTTTGCAGAGGAGCAAAACCATGGAAAGAAACTCCTGTTTAATGACCCCAATGCATGCAGGTTGTGTGGGTGAGGAAACTGCTTCTTCATGTCTTGGTTCTACCAAAGCCACCCTGTGTGGTTTCCAGGGCTGAATAGTGTTCCGTTGAATACCCGGCCATTTACAGTATGGTTGAATGGACAGATCAATCTAAAATAAAGTAGGGTTTTATGAAACATGAGAGCTACTGCATTACCCTCTGGAATATGAAAGTTGCCAGAGATAGGCCCACGATTGGATAGAGATCTGGGAAGAGGCCTTCCCAAACTTTGGTTGGAGAGCAGGGATGGGTTCAGCTCATTGCAGAGATAGGAGCCAGATGTGGAGTTCAATTCTAGGTCCCAGCTTCCTTGGTGTTCACAGGCTCTTGGATCTGGTGCATTGGTTCAGGCTCATCTCGAGAAGGCACTGAAGCAAAATGCTAACCTGAACAAAAGATCCGCCCTGCTTTTCATTGAGTCCTCTCTTCTAAGATTAGGGCTACGATCAATATAACTGTGCACCTGAAACTCACAGGCAGCTCTGAAATGCCCACCCTGGAACTTGTATATTGCCTACAGATGTGCTAATGTACCTAGATCGCACCTTCATTCAATATAATAGATACCAGGCTGGTCAGCCGCTTGCATGATTGGTGAAGAGGTACCATAGTATAGTGAGCAGAATGCTGGCCTAGGAGTTACGCACCCTGGGCTCTAGTTTCCTCTACCATTCATCTGTGACTCGGAACAAGTAAAAGCTTGATTCCCTCCGTCTGCCTGTTTAGACTGTAAGATCTTCAGGGCAGATCTTTCCCTGTGTGTTGTACTCTGACTAATAGGGTGGAGTCCCCATCCTGATGTCTAGGCACAACCATGATAAATAAATTGTTGTTAATGATGGAGACCAGAGATTCAAATGGCAGCCCAAATGTCCCACTCACATTAACATTCAAGGGGAACTTGCCATTTGTGGCTTTGAATAGCTCACCTGAGTAGCTTTATGAAAGTGCGAAGTATTAGTATTACTAATTATAATGGATGGGCTGAATTCTGCAGGGGTCAAAACACTCATCGACTCCCTCTATTTCTCCCTTATTTTTCCAGGCAGTTCACTTGTCGGGGTGGGGGCATTTTCCAGGTTCCTAAATTGTCCTCAAATATATCATAATTTAAAGGGTAGCAAGAATCATGCCAGAGGTAAGGGTCCCGTTGTTTGGGGGGGGGGGGGGGGGGGCTGGGGAAAGAGTTATACGAAAGTTGCAAACCTCAGGACTAGGATGTCCCCTCTCCAAGGGCAAGGGCTAGAAAAAATTGTCCACCGCAGGGCACCCTGGACTTCCATTTAGCCTATTAATGCTGCTGCAGCAGAGTCAAAAATTGCACCCCCACACACACACTCCAACCAAACTCTGGCTGAAACTTGAATGGAACCTGAATAGTTCTGAGTTTGCTTAACCTGTATTTCTAATGCTGTTTGCTCTGAGTCAGCAAGCCCCAGTTTCCACAGGGAATGTTTGAACTTAAGTCCTAATCCATATGAACCACGGTGAGAACACATGAGAGGGGGAATCGTCAATCTAAAGCTTTTTATTTTATTTTACTTTTCATTGCCTGATCGTTCTATGGCTCTAAGCAGTGAGCTTTCCACTGAGGGTAGCAGCACACCGCCAGCAGCATACTTAATTAATTTTACCTTACATGTTCCATGGGGTTTTTTTTCCCCTTCTCCTTCCATTTCTCTGCTGGAAGGCCTAAATGACTAAGGAATAGAGGAATCTTTAATTCTGGTGAAGGATCAAAGCTTACATGAACCCAACATTGACTAGGCCCCCTTGGTGTTTTCCCTCTGGGCCTCCCTCCTCCCACTGAAATCAATCGGAGTTTAACGTGGTCTTCAGTGGATTACCTTCCACCTCTTGAGAGGTACAGACTATATCTTACACCTCTTGAGAGGTACAGAATACCTGGCACTTACTCTGTGCAGTATCTTTCATGAGAGGCGCTTGAATTCTCTCACTTCATTAAGTCTGGAGGGTGGGTGGCAAGTAGTATCCCCCTTTAAGGAATGTGTAGGCGGAGGCCCAGATATGAACTGGATCCTGTGAGGTGCTGAGCACACTGAAATCCCAGTGAAGACAGTGAGAGAGGAAAGCACTCAACACCTTGCGGGATTAGGCCCATGCCTGAGCGATAAAGGATCTCCAAGTGAGTTCCAGAATAGAGTTGGCCTCCTAATCCTTCTGCAAATAAGCATCGCCCCAGCAGAGCAGTGAGGGAAGCAGAAGGTTCTAGTCAAAAGGAAATGGCACTGGAGCAATTGGATTCTATTCCTGGCTTTGTCTTAAACTCAGCTGTGATATGGTAATCAGAAGTGTTTACATAGGCCCCATCCCCGTTGTATCTGAGCGCCTCACCATCTTTAAAATATTTATCCTCCTGTGAGGCAGGGTATTGTTGTTATCCTTATAGCACAGATGGGAAACTGAGGCACATTTTATAGACAGAAAACTGAGGCACAGAGAGTGACTGGCCCAAGGCCATATAGGAAGTCTGTCCTGGAGTAGGGAATTATAAGTCCCGGGACAGTGTCCTAACCATTGGCCCATCCTGCCTCTCCAGGCATTGCCATAACACAGATAATAAAGGGCTGGTCATGGGAGTGCAGTGATGCTAATATGCCTGCTGGATGCTACCCCTTGCCATGAATTACAAAATGGCTGCTTTTCCCTCATTCCTCCTTTCTGTCCACAAAGCTGCATGTATTTATCACATACTAAACACTTCCATTCTTTCTTTACAGATGAGGCAAATCTGCTGGCCTCATTAAGCCAAGGCTCATTACAGACACCCAGGCAGGCAAGCTCCCTACCCAAATTAACGAACCTACCCAGCGAGATGCATCATTATAAGAGGAAAGGAAGGGAATAAGGACAAACACTTTGCCACAATGCAGGCTGCACTGAGAGTCAAACAGCCAGCTCTCTGTTGAAATCAGGCATGGTTTTTCTGTATGGCAGCTGTAAAACAGAGAATGAAGTTGGCATGTCACTGAGCCTGGGAGCTCTCCTACGGAGGATCATCCATTCCATCACAGCATAGCCATTTCCTGCTGCAGATTCAAGGAAATGCTGAACTTCTGCAATACGGCCATCTAATTGCAAACACTTGGTGTTAAGGTTAGATATCTGGGTGCAGAGCAATGCTAAGGTGTATTTCAAAACAGAGTGAACACCACGCTTCCTTTTGCTTTGGGAGCTGTGCTTCATTGCAAAGCGTGTCCACTGGAAAGATCACTCTGTGACCATAGCGGGATAACCTTGATGACCATAACCAAGTAGACATTAGTGATTAAGAAGGTCTATTAGATCATCTAGTCCATCCCACTTGGTCAGTGCTGAAAGGTTCCATCACAGCGTTATCCCCCAGTGCTTTGTCTAGTCATCAACTTCCAGATTTCAAGACCAGAAGGGACCCTACAATCATCTAGGCTACACTCCTTCTATACCAAAGGCCATAAAATGTCACCCAGTAATTCCTGCAGTAGAGAAACGTATTCTTTCCTACTTCCTAAGTGACCAGTATTGAGCCCAAGAAATTGAGGTTGATCTAGAGTGCATCTTTTAGAAAGATATCAGATTTAAAGACTGCAAGCAATGGAGAATTTATCACATGCCTTGGTAAGCTGTTTCCAAAGTTAGTTACCATTAAGGCTGAACGTTTCATGTGCTCTCCAGTTTAATTTTTTTCTAACTTCAACTTCCAGCCATTGATCTTGTTATGCATTTGTCAGCTAGATTAAAGAGCCCCTAATACCAAATATCTTCTGCTTGTGTAGGTACTTATAGTTCAAAGCAAGGGGACTTCCACCACTTTATCTATAGCCTAAGAATTTTTATGATAGGATACTTTCTCCCTGCTAGTTAAATATCCCTTAGCATAGTTCCACCCATCATTCCTAGTTATAATGTTTAAAACGACCCTAACAAATTCCACCTTTATGCACCCTCCAAATACTAGTGTAACATCGACAGACGCCAGTCATCAGCATGCAGGATGGATCCTGGGGCCTCTGGAGCTTAGTGCATGAGCCTCAACTGCATGAGCTAAAAGCCACACAGCTCTTGGCTAAGGCTGTAGCAGACTCATTAACCTGTAAGTGATCTTGGTGTCTGTCAAGGTTTCTTTCCCCACTTTGAACTTTAGAGTACAAATGTGGGGACCTGCATGGACACTTCTAAGCTTAATTTACTAGCTTAGATCTGGTAAAGCTGCCACCAGCCAAAAGTCAGTGTCTGGCACACTTTCTGTCCTCCCAAAACCTTCCCTGGGGAACACAGATCCAAACCCCTTAGATCTTATCACAAGGGGAAATTAACCATCCGCCCTCCTTTCCCCCACCAACTCCTGGTGAGTCCAGACCCAATTCCCTGGATCTTAAAACAAAGAAAAATCAATCAGGTTCTTAAAAAGAAAGCTTTTAATTAAAGAAAAAGAAAGGTAAAAATCATCTCTGTAAAATCAGGATGGAAAATGCTTTACAGGGTACTTAAATTTATATAGCCCAGAGAAAACCCCCTCTAGCCTCAGATTCAAAGTTACAGCAAACAGAGGTAAAAGTCCTTCCAGCAAAAAGAAACATTTACAGGTTGAGAAAACAAAAATAAGACTAACACGCCTTTCCTGGTTAGTTACTTACAAATTTGAAACATGAGAGACTGATTCAGAAAGAGTTGGAGAGCCTGGATTGACGTTTGGTCCCTCTCAGTCCCGAGAATGAACAACCCCCAAAACAAAGAGTACAAAACAAAGACTTCCCTCCCCCAAGATTTGAAAGTATCTTGTCCCCCTATTGGTCCTCTGGTCAGGTGTCAGCCAGGTTTACTGAGCTTCTTAACCCTTTACAGGTAAAAGAGACATTAACCCTTAACTATCTGTTTATGACAGTGTCACTAGAGGGGACAGAACACCACACCCAGGAGGTGTGTGGGTTACACTAGCACTCTGGTTATTGATTTTTATTTATTAGTTATTTCATTCTATTAGCACCTCTCTCAAACTCTGGATATTTTACAGTGTTTAGAATGAAGTTGTTTTTTTTTAATCTATAGTAAATGTACTGGCCTCCTCATGCATAAAAAACCTAAGATGAACAACCCATATTATAATGACCTCAATATCTTCCACCCCATTAATCTATTTCTTCTCCTAAACACTTGAGAGAGAGAAAAATATATCTTCCCTTCCTCAACTACAATTGTAATATTACTAGACACACACATTGTCCTCCTATCTCCTGGACACACAGATAGATAAAATTAGATTAAACAGTCCTACTCTTGCTTTATGTACTTTTCACTTTAGAACTATTGCCATCAGTGAGAATGCACATGTTGAGTTTAGATGAGGACCAACCTAAGACCTTTGCCTCAAAACCTCCAACCAACCCTCAACTTTGAATCTTGAAGTCAATTGAACTTTCTTCCCTTGTTGTTTGTTGTTTTAACTGGACACACGAGTCTGAGCTTCTTGTTTTCCATTAGAACTGGAGCCCAAGCCCCATTAAGACAGGGTATTTTGTAAGGCATTTCCAGGAGACAATGGGAAACCATAACAGAAGTCTATCCTCATGAGACGTCCAACCCTGGCTGTGGACATGTTCTGTGAGAATTTGAGATGTGCAATACTATACTGTCCTTAAAGTAAAATACCACTTCACCTTCTATTCAAACAAGTCCTGTTTCATTCTTATGAGGAATAACAAGAGACAACACACCTGAGGGAGAAAAATAGGAGGGGAAAAATGTGACAGATGGCTGCTCAGATTCAGCAGTGAAGCACACTGTATAGGAACCTGACTAGAATATCATAGCTCGGGACTGATATAAGAATCTAAACAGGATAGAATAAGAAGCCAATAAACATCAGGAGGTTGCTTTTCAAGGAGCATTTACTGTTGCCCTTAAAAAACAACAACATGCAGTCGAGCTACAGAAACAGAGAGGTAAACCAGCTTCTCAAGACTAGCAAAGAGGACTTCTAAACTAACTTTCAAGAAGGTCATCTGAAGTCCTTTCCTTCAACAAAGGAAAACAAATGGGTGACACTATGCTAATGAGGACAATTCACTCCCAGGATGTGTCATTCAGCAACAAGGTCCCCCTGTCCTGCCTGTTGATTCATATTTTTTTTCCCTTTAGCATCGGGAAGAGTCTTAAAAGGGTTGGCTGGGTGACCTACCCACTAACGAGTTTGGGTTTGATTGTGTTATTTATTTGGCATTAGCATAGTGTCACCCCCAAAAGATTTCCCTTCAGCGATGGAACATCCTCTGGATTATTTTCTGAAGGGCGGGGACAAAGAAAAGCAAGGCAGTAAGGTAAAATGGACTACAAAGGAAAGAGGGAGATTCAGAGACGAAATGTCTGCAGAAAAGCCAATTTCATTTCCACACAAAATTGCAAAAAATAAGATTTACATTTTTCTCCTAATTTCCTTGGAGTGTCATTGCTGCCCTGTGAATCATTTTGAAACAATTTTTAAAACATTTTTGCATCAAGTCTGGTGCATCGGAGTGATATTTTTAAACAGACAAGGTGACGGAGGTAGTATCTTTTATTAGGCCTACTTCTGTTGGTGAAGGACCTGAAGAAGAGCTCTGTGTAAGCTTGAAAGCTTGTCTCTTTCACTGATAGAAGTTGGGCCAATAAAAGATATTACCTCATCCACCTTCTCTCTCTAATCTCCTGGGACCAAGTTTAGAACAGGTCAGCTATTTGTACAGATGTTCATCTAAATCGAAACTAACACCCATTATGGGATACCGGTCTAATTCAGCAATGCTTGTTTAGACAAAACTCTATAACTAACTAACTAAATCTTACATGATGATAACAACGATGGAAGTTATGCCTGAGACAGTTTTTGGCTTTGACGACAGTGAAATCAATTCTCTGCATTGTCCTTAAAAAGTATAAATGTATACAGTATCTTGTATAGATTGAATTAAAAACATATGGCATGTTATTTAAATAGCAAGTATTAAGCACGTTATTTCGTATGTTTTTAAATTTATTTTGTGGTGTCTTGGTTTTATTGAGATATTATGGTGCAGATCCTCAGCTGGTGTAAACAGGTATAGCTCCACTGACTTTATTGAGCTCCGTGTGCCAGATTAGGTTAATTATTTGGATATTATGTTAAGGAGAGTGGTTCTGCCTTCAGTTAGACCAGTGTCAAGCCCCAGTTCTAGATGGACACATGGACAGTTCCATTGAAGTTAATAGGGCCATTCATATTAATAAGGGTCAGTGGGATTGGGACCTAAATCAGGAGTCACTTAAGTCGAGTTGCACCTGATTTTCACTGGTGCACCTTTGAGCAGAATTTGGTCCTGCATATTTATTTTATGGCCAATAAAGCTCAATAAAACACTCATTAATTATTAGAAAAATAACTATTTTGATTTGTTGTTCATATGTGATTGTCCCTAACAAGGTGGCCAATGACGTCAATATCAGAAATTATCTATTTAGGAACAATAGTTAGAAAGATGCTTCAGATGAAATAGGCAATAATTAATAGGACAAGAATAAAATAAAACAGAGACTCAATCAATTGTTAATATGATATTAACCGGGGACTCTGTACAATGGCTGTGCATTGTTTATCTTACACGAGTTCTTGCACCTTAGTAAATACATTTTTACTAATGAATTGTGGTTTCTTTAACGCATAACAATGTTCTTTTGAAATCAGAACAAAATGTCTATTTAAAGAACTGCATTTGAAAATGTCATTCATTTCCATACTTCAGATATTATTTTTTCTCTAGATGGCATGCACTGATGAGACAAGAAATCAGCACACACCTTTTGTCACTTTTTCTGCTTTAAAGGCTGATTTTCTGAGAGCAAGACTAGAATCCTGCTCCATTGGAGCCAACAGCAAAACTCCCATTGACTTTGATAGGAGCAGAATCTGTAATGCTACTTTTATTTTTTTTTTTGTAGCAATGCGATGCCACTTCTCTTGCTGCATTCATGGGTAAAAACTGAAGGAGAAAGGGGATCTCCAGAGAAATGGGGTCAGATTCTGATCTCAGTTACAGCAATGCAAATCTGGTAACTCCATCAAACTGAATGGATTTGCACCTGATTAACACTAGTATAACTAAGATCAGAATTTGGCTCTGTGGATTTTTTTTTAAGCCAATAGAGGAGACAGTTCATCTGTGATTGACAATAGCTAGTGAGCTTCTGAAACTTTTTTCCCTCTTCTGCGGAATAGCTCAGGCTGCCTGCAGCTGCTACAAAGGCAACCAACAGATACTATTCCCTTATATCATCATTAGACTGAGAGAACATGTGATGTGCACTCCAATTTACCAGTAAGGGTTGGATGGATGGCTCTGTTGAAGGTAGTGATATCCTGGCAGCTGTGCTACAGGAACAATGAAGGGCATCTTCCACTCAGTCTGGATCAGCAGATCTTTTCCCTGTTAAGGCTGGGGATGTGCAGGAGATGAGTGACGCCTGCAGAAAGGCTCATTTATTGTACGGACGGTGGAGAGGCACTTTGGATGCAGAGAACCTTTATCTGCAAGTCTGTCCCCTTGAAGGGTAATTATTTTCTGCATCCCTTAACGTTCCCTCTCTTCCAGCTCCAGCTGGGGTCACACTGTTCTGGCCTACACTGTTGTGTCATGTTGCTGGTGCTGTTAACACAGCTGCCATGTTCCACTCCAGGGTTATACTCTAAGGGTATGTCTACACTGGAATAAACCACCCACGGCTAACTCAGGTCAGCTGACTTGGGTTCCGGGATTGAAAAATTGCTGTGTAGGTGAAACACCAACATACCCCCATTGTCAGCGGGCGGGATCGAACCTGGGGCCTCTGGAGCTTAGTGCATGAGCCTCTACTGCATGAGCTAAAAGCAACAGAGCTCTTAGCTAAGGCTGTAGCAGACTCATTAATCTCTAAGTGGTCTCGGTGCCACTAGAAGGGACAGAGCACCACATCCAGGAGGAATGTGGGTTACATAGGTGTTCGTGCTCAGACTGGAGCTCGAGCACTGGGACCTCATGAGGGTGGAGGGCCCAACAGTGCAGGCTCCAGCCCGAGCCCAAATGTCTACACAACAATTTTTTGCACTGCAACCGGAGCTCTGCAAGCCCAAGTCAGCTGACCCAGGCCAGCCATGGCCATACGGCGGGGCTTTTATCCCTGTGTAGACGTACCCTAAGGGTGAAATCCCAGCCCCACCAAAATCAGTGGCAAAGCTCCCATTAACTCCAATGGGTCCAATATTTCACCCAAAACTTCTGACGCTGCAGGCCATCCATGCAGCTGGCCTTTGCACCTGCGGGGAACCCTGCTGACTTCGATGGCTCTGTGGGCATGCAGCTTGTGTATATAGAATAGCTTGCAGCATCCAAGTTTCTAAACCCTTTGGTAATGTTTGTAATGCCACCTGGGACACTTCCAGATTACTATGAATGTGTAAGACTGTTGTCCTTACCCTGAATATGCTTTATTTGCAGTCTCTCCAATTTTTCCTCCAAGTGATATTTCCACTTTTCACCAGCTGATTGTCCAATAATAATAAAAAGTTTGATTCTGGGCTTTTCAAGGGGAAGATTTCTGAAATCAAACAATATATGCAACCTTCCCACTGTAGCCCTTATCTTGCTTGCTGAATACATACTGCACTTATTGCTGGATTTTTTTTTTGTTCAGTAGATCAAATAAAATGTTCCTGCCCTTTAAACTAGGCAACATTCTGAGTGTGAGAATAAAGACAGAAGGAAAACAAAGAGGAGGAAAGAAGGAAGAAAAATAAAACAATGAATCTGGTTTCAAGATGTGTGCACTGGCAGCCACAGAATCTTGTTGCTGTAGCCTTCAGCCTCCTGCCAACTCACTTATCCCTGTCTTTGTCCACATCCTTTGTCATATGTCATGTTAATTTAGACTATGATCTTGTAATTCCACCCATGCGGCTGGTTGATTACAAGATACTCTATGTAATCAATCCATGTGGAACTCCATTGAAGTGAATGGTGCTCTGCTTGCATATGGCCCAGTTCTGATCCCTAGAATGGTGGCTTAGATGGTACACTCTAGTGCTATGATGAAGATTTGCAAATGTGACAAGTGCCTCAGTGTTTGAAGGCCCAACTTGATGCACCTTTAAGGAGCCTGTTTTTCAGAAAGTGCTTAGCAACCACCTTTTGAAAATCTGGCCCTTTGAAGGTATCTCTCGCTAGGCATCTATACATTTTAGCATTCAAGACAGCTAGTCACTTTTGAAAACCTTGGCTAATCATCATCATATTAGGCCTTCAACTACAACCATGCAGCCTCACTGAGAATGATATAAGTGAGGTAGTAATATATTAAGTAGCCTGTGAGTCAGATGGAAAAAGGCCTGTGATTACTAGAAATCAGGATTATCATCCAATGGTCCAGAGTAAGAAAGAAAGAAGGGATTCAGAGCTAGTTTCTGAGATAATATTTCTATTTTGATTTTGTTTCTTATTAGTGTATTTCTCCATGACTCACTTTAATCATTTAACACTCTGGGTCCACAGCCCATTCGTGGATACTTGAAGCTTTGTCTGTTGGTCACACCCAATGCCAATATTCTAGGCAGTCAGAAAGGCCAAAACTTCCTGCCCTTAAGTAAAGAAGGATGGGGAGCAACACTGTTAGTCTAGGCACAGGGCAACAAGAGGAGTCGATGCATCACTGAAGCAAGGGCAGAGTATGGCCCTATGCTCAAAACTTCCCTACTTTCAAGATGGAACAGCCTCTGGCCATATGCAATGAGTAGTTAGTTCAAAGTGGAGCGTACACACCTACCATGCCAAACAAGGCTTAACTCTGTTAGGTCAAACCAGTCCCTAGTCTCAGTGAAGATACAGGAGGGAGGAATTGGGCCCATCGGTGTTTCTCACCAAACTGAAAGCATAAATCACTCTATTTTTCATACAGTGGACAGGAAAAATATATATACTTGTCCTCCCTCAATAGAAGCCTTTGGGTAAAACATTGTGATTTCCCACACAGTGTAACGAAATCCACAGCTGCCTAGAAAGTTCCCTGTTGTCGTTAACTCTGTGGCATGCTATGGCCACTCAGGACTTCAGAGCGATATTGGGCACAGAGCTTAGAACTGATCCAAAAGCTTGCCCCCGACCACTTGATCTGCAGAAGAATCTCCTTCTGTTGCAGGTAGCATAGCCATTCCTAGCTGCTGAGACGGGGCCACATGGTGCCAAACAGGCTGATAATTCAGCCAGATGGACACCAAGCCCTCTAGGGTTGGACTGAGATCCCCTACGTTGGTACTGAAACAAAACTACGGGTTAGAAGAACGGTCTTGGGATTCAAGCACTGCCCTGGGATGTAGGAAAGCTTGGTTCAAGTCCTGAAGAACAGAGATCCACGTAAGCTCAAAAGCTTGTCTCTCTCACCAACAAAAGTTGGTCCAACACCCACCTGGTCTCTCTAATATCCCAAGACCAACCTAGCTCCGACAACGCTGGAAAATATAGTTTGATGATACTGACCTGACTTGTTTTTGGCCTGGCAAGCAAGGGGTTAAAGGCACTCTAAGGGTATGTCTTCACTACCCTCCGGTTCGGTGGGCAGCGATTGATCCAGTGGGGATCGATTTATCGCGTCTAGTCTAGACGTGATAAATCGACCTCCAAGCACTCTTCCTTCGACTTCTGTACTCCACCGCCGCGAGAGGTGCGGGCGGAGCGGCAGCAGTCGACTCACTGTGGTGAAGACACCACGGTAAATCGATCTAAGTACGTCGACTTCAGCTACATTATTTACGGAGCTGAAGTTGCATAACTTAGATCGATCCCCACCCCGACCCCCCAGTGTAGACCAGGGCTAACCAAATACCAAACATGGAAGATTATTTTCTTTAAAATAAATGTGCTCAGCTCTCATTCCGGAAGGCAGGTTTTTCCACCTCCACATTCACTGTCTCCCCCCGCCCCCAACGTGGCGGCTGTTTGTTGGTTTCCAGCAAAGGTGGGATGAAGAGATAAAGCAAACACAGCTCCTTTATTATTTCTAGTGAGCGCACATCTAATCATGACACTGAATCACATTGTCTGTGCAGAGGGGCCAGAGGAGTCACTGTAGCATGTGCATAATTTCATTTACTCTGTTATCAGGTTTACTAGGAATTACTGGGAAAAACAATATTGTGCAGCTGCAAAGGTGCCGTGTAGTGAGAGAAGCAGACAGGTGCGCCGATCTCTGGCTCATCTCCAGCTTTTGCCCCTGATTTAATGATGGTTTTAGACTCTTGTCTACATTTCTATACAGAGTTTCCAATATAGTCTCTTCATTAGTTGTGTAGATTCGATTTTCCGGGGCTACCAATGGGGCTGCACATGGAGCAACTGGCAGGACCAGGGTAGCACCTTCTATACAAAGCGTAAGCCTAAATCCTAACTAGTTTATACTGCACCAGCCACTCTGGGATCAGAGAGCTTAAATCATGCCAATGGACAGCGACTTCCAGAGGCAATGGACAGATCATGGGACTGGGGCTCAGGACACATGGTGCGACTGCTGACCTGTCGTGTGACTTGGGCAAGCCACTTCGCCTCTTGGTGCTTCTGTTTCCCCTCCCTCCCTTTGTCTTATCCATTTACACTGCCAGCTCTCCAGGGCAAGGACTGTCTCTTAACATGTGCTGACACAGCACCTAGCATAACGGGGACCTGATCTCAGTCCGGACCTCTAGGCACTACAGTAAAAGAGTCATTTTACAATCTAATAGACTGAGTTACCTACTGACTTCAGTTCTACAAGGCAGCAAGCCAGGATAAATAAAGAGAAGTGCCTGGGATTTCATCTTTCTAATGTAGATACAATCATCATTTAAATGTTAGCTTTTCCTCTTTGTGTTTTTGAAATAGTCTTAACATTCAGTGAAACAGCCAGTATGTTATTTCTAATATTTCCAAAGCATGTTGATCTAGAATAAAGAAATCCAGAATGACCCCAATGGGATATTTCAAGCCCCCCGTTCTGCATTCCCCCCACTCTCCACCAACACACTCCCACACGTAGACAGCTACTGAGTTGCTGCTCACACTCTAAGGATTAAAAGATCACACTGCTTACATTGCATGCTGAGGCTTTTAATTACCAGATGCAGAGGAACAGCCCAACACATGTTCAGATGCCATAGCATTGAGTTTAATATAAGGGCCAGTCCTGGTGCCTCTGAAGCCAGGAGTAAAACTCCCATTAACTTTAGTTGCTTGGGACTCGGCCTTAAACACAGCCAGGAACAGATCAAAGGATCCTGGGGACTGGGAACAAGGTTGAATGATGGGGGAGAGACCAAGAACAAGACACAAAGTGGCCTGCACTCTGGCGTGTCATCCTTCTTGGTTACCAAGGAGTGTAACAGGTGAGGAGGGAAAAACTGGACATAGGCCTGTTGGTATGAACAGCTGCTCCTGCTAATTGCCTGTCAGTTACTGAAGTCCATTGTCAGAAGGCAGGGGAGTAGCATTCCCACCAATGGAGCTCTTAATAGACAATCCGTTTCTATCGTCCACCTGCAAACAGAGGCTCCACTCCCCAGCAAGTTTAGTGAAAGAACATAGTAAATCAAACAGGGCCTGGTTTACGTTCCTACTTCCACAACAGGGTCAGAACATGAGGCAGTAGAGTCCCCCTCTGTGAAGTGAGCATACCCTGTGTTTAAGGGAGGACCCCATGGAGGCCCTGCAAAGTTGCCCTAGCAATGAATTATAGGGTGAAAAGGCACAAATCCTCCATATGAACAAATGCTGGGGTTTGAGACAGCTTAGTCCAAACCTCAGGAAGCCCTTGCCTCCGCCCAGGAGAAACGCCACAAAGGGAACCTCACAGAGCTTGCCTTCCCTACTCCCTTTCTGCAGGTGTTTCTTTGGGAAGGGGTGGCCCAGACCATACATTCTCCCTGGTCCATTCAAACTCTCTATCCCTTTGCTGAAACTGCCAACAGTGCCAGCTGTTTTGGTGGGTTTCTGGATTGTGAACTGGCCAGAGAATGAAACATTTGTTTGCAGAACCAAAAAAACCTCTTGAGTTGAAAAAGAAAATCTACCTGGGCAACAAACTCTCTCCTTAGAGAATTATTTTCCATCATATTAATTCATAGCAATAAGGTTCTCTACAGCTTTAAAAGATCTACCAACATTTTTTGGGTGAATGAAGACTCAGGGGGCTTGGATCCAAATCCACTGACATGAATCGAAAAATCCCAATTGATTTCAATGGGCTTTGGATCTAGCCCTTAGGTGCTCACCCACTCTGGGCACCAATGATGCATTATGGCCCCAATTCAGGAAACCAATTCAATACATGCATTGACGTCAATGTGACTCAAGCACATGGTGAAGAACTTTCCTGGATTGGAGGCTTAAATCAATATCCAGTCATACCAAATCATTTAAATAAGCGCAAACATCATGCAAGATTTGATAGGTTCAATGCAACATTTTTATTGCCAATAAGAACATATAAACATAAGAACAGCCATACTGGGTCAGACCAATGGTCCATCTAGCCCATTATCCTGTCTTCTGACAGTGGCCAATGCCTGGTGCTTCAGAGGGAATGAACAGAACAGGTAATCATCAAGTGATCCATATCTCTAAACCCAGGGAATTTTTGTTCATCATAAACAAGTGGTATTGTACCCAACTGGAGAAAAAAAAGACATGGGACACACACAATGGATTTTTCACACAGCTCAATCATACAGACAGCAATTAATTTCTCCTATAAATGAAACACCTTTCACGTGATTTTATTGGGGAAAGAGTGACTTGACATCAGTAGAGACTGTTGGCAGTGTAATTTATACATTTTTTTTACCCAGCTGTTAGCATAAAGCTTTCTGTTGCATGCTTTTGTTTTTCTTCACTCTCCAATTCTCCTCAAAAATTGAAAGGGATTAGGTTAGGATTAGGTTAGTGTTTTAAGCAGAAAGTCAAAAAGATGGATGAAGATATTTTCAAATGGATAATACACTGGAGAGCCTCACTACCAATTGTCTCTGGGTGGGAGGGTGTTTTGTTTTACTAAGTATGGTTTGTAATCATATTTTGTCTCTTCTGTCAAGGCAGAACGACCAAAGTACCACTTAACTTCATTCCTTGAGACCTGACCAAGGGTCAACAGTTACCTTGAACTGATGCCTGACATTAGCAAATAGGCAATCTTCTCTCATTTCCCACCTGGCGAATCAGCAGTCCTCATGCTAATCAGGTCATCGTATTTTCCTTCGCTATGGTTGGGAGAGAGAATTCCATGCTAACAAAAAGGTCCCTGGAGAGGCGCACCTGTCAGATGTGAGAAGATCTACATGCACCACATAAACAAAAGCAACAGTGCTGATCTCTGCCATTGAAAAAGAAATTCAAACTGTCTTCTTATGCTTTCATGGTGATACAAAGGAATGAGTTTACATGGCTTTCTTGGGGGAAACGAGGCTGGGAAGGGGAACACTCTCTGCCAATGCTGCCTGGTGGTTGGGTGGGGTGAGGCAGGTTGTCTTCCTCCTGGGCATTCACCTTTCAGAGTACCACTCTGCCCTGCAGTGGTCTGTCCCTTCACTGACACAAGCTCTCTGGCCAGGCTCCCCTTTCTGGGTATATAGAGAGAGTCCCATAATGCGGAAGTCTTTGGGATCAAGTGAGGGGCACAGGACTTACCTGTTGGGTCAGGGGGTTTAGTGATCTGGAGCCCTGTATCTTTGGTGTCACCCCCAACTAGGTTCCCCGCATGTGGGACAGGATTCTGTTGTTGTCTCTCTTTAAGGGGAGGTAGGAGAATCCAGGCCCACTCTCTCCACCTGGCTCCAATCCACGGCCCAATGGTAGGCAGCTAAGTCCTGCACCCTGGAGTACAATGAGGCCACCTCCCTGGATCTCTTCCTACCAGTCTCCTCTCTTCCCACAGGGTAAAGTAAAGAGTTAAACACCAAGATAAACTCTCTACCTTCAGAGAATCACGGGTCCCTTCTTTGTTGGCTTGGTCAGGTCACTATAGCCAGGCCTCAGGCAGCAAATGCTCCTGTGGATGTTCTTCCCAGGAGCTCTGAGCACAGGTCAGCTCACCAATACTGTCTTCCAGCTGCTGAGCTACTCTGTTCCTCTTTCAAAGCTCTTCCTCCAGCCTGTGCAGGCATTGCCACCTGGGCCCAGAGCTCTTCCTTAACCACTTCCCCTTCCCAGTTTGGGTTTTGTACACCCCATCACAGAAGCCAATAGACGGTATCCACTACAGACAGACACACCCAAAAATAACAGAAACATTACAAAAAATAGATAATGGTCCATTACCCTTCCTATTGTTTCTTGCTTAATTCTTCTCCACCTTGCCTCTCTCTTTCTGTCTTGGTTTGTTCTCTTAAATCTAGATGTTCCATCATTTCAACCAAAGCAAGAAGTTACTTCCAATGCACATGCCAACATATCACAGCATGGCTATGCTGTATGTTGAATTCCCAGTTCACAGAGGACCAGTGTCCTTCATACAAGAACTGTTCCCACAACTGAGAGTTTCAGCCAAAGGAGGCTGATATCTCTCTTATTTACTTAAGTAGAGGAGTGTGAAATGTCCACAAGAGGAAACAATGATTTGAAGTGCAAGGTTTTTCACATTTTTTTTTTTTTACAAAGATTCAAAATGGGCCCATTTTGTGGAATATTTTGCCACGTTGTTTTCACAAATAGGACCAATTTTCCCAGTGAAAATGAAACCATTTTTTCAAACCCCTCCACCAATTACCCCAATCCTGACAAGATGATGGTTTTGGCATTCAAAATTCACAAGTCTACACTGAAAATTTGGAATTTGGGCATTTTTCCAAAGTGAAAAAAAACCAAAACAATTCTCGGGCAAGTCAAGTTTGAATGGTGCAAAATGGCCTGACAGACGTGATATACATTTTTGCATGATTTTTTTTTTTAGCGTAACCTTTTGCAGATCTCAGCACCAAGCGTTTCTGCAGAAAAGTTTAGGGCACATTGGCTGAACAGCGCTGGTGAAACTCGGTGTTACTGCCTGTGCTGTAGCTCTTCTGTAGGGTCCCAGTCAAATCAACTTGAGTCTTTTTGCTGACTTCAATAAACTCTGGCTCAAACATTCAATAAACTCTGGCTTATCTCCATTGCTTTCAAAGGAGCCCCTTTCCCCAACCCTAAATGCATTCAATTCGTTCAAAAATGTCATACTTTCCCTTATGGAAACAGAGATATTTTGGGAACCTACTTATGGAAACATTAATACAATTTTACTCATTAAAAACATGGAAGCTTTAAGACAGCATTGAATTTCTATTTTTCAGTGACCACCGAGGCCCATCTGAGCTCAGTTTTGAAGCCATTATTAGCAGTACTTTATACCTACTTTACAACTAACAAAACAGTTTTATATTAACATGGGGGCCCGAACAGATTTGCCAATTAGATGCAAGTACATTAGACCCCAAGGTGTCCCTTGCAGGTTTCCCAGCAGAGTTTTCTAACCAATTGTGGCTAGAGCCACCATGGTGAGGCAACATTACTGCTGCTATTAATAAAACCCTTCCAGGGTTTGAAATCCAGGGGCTAACACAGAGATGTCTATGCGGAGAGCATCCTAGCAGGAAAAAAGAAGGCAAGCTACGGGGAGTGAAGAGGGAATGACAGAAGAAAAGTGAGGAAGAAACAAACCCCAGCAGCTGATAATATGATCAAAGATTTAGGTCTGAAATCTATATAATTAAAGGGGGGTATTTTTATTTTTGTTGTTGTTTCGGCATTTAAAAGAATATCCCAAAAGCAACAAAACTGTATTCCTGACAGATTAAAATGAGGTGCTTATTTGCAGGTGGAAAGATCTGTTTATTTTTGGGTTGTGAGGAGTAATGGCTGAGCAATGAAATTAATATTGCTGTAATTATTAATTTCTTCAGTAATGTGATAAATCTCCAGGTACTTTACTTATTGGCTACATCCTTTCATATTATTGGCAGAACAATTTCTTGTCTTGTCTTCTCAGAGGAAAAAAACATCTGAATAGAATTAAAGATTTGAGATCCGATCTAGCAACATGAACAGAGACAGAGGGAGAAAACAGAAGCATTTCCTTGTTGGGTTAGACCATATGGGAGCATGTTGAGGAGAATATTTCATAATGTACATTAATATGTCCTTACTGGGCCAGATGCTCTTCCCTGATCCAGCCACTTCATCATTCAGGCAGTGCAAAGGGACTGATACCAGCCAGGGATGAAAATTACTGTCTGGATGGAAATTCCTCTGGCACGAAGGAAACTCATAGTGGGTATAAAGGTGGGTTCTGCACCACTGCAGACCTTGTCTCCAGTGCAGAGGTTGGGCCCTAGGCATGGCCATAGCATCCATGTGCTTTTGTGATTCTCATCTGAAAGACTGACAGCTGATACAGGTTACAGCAGCCAAGGGTCGCTCTAAGCTACTGGTTTTCAAACTTTTTTTTTTTTATTTGTGGACCCCTAAAAAATTTCCAGTGGAGGTGCAGATCTCTTTGGAAATCTTAGACATAGTCTGTGGACCCTCAGGGTTCCATGGACCACATGTTGAAAACCACTGTTCTATGGTAATGACAACCTTCTCAGACCTCTTAGACACAGTCTGCAGACCCCCAGGGGTCCGCAAACCACAGATTGAAAGCCACTACTCTAAGCTACATAGAATCATAGAAGATTAGGGTTGGAAGAGACCTCAGAATCATCTAGTCCAAACCCTTGCTCAAAGCAGGACCAATCCCAACTAAATCATCCCAGCCAGGGCTTTGTCAAGCCTGACCTTAAAGGCCTCTAAGGAGGGAGATTCCACCACCTCCCAAGGTAACCCATTCCAGTGCTTCACCACCCTCCTAGTGAAATAGTGTTTCCTAATATCCAACCTAGACCTCCCACAATGTAACTTGAGACCATTACTCCTTGTTCTGTCATCTGCCACCACTGAAAACAGTCGAGCTCCATCCTCTTTGGAACTGCCCTTCAGGTAGTTGATGGTTGCTATCAAATCCCCCCTCACTCTTCTCTTCTGCAGACTAAATAACCCCAGTTCCCTCAGCCTCTCCTTGTAAGTCATGTGCCCCAGTCCCCCTACATCAGGACTAGAACTGCAAAAGAGCAGAGAGTCAGGAAGCCAGTGCCAGAGTCAGACCATCCCCCTCTCCGCAGCTCCAAGCACACCTTGACACAGATGACCACCTCACCTACTAGATCCCCATTCACTATTTTATCCTCCTGTAGAACCAACAGACTAATTTTCCCTATTAACCCAAGAGAGCTCTGCAAAATTAGCCACAGTGACTTGAATATATCCAGCCAAGTCCTGATAGTTTGATCCAGATATTACTGGGGGTGGGAGGAGTGCAAAAACCCAGTAACTTCTGTTGGCTCTAATGGGTGTTTTGCCTGAATAATGGCTGAGAAAGGACTTCAGTAATTGGCCTGTTGTCTTTGGACTGAAATGAAATAATACGTGTATCTAGAAGTGAAATAGAATCCCCAGGTTGCACCCCACAGTGAAGCAAGTTCAGCTGGGATATCACAATGGGGAAAGGTGAAGATTAGACGGGCTGCAAAAAGTATTCATTAGCATACTGTGAAAATACAAGGGCCTGCGCTGCCCCCCACTGATCTCTAGGGCAGTGCTCCTATTGACACCAATGGGAGCAGGACTAGGCCTGTGACCTGAAGAGGATTCTAATTAATGAGCTGGAGCACACAACTATGGAAGTCAATGGTGGTTTTGTCATTTCTGCCCCCTGGACGCAGGACTGGGTCCTTCCCCCAGGCCATATCACATTTCACTCCACCACGGACACTGGCTTAGCAAAAGGAAACTGAAGCCGTTGCTCTCTTACTCACCCACCGTAGCTACACCACTATTGCTGGCTTTCCCCCATTTCTTCATTCTGAGACGTGCACGACCCGTTCCCCTTCTCTCCGCTGCTATCTGCTACCACAGCTTGCCCCGGGAACTCATTTGATTGGCACTGCCCATTACATAGGCATTCCACCGGGGGGCAAATACAGTGTAACAGCACCCGAGTGTCATTCACACCATGCAGCGCACTGGTCACAAAGCACACGTCTACGCAGTGAAAATTCTCAGGCATGATGCCTCAAAATAACAACTTTACTTTCCACAGCTCTACTTGAGTCCACTCTCACCCTCAGAAGACAGGGAGGAAACTAGGAGTCACTTCCTTACTCCACTACAGACTTCCTCTGTGAGCTAGGGAATGTCCCATGGGGAACTGAGGCACAGAGAAACTATGGGTAAAATGGGTCTAACAGTATTTCCTACCTCACAGGGGTCATGGGTATACAAGTAGATGGAAGATGGTGAGCTGTTCAGGGCCACCCTAAATAGAAGCTGAGGGGGAATGCCCTCTGTACCAGCCTTAGTCCAAAACAAGGTATTCCTCCCAAGCAATGATACCTAGTATGACCCCTCCGTTACACTGACTCTTCTGATTCTGCTTCTCATTAAGAGTCACTCAACGAACTCCAGCTTGGGAGAGGCCAGCTTCTCAGAGCCACGGTGCTCTTTTGGTGTCATCAGAGGTTCTGTCGTGGCTTTCTGGTTCCCTTCTTTGGTCTCAATGCACCAGATCGGGATGCTAATTAGAGAAGCGAGGTTAATTGGAACCAAAGAGGCACGGGGAACTAGGGGAGGAGGGGGAAAAGAGAACAAGAGAAAGCACATAATAAAGAGGAATGTCTCAGCCCTGCTGTTCCTAGGAGGAATCTTGTAACCGTGGTGCAACAGCCAGAGGGTACAAGGGAAAAAAATTATGCTCTTGTGTATAACAATGAAAACATCAAGCCCTGTGTGTTCTGGAGAAATGGAAACCAAGAAATAAAGTTAAGATGCTAAACAAGTGTTTGAGGGGCACTGAAGCATGCAGCATGTATTTGACTTCCACCCTGTGTAGTGAGTACAGAGGCATGACTGTGATCTGTTAAGTACAGCCGTGGCCGAATGCTCCAAAGGGACACAGCTTCAGTCCGGACGGGCACCCAAAAGTATATCTGATCTATCCAGGCCTCTGGAGGGGGGATCCTACTGGGCAGAACTCTGCCCTCCCTTCTGTCTCTTGAGAAGGTCCTTGGCCTTCCTGCCTAGCTGGAGACGGCAGGTGCACTACAACCCACTGCCGCCCCTTTAGATTTCACACTCCAGGCATGACTCCCTGGTCACCTGCCAAAAATGCCAGGGGACACTGGGGCTGAGTGGGTCACACAAGGTATGGGGCTTACTAAGAGCACTTTGCACTCGATCTAGCTACCAGTACATATCTAGCCCCCACATAGGTGGGCACTCGCACCTCCCCAGGACACCGGTACTTCGGGGCCTACCCATCTGATCTGGGACAAAACCACATCAGGTTTTGTCTCAGTACCAGACGGGGGATAAATGTAGAAAAGCAGGACTGTCCGGCTTAAAGCTGGACGAATGGCCTGCCTGCCCCAGTACTGTAGTATCTGAGTGCCTCACAATCTTTCCTGCATTTACCCTCATGGCAGCCCTGTGAGCTAGAGGAGTGCTACGATCTCCATTTTACATATGGGGAACTGAGGCACAAAGAGATTAAAGACCAGTTTTTTTAAGGCATTTAGGTACCTAACAGTGTAGATAGGCACCTAGGTGGATTTTTAAAAGCCATCCCACTAGGTGCCTATCTGCAACTTTAGGTGCTTAAATACCTTTACAAATTTCCACTTTAAGTGACATGCCCAAGGCTGCATGGGAAACCTGCAGCAGAGCAGGGAATTGAACCCATGTTTCCCCAGTCCCAGGCTAGGGCCCTAAGCACTGGACCTTGCTTCCTGCCTAAATGGAAGGTCAGTTCTTAGCATGAGGTCGCAACGTTCTCCATCTTCTCATCAATACAGGTGAAAGGGCAGAGGTGTTAACAGAAGACTCAGGTAAATTTGTTTTATTTCCAAGCCCATGTGCTCACTCTTCATTAAATCCTATGGACTTCAATTCTTTTCAGGAGAGAATAAAAGTACCTTTGGTGGCTCTGATTCATTGAACTGACCTGCAAGCCACAGAGTACACATATACTTCTAAACTGAGATATGATTCCAGAGGGTGAAGTTAAAGGCAACCGTCTACTGCCAGGCAAGGGGGACAAGGAGGGTGAACCTTAAGAAACCTACCTAGAGATGAGCTCATACCTTAGTTACTTAGGTCTCCTCCTTCAGGCCTGCACACAGAATGAAGAATGGCTGCCCCATGGCGCTTAATTTCAAGCCCACTCAAACATACTGGGTTAAAAACTCCACTGTGGTGTCAGTGTTACTGGGTTTGCCATATGCTTTGGAGGAATTGCAAAGAAAAAGGAGCAGTGAGGAAAACAAAAAGCCAATGGAGAAAGAGGTCAGAGGAAAAATCAACGAGACAGAGAGACTGGGGAGAAAAGAGTACAGAGAAAGGAAGTGAAAAATTCAAATGAAAAAATAAATATAGTCTACATACTTTATGTAGGTGTCAGAGTAGCAGGCGTGTTAGTCTGTATCTGCAAAAAGAACAGGAGTACTTGTGGCACCTTAGAGACTAACAAATTTATTTGAGCATAAGCTTTCGTGGGCTACAGCCGAAATCATCGGATGCATAGAATGGAACATATAGTGAGGAGATAGATATACCTACAGAGAACCTGAAAAGGTGGGAGTTGCCCTATCGATTCTAGGAGGCTAATTAATTAAGATGAGCTATTAACAGCAGGAGAGAAAAAACTTGTAGTGCCAGCCTAAATTGTAGGTGAACCTGCCACCCTTGACTTTTCACTTGTCATGTCAACTGCCAGTCCTAGGGAAAAGGAGCAAACACCACTCTAACAGTTCCCAAACGCCAACTCATTCTGCAAGTCCAAAAGGTGGCATGAGAGATTTGTAAACCCTCATTCTCCAGGAGGTTCAGTCACCCTTATATGTAATTAATGGATTCAGCTCAAATGAGCACATCTGGAGGGACCTGTTAGAAGCACGTAGGGAGTCCAATGCATGTCGACTGCTCAGTGGTTATAAAGACAAGTCTCTTTGTATGACAGAGCCTGATTGATAGCTGCACGGTGACCCTTTTGTGCCACACAGACCCATTTGAATAGAAGGGCCTTCCTTGCTAAAGCACCTGGCTTGCCCAAAGCTCAGTCATTGAGTGAGAGGAAGGATCCCTCCCCGCAACCCAAAGCCAGACTCCCAGCCCAGTGTCCTGTTGCTAAGACCGTGTTCACAGGGAATACTGCAAACGCCATGTAAATCTGTGATTTTGAGGCACCTGTTCACTCCATATAGTGCAGAAGGGGAAGACGGGATGTATAAAAACACAGAATTTCCGTTCCACACCACAACCCCTTTCAGCTCACCTGATGCAGGCAGCCAACACCAAAAAGGCATGTCTGATCCCCCCAAAAGGCTGAAGAAAAACCTGAACATGCAACCAATTATAATTTTTACCTTCTCTCAAGCTAACTTTTTTTTTGTTAGCTTAAAAATTAGCAAGTTAATTGGCTGGATGGAGGGATAGTGTTTACATTAATGAGGCAATTAGCTGCCAGGGAAAAAAGGAGGAGGAAAGTAAAGGAAGAGATATCTGGGACTTGCACACAGTGCAGCAGTACAGAATGCTTTGGGGAGTGTTAATATCCCAAGCAGAATGTTTTTCCAACCCTTTCCCTCCCTCCCACCTTCCCGCTTTACAGGCTAAAATCCCCTTGGAATGGAGGCTGAATTCTTCCCTTGGCTTCCCGGGGACTGAGGTCAAACTGAGCATAGTAGGACCTTCAGGACAAAGAGGGGAAATAAATAAATAAAAAGACAAGGACAAAGATCTTACAATCCTAAGCATAAGATAATAGGAAACGGATACAGAGAGACCAAGAGGGGAATACAGGAAACAATAAAACAGGCTTGGTCAGCATGATAGACAGCGGTCTCAGCACAGTAGAGGCCTAAACTCTAGTCAAGATATTATCAGTCGGTCCTTTATGTTACCTGTAGTCTGGTCAGAAATCTCAAGATGGTTAATTTAGGAACAAAAATGGTACGTCTCTGTTCTTTACCCCACCAATCCCCTTTCCCCTATTATGCCAACGGCTCTTCTACAGGAATGTTCTGACACTAGTGTAGATATGACAGCCACCATTTTGGCCAACGTTAGGCACTGAATCAGGTACTTTGTGAGCCTTCACAGCTCGAGTTCAATTGCTGGGCTCCGTGGATCGAGGAAAGGCAACACACACTCAACAATGGCTAGATGTGTTACACAGGGGTAAGAAGTGACTTGTACTTACCCTGCGGTGAATCATTTTTTTTTACACCAGCACCAAGAGTCCCCAGGCCAAAAAAGAATATTAATTAACAATACCTCACTTGTGCAAGATAGTTTAGAAATTCTTCTTCCATCCAAGAGGTGGCAGTGATACACACACACACACAAACAAGAGCCTGTTCATTTGGTTTATTTTCGGATTTGGACTACTCAGCAGGGTTCAGCTGACTAAGACAGGGTCATTTAGGTCTACAATAGAACATATGTGCATTACTGTTCTTCTCAATATATGACATTAAAATAGTAATTCCAATGGTCATTAAACACTGGAACAATTTACCAAGGTTCGTGGTGGATTCTCAATCACCATTAATTTTTAAATCCAGATTGGATGTTTTTTTCCTGAAAGATATTGGTCTAGTTCAAACAGGAATTAATTCAGGGAAATCCTATGGCCTGTGTGATTCATAGATTCCAAGGCAGAAAGGGACCATTGTGAAAATGTAATCTGACCACCTGTGTAACACCGGTTGGAGAACTTCCCCCAAATAATTCCTTTGATAGGGGAGGTCAGATTAGATGAGCACTATAGTCCCTTTTGACCTTAAAATCTATGCAATGCCCTTTTTCACTAATCCAAACAAAAATAATCAGTACATTTTGTGTGTAGATGGGGATTTTCATAAATATGGAAGTATCTTCAGTATACTCATTATCACTCCCATTGGTCGTTGGGGCACCATCATTGATGAGCAATCAACCAATTGTCTCCACCCTCGATGATTGTGTGTCAGTGCTTGAGTCTCCGCAAAGTCCATTCCTGTCAACAAAATTATGTTGTCAATCCATCTCTTCTTCAGTCTACCTCTTCTCTTCCCCTGTACTGTCTCCTGGAGGATGATCTTGGATAGGGCCAGATGATCTTGTTACATTGATATACCACCTCAGCTTGTGCTTCTTCAGGGTCGTCAGGAGGTCTTCATATGACCCAGGGCATTGGGTGATGATGTTACGGACCTCTTCATTAGTGATGTGGTCAAAGTAGGAGATACTTCTGTATATGACAGTCCTATTTTTTTCAGAATCTTAATGCCAAATGGCCCATGGGATTACAAAGAGACACTCATATTAATTCCTCAAAGAGCATACCTTCTTGTGCCTGAGCTGCTTTCATGCACTTTGACTGTATTCATCTAAGTTGGACTGTACACAACATAGAGCTGGTTTCCTGTCTTTTCCCAAGTGCAATGTGTCCCCATGGCATTTATAGAAAGTAGACAAAAAGAGGTAGGTCTAGACCAAAAAATTTAGCTCTCTAGCTGATCCTCCTCCAAATTTAGATTTAGGGTTTGGTTTTGATCCAAAGTCTAAATAATAGTGATTTATCCAACAAGCTTAGACGCAAGACTAGGAATCACGAGACCTGGGTTCTGTTCCTTGCTCTGCTGCTGACTTGCTGTGTGACCTTGGAGAGGTTACCAAACTGCTGTATGGTTCAATTCACCATCTGTAAACTGGGAATGAAGATATTTACCCACCATCATAAAGTGATTTGAAACATAAATACCACCCTATACCGGAAACCTACTGACCGCTATACTTACTTACATGCCTCCAGCTTCCATCCCGGACACACCACACGATCCATTGTCTACACCCAAGCTCTAAGATACAACCGTATTTGCTCCAATCCCTCGGACAGAGATAAACACCTACAAGATCTCTATCAAGCATTCTTAAACCTACAATACCCACCTGCTGAAGTGAAAAAACAGATTGACAGAGCCAGAAGAGTACCCAGAAGCCACCTACTACAGGACAGGCCTAAAAAAGAAAATAACAGAACACCACTAGCCATCACCTACAGCCCCCAACTAAAACCTCTCCAGCGCATCATCAAAGATTTACAACCTATCCTTAAAGATGATCCCTCACTCTCACAGATCTTGGGAGACAGGCCAGTCCTTGCTTATAGACAGCCTCCCAACCTGAAGCAAATACTCACCAGCAACCGCACACCATACAACATAAACACTAACCCAGGAACCTATCCTTGCAATAAAGCCCGATGCCAGCTCTGTCCACATATCCATTCAAGTGACACCATCACAGGACCTAATCACATCAGACACACCATCAGGGGCTCGTACACCTGCACATCTACCAACGTGATATATGCCATCATGTGCCAGCAATGCCCCTCTGCTATGTACATTGGCCAAACCGGACAGTCTCTACGCAAAAGAATAAATGGACACAAATCTGACATCAGGAATCATAACATTCAAAAACCAGTGGGAGAACACTTCAACCTTCCTAACCACTCAGTGACAGACTTGAAGGTGGCAATTTTGCAACAAAAAAACTTCAAAAACAGACTCCAAAGAGAGACTGCTGAACTTGAATTAATATGCAAACTAGATACCATTAACTGTGGTCTAAATAAAGACTGGGAATGGTTGGGTCATTACACCAATTGAATCTATTTCCCTATGTTAAGTTCTCCTCACACCTTCTATGGGCCATCTTAATTATCACTTCAAAAAGTTTTTTTTCCTCCTGCTAACGATAGCTCATCTCAATTGATTAGACTCTGCCTGTTGGTATGCATACTTCCACCTTTTCATGTTCTCTGTATGTATAAATATCTCCTGTCTGTGTGTTCCATTCTATGCATCCGAAGAAGTGAGCTTTAGCTCACGAAAGCTCATGCTACAATAAATTTGTTAGTCTTTAAGGTGCCACAAGTACTCCTGTTTTTTTTGCGGATACAGACTAACACGGCTGCTACTCTGAATCCTGTTATAGAAATGGGTCTTAAAAATAAACCAGGGCTGAATTAGATACAAAGGAAGTTTTAGTTCAAGAATCTTACCCTACCATTTATCTTAGGTGACAAAACTCAGCAAGGGTATGGTTCCCCGCTAGGGAAGAGTGAAAGAAAGGAAAGGGAAAAAAAAGGTTAGGGGAGACCGCGGGGAGGGGAGAATCCAAAAGAAAAGAAGGAACACGGGAATTAGGAGTCAGAACTAGGAAAAGAGTTACAGCATCTAGTGGAGTAAGAGATCAAGTGGCAAGAAGAGGAACCAGGAGAGACTTTGTTTTTGATGTTTTTAATTGATGCAAAGCAGGGTTGATGCCTGAAGATTTGCTACCAGTTTTGATATTCTAATTAGCAAAGCGTACAGACAGGAAAACCAACATCAAAACTCCTGATCCCTCGCAGCCAACCTAAAGCTTCTTCAGCAAGGGACCAAGGAGGGTGAGCAAAGCACAGTTGCACCAAACACCTCCACAGTAATCTGAGAGATTTATGGGCTGGCATGGATTCACGAAACACTGCAGAGAGACAGTCCCCGATTGTAAGGGACTGAGGCATCTGTGTCAGGTTACAATGGGAGCCGCACAAGAAAGGCTGAGTATTAAATAACAGACACATAGCCATTAGCTTAAACCTACACTTAAAAGATTTTACATATAGAGAGAGAGGTTCATGAATATGTTTGATATGGATATGGGGATTTATATCAGTTAAGGTAGACTAGTTACTGGATAAGAGAGGCTAAGGAGAAGTTTGGTTAGGGATTAGAGTGTGATGAGGAATTATTATATACTTTTCATAATTAAAGCAAATCTTGTGTTAAAGAGGACTGGAGTCTGTTTGATTGGTCGATGTTCCTTGGCATCTATTCACAGCCAAATGGAACTTTTAAGCTGCTGAATCTGTACGCCATCCCAGAGCCTGTAATTGTCTGAACTCTGGGTCTGTGAATTCCTTTTTCCCACCTACCCTTTCCTAATCACACACAGCACTCCTACCTTCTAAAAAGTCTCATTTATTTTCTTTCTGATCACTTTTTCCAGGTACAATGTTTGGATAAATCTACTGGTCCTGCAAATATTGGTCTTGCTCCCCCTGTTATGTTTCCCTACACATGATGAGCAAGCATGTCTTTTCAGATGGCACGAGTTGTAGATTAGAACAACAAAACAAGAAAGGTCTCCTTGAGAGCACCGTGGGTGCATTTTCCTCTGGGAGAGTCTGCAAAGAACAGTAGACAAAATGGCAACCCTGGTCTATAGTTATCACAGTCCTGAGAGATTTAAATATGCAACATATAGAAGACAAATGGTGAAACAGCTACATAGTTAAATCCATTACAGTCCCAACCCAAATGTTTCCAACTCTCACAGCTCACTAGAATTCTGACCTCAATATCCTATCCTTCTGAGTACCCTGGTTATTTTTTATTTCCATTATCCCACTTTGATTCTGAGAGGATTTTACCAGTGAATCATAGGATATCAGGGTTGGAAGGGACCTCAGGAGGTCATCTAGTCCAACCCCCTGCTCAAAGCAGGGCCAATCCCCAACTAAATCATCCCAGGCAGGGCTTTGTCAAGCCTGACCTTATAAAACCTCTAAGGAAGGAGATTCCACCACCTCCCTAGGTAACCCATTCCAGGTCTTCACCACCCTCCTAGTGAAAAAGTTTTTCCTAATATCCAACCTAAACCTCCCCCACTGCAACTTGAGACCATTGCTCCTTGTTCTGTCATCTGTTACCACTGAGAACAGCCGAGCTCCAGCCTCTTTGGAACCCTCTTTCAGGTAGTTGAAAGCAGCTATCAAATCCAGCTTCATTCTTCTCTTTTTCAGACTAAATAATCCCAGTGAACAAATTATATACTACTGGAATTAGAGATTCATGTTAAGTACACCTGGAATATTGTGACTGCATGAAATACCAAGCCTTTAAAGTGTTGATAGTCCTTCAGACTAAAAAGCATTTTTAGTTTCAAACATTCTTGAATTTCAAAATATTTGGACAGAAAAGGACAAATTTTTCACATCTATTTAGGCAAAAAAATACATTATCATTTTCTGACAAGCTATAGACCTGGTAAAAAGACAAATGAATAAATAAAAAAAAATCAAAAAAATCAGTGTTTTCACCCATAAAAAGGACACTTTTTTTTTCAAAAAGAGTGTTCACAATGTTTCCTCATTTTTAATCACCCTTAATTTTTAATACTGTTCCATGGAATTCCAGATCCAACTCTATAATAATAATAGGTTAAATCCTCTCCCCACAAAAAATGATTCCCTTGTCACAAATATCTCCAAGTACTGTTTCTCCCTAGATTCCTTCAGCCCTCAAAATAATATACAGCCTGGCCTCTGGGTTGCAATAGTTGCCTGTGAATTAATTCTGGCACTTGCTGCACTGTCATTCAAAATGTGTCACCAAGTGTGCACTGCAGTTTTCCTTAGCCAAATGCCTATCAGGGATCGATGGCAACAATCAGCACAAATATATCTTTCAACTGAAGATCTCAAAGTGCTATGCAAATGTAACTGAGGCCTCACAATATGGCTCTAAAGAAAATATCATATTACAGAACTGCCAACTAAGGTTAAGTGACTTGCTTCTGGAAAGAAATGCAGTCAGAAGCAGAGCTGAGAAGAGATCTCATGTCTCCCACCCTCCATTCTCTAACTACTGGAAAACACTCATTCCCACATAGGGTCAATTTTTCAAACCATGGCTTTTGCTTGTGCACACGCTCTTGCTTATGCAAATATAGAATTTACAGGATTTCTTGCACAAATAGGTGGTGAGAGTGCACGAGTCAAAACAGGTGATTTTGCACACACGACATAGGCTGGCAGGAAGGAAGGCCATGTAGAAACATCTTTCAAAATATAGCCCTTTAGGCCTGCATGCATTTTGGTTGTTACATATCTAGCAATCCAACTGGCACACAGAAACACTGCCTGAATGTGCATATGCGTACAAATTATTGCAGGTGCAAACCTAGAGGCCATTTAAAAAAAAAAATCTGACCTGTAAAAGGTCTATCTACAGCTAAGTTTCTTTGGAACAACATCATTGCCTTGATTGCACGGCATTCCCTTTGTGAGTCATCTTCCCCAAGAGCTGCTCTTAACTCCATTGCCGCCTTGGCTTTCCCTTTCACACAGATCAGAGGCTTAAGATCTTGAGTGCTGGTTCATACCAGAACCCTAATAATCTATGCTGCTTTGAACAACTATACAATGAGAATAGATATTAACGATTTCGCTTTCTGAGCTTCGCTGCATTACCCCCCCGCTCAAAGAAAAGTTAACACCTTGTGCTAGAAATGGTACGTGTCTATATTTGTGTGTGCTCATGCCAAATATACACACATCTGTCGAGACACACACATTATATATGCCCACACAAAAAAATTCTGATCACTAAGAATCAAAAGTAGTGGCCAGTGTATTTCCTTTCACCGCAATCATTAAAAAAACAAGACCGTTGCCAGTTAAGTGACATTTGTGTAACAGTGTTAGTCTGGATCTGTAAAAGCAGCAGAGAGTCCTGTGGCACCTTATAGACTAACAGACGTATTGGAGCATGAGCTTTCGGGGGTGAATACCCACTTCGTCGGATGCATTTGTGTAACCCACACTAACACAATGTACGTCTTTGGTTCCCTTCTAGTGGCTAGACCACATATAATGGTTTAGCGGTGCTAGTGCCTGTCAAGTGAGGGTTCTGGTTCTTTAGCAGAGGCTCTTCTTTTAACACCAGAGGTCCCAGCCTCAGTCCTCACAGGTGACCTTCCCAGGAGGGTGTTGTTACAAGATCAACCACAACTCACATACCTTACACATTTCAAGTACATGAGCCAAGTGGGTGGGGGGCTGTTGGATGGAGGGTTTTTTCAGCATGGGGATGCCATCGGAAGACACAAAGAAGTTAAGTGACGTATTTCAGAACTCTACACATTCCCTAGAGCCTTCTATTTGCCATTCGTAATGGGAAGGAAGCTTGCAGGGCTAAGAGCAATTCAAAGAGGTGTTTGAACTCGAACCCCTGAAGAGGGCTCCTTCTCTGGCTATGTGCATTTCTTCACACTTCATAGTTACAGAAAAGGAGAGGTGATTAAGAACTCTGGTGCCTTCACGGTCACTCCTATAACAGGACGAACTCTGAAAATGACTGCATCTATATATCTACTGATATAAAGAAGCAGCAATTTTAGGTATAGGGATATATGCAGAGATATAGATTCACACAAACATATATCCACAGCAGATAAAATGCACACAGCTGTTAGCAGCTGAAGCAGGCCTTAATTACACCCAGGTTGCCATGGTAACACTTGACAAGCGCTGTGTTGCTGGACTAGAATACTTGCCCTCTTGGAGTTTTCTTAGAGCAAAGTGAGAGGAATTAGAGAAAGTAAAAATAATCGCACAACTTCACTCCACCTTTGCATCCATACAGCAAGGCAAAAACGTTTCAGACCCTCATTGACCACGAGTAGAACAAGGCAATGGTAAGATAAATACAGGAACAAACAGGGCACCAAAATGAGTTTCTAATGGCTCGTATTTCAGCCTATCAGGAATTTGAGCCAGGGATCTCAAAGCATTTTACTAAGATTCATTAACACTCCTGAGAGGTAGGTAAATTTTTCTGTCTGTCCATTCATCCAGGTGGAGTGACAGAGCCAGGAAGAAAACCCAAGAGATCTGGTCTAAAAAATTTATTAAGATGATGTTAAGAAAAAGTGGATGGTACAGAGTTTAAGCATAGAAGTTTCTGGTTATCAGGGAATGACATACAGATTATCGAGGGTGCAAAATTTGGTTTAAGATCGGGTGGCATAGGGAATACATAATCTGCAATACTAGCCCCTACATCCTGTTTAAATGCAGCTGCTTTCGTGTGTGTGTGTTCTGGAAGTTTTGCCATCTTTGATTGCTCACGGTGATTTTGGCTTTTATATATATATATTTTTATGGGTGGCAGTTTGAGGGAGAGTGACAAATAAAAATGACAATTGGTCCTTCTTAAAAGAAAGAATTTTGTTTTCGACTGTTTGCTTATTTTGACTGACAGGTTGCTGGAGAAGGCGGAGAGAGTGTAAGCCTTTTCTGTCTACTATGGATGAGAATGGCAAAATCCCCTTGGGCTGAAAGTTGCAGGTGATGCAGTAATGCAAAACTTTGGCATTTAAAGCAAATATTTTTATTTAGTTTTCTAAGTCTGCAGAAATTAATTCTCTCTCTGAGCAATGAGACAGGCGGTGGCTTTTCCTGTTTGTTAGGTTCTTTATTTTTCTTAATATGGATTTTTCTTAACCTTTTCTAGAGAGGATTTCATTAATAACACTGATTTAATTTCTCTGGTTTGTACACAAGTTTCCTGAATAGGTGAAAAAAGTAGTGCCATGGAGAGTTACTTGGGAAATATATGGGGGAGGGGGACTTCTGTCTCTATCAGACACAAACACACTACTCTCTTTTAGCTGAAAAAAAATATATCTGCCTTGCCCCCAGACAAACCCGTTAGAGTTGTGATCAGGAAACAAAAACAAACACACACCCCTCCAAACAGCACATGAAAAGACCTATTCATAGGCAATAGCACAGCTAAGAAAACAGACCAGGCTGCTTTGTAATCTAAAGACCTGTTTCCCTTTGAAACATAGGTAATGCCGTAGCAAGGGTGCTCAGAACTCGAGGCCTATGGTGGAGAAAGGAAAGGAATGCCTGGGTTGAGGATGTAAGAGCCACAGACTGTCCAACCGCATTGTAATGAGACATCCATCCATCTCCAAGTGTCTGGGCCGTTATTCCTTAATCAAGAAGACGGTAGAAAAATCAAAGCACAGGAAGCATCAACCGCTGTCAGTGTCTGCTTTGCTTAAATGGCTCAGACATGGCTGCGTGCATGCACTTGGCACTTACTCAGCACCTTTCATGCCCGGATCTCAAAGCACTTGGCAACACTGAGTTAGTGATGCCTCAGTGGTATCCCTGAGATGTGGCTATTACCACACTCCACCTTGCAGCGATGCAAACTGAAGCATGTCTACACTAAGTTTGTGACACGGGTAGGAGTGGGCAATAGGAGATCTGGGTTCAATTCCCACAGACTCCCTGTGTGATCTTCTCTGCCACTGGTCCCTGATCTGTATTGCTTCCCTTTATCCCATCACTTTGTCTGTCGTGTATTCGGACAATAAGCTCTCCGGGGCAGGGGCTATCAGTATGTGATTGTCCAGCCAATCATGGCCAGGGCCTCCGAGTGCCACTGTAACATCACTAAGACTCAGGCTCCTCATCAAAGCAAACTTGTCTACAAATTAAAATGATTCTTTTTTATCTGCAATCATTTCCCATCTTCAGTTTCACCTTCAGTCCTGATCCTCTGCAACAAACAAAGTACTGGGAAGCAGAGGGTAAGATTTGTGCTTCGACTCCCTAGGCCTTACACATATTGATGGGGAGTCTTTTGCATGATGCCTTTCCTGGCAGCCTGTTTCCATGTGCTACTATCCTCCCCGCTCCCTCCCTCTAATTTTATTATTATTATTTCTTTCATTTCATAAGCTTTCAGCTTTTTAATATGAGAGCCTTTTATTTCTATAAAACTGCAGCTGCTTTCATTTAGTTTTATGGATTTAATGTATTTAGAGGTTCCAAGAGCAGCACAGAACTGGCAGTATTACTGAGACGTTTGCTGCTTAGTGCCTTTTCTAATGACAAGACTTATCTGATTCAGAGTATTTCATATCTGTATAAAATTAATTTCCCCTCCTTTTGTCTTTAGGCCCCGAGATTTAATTTGTTCAGGGTATTCTTTCAAGCACTTTTCTTTCCCCTGATGATTTACTTCCAATGCTAAAGTTTTCTTCCTGCCGGCATTTGGGTCGGTAGCATTTGCAACTTCTTACTTATAGGACACCCATTACCATAGCATCTGAGTGTCTTGCAGTCTTTAATGTATTTATCCTCCTAACACCCATGGAGTCTCCTGTTGAATTTGACAGATGGGCTACAGTCACTTATTGGGAGACCAGGGACCAATTTTGGACCTCCAGTCCTATCCGCAAGTGCCACAGTTGAGACAATTGTAGATGAACATGCACTGCTTTTAGCTTTATATCTTGCACATCTCTCCCGGACTACAACAATCCACAAGCTCTCAAAGTCTTTCAGTCCAAGATGACAGAGCTGCTGCCATCAGATCTTGTCACAGGTTAAGAGCTCCCAGGTGTTGAGGGCAACATTACAAGACTGGAGGTTGACCTTGACCATGTTCAATGTTTTTTGTGTGCGATGTTGCTTTTTATGGCACAAATGGATGACCAGCTAATCATGGCATACTAGCAAGTCAATAATGGAGTGAGAGATGTTTAGAAATCCCTTTCTACCTCTTCCACAAATTGGGGAAAGCAGCAATGAAAGAGTTAATGCTGACTTCCCCATGTCAACATTAGGCTTTACAGTGAACAAATGAGATTAATGGAGGTTTCAAAACTCACACTTCCCAGAGTCACTGTTTCAGGCTCTCTGAAGACACAGGCAGAGATCATTAGAACACTTAAATTCTGGTTACATGCTCAATGTTGTCTTTACATCTCTAGCTAGAAACTCATTTTAGTTGGAGGGGATTGAAAAATGGAAAAGATTTTTCATTAAAAAAATTCCAACCAATTTTTGTTCCACAGATTTAAAAAAAAAAGCATTAAAAATACTGAAAAAATCCTCCCACGCCACCATTTCTCTAGTGAAAAAATGGGAGTGGGAAAAGGGAGGGAGGCAGAAACAAAAAAACCAAAAACCTGAAAATTGAAGCAGCAATTTTTTTCATTGAATATGTGGAAAATGTAGAAAAACAAAAACTTCATTTTTAGGCAAAAAAAGCCACTGGTAAAAAAAAAATTAGACCAGCTACTTTTTGATTTTTTTTAAAATGAAAGTTGAAATTCTGCAGAATCTAATTATTCCAAGTGACCAGTTAAGGGTATGTCTACGCTGCTACCAAGAGGCATGATTGCAGCATGTCAACATACTCCAGTTAGCTTTGATCGTACTAGCTCACTAAAAATAGTTGTGTAGTCAGGGTCACATGGGCTAGCTTCCTCAGTACATACTCAGGTGGCTAACAGTGCCACCATTCATGCTGCTCTTTTTCATGATCTAGCGGGGATCACCTACATATGCTGCCCCGATTGCAGTGTAGACATATCCAAAACGACATCGGTCAGGCCTGGCCCTAACCCCAGAATGCAATCCTGCTTCCAGAGAGGCTGTGTAACCCACACACCTTCAGGGTGTGGTGTTACATCCCATCTAGAGACACTGAGACCACTGACGGTAGGTCTACACTATCGCAGGGATCGACGTTCTGAGATCGATCCGCCGGCAGTTGATTTGGCAGTACTAGTAAAGACCTGCTAAATGGACTACAGATCGCTCTCCAGTCAAGCTCTGTACTCTACTCCCGACGAGAAGAGTAAGTTAAGGCGACTTTTCTCCCGGCGACCCCCCCGCAGTAACTCAACTTAAGGTACGCCGACTCCAGCTATGTTATTCATGTAGCTGGAGTTGCGTAGCGTAGGTCGACTTACTGTGGTAGTATAGACATAGCCTTAGAGAGAGATTAATGAGTCTGCTCTACAGCCTTAGCTAACTGGCATATGGTTTTTAGCTCATGCAGTAGAGACTCATGCACTAAGTGCCAGAGGCCCCAGGTTCAATCCCGCCCGCCAATGGCCGGGGTCTGTCGGTGTTGCAGCAGAAGGCGATGGAGTGCAGGGGTGATGATGCCTTCATGAAACACAGATCACCCTTACAACGGGCAGCAGAGGAACAGACGAATGCTTCAGGACACTACATACAGCAGTTTCCCTCCGTGTGTAAGAAGCCCCTGTCAAAAGACATTCATATTAATGTAGCATGACATTCCACAAGCTTTATCCTGAAGCCCTATGGAGGGGCTTGAAGTTGATAGAAGTTTTGCCTTGCAAACCAGAGGACCAGGCCTTAAGAGATTCGTTAGAACAGCCGCCATCTCAATGGAATACAATGATTTGCCCTCCTCCACCAACACATTCTCTTTTGTTTGACTCCCCATCACAGCTGCACAGCTGCGTCCCCTCCATTTCACAGCCTTCCCTTATAAACCTTTATTAAGGCTTTATGTTACACAACTACCGGCGATACAGAACTATTGCGTTTCGGCTTCCAGGCGGCCGAGTGCATTAAAACGCCTTTTGTGGAATGGCAGGAGCTAATTCCTCATTTTTACTGGCCGGGAACTGAACCTTAATAGACTGCGGAGCACAGAACTCATAAACCACTACGGGTAACGGGGGAGTGGTGGGGAGAAGTTTGTTGCCGAGGTTATGAAATTACAAAACGAGAAGAAAGATCCAAATGAAATGGCAGCAAGGAAACCACCCCACACATGGTGGAGTTAACCTCACCTGCATGACAGCAATGTCACGGCAGCTGAAACGAGGCTGTGCTTTAGCAGAAACAAAGCATCAATCCTAGATGCCGGAACAGAATCAGCCTTCATCTATAGCCTTCAGTTCTTGGGAGGCGCTTTGGAATGGTGGCTCAGGTGAAAGTTAATTTTGCCTTGCTACCAGTGTGAAATCCGTCTGTCAGTATTTTCCACAATCACCTCTGTGCTTCCTTCTCCCCTGTGTAATATACAATACCTAGCTCTTATTAAAAAAAAAAAAAAGACCTGGTTTAGAAGGGAAGTGAAGGCTGCTATACAAAATAAAATAAAAAATAACACATATAACAAATGGAAGAAAGGGGAAATTGATAGTAATGAATATAAATCTGAAGCTAGGAATTGTAGAAAATTACAGGGGACGCTAAATGGAAATGTATGGCCAGGTAAGTTAAGGACAATTAGAAGGAGGGCTTTTTTTGTTTGTTTGTTTTAAAGTATATTAGGAACAAAAAGAATCCGAACAATGGTATTGTTCCACTAGTAAATGGAAATGGTAGAATTATCAGTAATAATGCAGAAAAGGCATACATGTTCAATAAATATTTTTGTTCTATATTTTGAAAGCAAACAGACAATGTAGTCATATCTTATATGATAAAACTCTTTCCACTACTATCTCTAGAGGATGTTAAACAGCAGCTACTAAATTTAGACATTTTTAAAGCACCAGGTCTGTATAACTTTCATCCAAAGGTTTTAAAAGAGAAGGCTGAGGAGATCTCTGGACCACTAATGTTGATTTTCAATAAGTCTTGCAACACCAGGGAAGTTCTGGAAGACTAGAAGAAAGCTAATGTTGTTCCAATATTTAAAAAAAATAAACAGGATGACTCAGGAATTATAGGTCTGTCAGTCTGACATCGATTCCAGGCACACCTTATATGGGACTCAATTAATACAGAACTAAAGGACGGTAATATAATTAATGCCAATCAACATGAGTTTATGGAAAATAGTCAAACTTAATTTGAGAATTTTTTTTTGATGAAATTACAAGTTTGGTTGATAAAGGTAATAGAGTTGATGCAATATACTTAGGCTTCTGGAAGGTGTTTGATTTGGTGCTGTACAACATTTTGATTAAAAAATAGAATATAAAAATCAATATGGCACATATTAAATAGATTAAAAGCTGGCTAATTGATAGGTTTCAAATTGTCATTGTAACAGGGAATTATCATCAGTGGATGCGTTTCCTGTGGGGTCCCTCAGAGATCCGTTCTAGGCCCTATGCTATTTAACATTTTTACTAATAATCTGAAAGAAACCATACAATCATCACTGATCAAGTTTGCAGAAGACAAAAAATAAATAAATAGGGGGAGTGGTAAACAATGAAAATTACAGGTCACGGATACAGAGCAGTCTGGATTGCTTGGTAAACTGTGTGCAAGCAAACAGTGTGGGGTTTTAATATGGCTAAATAGGAACCAATAGCGTACAAAAAGGAACAAAGAATGTAGGTTACATTTACATGATGGGGGTCTCTATCCTGGGAAACAGCAACTCTGAAAAATGTGTGGGGGTTCATTGCGGTGGATAATCAGCTGAACATGAGCTCCCGATGTGACGCCGCTGTCGCAAGGAGGGCCAATGCAATTCTTGGATACAAAAACAGGGAATCTTAAGTAGGAGCAAAGAGGTTATTTAACCTCTGTATTTGGCACTGGTTCAATCACTGCTGGAATCCTGTGTCCGTTTTGGTGTCCACCGTTGAGAAACGTTGAAAAATTAGAGAAGGTTCAGAGAAGAGCCACAACAATGATTCAAGGATTAGAAAACCTGCATTATGGTGAGAGATTCGAGGAGCTCAAACAAGGAAAAGGTTGCAGTCTGTACCTACATGGGGAACAAATATGTAATAATGGGCAGTTTAATCTAACACAATCCACTGGCTGGAAGTTGAAGCTAGACAAATTCAGTTGGAATTAAGGCACATAATTTTAATGCTGATAGTAATTAACAATTGGAACAACTTACCCAGTGCTGCGGTGGATTCTCTATCATTGACCACTTTAAAATCAGGACTGGATGTTTTTTTCTGAAAGATCTGCTCTGGGAATTACTTTGGAGCAGTTCTAGGGCCTGTGTTATACAGGATGTCAGACTAGATGATCACAGTGATCCCTTCTGGCCTTAGGATTTATGAATCTTATATAGAGCTTTTCCGTCAGCAGACATCAATGCATGGTACGACGCCCCTGAGCTTATTCACCAGGTTTCTGCCCTTTCCACATGCAAGCTCCTCTTACAGACCCATTTCACCCATGCTGGCTACAGGGAAGCATGGTACCTTGGGACTTAAATTGGGGCCGTATTTGTTCTGTATTTGTACCATGCCTAGCACAACGGGGTCCTGCTCCATGGCTGGGGCTGCTAGGCACTAAGACAATACAACTAATACATCAATTGCCTATTCTGTTCCCCCATCCTCTGCCTACTTCTCTGTCCCTACACTCTGAGCACCTTACAGCAGGGACCATCCTCTTCTTGCACATCTGGAAAGCATCCAGGTCAGCCTGGGTAACACCCTAAATATGCAGTAACGACAGGAGATGTGGCATATCCCTTCCTGTCTGTGTACTGGCATTGACCTGAAGAGATCCAGTCCTGCCCATAGACACACACGTGGTTGCACAACATATAGCTGGGAACAGGATTTGAGGACAGGGGAGAAGGGGATAAAAAAAGAAAGAAAAAGGAAGCTGATTGCTAGGGGATATTTATTTTTCAAGGTTTCTTCATTTCCTCCCCTTCAATCAGATTCAGTAAATTCAAAAGTAACATCACAGATGGCAGGTTTGGGGGAGAAAAGGGAAAGCTACATTTCAAAATATTTCCCAGGTTTGTCGGAGAAGAATATGGACTACGGCTCTGCAGCCACTTTGCCTGTTGCTGACAAAAGTTGACGCTGGCTCCCTGCCATGCTGTATCACTCCATGATCTGGACTCACTGGGAATGGGCTGATATTGCTTACTGGTATAGCAAGAAGCCACACTGCTGCTGGCCCAAGAAAGGGAATTATTAGGATATTAAGGAATCTAAAAATCCATAAACACAGTTCTGCTCCAGTCAGCATTAGATTGACTGGCAGTGTTCCAAAAGGTGAGGTAAGTTAGTCTGTGCATCCGGGGATGCTCAGAATTGGAGCTGGAGATAATTGTCCATTGTAGGCAGCAAATACATCATGTATTTTGATGTCAGAAATGGAAGGATTATGAAATTTACAAGAAGCATCTAATAGCAGATACCTTTCCCCTCTTAACCAAGTTATCCGATCCTACTTTGGTTAGGATCTGATTATAGAATCATAGGACTGGAAGGGACCTAGAACGGTCATTTAGCCCAATCCCCTGCACTCATGGCAGGACTAAGTATTATCTAGTATTATTATGGGCCAGAGTCTCAAATGTGGGGGCAAGTGGCAGTAACTGGCCAACTTAGAATTCCCCTGGCAGAGGGGAATTCTGAACTGACAGAAAGCTGCCCCCTCCGCCAGCCCCAATCCCAACTTGGGGACAAGCCAGGAGCACCGCTACACTGATCTTCAGCCAGTGTATCGTCCCTTAAGGATCACACACCAATGGTGGAAGTTAGAGTAACCTCTAACTTACATTGGTCTGACACAGACCTTCCTATAGGACAATCGGCTCCCTGATAACCCCACCACTCTCAGAGCTTGGGTGCAGGATGGAATCAAGCCCTAGACAGACATGCACTTGAATAAAAAGACTGTTTTCAATTTATACTACGCCCAGGACAAAATATTAAGGGAGATTTCCACCTCATGCTCCAAGACATAAGCCAAGCTGCCCAAGGTCCAAACGTTCTTTGAAGTCAATAGAAAACGTTCCATTAGCTTTAATGGGAGCTGGACCAGATTAACTGCCCGGGATTAGAAACTCCACTCCTCTCCATCTCCTACCCCGCTGGGTATCTTGTTGCACAGTTGTTCTTTCCGATGGTTTTACACTTGCTTTAGAAGTGTCTGGCACTGGCCTCTTTCTGAAACAGGCTGCTAGACTAGGTGCGCTGTTTGTCTCATCCAGCCTAACATGCCAATTCCCATGTTCCTATGTCTCAGAGGTTGATGTTGAAGCTGAACTCCTTTCTCATTCATAGAAGGGTCCTTCCAGAAAAAGGTCAAGTAGACTTTGTCATCTGGGTGTTTTCCACTCATAGATTCATAGACTTAAGGTCAGAAGGGACCATTATGGTCATCTAGTCTGACCTCCTGCACAATGCAGCCACAGAATCTCACCCACCCACTCAAGACACTCCCTGCCACTACAGGGGCCTCATGCACTGGTGCACTTCCCTCCCTCCCTGTTCTCCGCCTGTGGCACACAACAACTTAGTCTCCTGAGGGCTGTAATACTTCGGTCTCGTTCTGGTTATTGTGTTCGTATGTGGATGGCTGGGTGTTGTTGGTGGCCTATGATACACAGGTCAGACTAGATCATCTAGTGGTCCCTTCTATGACTATGATAAATTTCTTTACGATTCTATGAAAATAATTTTATTTTCCATTTTGTCTAAATTTTCCATTTTTGCCACCCCACCCTCCGAAAAAAAAAAAAAGCTAAAGTATTTTCAAGTTTTGAAAACCATAAACCAAAAATTCTGGCTGAAAAAAAAAATGCAAAACAATTCAAAAGAAATGAAAAACCAAGGCTTTATTTTCAGTGACAACTTTCTTTTAGAGAAAAAGGTAATTTTCTTGTTGAAAAAAAAAATGTTTGAACAAAAATGTTTTGAGCAGCTGTAGGGTCAAGGAGTGAGCAATGCTGAGGAAGCTTTCCAGATCAACACCTGCAATAAACCGGCTTCTGGGCATAAAAAGCCTTAGATTCAATCGGATCTTGAGCTGAAACTTGTCACTGAATTCAGCTACCTCACTCCAGGTTGACCAGGGTGAGATCAGAATCTTGCCCTTGTTCTTCAGGGTTTGCAATTCCAGCACCAAATTTGCTCATCAAAAAGATTCCATCTTTAAAAAAAAAAGGTATGAAGACAACATTTTTAAAGGTTTTAATGACACCAAATTCCACTGAAACGAGCTCATTTGTCATCACAGCTCATTATCGATTGGTGTACGAACATTCTTTGCAAAACTGAAACAGATTGGGAGTAAATCTTACATAAAAAGCATTGTTCTATTGATTAGAGCACTAGCCGGTGACCCTTCCACCAACGTAACTGCCAGCCACTTTAATAACAATGTAATCCTCAGATAGAGAGGAGTCCGTCTGCCTTTCAATCCACTCTGAGTCATCCTGTATCTGTTAATGAGAAATTGAAACAGACCAAGACGCCCCATGAGAAAGCAATGTTACTATTGAGAAGCTCCTCCACACTGATTTAACTACATCTGGCATTTCCACATGTCATGCCCAAAGCAACAACATTAAAACAAAAAACAAAAACTGAAGAATCCAACTAACACCTATGTGTGAGCTATTTAAGTTACTTATATGATCCCTTTTTCCATAGTATCTGAGCACCTCACCATCACTAATGTATGTATCCTCGCACGCCCCCTTGGAGGCATGGAAGTGCTGCTTTCCTCAGAGGCGGATGTGAGGCACACAGAGACTAAGGCCTCGTCTTCACGGGGGGAAGTTCCAGGCAAAGCAGGGATCTGTACCCATGTCTCCAGAGCCCCAGGCTAACACCCTAACCACTGGGCCATGCTTTCACGGAAGGCAGAACTGGGGGCATTGGGATTCAATCGATACAAGAAATGAAAAGATCATTAGAAATGTGCACACACAAGGGGCTTGATTCTGATCTCCTGTACACTGACTCCCCTGCGATCCATGGAGTCCAGCCAGGGTGAGGGGATGTTGGGCCTGAGCCTGTTGCCCACTTACACCGGTGTAAATCAGGAGAAACTCGATTAAACTAATCCACACCGCACCAGAACCTGGCAGGAAGGACACACCCAGCTTCCCAGCTGGCCAGGCAATGCTGGGAAACCTGGAGACTGCAGGGCCTCTGCTGAGTGAGCGGAGGAGTTAATAGAAGCAAAACAAATCCCCTTTATTTGCCTCAGGGTCAAGGGTCAGTGTAAGTAAATCATTAATTAACAGGCAGCACCACAGCACTATTGACAAGGGTTTGTGTACACAGTGGGACAAGCGCACCCCCTGCAATTAAGCAGCCAGTGAACTTTTCTCCTCATGCTGTCTCCTGTTCAGCTCAAGCAGGCTCAGTGACTCCCTGTTATTATGCAATGGAGCTCTTGATTCTTCCTTTCACTGCTGGTTACTGAACAGCTCTCTCTCTCTCTCTCACACACACACCCCTTCCCTCTCCACCTCTGAAGAGCTAACTCCAGGAGCCAGTCTCCTTTCTTCGTCGCTTCCCTAATTCATGCAGTACCTGTCCTATTAATAACCACAAGCTCCGAAAACCCTACCATATTTCTTTATTCTATTTCCATGCACAGGTAGAGCTGCACACACAGTCTCAGGCTAGAATAGCCCAGAAACCCAGTGAGCACATTTCTGATTTAAGAAACCACAACAGATTTGTCAAAAAGAAGATTTTTCTTTATTTTTCCCCTGGAATTATAACAAAAATCAACTTTCCTAATTCATTCCTGGCCTGTTCTTGAGTTTACACAAACATTCAGTTGAGAGCCAGCCTGACTGACTTGCATAGCCATCGGGAAATGGTTCCATTAATCTTAATAATTTCAGGGTTTGATTATCAGTGCTACTGAGTATCCGACTGAATAGAACAGGAGCTGGGAGTGCTCATCACTTAACACTAGGCCCGCAATTTTCAAGGGTTTGTGCAAAACATTTCTTCTGGTTTCCTGGGGGGTGGATCACATCTCTTTTGTCTTACTTTGTACTTCAGGTAGAGAAGGGGTTGTGCTAAGAAGGGCTGAACCATCTAGAACCATCTCCTGGGATCCATAATTTAGAAATCACGGCAAAGGATGTGAGCAGAAAAGTTCAGATTTGGATCCAAATCTGAACTTTTCTAGAGTCCCAGAGGACTGAAGTCTGAAGCTCCAATTCAAGCCCCATCACTAGCCCCAGGTTTGGATGAGACAAACAGCCCAGTCCAAAGAACTTTTATGTTGATTTTATGTTGTAACCACAGAACTTTGTTCCATTTCCATCTGACACTATTAATCAGTCCAGGCTTGCTAATTTTCATCATGATTCAGTGATGTTCTTTACCTGCTCTGTGATGGTGTTCTAGCTAAATCCCCTATTAATTAAAGTACCTTAAGGTCCAGTTTTTCTCAGCCCCACACAAGGTTCAAAAACATTATATTAAAGCCTCCAACCCAAAACTAGGGCTAATAATGATATGACCAACACAACTAGAGCCTCTCTAGTACAGTATCTAATATCAAACTGGTTAATATTGGAGATGGGTAAAAGTGGTTCCTTCAGTTATCTGTAACTCTAGGCTAGTTTGGAAACCCACAGGAGGCAGACAGTCATTTTCTTTATCTAGCTCACCTTAACCAGCCAGGGGAGCAGCCATTTCTATAGTATCTTTGTTGCAAATTGTTGCTTCTGGGAAATAGCACCCCTCAGTGTCGAGAACTCCACAAAGAAACAAAGAGGGATAGCTCAGTGGTTTGAGCATTGGCCTGCTAAACCCAGGGTTGTGAGTTCAATCCTTGAGGAGGCCACTTAGGGATCTGGGGCAAAAATTGGTCCTGCTAGTGAAGGCAGGGGGCTAGACTAGATGACCTTTCAAGGTCCCTTCCAGTTCTAGGAGATTGGTATATCTCCAATTATTACCTTTAATTTTTAAGCGGCACTGATTTCAGTTCAGGCAAGTGTGTGCTTCCCACTGATGTTGTTATGAGCTATGGATGCACACCTAGGACAGAATTTAGCCTAGCCCTGGTCCACCAGCATGCTGCCCAGATTTCAGAGGGATACCCAGGCAAGGTGACTGTGCAACTCATGTATCTCTGTACTGCTAAACTTTATAACTAGCTCATTATAGGTTACCCCCTCCCCACCCATCTGAGACATTTTAAACCCAGATTCCCTTGTATGCTGAAGGGACCATCCTGCCCCACTAATTAGCTTCCCTTTGATGTACTATTGCTCTCGCTCGTTTATGGTACTAGCACCTCCCACAATGCACTTCTGCCAGAACAGTGTCCCATGGCAGGTAATGGTGCTCCATGCACCAAGTGCGTGCATTCAGCTCTCTAGTCATTAAGGCCAGGGTTTGGAGAACCAAGTCCCCACAAAGATGTCCAGTCTGCACTTGGTTTCTGCACCTCTTCACAACCCCATACACCCTGAGCAACTGGCTTACAGCTAAATGGAAATACCACTCAGAACAGTCCCCAGATCAATGACTGTTAAATGCAGAAAACTGCTAGCTACCAAATTGGCAGTGCTTAATTAGTCGGATGCATAAGCCTCTTAAAACTATAGGGCACTTGGCTTTGAGATTAGGCAATTAACTTTGTCAGTGCACAGGACAACAGGTGAAATGCTCATATTTGTATTTTAGTATTAAGCCTGGAATTCTCCCTGGGACTCAGGTGAATAAATATGTTAGGCCAAAGCTCTGACATCCTTATTTAGATTTGGCTCGCTCGCTGGAGTTTTGCTCAAGTAACCACTGTGCGTCACCGGAGTGAAGACTTCAGGGGCTGGCTCTGCATTTGACAGCATATCAAAGGGTGGCTGAAGAGTAAGCAGGATCAGCAAAGTAAGCCTGAACTTCCATCGAAACCAAAGGTATTTCACACCGTGGCAAAAGCAGGATTGTACCTTGCAGCATCTGTGTCATTCTTCTGTCCAATCTAAGTTTAAATGGCTGCCACTTCCCCTAAAAGAGAATTGCACAGCCAAACAGATCACTTTGCCTTCAAATATTCACTGATGTTTCATCTCATTTTAGGGTGATCACCTTCAGATCACAGCCAGGATCAAGAAGCTTCTTTCCCTGGGGGGGGTGGCAGATCAGAAGAGATTAACACCTGTCTCTCTCTTCTATTTATCACTGGCAGGTGCTTAAGGGAAGTGAGATATCAGCTTTTCCAAGGAGAAGTAAGCTCCCAAAAGATAAGATGAATGTATTTGGCCACTGAGCCAACCTGCATTCAGAAAACAGGAGCACATGATTCTGTTTGCTTTGCAAACAACAGCTAATAGGGAAATGTATTAGCCCATTAATATGGTCAGAATTAAGAGCTAACAAAGTGTTGCCTAGAGGAAGCCATTTGCAGCGACATAACAAGTTTTATTGGCCCTACCAAACCCAAAGTCCGTGCTACACAGTCTTGAATACCACCTACCAGCTCCTTCTCCATTAACCAGTTAGTTACATATACACAAACATACAGCTCCCTTGTAGAAGTTATTCATCATCTCACATAAGCACAAGGTGCTGGATACCTTCAATAAAACAGCAGATTCAGGTTTATCCAAGAAACCTCTGAAATTATCGTCATTTGTATTATGGAAGCACCTAGAAGCACCAACAGTGCTAAGTATTATGCAAACATAGTTAAAGATGGACCACAAGTTCTTTAGACAAGACTGACAACGGTGGAAAAAACAATATTAATATAATAATAATAATACCACCACCACCTACAGAGCCGGCTCCAGGCACCAGCGCTCTTTGGCGGTGGGTCCCTCAGTCCCTCTCGGAGGGAAGGACCTGCTGCTGAATTGCCACCGAACAATGAGGCGGCAGCAGTAGAGCTGCCGCCGAAGTACCACCAATCGCAGCTTCTTCTTTTTTTTCCCGCCGCTTGAGGCGGCAAAAATACTGGAGCCGGCCCTGAATACCTAGCTCTTATGCAGTGCTCCTCATTGGTGGATCTCAAAGAGCTTTATAATTGTCATGTCGGTATAATTATCCCCATTTTACAGAGAGGTGGAGTGACTTGCCCAGGGTAACCCAGCAGTAGCAGAACCAAGAACAGAACCAAGCTTTTCTGGATCCTAGTGCTCTGCCATTACACCACACTGTAACCCTGGCTAGCTCCACTGTATGTGTGAGGAACAGAGGCAGAGAGGCAATGTTTTCCAAAATACTAAAGTTCCCTTTTCAAAAGTGATTTAAGCACTTATAAACCTAAGTCCTGTTCACTTTCAAATACACTTGGGCTCCTTTTGAAAAGGGGACTTTGATTGCTAAGGCCTGTCTACATAAGAAAGTTTTCCTGCTTTAACTATACTGGTATAGTTAAAGTAGCTGATTCCCCCGTTTTGGATTGCAGTTAAACTGGTACAAAAGTTCTCCTATGGGAATATCTTATTCCTGTTGGGGAGGTAAAACAAGCCACACTGGTATAACTGAATTATCCACTCTAGAGCTTTCACCAGTATAACTATGTTAGTAAAAACTCCCACCCCAAATGACATAGCTACACCAGTAAAACATTTTGGATGGAAACCAACCCTAGCGAGATTAAGTGACTTGCCCAACATCACATAGACAGTCTATGGCAGAGCTGGGAACCAAACCCCCATGGCTTAACTACAAGTTTTCTATTACATTGGGATAATTCTTATAACATCAGTGTAAGGCTATGGTTGGGGGGTGGGGGAGTTCCTCATGAATTTGTTTAATGTAAATAAACCCTCTATTTATCTTTGGCTGTTAATAAATTCACACATTATTAGAAAATCCTCTATATGAGAAGACCCGCTGAGCTATATCATCTCATTTTAAGAGATTTCCTGTTGGTGGAATACGAAGCAGCCACCTGCAATTGCATAGTGCTCGAAAGGATTTAAATAAACACACACAGATAATTAGATCAGTTAACCTTGCAAATTAAAACAAGCACATTGTATTATCTCCAGTTTATCCTAAAAGAAAATATGAAGTTCTCTCAGATAAATAGTTTAATAAAGAGAGTGAGGAGCACACGTGAGCATCGTAATATTAAGTCCTCAGAGTATATAGGCTAATAGCATGAGGGTCTGATTCTGATCCGTTTTACACTGGTGGAACTTCACTGCAATCAGTGAAGTTACTTCTGGTTTCTAATATCATTAGGGGGCAGATTCAGCTCTAATATAAAGATCATCCTATACTGAGAAGTGTGAAATAGGATTCTACCTTCTTCTTCTGGAGTTAAATACAGCCTTCACTTCAAAGAAGAGGGAGTTTCTCGTGTAGCTTGAAAGCCATATATGGCCCACTTAGACCACAGAGAAGAGAGGTTTAGGTTTAGCAGCTGGTTATTGCCAGATATCCATTAACAGCAGTGTTCCCAACCTAGAGTCATGGAAGGACAGCTAGATTCTTTGTGCTTTTCTCCTAACGTTGAACAGCTCATGTATATGGCACACGAGCAAACCACATTAGTACAATGTAATTGGCATACTAGCCCCAATCTGATAGACAACAGACATCTCCCTGTAAATAAGGCTGGCTGGAAAGCAAAAGTTTTGCTTTACAAAGGAGTGAGGTTTCAAAATTTGTTTTTGTTCCACAAATGAGACTTTTCTATTTTTATTTTTTTTTTCAATGGAAACAGAGAAAAAGTACAGGGGACTTCCTCTGTAGCCTAGTGGACAGGACAATGCCTAGAAAGTCCCCACTCTGCCTGATTCAAAGCTGAGTTTTTCATACCAGCTCACTCCAAATCAGGCAGTAGAGAGGTTCTCCCCCATTTGGATGGAAAATGTCATCCTGGGGAGAGAACTTCCTGATAAAAATTTCATTGGAACCAACATGATTTTAAGAAACATTTCGTTTTCCACAAAGCAGCATTTTTTTTTTATGGGGAAAAAAAGTGATGTCAAAATGTTTTCAGCTAGCTCCACCTACAAAGTTCACTATGTCTTTGTTTTAAAAGCCACTTTTTTGTCCTAACTTGGCCAAGGAACCGAAACTAATCTGCCGGTCTCATAAATGCAGAGTGGGTCACATATGTAATCACAGTATAATAATGCTGGGAGTCAGTGCCGTAAATTAATGGCCTAAGTCTCCTCTTCAGTCACACGCATGCTGAAGTCTATGACAATTGTCCCCCTGTAACAGAGAAGAATTTGACATAGGGTAAAATTAAGTTAGCTGGCAACTTCCTCATCAGCACTGGCACTGATAATGAGTAAGATAGGGTAGAGAATTCTAGCTCTGGGCAAATATGCCCTAATATCTTCCCTATCTGAAAGCTGTCTGGTGGCATTAATGATATAATCTGGCACCCTATGTCCAGATCCTAGTGAGCATGCATCCACAGCATAGAGTCACAGGGTTTGAGACCAGAAGACATCATTAGAACTAGTTTGATCTCCTGTATCAGAGAGACAAGGATTGAATGGGCCTTGGGAAATCAACTCTTATTTCTCACTCCCAGAGCTGGACTGCTCCAGAATAGGGTCAAGCTATTGTGGATAGTAGCTCCTACTGCCACCAGCCAGGACCATACCTCTCCTGTGAAAAAACTTAGTACTTCCCGTTTCTGGGCCTGTGAAGCCAACACCTTTTATTAGAGCTAAAAGCACTTAGGGAAACAGAGAAAATAACCAGACAGAAAACATCAGGACTGCTTCAATCCTAGCCAACTGATCCTCCTATTGTACAACCCCCTGTATTCTTCTGCTGCTGATCCCACTCCCTGGCCCTGAGTTTCATTTCATAAAGTGAAGCAGCTAAGCAGCCACCAAATAACCTTTGCTTCTCAGGTGAGTATTTATGACAGGGAACACATACATCAACCAAAAAGCAAATCCCCCAGTAAAAAACAGTTTCTGCCGGCATGGTGCCTGCTACAAGTTTAATAATCAGATTAGAATTGCATCAAAGTAGGCTGGAAAGCCAGGGTGAAGGCCTTTGGCTTGTTCCCATGAATATCCTACACTTCAGATCTGGCTGTGACAAATTAGCTTTTTAGATATATTATTTGGTGTTTTAAAAAGAAAGGGGTGGAAGTCGATTGGTGTTTGCTCAGTAGCAGGATCTGACCACCGTGGAGTGGCAAAGCAGAATGCATGAGCCTTCTTGTGCATGGTGATAGTGATTTTTTTTTAAATCACTAACAACAATATCTAGCTCTTAGATAGCTTTGCAAAGGGTGGTAAGTACCATTATCCCCATTTAAAGATAGGGAAACTAAGGCACAGAAAATGAAATGACTTACCCAAGGTCACCCATTGGCTGATCCAGGAGTAGAGCCCAACTCTTCTGAGTGTCAGAACAGCATGCTATCTTCTAGGCCACACTCCCAGGGACAGCACGGGCCAGATTTTCAGAAGAGCTCTGTTCCTCCTATCTAGGCCTCAAAGTGAGTGGCCAGGATTTCGAAACAGCTCCGCATGTTGTCACAATGGGAGCAGCTGGGGATGGAGCACTTTTGACAAGCTGACCACTATTTAGTTTGCCTGGAAGGGGGCACTTTTGAAAATCCCGTTCCATCAGGGAGTAGTGAGCCCTGACTGCCTGGTGCAAGCTGTCTCTTCTTCACACTGTCAACTTCTTACCAACTCTCTTTCCTACTGTCAAAAGCCCAAACTACCCTTTATTTTTTTTCTGGTAGTGACTAAGATGGTTTTTCTGCACTAAAAAGAGCCTTTTCTAAATGACTAATCTACAGAGCCACTATACAAAACTCTTGAGGATACACTTCACCTTGTTTCAGGAGGAACTGCTCCCTCTCTGAAATTCTGTTTTGATCCAAGCTCGAGAAAAAGCTTGTTTTCCATCCATGCACCCACACTGCTTCATGCCATTAAGTCATCAAATCTCACCAGCTAGGCAGCATTGAGCTTCACCACATGGATAGGAGACCTCTACCAAACACAAAGGTTTTGCATGAAGAGGTGTAGGTGAGATCTCATTCGGCCTCTCTGAATGGGTACCAAGCACTGCTCAGCTGGCTCAGAGAATCTGGGTCATAATTTAGACAGCATCTTTTGATTGGAGCTGGCCAAATATGCTTTGGAACACAACTTTGATACATATTTTAACAAGAACAACAAAAAGGTGATTGAAGTGTTATGGGGAAAAAAAGGTTCATTTCTATCCCTGTGAAACATTAACAATAATGGGATTTCTTATAAAACTGGTTTCCTGGGTTTTGACCAGCTCTAACTGTGACCATTTGATGCTCGACAACTGTCTGATATTATTATCTGAAAGAGTTTTCCAATGAATGGCTTACAAAGCATTTTTTAAATCTTGATAAACTTTTTGGGGCTCATCTGCTGTCAAATCTCCCCTCAATCTCCTGCCTACCACATGCAGTCTCCCATGCCAAAGTCACTATCAAGATTCATTTAATTTAACCAATTTATTCCCCAGTGGAAGTTTGGTCTCCTTGAGCCAAGGGCACTAATGCACAATTATTTTAATGATTTTTATCATAATTTGCGACTGTTCCTGCCTCAGCTTCTTGCAATGGGAGGAGGGGGCCTTCTTGGGGAAGATAAATTTAATCCCCAGTGAAGTTTCCTGGAAAAATAAGGGCCTGAATGAATTGAAGGAATTAAAATCAGTTGAGGACAGCATCCCTCCCCCGCTACCCGTCAGAAGATGAGCGAATGTTGATTATAAGACTCGGAGCCTAGAAATATTGAAGATCCATTAATGCAGAAAACCGCTCTTCTTCCCTTTAGTCAAAATGAAAGAGAATAAATATTATCTAGCAGGCAGAAGGGGAGTTATTTACTCTGCATGGAACCTTGCAGAAGAGAGCATGGGGACAAGATCTCAACAGAGTGATCCATGGGTGTTAGCAAAGCCAATGGGAAATGGTACTGTCTCCCCAAATCTGCTGACCATGTGGCCAATGTGATAGATAGCATGAATTTGGAGCCTTATTTTTCCACCTTCAAAGACAAGGTGCCAAATACCTGTGAATACTAGAGCTGATACGGAAATGAAATTCACAAGACTCTTCCACCAAAAACTCTAGTTCCTTGAACACATAACCAAACACTGCAGGAGTGAGGATTGGGGGTGCATTTTTATCTCTAATTTTCCTTCTAGAAGTAATGTACTTGACTTCGATTTCACCTACACCAGCGATAAACTCAAGCAACATAAGTGATCTCAATAGTCACTTGAAGTATATCAGTATAAATCAGCATAGGTTCAGGAACAATAGACTTAAGGCCTCGTCTATTAAATTGTAACATGGCTGCACTTAGTTGTCAACAAGAAAGCTGGTCACAATTTTTATGATGAATATAGGGGGTTTAATGCTAATCTTTGTGCGTATGCACATGAAGAGGCACACACAAAAAATTAGCATTTGGCAAAAAAATTGTGACAAAATAATGAACAAATGACATTTTTGGTTTGAAATACTGGGGGAGGGAATCTCACTCGTTTTTTTTCCTTTTTAAAATTTCTTCCGTGGTAAATATAAGGAGGGAGGGAGTAAAATAGAGAAAAGAGTTGCAAATCAAACAAAAACTTGTTACTTAGCCAGCTCTGTTCTGCCAGGCGCAGATCCCAGGTTCAAATCCTGGCCCCGCCCATTCCCCCTCTGAGCTGGCAAAGGCTACTCTGCCTGCCTAGCTCAGGATCCAGTTCAATTCAGCTCAGGATCCATTTTCTAGATAGGGAAATGGAGGAAACGAGATAAGAAGTGACGTGGACCAAGCTCACAGAACAAACCATCGCAGCAGCTGAGAACAGAAGGCAAGATACTGGACTCCTAGTCTCCTGCTCCTAACCACTAGATACACTTCTCCCCTCCCCATCCTCTATAAAATAATGTCCACAGCTTCCGCGCAAACCAGTTGCACGGCTGTATTAACAAAAGTCTCTCTCCAAAGTCACTGAGCAAAAAAGTATTCTCCCTGTTCCCTGCATCCAAAGAGAGCATCCTCTGCCTTCTCTGAAGGGGAGGGCGAGAGAGAAAGTTTCCTTGTGGAATCAAAAGCTTCCTCTGAGTCAAGCCTGATAGGCTGCTGAAAATGCAGCAGAGCAGTGCGTTTCTGTCAGTGAAAGACCTTGTTTGTTACCGTATGGATTGCACACGGCAGATTGTTTGATCCTGTGAGGACTTTGATCTGCGCCAGCACCTGAAATACAGCAACAAATGTCACTAGGCTTTGGAAATTGAAAGGAAAAGGGGAAAAAATATATACAGGTGTGAGGCATCAAACGGAAGCGGCTGAATTCTGGATGTGTGAGCCAGCAAGTGTAACCATGTTTCAGACGGAGGAGAGCAAGTACTGCAACCCTGACGGGACGTGATGTCAATTTTTCACCTACAGCAAAAAAAAAAATACAATCACTCAGGACAGGGAAGATTCAATAAGCAGCAGCAGAAGCTACTTGGCAGACGTTAAGGAAGCGAGAGCATGAGCCCTTCACCTATGGTAACCTGGCTTCAAAGCCTGCCTTGGATCACAAGTGAAAATGAGTTTGCTGGTCTCCCCCTCCCAGCTTCCATTTGTCTAGATCACACAATACAGAACTTGGTGTGATTGAAAGCCTATGCTCGAGACACACTCAAGGACCAGAATAGCAAAAGGTATCGATTAGCAAAGGGAGCCGAAGTTCAGGACTCAGGTGCACTGGCATTGCTGCGGGCAGAGTTCCAAAACGAGAGTACCGGCGTGTGGGGTAAAGGCAGGGTGTTGCTAGATGTGTGCAGCGCAAAGAGCGTGAGGAGAATAGCAGAGAGCGTGCAGGCCAGGTCAGAGGTGCCTGGGCAGAGCAGCATGCACGTCTGCCACCGAGGCGTTATGCAGAAAAGAGCTAAGTCGGCTGTCTTTGTGCGGTGTGTGTTTACAGTGTTTAGCACAACGGGGCCCTGCTACTTAATGCTAATGCAATACAAATAATGCACAGTAATAATAAATAATGTAAGCCAGGCCACGAGACTGGAATAGCAGGAAGTGAAGCAGGTCAGGATCAAGTTGAATTGGCAGATCTGCGTAAAGGGCCACAGGGATGGAATAGCAAGAAACGTGGTCAGGAGCGAGACAGATTGGCAGAGTAGCCCCTGTTCACATTATTCCTAGTACAGGATAATGCCATGTTACCCCATCACTGTCAAATTCAATCACAGAAAACAAAAACATAGCATCTCTAGAGAGAGCAACGTTAGGAGAAGCCAGATTCCACCTGGAAGATGCCTCCTCCCCCCCCACAACCATCCAGCCAAACAGGGAGAAAGGACAGAGGTGACCCAACAAAGCAATCCACCTCCCCATATTTTTCTTCACCTGGGGCTGCTGAAGAAGGTAGCAAGCAGAACGACATTGACAAGCCCTCACCGCTGCTAACCAGCCTCCGCTCCCTGCCCCTTGGCAAGATGCAGAAGAACCCGATAAACATCTTGCATGATGTCTGGGAGAGGAGCAGAAAGGGAGGGGTGGAGGGAACAGTACAAAGCAGGAGGCTGAATGCAGTGACAATAGTTCTCTTTATTATTCTTGACATGACCCTAGTACTAGTGCAGAGTTGTTTGTGGGATGCCTCTTTTTATTGAAAGATATATCTGACCCGAGTTTTATTACAGATGTCAAATACAGTGTATGGAAGTGTAGTAGGAGTCTACAAGAAATTCTCCTTCTCTCTTTTTTTTTTAAAGTAATACTAAGAATGTCACTCTTACCTTATTTATTTATTTTCAGATCTGTCATGGGGAAGGGAAAGGAGACAGAGCTCCTTTCTGAACGGCAAACATCACCCTGAGACTTCACCTTATGTTCAGGGAAAGGTGCGCCCCACCAACCATTTTTATTTTTTTTATACCATGATATCGTCTAGAAACCTCAACTGAGATCATGGTCCGTCCATTCTAGGTGTTGTACAAACACAGAGTGAGAGACAGTCCTGGCCCTGAAGGACTACAATCAAAATCAACATGGCAGACAAAGGGTGCAAGGGAGGAAGATTATATATATCCCCATTTTACAGTCAGGGAACCAAGGCACAGAGAGATGAAATGACTTGCCCACCGTCATACAAGACATCTGTGGCAGGAATTGAACCCAGCTCTCGTAGTGGTAGTTTAGTGCCTTAGCCCAGTGATTTTCAACCATGGGTACACATACCCCTGGGGGTACATTGAGATCTTCTGGGGGTACAACAATTATTTGCCTACTTTTACAACAGGCTAGATAAAAAGCACTAGTGATGTCAGTACAAACTCTATACACTATTCACTGAAATGCAAGTACAATATTTATATTCCAATTGATTTATTTTATAATTACAGGAACTCCTCACTTAAAGTCGTCCCGGTTAACATTGTTTTGATGTTAAGTTGCTGACCAATTAGGCAACATGCTCGTTTAAAGTTGTGAAATGCTCCCTTCTGACGCCATTTGGCAGCCGCCTGTTTTGTCTGCTGCTTGCAGGAAGAACAGCCCGTTGCAGCCAGCTGGTGGGTGGTTGGAACCAGGGTGGACCAGCAGCCCCCCTATCAATCAGCCCCCCACTCCCCTAAATTCCCTGTGCAGCAGTGGTCCCTCCGCCCACTGCCATGTGCTGCTCCTGCCCTCTGCCTTGGAGCTGCTCCCAGAGACTCCTGCTTGCTGTACGGGGGCGGGTGGGAAAGGGGGGCTAATGTCAGGATGTCTCCCCCTCCCCCCTGCTCCTGTGCCCCCTTACCCCACCTTCCATAGAGCAGGGAGGGACACACAATGGAGGGAGGGAGCTTCTAGGCAGTAGCTGCGGGTCTCAGGTCTCAGCAAGCTGATTTAATGAACAAGGCAGTGTACTGAAGCCTGGGGTCAGCTACTTAAAGGGAAATGTGCATATTTTCTCTCTCACACAGGGTGTGTGTCTCTGTCTGCCCTCTCTCCTTTCCTGCTGCCTTCTACTGTGTTGTGAGAGTTAACCCTTGAGGGCTCAGTCAATTGCTAGTTCATTTAGCAGTAAGGCATTCCCTGGGAAATATCCCACCCTCTGACTCCTCCACCTCCACCAAGCTTCACAATCATCATCACTGTGTACCAGTATTAAATTGTTTGTTTAAAACTCAGTGTGTGTGTGTGTGTGTGTGTGTGTGTGTGTGTGTGTATAGTCTTTTGTCTGGTGAAAAAAATTTCCCTGGAACTTAACCCCCTCATTTACATTAATTGTTATGGGTAAATTGGATTAGCTTAACATTGTTTTGCTTAAAGTCGCATTTTTCAGGAACATAACTACAATGTTAAGTGAGGCGCTCCTGTATATGGTAAAATGAGAAAGTCACTAATTTTTCAGTAATAGTGTGCTGGGACACTTTTGTATTTTGTGTCTGATTTTGTAAGCAAATAGTTTTTAAATGAAGTGAAACTTGGGGGTACGCAAAACAAACCAGACTCCTGAAAGGGGTACAGTGGTCTGAAAAGGCTGAGAGCCACTGCCTTAGCCCACAGGACAATCCTTTCTCTCAGGCTGGATTGGCCAGTGGTTTACTACCACACTTTCCCTTCCCCATGTTTTGCCCTAGGGCGGAACTTGGAACCTACCCAAGGAGGCAACTTAAGAGGATGCACAAATTCCACAAGTGACATGGCTGAGACAGTTTCTTTTGAAAATGTTCACCAAAAAATGCTTCCCATTTTCTAACCAGCTCGATTTGTTAGTCATCCTCCTTCGGCCCTGCTGGGAGGACCCAACAAGGATCAGATTTTATTCACAACCAGGAGCTTTTATTCCCTAAATCTTGTGCCCAAAGGAGTCATCGAGCAGGTCCGTAAGGGCAGGACAAGGTAGAGCAGCAACGCCTCCTCCCAGCCTGGGGGCCAAATTCAGATTTGGTGTCAGTGGGTGTAACTGATGTGGGGGGAGTTGCAGCCGTTTTACACTAGCTCTGAATCTCATTCACCAAATAAAATGGGCTTCGACTCAGGAGAGATGCCTTCTGGGTAAGATATAGCAATGCAGGCATGGCCAGCAGAGACTTTCTAGGACACCCAGTAATTCCTCTCAGAATCTAACCGGAGAGCCCTCCAGTGGCTCGACTCCATCACCACACCATTCTGGATAGGCCTAGACTTCAAAGGACACCAGAGAAGCAGTTGTGGCCAACTGGCCAGGCCGTGAATAATAATAACAATAACGATAATAAAGAGTGTTTGCACATCAATGCAAAAGAATGAGGAATAAAGAGGATAAATGTGGCTCTTAATCTTCAGCTATCTGCACGGGAAAGTTTGATTAATAACTACAGAGGCTTAACATAACCTCCTCGGATAACGAGTGAGGTGGCCTTCTCGGAGCCCTGATTATCCTCTTCTAATGGGCTTCATTTATTGTGTAAACTAATAATGGAGGCCTAAGCACTGTGCACTCCAGGGTCTGTAGGAAAAACACTGGGCCCAAATGTGATTACGTTGGTGAAGATTGCCCGACAATACAGCGCGCTGCTGCGGGGGTCTGTGGAGGGGAGGAGGGAAACAGAGTACATATTGCAAAGAAAGGGAAGAAACAAAGATAAATGAAAGCTATGGAGCTTTAAAACAAAAAGACAAATTCCAGCACTTGTGTAAATCCACTGGGATCATTCTGGGTTTACATCAGTGTCCACTGAGAGCACGAATGTGGCCCTGAGCGGCTAAGAATGGGAAAGACGGGTATTATGAGGGAGTCTGACTGGAGTGCTGTCCAGAGAATCAGCAGCAAGGCCAAGACCCAGGGAGTAACTTGAGTTGTCAGTCAGGCTTTCCGTGCTGGAGAGTAAAGAGATGCTCAAACAGCAATGGATTCCCCAAAGCAAGTATGTTCAACAGCACAGCCTTGGTCCAGGAAAAGAAATAAATGACCTTCCAGTTCCCCTAGCTGACTCTCTAAAGCGCAAGCCCTACTGAAGGGAGGTGGCTTTTCAGGGCATCTTAAAGGGACACTGCCAGGATAAGCCTATCTGATTCTGACCGGAGTTACAGCAATGTAAATCTGACTTAAGGCAATTAAATGTCTCTGGGTTTACATCAAGTAAACAGAGCGCAGAATTAGGCCCACTCTATTGAAAACCATATTTCTTAGCTGCATAATGAACATCACATTAGATTATCCAAACTGAAATAATCGTAAATATACCCGATCTGAGTTTGTTTAACTGTTGCACTTCACTCAACAGGGACAATGGGATGAGGTTGGACAGACTCACTTCGAAGGCATTAGCTCTAGTCTCTGGTGTTTGGGTTCACAGCACTGAGGGAAAATGTTTAAAGCTTAATACCAGAAATACAGAGGGACCCAAACCAAAGCTCCAGATTTGAAAGATCCCTTTGAAGATGTTCAGATCTGGATTGTAGGGTGGAACTTTCCAGTTTCCCTCATTTTATATGATTTATCTCATTGTATATTATTTATTTTACAGTAATGTCTATGGATCACAATCATGGATCACCGTGCAAGGTACTACACAAACTTGCAACAAAATGGTCCCTACCCTGACAAATTATAATCTAAGTATAAGAGAAGAGACAACCAGCGAATATAACAAACAGATGGGGGGAGAAGGGAGCATATGGAAAGGATGTGAAAATGCTGGCTAGCCAGGCGAGCAATGGTCACAGACTGCCAGGTGCTTAGCCAGTGTCCAAAGGTGAGTATTAAGGAGGAGTTGTGAAGGAGGACACTGAAGTGGCCCTTGTGGATGTTGGGGAGCTCCTATAAGTGCAAAAGGGAAGCAGGGAAATGTAACAAATGGTTGAAGAAGGCTGACATCATTGGCAGGGATGGGGTTGGAGTGGACAACTCAACAGCAAACAACAAAGGATCGGTGGGAAAGGGATAGTTAGGAAGTGGCTTAAAGAAAAGGTGAGTAGTTTGTGAATATTAGATAGACAGATGTGTCTGTCTATATACATATAAGTATCAATGGCCTTGATTCTGATCTCACGCCAGTTTTACAATGATATAATTGAGATCTTTTTGTTCGTTTTTTTTTAATCTAACATTTAAAAACTCTATCGATATTAGTTTTTGTGAAATACTATCTACATACTAAACCCTAAATTTTGGGGCTATTGTTACTCAACAAAGTTACTTTAACAACAACAACAAAAAAGTACGAAGAATTTACCTGATTCCAATCTCGCTTATTCTAATGTAAGTCAGGAATGATTCCATTGAACAAACTGGGGCAGTGTAAGGGACATCAGAAGCTGATCCCAACATGTTTTAAAATACACCAATTTACCAGAAATGGTTTCATAGCTGCAGAGCAGAGTTGATCAAGCCATGCACAGAACAAGGCATAAATAAACCCAGCACATCAATACGCGAGTTAAGCAACAACCTGAGCATCAGCTTGGAAGAGCTTTGTTACAGCTGGACAAAATTTGTTTTGCCAGTGCCTGGCCAGGAAACAAATATGCAACACCACCATCCAGGTGGCATGCTGAAGAACAAATTAACAGTGGTGGAAAGCAGACAGAAGCAGCAAAGGCTTATGGGGGTTTAGCTTCCCATGCATAATGGGGCAAGGAAGGAATTTGACTTCATTCTCATACCACCAAGGAGCTGATTTGGAGTGTGTATCCAAGGTCAGAATTCAACGCACAAAATTCACCCGAGTTCAAAAATGCTTTTTAAAATATACATTAATAAGACTAGACTTTTAAAGGGGGAGGGGGGAAGTATGGGAAACAAGATACAAGCACGTTTCCATTAAAGAGAAAAAGGCACATTTCTTCTTTGAAAAATAGGTTAGGCTTAATTTTGTCCTTGTACTTACAGAAACTAATCAGAAAGCTTTGACATTGCTGGGAATCTGCCAAGTGCAGCCGCTCGTACATGCAGTGCCACTTTAAGGTTTGCACTGCAGCTACTCAGCAGAACAAAGTCACTTCGGATACCTACTTGCCTGAACTGATAGCACAGATCCAAGTCCAGTCATTCCCCACCTCTCCTCCCCCACCCCCACCAAAAGAAGAAAAGAGCCTCTGAAGTTAAGTATAGATATTATATAGGTCATGTTATGCCAAGTCACATTAGAAGTTGTTTTGAACCGGAGGACTATGATGGGACATTACACTATCTATTAGCACTAAAAGGCCCCGATTCAGCAAAGTATTTAAACACATGCCTATCTTTGAGCACCTGAGTAATTCCATTGACTTCAAAGGTACTGCTCCAATGCTCAAAGCCAGTCACACGTTTAACTACCTTGCTGAATTGCAGCCTCAGATGGGAGAGTGTTTAATACAAAATAAGTTACTCCCTTGAACCTGTTTACACAAATGGGATTTTGCCAGAGTAAAGACAAAGGCCTGGGCTAGCCTACAAAATTATAACTATGTTGCTCAGGAGTGTGAAAAAGCCACACCTGAACGATGCAGTTAAATTGACCTAACCCTCAGTGTAGACGGTGCTAAGTCAATGGGAAAATTGTCCGATACACCAAGCTACTGCCTCTTGGGGAGGTGGGCATACCTATACCAATGGGAGAACCACTCCTGTTGACATAGGTAATGCCTTCACTGGAGCATTACAGCTGCACCCACTGCAGGATTTCAAGTGTAGACAAGCCCTAAGGGTAAAATCTTCAAAAGGCGTAAGTGATTTAGGAACCTAAATCCCATTTTCAAAAGTAACTTAAGTCTCACTGAAACTCCAACGTTCACCTTTGAAAATGGGACTAAGTCACATAGGTGCTTTTGAAAATTTCACACTAAGAATAAAATAATGACCGCCAATTTTGGCTCTATGCCTCCAGCTACTCAGAATTACCTATCTGTCTAGATACACAGGGAGAGAAAAATATCCAAGGTTCTCTGCATTTTTCCTCCCTTGTTCTTTATTATTGAGAGATGATTGCATGATTGCTTACTAATACAGATGGTCCTGCTTTTCCCTTGAAAAATGCATGCTCCACAGAAGAGTCATGGCTAAAACTCTAGGGTATTGCAATTGGCAGCCTTAGGGTTATGGGCCCATTATTGAGTAAAGGCCTGACCCTGAAAGGTGCATATCAACTTCCCCAAGATACCAAGTGCCCTCAGCACCCATGATCTTCAACTGGAGCTTGCCTGATTAAAGTGTAAGGACCGCATGATATGGCCCAGCAGGTCTTGAGGAAGCTCAGCATTTTGCAGGATCAGACCTCCTGGTTGTAGAATTCTTAGTAAGGCTTTATGTCCTCACTGCAAGTCTTGGTCTCTGGTTCACCATCGTTTTAACAGCAACAGATACAGGGCTGATTTCCCTCTTTCCCACACCGTGTAGCTCCACTGATCTCTCAGTCAGATTACTGCTGATTTACACTGGTGCAAGTGAGGAGAGAATCAAGGCCTTGGTGTGTACAAACATAGGTCAGGGTGAAGGTAGCTCATCGAAATGAGAAAACTTTTTAGAGTGAAAAAAGAATTTTCATGTTAATTCTCTTAATAATAATAAACGATGATGTAAAATAAGAGCATGTATGGAATGCAACCAAGAGGTCAGATTTGTTTCCAACCTTAGATGTTGCATCAGCTTCTCTTTCAGTAGCTTAAGCCCAAAATAGGACCTATCTTAAAATGTGTGTGTGTGTGACAGACACACACACACACACACACGCACCAGGGATCTGAGAGCCTAACTCAATCTCCAGGCCTGGCTTTGACAGAAGCTGAGGGCACCCAACCTCTCACTGGATGAGTCCCCGAGCTGATTTGATTCCTGTGCCGCTAAGAAAATGGAAACGGTTTTGCTGAGATCCAGGTTTGGCCTCAAATTGTTACACATTATCTATTTATTTATGCATAAACAGTGGCATTATGGTTTGGAGAATAGGGACCCTTTGATGGGAGGTAAGCTTGACTAGCCTATGGGAGTTTACTGTTATGCATATAAATGAGGCCATACATACAAATATGCACAGCAGACAAGTGAAAATATATAGCATCTCTTTAAAATGAAATACTTTGATTGCTCCAATCACAAAAAGTTGTAAAACTACCCTGAAGAATTAACAGCCTCAGTACATGCTAACTACATCCATCATGAATTCGTCTTTAGTTTCTGTTATCATATCACTGTCTCCTGGGATCCCCAGCCTTGTCATCATTTGCCCTTTATAATTTATTCAGCTTGTACTTGCCTGAATCCTTTCTACTTATCATTCATCTTTACAGTTGTACATAAAATTAGATTGATCCTCCTATGGCATACATGTCAGAAAGAGAAAAGTTGTCATTGAGTAACACATAAAGCAAATGAAGGTCCAACAGCTTTTGTTGAATTGCTCAGCAATTGTCCTTTGAGATCCAAATGAAAAGGTGTCAAATAAAAAAAAAAGAGATAATACAATCTTTGGAATTTAATTTTAATTTTCATGTAGATATGTGTGTGTGTGTATAATATAATATATATAAATTGTATGTGTGTGTATTATATACAACACATATGTAATAATATATAACTATATATATATATATATATGTTATATATTCTTGTATATATTAATTTCCTCTAAAGCTCAAAGACAAGCAAGATCTCATTTCTCGAATTTTGCAAATCTAAAAGGGAGCTATTCGGAAGCTACAGATGCAATGAGTGTGCTGGTCTGAGGTGAGATGGCAGCACACAAACACACTGGTTCTGACACAACACTTACACTGTAGCCTTTTCCTCCAAAGCTCTTTGGACTGGAACATAGAGAGTGAGTTTACTTTGTATTCCTGTGGTTGCAGGAGTGGGGCTGCAGAAGCCAATCTTTAACTAGTGAAATGGAACTTTAATGTTTACAAAGCAGATAGGACCCAGGTGTTTCATCTCATCTGGTGAATAGCACAGCACTGCCAAACTACAGGGGTTTTTAGTAAATGGAAAGTGGCTTTACTCCCCCACACCTCTCCTTTCCCTGAAGTAAGATCCAAAAAGCCTTTGACTTTCTGATCAGCCTGGGGGAGGGAGGGGAAGAATCTTTTTTAACCATGACGTGGATGCCCAAAGATTTCAAGGAGAATTGCTACAGGCTCAGTGTTTGCAAGTCTCTTCCCTCAAATCTGTTTTTGCTCCTTTTCATCTTCATTTTTTAACTTTGGAAACAGGCATGTTTCTCCCAGGGGAACAATTAAATTTGTTTTCTTTCACAATCTAAAGGGCATGGTGAGCAGCTTGTATGTTCAGAGGGCTACTTTAATCAATGGACTCCTTCCAGCCTGCCACTGCTGACCAAATTACAATTTACATTGGTAGTGAAAACTTTTCGGAGGGGGTGTGGGGGGGGATCTAAATCCAGCTTTTGGCTTAACGCAGTATGCAGGGCAATATGTGACTTTATGGTTTCCTAATAAGCTTCTAGGAAACCCACTGAAGCGTTAAAAAGTGAATTAATATTGTAAAATTACAGCACAGCCTACTAGACTGGGTGAAATTCATGCCCTGTGCACAGGGCCCTTGTGAGGTCTATGCACCACTTGAGTCTCGCATAAGCCCTGTTGTGAGGATTTCAGTAACGAAGGGCTGAATTTCACTCCTTATACATGATGAATTTCACTGAGCCGTGATTGGTAACATGCACATGCATTTCATCAAGGCATGATTGGTAACACGCATGAGAATTTTAGGAAATTATGAAAGAGGAACCAGGCCTATGGATTCAATAGCTGTTGTTTCCTTCCAATTTTAAAGGAGCTTCAGAGCACCTAGACATCCCTCCTGTTTGCTGATATTATTGCAACACATATTTACTCTCCTTTTCTTTTACAGAAACACTCAATTAGATGCAATACAGGGTGGCATATGTTGGTTTGGGCAGCATAAGAGATATTGGGTGCCACTAGCAAATAGTAATTCTATAGCTTGCTGAGAAATATGATACAGCTGTAGTACTATTTCCCCCCTCTCAATAAGACGACAAAATAATTTTTGACGGATTTCAAAGTCTGGAAAGGCAGCTAAAATTTCGGAGGTTAACAGTTTGCCAGCTACTCATTTTTATTCTTTGGAGCCGTGCTGGTGAGTTCTGATTTCATACAAAACAGGCAGCACCCTGCAACCAACAGCCCATTCAGTCCCTGTGTCTGAGAGACCACAAAGAAACTGAGAAAAAATGCGACTGTGCTTATCATACATGAGCTCAGTTTATTTGTGTCATAAATAAAAGTCGATCTCGATAGCCTAATTACATTTCTCAGCATTATCCTCTGACGTTAGCCTCAGAAAGAAAGAAAAGGGGAAAAAGTTGGCTTCACTATAATTTGTAATCAAAATGACTACACTTAAAACAATTTTATTTCCCTGATTTCATTTCTTATGGAGCTTTGTGGGGCCAATAAATAATATTAAACCGAACGGGCAGGGACATAATTCTCATGTCCCCTGCACTGCCGTTGTTGGGGTCATATTTTTGCTTTCTCCTAGATTATGGACTGCATTTCTGATATTGCACTTTCATCATGGGGAGATTTACCAGGCTCAGAATTCCCAAAGGGGAATCAACTTTTACTTTTTTTGTACTCTCTCCCATCCCCCTCCCATTAAAACACCCCGCCTTGCCTAATTTGCCTTTGAGATGTCTAAAAATGCCAGTGGTTTTCCCAGCATGAAGGATTAGCACAGATTATGGTGAACAGTGTTAATTATAGGTGGGGAAAGAGAATAGTGCATCTCTCCAATCTGTTCTTGATTTCCCTTGTGTCTGTCTGGCTGGTAATAAGCCTCCTTTAATCTGGCAGTCCCCTTGGTGAAATCAGCACCACGGACAGCAATATTGATTGCTTCTGAGAAACCATCACAGCTGCTCACCCAAATTACCTTTGATATGTGACCTTTAATGTAATTACTGCAACATCAAAGCATTTCTATAAATTATTAAAGAACTAATATACTTCATCATTCAGCTATTCTATTATATGTAAAATAAACAATCACAAGTAAATGTTAGAATTTGAATCGCCTGGCACTCACAATAGTGTTCTAATGCACACACGCACGCACACCCAGTCCTTCCACTTTAGGCAGGAGACACTTTCAAACTGTCCCAAGCAGTCGGCTGAAGAAGATTCAACAAGCAATTTGATATTTTACATTACGTTCAACTTCCTGCAAAATATTTATCACAATTCTCCCCTAAAAGTAGTACCATAAAGACTTTATTAATCAACACACACCTGCTTAGAAGTGTTTTGATTATTCCACAAGATGACTTTATATCTCACATCTAACAAGAAAATATGTGAAACATATTTCTGTCATCTTACAAAGCATATCCAGAAAGTAATTACTGTAAAATATGTGCATGTAACTACTCCACTAAAAACACAGTGATACATAGCTGAGAGGCAGAAGCTTGGATCTATGCACAAAATACTGGTGTCTCATCATTTCCATACATTTGCATTTATGTGCATATTATTACAAATGACTCAGTTCTGTGTTTTATAATAGCAAATATGCATGCAGTAGTAATACAAGGGCAAGTACTGTATAATTTACTGGGGGGGAAAGCCTCGATTCAGTGATCTACTGTATGTATTACTTTCCTCTTTCTATACCTGGCTTGTTAATTATTTTCATGCTTCCTCAGTAGTATTGTTTGTGTCACAGAAACTAGCAGGTGAAGGGGATGTGTTATATATATATTGTTTGTGAACTCATGTGAGAGAGGACTTAGACCCTTGACCTAAGGGTGCTTCTTATTTTATGGTGATGAACTATGCTTGATATTGCCGGTGCATGTCATCAAGCACAGTTAGATATGTCATAAATACTCCCCTGCTACTTGCATAGGAGCCATAAAACAATACCCAGGCATGAGAGCTTATCAAAAAGACTGGTTCCCTGAAACAAACTAGAGAAACATCACCTAGAGGATGAGTTCGGGAACTTGATGTCTGCAGCCAGGTCGGGTGGGAGAAAGAAGGGCTTGATCCTGAGAGGACTAATTCGCATTAAGCCAAAGGGCTCTGATGGGTGCTCAGTCTATTTGAAATTCTGGTCACTTATTTCAGCACAGAGCCTTCATCATTGCCCTCTGGGTCAGATTCTGCTCACTGTTACAGCCAGTGTTAAACATGAATAACTCTTCTGAAGTCAATATAGTTAGAGTATTGCAAATGAGGTCAGAATTTGAATTGATAAAAAAGTCAGATATAAAACCTTAAGGGTAAACTCCTACTCCTGTTGCAGACAACACAAGCTTTGCCATTGACTTCAATGGGGCCAGGATTTCACCCTCAGAGCTATGTTGTTTATAAAAACAGACAGACATATACCTTGGCCACTACAAATCTGGGTGTCTAAAATAAGGCTCTCAAACTCCATATTTAGGCAAATCATTTTTTACCTGATTTTCAAAAGCGCCGAGCACCCAGCAACTCTCATGGACTTCAGCAGAGTTATTCCAGTTTTACACCAGCCTCACTGAGCCATGACTTTGATCTCATGGGAATGACATGAGTCTGGGCCTGAGTAAAGTAGCCTGCTTTTCTATTCCTGAGTGTCCAACAACTCCTAGTGAACGGCTCCACTAAATAAATAACATTTTTGAGAATCAGAGCCCCCATTTAGCCACTTAATTATGGATTTGGGTTTGAAAATCCTTGTGTTTTCACAGGTGTATGCCTCTAAAACATGCTCAATAAAATATAAACTAGGAAGCTGTTATTTGAAACATCCCTATGCTAAGTATCTGCCTTTTGTTAGTGTGTGCACACCCACTCTTTAGTTGGCAGCCCAGGCACAGAGAGGGCATGGATTTAAAAAAACCAAACAAACAGGAAGGAATCACCCCTTAGTAGCAACAATGCAACCGGAGCCACTCATATTTTTTAGAAGAACTAGTTTGGTGGAGCTGTCACCAGGTATGAAGGTATTCTTGGTGAACAATGCACACACACAAAGCATGCCCTTTATGACAAAGATCACACCAAATGTGTAAGTGCGTAGGCATCTTAAGGGGATGAAAAGATAAGTAAGCAGAGAGTGATATAGGACCATGGGAATATCAGGAGACGCAACAATTTCTCAGCAGTTGAGAGTAACTTGAGTATAGTGATAGCAACTCCCAACTTGCATACAGGGGTAGATTTAAAGTCATGCAGGGCCTTGTTCAAAACTAGACTTATGGGCAAACCTTTCCTCACAGCCTTTTCATTCCACACATACCCTTTGCCCCCCTAACCTTTATGGACGCATCTCCCTCTCCCTCCTGAGTCCTTGATCCTTTATCCACATGAGACAGAGCAGGCAGAGATGCTCCCTCCAGCTGCAATCAGATCTGTACTGTGTTGCTTCCTGTCCCTGTACATCAACTACACCCATATCTCCCACCGCCCACCCCTTACCACTGGCCTGAGAAACCCAAGGACCTGTCTCAATCCGTCCCTGCGGGGCAGGTCTTCCCCTCAGAGTGATGTTTCTATTTTTAGTTCTGCTTGTGTTGTCTGAACCTTAGATCTTGCTCATGTGAATAATTTTCCTCATTATCTCATGTTCTTCTCTTCTCTCTCTCTCTTTTTTCTCCTTGTCTCACTGCCTTTCCAATCTGCTACAGCTGCTTGAATACTAAAGCAATTGAGTCAAACCACTTTGTCATCAGGAATATGTTTTCAGTCTGTGATAACTCAATAATTCAATCCGTTTCTTTTTGCCGTCATGACTTGCTTTGTTGAGGGGGGGGGAAGTGGAGGTGTTACCTCATACACACGTCCATGTACCAATCAGAAGGCACAGCCCTAAAGCTCCTTTCTCAAAGGGTGGCAGAATCCAGCCCCAAATGGGTTATATTCTATTGCGGGCTTCTGGGTATAACAAGCAGCTGGGGTTTGGTATGTCTGGAAACGTCTAAGCTGGATTGTGGCACCTTGATTTTATTAGCTTGATGCAAATATGGACTCATCCGAGCAACAACAGTCATTAATCATCCTACCCCCGAATGGGAATATAATATACAACCCAGTGCAGATGAAAACAGCAATCTGGACTCACCCCTGGCAGTGTCTTCTGTTCATGCAGCGCGCTCTGGGCCTTCAGGGCAGACTCCCTTTCGCAGTATGTTAGGAAGGCACAGCCTGCAAATGAAAGACAACCCTGCGTTAAGTACAGAGCTTCGGTGCGGATCAGCTTAGGAGCAGGATGCAGAACAATGCTAAGCTTCTTCCTTTTCCAGCGAGGGAGCTGCAAACTCCCTTTCCCTAGTGGGATACTCTCCCAAGAATAGAATGAATCCCTTTCCCCAGGCTTTCGTGATAACAGGAAACTGTCCAGCGTGTGCTCATCGGAGGGTGATTCTGCCTCACTGCATTTATCAGTGCTGGGTAAAAAGCGCAGAGCAGGATGGGGAGCAGAGAGGAACCCACTCCCACACTAATGAGGCTGTTGATATGGGACTGACATTTTATTCCTACCAAATTGCAGCAATGCGGACAAGGAGTGGAGTGTGGAACCAAGATCGCCTCAGCACACTGAGGACCATGATTAAATCCTCATGCTCCCCTTTTGTACCACACACCCAGAGTAAGGAGAGCACAAGGACTTGGGATTTCCAACTGCAGAGGATGACACACAGCACTTAACCTGACTCGCATCCCCGCGTAGCACCCCGTTTGCATTCACACTGGAGAATAACCACCTTGCACTCCCTGCCTGCTCAAAGCCAGGCACATGAAGGAAATTACACTGAGGCCCAGATGAACAATCCAAACATCATATCACTTTAGAAATCATTAGAAATTCAGAGCTGCCACAGTCAATCAGATCACTGGTCCATCTAGTAGGACAGCCTATCAACTGCAAGGGCCATTGCCTGCCATGGTAGAATGGTAAAGGAAAGTAAAAAACCTCATTACACAACAGGCCAATGTTGCAATACCCTAGTTGTGCATGCGATGTGACCTGATTATTCCCCCTTACTGGAGTATACAGAAAGGCTGCCAGTCACTGCGGCACAAGAACTGCTTATTATGCACAGGTCACTTTCCCAGTAAGTTACTACAAAACAACTACAACCTGTCTCCCCCCGCCCACACACACACACAGCTTCTTTGACTGGAGATATCTGACCAGTCAAGCTTTAGATGGTTTGTTCATCAAACCGTGAGCTTCTTCCAAAGCTGGGAAGAAGGAAAAGGGAGTCTCCTCAACAACTGTCTATTTGTGTTCCATTACCTTGCCTTAGAATCACATAAATATAGGGCTGGAAGGACCCTAAAGAGCCCATTTTGTCTATCCCCCTGTGCTGAGGAAGGATTAAGTATACATAGACCCACCAGCTCCTCTTTCTTTGTTTATTCACCTGTCACACTTTGTTTAAATCTTAGATTGTGAGCTCCCCGGGACACAAATTGCCTTTGTATTATTTGTGTGGTGTTTAACACTACGGGGCCCTGATCTTTGACTGGGGTCCTTAGGTGCTAACCCAGAAGAAATAAAATAGGTCACTTCTCTCTTTTAAGAAGTTCTAAGTAGAATACGTTAGAGCAGAGACTCTCAACCTACTTACTATTGCGGGCTGCATATGTGACCCATGATATATTATGTGCGCCGCATCCAATACTACCCGTATGACCCTGAGGATGTCACATGGGTTGCAGCTGTGTGCTAATTGGCTGCAAGCATCCCCTGGGCCACGGGTTGAGAACCACTGGGTTAGAGGATGGAATAAGTTAAAAGGTCCTTTTCTAAGTATTTTCTTGAAGGACTCACCCCACTACCACCCACAAACTGGATGATCATTAGAATCAGGAGATGGAAAAGACCAGCTGGATCATCTGATCTAATGTGTGTGTGTGGGGGGGGTGGGGGTGGCTCCTTTTAGTATATTCCGACTGTTCACATGTATCATGCATCAGTGACTGTGCACATCAGAAGCAAATCAACAGTGAGGTAAGCAACTCTGAGCAGCAATGATTTTATTCTCTCTAATTGGTACCATTCAATTCTTCTTTCAACTTTCAGTGGCTCTGTGTGTGCGTGCGCGTGTGTGTAATTTTATTTATTTTTGCATGGGGAGGAGTGGGGACAGTAGCAGTGAAGGCTCAAGGGTAGAGAATGGGGGGTTAATGGATTGAAAAGGGTTTTTAAAAGTCGCTTGTAGCTTGATAATCAAATGGGAAACAATGCCTAAATTTAATTTCAGTGATAAATCATAAGCAGAGAGCTCTCTGACCAGACACAATAAGAAAATCTCCCTTTGGTAGCAGAACTGGACCAGTTGATACAGTCTAATTAGGCACATGATAGCACACTGTTATAGAGATAAACTATAGAGTGTAAAGCTCCCATAATGGTAGTTATATATTTCCTCTTATTGTGATGGCCATGACGACAGCTTAGAATAATGAAGCCCTGCAATGCTGGCCACACTGTGGCCATAATTCAGATATCTCAGGCAGAAGGCTCCTCCTTTCATTATAAAAGCAGCGTTTCCTTCAGAGATCCAGCCAGGATGTGATGAGTTATCAGGAGGAAGCAACCAAAATGAAATCCCTTCCACAGCTGTATGTGCCTGCGCTGGAATTGCAAAGAACTCCCAGGTATGCTGTATATAACAGAGGGCATCAAAATGTCACCGGCTCCCCAAACAAGGCAGTCAGGGCATAAAGATTTTGAAATGGAAGGAGGAAATTTAATCAGTGACTCGCACGTGGCGCGGCACCAGGGAAGAAAGGGAACAAATGTTTCAGGCAAAACAAAAAACAAAAAAAAGACTTTTGTTGAAGTAACTTTTCAGTACACTCCATAATACGCAGCGTGCCTGAGAGTTATAATTTATGTCGACAGCCTCTCATTAGGGAAATTGATGGCACAGCCTCAGTGGTACCTTTTTCAGAAACAAATATTTAAGTGAATTTAGTGTTGCCAGATTAACAGCACCAGAGAGGGTTATCCCATTCCCACCAAACAATGAAAGAGAGCAGGCAGCAGCAATGCAAACTTCCCCATACTGGTTGCCAATGTGCCACAAACCTGACTCGAAGTTGAAGGAGTCATCCCACTCTGTCTGTAGGCCTTGGCTTCTAAATCAGTGCCAATTGTGAGGACATTTTTTAAATGTGTTAAGGAACTAGACTGAGATTCAAAAGTAGAGATGCGCAAAAAAGGAATTTCCCACTTAGAGGTAATTTTGACATCTCGACATTTGTTTTCATCCCAAATTGGGATGAAATATCAAAATATTTTTTTTCATGGAATTAAAAGCTATGAAAAATGTCAAACCAGAAATGTCAGAACAATCAGTTCAACATCACACGACATCTACCAATGGCACTGTGTCGCCTCAGGGGAGTTGCAGTTCTGGTGTCTCTTACCACCATTCTCTCCTATGGGTTTTGCTTCTTGGCCAGACTACGTCTCCCACAATGCACTCACAGTCATGTGAATACACCCATGTAGTCTGGCCAAAGAGTACAGCCCATCGGCGACAACGGCAGCATTAGATAGTCAAACACATATGAAATGTTGTGGAAACATAGGCAGGTGTGGTCTAATGTTGAACTGATTCAAAATGAAACATTAAGGTTCAGTTCAACAAATGTTTCTGAAGCTAAACATTTTTTTTCCAGACAGAAAAATTGAAGAAAAGACAAAAACAAAATTTTCCATAGGAAAATTTCAATTTTGCAGAAACTACATTCTGCGGAAAAATCATTTTGATGAAAAGTTCTGGAGCCACTCTACTCAACAACTTACTTCACAGAACAACTTGCCTTCAGCAACCTGGGCTGGACGTGTACCTGACTTATAGATAAAGGCTTCATACCCTATAACACCACTTGAGCCATCCAGCAGCCTCACTTAATGGTATTTTTGAAGCACATCTTATAAACAAAGGAAGGCTGAAGGCTGTGCCTTTTTCTGTCAGCTAACTGTATGGGTGACAATGAGAATACACAACTACAGTGCGTAAGAATTATATCTGGGTCTGAAAAAAATGACTATTTGTTGATAATGAAGGGTTTTTTCTTAGTTATTCCTAATTTGAATTTAGTTTCTCTGGACCATGCTGAATTTTCCAGGCAGATATGAATTAACTGAAGGATGCTCTGTTTGGATCACCTTTTTCTGGCTTTTCATTTGCTACCAATGGCCAGCTCTTTGGGATAGTACATAAACATCTGGAAACTCCCAGATGTTAATTAACTCAGCCTATTGAACTGCAGTCTCTGGGAACCATGAGGATGTATCAAGTGTTCTCCTGGGAGACTGGGTTGTTAAAGAGAAGGGGAAACAAAAACAGAAGTGGAGATGGAAAAAGAAAAGCTCTATTTTAATTTTACCTCCAGAGAATTCAATAAAATAATAATTGCATGGAATATATGTAGATAATAGTGGCAGTGATGGGGACTCCAACCCTATAATAAATTCCCTGAAGAATTTGCAGAAATTGAGGGTGAAACACGGTCATGGGCACAGATTCTGATCTGAGTGATGTCCATGGAAACCCAGAGTTACCCTCCACCTGAATTATGCTTGATTTATGCCTGTGTCACTGAAATCAGAATCTGGCCCACAGAATCTAAATCCATTTTGCCTGACATCTCACCGCGGACTGAACTGAATTAGTTTGCTCACATAGCCAGTAGTGTTCAGCTATATATAGGCAGGGATCTCTTTTCTATTTTCTCTGTTCTTCTTCAGCCACCCCAGGGATTATGCATTATCTGGACCTCTAGTAATAATGCAGTGATATATCTGCGGGATGAAGATGACGCATACTGGCCAACTATTAATAGTTGTAATTAAGGGCTTTTTTCCCCCTTTTCTTGCTTTATTTTGGCAAAGAGCCACAAGTATCCTGGCACAGTCTCTCTCTCCTTTGCCCACTGTTTAAACCAAAGGACAAGCACTTAGCAACTCCAGACCGTTTCTTTGCCTGATGTATGTTTGACGACATCTTATATGATTTTCTCTCTCTGTACATAACCTCATACAGAACATGCTTGTAACTATACACCTGATGCTATATACATGCTTGTCACACCTTTATTTCTGGATGAGGAAGTGCTGCCTAGTGGCTAGAACACAACCCAGCATCACAGCTCTTCTACTTATTTGCTGTGTGCCTGTGAACAAGTCACTTAACGTGTGGCTCCCAGCCAATGGAAAGACGCTCATTGACTTCAGTGGGCTTTGGCTCAGGCCCTTAATCGTTCTGTGCTTCCGTGTGTACACTGGTACTGTGAGGGGCTTTAAGATCCTCAGATGAAAACCACGACACTAAAAACCAGATTCTGATCTCAGCGACACCGGTGTAAATCCAGAGAAGCCCCATAGCAGTCAGTGCCATTACTCTGAAGATATGCTGGTGTAACTGAGTTCATAATATCTTGCCTCACACCTGAGATTCTATGGGTCTGATTCTGATCTCAGTTACATCAATGTTAAACCAAAACCACCATTTTCACCTTCCTGGGGTTACTTCAGATTAACTCAGATCAGAACTGGAGCCTCGGTAAGGGAAAAAATTTATTAACAGAACTTTTAAAAGCAGCACCGACCGAGGCCGACTAACCAGCAGACTTGCTGAAGCAGTTTCTATCAGGTCAGACCTTTTCCTGTGATGCATCATTGTATTTGAGGCTGATTAATTTCTCCTGAAGCATATGCTGTTTGCACTGCTTCTTCAAGGATTTCATATCAAAGGGAGGGTCACAAATTTAACCTATTTATGTCCTATATCAGTTTGTGAAAACTGCATAAATTATTTGTGTGTGTATGTATATATATACACACACACTAAAGTTGTCATGTTTCTATTTAAATAAACTAATAATAAATAATAATAATAATGAAAAAAACCACATTACTCAAGCATCCCTGAGTGTCCCTATTTGATGTATATATTGATATCTCCTACAGGCCCCAAGCAAGAATCAGAGCCTTATCATGGCAGGTGTTGTACAAACAAGCAAATAAGGAAAAGTCTATCTGTCTTAGGTACTTAAATGGCCCCCATAGTATCTGGGCACCTTGCAATCTTTTATCTTCCTCGCAGCACCCTTGAGAGGCGGGGCAGTGTTATTACATCCATTGGACACATGGGGAACTGAGGCCTAGGGAGACTAAATGACTTGCTCAAGGTCACACTCAGATTCTGTGGAAGAGCAGGGACTTAAACCAGGAATCCCAAAATCCAGGCTAGTGCCCAGTCCTTCCTCTGTCAAAAAATAAATAGATTTCAACTAGCAACACAGAGAAAAAAGATGTTACCAGTTAGGTAACTTATCAAAGTTGATGCCTCAGATGATGTCTCCAGTCTGGGAATGCAAAGAGAGAAAGGACCTTTTTCCTCTGAGCTATCCTGGATCTTTGTCTCTGTGTTTAAAACTATTCTAATTTGCTCAGTCTAGAGTGTATCCTCCAAGCGTTGATCACCGGAGTGTTCCTGGGATCGGAAATAACGTATCTAATTTCTTTATCTGTCACCTCCTCTGCCTATTTCCACCCCGCCACAACCACTGAGTGCTAACTGTTTGGAGGAAATACAGGCATATAAATCTTCTTGGACATCATCTTCTCTGTCAGATTCCTCACAAGGCAGATTAACATTTGAAAGGCCCTGTTATGTGGAATGATGATTTTTTCCTCTTGAAATTATTTGCCATCGAGTCTTAGAAGGCTAGCATTTCCCATTCAATTGAATTTATATAATACCATATATACTCGTTCATAAGCTGAATATTTTTGGTAAAAAAGTGACGCATCAAAGAGCAGGGGTCAGCTTATAAATAGGTCTACACCAAAATTTGATGATTTTAAACTCTATGGAATCATTGAATTGAATATCTAATACATTGTCATTTTGTTTACCTGGAGCCCCTGCAGACATGGAGCCCCCTCAGCTCCCTATGGCCACGGTTCGCCGTTCCCGGCGAACCGCGGCCACAGGGAACTGAGGGACTCCATGCCTGCAGACACTCCAGGTAAACAAAACGTCCTGACCCACCAGCAGCTTACCCTGACGAGCCAGGAGCCAAAGTTTGCCAACCCCTTAAATAATATAGGGTCGGCTTACGAAAGGGTCATACAGTTTTTGCTATTTTTACCTAACCATCTTATAAATGAACGGGCTAATGAACAAGTATATATGGTATATATATTATTTTACATTTATACACACACATGCCAAAATTTACATTAATGCACCACATTAAGAATCAAAGAGTCAGAAAACACAAAAGTTAACATTTCTATGAGATCATTAACTCACCTAACATTGCACGTATTGTCCTTTAAATTACACATTAATAGACAAAGTGCAATCATGCAAAATCCTTCCTCAGGTCAGCAACACCTAACTTCTATCGGTAGCCCCAATGAGCGGCTCCTCTCTTAATAATGAAGTTGTACTCTGATCAGTAATAAGTGAACTGCCTTAGTGTCAGTTTGGCTTCACTTTGAAGAAGCATCCAATTGCCCAGATGTATATGCAAAAGTTATTATTTAGACTGCCAGCCTGAGAAATTTGGCCTGAAACCTCACAAGGAGAGTGTCTCCCATGCTATCAACAGTACTTCCTGCTTCTAGTGGGGTAAGAACTTCTCTGCAAGAGCTTTGCTTGCAGATTTTTGTACTCCTGCTTCCAGCTACACCCTTGTCTCTCATCCATCGCTGTTCAGCTCATCATGTGTTAAATCCTTCTCTAAGTGTGTGCACAAATTAATTAGGCTCTGAACCGTCTGCTCTGGGTCCTGCCTTTGGAGTCCTCTCGGCTGTTAATGGCATATGAATCACTCGGTGGATTCTGAAACATTCCTAGATGCTTCTCAGACTGTTTTTCCCCTCCTCTCCCCTTATTACTGATCATCAGGCCCACTTGCTTTTCAGGGACTCTTTCCAATTTTGCTTCCTATGTTTCCAGAATTCTCAAATAATCCATCAGCAGTCTCATTAGCAGTGACTTGGAGTTCAAAAAATTGGCACTTTCCATCTCTTGGGTCCTCCAGCTGCCTTTTCAAACAGCCCAAATCAAATGGCCCTTTCTAAACACCACCAAAACTTTAATCCCTCTCTGCCACGTCTGGCTTCCTCCTAGCCTGGCATTTTAGTCCCCAAACCAAGAGCAAAGATAACAGTAGTTTGCAGGTATAACTACATGAAGGGATGGGGGGTTGCTTTACCAAGTGTGAGGTCAGTCTAACGAGATAAATCAATTAACAGCAGGATACCCAGGGAGGAGAAATAACTTTTGAAGTGGTAAGAGAGCCCATTACAGACAGTTGACAAGAAGGTGTGAGTAACAGTAGGGAGAAATTAGTATTGGGAAAATTAAGTTTAGGTTTTGTAATGACCCAAGAACTCCCAGTCTTTATTCAGGCCTAATCTGGTGGTATCCAGTTTCCAAATTAATTCCAGATCTGCAGCTTCACGTTGGAGTCTGTTTTTGAAGTTGTTGGTTTTTTGTTTTTGTTTTGTTTTGAAGAATTGCCACTTTTAGGTCTGTTATTGAGTGACCAGAGAGACTGAAGTGTTCTCCTACTGGTTTTTGAATGTTATGGAGAGAGCTGAATGGCGCTTATTTTTTATTGAATTATGAAATTAGTGAATGAACGGAATGGAGTACATGGGACGCAGCTAGACTGTAGTCAAGCATTTGATACAGCGCAAAACAAAACAAACTGGGTTGGCTGCTGAGAAGAGTTGCACATGCTCTGGCTGGAGGACTACCTGTGATAAATGGCAATGCATTGAGGTGGGAAAGGTAGCTAGCGGGGCAATAGGTCTGCTCTTATTTAACATTCATGATCTGGGACAGGGATTAAATAGCACATTAATGAGATACGCAGATGAGACAAAACTGGGTGGTGTTGCAAACCCCAGTGATGCAAAGGAACCACAGGCTGTATCCTGTAAGGGGCTGAGCACTGCAGCAGCATATTCAGCGCCTTTAAGCTATAGGGTGGGGGGCTGACAGCTCTCAGCACCTTAAAGGATTCAGCCCTTAGAGAGGTTAGAAATCCAGACAGGAAATACCCAAGGATAAAACATCTGGAAATTCAATGGGAGGAAGGAACTTGAAAAGCAGTAATGTCGAAAGACACCTATAGGTGACAGTAGCCCAGCATGATCTTGCAAATGTAGTCGGGGGGCTGTGGGGGAGTCTAGAAAGAGGCATCACATCATGGAGCAGAGGCAGCCTTCAGTTCTGAGCACCTGGGCACCAGAAAGACACTGAGGGGAAAAAGGGAATGTAGAGAAGAGCAATAAACATGGTTGGCGGCCGGAAGGACTGATTTCTACATAACCACCACCACACTGGGCCAGTCCAATGGCCCATTTAACTCACTAGTCTGTCTCTGAGAGTGGCCCCTGCCAGACGCTTTGGAGGGAATGAACAGAACAGGGCAACTACTGGGTGAGCCAGCCCCTGTCACCCAGTCCCAGCTTCTAGTCGTCGGAGATTTAGGGACACCGAGAGCATGGGCGGCATCCCTGACAGTCTTCCCTAATAGCCACTGATGGACCTATCCCCCATGAACGTATCCAATTCCTTTTTGAATCCTGTTCTACTTTTGACCTTCGCAGCATCCCGTGGCAATGGCTTCCACCGGTTGGCTGTGGATGTTGTGAAGTACGGCCTTTTGTTTGTTCTAAACCGGCTGCCTATTCATTTCAACAGGTGACCCCCCACTTCTGGCGTTATCTGAAGGGGTAACGAACGCTTCCCTATTCAATTTCTCCACTCCATTCATCATTCTATAAACTCCCTCATATCAACCCTTCCTCGTCTCTTTCCTAAACTGAACAGTCCCAGTCTTTTTAATCTGTCATCATACGGAAGCTGTTCCATACCCCTGATCATTTTGTTGCCCTTCTCTGCACCTTTCCAATTATAAGTAAGGTCAATAGAACTAAACACATCTAACGTGGCTAAATGATGACTCAGGGGGATAGATGCTAGCCAGCTACAAAGCTTTGAAGGGTGCAAACACCACATATGGAGAGGAATTCTTTGGGGTGGTTCTAGGGAATAATAATTAGAGTAATGACGTGAAATTCAACAAATGAATATTTAGGCTGAACATCAGCAAAGCTTCCTAGCCTAGCGTCTATGAAGTGGTGATTTCAGTGTCTGTTTTTTGATGTAAGCTGTTCTCTCTCTGGTGAGTCTTTAATCTTTTGGAGGCAGTGATCATACTGGATGTGTGTACATTTGTATGGTATATAGCACAACGTAGCCCTATTTCCTGATCAGGGCCTCTAGGGCCATAATAAGCAATTATAACAGTAGAAGAGTCTTACAAAGGAAATTTCTCATCCCATGGAGTCTTTACATCACGGCTGGATGTCTTTCTACATAATATCCCCTAGTTCAATAGTTCTCAATTTCCCGGTATCATGACCCCTGTAGAGATGCGCAGACTCACCCCTGCGGCACCTCCTGCTGGTTGTCCTCGGGAATTAGCATCCAGCCTCCGGAGCGCCCTCTTCAGTCCGGTGTCTCGTCGCCACTGCTGGCCCCCCGTGTCCCTTCCAGGACCCCAGTGCCCCTTTTACTGGGTGCTGCACCCTGGCAGTACCCCCACAGTTCTGGGTCTCTCCCTCCCACTATCCCCACTTCACTTCAGTCTTGGCTACTGCCCAGTCTCCATCTAGCCCCTGTTCACTGGGGCAGGCTGCAGTATCAGCCACTCATCACAGGCAAAGGGGTTTGGACCTGCTGCCTCTGCCTACCCATGGGCTGCCCCGTTGCAACCCTGAACCTATTCGGCCTACAGTCAGGCCTGCGGCCTGGGGCTTTCCAGGCTGGAGCTCCCAGCTCCTCTGGCCCTTCCCCAGCCCCGCTCCCAATCTAGGTGTCTTGCTTAGGTCCCTGCAGCCAGGCCCTTCTCCCTCTCCAAGCAGAGGGAGATTGTCTGGGCTTCTGGCTCACAGCTTCTTATAGGGGCCAGCTGGGCCTGACTGGGACATGGCCACAGCTGAGCCTGCTTCCCCCAGTCAGCCCAGGCTTCTTGCCCCAGCCTCAGCCCTCTCCTGGGCTGTTCTAAGCCCCTCAGGGCAGGAGCAGGTGTCTACCCCGCTACAACCCCATATTTACAACAGGAAGAGAAAGGTAATAAAAAAAGGTGGTAATTGGAGATATACCAATCTCCTAGAACTGGAAGGGACCTTGAAAGGTCATTGAGTCCAGCCTCCTGCCTTCACTAGCAGCACCAATTTTTGCCCCAGATCCCTAAGTGGCCCCCTCAAGGATTGAATTCACAACCCTGGGTTTAGCAAGCCAATGCTCAAACCACTGAGCTATCCCTCCCGCACCCCTTCTCTGCCCTCTAGCCATATAAAAGGGAGTATGGTGGCAACTGTCTGAACCTATTCTCAACCTCGCTGGGGGTCACGACCTCCCTGATTCAGAACCTACGTTGTTCAGGCTTCAGTTATTGGGCTCCATGCAGGAATTACTGGGTGAAACTTTGTGACCCATGTAGGACATCAGACTAGATTCCCATAATGGCCCCTCCCAACCTTAAAGTCAATGAATCAATAAGGGAAGGAATGGACGTTCCACTCCCAGAGACACTGAAAACGGCACTATGCCAAGCCATGGGGTCTATAAGGCAGAGAGCAATCCTGCACAGGCTGACGCTGGACCTAGTGACCTAATCGTCCTTTACCCATGTCTGATTTTCATGATTCCCTCTTGCTGCAACTTCAACACACCCCTCCATCCACACAGAGAGACATTTTGACTTTAAATACAAAAGCACCTCTCTAAAAAGAACAGCCCTCCTCTGAACAATCACCGCGTCAAGTGACTGGAGCGGAAAGAGATCTTAAGTGACAATCCATCAAAGGCTGACTGGTCAATCTTCTACTCCGTTTCTGGTATCGTCATACTCAGGCAGCTGGCCATTGAGTCCTTTTCTGACTGAGATTGATTCCAGCAGACAGGAAGTGATTTCAATGACATGGCTGACACGTTAGGATAATCTCACTAGTGCACCAGAATGGCTAATAAGGCATCCTGATTGGTCATGTTTTCTCCTCCTTCACTGTCATTCAGGGTGGTCCAAGGGGACATAAACTAGGAAGAAGGGCATGAAAGCAAATAAATAAAGCTATAGGCTGAATGCCAGCAAATATTTCTTAATGGCTGAGATCTATAGGAATGTGGTTAGTCTTCCCAATAGGTCTGGTGGAAACCCTTTTGCTTGAGTCAGTCAAAATTGGACTGGACAAAGCAGTGATAAGCCTACCACAGGGAACAATATTTTACTGGCTTGGAGACGGACAGAATGACCTAGCAGGTCTTATCCTTCCATCTCTAAAATGAACAAATGCCTGAATCACTGGCTAGTGAATGCTTGGAAACATAAACAAACACACATTAATGATGCAGTTTTCTTTTATTTTGTTCCATTGGTGAGGATAAAAATAGCAAACAGCTGCTGAGTGACAGAGGCTGAAATTCACTGGAGAACCCCAGCTGACGTCAGAAAGTAGGAGAGCAGAGCTTAGCCTGTTTAGAACAAACAAGATAAGAATTCTGGGCCATGATAGTGATCTGCAACTAGCGAAAACTGCATCTCAAATGGTTAGGTTGAGTCAGAGCTATACGTTCAGGTGCTTCTCTGAATTTAACCTTAATCAATCCAAAGCTTTTTGGTAAGGATATTGATAGTGATTCTGAGAAACAGCCAGTTATGCATAGCATTTTAAGCAGGGGATAGGGCACAACGGAAATATTTTTTGGAGGGAGGATCTATGTCATCTCATCAAGGCAAGAGTGGGACCCAGCTATGGTTCCACACTCACGGAGACGGAGAGACAGAAATGAGAGAGGGAGAGGAGGAGGGGCTGGACCAATTAGAATTCTTTGAGGGGGTCAACAAACATGTGGACAAGGGGGATCCAGTGGATATAGTGTATTTGGACTTTCAGAAAGCTTTTGATAATGTCCCTCACAAAGGCTCTTAAGCAAAGTAAGAAGTCATGGAATAAGAGGGAAGGTCCTTTTATGGATCAGTAACTGTTTAAAAGACAGGAAACAAATGGTAAAAATAAATGATCAGTTTTTAGACTGGAGAGAGGTAAATAGTGGCTCCCTGGTGGATCTGTACTGAGACCAGTGCTGTCCAACATACTCACAAATGATCTGGAAACAGGTGTAAACAGTGACATTGAAAAATTTGCAGATGATACAAAATTTCTGAAGATAGTTAAGTCCAAAGCAGACTGCAAAGATTTACAAAGGGATCTCACAAAACTGGGAGACTGGGCAACAAAACGGCAAATGAAATTGGATGTTGATAAATGCGAAGTAATGCACATTGGAAAAACATAATCCCGACTATACGTACAAAATGATGGGCTTTAAATTAGCTGTTACCACTCAAGAAAGATCTTGGGAGTCATTGTAGATAGTTCTCTGAAAACATTCACTCAGTGTGCAGTGACAGTCAAAAAAGCTAACAGAATGTCAAGAACCATAAGCAAAGGGATAGATAATAAGACAGAAAATATCATAATGCCACCATATAAACCCATGATACACCCACACCTTGAACGCTGCATGCAGTTCTGATCACCCCATCTCAGATAAGATATATTAGAATTGGAAACAGTACAGAGAAGGGCAACACAAACGATTAGGGGTATGAAACAGCTTCCATGCAAGGAGAGATTTAAAAGATTGGGATTTTCCAGCTTGGAAAAGAGACAACTAAGAGGAGATATGATAGAGGTCTATAAAATCTTGACTGGTGTGAAGAAAGTGAAAGTGTAATTTACTCCCTCACATAACACAAGAACTAGGGGTCACTAAATGAAATTAATAGGCAGCCAGTTTAGAACAAACAAAAGGAAGCATTTCTTCACACAACACACAATCAACCTTTGGAACTTCTTGTCAGCAGATGTGAAGGCTAAAAGAATAACTGGGTTTGAAAAAGAACTAGCTAAGTTCCTGGAGGATAGGTCCATCAATGGCTATTAGGCAAGATGTCAGGGATGCAACCCGATGCTCTGAGTATCCCTAGCCTCTGACTGGCAGAAGCTGGAAGTGGACAAGAAGGGATGGATCACTCAGTGGTTGCCTGTGCTGTTCATTCCCTCTGAGGCACCTAGCTTTGGCCGCTGTACGAAGACAGGATACAGGAGCCATTGGTCCGACCCACCGCGGCCATTCTTATATTCGCTGCAGCACAAGGGATAGGGCCGGCCTTTGGGAAGCAGGTGGGACTCCCTGGCCCAGCTCACATTTGCTTTGCAGTGGTCCCGGTGGAGACACCTGGCGTGAAGGAGGGGTAGGAGCATGTCTGTGAGTTGCTGTGGTAGGGTGGGGTACAGGGCACTGGCATCTGGGCAAGGAGTCAGCTCACAGCCTTCAGTCCAGGGGATAGGGTGGGGGCAGGGCACCAGGCACAGAAGAAGTGGGAATGGCAGACAAAACTACGAGGAAGCCCCTCCCCTCCCCTCCCTAGTCTTAATAGCTCCTCTTGGTACCTCTTGTATCCCTCCATCCTCCATTCACAGGGAGCTTCCACCACCCCCCTTAAGGATTCTATTCAGGTTCATATCATCAGTTCCAATGTGGAACCCAAATCAAACTTTGCCAGCTTCTCTGTGAAAGGGAATGGAGCCCCAGCTCCAAGCTACCGTGGCAGCCCTCAAGTGCCTGGCCCAGGGCCAGTTCCCCCCGTGGTTTGCCACAGATCTGGGAGCCCATGCTCTCATGTCTTCCAGGCGCCTCCTCGTCCCACCTGGTAGGCTGGAGATGAGCCCAGATCCTGGAAACCCCAGCTAGGCTGGCACCTTGGAAGCTTAGGTGGGCTACTGAGAAGCTCAGTGGGCAAACCGGCAGGAAAGCATGGAGGTTTCTTTGTCATAAGAAAACTGGCCCCGCAGAACACTGAGGATACAGCCACACTGCAGGCTTCTTTAGGCGGCACATAGCGTACATACTTGGGTAGCCCCCATAACTCAGGTATAAAAAGCAGTGTAGCCAGTGGGGCACGATTTAGGAGAATAAAGACATGCCTGGAGGGTGTGTCTATTCGCCCTCTCCAGTTACCCTGCTGTTTTTAGCAGTGTAGTGTTTCGCTTCCTCTCTCCACCGCAGGGAAAGACTCCGGCTGCTGGGAAAGTCTCTGGGAGGTGGGAAGCCGCTGGGAAAGGCACCACCTTTCCCCACTTCCTCCCCACCCCCCGGCCAGAGCCTTGTTTAGCTGCAGTGAAAGGCTCTGGCCTAAGGGAACTGCTGAGGACCTCCCCTGCTGTCTCCCCTCTTCCAGACCCTTTCACTGACACATGTAGCTACGTGCCACAGTGTGGACGCAGCCTGCTTTTCACTGCAGTGTGTAGATACACGAACCCTACATGCCACCACCACCGGTGTGTAATGTAGAGGTAGTGTTAGATTTTGATGAACTGGTATTGTCTGATGGAAAGACATTCTGCCCTGGAACTTCAGACCAGCTCTAGTCTGAACCGTTCTGATGACCCATGCTGGAGGCAGGAGCGGTGTCAATAAAATTCCACATGATAGAATTTCTGCTTTTCCAGTTTTTTTTCCTTTTTAAATTAGGAAATTACATCTAAAACAAATCATAAAAGTAAGTTAAGATTGCAAAGTCAAACACTCAGAAGTTAGGAAATGCCAGTACAGACGCTCCCTGACTCACGCAAGTGTTCCATTCTGGAATGCCTTGCGTAAGTCAAATTTTACTTAAGTCAGGAACTTATACCCGACAATCCGACAATTATGCAAAAAAAAAAAGCATACAGAACTTTTTCCATAAGTGCGGATTTGCGTCAGTCGGGTTTGTGTAACCCGGGGAGCATCTGTATAAATGTTGCCAATTCACCCTCAGTTTAGCCCTTTGTGTATGTAAATTATAATCGTCTTCAATTACATGATCACATACTATCTTTCCCCCACAGGATCCCAGCCTCATTCAATAGACTCTCTCTTTGTTGTGGTTTTGTACAGCGCCTAGCACAACTGGCCTTGATCAATGACTGGGGCCATGAGGCACTATTACAAATAATGAAGATATCTCCTGCACTAGAAGCAAAAAGTATTGCTCTGTCTCTCAGCACCTCCCCTTCTTTCTAAATCTCCCAGTGACTTACCAGTTACTCCCTGATCCTCTTTTCACAGCCTTGCCTGCCAATCTCTTAATACAACTGGTGCCATTTCTGACAGGAACCAAACATTATTCATTTTATTTGTATTGCCATTTCATTTAGTTGCAAGAGATCGTGTTTCTACTGTTACAAGGAGAGCATCCAACTTGCAGATGGAGGAAGGTTCCCAGGCCCTCGATGGGGACATCTCCTGCTGAAAAGATCTCCTCCTGTAGACATGGCTAAACCATCCTATTGCCAGAGAGGAATTTCATCCCTGGCCATTTCCCCCTACCTTTAGGCATCACTGGATTGCACACTAGTACCTGGTATTTTCAAAGACTTTTAACCAGATCTGAAGAAGAAGGGTCTTTTACCCATGAAAGCTTATGCCCAAATAAATCTGTTAGTCTTTAAGGTGTCGCCGGACTCCTCATTGTTTTTGTAGATACAGATTAACACGGCTACCCCTCTGATACTTAACCAGAGGTGAAGACCTCAAGGATCAATCTTACAATAGCTTCATGTCCAAAAAAGCAGATGAGGCGATCCACTTTTTGAACCATCCACTCTATTATCTAACAGTCTAAATATCTAATTTGCTGGCCACTAAAGGGTCAAGAAACAATTTCCAGGGCCCATCAGCACATTGTGTTACAACACAAGCACATCATATCACAACACAGTGGCACAATAAATGCCCTCATGCACAAGTCAGTCCAGCAGACGAGCTCTCTTCGGTGGTGGCCATACCGCACACTCATTTTGGGGTGTCTGCTTCAGATAATTCCTTTGAAATTCCATCTCCCCCCATTTCTCCTCTGTGATGCAGCAAGTATTCCCAAAGCCTGGCTTCTGCCGTGCATTGCCATGTCTAAGGCCGTAGCAGGTTTTGAGCGAATACCCCTTTGCTTCTGAGAGAACTGGCAAAACTCTATGTCCTCAGAAGAACTCCACTCACACAGTGTCGACACTCAGTTCCGATTCCCAACCTGGAAGGGTAACATACCATCAGTGCGTCTCGTCACTCTTACTTCCACAGCAGCAAGCAGCATAAAACCACGTCCAACCATTCCTTCTTAGTCCAGGTTTGGGTCAGCTTTCACAAGCCAAGCATGGTTAGGCCAGAGCAGCATTTAGAATCGTATCATAGAATCACAGACTATCAGGGTTGGAAGGGACCTCAGGAGGTCATCTAGTCCAACCCCCTGCTCAAAGCAGGACCAACCCCCAACTAAATCATTTAGATGAGCGACATTCAAGCAACAACCATGAGGTGTTGATGACTCAAAAGGTGAGCTACTACTGGGAGCACTATGCTACAAGATGTGCTACTCCACATTGGGACATAAAACCAAGGATCTAACTACTCCAAGTGCAGTCATTAAAGATCCCACAACATTGTTTTTTTCCATGTGCCAAGAGAGGATCGGGAAAGCTGAAGGGTTAGTTTATCACAGGGCTCTGCTCCAATTCCATCTCTGACAATTGTATCCATACGAACAAAAGAACAGCTATACAGGATCAGACCAATGGCCCATTTAGCCCAATATCCTGTCTTCTGACCATGGCCAGAGCCAGATGCTTCAGAGGGAATGAACAAAACAGATCAATTTAGAGTGATCTATCCCATGGTCCAGTCCCAGATTCCTACCTACCTAAATTCATATAGTTTCAATTTGATATGTTGCTCTCCACTTCCTGTACTAATAGAGCAGGACACTGAAAGAATCTGCCACATTCCAACTCCGAGTTGGCTGCTAGAGCTGTTTGGAAAATGGATATTTCATCCTGTGAGAAATACTGACATTCCAAATTAGAACAGAAAGTCAAAATATTTTGCAGGACCAAAATTTTTCTTTAAAGTTTCAAATTGGAAATGTCAAAATGAAAAATTTCAAAATTGTTGTTTGAAATGAAAATTATTGCTTCATATTGACATAAAACATCATTTTATTTGGCGGATTTTAAGCCAAAGAGTAAAAATTACATGCCTTTTTATGTCAAAATGAAACAAATTGTTTTGTTTCAAAATGTTGACTCAAAAATATATATTTGCTTTGACATTTCTTGCAGGTAAATTGATTTTTTTTCTTTTTGATGGAATTGACATTTTCTTGCCCAAATCGGTTTTGACAAAACCATATTTTTAGGTGGAAATATTTTCTCCACTAAAAATTTCAACCAACTCTATTGGCTGGGCTACCGTGGGGGGTAAAGAGACAACTGTATGTAGTATGTATCAAGCCTTAATCTGAACCCTGGTCTTTGGATAACACTGAACCTGGACCAAACCACTCCTGATTTCGCACAGCAAAACCCTGACCACTCGGCTTTTGCAAACTCAAAACCTGCCCAATGGAAGGATTGCCTAATGGTAGTCTGTATATTATTTTCATTTATTTGTATTATGGTAGTGTGCCTAGAGGGTCTCCAATGAAGATCAGGGCCTTTATACATGGACACACCATACACATACAGTAAGTGACAGTCCCTGCCCTGTTTACATTCTAGATAGATGAGAGCAGACAAAAAGTGAGAGGAATGTAAGGTACTTAACATGGCTCCATTACCGTAACAGCTGAGTGTCTCACAAGCATGAGCGTACTTATCCTCACGACACCCCTGTGAGGTAGGGCAATGCTATTATTCCCATTTTGCAGATGGGGAACTACCCAGATCGTCTCGAGTTGCAACTCAGTGGCTTAGCCACAAGATCATCTGTTTTCTCTACACCTCTTCTGTGGTTAGTCGCTCAGGGTTATTTAATCTAGATTCTGACTCCATGCCAGTACAGAGCCTGTTTTGGCTGTTCCCAAGTTATAGACCAGGGGTTGGCAACCTTTCAGAAGTGGTGTGCCGAGTCTTCATTTATTCACTCTAATTTAAGGTTCCGCGTGCCAGTAATACATTTTAACATTTTTAGAAGGTCTCTTTCTATAAGTCTATAATATAAAACTAAACTATTGTTGTATGTAAAGTAAATAAGGTTTTAAAAATGTTGAAGAAGCTTCATTTAAAATTAAATGCAGAGCCCCCCGGACTGGTGGCCAGAACCTGGGCAGTGTGAGTGCCACTGAAAATCAGCTCACGTGCCGCCTTCAGCACCTCTGCCATAGGTTGCCTACCCCTGTTATAGACAGTACATTTTCCTTCCTCCAAAATCAGTTCATAAAGTGCTTTGGGATCTTTTGGGAGGAAAGGATCTACACAGTGACAAGCTGTTATGGGACGCAGCCTGGTAGGCAACCCTCCAGGGCATCAACGTTATGGAAAGACGATAGTCTCAGCTTTGCAGTTTGGCGCGAACCTCTGAGGAATGCAGCAGGCACACAAAGGAAGAAGGAGGAAAAAGAACCAGAGGTGGCTCTAAATCACAAAGTTCAGCTTGGAAGCCAAACTTTCCCAAAGTTGAGGGTTGTTTGGAGGCAGGGTTTTGATTCAGGCCCATCTCTAGAGGAAATGCAGATGCACCGGAAGGGACAACGGAAAAATGCTGCGGGGAAAAGGAAAATAGCCAAAACAATCAACTTACAGCTAGTGAAATCCTGGCTGTAGGATTGTTTTGTTTTCCGGGGTGGGGAAGGGCAGCTAATTTAAAAACTGCCCCCAACATTTTCAGAATGCATGAGCAGCACTTACTCAGCAGAAAACCCCAGGTCTCTTAGACTCTAAGGCCAGAAGAGACCAGCATGATCATCTAGTCTGACCTCCTGCACATCGCAGGCCACAAAAACTCCCCCACCCACGCCTGTCGTAGGCCCCTAACCTCTGGCTGAATTACCGAAGTTCTTGAATACTGAATTAAAGACTTCAAGTTATAGAGAATCCACCATTTACTCTAGTGACCCATGCCCCAGGCTGCAGAGGAAGATGAGGCCCTCCCCCGCCCCCATCTCTGCCAACCTGACCTGGGGGAAAATTCCTGACCCCAAATATGTTTTCCATCAAGATACCACGCGAGACACAGCGGTTTCAATTCTGTGGCTGAGCGGACCTAAAAGTGCAAAGGAAATTGGGGGTGGGGGGCACACAGGAGTATGAACCTCACACAAATCAAACCCAGAGGGAAAGTTTGTGCAAAAGCCCTAAAAAGCAAAATCTCTGTTTCATGCCTTACTGGCAGGTAGACATATTGGTTAAAAATCTCCAAAGCATCTAATTCACTGAGGAGTCCAAGTCCCATTGGCACTTAGGGTATGTGGAAGCAGTAGCTTATCCGAACTAGATTCCATCCAACCAGTGCAGGTAACAATAGCAGTGGAGACAGCGCAGTTCAGGTTGTTCAAGTCCAGCTGGCCAGTTCTGAAACCCACACTGCACTGGTGCCCACACTAGCTGGATTCAGGCTAGCCTGAGCAGAGCTTTTGCTGTGTAGACGTATCCTTAGGCTCCTAGGTCATTTACGCACTTTGGAAATTTTTTTTACCAATGTCCCATCTCACAGGACCAAGCTCTGGTGTTTGCAGAACTGGATCCAGACTAGCTGGCAGTGACTGGATGGGGACGGGGGGTGGTTCACTGGTTACAGGTTAGGGGACAGACATGAAACTTGGATTTGGACTTTCCCCAAAGCCTGGTTCTCCTCCTTGGTGGCCCCATTACTGCTGCCGCAGCTATGGGTGCATGAGTCTATGGTTCAGTTATACTTCTTGACTGACCTTTCCTGGCAGATCCATGACAGGAGAGAGCAATAAGGACATGCTTTTTAATTTAACGTCAGTCAATACTAGGACACGACTAATGGACTTAGACATTATACATTCAATAATTGTTTTTAATTAAAGACTTCACTGTTAGCCCACTGAGACACTCCATGTCAGCAGCAGCCATTGGCTATTGATAGGCACCAGTGAGACATTAATTCAAGCCCCTCTGTTTACATTTAGGTTCTTCTATAGCATCCATCACTAGACTATCTAAGCACTGAGATATCAATTCATTTATGTATACACGTTTTGGCTCAGCTACAACAGCAGTGGGGATCGTTATAAGCATCTAGGCAGGGAGCTAGATCTGGATACCTCATGAAAGCACCTTACTTTTAAGATTGTAACCGAGGGGCCCCAACCGAAATTGAGCTCCCTCTGTACAAGGTGCAGTACACGCACAAGTGACAGCCAGCCTCTGGCCCAAAGAGTTTCCAACCTAAACAGACAAAGCATAGGAAGGGCCACAGGGAGATGGAGCGACTTGCCCAAGTGGACTTGCTGAGCTCGGAGCAGAACCCAGGTGTCCTGACTCCCCTCGAGAGCACAGTCCACTAGATCATGCTGTCTCATCCACCTCAGAATTAACTGCCGCTCCAGCATCAGTTGAATGCAACATTTTCAATCTCGTTTGGAGCCAGGCAGCAGGTCACCAGGGTTAAATTAGGACTGAAACCACCAGAATTGCAACCATTAACTTTTTTTTTTTTAATTCTTCCCTTTCCTTTCCTTTGGCAGGGGCACGAGTGGCACTTTAATAGTTAGTTATTCCAAAGGCGGCTGCCCTGGTGTTACATTGCTAAAAACACCCTTCCCCCACCTGGCTCTCCTTGTTTCGACAGCAGGATTAGGTTCCTCTCATTTTATGTGGGGAAGATGAGTGACCCAGTGTGGCCTAAATTACAGCCCTTTGCATGCTGAACTCCTCCGCCACTTACTCTTGTCACAAACAGCACCCTGCAATCCATTTAGGTTCATTTACAGCAGATTAATTTCTCTCTGGCCCCTTGCTCAGCTGTCAAACAGGCCCAAGACAGACAAGAGTTTAGGAACAGCAAGTGCACTTGATGTCAATCACCGCGGCTCAGGACTAGTCTCATACCATCTGGCCCAACACACCACACTGCCCCCTTTAATCCTTCCTTTCCAGAGCTCCAAGCCAGGCTTTCCTTCAAGCACCATGTCTCTGAACAAACCCTGCCCTCTCCTCCCCTCCCTCACTGCTTACAAACAGACAAAAAGCAAATCTTTTTGACTTATTTTAAACATCTTTTCAAACCTTGCTTCACTCCCCCATCCCCATCCATCAATTAGATTTATTTTCTTCAGGTTAAGTCTTAAAGGCCAATTCCTTAACGTAAGGGTCATCCTGACCAAATGGCTACTCCAGCAATTGTACTGCCTGTCCTTCGTTTGCATATCATTACCCCTCATGCTTAGTGGCAACATTACTTTGCTTTTAAGACTCTTCATCTCTCTCTTTTTTTAAACTATAGCCACTCTGCGTTAGGAAGAGAATGGCGAAACGCAGCCCTCTGCCATGCTACCAGCCTGCCACCCACTCTTGTTTCAGCTATACGTCTGGCGGTGGCTGGAGTAAACCCTCCAATTGAAAAACCTGCCTTATGCTACATGTCTAGAGCATGTGGACTGGAGTCAGCGGCAGAGGAGAAGGGCAGCCATGTTGTGGGGCACAGGAATTGTCAGTCAGGGCTCACGATCATCGGGCAGGCATGTTCACATGTCTCCCCACCCTCCCCCCAGGAAGGCGAGCACTGACTTTTGACTCTCGTGGCCAGTTGCTCGTTGTTGGACTTGAGTGAGACAAGAAGATGAGATGGTTGTGATGGAGAATGAAAGGAAAGAGTTAATCCCAAAGCCCAGGTGGGCTTATCTTGCAGCACTCTGCTTCCAACACAGGCCTGCCCAACACCATTATGGGAGCAAACATCCTGCTCTGCCTTACCCGGAGATTTGCTCCCATCACACGAGTTCCCACATTACCCCGCCTCTTCCTGTGCTTTGCTCCCTGGCTCACACCCATGCTGCATATATTATTCGTGCCCATGTTTTTCCTATCTCCCCTGTGCTTCATGGCCATGCTCAGAAGCATGCTGCAGCATTATTGTAGTTAGCAGCAGCGGAGCACTGCTGGCAGAATCAGAAACCTCCATAGAGATCCCACTGAAGAATGTTCTACCACTCTGCTCTGCCCACTGCCCAGGAAAGGTAACTGTGCATAGCATATCTATCCTGGTTCTAAATGGCATTTGCCTGAAAAGCCTGAGAATTTTTCCCCCTCCTGCAATTGGGAGAAATTCACTCAGAATAAGTTCCATCTGCCATTTCCCACCAGAAAACACTACATGCAGTTGTCCTCTTCTTTTGTTGTTTCCTTGTTGCCGTTGCTAGCAAGATGGGGATAGTCTGCAAAGTGCAAAATCATGGAGTCGACCAAGGGTCACATTTTGGCATTCCAGCCTTCAAAACACACACAAATGTCTTCAGCAAAATAGCAGCAGATATCAGACCCTCCAAATCATGACATTTTCCCCTGCGGAACAGCTCTTCTACCTTAGCTTCACAGGTGTCTAAATGTTTATGATGATTTTTAATCTCCCTCTGAGATCTGAAGGTTTAGACTTCTCATAGCAAGAGCATTGTGTGTGGTCCAGTGGCTAAGGGACTGCACTAGATGTGGGTTCTAATCTAGCTCTGTCACTAACCTGCTGAGTAGGCAACACACTTCACCTCTCTGGGGCTCCCTTTCCTCATCCTTCCCTTTGTCTGTCTCATGTGGTTAAATTGTACATAGAGTTGGGCAATAATTTTTCAGACAAACCCTCTTTTGTGTGTGTGTCCCAAAATGTGGATTTCAGGTCAAGCAAAATATTTCACATATTCATGTTGAATTTGACAAGTGGTTTTGGTTAAAGAAAATTCCAAACAAATCAAAACAAAACATTTTGATGTTTTAATTCAAAGTGACTTTTCATTTCAAATCTTACTGCAAGTTCATTTTCCAAAAAGGTAAAACAAAATCTAAAACAAACAAAACATTTCATTTTGGGTCAAACAGAACATTCCCTTTGATCTGAAACAATTTTTTGATGTTTCCAGTTTGCTAAACAAATTGAAAAGAAAATAATTATGGATGCACCTGAATTCCTCCCCCTCCCCAACTTCTTTTAGCAGGCAGCTGTCGGGAGCCAGCATGGAGTCACGGCCCCTCCACCTGCCCTTGGCCGGGCGGAGAGCCCAGAGGATAGGGATATCGCCCAAGGGGTGCTTGGGTCCCCTGCGGGCTGGTGGAGGGCCTGCGCCTACAGCTGCCCAGGCTCCACACTGGTGGTGGTGCCTCAGGGAGAGGAGAAAGGAAAGGGGCAGGGTCCACCCTGGCAAAAAGTGGGAGAGCCCTGTTGTGATGCCACTGGTCAGTATGACTATGTTGCTCAGGGGTGTGAAAAATCCACACCCCAGTGAGACATAGTTACACTGATGTAAGTTTGTAGGGTAGACCTGGCCTAGGTTTTTGTACAGCACCTAGCCCAATGGGGTCCACCAATTAATATACAAAAATACCATAACATTTTTAAACTAAAAAAAAAATATAAAACCTTTTTAAATATTGTCCTGTAATAGATTTTGTTGCTTGTGGAATATGCGATCACACGGTGTTCGTTTGGGGTTATTTTTGTAACTCAAGAGTGGCTTTGCCACACATGAAATCCAGCCATTCCAAAGTCCTGCCAATAAAACTATCCCGCCTTGCTACACCATCCAGTAAACACTGGCCTTCATCGGGAGTCAGAGGGCTGAGTCCCTTTTTGTTTGTGGTTATCATGGATGTGATAAGTGAGACTATATGAAGGGAGCAATCAGGGAACATGCCATTCACTAATGACTTAGTGATGTGTGTGGAAGACTGCGGGATCCTGCAAAACAGCTTTGAACAGTGGCAACATAGTTTTGAGTGGACTGGGCTTAGAGTGAATGCTGGCTATTTCTTTAGACTGAAGATAAGACAACTAAGGCAGGAGGACAGACCATAAAGGGTATCACACGCAAAGAACTTGAAAGAGGGGAAGAATTCAAATACTTAGGGTCTATGATAGATGACAATGGTTCCCATTATATAAAAGGGAGGTATTATTAAATTATTATTATTACTAAAGACTAATGCTCTAAGAGTTAATCAAACTTCTACCAAAACAGCTGTCTCATGGCTCTGCTTGTGACAGACACACACACTCACTCTCCTCACATTCCTGCCCCCAAACACCTTACTTCAACCAATGCTCAGAATGAGGCTTATAAAACCATCTAACGTCTCAGGCATGTGTATAGTCACCATTCCTTTTACAAGGCCGTCAGAAAGTAAAACAAGACATTGACATGAAATACTGATGTGCTCTTCCCCAATCTCCCACATCAGATTGGCAGAGGGGTTTTTCACTTTCCTCTGCAGCATGGGGCATAGGTCACTTCCTGGTTTAAACTAGAGAAAATGGTGGACTCTCTGCTACTTGAAGTCTTTCAATCATCATTTGAGGACTTCAGCAATGCAGCTAGAGATTCTGGGTCTATTACAGGAGTGGGTGGGTGAGGTTCTGTGGCCTGCGATGGGCAGGAGGTCAGGCTAGATGATCATGAAGGTCCCTTCTGGCCATTTGTCCAAGGTCTTGCTGGGAGTCTGTGGTAAAGACAGGCCTCCTGCATCCCAGTCCAGGGCCTTCTCTACAAAACTCTCCTTCCTCTCAAGTTGACGGAACTTAGCATGCTGCAGAATCAGCCCCTGCCTGTTTTATCCTCCTTGCCCATCCTTGCCCCATGTTGGATTGACCATGAGTCACTTATGGGGCACAAGTTGAGGGTTACTCCTTCCTCTTCGCAAGGCTGCCAAGGGGGTGCCCCCACTTGCAGATCTCTCCTACCGCTACCCCTATAGCAATCCACAGCTGCTATCGACACTTCTCCAGCCCCAGTGGAGCTTCCAGCCCTGTTGCACTGCTGGCCCTCTCCTAGGCGACTATCCAGCACTGATGATGCTCCAAGCCCCTCTCTCCCTAGGGCACCTGGAGAGACCCCATTTGTTTTCATTGGGAAGATCCCTGAGCCCCAAAGGCTGTAGACTTTATATTTAAATCTACGCAATTTTTTAAAAAGAGGAAAAAAATAGGAACAATTTTAAGGGCAGGTGGAACTGGCCTCCTGCCAATGTGCTTTATTCTATAATGAACTCTTCTGTTTAAGCCACTTTGCAGACACTTTGGTCTGAACCCAATATCAATAATATAGGTTAAATTGCACACGCTTAACAACATTTAACCCTCTGGGACCATTAGACACCAGCCAGACAAAAGCCTGAGGTGCTGGGTTAGCAGGTGTGCGCTCGGAGACCGGCACCCTGCTGGTTAACTGAAAAGAGAAAAGAATATCTCGACCTATAGCCCAAGATTTAGCATTGCTAGTGATAAGGCAGTCTTCCTCTTTCAGACTGTTTGGATTCCCATTTAAATAGTCAATAATTCATCACTTACAGGGAGCTTGTTAAATGCAGAAAGCAGCAGAACAGAAATTGAAATGGCTAATCCCTTTTAGTTTAATCCATTAACAACAAAATATTAGAGGCAAACGGGAGGGTGGAGAGGTACTTCAGGGGTTAATCTGCTGCAGTTTTCCCCCTCCAGGATGCCTTAGGTCAGAAGTATAGATGGGTTGGATGGATCTAGTGAACATTTGCCCACATCACGAAATCACTGACACCATTGGAAGGCTGGTCCCATATTTAGGGATGGCACCTAGATCTTGGGAAACTTGTGTTAAATTCTCAGCACCACCACAGACTTCCTGTCCTTGGCAAGTCCCTTATCCTCTCTGGGTCTCTGTTCCCCACCAGTAAAATGGGGGAGAACGGCACAGCCCAACCTCACATGGGTGTTATGAGGATACATGAAGGACTGAGAGGTGCTCAGATACTCTGGTAACTGGGGACCTTAGATACCAAGATACAATTGGGTGTAAAGGGCACTGGCTGTAATTTGAAAGAACTAACACTGGCATAACAGGTGGCATTGTCGATCAGGACTGAGGTGCACTGGCGGAGCTACATGAGGGTACGGGAATGAAGCAGCAAGACGTGTTGCAGTCCAGGACTGAGGTGCACTGACAGAACTTGAGGCCAGGGCAGGGCTGTCATGTTGTAGGGCAGGACTTTGCTGCTGTTGAAAGCAACTTGCTTATCCACCTATTCTCCCTCAGATCCATCTCCAAAATGCACTTCCCTCTTCTTACCAGCAGTTCAGCCAGCTCTTTCCACAGGTGCTGATTGTGAGTAGGAACTGAGAGAGCAGAGTGATGTGCTGTTTCCAGTGGGTGTCTATGAGCTATAGAGGCTTGGTGCCCACTATAGACTGCTTGCACACCTGGGGTCTCACAAGCTCTCCCAACAGTTTCACATAGATGTCGAACAATACATGGGAAAGACTGACCCTTGTGGCCCTCCATAGTGGGTCTTTGGCGATGGAAGAGCCACCATAATCATCACGACCCTTGGTGTTTGGTTTGAGCCATTTTAAGGCATGTGTGTTCACACAAGCAAATTTTTGGAGGCTGGACAAATGTATTTGATGATCACCGATATCCAATGGTACAGGGAGGCCCAGCAGGGTGAGGCTGGATGGAATTCCCTTGTCTATGAACAGGAGTAGAGCTGGTTGGGAATTTTTCAATTAAACTTATTTTGAGGGAGAGAGCAAAAAAAAAAAGGTTTTTTTTTTCTGAAAATTTGAAAAACGTGTCATTTTGGTAAAATTTTGTGGTGAAAAAAAACAAAATAAAGCATTAAAATGTCCCCCTTCAACATTTTCAGAATGAAAACCTTTGATTTTCTGTTTCAAAGGGACTTTGGGAAAATTAATTTTTTTGTTTTTATATACTTTTTTAAAAAAATAAAGAGAATCAAAGTCAGCATGAAATGTTTTGATTTTAATCACAATGAAATGTTTTCATCAACCCAAAACACTTTTGGGGGACAGGAGAATATTATTTCATGGCAAATTTTGAATTTTTTTCTATTCCATTTGGCAATGGAAAAAAAACAAAACAAAAACAAAAAACCAGAATAAATGGAAAATCAGGTCCCTGCTCTGCTCTAGACAGGAGAACCTCATCCGCCAAGACACCAAACATTGTTTCTTTATTACTCCCTAGCCTCAGTTACAAGGGTCTAGGACACTAGCAGCTATAAATTGACACAGTGGGCACATGAAGCTCCCACGGACTTTGGTTAGAGTTGAAGGTACTCAGAAGCACTGAAAATCAGCTCTTAAGCATTTTAAATAGGACACCCCCAAATCAATGGCAATGTCTGAAAATGTTGACCTTGGCCCCTCTGTGCCTCAGTTTACCTATCTGTAAAATAAGAATTTATGTTACTTTACCTACCAAAAAAGGGGCATGTGTCATGATACTCAATTAATGCTTGCAAAGCTCTTTGAGATCCTACAGGGCTAAAGAAGTGACCAGTATTAGTGTCAGAGCGATATAGTAGAATGGAATTTGACGGGGTCCTCAGGATTTAAAGCACAATGTTGGGGTGATGTTTGGGAAACGATTAGTTCATCTCCTCCCTAATAACTGTTGTGTTGGGTTTTTGCTTTTTTGTTTGTTTGGTCTTTTGCCTGTGAAATCTATGCTCTGACGCCATTCCAGGCAGCGCTCCAGAACGTAACATTTCTACTGGGAAATGATGACCGCAGACAACCATAGCGTCTACTTAGCAAGAGAAAGAAAAAGACAGAGAAGTGAGTTTTCTTTTAGTTTTTATAAAAGGCACAATAATCTCTCACTTAAAGAGTCGTATAAGTGCTTCTCATAAAACACCATAAAACAATACAGTCCCGTAAAACCAAACACACTGTCAAAGCCACATTTTTTCCTTTCATTAATTTGATCTATTCCCAAGAAGTTTGTAATGGAACATGCGCCAAATGGAGGAGTCTTCCCCTGCCCCTCCTCCTTCCCCCAACTCACCCCGAAGAAACCGAACAAATATACACACACACTGCACTCATTCTCAATTTGTTCAAAGCCGGGAAGAGCTTAAAGACCCACCGGTGCCTCATGGAAAACTGACAAATGTTCTATTTAGAGGAATTTTGGCTGCTTTTTCATATATTTTCTGTGGTTTTCCCTTTCCCCTGCTCAGTATGTGTTTGTTCACTACTGGGGATCGTAGAATCAATGCAGCTGGAGATGGAAAAGGCCCGCTGGGTCATGCAATCCATTTCAGTGCAGTCCTTTCACCAGTGCTTAGAACAGTCTAGTAATAAGCATCCCGAGAGAGAGAGAGAGAGAGAGCTTTCCCTTGGGAGGCTATTCCACAGACCATGCCATTAGGAAGCTTTGCCCTCATATTCAGCCCAAGTTCTCCTTTGTCTAATTTCAGCCCACTCCCGTATCGAACAATATAAGCAAATCCTTTCCTTTCTCAGTATTTACACCCTTCAAACACTAAAACAGTGACCATATCTTTGTCCACCTCAAACTATCCTTTTGTCACTGCATGGCCCAGCTCTGCCTATCCATTCATTATAAAATCAGTCTTCTCCAGCTCTTCATTATTTTGGTTGCCCTTCTCTGAACTCCCTCCAACACAGGAAGTTTTTGACCTTTGCTGTAGATGAGGGTGAAGCAGCTCTTGCTGCTTGTGATAAATAACAGTACTTTGCACTCAGAGATAGCACCTTCTGTCCAAGGATCTCAAAGCACCGTAGGAAAATTAATTGATTCAGCCTCACAGCGCCTCTATTTTGCAGATGGGGAAACCGAGACTTGGAGGGATACATGAATTGCATAAGGCAGCTGAGGAAGTCTACGGCAGAGCCAGGAGTTGAACCCAGTTCTTCTCTTTGTCCTGGTACTTAACCACAAGCCCATTTCTTCCAGCCACGACCCTGACGACACTCCAATCATTGCTGGGAAAGACAGTCAGAATGTCACAAACAGAGGCGGGGGCTTACACAGATGGGAATAATCCCCTGGGAGCAGCTGGAACCTTAAGCCAGAAAGAACCTCCATGACACCAGTGGTCTTTGCGACAAGCAAGCTGATCTGCCCTCACCTGGGAAGGGGGAGCCTGCTCCTGGTTCCACTCTATGGCCTTGCATATGCTAGAAAAATTAGTACCTGTACTACAGCAAATGCCAGCAGAAGTGCAGCAACATAGTGTGAGCAGCCAGTGCTCGAGCGCTTGACCACGACCATCTGAGCATGACACAGTAGTAAATACATCGGAGTCCTGCTTACACTAGCAGTTTAGCACAAGTCCAGCTGCTGCTGTAATACTGCAGTAATTTTTCCAGTGAGTAACCCTACCATGGACAGGACAGGGAGGTTTACACAACTTCAGTGGCACACAGGAGTTGAAAGTACCAGGGCCAGGTAGGTGGATAGGGCCCGTGAACTCTTACTGGACCCACAGGGACCCTCAGAAGGATCTAGGCCCTACGAGACTGCTGGGCCAAACACAGCACGTGAAGGGCAGATTCTTTTCGCAATGGCCAGGGAATGGGAGCCTGCTGTAACAATGCAGGATGGTCTCTCGCACACATGCCCCCCACGGTCTTCAGCTAGCCATATATACACAAGGCATGGGGAGGAGAGCGGGTGATCTTCAGCTCCAAAAGTACAAGTCCAGTCTCCTCCCCAGACACATGCAAAACCATAACTGATGTTTTAGAGGGAGTTAAGCCCATGCATCAAAGGAGGGGACATAAGAGGTGGGAATGGGAGCTATAGGCTAGAAACACAAATGGGGACAGTATTACTCTGCTCTTCTAGACAGGAGCATTCATCTGAGGATCTGGGAATGAACTCTATTACATGCTGGTCTAAGCACGCCTCTTTCTTGGGTGGCAGGGCCAAACTGCTCTCTATTCCATTTGTAAGACCCCCGAATTATGATCCACCAGAGCTGGATCGAAGCTTCCCCCGATCCCTAGGTGTCTTCAGTTCTTCTTAACACTGCTGAGCAAATAAATAAATAAAACAAATCAAAGTTGCCTTGCCATCCCGCTGCCTGCAATGCTCTGGCAATGTGATCCCTCGCCTCCCATTATCTACCCCAATAACTCTTTTATATGGAGTGTGAAATAATTAGGAGCAGCAAAAATAATTTAGGAAACAAGAAGAAACTAATTGTATAAGCTTGTTTGGGGAAAACACAAAGGACAAAAGCAAACCTGGTAGAGATGCTGACAGATACAACACTGGTATATTAAAGCCCACACATGTATTAATAATAAGCTAACTAATGGTCCCCTGCACAATACACAATGAATTTACTGCACAGCAGCCTGCTGTTGCAGAGCGCCATGGCTCTGTGGAAACGCCAGGATCACGCTTTGTCAAGCGGCAGAGTTTAACACGGGATCCAGTCCAATGACTTTGCCCCGTGTTTGGGGAGAGGGAGAGCTTTCATAGTGCTGGAAGGGGAGTCTGAAAACCCGAATCCCAGCTCTGTTACCGACTGATTTCGGTGTCCTTGGGTGAATCACAACCTTTCTGCCCCAGTTTCCCGTTCCCTACTATTATTAACCATTGAGGGCTATTACCATTGAGGGCTATTTCTTTGCAGAAGCACTATGTAAGTGTTCTAACAAACCCTTAGCAAGTTAGGCCTCCACAACTGTTGCTCTGCTGGACACTGTAGCCAGTCACAAATAGTTGGGACCAAATTAATATCCTCCTGCTTCTAAAGCACAGGACTCGACCACTTGGACGCTCTCCATTAGCAATACTATGAAACATCTATGTACATATAAGGCCTTCATTACCAGAGTACCCGAGCAGCTCACAATCTTTAATAGATTTTATCCTCAGAGCCCCCCTGCAAAGTAGGTCATTATTGCCTGCATTGTACAGAGGGGGAACTGAGGCACAGGGTCATAATACCGAGCACTTACAGAGTGCTTTTCATTAGTAGATCTCAAAGGACTTTACAAAGAAGATACTATTTCCCCATTTTACAGATGGGGAAACTGAGGCACAAAGAGGCGAAGTGACTTGCCCAAGATCACCCAGCTGGCCTGTGGCAGACTGGAATAGATCCCAAGTCCCCAGAGTCCCAGTCCAGTGCTCTGGCCACTGCTCTAGATTAAACGACTTGCTAAAAGTCACCTAGCAGGTCTGGAGCTGAGCTAGGAATTGACCACAGGTCTTGTCACTGCCCTATCCACTGGGCCTGCTTCCTACCCTACCAAAATCCTTGCAGAGGATGTCTGCTTCTATCCAACAGAAGTCAGCAGTGCATAGACACACTACTGTGTGTATTAATAAGATGTATTCCTGCAGCACGGTTATGAAGTCAACCCTCCCCCAGCCCAGCATACAATGCCTACACATTTTTATGACATTGCTCATGATCAGACACCTCCTGGGCACTTCTTCACTGTGGTACAAAGACAACCATTTGCTGAGCTGCATTTTATTTGCACTGCCAGAGGGGAAGATCCCGCAGAGTTCTCTCACCTTTTCGAATCTGGAGGAGGAGATAAGGGGTTGGCTAGTGACAGTCAGAGCTTGCACTGGACAGTTGGTGCTCTCCAGTAGCCCACGAAGCCAAATGTGTAGCCTGCGCTGAAGGACGGCTGTGAGGGCTATAGATCGTGAACTTGACAAGCTGGGAGGTGAAGTATGTTGTAATCATGCATGACCACAAATGCCGAGAGGCACCATCATTCTGTCAGCAAGCGTGGTAACCACGTCCACAAGGCATGGCAAAGAGGAATCATGTGCGACACAGATGTCCAACAGAAGAGAACTTGCAGTCTTGGCTGATGCTTGGGTACTACAATGAAGGGCATTGTATAAGAACTTGGATAGATTACATCAGGGCTTCTGAAGCTTTTTGGTAGCAAAAACTGTCTTAATGGTGTCTGTGAATGGGCATGGAGGGGTCCACAAGGGAATGGTATGGACCATCTCCCCCCAACTCCTTCACAGTGTTCTAGTTTTCCTGAGGCAACTGCAGCAACTGCTCACATGGAAGAGAAACACGGGGGAAGTATTTCTGTATTTTCACAGTTTCTTTTCATAGCTGAAAACAAGGAGGAAAAGCCAGCACCATGTGACCAGCCAGTTCTCTGCTGACCACCAATGGTTCACGTACCACAGTCCGAAAGCTGCTGGATTGGGCAGATAGACCTAAAGGTGACTCACTCATATATACTCAAACCAGGTTGTGATACCAAGTAAAGATCTTGGACTTTATTCAACACCTCTTTGCACAGATATCAAATTAAATAGGCAAGGTGCAAAGTGGGTGGATTGATGGGTCTGAGTATATATGCACCACCTTGGAAGGTCTAGCTGGCACTGATACCGCTGAAGGTGGCTATACAATCAGGGAAGCATTCACCTTGGAAATACGTGGTCTGAAGAGCTGAACTGTATCTGAATGTAGGATGCCGAAAAGGAAGACAATCCTGGGCGGTGGAGTCTTGTGTTTCATGCTAAACAATAGGAACTAGATACTGGGACTGAAAGGGGGTTATGGGAAATAACTTCCCCATAAATGGGCAGTTGTGGGGGGGGATTGTACAACTTCTTAAAACTTCATTGATTGCTAAAATGATCAGTTACCTGCATAGCTCATGGTGGGCTTGTTTGAGAGCAGTCTCTTAATCAATTCCATGGCTTGCTTGGATCTTTTGCGTCTCATCCATAGATATTTTATGCCCTCTGCTTTGGCAGCTAAAACAGTCCCATACTTAAATCTTGAAGTCACCATCTCAAGGAAATTTTGCACGTACGATAGATCTCTTTACCCCATCCTGCCTAGGTCTTTAAATCTATATGCTCTTTAAATTACGTGTTTGGGAAGAAAGTGCTTAGGACACTCTGGGCACCCCCACAATAATAAAGGATATTTTCTCAAGAATAAAGGACATTAGTCTAGATAACCCAGCCAAATTCTAATTTGAGTTTGCCTACCTAAATTCCTCCTGTGGTTTCAATGGGATACAGCACCCCTTTTCAGTGCTCTTTCCAAACTGCTGGGTAATGTTGCGGTTTGCTGCTAAACAGCTATAGCCCATCACCCCAGCGGTGGCTGAATGTCAGTAGTGGGCCAGAAATTTCCTTTGTGTATACATACAGTTTTGTAATGCACTTTGAGATCAAAGGTGCCAGTAAAATGTCTGGCTATTATGAAAGCCAAGCATTTCCTCAAAGATCACTCCCTGTCTAATTACATCTCTGTGCTCTTCTGAGAAAATCTGAAAGGTGCCCAGAGCAGAACCTCATGGCATGGTCTGACACTGGCAATGCTGTTCTTATTATTTATCTTTTCAGGGCTGGACGTGAACTTGCATAGATATGGGACGGAGGTGCAAGTGCACCAATGCAGCGATCCACCACACCTTCCATCACTTTACACGTAACTGAACACTAAGCCTTTATAAATGATACTTGCCACTTTCCAATCTGAAGAGAACCCAGTCGACCTCAGCTCTTGCTCAAGCCAGAACCCGGGGCACAGGCGGAGGTTTGGATGAAGGCATGTTCACTGGAGCTTTTCCTTCTGAAAGTTTTGCCACTTGCTTGCTTCTATGTTCCCCTCCCCTGAGAGGCTGCAGGTATGTTGCAGGATGGGTGGACTGGTGATACAGGCATAGGGTATATTAAGCGACATATCAAAGGTTACTCAGAAAATCTGTGGCTAAGTGAGGCATAGAACCTGGCCACCTGAATCTCAGTCCACTAGACCAGCCTTCCTCCCGGGTGAGGCCTGCCCTTTTGTCACCAAAGGCCCTGGGTTCAAGCTCCACTGAGGGCCATGGTGTCTGTACATATGTGGCCACAGTTTGTTAAATCTGTCAGTGGGCAGGGAGTGGGAGTGAACTCAGAGCCCCATGTCCTAGGCTCTTATTTTAACTGTTCTAACAACATTTCTCCTTCCAACTTCTTCCTCAGGGCACCACAGAGTTTTCTTCCACCAGCACAAACGAGATTCTGTGGGCTCTTATTAGGGAGTTGACTAACGTTAATAAAAATCACAGCCTCCCAGCTTTTAAATATAGGCAGGAGGCTGGGGACCAAATAAGAAAATGATGAGAGTGAGACGCTCTGAGAAATCCCAGAAAATCCAGTCAGAAAAAAACAAACGTTCTGACTCTGACTAAAAGGTGACTTCTCAGGCTTCTCGTTTCCATCCAGCTCCTATGTACCCAGAAGGAAACAGAATGTAAGTCTCCCAGCCCCGGTTTTGTAGGTAATCTTGACAAAATGTTTTCTGTGCTGCTGCCACCTTCCCCCTTAGAAGGGGAAAATGTCATTCTGCAGAGGAAAACATTCAGATGAGAACTTGACCCTTAGCTCAATATCAGCATCTCCGCAGGTGGGAGGTGAGACTAAGGGGAGCTTCATCAGATTCTAGAAACCTCCTGGAGTAATTACCATCTCCATAGCAACAAAGCAGGGACATTGGGGGGGAGGGAGGGAAAGACCAGGACTAAAAAGTGCACAAGTTCCCACCTACATGCTTTGCTTGGCTGTCAAAGGGACACAGGCAAGTGCTTGACAGCCTGTTATGGTGAAAGGTGAGTGGCTGGCTGTGTGGCCTGGACATCTCATCCACCAGATTCCAGACGGAGACCCACCAAACTCATTGCACGCAGGCCTCTGACCAGTCATCGCACGGTAAGACATGAATTCACTGCAGCTGGATTCTAGCTACTCACCTAGAGCTCTAAAAGGCTCCACAGACCATCAGTGGCTCCCCTGTATAACACATTACATTTTCCCATCTGCAAAGGGCAAAGCCCAGGCAGCGTCTCTCCAGCTCTGTGACCTTTCACTCTCTATCCCAGTGGGAGTACCCAGCTGGACGGCTACGGAGCTGGGCAACAGGGGAGGTGGGAAAGCTGGCAGGAACATTTCAATTCCCTCAAATCAGCATTTTCCAATGGAAAAAACTATACCACTGGCGATTTTTCAACCTGCCCTAGGTTTCATCTCTGAGCTGGGCTGGCCAAAACTTGGTACATCACCCCTGGCCATGGGTTTAGATGCTTTCTGATCACTTGGCCCCTGGCTTCAGCACAGACACTTTCATCAAGAAACAGGGGACGTGGCTTGCACGACTCCTATTCAATTTCGGAGGCCTGCCCTATCTTGCCCCCTCTGCTGCAATGGCCTCTGTGGGTCATCATGGGGCTGCAAGATCACAGGGGTATCCTGGTCATGCCTCCCCCTGTCCTTGATCTGCCCCAACCTATCCCAGAATGCACCCTGCACCGTGGGGCCTGATGTGGTTGAGAGGGGTCTAGGAGCCACAAAGAGGCTATTGGGCAACACCGATTCAAGCCTAAATCACGATTGTATGGATCTGATATTTAATCTATTTGCAGAATTCCTTCGCAGTACCCTAAAGAGCTACTAGGGGGAGTTAACGATTATTTCCTTTACGATCCTAAGGTTGAAGTGCGCAATATTTTTAATCTCAGCCCAGGGTGACAAATACGTGTCAACCCTCAGTCCCAGGTTTGGGATTGTAAACCATTGCCCCGTGATTTTTATTTCACTTAAAAAAGCTGTTCAGTTCTGTTTAATTGGACCATGTGGAAACAAAGAAAGTGCCTTTTAAAAGCATATAAATAAATTTTCTATGTTACGGTCCAGAGAAAAAGACATCAGAAATATCTTTCTGAGCCCACACGATGCATTCATTGTTCCAGCGCTGAGCTCTAATTTTAGAGATGTTTACAAATTTCCATCTTCTAGAACTCAAAAAACACAGACATTACAGCTGCATTTTGCGGCCTCTCTCACTGTGAATTCTTATTGTTGGAGAACTGGAGGTTTTCATCCGTATGCAAAGCAATTAGATCAGTCATGAAACTGCAAAGATGTGGTCTGTACAGCTCATCCAAAGATCTTTTCACCACAGAAGATTTTTCTCCTGTCTCACCCACCTCGCTGCCTTTGACCATTGCACATTTACATGTTTTGTGGGAAAAAAAAAGTCTTAAATTTTACTTCGGAGTTTAGTGCTCCTGACAAGTGACAGAGGTTGGATTGACAGCCCGGGAGAATGGTGTCGTATTTCTCCAGAGACTAGATACAGTCTAGGCACTCATAGAGCAAGCTACCATAACAGTAATACCTGCTTATTATACAGCACTTTTCATCAGCAGCTCTCAAACCATTTTACAAAGGAGGTCGGCATCATGGTCTCTATTTTACAAGTGAAGAAATAGAGACCCAGAGGGGAGAAGTGACTTGCCCAAGATCACACCCAGGAGGCTGGTGGCACAGCCAGGAATAGAACTCAGTTGTTCTGAGCAGAACAGCGTGGATAACTGATTTTTCAGTTCACTGCAGTGTGGTTGTAGCCAGGTTGGTTCCAGGATATGAGAGAGACAAAGTGGGTCCATCTTTTATTGGACCAACTTCCGTTGGTGAAAGAGCTCGAAAGCACGTCACTTCTGCCAGCCGAAGTTGGTCCAATTAAAGACGTTACCTCACCCACCTTGTCTCTCTTTTTCAGTTCGCTGGCAGTTCCCAAAAAATAACTACGCCAATGGCAGAGGCTCTTCTGTCGGCACATTAGTGCCGTCACTAACGGACTATAGCAGCCCTGTAGTGGTGGACATGCAGACAAGCGCCTAGTGTTAATTACCATGTGTTCGCTAACATGAGGCCAGAACACACCTTTTTTTCTTAAAGCAGATGCACCCATAACTAGTCAGGGCTGGTCTACACAGAGTTTGCGCAATGATCTAAATAGGTGCAATCCCCTCATAAGGACACACTTCTATTGATTTTAAAGAGTTTATTTTGGACTAGCTTACTTCAGTCAATTGAAATCAATAGACGTGTATGCACAGTAGGTGGGTACAGTGAGTTAATTACATCGGTTTTTAAACTGTGTAGGTTAAACCCTGAATCTCTCAGCAAATCAACATTCTAGGCAGTAGCATTAAAGTTGTTAACTCTGGTGATCAGCGGTTGGGTTAGCCTCGCCTGGGTTTGAATAGCCACACTGCAAAGCCCTACCCACATTCCTGTGTTTCCGCATACACCTGGGAGCCTACCCCATGGTTCTTTGTGCTGAGACACTCTAGGATTCGTTCCCAGTTATTTACATCAACTACAGGAGAGCTTGGACTGTCTTCGAGGGAAACAGTGGGAAGGATATCAGAGGACTATCAGCTTTTGAGTGATCTAACTTGTGCTCTCACTGCAAAGTGAAATTCCAACCCAAGTTAAAGAGGAGGCCGGGGTGTTACCCACACCTCCAGGCAGGTCATCTAGGCCAGGCTTAAAACACCTCCAAACCCAGGTCAGAGGTTTTTTCTCTATGGAAAAAAGTGAGTCGGGGGGCTAAAGACTAAAACCCAGTGTCCATCTTAAGTGTACAGTGTAGACAGAACCAAAGGGTTTGTCTTCACTGCACAGATAACCAGAGCTCCTACTCAGAGGTTGCCCCTAACCTCTCCTCCCTTCCACACACAAAACGCTCTCACCCAAGTTTAATGGAGCATTTAACTCAGGCTCGCTGATCCATCTGGGGCTACAGACTGAAGTCGAGTGAGGCTTTCTCCCAGGCTGGTAACCCACCCGCTTTACAGTGCGGATGTAGGCTAAATCCTGAGCTGCTGATGGGTCCTCCAACGCTTTCCCACAATTCCACCTGTGCGCTCAGAAGAACAGACAGGTACCCACACAATCCACTGGGAAAGAATCACAGAGCAGCTCAGCTGACTTTAGCACAGAGCACATGGGACAGAGCCCCAGAAGTCCTAGTGACACACCAATGGGCATGGCACCAGGGAGGATCCAATAACTCAGATAGGGCTTTGCAGTCTGGCTGATCACACGCTGACTAGGATTAGAAAAACACGCCTTCTGGTGATAGACTCAAGGAGCTCCATGTATTTAGTTTAAGAAAGAGAAGGATGTGGGGTGATTTGATGACAGTTTATAAGCAGCTAGCCGGGGTACAAATGTTTGATCACGGGCTCTTCGATCCAGCAGAGAAAGGTATAACATGAGCCAATGAATGGATGCTGAAGCTAGACAAATTCAGACTGGAAATAAGGCGTAAATTATTGGCAGTGAGGGTAATTAACTACTGGAACAATTTACCAAGGATCATAGTGGGTTTTCCATTTTTAAATCAAGACTGGATTTTTTTTTTCTTAAAAGAGCTTCTCTAGGGATTATTGTGGGGCAGGTCTCTGGCCAGGGCTATACAGGCGGTCAGACGAGATGATCAGAATGGTCCCTTCTGGCCTTGGAATCTATGACTCTATGAACCCAGGTCCTCAAACGTGAGTGCTAATCAGCCGAGTTAACACTGCAACAGGGACATACCCTAGGACTCCCTGCCTCAACCTGGAGGGTCACCATCAAAAGGAAACCCATGCTTGAGTCAGGACGTTGTAAAGGAATAGACAGAGACCATCTAAAAGAGCCGGAAACTGATTATGGGTAACATTACTTCACAGTGGGTGTATGAGGAAGGATATTGATGAAAACATGCAACTGCTCTAAAGCTGGTCAGAAAAAAGAAGTGAGAGAAGTTTCACAAATTTCACCCACCACCCTAAATTTCATGCTGTTTTTCCATAAAATAGTCATATTTTTTCCCTGAACAGAATTTCAAAATGTCAGCCAGCTCTATAGTTGGTTACAAATATTGTCAATGTTTCCCCCTAATTATTTGGGGGAAATTCAAACTTTTCAAAAATTTAAACTAGCTCCAGCCCTTTCCACTGATCTTTCGGCACTGTCCATGAGAAAGCATTGCACAGATTTCATCACTAGGTAATCCCCTTCCCCCCTCGCCCCCCACAAGACCACCACTAATATTCAGTCTAAATTTTCATTGCCTTGATTTCCTCTCATTTATGGATCGCCCTAACCAATTCCTCTCTTACACTAATCAAATGCATGTAGAAGGCAATTTATGGGGATGGTAGGATGGAAGAACAATGTAAATAAATACTTCACTTTTATATAGTGCTCTTCATCAGCGGATCTCAAAGCACCTTACAAATGAGGTCAATATCATCATCTTCGTTTTACAGATGGTGAAAATGAGGCATAGAGAGGGGAAGTAACTTGACCAAGGTAACCTAGCAAGAAGTGACAACATTGGTAATAGAACCCAGAGCTCCTGGTTTCCCTCCAGTGCTCAATCCAGTAGGCAATGCTACCTCCATACTAAATGGATACTGTAATGGATCCCGCACTGATCGGGGATGCAGCAGAACTGAGTTCAGTTCCTGCCCCAGCCGCAATCTTCTTGTGTGACCCAACTTGCTTTATCACCTCTCCGTCTGTAAAATGGGGATAAAACTTTCCCTCCTCACAGCAGTTTTGTGAGGATAAAAATCCATCAGTGTCTGTGAGCTGCTCAGACACAGAAAGGGTTGAAATGTCCTATTGCAAAAAGTGATGATGCGCTTTTTTGTTTGTTTTTTTTTATGAAAAGTGGCTTTAAAAAAAATCCTCCTGGAAAATGTCCATTTTCCTCCAAGTTTTCTTAGGTTTTCATGATAAAACCAATTCCCACCCACCACAGTTTTCCACATCTGAAAACCAAACATTTTCCAGCCAAAACCAAAGAAAGCTGGGTTTCAAATTTTCAACAACCCCCCAAAACTTACTGTTTTTTATTCCTGTGCATCAGCTCAGCAGCAACGATGCAGCCAAATTAAGTCTTTCCACCGCTTTCTGTCTTGTACCAGCTTCACTGCTTTGCTCATCTTTGAACCTTTTATTCTGGGGGTTTCCCAGCCAAGACCAACCTCCCGCCCCCCCAAAAAACGGTTTTCATATTTTCATTAAAAAACAAAACAAAAAACCTTAGAAGGAAATGTTTGGCCAAATACAAAATCTTGGGTTGTCCCCCACTTTGAAAATAAAATGATTTCTGACTAACTTCTGTAGTGATAAGGGCCATAGGGGTAACTAGATAGGATAGAAAAGAACATGCCATTTCCACATAAATACATTTCATTCTAATCATCTGAATGTACTACAGACAGTTGGTTTAAAAAAACAAACAAAAAACATTTCACCTATTCTTATCATTGGGAGAAAATGTACAGCCCAAAGGTAACCAGTTCCAGCCCAAATTACCTGCACGTCAACTCCGTGAGCCTTGGAAGTGCAGAGATAAACATTGGCATGTTTTCTTTCATACCATCATGCAGCAGTTTGTATAGCTGTATTTTTGAGCGAATACAGCTGCCTTCTTCACTAATTAAGGCTTCGGAGAGTGTAATGCAAAACTGTGTGATTTCATTGCATGGCAAAGGGCCAGCATAATTTGTTCCAGATACACAAAAGAGATTTGAGTTGCAGATTATCTGGGTATATATAGGGTGCGACTCATGCAGGTGTGCAGAACTGGGAGGGGAAAGTATATTCACAGAATGCTCAGAAATCAACCCATTGGAATTTCTTCCAGTAACTGAACCCCATGAAGTTTAAACTCCATTTACATGCTGTTCCATTGTAGCAAACGTTAACTAAGCAGAACAGGGGAGAGCAGATGCAATACATACTTAGAGACACTAGAAGGAGCTTCAGAAAGGAATCAGAGAAGACGACGACTGGAAAATGACATGGGAAAGAGCGATTAAAATACCTAGTTTAATCCCACTGACAACAGCTTAAAACACCTGTCCCACTAAACCTGGTTGGTGGCAGGAGAAAGAATTTGAATCATGTCTTTCCTCTCCTGTTTCCCTTTTGTGCAGCATCCAGCCAATTAAATTATAGCAGACAGATTCTCTCCTAACCAGAAGAAAAACTGCTTGCAATTATAAAAGGGGATCATTCACAAAATAGCTGCTCCATACTGAACAGTGGGCACACAGTTTGCACGTCAATTAAATACCTCCCAGACCAACACCTCTGTGATAAGATACATCTGAACAACTCAGGAGTAGGAATATTCACTACTCGAATCAAAGACATAGTCCTGGACAGCAAGCCAATCACACCACTCACCCACCCAAGTGAACAGAAGGTCTCAAGAATCCCTAGCAGAATGTCACCTACACAGAAAAACACCAGAACTATTGGTTCCAGAACATCACCCCAGTCCCACCATCAGTGATGGTCCGTTGCCTATGAAAGCAGAGACACACCACCCAATTTACACAGATCAACAGGAGGACAACATAACGAATGTGAAAAAGCTACTAAATGTAACAGATAGGTAACACCCAAATCTGAATTCTGGACATACCGGAAATCAGTATTTATAACATTAGGAACATGACCTCTTTTATTCTAACACAGCTGGACCACACAAGGTTTATTCTCCTCAGTCTTTAGAAACAAGCCCCAAATTTCAGACTTTGTTCAGAAAATATCATGATGTGACATGATCATATTATATGAAGCACCGGTAAGGCAGAGGTGCCCTTCCATATTGCCTCAGTGGGGCTACTAGGTCACTAAAGACACAGTAAAATGTCAATACTTTGGTGTTCTTTAATTTCTCTCAAAGATTTTGCAAAACACATTGGTCCTGCAAAGAAAGGCCAAAGACACCTGCGAGTCAAAATATTCAGAGACATCCTACACCTGCACTCTGACGTGTACCATTGTGCTCTTAATACACCACCCACCTATTCTGCTATTATGACCAAGATTATTTCCCAAGCATCCAGTCAGAAATCAACAGCTTTCAAGAACTGAGTAGAATTCTTACTCATGAAGACGAAGGCCCACACAGGCTGAGAACCAGACTTCATCCCCGCTGACAGAAATAAACATACTATGGAGATGACGTAGACCACAAAAGCAGAGCCACAGCTTTGACATCATCATCATCCTCAACTCAAATGGAAAGATGATACTAAGTTGGTACAAAAGCCTGGGGATATACATTCTCAGTGGGAAAAGAGTCCTTAGGCTGGTTTATGCATAACTACGCAAAGGGTGACTGGATGACGGACTGTTGCATACTGAACCTAGATTTCACTGAAAAATGCTCTTGTAAAACTGATCCAAAAATGCTGACAAATCTTTTTTTGGAGGGGAAAAAAAGCTTTTTGACCAACACATTTTTTCTCTGTGGAAAAAAAATCATTTTGATCAATATGTTTCAGCTTTGTGTAAAAAATAAATATGAAAACTGAACAACTGCTGGTTTTGGTTCAAATTGAAATGAACATATTTTCTTTATTGAAAAACTCAAAATTCCAAGAAAATCATTTAATGGTGTAATTTTTTGTTTTGTTTCTTGCAAAAATTTTCACTGAAAATACTTACTATTTTCCACCCAGCCCTAACTAATAGTTAGTTTACTTACCAGACCATAGCCAACTTGTCTTGTGTTTCAGCAAACGCCATCGCACTATTAAAAATCTCTAAACATTACCCAAGAAACATATCTGGACACAAGATCCAGAGGGACAATACAAGAAAGACCATCAAACAGCAGTCATTGAAAAATCTAATGAATATGTTTCTAAATACTATGACCAAACAGCAAATGACATTAACAGTGCTATAAAAGACTTCCATAGAGTTCACAGCAGAGCAGCAAAGCAATTCCTACCCACTCCACCAGCAACACAGGATTGCAACTCAAAGAGGAAAAAAGGGAAGAAAAATGAACCACTACACACTAAGGAAAAAAAGGGAGAGAACTCTCCTACTTAAAACACAAAGCCCTATGTGACCCTAACCGACACACATCTTACCATGACACACCGCGGAACTAGAAATCAATGCTTCAACAGAAAAAATAAGCAGCATGATTTTCAAAACTGCTGAGCAATGAGACGTCCCTATTGATTTTAATGGGAGTTGCTGGGTGCTTCATATTGAAATGCCTAAATATAGACCTAAGAGTCTAACTTTAGGTACCTGGTTGTTTTTTTAGTATCTTGGCCTCTATTCCTTTCAGATGAGATGTAAAACCCAGAGGTCCAGATTGCCTCTGCCATCAAAGATCCCATTGCATTCTTTGCAATAGTAGCTTATTAACCCCGAAGGCCTCACTTTATACCTTTTATCTATTAATATTTGTACAGCATCTCATGTGTGTCTAGGGCCTAGCACAGTGGGGCCCCAATCAGAAACTGGAGCCTATAGGTATTACTGAAATATTAATATTCATACAGCGATGCTAAATATTAAATCATAATTTATTCCCACTGCATTTTCAATCCGGTCTGGCATTCATCTTTATTCCCAGCACTAAACTAATGAGCGTGTCACAATGCATTGTTAAAGAGCTGCTACTTTCCACCCCAGAGGTAGATGCATTTCAGTACTAGGTGAATTTATCTGGTATATATTTTAGATCCTTCCAGATGAAAGGAATCCTGGAAATGTCAGATTATATTACTACTTAGCACTCACATAGCACTTCCACCCCATCTTCTAAGTGATTTAAATATGTTAACGACTGACATTATCTGATTGAGAATCGCCTATCGCACTATGGGTGCTATGCAAGGAATACATAAAATTAATAATAATAATAGCGAATTAATTGCATTGTGTTATTTAAGACATCGTCACATTCGGTGATAAGTATTTCCAAACAAGCGTGGTGCATTATTTGACAAAAGAGGTTCCAATCAGCCTTCATTTACCCGCATGCAATCTCACTAACCTCATTGTAAACAAGGGCAGAACTGAGCCCCACTCCAGCTCAGGAAACCATCCCTATTCAGCACAGCACATAAGCACGTGCTTCACTTCAGGCACATGCTTAAATCTCATTCAGTGGAAACCAAGAACATCATGAAGGATTTTCCTGAATCGGGGCCTTGTTGAGAGGTTTGGCTGCTCTAAAGTCCAATACTGCAATGCAGCAGCAGAAGGCATTGAAGATATTACTAGAGTTGATACTCTACTTGATGGACAACCTGGGGTGGTTTAATTAAAGTGTCCAGTTTTCTTAGGTATTTGGCTTTCCATTACCGATGAGGCAGGGGGCAGGAGCTACATATATACTGCCTTATCTCATGGCACCATTGGTTACTTTACAGCATTTGCCATCCTGGATCTTCATCATTTATACTGCAGTCCTCACCTGCCTTGAATAAAGAGTAGACATTGACAAGCCAGCTGATGTGAAATAAGAACCCATCCGAAACATGCCCAAATTAAGTTCACTCTGAGGTTCAGAATTGCATGGGTAACTCTGTGAAAAGGATTCTAGATTTTCACATTGCATCTGGATACCATCCCACAGCAGGATACCAGCAGGTATCACTGGAACCAAAAGATATTAGTTGCATTCTAATTACTGAACTACCAATTAACCACTTCTTTGGGACCTGACACAATAGTAACTGAACACTGTACAAATCTCCGGAGTCTCAATCCAGTAAGTGAGTGAGTGTCAATCAGAAGACCATCCGTTCTCTTAAAATTCCCAAACCATTTTACACACCTTAGGGTATGTCTACACAGCCCAAAAAAAAGCCTGCAACAGCAAGGCTCAGACCATGAGTCAACTGGCTCGGGCTTGCGTTATGGGGCTAAAAACAGCAGTATAGATTTTCCTCTCCGGCTGAGTTGGGTTTCAGAGGCCCAAGTGGGAACGTCTACATTGCTGCTTTTTATCTCTGTACCATGAACCTGAATCATTTGTCCCAGGCGCTGAGACTTGCTGCCATGTTGTTGTTTTTCTTTCAGTTTTTTGTTGTTGCTGGTTATTTGTTGTTGTGGTTTTTGCTGTGTAAACAAACCCTTAGACTGTCAGTACTAATCCAAATCTTGGTCAGAAATCTTAAATTCTCATTCAGGATTATAGAATCATAGAATATCAGGATTGGAAGGGAACTCAGGAGGTATCTAGTCCCACCCTCTGCTCAAAGCAGGACCAATCCCCAACTAAATCATCCCAGCCAGGGCTTTGTCAAGCCTGACCTTAAAAACCTCTAAGGAAGGAGATTCCACCACCTCCCTAGGTAACCCATTCCAGTGCTTCACCACCCTCCTAGTGAAAAAGTTTTTCCTAATATCCAACCTAAACCTCCCTCACTGCAACTTGAGACCATTACTCCTTGTTCTGTCATCAGGTACCACTGAGAACAGTCTAGTTCCATCGTCTCTGGAACCCCCTTTCAGGTAGTTGAACGCAGCTATCAAATCCGCCCTCACTCTTCTCTTCTGCAGACTAAAACAATCCCAGTTCCCTCAGCCTCTCCTCATAAGTCATGTGCTCCAGCCCCCTAATCATTTTTGTTGCCCTCCGCTAGACTCTTTCCAATTTTTCCACATCCTTCTTGTAGTGTGGGGCCCAAAACTGGACACAATACTTCAGATGAGGCCTCACCAATGTTGAATAGAGGGGAATGATCACGTCCCTCAATCTGCTAGCAATGCCCCTACTTATACAGCCCAAAATGCCATTAGCCTTCTTGGCAACAAGGGCACACTGCTGACTCATATCCAGCTTCTCATCCACTGTAACCCCTAGGTCCTTTTCTGCAGAACTGCTGCCCAGCCATTTGATCCCTAGTCTGTAGCAGTGCATGGGATTCTTCCGTCCTAAGTGCAGAACTCTGCACTTGTCCTTGTCGAACCTCATCAGGTTTCTTTTGGCCCACTGTGGAACAAAACTGAGTTCTTAACACGGCTTTGCCAACTTGAGTTAAAATAGCAGTGAAAACATAGAAACTCTGCTTTTAACCCAGGTTAGTAGCTCAAGTCAACCCCAGGTTGCCCTAGAAGCTTGAAATCTAGCTGCTAACCCAAGTTAAAAGCCAAGCGGTCATGTCTTCACTGCTATTTTAACTCGAGTTAGGTAACCTGAGTTAAGAACACCCTTGGTTTTTATTTGTTTTTTTGTTTTCCAGTGTAGACATATTGTACTCTCACGGTCTCTGCTGAGACATTGATCCCATTGACCCTACTGGATTTTCACTTGAGTAAAGACTGGGTTGAAACTTCATGCTTCAGCCTCTCTCGAGGTTCACCTCCACACTAATAAAAAAACAACTAACAAGAAAAGTAGGACCTACAATAACTACAAATTAAATGCAAAGGTACATTGTACTGCATACCCCAGGCATTCACATAGCTCTGGTTGGGAAATGATTTTCACCCCTTCATGTAAATTAAGATGAAACACCAACTTTTCATTTTCAATTACTTTTTTTTCCCAAATTTGTTTTGACTAAACCTCAAATATACTATTTGAAAATGAAACACATGCATGACAATTTTGTTTTCAATAAAACAATCAGCTTGACATTCATAATCATATTTATCTTCAAAACTGGACAAGGATTATAGCTAGTTAGCTGGATACCATGCCCATGGATCTACCTGTAACTTCAGGGGCTTCTTGGAGGAAAAAAAAGGATTGGGATCCAAAATTCCTATTTCCAAACATATACAGTAATCCAATAAGTGGTTATCATACTGTCTATTTAGCTTGTCTGCTTGATACATTGCTGTCTAAGCTACATTACCACTGAGATACATTGGGTGAAATTGCAGCCAAGATCATGTTACATAATGCTTAATTGTTTGATACTGAAATACATGGCATTCAATCTGCCCCTATATCAGACAACTGGAGGCTGTTTATTTTAAGGACTTGAAATATAATATAGGCTAGGAGTACACCACCACTGCTTTTCTTTCTTTCTCAAGCAGCACGCCAGTGACTTTTGGACTCATAGACCATCTGTAAAACGCAATGTACTGCAAGGACAGTGGATAACATCTGTATAGCAGCCTTCAACTTGAAAGATCCCACAGGAACAAAACTGAAGTACAAATGGATGACTCCACCCGTCACTGAATTGTGGGCATTCATGAGTTGAAACACGGCAATGGTACCCAGCACAAATAATAAAGTATTTTAGTCCAGGATCTGAAGAGTCTTATCCCACTGACCCAGCTAGGGGAATTTAGGTAGGCAACATCTAAAAACATGAGATGGAATTCGTTCAGGACTAACATTCTGAGACAAAGTGCCATCGCTTCTTTAGTGGCCATTGATTGGCATGGCCTTGTTTAACATATCACCCAGAGAAGGGCACTTCCAGGAGCACTGCGCCAGTGAGTGCCACGCTGGGATATGGAGGGAAAAGTGCTATCTTTTCCATCACCACTTCCCACAGCATCCCTTACAAGTCTCCCATGCAGGCACTGACCCAGCCCAATGCTACTTAGCTTTGACAAGCTAGCATGGCCGCAGGTAGTCAGAAACACAGGTACCTACTGCGGGGCTGCAGAATACACACATATTCTGCATGTGAGTGCTCATGTCTCAGCTCTCCCAGTGTACTGCTGGCAGCATGGATATTACCTCTAAGATAAATGAATAAGAGTTTAGGTCTTATTGGATTACAGTTTATTGAACTTTATAAATTCCAATTAACAGACCCCTGAGCAATAAGAGACATGTAGTGTACTCTTCATTTTATAGTGCAATTATTACTGAGTTTATCCTCAGCTGAACAGGAGGTATTAACGGATAAAACATGGGAAAGAGGACACACTAATAGATAGAGGCAGATATTGGAGACAAGAGATAAACAGATACAACTAGGACCAAACGTGCAAGGGAAGGAACAGTTTGCCAGGCTTACTTCATTGCTTATATTACTAACCAAGACAACTACAGGAAACAGATGAGAGACAGGTATGCAAGGGAACAATTGCCCTAGATATGTTAACAAGGGTGGGGGGATAGATAAGATTCATAAATGGGTTAGGGGTTTTTTGGTCAATTTCACAGCTGCTCTAAAGACATGGGCATCAGATAAAGAATTCTCCTGATTCAGTATTTTGCCATTGTGCAAAGAGATCCAGGAAATGCTTCGTAATCTCACCAGAATGAAAAAACGTTCAAGGTGTTCATCCATCAGCTTATGGATGTAAATAAGATGGAAGGCGATTCCTCCCCCCGCCCCACCATCCGAGCCGCTAATACAAAATCCACACCAATTCGGCTCTGTTAAAAGTCACAGTGAAGGGAGATTGTCGAAGCAGTGCTGGTACAGTTCTTTCATTTCCCTCCCCCGTTCCCAGTTTTTGATTTATTGAGCCTGTTCTGACTTTGTCTTTTTCATAGATAAGAAAAGTATGTATGTATATAAACTCCAGCAGTAACTAACTACATTGATCCAGTCTTCATGATTTCATTGCTGAGAGTCTGGGCTCTCCCTGCTCTGACTTTCATTTGTTATATATTTATAAGAGCTCCCCAGCCTGTCTATTTCTGGTATTATAAAGTGCTCTCATGCACATCTGTTGCCATGAGCTGTAACGAGAAGACCTTTGAGATGTTTTCCCACATGCCTGACTACGACGCTGTTCTGCTGTGGTAGTGGCATTATGGTAGCACTTGGAGGCCTCCAACTGAGATCACAGCCCCATCGTGCTAGGCGCTGCACAAACACATAGTGAGAGAGAATGCCTTCCCCAAAGAGTTTACAATCTATACGGACAATACAAAGGGTGGGAGGTAAAACAGGCAACAAGAAGTAAAGTGACTCACCCAAGGCCATGTAGGAAGTGAGTGTCGGAGCAGGCATCAATGAAGAAATTATTTTTATTTTGATAGCACCTAGAGGGCCCAACCAAGGTGGGCACCCCTTTGTGCTAGGTACTGTATGAACACCTATTAAAAGACAGTCCCCGCCTCCAAACAGTTTACTGTCTAAATAGATAGGGCAGAGCAAAGGTGGCAGAAAGGAAGTATCATTATGTCCATTTTAACAGATGGGTAACTGAGGCACTGAAAATGATTAAGCGACTTGACTGTGGTCTCACAGAAAGATTGTAGGAGAGCTGGAAACTGCACCCAGATCTCCTAAATCGCAGCCCGGTGCTTAATCCACAAAACCATCCTTCCTAGTCTGACTATAAACTCCCCTGTAATAGCTGAAGTTAACTATGCTAGACGTAAGAGTCAGAGAAGAACCATCTAGGACCTGACTTACCAGTGCCGGGTGCCTTGTGTCGTCGTCTACACTTGTGCTGAGTGAGTGTAAAATGCTGATTTGATTGCCCTTTGTACAGATGAAAAGGACGGGCCAAGATCCAATGCAGTGGGAGAATGAAGCCCTTTGTTTCTTGCCTAGGTCAGTGAGGTGCACCTACAGAACATTCGCCGGCACTTGGCCCAGTTCTGTTATAAAGGAGCCACTCTACAAGCATTCGCCTCACTCCCCCTGGGGATATTATTCCGCTGCCTAATACATCTCAAGTTTAGGAAACTTTCCTTGATTCCAGGCCGTTTTCCTGGGCTCATTTGCATCCTGCTACACTTCTAGTCATCTCAATCACCGGGGCTCTCTACACATTTTCCCTCCTCCTCGGTATTTACACCCTTCAAGTGCATGGAGGTTGCTATACTCACCTCCATGATGCTATTATACAGCAGGTGGGATTGAAATTGTTCTGCTACAGCATTTCTTGTTTATAAAACACAAGCTGCTTATGCAAACATTGACATGACAATGTACATCCATCAGTGAAGTGAGAGTCTAAGCAGTGCCACTTACAAACAAGTTCTCAGATGCCGGAGTTCACCAAGGATTAAGCTCTGGCAGAAGTTAACATGTGAAGAAGTGTAGTAATGGACTCCCCTACTTCCCCACACCCTCGTCTAACCTCCACCCCCTGTAATAGATCATACAGAATGGATTACATTCATTTTCTATAAACTATATCAACCTGAGGGACATGTCCTTAAGGATTGGGTGATTGATATCCACAATGAAGTCTTATAATCTAAAATCATATTAATATTAATATTAAAGATTTTCTGTCCTTTATGTGCATCATTAAATTCTGAGTATAAGGTGAAATTGACAACATATATTTTGACAGCTTATCTATAATAAATATGCAAATCTTGATACTGGCATGTCATCACAGACTTTGCTGCTCCTTGAAATATCAGAGAGATCCTTTCTTCATATGACATTTACAATGAAAGATCAGATATCAAGCATTTTGTGTGAATGAGATTTTCATTGGTTTAGTCTTCAGATGCCATGATATTGGTTTCATATTCCATGCCCAAGCACACACCCCCTCCACATCTCCTCTTCATGGTACTACAAGTAAAGGAAATAAATGCACTCCTTTCCTGCCCCCACTTCTTTTCCTAGCAGGAATTTAACATTGGAAATACTCACAAAGGGCACACCCTCAGCAGGTGTAAATTGGCATAACTTCACTGGCTTCAATGGAGCTACCTTGAGATATACCAAAGGAGGATGCAGCCTGTAGAATTGGTGAAGACTTTCCCCTTAGTTAAATATTGTCAAAACAAGGACAGACAATGAACTGACTGTGGACTGTGCCAAATAATCTACCCAAAAAGGTCATCTCTGTGTTCCCTCACTTCAACCCAGCTGACTGTTGGGAACACCAGCACCCATGACAAGTAAAGCTAGGTGAAGTTTTTCAGACAAAACTGTTTTTCACCAAAAAAAAATCCAGATTCAGGTCAACTGAACCATTTTGCAAATTTGTGTCAAATTCATCAAATTGTTTTGGCCAGGAAAAAAAAAACAACAACAAGAAAGTGAAAAAGTCAAAACCTTCTGTTTCAACATTTTCTAAGTGAAACAATAGCCCACCTTAACTGATTACATTCGGTATAGTTGGTATGGCAACACTCATTTTTTCATGTTCTGTGTGTGTGTGTATATATCTTCCGACTGTATTTTCCACTGCATGCATCCGATGAAGTGGGTTTTAGCCCACGAAAGCTTATGCTTAAAGAAATGTGTTAGTCTCTAAGGTGCCACAAGTACTCCTGTTCTTTTTCCTGATACAGATTAACACGACTACCACTCTGAAACATTTCAATTTTTCTATTCAAAATCTCTTTCTATTTCAACTTTTACCTTGATTTTATTTTAAAAAGGTGAAAATTTAAAAATACTTAATTTCTGGTCAAAAACATGTTTTTCAACCCAAAATAAAATATCGTTGACTTTTTTATTTTGCCAAAACATTTAAAAAAAAATTCCACTTTGGATTAACCCACAACAATTGCCCCTCTCCCACCCAATTTTTCTGTTAGCCATCAAAGTGAGAAATTGGTTATTCACAGAGCTCTAATGACAAGAGGAAGGAGCAAGTGGATGGGAACGGTTTGTATTTGTGTGCGCGCTTGGGTGTGTATAATTAAACAACGTGGGACACAGTGTATCTACAGACTGAGTGGCAGGCAGTAAGTTTCAAAGCTTGGATTGGCAGACTCAGGATCAGTTGGCAGACTCAGGATCAGATCACAGGGCTCACACTACAGCACTCAAATAGCTGTGTAGTCATCGTACCTTGGGCCGGAGCTCAGGCTCTGAAGCCTAGAGAGGGTGGTGGGTTTCAGATCCCGAGCTCCAGCCGGAAAGTCTACACGGCACCAATTTTTAGCACTGTTACGTGAGTCCCCAGGGGCCTGAGCTCTGAGACTCACTTTCATGGGCTGCCGCTCACTCTGTAGACACACCCTAAGTGGCTGGAACACTGGGCTGAGAGTCAGAAGCCCTGGGTCCTATTACCAGCTCTGCCACTGTCCCACTGCGTGACCTCCAGCATGTCACTTACCATTCTTTCTCAGCCATCTCATCAGGACAGGCACTCTCACTATGTGTTTGTACTGCACCTAGCATAAAGGGGGCCTTGATCCTGCCTGGGAACTCCAGGCCCAAATTTACTCTAAATAATACCGAACCATATACCTTACACTACATCAGACAAGTGACTTGTATCATCCTACAGAGACTTCTGCGCTGGACTACTCACCCACATAATGTTTAACGTGTGTATATCACTGTCTGAGACAGCCATAGAACTGAGGACCTCATGACCCTATAAAACTCCAGACCCCTAATTCCTGTGCCTTGGAGACCATATTGGCCCCTAGCACACCGCTCTGGTTGAACTATATTTTGGGAAGAAACAGAAGCATGGAGAAGCTCATATGGCCACTGCTTCTGCTGCTGGTTTATTGTGTAGCCAGTTAATTTCAAATTTATGATTATTTCTTATTTGGATTACAGGAGCATCTACAGGCTACCGTCGATATCAAGGCCCCATTGTGCCAGGTACTGTACAAAGACTTAGCGAGCGACCGTCCCCGCCCTCGAAAGCTTGCACTTTAAATAGACAAGACAGACAAAGAATGGAAGAGGCAATAGAAGCAGAGAGATGGGATGTGTTAACCAACATTGTGTAGCAGGTCAATGGCACGGCTGGGAATAGAAAGCAGAGATCCTGCCTCTGTCCTGCCTCCTGAATCAAACTGCCTCTGAATCTGGTGCTTTCCAAAAACACGGAATACATACATAAGGATGAATAAATATATAAATAAAACTCTCCAGTCCTATGCACCAACTTCACCCATTTTTAAGTTAAAAACCCATTCTAGTGAATTGACGTTACATAAAACAGAGTGGGAGGTTAGCCTGGATTCCCTGCATTGGGGACGGAATGGAATTAGCTAGGAGGTGGGGCAGGGTCAGACCTGAACATGATTTAACAGAAAGTCGTCACCAGCTATTTTTCCTCCAGTCCAAATCGCAGCCCAGGTGGGGATTAGACAATAGCACTTACACCGGTCTCTCCAGCAGGGTTGATGGAAAGAGGAATTGAGGCAGCAGTACTGGCTTTCTTTCTCAATTCATCCTTGCATCCTTTTGACAGTGGATGTAGAAGGTTGAAAGGAAAAAAATGAAAAGAGCCATTTTCATTGAGGACATAATTCCTGGGACACTGACCAGAGGCTATCACATGTATTGTATCATGGCCCATTATGGCCATTTACTCCTGACAAGGCCGAAGTGTAGGCAGAACAGAGGTGGAAGGTCAATAACGCTGAGCCATCTTTATTTCTGTCATCGCCTCTCTACAGCCCAAAGGCGGCCGCAATCAGGCCACCTGCTTTCAGCCTCCTCAAACGGGAGGAGTGTGTGTGGAGGGGGCTGAAAGTCAGGCCCTAAAAATCGCGATGTTCACAGTAGCACAAGACCCACAGCTCCAAATATCTTCCATCTGGGTCGAGCATCCCCATGTTGAAAAGTCTGTCCTGTTATTGGTAGTGCACATAGCGTTGGTATTACGGCAGCACCGAGCTGCTCCAAACAAGACGGCAGCCCCACTGCGTGAGGTGCTGCATAAACACCTACTAAAAGCCCATCTCTGCCCCGAAGGGCTGATCATCTAAGCCAGCAAGGCAGACAAAGGGTGTGAAGGAAGGAAGCATTATTAGCCCCTTGTTATAGCTGGGGAGCTGAGACACAGGGACACAAAGTGATTTGTCAAAGCGGTTTGTGTTAGAACTGGAAATTGAATGCAGATCCCCTGTGAGCGCAGCGCCATAACCACTAGACCATGCTTCCTCTCCTGCATCTTCCTCCACATGCTTGATGCAGAATCTCACTAGTGTTGGGAAAGCTGGCATGGGTATGTCTACACCTGCTACCATCGCACCTCAGATTCCAGTGCAGACATACCCCCGCCCAGTCAATGCCTCCAGCACTAAAACCAATCTACTGCTTGAGCTAACGAGCCAGGTGGTGTCATGGGCTCACGTCACAGGATGAGGTACACAGGGGGACACAACACACATAGACCAGTGGGCTACACTTGGAGGAACTTATGGTTGCTACTCAGTGGGGCAGGATGGCTCCCCCCTCTCCAGACGGACCACCATTCCCCCTCTCAACTCTCCATTGGGTTGAAGAGGGGAACGCGCAGCTCGAGCGATCACTGGTGTGAAGGGGGCAGTGAGATGCAGAATCCTCTAGCTGGGTGTCTTGAGAAGCTGCCATCACTCTAGGGAATGGCACCCTCATAACACCACGGCATATATGGTGCACGCTACCCAACTACTAGCCAGAGGAGAGAGAACAGGTGTCTTCTTCCCTCGCAGTTAACACCCAGCCCGTGTGTTGCATTCATCTCTGACTAATCCTCCCCGACTTTTTATTTGTGTTGACTTGATGTGCCTTAATCCCTGAGTCAGCTCCTATTTCTTGTTACACTGAAGGTAAATTATACCGAGCGTACCCGGCAGCGCTAAGCCTGCAGCATTTAGAACGCAAAGGACCAGGGGTGAGCTGCAGCGGGTTCGCACGGGTTCGCGGGAACCCGTTGTTAAATTTAGCAGCCATTTTAGAACCGCTTGTTAAGGGCTGCTAAATTTAACAAAAGTTCCCGCCCACTCCTCTCCTGCTCCGCCCCCTTCTCCTCCCCTTCCCCTGCTTCCCGCGAATCAGATGTTCGCGGGAAGCCTGAACAAGCAGCATGGAGGCAGCCAGCAGGTAAGCTGGGGCGCAGAGGGGGAGGGGAGGTGCGGCTGGCTCAGCAGCTCCCAGTCCCAGACCACGGCTCCCTCCAGCCCAGCGCCGGCCCGGGGAGTCGGGCCCCACGGCGCCGGTCGTGGTCCTGGCAGAGTGGACCCGGTCCCCAGGCAGTGTGGTAAGGGGGCAGGGAGGGGGTGGGTTGTGGGGGGGTGGATAGGGGTCAGGGCAGTCAGAGGGCAGGGAACAGGGGGATTGAATGGGGGCAAGGGTCCTGGGGAGAAGTCAGGAAAGAGCAGGGTTGGATGAGGTGGTGGGGGCACTCAGGGACAGAGAGAAGGGGTAGTTGTATGGGGTAGGGGTTCTGGGGGGCCATTGAGAATGAGAGGAGGGATTGGGTGGGGTGGCAAGGGGCAGTCAGGGGACAGGGAAGGGGGGGATGGGTCAGGGGTCTCGGAGTGTGTGTGTTAAGGAACATGAGGGGTTGGATGGGGCACGACCCCCCCCCCACGGAGGGGGGGGAAGGAGGGAACCCGTTGTTAAAATTTTGGAGGGAGGAGGGAACCCGTTGTTAAAAATTTGGCAACTCATCACTGCAAAGGACCTGCTAAAAATACCCAGACAAATGCCTTCCGCAAGGCAAGAGAGAACCATGACATGGCACTCCTGGCTTGCGGAGCGAGGTGGGTCTCTCCCCACCACCCCCACAACTAGCAGGGTGTGGGAGGGGACACTTGGGAACAGGAGGGGAGAGACGTGCAAGAACAACAGATGGAGGGGGGCCTCCCTGTGTTTGTTTCTGTTTGCATGACTGCCTCTCCCTGGGCATCACATTCACATGCTCACACGCACAGTCATGCCTTTTCCCTCTCAACCACACAGCCGAGCATGACACACACTCTCTCCCCCATATATACCAGGCACCAGGGGTTATGCCCTTTGACACACCTCCATCCCAGGTGCCACACTGATGTGTGTGTCACACCCCCATGGCACCACGTTCAGCCTCAGTCTCTCTCACACCTGGTCGCGCACTCCCACGTGCGCTGGGTATGACACTCTCTCAATCCGTGTCATGCTCTGCACGTCGCAGGCTGTGCGTGATGCTCACTGTCACCGTGCAGTGCCTTCTCTCTCACACACACGGTGTATGATGCACCGTTTCGCGCTCTCTCAGTCCACCCCCCATGCTCTCCAGCTCTCTCACACAGGGTTTGTCTGTCCCCCCTCTCTCTCCCTCTCCGCCTGTGAGAGCCCATCTGCCAGCCAGGAAGATGGCTTTTGATTCATCCACATTATCAACAAAGTGCATCCTGATTATCCGGATCTGAACAGCCTTGTCAGCTCTTGAGAAATGAAACAATAGCAAATATCTGGTGAATTTCATGGTTATCAACACTCCTAATCATGCAGATGAACTGGGAAGAATAGCAAAAAGCTAATGACTCTTTAACATCTTTGCTTTCTAGTCTTGAGTTCCCTGGGGTTTCTTCCTATATATGTAGTGGTTAACATATATAGATGTATATATATGTTAACATATGTAGATATAGATATATAGATATAGATAGATATATAAATAAGTGTGTGTGTGTGTGTGTACACACACACACACACACACACACAAAATGCTAGGAAGATTTGATTTTGCTTCTTGGAGCAAATGGCTGGGTTCCCTTCCCTCCCTCCCTCTTCCGATTTGTGTGTCATTATGTAAGGATGTTTCTGTCCAGCCGGCAGGGTTGCATAGCAAAGCACGTTAACCCGGTGATAACAGAGCACTTACATTTTTTATCATGATCTATTGCCTTGCTAGCGTGCCAGGCCACTTCCAATAACACGGTGCACGCGATGAATTAGCGCTCTGGCCTAGCACCCGTGATGGAATATTGTTTGGATTTCTGGTGACTCTGCAAGTAATCGTATTTTCCCATCTGTTTGCGTTTCTTTGAATCAGGACTGTCAGCGGGTGAACGAGGGAGAGAGCCTGTGTGTGAGATTGTCCCTTGGCATTGATTGTTCAGGCTGCTCCTTTGATTGGCATAATCCCCCCAACCCAGCTTTCCATATGCAATCCTCAATCTGGGCCCGCTCCTGCAGGGTGCTGAGCACCCTCACCCCTGGATTCTTGTCAGATTCAGAAAGAGATGAGAATCCCCTGGGGCTGCTCAGCTCTTTGCATAATCAGCCCCTTTGTCCGGCCCTGATTCTGTGAAGCCCTGAGTTCGCTGAGCTGCCACTGAGATCAGACGGATTTGCGGCTGCTCCACTCTTTACAGCTACAAAGTACAGTCCCAGGGTTGGGCTCTGTTATAAATCCCTATCTCTCAAACAGGGGGAAGATTTTAGCCTGAGATTTGGGAGACCTGGGTGCAATTCCCTGCTCTGTCACAGACTTCCTCCACAACCTTGGCCAAGTCACTTAGCCTCTCTCTGCCTCAGTCCCCCTTTTCTACCATGGGAATAACAGCACAGCCTGACCTTTTCCCAGGGGTGTTGTGAGGCTAAATACTTTAAAGAGTGTGCTCAGATACTACAGTAACAGGAGCCACAGAAGTACCTAAAGACACGTTGGAGGGACCTTTCTGTGGACTTAAAGTGGTCTCTGCATAGAACAGGATTACCCAGGTCTGGAAATGTGTATTCAGGGCCACAGCAGGGGGTGGGATGACCTGCAGTCACTACAACTGACCACAGAGCACAAGCCCTAAAGCAAAGGAAGGCTTTTACCATTTCCCCCCTCTCCAGTTCACAGGGCTGCTGCATCCCATTAGCATTGAGTCTCTCAGTTCTACACACCTAACATCTGGCGCGTACTTTACACTGGAACCATCTATTCGTTTTCAATCCACACAGCACAAAGACATTTAAAAAAGAAAGAAAGGAAGAAATGTATCACCTCTGTTTATGTAGGGCCTACATGGACAAATTGGACCATTGCAAATTATACTGAAGTCCAAGAACAGCCCTCTTGACACTGCAAACCAAGCTAGTCATCTCTGGCAGCTAGAGTCAGCTAGCCACCTAAGGCCCAGCTCCTGCAAACACTTAGGCACACACTTAACATTCAGCTCTGGAGTAGCCCCATTGACTTCAATGGCCTACCATAGAATCATAGAATATCAGGGTTGGAAGGGACCTCAGGAGGTATCTAGTCCCACCCCCTGCTCAAAGCAGGACCAATCCCCGTCATGTGCTTAAAGTTAAAAAACTCATTTAAGTGTTTGCAGGATCAGGGCCTATTTTCCCCGGTTGGAGATTGTGATGGTGGTAAAATAAATGCAAGGAAATAAACAGAACAGAGACAAGTTGGTTTGCACAGCCCAAGAAACAGACAAGGGAAACCAGCTCTATGTAGCTGCAAAATTGGGACATTGCAAAGGGGGAAAGAAATGACAGTGTTTCCAGTTTCTGTGGAACTGTGAGCAGCAAAGGAGAGAACAATAAATCAAACAATCATGCCATCCAGACCCATTAATTGCCATTAAAAAGTACTTGGAACTTTTAAAGGAAAAATGCAGCCATTCATCAGAGTAGCTCAGAAACCTAAATAAATATTTACTGTTATGTTTGCATATCTTAGCTACCCACCTATCAAATGCTGATGCTCTAGTTTTTTTCCAGTGAGGTTTTATTACCATGCTACAATGAAAGAACAGTGCTCAAGAACTGTAGGACAGAAAGGAATATATCTATCAAATACTTATGTAGGTACCGAAGCACCAATACTGCAAAGATAGGTGCATGTGCTGACATTTACACATGCAGAATCCTATTTTATTATGGGGATCAAAAAACTCCCCAGTTGAGATTACTGTGCCAGGAGCTGTACAAACACTTAGTATAACACAGTCCCAGTCCTAAAGCACTTACAATCTAAAATTAAGTCCATGTAAGTGTCTGCAGGTTCAGGGTTCAGTGTATTCTAACACTTTACTAATGAGCATTACTTGTATCCTGCTGTGGGAGAACAGGACTTCAGTTTTTTACATGTTTGCAGCTTTCTGAACAATTCTCCTATTCACTTGAAATTGCCCAGGCTTTAATCTCAGGTCAGAAGTGAATCTGGGGTCTGGTGCGGTTCCAGGAAAATCTCTTCAGATGCATATGGAAGAGAAACCAAACTATGAAGCTTTAAAGAAGGAGAAAGATACAATTTGGGCCCAGAATCAGAAAGGTATTTAGTCTGCTAACTTCTACTGATTTCAGTCTACCTTTGTAGAGCTGGACCTTGCTTCCTTTTAGCACATGGAATCCACCTCAAGGAGAAGAAACATTACAGAAGTTATGACTACTCACCAGCTAGGACAGAGAGATGCAGGAAGCAACCACCATTTGCAAACTAGGCCCTTAGGGCTGCAGCCAGCGCTCTCTGCCAAATATAAAGGGCCATCCCCAGAAAAGCATGCTGGGAAAAAGGTCCTATAAAGGGGCAGCTGTAGCTAGGTAAAATTTAGTGGAAATTAAGTAGTTGCAAAGGAAGGTGTTGATTATATGCTGCTTTGAATCTTGCACTTGTCAGTTATAGCTGAAAATATAACTGCTCTGGCCTAGGAGCTTCTTTTCTATGGAGACATTTATAAACAACTCATAAGCATGTAAAAAAAAATGATCCTGAGCATGCTCAGTAGGCATGGGCTAAGATTCTTAGCAGTATCTAATGATGCCTCATCCCATGTGTGATATCCCCAAAGTGGGTGTGAGAACTTCTCATTTGCCTGACCTAGCCTGCCTGGTACAGCTGGGACAATCTGTGTGGAGAAGATTGTAAATGTCTAAATGAAATACAAATTGCTGCTTTGATATCCTGGTCCAAAGATCCCCTGCACACATGGTGATTCGGTGCCACTACAATGTTCTGGATTTCACAGTTTTATAAAACTGCTTCAGATTGTAAATCTTAAAAAATAAAAGGATCTTTCCACTATGTACATAGAGTTGTTGCATTTTAAGCCAGCATGTTTCTGCCCCATTAGCCCAGGTCGCTGCTCACCAAACAGCCAGAGCAAAGGGATGTTTATACCTCCTCTGTCTCTTTCATCTCAATGAAATGCAAACTTTGAAGCCTGCGGTCTTTAAGTGGACTAACTTTATTAAGCAGAGGCAATTTGAGCCAGATGGTCAGAGGAATTTAGGCTCCTAACTTCCACCGAAATAAGTGGAAATTACATATCTTTGAAGATCTGAGCCTTTCTCCTTATCTTAGAGGGGAAAATCAAGGAAATTAAATGTAATGAAGTTATAAATTTAAACTGATAAAAGTCAGGAAGTAGAAAAGCTATTGTTCTCATAGTAACATTAACTTTCTTTTAGTGTATCTTCTTTAGTCTGTGTAAACAGACACTTAATAGTCTGCCTAGTAATAAAATACACTATATGGCCAGATCTTCAACTGCTATGAATCTGTGCAGCTCCATTGACTTCAGCGAAGTGACACTAATTTATACCACTTGAGTAGGTAGCTTTATAAATGCAAGGTGGGGAAATTGAGCCCAAATCCTGCACTGAGCTGCTGCATCCATGGGAAGCCACTTCAGCTTCACTGGGGGCTCTGAGTAGTTCCAGGAGTCTGTTTTCAAAGAGCTCATTGCAAGACCAGGTCCTGGGCTATTATGAAAAGCATATTACTTTCTAAATCCCTACAGTATGTGCAATTAAATCTCCAATCTTAACCCCACCCCACTGTCTTCTGCCGGCTACTTTTGATACACCTAAAAGCAACATTTAGAAAATATTTTGTGCTTTTCTGATCTCTCTGTAACTGTGGGTCATGCTTCCGTTTCCCTCCGTGAGAGCTGTCATTTTATTGATATGCTCCAGCAAGTGAAATGAAGTTAACCAGTTATTAAAAAATAAAATGGTCCCATCCTTGGTTGCACCTGAGCGGTGGCTGGCATAGCTGGGATGGTAAAGAGATTATACTAGCATGCATTCCTCAGTCCCAGCCCTGGGCTGTCTACATGCCACGGATATGCCCAGTCAGCTGCCAACAGCCCAAAGGGATAGATATAAGCGGAAGGGGTTGCTCTGGCCAGGCCTCCAATGCAGTTGCTGCACAGTGACTTTATACCTCCATCCCAGATGGAGCTATGTGTTGACGCGGGAACTGGTTATGCCAGCTTTAGTGCTGTTTTGGGCCAGTGGAGTGGCACAAAGCAGGCTTGACGCAGTGAGAACTACGCCAGCTGTGACTTATCTTTCAGCCACACTAAAAGCCTCCTGCCTGTCTCAAACATTCAGATACTGAGTTGCATTTCCCGTGCTGCATTTTCAAAACTGCATGCGCCTGCCTGTGCCCAAAGTGTGCCCAGCCGCATGCCTAACTGGTGTAGGGTGACCAGATGTCCCAATTTCATAGGGACAGTCCTGATATTTGAGGCTTTGCCTTCTATGGGTGCCTATTACTCTCCCTCCCCCTGTCCTGATTTTTCACACTTGCTCTCTGGTAACCCTAAACTGGTGTGTGCGGTTACCATGACTGTGCACTCACATTGGGTATGTGAGCTTGGAATTGGCTTGTCATTGGCTTGTCATGTATCACATAATCACTTGTTCATTTGCATGTACAAAACCCCAGCTGGCATGCACAATCATGGCAACTGTGCATGCTTTTTTGCGTGAGCAATCTACCATGCATATGTTTGAAAATTAGATCCAAACCTGCATTGAAACACTATTAAGACAGGGGAAATCCTGTTTGCTATTCATTCTTTCTTAGATCTCAATCAGTTATTTGTTTAAAGTAGTGTCTCACTCCTTTTTAGAGTGCTTGGAATGACTTCAAGGCCAAGCTGGAAGTTTCCATTTCATAGAATATTAGGGTTGGAAGGGATCTTAGAAGGTCATCTAGTCCAACCCCCTACTCAAAGCAGGACCAAACCCCAGAGAGATTTTTGCCCCAGATCCCTAAATCCCATCATGGATTGAGCTCACAACCCTGCGTTTAGCAGGCTAATGCTCAAACCACTGAGCTATCCCTCCCCTGTCAAAAAGACAGCATTCACTCTTTCTGTTAAAGAAAGCACAGGCTGTGTGCTTCCATGACCTAGCACAACTTTATTTCCATCGTAGCTTTAACAAGAAACCCTAGAGGAAGAGACTTTAAAATGTAAATGTATTTCTGTATCCCTTCTGTGCGCGTGTATATGTGTGCAAAGGGTGGCTGGTTAGGAATCACGGGCATAGCTGAGGGAAAGCAGCTGACTTGCTGATGTGGATGTGCTTAGCATGGAGGGATGGCTCTTTGGAACAATCTGGGTAACTGCATACACCACTGAGCACATGCGACTGATTTGACCAGACAACTACTACAGATCCCAAAATAAACAACGTGCACCAAAGAGAAACCCAACCAGTGTTTCGGCGATTCTGCATTGGCAAGGGAAACAAGCCATGGCTATTGCTGTCTCTAATGTCTTGATTCTGAAATCAGGGCTTTGAGCCAAGCAACCGTTTTAATTCATTTTGCTTCTCTTTGTGCAAGGAAATTTCTTTTCTTTTCCGTCTCATTGCAAATTCGACCCAGGAGCAAATTGTCACAATGGTTTCTTTCCAATGTATGTTAGAGAGGAAGGTGGTTAGGAGCTTAGGACTTCAGAGTAGACCTATGCAAAGAACTGATTTTTTTTTCAGTTAACTGATTAATCACAAAAACAAACAAACAAAAACAGGAAAAAATGTTTTGGGTCAACTTTCCACTGAACCAAAAAAGTTGAAAAAAAAAGTCAGATGAAATATTCTGGTTTTGAGTTTTTTTAACCTTCTTAAAAATAATAGGCCTGTGTCAGACAGAAATACATTTAAAAATACAACAAAATACATTAAAAATTATTATTTTTTGACTTGAAACAAATTTACATTTTACATTTTGAATTTGGCTTCAATTTTATGACACATAAAATTCTGTATGACACAGGCCAGAGAATTCCCTGAAATAATTCCTAGAGCAGTGATGGACCATGACCTTTGGTAAACTTTTCTCCTGATTAATTACCCTCACTGTCAAAAATGTACCCCTTATTTCCAGTCTGAATCTGTCCAGCTTCAACTTCCAGCCATTGGATCACTTTGTACCTTTCTCTGTTCGATTGAGAGCACACTATTAAATATTTGTTCCCCATGTAGACCCTTAGAGACTGAAATCAAGTCACACCTCTATAAAGGTTAAAAATAATACTGTGCTCTTTTACAGCTCTTTTGATCAGGAAATCACACTGTGCTTCATATAGTAGGGCCTAGATCCTCAAAGGTATTCACATTCCTAACTTTAATTTAAATTAAGAGGTCTTAGGTGCCAAAGTCACCTTGTGGAAAAAAGTCTAGATCTCACTGCACTTTATAAGGAGGTCAGTATCATTATGCCCATTTCACAGATAGGAAAACCGAGGCATGGAGCTGATGAAGTTACTTGCCCAAGCTCACACAAGCTACCAATAGGAATTGAGCCTAACTCTTTGGGGTTCTAGCCTAGTGCTCTATCCACTAGACAAAACTACTTCCTCTACACAGTGTCTATTTTCAGGGACTTAAGTGGCACATAGCACTTAAACTGCCCATTTGCACTGGAGTGACTTTCATCATCTCTGTTCTGTTACTGTCCTGGGTCCCTCAAGGTGGAGAGTGTATTGGTGATGCAAGACAATGCTGTTCAGGTAATATTCCAAAAGTCCAAGGCCAAACACAGACTTGATGTAAAGAGTTGCAACATTGCTGACCTCAATGGGGCTCTGTCTGCTTGGACTGGCTCTGAAATAGGCCCCAGAAGCTTATGTCAAACCTATTAATTCTGGAAAGTCTGAATGGGAATCTCCTCGTTTTTCCTCTTTGCTGCCAGGATGCCAATATCAAGAGGCCATTTTTCCCTTGCAGCATTTTGTCCCCATTGCTTTCCATTTTAGAGCTGAGAAACACAGAGTCAGCACAACAGTTAAAACAAGCAGCAGGGCAGAGCATATTTGGAGATTCCAGGCAGCCAGAGCCTGAGGCAGCGGTATTTGGGGTTCAGTCTGGAAGGCCTTTTCGGCTGGGTTTTGCAAAAACACAGAGCGAGGTGGTTTGGACCCTAGCTGACTCACTCAAGTTCAGAAGGAATGGGGAGAAAATGTTCTGAGTTTGGTTCACCCCTACCGTTTGACACTAAGACTATTATTTATGTTGCAGTAGTGCCTAGAAAACCCAGTCAAGATTTCAGCCTCATCATGCTAGGTACTTACAAACACAGAGCCAGTCCCTCCCCCATACAGCTTCCAGTCTAAATAGGCAAGAGGTGGGAGGGGAAATTGAGGCACAAAGAAGTGATGTGGCTTGTCCAGCATCCCTCAGCATGCCAGCACTGAAGGGAGGAACAGACGTCACCTCTCTTCGTGAACAGTCCAGTGCTCACATCACAAGACCACCCATCACTGTGCCAGTGCAACAGCAGAAAACATCCTCCATTCAGTGCGCTGTATTTCCTGACAACAATCAGAAACAGCATGTCCTGCCGTGGAGACGGAGGGGACGACTAGAAAGCCTTGCATGGAAAGGATTTACCTAATTTCCATCTGGCATTACCCCTCCATACAGCTGTGTGAATAACCATTGTTTCGGTTTTGTGGCTGAACAGAAAAACATTTTTGGGTCAAACAAAATGTTTTATTTTGGTTTTAAGGGGTTTTTTTAAGTCTTTTTTTTTCAGAAAAAATAATGAAATTGGAAAACTTGAAACAAGCAGTCATTTGGTGTCAACATGTTTCATCTTGAAAATGTCATCGTTTTGGTTTGTCCGGATTTTTTTTTTTTTAACTCAAACAATTTGGAGAATTCGACACAAATTTGGTTGACCCGAATCTGCATTTTTTGATGGGGAAAAAAAAAAGTTTGGTCCCGAAAATGTCCCGCAGCTCTATACCTCCCCCTTCTATCCCCAGTGAGAAGAAAAACTCTTATTTCATCAGATTCACCACCTCGCCTGGTATATTCACCTGCACCGGTGGGCGTCTGAGCCTGTCGGAAGCAAGCATGGCCTTTGGAACAGCTTTCTCGTAGCCCTTGACTGCCCAAGAGCACCAGGAACAGGAGAGGAGGCAGCTTGCAAAGCGCCGAGTTGTACCACTCATGGGAATTTAAACTTCGCATTATCCTCACTTGTCTGTGACAGCATCCTGCTGTGCACTCCTAACAGGGTGCGGCTGTGTGCTAAGCCTCTGTGTCCAGCCTCAATAAAAAATCCCTGCTCCTTGGATTCCGCTCCAGGCTTTCTCCAACCCTCTGCTGCTCCCTGCATAGCACATGGCTTTTATTCCCTTCTCTTGTGGTGGTGTTGTGGTATTTAAATTCATTCTCTTGTTCCAAGTTATAATGTGAGACTTCAGTGTTTGCACTGGAGTCTCTGCTTTCTCCGCTGGGGATGCGTGACAGACTAATTAAGAAACCAAAAGCAGCCATAGTGGAGTGCCCCACTGCTTTACGATTTCCCACGTCCAGAGCTGCACAACCCTTTTGGTGCCTGATCCTTCGGCTTACAGGGGCTCCTTGCACGCCCCATAAGGGCTGTATTCTGCTGGTCAAGGAAAGAGTGTGTGGCTTCATCACACCTCCCTCAACACAATATTAACGACGGAGGCCAGAATGAGACACGTAAAGGCCCCTTAAGGCAATCAAGCTGGTGGGTTGTTGGACCTGACTGAGATGGGGGAAGGATGAAGTTAATGGAATGGGTTACCTAGGGAGGTAGTGGAATCTCCTTCCTTAGAGGTTTTTAAGGTCAGGCTTGACAAAGCCCTGGCTGGGATGACTTAGTTGGGTTTGGTCCTGCTTTGAGCAGGGGGTTGGACTAGATGACCTCCTGAGGTCCCTTCCAACCCTGAGATTCTAATTCCCCCACCCCAGCGAGGGAATCTGCTTAGACTCTGGCATCAGTATGAATTCCTCCCGGGATATTAGCTGGGGCCAGGGGTAGTTCAATCTCAGCGGGGTCATGTCCAAAGGGCCAGTGGGAGAAATCTTCCTTGCCTGGTTAGGCTTAAAGAGAAACTTAACGCGAGGCGGATGACTAAAGTGCATTTAGAGCGAGTGATTTATGTAAAACTATAACCTTTATAAAATAGGATTAAGTGCCAATGTGCTTACGTTTGGATGGGGAACGCTTGTTATTTGCCCTGGAAGAGTTATGGCCCATAGGTCCCTGCAAAGGAAGACTGAGGAAGAGACGGCGAGTCTCAGCTGCTTTTTCCTCCCCTTCATCTTTCATTAAAGCTACACATCACAGGAGGTGGCACCGTGCTCTGAGAGTCTCCGACAAACCCACCACATGCAGCCTAAGCACAGATCCCACTGCAGCTCTGTCGCTCTGCCCTTCCTCTGCCATTTTTTTGTGTGTGCACCCAAATCTCATTTGCACTGTCTCTAAATCTTTCTTTCTTTCTTTCTTTCCCTTCCTCTCCTGCCTTGAGTTGCTTGGTTGTTTCCCCCACGCCCGCAAGATAAAGTTTTACACCTCTGTCTAACGACAAGCACTTTTTGACTTATCTCTAATCTTTTCCTGGGTCAGGATTAATAGCCTAGTGTGGGATCAATACGTACAGAAAGGGAAAGATAGAGCGGGGGGAGGAAAAGCCAAAGGTCGGTGGAATATAAATGAATTGATACGGATCAGTCCGTATTTTATGACTCTTAAATTGTTGAATGGGCTGGTTTTAAAAAGGGGACAGCTTTCCTCTTTGTTTTAAGCCCCGCAGATACCAGTTGCCTGTTGCTTCTGATCAGATGCTGAAGAGCTGTCTTGATGATGGATATCCTGGATATAAGGTGCATGCTGTCAAGTTAAATGATCAGGCGGGCTGGTGTGATGGTTAGTGATGAGGCGATATCAAGAAGCTCAGTTAGATCAGGCCCCAGCATTCAGATGGCAGAGTCCTGTGAAGGCTGAGATGTTACAAAGCTTTCTAATTTTTTGAGAAACCAGTTCGGACTGAGCTGGGCCAGGTCAGTTTCTTACACCATTAGAACTGGTTTGCCACCCTGGCTTTGGAGCAGCTTTCACACTCTGGGCCAGGCCCTCAGGGGTGTTTAGGTGTCTAATTCCCATTGATTTAAATCCTGACTATTGTGAAATCTCCTGCTGGCAGAATTAATGTAACTGTGTCTTTAAGATGGGCAGCATGGTGTATCAGAGCTAATATAATTATCTGGCAAAGGTATGGTCTGATCACTGAACTGCATGCTGGGAACGCCACAGTTCTGACACTGAATTGCTTCCACTTTCTTCTTGGGGAAATCACTTGTTTTCTGCCTCACTTTTCCTATGCGGAAAATGGGATGAATACTTTCCTACAGTGATTGCCACGAGAAAGCCAATAGCTATTGCATCACAGTATCTGGGACCCGTTATTTCCTTTTCTAAGTATGAGGAAGATACTGCAATCTCTCCAGTATTGTACTGTGGTGGGAGGATTGTGGGTAAACATTGACTTTTAATAGCAGCCAGTGTATTGCACAAGGCTGCTGTGAGTATTAATTAATGAGCCTGAACCTGCTCTTCACTTCCCTAGACCTGTGTCAGCACAGGTTTACACCACCAGGAGAGGAGAATCACGCCCATTATTTGTAAGTCACACACCTGATTCTGATTACACTGGTGTAATACCAGTGAGTTCGCTGCAGATGCACGTAATTTATATTGGTGCATATGAGGACAGAGTCTGGCCCAAAGATGCTCCTAGATATTAACAGTAGTAATTAATTTCTAGGCTGAAACCTAGCATGGCAGGTGTCAGTTGGCAGATGGATGAGTAGCAAAAAGGGCAGAGGCTCCATTCAGTGTGAATTATTGCTTAGCCAAAGCTTTCCCAACTAATTTTTAGGCCTGATATTGCAAACCCTTCCTTACACGACTAGTCCTTACTCGTGCAAGTCTTCCAGTTGCAGGCGGGGGGAAGACTCACGTGAACGACTACTTGCGGGAGTAAGGTTTGCAGCACTGGTCTCTAGAAATGAGGCTAGGAATCTCAAAGGACCTGGCTTTCTCCTGAGGTTTTCAACCCTCCTGACTCTGACTGGGCTGAACAAAACATGAAATCAGATTTTCTTTTGGTGGAACTGCTTCATGACCTACCCTTAAAGGCAGAGGGTATGCAGGGAGCTAGAAATAAATAACCAGACCTTATCAAAAACCCAGTCATTTTAATTTGAGATTTGGCAGAAGGCTGTTCTCTGTGCCCCTTTTATTCTAAACAATTGTCTATTTTCAGAGATGGATTATTCCAAATCCTTGGGGGAAAACAAAAACAACGGCCTGGTCTACACCTAAAATGTAGGCTGACTTAGCTACATCACTCAGGGCTGTGAAAAATCTCACATTCTGGGTGCTGTAGTTAGGTCAACCTTTCTCTCACTGTAGACACAGCTAGACTGACAGACTAACTCTTCTGTTGACTTAGCAACCGCCTCTCAAGGAGGTGGATTTCCTACAGTGATGGGAAACCCCCTCCATCGCTGTAGTAAGCGTCTACACTACATGCATCCGACGAAGTGGGTATTCACCCACGAAGGCGCATGTTCCAATACGTTTGTTAGTCTATAAGGTGCCGCAGAACTCTTTGCCGCTTTTACAGATCCAGACTAACACGGCTCCCCCTCTGATACATGCAGCTTAGCTCTTGTCGTGTAGCGGTACCCAAAACCAAGGACGATCATAGGAATACCACCGATGCCCCAGCCACTCTGGCTGTGGGAACCCAATGGCAGCCGCTGTAATGAAATCCCCATCTACGGTGCATTACCGACGTCCAGTAGGTGGAAACATTTGCATTAGCGTTAGCAGACCAGCGAGCCTTCACTTATTCACATAGTTAAATTTGTTATCTGTATATAAACCCCAGAGATGATATATCTAGTTGTCAGCAGTGACCTGATGATAATAGCAGTACAATTTAGTTACAATATACAATATCATTAATCATCCCACTGTAGTATAAACAGACCAGACCATTTCCTAAAGTCTCGCCAGGGGTGGGAGCTGGGGTGAGGAAGGGTCGCTTACTCACAGTCATCACGTAATCCAAAGGTTCTCCAAAGGGAGGCGGGTTGGGTGGAGGGAGGGGAGAGTTATCGAAATCAGAATCACCTTCAAGGGTGCTACATGCCTCTATTTATTAGCATTACGGTACATATGCTAATAGCAGACTGTACACTATTTCTGAGCATTAACATCTGCTCAAAGCAACAGACTTTCACTTACAGAAACTGATTTAAACTCAGTGAAGCAGATAAACACAGAAATCTAAGCAGGTGGCTGCAACTGAGGAAGAATTCTCAATTCCTGCATTCAACCGATGAACTTCACTAAAGCCATAATTAATATTCAGATAACTATATTCCAACATGTAGAATAAACAAGATCATTTAAAGGATGCAAATGTATTCTGGGGGGAGATGGGGAAGAGGCAATGTGGTGGGGGGGATTGGGGATGAAGAATGGTTTGAATATAAACCTAAACTAGCCCATAACTTTGCCTGGGTGCCTTTGATGGGCATAAATAAGACAGTCATAATATTACAGCAACCCCAGGTACAGGGGGGGGGGAAACTGACTCCTTTTGTAGCTTTAAGAGGACCATAGAGATAGTGATGAATAAATGTCTTTTCAATTGCTCAGTGTTGGCCTGAGCCCAAACCCAGTAGAAAGATTCCCACTGTCTTCAATGGGTTTTGGATCAGGCCTCTGTGTATTACATGCAGGGCACTTAGAATCATAGAATCTCAGGGTTGGAAGGGACCTCAGGAGGTCATCTAGTCCCACCCCCTACTCAAAGCAGGACCAATCCCCAGACAGATTTTTGCCCCAGATCCCTAAATGGCCCCTCAGGGATTGAGCTTACAGCTGTGGGTTTAACAGGCCAATGCTTGTACGGGGAGACTTTGGCAAACCAGTGAAGTGCCTGAAACCACTATGGCATATTGTTAAAGACAGCCTAGTCAGCAAGCTGTTAAAAGCAAGTCTCAGCTTGACCAAGGCAGGAGGGGAGGGGGGGTTTGGGTGCCACAGAAAGGGCAGCTTGACCCCACGTCCTTCCTGATAAGAATTGGGTTAAAATTGCTGATACATGCGTTTTCAAAGAGTAGGATATGCCCCAGGAATGTCTATTGAGGTCTCAAGGCTGCAAGTTCTGGAAAAACCCACACCTGGTTAATCAATAATCAGAAGGAACCTCTTGCTTGAAACTGCTTACTTGACAAGGTTTCTTTAATTACTAATGTATAAATAAGGAGAAAAAGCTTGAGACAGGTGGGACTCATTTCGGGACTGGCCTCTCCCTCTGGATGCATCTTGTGTTCCCCAGCGGCAGACGGGCTGCTGCTGTATCACTCGAAAGCCACACTCAGCTTTGGTAATTATCAAGGGTTGGGGGTGTTTTACTAACTTGTTGCGGACGTGTGTAAGTGCTTGAGACTAAGTAAAGTTTAGCTTTAAGTGAAAGCACTCTTGCGTTGTCCTGTTTGTGCCAGCCATCGATCGGTCGGACGGCCGTGTCTCCCCTGATTTATTTCCTGACACCTCCTCGCACAGAGTAAAAGTTGCCAAGAGCTTTGGGTTGAAAGAACCCCAGGTAACATGCTCAAACCACTGAGCTATCCCTGCACCTCAAGCTACTAGCCTATCCTGCAGTCCTTCCAAATGTAACACCTTGTGTAGCTTCAGTGGGAAACCCCATGTGCAGAATGACTGTAGGACTAGGTCCGGTGTGTGTTTGTGTAGCTAGATTAGATCTCAAAGTGCTTTACAAAAGAGACCAGGATCATTATTGCCATTTTACAGATGGGGAAACTGAGGAACAGAGCAGTGCCGTGACTTGCCCAAGCCCACCAGCCAAGCTAGTCGCAGAGATGGGACTAGAACTCAGGATTCCTGTCCAGCCACCTAGCTGGGAAGTGGTACATAAAGGGAGAAAATAGTAGAAGACCAGGAAGGAACAGAACAATAAAAGTGAGAGTTTGAAGGGGCAAAAGGTAGAAATAACAAACAAAAAGGGAGTAAGAAATGCTGCACCAATTCAAGGGCCGGATTTGTTTCATTGCCTCCTACTGCCTACTCCAAATCCTGGGCTCTGGGCTCTACCCCTTCATTTGCCCCATGGGGCATTTTGTCTTTAAATCTGCCCCGGAGCAAGACCAAAGTTTGTTGCCTTTCTGGTCATCCGTCGTGGCCTGTCTTCTTTCCCAGGCTTTCAAGAGGGAGGCGGGTTCCGGAAGGCAGGGATAGGGATTGATCATTCCCGACAGGCTGTTAGCATGAGCAGAGTAAATAGCTGGCTGTTGCTGTATTGAAAAGATTGGTGGTTATTGTTAATCGCCTAGCAGTGAAGCCTGGACAAAGCCGATACTCCACTTAGCCTGAAGGGGCTCCCTACACAGCAGCACATTTCGGTGAATAGGAACTTTTCTAAAAATCCAAATAAAATGGAGACATAAGCCTTGATAGCTGCTCTCAGACGGAACCATCACTGTCAGCTCTCTGCAAGACCCCAAGTTTTACATGTTGTAAAACCAAACATCAGGACAGTTTCATTTGAATGAGGGTCTGGGCTCAGCTGAAGGAATGGATGGGCTTTAAAACTAACCTGGGCCTGAGTTGCCAGTCGCTGAGGTAACATGAAACCAGGGTGAGTTATACATCAGTTTTATTTGTGTGGCAGACATTTCACACAGCTCCAGCTGCTAAAGGTCTCCAAGGAGCTGCATATGTCATATTTCTCTTTACCTGTAGGGGGGTAGATGGCACTATTACCAACTCCAGCTGCTCAAAAATCATCATTCTGGGAACCAAAATCCTGAGACTGGCTTCAAATTCATGAGGGTTTTTTTAATAACTACATTTGGGGTTCTTTTTATTTACCTTCTGCTTTCTCAAGCCTTTAGGAGTAGTGTTCTCAAGCTTTTCTCCACAAGTGTGAAGGCTAGAAAATTACTTAAAAAAAAAAAGCTGAGATTCATAGTCACATGACTCCAGGAGCTGAGGCTTTAAGATAAAGAGCAAATAAATCAGGAGAGAGGCAGTGAAATCATGAGAGGTCAGCTTCAGAATACCTCCATACATTGAACAAATAGTCGGCTCCTTTTGCTGTTCCTTCACCAGTATTTCCAACTCTTGGGATCCAACTGGGAGTCTCGTGTAATATGGTGTGGTTTAGGGTAGCTCCAGTTCTTGGGAGCATGTGAATGAGTGAGAATTTCGGCTTTCATGAAAAACAGTAATTTTCTAGCTCTTGTGCTGGCTTAGAAAAGCTGGAAAACATGAACCCTAACATGGATCGAACTCCAGAAGGCAAAAAAAAAGACCCCCAAAGTTATTTTTTTTAAACTCATGATTTTGGCACAGTCTGAGTCACAATTTTTGAATGCTTGGGGGGGAGGGGCTAGTAATACTGCATTATTAAACCTTTGAACTGCAGTTTCCTGCAACCCACATACACCTTTCCGGAGCAAATCTAGCAACTCTATGGCCTTTTGAATAATAATACTAGCGCCCTCTGTTGTATGTATCTAACATAGCAAGGTGCTACCATGAGACCTGAGGAGGAGTCCCAGATCATTACCAATAGTTAATTGGGTACCTTGAGATTTGCTGCTAATAATCCACCTTGTTTTATTTTCTCTGTCCAAACACAAACACACTTACATTCCTGAGAAGGATTCTGGGTAGTGCATCTGACAGGCATTTCCTGTACCAAGATGTAAGGCTGGGCACAATTTTCCCATCCTGTGAGAACTGTAGAGATTTCAACAGAAATTCCTTTTCGGAATCAGGACAAAAAGTCAAAAATCTCAAAAATGTTCACAAACTGAGAAACCAAAACAATCATTTGGCTCAGGTCAACAGAAGACTTTTTTGTTGAAATAATTTGGAAACATTTTGTTTCCATGTTGACCTTTTTCTTTCTTTTTTTAACCTTTCTTTAGTCTAGATGTACTAAAAATTCAAAACAAAGGTAGTTTCGACAAAAAATCGGTTTGAAACTATGACAACAGGACATTTTCATAATTTCAAAACTTTCTCTTCCAAAACCTTTTTGTCAGGAGATATGTCCAAACTGACCCTGTTTCATGAACAGTTTCTGCTTCAATGAACTGAATTTTTTTGGTGAAAAAATCTTCAGTAAAGAAATCCCAACCAGGTCTACTAAGGAGTATTATAATCAGAGCTATATTAGAGCACAAATTCTGCCCTGAGTTACACCCGTAACTGAAGACAGATTGTGTGATCATTTTAGGGACTTTAAAATTATTTGCTTTCATACACTCCTGTGTTTTGTGGGTATTTTAAAACACTGCTAAAGGCATGCACAACTTTTTGTAAATTTATTCACAGGCATTAGTTATTTAGGAATATTAACAGCATGCAAGGTTTTTCAAACACAATTATTGAGCTGTTTTTCCTTGTGCTTAATTGTATCCATATGAGTAGTTCCATTGTCTGCTTGGTAGAAGTGAGAAGAATTAGTCTGAAAAAGTGTTTAATACGCAGTCACGAGAGGGCAGGGAGGAAGAATGCTTTTAACAGATTCCTACCAAAATGTGTTGTAGCAATTTTCAGGAAAAATGTCTTTTACAAAAGCTTTTAATACACTCCTAAATGACAAATTAGATAGATAGTTTTTCTGGGAAAGAACTGAGTGAAAAGCATAAAACCTGACTAAGGACCATATATGTAAAAGTAAACTTTCTTCAAAAGAGCAGCAGAGGTGTATTTTTTGGAAAATCCTCCACAATCTGAGGTGTCCGTTGTCAGCCATCTTGTTTTCTTGAATTCCCTTGTGCATTTGCACATGTGCCCTGTTTTTCAGACACTAGAGCATGATTATCTGATGGTATTTTATCCAGTCCAAATTGAGGAGGAGAAAACAACAACAGTATAGCAATATAGACCTCAATCCTGCCAACTTTTACACATGTGCTTAAGTCCAACACGCAAGCAGACCCATTGAGTTTAATGGAAGCATTAATGTGGTTAAAACTAAACACATGTATAAGTGAGTGTTTTCAGGATTGGGGCCACAGATGTAAAAGGGTGGGTGGAATGGTCAGAACAGCTGTGTCACTGAATCATTGAACAAACTTGCAAAAGTCAATCTCCCCTTACCTTCATTTGCCCATCTGCAAAATAGGGATGATCCTACTTCCCTAACTCACATGAACATTGGGAGACTGAGGTTACGTCTACACTACTACCTATGGCAGCAAAAATTAGATCGCTCAGGAGTGTGAATAACCATTCCCCCGCCCCCCCAAGGGATATAAATGACACCGACATAAGCGCTGGTATGCAGAATTAGCTTGCGCCGCTCATGGGCGTGGTTTTTTTATGTCGAGAGGAGAGCTCTGTCCTGTCGGACTAGAACGTCTTCACTACACTCACTGCAGTAGCACAGCTGGATGGATACAGCTGTGCCCTGCAGCGTTGTAAGTGTAGATGTGCCCTTAATGCTTACAAAGCACTCCGAAATCTTTGCTTGAATGATGCTGTAGATGTGTCAGGTAGAATCGACATATATATAGCAAATATACCAGACTAGAATCAGGACATGAAAAGATTAATGCTCTTCTCCCAAGTATTCATCCTTTAAGTTTCTTTCTTTCTTGTTCTGTTGACTGCCTATTAGTGTGCTAATCCCTAAGGGGAGATTACTGAACAAATAGCTGTTGGACAAAAATAATGAAAAGGAAGGAAGCCATTAAAAAACAACTAACGTATAGGGGGGAAATATTTGGAACTAGTACCGTGTGAAATCAATTGCAGATGTAAAGACGAGGGAGAATAAACCCAGGCGCATCAACTTCCCTACAGGTCAAAAGAAGATGAAAATCAGTACCTACCAGAATAATAAAATCATAGAAATGGAAGTCTGGAAGGAACCACAAGAAGTCATCTAGTCCTACCCTCCCCCTCCCCGCCCTGAGGCAGGTGTAAGTATACCCAGAAGGCTCTCTGCATCCTTGCAGAATCAGTCCCCCAAAGAAACATTTATAAATGCTCGTTCTTTGTCCACACACTGACAGGCAAGGGCCAATTTCCTGTTTGCCATTCTTCAAGGGTGATAGCTGCCATCTTGGCCAATACCTGGAATTGACCCAGGTACCTCCTGAGCTAGCCAGCCAGCCCCTAAGCTGGGGTCGCTAAGGGTATGTTTACACTGCAATGAAACACCAGTGGCTGGCCCACATCAGCTGACTCAAGCTTGCAGGGCTCGGGCTGTGAGGCTATAAAATTGCACTGTAGACATTTGGGTCTGGGCTGGAGCCCAGGCTTTCGGACCCTCTGTCCTTGCACGGTCCCAGAGCCCGGGTTCCAGCCTGGGCCCAAATGTCTCCAGTGCAATTTTTTAGCCCTGCAGCCCCAGCCCCGCAGGCCAAGTCAGCTGACACGGGCTAACCACTGGTGTTTTATTGCATTACCATAGAGCCTCACTAAAGTCAATGGGTTAGCCCCATAGAGTTCATTGGATGACCAGCACCTATTTCTATCCACTACCGGTTAAATACGGAGTTTTGGTGAACTAACCCTCTTCAAAGTAGATATAATTTTACTATGATGCTTTGAAAAACAAAACACAGTGGTTAGTTCCCAGAAACCTCTCTATTTATATACACGTTTTGCCTTTGATTACTTCCACCGTGGATTTTTATCTCATTTCCATGCAATGATTAACACTTGGCTACATAGTGAACAAAGGAAAATAGCTTGGAGTGGGCTGGTTTAAAAATCCCTGTACTCTGATAATGCTACAGCCATGAGAAGATGTACTGTAATCTGGGAACAGTCCTATATATAGTAATATGCCCGAGTGCCTCCAGGGACCATAACTACTTACACATTTCACGTATCACACGGAGGCAGAGCACAACTCTCTCTCTCTCTGTTCATGTGGGGATGGCTCCATTTCTGGTCCACGCCAGCGTGTGTCTCTTGGAGGCATATCCCAGCATTCCTGGCTGCTGCTTTAACCAAGAATACCCTTTTGTGAGAACAAATCCCTTTCCCTATTATGCTGACTTTCCTTCCTGGGAGTTTGCTTAAGCCTTTCTAGTTCGATTTTCCCTGATTTCTGTTCATTTTTGGGCATGGGGGGGAGTGAGGGTAACTGTTATATAACTCCTCATTTCCCTCTGGCTAAGGCTCTGGACTGGGAGTTAGCAAACATTACGTTCTAGTCCCATCTCTGTCACTGAGCTGTCTTGTGACCTTGGGCACGTCTCTTCATGGCTTTGTTTTCCCTCCCATCCTTTTTATGGCTTGTCTATTTAGATTGTACATTCTCTGGGGCAGGAACTCTTTCTTATTATATGCACGTACAGCCCCTGGCACAACGAGGCCCTGATCTTGGTTGTGACCTGCGGGCGCTACTGTAACACAAACAATGGGAATAAATTATTATACTTTCATGGTACCGTAGCTACAGCTACAGCTGCAGTGACAATGAGCATGAAAAAACCCACTATTGTTATAATGCACAGTTTTAGCACTTAAAAGACACCACCATTATTGACCTAGTTATGTCAATATTTATTCCTTAGTTACTCATTACAATGGCAATTCAGCTCCCAATGCTGCTCTCACTGAAATCAGTGGCAAAAGTCCCATTGATTTAGCTGGTGCAAAATCCAGCCCTTAATCTGTAATGTAACTGCCAAAATGGCTTTGTTTTTGTACACAGATGTAACCTCTACAATGTAAAAATACATCCATTACGTGCACTTTGCTCCAATATCTGTAACTGGATGGAAATCACACTTTATTACTGTTTGCTGCATATCAACAAGTCATTCCTCACCTGGGAAACAACAACAACAACAACAGTTGTTAAGAAAGAGTTATAGTTAAGAAAGTCAAATGTACAATAGTTTAGAAATCCCAGTTAAGACTGCCCCTAAATAATAATTCTTCATAATGTGTAATGGTGCATTCTCCAACTAGAAAATTGACTCTGAAAAATGCAGTCTTAACCCAAGCAGTAAAAACCACTGTATGCGAATATTATGCCTTCTCTCGTTTACGTTGCCATTCATGATAAAGTAAGTATGATGCACATATTGTTCACTACGCTGAAACCAATGATGCCGGAGCAAACTTGTTTTTCATGTCTACTTCAAGTGCACTGCAACCATAGGATAGGTAGGGTCAGATTGTGAACAGTTTACTTGCAGTTACTCATGGAAATTGACTTCAATGGGGCTACTCCCATGAGTAGCGGCTGATCAGTAGGCGTAAAGGGTTCATATTTTGGCCTTTAATTAACAAGAGTTGGTGATGAAGGGACATCATCAACTTCAAAGTCACATTTGTGCCTCCTGTTGTTACGAGCTACACCTACATGCAGTTGGCTAGATTGTCAGCTGATGAAAATCACTGTAGCTCCACTCAATGGAGTAGTCCCAAGTCCCACCCACTGAGGATCTGGCCTGTTATAATAAAGAAAGAGAAGGAAAAAAAGTCTCTAATATTTTGAGAATGTTTATCTTGTATGCGTGACAGCACTGTGTGTATCATGTCTCACCTTTCCCCCTGTGTATTCACACCCTGCTGGGGCAATCATCGATATACACAAATGACATCAATGGGCCGACAGTCAAGCACATGCATGTTTGCAGGATCATGGCTTTCGTCAGTCGTTTTCCTGTGTTATTTGCATGGGCCTGAATGGGCAGGTTGGCAGAATGACACTGGTGTTCCAGTCAGGTAAAGTGACTTTTTTTATTCTGTCCTTCCCACTATGGGCTTTCCTGGATTGGAGTCTGAGTCCCCATTCCTCTGAGCTAATTACTGAACCACACTTCTTCTCTCCTGGTTTTTTCTCCTGTCTTTCTTTCATAAGAGCATTAATAATTCCAAAGCTATCAAAATCGCTCCAGAAGATCTCATGGTGAGAGGTGCTCCATGTGGTTTTATGCAATGCAGGACAGGAAACCAAGCAGCAGCGGAGACGGGACAGCTCATGTGATTAGTGCTGAGATAGAGAGCCTCTATTCAAGAACTGGATAAACTCCGGTCCCATTCATCACCTACCCAAAGTTGTTATGACCTGATGGTTGTGTGGTGACCTGTGTGAAGTGACTTGTTGGCTCTCAGCCCAAGTGTCCACACCACAGACCTGATTGCAGTGCACGATGTGAGGCGCTTGTGTTGATTCTGGCAGTGGTCCGCTAGTCAGAGGCCAGTGAGGCTGTCAAGTGACACCTCTCATGAGCATGAATGTGTAACAGCCCAGAACTGAGCCTATAGCCGTGCTCCAAGAATGGCAAGACAGCCCTATATAGGAGTATTGGGGTCTTCTTGGTTGACTCTGTCAGGAGCTGGTGGGGTATTCACCTCTGAAATATTACCTGGCCTCAATATGCATGGGATTTTTAAAAGCACACTAATCCGCACTGCACAGTGGCTCTGTATACTGCAAAATTGTGCTGGCATAGCTATGTCAGGTAGGAATGTGAAAAAATCACACCCCCTACCCAGTGCAGCTGTGCTGACAAAACCCTCAGGGTAGACACACCTGACAGACAAGTGCTGCTGTCCGCTTAGCTAACATCCTTTGCGGAGGTGGCATTACTGTAGCAGCAGAAAAGCACCTTCTGTCAGCATAGTCTGTGTCTACACAGATACGCCAGCACAGGCCCTGTAGTGCAGCCGTGAGCTCAGTGGGATGCAGTTTCCCAAAAGGTCAGACTCGTCAGATATTTCAATACATACAGGCAAATGGATTCCCAGCAGAGAACACCGAGGATCTGAAAATAAGCAGGGAACAGAGACATCCAGGCTGTAGTGGAATGTCTCTGGCCTGGCAAAGTGAGAAAGCTTTGAGCAGCCGAGGGAATGGCTCTGCGTGGCTTGGAGACAGCCTTCCTGGACAGCTCATTCATTTACTCCCTAGATTTAGAGCAGCCTCCAAACACATTGATGATACTCCAGCGCACCTAGCAGTCGGTAACATCAGACATAGGCCCAGCGCTAGTAGGGAAGGGGACAAAAGGGACATCGCCTCTTCAAATGATCTTCAAGATGCCCCCGATTATTGTAAGAAAGGCCAACATATGTACAGAGTTATCCAGTGTTAAGCAGTGGACGTGACAATGACAAAATACTGACACAGTAGCCAAATGTTACTTTTCTAAACTCTTAAAATCCAAGGTTTTCCAGGGATCTAACTAGCCCCTGAACCCCTGGAAGATTGTTTTTTTAAAATAGTGACATCCAGGCCCCCCAGAATACCCTCCTGGCCCCCCAGTAATGGGCACCCAGAACCAGCCCTGAGGCAGCACAATGAGCATATTAATACGAGGCGGAAGCTATGAAGTTGATGGTACACAGACAGATGGTAGCAGTTCCCACCCGACAAGTTTATTTCATGTGAGCGCTGCCGGTTGCTTAAAGGCTCATCTGAAATGGAACTTCCTTGTGTGCAAGGGGGGGGAAAAAGATTCCTACAAAATTAATAAAGTAACTTTCTTCTCCCTGCCCAGCCCTCTCCATCCTCCCCCACAAAATAACCACTGTACAATAAATGAATGACAAGCCAGTGTGACACCAAAGCTTCTTTATGGAGAGGTTTAATTTCCTGCCCTGCTCTGGGATTTTTCAGAGGAAGGAAGGAAGTGGGGAAGGGAAGGAGAAAAAATTGGGAACATGGCAGTAGATTAAGAGACAAGAGGTTGATTTTTTTTAGGAAGAGCAGAGGCCTGATCCAGCGAGCATTTCGTTGGACATGTAGACCCCTTGAAAGCAACTCCTTACCTGAACAGGAGTTTGGAGGATTGAGTCCCAAGCGGCATTAATGGTTACAATGAGCGGCTTTGTATCTGAAACTGACCGAAGTCAAATCCTGCCTGCCCCGATCCCACACAATTCTGTTTGACTTGGGATGAAGCCCAAACAGACATGCTTAAAAAAAGCTCTTGAAACATGCAACCTGTTTGTAATTTACAGTCATTGGTGCAGGGTCTTTTTGTTGGCGTGTGCGCAGAAACATCAGGCTGGGTGGCGTGTGCAAATGAGAGGCGTGTGAGTCATCAAGCGACGCATCCTCCCTGGAGAGACAGTGAAAATGCTCCATTCCAGGAGGCAAGCATAAGGTGTGTGCATCGTGTGCGGCAGAACCGATAGGAACAAGCCACAATGTGGCAGCATTGTATCTGGTGTGTCGGAGAGACACAGCGAGTCAAGCTGTGCTGACCTCTGTCCTTCCTATAGCAAATCCAGGCTGATTAATAACAGGGTCAGTGCTCAAATAGACATCCTAGGAGAAAAGTTTATTCTCAGGCATCAGTTGTTCAATCGTTATCCCCAGCATAAGACTGAAATAGGAAAGGAGTTTGGTGATTTCACAGGTCATTCTCCAAGCTAGACCAGTCCTCCTCTTGATGCAACAGCCCAGGACCAGTTCTGGATACTAGGGAATATCTATTCATTCAATATCTACAGTACTGAGAAGACACGTCTGTTCCCTGTGCTTGGATGATATAGTAATATAACTCCTAGCACACCTAGAGGAGCTCAGCACTCATAGACTTTAAGATCAGAAGGGACCATTATGATCGTCTACTCTGACCTCCTGCACAATGCAGGCCACAGAATCTCACCCACCCACTCCTGTAACAAACCCCAACCTATGTCTGAGCTACTGAAGTCCTCAACTTGTGGTTTAAAGACTTCAAGGTGCAGAGAATCCTCCAGAAAGTGACCCGGGCCCTATGTTGCAGAGGAAGGTGAAAAACCCCCATGGCCTCTTTACAAAGGAGGAAGTATGATTGTCCCCATTTTGCAGAGAGGGAAACTGAGGCACAGAATGATTTTTTTTTTTAAACCAGCCAAATTTGCAAAAGTGTCTGCTCATTTTGAGAGCCTAACTGGAGATGCCTACCCATCTCAAGCTAGGCATCCAAAACACAGAGGCACCAAAAATGTTAGTGGCCACATCTGAAAACTTTCTCTGGAAGTGACGTGCCCCAGGCTGACATAGTGAGCCAGAGGCAGGGCTAGGAATAGAACGCACATCTGCTGACTTGCAGCTCCTGAGGGTACATTGCTGCGGCACTGGGAATGTAGAGAGGAGTGGGTAAAATAGAAGAAACCAGTGATGAGAGAAATTCCACAAGGGTCCCCAGATGGGTCAGGGGTTGCCTAAGCACCAGTAAGTTGGGATGCTCATCTGATATGAACAGAACAATCTGTCAGAAAAGGCAGTTTCTCATAAGACTCATAGTTCTTTCTGATTCTGTAGAAGAAGCCCAATTGTCTGAGTTTTCCTCCCCAGGAGAGAACAGTCCCCCAGAAATGAGCATGAGGAGAAAAAAGTATTGTCGTTGTGTAATTTTTAGCACACAGGAAGCATAAAACACTTGCTGCAGCATCTGGGGGGTGGGCTGGGGGGAGAAACAACAACCTGATCTCATCTGAAGTATTGTTTAACACTTTACTGGAGAACGCTGACAGCTTCAGAACAGCTGTGGCCAGTGTGGAAGCACCCTGCTGGCAAGCTAATAATGTCTTAAGAGGAGCATATATCTGGGAAAAACGTAAAGGGACAGGGGTTCCTTCCGGCTGAATTAAGACAGTATAGACAAAGTAAACGGCCTGGTGAAGGATCACTTTGATGACCAAGTATTTCAGTTTGATTTCAGGTCCCGGAACGCTGGCATTTAGGGTAACATGTTTGGCATTTTGTCTGGCATTTAGCTGCCTGGGTAACATATTGGTGCCATTAAAACAGGCACTCTGCTGCCTGCTTGTAAGTAGACAAGTCTGAAAAAAGCAACATGGATCTGTGCACCCTGAACACAGGGGAAGAAGATCCAAATCTGAATTTGGTAGCTGGCCTCTGTCTCCATAAAATGCCAAACCAAAATCCCAGATCCAAACAAGCCTGCTGGGCTTCGCAAGCAGCGTGAACCCACATCTAGATCCCAGCTTTGCGGCATGAGGCAGGCTCTGTTCTTCAGAAGTTTTTGGTCACGTATCTCAAGAGGCTCTGGGACGTTTCATCTACAGACAGTTTTTGATCCCGTATAACTATATCAGTTAGGGGTGGGGTTTTTTTTAAATCAAAATAGTTAGACCAGTATGCAATTATACCAGTTTCATGTCCCTTCCCTATGGGAATAAGCTAGACCACTATAAGCATCTGTATGCCAGTAAAACTGCATGCACACTAGGGCTCTATATCACTTTAATGATACTGATCCAGTTAAAGCGGTGTATATTTTGTGTAGACAAGCCCTGACCGTAAAGGGCTCAATCCTGAAAGGTGCTGATCCCCATCAACTCCAGTGGGAATAGAAACTAGGACCTCAATGGGAGATGAGGGGTCTCAGCTGTTCAGGACTGGCCCTGTAGTGATCAGAAATTGTGGCTGTTTCATTTTATCTGCTATCTGAGACGGTGTCCTGCCTTATGTGCAGAACACAGGTTGGTGCCCAGATACCGGGGGAATGGGCAGCCTAGTTGTATCTGAAACAGACAAATAGTTAAGACTGGAAGCCAGATGCTCCTCAGTTCTAATCTGTGCTTTGACCCTGACGCTGATGCACCCCAGAGCGAGTCATTTTAACTTTCCTGCCTCAGTTTCCCTCTGTGTCAAAGGGGGGAGGGTGCTACTGACTTACCTCAAATGGGCACTACAAAGCTGAACCCGTCAATGTTCACGACGAGCTGCTACAGCGGATGCTCTCCCTATAGTACAATCGTGTTGGCTGTGTTGGACCGGAGTCAGCTTGTCTTTTCGATGCCCCTGCCGGAGCCCTCATGGAAATGAACGGGCAGCTCCCGATGCTGGCCCAGACAACCTATGTTTTCAATAAAAGCAAACTTTCTTCCATCTCTCTCTTTCCATCCCCCCCAGAAGGGGCCCGATTCTGCTCTCATTTGTATTTCATTTCACTTGGAAATAGTGACCATAATACAATAGCATTCAACATCCCTGTGGTGGGAAGAACATCTCAACTGCCCAACACTGTGGCCTTTAATTTCAAAAGGGGGAACTATACAAAAATGAGGGGGTTAGTTAGACAAAAGTTAAAAGGTACAGTGACTAAAGTGAAATCCCTGCAAGTCGCGTGGGCCCTTTTTAAAGACACCATAATAGAGGCCCAACTTCAATGTATACCCCAAATTAAGAAAAACAGTAAAAGAACTAAAAAAGAGCCACCGTGGCTTAACAACCATGTAAAAGAAGCAGTGAGAGATAAAAAGACTTCCTTTAAAAAGTGGAAGTCAAATCCTAGTGAGGCAAATAGAAAGGAGCACAAACACTGCCAACTTAAGTGCAAGAGTGTAATAAGAAAAGCCAAAGAGGAATTTGAAGAACGGCTAGCCAAAAACTCCAAAGGTAATAACAAAATGTTTTTTAAGTACATCAGAAGCAGGAAGCCTGCTAAACAACCAGTGGGGCCCCTTGACGATGAAAATACAAAAGGAGCGCTTAAAGATGATAAAGTCATTGCGGAGAAACTAAATGGATTCTTTGCTTCAGTCTTCACGGCTGAGGATGTTAGGGAGATTCCCAAACCTGAGCTGGCTTTTGTAGGTGACAAATCTGAGGAACTGTCACAGATTGAAGTATCACTAGAGGAGGTTTTGGAATTAATTGATAAACTCAACATTAACAAGTCACCGGGACCAGATGGCATTCACCCAAGAGTTCTGAAAGAACTCAAATGTGAAGTTGCGGAACTATTAACTAAGGTTTGTAACCTGTCCTTTAAATCGGCTTCGGTACCCAATGACTGGAAGTTAGCTAATGTAACGCCAATATTTAAAAAGGGCTCTAGGGGTGATCCCGGCAATTACAGACCGGTAAGTCTAACGTCGGTACCGGGCAAATTAGTTGAAACAATAGTAAAGAATAAAATTGTCAGACACATAGAAAAACATAAACTCTTGAGCAATAGTCAACATGGTTTCTGTAAAGGGAAATCGTGTCTTACTAATCTATTAGAGTTCTTTGAAGGGTCAACAAACATGTGGACAAGGGGGATCCGGTGGACATAGTGTACTTAGATTTCCAGAAAGCCTTTGACAAGGTCCCTCACCAAAGGCTCTTACGTAAATTAAGCTGTCATGGGATAAAAGGGAAGGTCCTTTCATGGACTGAGAACTGGTTAAAGGACAGGGAACAAAGGGTAGGAATTAATGGTAAATTCTCAGAATGGAGAGGGGTAACTAGTGGTGTTCCCCAAGGGTCAGTCCTAGGACCAATCCTATTCAATTTATTCATAAATGATCTGGAGAAAGGGGTAAACAGTGAGGTGGCAAAGTTTGCAGATGATACTAAACTACTCAAGATAGTTAAGACCAAAGCAGATTGTGAAGAACTTCAAAAAGATCTCACAAAACTAAGTGATTGGGCAACAAAATGGCAAATGAAATTTAATGTGGATAAATGTAAAGTAATGCACATTGGAAAAAATAACCCCAACTATACATACAACATGATGGGGGCTAATTTAGCTACAACGAGTCAGGAAAAAGATCTTGGAGTTATCGTGGATAATTCTCTGAAGATGTCCACGCAGTGCGCAGAGGCGGTCAAAAAAGCAAACAGGATGTTAGGAATCATTAAAAAGGGGATAGAGAATAAGACTGAGAATATATTATTGCCCTTATATAAATCCATGGTACGCCCACATCTCGAATACTGTGTACAGATGTGGTCTCCTCACCTCAAAAAAGATATTCTAGCACTAGAAAAGGTTCAGAAAAGAGCAACTAAAATGATTAGGGGTTTAGAGAGGGTCCCATATGAGGAAAGATTAAAGAGGCTAGGACTCTTCAGTTTGGAAAAGAGAAGACTAAGGGGGGACATGATAGAGGTATATAAAATCATGAGTGATGTTGAGAAAGTGGATAAGGAAAAGTTATTTACTTATTCCCATAATACAAGAACTAGGGGTCACCAAATGAAATTAATAGGCAGCAGGTTTAAAACAAATAAAAGGAAATTCTTCTTCACGCAGCGCACAGTCAACTTGTGGAACTCCTTACCTGAGGAGGTTGTGAAGGCTAGGACTATAACAATGTTTAAAAGGGGACTGGATAAATTCATGGTGGCTAAGTCCATAAATGGCTATTAGCCAGGATGGGTAAGAATGGTGTCCCTAGCCTCTGTTCGTCAGAGGATGGAGATGGATGGCAGGAGAGAGATCACTTGATCATTGCCTGTTAGGTTCACTCCCTCAGGGGCACCTGGCATTGGCCACTGTCGGTAGACAGATACTGGGCTAGATGGACCTTTGGTCTGACCCGGTACGGCCTTTCTTATGTTCTTATGTATGAGTCTAATCCCAGAAGACATCAGTTACCCCGGATTTACACGATGTAACCGAGAGCGGAACTCCTGACAGAGGGCTCCTGAGTAGGGAGAGATGCTAAAGGCACCTTTATCTTGATGGCACTTTTTGATTCAATAAATGTAAAGCACATGCGCTATGGAACAGTAGAATAATCTATGGTATTGTGGACTCCCAGACAGTGAAAGATTTTCCATTTGCAAGGGCATTTTTTAATCAGTATAGAAATGTATATTTTCTGAATAAAGTGCTTGTTGTGGGATTTAAAAAAAAAAAACCAAACTGTGAAACCTAAAGTAGGGCAATATCCTTCCCTTCAACAATACCTTGACTTCCTACAGTCAGCAGATGCAATATGCATGGGATTCAGAATGATCCCATTAAAATTCATTAAACCATGTTTCCAGCTATTTAGTAAATTTTGAAGAAAAGAAACCTATTGCCTCTTCTGCTCCCTACTATGGCCTCTTTGAATGTAATTAACCCTTCATTCATGGGTCTTTCTATCCAACTAATCTCCCACCTCGTGCCTTCCAATGCATTTTTAATACCACGGCTAATACCGCCACCTAAAATCCCCTAGCGCTCGCTGCGCAATGGAGCTCTTTGCAGAGGCGAGGTATTGTAAATCTCCATAAACAATGCTTGGATGAACAGCAAATTCAGATAAGTGAGGCGTTCTTTTTCATGTCTTCCAGTTACAAACAGGGAATGCTCTTCATTCTTCAAGGTAGATTTTTTGTCAAGGATGAGGCTGCATTCGTACCACCCCAGGGGATTTAGCTGGTAGATTCGGGGATGGTTGGTTGGGGGGATAAATAAATAAACCATGGCAATACACATGCAATAAATTAAAAAGCAAACAAGTCAGAAAGACATGCAAATCAGCTGGGAGACGTTATACAGTGTGTCATCCTCGCTCAGGTGGAATGCAGAGAGTCCCTCTCCTGCGCTACGGGGAGCCAAGGGCCAGGCCTGAAAGGTGCTGAGCCCCTCTAACTCCCCCCGATTACAGGACTGAGTCCCTATTTAAGGATTTTTGTGGGCAGAAGGAGGAGGAGGAGAATGGGGGGAGGTTATTTAATCTTCAATAGAACTGGTCAAAATTTTATAATGCAAAAATTTTTCTTCCCTCTATGATACAGGGCTTTTTCTTCCAGATAAAATGTCTGATTTTGATGGACTTTGGGAAGGGGCGTTGCTTGACAAAATGAAAACTTTGGATGAGACTGACAACTGTTTTGTTGTTTTCATTGCCACATTTTTGCAGGAACCAAAACCGCTGCCCGATCTGCTCTGACCTGTCACTCTCTCTAAGGAAAGCCAGAAAGAAGGTCTATTAAGAGGTAGGAAGCACTGTGGAGACTGTAGGATGAGCCATATCACGCAGTCCCAGTGCTGAGGCCTTCCTTTACAATCCCAATAGCTTGCAGTCTAAAGTGCATCGTTTCTGATGCTTTCTCACCAGATCTCAGAAAACTTCTACTAGTTTAGATCTTCCTTAGATACCTTAGGTAGGCCTCAAGGTCTCTGATCCAGCAAAACACCCCCTGATTTCAGAGCGGCTACTCACATGACTAAATTAAGCATGTGCTTTGCTGGATGGAGGCCAATGTGCTACAACTCCATTTCATCTTAAAAAGACAAGTATCCATCTCCCTGGGTACATTGGTGTATAGGACATTGATCTGAAAGTACTCCGTGTGTGCACAGGTGTATGTAATTTGTATTTCTTGATTGTATTTTAGTTGATTGAGCTCTGGCTATGTGCTCATGTTCAGTGCAGGGCAAACACAGAAGAACCAATCCCAGCCCCGTTGGTTCAGTCACAGATATTACAGTTTATGTGCTGGATGAATGTCCAATCTTAAAGAACCAGGATGCCAATTTTTAAATACAGTATTTAACTTGTATGCATTATCACTGTCGGGCTTTGCACAATAAGTGTGCTCTCAGGAGAAAGCAGGGATTGATATGTCTATAAATTGTTCTGTCAGTTGGAGGTTTAGGGACCCCCAGAGCATGGGGTTGCATCTTTGACCATCTTCGCTAATAGCCATTGATGGACCTAGCCTCCAGGAACATAGCTAATTCTTTTTTAACACAATTGTGCTTTTGGCCTTCACAACATCCCCTGGCAATGAGTTCCACAGGTTGAATCTGTGTTGTGTGAAGAAATACTTTCTTATGTTTGTTTCAAACCTGCTGCCTATTTTCACTGGGTGTTACATGAATGGGTGAATATCACTTCCTTATTCATTTTCTCCTCATATGGAAGCTGTTCCATACCCCTAATCATTTGTGTTGCCCTTCTCTGTACTTTTCCCAATTCTAATATGTCTTTTTTTGAGATGGGGCAACCAGAACTGCCTGCAGTATTCAAGGTGTGGGTGAACCATGGATTTATATAGTGGCATTATGATATTTGCTGTCCTATTTTCTAGCCCTTCCCTAAAGGTTCCTAACATTCTGTTGGCTTTTTTGACTGTTGCTGCACATTGAGCAGATGTTTTCACAGAACTATCCAGGATGACTCCAAGATCTCTTTCTTGAGAGGTAGCATCTAATGTAGACCCCCTCGTTTTATATGGACAGCTGGCATTATGCTTTCCAATGTTCATTACTTTGCATTGATCATTTATTTGGAGCTCAGGCTCCAGAAGTGGAAACTGAAGTACAAAGAATTTTAAGGACTTGGCCTGCAAAACTCTCAGCACTTGGTGACTTGATGAATGTTACACAGCCAGCTAGTGAAAAAAACCACGAATAGAACCGAGGAATCCTGCCTCCCAGTCTCCACAACTAGAGGTTACGAAATCAAAGAAAAGGGATAGGTACAAGTGTACTCTAGAAAGCTATAGATTAGATTGTGTGTGTGTGTGTGTGCGTGTGCACGCGCGCACATGCAAACAGTTCAGCACATTCTTGTGATGAACAAATTGTATATGAAGGGATCCATGTGTGTATTTACAGCGTAATGCTCTAGTTCAATTAACATAGATCTCTATTGCATGGAAAATACACATATAAATTCACCTGTGATTTAAACGTTAGGCACCAAAAAATTAATCTGGGAAACAGTCAGGCTGATCTGACATAGTGGGTTATAAAATTGCAACAACAACCTGTTTGGAGTGAAGCAGTACATCTGGAGCTCTTAGCCTGATACCAAAAACCAAAACAAAAAAAGGCCCAAATTATCATTCTTATTATTTATGAACACAGATGAAAAGCTAACGGGTACACTGCAGCGCACACAGATGCTGATTATCTGGAGATTATATTGATGATGTAATAAAAATTCACTTTGGCTATTAAGCAGCACCAGGACAATCAGAGAGAGATTAGATAAAAATCAGAGAGAATGAATAATAGAAGGGAGACGGAAAGTCATAAACCATAACTCCCTGCAAAGCACTCCATCCCAGAGTACCCCTTCAATCAGAATAAATAAATGTCGGAACATATAGATACCATCCATATGTACACATACACACTCACACAGAATATGGGTAGATTTGTGTGTGTATACGTACACCTGTAGGTAAATATGTGTATATATAGAATATACACACACACTTCTATCTACCTATGTGTTTGTGCATAACACATATACACACACTATTTCTTTCTGCATGTGTATGTATGGGCATATATCCCACATTTAGGAATATACCTTATGCACACAGACTCACAAGGAGATAGATAGATAGATAGATGTGTGCATGTCTAAAACAAGCTCCCTTTGCCCGCAGCAAACCCCAGTCGGATGGCGACGAGAGAAAACTTTCTCCTCCAGAGTGCTTGCTTGAAAGAGAGCGGTGCCGCTGCACATCCAGCGTTGGTTCAAGTTTACTGACCATGTTTAATATTTGATTAAACCTTTGGCATAGCTGACTATCCTGATCTGAATAGATGATCCGACACTTTCCCTGGTAGTAAAGCCAAGCATAAGTAATAGCCATCCTCTGACTAGCGCTGCCGTGTGCATGCAACTTGAATTTTGCCCTCTCTAAAGAAGCTGCTAAATGTTTCTGGATTCCTTTCAATTGCTCTGTGTTTTCAGCCGGCCTCTACGAAAACAAACAAGCAACACACCAGGAAACGTATTCATTTGCCCCAGACAAAGGTGGGGCAGTGATTTATTAGTAATGGGGGAGAAATCCCCCTCCTTCCAAACACACAACCTTCCCTGGCTCTAAGTATTTTTCCTCTCCTCCTCTCTGTACTTTTTGCCTGTGGTTTGCATTATCCTTTGCATTACAACGTGCTCCACACCTTGCTCGGCAGCTTGGAGATGTTTGTGCGGTTGCCCACACAAATACACACACATATGCACACAGCCAGCAATTTTACAAACTACCCATGCTGGCAGGGGCAGGAGATGGGCAAGCAAGTGTTTGCAAGGGAACATAGATAAGGGTGGCAGAGAACAGCAAGCAGAGCTGAGGCTCAGAGCGCATTGACTGCCATGGCTTATGAAACAGCCACTGATGCTTTCAGAGTGGATAGTAAGAAAGGTGATTTTAGCTTCGGTGTTCTGTGCACCGGCCTGCTAGATCAAGAAATGCCCAGTCCTTCAGCACAGACATAAGCCAGACCTACTACTAATAATAAACACTTTGAACCCAGACAGATGCTTTCCACACAACGATCGGTGCAAAGCTGAGCATCATGGTTCTCTTTCTTACACACAGAGAAATTGAGGCGCAGATTGGTTTAAAGACTGTGCTCAAGACGACACAGGATGCTAGCTGGGAACAGAACGCAGCTTTCCTGGCTCCCAGTCCCCATCGTCTCAGACTATGCTGCATCCCTTCTCTGAGACGTTTTCTTTGTTTATTTTGGGGGTGAGGAGGGGAAATAAAGGATTTAAGATATGAAAAAGCTTCAGAACTACAGGAAAATCTGCTTGTAAGAAGCAGCATTCTTGCCCTGCAGGGAAAACATAATCCTGTGGAAAATACCGGTACGTGAGGGATCATTGCTCTGGTGGGAGAAATCTGGTGTTGATTTGACTAAAAAAATGGTGAAATGATATAGCCTTTGATATATTGTATTGTGTTTTGATCTTCAAAGGAGGACGCAGAGCCTTGATCCTCTCTCTACACCCCTTCCCTCCTTCGTTGGGACGGCTTTCTTTGGCTTGGATGGACTAGGGTGACCAGACAGCAAGTGTGAAAAATTGGGACGGGGGTGGGGGGTAATAGGAGCATATATAAGAAAAAGCCCCAAATATTGGGACTGTCCCTATAAAATCGGGACATCTGGTCACCCTCGGATGGACAGAGTCTGATCCTTCCTAATGCTTGCCATGGCTTTTACTTCACCTGGCCAGAGTGGCGTGTCTTCTGCACGAATACTGAGCACGCGTCCAGCCCTGCCTGTTTGGCGGAGGGCAGAGAAGCAAGGCTAGAATGATGGGGGTTAAACTGGAGATCCAAGGAATGGACACGGAGCATGCGCAGCGGCTGACAAGAGCACGAGGCGAGACCTTAGCATGGATCAGGGAACCTGGAATCTGGTCAGGACAATGAGAGCCTGGGAAAGGGGAGCACAGGCCCGGGAAGGGACAAACGAGCAGGTAGCCATGAGAACTGGGTCTCAGAGGCAAGCGTGGGGCCCTGGGAAATTGAGCCTGGAGTTCGGCAGAGCGAGCCTGAGAACTGAGCTCCTGGAGCGAGAGCTGGCACTTGGGGGGCAAAGACTGGGCCTGAGAACGAAGCTTAAAGAGCCAGGCCTTGGACCCAAACCTGGTGAGGAAGAGGCTGGGAAGGGAAAGCGTAGGCCTGAGTCTGAGAACTGAACCGGGGGAGCGAGCCGCTCGCCCAGCAATGAAAACTCGTTCTCTAGCATAGCAGGGTCACTGCGCCAGTTGCTCGTTGTTTGAATGATAAACTTGCTGCCAGGAATCCTGCCACTGGATCTAAGTGGGGAGAGTATGAGGGGGGGTGGGGAAGCGAGGGTGCAGGGATGAATCCTTTTCTGAATAGTCAGATTGAGTCCAAATTCTATCAGCACCTTCGCAGCCCCCCGCCTATAAACCGGTCAGGAGCGAGTGGTCACTGCTGGGGAGACCAGACTGGAGAGAACACAGAGCCCCTCTTTTCAAACAAGAACCCGCCATTCTTCCCCTTCATGCTGCTGGTAAAGCTAAGTAAATATATAAATAATTAAACCCCGACTTTCCCTGCTGCCCCAGGGCCTGCGAAACGGAGACTCTAAGTTGGATTTCAGGCCGTCAGACAACATCATGTTGCACACACACACACACACACAAAACCTGCCTTCCCACCTTCGGCAGAATATCAGCAACAAAAGCGGACCATCCTGACTGCAAGCAAGCAGAGGCTGAAAAAGCAGGACGGGCGGGTTTATGCCACCCGCGATTCAGAGCCACCCTTCCACCAACCCCACTGCCTCTGCATTGGGCTGTCCAAACGATGAGAAATGATAAACATGCTATTGATGTAGTAACAACAACAAAAAGTAAAAATAAAAAAAATCCCACCCCAAAACCAAACCAAACCCAAACCCGCCTGTTTTATTTGCTACTATTGGTTGCCAGCTGGTTAGTGTCGGAGATACCCTGAAAAACCCCTTTTCACTGAAATGATTTTCAAATGAGTTTCAGGCTGATTTGACAGACTGGCCACTGGAACCCTCTGTTTATCCACATAGCGAACCCCCGAAAGCCCCCTCCACCCTGCCCCTGCACTGGACCACTCTGCCATGGAAGGATAATGGGAGTTCACACTCCATGGCCTCCTTTCCTGTCCTCTCATGCCCATAGTGGTGGTAGTGTTTTGTGAAGTGGACCTCTGTTCTCTAGGCACCTGATCCAAAGCCCACTGAAGCCAGGTGGGAGAATTCCCGTTGACTTCAATGGGCTTTGGGTCATGTCCTAGCCAATGGACAGAGAGCACCAACATTATTAACCTAAACCACTGAGGAGCCATCAGACGGGAGCAACTTCCTGTCACCACTGACCCATGCTCGCTATGGACCCAGTGGCTTAAGCCTGATCCAAAGCTCATTGAAATCAACAGGTGTTGCACCAAGCCCATAGAGTAGAAAGGCCTGGCATAGCTCTTTCTCAAAGCCCGGAGCCAGACAGTTCCCTAAGGAGCAATAATAATGACAATACATAGCTCCTATATGATTCCTTTTAAAATATTCCATTCAAGATCCGGAGTTAGTGAATGAGGACTTCTCTGTAGGCACCGACATTACAAAGAAAGGGCCTGCTCCTGCTTCCTGCTGAAATTAATGGCAAATCTCCCATTGGCTTCAGCAGGCCCAAACAGACGCTCAGACAAAACGTTTGAGAACCATTTCTTCCTCCTGTCCCCACGTTTGAAAGCCTGAACTCGGGTGTGGGCGTTTCCTCTGCTCCCAATAATTTGCCCTGATTTTGCATCTTTCATCTAAGATCCTCACAATCATTTACCAGTCCTGATTAAGCCACACATCACACCCCAGCATCCCTCAGCAGTCCGATCCTTCCCATTTGACAGATGAAGAAGCTAAGGCTATGATCCAAAACCCAGTGAAGTCTTTCCACAGCTTCGGATCAGGCCTCGGAGTTTAACGACCTGCTCAGGATGTACTGGTGAGTCTTTCTCAAAGCTAAGATTAGAACCCAGGAGTTCTGGTTGCCCATTGTGAGCCCATAACCTCTAGATCATACTCGGTCCCTAGCTGGAAAACAACAGAAAGCACTGGCAACATTTTGAAGAGGGCAGCCCTGCCATGTATTAGCCAGTAGTGAATAGTAAAGAATGAACACCAATGTTTTCCTTTGTTTTGTTTAATATGGCATTAACTTTTAGTATCCCCACGAGTAGAAAGTAAAAACTGTCACCACTATATCACCATTATCTCCAGCAACATCTTTATGTGCAAATTCCCCGGCAATGTATTGATGGGTTGGTTGGTTTGGGTTGTTTTGTTTTTTTTATCCCTTATGCTCATGATGGACTTGGAATGAAATCATTTGTAAGATACTTTCCCACCAAAGTACTTTTTTTATTTTATTTTTACTGCCAGCCTATTGAATGAGACCTACATTGCTTCGTCTTCTTTTAAAAAAACAAAACGCAAAAACATTCTGATGTAGGGAGGGGGTTGCATAAATGAGGAACTGCACATGTGACAGAAGAGAGTGAAAAATCAGACACCTCCCTGACTGAATGTGATCAAATAAATAGCTTTCAAAAGCAATTAAACCCCTGCAAAAGGAAAATTCTTGCCCTTTAAACTGAAACAAGGAATAATGCAAGGCAAAGCCACTCTGAAACTACCGTACGGCGACTGGAATGAGACACTTCGAGCTGAATGGTATAACTGAGTGAATGAACTAGCAAACCTAGGTAAGACAGCATATAGCTGAAGAGGGAGTAGTTAGGAGATTCTGAAGCAAGCCGGTCTGCGTGTCTAGATTTATACGATTAACAATCTTAAGGCAGTCAGATTCCATATTACTGGGAGTTCCTGTCTCATGAGCAGTATCCTGCAAAATTGTTTCTAACTTGAGGCCTGATCCAAAGCCCCTTGAAATCAGGGGGGGTCTTTCTGTTGATTTCAATGGGATTGGGATCAGGCCCTTTTCTGCTTTTTAAAAAGAGAGAGAGAGAGAGAGAGAGAGAGAGAGAGAGAGAGAGAGAGAGCATTCCTTCCCCCTTGATTCTTTTCATAATAATTAAATTAAAATATTTTAAAAATAAGAAAAAAATAAAGTAAAATAACAAGAAAATAACCAGACACTTTTTTTCTGCATCACCACATAGGATAACAAAGCAAAATTGCTCTTAGGGATCAATCCTTCACTGGTAAGGGCTAGACTAGGTGGCCCAAAGAGTTTTTGCTCTTTCTAATGTTTCTGATCCCCTTGCTACTGTGATACAGTCATGCAAAGATCTTATGTGAAAGAAAGATACAGATAGACGTGTGATAGCAGAGAAGTGGGTTACTTTCTGTTTGGACAGGGTGAAAATTCCTTTCTCTGAATAACGGGGAAGAGATGAGCCCTGCTTTTAATAGGCAGTGAAGCAGAGTTTTCACTGTGTTAGCTTTCAAAGAGTTTCAAGCCAACTCAATCTGCCCAGGAATGGGATCTGTCTCGCATGCAATGTTTCAAAGAAGTGCTTCAAAACATCGGTACCTTAGTATATTATTAGAATCAATCCATGTTATTAACATTACAGGACAATTTTGTAAATTCTGCAGTGTCCTCCTCCCCTGACTGTTACAGCAGTTACTTTATACAGTCTCTGGTTAGATTGGTCAACCAAGCTATCGATATTATTAATGAAGAATATCTACATTGTGACCTTTGCTCAGAGAACGGAATCTCTCCTATAAGGCTGTCAGTTTCCTTAAAGAAGTATTGATAAGCTCATTACTGTATTGCTACATATAATTTAGGTGTGATTTTCACTCAGCCTCAAGCATCTTAGGATAGTAAAGTAATGCTCTTCCCGCTCCTCCTAAAACACTGGTCCCCTTAGAATTAATCAAATGGTGAATTAGAACGTTATGTAAAGGAAACATAATCATGGGAGCTCTACAAGCATTCTGTGATATATATTTTGATCTTTTGAAAGCCTTCATCCCTCTGGATCCTGGTAAGGAAGCACTGTTTTATAGGGATATTATTAGGCTGATGCTGCTTTATTCATCTACCTGCAAGAAGCTGTCGACTCCAACAAAGATATTTGTGTGTTTGCAGTGAGTGATGCCTATTGTATGACGTGACCCTACCCTTAGAGATTGAAACAAAGAGGAACTATGTGCAAAGAGAAGTCTGTCCTTTACGTACGTGCGCATGCATACTCTGTGTGTGCACTATATGTGTAGATATTTGTATTAGAAACTGTCCAAGTATGCAGTCAGTTCTAATCAGACCAACATTGTCTGCAAAGCTCCATTTTTCTTCTGTCTGAAGAAAACTCATGTCAGGAGCCACACGTTCAGCCTGGTTATCTTTAAATATTTTTGAGACCCAGACACGCTACGCATAAACAAGACATGGATTAATTAGGTGTGACCGTATCATTAAATTAGCACAATGAACAAACAGCTTCATATCACAGTCAACTCTTCATATACTGATTCCAGAAGTCAAGTCACCTGTCACTTTCACCTAAGAATAAGCTTTCTGTAATGCTACATTTGAGAAGTAAAATATTTAGAGAGATATGCAACTATGTGCATATTGTACACACACACATATAAATACTTATCCATGTGTATACTGAACGTGTGTTTTCATGAATATGTATGTATGATTGTGTATATATAGAGACATATGTGTGTGTATATATATGCACTAGTATATCTCTCTCTATAAACATTATATAGACAATTCTATTCAGTACAGCACCTTCTATACAAATGATATCCCATTATGTTTTCCAGAGTTAAAGAACAGAATTATAGATTTAAACAGCAGTGAGGGAAAAAAGGGATTGTGTGGCATAAGCAAAAGAGAAAATGTCTGTCTGTCTGTCTATCTGCAATGCACATTGGTGTGATCCACTATCTGCAAAATACTCTAACTTATATCTTTACAGCCCATCTCTCCGGACAACAACAGACTCCCAGTGACAAGAGCATCAACAACATTCCCGTCCTATGAAATGGTTAATGTTAAGCAATGATTGACCCTGTTCGAATAAAGGAGGGAGAAATAAACAGATAAGGGCGAGGGAGATCGAAATCTGTATGCCTCATTGGCTCAGCTGTCGGATATTTCTAATGCATGTTAAGGGTTTGTTACTAAGAACCTGTTAAGTATCTTTAAACCTTTGATCTGTAGCCAGTCTTAACAAAGGTGACAATTAATTAAAGGAGAGTGCCTTGCAATAAAGTTCCATTGTGGTCAGTTTATATACACTGTCCAAAGCTGGCTCATGGAAGTCACTGTCAATTAAAATCTTGTTGGAGTCCAGTTCATTATCAATTTTTTCCCCTTGCCTTGATCAATATTTTTGGCTGCTCCTGCTTGACAAACTTAACACAATGTCTATATCTATATGTCTTTCCATTCATTTCCATGGAATAGATGCCTGTATATTATTTATTTTTAGCCACTGCATATGGTCAGGCACTTTATTTGAGCGGCTTAGTGTTCCCATCCATCTTTATGTTAAGCAGCCACAATAATAAGCCTTCTCTTCCTTAGAGAAGATGTCAGTTGTGTCTAATGAATGCGTATTAAAAGCTGCATTCACCTGCATGTTGCATCCGAGCTGGGGCTCAAAGTGACAAAAGCAAACAAACGCAAATCCCACGATGACACCCTGACTTCAGCTCACACCAAGTATTGCAGCACCGAGCGTGCAGAATATAATTCCCTGAGATCATGAGATCTCAGTTATGCCACAGAGGACTCAGGAAGAAAAAGATCCCTATTATACAGACCACAGCTCAGTCCACAGAGCAAGGGTGGGGTTTCTACCTGCCATGATTCCTTCCCCTCCCTATCCCCACTGCAGTTTTTAATAGATAAGGCTCAGTCCTTCACAACTATCTCTGGCCCAACTCCCTGTGGCGTCAGTGAGTGAGAAAGGAGGGAAGAGACTTGTAATAGGAGTTGTTTCTCTTGTTGGTTTCCCTTCTCCCTTTGAGTATTACTTTGTTCCATTGAAGGGAATTGAGGAAAAGAGACAAGCTCAGCCCTGGAAGTGTAGGACAGCTGATAACATCGACCGGAGATATTGTGGTTTATGATGTAAATCCACCACCCACAGCTTTTAAAAATCATGCGGCCCATACAGCTAGCGCAGGGCTCGTGTGGGGAGGTACCTGACTGCATGCAAACCTGGGGCCCAATCCTGCTCCCACTGAAGCAGATGGTAAAACTCCTATTGACTTCAATGGTGGGACGAGAGGGCCAGGCCTTGGTACTAAAGAGAGGAGGATGCTTAGATTCATCGTCCTGTTCTCTGTGAGGACTGTGCTCAGCTTAGCTCATGTTCACCTGCTTTGGATAAACACAGGGACAAAGTATTGTAGGGCAAAGGAGTTGGCAGGTGAGCCACTATGAAATTCGTGGCCTTCTGCTGTTCTGGACTATTACTGTAACTTCACAGCCAAGACATATTTAAGTTGCTGGAATTGTTGGGGTTTTTTTTTCCAATGCAGATATCATCTCCCCCAATCATTTCTCCTTTGAAACCATAACTGTCTGTCGCATAAACCCTCCGTTAGTCACACTCGATTGACGTGAGGGACCGTAACAGCTCCTTCAGAGTCGTCATGGTCTGCCAGGTCAATGCGGCGGGCCTGCATGCGCATACGGTACGCATGATAAAAAACCCTCTTACGCCTGGCTGAAAAAGGTTGCTGCATATTTGCAGCTCTCAAGGCCAGAAGGGCCCTTTCTCGATCTTTCAGCCCCTTCGCCCTGAGCCCACCTGCAACACACTCAGAAGTTCCCTCTCGAAGGGTTGCATCCAAATTCCTGTTGAATGCGACAAAGCTCCTGCTGCTTTACTCCCTCTTCACTTAGGCAAAATTCCCCGTGACTCTGTCAACTTTCCTAACGAGACTGTTCCATTGCCTGCCTGACTCTGCTAATATCCAGTTTGAATCATCCCCCATGGGGTGCCCTGCACCTGCCTCTGAAGCATCTGGCACTGGCCACTGTCAGAGACCGTAGAGTGGACTAGATGGATCACAGGCTTGGTCCTCACTGCGACAATGTTTCTAGTGTTTTCTACCGTCAGGACTGTCATTTCTGGTCAGTTCCTCCAATGACCACGCTCAATAATCCTTCACGTATTTGGAAGCGATTACAGCCTTTACGGCCTTCCTTTCATGATGCCCATATATGTTACTCTGTTGGCCTCACTTTAAAAATAAGTCAGTGCCTTAAAAAACTTTTTCTTCCCAGTAATATGTGTTATTATTGACTGCCATGAAGAATGTCAGTTTATAAATATATGTGAAATGTAGGTTTAATCTGTAGAAATGCAAAAAAAAAAAGCACCTTGAACTACAAATTTTTTTCTTCTCACCCCCCCCCCACCCCCAGTTATATAACTATAAACTAAGCATGTTATGTTAATTATTATTATTTCATTTGATAAGGGAACGGAGAGGAAAACAAGTTTGCAGCTAAGTGCAAAACTTAGCAGCCAAGTGAGAGACCCCTGAAAATTGGCGGTTGTATTGGAAATGCTGATGCAACGGTAACAACCATAACAGGACCGGGTGCAGATGCTATGCAAAACCAGAATTCATGTCCAGGCCACTGGAAAAAAAAAAGACTTAAAATCTAGCAACCTGGGCTATTTGTTTGACATAAAATGTACTTAGATCTAGATACATCTATATGGCGTGTTGTTAATGTATAGAGGCTTGTGTTTGAGGTTTTTTGTTCGTCTGTCTTTTGCTTGTTTTGTTTTCCTCTCTTAGCTCAAGCTAGCCAATTGTCTTTCGCCTGTTTTCAGGGATTGTTCTTCAGACAGCAGGCATAAAGCCTCCACTCTTTTGTTCCAGTTTGTGCATTCTCCTCCCTAAAACTTGTCTGCTTTACTACCGCACTAAATACTACGTGCATTGTGTTCAACCGGGCAAACCTTATGTTTCAATTATGGAAGTGTTTATTCAGCACCTGTATTTAGTTGTGTTCCTTTTTGTTCATTCCCCAAAATCTTTATAATCTATCTGTCTATCGTGCCTTTTAATTTAATAGTCATTGTTATTATTTTGAATTTCTGAGGTATCCTAAAAACTAACATCATGCTGAGCAATCTCTCTCTCTCTCTCTCTCTCTCATGGGAGAATATAAATAAGCCTTACATACCTTTACCCCAGGTGTCGGAAATTCCAAAATTAGTCATGCTTTTGAGAAGAGGGTATAGCAAACAGGGGAAATAAACTGTTATTTTGGTACTGCATCTTGCTAGCTGCCTTTCCTGATTTGTTGAGTAAGATTTGGGTCATTTGAGTACATCATCCTAACAATGTGACTGCCACGGTGGTTTTATCTGAGTTCTTTTTTTTTTTCCAGAGGCGATTTAAGAGGACATTGTAGCTTTCAGGACAATGCTGTACCTACCAGCCCCCACAGCCTCTCTCTTTAAGTGCACTAACCTGCCTGTGTTTCACTGAATCGCAGTTGAGAGTGGGATACACAGATCTATTCTGACTTCCTAAATAGAATATTATGCAGGCCTCTGTGCTTCGAATTAAAACCCACTCCAGGCTTTGGGTACAAGTATGCATCGGTAGGAAAGGCTGCTTCAGTCTGTTGGGACAGTTCTATATTTTGATTACATTAATTCATAAATATTATACTAAATACCACTAAAATTGGTCTTAAATGACTTCAAATAATGCATTGTAATATGGCTGTCCTGAGAGCACTAACCTTTATGTCTCCCAGTAACTCAACCTTTAAGCATACTCTGCTACTAGACAAGGGGGGGGGGGGGAAGTTATGAATGGATGGCTTGCTAAATTGTTCAACTGTGATTAGTTGACTCTCTCTCTCTCTTTGTGTGTGTATATATCAGTGTGGGTGGGTCAAAGCTGCCTAGATTTCTGCTGGCGAAACATCCGCACAAACCTCTCCCAATAAAGTAGCAGAGGATATGAATGTGTGCTCCTGCCCCATTGAGGAGGGTGGGCAAGGGTGGATTGGGGGATGGAGGGGTTAAGATCATGCCATGAAAGCCTTTCTGTGCAGGGATAAGGCGATCCTTACACTTACACACATGTGCCTGCAAAACAAATGTATTTCTTTCAAGTATCTGGGCTGGATGTCAGAGGCTGAATCACTGTGACAGAGCCTGGGAGCTCATAAGCTTTTGAGGTGGATTTTTTTTGAGGGGGGGGGCAAATCTCTGACTTTACCTTTAGATCTATTCTTCTCAATTTCCCCTGTCATCCAGAAACACCCTACAGAGATCTCTTTACTGTTGCTGAGAATCACACCTCCACTCCATTCATTTCAGTGGATTTACACCTGAGATTACTTGTCTCCATGTTTTTACTCCACGGGTTCTTGGGGTTTTTTTTGTTTGTTTGTTTTTTAAATAATCCAATTGATTTATTAAAGGGATCGCTTTCCACACGGTTGAATAAACCAGAGCTACCATTATCCCTTGACATCCTTCCCTGGGATACCCCCATGGCTAGGTCTGCGCGTGAAATCTACTAAGGGTGAGAGATCAGTTCATGCACACTCTTATGCAGCAGTTGTGGAAAGCGTCTGGGGTTTTTATACCGTCACCCTATGCTCTTGGATCTAAGTTAGAGGATCTTTATGCCATTCTTCAACCATGCCGAGAACACAAAGGGGGATCTGAGTTAATAGTCAACTTTATGTTGCTGACTTAGATGAGAAGAAAATAAAAGGGGGGAGAGGGAGTGAGAAAGAAATACAAAAAACCTAGAAGCAAAACCCAACCCTAATTTTTCAAAGCCCCGCCATGCTTTTTGACTTAATAGTAATTAATCACCCGTGGCACGAAAGTAATTTTTTTTCAGGTAGCCAGAGGCACATTTTGATCGGGATTAGCTAATAAATCAGCAGCCTCACCCGAAAGGAGTTCAACACTTCTCGGACGGACTACAGAAAACCGATCTCTCAAACGCTGGGATCTCGGCGCCCAGCCCCGCTCCCTGACAATAACCATCAGCATCCCCGCCTCCCCCCCAGCCACACACACACACACACACTCCGAAGTGCAGAAGTTCGAAGAGGCTGAAAATGAGCTTGGTTTCTAGAGCAGCCGGGTCTGATCCACCCTGACCGATTCCCCATCCTAGGTGGCAGCTTCAGCTGGAGTTGGAGGAAAATGAAGTCAGGCGGCTTGCTGATTTCAGGACTGTTTGCTCCACATGATTCAGGCAGCAAGAGAAGCGCTCGCTCTCTCTATGCGTGTGCTCACAAACACACATCTCTGCGGACCATGGCTGATCCACAGGGCGAGATACATATTATATAAAAGAGGAAGGCATTAAAGTTGGCCCAGAGCTAGAAATAATTACAGACTAAATACAAGAAGAAACCTCTGGCCAGATCCCATCGCCACATGCCCTGGTAGCCTGGGTTTTGCATCCAGGCGAAGCTATGTCGTAAAGTTTGTATTATTCATTATTATTGTTTCCGCTTTCTTAAGAAAGAAACCCGCATCATTCACTCACACCGCCCACTGGAACTACCCCTCATCTGCTGGAAACAATCTCCTAGGACCTCGCCTTCCTGGTGCTTATTTTTATCGACGACTTGGTTAAACGATAAACACCAAACACTAACCTTGATGGGGTTTCTAGGAAGCTTGACTGAAAGGTGAAAAAGCTCCTAGGTTATACTGACTATTTGGGGAGAGGGAAAATGCCCTGTAATTTATATGCCCTCCTCAGTCTCTTTGCTCTAGATACTGCTTTCTTGGATATAGGATTATATTTGCATTCTTTGCGGGGGGTGGGAGAGAGCTGACTGCTAAACATGCCGTTAACTTTAAGATTTACAACTCCTCAAGCAAGCTGAATAGATATGAACCCAATGAAATTGTTCCCTGCGACCCTGTCCACTAGGAGTCTGCTGGGTTAACAGAAGTTGATATTTAAACCCCTAATTTCATAAATCTGACTTCCCCCAGCCCTGGATCTAAAGTGACCACAGAGTCGTATTTGTGCTCTGTTTGATCGAGGCTGCGTCCTCTTTTAAAAGCAATACTCCATACACTAAAATAATCATTAATAAACAAGAATAATAATTATTAATAATAATAATAATATCAGGAGTTAAGAAGGTCGTTCATTTGGGCTACCAACGCATCCTGTTTGTAAGCGGGTCTTCTATGTAAATTACCTCCAAGTTACTCAGTTTAGTCCTACTTTCGTGCCTGGCGATCCATCGGGTGGCAAGCACTAAACTCCGGCTAATCTCAGCTACACGTCCCAGCATCCCAGCCCGGGGGATGAAACATTTGCAGACCCCACTCGGCCGCTACAACTAAGACCGGGGGGGAGGAAACCCTACATGAAGGCGGCTCCAGACCATTCACATAAACCCCCCAAAGTTCCCGATCTCGTCCAGCGTGCGCGGGGAATTGACCATCCGCGCTAAGGAAAGTGTCTCCGGGTGTGTGCATGCTGTGTTTGCTCGGGATGCTCCTTTTTAATGAGCTCCGCTGCTGTCTACTTTGCAATGGTCTCGGACCCTGCCTGCGATTTCTTTTATTGCTTTTTTTTTCTCCCACCCTTAAAAAAAAAAGAACTCAGCCTCCCCCATCCCTTTATGTTAAGATCCCGGATCTCTCATAAGGAATCGCTGTCGAATACACCCCTCCGTGTGTGGAAATGTGCCGCCACGAAAGGGAAATAAATAAGCCCTCTCCGTCTTTTCAGCACCACCGGTCTGGGGACAGCTGCCTCTGGCCAACCCCGGCGGGCTCATCGCCGCGGAAAGCAAAAGCAAAAGCAGGAACAAAAAAATAAATAACCCGCGTGCGATGTGTGTGTGTGTCCCCCACCCCCCCGCCACCCCCTTTTTCTCCCTCTCTGCTTCTCTTCCCAGGCTCTGGCGGCCCCTGCGCCCCCCAAACTCCCCGGGAAAGTTGGCGGGGAGCTCACCTTTGTGCATGCCGGTGAACCTGTCCTTCAGCACCGTCAGCTCGTAGATCTTGCCGAACTCCTCGAAGAGCGGCTTGAGGTCCTTCTCGTCCAAGTTGCGGGGGATCTGCCCAATGAAGAGCTTAATGGCATCGTGGTCCTTCATGGGGATGGTGGCCGGGTTTCCGGGACTGTGGGTTAATCCGTTCATGTGCCCGTTGGTGCTGGGGTTGGTGTGATTGCTACTCAGGCTGCTATTGTCTGCCTGGCCGTTTGCTAACGTGGCCATCTTTATATACATAGAGAAAATCTTCTTTCCCTGTTCCCCCCACCCTCGCTTCTCTTCTCTCGCTCTCTCTCTCTCTCTCCCGCGTTCACACACACATACATACACACTCACACACACACACTCCTCCCTCTCCGCCTCGCTCCCCGGCTCTGGGCTGGCGGCGGCTGCTTTTTTTTTTTTTTTTTTTTTTTTTACATTGAGGATCTGTGTCCTTTCCGTTTAAACAGGCTGGAGCGGTTCAAATGCCCAGCCAGACTAGGGGGTTGGTGCGCGTGTGGATGAGCAGGGTAGGGACTTGGCAAAAGCAGATCCCCCACCACCACCCTGGTTAAACCCCCTCCTCCCATCCAGCCAACCCTCCCCACCACCACCTTCCCCCCCCCCGTCTGCCTGCCTGGGAGAAGCTCAATGGTACCTTCCAGCCCAGCCCCTGGCTATAAATAGCATTAGGCGCATGGCTATTGGAGAGAGAGAGAGTCAATTTCTATTGTGCCAAGTGAGCAAAGGGGAGCGATTGCATTTTTAGGAGCAATGATGATGATTCCCCCCCCCCTCCCTTTTCCTTTGCAAAGCCTTTCGATCAATCGCTGTCGTGTTTTAATCTCAATCATCACCCGGAAAACTGCCTTTTATTTGAGGTGCGGGGGGAGGGGGGACCCCAGGTGTTCTGGCTTTATTCTTCTATTAAATATGATGATGATGATGATGATGAAATTGATCATAAAAGCAGTTCAGAGAAGGAGGAAGCCTCAGCATCACAGGCTGCTCTCACTGTGGTGGTTGGATAATTTCTCTCTCTCTCTTACTCTGCCTGATCTTGTTGCAGCTGAAAAAAAATAATAATACCCGGCTTGCTCTTTAGTTATGTAATTATGCCACCAAGCCGGGAAGGGGGGGAGTGTATTCCTGTAGCTCTCGGGAGAGGAAGGGGAAAGCTGTAGGACTGTTGAGGAGGAGGATACTGATTTTACATACCATCCGTGCCGGGAGTGGGCTGTAAGGGAGTGGATGGGCCGGGGAAGAGACGGCTGAGATAAGATTTCCTTCTTCGGCTCCCAAGCCATCAGACTCGTCTGTCTCTAGCTCTGCGATGGAAACATTAAACGTATTTTGTTCTCATCAGGGCTGAGAGATGCTTGTCCGAGCAATGCATTATAGACAATTAAATTGGACTCTATTAAATAAATACGATCTCATTTCCTGTCGTTCGGAGGGGGAAAAAAAAAGACCAAACCCCCATAAGCAGAAGGGTTTTTGTTTTGTTTTGTTTTGTTTAAATAAGGGTATTACCAGCGTTCAAAGCATTTTTTTCAGTGAAATCTGTTGAGGCTTGCTGGGGGGGGGCGGAGGGGGGCTGCTGCTAGCAGCACAGAAGGGGAAACATTAGGAGGAGAGATGAAAGCTGCTTTGCAGACTTCAAGTTACCTGGTCCGAAAAAGAAAAGCACCTTCTTGGCTGATCTCTCTCTCTCTCTCTATGTGTTTCTCTGTGTGTGTGTGTGTTTCTCTCTCCCTCTCTCTGTTTCTTTCTCTCTCTGTGTGTGTTTCTTTCTCTCTCTGTGTGTGTCTCTCTGTGTATGTGTTTCTCTGTGTGTGTTTCTGTCTGTCTGTCTCTCTCTCTGACTCTCTGTGTTTATGTCTCTCTCTCTCTGTGTTTGTGTGTGTTTCTCTCTCTCTCTGTTTCTGTCTCGCACTCTCTCTCTCTGTGTGTCTCTGTGTGTGTTTCTCTCTCTCTCTCTCTTTGTGTCTCTCTTGCTCTCTCTGTGTCTCTGTGTGTTTCTCTGTGTGTGTGTCTCTCGCTCTCTGTGTTTGTGTGTGTTTCTCTCTCACTCTGTTTCTGTCTCTCTCTCTCTCTCTTTGTGTCTCTCTTGCTCTCTCTGTGTCTCTGTGTGTTTCTCTCTCTGTGTGTGTCTCTCTCTCTCTCTCTCTCTTTCTCTCTCTCTCTGTGTTTCTCTCTCGCTCTCTCTCTGCGTCTCTCTCGCTCTCTCTGTATGTGTCTCTGTCTCTCTCTGTGTCTCTCTCTCTCTGTCTCTTTCTGTGTGTGTACACACTCAAAACTATTATTCGTTCCTCTCAGAACGGGGCCACAAATCGATTCATCAGTCATCTAATCTTCATCTTGCCTTGACTCAAATTTGAAGCAGAGGAGGGAGCTGTCATGGTTTTACATGATCTCCCCCCCCCCGCCACCCCATCATTTCAGGGAGCAACAGTGAGGGGCGCAGAAAACCACACCAGTGAGGCAACCGCATTGTGCATCAGCTCCAGTCGGGAGACAGGGTCTCTGGAGGGGTGTGTGTGCGGGTGTGTGTGTGTAACACGTGTTATTGTAAACGGAAGGGAGAGGAGTAAAAAGGCTATTCCTTTAAAAAAAATTCGCGTTTCTAAATGGCTATTGACAGAGCTGGTCTCCCAGTGTGGTAGAGGGATTGTTTTTTGGTTAAACTTTTTTTTTTTATTAAAGGCAGGAGGGAAAAAAACAACAACGTTAAATTAAACAGTCCTTAGGTTCGTGTGATGCATTCAATGAGCCGAGGCTGCATAGCCCGCCCTGGGGGTGTGAGGAAGGGACCCGATCCTGCATTCCTGGGCGATCCCCTCGATTTGGGATTGGGAAAAAGGTTGCAGGATCCGGTCAGAATTTTTCTGCAAATAAACTAAACTCAGGGCCAGCCAATGAGTAGTGAAGCCGGGCTCAGCCTCAGCTCTTATTCACTTGGGGGGTAGGCAGGGATCAGTTCCTTTCTTCCTAAAATCCCCTGAAATCCTGCTTGCTCCTACACTCAGCTCTTCAGCTGGTCAACATGCCAATGCATTGTCCACACAAGCACCTCGCCGTGGGTAGCAGGTGCAGGAGAGGGTGGGAGCCGCATTGGAGAGCCTTTCCCTTGCATCATCCTTCTCCCGGTAACTCAGACATACATTACAAAGCCCTGCCTGTGCCAGGTCCTTCTCTTTATTGCTCTTTAAATATCTCACTCTGGTCATGAGAAGGAGCTTTCTTTCAGAGAACTCCAAAGCTCTGACGGATGGCATCCTATTTTAGTGCCTCACTTAAATTATGTAGTGCTATTTTTGTGTGTGTGTGTGTGTGTGTGTGTGTGTGTGTGTGTGTGTGTGTGTGAAAGTTTGCGTTCCTTTCCTAGAGAATTTCACAACAAAATGCAATGTGTACACAAGTGCTGCATCCAACACTTTGGGAAACTGACCGGGCTAAGAATCCTCCTCCCCCCCATCTTCATTTCTGTTGAATTACTCACCTTCCGTGTTTAATTTGTGCCAGCCTCTGACACCTCTAGGCTCAGCAGTTCATAGCCCCAGCACCTCTGGGCTTGGCAGTTCATAGCCCCTGCGCTGGCTGCATCAGTTATGAATGTAAAAAAAAAAAATTTGCTTGAGCCCTGGCACCTTTTTCATTACAAATTAAGCACTGCTTGCCTTCAAATGCTGACTGGGGCCCATATCTGAGGCTATGTATAACCACACAGAAGAGCTCGCTGAAAAGAATACCTGAAGGAAGAGATCTGGGGAAAGACTGTGATTTAAATCAAATATATGCCAAGGAGCCAGGAAGGCCCTTTGAATTAATACTTGTTAAGCCTTGTTAAAAGAATAAACATTCACCGAACTCAAAAGGTGACACAGATTCCAACAGTGACCTGTTCAAAAGGGACAGATCTGTTAACACATTTTACATGTGGCAAACCCCTGTGCATACAACTGCTATTGCAAATGCATGTCAATTTAAAACAAAACAAAACAAACAAACAAACAAACACACAACAGGCTGGTGGAAAGAATAATTTTACTGCTTAGCCAGGGTGTCCCTTTGACAATTTTCTACCTAGGGCTGGTTCCCATACAGTTTTTGTATGTCTATACCTGTTGTGGCTTAGAAGCAGATATAAAGTGATAGACCCGTCTCCTGTTCAGATACTATGGTATCCTAAAATGCTGTTGCTGCCGATATACCGGTGAAAAGGTGCTTATAGCAATATAGCATATTAAATATATGGAAATAATCAATACCCCCATAAGCACCTTTATACAGTATAAAGGGTTGTATTACTTTAACTACATTGGTTTTTAAACCATTATAGTTAAAGGGGGGAAAAAAGTAGGTATAGACTGAGCCTAGGTGAGACCTGTTCCCAGGTAATCCTGCTTCTCTAGCCCTTAACCAGGCAAGATTACCTCTGCAGTCCATGAGAGTTTGGTCTGACTACAGTCTTCAATAACAAGCTACTATTGCTCATAGGGAGGGGAAAGCAGTTCCTGCTCAGAACATAGAAATAAAAGGAATAAATAAAAACTAAATCCAAGTATTATTACTTATTAAAGTTTCTGCTGTCTACTTTCAAACAAACATCTATGGTCCAGTTGTCCCCCCTTTCTCCTGGTCAGTAGCATCTTACTCTGCAAGTAGCCCCATTTGTTTCAATATGGTTCCTCACAGAGTAAGGCTCTGCTCAACCGAAGGGTGACCGAATCTGACCCATAATGCAGTGCCACTGAAGTCAGTGGAGAAGCAAAATCAATGGAACCACTCGCACGGGTGAGCACTACTCATGTGTGCAAAAGGTTTGCAGGATCAAGACTTTGTTTGGGAATGCTACTTCATTTTTTATTTTCCTTTCAATGGGCCCAATTCTGCAAACTCTTGGGCCAGGATGGTACTTTAATCACGTGAGAAGACCCATTGATGGTAATAAGATTACTCAGATAAGTAAAGGTACTGACACACATAAGTATTTTTGCGGCATTAAGCCTTAAAGTACATTGTGTGGTGGGCAGCCAAGGATAATCCTAATATTCATGAAGTCAGTGGGAGGCTTTCCATTGACTTTGTGGGGAGGGAGGACTATTTCAGGCCCTTGAAGTGAACATGTTATCATAGCACAACATCTGACGAAGAAAAGGTAAAATCCCAGTCCCCACCACCTGTATCCCATATAAAAACTCACACAAGCAGGTAGAGAAGAAATAAATGAATAGCAATTAAGGGTTAATGAAGGGAGGATTTATAAATAGAACTGGTATTGGTCAAATAATTTATCTGACACATTTAACAATGTCAGATAAATCATTTCAAAAATACACATATTTAAAAAAAAAAAAATCTTCACCCAGCTAGAGATCAGGGCTGATAATTCAACACACATATTCACGGATTGTTTACTTGATTATTTTCCTGATCTATTTCCAAACAAACTATGCGATCATTTAAAAAAAAAATCAAGTTCAAATCTCAGACCAAACCTATACACCCCTGGTTATTATGGAAGGGCCCAATCCTGCAGTGTCTACCAAACTAAGTGGGAATACATTCACTACACTTGGTAAGGAATGTCCAGCCGTATTCTCATTAAAATAAAATCAATGCTAGCTGCATCTGGGCCCTTGATACATGCAACAAAATGAGAAGAGCTTGTGTCTTCTTAAGTCAGGCAAGAATGTGTGCACCTGGTTATGGGCCCCGTCATGAAACCCCTTACTCATGGCAGTAATCTGCATTCTTGGGAGTGGTCCATTGAGATCAGACAGATTATTCATGTGAGGAAGGATTACTCACATGAGCGTTTGCAAGGCGGAGCCCTGAATGAATACGGGAATCAGTGCTTTTCGGGCAGTAGGAAGGATAGCAAAGAGTGGCTGAGGGGAGGAACAAGAAATATCTGTGGCTGAACGGACTTTGGATAGGGCTCAGTCCAAAGGCAGGCAGCAAAAATTCTCATCACAATCAAAGGGAGCATTTCTTAGCTCAGCCTTTTCTTATTAAACTAGGAATGGTGATTTTTAGCCGATAAAACTGTGTTAATCTCTTATTAGTGGTTGAAAACTGGGAGTTTGTGTGTGTGTGTGTGCACCCGCATAGGCACTTGTTTACACACACGCACACAAACTAAATTCCACTCGGTGAATTCTATTAAACAACCATCTCCCAGGTACTCCCATTATCTATGCTGTATCCACTGTAAACATGTTGTTTTAGCCCTTTGAAAGTGGCTATCAAGTAGATTATCTCCTCATCCTGTTTCCATCATATGTTCTGCCACAATTTCTCTGTACATAATCAGTAATGAAAGCAGGCAAGGCTGCATTGCAAGAACAATGATACTTCACATTCCTACTGCACTTTTCATCACCAAATCAGTGTGCAATCTTTAGCAAATTAATGCTCACAGTACCTCAGTGAGGTAGGGAAAAATAGTGTAGTAGGAGCCTGCTATTAAGGTTGCATGTTATTGCCCATTATAAGACCCTGTTTTCAGTTACTTATAATAATTTCATCATACTTTAACCGCTTGCTTTGAAATCTTCCATGGTGAGTATCTGCCTCAGGTGATTTTTTTCTTTAATTTGCAGTAAAATTGTTGAGCTATTTATGAGAATAAGGCTATGGAAAAATGTGTTGTTTTGCTCATGTTAAAAAAAAATGTGGTGACCTTGCTTTTTGAAAAGTTCTAGTGCCTCTGTGCTTTGGGGCTGGAAACTGACATTTGGCAGGGCAGTGGCCTTTGTGTCAAGGATGTGCCTTTTGTTTCCCTGTGTAAATCCATTTCAGCAGCTACATTCCCCAAATATTCCATCCACACTAGGCACAATCCACACTATCCAGAACAATCCAGAACAATCCTAGCAAGAAGAGCTCTGGACTGCAGAAGGACATATCAGAGTCCAGGTCTGGCCACCAGAAATTAAATCCAGAAAGGGGAGAACCGAGACTGGCTGGGCAAGGACACTGACTGTGAATGGGGGAGAGACTGAGACTGGGATGAGGAAAAGTCCAGGGTGGTAAGGCTAGGCTTTGCTGGGCAAAGGCTCAGTGGAGAAGCCTGAGTATAGGAGATTGGGACTGGCTAGATGAGGAGACTGGGGCAAGGAGTCAGATATGGGGAATTTGCAGTATTAGGATAAGGACAAGTTGGAGGGGACAGGTCAAAAGGGGTCATGCTTGGGGGGTGGATGGGCAGAAGAGTCTATGTCCATTAGAGCACATCTCCCTCCAGAGCCTGAAATGGAACCTGAGATTCCAAAGCCTCATCATTCCTCTGCTGTTAGCAAATATTATTAAGTGAGCATCATCCATTGTATGCACAGAATGAGGCCTGGGTTCTGTGAAAAAAAGTGTGATCATATAATTAAAGACTGTATGATAATTAGGACTGGGCAACTTTTTTCAGCAAATAGTAAGTGGGCAGAAACTTGAATTGGGGGTGGCTGAAACTATTCATGAATTTGGATCAAATTTGGCAAATAGTTTTGGCTGAAAAAAAATGTGAAAAGTCTAAATGTTTGTTTCAGCCATTTTGAAATATTTTGTTTTGGCTTGTCATTACAAGCCAGTATTTAGCTTAGCCATTTGGCCAATTAAAAAAAAAGAAAAGGTGAACAACAACCTAAAACAACAAAAAATAAAATTAAAAATTGGGGGAAAATAATTTTGGGTTCAACAAAACCTTTTGCTTGATCCAAAATGCATTTTTTTGTTTTGATAAGGAAAAAAAATCAGTTTCATTTTGAACTGAGCATGTTGTTCTTCAAATTTTTTAGTTTAGCTCCTCACCTGAAAATTAATTAATTGCTCAGCTCTAATCGTAATGCATATGCAGAAAGGGGCTGAATGGAGATTGCACAGGCAACCTTCATGCTGGCATTTCCTAGCTTTTCAGTGCTTGATTCTGCAACCTTAATAATGGTCTTTTAATGTATTTTGTGTGTGTGTGTGTGTGTGTGTATAATGATCTTTATTTTACAGGTGGGGAAACTGAGGCACAGAAATACAAAGGGACACATTTCACTGCTTGAGAATGAGTCCATTTTTGGATGCCCACTTAAATTAGGTTATAATGTCAATGGTCCCTCTTGGTATTCAATAGCTTTAAAAGTTAGACCCTAAATGTCTCAAGGTGTCCTCCAAAGATCAGTGGACACTTTTGAAAATGTTGGCTCAAGAGGTGAAGCAGAAGAGCCACTGTGAATACTCAGGACTTCCCAATATCCCATGCATTGCTTCAGCTACTAGGCCATCTGCCTCTGACATTCCTTTATCAATGTAATGAGCACAACCTCAATAGCGGGTATATTTGCATGAGTTCAATGCTCACCTTGCAAGACCCATTCATGTTTCTGCTTTGCTCTTCTGCTTGTGGGTTGTGATATCAAGTAAAGATGGATATTAACACCGTTGGCTTCATATATCCTCATTCTAGTGCAGTTGTATGGCAGATTACTAAGTGTTGAAAGTGCATGTTTGTGTGTATATAAATACTGTAGACAGAGATGAAAAGAGAAGCTACAGCCAAGCTTCAAAAATGTTTCCTACAAACTGAGTTTTATTTTAAAATCTAGTTACATTGTTAAAGAAAAGTTAAACTATTTGCTTTTTAAAATTTGTTTCCCTGATCATCTATCATCAGACTTAGCACCACATTGTCTGACCACTGCATTAGTTTATCCAGTATTACAAATGAGTTCTGGCCCAATCCCTCCTAATATTTATGGGCCCGATCCAAAGCCCTTTGAAACTCATAAGAGTCTTTCCTTTGACTTTAATGGACTTTGGATCAAGCCTTATATCTTTACTTTTCACTCCCCAGGGATCCTGTCCATTCCCCTCCAACATAAGAAATGTGAATGATCTTTGGGTGAGTCTTTTGAAGGCAGATGGAGACTGGTAAGCAAAGGAAAGGTGTAACGCATGGATTTACAAAATGGTCAAGACCACAGGAGCAATGTAATAGACCATTGAGGATTCTCACCCAAGCATATGGTCAGGGAAATATCACACTCCTATTAAGCGGGGGCAGGAGACTGTTTAGCTGCTATAACTGTGTGTGTGCGATTGTTGGGAGAGAGTAGAGTCTTAGGCCTGGTCTACACTGGGGGGGGGAGGGGGAAATTGATCTAAGTTACGCAACTTCAGCTATGTGAATAGCGTAGCTGAAGTTGACGTACTTAGATCTACTTACTGCAGAATCGTCAGTCGTCGACTCTGCCTGCGCTTCTCGCTCGGGCAGAGTACCGGAGTCGATGGGAGAGCGCTCGGTGGTCGATTTATCGTGTCTTCACTAGATGTGATAAATCAACCCCGCTGAATCGATAGCTCCAGAGGTAAGTGTAGACGTGCCCTTAGTCTCATTACAGTGTTTTAAAATTTTGGGCTGTTCTCAGCTCCGGCATCCCCAGATCTTTGGGAAACTGCACTTTTGAGTTGGTTCAGGCTGATCTTTTTACAGCACTTGTTCCTGTATGTTTAAATATTTGGGAAGCACTCTTGTGGGAAAGGGGCCTTATTGATATAGGGGACATACAGATAGCTAGTTCCCTGTGTTTATCAGTATGGAAACTGAAACAGTATGCTGGCAACAGGTAATATTGAGGGAAGAAAAATACATAAGAAGATCTCAGTTCTTTAGTATTTATTCATTTTTACTGAATCATAGAAATGTAGGGCTGGAAGGGACCTCAGGAAATCATCTAGTTTACCCTGCTCCCCCGCAATTGAAGCAGGTTCAAGTATACCTAGAACATCCTGTGATGTTCTGTACCTCGGGGGAACACCATGCACCCCCATGTTCATCCTTATAATATGATTATGTGGTATCCAATACAAAGTTTGTCATGTCGGGTGTCTTCGGAAGGCTCATGAGTGGGGGTTCTCACAGCAGAGCAGGGTAAGGCTGGCTCCCAGAGTCAAGGAATGGAGTGACTTAGCAGATCACCGGTCCAGATAACACCAGGGGAATATCACACATCCATGACAGGTGTTTGTCCAACTTGTCTTAAATGTGACACTGCTGTTACATCCTAGAATGGTATTAGTCTTTTCTGGAACTGCATCACACTGTTGACTCATATTCAGTTTATGATCCACTGTCACCCTAGCTCCTTTGCTGCAATACTACTGCCTAGCTTGTTGTTCACCAGGGTGTATTGGTGCATTTGTTTTTTTCTTTCTAAGTGCAGTACTTTGAACTTGTCTTTATTGCATTTCATTTGGTTGATTTCAGACCAATTCTCATTTTGAATTGTAATGCTGCCCTCTGAAGTGCTGGCAACCCCACCCAGCTTGGTTTCATCCACATAAGCACACGCTGCACTCCATTATCCAAGTCATTAATGAAAATACTGACTGTAGGCCAGACCTCTGTGGGACCTCACTAAATAAATCCCCCCAGTTTGACAACCAACTGTTCATGATTACTCTTGATGATTCATCACTATTATTATTATTTGACCAAACCACACGCTCAGACCTGAACACTCACCATCTTTACAGATGTTTAAAATCCAAACCCCGACCCAGAGTCATAATTTTAAGGCCAGAAGGAACCATCAGATGATTTAGTCTGATCTATATATCACAAGCCAGAGAATAAATTTGGAAATGGCTCCCCTCCTTATAACAAATCAAATCCAAACCATGAATGTAAATGTTCCCAGTGGGGCACTCAATATCCAACCCAAATTCTACATGTGGAACAATCACTCATATATACTCGTTCATTAGCTTGTTCATTTATAAGCTGGCCCCTCAAGATGGATAAGTAAAAATAGCAAGAACTGTATGACCCTTTCATAAGCTGACCCTATATTTAAGGGGTTGACAAACTTTGGCTCCCAGCCTGTCAGGGTAAGCTGCTGGTGGGCCAGGATGTTTTGTTTACCTGGAGTGTCCACTTTAAACTCTATGGAATTATTGAATTGAATATCTAATACATTGTCATTTTGTTTACTTGGAGTGTCCACAGGCACGGAGCCCCTTAGCTCACAGTGGCTGCGGTTTGCTGTTCCCAGCCAATGGGAACTGCAGGAAGTGGCACGGGCCGAAGGACGTGCTGGCCGCCACTTCCTTCAGCCCCCATTGGCTGGGAACAGCTAACTGCAGCCACTGGGCGCTGAGGGGCTCCATGCCTGTGAACGCTCCAGGTAAACAAAATGACAATGTATTAGATATTCAATTCAATAATTCCATAGAGTTTAAAATCATCACATTTTGGTGTAGACCTGTTGATAAGCCGAACCTTGCTCTTTGAAGCTTTACTTTTTTACTAAAAAAATTTGGCTTATGAGGGAGTATATACGGTATATGGTGCCATTAACTAATGCAATGCTGTGGAAGAAGTAAAATGTGCTGACAATATAACAGATCATTGCCCCAAGGAGTTAAGGGTAAACTTCACCCCAGTGCAGAGATTAAATTAGACACCACTTACCATCAGTGAATATATATCGAATAGATAATTTTGATATATTTCTATATCTCTGTGCAAAACCAATTCTGTTCTGCTCGACACCCTTCCTACCTCTCTGTTATAGGCAGGGCTGGAAGCACCACCTATTATTAAGGTTGGCCAACACTTCCCATTTTAAGGCCCTTTTCCAGTTGCTTAGAGCTTTGCCAAATGCTAACATTTTGTATGCCAGGTGTCTCGCTCAGGCTGCAGTCTGGGGGAAACTTTCAGCAAAAATCGTTCAGCTCTTTCTGAGAAAGGGGGGTGACCTTTGTGTCAGGAATGTACCTACCGACTCCTCTGAAAATTTGCTCAAATTGGGCCTATTTATAAGCCATTGAAACATTGCGGTTCACACATGATCAGTAAAGACTTAGATTTTAGCAACTGGGGCTACGTCTATACTACCCGCCCGGGTCGGCGGGTAGCGTTCGACTTCTCGGAGTTTGATATATCGCGTCTCATCTAGACGCGATATATCGAACTCCGAACGCGCTCCCGTCGACTCCGGAACTCCACCACCGCGAACGGCGGTGGCGGAGTCGACGGGGGAGCCGCGGACTTCGATCCCGCGGCATATGGACGGGTGAGTAGTTCGAACTAAGGTAGTTCGAGTTCAGCTACGCTATTCACGTAGCTGAACTTGCGTACCTTAGTTCGCCCCCCCCCCCAGTGTAGACCAGGCCTAAATTACATTTTGTCCCTGGTCATGCTCCACCGGGGGCTGAACAGGATTTTCCCTGCAATGACAGATCTGGGATGCCATGAGGTGTGCCTAGAGTCTGGCCCAGGGGCTGAGAGCAAGGAAAGAATCTCTCCTTCATTCTCAGTGAACTGCATGCTGGGCCCAGGGGAGAGCGGCTTGATTAGAACATAGGGCGTCTAGATGAGGACACTGGGCCAGGCGTCAGGAAGTTGCAGGACTGGGACCGTTTGGGAGGGACAGAGCAGAAGGGGTCACTACTTGGGCCTGTGAGAGCACATTCCTCTCCAGAGCTCAGTATGGAACTGAAGAATCCTAAGTCTTACCATTCCTCTGCTGTCAGCAAATATCTATGAAACCCACTGGCAAAGTGTCACATCTCCCTCTAGTGCTCGACTGCATCGAGGATGACAAACTACTAGGGGTATTTGTTATTCCATTGGATCAAGGGGCAGAGGTCAGTGAGGCAGTCCTAAGGGCTCCAGGACCCAAGTGGGTGACCATGCAATGCCATATGATTTAAAAAAAACAAACCCCAACCACATTCAATTACTCACACACACCCCTATGTTAAAAGAATATTATTAATGTTGTAAAATCAAGCTCTCAAAAGTTAGGAAAAGCCAATATTAAGGTAACCTGTACAACTTTAATTCAGCCCATTGTCTGAGGGAAATGAGAGACAGGGCCTTAAATGTCCTCCCATTGAAATCACTGGAAAAACTGCTATTGATTTCAATGGCAAAAAGGGTCAAGCCTATGGAGAAATCAGATATCTTCCCCAAGTCCATAGATGGAGTCAGTTGCAGGGTCAGACTCATAACTAATGAGCTCCTGGATCCCCGTCTGATGCTCTATCCACAAGCACATGCTGTGATTCTGCTTCGGCATAGGCCTGAGTTGTATGGGACAATTGGCACATGTAAGTATGATTCAGCATGAATGTGAAAGAATCAGGCCTGGGTTTGCAGGAGCAAGAGAGGGGTCTGATTTTGGAGTTGAAGGGATTGTTTCTCTCCTGTGCTTGAGATCAGTGCAGCCGGGATGACTGTCAGGGGATCAGTCCCATATTGATTCTCAGGTCTGACTGGAGCTGGTCAAAAAAATTCTGTCAATATTCATTTTTTATCCCTTTAGCAATTTTTTCAATTTGTCAGAATCAGACTGTTTTGTGGAGTCAGTTGGATTTCAATAAAGGTCCAACAGACCCCAGGAATCCTGTCTGCCAGGCCTATTCTGAAACCTTCCTCCTTTCCTGCAGGTCACCTGTGCAGCTCTGGGGCAGCCATCCAGGCAAACTGCCTCAGCATCACAGACCCCAGGGCTTCCAGGGTCCAGAGTTCAGGAGCAGCCCACTACGCGGGCTGCCTCAGAGCTGCAGCTCCATTTCCTTTGGCAGAGTATTTGTATTTTTTCCACTGTCAAACTAAAAATCAAATTTCACAATCTGAAAAGCCTGCATGAGACAGTTACCTATCTCAGGCCAGCCTAGGCTTTCAGGAGCCACCAACTCATGAACACAGGGTCCTTAACGGACTCTATGTGCATAGAGCATAGCCTATACCATGCCTCTCTCTGTCCAGTCTCACCTCAATAAGCCGAGATGAAGGATGAGCAGGCGCAGGGCTCAATGCTGGCACACTTGCCTTTCCTCTCTGAGAGGAGAATCTTCTTCTATGCAGCTGCGGTCAGTTCCCCAGCCATTTGTGCCTCCTGAGTGGGACGGAGAGGCCAGCTGTGATTACAGCATACACTAAGCTGAAGAGAACAGCTCTTTACAGCAGCTAAGAAGGCAGATCCTCTGCAGCTGTAAACTGTCCTCACTTACACCAGCTGAGGATTTGCCCTTGCATTCCAAACAACTACTGTTTAATAAACCCCACAGCCAGTCACTTCCCCGGTTATAATTTTATTAGGACCATGGGGGAAAAAACACACAGCCCAAACCTCAAAACACACAATCCTCTTCGGTGAACTTATCTCACCGCACAAACCTTTGTTTTGATTCATAAAGTTCCCTTCAAATGTTTACAGGTGTTGAAAGTTTTCCAATGAGTTTTTTTTTTATTAAAGTCTCCCCGAGACATTTTTATTTTATTTAAAAAAAAAAGAAAGACAGAGTTTAACCAGTTGGTGCAGCTCCCCTCGACCCCTTTTCAAAGTGCTTGACTCGGTCAATGATAGATTATACACCACATTATCCCCAGTTATCGTGTCTCATTGATTTTGCTATTCTTGCAATATAGCACTTTGTAGTTTTGAAAATCAGAAGTCAATAAGGGAAGGGAGGTTGGGAGGGCAGTGCGCCGCTGCATGAACCAATTCATCAATTTAACAGTCTCCGCTTATTTCCCAATAGCCTGGGAATGGCCTTAATAGTCTGGGACATATTTTTGCCACATGCTGCTTTTGACTTTCCATTTTTCTAAACCTAGATTGGAAGGAACAGATTTTTGTCTTACTTAAACCTGGGAGTAGCTCTGTTATGATCAATGGGTTTACCCCTGGGTAACCCAGCTCAGCGTTAGGCCCAGAAACACCTAAACTTAGTTAGGCCCAACACTTATTTCAGAACAGACCAGCCAGTTGTATTTGGGCCTCTCTAAACCCCACTGGAGTCAATCGAGGGTCCTTTTATTGACTTTGATTGGTTGCCGATCAGCACCTAGGTGAGTTGGGTTGGGTATTATTCCTAGGTTGGGTAATTTTTGCTTTGGTCTGAGTAACCCCAAAAAAGTCCTGAACCTGGATTTGTTATTTTGTCGAAAGGGGAAGGATGATCATGTGGCAAAAACACAGGGCTGTGAATCAGGAGAACTGGATTCCCATTCCCAGGTCTGCCACTGATTCACCAGGTGGCCATGGGCAGGTCACTTATGCATTCAATGCCTCAGTTTCCCTCTCTGTGAACTGGACTGAGTAGTACTCAGTGCAGTGGTATTGGTAATAGAACTGGGCAGGAAACAGTCTTCCCATCTCACAAAAATGTTTGAGATTTATTTTTTTTCCATTTCTGCAGCAGGCACAAACTGATACCTTTTGATTTTTTGGGGGGAGGTGGGGGGAACCAGAGAGAGAGAAAGACCACAGAATAACCCTAACCACAGGACTGTACGATCACACACACTGTTTCTCTCTCTCCGGCCCAATGAATATTTAAATATTTAATACAGTGCGGGACAGATACAATTGGACAGACTGTTACCCTGCAATGTGACATCTCTGCATGTCCCACAGAACTTGACAGTACTGTAGTCAGCCATTTTGTATGCAGTCAGCCACTGCCAGCTGAAAACCAAACATCACATCGCTAGGAATAATCTTAGGCCTTTGTGAGACAAGGTCAGACAGCTGCATACTTGCAGTTTGTTAATCAGAATGGGAGGATGGCACAGAAAGTTATGGAGGGGAGTGAGTGAATAGCGACCTTTGTTTTAGGTGCCGCCTGACATAGTGTTGTTATGGTTAGAAACACTAGAGATGTTCTGAGGTAATGAGTAGTTTGTTGAAATTAGGAGAATCGGTGACTCAGTAGAGTCACTATAGGTTACGTGCTTTGTTAGAGTTAGCTATAAACGAGTAGGTAAAGTAAATACCTCGGAGCATTCTGAGGGAGCAGTTCTTCAGGCAAGGAGCTGACATTTAAACTCCCCATCAGCTGTATGGAAAGAGGGCCCCTGGAAGCCCGGTTGGTGATCACTTGAAACCATCTCAAAATGTGGGTATCTGGGATGTCCTAAACTATTGCATATGTGTGTATGTGCTTAATAACTCATAAACAGTAGCTTTAGATAAGAGCATGCTTGCCCGTATCGATCATTTATCAGATGGAAGCGCTGTGTTCCCATTGATTTATTCCTGACACCGACACTTAAGTTTCCACTGCTTTGGGTTCTGAAAGAACCCAGGTAACAAGATGCCCACCACCAAAGACTTGAACCTGGGTCTTCCCACATCTCATGTGAGAGTCTTAATCACCTGGTTATTTTGTGGTCTGCTTTGCTCTGCTTTTAGAAAGACCTTCTAACCTGGGCCTGCAAACCCTTCCCAACAAAAATGCAATCAGAATCAGTCCTTTCTTGTGAAAAATTCTGGTTCTGATGAGTCAGCATTTTCTTGACAAGACAGATACCCCCCGCCCCCACAAAAAAAACCCTTAACCCTTTTCTTTTGAAAATTCCCAACCAGCTCCAATTAACACCCTTAATATAGTGTTATGTGTAAAATATTCTGAGATACTATGATGGAAGGCATGGGAGAAACAAGATAATAACATAACTATTTTGGAAGTAATGGTCTTGAAAGCTGTCTTCAAGTGACACCACAGATTTAGACCAACTGCAACATTACACTTACTTCCAGAACAGCACCTGCAGAAAGAGATGAAGTGACATGCCCAAGTCTACACAGAGAGTCTGTGGCAAAGCTGGGAATTTAACTCAGCTCTCCTGAGTCCTACACCAGTGCTTTATGTGCAAGGTCATCCTTCTCCAATGGTTGTCATGTGCTCAAAATGTTCAGACTTCACAGGCGCTTTTTTGAGCATCCCAGCTTTTCAGGATTTGTCCCTGGGGTACAACTGTAAAACCTTTACACCCTCTGATGAACACTTCCTCATGCAGCCATGCTTATGTGAGTGAGCACTCACCGATGTGTGTGAGTCATTCCTTCTATTCCAAATTAATTTTTTAAACATGATGGTCCTAATTCTGATACCAGGGTAAATGGAGGAGTAATCCCAATGGAGCTGCATCATTGTAAAACCACGGGAAGAGTGGAGAACACAGCCTCAATTCCATTCCTTTGTCTTCTGGCATCACTTGTGACACAAATTGTAAGGAAATCTATTACATCCCAGGTGGCAACCCAAGGTCCAGTTAGGTTGAACACTGGCTGTGCATTTTTTTAATAGAGGGTGTGACTCTGTTCCCATTGAACTCAAGGGAGACTTGCTGTTGACTTGAATGAGAACATCAGGCTCTTAATGTTTCATCAAATCTTCTTGTTTTATGACCATATCAATGCAAGAAGGAAATGGGGTTATAATTTCCTACACGGCTCCCCCAGCACTGTGCAGCCAGTGCAATCACACTCCAGCCAGATGATGCTTGCCAGTTAAACTTGGAAATGCCAAATGTAATTAAAAACTCTACCAACACCCACAGTTTTTGGTCACTTTATGGTGTAGCTTTCAAAGCCTCAAGTATCTTTACATTCTGATATTTTCTGATTTATCCATACAAAAGTCACTTCATCCTCCATGGAAATGCAGTCACCTCTGAAGAGGCACAGAGCATCTGTTTAACAGTACACAGCAATGCTGCACAAGGGCTTAGAATGAGAAATGGATAAAATATTATAGCCAGTTATTTATTATTAATAATCCTTTATACCAGTCTGTGTAACATGCTGTGTTACAGACATGGGGTAAGACCAGTTCTCTGTCTAAAAGGATGACAGCCTAAAACGGACATAACAAACAAGGACAGGTTAAGGTGAGATCAAGCGAGGAAGGATCCACGGAAGAAGTGGTGGTTGAAGATGGACTCTGGAGGAAGAGAAGGAAGGCTGTTGTACAGACAAGCAGAAGCAGATGCTGATCCAACATTTATGTCAGTCAGTAGAAAGACTCCCGCAGTAAATTCATGAATGGTGTGTAAGAATGGATGATTTCAGGCTAGAACATAAGCAATTGTGGGCATTAAACCCCGGCCCCTTACAATTCCATCAGAGGCATGCAGACATTCCACAACACACAGCAACAATTTCCCAGAAGGTAGTGCCCCGAACGTGGTGCAGAGGACACTGGGATGCCTACTTAGCTGGCAGGCAGGGGCTATCCTAGCATGGTGATTGGTGTTGGTCCTGCTTTGAGCAGGAGGTTGGACTAGATGACCTCCTGAGGTCTCTTCCAACCCTAATCTTCTATGATTCTATGATGGTGTCTTGAGCCAGGACCGGGGCCCAAGCACTACGATCATACAGATAATAAATAACCCACACAGTGCATCATGATTCTTCTGGTGCAGCTTGGTGAGGTGCAGACGCACTGCCCCAGCCCAAGCAGCTGAGCGTGAGCATGCTCTGCTGGAATAATTATTTCAGTGGCACTCTGCTGGCAGAACTTTTGCTTGTAAAAACTTTCAATGCACACAAAGCCATTGACTCCAATGAGCATAGGATTGTCCCAAAGCCAAGAATAAGGGAAGTAGAGCCTGGGAACAGTCCAGACCAGAGATCGGCAACCTTTGGCCCGCGGCCCGCCAGGGTAAGCTCCTTGGCGGGACGGGACGGTTTGTTTACCTGCCGTGTCGGCAGGTTCAGCCGATTGTGGCTCCCACTGGCTGTGGTTCCCTCGGCCCGCGCCACTTCCCTCAGCCCCCATTGGCCTGCAGCGATAAATTGCGGCCAGTGGGAGCCATGATTGGCTGAACCTGTGGACACAGCAGGTAAACAAACCATCCCGTCCCGCCAGCATGCTTACCCTGGTGGGCTGCGTGCCAAAGGTCGACGATCCCTGGTCTAGACAGAAGGGAGGCCTGGGACTTATTTAGGCAGCAGGAGGGAAGAATGTAGGCCAGGGCCAGATTACAGCGGTGTCTTGCTAATGAGGGTGAAAGACAAGATTCTGTTACACTGAGTCATTCCCTTTGTGCTCCTCTCCGGTGACAGCCCAGATGAGAGTTCAGGATCCCCTGGCACTTTCAGAAAGGAGGCAGGGTTCACGTCGATCTCAAGGCCAGCATTCTCTCTCTTTCTCATTAAAGCAGATTCTAATACATACTGCTACATGCAAGCTATTTCTGAGCATACAATGACTGCTGTGTTTGCTTACACAGCCTCTGCACTACCAGCACCATGCTCATTGTACTGTATGTAAAGCATTTGGGACCCATTGGGTATGAAAAGGAGTTCAATTTATAAAACCAAATTCTTCTCTATGCCCAGGTGCTGCACCCTGAGCTAGGTCAGCGCTGCATTCATTTTGTTCCTCTCTTCTGTGTATACAGTTCCTGCTTCCCTTCTGGGTTACCCAGTAAGTACATACGTGATTATCTATCTATAAAAGGATTCTTCAGAAATGGTTCATAATAGAAGACGAAAGAAAGAATAAAAAAATCCATTCATGTCTTTCTTCTCTTGAAATTTTCTATTGCCATCCTGCTGAATGGTTCCCCTCCACTGTATGTGTAATGAACACCTTCTCCCTAGATAATTAAAGAGACATTGTCAGTGTTTGACTCTCTCTCACACACACGCACTCCTATTAATAAACACGTTAGATTATTAAATCTGAGCAAAACCTTCAAAATCTTGTTTTTATTCCCACCATTTATGCTGTCACCCTTTTTCCTGTGACTGTAGTGCTGGTGAAATATACCACATGAACAGCCCTGCGGGCTGAAGTCCTTCCTTTGTGAAAGGCAGCATGGTCCAGCGGATTGGGCACACGGTGTTAACGGATGTGGGTTCTCTTCTCGGCTATGACCTTGAGCCAAGATCATGTCACTTTTCTGTGCCTCAGTTTCAAGCTCTGTAAAATGGGGATCACAATACTTACCTTCCTTAGCGCTTTGAGAGCTACAGGTTAGCGCCACCCACAGCATGACAGGAGTAGTTCAAGCCTCCTAAAACTGTCTCCATCAATTTACATTGACAAGCAGAGACCACCTTTAGTGGAGAGACTGGCAGTGAAGAATGCTATTTAGTACCAGTCCGGGGAGAGCTTTTACTAGTGCGGACACTAGGATCTGGACAGAGACCACCAGACCTGTGTCCCGAAGGCCACCAAACCACTGCAGCCACCGTTGGATTCAGTCTGATGACTTAGAGTGGTGCCAGTAGTTTACTTTGCATTTCACTGAGCACAAATGCTGAAACTTGACAAAGCCCCGGCTGGGATGATTTAATTGGCGACAGGTTCTGCTTTGAGCAGGGGGTTGGACTAGATGACCTTCTGAGGTCTCTTCCAACCCTGATATTCTATGATTCTATTCTAAACTGGCCTGGTCAGTTTCACCCTTGTTTTTAGACATTTCGCTTCCTGGTGGTGGATACTTTGGGGCCTAGGTTTGTAACACTTCTGAGGTGTGATTATTGGCCAGCTTCTCTTCTTGCTTTGTGTAAATCAGGAGTGACTCCGCTGAAATTAATGTAGACACACGCTGGTGTAAAGCTGAGAGGAGAATCAGACCACAAACTATTCTTTGAATGGAAATTTCTTCTTTTTTTTTAAATCAGGGAAACATTTCTACTCATTTTTGGTCTCCCTGCCTCCCAGTTTAAATTTGTGGTCAGCACAACTTGACTGTGTGTCTCAACTATCCCAGCCTCCCCTGCTCTGCTGTGGAGAGAGGAGGAATCAATTCCTTGGCTAATCAGGGGCAAAGATCATTTGCATTTGCCCAGTATTTCACCTCTCAACGCATTCTGCACTGGCGTCTGTGTAGTTAGGCCTGCACCCCCTTATAGTCACAGTCCCTCTCCAGCCACGACATCTGTCCTGCCTCTGAAACTTGCCCAACCCTGAGAACAGCATTAGTTCTACCATTCAAAATACCCTACTCATTATTCATGGACCACAATGCACTGTAAGAGCTCAGATTACAGGTGTATATTTGTGCTGGAAGAGTGAACATGGTCCCAGTATCCACTCTAACACTCCCTCTCCCCATCAACTGTCCATCTCTCTCTCACATGCACAAGGGAGTAGAAAATCTTTTCCTCCACTGTCTATCTATACTTACATGGCTCTCACCACAGTAGTATCGGACCCTCCCACAGTTCTTTAATATATTTATCCTCACAACACCCTTGTCAGGGTGGAAAGTGCTGTGACCCCATTCTACAGATGGGGAACTGAGGCCTAGAGAGGCTCATGGTCACTCAGGTAGTCTGTGGTGGAGCGGGGAACTGATTTCACATCTCCCAAGTCAGTGCTCTAACCATTGAACCATCCTGCCTCTCCAATCTCTTTGAGCCCCCAAATATAGGCCATTTACTATCTCACCACAGGCTTGAACCTGCACCTGTTGATGTCAATAGCAAAGCTCCCATTGAGTCCCATATTAACCGGTCTTTCCTGATCCACTATCACACTGGGCGGGGAGACGACCCTGAACAACCACCATAAAGATAAATGAGGCTTTCCCTTTTGTGGGTTACATACACACACACATTTACACTGCATCTGCCATCTTCTCTCAGCCCCTAAGTTACATGGTGCATTTAAGTTGGAATTGGTGAGGTACCTGTAATTCTCTTTTCAGAGCCATTGGACATGGTTGATCCAAGTAGAATTCCCTGGTGCCGGGCCGAATAGCTGAAAGGCTGGACATGTTCTTCAGACGTAAAGCCTGCATGTGTTGCATTTCTGGCATTTATTAGCAGGAATAAAAGCAGGAACAACAAAATAGATTTTACAGGAAAAGGAGTTGAATTCACCACAGATCTAGACTTTATTCTTCAGGTCCCTGGATAAGAAAATATATACGGTTTCATTCCCAGCCCTCAGCTCCTGTCATTTTACCTTATCTCATTTCATCCATTGCTCCTGTTCCCAGTCCACTTCTAGGTAATTTGTCTTTTCTATTGTGTTATATTCACTTACAATCATTCCTCTTTCTTCTCCCAGGTCCTTGGATTATTATTTTTCCGACTGCTTTTTTTTTTCTTTCCCACTGAGTATCCCCAAACCTTGTCAACCAACATTTACCATCCCCAATAAATCCTGTTATCTCTGTCTGCTTTTCAGGCCTCTCAATTACTCTCATTATCAGCTATATCCTATTTGCCCTAATCTGGTTATCTTGTCTCTTTACCAGCTTATCTTTCGAACCCCCACTCATGTGCCACTTCTTACTTGTATTTGACAGCAGGCAAAAGACAATTCAACCTCCTAAGATTTGGTACTTATATGGACATTTATCCAAGAATCTCAAACCTCTCTACAGATATTAATTAGATGTCACTGCATTGCAAAGATAGGAAGTATGGCAAGAGACCACTCTGGCTTAATGACTGTACTTGGTCAGACCAATGGCCCACCTAGCCCAGTATCCTGTCTTCTGACAAGTATCAGAGGGGTAGCCGTCTTAGTCTGGATCTGTAAAAAGCAACAAAGACTCCTGTGGCTCCTTATAGACTAACATATATCTGTTAGTCTATAAGGTGCCACAGGACTCTTTGTTGCTGTCTTCTGAGAGTGGCCAATGCCAGATGGTTCAAAAGAAATGAGCAGAACAGGGCAGGCATCAAGTGATCCATCCCCTGTCATCCAGTCTCAGCATCTGGCAGTCAGATGCTTAGGGTCACCCAGAGTATGGGGTTTTACCCCTGACCATCTTGTTGAATAGTCACTGATGGACCTATCCCCCATGAAATTATCTAATTATTTTTTGAATTCAGTTATAGTTTTCATCTTCACAACATCCCCTGGCAACGAGTTCCATAGTTGACTGTGCATTGTGTGAAGAAGTACTTACTTTTGTTTGTTTTAAATCTGCTGCTTATTAATCTCATTGGGTGACTCTTGGTTCTTGTGATATACGAAGGGGTAAATAACATTTCCTTATTCACTATCTGCACTCCATTCAGGATTTTACAGACCTCTATCATATCCCCTCTTAGCTGCCTCTTTTCCCATTCTTTTAAATCTCTCCTAGTATGGAAGCTGTTCCATATCCCTAATCATTTTTGTTGCCCTTCTCTGTACCTTTTCCAAATCTAACATATCTTATTTGAGATGGAGTGATCAGAACTGACTGCAGCGTTCAAGGTGTGGGTGTATCATGGGTTTATATAGTGGAGTTGTGATATTTTCTGTCTTATTATCTATCCCTTTCTTAACGGTTCCTAACATTTGTTAGCTTTTTTGACTGCCACTGCACATTGAGCTGATGTTTTCAGAGAACTATCCATGATGACTCCCAGATCTTTTTCTTGAGTGGTAACCGCTTATTAAGACCTCCTCATTTTGTATGTATTGTTGGGATTATGTTTGTCAATGTGTGTTACTTTGAATTTATCAACATTGAATTTCATCTGCCATTTTGTTCCCAGTCACCTAGTTTTGTGAGATCCCTTTGTAACTCTGCAGCTTTGGACTTGATTATCTGCAAACTTTGCCACCTCACAGCTTACCCCCTTTTCCAGCTCACTTATGAATATGTTGAATAACATGGTCCCCATACAGATACCTAGGGGGACACTGCTATTTACCTCCCTCCATTCTGCAAACTGACCATTTATTCCTATCCTTTGTTTTTTTGTCTTTTAACAGTTACTGACCCATAAGAGGACCATCCCTCTTATCCCCTGACTGCTTACTTTGCTTCAGAGCCTTTCATGAGGGAGCTTGTCAAATGCTTTCTGAAAGTCCACGTACACTATATGCACTGCATCATCCTTGTCCACATATTTGTTGACCTCCCTCTCACAGAATTCTAGTAGACTGGTGAGGTATGATTTTCCATTTACAAAAGCAGTGTTGACTCTTCAACAAATCATGTTCATCTATGTCTCTGACAATCCTGTTCTTTACTATAGTTTCAAACAATTTGCCTGGTACTAAAGTTAGGCTACTAGTCTTTAATTGCCAGGATCACATCTGGATCCTTTTTTTTTTAAATTGGAGCCACAATAGCTATTCTCCAGCCATCTGGTAAAGAAGCTGATTTAACTGATAGGTTACGTACCACAGTTAATAGTTCTGCAATTCCATATCTGATTTTCTTCATAACTCTTGGGTGAATAGTATCTGGTCCTGGTGACCTATTACTGCTTAATTTATCAATTTGTTTAAAAACTGCCTCTATTGACACTTCTCTCTGGGACAGTTCCTCAGATTTGTCACCCAAAAGGAATGGCTCATGGGTGGAACTCTCCCTCACATTCTCTGCAATGAAGATCAATGCAAAGAATTCATGTAGCTTTCCCACCATATCCTTGTCTTCCTTGAGTGCTCCTTTAGCACCTCAATCATCCTGTGGCCCACTGGTCATCTGGCAAGTTTCCTGCTTCTGATGTACTTTTTTTTTAATGTTATTTTTTGATCTTTTGATAATAGCTCTTCAAATTCTTTTTTGGCCTGCCTAATTATACTCTTACATTTGACTTGCCAGAGTTTATGCTACTTTCTATTTTCCTCAGGAGGCTTTGATTTAAGAATTTTTAAAGGATGCCTTGTTGCCTCTAACTGCTTCTTTTACTCTGATTAGCCATGGGTGGGGGTTTTTTTGGTTCTCTTTCTATTTTTTTTTTAATTTGGGGGTATACATTTAATTTGAGCCTCTGTTATGGTGTTTTTAAAAAGTTTCCATGCAGCTTGCAGGCATTTCACTATTGTGACTGTTCCTTTTAAATTCTGTTTAATTAGCTTTCTCTTTCATGTGTAGTTCCCCTTTCTGAAGTTAAAATACTACTGTGGTGGACTTTGGTGTTCCCCCCCTCCCACAACGATGTTAAATTTAATTATATTACGGTCGCTACTACTAATTGGTTTAGCTATAACCAGATCCTATGCACCATTTAGGACTAAATCAAGAAGTGCCTCTCACCTTGTGGGTTCCAGGACAAGCTGGTCCCAGAAGCAGTCATTAATGGTGCCTAGAAACTTTACTTCTGCATCCTGTCCTGAGGTGACAATGCCTAGTCAATATTAGGATAGCTGAAATCCCCCATTATTACTGAGTTTTCTGTTTTTCTAGACTCTCTAATCTCCTTGAGCATTTCACAATCCCCATCACCATCTTGGTCAGGTGGTCAGTAGTGTATTCTGAGTGCTATACACATATTTATGCATAGAGATCTATGTTATAATTTGATTTTTTTCTAAATTTGACTCTATGCTTTCTTTCACATTGTAATGCCACTCTCCCATCAGCACGACCTATTCTGTCATTACTATATACTTTGTACCCTGGTATTACAATGTCCCTTTGGATTGTCATCATTACACCAAGTTTCTGTTATGCCTATTATATCAATATCCTCATTTAATACCAGGCATTCAAGTTCACCCATCTTAAGTGTTTAAACTTCCAGCATTTGTATACAATGCTTACAAAATCTGTCACGTTTTAGTTGTCTGCCCTCATGTGATGTAATTGGATGAGACTCTTTCATTTGACTGTTTCTCTTCAATTCCTACCTGTACTTTATTAACTTCTATCTTTGCCTCTTTACTATACAACAGCCCCATTAATAGACCCTCCCCAACGGGATGTCTCTGTCTCAAATGTGTGCTCCTCTGGACCTGTTGCCTTTATATGAGCCCTTAGGTTAAAAACTCCTCTGAAAACCGTTCTACATTTGCATGCTAACAGTCTGGTTCCATTTTGGTTTAGGTAGAGTCCATCCTTCTTGTTTAAGCAGCAAAGAGTCCTGTGGCACCTTATAGACTAACAGATGTATTGGAGCATGAGCTTTCGTGGGTGAATACCCACTTCTTCGGATGCATGACAAAGTGGGTATTCACCCACGAAAGCTCACGCTCCAATACATCTGTTAGTCCATAAGGTGCCACAGGACTCTTTGCTGCTTTTACAGATCCAGACTAACACGGCTCCCCCTCTGATACTTGCCTTCCTGTTTAGGCTCCTCCTTTCCAAATAAACCTAAACCCCTCTTCCTTACACCATCTTCTTGAGACCCTGGAGTCTCTCTAACTGGCCTCTGCATGGAACTGGAACAGAGAATGCTACCATGGAGGTTGGACTTCAATCTCTTATCTAGCAGCCTAATTTTGGCCTCTGGGACCTCTTTCCGAATCTCATTGGTACCTACATGTACCATGACCACTGGCTCCTCCCCAGCACTGCACATGAGTCTGTCTAGATGTCTTGAGAGAGATCTGCAACCTTCTCACTCAGGAGGCAATTCACCATGTGGTTCTCCCAGTCATCACAAACCCAGCTATCTATATTTCTAATGTTCAAACCCCTCATTACTGTAACCTGGCTCTTCCTAATATGTGGGAGTTCCTCCTCCAGAGAGGTATCCTCAGTGTGAGAGGATGTCATGCCATTGTTTGGAGGGAGGGTCCCAACTATGGGATTGTTTCCCTCTGCTCCAGTTTGATGTTGTCCTTCCTTGAGGCTTTCATCCTCCTCAGCAGCACACAGGCTGTCAGATGGGGGATGGAAGCACCCAACTTTGTCCCAGTATGTCTCCTCTATGTACCTCTCTGCCTCCCCTAGCTCCTCCAGTTCAGCCACTCTGATCACCAGAGCCCCTACTTGGTCTCTGAGGGCCAGGAGCTCCTTGCACGGAATGCACAAAGATGCCACTTGCCCACAAGGCAGGGAATCATAAATGCTTCACCCAACGCAACAATCTGAAGAGCCCCCATCTATTGCTGGACTTCGGCCTGCATTGATTTTACTCCCACAGCTTTTTTGTTTGGTATTGTTGTTTGAGGTTTTTATGTGGGGGCAAGAGGTCATTGGCCTATGTTAGAGAATGTTTTAGGTGTGTCTGTTTCTGTCTCTCTCTCCTCCCCCACCAACACTCCTGTTTGCGGCTCCTATTTGCTAGCTCCTCTGGTTGTTTTGGAGCTAGCCTTTTAAACTCCCGTTGTCCCTGAATAGCCCCGCCCCTTGGTTAATCTTTAATGGATCCTAAAGGGATTAGGGATCAAAGACTACCCATCAAGCAGCATGGTACAACTCCTTCCCCTGGTACAACTGCCGCACACAACCCCCGTTTGCTGCTCATTTGTGATTACCATAGCAAGCTTTGGGGAAGCAATAGGCCAGATCTCCACTTGGGGCAAATCAGTGTCATTCCCATCAGCTCCATGGGGCTACTGCTGATTTACATTGGCAAAAACTCTGATCCACCATCACACTATCTATTTAGGTGCTTTTATGGCCTCATAGTATCTCAGCCTCTCACAAACATGTGTTCAGAGAATTCCAGTGGCCTTCCTCCCTCAGCAGTGAATCCCTTTTCTGGTATAGGATACCATTCCCTGCCCACGTCTTCGGTCTCTGTTCTCATCCCACAGCTCCACAGTTTTGCCATCGAGTAGCTGTACCTTGAAGATGTTAAACTTTATCCTTGTCCTCTTGATTGGTCCTTCCAACCTTGCTAATAGCTGACCAGCTTTCCACTGTACTGTAGCATAGTATATAATAACCTACAGTTATTGTCCATTTAGACTTTCCCTACGGCCCACTTTATTCTTGCCAGCACTGGACCTGTGCACTGCCTTTCTGCTGATTTTACTACCAGATTCATTGCTGATGAGACAGAAAAAAAAATCACTGCTGATGTAGAACCTGCTATTATAATTTCCCCATCTGCTGTATTTCTTTTTAAAAAAAAGTTCTATGGCCTACTGCAGAGACTTCATAAAAATCACTTTATAACAGGCCTTCCTCAGCTGTTGCATCCTGTGACAACTCCTTGAGTTTGCAGCTGCATTCTATACTAAAGTCCCAATGTATATTTTGTTCACTGGTCAATCCTCATATATAACCAAGCTACATTTTTACCCTCTTGGTTTTCCTAGTGGAAAAGTGAGGACATTCTCCCCGCTGTTCAGGACAATTAGGGCAACTTGAATCCTGTATTGTGTCAGGAAGATCCCATTTTGAGAAGCAACTTAGGAATTGGGCATAACTTGGCTACACAAACAGGAGAGCCTTAAGTAGAAGTAGAGAGGTTATTTTACCTTTGTTTTTGGCTCTGTTATGACTGCTCTTGGAATACTGTGTTGAGTTCTGGTGTCCACCATTTAAAAATAATGTTGATAAATTGGAGAGGGTTCAGAGAAGCCACAAGAACAATTAAAGGCTTAGAAAACATGCCGTATAGTGAATGATCTCTTTGAATCTATCTATTCAGCTTTACAAAGAGAAGGTTAAGGGGTGATGATTACAGTCTATAAATACATACAAGGGGAACACATGTTTGATAATGGGCTCTTTAGTGTAGCAGAGACAGGTATAACACAATCCCATGGCTGGAAGTTGGAGCCAGACAAATTCAGATTGGAGATAATGCATCATTTTTTAGCAGAGAAGGTAATTAACAATTTGCCAAGAATCATGGTAGTTTCTCCATCACTGGCAAACACTGTAAAGCAAGTTTCCCCCGCCCCCCCCCCCCCCCGAAAGATCTGCTCTAAGAATTATTTTGGGGAAGATCTACAGCCTGTGTTACAGAAAAGGTCAGGCTAGGCAATCACCGTGGTCCCTTCTGTCCTTGGAAGCTATGAGTCGTAGAAGTCTAAGTCTCACTGGAAATTAGTTGGACTTAAGAGTTTAAGTGCCTAAATCCCTTTTTGAAAATGGCATTTAGGTTCCTAAGGCCCTTAAATGATTTTGAAAATTTGACCCAATATGAATGATACTACTACTAGTAGTAGCTAATGGTGAGCGTGAAGGAAGGAGTGCTGGACTTAACTCAGGGTATCCCGGCTTGGCAGTCAAATTGTGCCACAATCTTAAATACAAATTCAATTTTTTTTTGTTTGTCTTTTCACTTCCTTAGTTCATCTTGGTTTTGTTTGTGTTAAATTATTTATTTATTTTTACACTATGCTAAAAAAAAATGTGGCGGTGGCGGGGGAGGTAGGGGGAAGCTGTCCTGGAAATTTCTTGTAAGTTATTTTTTTCCCTTTGAGGAAGGGAATAATGATGGTGATAGTCGGTCATATTCTTTGCTGGCATAATGCTCTGCAAATCCATGGAGTTACAGCCATAGAAGAATTTGGCCTGGTATGTTTCCATAGCTGAGTGACTGGGATAACATTGGCTGCAAAACAGAGATATGGAACGCAATGGAATGCCGTGTCCTTTGAGTTCACCTACGGCCTATTCCAGAGCCCACTGAAGTTAATGGAACGACTCCCCTTGACTTCAGGGGGCTGTTGATCAGGTACAAAATGGGTGTTGCTCAAGGGGTTCAACATACTTTCACAGATCATTCAAAAAACAATATTTTGTCAATGCCACATGTCGTTGCAGCGTTCAGTCCTGTTCCCAGTGAGACCAATGAGCAAAACTCATCCTCAGTCCAACTCTGCAGACTTCAGCAGCAGTTTTGCTGTCGAATTTAATGGGCGTGGGCCTTTATTCTCCCACCAGTCCTTTGTACACATGGCCATTGTAGCACCACGGCAGGCTTGTGTGTGATGCCGTTGTTCCCTCCCAGGGAGAATCAGACCTGCTTTCACGGTTGTGGTTCTGTGCCCTCTTGTGGCTGGCACACAAAGCTGAATTAGCTGACCAATAGGATTTCTATGCCTTTGCAACCATGGATTGGTTACATCATAAAATCAATGCAAGTTATCATGACCATAGTAAAGCAAGATTAATCTGGCTGGAGCTAAAAGGGAGGAATGGAGAGCATCATCTGAAGCTTGTGTCTCCTATGCGTTTTAACCATTCCATAACTCAGTACAATTTGTAAGAGGAAAACAATGATCGTGTAGTTAAGGCCTCTGACCTAGGATCCAGAAGAGCCTGGCTCTGCTGCAGAACTCCTGAGCTACCACAAACAAGTTGCTCTGAGCCTCGACTCACCATCAATAAAATGGGGATAATAAACATTCCTACATTCTGCATTTATTCAGTGTCAGCTGTTGGTGACAGGGACTCTTTGTCATGGTCCAGGGTATGGGTAGTCAAGCCTAGTGGCTGGAGCAGCAAAGTCAGGAGCCAGGTGTCAGAGCTGAGGGTTAGGGACCAAGCAGGGCTGGCGCAGACTGCAGCAAAGCAGAAGCAAGGCTGGGAGCAGAGTCGCAATTGCAGCTGCAGACATAAACATTGAGTAGCTACAGGCCTGATGCATAGGTGCTGGAACTAGGGGCTGATGCTGCACCCTGGCTTGAAGTGGTTTCCATCATATACAGGGTTTACAGCTTGTTTCAATGGCTCTCAGCACTCCCTCCCCCCTATAAATATTGTTCCAGCACCGCTGGCCTGATGCTGCTGCCAGACTTAAGAGCAGGTCTGGTGATGTCTTTCAGCTAGTCAGGGGGCCTGCTGAATGGGGGTCCTCAGCTATAGGTCAACTAGCTGGTACCAGGCTCAGTGGCAGGCCCTGACTCCTGACACTCTTGCTAGGTGTTTGTACAGCACCTAGCACAATGAAGCCTGGACCTTGGCTGGGGCCTACAGGCAAGAATACAAATAATCAGTCAATGAAAATCACTGTTTTATTTTTGACAGGGTTAGGGGAGAGGGCTTGAAATATATTTCTTCTGTGGTGAGACCCCTGCATGGAAATGTCCATGTATGACTAGGTAGCTTGAGTCACTTTAGGGTGCTGGCAGTGAAACAGGGGACTGAGTGGAGGAATCTGGGAGAAGAAGATGGGGGCTAGGGTTGTGATTTGGACAATATCAGTGAGTTCACTGTGGGACACAGATCAGGGTTCACGTCACACTCGTGCCCAGGCTGGGGAAGCGAATGATCCAACCAACCGACCAAATTCAGTGATGAATCCTTGTTACTTGCCACCTGAGACACGTTGTGCACACGCTAAGAAGCGTGAGTTCACTCACTGCTAGGTGCCCCCCATGGCCAGGCGAGGCGTGGCAGCTCTTTCTTGCTGGGCTAGCACCCCCCACGATGGTCACGCCAACACTGCGGCATTTTCCCTGTCAGCGACTCGGCCCTCCGGCCAGGTCATCATCTTAGCTCCACCCCTTCGGGGGTCACCCTACCCAAACTAAAAGTCCCAAAACATTTTTAACACAAACAAAATCCTTCCCCCTCTCTCTGGGGCTACTCCTTATCCTGGGGCGGGCAAACGTTTTGGCCTGAGGGCCACATCGGGTTTCTGAAATTGTACAGAGGGCCAGTTAGGGGAGGCTGTGCCTCCCCAAACAGCCAGGCCTGGCCTGGCCTGGCTCCCACCCCCTATCCAACCCCCTCTGCTTCTCGCCCCCTGACGGCCCCCCCGGGATGCCTGCCCCATCCAACCCCCCTGTTCCCTGATGGCCCCCTGCCACCCCATCTAACTCCCCTTCCTGATTGCTCCCCCGGGACCCCTGCCCCAATTCAACACCCAGTTCCCAGCCCTCTGACCGCTGTGCCCTTTATACACATCCCTGCCCCCTGACCACCACTCTGAACTCCCCTGCCTTCTATACAACCCCTGCTGCTCCCTGCCCCCTTACCGCACTGCCTGGAGCACCAGTGGCTGGCGGCGCTATAGCCGTGCCGCCCAGAGCACCGGGACAGGCCACCACTCTGCAAGAGCCTCGCTGCCCAGAGTATTGCGCCCGTGGTGCAGCGAGCTGAGGCTGCGGGGGACGGGGAACAGTCGGGGAGAGGCCAGGAGCCAGCCTCCCTGGCCAGGAGCTCAGGATGTGGCCCACGGGCCGTAGTTTGCCCACTTCTGCCTTATCCTGTCTTCTGCTCAGCCTGTAGTCCTCTCGCTGGACTCAGTAACTCTTCTGGTGAGCTTGTAAGGCTTGTAAGCCCTCTTTGGGGCCAGTAGGGAAACCCAATACAACCCTCTACTCTGGGCTCCGTCCCAAGCCCTTGAACTGAACAACTAGGTCTGTGGCTTTCCTTGTGCTATAGTTTTCCCTGTGCTACATCCTACCCAACCTCTTAAGTTCCATTCTGGGTCTCTCCAGCTCTTCCCTGCTTAATCAGGGTCTCTCCCTGCCTGGAGAGCTTGCCTTACTTTCTGAGCGAGCTAGCTCCCTGGCCCTGGCCCTGGCCCTGGCCCCTCTCTGTCGCCAGAGCTTTGCCCAGCTGGTGTTTATCACCACTTAAGCTTGGCTCTCATTCCCTGTACTACAGCCACCTTCTGTTCTTTCTGGGGGATTTGCCTAATTCCCTTCAGCCGGGGCTCATCTGTAACCAGGTTGGCTCAGCACCAGTCTCTCCAGCCCCTGAGGCAACCCACCCAGGGGTTCTGTCACAGACCAGTCTTGATCCCCTTCATCTTTCCCCACTGCTGCTGTTAAGTTGCCACCACCTGCTCTGCTCTCCCTGGCTACTTCTACCTCTCTCAGATCCAGCCTGGGGAGCAGTGAGTTGGGACTCAGAGACCCCAATCAGCTGATTGCTCCACAGGCACAACAGAAGCTGATCACATTGTCCTACGTTGAGCATGCTGGAGGATTCTGGGGAGGGTTAGCAAGGTGACCCTGGGTTACAGCAGAATGCAGCTGACTCATTTCATATCTAGAAGAAAGGAGCAATTAAACACATGAGGCAGGATTCTGAGAGCTGCTGAGCCTCCAGCTAACGAAAGGTGAATTTGAGTATTTTCAAAATTTAGTTAATCACCACAGCTGTGCACCACCCTGCCCCCGCAGAGGCATCCATTATTGTTGCCATTGTAGAGATGGGAAAACTCTGGGCCTAACCTGACTCCCAAAGATACCTGTTGACTTCATTAGAGGTTGGATGGGCCTGAAGTGAGAATGGTTTAATGGCTTGACAAAGACCAATTCAAATGTCAGTGTCAGAGCTTGCCAAAATCACTTGTTTCCAATACCACAGTCAGCTCCATAGACCGCTGTCTCTATCACTATCTGTCTCTCTAGCTTGAGGTCATATTGGCTGCTAGCAGAAGACCTGGCTTAGCTGGAAACAGCCAAATGAGGGGTGATTGTGGTGCCCATAGTACCGTCTATAGAAGCCTAGAGGGCATTGCCTTCTACACTTACAGTCTGATCTGCTGTCTTATCAAAAACTAGAAGCCTCATGGCAAAGACAATTTACAGACAGCTTCCTCTCTCTGGGGGTGTGTGGGAGGAGACTCTGAATAACTCATTGGGTAGGATTTTCAAAAGGGGTTAGGTGAACTTAAAAGCACAAATCCCATTGACTTTTAGTGGGACTTGTGTGACTCAAATCCCTTTTGGAAATCCTAACCATTTAGGAGTATGGGGAAATGGACGACTAATTGTCAGTCCCATTGGTCAGTGTATATTTTCAAGGTTACTTTTGCAAGAAGGGCTCGAAATCTACTTTATAAATGGAAGCTGAGATTAACCCTGGCATTTCTAGCTTTCACCGTTCAGGGAGGACCTGGGGCTATATACTTTCACCAGCCCCCAAAGGCCAGGTCTGTACTGATCATGGAAGCGTTGATACACAATTCAGCAGCGCAAGTAGTGTTGCTACTCCCTAAATTGCAACACGTCTAAAATTAAGAGTGTTTTCGCTCACTGTCTCACTAGGTATGTTCTGTCTTGTCTCTCTAAAGCAATCTTATACATCATTGACGAGAAGAGTGCTATTTTTGTCTCAAATATCCCAGCCTAGGAAGTCTTATGAATATTTTCCAAATTAGGCCTCCACTTTAGCAGGCTATTTTATCATTTCCAACAGGCTGTTTTATTTTCTTTCCCTGCCCATACTCTGGTGAATAATAGCTTCTAACCGCCCTCCCCCTAAAAGGGCTCATCATGTAACTAGCTAATGTCCTTCACATTTGTTGCAGAGCAACTATCTCTTCTGGTTTCCTCAATATTCCCATCCCCTGGGGCTGCATATTATGGTGAGATAGGCCTTGTCTTCACTAGAAGGAAAAGGGGTGTTCTGAACTCACATTAGCTAAGAACTAAAACAAGGTAAATTCCTAGTCAACTCTAGGCAGATCAACATAAGCCCTAGGTTTCCCCCTAGTTAGACCTGAAAGGACTCAATCTGAATTTGTAAATCCAAGTACACCTCTAATTCACTGTGCACACATGAGCTGATAATAAATATTTCCATCCACAATAATCTACATTTCAGATAGGCAAAGTAAGAAAAATGTTGCTGGAGAACTTATTAGAGTTTGAGTTAAGGGTGTTTACTTTATATATTTTGACATGTGATCTTGACAATTTGTGTTTTAAGAGCTATAAAGCTTCAGCTTTTTGCAACTGAGCATCTACAGTCATTAAATAATTGTCTGACCCTCCATTTTCTGACCTGATCCATACATTTCCTGCAACTGTGAAAATTTAAATAGATAAAAATTGAAAAAAATGCCTAAAAATAAACATAAACATAAAAATAAAATTCTGCACAGACTACTCATAGTCTTTACCTCGACCTACTATATCACGTTCAAACTGCCAGCTGCCTTTTCCTCACTAGATGTTTACCTTTTGTTAGTTGCCACATGTTGGTTAACTTGAGTTCAGATTAAAAAAAACATTTTTCTTAGTGAAGTTGTATCTTCAACAGTTTCACCAAAGTTTAACTGAAATCATTTAAAGCCCGCTTTCAGCATAATTTTGCCTTGAAAATTTTGTTTGGTCGAAAATATGCCAGATTTATTCTCAAAGCATTCTGAACTTCTAATACAATTAGAAGAAAATTCACCAATGCATTTTTTCAGTAACATGCTTTGAGCAGGGGGTTGGACTAGATGACCGCCTGAGGTCCCTTCCAACCCTGATATTCTATGATTCATTAAAGAAAATGACCCTGATTTGAAATTTTGACTTTCTTTGTCTCTTTCTGGTTAAAAAACAGCTTGTTACTATCCCTTCAAACTTTACAGACAACTAAGTCTCCTTGAAAACTCACGCACTACATTTGAGGAGCATAGATTATAATTAAACAAAGTAATTAATGATTTTTGTTGTGGATAATTTGGGTCCAATCGTGTTCGCATTGATTTCAATTAGAGGTAGTTAGCAAACAACATTTTGCTAACCATTTGAAGGGACAAACATCCCTTTTCTATTTCTGAAATTAACAGTTCAAAGTTTCAAAAAGTCAAAAACGTGGGGGGAAACACTGAATGTTTTGTCAATTAAAAATAATAAAAAGATTGAAATCTGAAAGATGGTTGACATCCCAGAAGTTGAAATGTTTCAAACACCTCTCATTCTAATTGAAATTACTAGCCCAATCCTGCACTTACTGATGCCACTGGGAGCCATGTTACCATTGATTTCAGTGGGAGCAAGACCAAGCAGTACCTATTCGCGCATGACTATGTTGCCCTCTACTGGCTGGTTGCAGCTTAGACTAGACATTCTTTACTATTATTAATTATTTATCGTAATGGTCTTTGCTTAGGTGACAGCGCATAGTCCTTCCTTTAATTCTTGAGCTAGCAGAAGCTTGCGTTTTGGAGCTGTGCGTTCAGGAATCTAGACCTAGCTCTGCAGATATTTGTCTTTACAATGCAGAGGTAGTAGCCTCCCCATGATAGAGATGGCAACCGTGGGCCCCAGTCTTACCTTGTCCAACCGGCAAGCTGACTGCTGCATCCACATGGAGCTCCACTGACTGCATTTGGGCTCTGCATGGGTGCCTCAGTCTGAGTGCACCTGTAGATTAGTGGATGGAGAGGCGCTAGTGGTTATGGTGCTAGCCAGCAACTGAGAAAAAATGGGTTAAATCCCATGCTCTGTGGGTGAGTGATGCAGCCTATGACTTTGCTGCCCTGCGGTTTGCACTACAGGGCTGTGAATAGCAGTGCACACCCAAGGGCTGTAACTCCCCCATGTGGGCACAAACTAAAAGGTTCCTAGTTTGCATTAATGTAGTCCTGTTTGAAGGAGTCTGTGTGTCATGGAGTGTGGGGGATTCAGGGCCCTGCACCCCCCCACTTCCTGTGATTCACCGTGACTCTCAGCCAGCCAGTAAAACAGAAGGTTTATTAGATAACAGGAACACTGTCTAAAACAGAGCTTGTAGGTACAGAAAACAGGACCCCTCCGCCAGGTCCATCTTGGGGAGGGGGGGAGCCCAGCCCCAGCCCCTGGGCCTCCCTCTATTTCCACAGCCAGATCCAAACTGAAACTCCCTCAAGCAGCCTCACCCAGCCCCACCCCCGGTTCCTCCTCTAGCTTTTGTCCAGTTTTCTGGGCAGAAGGTGTCACCTGGCCCCAACCCCCTCCTGGGCTCAAGTTATATGTTGGCGGTGAAGTATCATCCCTCAGTGAAGTCGTACCCTTATATCCCACCACCGTCTAGTATTAATGCAGACAATAAACTAGTATAACTCCCATGCAACATCACCAGGTTAATACTCCCTACTCCATCACACTATGTTAATGTGAACTAGGAACATTTTAGTTCGCACCCCCCTCTGTAAGGGATTGGGGAGTAGGCAGTCTGGCCTAGCAGCCACAGCTGCCCTGATCTCACTAAGTTGAGGACAGTCATGGGGTGGCAGTCAGCATGCAGGGATCAGCATAATCGCTAGAGCCAGGATCAATAGGCAAGAGCCAGGGTCAGACTGGGGTCAGAGACCAAGCAAGGTGAGGTCTGGCATCACAGCAAACCAGAAGTCTGCATCATTGCCCAGACAACTTCCTGGGCCAACCGCATTTTAAAGAGTGAGCATGGGCCAATCAGAAGGCTAGAGGGTACTGTCACTCTGGATCCTTTGGGCAGTACTTCCTGTGGTATCTAATCTCCACGGTGTTTCTTGGACGGGGCACTACATGGCTGCCCATTGGTGACATGGAAATCTAAGAAGTCTCTACTGAGCATGTGCAAACTGTTACTCAACAGCTTATAACTTGGCAAAATGTGGACAGATTTTCCCAGGGACAGCAAAAGGCACATCCCTAACGGTTCATTTAGTCAGCGCCAGAAGGCACAGGAAACCGTCTCCTGAATTCCTCAAAGATTCCATCCATAGTGGGCGTTGCCTAGCCCAGGGCTAAGTGGGACATTCCCTGCGATTGCAGCTCTGTGCTGCTGCAGGCCATGCTGCAGCTGGAAACCTGAAGTGAAAGCTGAGGGACTCTCTCTGTGGGTGCGTCTACATTGTCATTAGACGCTGGCAGCTGGCCTGTGCCAGCTGACTCAGGCTTGCCGGGCTTGGGCTATGGGGCTGTTTAATTGTGGTGTAGACATTTGGGCTTGGGCTGGAGCCCGGGCTCTAGGAACCAGAGAGGTGGACGGGTCCCAGAGCTCAGGCTGCAGGCCAAGCCCGAACTCTACACCATAATTAAACAGCCCCTTAGCCCAAGCCTCTTAGCCTGACTCAGCTGGCATGGGCCAGCCACAGGTTTTTAATTGCAGGGTGGACATACCCTCTGTCTTCTTCATGACCCGCCTCCTGGGCCCAGGCAGCACAGAGGAGAACGCTGCCTGATTCAAATACAGAGGGGACAAGAGCCAAACTTATGGGGGTGGTGGGAACAGATTGGAACAAGGAGACTCGGATGTGGGGAGACTGGACCTGGAGGGGGCAAGGGGAGAGGGAAATTGTGACTGGGTGGTGGGGTGGGGAGACTCGGACTGGCTGGGTGAGGAGATGATAACTATGAGCCAAGGCTGGAGACTGGGAATGCTGGCCAAGGAGACTGGGACTGGGGTTGAGACTTGGAATTAGGACATGGGGTCAGGAGGGATCAGAGCAGAATGTGTTGGGCGAGGAGACTGGAGTTGGGATGAGCAGAGGCTGGGACTTGCAAGATGAAGAGAGTGAGACTGGGGTGAGGAGCTTAGGAAGGGGAAGAGGCAGGATTGGGACCAGGACAGGGACAGATGGGGATGAAGCACAAAGTGTTATGCTTAGGGGAGCAGAGAGGCAGAAGAGTCTGTGCCCACTAGAGCATACGTCTCACCAGTGCTCTGATGTCAGCAAATATATGGAAAACCCACTGGCAAAGTATCCCATCCCCCTACAGTAATCCCCTAAAAGGATAAGCTCTACCTACTACTGCTGTACTGAGGTGAATCTAAAGGTTCCAACTCTGCTAAGGACCCAAGTGGGTGTCAATTTGATGCCACATCTGTCAATATCAGGTTACTTTTTAATAAGTTTAGGAAATGATACTTGAGGGGGGAAAGCCTACATTAAGACGATATTATGAAGGCTGCCAAGTTGACCACTCACAAATCAGGACATGGCTGAATAAAGATTTCCTTTATTTTGGCACTTTCTAAATGAACTGTGAGGACATTTCCAAAAGTTTTGTGTTCAGGGTTTTTTTCAGCCAAAATTATTCACCAAATTCACGAAGTGTTTCAGTGCCACCCAAATGCATTTTTGGTGAATTAGTTGAACAAAATTTCTCCCAGTTCTATTCATGGCACAAAAGTACCCTGGCATTGGATTTTGTTACCTTCCCTGATTGTTTCCCCTGAAGTCACATGAGAAGAGCAAGAAGTAGAGTTTAGATCTGGGCAGTGGCCCCTCAGTCTTAAATGACGAGACTGCCAACAGAGCACCCATTGGTGCAACCGATTGTCCTGACATAGAATCATAGAAATGTAAGGCTGGAAGGGACCTCAAGAGGTCATCTAGACCAGCTCCACACTCCCCTGCTGAAGCAGGATTGGGTATACCTGGGTGTCTGTCTAATTTGTTCTTATGAACCTCCAATGATGAGAATGCCACAATTTCCCTAGGTTCCAGTGCTTAACAGTCCATAGAGTTAGAAAGTTTTTTCCTAATATTAACCTAAATCTCCATTGCTGGAAATGCAGCTGATTCCTTCTTGTCCTACTCTTGATAGACATGGAGAAGAATTGATCTCTGTCCTCTTTATAACAATCTTTTATATATCTGAGGCCTATAATGTGTAGAGCACCAAGCAACTATGAAATAGTAATAATGTTTGGTTGCTACCTACCAGGGACTAGCTTCAAACGGGGAACTCAGAGAACAAATCTCCCAAATCCCCAGAGCCACCCTGTTTCCTGTCCACAGTGCTTTGACATTAGCAATTGTGAGGACTCTAAAGCTTCAAAGCTCAATGCTAATAACGGTGTGGTAGCTCCGGAAACTGCAAAACAATCCTCTCTGAGATGCACAGAGTTGTAGTCAATGCCTGTGTACATGAGCAGACAGATAAAACAAGGGGAATGTAGCTGCCCTGTCACTGTTTTGTCTCTCTACTTTGGCTTGCTGCACATACGGGGAAGAACTTTTAAGAGATGTCAAAAGTCCAGAGGGTGGGGGAAATAAAATAGAAATTTGGAACTCTGAGTCCAACTGTATTTTATTTTTTAGGGAAATCCATCTACAGCTGCAAAAAAGTAATAGGAAATTCCAGTAGCACATAGGGGCCATTAGTTTAGTACTAGGATATTCCTCCATTGAGCACACAGCTTTGGGCCTCAGCTGGTCAACTTCCAAGCCTAGGCACCGGATCATGCTGGGAGTGGCAGTAGTGCTTGAACACTAATTACTGGCTGCTCTAATTTATGTCATTTAAGCATCAGAACAGCCCCAAAACCAGAAAGTACAAAGATGCCTCAATCTACCATTGACCCTCAGCTACCTGGGCTCTTCCTTCTAGATCACACCTCCTAGAGGGACAAGACAAGAACAGACCTGATGAGTTTAAAATACACTTGGGAATGTGTACTCTCCACTGCCTTCCCATATGTTTCCAGATCCAATTAAAAGTTCTAGTCTATAAGAGCCAGAGAAGGCTATGACCTGTTTGTGGTTGAGACTGACTCTCCATTCCTAGCCAATACAGAAGACAGCTGTGCTCCACAGATGGTGCAGGTGACAGAGCCTAGAGCAGAGTGATCGAGGTGAAACAGCCTATGGAATTCCTAGCTGAAGAAGTGAGGATAATGCTCTGATGGAGCATTTTCAGAGCAGTATGCAGCCCCACCTTCCCATGACACTGCTGTAACACTGTTTACCAGATAAAGAATTGGAGTTAATGAGAGGAAAAGTAAGTGTGTGTGTGTGTGTGTGTGTGTGTGTGTGTAGGAGGTATTTGCAAAGTTTTCATCCCTGTTTATTTTTTTCTTCATTTTTTTCCAACATCCCACAGGGAGTCCATGGCACAGTAAGGAAATGAACCTAGGTTTCTAGAAACCTAGATTAAGCCCCAGCTACCAGGCCATCCTTCAGTAGATGCTAGAACACCTGAACTAGGGGTCATCTGTTGCAATTAATAGGCAGCAGGTTTAAAACAAACATTAGGCAGTACTTCAGACAATGCAGCCAACCTGTGGAACTCATTGCCAGGGGTTATTGTGAAGACCAAAAGTGTAACTAGGTTAAAAAAGAATTAAATAAATTCATGGAGAATAGGTCCATCAGTGGCTATTAGTCAAGATGGTCTGGGATGCAACCCCATGTTTTGGGTATCCTTAACCCTCCAACTGCCAGAAGCTGGGCCTGGATGATGGGATGGATCACCTGAAATTTGTGTGTTCTGTTCATTATTTCTGAAGCATCCAGCACTGGCCACTGTCAGTAGGCTAGATACTGGCCTAGCTAGACCATTGGTCTGACCCATTATGGCTGTTCTTATGTAATACAATCCATGCTGGTTTTAATATAATAAAAAAAAGGAACACAGGAAGCTCCTGATTTACCCCTTGCCCTTCTCCCTATGTCCAAATACTGTCATTGCTCCCAGAGTCAGTCAATTCCCTTTACAGGAGCCCAAGGACAGTGCTGATGTCCTAGGGCTCAGGAGGCACACTGACATCTGGGGAAGCTGGAGCTTCCACAGCAGGGTATGGGGAACACCTGGGGGGTCTTATTCCCTCACATTGGTCTGTGTAAGGGATAGGTTGGAGCACCCCAGGAAGGACATCCTGCCTCTGGCTCCCAAGGGCAGACTTTCTCCCATCAGATGCACAGGGGCAGTCACATTGAAGCTAAGGGCAGCTGCACACGTGCTCAAGAGTAAAATTTGGCCATTGGTCATTTGGGGTTCCATTTGCATCTTTTATCTGTGACTCCTCCTAGGAGTTATAGAAGACCTATGCACATGGGAGGATGGATACATCCATGGGTCCTACTACTACCCCTGCAGGAGCAAAACACATGGGGAAAAGCTCTGAAATGCATGGAAAGGAAGAGCAGAGGCAATGGCTCCATGGGCTTTGGGTGGAGAAGCAATTAGTGGAAAGGGGGAGCAGTCATTTCCAATGTGGAAAATGATGCTGGTTGGACCAACATTTTCAGGCCAGAAGTGACCATAATGATCATCTAGTCTGACCTCTTGAACAACAGAGGCCAAAGAATTGCACCCAGCCTAGTCCCAACAACTCATGGTTGAATTAATGCATGCCTTTTGGAAAGGCAGCCAGTCTTCATTTAAATTACAACTGTCACACCACCCCTTCGAGGGTTGGGGGAGTACAAACGTGGCACAGGGCAAGAACCAGTGAGTAGGCCTGAAAATGCCGTATGCACTCTTAGACCCCATTCTATTCCAAGTGATGGGGCATGACTCTGTGTTTAAGCCCCTCTCCCTCTTTGAAAATCCCAACTGTAGCGCTCAGCACGCAAGCAATATTACAGCATAGGTTGGAGCAAACTTTGTGGAAATGGTATTCTTTTGACTAACACCAAGAATAACACCAGCTGATGTATACTAGGCCCTGTATTTATTTTAGCCATTTTTTATGTAGCTGATAGGGTGGATGACTAACATTTCTTTCCCAATGGAGAATAAAATAGGGTGGATGGAACGCGGTGAACAGTTACCTCAAAAGGCAGCTGCGGTCCCTGAAAGACAGAATACATCAGTAGAGAAGTGCTTACATTGAAAATCTGGAAGCTCTTATTCCACTACAATCTGTTTAAATGTCACACTGCAACATGAAGTTGGTCTGAATCTACTGAATGTGAGCTCAGAGCTTTTCTTTTTATTAAAAAAAAAAAGACCCCAAAACTTCATATAAACTTGTTCATTCAAATATTAAGGCCCACACATGCTGCCCTCAAACTGGGGTAAATAAGAAGGAACACTGTTGAAGTCAATGGACTTACACCAGATGCAGAAGAATTATTCATTTTGAAGAAATTGCTAGGACATGTTTAAATAATTCATGCTGTTGCTCAGAGACCAAAATTCTGTTCTTCCTTAAACTGGCATTATTCAGTGGTGTGCCACTAGTGTAAAGCAGAGTAGAATTTAGGCCCAGTCAACTCTTCTGGAAAGATGGGCTTATGGTTAAGGAAGTAATGTGGTACCCAAGTCACATGAGTTCAACCCCCAATTCTGCCACTGACTTCCCCGATCAATTGTGGCAAGTTCCTCTGTGCCTCAGGACCCTGTCTGCAAAATAGGGATAGTGGCACTGCCCTATGTCACAGGGGTGTTGTAAGGAGGGGAGAGGGATTGCTCAGTGGCTTGAGCATCGGGCTGTTCAACTCAGGATTGTGAGCTCAATCCTTGAGGAGGCCACTTAGGGATCTGGGGCAAAATCAGTACTTGTAGTGGAGGCAGGGGGCTGGACTCAATGACCTTTCAGGGTCCTTTCCAGTTCTCTGAGATCGGTATATCTCCATACATCAAGGATGAACGTGTTAGCGAGTGGGATGCACTCAGATCATGCCAGCAGGGAGAAAAGTGAACTGTAGGAACTTCTGTGTGTTTGCAGGATTTGTGTGAGTGCTTGCAAATATTTAGGGGCTAAATCCCATCCCTGCTACACAGCCCAAGTGGGCTTTGAGCAAAGATACCGCACACCAGGTGTGATCCTTTTCCCCCAGACCACAACCTGTGGCCATTACTGCAGGGCCTGGTCTGGATCTGTTGGCCACAGTGCAGTCCTCCACGCGAATATATCCACATACATCTCTGTTCAAGCTCTGCATGTTCTTCGCTCTCCCGGGACATACACATTCCCTACACTGGGCCTTGTCGTCACTGACTAGTCATAACTACAGAGGGTTGGGACAGGATTGGCCCCTTTGTGGGTATATGTTTGAGAACTTGATTCACAGAACCAGCTGAAAGGACATGCTGAAGACGTCCATCAGAAAACTCCCTGCGCTTTGACTGGGAGACATGCTTTTAAAAGCAGATTTGAGACATTCATTATAAAGCAGAACAATTTGTATTGCTTTCAATAATGTCTTCAAAACATTGTCAACAGCTGCAACTATGGCTGCAGGTACCTTTCCTTACAACACATAATATATAGCACTCATTTTTTTCCTCAATAGCCATATAACAGTGATATGCATTACAGAAAATGTGTATAGGTTTGCCTCTATTACAGTCATGATCAAAAGGCTATGATATATTGAAATATTTGCTTTGTACAAATACATCTGTTATCAGAGGGCTCCTTAACATAAATGGTGTATTTTCTATAATGTGCTCCATCTAATGAATGGTTCAGCAAAGGCATGAGAATAGAGCTATGTGGGGAGAATGCAGTAATTTCTCTTTAACATGCAGGAATTCTGAATACAAGTAAATGCATGCCAAATTTTATTGCTTCTAAATCTGAATAATTGTATTTCTGAGCTGTGCATCTGGGTAGATAATAAAGCCACAAAACAATTTAATGAAACATATAAAAAATCAAATGACATTACTAAATATTATAATATGCAGAAAATATATTTTGCATATTGTCACCCGATTTTTCATCCACGTACTTACAAATAATGCAATAATAATTGAAAGTCTTATTATCCATCTACAAAAACCGAGCCCAAATTTACCTTGTTTCCTTTTCTTTGTGTGTGTGTGTGTGTGTGTGTGTGTGTGTGTGTGTGTGTGTGAACATAAAAACAAGACTGATATTATTGTTTTATGTTTATGGTATATTTTTCCATAATAACTAAGATGACCAACATAAGTCTTTTTTCTGATCAAATCACTCCTTATTCCATTCTATGATTATGCTACTTCACCTAATACTTACAAAGGTAAAACTTGGATGTCTGGCCTGCATTGTTTTCTGTGTTAGGATGTACTACCTCTGCAGGAATAAGAGAAAAGGGAAAACCAGGATAACCACAAGATTAAAATACTTGCTAACTAGAAAGGAGCAAGTGACTTATCCAGGTTGTTACAATAATTCTAACTCTCTACCACTAGGGAACCCACTAGGAAACCCAAAAATAAGGTTACCCTAGAGCTTCAGCTAGTTGTCTTGTCCAGATTTAAAGGAGCAGCTACTTGAAGAGCATGCTGGGAAATGCCATTAAAAGGGTAAACCTACATTGGTAGAGTCCAGGCAGTTAGAAGAGCAAAGGGCTGAATTCCCCTAGGCCCAAGGATGTGGCTGGATGACATTCAGAAGTTGTTTGTGCTGGAATATGGCATGCTATGGATTAAGGACAGCTTTATTTCCATTCACTTTTGCTAGGAGATCATGGCATAGATTTTGATGCCCCTACTCACAGTGAGTAGTCCCTTACTCCATGAGTCAGTGGTCCCCTTTGTGGAAGATGGTGCACCATAAGGAAGGGTGTCAGAACCCAGCTCTGTGTTTCTAGAGCAAAAATCCAGATCCTTTTTGATCAGTTACTTCCTCTGCATAAAGACTTCCATCAAACCATCCATTCCCCTGCCAACCTATCTTCCGCTCTGTACTCTAGTTTCCCATAGAATATGAAGTGAAGTTCAAGGTCTTGATCCTTCTACTCAAGGCGCTCAAAGGTTTCAGATGAAGGTACCTAAAGAATCACCAAAAGCTTCAGGTTGAGGACTGCAGTCAACAGCTCCACACCTCAGGCGAGTAAAATTGTCCACTACAAGGGTAAAGCTCATTGGTGGAGGAGACACAGCTTTCTCGGGAGCCAGTCCGAGAGCATGGAACAAATTCCTGGAGGAACTAAAGACCATCACAAACCTCACCACCTTCATCTCCAAAGGCACAATTCTTCACTCTTTCATATAGACATGTAGCACAGTGTACAAATTGTGCTTTAAATTAAAAAAATAAATCCTCTATACAACTTTCACCTGAGGGGGAGGAAGACAAAAGAACCAAACGACTGTTGCTAGTCACTTTGTTATTGGAAGTTGCGAAGATTGTATGTGACAAGGATGGCATGAAAACCTGAATATTATGGATGAGAAAGTTTAGGAATCACCACAAACAGATTTACTAAAGTAAAAAGAAACAGAATAACCAGAGCATGGGAGAATGTTCCTGTTTTTCTTGATTTAATAATTAAATCTCTGAGGTGAGATTCTCCTCTTATATGTGCCAGTGCTACTTCATTGAACTGAACACTGGGCCACAGAGAGGTGCCCCTGGTCTGCGATGTGTAGTTTGCAGGATGAGGAATTTGATTTGACTTCAAAGACTATGGATGGGTTATACCCTTCCAATGGAGCTCCCCTTTTGGATACAACGTTTGCTGTGGTCAGGTTGAGCTACAGGTTCCATTGTGGTCCTGCTGGATTCATCTGTGCCTTCAGGGATAAAAGAAACAGAGCTTTTATAACAGCTTGGTTGATACCAGAATTGAACTAGGGATGTCCAAAACTAAAGGCATCAGGAGTTACAGATTGAGCTAAAGAGACAGACTATATAAGAAATGCATCAACAGACCTATATCCTTTGGATCAGGCATGGCAGGCTGCACCTACCCACACAAGTCAGCAAGGATTTACAGTTGTGGTATTTCGGAACACCACTTTCCACCATGTCCTTTATTGAATGTATTCCTTTTCCCCATGAACTTTGTATTAGCTGACACGACCATATTATAATAGGATGCTTCTAGCAATTTATGTTCGTCGCAAATGTTGTGTTCTTTATTGCATATGCTGTCAAAAAAAACCCTGGAGAAATAAAGCTTCTGAGGATGATAAAGATCAGGATTTGTACAAGTGTCTTTTTTTTTTTCTGGAAATATAGTACATTTTTTACAGTTTTAGACCACTGCAAGTTGGCTAATTTCTAGGTTTAACTCGTTATTCGAAAGGGTGATGGTGTACGCATAGTTTCCTTGTGATAGGCTCATTAGCTTTTTATATGCTAACATATAAGGATATAGGCCCTTCAGCCTTAATTTAGGTTCAAAATATAAGTATGATACAAAAATGTTCTCTAACAATGTAAATAATTTCCCCACTCCATGAAACAGAGCTAGAGAGAGAGCATTTAAAAGCACACAGGGTTTGAGAATTTAAATACCTCCGTAAAATGTCTTGAACTCAACCACAGAGCACTGTGTACATAACTGAGAACCAGGAAGTGGAAACTGACTGTAAACACAAAGTAAAACCTGACCATTCTAATTTCAAAGTCCAGCCAGCACACAGGAAGTAAAACGATAGTGAAAAGCAAATTGGATTCTTCCTTTCAATAAACTAAAGCATGGGTTCTCAGCTTGGGATCATGATGAAGGGGGGAGCGGGGAAAATTGAAAAGAGGTTTCAGGGGTCAAAACTACCTTCTATTTCCATATAGATGGGAGAAAAGTTGTGAATTTTTTTCTGTTGCATTGGGGTGGTCATGTTAGGAAAAAGATTGAGACTCACTGATCTAAGGTGTAATTTACACAGGCCTGCAAATGTGGTTTTGGATAAAAAAATTCTCTCTCAGGGGTCTCCACCTTTAACGTTAAACAGGTCATGGCAGTTAGAACCTCCATGCGTGTTACATTGTTCTTGATTCCTTCTGCTCTCTGTGATAACTGTCAACTGTTATAACTATTTAACATTTCAGGCATCTGATTTCTTAGGTTGAGTTGAGAGAACTGCACAGCTTATTGGTAAGCAAAGCAAGCACCACTGGTCTCACTGGTAGCAGAAATATGTGTGGGTTAGCATCAGACATTATATAATGTAGGAAGGAATAAAAAAAATCAGGAAAAATATAAATAAAAAAGAGTGCAAAGTTTTATTGTCAAGCACGGCTGTCACTTCATGAAACCACAGTCGTATATAAGAAATATGTGACATACTAATAGGAAGTAATTTAGCCAAGGCTGTTTTTGTGCCTTGAAGTGCCTTCTACATTTCTGCTTTGAAAACTTTGAAAGTGTGTATGCATCAGAGCAGTTCTGAGGCGCTGAAGTTCCCAATTTGTGCACAATGTGACTTTTATAATGCCATTAAACTCCTCTCATGGAAAGTGGTGTGCACAAAACAATGATACATGAGATCTCAAGGAGGCTGCAGAGAGGGGGAGAGGGATGGGGGGGCGGAGAAAGCTTTTGTAAAGTCACTTTGACAATGCACCTCAGCTGTAAATCTTCTGTTTGTTCATGCTGGAAATTATCTCATATGCTTTAGGCTTAAATTCAAGCTGCTTGCATTTCCATCCCTCAAAGAACAACCCCCCCACTACAATACATTTTGTGGGGGGTTTTCCCTCCCTTTCTTTCTTTCGGGTAAATTTAGTGTTGATGAAATGCACCAGATTGACAGCCCTGGTAACTGAACTTATCTATTTATCTACAGCACGAGATTCTTCCCTGCCGTGCCATCAGCTCAAATGGCCTCAGATGATGATGAGTTGGTATCTGCAGCCCCATTGGCTGAGCAAGCAGCTATCTAAGCCCATTTTTCTGCTGAACTCTAGGCACTGTTTTCTCTCCCCCTCTGCTTTGTCCACCTGTCTGATATCTAGACTGTGAGCTCTCGGGGGCGGGGACTCTCTTCTTTGTTACTTCTCTATACAGCGTCAAGCGCCCTGTGGCCCTGAGACATGATTTTTCCCTTGCAATACAAATAATAAAATGAGAAGGATTATAATTCTTGGTCCTGGGTTTTTCCTCTGCTGAGACTCCCATCAAGGGGGCTGGGTGCCCACTTTGGATGGGTGATTGGTGTCCCCAGTTCAACTCCTAAAAAGGAGGATATGGCAATGACTTCTAATAACTTGACTTAGGGCTAGATAGCGACTTACTCCTCCTTGAATGGGCATGTAGGCTAAGAACTCCTCTTACATCCTATGCTTGGGCTACCTAAAGCTTGCAACTAGTGCACCGGAATAAGAAGGCCCTGACTGATCATTTACACCTCATTCAGAGCAGGTGGACAGGGAACGGGCGGAGTCCTAGCTCCAACATCTTCATCCACTGGCCAGCGTAGCTGCTGTAGGCCAGCAGCAAATTAATCCCCCTCCTACTGGAGCAAGTAGGGAAGGAATGGTGCCTCCGAAGCATGATGCTACGTGGGCTTGCTCAAGGCTGCTGTGGGGAAAGGTACAACCTTGTAGGTCCATAGTTATAATCCAACTGAAGGACTATAACTATGGACCTACAAGTCTCCATATACCACCTCCAACCTCTTCCTCCTCTTATTTCCTTAATGGCATTCAGGGATAGCTAGGGTCTTTCTTTTCACTTGATCTCAGGATACCGTATTAAACATAGGATTCGGGCCCCTGAAAAATCAGCCAACACACTGTATCCCTACAGAGACCAAAGGGGACTGAATCATTTTGCCAGATGACACACACACACAGCGGTCATGCTCCACAGTCAAAGGATTGCCTGCTCTGTTGTTAGCCCCACTACAGGAACCAACTTACTGCAACATTCATTTACACTTTCCCATTGCCCATGGAAGTCATTTTGGGGAACATTCTAACGAAGGAAAACACCGCGCAGGGTTCAATCTTCTTATCACCCGGAGACATTTCTATTTGTTGCCGGAAAGAAGAAACAATTGCAGGTGGAGGAAAAAAAAAAAGGCTCCTTCATTATTATTTAAATTGTATTTGATGGGGGAAAACAATCACCAGTATTATGAAAACCAAACTTTTGTTCCTTCAAACGTTTAGGAAACTGCTGTTCAGTTAATACACCCCAGATTCACACTATGTCTGGCCCTCTAACCTTCTTCTCCACTGCCCTGTCCCTTTTGGCTGCTTCCCATTTAGCTGACCCTTCCCACCACACTTCACCCTCACCAAAAAAAAAATAAAAAAAATCAGGGAACTAGCAAGACACTTGCCTCAGTTACATTGTTCATTCCGCCCAACCTGTGCCTGCCTGGTCTATCTGGTCAGCTCTTTGTGGCAGGGATCATCTACATTTATACAGCGCCTGACACAATGCAGCCCTGGTCAAAACTAGGGTTCTTAGATGCCACAATAATACACATAAGTTATAATGATAAAACAGGTGAAAGAATGCTCTGGCCACAGACAGCCTCTTTTATCCAGGGATCTCAAAAATCTTTTTGAGCATTAATTAAGCCTCGTAGTAGAGAGACACTGTTTTCATATCTGTCTGCCTGTCGTCATCTCCTTTCCCTCTTTCCTATTATTTTCCCCAATATAATCTGCACTGTGACAATCACCGTAGTACTCAGCCACAAAATACAGGAGCTATGCTCTATAGTCTACTGAGGATGGGGGGAGGGGGAGCACAGACAGGTTGGCTTCTAGTTTCACTTGGGTTAGATCTTCAGCTGCGTCAATCAGCACATCTTCATTGGCATCAGTAGAGCTACAATGATTTAGACCAGCTGAGAAATCAGGCCTATAGCTTTTGTGTCTGTTTGTCTTGAAGGGGATTGCTGAGCCTGTTCAAAATATTCAAAATAAAACTAGAAAACCCTAGAGAACATGAGGGTTTCCCCATTATTGCTCTGCAATCACAAAACAGGCTCAAAATTAAAGACGGTTAAATTTTACCATATTTAGCTATCTCAGTGAATTTTTTAGTTGGAAATGCCTCTCCCCACCAAAACAAAAAAAAAGTGGGATTTTTTGAAAACCACACCCACAAAGATAAAAGATGGATGAAATGTCAAATATTGGCATTTTTTTAAAGTAACATTTTTAAGAATACTCCTGCATATTTTAAACTTTTTTTCCATTTTCTTAGGTCAGCTGGAGTCAAACTTTTGTTGCTAAAAAATGCGAGTAGCTTGTAGTAAAAACCTTATTTCCTCATCCTCTCCCTTCCAGGCCACACCAGCCCACCCTTCAGGTGGAGTCATAGACCTCCTGTAGCTCCTCATCCCAAAAACACCTTTCCACTGCCTACATCTCTGCTTTTATTTCCTCCTATTCCACTCTTACTTCCCTGCCTTTCTGTTCCTTATGACTTCTCCCTCTTGCCTCTGCAAAGTCCATGAGGTTACCACCTACACATGGAGAGCGAGCTGGGTGAATAAGAGGTTGTGTGGTGTGTTGGCATTTTCAAAAATTCGGGAAAAAACAATTATTTTGGTTAAGACTGAAAAACATTTTGGGTAAATTAATAAGTCAAACAAAGTTTGGTTTGAGTTGAACTAAATGGTTTTTTTCCTTCAAGAAGATTGCTTGTTTTTTGTTAATTTTGGCCACTTTTGACTTTAAAAAAAATGGAAGGAAATTGGAGACAAAGATTTGGTTCAGCTGAAAAGTCAAAAGTTTCATTTCAAAAGTGTCAAAACAAAAATGTTTGAATAGTTCAGAGCCTTTTTCCTAAACAAGCAAGTCAGCAAAATAGACATGAATTCATAAAATGGTTGTGTCACCAAATCTGCAGTTTGCAGAGAAAAAGTTTTGCCCCAGAAATGTTGCCCAGCTATACAATGTCTTCATTTCCTGACCTGCTGAGCACCCCTCTCTGTTCTCCTCAAAAATTCTCTCTTCAAGCAATTACTTCTGTGTTGGTCTTATGTACTCTCCCTCTGCTGAATGGTTGCCCTGTGTCTTCTCTTACTTGTGCCTTGTTTTATGGAGATTGCAAGCTTGTTAGGGACCATTTGTTTCTTTATGCATAAAAAGTTCCTTGCTAGAGCTGGTAGAAATTCCCTCAAGTTTACAGTTTTTGATTAAGATTTGTGACAATTTTTTTCATCCAATTAAAAATCTGGGAAGATTCCACCAGCTCTATTTCCTTGCCTGTTCCTGGTGCTATATTATTTTTATACATTATTTTTTATACTAACAATAGCATTTTCTTCAGACAGACTGGGGGCACCTTAACGTGCATGACTCTTTATTAGTCCAATTTGGAGCCCACACCAATATGTCTGTATGACTCACTCCTGATCTTTGGCAGTGTCCTCCTCATAATGCAGCCCTGAAATACTTTTGAGCAGACACTGCCAAATTTCCAGAAATTCTTTGGGGTCTTTGGGACAAGGACAACCATTCCCTGAGGACACTTTGGTGATCCTATCACATCCACACTTTTCCTCTTGTCCCAGGAGAATGAAACTTAGATTTGGAAGATGAACGTAAGAGCTGCCATAGGGGATCAGACCATTATCCATCTTGCCCAGAACCCTGTGTCTGATAGAGGCCTGTGCCTGAAGGGCAAGAGCAGAGGAATGGGAATCAGGAGAGTGGAGATTTATTTTTCACCACTAACCCAGGTGATCTTGGGCTAGTTGCTTAACTTCTATATACCCCAGTTTCTCTCTATGTAGAATCATAGAATATCAGGGTTGGAAGGGACCTCAGGAGGTCATCTAGTCCAACCTCCTGCTCAAAGCAGGACCAATCCCCAACATAATCACCCCAGCCAGGGCTTTGTCAAGCCTGACCTTAAAAGCCTCCAAGGAAGGAGATTCTACCACCTCCCTGGGTAACCCATTCCAGTGCTTCACCACCCTCCAAATGAAAAAGTTTTTCCTACTATTCAACCTAAACCTCCCCCACTGCAACTTGAGACCGTTACTCCTTGTTCTGTCATCTGCTACCACTGAGAACAGTCTAGATCCATCCTCTTTGGAATCCACTTTCAGGTAGTTGAAAGCAGCTATCAAATCCCCCCCCCTCATTCTTCTTTTCTGCAGACTAAACAATCCCAGTCTCCTCATAAGTCATGTACTCCAGCACCCTAATCATTTTTGTTGCCCTCCACTGGACTCTTTCCAATTTTTCCACATCCTTCTTGTAGTGTGGGGCCCAAAACTGGACACAGTACTCCAGATGAGGCCTCACCAATGCCGAATAGAGGGGAATGATGTCCCTTGAGCTCATGTCCCTTGAGCTGATGGCAATGCTCCTACTTATACAGCCCAATATGCTGTTAGTCTTCTTGGCAATAAGGGCACATTGTTGACTCATATCCAGCTTCTCATCCACTGCAACCCCTAGGTCATTTTCTGCAGAACTGATGCCTAGCCACTTGGTCCCTAGACTGTAGTAGTGCGTGGGATTTCTCTGTCCTGAATACAGGACTCTACACTTGTCCTTGTTGAACCTGATCGAATTTCTTTTGGCCCAATCCTCTAATTTGTCTAAGTCCCTCTGTATCCTATCCCTACCCTCCAGCATATCTACTGCTCCTCCCAGTTTAGTGTCATATGCAAACTTGCTGAGGGTGCAATCCACACCATCCTCCAGATCATTAATGAAGATATTGAACAAAACCAGCCCCAGGTCCGACCCTTGGGGCCAGGGGCGGCTCTAGCCATTTCGCCGCCCCAAGCACGGCGGCACGCCACGGGGGGCACTCTTGCCTGCAGATGCTCCACTGAAGCCGCAGGACTAGCGGACCCTCTGCAGGCAGGCCTGCGGGAGGTCCACCGGGGCCGACTGCCACCCTCCCGGTGACCGGCAGAGCGCCCCCCGCAGCATGCCGCCCCAAGCACGTGCTTGGCATGCTGAGGCCTGGAGCCGCCCCTGCTTGGGGCACTCCACTTGATACCAGCTTCCAACTAGACATGGAGCCATTGATCACTACCTGTTGAGCCCAATGATCTAGCCAGCTTTCTATCCACCTTATAGTCCATTCATCCAGCCCATACTTCTTTAACTTGCTGGGTGTAAAGTAGGTGTAACACTTACCTACCTTACCAGGATGTTGTGGTTTAACATTTACATTGCAGTGGCACTTACAAGTCAACAAATTTGGAGCCCAGTTTGCACTAGGTCCTGCACAAACATACAATATGTGAGCATCCCTGCTCCAAATGTGTGTCAAATGTATAAAAAGTGGAGTGGTGGAAGAGCTGGGCTTGAGATGGAGCAATAAAAATCACAGCATGTACAAACTGTTAGCCAATCAGCAGTCTGTAATCACACCTCACCACCTGATGTTGGTCAGGGCTTTAAGATCTTTGGAGGGAAGTCTGGAGATAGACAGATGATAGTACTAGAGAGCCAAGTATGATTCCAGGGGAGAAATCTGTGTTTTAATTGACAGGATGTCCTATTTTTGTCTCTCTGAGGATGAAGTGGCATTAAAAAATATCGTATTTGCTTTGAACTCTCTGGAACAAAGCACCATTTGTATTTAGTGAAAGTCATTGTTATGGAAATGAATTAGTTTCATGTTCTTTTGGTCAAGCATCAGAGAAAAAAATATATATATGCCATGACAGGATGAGAAATGGATTAGCTTGCGTGGGGGGGATCTATTGGATTAGATCAAACAAAACAATATAGGTTGCTTTAACGCACAGCCTGTTCACTTAGTCTTTGATCTGGGAAAGACTCATGCATGTGTACATGAGTAGCCTCACTAAAGTCAATTGGAACAACTCCCAGTGCATAAAGCTAAGCATATATGTAAATATTTACAGAATCAGTTCCTATTGCCTCATTTCAGCAAGGTACTTAAGTGTGCAGGACTTAAGCATATGCTTAAAGTAACTGTTTAAATGCTTTTCTGAATTAGGACCCACACCACCAATCCTGCAATGACATTTGCAGAGATATGTTATAGGAATATGGGCCAGATAAAAATGTATTAAGTCTGCCTATGCATATATGAGTTTCAGTGACATCACTTCCAAAACGTTCCTTGGTTCACTGCCCTTGTGTCTATTTAGATGGAAAATGTATTGAATAGGTTACAAAAAATACAAATAAAATAAAAATTAATCAGCTCTGAATTCTTGCTGCACCTGCAAATCTAAATGAAAAGTGTAACATTACCAACGTGTTGATTATAATGACAACACATGCAGTTGTTTACAAGACTTCACTGCTGGCAAAAACATGCCTGTTTAATGTCTTTTAACCATTACCAACATTGTCTGCTGCAAACACTTGGGCTGAAGTCCTGACTACCGAAATCAATGACAGTTTTGCCATTGCCTGCAATGAGTGCGTGTACACAGCAACTAGATACCCGTGGCTGGCCTGTGACAGCCAACTTGGGGCTTGATCTGTTTCATTGCTGTGTAGACTTCTGGGCTTGGGCTGCAGCCCAAGCTCTGGGACCCTTCCACCACACAGGATCCTGAGCCCAGAAGTCTACATAGCAATGAAACAGCCCTGCAGCCCAAGCCCTGTTAGCTCATCAGCTGGCACTGGCCAGCTTCAGGTCTTCCTTTGCTGTGTGGACATACCCAATGAGGCCAGGATTTCACTCAGGAACAGCAGTCAGCAGCTTCGGTTGGTGCAAAGAGCTTCACAGAATCAACTGTGTTTTCCACTCTAAGTTGCAAAGCTGGCTCTTGCACTTTATAGGACATTTATGCCTCATAGGAAGCAGCTGGTATTTCCCGGCCCCTCCTGGATGTGTCAGTGATTTCCTGAATGAAACCAAACGGCAAACATTTGGCCCTCACAGTTCGAACTCAAAGCCCATGTATTTACCCCTGCAGCAGCAGGTTCCCACTGAATGAAGATAAAGCTGTTTCCTCCACTCGGTCCATCGTAGTACCTATAACTGTACATATTGCCAATTGAATAAATAGTCACTGAGATCAATGGATATTTTTCACAAATCACTATATTTTTAGTGTAGCCACTCAAATGGAAGATATATGATAACCACTGGGACAAAGCCCTTTCTTACTTTACAGAGCTATCACATGGTTAATATGCAGCATCTATATTATGTGTATGTAATACACATACACAAACAAATCCACTGCATATAATGTCTCCTCTCTCTTCCTGGGTTTTCTAACCACCATCTAACACACACTCCCACCCAGAAAGTAAAAATAAAATAAAATAAATTAAACACAAATGTAGAACTGGAAGACTCATACAATTTTAGGCCAGAAGGGACAATCGTGATCACCTAGTCTCATCACCTGTGCTTTGCAGGCCACAGAACCTCATCTACCCACTCTAGCAATAAGCCCATAACCTCTGGCTGAGTTACTGAAGTCCTTAAATCTTGATTTAAAGACTTTGAGTTACAGAGAATCACCATTTACTCCAGTTCAAACCAGCAAGTGACCCATGCCCCACACTTCAGGGTCTCTGCTAATATGACATGGGGGAAGACTCCTTCCTGACCCCAGATATGGTGATCAGTTAGACACTGAGCATGTGGGCCAGACCCACCAGCTAGACACCTAGGAAAGAAATGTGGAACTAGTAAAACATTTACAAGTCACCACATTGTTCACTCTACATGTATGTTATATTCCTTTCTCCTCATCCTCTGAATGTCTTGTCTATTTCAATTGTAAACTTTTTGGGGTAGGGGCTATGTTTCATTCTTGCCTAGTTCAACGAGGTCTCAATCTGGGTTCTTTACTAGGTGCTACTGTAAGACTATTAATATACAATAATAACCTAAACCACACACACAGCGGAACATATGACTGGAAAAGCAGCAAAGAATCCTGTGGCACCTTATAGACTAACAGACGTTTTGGAGCATGAACTTTCGTGGGTGAATACCCACTTCGTTGGATGCAAGGGTGAAGTGGGTATTCACCCACGAAAGCTCATGCTCCAAAACGTCTGTTAGTCTATAAGGTGCCACAGGATTCTTTGCTGCTTTTACAGATCCAGACTAACATGGCTACCCCTCTGATACATATGACTGGAAAGAACCTCCTGAGTATCAACTCATCCTCAGGCTGGGATGATTTAGTTGGCTGGCTGGGATGATTTAGTTGGGGGATTGGTCCTGCTTTGAGCAGGGGGGGTTGGACTAGATACCTCCTGAGGTCCCTTCCATCTCTGATATTTTATGAGTCTCTGCTCTCATAGGAAGTCCCATCATAGACTCCTTTTAATAAACTTAGAGTTTTCAAAGTTGCAATGCTTACTAGTGTTACTTTAAGACCATTGTCCCCTGCACCCCTCAAATTAAAAGGGGACAAAACCTCAAACAGCATAGAAATTGAACATGACCAGAACTGGGTTCTGCAATTCATTTTTCTTGTTTACTAATTAAGATTAAAAAATGATAATGATTAAATAAATTAGGTAGCAATTTTTCAGGGCAACATCTCATTGGATGTGTTAAAAATCAAGATAGATAAAAGTTATTAACCCTTTTTCTTCTTGCCTCTTTCTTTTAATTTCACTTTATTCCTTTCCTCTCTCATACATTCCTTTACATCATCTTTTGTTTTGTATGTATACGTATCTGAGAGTAGTGATCTGTGATTTGTGGGCAAGGGTATGGGGGAATTCCAGAGACCTGTATTATATTCCCAGCTCAGCTATTGCATAGATACTAAGTCACACAGGATAGGATTGGCAAAAGCTGTCAGCATTGGCCTAGCTCTACTCATATTAAAGTTAATGATAAATCTACTCCTCATTTCAATGGGACCGGAGCCAGGTCAATGGTGATCACTTTTTAAAAAAATCACATCTTTAATAGATCGTAGCTGCCTTGATGAAGTGCTTTGAGATCCTCAAAAGGAAGAATGTAAGTGAAAAATATTACCACTAGAGCTGGGGGGAAAATTGACTGTTTCTTTTTCTGGTAAAAATTGCAGATTCAAGTCAACCAAAGCATTTTGCAAATTCGCCAAACATAACATTGACATTTTCCAAATGTTTCAGTTCAAAAGTACATTGTTTTAAAATTGAAGACAATTTCATTAATAGAATAAGAAACCTCAAAATCAAAATGAAATGTTTTGTTCAATCCTCTTCTTCCCACTCTTTCTCTTAAAAAAACAACAACAACTTTTCAGTTAACTTATTTTGTTTGTTTGTTTTTAATATTCATTTGTGGTCACCCTGAAACACATTTGTTTCTTTGAGAACAGTCAGGAAAAAGAAAAAGAAAGAAAGAAAGGAAAGTTATTCACCCATCTCTAATTACCATCTACTTGTTAAAGGCCAAAATTTACACTCACGGGGATACATCCAGCTATCACTGCAGACACTCATTCCAATCCACACGCTTGCGTGAAGACAGAACGTAGCTCTAGAATTGTATGCTGCATGAAGATCTGATGACACAAGGGACTGGTAATGATAGAGCGAGACTGTCACTAGCAGGTCACTGGTTTGCAACCAGTCCACGATGCCAGTGACTGAAGGTCAGTGTCATCTTCCAGAGATGTTTGTACTACCTGAATCAGCAGGTTCAAATTCTAGTGGAGAATGTCCATCATAACCGTTGCCCCCCTGCCTTGTTGGCAGTCTCACTAAAGAGGACAATGATTAAATAGACTGTGGAGGCCGCTCTACTCATGCCTGGGATTGGCTCCTGGAGGTCAGGCAAAGCACCTTTTGAAGGAAGCTTTCACTCCCACCACCTTTTCTGTGAGAGATGACTTAAGTTTCTGGAGCCGTCAATCTGGCTTCAGAGCACCCACTGTCGGGGACTAGAGCTGTGCACAAAGTTTCATTTTGGAAGATTTGGACATTTGGTGTTGTTTCTGCTTTGGAATAAAGCCCCCAAAATGTCTAACTTCTCTGGGAAAGGAAACTGAGCCCTGGCTCCAGGGAATTCCACCTTGGAGCCAGAGGCCCAGGAAACCCCGGGGTCCCCAATTCAGAGGAAGTCTGCAGATGGCTGCTCCAGAGCTGTGGATGCTGCAAGCCCAAACTGCCATGAACCTGGGATCTGCAATCCCAGCTGATCGAGGAGTTTCGGCGCTCGGAAGCCAGTGGTCCCATGCACCCAGCTCCTCAACAGTCCCCCTGGCAGGCTAATGGGGAGCAGCAGCTTGACCATGCAGTCAGGCAAGCTGTAGAGGAGCTAGGAGCATGGAAGACCTGGGCTTCCAAGCTCCCCAACAATTTGCCAGGTGGTTGCTGAGCATCTGGGAAAGCTGGCAGAAAACTAGGCAAGGTTCTATTGCAACTTTGTCAAAAAATCAAACCATCTCAGTAAGACACTTCAACCATCCAGTATTCTCCAACAGAAAAGCAGAATTCTTCTGGGGAATTTCTGATCAGCTCTGCAGGATACTCGGCACCTGTGGAACTTGGGTGCCTAAATATGGGCTCAGGAGCCTAACTTCGGGGACCCATTTTTTGAAACTCTCGGCCATATTCATTACTTTTCAGAACACTCAGTACTTCATTTTCTTCTAGAATCCTTTATTGGCAAATGTGTCCTAAGTGCTCCCAAGTTGGGTCAGTAGCTTTGAATCAATGTTCTAGGCCTACATTTCCCACAATTACCTAGCAATTTGCATTGCCTCCTATTTCAGGTGCTCAGCAGTTTCTGAAAATAAGGCTCCTTTAAAGTTTCTTACCTTGGACACACATAGATTGAGACTTTCACAATCACTAGTCCCTTGTCAAAACATTGGCTATTCTGATGCCCATTTGCTAAATTATTATGTATTCCCCTGTGAGCCCACTCACCAGCCAGTGCTGTCAAGAACTGGTACATAGGCAGTCTGACCTAGTGGTTAAAGACAGCAGCCAGCACCAGTAGTCAGATCTGGATTCAGAAACCAGGCAAGGGAGCAGGGCTGGAACAATTCAGAACAGGGCTGGAATGAGGCAGATGAGACAGCAACCACAGGCCTAGACACTGATCTGCTGGTGACCTGACCTTAAATGCAAACATGTTGCCTGCTTGCAGTCAGTCAGGTGAGCTGGGCAATCAGGCAATTCTTCCCCAGCCCAGCTGAGCTCAGTAAGCAGCCTGAGGGCTGAGCCAGCGAGCCCCAGGCTCAGCTGTGGGGAGTCAAGCCTATAGTTCCTGGCAAGCACCTCAAGGAAATCTCAGTAGCCCCAACATTGCATCCCCTTTTCTTCAGGACCTGAATTTTATTTCTTCACAGTGAGGCAGTTCAGCACAAGCTCCCCACATAACCTTTGTCCTTTCCCCTGACCTGGGGGTCTCCTGTCTACTCTCTGCCTAGCTCACTCCCCAGGCCCTGTATCTGGGAGTTAGAGAGGGCTTCTCTTCCCTTCTGCTGAGGCTCTCCTCCAACGGATTGTCTTCTAGCCTGCTCCCTGCAGCCTTGCACTCCCAGGCAGGGGTGCTAGAAAAATGTGTGTGTGTGGGGGGGAGGGTGCTGAGAGCCAGTGACCCCTGTAAACCCTGTCGATAATAGAAACCCCTTCAAGCCACAGGGTATGATAGCACCCATGCTCCCAGGCCAGCTGTCTGCCTCAGAGCTTAAGGAAAGCACCTTTGCTTGCTCCCTGTCTTTAGCCTACATTCTGGACTCAGACTGTCCGCTCCATCCCAGCTGCCCTGGCTCTGAGTTGCCATCATCTACCATGTGACCCCAGGATTTATTCCCTTCACCTGGGAAGGTTGATCAAACAGGGCATAGTTGAACCTTTAAAAGATCAGCTCACCCTGTGACACTTCTCTTTAGATTAACAGTGTTTCCTTTTTCCTCCCTCTCCTTCCACAGCTTGTTTCCTCAGCCATTTCTTCACTGTACCATATTTTTCTCTCTGTCTTCCTGCTATTCCCCGCCCTAAATTTACTTTATTACAGTCAACCCTTCAATTAATTTTTCTAAGTAAAATGACTGCATTAGGCAAAAGTTTGTGCAGTAGCCAATAAAATGTCAGATAATATTGAACGTGGAGCCAGGCTAACCTTGAAACCCAATAAGTTGTTATTTGTAAATGTTACAACTTTATTTCTAAGAGACTACACATGTATGAGGGAACCATTTTATGGCTAAGCTGAGTGATTGATTAAAGCATTCTGATCCATCTCGACAAGATAAACTCAGATAAAAGAATCTACTCATATTTAAGACGCGGCAATTTATTATCCAAAGACTACTGTAAAATGATTTTATAATTCCCTTCGTTTAAGTGATTTTTTTGTAAGAAACCATTTTTCGTGTAACTGATTATGATCAGGAACTCTCACTGCTAGTCTGCAGTAAATTCCAAAGGAAAGATGCAACAGTATTGGTTAGCACAGCAGCCCCACGCAGCTGTAAGGTTGGGGTCTCTGGTAGAGTCATGATGCTTTTCTGCTGGGATTTTAAATCATCTTCTTTCACAAGTAAAAAAGTTGCTACTGACTCAGGGAGATTTATAAGATGTCAGGCACTTTTCCTTTGTGGCCCTGACAGCCAAGTATCTAAGCTTGTAGCTAGTTTGAAGCATGTGAGTTGCCCCATTGACTACATGGAGATTAAATCATGTGCTTAAATATTCTGTTGAGTTGGAGTCAAAATCTCTCCCTTTGTAATGGGCTAACACCAGACCCTCATCCAGCAACTTTTGCAGCAAGAGCTGTGTGGTGCAGAGTCCTGCCGAAATGAGTACATATTAGACGTAAGGTGATGAATCACTCCTGTACTATGCTCTAGCCAATCCCCAAGACAGGAACTAGTCAGGTGACTACCAGGGCAGGCATATAAACCTCACAGTAGGAACAGAAGCCCAGTCTGTTCAGGGTCGTCCCATGACTTGGAACTCTCTCCTGCCTGATAGTGGCAACAGAGCTTCCCCAAGCCTTAGCCTGCTCCAGCCTTGCTCTCACTCTGGTCTCCTTTCACCCCTGCTCTGGACTGTTGATTCTAGCTCTGACCATTCCCATCCTGGTTTTTGAAAATTTGTGCAGACTGACCCAGGCCTCCTGCCATCATTCACTCCACTTCTTGGTTACAGGTTAACTTAATACAAGGAGTGGGTGTAAGTTCTTTGGTAGCAAGGACTGTATTTTACAAGGTGTTTGTACAGTGCCCTGATCCTAAATGGGGCATCTCAGTGCTAATGATATACAAGTCATTAAATAAGTGGAATAGTTCCCTTTTGGTCAACATAAGTCCCAGGGATCTTTTTCCAAGGGTTATGTTGTTAACCCTGGGATCCCAGCCAAAGTCTGGTTTCGGTGATTATATTCTGCCTATGTACATTAATCCTGCAGTTTCAAATGGCCTTATACTATCTAATTACTAGATATCAACTCCAATTGTTTAACTTCAAGTTTTATATTGTTGAGTGAAGTTGCTTTGAGTAGTTAAAAAGCTGCTATAACCCACCCTAGAGGTGGGTACATTTCAGTGATAGGTGAAACAATTCCTGTATATAGCTCCCCTCCCCCCAAACCCGCCCCCCCAGTTTATAAAGATTTTTTTTAGAATCTTTCAGACAGAAAGGTGCTTTAGAAATATAAGGTCTAGCTGTGGCAAATATATCTAAGGATGTTCAAATGCAATGAGGTGCTATAGACGACTAGTCACTGGCACCATGAATTGCCACCATGAATGGCAACAAAGAATCAGGGGCTAGGGAAAAATGCAGATGACTTTCTAGTTTTGTAAGTAGGGCACTCACCTACAATGTGGGAGACTTAGGTGCAAGTGGTAGGGCCTACCAAATTCATGGTCAATAATGGTCAACTTCTTGGTCACAGAATTTTAAAAATCGTAAATTTCATGATTTCAGCTATTTAAATCTGAAAGGTCATGGTGTTATAATTATATAACACCCATAAAGGAGTTGTGGAGGGGTCACAAGGTTATTGTGTGTGTGTGTGGGGGGGGTGTTACTTATTTCTATGCTGCCGCTGGTGGCGGCGCTGCCTTCAGAGCTGGGCAGCAGAAGAGAGGCAGCTACAGCCGGGAGCCCAGCTCTGAAGGCAGAGATGTTGCCAGCAGCAGCGCAGATGTAAGGGTGGCACGGTATGGTGTTGCCACCTTTACATCTGCACGGCTGCCTGCAGAGCTGGGCCCCCCAGTCAGTAGCTGCCACTCTCCGGCTACCCAGCCCTGAAGGCAGCAGCACAGAAATAAGGATGGCATGGTATGGTATTGCCACCCTTACTTCTGCGCTGCTGCTGGCACGGCGCTGCCTTCAGAGCTGGGTGCCCGGCTAACAGCCACCACTCTCTGGCTGCCCAGCTCTGAAGACAGCGCAGAAGTAAGGGTGGCGATACTGTGACCCTCCTAAAATAGCCTTGTCACACCTCTGCAACTCCCTTTTGAGTCAGGACCCCTGTTTGAGAAACACTGGTCTCCCCTATGAAATCTGTATAGTATAGGGTAAAAGCACACAAAAGACCAGATTTCCTGGAGGGAGACCAGATTTCACGGTCTGTGATGCATTTTCTCATGGCCACGAATTTGGTAGGGCCCTAACAATAGAATAGCTTTAACATGGGAGTTTCAGACAAAGACCCACCCCAGAGACTCCCGTATAGCTTAGTAGCTAAACTATTTTCCTGCAGTATGGACCACCCAAGTTCAAATCTCTTCTCTGCACCAGGCAGAGGGGTAATTGTACCAGGAACCCTGACTTCTCAGAAGAGTACCCTGACCACTGGGCTAAAGAGAAGTGGCTTGCTTCTGCTCCCACTCCTGTTTTGGGGATCTGATCCTCCTGTGCTTTTGTCAAAATGCCTAAACTCAAAACAAACAAAACATTGAGTTGGGTCAAGATCAAAATGAAATCTTTTATTACAACCCCCTTTTTTTGATTCACTGAACATTTAGAAATGTTTCCATTTTAGTCTGACTTGAAATAGTGTTTTTCCCCATTTTTAGGAATTGTGAGTGAACTGAAAAATCCAATATCTCCCATTTCTACTCTCCTGCAATGTACCCTATTCTCTCAGTTTAAAACCCCTTCTCCACAGCAGGCAGAGGGGAGAACTGAACCTTCATTTCAGGCAGCCAGAGTGAGTGCCCTAACCACAGGGCTAAAAGTTACAAGCCAGCACTGCCTCCTCCTCCTGGCCATTTTGCGAATGTACCTCAGAAATCCCCAGAATGTTTTGTTGCACATCAAACATTGTGTTTCATTTGACCCACGACAGATTTTTCAGATTTGCCAACATTTTGCATAATGTCCAGATTCAGTTAAATCCAAACTTATTTTTGTTTTTTTGGGACTGCTAGTGACCAAAAAAACAAAACCAATCAACCAGTTGTTTACCAGCTGTAGTTAGGAGAGGGCATCCCTCATGCTGTCCCTGATTTGAGGGCTAGATCTGACCTACACCACCATCCCATGTTCCACCTGGACACTCGAGCTTTAGGTGCGTGGAGTGAATTCCACCCTAAATAAATAGAAACTTGAGGAAGCTGATGCTTCCAGTTCAACACCTTTCACCTGCATTACAAATAATTAAAGAAGAGAGGTGCACCTTAGGAAGCAAGCAGTGCAGTTTGCACCTACCCCTAGCCTCTGGTATATCTCTATCATCAGCATCAAACTCACCCCCTAAGTTCAATTTAAGAGAGAGTGAAAACCAAACCCTATGTTGAAATCAGCACCCTAACTCAGCCAGGGTTAACACAGCCTTTGCTTTCCAGGCTGCAGTTAATATGTCTTTTTATTTACTCCAAGGCTGTTTCATGGACACTTAACTCCTAAGCAGTCTCTCAGGAAATAAACCCTCTTTGCAATAAAGATCAGATAAATATCTCCTCATTTTTCCACTGAATGCCATTCCTTAGATATGCCAATACATGTCACTTATTTATTTCTGACAATGACTCTCTTTAAAAGCACCTTTTATTTTCTCTCTTACAGGGACAACATATCCAGAGCACCACGGAAAGGGAAGTAAACTTTTATTCTCTTCAGTTACTAAGGGGGCAATGCATAGACCGATGTCAGTTGAAAGACTCCCATTAACTTCCATGGGATTTGGCTTACTCCCTCTGGAAATGGTTCCACCAACATTATTTTCATAGAATCATAGGACTGGAAGGGACCTCAAGAGGTCATTTAGTCTAGTCCTCTGCACTCAAGGCAGGACTAAGTATTATCTAGACCATCCTTGATAGGTGTTTGTCCAACCTGCTCTTAAAAATCTCCAATGATGGAGATTCCACAACCTCCCTAGGCAATTTATGCCAGTGCTTAACCACCCTGACAGTTAGGAAGCTTTTTCTAATGTCCAACCTAAATCTCCTTTGCTGCAATTTAAGCCCATTGCTTCTTGTCCTATCCTCAAAGGTTAAGAAGAACAATTTTTCTCCCTCTTCCTTGAAAATTATCATGTCCCCTCTCAGTCTTCTATTCTCCAGACTAAACAAGCCCAATGTTTTTCAGTCTTCCCTTTCGGCATGTGATAGGGTCTATCAGGCCTTCTCTGCCACTCCCCCCACCTGCCCCCAACTGGAGCTGTTACTGCCCTGACACCTCTCTGGTCAACGAAAACCCACTCAGACCAGAAAACCCAAAACAAAACAAAAAAACCCAAAACAAAACAAAAAAAAACCCTTAGTCCTCCAGAGGCTTAGAAGGGCCAGGAGGAGAAACTGACCAATCAGGGGACAGTAGACCAGTTAAGAAGGCTTCCCTGCTTCTCCTCAGGGCAGTGTGATGGCGATGGAGTACCTAAATGCTAGCTGAGAGCCTTACCCTCAAGTGCTGCAGCGATTTGCTTGCCTTTGGATTTTGTTTGCTTGTTTAAGGTGCAGGCAGCCAAATTCTGAGCCTTGTTATCCTTAGTTAATTGTATGGTGATTGTCACCAGGGTTACAGCACAGGTCGCCGTGCTCCAAGGAGGCAGCCACAGCTGGTGGAGTAAGGCCGGGAGTGATTGTAGCACCACAGTTGGCCCAGTTGTGACACTGCAGTACTTTGGGGTTTTGTAGCTGGATTTCACTCAAGTACTGGCCTAGGTCAATTTGTTGAGACAAGACTCCTAGTCCTGAACAGTCTGTCCTCTTCCCACAAGTCCAATGGGTCTTCTGCTTCTAGAGAAGAACTTTTCAGTGGTTACAGCAGTAGCCTAAGAAGACTTGACTTAATGTCTCTGCTCTGCGGCAGACTTCCTAAGTGATCACGGGCAAGTCATTTAGCCTTTCTGTGCCTCAGTTCCCGCTCTGTAGCACGGGGATACTACTGCTGCCCTACCTCAAAAAGTGGTGGCAAGAACAAAGAGTGTCAGGCACTCAAACACTACAGGAATGCGGGCCACTTAAGTACCATAGATAATTCCCCACATTTTTCTTATGGATTGTACTTTATACATAACAGGAATAAGAAGTATAATAATGAGCGATACATACAGCATATGTAGTTTCATGTTGGACAAAGACAGATCAGTAACACTGACTGGCAGAAATAAACAAGCATGACAATAAAATTAGTTTAAAATCCCAATTCAAGTATCATTATAAGGTGTTATACAAATCAGTGTGAAGTTTTAGCAAACAAATGTATGCTGTTGTAACTAGAGCCACGCAGAGGGGAGAGGTTCATTTCAGAAAGGATTTCAAGATTTTAAAATTTGGCTTCATTCTGAATCAGAGTGAAAATGAAAAAATTCAAAATTCTCCATGAAGAAATACTTCAACTGTCTGTTTTGTTGTGTGTCAGTTGCAATGTTTTTTTTTTCTAGGCTGACTTTAAAAAAAATAAAAAAATTGTGTATTATAATCCAAAATAGAAAGGTTTCAAAACAAAGACATTACAAAATGAACATTCAAAATGTCTTATTCCATAGTCATCAGAATGTCCAATTTTGACAGTGGCAAGGATATTTTTTTTCAGTTTTCTTCCAAAATGAAATCGACCTAATTTCATGAAGCATTTTGAATTCCATAGTACTGCATAGTCCAATAGAATATGGTTCCATTCGCTCAACAGCTCTAATTGTGATTCCCAGTTCAGTGTGTGTTACATGTCCCTTTTGTCTGCCTCATGCACAAAGGCTACAATTCTATTGAAGCTCCCCTTGAAGGGAATTAGTCCTTTAGCTCAAGTTTTAGAGGCATATATGTTTACCTCTAGAGGTGCCAGGTTCACTTCCAGCAGCTTGTGTTATTTGAGAAGGGATATATGATCATGATTTTGATGCACAAACAGAAGTAAAGTTGTGCCAGTAATCACAATACTGTGATTTCCTGCTTTGTGATTATCTAGAATGCAAATTTAAGAACTTTGAATTGTAGGTTTTTTTTCTACTCACTGAGGGATATATAGGTATACATGAAAATAAATTAGAGATAGATGATATAGATAGACAGATGGACATATATATAATAAAACCAACATAAACAGAGTTTTTTTTGCTATTGAACTTGGGAAAAACAAGCTGGGACTGCAGGTATCGCTTTATTACCACTAATTTAAAAGCTGTTCCTAATAATTTTTTTAAGCACTTCCATATAATACATCTGTTCAGTTCAAATTTATAATTACATTTTACTGCAGGCTGGGAATACACATAATGACTGTCAGATAACATGCACTCTGTGTTGTCAGATTTTTACTTTATTTTGAGGCACATCATCTTTCCATTTAAAAGTTCTAACACAATTTTTTTCTCCTTCTGCCTCTCAGTTTAAAGTTGTGCTGTATCTATATTCAAGTGCCCAGCATGTTAGGGTACTACTTGGAGCTCAGGAGACCTATCTTCAGAGCTCTCCTTTGTCTCAGACTTCCTGAGCGACATGGGCAAGTCAACTAATTGCTCTGTGCCTCAGTTTGCCATCTGTAAAATGGGCATAATAGCACTGCCCTACTTCATGGGGAAGTTGTAAGGATAAATGTTATGGTAAGATGGTCATATAAATACCACTGATGAAAATGGATTCTGGGAACATCCTCCACAACCCATGCTACTCCCTCTGCCACCCCCAAAGAAGGTAATAATCCAAAACATGTTTAATTGATCGACCCCACAGATATAGGGTCAGTTTGTCAGTTTTACTCATTTGGTTGATTAAGGAATTAACTTGAAGGGAGGTTGCTTACCCTAAGTTTGGATTAACTGATTCAAACAAAATAAACACCAACCTAATACTTAAGGACCAAGAACAAACTACACTGATTCTGAGAGTTGGGAAAAATAAAACTTCCTTTGCCTTTTCTTTAATTTTCCCACTCCTATGTGTGGGTTCTGACTGAGGAGCTCAGTCTGAGACAAGGTGATTTTAGAGGCTGGCAAACTCTCTGAAGAGAGTAAGGGAGTTAAGTGGCCAATTCTCAACAAACCTGTAGGCCCTTTGGAAACTGCAACCTGACATGGGTTCTCATGCAATCCTTAGCCTACTTCTTTTTGCAGATTGAAGATGATCCAATAATTTGGATGCAGTTCCCACTTTCTCTAAGTTACCCAGCTCAAATGAAGATCTCCCACTACCACCAGCCATGTTTACCTCCTCTGGGGTTAGCCGTTGTTATCATTCTATCCCTGCTGTGGAATGATCTCAGAGTCACAGGGTAAAAGAACATAGCTCGAGGCCAGGGTAACACAAGGAGAACATCCACAGTTATCATAATTGATCATTACATTTACTGTTCAAGGGATAATAAACTTAACGCTTCAAGGCTTCGGCCAATCTCTAGCTACTAGAGATCAGGGCGAGTCCTAATGTGGGGAGAAGATTATTGCACATCTGCTGCTGTGGAATTCTTACACAAGCTTCTGGTGTTGGCCACTGCCTGAGACAAGACACTGGCTTAAATGGATCATGGGTCTGACCCAGTCTGGCAATTCTTATCTTCCTATGGTGCTTCACTTTAAGACTATGTCCACATGGCCCCAGAATTTAGATTAGGGACGGGTGAATTGCAGGGTGCACTAGAATTCTGTGCAGTAACTCCCTCGTGTAGACACTGCAGGTGAGAATTAAAAGGTGCCTCATTTACATTAATATAGGCCTACATGAGTACAAACTAGGTACCTTTTAGTTTTTGCCCAGAGTGTTCACATGGGGGAATTTACTGGTCCTGTAGATAATCCCCATGTCCCATGAAATAAACTATGGTCCTCATTGTGCAATGAGCTTTGGGTGTGAAGTCCCATGTGCCCAACTAGGATTCACTGGGGCAAGAATGGTCCCTCGTGTTTGTATTGAGTACAACTGAGCCCCAACCTGATTAAGGCTTTACACGTTGCCATAATAAGATGAGGATAACAATGATGGATTCTCCTATCATTTCAACGGATGAGTGTTCAGCTAGTATTGACCTAAGTTGTTGGTTTATTTGTTTTTATGGTTTCTCACATAGGAAGCGAGTCCAATCCTGGATTTGCAAGTGTAGTCATTGTTGAGGGGAGCGCTTGAGGAGTTGGCCTTATGATGGGCTCTCTTCTCCTGGAAAGACCTCACACACCATTTCTTAAAAGTGGGCATGGCCTCATGGCACAGACCTCTCCACCTGGGTGTGTCCAGTACAACGAGTTCCCAGGTTTTAATATCTATCTTGCATGCTGTGAGGTTGGCCTTGAAGGTGTCTTCATATCTGAGGATGGGTTGACCTTTAGAGTTGGTTTCCATGCTCAATTGATTGTAAAACACCGCTTTTGGTATAGGGGAAGCCTCCATATGGACTGACCCAGTGTCCGACCTAGTGAAGTTGAGCCCTGATGAGCATGCTTTCATTACTAGGGATTTGGTACCTGTCAGTGTTGGAGATCCTGTCCTGCCACTTGATGTTGCATATGGGTCTTAGGTAGCGAAGGTGGAAGCTCTTCAGTTGTCTGATGTGGCGTCAGTAGAGCGTCCATGTCTCACAGCTGTAGAGGAGTGAGGTGAGTACAACCCTGCAATAGATTTGTATCTTTGTTCTGAGGCAGACTCCACACTTGCTCCAGAACCTGTGGGTGAATATAGGCACTGAATGATCTCATCATTCAACATGGCATTGCTGGAAAGTATGCTACTCGGGTAGCAGAATTTCCTGACCGACCTGAGGGGCATAAAGTTAATTGTGACGATGGGATCATGACACTCATAATGCTGGTATCTGATGCTTTTTCTGGCTGACTGTGAAACTGAAACATTTTGAGGAATAAGCAAAGCACTCCACGATAAGCTGAATGTCCTGGAGCATGTGTGCAAAGAGGACACAGTCATAAACAAAGAGGAACTCTCTTAATAGCTGTTTGATTACCTTGGTGCAGGCCCTAATTCACTGTTAATTGAATAGACCCCTATCCAATCTAAACAGGACGTTTACACCTCTTTGAAAGTCCTGGAATGGAAAGGAGAGCATGGCTGGAAAGACCATGGCAAAGAGGACTGGAGCCATTACACGCCCTTCTTTGGTTACCATAATGTAAATGTTAAATAATAGCATTATCAGCATTCAACACAGCATTCAAATGAGTAGAAGTCAAGTACAAAATAATTAATAAGCAAATCAGGAGGAAAGGACTTATATACATTTACAGTTTAATCTCTTTCCCCAAAACAATCTATACAATTTTACTTCAGATCTGAACTGAAACAAGGCTTGGATGGCATGTATTGTTTGGACTGTCTGCATGGAAGCTAGCAAGCTAATTCTACTCCTCACACCTCCTCGAGACCCAAGCCAGACAGCAAAGTAGTGCACGCATCCGAACCAGTCTGGAAATACATTCCCATTTCCTCCCCAGAAACTCAGCTCCCTCTATCTGCCCAACACCATACCACATCTAAACAGTTCCCACCATCTGAAAATCCTTCCTCCTTTACTCTGTGACAAGCTAAAAGCACTGTAGCCTGTAAAGGGTCAACGGGTTCCTGGCGGATATGCGATTGCTCAGGGCAGAGCATAAAAGGAAAGGGAAGCTGGTCAAAAGGAAGGGAGTGTTTGCTCCCTTTCTGAATGGCTACAGCAGTGGAAGTCTTGGGGAAAATATTGTCCATAATTTTCCGATTGATTTGGTTTTGATTTTGCGATTGTTTGGTGGCTAACAAACAAGCCCTGAGGAAAGACCTTTAGAGGACTGAGGTTTGGACCTTTATTTACATTCCCTGGTTGGTGAGACCCTCTGCCAGCTTAATTAGTCACCACCCAGTGAAAACTGAACTGAGGTGAGAAATGGTGGAAAGCTTAGAACATCTATTGTTTAACAGGCAGGCTTGTGGAAAGTAAGCTCCTGAGCTTTCCCCCAGAGCAAGGAAAATACACCCTGAGAAGCACACATGGGGCCTGCAGGAGATTTTCAAAGGATTCTTTGAAAATCCTTGGGATCTGGGTGCCTCACTCCCCTTTGTGCCCTTGAAAATCACTCCCTTCCTCCAATATCCTCAGACACCAAAACCAGCTGGTCAGATTTGGAAGACAGTGGCAAAGCTTCCATCGACTTCCGCAGGTGCAGGATCCAGCCTTTTTGGTCGATTAATTTAATTTCTTGTTGGCAGCTCCTACCCCCAGCTCAGTACATAGCTGCATGCTCACTCCCTTTGTCAGGAGAATGAGCTCGCTAATGACAGGATTTGCTCTGTTTCTGGAAATTATGGTGTCTGAGGGCTGTTGTGCCCTCCTTTATGTTGATCAGTCATCTGTGGGCACGCTCCCTCCCTCCTGAGGCAAGGTCAGTCTCTACTGCACCCCTTTGTGGCCCACCAGGGCATTACTCACTCTCCCTCAGTTTCGCTTCAGAATGGCCATCTTCCCCCTCCAAAGTGGTCCAGTGATGTGCTAGCTCAGCCCCCATAGTTGAGTCACACCAGAGTTCCACCCCCTTTAGAATATCAAAGTTCTCAAAGAAGTATAATGAACTGAGAACTCTGTTTCTGCCAACTCTCACAGGGATCTTTAGTCACTCATGCATAAAGGCTTCTCTGCTCCTGGGGGCTCCTCACCAAGGCTGGACCACCCTTTCGCCTCACTCTCATACCAAGTACTGGCCCTCTGGACTTTCTCCCTGGAGGCCCAGTTCCTACTCAAACCACTGACCATCAGGGCCTCCTGCCTGGAGTCCTTTCCCCCATGTGTTCTCCTCAGGATGGATCCTTATTCTGAGTCTACCACTAGGCTGAATGCCTGGGGGTTGGACTTCTCCAGGGCCTGCCACAGACACTTTCTTCTCTCCTGCTGCCCATTCCCTTCAGGACCAGTTCCAGAGGACAACCTCCCTCCTGCAGCACTCCTCCCCAACTCAGCCCTCCCAGCCTTTTAGAAAAATCACCCATCTCCTTCCCAGCTGTGTCAGATAATTGAACCAAGCCATCTGCTCCCCAGTCCACCAGGATCAGCTGAGAGGCAGGGGTAGCTAATCCACCACAGGTGAGGACCCAACTCCACTTAAAGGGCCAACTAGCCTGTGAGACAGGGTCTAGCAATGTGCTCCACATGCAGACTCAGCTGCTGAGGCCTAGGACCTCTGTAATCTTTTCTTACATCAGCATATCCTGTAGGCCACAACTATAACATATTTCAGGCACTGAATGTATTTTACTGGTGATGTCCAGTAGCTTACAAAACAATGACATAAAACAAACAAAAAATAACATCTGCACCGCTAACACCATTTCTTCCAAGATCTAGCTGCCTATACGTTCAGTGAAGCAGAACTTGTAAGATTTGGTGATACCTCTGTCTAGTGACTCCTCATAATATTATATTATATTATACCCACTCCCATTCCCATGATGCTTGGCCTATTACTGCTATTCTAGCCACTCTACCCAATTCCTTTGCTGTTGCAGGAGATGACTGGCAACACATAGCAGTCAATCACTCTGCCTGTTGCTCTCCCCGCTTCTCCCTTTGGTTACAGTATAAGGAGACAAGAGGCACTGAAATTGAGGGGGAGGAGGAGCATACTGCTCCAAGCTCCCAATCCATGTTGGCCCATCCACCCCTCCATTTCCATCAATGAAGGGGGAGCGAGGTTGGGGGCAGAAGGGCAAAACTTGAATGGATGGGCTGCCTGCTTTAGCCACTTGAAATGTTGGGAGGTCTGATGTTATACCCCATTTACCATGTTACAGCCCAGGAAGGCTGGGCAGAGATCCAGCACTTGGGAATTTATATCTGAGTCTTAGAGTTTAATGCCAGAAGGGCCTGCTAGCTCATCAGTCCGACTTTGTGTGTATCACGGGCCACCAGCTCCACCCAGCACCCGCGCACTAAACCTCGCAAGTGAAATTAACCAAAATATGGCAGCCTGCACGAGACTAGACTGTTCTGTGACACAGGCAGAGAAAGGAGGGACCCAGGTGCACCAGTGCTTGGGGCCCCCACAATGGCAGGGAAAGGATTCAGTGAGATAGATCCAGATAATCCTGGCAAATGACCGACATCCACACACTGCAGAGGAGAGTGGAACTCCTCCCATCCAAGGTCAGTGCCAATATGATCTGGGGTGAAATTCCTTCCAGACCCTACCTATGGTGATCAATTAGACTTTGAGCATGTGGGCAAGACCCGGCCATCCAAGCACCTGAGAGAGAGAATGGCCCATGCCACTTTAGAGCCCTGGCCATCACCGCCCATAATCCCATCTCCAGCTATGGTTATCCCTGCTGCTTCGTAAGAAGGAGATTAAAAAAAAAAAACTCCCAGAATACCCTGGGAGAAAAGTCCCTTCCTGACCCCTGCTGGTGGCCGGCTGAAATTCTGAAGTTTAGGAACACAAGACATAAACCGTTGAGACCTGCCCCCAACTATCACAAGCAACACCGTCATACAGTTGCACTCAGAAATATATCCAGTTCTCTTCAAACTAGCAAAGTTGTTTGCTCCCACAGCTCCTATTAGGCAGCTGTACCAGAACCTCACCCCTCTGATGGTTGGAAATCTTCTAATTTCTAACCTGAATTTGCCCATGAGACTCTGTCCACTATGGATTGGAAATGCACTAGGAACAACCACAGTGGTAGCTACCGCATTTGTAGTTTAGCGCAGATGTTCTCCCACTGGGGCCAGAGCTTTATGTAGGGTCTTATCAGGAAACCTTGCTATTGCAGTTCCTTTTTAGCTGATAACAATTTTTGCTGTTCTGTTCTTTTTCCCCCCATTGTTACCAAAATAATAATGATCATAAACATCACTTTAAAAGCATGCCATGCTAGAGCCCACTGTGCTGCAATACATCATCCTGAACTCGACTGTACTCGCTTACGGTGAAGCATTTTATATTAATGTTTCCATTGCTTATCACAGACAGTGGCATTATAAGTGCTTAAGTCAACTTGGCTCAGTTATTTATTAAGATGGGTTTCACTGCCATTTCCTTAAATAAAATGTTTGCTTTCCCTGTGCAGGAGGACTGTTTTATTCCTGCCAATCACGGCTAGTCATCTCTCTTTATCCATCATGCAATTACCATCTATAGGCATTAAACAAATCAATCATAAAAGAAATAAAATTAGACTAATAGTAATTAATCATTTTGCCCTCTGCCACCATCCTCTTCCCCCTCACTCCCAGGTCTCTCTGTACAACAGAATTAGAAAATTAAATACAATTATAAATATAATAAAATCTAGTCTCTGAAAATTCTGACAGACTATGGATGAGTTTTCATGGCTTACTGGCTGAAGCTTTAAGCATGAGAGATCTCGACTCTCTGGAATCCCAGGTTCAGCTTTTCCCAATGTGTCAGCCCTGCATGTTTGTGTATGTCCCATGCACTTTCCTGTAGTTGAGTTTTTCAGATGAGACTATAAAACCCGAGGCCTTGGTGGCCATTTATGGACATTAACGATCCCAGATCATTTTCCATAAGAGGAGGGGTTCAGCCTGGTTTACTTAGCCAAAATTCCACATCCCTGTAGTGCTGTGTGCCAGCTGGTTCCTTCTCTTCAGCCATTTTCTGTCTTTACTAAAACATGCCTTGAGCTTCCTGAAGCTGATTCTGTGAGCGTGAGTGGCACACACTGCAAAAAAAATCCAAAGCGTGAGAGCTGAGTCAACTGACTCAGGCTCCCAGGTCTAAAAATAGCAGTGTAGATGTTTCCACTGGGGCTAGACTCAGGCTCTGAAACTCCCCCCTTGTCCTCATTGCAGGGCCTGAGCTGCCTTCTCTAAGCTTCTTCTGAATCTGAGTCATGTACCCAGCTCCATTCCACTACTACTTTCTTGAGTCTCTCCTGTTTGTAACCCAAGCTCATCTTCCTCCTATCAACTTCTCCCACAGCTGCTTTCCTTCCACCACCTGTGGGCCAGAGACCCACTTCTCATTGGGCCCCTTCCTTCTGCTCAAATCACAGAACCATTCCCTTTCTGTCAACTCCTCCTACTGGCAAACATGGAGAGAGGACAACACGGGGAAGGAAGAGGAGGAGAGTGGAAAGAGAAAGGAGAGGACTGTAGTTCAACTCCTCAGCTGGTGTAAACAGGAGCAGCTACATTGAAGTCAATGGAACTGTGTTCCTTTACACCAGTTGAGGATCTGGTCCTATATATTTACATAGGGAATATCCTCAAAGGTATTTAGGTGCCTAATTCCCTTGGAGGAATCTAGATACCTTTTAGGAACTTGGCCGTGTTGACTTGCATGGCTAATGCATGCAACTTGAACACATTTTTTATTTAGTAATTATTTGAATTAATTGATGTTCAAATACATAACAGGCTGCACTTTAGAAGCCTCCTAGAAGAAGTGAGCTTTAAGAAAGGATTTGTATCTGTCGGCAAGAAAGAGACACAGAAGCATTATGCATAAGGCTTAGCCAAACTGGAACTGTGTAACATACAATATTCCTTGACCTTTAATTAGCTTCATGCCAGGGAAAATATCGAGCCTGACTTCAGGATAGTCAGCTGAATTCTTTAGTGACCAAACAAGATTCCATTAAATGATGAGGTCAAAGGAGATTCGACTTTGAGGTTTTATTTAAGGGCAATATGAGTCCTGGATTTTGTAAGGTTATCTGAGACCCATGCTCTTCTTCCCCTCCCACGTGCAGGACAGATTTTCAAGCTTATATGTGGTTGGACCTATTTTTCTTTTCCCTTTCTTCTTTTGCATGCATCTTGAAGAGCTTTGTTAAAAATTGCTGCTGCGACTAAAGCAAACAAACAAAAAAAGAAATGCTGGTGTAAACTGCATGATACCATGCTCCTGGGGAGAAATTTAGCTACTGAGATCTATGTATTGCTTGGTATGACTACAAACAAATATGGCTCAACAAAGAGCTTTCTTGTGTGCCACCCAGATCCCTTTATGACTGGAAACGTGTGGACACCAGGTAAAGAAAAAGTGAGAAAATTGAGAGTATTAGGGGAGAATTGCCTTTTGAATTCCCCAGGGTAAGTAATGCAGCAGGATGTAGGTCTTCAGTACAGATTTAGCAAAACACTTAAGCACATGCTCAATTTTCACCATGCGGTGCAGGACCATTGAGTTCAAGGACTACACATGTTTAAAATTAAGCATGAGGTTAAGGACTTTGCTCGATGGAGCCTTTGGTATTAGGAAAGGAAATGTTGAGGAATTAAGAAATCTAGCAGTTGTAGTAAGTCTGATTGGAAGAAGTATTAAAAACTCTCCAATGTGGAATAAATCTGAGACATGTAAAAACTATGGTTGGGCAAAAAATTGTTTTCGCATCCCATGAGACTTGTCAAGATTTTGAAAAATTTCCCATTCTGATTTGAGACAAAAAGGTAAAATCTTGAAATATTTTGCTGGGCAAATGCAGTGTATTGGAGCATTATGACTTTTTTTCTCAAGGGTTCATTGGAATTTGGCTCCCGGTGTTGTATGTATAATTGATAAGATGAAAAAATAATTTAAAAAAAGACAGGGAAAAGAAAATAAAGAAAAAACAGAAGCATCTGTTGTGGGCCATTCAACCCTTTTCAATAGCATTGTAGCCCATCTTGCTGACCAATCAGCTGCCATCCCTCACAAACCTAGTATGCCAGATCCTGCTCTCACTGAACTCAATGGGAGTTTTGTCACTGGCACCAGTGGAATCAGGATTTGGGCCTTGCTAACTATAAAAGGGGGGTGGGGAGGAGTGAAGGGGGGAGGAAAACCAATGCAAACAATTCAGAGCCCGTCCCAGAGACACTGGGAAGATCTTGAAGGCTTTTCACATCCATAACTCCCATTAGAGTCAATGAGACTTTGGGGCTCACAAGAACAAGGGGATCATGCCCCACTCCTGCGAATAAAAGCATCAAATGCCAGGAGAGCTGCAGGAGGTGGCAGAGTGAATTATTATTTTTCAAACCCAGCCCGTGTGTCTGAACAGAATTACTAGTGAAGCACTAGCTGGTTATTGCTGATTCGGAAAGAAAAGCAAGTGTGACATGATGTAAAACTTCATGTCGAAATTAGGGTGTACATGGATTTGCTTTTAAGCACAGCACATTTAGGGGCTGTGTAGTTCGGGCTGCGAAATTCCCCAGGGAATTATTAGCCAGCATCGCGTCAGCCAAGCCTCTCTTGATTGACTAGGGAGCCAGGACTGCAGAGCAAACAACAGCACTTTCTCTTATTCTGATTCCCCCTTGTGATTATGAGTGAATATACAGGGGTGAGGGCATGAGTCCTGGCAAAACCTCTTGGTGCCTAATAATAGATGGTTCTGTGCACAGGCTAGTGCTGTCCTATTATTCACTAAGTTCTCTGTGGGGGAGAGGAAAAAGGCGAGAGAGTATCAGAAAAAGTTTATGTTCATTATGGCTTGGCCTTAAGAAAATCTGCCCATCAATCCATCAAAAATGAATTTTATTCTGTAATATTAACGTTTAAGGCTATGCTCTTCTGGCGTATTGATTCTCCGTAGTCAGGAGGAAGCTGAAATGGAAACAATTTTAGAAATGTAGTTTTCAGTTTTCTTAATATTGTATGTTCATCTTCTGAAGGAAAATGGTTTTTGCTCCCCTTCTCCACTACATATATATTAATCATTAGAACACTGGGCCAAATACATCCCTAGCACAAGCCCACGGATGGGGTAAATATAGACATGTTATTTCTAAGGCGTTAGAGGGCTGAGTCGAGGGGGCCTTTCCACACTCACTTTGTTTCTCAAATAATCCTAGGTCTGAACAATTATTATTAAAAAAAAAATGGAGTAAACTCCTGGCCCCATGAAGTCAGTGGGAGTTTTGCCCTTGTTTCCAAGGGGGTCAGGATTCCACCCACTCCCTTAGGACTCAATAAAGGACCCTCTCCCTGCTCAGGGCAGCACTTAAACAAGTGCCTACCTGCGCTTGGGGCAATGGCGCTCAAGCAGGTGCTTGGTGATTGTCCTGAAGAGGGATGGATTTAAACCCGTGCTTAAGCGCTTGTCATAATGTATGTGAATTGGGGAAGCTCTGGTGAAGGAATCAGTGACCTTGCCAAAGTAGGAGTCAAAGACTTGGAATCCAGACCAGTCAGGCCCAAATTGTCATTGCTGCGGGGCGGTGTAAATGAAACAAATATCTGTGATGCGGTGTTCATCCCACACCAGCACCGAAGGGGTTAAGGCAGCAATCGTTAAGGGCAACGATACTCATTGCGAATGAAGCTCACCTGGTCAGGGGCTTCTCTGAAGCCCAGGAGTTGAGGCTAGAGAGGGGGCTGCAGTGAGGTGAGCTTGCAGCCACACCCCCTGATACAAGGGGGAGAGTAGGAGTGTGAAGAAGGCAGTGTAGGAAGCAGCCCAGAGAGGAGCAGTAAAACGTGAGGGAGTATAGACTTGAACTGCTGGGTCGAGGGTCCCTGGAGTGAAACCTGGAGTAGAGGCAGGCCTGGGTTCCCTGACCAGCCCCTGCAGGAGTGGTGCAGTCAGCGCAGAGATGGAGACTGCCTGGGACTTTGTGGGAGGAGACTCTGATGAGACCCCAGAAACGGAAAAGGATTGTGACGTGGCTGGAAGGAGAGGCAGTGCTGCTCCTCACAGAGTGAGGGGCTCGGGCAACAGGCTGAGCGACCACAGGACAGGGCGCGGCCAGTGGAGAGCTAATCCCCAGATGAGCCATGAGGAGGCACAGTTGAGTGGTGAGCAGCAGACCCTGTTACACCATTTCAGGCCAGGTTCTAGTATGCAAACGTCCACATTAGGAAATAACCACCAGTCTCTGAAGCAGAGGATGGCATGGGAGATAAACTTTCCTCTTATCTCTGAAGTTGGTGTCTCCATGTCCAGGCTAAAACACATTAGTGTTTATAATGCCAGTGCATCTACTACATGATGTCACTCCAACTCTGTTTTTCCTATTGGTGCAGAGAAGATTTAGGTATCCAGCTCTGTCAATCTGATACCTACCTCCATCAAATAGCACACAATTCCTTAGAACAGTTTTGTAGCCTGTTTTTTTTTATTTGCTAACAGTTAAGTCAAATGTCTCCTGCTCTTCAAAGAAAGAAATCACTTAATTTGGTATGGCTGAAATTTACAAACATATGACCTCTACACCTTAGCTATAGACAGGAAAATCCAACCTACACCCTTAAAATAGGAAGTAGGTGGCTTTTAAAAGGTGCACAGGCCTCATGCTGGACCACTCCACAAGTGTAAGCTGCATTTTATATGAAATAAGCAAATTTGGGGAAAAATATATTTGGCTTAAAACACTATTGTTTATATAACAGTTATTTTACTCTACAGTGGGTCTCTGAGCACAACCTACCATAAAACAATCTGGGTAAACAGCAGTAGCTGACAGACAAACTGCCTTCTTGAGCCAATAAAAAAAGAGAGATAAAAATTGAACATAGCATGTTTATAAACTCCAGTAATGCTAGATCTAAGTGGCATTAAAAAAAACCAACTAGCCTATTTATAAACTGTGCTTCCACACTCAATAAAAGTTTGAAGGCTAAAAGCGTGAAAAGCCTTCTGCAATAAGGGGCTGCAAAACAGATAGAAAATAACTAAGTGCATTCACAAGCAATGCCCCAAACTTTCAGTTTGCTCCCAGAGCTCAGGCAATGACCACACTTGTCAGATGGAAGAGCATTCTGGGTGTTGCCCTGCAAATCAGTATGCCAAGCATCCATCTTTGCTTGCAGAATTTCTGCATCTCAGCATGGCCATGAAAAATCTGCACTACAATCTGTGTTGTACTTGATTTTGCAACTCACAGAGGAAGGAAGTGGCTCATAAAGAAGGCACAATAGTCATCCAGGGGGGCTGTGTTCTAATCTCTGCATCTAGGTCTATAGACAAGTTGCATAATCTCTTTGTGACTCGCAATACCCATCTATAAACTATGGTTACTAGTAACTACTTGTCTCAAAGGCTTAATTAGTTAATATTTGTAAAGCACCTCAAAATCCCAAATAGCACCGATGGGTGAATTGGAGAAAATCCTCAGTATAGAAAAAGTGCTAATGCCTATGGGGCTGATAGCATTGTCCAGCTGCTGCCATCCTGGGAGATTTTTAAAAGCAGGTTAAACAAACACCTGTCAGGGATGGTCTAGAATAATACCTAGTCCTCCCATGAGTGCAGGGGAGTGGACTAGATGACCTCTTGAGGTCCCTTCCAATTCTATAATTCTATGATTTTTAGCATCATGACATCCAGAATTGCTTTGAGCAAGATTACGGAGGTCAAAATGCTGCGGGTCCATAAATACTAGCAATCTGGCCCTGTGTGTGGAAGTGCAAAGTGTTATTATTCATGACAGAATTAAAACAGTGCAATTTCCTTATTGGGACTGTTGGACAGAAATCATCTCCCCTCCACCAAAAAATTAGTTTTTTTTTTTTAAAGAAGGTTTTGTTGTACAATGTACTTCACTGAAGTGAGATAAACGTCAGTCAGGTTGGATGCCTTTCTGTGACATCTCTCAGAAAACCAATGTTGCCAGCACTAAGGAGCAGTAATGCCTGCTGCTTAATCAGAACCGTATTATGGCATGGGGTCTGGGGCAGAATCTATGTAGCAGGGGTATACATTTTGCAGATGCCAAGTGATTAAGTGGTGATTAGCCAGGCTGAAATTCTGAGTTCTGGACTTTTAATAAAGAAGTTGTCAAAGAATAAGTGGAAGAAAAGAAAAGTCAAACAAAGGAAGAAATACAGTAAAACTCATTTTTATTTTATTTTATTTTATTCAGGGCAGTATTTTCTAAACAATATGTTTATTTTTTGGACTGAAAAAAATTAAAGTCTCTTAATTGAGAAAGTCATTTAGGATGGGACTTCCAAAAACACCTAAGGAAGTTGAAATCCCACCCTTAACCAAGACAACTGATTATTTGCCACACTGCCCCAACTCAACTACATGTTACTTCACAGGGTGCTGTGAGGAAAAATATATTAAAGATCGCAAAGTGCTTTGAGAGCTATTGATGAAAAGTGCTATATAAGAACAATAATGGTGAAATAAATTTTATTTAAATTATGTCAGGAATAAGGAAGAGTCTTTCTTACTTTTTTTCTTCCTCCTCCTGGAATTTTACCAGAGATCAGATGCTGTCATAGGTGTGGGAACTGGGGTGGGGAGTGCTGGAGCACCCCCAGGTTTTACATGGGGCTCCGCTCCTGGCCCTGCACCCAGGTCCCACCTGCCAGCCCTGCACCTAGGGCTCTGTTCCTGGCCTCGCATGTGGAGCCCCAGCTGCCAGCCCTGTGCCCAGGTCTCTGCTCCTGGCCCCAAATGCAGGGTCCCATCTGCTGGCCCTGCGCCCAGGTCTCTGCACCCCGATACCAGCCCCACGCCCGGGTCTCTGCACCCACCCTCAGCTGTGGCCTGAACCTTGCCCTTCCCCATTGCCCTTCTACATCCTCCATCCCAGAGCAAGGTCCCTGCTCCAGTCCCCAGTTCTAGGGGGCGGCAGGGGATGCAGGCCGGGGTAAGGGGGCATGCAACACTTGAAAAAGTGTTCCAATGCCACTGGATGCTGTAGCTCCAAAGTCTATGGATCAGATTCTACAATCCTCATTCACGCTGAGTACCATGTAGGCAGGCATTGAAATCAATGAGATGAGTGAGTAAATGCCACCCCACCAGATGCAAGGGTTGCAGAATCTAATCTTGTGGTAGTAGAACTGCTTTATTGACTCATTAACATTCATTGGAAAAACTCAAGGTGGTTTTACTCTCCTGGCCTAGAGATACATACCATGTATCACCATCACTGCAGGACCTCTGTGTAGCACCACACGATAAGTTAACTCTTGTTTTGGGCAGGCAAAAGTGGTAGATGCCTGAAATTGGTGTGTGGGAATAAGAGTTCCCCTTACGAAAAGGAAAGCAACAAGAAGAAATAAATGACCTTCATTTTCCTTTGCCTCAGGACTAGATGATCACGGGGACCTGAAGAACTAGGTTTCAGTTATCGCCTAGCTTGTACAGTGTTCTGTGTTGTTGTGTGGAGAGGATACGGTGCTGCTCAACTGTCTGTATGAACTGGCTTCACGGTGCATCCCAAATACGACACTGTTCTAGGAGTTTTAAACCTACCCTGGTCTACACTGCGGGGGACAGGGGGATCGATCTAAATTACACAACTTCAGCTACATGAATAACATTGGCCAAACCGGACAGTCTCTACATAAAAGAATAAATGGACACAAATCAGACGTCAAGAATTATAACATTCAAAAACCACTCGGAGAACACTTCAATCTCCCTGGTCACCCGATTACAGACCTAAAAGTTGCAATATTACAAGAAAAATCTTCAAAAAGAGACTCTAACAAGAGACTGCTGAATTGGAATTAATTTGCAAAATGGACACCATTAAATTAGGCTTAAATAAAGACTGGGAGTGGATGGTTCATTATACAAAGTAAAACTATTTCCCCATGTTTATTCCCCCCCACTGTTCCTCACAACTTCTTGTCAACTGCTGCAAATGAACCATTTTGATTACTACTACAAAGTTTTTTTTCTCTCCTACTGGTAATAGCTCACCTTAACTGATCACTCTCGTTAGAGTGTGTATGGTAACACCCATTGTTTCATGTTCTCTGTGTATGTATATATATATATATATATATATATATATATATCTTCCTACTGTATTTTCCACTGCATGCATGAACTGGGCTGTAGCCCACGAAAGCTTATGCTCAAATAATTTTGTTAGTCTCTAAGGTGCCACAAGTACACCTGTTCTTTTTGCAGATACAGGCTAACACAGCTGCTACTCTGAAACCTGTAGTTGAAGTCGACGTTCTTAGACCGACTTACCGTGGTGTCTTCACCGTGGTGAGTCAATTGCTGCTCCTCCCGCATGGACTCCGCCTGCGCCTCTCATGGCGATGGAGTACAGGAGTTGACAGGAGATCGCTCTGGGGTCAATTTATCGTGTCTAGACTAGATATGATAAATTGATCCCTGCTGGATCGATCGCTGACCACCGATCTGGCCAGTAGTGTAGACATATCCCTAGTGGCCTACCTTCTTACCTTCCTTTGTGTAGTAGTCACTCCTTGGAATGAGAATTGCTTTGATTGTGCAGCTTATTTACCTACAGGCATAACTGCTGGAAGTGAAGCTCGAATACACAAATTCACCAGTTGGACTCTAGGAAAGGCCTGCTGGGACTCACACTCTAGAGAGAGCTGAGAAATGGAATGGTTGATTATGATGCATCAATTATGGTTTTCAGAACACACACACTCACAACAAAATGTAACAAAAAGACAGTAAATGATGCACATCAATACACTAACTATTGGCCTTTGTTAGATGTGATTGTACTTAGTGCAGGATTTTCATAGATGCAATGCTCACAACTGCAGCCAACTTGAATGGAAGCTACAGGTGCGGGTACCTTTGAAAATCAGGCCATTGTAAAGCCCTGTTGTGTGACAGCTGATGGAGTCTGCCTGAGTTATTCTCCATTAAGTATTACATTGCAAATGGGCACACAATCCATTGCCACTTAAGTGTGAAAAATATTTGTAGACAGAAAAATCCATCATTCAAAGCAGAGAATCTCTGAACCCAATGATTTTCTCCTAATTCAAAATTTCCAACAGATACTTCTTAGATGCCTTTGGGATTTTGAAGCAATCTGTGTTAATCTACATAAATGCACATGGATGCAATATTCCAGGGAGACCATTGACATGCTATGAGATATGTACTGACCGAGGCTTTGCCACAGAGTCTCCACCTGCTATCATTCGTGAGCGTAGTTTGTGAAGTGTATGGGAATTTGGGTCTTCCATGTTTCTGCTGGTACAAGACAAAAGTCTTCCTACAGCACTGAGTGTCTTATTCTATTCAGCATTTTATACCTCATCTAACTACCACAAAATCCAAGCACCAGCATGTTTATCAAGTCCTTGGACATAGTGGCTGTATCTCAAAGTCATTAGTGAACCCATGTATATTCAAATCTGGAAGACTGGATGGTTTGGCCATGGATATCTCAGGGTTTAGAGTCCATGGAGGGAATATGCGCCCTGTTGTTGTCCCTTGGTCTAAAGATAAACTATGGAGAATCCGTCTTGACCCTCAGCCAGAAGATATCCTTCATCAAGGCAATTCTGATCTCTGTACAAGCCAACACTTTCCTTCCCATGGGTTTGTGGATATTTGCTGAGCCGAACTCCTTCAGAACAGCAAGATTTTCCTGGCCAGATGGGTCCAATGGCCCCCTCTACTTCTGTCATACTTCACATCCCTCAATCTCCTTCGACTGTAGCTATCACAGATGTATCCAGTCTGCACTGAGGGGGTCCCAGTTTCTGTAATCTGAGAACTCCATGCTCTTTGTAAACATCCATCAGTTGAGCTCTCCTGTCTGTCTATCCTTAATCCAGGGCCATATGAGTAATGCAGAGAGCGTCCCACTCTCTATACACGATGGACACAGAATTGCTATCTCTCACCTTGGCTTCCAGCTCCAGTGCTTGATTTGGGAGAGCAGTTCTACACACTTTGTTTAATAAGAACTCACTCAGCCCATCTTCCTGTCACCACAATAGGGAGTATATGGAGGCCACCTCAGAGGAGAAAAAAAAAGGTTACTTAACAGTACCAGAACCTGCAGCTCTCGGTACATTCACACGGCTGGTGCCCCTTTCTCCTCTTCCTTGGAATTCTACTCTCATAGGACCATGGTGTTTAGCAGAAGGAATTGCTACTGGTGGGAGCTTCACAGTTATTTTATCACCTCAGTTCTCGACATTGTGTGCCACAAGACATCGTTCATGCTGCCCCACTGGGCCTTGCTGTCCCCAGAGCTCAGCAGCACCACAGTGCTCACCTGAGAGGTGTAAATAACAGAGACAGTCCTTTCCAAGAACCACTGTGACTGACTTATACCCTTTCTTTCTTCCACCGTTGGGCACTATTATCAGAACATACTTGTTTGAGTAGAGGAACGCTCTAATGTAACAGACATAGCCCATGTACAAATCCAACACTGGCAGCTGAACATCATCATAATAATGAAAAATATAATAATCAAATAATGGAAAAATGCATTTTGTTTGAACTGTTCAACCTCATAAAAAAGATGCACACTTGGGATGTTTATGCCCCAGATTGTTATTTTCTGATAATGTACCTGGTTAAAGTAAAGTTTTCCCACTGGATGCATATATAATGCCTAGATAAGAACAATTCACAGAATCCTATTATGGTGGCTTCATACACAAACACATTTTTGGATGCTCCAGATAGCATCAGGTACATATATACAAGGGGGAAAATGGTATTTCCAAGAATATCTTTACTGGTTCCATATCTGTCTAAGCCACCACACACGTTGAGGGTTCCCTCTTCCAGCTGGACATTTAAAATATCAGAAATAGATTTGATTTTTGTGAACGGACATTCTTTTTTTTTTAAATTAAAATCAGTATTCCTGCCCTCTCCACCCATTAATTGCCTTCAGCTCTTCAAATCATGGTCTCTGGTAGTTCTAGGATATGTTAAACTCAGTATAAGAGGAGTACAATCCATTATGAGAGTGCTGAGCTGCCTCGCAGCTTAATAAACAAATTTGTGGTGGTTTCTTTCTCTTGCAACCTGGAAACAGTTCTTCTTTTGCTGTGATTTTGCTGTGGGGCCACGTTGAAGAACTCCACCAGCTTACACACACAGAAAAGAAAGATAGATGTGGTTCAGGCTCTGACTCAGGACACCTGAGATCCGTTCCCAGTTCTGTCACAGACAGGGGCAGCTCTAGGTATTTTGCCGCCCCAAGCACGGCAGGCAGGCTGCCTTCGGCGGCTTGCCTGCGGGAGGTCCCCGGTCCCGCAGATTCAGCAGCACGCCTGCGGGAGGTCCTTTGAAACCGCGGGACCAGCAGACCCTCCGCAGGCATGCCGCCAAAGGCAACCTGCCTGCCGCCCTCGCGGCGACCGGCAGAGCGCCCCCCGTGGCTTGCCGCCCCAGGCACGCGCTTGGCGTGCTGGTGCCTGGAGCCGCCCCTGGTCACAGACCTCCTGTGTGACCTGGGGTAAGTCATTTAGGCCCGAATTTTCAGAAGTATTTAGGTGCTGCAGTGCTCAGTGTTGCAACATCTCATGTTAGAGCATAAATATCATTTTCAAAAGTGATTTACTCACTTAGAACCCTAAAGCCCAGAAGTACTATGGTAATGTGCACTAGGGAACTTTTAGTGCATGCCAGCAGGGTCTGCATGGGGCAGGTATGTGGAACACATTGGGATGTTTTAAAACTCACACCCTTCTAGTACACATGGCCGCACGGTGTAGACCACAGGTCGGCAACCTTTCAGAAGTGGGGTGCCAGGTCTTCATTTATTCACTCTAATTTAAGGTTTCACGTGCCAGTAATACATTTTAACATTTTTAGAAGATCTCTTTCTATAAGTCTATAATATATAGCTAAACTATTATTGTATGTAAAGTAAATAAGGTTTTTTAAATGTTTAAGAAGCTTCATTTAAAATGAAATTAAAATGCAGAGCCCCCCAGAATGGTGGCCAGGACCCGGGCAGTGTAAGTGCCACTGAAAATCAGCTCGCGTGCCGCCTTCGGCACCTGTGCCATAGGTTGCCTACCCCTGGTGTAGACAAACCTGGTGACTTTACTTATGATGAATAGGGAATATGAATAGGGAGAAAAAAAGCTCTTCTTTTTTATTCTTCCAGAGTTTTAAGTGACACACGGTATAAGGACACAGTGGACCAGATTGTAATCTCTATTCCACCAGTGCAAATACAGAGAAAATGCAGTGAAGTCAGTAGACTTACTCCAGATTTACATCGGCAAAGCAGAGATCAGGGCCGAGCAGTATGAAGTTTTGATCCTCCCAGATGAGAACTTGCCAGTGCAGGCTTCTGGAATAAGAAATTAAAGTCAGGTGACATAAACTATCTTAAATTTTCTGACATTTAAATGTCAGTAATTAAGAGTTCAGATTGGTGGGAGGATCAATAATCTCTTGCAGCTATTGATCAGCAAATGCTGCCCTGCCAATCACAGAGCACAGCTGACCTTACTAAAAGCTGATCCCCCTGCTGTGTGTTGTCCTGCAGCATCTTTAATAGCTTACACACAGCAAAGTTGTCTAACAGGATGCATAGGAGGCATCATTCACCACGCAGGTCTGCTATGACAGAGGGTTTACTGGGAGCCCAGGGGTGTCTGGCTATCCTCACACACAGCAGAATCCTGAGAAGACCAAAGGACATTGTCACCACAGGTTTATTCTATCTGAGGTACTTACATAGCTCCTGTCACGGGCCGGCTTTAGGGCAATTCCCCTGATTCCTGGAAATCGGGCTCTGCGCCTAAGAGGGCCCTGCAGCATCCGGAAGAGGGGCCCCACACCCTCCACCGAAGTGCCGCTGGAAACAGCAGCAACCGATTGAGCTGCTGACGAATTGCTGCCGCTATCTTCGGCGGCAGCTCAATTGCTGAAGCATTTCAGCGGCAGCTCTTTCAAATCAGGCCCCGCACGTCCTAAAACCGGCCCTGACTACAGTATCTGAAAGCCTCACAGTCTTTAATGTATTTCGCCTCACAGCACCTCTGTGAGGTAGGGAAGTGCTATTATTGCCTTGGTTTTATATCTCATCTGAAAGGAAGCACCTCAGGGTCTCAGGACATGATGCAGGACACAGGGTAAGGTATTGATGAGGACTGGTTCAAAATTTTCCATTGGAAATTGGGTTTTCGTCTACATGACATTTTTCACAAAAAAGGATTTGCTGTGGTAAGTTTGTTTTTTGTTTGTTTGTTTTGTCAAAAAGAAAATCAAATGCCTGAAAAATGAAATATTTTCTCTGAAACTGGAAACTATTTAATTTGGGAGTGGGGCTGCAATGCATCATGGGAGTTGTAGTCCAGTTGCCTCGTTCTCCTCTATGGGCCAGGCTCCCTGATAGGAGTATGTCCCAGTTCTGGAGACAACTGCCTCTGTGGCCTCTTTGCCAGCATCCCACTCAGGTCTCAAGCAGTCACCTTTCTCAGTGAGGCAGCCAGAACTCCTCTCCCTTCAGGTTGGAGATTTAGGCTCCAGTTGCCTCTGCAACTCACTGTGATAACCTTAGCAAGGTTGAGTCTAGATCAGCACCTGCTGTCCTGTTCTCTCAGGAGAACGATAGTGTTAACCAGTGACCAGCCAGCTTCATAAAGTGTAGTATTTATGAAGGGCCAAAATCTATGTGCTGTGTATGTAAAATCCTGACACAGGCTATGTCAGCAACTTTTACAAGCCCAAAGTCCAGAGTTTAGTCAAGAGGCTGGGAGGCCTAGCAAACAGTGAACAATATTAGCTAAGAGAAGCAGAACAAACAAGAGACAACCTTGCTTTTTACTAAGATAAGCATGGTCAGAAAAATGGCAGATGGGGAGCAATAATTGGCACTCTTATCGGAAGCTGCAAACAGACCAAAGAATTGAAAGGGGCCCTTTGTCTGTCTTTGTCCACTCCTCTGCAAGAAAAGTTAGCCATGTTCTCCCCACATACCAACCTTGAGTTCATGGAAGAGGTTCAAGCAAGTCAGTAGGAGATATGACATCCTCCCTCCAGATACCAGTGTCTGCCTTTAGAAACACAAATGAGAAACGTGAAAAACGATTTATATTGCCATATACTTTTCAATGTCTTTTTTCTTTAACCCCCAGGAATGTACCTGTTGGACAATCAGAAGGGCTACCTCATTCCTATGGACTCCAAATAAGAATTCAACATATATATTTTATACTAATACACTTTATACATTGTTTAAAGAAAAATACCTGTGTATTAACAATATGTTATATGTTAACCTAAAACCATGGGCGGAGACATTATGTAATCTTTAGACTATTGGCTACTGTGCTTGTCTTGCTGCTAGACCTTTCCAGGGGCTCAGGACCTCCCACCCCGTCACTTCCTTCCACCCGTGAAAATTCCATATAATCCATTGTAATCAATTGTTTGGCAGTGTCTCTGAGCCTAATAAGCAAAGTGACACTCCACCAGCGCTGTGAGTAATAAACCCACATGCTTGATTCTACACGGTGTCCATTTTGTTCCTTCAATTTATTCAGAACAAAAGCATTACAGAGAATGCACAGACTGAAACCAATAACCAGCCTGTATGCATTCCCGCCTTATCATTTTCCACAGGGAGACCCTGGTAGGTTTCAAAGTCCTCCAACCCCTCTCTGCTGGGTCTGTCCCTCTTGGTTGCAGTCTCTTATCAGTTCTTGGATCCAATGGCCTCTGTTTCAGGCTGATCACTTCATACAGCTCTCAGTTTTTGTTTTCTGGGTCTCTGAACCTGGTCAAAACCTGCCTATGTAATTCCTCCTAGGGGACGGTATTTCTCCAGGCATATTTACCTACCTAGGGATTTGGATTCATTACCCTCAGTGACATTAGTTCCGCATAGTTCATCCATGCTAGGTGACTCCTCCTCAGTTACCTCTTCATACTCAACAGGTAGCCATACAAGGTGAGAGGTGAAACTGAGTCACGTTTGTCATAAAACAAATCAGAAGGTTCTTATTTCTCCACAGGCTGCATTTCCCTCGATGAACCATGGTCAGAGATTCGCATGATGCATTGCCTCCCTCTCCAAGAGGGGAGACCGTGCTGCATCCTGGGGGATGTAGCCCAACCAGAGATCCCCACCGACAGGAGAATGGGATCATGAGGCACCAGGACAACAGCCCCTAGGAGGCACCAAGGCAGGATTTGTGAATTAATTTGTTTCTCTGGGGGGCTGGAATTTTCAATATCTGAGTGTTCATTGAAACATCAAAACTCTCAGGAAAAAAATATTAATTTTCTGACATGCTTTAGTATGGCTCACAGGGAACGCCCTCTCCACCTTTTCATTCACTAACAGTGCTTCCTGAAATACTTTGTTTTTATCTTTGGAAATCTCCCACCCAAGTCCTGAATAGGTCCAACCTGTTTACCTGTGAGGTTTAACAGGATCTTGGGTTGAAATGGAAAGGCCTCAGGCTAAAGAGCTGACACCCCTTCTCTTCTCCTCTGACGTATGCATTTCTTCTCTGAAGCTTAGCACAAGTGGCATAAAATGGGGTTGCCAATCTACTTTACCTGCTTATGGGGTGGCTCTGTCCCCCACTGGAGGATAGATCTTGTGGCAGTTTATGAGTCAGTTATAGCCTTTGTTCTAACAGCAGTGGCATATTTCAACTCAGGCAGTAAAGCGTTGTATTTTTTTCTAGCCAGCAGTCCAAAGTTCAGTCCCCACAGCCAGTCCATCCAGAAGCATCCACATCACATATGGCTTTGGAGATTAAAGGAATGTCTGATCATCCCCTACCAAGACTAATAAATTCCTAAAGGAGCAGGTGACCAAGGGTAGGGGGAAAAGAGAGGATAGGTGCATGGGACAGTTATAGGGCCAGATCCAGAAAATATTTAGCTGTCCCTGATTCTATCTAAGTTCAAGGGGAGCCAAGGGCCCCCATCAGCTCAGCACCTTGTAGGGTTATAGGCACCGTATACAGCCAACAGGGCCAGTTTGAAAACAGAGGAAGCTGCTAGAAATAGTGCCAGGCACTCATGATACAATCAGCCAATGAACATTTGTTCTGATGATGCAATGCTTCAAGCCAGGCATGCTATTGATTGAGCCTAGGAAAAACATCTAGGAGAAGAGATTGGCTGATTCTGTCTTTGGTATCTCATTAATCTAAACTAGAGCCCTTATGCACTCGGTCATATATATATCACACTGGTGAGGCACTGGTGAAGCGCTGTCAGTATGTGGAAAACCAGGTGCAAGCAGTAAGTCCACCTGAAGGCTGTTTCAGGGTGATGTGTTAAATGAGAGAAAGACTTGTTTTGTGGCTAAGTTCCTGGACTAAGGTATAGAAGAGGTAGGTTCAGTTCCGAGCTTAGTTACAGCAGTGTTCTTACTTACATATGTAAATATGTAGTTAATAGAAAAGGTACCAGTAGATGGCTCTCAAGACTATGTAACATAGTTCCTGACTTTTGTTGGACCAATCAGACTTGCTATGCTCTGCAAACGGCTTTCTCTGGCTGCTCTTTGCATCATCTCTTCACCCCACAGATTTCCTGTATGAATGTGGACAAGTCATTCATTTCTCTGTACCTCACTCTTCCTTTCTTCCCCGAGTATCCATCTTGTCCATATAGACTGCAAACTCTTTGGGGATGGGCATATCTCTTGCTTTGTGCATGTACAGCTCCTCGCACAATGGGACCCTGAGTGGGACATAAGGTGTCACCATAATCTAAAGCAGACAACTAAATATTAACAAATTTTATAAATGCTTGTATACAAATGCTAGAAGTCTAAATACTAAGATGGCTGAATTTGAGTGTTTGCTATTAAATGAGGATATTGATATCATAGGCATCACAGAAAGTTGGTTGAATGAGGATAATCCCTGGGACATGGTAATACCAGGGTACAAAATATATAAGAATGACAGAGTAGGTTGTGCTAGTGGAGGAGTGGAAATATTATGAAAGAAAGCATAGAGTCAAATTATAGTAAAACTCTTAAATGAATCAAACTGTAACATAGAATCTCTAGATAGATAGAGATATTCCACGATAGAAATTCCATGCTTGAATAATAACACTGTAGAGTAGGAATATACTACTGACTATAAGAACATAAGAATGGCCATGCTGGGTCAGACCAAAGGTCCATGTAGCCCAGTATTCTGTCTTCCGACAGTGACCAATGCCAGGTGCCCCAGAGGGAAAGAACAGAACAGGTTATCATTAAGTAGGGTGACCAGATTCCCGATTTTATAGGGATAGTCCCGATTTCTGGGTCTTTTTCTTACATAGGCTCCTATTACTCCCCACTCCCTGTCCCGATTTTTCACACTTGCTGTCTGTTCACCCTATCATCAAGTGATCCATCCCCTGTCACCCATTCTCAGCTTCTGGCAAACAGAGGCTAGGGACACCATTCCTGCCCATCCTGGATAATAACCACTGATGGACCTATCCTCCATGAACTTATCTAGTTTTTTTTTAATCCTGTTACAGTCTTCTCCTTCACAACATCCTCTGGGAAGGCATTCCACAGTTTGACTGTGCTTTGTGTGAAAAACCTGACCAGGATGATGACAGCGATAGTGGAATACCCCAGGCAGATTAGAGAGGCTACAAAAATGGAAAACTCTATAATAAGGGGGGATTTCAACTATCTCCATATTGACTGTTTATATGTCATCTCAGGATGGGATGAAGACATAAAATTTATAGGCACCATAAGTGACTACTTCTTGGAAATCACAAGGGGAAAGGCAATTCTTGATTTCATCCTAAGTGGTGCAAGAGGTTAATATAGTTAAACCACTAGTAATAACAACCATAATGTAATTAAATTTAATGTCCTTGTAGGGGGTGAAATACCAAAGAAACCTACCACAAGAGCATTTTAACTTCATAAAGGAAAACTACACAAAACTGAGGAAGTATCTAGTTAAACAGAAATTGAAAGGAACAGTAACAAGAGTGAAATGCCTGCAAGCTGCATGGAAACGTTAAAAAAACATAATAGAGACTCAAACTAAATGTATAACGTAAATAATAAACACATAAATAATAAACAGTAAGAGGATCAAAAATGACACTATGGCTAAACAACAGAGTAAAAGAGGCAGTTAGGGGCAAATAGACATCATTTAAAAATTGGAAGTCAAAGCCTACTGAGGAGAATAGAAAGGAGCATAAACTGTGGGAAGTTAAAAGTAAAAGCATAATTAGGCAGGCCAAAAAAGAATTTGAAGAGCAACTCACAAAAGACACAAAAAACTAACAGCATTTTTAAAAGTACATCAGAATCAGGAAGCCGCCCAAACAATCAGTGGGGCCACTGGATGATCAAGCTGCTAAAGGAGCACTCAAGGAAGACCAGGCTGCTGTGACGAAGCGAGATGAATTCTTGCAATTGGGCTTCACTGCAGAGGATATAAAGGAGAATCCCCCACCTGAGCCATTCTTTTTAGGTGACAAATGTGAGGAACTGTTCCAAATTGAGGTGTCAGTAGAGAAAGTTGTGGAACAATCTGATAAAATTAAACAGTAATAGGTCAGCAGGACCAGATGACATTCACCCAAGAGTTCTGAATGAACTCAAATATGAAATTGCAGAGCTGTGGCATTTTACCTGTCACTTAAATCAGCCTCTATACCAGATGACTGGAGGATAGCTAATGTAACACTGATTTTTTAAAAAGGCTTCAGAGGTGATCTTGACAATTACAGGCTGGTAACACCAACCTCAGTACTAGGAAAAATATTTGAAATTATAGTAAAGAACAGAATTATCAGACACATAGATGAACATGATATGTCGGGGAACAGTCAACATGGCTTTTGTAAAGGGAAATCATGCCTCACCAATCTAGTAGAATTCCTTGAGGGGGGTCAACAAACATGTGGACAAGGGTGATCCAGTGGATATAGTCTACCCTTAGATTTTAGAAAACTTTTGACAAGGTCCCTCACCAAAGGCTCTGAAGCAAAGTCAGCTGTCATTGGATAAGAAGGAAGGTCCTCTCATGGATCAATAGATGATTAGAAAATAGGAAACAAAGGGTAGAAATAAATGGTTAATTTTCAAAGTGGAGAAAGGTAAATAGCAGAGTTCCCTGGGATCTTTACTGGGACCTGTGCTGTTCAACATATTCAAAAATGATCTGGAATAAGGGGCAAAGAGTCACAACGGCTCTCACAAAACTGGGTGACTGGGCACCAAAATGGCAGATAAAATTCAATGTTGATAATTACAAAGTATTGTAGTATCTGCCCACCTGACAATCTGAAGATTGAAGATCTCCCCTCCCTGAACTTTTGGGTGCTGGTCTAAACCAAACCTATGAACCTGTTCCAGTTTCTCCTCTATTATCCTTCCCTTTGAATTTACTCTGCACCTCTCCCATCACATATTTGTATAACTTCCTAACGCTGAGTCAAATACGAGGGTAGGCAGCTACTACCATCAGTCCCACATGACTTCATCAGGAATACCACTTTTGGCTATCTGTAGATGTCAATCATAAAACAAACATGACTTCGACAGGAGCAGAAATCTAGCTGCCCTATGCTAGGGGCTCAGTCTTGATAACACTTAATCGATGACCATACATAGGACATATAAATGTTACTCGACTTGCCCGAAGATGGATTATTCAAATGAGTGAAGATTTGCAAGATCAGATGAAATGTTGCTGGTGAATGGTATCTAGCAGCCTGATCCAGCTCCCCTGAAATGAGCAGCTAGATTGTCTAGAAGGATGGCTTCCTGGGTAGGGCACTTAGGAGACCAGTGTTCAAATCCCTGCTTTCTGAATGGCCTTGGTCAAATCACTTCGTTGCTCTGTGCATTGGTTCCCAGCCTGTAAAATAGGGATAATAATTGGCACTGCCCTCCCTGAGAAGGGTCTGGCGAGGATAAATAGATTAAAGATTGGTGAGGTGCTGAGCTACTATGATGAGGGGGCATGTAAGTACTTTAACTAGATCAATGACATCAAGAACAGTTGCCTTTTGAGAGAGCGACACATGATTCTGTTGATCACATTGTGACAAATCCTGCAGTCCTTGCTCCTCTGGGCAGGAGTTTTGCCTCTCCAGGAACTTCCTTTAAACAGTGTCTGTTTTTATTTTAGCACCTAGACAACTTCTTTTAACTAATGGCAATGAACCTCCAAGGCAAGAAAATTTAGATGTATGGATTTTGGCTGTGCTTTAAAGCCTGCCATAAATATTCCCCTCTTCCATCCCCCCAAAAATCTACAGACCTTTCTGCATATTTTACAACATAATCTAATAGAGAAATAATCCAAGGTGGCACCTGCTAAAAAATACTTAGGTTATTGAAATATGAGTGTAATATAGACGAGATAGCTGTGCTACCTAGCTCCTGGTTTGTGAAAAAAAATATTAGAAAGAATCATTAGCTTTAAAGGTATTATTGCAAAGGGTGGGGAGAGAGAGCTGATTTAAAAAAAACCCAACAACAAATTCAACTTGACTTTCTCTTTTTCCTACAAGGAAAAAAAAAGAATTTTTCATAAACATTTTCCCCTCTGGCTGGAATATTAGGACAGTATATTAAATTCCTCCCCCCAAAAGGAGGACCTAGAAACATTTACATAATAATGTCCCCACTGTGCTTTTGACAGATGGCTTTCATCGACGCAGACATACTGTTAGGGTCTTAGCAATAGATTAAAGAAACAACAACAATACAGCGTAACATAATAAAAGTGTATTGTAATGGACATCATAACTTGTGGCCAAGTTTAAATTTCCAGTTGGTGTATGAAAGTCGCATCCCATTAGACAAAATAGATGTCATGCTGCAAAGCATTAAAGATGAGTTGACTGAGCCATTTATTTTTACTTTATATTTTATTCTATTCTGCTAGACTCTATTTATGCAATATTTGAAAAAAAAAAACCATGATCTCACACTGTACTACAAGATTCTTATCGGCACCTAGAGATCCTATATGAGCGCTGCAGAAGAATAAGATATTATTATTTTCAGTGCCAGGGGCTGTACAATCACACAGAGAGAGACAGTCCTTGCTCCATCAAGTTTACAATCCAAGTAGGCAGAATAGATAAAGGGTGGGAGGGGAAACAAAGGGGAAATGAGTTGGCCAAGGTGAGATAGCAGATCAGTGGCACAGGTAAGAATAGAACATAGATCCCCAAATCCCCATCCAGCTCCCTAACCGTCTGGAATGCAAGTCTTGGTATATAATGACAGCCTCCCACAATCACTGCAGAGTAAAGAGATCTGAGTGTGATTGTTTTTACCTGTCTCCCTCTATTCCTAGGCTGCAGCGAATGTGCACCTCTCTCCAGTCATGACTTGGTGCAGCTCCATGATAAAAGACATCCGCAAACTATATTGACTGGTTTTCTTTGGCTGTCTCTCAGTTTTGAGAGTTTCACTGACCCAAGTGCTACTGTCGGTTTAACATCAAGTTTTGGGAGCTTTCTCATGTCCGTTAGTCCCACTGGCTGTCCAGACACTTTGAGTGGAGCGGTAAAGACTGAGCTTATCAACTGCAGTCTCCTTGGATGCTGGACTCTCTCCAATGGGACAATAATGGTCTCTTCAGGAGGAGATTTTAAGCTCTGTATAGAAATGGCATTCGGCTAGGTTGTGTTAGGCAAAAGGTACAAAGGGCTGGGTGATACGATGATTCAGGAGATACCAACCATGTCTGTGATACTATCCTTTCCCCAGCAACAGACTCTCATGTGGTGGCTGAGTTGTGTGATGACTCCAGTTGACATGGCATGGACCCAATGGGGCTCACTCTTCCTCAGAGGTGCTTGTACTGCCCTATTCAGCCTGAATACAAACCCTAACAACTGCTCGTGCAAAGCACTGAAGGAGGAAGTTTCTTGGAGAAAGGAGACAAAGGGAAAGGCAAACATATCAAGCAGCTTACGGAGCACATCAGACAGATAGTCCAACACCTCCCATATCCCCGGTCAGGCATTACTCACGGTTCACTTGGCATGTGCTCATGGTACTAGACTCTCACATGGTGCTAGATGCTGTGCAAACACATGGTGAAATGATGGTCCAAATTGCTTACAATCTAAATAGGGAGGACAGCCCAGGGGTGAGAGAGGAAGGAAGTACAGTATTGTTATCCCCACTTTACAGATAGGGAACTGCTGTACAGATTAAGCAACTGTCCCAAGCTTGCACATGGTGTCCAAGGCTACATCCACCTGGGCGACTGGACATGGGTCCATGCATGTGGTTGTGCCACAAACCCCTGACTGTCCACATTAAATCCCAGAAACACAGGTTTCAAGGTGTGTATGGGGGAAGAAGGCTAGCACGCCTGAGGGTTGTGTGTATCAACATGCCTCGGGCAGTGGCATGGCCCCCTACCCATGCCAGTTTGTACAGTGGATGGGGCTAAATGGCATGTACCAGGTCCCGAGTTCAACAGTCCTCCAGCCCCATCCCCCCAACACACTGATCCTTTCCTGTCTGACCTTTACTCAAATCTCTAAAAGGTCCCAGTCTTCACCGGTAGCAGCGAGCTGCACTGACCCCGTTAGAACAGTTTTGCACTGCCCTCTTTTCACAGGCACACATGAACATGGAACATGGTCTGAGGGCTGCCGTGGGTGCTTACCAGTGTGTGGTTGGAGTACACTGGCCTCTACAACTTCTGTCACAGCATCAGGTGTAAGTTCCTGTACCGAGTAGTTTTGGGGAGGATGGCACAGGCAGACATTCACTGAACTCCGGCCCAGTGGTGGGAAGGGATAAAGCACCTCAAGCTCTGGTACCAGAAGGCAAAAGACTCCAGCTGCAGGAGGAATCCTTCAGGAAGAATCAAAGATCTGGACTGCATAAGAACATAAAGACAGCCATACTGGGTCAGACCAAAGGTCGATCTAGCCCAGATACTGTCTTCCAACAATGCCCAATGCCAGGTGCCCCACAGGAAATGAACAGAACTGGTCATCATCAAGTGATCCACCCCAGTTGCCCATTCCCAATGATCTCCAGGGCTTCCAGTACTTTCCTGAGGTAACTCATGACCTGCTCCTCAAGCCTACTGGTCTCCTTATCTGACAGGCTGGTGATGAAGGCCAAGGCAGAGAGGGAGTGGGGAACATGGATGAGGTGGCCCTGGTAGACCCAGAGGAAGAGAAGCAAGTTATCCTGCACAGCTACCCAGAGGAGTCAACTCTGCAAGCCCCTTCTTGATGACCCTGAGACTCAGCAGGAACCAGGACCTGAGGCTGCTAAATTAATCCCCACCTTCCCTGCTAATGTCCCCTCCCTCTTTCTCCAGGGCTAAATGCAGTACTGAAATGGGGGAAGGGATAGCTCAGTGGTTCGAGCATTGGCCTGCTAAACCCAGAGTTGTGAGTTCAGTCCTTGAGGGGGCCATTTAGGGATCTGGAGCAAAAATCTGTCAGGGGATTGGTCCTGCTTTGAGCAGGGGGTTGGACTAGGTGACCTCCTGAGGTCCCTTCCAAACCTGATATTCTATGATTAAGGCCATCCTCCCCTCACTCAAATGGTCTTTGTGAAAGAATGAGGAGCCTTAGGCTGACCCATCACTCTGGAAAATTGGTCAGTGACTCCACATGGGGCAAATGAGGGAGATAATTGGTCAAAGATTAACCAGGTGGCTCAGCTCTTAAGCTGGGGATTGCTAGAAGAGAGACAGGCAGAGGAAGAGAAGAGAGGGGTAGGCTGGAAGGAAGGGCCAGACAAACCCAATGTCTCAGGGATATGAAATCTCTCACCTTGTGACTAGGGAGAATGTCAGAACCTTGAGCTCTGGGGAACTTGTTCTGTGTTAGTCACACTGTAAATAAAACACTAGGTGTTGAACTTGCCAGGAGTGCTGTGTGAGGACTGCTTGCAGAAAGAAATCCTGGGTGAGGGAACCCCTCCCTGTGACAAGTGGGGGCTTGTCCAGGGGCTTCCACTCTCTGGTGTAGGAGAAGGGTTGGAGACAAGAGACAACACGAAAGCATGGTGGACGGGACAGCATGGAGGCACTCATGTGATGGATAGTGGAATAACAGGAGTTACAGAAAACCCTCCAAGATTTCCAACAGATCCAGGGACAAGAAAGACGATACTTGTTATCTTGGCAAGCTGGACATCAACAGAGCCCGCAGCAATTTATTATAGGCGACAGAAACTACAGAAGAGATTTTCAGTGAACTATCATATTTCCCTTGAGTCTGTGTTTGATGGCCAACAGGCTGACAGCAAGGGCGGGGGTGGAAAGGTCTGGTTTGGGGACAAGACATTTGTATTAGATTAATGCGTCTGCAAAGTTACAGTTGCTTGCTACTCCTTTCAGGATCACAAACTTTCAGTACAGTACCTCCACCGGCCCACCTTTATAAACGGGAGCTGTGCGGAAGGTGTGGGAAAGGGGTAATATCAGGGCCGGTTATGTACAGGAAGAAGGGCCTTTGCTTCTCAAGCATTCCCTGTCCCAGAAGTCTAGGATCTCGCTACTCGAAGCCATGCTGCAGAAGCCAGGAGAAAAGGGAGTGAGTGGTGGATCTGTTCTGGAACCTATGCAAATCAAAGTGGGTGGGTTTTTTTGCATTTGGGAGGCAAATGGTTTGGGGTCTTGATCTTAAAGTTAATGGAAAAAAGTACAGTTGCTATGTGACTCTCTTCCCCTGTTCCTTTCTTTGCCCTTCATTGGATGAAGGGGCCAGAATTTTCCTGATTCTGCAGGGGCTGGTTTGGGGACTGGTGGCTATTTACAATGGTTTTCTTCTCCCATTCCATGCAGGTCCCATGCACTGACTTAGGATATAGCCCATTTCCATTTGGATTGCCTCCCCTTCTCATAAACATGTGTCTGCAAATTTCTAATGCAGCAGAAACTCCAGCTGGTTCTTAAGGCTCTTGGCAGCAAAAATGTGCTTGGTCCTCCTCCACAGTTCACCAAACCCTCCCTCCAGTGATATGTAGAGGGTGACAAGCAACATAAATATCTCTCTGGCACTGATTGCCAGATTCCCCACCACAGGAATGGAAAGTCACTTCCCATTTCCAGTCTAGTACTTTCAAAACTGCTATGTTCTTCAACTGATGGCCTGCCTTTAAAAGAAGACATTGGGAACTGTTAGCATTGCCTCTCAAATAAATGCACCCTCCAGCCCAATCACACACTTAAACATAATTAAATATATATATATATATATCATGCTACCTATCCCCCACCGCCCGCTGTGCACTCTGGGACTGTGGTGGGCCCACTGTGCACTCCTGACTGACTCCCTTCTTTGTCCCTGCTTTCCCCTTGACCCTGCTTGCCCCCCTGCACCTCTGCTTGCTGGGAGCCAATCAAAAAATGAAGCAACAAGCCAGAAGCCAAACAAGCAACAAGCTACAAGCCAAAAACTAGCCAACAAGCAACTCACAAGCCAAGTAAGCCAATAACAAGCCCAATTTCTGCTTTTTTTCATGGGTTTGTCATGTCTGAATTCCAGGTTTCCAAGACACTGTGATCCCAGCTCATTGTGCAGGTTCTCCTGTCTAGAAGTGGCAACCCACCCATGGACATACAGTCACAACATTGGCAGTCTTCTGCATCTCTGGGTCATGGTGAGGCAGTGGAACAGCCATCATCACGGTCATTAATCTTCAGCTTGTGAGTCAAGTCCAAATCTATTCACCCAAGCTTCTCACCGGTTGCGTACTGCAACACACAAACACATTGTCAGTCACTCGTTCCATTTCTTCCACCAAGTTGGGAGGGAGAGAGGGATGAGCGAGAATTGACATCGATAAATGCGTGAAGGTGGCGGCCAGTACTAACAAAACACAGCAAGGTGGTTCCAAGAGTGTCTTCTGTGATGCACAGAACCCTTGCACACCAGCCCTGAAATGCTAACGCCAAACACATGTACCAAAAAGTGGCAGTGCGGATGCATTTAAACCCATACATACAGCTTGTATCCGTGTCCAGCACAGCATATGTGACACTTAGAATGAGTATGGGGTACTTGAATGTGCATATACATGGGTAAGTACCAGAACAGGTTACATCTACATTGGTGCACATAAGGCAGAGCTAGGAAGATAATCCAGATCTCCTGAGACTTACTCCAGTGCCTAAACTACAAGATTATCCTTCCTTTTCCCCAAGCCTCTGAAATCTCAAAAATTGTCTTGAAACTTTAGCAGATCAGCTTTTATCATTATGCTGGCATTTGCGCTTGCAGTTCTATCTGTAACACAGAAGTAGAAAGCATATAGCTACATGCTTTATTCAAACAAGTTATTGGGCTCAATATAGAGATAACTGGTTGAAATTCTCTGGCCTGTGTTATACGGGAGGTCAGACTAGATGATCTAATGGTCCTTTTGGGCCTCAAAATCTATGAATCTGTGAGTTTATTAACATTTCAGAACCTTACACAATTTGAGTCACATTCCATTCTAGAGAGGTACAGTGATTCCAGGAAGATCTTATTTTCTGAAAACCTGTTTGCTGCCCTTACCCTTGAGACAAACAGAAAATAGTGTTTCCAGATGGCTATAGATAATCCTGTACTAATTTTTGAGTGCAAATACATACAAACAACAATCTTTTTTAAAAAAAAAACTCTGTGCAGAACACATAGTACATGAATTGCAGATACAGAAGAAATGTTTACTTTTAAGCAAACTTCTTCCCTATTAATTCTCATCGCCTCTAGAGACACCTGATTTTAATTTCTTATTCTTAAACATTTTTTTTTCCTGGTTGCAATCATGTTCCAGCCTCAGATTACCAAGAGAATTGGGGAAAACACAAACACCATGTTTTAAGCATTGTAGAAGGAGAATCAACTTTCGTTTAGGTAAGAATCGACCCAAGGCTTTCACCAAAATCTGGAAATAAGACGGATTTTAACGATGGGCTCCCAATGTCCCACAAGAACGGTGTACCTTAGACAAATCCAGTAGAGGTGTGTGCTCTGACAGAAAGAAGGGAAAGGGACTGGAATCTAGGCCTTTGATTTCCCACTTGAACAAAAAAATTATTCAGGGCCATGGCTAAGGAAAGAAGCAAAACCCCTGGGAAAACAGACTTCCTTGAATTGCATTTGCTGAAAAATATTTATAATTTTTTCCTGGATAATATACTCAGATTCCCAGTTAATGTAAATCGGGCCAGCTCTATTGACTTTAGTGGAGCTTCTTCAATGCACACGAGTGGAAAATCTAGCCTAGTGAGTCAGTAGCACATTAGTGTAGCCCAGGGTTTACATTGTATATATTGTAGCCTGATCTATAGATTATGTATTAATTGCATTAATTACTTAAGAATTCCCAGTTATCACTTTGAGGGTTGACAGGTTCTTGTCCAAAGATTGGATCCAGTATTATTCAAATTATTATATACTGGAGAACCCCAGAGCTGCAACACACACACTATAGGAACACTTCTATATTTACAAATAATTTAATACATTGAACCCAGTGACAAACACTCCAAATCAGTAAGGTAAGTAGAGATGCTACAGAACAGACATCGGAACATAGAATCGTAGAACTGGAAGGGACCTCGAGAGGTCATCTAGTCCAGGCCTCTGCACTCAAGGCAGGACTAAGTATTATCTAGACCAGGGGTCCCCAACCCCCAGTCCGCGGCCCGGTACCGGGCCGCGGCCTCTTAGAAACTGGGCCGCGAACCGACCCAGTGGACCTCCCGCAGGCGTGCCTGCGGGAGGTCTACCCGAGCCGCGGGACGAGCGCTCCCTCCGCAGTCATGCCTGCGGGAGGTCCGCTGCTCCCGGGGCTCCGGTGGACCTCCCACAGGCATGACTGCGGACGGTTCGCTGGTCGCGCGGCTCAGCTGGACCACCCGCAGGCGTGCCTGCGGGAGGTCCACCGGCTCCGGTTGAGCTGCCGCAGGCGTGCCTGCGGGCGGTCCAGCTGAGCCGCGCGACCAGCGAACCGTCCGCAGTCATGCCTGCGGCAGCTCAACCGGAGCCGGTGGACCTCCCGCAGGCACGCCTGCGGGCGGTCCAGCTGAGCCGCGGGACGAGCGCTCCCGACCGGTCCCTGGTCCTGAAAAGGTTGGGGACCCCTGATCTAGACCATCCCTGACAGGTGTTTGTCCAACTTCTTCTTTAAAATCTCCAATGATGGAGATTCTACAACCTCCCTAGGCAATTTATTCCAGTGCTTAACCACTCTGACAGTTAGGAAGTTTTCCTAATGTCCAACTTAAACTGCCCTTGCTGCAACTTAAGCCCATTGTTTCTTGTCCTATCCTCAGAGGTCAAGAAGAACAATTTTTCTTCCTTCTCCTTGTAACAACCTTTTATGTACTTGAACATCCATATACTCACGTCATCCCTTGCAGAACAACCTGAAATGTTAGCCACCATCTTCCTCATAACCATTACCTTCCCCATCATCGCTAGTGGCCAACGTTCTGGCACCTCCCCAGGGCTACAGCTCTCCCCTCCTGCCCATAGGCTGGGATGCCACTTTTATAATATGTTACGCTGATGCCACTATGTCTGATGAATAGTCAAGAGGGGTTTCTCCCCTCTTCCTTATTTGCATTTCCTCACTACTTCCTCCTTACTAATGTTGAGTGTCCTGCTCTTATAAGTTAGTATATCAATGATCTCAACTTATTATCATCTATGTCAATTTGTTGCCATGGCCCTCTGGTGGTTGAATTCATGTTCCCGTGGCCAAAAATTCCCCTTAAACACTCTATTTTCTGCTTCCCAATACTTGAGGTTTCTGTTGGGCTATTTATCTGTGCCAAAATTCATAGGCCTCCAGCTTTATGCTAACTTGCTGAAGCTAATGTCTTATAGGATATAGGCTCGTAGGTTCCTTGCATTACTGCTGAATACAAGAAAGGCAGAATATAATGCAAAGCAGTGAATACAATCATGCCAAACCAACCTTGTTGCCTTCTTTGACAGGGTTACTGGCCTAGTGAATAGGGGAGAAGATGTAGATGTGATAGATCCTGATTTTAATAAAGATTTTGACACAGTCCCACATGTCATTCTCATACTCAAACTAGGGAATTGTGGTCTAGATGCAATTACTATAAATTGGGTGGGTGCACAACTTGTTGTGAAACCATACTCAAAGAAGAGCTATCAAGGATTCACTAAACAAGCCAAGCTCTTTGAGTCTCCTCTCATAAGGTGGGTTTTCCATTCCTGGCATTATTGTAGTAGCTCTTCTATGCACCTCTTCCACCAAGACCTTCTCGCTGCCTCAGTTTCCTCATTTGTAAAATGGGGATAATAGTACTCACTGGCCTCAGAGGGGTGTTGTGAGGATAAATACATCAAAGACTATGAGGCACTATTATGCTGAGGGCCATATAAGTATTATACATTCATAGATAATCCTTCCATTGGGCTCTGCTGAAAGTGCCTCTTGAAATTATAGCAGCACCTTGGGACGTCCCACTTATTTATACACCCACGTACATTGACGGCCCAGTGAGACACAACAAAACTCCAGAGCATGGAAGCTCCCAGGCCAGGTCAGCAGTTCTGCATAGAGGCAAGCGTCCAGATGTTATGATCCCATGCTGAAAGCTGGGCAATGAATCCCTGGGAAGCCCCAGGGTACATAAGTGAGACTCAGCAGACTAAAAGATCCCACTGGCATTGGAGAGGTGAGGTAGGTTTCCCAAATGCCCTTAAATAGGACCATTAGTAGAAGGGACCCCTGAAGAGAAGACAGACTGTTAGAGGAAAAGAAGGGGAAACAACCTAAAGAGAAGACGGGTCAGAAGAGAGAAGCAGGGGGTGGGCATGAATGTTCAGATAAGAATCTGATTGCTTATTGCTTGACAACTTCTGGAGGCAGAGCCTTGAAAGGCCAGCCTGCCGCTGACAGCATGTCCAGATATAGCATGAGCCCCTGCTAGGGATATTTACTGGGCTGGTGCTATTCATCCCTCACTTTCATGAGCACTGAAGTTCACTCACCATTCTTTAAAATATCATTCCTAATGTTTAATTACGATAAGATGATCAGCTCTTTGTTTTGCATCTAAGCATTGCTAATGAAGATGACAGAGCCAGAGGAATACAAAACAGGCCTCGTATCGGTACACCAGATAGACATTTCCAGTGCAGAGTCATTATTATTCATATTACAGTAGTGACTAGATGCCTCAGCTGAGATTGGGGGCCCACAGGAGCTTCTGGGTTCTAAGCACATTCAAAAATCTGGCCCAATGGGTTCCCTGTCCTGACTGAGGCTTTTTGGGCAATAACAGAACAGAACTATTACATAAAAACACAACATTATAAATAAAACTATTTTTGAATGGCACGGTCATTCTTTCCCCTTAAATAATAGGATGCTGGAAAGATTCCTTATTGCCAGCTATCAAATCTTGACTTCATTCATTCATTTCAATCTATTTTTTTTATAAAAAGATACAGCAGCTAGGAAAACTATTAGTGATCAAGGCAATTCTGTTAAACAAATTGCCTTATTACAGAGGTTTCATGCGTAGTCTTACAGGAGAAGAATTGTGCTCTGGGGTCTGCCAGTTTTACAGAGGGTGCTTTGCCTGTTATTTGGCTCAGAATTACTTTACAGTCCATATTCTTGTTATTGACAAATATAAACCAGAGATGGATCAGCACCAAGATCCCAGAGCTAAAGGCACCTATGGAAGTGCACTGTGGCAAAGGAAGAAGAAAAGAAAACACAACAGGCGCTAAGAATATTCACGGCAGCTAGAAAAGAAAGAGAGCAGAAGTCAGGTGCAAAATGGCACTTTAGGGTTTCAACCGTGTGTCTCTGTGAGATTTAAAGGGCCAGCTAACAGAAAGGCATGCTGGGAAAAAAATTCCTATAAGAGGGTAGATCCCTTTCTATACACATACACAGGACATATGCTAGGGATGTTGCTTATTGCACTACTGGAAGGCACTGAGATACTACAATGATGAGCATGGTATTAGAACCTATGCAGGATAGCTGAGACAGGTTAACAGATACAACCTAGTCTACAGAGAAAGTGTAGCAGTACTAATAGCTGTTCCTGTGTGGGACATGCCACCACTATTTCACCATATTAAGGCTTCTAAGCTCTTTAGCTCTGGCCCATTATTACTATTTGTAGACTTAGACTGTATGCAAGCATTCTCATGAGAAAGGGCAGGATATCTGCTAGAGATGAGTGAACCCGAACTAGTTTTACTCAGTGTCAATGCTATCTAGCCAGTTGAATAGTCCTTTGATTTTCAATTAATTTTACCTGAGTAATAGTTTACTTGGAGACAGGTTTCAGCGGTAGCCTAATCTGATGGTATCTAGTTTGCAAATTAATTCCAGTTCTGCAGATTCACGTTGGAGTCTGTTTTTAAAGTTTTTTTGTTGAAGAATTGCCACTTTGAGGTCTGTTATTGAGGGACCAGAGAGACTGAAGTGTTCTCCTACTAGTTTTTGAATGTTATAATTCTTGATGTCTGATTTGTTTCCATTTATTCTTTTGCATAGAGACTGTCCAGTTTGGCCAATGTACATGGCAGAGGGGCATTGCTGGCACATGATGGCATATATCACATTGGTAGATGTGCAGGTGAATGAGCCCTGGACTGTGTGGCTGATGTGTTTAGGTACTATGATTATGTCCCTTGAATAGATATGTGGATAGAGTTGGCACCGGGGTTTGTAGAAGGGTTTGGTTCTTGGGTTAGTGTTTTTGTTGTGTGGTGTGTAGTTGCTGGTGAGTATTTGCTTCAGGTTAGGAGGCTGTCTGTAAGCTAGGACTGGCCTGTCTCTCAAGGTATGTGAGAGAGAGGGATCATCCTTCAGGATAGGTTGTAGATCCTTGATGATGCGCTGGAGAGGTTTTAGTTGGGGGCTGTAGGTGATGGCTAGTGATGTCTGTTACTTTCTTTGTTGGGCCTGTCCTGTAGTAGGTGACTTCTGGGTACCCATCTCGCTCTGTCAATCTGTTTCTTCAATTCACCAGGTGGGTATTGCAGTTTTAAGAATGCTTGATAGAGATTCTGTAGATGTTTGTCTCTGTCTGAGGGATCAGAGCAAATGCGGTTGTATCTTAGAGCTTGGTTGTAGACAATGGATTGTATATTAGCCACACCATCTGGGGCTCATCCACCTGCACATCTACCAAAGTGACATATGCCATCATGTACCAGCAATGCCCTTTTGCCATGAACATTGGCCAAACTGGACAGTCTCTATGCAAAAGAAGAAATGGACGCAAATCTGACGTCAGGAATCATAACATTAAAAAACCAGTAGGAGAACACTTCAATCTCTCTGGTCACTCAATAACAGACCTCAAAGTGGCAATTCTTCAACAAAAAAATCTTCAGAAACAGACTCCAACGTGAATCTGCAGAACTGGAATTAATTTGCACACTAGATACCATCAGATTAGGCCTGAGTAAAGACTGGGAGTAGTTGGGTCATTACAAAACCTAAATTTAATTTCCTCAATACTAATTTCTCCCTACTGTTACTCACACCTTCTTGTCAACTGTCTGTAACAGGCCACTCTCTTACCATTTCAATAGTTATTTTTCCTCCCTTGGTATCCTGATGTTAATTGTTTCATCTCATTAGACTGACCTAACAATTGGTAAAGCAACCCCCATCCTTTCATGTATTTATACCTGCTCCTGTATCTTTTACTTCATACATCTGATGAAGTGGGTTCTAGTCCACGAAAGCTTATGCACAAATACATTTATTAGTCTCTAAAGTGACACAAGGACTCCTCGTTTAGTTTACTTGGAGGCATCAGCAAGCAAGATGATCCGGTTTGTACAATGGCTGGTCTTGTGCTGTCAAGAAAGAGAAGCAGAGCCCAAACTGAGAATTTAGAATCCTGGAAGAGAGAAGTCAAGAACTAAATAAGCCATCAAGAATTATCCCCCCTTTTCATTGCCTAGACATTGCTTGTCTAGGTCAAGCTGAGGCACATTGGTGGGGAAGCTTGTGCTGCTCCTCATGTTGTGGCTAACAAGCCATGCCAGGACTGTTAATTGAACACCATTCATGGATACTAAAGGAGATGGAGGAAGGATAGTGTTATGGTCAAGACAGTTGACTAGGGAGTATGGAGATTTGGATTGAATTCCTGGTGTGGCTATAGTCTTGTTGTGTGAGTCTGGGCAAGTCACTTCCTCACTCTATTCAACAGGGATAATTATATCTCCTGTGATGAGGCTGGGCTTACTGGTGGTGCCAGCTAGTGGCTGGGTCACTGGGTCCCAACTCTGCCCTGTCTCCGACAACCCTTCCCAACCGTCACTCTGACGCTGAGGTAGTGTGCCTTTCAGTATGTAGCGACTTGGTCCCCCAGCCAGATCAGCAATTGAGTGCATCCCAGTTCTGGGGGGAAAGAGTCCAACACAATATATAGAGTCCAGTGTCTCCATAAAAGAAAGATTCTTCAGCCCACCTCTGGGCCTTATGGTTGCACACCCTTGCATTAGGATTTACAATGTCTCTGTCCCGCCTCACTCTTATCTCCAGGGGAAGGGGCTTTGTGCCCCCTCTTAGGGGTTGAAGTTGGGAGGGGAGCTCAGTCCACCAGGCCCAACCCATGGCACTATGAGAGGCCGTGGTAGCAAACACTCCAGTGTACTTTGCGGCTTCTTTCCTGGGTCACTTCCTACCACTTACACTCCCAGTCCAAGACGTGGTCAAAACCTCGCAAATAATCTACCCAACGTTCGCATGAAGGGTTCCTTAGGGCTAAGAAAATACCCCTAGGTCCTGGAGTAGCTACTACTTGCAGACCTCTCCTCTTCAGCCAAGACTGCTGCTGTACCTTTACTCAGGAGCTCCCAAGATAGGTATCTCCTCCTATCCTGTCTGCTCCCCTTTTGAGCTGTCTGGCTCTCTTTAAGCTCCTCCGCTAGCTGCAGCAAGCTCTGTAAGTGTGGAAGGATGGAACTACATGGGACTAGAACTGTTCCTTAACCCTTCTGTCCCAGTGTGAGGTTTATGCACCCCACCACACTTCCCTAGCACAGAATATTTTCATGAACTTAAATGTCTGTGATATGCTCAGGTAAGAAGGTGATAGGCGATCTATAGACAGCACTAGAACTATGGAGGCAGTGTTTTCTAGTGGCTAGGGGACAGGACTGGGAGTCAGGAGACTTGGGTTTTGGTTCTTGTTCTGCCACTGACCTGCTATATAACCTTGAGCAAGCCACTTTACTTACCTGTGCCTCTATCTTGATTCTTCAGAGTGTAAGGTCTTCAGGATAAGGACTGTCTCTCACTATATGTATATACAGCACCTAGCACAATGGAGCCCGTATTGCATTTGGGGCCTCCTGGCACAACAGCAATACACATGGAAATCAGAAAATAAAGGCAACTTAAAAATAACCCAGTTTTAGATCTTTGGTGGAACACTGCAGACAGTTTCCCCCCACCCCCTGCCTTAATGAAAAATGACTCTAGATGTAATAACAACAAGGTGTTCTAATTAAATAGATTTGTTTACATCTTGTAGCATGAAAAACTAATTCTGTCTGATATACTGTATGAGCCTGCGCTATCTCTCTTCCACTTTGTGTAATATTACCCATTTTAAGTAGTATTTTATTTAAGAATATTTAACAGTGTCCTTGATTTAAGAAGCAAGTGGTTTAAAATACAAGGTATTTCTTTTTCAAAGTAGAGATTTGAGTTGTGTTGGGGAGGGGGAGGGAAGAGAAATCATAGGCAGTGCTATTTATCACAATATTTCCTCCCCTTTTTATTGTATAGCAAAGGTCCCTGGCTTTACTAGTCACGAGGACTCTGAAATACCCATAGCCTGTGGCTAGAACACATTTTTATTAAGTGAAGGTTAGAGTCAGGAGCAGTGAAATTGGTAGGAGGAGAAGCAGACTCAGTGTAATACAGTTACTTAGGTGATATCCTAACCCATAGCTAAGTGTAGTGTCAGCTCCAAAAGGCTTAAGAGGATAGAACTTCCACCTTGACTGCACTTTGCTCCACCTAGCCGAACAATTCCTTTGTGTGTCCCACTCAGAAGCATCATTAAAAGCACTATTATGGAAATGATGTGTAAGCATTACGGATAGTCTAGAGGGAAAAAAAAGATGCAAAAAATGAAAGCCACCAATTAATTGTATGTGTCATGCCATTTGCGTTGAACACCTTTTGTCCACAGCTTTCAAAGACCTTTAATATTTGCTATGCCACTCCAAAATAGGGATGTATTAGGAGCCCCATTTTACATAGGGGCCAGTATCGAGGTTCAGTCATTTACCCTTAATCACCCTGTGAGTCGAGTATAGAACCCAGGAACCCAATCCATCCCTTTATTGGAAACATGTCCATTCTGGTATTCAATACTGGGCCTAATTAACCAACTTCTGTCTAGCGAGCAAGCAAGAAACTTGCCAGTAAGTTAAAGAAATATGGACTGGATAAATGGACTATAAGGTGGATAGAAAGCTGATTAGATCGCTGGGCTCAACAGGTAGTGATCAGTGGCTCAATGTCTAGTTGGCAGCCGGTATCAAGTGGAGTGCCCAAAGGGACGGTTCTGGGGCCGATTTTGTTCAATATCTTCATTAACAATCTGGAGGATGGCGTGGATTGCAGTCTCAGCAAGTTTGCAGATGACACTAAACAGGGAGGAGTGGTAGATACGCTGGAAGGTAGGGATAGGATACAGACGGACCTAGACAAATTAGAGGATTGGGCCAAAAGAAATCTGATGAGGTTCAACAAGGACGAGTGCCGAGTCCTGCACTTTGGACAGAAGAATCCCATGAATTGCTACAGACTAGGGACCGAATAGCTGGGCAGCAGTTCTACAGAGAAGGACCTAGGGGATACAGTCGACGAGAAGCTGGATATGAGTCAACAGGGTGCCCTTCTTGCCAAGAAAGCTAATGGCATTTTGGGATGTACTAGTAGGAGCATTGCCAGCAGATCGAGGGACGTGATCATTCCCCTCTATTCAGCATTGGTGAGGCCTCATCTGGAGTACTGTGTCCAGTTTTGGGCCCCACACTACAAGAAGGATGTGGATAAATTGGAGAGAGTCCAGCGGAGGGCAACACAAATGATTAGGGGGCTGGAGCACATGATTTATGAGGACAAGCTGAGGGAACTGGGATTGTTTAGTGTGCAGAAGAGAAGAATGAGCGGGGATTTGATAGCTGCTTTCAACTTCATGACAGGGGGTTCCAAAGAGGATGGATCAAGACTGTTCTCAGTGGTACCAGATGACAGAACGAGGAATAATGGTCTCAAGTGGGGGAGGTTTAGGTTGGATATTAGGAAAAACTTTTTCACTAGGATGGTGGTGAAGCACTGGAATGGGTTACCTAGGGAGGAGGTGGAATTGCCTTCCTTTGAGGTTTTTAAGGTCAAGCTTGACAAAGCCCTGGCTGGGATGATTTAGTTGGGGATTGGTCCTGCTTTGAGCAGGGGGTTGGACTAGATGACCTCCTGAGGTCCCTGCCAACCCTAATATTCTATGATTCTATGATCTGTCATCCTCATCATTGTGGCATATAAGCCCCAAAATAAATGACTGTCGGAAGCTAGGCTATTGGTGTTTGTTGAATCAGGGTCATTGCAAGAAAAAATCCATTTGTGGAAGCCTTAAGGAGGGTGGTATCCCAGGCCCCGCTACAGGATCTCTATGCCACTGTAGCAGCAGAAGGGGTCCACAAAGGCCCCTTTGCTGGCCAGTAGAGAATTCCTCTGTCTTGCAGATACTGAGTACAGCTGCAATAGGCTACTTTGGGGCTTCCCTATAGCACATTGGTGGAGGAGGGATAGCTCAGTGGCTTGAGCATTGTTCTGCTAAGCCCAGGGTTGTGATTTCAATCCTGGAGGGGGCTATTTAGGGATCTGGGGCAAAAATCTGTCAGGGGTAGTACTTGATCCCTCTAGCGAAGGCAGGGAGCTGGACTTGCTGACCTTTCAAGGTCCTTTCCAGCTCTATGAGATAAGTATATCTCCATATATTAACCTGGGGTCCTGCAGACCATCTCTCAGAGTTCCAAAGGCATCTACACCTCCATTCAGAATTTTCTAGGGGTCTGCAAATGAAAAAAAGGTTGAAAACTGATAGCTAGAGAGATTCTCTGGTGATGCCGGCTGCTAAGCAGCCCATAGGCAGCTTTGGTGGGGTAGGTGAAGTAGTGCATCTTTTGGTCCCTTCCATCTAGCAGAGAAAGGCAGAACAAGAACCAAGGCACAATTTTTTTACGGTGAGGGTGATTAGCCATTGGAACAAACTAGCCGAGGAAGTGGTGGCTTCTCCAGCTCCTGCTTTCTTCGGGTCAAAACTGGATGCCTTTCTAGAAGATAGGCTTTAGCTACAGAAAGGCTATTGGTCTCAACACCCAGTAAGTGGGTGAAACTCTCAGGCTTGTGTGAGCTTGAGGCATAGGTCAGCTGACATTGCTTTTCCATTCAGAGACACGGGGGAAGCCAGACTCACTGCCTGGTTCCTGCTGTACTCTCAGGACCGTGAAAGTGTGACAGCCGCCATCTTGGCCAATGAGCAGGGAAAGAATTGGGGAACCTTCAGAACTAAAAGCACAAGCTGCAAAAATGCCACTGCTCTATAGTTGGGTGGTGCAACAACTGATCTCCTCTTCGGAGCGGCACAGAGTGGAGGGCCAGGAACACGCCATCACTAGTGGGTCACGAAAGCATGGGCCGACCCTTACCTGGGGTGCAATGAAATGTCACAACTGCAGCCATAGTAAATAGCATATTATTATGTAAAGTCATTCCTGTCTATAGCCACTGATAGCTACTCTAGCTTACAAAGATCCCAAAGCCTTTCTGCTCCAGGCATGATGGAATCACCCCATCCATCACTGAAATGCCTCTAGAGGGGGGAAGCTGTTTAACACCACAGAGTAAAACTGAAAAAGGGACAAGGGAAATATGGTATCAAACTGAAAGTGCAAAGTGTATATCAGAAGGGAGAATGTGCTGATCCAAGCTGGAATCTGGCCAGCATGCTGGGGTTAATCCCCCTGTGCCAATGAAAAGAATCATTAATGACCATAGGATGTTGCCTTTGAAATTTAGCACAACAGCATCACTCCTAGAGAAGTAGCCTGATACTGACTCAGAAGGGGAAGAAACACCTACTAAACCACTATTGTCACTTTTTATAGTTCCCTTGGTTTCCCAGCTAAGTCTCCCATCCATGCACAGATCCACTCTCACTCTACTTTGCATGTGTGTGAGAGCCACCATCTTTGCTGATACCAGGGGTCGAACCAGAGAGACTTATAAACACGTATTTGCACAGCTTAACCTGAATAGCCAGCTGCCAGGGCATGGATCAGACTAATTTCTTCTGTGGAGCAGGCCTGGGGGTAGAACTGTAGCACACACTGACCACTTATACATGCACTTAAAGAAAGGGGAGAGGCGTATTTTAAAATCTAAACAAAGAAAACCCTAACATCGCTTTTCTCTAGAAAAAAACATAAATTACCATTTTAAACGGCAATAATGTCATGTGACATATTTGCAAGAAATTTGCTTTTGGGGTTTTCATTTGTTTCACTAGAGGAAAAGGCAGTCCAGCAGCAGTCCCCAATCAAACAAATATATTTTGGGGCAGGGGAATGAAGCTAAGCAAAAGGAACTGGTGAAAATGTGTTTATCGGGAGCAAGTAGACCTGGATTCGGTTCCCACCAATTCCAGTACTCTATGCTGTGGAAGTTCTTATACTGCCCCCATCATGGGCGCATCTGAGCGTCCCCCAGCAGTGCATTCCACACCATGATTAACATATATCACAGGTGGTTTGCTAATCTGTATTGTCTATGTTGCCTATTTAGATTGTAAGTTTCTCAGAGCAGGGACTGTCTCTTGCTCTGTGTACATCTAGCACAGCTAAGCCCTTCAGTGCTGCAATAATACAAATAATGAAGCACATTTAACACACCAGGGTAAAGCAATGGGATCTGATCCTGAAAGCTGCTCAGCAGATAACCGTAGAACTGGAAGGGACCTCATGAGGTCACCTAGTCCAATCCCCCGCACTCAGAACAGGACTAAATTTAATCTAGACCAGTGGTTCTCAAACTAGGGCTGCTGCTTGTTCAGGGAAAGCTCCTGGCAGTCCAGGACGGTTTGTTTACCTGCCGCATCCTCAGGAAGGGCGGCCAGCACGTCCCTCGGCCAACGAAGCTTCCTGCAGCCCCCCTTGGCCTGGAATGGTGAACCACGGCCAATGGGAACCGCAATCAGCCGAACCTGCAGACATGGCAGGTAAACAAACCGGCCTGGCCCGCCAGGGGATTTCCCTGAACGTGGCGGCCCTAGTTTGAGAACCACTGATCTAGACCATCACTGACAGGTGTTTGTTTGTCAAACCTGCTCTTAAAAATCTCCATTGATGGAGTTTCCACAGTGTCCATGGGCAATTGATTCCAGTATTTAACCACCCTGACAGTTAGGAAGTTTTTCCTAATGTCCAGCCTAAACTGCCCTTGTTGCAATTTAAGCCCATTGCTTCTAGTCTTATACTCAGAGGTGGAAAATAACTTTTTTCTCTCCTCCTTATAACAGCCTTCTATGTACTTGAAAACTGTGATCATGTCCCATCTCAGTCTTCTCTTCTCCAGATTGAACAAACCCAGTTTTTTCAATCTTCCATGGACTTTCTCCAATTTGTCTACATCTATCCTAAGTGTGGCTCCCAGAACTGGAAACAATACTCCACTTGAGGCCTAATCAGAATGGATTAGAGCAGAATTACTTCTTGTGTCTTGTTTACAACACTCCTGCTAATACAGCCCAGAATGATGTTTTCTTTTTTTGCAACAATGTTACACTGTTGACTCATATATAGACCCACTATGACCCCCAGATCCTCTCCTGCTGCACTCCTTCCTAGGCAGTCATTTCCCAGTTTGTACGTGTATAGCTGATTGTTCCTTCCTAAGTGTAGTACTTTGCATTTGTCCTTATTGAATTTGATCCTATTTTCTTCAGACCATTTCTCTGGATCATTCTGAATTTTAATCCTATCCTCCAAAGCACGTGCAACCCCTCCCTGCATGGTATCATCTGCAAACTTTATAAGTGTACTCTCTATATGCCATTATCTAAATTATTGATGAAGATATTGAACAGAGTCGGACCCAGAACTGCAGGACCTCTCTCAATATGCCCTTCCAGGTTGACTGAACCATTGATAACTATCTCTGGTAACAGTTTTCCAACCATTTGTGCACCCACTTTAGAGTAGCTCCATCTATGTTGTATTTACTTATAGTTTGTTTATGAGTTGGTCATGTGAGACAGTAAAAAAAGCCTTACTAAAGTCAAGGTATACCACATCAACAGCTTCCCCCTGGCCCTATCCACAAGGCTTGTTACCCTGTCAAATAAAACTATTACATTGGTTTGACACAATTTGTTCTTGACAAATCCATGTTGACTGTTACTTATCACCTTATTATCTTGTAGCTATTTGCAAATTCATTGCTTAATTATTTGCTCCATTATCTTTTCGGATACTGAAGTTAAGCTGACTGGTCTATAATTCCCTGGCTTGTCCTTATTTCCCTTTTTATAGATAGGCACTATATTTGCTCTTTTCGAATCCTCTGGAATTTCTCTCATCTTCCATGACTTTTTTTGAAAGCAATCACTAATGGCTCAGATTTCTGCTCAGTCAGCTCCTTGAGGATTCCAGGATGTATTTCATCCGGCCCTGGTGACTTGAAGACATCTAACTTGTCTAAGTAATTTTTAATTTGTTCTTTCCCTATTTTAGCCTCTGGTCTTACCTTATTTTCACTGGCATTCACTATGTTAGACGTCCAATCACCACCAACCTTTTCAGTGAAAACTGGCATTTAAAACTTCTGACATTTCCACATTTTCTGTTATTGTCCGTTCCCCGCATCCTCATTTTGTTACAGGCCTACTCTGTCCTTGGTCTTTCTTTTGTTTCTAACATATCTGTAGAATATTTTCTTGTTACCGTTTAAGTCTCTAGCTAGTTTAATCTCTTTTTTGTTCCTTGGCCTTTCTAATTTTGTCCCTACATACTTGTGTTAATTGTTTATATTCATCCTTTGTAATTTGACCTAGTTTCCACTTTTTGTAGGACTCTTTTTTGACTTTCAGGTCACTGAAGATCTCCTGGTTAAACCAGGGTGGTCTCTTGCCATACTTTCTATCTCTCCTACGCAGTGGGATAGTTTGGTCTTGTGGCCTTAATAATGTCTCTTTGAAAAACTGCCAACTCTCTTGAACTGTTCTTCCCTTTAGACTTGCTTCCCATGGGATCTTACCTACCAACTTCCTGCGTTTGCTAAAGTCTTCCTTCTGGAAATCCATTATCTTTATTGTGCTATTTTCCCTCCTACCATTCCTTAAAATCATGAACTCTTACCATTTCATGATCACTTTTACCTAAGCTGCCTTCCACTTTCAAATTCTCAGCCAGTTCCTCCTTATTTGTCAAAATCAAATTAAGAACAGGCTCTCCCCTAGTAGCTTTTGCCACCTTCTGAACTAAAAAATCATCTCCAATACATTCCAAGCACGTGTTGGATAATCTGTGCTCTGCTGTGTTATTTTCCCAACTGATATCAGGATAGTTGAAGTCCCCCATCACCACCAAGTCCTGTGATCTGGATGATTTTGATAGTTGTTTAAAAAAAGCCTCATCCACCTCTTCTTCCCGGTTAGGTGGTCTGTAGCATCACCCTTTTTAAAGCCCTTTTATCCTTACCCAGTCTGTCTCCCATTTACATGTTAACCTTGATCCAAGTTTATGCACTTTTAATATAGAAGGCAATACCTCCTCCATTTTCCCCTGCCTGTCCTTATTGAGAGAGCTGTACCCTTCTATACCAATATTCCAATCATGTGTACCCATAATGCCAACTATATCATAGTCTGTTTATTTACTAGCATTTCAATTCTTCCTCCTCATTCCCCACTTCTTGCACTCGCTCACTGACATCTAAGATATTGATTTGATTCCCCACCCCTCGCCTCTCCCTTATCCCTGCTATAACAGCCAATGCTCTGCTGAGACTCTGCCCTTCTCCCAGGTTTCCATGTTTTGCACTTACTTGTGGTATTTTGTCACCTGCCCCCTTCGAACTTAATTTAAAGCCCTCCTACTAGGTTAGCCAGTTTGTATCCAAATATGCTCTTCCTTTTCCTGAATAGTTGGACCCCATCTCTGTTTAGCAATCCTTCCTCCTGGAACAGCATCCAGTGATCGAGGAAGCCAAAGCCCTCCTGGCAACACCATCCTCACAGCCAGGCATTCATCTCCAGGATGCATCTATCTCTGCCTTGGCCCCTACCTTTGAAGAGAAGGATCATAGAGCACACCCGCAACTCCTTCACCCTTACTCCCAGAGCTCTGTAGTCACTTCTGATCAGCTTGGGGTCAGATCTTGAAGTGTCATTAGTGCCCACATGGATGAAGAGCATGGGGTAGTAATCAGAAGGCCGGATGATCCTCAACAGTCCTTTGATAACATCTGGTTATGGGCCCCTGGCAGGCAACATACCTCCTGGGATGCCATGTCAGGCCAACAGATGGGCTCCTCTGGCCCCCTCAGAAGAAAGTCACCAACCACTTCTACCCTACATTTGATCCTGAGAGTTGTGGCTGAGATCCTCCCAGCTTTGGGAATACAGAGCTTGTCTTCCTCCACCTGGGGTCCCTAGTTTGCCAGGGTAGGATAACGATTCTTCATCACTATGGTGGGTGGATTGGGAGTAGGGGTGGAGCACTACCTGCTGTCAGACATAATCAACAGCCATTGTCCTCCCTGTGACAGAGCCATATCCACCTCCCCCAGTGGCATGAAAGCAGTTCTTTCTAGCTGGACAGCTTCCTCAGCCTTGGACGTCTCCATGTGAATACTCTAGAGGAATTCCTCATGGGCATAAATGTTCCTCTGCCTATACACTTCCTCCTGTAGCTCTCCCACCTGCATCCTGAGAGATGCCACCAGCAGGCACCTTTCACACTGGATGGTACCCCCATCTCTGAGAGTGGGAAATGCAGGCCACAGTCTCTGCAAATCCACACCAGGATCTGGGTAGAGGCATCCATGGTCAGGTTCTTTGTCTGGATACAGGTGGAGGTGAGAGGAGCAGTGCTGGCACTGCCGATGCAGCCCTTCCTAACCATAGCAACTATATTATGACTCAGCATCTTGCAGGAATGCTGAGTGCTCAGCAACCTGCAGGAGAACACTCATTCTGTACTTTCCAATAGTTGCACAGCACCCTCGCAGGATCGTGCCTTAAGTTTGGGGTAACATCTGGGGCAACAGCTCCAGAGAAGAGTGATTTTCACCTTTTGGGTTCTTACAGCATGATAAAAAGCATTCCTCCGTGCTTTTGAATTAATTCCTCAAAAGTCCAGTACCTGCACACCCATTTGTTTCCTCATTGTTTTTATTAAACAAGAAAGGCGAGCTTTATTACTGCGCAAATGAAAGCATCACCAGAAGATAGATACTTCCTGGATTCTTATAAATCTCCAAGAGTTATGAGTCCGCCTAAGTCCCACAGAAATTAACATACTCTACAGCTTTCTTTCAGCAAATCACAGAGCCTGTGATACCCTGCATGGAGAAAAAAAAAAGTAGAACAGATCTGTACTGTGAGAAGGGGGGATGAAGTCAAAATCTGTGTGTGTGTGTGTGTGTTTATTCTCATATATAAATAGGGCCAAGTTCTGTTCTGACTTTTACCCAGTCTAGCCCTATTGTGTACAGTCCATGGAAGAATTTCACCTTATACAATTCAATGGTGCACCATGGAACACTAGCCACGATCAGATTAATAACTCAACATTATTTGAGACTGATCCCAGAAAATGTAAATAGTGTAGAAATGTACTTATATTTTAGTCTGATTTTTACTACACTGCACAATAAGAATATCCTTCCAAAGCTTTGGGCATCCCTATTATTTGTATTATGATAGTACCCAGATGTAAGCACCAAGCTGCGGGCAGTCAGGCCCAATGATTAGGGCCAGGAACCTGGCACCAGAGCTGGAGTCACAGTCGGGAGCCCAGCCAAAGGTCAGAGCTGGAAACAGAGTGAGGCGTCGAAGCCGGAGTCAGGATCAGAGGAAGGGCATAGGAACGGGGACCTGGAGCGAGGCAGGAAAGCAGGAACCGGGAACAGATCGGGATCTGGGGTAAGGACGATAGGAAGCGGGGTGGGAGGCTGGGCTCGCGTTAGACAAGTAAGCAGGATTCATAGTAGCAGCCAGACAGGCATTCATGTAGCTGCTCAGACAACTTCCTGTGTGGCTTAGGTAGTGCGTCACAGCCATATGGTGAGGCTGGATGTCTCCCCCATTGTGGGCAGGGCCCGTTGCAAGTTAGAGCTTTGCTAGCCTCCTTCTCCACTGATCTGGGTGAGCTGCCAGTCTGAGCAGTTCCTGGGCACCCCCGGTCTTGTGTTTGAGGCACATGATTCCTCCCAATGGAGGCCCCAGAAGACAGCAGGATTCTGTTGTGGAAGGCACAGTCAGAGAGCGTTTCTGCCCCCAAAGAACTTCCAGTCTTTGTCAGGTTTGCTTGCTTGTGAGGGGAAACAGCAGCATCGTTAGGTGAAGTGATTTGCCCAAGTTCATATAGCAGCTCAGTGGGAGAGCACACTCGTTTTGTGAGTCCTAGCCCAGAGCTCTATCCATTAGCCTTTTATAAAATGCACCACCAAGTTAACAGACAAAGCAACCATCCCAAGATCAAAACTCCCCAGCTAGAAAATAGATATATGCAATTGTGATGGGAACATCAGTCACACACCCTGCTAACTATCTCCCATCTCCTCATGGGCAAAGGAGGAGCTCAGCATCATTGGTCTGTTTTGTAGTAAGCAAGGAAGAGAGTTTCAAGTGCCTGATCTCATGCTAACCATCCAAGGATTTCACACAGCAATAGCTGAGTTCCTTTGGGTATGTCTTTACAGCACAGTTGAACTATGGGTGCAGATCATGCAGGTTTTTTCCCTGGGATTCTTTCCTAGTCAATTGTGACAATTGCGAGAGAACTTGTTGGTTCTTTAGAGGGAATTGTGAGAAGGACATAGGAGGACTATCAGCATCAGAGTGTTTTTGTCGGCATCCTCATTACGAGGTGGACGGGTTCCATCCTAAGTTAAACCAGACCCCAGGCTTACGCCACACCTCCAGTGGGCTAACTTGGGCTTCAAGCATCTCCAAATCCATGTCAGATGGGAGAGGTTGGTCTAAAACCCTGGTAAGAGTCTGGATTAAATGTGCAGTGCAGACATACCTTGAGAGCCATCCGCTAAGGGTGAAGTCTGGCTAGATTCTCAGCTGGCGTCAATTGGTATAGCGACATTGACGATGTGTAATGTCACTGAAGCTGTGCTGATCTACATCAGCCAAGACTCATGCTTTTTGACAACTCATTTGACAGTAACGGCTGCCCAGAGGAATGAGACTCGACCGTTTTTTATTTCGGGTTGCCGAGGTTAGCGTTTGCAAGGTTCCTCCTTTAACAAAACATTCCAGCACACACACTCTGTGATTCTCATTTATGCTCCCCCACTATCCAATTAATGTCACATTAAATTATATACCTGCAACAGCTTTAATTTCAGACCACTGCACTCTAGCTTTAACCTTCTACGTGAGCCTCCACTCCCTTTATGGGAAAGTTGTATAGAATTTGATAGCCGCTGAGCGCGTTCTATAGGTTTTGTGCCCCTCTATGCCATTTAATAGACTATTAGAAACCTGGAAGAATTCTGAGGGATGGTTCGTCCTATCTAGAGGAGGAACCCATTCTCAGCTCCATTTGGAATTTTTTTAGAGTATTTTTATAGACCCCTAGTACATTTCTATGGAATAAAAATGTGGTTAAAGTGCTATTCAGGGATCCAGGCACTTCCTGTGCGACCCTGGGCAAGTCACTTCATCTCTCTGTGCCTCAATTCCTCTAAAATGGGACTAATTCCCTTCTCTCCCTCAGGGGGGGTTTGTTATAATAAATATATTAAGGACTGAGATGTTCAGAAACTATGCTAATAATGCCCATATAAATACAGTAGAAAGACAGATTAAACCCCTGTTGGTTTGGACTCTACTAAATTCCAGAGACTTTTCCAATCAGAGCATTACAATTTAAACAGAACCAAACCAAGTATTAGCAATCTCAACGCTTACACGGTTCTTTGAAAATGCCAACATTCTACCATTGGCCCTTTCCCCAGTCAGTTGAAGCTATCAGTATAGCGTTAGCACTTATTCTTCTATTATACTCTTACTGCCAACTTCCCCAGCATGCTGTATCTCTTCCGTTAATTGAAATTCACTCAGTTGTATTTCCTCCATTTAGCTGAAAACCAAAATGTCCACCCAAAACATTTTGACAGAATTTTTTTTTTTGACCAGCCTGTGGTACAGTTCCCAGGGGGCCTAGTGGCTAGTACAACTGGATTCCAGTCTCACATCTCCTAAGCAAAAGGGATAGAGCTGCCTGGCCCCTAATCTTAAACTGAAGGCATCACAGTCTTGGTCTGCGTTGGGGCCTTGCTGTCAACTAGGAAGGATAGGGGGACTTGGATTCTCCCTCTCCTCTGGGTCCCAGTTCAGGACTCTCTTGGGGAGTAGCATTGACAGAGCCCTCCACACAGAAGCTCCTCATCTGCTACCTTGAGACACTTCCTATTTGTACTCTCCTTCAGTTTGGGCCATAGCCCCTATTGGCCACATGATCAGGAGCTTGCCAGTTCAAGGATGAGTAGAGCCCCTCAGGGCTTGTCAGTTCTCAATGGGGGTTGGAGAAAACACTTCCTGTGGGCTTTACCAGTGGGTAATGTAGACAAGCCCAGAGATGCTGACGACGTCAGCCAATGGTTTGCAGTGGCAATTGTAGTAAGGCAAGAGTGTATTATGTCCCTACTATTGTTTGGCCTGCTCATTGACTACGTCATGAGGAAAGTAACTGCAGAGGGCAACTGAGAAATTTTCTGGGCAAATGATAGAGCACATTTGGATTACCTCATTTTTGCTGATGACATTTTCCAGCTTAGTTCAACACATTGCTCAATAGAAGCAAAGACTTGCATTTTGCAGATACTGCAAAACAAGCGAGTATGTTCATTTAACAAGGAGGACAAAATATATGGCTACCAATGTTCCCAAAGTGACCACAAGCATGGATAAACAAACTATCAAGTGAGTGAGCTGTGCAAGGATGGTGATACCATGCCATATGTCAAGCAAAAAATATCAAAGGCTGCCAACAGCTTACATAACGTTAAAAGATTTGGAAAAGTAGCATGTCTGGCACTGACACAAAGATATGAATTTTTAGTCATCATGTCTGTTCTCCTTTGTAGAGCAGAGTCATGGAAATCTATAACAGATTGATCAGAAAATCAATTCATTCAAAGTAAATGCCCGTGGAAGATCTTCAGAGCTCATTGGAAAGAATTTCTTGCCACATAAGAAATTCTAAGTAGAGCAAACCAATCTAAAGCATCAAATATGGTACGAAGAAGAAGAAGAAGATATTTAGGATATGCTTTAAGGATGCCACTGACACAACTTCCATGACAATATGGACAACGCCATCTGGAAAAAAATGAAGAGCATGACCTAGAGAAACATGACACCGACCAACAGAAAAAAATGCCAAACCCATCAACGTGACACTCAGAAGCCTGAACAGACCAGCACAAGACCGAAATAAATGGTAGAAACTGGTGGATGCCCTGTGTGCTGGATGATGTGGAAGAATATAAAAGCAGCAGCAGTTGGGACCAGTCTGCCAGTAACTAATAGAGTACTCAGATATACCATGTGTATTTATACTGCCACTATATGCCTTTCAAACTCTATTACTGAAAAGAGTGACATACAATGTCTATTACCAATATTTATATTAGGACTGAATCCCTGGGAGCGATGCCCATCAGTATAAAAACAAAAACCATATCTTGTTTTCTGAATAAGATCCAGTGCATATATTGCACAGGACAAATTGCAGACAGCTTGTTTATGACCAACAGGCTATTTCTCCATGTTTGCTTTACAAGCTAATATAGTTATATGGAGCCTTTCTCCGGGAATGATCCCAAAGTGCTTTACAAACTGTACAGATGCAAAAAATTAATTCACCTCTGCTATTGAAATGGAGCCATTTTGGGGGTGCAAGGGTAGGAATCAGGCAGACAAGAAATTGCACAGAACATGTGACTGGTGAGGAAATGGTGACTATAGACTACATGGCAAACCCCAGCTCTTCCAGAAAGTGCCAGTGGATCTTTAGGGACAAATCTGTGCCTGCTTCTTGCATGGGAGTGCAGGAAAGGGCGGGTGGGGGAGGCTTCAAGGGACCAGGGATATTTGCACTCCTTTTTTTCCCCTTGAGCACAGGGACTGGAGACAGGGAGAAGTGGGTGACATGAGCCAGCACAACTCTCCACACTGGCCATGAGAAATGGCTGGCTGCAAAGAGGAGCCCATGCTGTAGGCATGGTGAAGAGTGTATGTGCAACCCATTGGCCAGTTACGTGTTCCCCCGTCCACAGAGGATTTGAGTCTTCATTGCCCCATCTACAGAGCTTGCTCTTTAACTCAAGCTGTATAGACTCATGTTTCTTGTTCTGGAGGTCTGTGGTGCTGGCTAAGACGGTAGATGTTGCACGCGCACTCTTTTGTGCAGGTAATGCACTAACCTAAGGCCCAATTGCCCCACCTGGGTTGACACAGCTCTTCAGTTGCCAAAGAGGGCTAGAGCCTAATGGACAAAATCTTGTCTCGAATGTCTGCCCCAACCAGGCTGTCCCCCTGCCTTGAGAGGCCCCCCGCATATGTACAGCTATGCTGAAAACTGGCAAAGGCTGCCAGCAGGTGACTTAGATCCACCGACAATCACAGATCTTGTTAAAGCCAATCGCTGTGCCAAGCCCCCTCTTTCTGAAGAAGCAATCGTGCCCCTTTGTGTAGTAAAAAATAACTTGTGGCTGTGGGGCTACTACCCAGGCATTAGATCACCTGGCAGCTCAGGACCGAGGCATGTGGACTAAGAGGTTTCCCTGATTGCAGAGGTAGGGCTGTGAGACTGCATTGCCACCTGTATATGTTGGAGCAAAAAGCCTGAAGTGGGAGTTGGGAGCGTCACCCTGAGAAGAAGCAGAGAGAGAGAAAAGGGCTTCTTGAGTCACGTCTACATGAGAGAGCTTATTGCAGCACGGCTGTATCGATGCAGCTGCGCCACTGTAAGATCTCCTGTGTAGCCGCGCTACGCCGACGGGACAGAGCTCTCCATCGACACAATTACACCACCCCTAACGAGCAGCAGTAGCTATGTCAGGTGGGTGGTGAAACACTGGAATGGGTTACCTAGAGAGGTGGTAGAATTTCCATCCTTAGCGGTTTCTGAGGCCCGGCTTGACAAAGCCCTGGCTGGGATGATTTAGTTGGGGATTGGTCCTGCTTTGAGCAGGGGGTTGGACTAGATGACCTCCTGAGGTCCCTTCCAACCCTAAATGTCCATGATTCTATGTCAGTGGGAGAAGCTCTCCTGCAGACAGTGCTGTCCTCACCGGCACTACTGTTGGTGTAACTTACGTCGCTCGGGGGAGGGGAGGTTCACACCCCTAAGTGACATAAGTTATACTGACAAAAGTGCTGGTGTAGACAAGGCCTTGGGCACAGAGTTCACTGGAGTGGCAGGCTTGGGGATTTCTGAACATGGAAATGTTCTGCTGATGTTTTTGCCTACTGTGTTCAGGGAAAGAGGATTGTGTGCACATTTGTTGTAAACAAACAAGATTACACTGATAATAGAAATGACTCTTCTGGCTGATTTCTCATCCTTACAAAAAGAACCCTGCAAGGCCCCCAAATATTGGCTGACTGCTTGGGGCAAAGAGGCAGCAATATCAGGAATACAAAGAGCACTTTCCTGAATCCAGCTGACTTGAGTTCCAAAGGGATTGCAGCAAGTCTTCTCGCAGATGGAGCATAGAAAGTGCTATCTCCCACCCCAACCCCCCATAGCCATTGCAGCTCCAGTACAGAATCTATACATCGCTGGAGTGATATATAGGGGCCACAGTGAGTAAATTAGTCTGTCCCCTTGGACCTAACCTCTGTATTGAATAGGCATGTTGAGAAGTTTACTTACTGCTTGAAAATTGCATTAAAGTCTTGAAATGAATGATGCGCCAGAAGTTGGAAATTATTGTTGTTGGTGCTTGTGTTGGTGTGTAGTGGGTTTGAGCAGGAGAAAAGAGCTAGAAGAAAGAACCTGTGGTAACATATGATCCCTTTAACTCAGTCAGACAGCCTGACCTAGTTTTGATATTCTCCAGAGGAAGACCTCACTCTCTTTCCCCACTGCCAAGTGGGTTGTCTAAATAGAAAGGTCTCTAGAGCCCTCCTGACTTAACCCACATTGGAGCTCAGGTGTGAGCAGTGAGCCAGTCAAATCTGTAGACTTTAGCAGGCAGCCCAACAGACTCAGCTCTGCAAAGATGCCAGTGAAGCCAGAGGTGAAGAGATGGGAAACGTGCAATTCAAAGAATGCTACATCCTTGGATCAAATCCAATCTATCTGTGTTATTATACTGTGCCCATCACCATGGCATCTGAACACCTTAAGGCTATGGAGCTACATTGATTTACACCAGCTATCACCCTATTACCTCCCCCCCCAGTTGTATTGCACAGTACAATATTTTCTTCTTTATTAATTATTGACTGCATTTTTCCCCCAAAATATTAGATTTTTGGCTGATCTATTTTACAGGATTCTGACCCCACACACACACATCTCTCCCCTTCCCCCAGCAAAATATATGTCCATTTGTTTTCTAAAATATCAAGAGACTAAATTTATTGTTTGCATTGAGTTAACTTAAGGGAAATTCTGACCAGGATGAGAAGGATACATTTTCAAGCAAGACAAAGAGGAGGAGCTGGAAGTATCTAAAAACCTCATGGTCCCTAGGGAGGCAAGATGGTCTCCAGTCCCTATGATGGGATGCAGTCTTAAAGTTGGCGTGGGCAACAAGGAGGGGTGGAGAGTGTTATGTCCTAGGGGCAGCCGGTGTAGGAAGCAATCACTTGAGGCCAGAGAGCAGACAGCTAACCAAAACCTCCATTTTATTTACAGACACAGAGAGCTCACTCAGCCGGTTGAAACCGGCTGAGCTATCCCTTAATAGTCTAACTCAGTTGCCATAGTAACAAAACCCATGACAACCAAATACACAACAGAGAGGAGTTTAGATTTGTCTAGCTTCTATTCAGAGAATCTCCTGACATTTTCATATTTACCTTCTCAACCTTAACTTTGCCTCATGGAGGATTTTCTCTGTGGGGCTATGTACATTGAGATCTGCCCATACAGACCATTGAAATGAATGGAACACTTCATGAGTACAGGGGTCTGTACTGCTGTATCTTGATGCAGGATTGGGACCAGCATTTGTATCTCAGTTTCCCTAATGTTTTGGGATCCTTTGGATCAGGATTTAATCTCCTAATCTCAGAAGCACTTCTCATTATCTGGGGACAATCCCAGAACAGGCAAATTATTCATAGTTATGAACTGGGGATTAATAATACTCCTGGTACCTCCTGAGTGCGGCATGTGGCCTATTCATCCCTATCCCATCCTCCACTCCCAACTGCTAGCTGAAAAAGTGAGTTGAGAAACAAACTGGAAGCACAAACCACCCCTTGACCAGTGTCTTGTTTTGCTGTAACCTCTTCTCCTCAGCTCTTGTCTGCTTATTGCTAATGCAAAACCCATTCTTTCCCATAGTGCTTTCTTCTGTCTATAGCCTTCATGAAGTCACTGGGGGTGCTATCAGTAGGACATTTTCTGACCTGATCCACAGCACAATGAAGTCAGTAGGAAGATATCCTTCCTCTAGCCCCAGCAGCAAGTGTTTGCAGAATCAGGCCATGGACTGTAAATTGTTTGGGGGTAAGAACTTGAATGAAATCAGAGCTCCGCTGAAGTCAAGGGGAGTTTTTTCCATTGACTTCAATGGAGTCTGGATTTTGCCTCTTGTGTTCTTATTGCACCTCTATCACTGAGAAAGGGGTGTAGTGGGGTTGTTTGGTTAGTCAGCAGGCCTAGTAATATGGGTTTCCAACTCTAGACTCTTTTTCAGTTCAATGTGTCCTGGACCTCCTGGATGGGATCCCAGCTAGATCTGCTTCCTTACTAGTGACCCCTTGTCCTGCCAAATCCAGGCCTAGGAGTAGGGTAATTTAGGGGGACTCCATTGGGTCCCAGCCCAGGGCATAAAAGTGTCACAGCCTGGGATGGCCTGGAGTTGGCTCATCTCTTGATCACTTCCCACACCCCTGATACCACTGTTTGGGGCATGGCTGCCGTTGGGTTAAAGGCCTTTGCTTCAAAACCCCACAGTCTGTGGGTGGATGCAGGTGACCCCGTGTGCAGTTCTCTCTCCCACTAAGGTCAAGTCAAAAGCAGGGTGGAGGTTCCCAGCCAGACTTCCTCGGAGGGGCTTCTTCCCCTCTTGCTATAGAGCAGTGTTGCTCCAGAAAATGGATTCTCTCTTCCTCTCCTTGCCTGAGCTGCTCTATAGTGGTTTTTCCCCCAGGAGCATGCTTGGCTGTGCCTGAAGGGTGGAGCTTTCCTGGCCCAGTACTGTTCCCACCCTTCCCCTGTCTCAGTCTTAGTGTGGGGCCTATAAACCCCATTACAATGGGCCCCAGAAGTCCATAGCTAGACATATGCACTTAGGGCACTCTGGCTAGAATTTTCAAAATGCTCAGCACCCACAACCAGGGCCAGATTTTCCATGGGGCTGAGCATTCTGGGGGCATGATGGGTGCTGATATCACTGGAAAAAATCTTCTATAACTAATATATAATAACAATGATAATCAGTAATGGTGAAGGGCATCTTTCCATGGCCAGTGAATGCCAGCAGCTAACCTCCTGGGAGGGATTTAACCCAACTGCAAATGTGGCAAAAAAAATCCCATCCTGGAGTCTTTTCTTCCTTTTCTTTCCATGAAAGTGAATTTTTAGGGCCAGAGCCATCTCTGGTGTAACTCTATGGAAGCCACTGGACTAATGCCAGGGATGAATTTGTCCTTTAATCTCTTTCACTCCAGTCAGTGGTACACTCAGCACTTTGCTCATTGACTTTCTCCCTGTGTTAATATACAGCATTTGATTTTCTCTCTTGATTTTTATTCCTCCTTTATGCGGACATTTGGCTCTCTCTTTTTTGTTAGTTCCCTTCATGGGTCCAGGCATAGGTGTAATCACCAAGACAGCCCCTTAAAAGTTGCACTCAGATCAGTACTTAAAATAAAACAACACCAAACATTATCACCTGTATAATGATACACCTCTACCCGATATAATGCGACCTGATATAACACATATTCAGATATAATGTGATAAAGCAGCACTCCGGGGTGGGGACTGCGCACTCTGGTGGATCAAAGCAAGTTCGATATAACGCGGTTTCATCTATAATGCAGTAAGATTGTTTGGCTCCTGAGGACAGCGTTATATCGAGGTAGAGGTGTATCATTTTACAGGTGATAATGTTTGGTGTTGTTTACGTCATTGGAATTATTAGAGGCAGGAAGGCACCAAATAATTGTAACGGTGTAGATGGAACTGGTGAAGAAAGACTAAGAATGGCTGGGAGAGAAGAATAGAAAAGGGGAATGAGCAGGAGAGAGAGAGAAAATGGGCCTAATCTGGTGTGATCAGTGTATCGCCATTGGGTCCCTTTTCTCTGTTTCTTCTATTCACTCCTTTGATATCTGATCTCATTTGTAGTGATGTAAATCAGAGTAACTCCACGGCAGATTTGCATCAGCATAACTGAAATCAGAATCTTGCCCTGCAGGAAAAAGTGGGAGAAACTCATGCCCTCACACAGACCCAGAGCCTCATTTTTCTTTGTCCTGCACCTTGTGCAATCAATTGCACCTGTGCAAATTGAGTGCAACATGGTAGAGCTATACCTTTCTGAGGCTTCTTTAATTGACACTGGTGCTTGGGAACCATCTGCTCTCTCTTGCATCTTCTTTGCTGACCAGTTCGAACCCCTAAACCATCTGATCTCACACCCGCTTCACATTGGTGTAGTTCCATTGACTTCTGTGGAGCTTCTGTGGATTTAGACTGATGTGACTTAGATCAGGAGTCTTGCCTAAGAGCCCCTAAATACAGCGTGATTTTAATTACTGTGAGCAACATAATAGGGCTGTCCTTTAAATCATGGAATGGTGATGTCTACACATCTACTACAGACATGTAACCAAGCAGCTGAATATTTATACTGTTTTATATATTGGACACTCAGATAATATAGGGATGGAACACAAAACAAGAAAACAAAACAAAACAATTGTCTATTTCCATGCAAACAGATGATTGTTCCCCATTATATATTTACTAGTATTGTTGTCCGGTCTGCCTTTGCTAGTAGAGCTGGATGGGAACTGGATTTCCTATTTCATAGGAAATTCCAGAACTTTTTCCTGTTCTAAAAAGAAACAAAATGAAAAAAAAAATCTAAATTTACCATGAAACAAAATGCTGTAAAAAAATATCTGGGGTCAAACAAAACCTTTCATTTTGATAGAACAGTTTTGATTTTGAACATTTTACTTTATATATTGTTTTAGAAAATGAAATGAAAAGTCATTTTGAAATGACAAATGAAAACATTCTGTTTCATTTTGGAATGTTCTATCTCCCCCCACCCCTTCCCCGAAACAAAATTTCTGTGAAACATTTTGCTTTCAAAGAGCTGACGTTTTCTGATGGCGAAACATTTTGTCAGAAAACTTTCTACCATCTTTATTCGGAAATCACAGTGATGAGGGCCCCGCACAGTGATGCGGGGCCCAATGAGGGGGTTGTTCCTCAGTCTTGCTCAGTAATATGAAGGTAATATTAGAGGTAACTTAGTTTGCACTTATGCAGCCTCTTTTATCCAAGTATCACAGGGGTAGCCGTGTTAGTCTGGATCTGTAAAAGCAGCGAAGAGTCCTGTGGCACCTTATAGACTAACAGACGTATTGGAGCATGAGCTTTCGTAGGTGAATACCCACTTCATCGACGAAGTGGGTATTCACCCATGAAAGCTCATGCTCCAATACGTCTATTAGTCTATAAGGTGCCACAGGACTCTTTTATCCAAGGATCTCAAAACACTGTGCAAACATTAGTTCTCACAGTACCATTGTAAGGCAGGGAAATATACCCATTACCGTTTCCTGAGAGGTGTATTGAGGTACAGAAGCTTTGCACAGGCAAATCAGCAGCAGAATCTGGAATAGAACCAGGTGCTCTGTCTCCCAGTCTGGCACACTAACCATTAGACTACACTACCCTCTTTTAGTGAAGTGCACTTCTTGTGACTAAATGCTGCAGCTCTGTCGTGAGCAGGGAGAAGGTGGCTCTATCATGTGTAAGGATCAAATTGATAATTCAGTGAAGAAAACTTTATGCTAAAATAGCCCATTTATGCTTCTCCTGCATAAATAATGCAACCTCAGGACAATTAGAGTTTGGAGAGTGCTTCCTTGTCATATCAAGCACTACTTCTGAAGCTTAGAGAAATCGACACATCCCTTTTACAATGGAAAACACAGTGGGACAAAGTGAACTATTTCACTTCAGTGGGTAAAACCTTTATTTAAAGGCTGACTAACAAAGAGCCTATGATCTTTGCTCCCACACGCCTACCAGCCATTAATGTAAAAGTTTCACTGAAAAAAGACACACACACACACACACAAGTTGGGCTCTAACGAGGGCTTTGCTGTTTGATGACGACACATCCAGAACACCGTTAGAACTTTGCAGTCCCAATTATAATGCCATCCAGCAGGAGAGACCATTATGGATCTGAGCTGCCAGACCTTCGAAATGAGGTTGAAGAGAAAAAAAGAAAAGGAAAGGGAAAAAATAGGCAGGCTGGAATTAAAGAAACGGACAGCAGGAAAGCAAAATTGCTTCTAGAGTCCCTATAAAGTGGAAGAGCTAATTAGTGTCTTCAAAGGTCTGGTGAGGCAGGTGGCATTGAGGGTACATTTGGCACAGACCATGGGCGTTTGAGAAGATAGCTCAGGAAACTTCCGTCCCTGTGAAAAATTAATGAGATTAACTCTCTGCGGATTTGCACACAAACACACACACACACACACACACACACACACACACACACACACACACACACACACACACACACACACACACACACACACTCTTATTCTCTCAACCAAAAAGTAGTTCTTTGAGTTTAACTGGCCAACAGTGCTAAGATAGCCAGCATTTGCTATTGCACATAAGCTTATCCGATGCTGCAGGCTTGTGTCATCCTGTTGATGTGATGGGGCTGGTTTTCCTCGACACCCCCCACACCCCATCCTTTTTTGTTTACTTCTGACTTTCAGCAATCCCCTCCCCCCCTTAAATATCAAATTTCTAAAACTTTCAACCAGCTCTAATTATTTGCATTGCTGTAATCCCTAAAGCCAGACCAGGAGCCCATTGTGGAAAGCATTGCAACGTCACACAGAGAGAGGCAATCCCTGTATAGAAGAGCATGCCGTCGAAATAGACAACCTGTGGCACAGAGCATTAAAGTGATTTGCCAACGGACATGCCAGGGATCTGTGGCAGGACCTGGCCCCATATCTCTTGGGCGCCAATTCAGCATTCCACAACAAGACTATCCTTCCTCTCCTGCCCACCCTGAACAAGTACAAACCAGATCTACAGCTGATGTATATATTGTTGTCGCTCCTTTCATTTCCATGGAGCTTTGTCGGTTTGTACCCTTGGAGAATCTGGTGCCTGAATTCATTTTTCCCCTTGGTGTTTACATCCTTCAGATGATGACCTCAACCTTTGTCATCACTTCTCAGTACCACACAGCCCCTGTAAAGGGGGTTGAGGGGAAACAGGAGGCGTACAGGAGGCCTGGGAGTTTAATCTCTCCCCTTTTTCATCTCTTAAGATAATGTGAAAACATTTTCCTCTAGAAAACATGTTTATGCAGCATCAGCATCAAAAAGCCATTTTCTTGTTTTCCCTAATGACTTTATCAGACATGCAGCAACACAATGAAAGATGTTGTTGTTATTCCTTTTTCTTTCCTTGATCTTTATGTTTTCATGGAAACATCATTAGTGAGGATAATAGTTGTGCCAGAATATATTCAACGCATGGGCCTGACACTTTCATTCTAATGCATCGCCAGGATAATCTTTCTTTCCTTTAAGCTCCCTGGCATACATCATAGGCCATTTCTGAAGCACAAACCTGGAGCTCTCATTGCAGCCACCCTTGGGGGGTAGCGCACAAGGAAATTCAAGGTTATAGACTCTTAGAGAAAGCTATTCCCCACCCCCAGCCCTGCACTTCAGTTCAGTGAGACTTTATCAGCAAGACAAGCTTGAGGAAGTATAAGAGAGAGAGAGAGACCAGTCCCTGTACGAAATGGATCTGATCCAACCACACTCTGTTTTGGGTTTGATCTCCTATGTCTATTCACCAGTAAAGTCCATTCCTAAGCTGATGGCTGGTTGGTAAATAGCATCAGGCCATCTCACTCCTTTCTTCCATGGTCAGGTGATGGCCTAGTGGCCATCTGAGCATGAGGTTCAGTCCTCTCCCCCCGCTTCCTGTGTGACCCCAGGCTAGTGATGGAGTCTCCTTATGCCTCTTTTCACCATCTGTACAATGGGGATAATAACAGTGCCCTACCTCACAGAGGTGTTCTGAGGATAAACGCATTGATTTAGTTGGGGATTGGTCTTGCTTTGAGCAGGGGGTTGGACTAGATGACCTCCTGAGGTCTCTTCCAACCCTGATATTCTATGATTCTATGATTAAAGAGTGTGACATGCCCAGAGAATGGGGGCACATAATTACCTAATATAGATAGCTACAGAAATATGCCTATTTCTTTTCTAGCATAAACAGTAGGGGATGGGGAGATAGAACTACATAATCAGTGAGGAATGACTATTTCTAATTGCTCCTTTGTTAGGTGAATTTCACACATTACTGTTTGTGCCTTCTCTGTGTATAGATCACAGTTCCTTCCAATTTATCTTATTCAGTTGGGTTCAGCAAATAATTTCAGAGGATCCTCCTTGGTGTGTAGTGCAGTTGGAGCAGTTCTTTCTGATTCTTTTGCAGCTCTGATTCCATGCAGCTCTGTCCATGATATTCTACCTTAAAATGACCACTAACAATGTCTGTCCTTATATTGGATAGGTATTCCGAGATAGTCATCTAGTGGCAATAGAACAGCATGAATAGGGAATGCCGAAAGGGAACAATCTTCTCTTAATTTTACAGTAGCACTGATGATACCTACATGCTTATTATTTGCAGAGAGTAGCACATGGAGGGGTCAGCTGAGATCAGAGCCCATGGCTCAAGCACCCAATGAGAGACAGTCCCTGCCCTGAGCACTTACTCTGCATATAGACAACTGAGACAAAGGGTAGGAGGACTGGCCCACTGTCACACAGCAGATTTCCTGACTCCAGTGCAGAGTGCTTCCTGCTAGGCCCTCCTGACTCCCAGGTTCAGTGTATATCACTGTACCAGCACACTAAGCGGAGGGCCAGCTATGGACGTTTGAGGACACAAGCGAATCTGAACAGTCTGATTGCATGTTATTAAGACAATGAGATTATGGTCCATGGTGAGGGCTCCTAGATGCTATGGTAGTTATAATAATTAATACTTAATTAATAATAATTAAGTGGTAGGAAAATCATTAGGTGTTCCCCATCCCAGGCTCCTGCAGCAGATGTTTATAGCCCAGCTTCATGTTCTTATCAGCTCTACTGATCAGGTTGCCTGGCATTTCTAGGCTACCTTCTCAAGGAGAAGGGCTGCAAACACACTTATTATTATTATTTTTTAACCTGAGGTTCTCCTTTATGGGCTGGCTCGGTTAAGGGATGTCTCACGTGAGCGCTCTCCAGCTCAGCCATCCGTCTGCCACCCTATGAAATAGAGAGAGTCTCATTCACAGTTCATTTAGGATAGACCGAACTAACCAGCTTTCCGTCATGGCATTATGGTCCAGAATGAGAACGATCCACGAGATGCCCTATAGCACAAATAAAAGGACCCCTCAGGGCACCACAACAGTCCCTAACAAACAATAATCCAGTATCGCTGTTGCATGCAACTACTCTTAAAAAAGCCTGTGGAAACATTGGATGGGAATATAGAACCAGAGGATATTACAGAAGGCACTAACCCACTATGGACTATAGCTCTTAGTAACAGGATGGCCCCCATCACCGCAGCATTTGAGCAGCTCACTATCTGTAATGCATTTATCCTCACAACACCTCTGTGAGGTAGGCCAGAGCAGTACAGATGGGAAACTGAGGCACAAGGAGGCTAAGTGAATTCCCCAAGGTCACGGAGGATGACTTTGGTGGAACATGGAATTGGACCCAGATCTGTACTAGTGCCCTTACCACTGGAGCGTCCTTCCTCTCTGGCTCCTGCTCCCTCCCTCCCCCACCCAGTCTCTTAGGACATAAAGGAGACAAAAAAACTGGTTGACCAAGCTAGATGGAGATCCACCTGGCACAGGGGAACCTCTAAAGAGTGTAAAGCCACCATAGGTAGTGTTATGCCCCAGGTTCCCGCCCTGTTGGGGACTGGCCAGAGAATACTGTGCTTCTGAAACTCTTGGGATTAAAAAATGGCCCCTAATGGGCTGAGCCAGATTGGCATAAATTAGAGCAGACAGGACTATTCTAATCTGTCTAACCTCATCTGTCCCAGAGGCTGCCCTAACTTGAATCAGCAGCCCAGCAAGTGCCCTGGTATCCCAAATATCACTGGACAGAGAGGAGATGGAGAGTTATCCCTTCGTTAATGCTGAGCCTCACTTCAGTGCACTTGAGGATCTGGCCCGTTATTTATTTCCCTATGCCACAAAGACAGACACCTCAGGCCAAATTCAGCCCCAATGAAACTGTCAGCAACTCTTTTGAAGCCAGTAGGGTTTCAGAAGGGTTGAATTTAGCATCCCAGGGTAAAGCTCTCTCTGAAGCAAACAAGCAGGGAACAGGAAAATAAATATGTGGAAAGAAACTCCCTCTCATCCTCATTAATCCTAATAAGGATTCAGTCAGACTTTGCACCAGAGGAACAACCTGTCGCCTGTAGGTATAAGTATTTGCTAAGTAAGGCATAAGTAAGGTATAGATATGAGTGAAAGCAGTAAGTCAAGAAACCTACAAGGTTCAAGGCCTGTAAGACAACAGCTTAGCCAATGTTGAAGCATGAGGCCCAAAAGTGTTAACACACATTTAGCATAAGCAGCTGACTGGGAGTAGCCCTGGTCATAAGGTATCATAAGACAGACTGCTGTCAGAAACGAGTCTGGCGAATCTTCTGACAGGTAACCACAAACTACATTAGTGCTAGTTTTGGATCTTTTAGGATAGGAACATCCTCAGAAGTTCAATCGCGAGAGTGCTCTGGTAACCCATTGAAGTATATGATAATGACCTTGAGGTAAATGTTATATTAGCCTGAAAGGAAAGAGGGCCCCAACTTTATTAGGGTGAGAAAGTTTAGATAGGGACGAAGGAGGCTGAACATCCTTATGAATATTCATGGCAGCCACAGAGCCCTAAAATAGTGCTATCCATTGATCTTCTTGGCATGCCAGAGATAGGACCACTTATGGATCACCTGTCTCACCACTTTTAATGTCTCTGCGGGGGATGGTGTGAGTATATGGATGCTCAGAGGCTGGATGTTTTGACCATTCAGTATTCTCTCTCCCTACTTTGCTGGATTGGAGAATTTGTGCTTTTGCTAATTGTGCTAATAAAAATATCACGAGGCAAAAACTTCTTTCCTAAGTGTGATTATCTCCCTCAAAAACACTGGGGTCCTCATAGTAACGCTGATATTTCTGGGTCTGATCACGAGGCAAGACCCTACCAAACTACAGAGTGCTAATTGGTATTTCTGATTGAGCGCTATACCTCATGCACAATTAATAGACCAGGCAAGCAGCCTGTATCCAGAGATTATCCAAACTTCCTTTGTTGAAAATCTATTCTAGGAATAATTTATTGAGAGATTTCTAGTAGGTTTGGCAAGGTCTATTGTACCCTGGGAACGGCTTTCATCAACAAAGACCAGCGAAAATAGTTTATTGAAAAAGTTGGGCCAAGATTTTTGAACCTCATAACAGGCTCAGCACTGGGTTGAAGTGGCAAGACCAGAAAAGCAAGGGGTAGCCTGGCACAATATTGCCTACTCCAAGCATTCAAAACCCAGACATCAGGCCAAAAAATATCCCAAGATTTTCTTAAAATTATATATATATTTTTACAATAATAACTATGTGGTTCTTTTTCTTTGCTTTCCGGTTGACAGTGTACTTGGGTCACATTCAAGCTTTTCTCCATAACCATGAGAGTTAGAAACTTATTTTCTTTGAAAATGAAAGCTGAGGTTCTCCTGACTCCAGGAGCTGGGGCTTTAACACCAAGTATTGACAGAACTTTTTGGTGAGCCAGGACTGGAGTAGTAAGGAGTGTTGTGGATCAGAATTGAGGGGCCCTGGCAAAACTGGACAGGGCATCAGCACTGTAGCCCTCATCCATAGTTCACTGAAGTCAATGGCAAGGCTCCCGTTGACTTCAACAGGCTTTGAATCAGATGCCGTGCTGCAAGTCTGAACTCAAGTGAAAAAGCTTCTGGGAGGGGCTGAAAGAAGACTGGAATAGCAGGGAATTTAACACTCCCATGGTGACAGGCCACAGCTAGTCAGCACTGGAACACAGGGAGTTTGTACTGTAGTGCAAGAGCTGAGCTGTGTGTGTGGTAGGGTGATCAGACAGCAAGTGTGAAAAAGCGGGACGGGGGTGGGGGGTAATAGGAGCCTATATAAGAAAAAGACCCAAAAATCGGGACTGTCCCTATAAAATAGGGACATCTGGTCACCCTAGTGTGTGGGAATCTTGTGCAACATCCATCCATGGTACTTATCAACCCCTCTCTTTTTTGAGCAGTCAATTTACCCACAGATTTTTTAGGAACAGAAAAGCATGCTTTAGACTACTGGTGGCTCTGGGATGCTGACTAAGAAGGTAATGATTTATAATACATTATAGGAGTGGGCATGATAAAAGTCTACAAAAAAGATTCTATTGCTTTCCAGCCCCTGGTCTCTGCATAACTTAAGCAACAAGATTTCTCTTGCAAACGGTGAGATTTTAACCCGCAGCGATTACCAGTGTATGAGATAACATATTGTTTAATCCTTCCAACTTCAACATGAATCATTCAAAGGACAGCGGGGAGGGGGAAGTTTCATAAGAATTATGAGTGTGAGCTGCAGTATCCGGTGATAAGGCGGAAAGAGCCACTGAGCCAACTGTGATGGGAAGGTAGGACATTATCTGACAGCTCCCTGTGGTCTGGGGGCAGAGCAGAATAAATTATGCGGCAGCACCTAGGATTCAGTCCCTGTAAGGGGCTTGATGACAATGCCTGATTTTGGAGACATTTCTAGTCCTGTTGCAACAGCCACTACTGATGTGGCTGCATCTGTTCCTGACAAGAAGGGACCCAATGCAGACAGTAGAACATCCCTGAATTAATTCCTCTTTGAACAAACTCATCTACGGGGTCCTTTATCCAAAGTTTAAATTTAAACTTTAAGGTTTGGGCAGGAAATATACAGAGCTAGATATTTATTATTTATTATTATATTTTCATTTATATAGATGATAAAAAGGTATAATCATTCTAATTTGGAATACAGAACCATTCAGTCTCTATTGTTATTAATGCCTAGATCTTATACAGTGTTTTTATCAGTAGATTTCAAAGCCCTTTACAAAGGATGCCAGGATTATTATCCCCATTTTGTAGAGGGGAAAACTGAGGCAGAGAGAGGCAAAATGACTTGTCCCGGGTCACCTAACAGAGCCAGGAATAGAACAAAGGTCTCCAGAGACCCAAATCAATTGTGCTGTTCACTAGGACACACTTCTTTCTCTGAGATGTAATAAAATAATTTTGTGGGCTGGGAGGGAGGGAAAACACCTACTTTTTGAGCTTAAAGCACTTTACGACAGTCCCATTTAACAGGGATGAAAGTGTGATGCTCATTGAAAATGTTTCAAGCTTTGATTGTCTGGCTCTCTTTTCAATGCCAGTTATAAAAAAAAAACCATGCTGCCAACTCCACTGGTATCAGTAACAAATGCTTACAAGGATTACAGCACGGTAATGAGCTTTTGTACTAATGGTACATCTTGTAATAACTGCTATCTGCACTTCCAGTTGTAAGTGATAAGTGAGGCTATATTGTTAATGACAAAACACCTCACCTTTCCCCTCTCCGCCACCCATCCCCCTCCCTTCTTGAGCTTGCTTGGAATTCCTCAGCCGAACCTTTGAGAGGAATTAGTGTTAATTCTCAAGCTGTTGCCTGGCACCTGATGCTATTACATATGGCCGATGCCTCCCATCCCCATCACACGGTACACATACTGTCACATTGTTTGCTTTACTCTGGGCTAGAGACCACCCAAAGCAGGGCCAGGTATGGATGCCCAAAAGCATGAGCTAAATGGATATTTTGAATGATAATAATTGACAACTGAGGACCAAAAATAATTGACGAGCCCTCCAGTTTCACAAACAGCAAGCACAGTTTGGTTGTGCTCAGAGAAAAGGTGGTTCGGGCGCTAACCTAGGACTCAGGGCAGTTCCCCCGTGCTCATACTAACCTCTTCTTTTAGAGGAAGCTTGATAGTCAGGAACAAAACTTCCTAACTGTAAGAGTAGGACAGTGGCGCAGACTGCCTAGGGAGGGTGTGGAAGCTCAAAAGGAGGCTAGATGGTTTAGACACCAGCAATCTTGCATCGTGGCCAAGGCGTTAGACTAGATGATTGGGGATTGGTCCTGCTTTGAGCAGGGGGGTGCGACTAGATGACCTCCTGAGGTCCCTTCCAACCCTGAGATTCTATGATTCTATGACCCTCGCAGTCCCTTCTGACTGTGTGGTTCTATGAGTCTATGATTAGCTCTGGGTTTGACCCCTCCCTATGGGATGCAGATTCCCCTCTGACATGCAGTCAGTCAGCTCTGTTAGGGGTGGGGGGATCCATAGTTCTGTGTCCTACTCATCCATCTCTGTGCCATTAATGGGGTTGGGAAGGAATCAGTCCCTGAGTTCCCCATGGACTGTAATCCTGCGTAGTCCTTATACAGGCTGCATAAAGGGGGTCCTTCATACCCTAACTGTGCACCCATATAAGGGAAAGATCGATTTTCCCAGTCTGCATTTTTCTGTAAGCAGTTACAGGGTGAGCTGGCCATTTAGAAGGGGGTTGGGATCAGCTTTGGAACAACCTGCATGGAACTCAGAGGGAGGAGCACACGTTGCAGGATAGAAAGTTTGGAGGCGGACCAGGAAATCAGTCTGTGTGCACATGGCTAGAATGTTAGCAGTAGTTACAGCACCTCTGTAAACGGTTCTTTTAATAAAGATCCAGTTTAGATCCTCTCGTGGTATTACCCAGAACACAGTACACGAGACAAGCCACATCTGTGCCGGGCTTAGCCCAGCTCTGCAGGTGGAAGGAATAAATACAACTCTCATGTGATGGAGAGCATGATACTAAGAGCCAGGATTACTGGGGGATATGAGTGCAGCCTGAATTCAGCCAGAGGAGAGGTTCCAGGGTTGGAAACGGTTTTCCTGAGGAAAATTTTGAAAAAAAAAAAAATCCTGTTCCCCACCAGGCCAAAGCCAAGACCTTTCTCTCTGACCCCATAAGTATTTAATTATTTATAAAATAGCCAACAGCTCCAAGAGGAGGGTCTGATGGAGTCCCACCCCTCAGTGGCCAAAGCACTCAGCTGGGCTATGGAAGAATACCATTCAACTCCATGATATGAATGAGCAGAGGAGGGACTAGGACTGGGTTCACTGCGGTTTCCTGCCTCTGAGGCCACTGTCTAGCTCAGCTATAACAATCTATACAGCTCTAATGATAATCAGCCATACCAAAGAGGCTCTCTCTCAGAAACTTGACCATGGATCTAAGGAAGCGGCTTGACACAAGTTTTATCGAAACAGACCCTTTCGCAGGAAAAGTTGGGGGGGGGTTGACTAATCAGCATTTTCCAGTGAAAAACAGTTTGGTTGAAAAGTTCCCAAACTGCTCTACCTGGGCGCGAGTGCTCCATTAAAGTGCAGGGCGGTAGCCAGAAAAAGGCCAGTGAGGAGGCCTAGGCTGAGTAACTATCCAGAGCTCTTAACTAGAATAGTGGGGTGAGAGGGAGCAGGAGCCTGACAGGAGGAAAGCCTTAGCTGGGACAAGACTCAGGGCTGGTCCACACTAAGAAGCGGGGTCGAACTAGGGTACGCAAATTCAGCTACGTGAATAGCGTAGCTGAATTCGAAGTACCCTAGTTCGAACTACTCACCCGTCCAGACGCCGCGGAATCGAAGTCCGCAGTTCCAAGGTCGACTCCGCCACCGCCTTTTGCAGTGGTGGAGTACCGGAGTCGACCGCGGCGCTTCCGGAGTTCGAACTATCGCGTCCAGATTAGACGCGATAGTTTGAACTCTGAGAAGTCGAACTCACCGCGTCGGCCCGGCTGGTAAGTGTAGACTAGCCCTTAGACTCGTGCCCCAAGGTCATGAGCCAGCTATGAAAGCTAGGGGGAAGATCTGCGGTGTTTTGAACTTTATGTTAATAAACCAGACTGGCAAGAGGGAAGAACTATGGAGAAAACACTCACTGTGTGAAGTCTGATTAACTGGGGAAGGAGGGGAAATGGAGGCAGCAGAGGGGCGCAAAGTCACACACACAGTAAGCCCTCCTATGCATTTGTGCTTCCCCATATAAGTTACAAACCACTGCCCTGGCACTGCAAGCCTTAGAGGCTCAGAGATGAGGAAAAGAAATGCCATCAATAACCCCCTGCTTTGCGATGTGAAAGCAGCAGAGAGACACCTATAATCCCCCAGTGTTGACAGCAACAGAACTACACTCAGCTGACCACCAAGGAGAATCATATAAAAATACCCAAACCCATCTCTCCATGATGGATGGTCTATGTACAAGCACTTAAGTTTATTCCCTTTAGCACTGCTATCTATTGATGCTGAGCTCCTAAGTAATCTGAGGGAAACTAGTAAGCAATCACCATGATAAAAATAAAATGGACTGGGGACAAAGCAGGAATTTCATCAAAACCCTCATGATCTGAATAATATTGTATGAGAATGGTGAGCTTTATGTCCGTCCGCCTGCAAGAGTTTGTACAGGAAACTAAGCCCATGGAGACTGGTGTTAGCCTGGGGATATTTTTTCCAGCACCAATGAAAAATATGAGCCCAATCCTGCAAATTGTGACTCATGTAAGTAGCCCCTTTGACATACTGAAATCAATGAGACTATTCACATCTTCCCAAAAGCCTCAGGGCTTGCTGTGTTCATGGCAAATACATAAAGATGGTAGATAAAAGCATCTTGCTGAAAGGTTGCAATGTAACACTGCTCTTATTCTTAGGGCTTGTCTACATTACCCGCTGGATCGACAGGCTGCGATCGATCCAGCAGGGGTCGATTTATTGAGTCTAGTCTAGACGTAATAAATCGACCAGCGACCTCTCTCCCGTCGACTCCGGTACTCCACCAGGGTGAGATGCGCAGGAGGAGTTGACGGGAGAGCACCAGCCGTCGACTTACCGCAGTGAAGACACCGCGGTAAGTAGATCTAAGTACATCGACTTCAGCTACGTTATTCATGTAGCTGAAGTTGCGTAACTTAGATCGATCCCCACCCCTAGTGTAGATCAGGCCTGAGACTCTAGAACAATACCATGTAGTAACTAAAACCCGAGAGAGACAAAACAGGCTGCCCCCTAAGGCAGCGAGGCATTGCTCACCCCACCTTGTTCTAGGGTAAGTCTTTCCAGACTGTCTGCTGCTCCCAATGGCATGTTTCACTAAAGAGGCCTGTAGCCTGCAACAATCTTAAAGTGACAGCTTGCAATTCCAGCATAGCCCTCAATACACCACAGGGCTATTTCTCTGATTGACTCTCATTGTTGACTCAACCCTTACTCATTCAAAACTCCCATTAAAGTCAATGGGGGCTCTTACCTAAGGACCTCAGAATTAGTTTCTTAGTGCTAATATAGGGTCCGCCCCTGCATGCCTCAGATGAGTCATCCCTGAAGGAACGATTGAAGCCAATGGGATGACTTGCAGGATCAAAAGTTACTGACATGAATAAGGCTGCAGTAGGAACCAAATCCTGAAGTTAGTTGAAAGATAGAGTAAAAACATCATGAAAACTTGGCTGATATCCCCCCCCTCCCTTTTTTGGTCAAAGTTCAAAATATCAACAATTAAAATTGCTGAAATTTTGAGATATGAACATTTTTGACCATTTTTTGCTCAGGGCCAGATTCTTGGTGGCCCTGACACAGCTGCACAGTGTGGGGAGGAGGAAGATGGACCTGTGATGGGGCAAGCTGTCATTGGGGAAAAAGGAAAGAATGTCAGGGAACAGATGTCTATGCTTGATAATGAGCTAAACTTATTCTTCCTGTGTATGCTTGTTAGGACCCCAATGCTGGATGTCTCAGAGGAGCGTGGCTCAGAGCTCCTCTTTTCTCAAGGACTAGCACATTAGGTTTCAGGAGATGACAAGACCAGGAAGAAGGAACTGGGAAATTTCCATGCTTTTAATATGTTGGTTTCAAGTCAAGTGCACAGCAGGCTTGCTCAACTGGAAAGAGCATGGGAGGAAGCTGTGGGATGCTATCTGAGCCACTCTCATAACAAAGAAGAGGAAGGAAAGCCTGGCTGTCAATCTCTTGGCAAAGCATGATGGGAAAGGGGAGGAGCTTTGTGCCTTACCAATGCACTCAGGTTGATGTGTCAGAGCAAGGCCTATGCACCCTTATATATTCTGGAGTCTTAAGTCAGACATGAGTGGTGCCTGGGCTGTGAGCCGACTCTCCACACTGGGGTGAATTTCACCATCTGGTTTGTAAAGAGACTGCTCAGTGCAACAAAAACTCTACTCACAGGCTGGGAACTGCCTGCTGCCTGGGAACTGCAGGCTGGGAACTGGCTGCTTTATTTAACTGCATCACAACAGTGTGTATGTCAGGGGTGGGGTGGGCGGGTGGATGAGTGGAACATGGCTCTAACCCATCATATGCTGGATATTCAAGTTAACCCTGTCATGAACACTTTATTGCACTCTCTACATAGGCAAGAATCCCATTGCCTTTCATGGGAATTTTGTGTAAGTGAAAACTAAGACCCTTAGGACTGTGGCCCAGCAGTTATAGATGCTTATTAAACTTTCTGGAGTGATAATGGGAAATCACTTTCGGTGACTCAAATTTGATTCACTTGCTCTCAGCCCAAAGCAGATTTTTGTGTGTGGCAAGTTTCAACCCCCCAGTGTTATGATATCTGCCAGCGGGGAATTGAAAGTACTTTTCATGCCTGAAGACATCTTTCAGAGGCTTTCATTTTGCAGAAATTACTCCCCTTAAAAAAACCGACCCCCCCAAAAAAACCAGAAAACCCCTCAGACTTGACATGGAGATAGTCCTCATTGAGGAGAGAGCAATTTGCTTTTTAGGAGTAGGGTCAAATGGTTTAGAAATAACAAAGGTCTATGTGTAACAGGATGGGCGAGGTAATTATATTTTATTGGATCAACTAATAAAGGATGTTACCTAACCTACCTCGTCTCTTTAATATCCTGGGACCAGCCTGGCTACAACAACCCTAGCAACAAAAGTGTAAGTTTTTATTTACACCTTGGTAGTAGATTGCTGTACAGCAATCCATTGCTAGTGCCACAGGATCTCATTCAGGCCAATAATTTAGCAGATCCAAAGGAGAATTAGCCATTTATGGATATCCTGATATGGATATCCAGAGTTACAATAGTCATTTGCCAGCCTCCATCTCTTAGAGGCTAGGAGAGTGTGTTCCTTGGGGGCAGGTTACATCATAATTGATTACTGCAAGGTTTTTTCCTCTGAGGCAGCTGGATCTGGTTGCTATTAGTGATAGGATACTGGATTGGGTGGACCACTCGTTTGATCCAGTATGGCAACTCCTATGTTTTCCTATTGTGCAGCCTTCAGGTTGGTGAGCGGCCCCAGTTAAACCAATGGTCGTGCAATCTAGCCTAAGCCTTGCAGGTGGGTTGTGGCACATTTTTTATTGCCTGAAGCCTGTGTGAACTCTACACTGGAATGAATGCAGAGAGCATGTGTAGGTAGACGTGAAAGCAGAATTTTGCCCATAGGTGTTGGTTTCAGCATGTGATCCTTTGTGTCTCTCATCGTTCATAGGGATAAATGCATGCTGTCCTGCTCAGTGTGTGATGCTTATTTGAATCTCATCTCTGTGAGCCGCATACGGTCTTGATTTCACTGTGTCTATTTAACACACACACACACACAAAAAGTGGCTACATCTTGCAGCCCTCACGCAAGGCAAAATTCTCACTGAAGCCTTCAAAGGTTCAATGATGTCAAGGAGAGCTTTGTCCAAGGACACCACTGAGATAGTATGGGCCTGAATCTTTGTGTGGGGTGGCTGTCAGACAGGTGATACAGCTGTGTGGTTCTCTGCCCTGGGGCAGGTTAGAGCAATCTGAAGGACTGTTTTATTTTATGCCACCTGGCTATGGGCCCTGAGGGACCATTTGTCTTCAGGGGATAAGCAGAGCACAGAAAGCTATCTATCTAATCTTAAGACTTACACTGCTGCCCACCACTGTTGTTTCTGAGCGCCCTCCACGTACAATCAATAGTAAGAGAAAAGTTCCTAGTGGATTCTATGAAGTAGTTCCAGCTTCTCCTTCTGCCCAACCCCTGGACCAGGGACTGCAAGCAGAGAGGCATAGGAGTCAGCTTTTCCACCCAGTTCCACTACTGGGGATTTTTCCACTGCAGCTGATTTCCACCTCTGCACCAGAGCAGATTCTGCCCTTTTGATTTTGACCTATACAGTATGATATAGTCACTGAGGATGAAATTCACATCTAAGCAGAAATCCAGCACCAGGCCTGTGCACCATTACGTTTCAACTAATCCTGGTACACAGGCCTTTTTCTGGCCTTTTTCAAAGGGGTGGATATCAACCTGATAGAATGTCTAAGAGGTGAAGAGGTGATCACAATGGTACTGATCCTGCAAATACTTACAAAGGGAACAAGTAGCAGAGGGGTAGCCGTGTTAGTCTGTATCCACAAAAACAATGAGGAGTCCAGTGGCACCTTAAAGACTAACAGATTTATTTGGGCATAAGCTTTCGTGGGTAAAAAACCACTTCTTAAGGCCACCACACTCCTCGTTGTTTTTACAAAGGGAAGTAACTTTACATTAATGGCTAGTTCCATTTATTTCAATAAGGTTACTCAAGTGGTTAGTAAAATTATTCATGGTTACAAGTGCTTGCAGGATCAGGCTCTAAAACCAAATCCTCTTTACAAATTGGTGGCAAAATTCTGCTCTTGGAACATAAAAACATAAGAGCAGCCATACTGGGACAAAGATCCATCTAGCCAAATAATCTGTCTTCCGACAGTGGCCAACGACAGGTACTTCAGAGGGAATGAACAGAACAGGGAAAACATCAAGTGATTCATCCTCTGTCACCTATACCCAGTTTCTGGCAAACAGAGGCTAGGGACACCATCTCTGGCCATCCTGGCTAATAGCCATTGATGGACATATTAGCTAGCTTATCTAGATTTATCTAGTTCTTTTTTGAACCCTTCTATAGTCTTGACCTTCACAACATCCTTTGGCAAGGAGTTCCACAGGTTGGCTGTGTGTTGTGTGAAGAAATATTTTCTTTTATTTATTTTAAACCAGGTGCCTATTAATTTCATTTGGTGACCCCCTAGTTCTTGTGTTATGAGAAGGAATAAATAATACTTCCTCACCCCCACCCTGCCTCTTTCTGCCCCTCCTTCCGCCTCTTCCTTCCCGCTCCTCCAGCGCCCCATGCATACCGCAGAACAGCTGATCACAGCGGGCCAGAGGCGCTGGGAGGGAGGGGGAGGAGCTGATCATCAGGGCTGCCATTGGGAGGGAGGCACTGGGTGGGGGGGAGGCTCTGACCCATGGGGCTGCCAGTGGGTGCTGAGCACCCACTATTTTTTTTCCATGGGTGCTCCATCACTGGAGCACTCATGGAGTTGGTGCCTATGTTCTGTTAGCACTTGGACTGCCACTGCTCATTGAGTGGATGTTTTCAGAGAACTATCCACAATGACTTCAAGATACATAAGAACATAAGAACATAAGAAAGGCCGTACCGGGTCAGACCAAAGGTCCATCTAGCCCAGTATCTGTCTACCGACAGTGGCCAATGCCAGGTGCCCCAGAGGGAGTGAACCTAACAGGCAATGATCATGTGATCTCTCTCCTGCCATCCATCTCCATCCTCTGACGAACAGAGGCTAGGGACACCATTCTTACCCATCCTGGCTAATAGCCATTTATGGACTTAGCTACCATGAATTTATCCAGTCCCCTTTTAAACATTGTTATAGTCCTAGCCTTCACAACCTCCTCAGGTAAGGAGTTCCACAAGTTGACTGTGCGCTGTGTGAAGAAGAACTTCCTTTTATTTGTTTTAAACCTGCTGCCTATTAATTTCATTTGGTGACCCCTAGTTCTTGTATTATGGGAATAAGTAAATAACTTTTCCTTATCCACTTTCTCAACATCACTCATGATTTTATATACCTCTATCATGTCCCCCCTTAGTCTTCTCTTTTCCAAACTGAAGAGTCCTAGCCTCTTTAATCTTTCCTCATATGGGACCCTCTCTAAACCCCTAATCATTTTAGTTGCTCTTTTCTGAACCTTTTCTAGTGCTAGAATATCTTTTTTCAGGTGAGGAGACCACATCTGTACACAGTATCGAGATGTGGGCGTACCATGGATTTATATAAGGGCAATAATATATTCTCAGTCTTATTCTCTATCCCCTTTTTAATGATTCCTAACATCCTGTTTGCTTTTTTGACCGCCTCTGCACACTGCGTGGACATCTTTAGAGAACTATCCACGATAACTCCAAGATCTTTTTCCTGACTCGTTGTAGCTAAATTAGCCCCCATCATGTTGTATGTATAGTTGGGGTTATTTTTTCCAATGTGCATTACTTTACATTTATCCACATTAAATTTCATTTGCCATTTTGTTGCCCACTCACTTAGTTTTGTGAGATCTTTTTGAAGTTCTTCACAATCTGCTTTGGTCTTAACTATCTTGAGTAGTTTAGTATCATCTGCAAACTTTGCCACCTCACTGTTTACCCCTTTCTCCAGATCATTTATGAATAAATTGAATAGGATTGGTCCTAGGACTGACCCTTGGGGAACACCACTAGTTACCCCTCTCCATTCTGAGAATTTACCATTAATTCCTACCCTTTGTTCCCTGTCCTTTAACCAGTTCTCAATCCATGAAAGGACCTTTCCTTTTATCCCATGACAGCTTAATTTACATAAGAGCCTTTGGTGAGGGACCTTGTCAAAGGCTTTCTGGAAATCTAAGTACACTATGTCCACCGGATCCCCCTTGTCCACATGTTTGTTGACCCCTTCAAAGAACTCTAATAGATTAGTAAGACACGATTTCCCTTTACAGAAACCATGTTGACTATTGCTCAACAGTTTATGTTTTTCTATGTGTCTGACAATTTTATTCTTTACTATTGTTTCAACTAATTTGCCTGGTATCGACGTTAGACTTACCGGTCTGTAATTGCCGGGATCACCCCTAGAGCCCTTTTTAAATATTGGCGTTACATTAGCTAACTTCCAGTCATTGGGTACCGAAGCCGATTTAAAGGACAGGTTACAAACCTTAGTTAATAGTTCCACAACTTCACATTTGAGTTCTTTCAGAACTCTTGGGTGAATGCCATCTGGTCCCGGTGACTTGTTAATGTCGAGTTTATCAATTAATTCCAAAACCTCCTCTAGTGACACTTCAATCTGTGACAGTTCCTCAGATTTGTCACCTACAAAAGCCAGCTCAGGTTTGGGAATCTCCCTAACATCCTCAGCCGTGAAGACTGAAGCAAAGAATCCATTTAGTTTCTCCGCAATGACTTTATCATCTTTAAGCGCTCCTTTTGAATTTTGATCATCAAGGGGCCCCACTGGTTGTTTAGCAGGCTTCCTGCTTCTGATGTACTTAAAAAACATTTTGTTATTACCTTTGGAGTTTTTGGCTAGCCGTTCTTCAAACTCCTCTTTGGCTTTTCTTATTACACTCTTGCACTTAAGTTGGCAGTGTTTGTGCTCCTTTCTATTTGCCTCACTAGGATTTGACTTCCACTTTTTAAAAGAAGTCTTTTTATCTCTCACTGCTTCTTTTACATGGTTGTTAAGCCACGGTGGCTCTTTTTTAGTTCTTTTACTGTTTTTCTTAATTTGGGGTATACATTGAAGTTGGGCCTCTATTATGGTGTCTTTAAAAAGGGCCCACGCAACTTGCAGGGATTTCACTTTAGTCACTGTACCTTTTAACTTTTGTCTAACTAACCCCCTCATTTTTGTATAGTTCCCCCTTTTGAAATTAAAGGCCACAGTGTTGGGCAGTTGAGATGTTCTTCCCACCACAGGGATGTTGAATGCTATTGTATTATGGTCACTATTTCCAAGCGGTCCTGCTATAGTTATCTCTTGGACCAGCTCCTGCGCTCCACTCAGGATTAAATCTAGAGTCGCCTCTCCCCTTGTGGGTTCCCGTACCAGCTGCTCCATGAAGCAGTCATTTAAAGTATCGAGAAATTTTATCTCTGCATTTTGTCCTGAAGTGAAATGTTCCCAGTCAATATGGGGATAATTGAAATCCCCCACTATTATTGGGTTCTTAATTTTGATAGCCTCTCTAATTTCCCTTAGCATTTCATCATCACTATTACTATCCTGGTCAGGTGGTCGATAATAGATCCCTACTGTTATATTTTTACTAGAGCATGAAATTTCTATCCATAGAGACTCTATGGAACCTGTGGATTCGCTTAAGATTTTAACTTCATTTGAATCTACACTTTCTTTAACATATAGTGCCACTCCTCCCCCTGCACGGCCTGTTCTGTCCTTCCGATATATTTTGTTCCCCGGAATGATTGTGTCCCATTGATTGCTCTCAGTCCACCAGGTTTCTGTGATGCCTATTATATCTATATCCTCCTTTATCACAAGGCACTCTAGTTCACCCATCTTATTATTTAGACTTCTGGCATTTGTGTACAAGCACTTTAAAAACTTGTCCCTGTTTATTAGCCTGCCTTTTTCTAATGTGCCAGATTCTTTTTTATGTGACTGTTTATCATCTGATCCGGCCCTTACATTATACTTCTCATTCCTCTGCTCCTGACTATAACCTGGAGATTCTCTATCATCAGACTCTCCCCTAAGAGAAGTCTGTGTCCGATCCACACGCTCCTCTGCAGCAGTCGGCTTTCCCTCATCTCCTAGTTTAAAAACTGCTCTACAACCTTTTTAATGTTTAGTGCCAGCAGTCTGGTTCCACTTTGGTTTAGGTGGAGCCCATCTCTCCTGTATAGGCTCCTCCCATCCCAGAAGTTTCCCCAGTTCCTAATGAACGTGAACCCCTCCTCTCTACACCATCGTCTCATCCACGCATTGAGACTCTGAAGCTCTGCCTGCCTACCTGGCCCTGCGCGTGGAACTGGTGAAAATGCCACCATAGAGGTCCTGGATTTCAGTCTCTTCCCTAGCAGCCTAAATTTGGCTTCCAGGACATCTCTCCTACCCTTCCCTATGTCATTGGTACCTACATGTACCACGACCACCGGCTCCTCCCCAGCACTACACATAAGTCTATCTAGATGCCTCGAGAGATCCGCAACCTTCGCACCAGGCAGGCAAGTCACCATACGGTTCTCCCGGTCATCACAGACCCAGCTATCTACATTTCTAATAATCGAATCTCCCATTAATAACACCTGCCTTTTCCTAGAAACTGGAGTTCCCTCCCCCGGAGAGGCAACCTCAGTGCGAGAGGCAACCCCAGCACCATCTGGAAGGAGGGTCCCAACTACGGGAAGGTTTCCCTCTGCTCCCATTGACTGCTCTACTTCCCTGGGCCCTTCTTCCTCCTCAACAGCACAGGAGCTGTCTAAGCGGAGGTGGGACAATTCTACAGTGTCCCGGAAAGCCTCATCAACATACCTCTCTGCCTCTCTCAGCTCCTCCAGTTCTGCCACCCTGGCCTCCAAAGTCCGTACATGGTCTCTGAGGGCCAGGAGCTCCTTGCACCGACTGCACACATACGCCACCCGCCCCCAGGGCAGGTAATCATACATGCGACAGTCAGTGCAATAAACTGGATAGCCCCCACTCTGCTGCTGGGCTTCTGCCTGCATTGTCTCCTAGTTAGTGAAAGGGTGGTTTACGGAAAGTAGTTTTGGAATGTAGTTTGGTTTATAGGTTTTAGGATTTTAGGGGGGGGCTACAGGGAAGGGGTTACGGCCGGCGAGGGACTCCCACTCCCTTCTAAACTCCCTTGCGAAACTCCCTGTTCGCAAAGCTCCCTGGTCGCTTGTGCGCGGCTTTATACCTTTCTTGCGTGGTAACAGGAAACATGAGTTCTTAGCTGGTGACCTTAGAAAAATAGCTGGGCCTCTATTTCCTCTCCTACCCTTTTTCTATTTTGACCGTAAGTGCCTGCTGGCTCCTCCTCACTTAACAACACAGTTAATCATTACTGGAGTCTCTCAATGCTACAGTAATAACAAGGACAGAGATTGGCTGGGCAGATCTCAGCAAAGAACTTTGCTTTGAGATATGATGTTACAGTTCTGGGGGACCTCTGGGTTCTTGCTTTTTGTGCATATTAAATCAGACCTACAGTGTTGCTTGATTTGGGGACTGAACATGTTTGGTTTTTATATTTTGAATTAACTTTTAACTCTAAGTTTGGTCTCCAAGTGTAATACACACATAATCAGCTCAGGCATGGTGGCATGACCATTATCCGTGGAGGATAGGTTCAGGAAATCAATATAGCGAGATTTCACATGTGCATACACACAGATTCCCTCATCTGTAAAATGGGGATAGGAGTTCCCTGCCTCCAAAGGGCTTTGTGAAGATAAAAATCTGTTAATCTCAAGTTGCAGTGGGGGAAGTTTAGGTTGGATATTAGGAAAAACTATTTCACTAGAAGCGTGGTGAAGCATTGGAATGGGTTACCTAGAGAGGTGGTGGAATCTCCTTCTTTAGAGGTTTTTAAGGTCAGGCTTGACAAAGCCCTGGCTGGGATGATTTAGTTGGGGCTTTAAGCAGGGGGTGGGACTAGATGATCACCTGAGGTCCCTTCCAACCCTGATATTCTATGATTCTAATGATTCTTAGGTGCTCAGATAGTGTGGTGCTGAGAGCTAGATAAGTACCTAGGTAGATAGCAAGGAATGGTCAGCCTGGTGAGATATCAAGAAATAATCTACTCAATCAAACAATAGGCAAAATAAAAATGCAAATAAACCACAGCGATATAAATGGTTCAGGAAGAAAGAATGAAAGGTTTCTCGAGTACTTACCTGTATTGCTTTGACTTCAAGTAGCCCTTAAGTGGAACTGACGGTATTACAAACACAATAAGCACTTCTAGACAAACTGGAATAACAATCACTTCAGGAGCCTGGAAGCATTCAGAATTCTGCTGTTGTCAACTCTTTCAGTGGCTTTAATTTTCAATGGTAAGCACAACTCCTATATAGTGTTGTCAAAACCGCAATGAAGTTATGTCATTGAATATTAAAAACGCTGGCCCGCAGAATGCCAAACACAGGGATTTGAATTTTATGCTCTCTACTAAACATCAAGACAAATATGTCTAATTTCATAAAAACCTCACCAGCCACTGCGAGACTGACAGTCAGCCCCAGGGTTACCACTTTCCCAGTGCAAACAGGAGTTCATATTGTAATAAAGCCCCATCTACCAGGCTGGGGAAGTGGAGGAGAGAGGAAGAGGACGGGGGGTAGGCATGAGGAGTGAAGGACCCTAGTGGTAAATTTCACTGCTGGGCAGATTTAACTCTCTGGTGAGCATGTGTTCCAGGGTTCCCGTGTGCTGAACTGCAGAAGATAGGAATCCGTTACAGCCCCAGCTAAAGAAAGTTGGTTCTTTAGCTCATGCTGGAGCAACTCCTGTGTTTCCCCTCTGGAAGTCCCCAGCTCAAGCCCCCAGTATTGGCTAAGATAGTGCCCACCCCACAGCGGGCTAACACTGCACCCTCCAAATAGAGCTTAAGGGGTGCATAGGCCTCCTGTGGCTTTTCTGCACTGAGCTGAATTTCACCCTATTGGCAGAAGTCTAGCTACGGAGTGGGCAAAGGCCCCGTAAGTATTAACTGCTTGCAGCAGCCACTGGGCCTCATCTCTGTGGTTACACAATACAGCTTCTCCATCCCTTTAGTGCCTTGAGAAAAGTGCTGGGTTGACCCTGAAGGCTGAAAGCTTGTATCCGGTCCCAGACAATGAAGTTCACTCTGTGCAAAGGGCCAGCAAAAGGCGTAGGCCTCATTTAAGCCTTTGAAATCGAGCTTAGATGGTGCATAGTCCTTGCCCTGACCCTTTGCACAGGGCGGAATTTCACCCCAAGTAAGTGCAATGCAGGCAGCAACTGAGGGAAGTTTAGTCCTTAGGACCTGCTTGGTCCAGAGTCTCTCTGCTAAGACTGCCAACAGGAGGGCTGACTAGTGCTAAGTGTGTGTATGTGTGGGGGCAGGGCGCTATTATGTTCTTTCTGTACCCCTGTCCACTCAGTAGTTGATTGAGACCCACCAAACTCATCTCACATAGGTCACCACAGGCTTTGATAATTAAAAATCATCCATCAGCCCCGAGTGCACTCTTCCTGCCTAACAATAATACACAATAATGAGTGTTTCCTGAGAGAGAACCAAAACCCGATTAGATACATAAAGTTTCGCCCAAAGTTACACTGGCTGCGAGATGTTTCCCTCTGATTGGATCATTTTATTTCCTTGGGGGGCCTCTATGTGCTCGCAGAAGTCTGAAGATGCTCCATTTTACCAACGTTTATACCCTCTGAGATCTTGCATTATTAATAGTACTAATTATTACGATTATTTATTAGTAGTTGAGGGATGAGAGAGCTTTCACCCGTGCACAAAGCACAGAAGAAGAGACAAACCCTGTCCCATGGGGCTTTCAGTTCAACTTCCAGATCCTGTGAGAATGCAGAGGATGAAGGTTGACGGCATTTGGTGACTCACAAAACCAGCTCATAAACGGAGAGAGAAATTAACCTGATGTCAGTTTCTCAGGAGGGTTAATATTGGTGGGGCTGGCAGAAGACGTATCCTCCACAGCTCAGTCCTGCAGAGTGCTGATCAGTTTCTGATGACAACGAGTTCCTTCGTCTGCCACCGAAATCAAAGCAGATGCTCCACAGGAGGCCATGAGAGAGGGTGGTTATGAAGATTTCAGGGGTGCAGGGTCGTGGATCCCAAACCTGCATCCCAAACTGGGTTTTATGTCTAGAATTTCTGAGGTGGTGGGTGTTGCAATGTTGGGGAAGCAGATGCTTTCAGTGCATGCCCCTGCCACTGACACAAGTCCTATGAGTGCAAGCCAGGAAGGCTGAATGAGTCTAACGGCCAAACAATGGAGCCACCATCAGAGTGCCATGCCCTTGGAGGGCCGTTTAGGGAAAACCAGTTTGAGGCAAAAAGAAGACTTCAAACCTGGGTCCTTTAATAACAGCCACTGAGCAAATGGTCTTTAGGCTAAGGCTCAGAGGCAGGGTGTAGATTTGAGATAAGGGAGTTCTCCAGAGATGGACACGCTCTCTGGAAGGGAAACGGAGCCGCGGCTAGGTCCCAAGAGTGTCTGGGATGGCTAGAAGGATGTGAGTTGGGTCTATTCTATTCCTGTAACTGAAGAGGGAATCCCATCTAGTTGAGCTTTTGAAAAGTTCTGGTTTAGCCAAATCTGCATTTTCCGATGCAAAAATAGTTTCACTGAAAAATTCCTGACTAGCTGTAGCCGTAATCCTAGCAGCTGTGTTAGCATCTTGAGGCAGTTAATCTAGGCAGTGGTGTTGTAGCTCTGTTGGTCCCAAGATATTAGAACAACAAGGTGGGTGAGGTAATATCTTTTATTGGACTAACTTCTGTGAGTGAATGAGCTTTCGAGTTAGACAGAGCTCTTCTTCAGGTCTGGGGCAGGTATTAAGAGTGTCACAGCTAAATACCAGATGAAACGGATTGTTTAGCATAAGTGGTTAACACTTATTGTAAGATACCATTCTTGTAAGATGAAGTGGCCAGTTAACACCTCTGCAGTCATAGGACACATAAGCAGGAGTTAGTGAGTTACAGATTGTTGTAATAGGCCACAAATCCAGTGTCTTTATTAAGACCATGATTTTTAGTGTCTAGTAAAGTTATGAATGTATGTTCCTAGGTGTGTCTGTTGAACCGGTTTCCTTTGAGGACCAGGATTAAGAAGTCAGAAATGGAGTTATCAGTCTGTGAAAAGTTTTCACCTACAAGTGATATGGTGTGTTTTTCATTTATCATTTTTCTGTGTCACTTCGTTTAGCACAGTGATAGTCTGGTTTCTCCCACATGGTTGTTATTGGGGCATTTACTTCACGGGATGAGCTATACCACATGTTCTGATAGGCATGTGTAGGATCCAGGCTCTTGAAAGTTGTGTTGCAGGGAGTATTGATCATTGTAGCAGTGGAGATATGTCTTCAGGTTTTGCATCTGTTGTTATGGCAATTGCGGTGCTGCTTTGAGTTGGCAGGTCCTGGTCTGTGAGGAGTTTGCTTTTGATAATGAGCTTGGCGAGATTGGGAGTTGTTTGAAGGCCAGAAGAGGGGGTTAGGGAAAGATTTATTTTAGCATGTAATCCCTATCGAGTATGGATTGTAATTATTTAATGATACCCTCTCTTGATTCCAATGTGGGAAGGTAGGTGATAATTAGGCGTATGCGGTTGGAGGGGTATTTTGTGTCCTGTTTTAAAGCAGTTTCTCTCAGGGTATTTGTGTGGCCCATTCTATGATGCAATCTACTTCTCTGATGGAGTGTCCTTGTTTGGTGAATCATAGAATCATAAACTATCAGGGTTGGAAGGGATCTCAGGAGGTCATCTAGTCCCACCCCCTGCTCAAAGCAGGACCAATCCCCAACTAAATCATCCCAACGGGGCTTTGTCAAACCTGACCTTAAAAGCCTCTAAGGAAGGAGATTCCACCACCTCCCTAGGTAACTCATTCCAGTGCTTCACCACCCTCCTAGTGAAAAAGTTTTACTTAATATCCAACCTAAACCTCCCCAACTGCAACTTGAGACCATTACTCATTGTTCTGTTATCAGGTACCACTGAGAGAAGCCAAGATCCATCCTCTTTGGAACCCCCTTTCAGGTAGTTGAAAGCAGCTATCAAATCCCCCCTCATTCTGCTCTTCTGCAGACTAAACAATCCCAGTTCCCTCAGCCTCTCCTCATAAGTCATGTGCTCCAGCCCCCTCATCATTTTTGTTGCCCTCCTCTGCACTCTTTCCAATTTTTCCACATCCTTCTTGTAGTGTGGGGGTCCACAACTGGGCACAGTACTCCAGCTGAGGCCTCACCAATGTCGAATAGAGGGGAATGATCACGTCCCTCCATCTGCTGGCAATGCCCCACTTATACAGTCCAACATTCCGTTAGCCTTCTAGGTGGTTTTAGGTGTGTTAAGGTTGAGTATCCTGGCCTTAGCAGTTCTGATTTTGTCCATGCGGAGGAACTGGTGCACACAAGCCCCACCTAGTCACTTCATTACACTTCACATCCCTGCCACTATGCAGGAAGTGATTTTTATATATAGACCATGTTCTACAGAATAATAACCCATGCACGACTGGAGACTGACCAGATCCAAAAGGCTGAGCCTGAGCAACTTCTGGGAATAGAATGAGATGGAAATCTCGACGTGGGAATTGTTTACAATCAGCCGGGATCACAACTGTCTTTCCTCTGGGCCCAACCAAAACCCTGGATCAAATATCTCCACTCTCTGGGCGGGGAGGGGGCGGGTTAAGCTCTGGGTCCCAAATGACTTCATTTCTGCAAATTATCTGTTATGTATTTATTTTAAGAACATAAGAACAGCTCTACTGGGTCAGACCAGGGTTCCTCTAGCAAAGTATCCTGTCTTCTGACAGTGGCCAATGCCAGGTGCCCCAGAGGGAATGAACAGAACAGGTAATCATCAAGTGATCCATCCCCTGTCACTCATTCCCAGCTTCCAGCAAACAGAGGCTAGGGGCACCATTTTATTGCATACATTATGATGGCAGGTAGAGTATGTCTAGGTTGCAGATGGGAGTAAGTGGACGGACTTGCTCCAGCTGTGCTCAAGCTAATGCGTTAAAAAGAGCACTGCGGACATTACAGCTCAGGCCCTCTGGCTCACCTGACCCCCTGCATCTGAGCGTGGGTGACTAGCCTGAGTCTGTGCCAGAACCGCAATGTCCACACTGCTATGGTCAGCACGCTAGCTCCAGGGAAACTAGGGTGAGTCTCTCTATCTGGGTTGGGAGGCGTGCCCCAAATGAAGTGTAGACACGCCTCTCAAGGGCACAGCCCAGACTGGCACTCTACAAACACATAGCAAGAGCCAATCTGTGCCCCAAAGAGCTTACAGTCTGAATAGACAAGACCCACAAAGGGTGGGAGAAAGGAAGTATCATTTCCCTCATTTTACAGATGGAGAACTGAGGCACAGAGAGATTAAGATCAAAACTCTTAGTATTGGCCTACTCTGCTCCTACTGTTGCCAATGGGAAAACTCCTTTTGACTTCAGTGGGAGTAGTGTTAGCTCAATCGTGAGTGTTTGTGAAATTCACACCTTAAGTGACGTGGTCCAGGTCACACAAAGAGTCTGTAGTGGAGGCAGGAAATGAAGCCATATCCCCTTAGTGCCTACATCTCCTATGTGCTATTTACAAGATTGTCCATCTTCCCCCAGTACAGTGGCAATGTCTTCTGCACATGGCGGGCAAGTTTTGCCTCCAGACATTTTTGTTTACAAAAGCACAGCCCTCCCTGTATCAAAAGCACACGAAAGAGCTTTCCCAGCACGGCGTGCTGTTGTGGAGCAAAACAAGCTTACCTATGCTTCATGAGTGAAGGTTCATGTTTTGACATTGACTAACTCATCCGTGCTCAGGGCACAAGCGTTCAGACAATCGCCATCACCAGTTTCCCTTTTGGAACCTTGATCTCTCCTGAGGAAGCCAAGAAACAAGCCCAATTCCTTTCATTAGTCCTCGGCCGGCAGACAACTTCAGAGGGAGGATATTACAACTGTCACTCTCTCTGCCTCTAGACAGGCTGCGGGTGAGACAAGAGAGAGGGGCGCAAAAATATCTTTCTTTGTGTGGCAACTTTTTCATGTGTTTGTATCCAAGTGGCTTTTATTGAGTACTTCCAAACTCGTTTGCCTGTATTATGTGGCTGGGAAATAATGCAGCACAAATATGTTTCTCTCTCTCCCCCTGCATTTTTCTTTGGCAATAGCTGGTTCACTGCATGAAGAACCTGAGAACGTAGCTGGCACTTAGGCATGAAGAGTTAGTTCATCATCTATTGGAGTTTGGGAGAGGCACAGAGTAGCAATGGCCGACTGTTCGTTTGGAGAAGGATGATATTTTGGTTACTGCCCAGGACTGGGAGTCGAAAGATCTGGGTTGTATCCCAAGCTCTGCCCTAGACTTCTTTGAACAAAATATTTCATTTTTATTAATATTTGTTTTGCAGTGGCAACTAAAGGCCAAGAGCAGGGTCCCTTTCTGCTAGGTGCTGTTCATATGCATAATGAACAATAGTCCCTTCCCAGAAGAACTCTACATAGGCAACACCAGGAGGGGAAACAGAGGCAGAGAGGGAGCGGTCGGCCCACAGTCACACAACCGGTCCAAAACCGGAACCCAGATCTCCAGAGTGTGTCACTATCTTTTACTGCCTCCACTTCCATGCATTGGCTCTAAATTCCTAAAATATGCTTAAAAAAAAAAGAAAATCAGTATTACTGTTTTGTCTTTGCGCCTTACACAACATTAAGAATATGGGGAAACCAGCCTGGCATCGCAGGATTCTAAGTAACCATGTTTACTAACTATATATAGATATACAAGGCCAATCTACCTATGTACACAGTGAGACCTTAAATTACATCCCATAATCATGATTTGGGGTAGCATGAACTGCATTCCTATAGGGCAATAAAAAAAAATTGGCAACATTGTCTTGTAAGCTCTCTTCATCTGAGGTTATAGCTTGAATCACTTGCTTGAATGTCTGAATAAATTTTTCCACTTATCCATTTGCGGGAGGATGGTAAGAAGCTGATGTGACATGCCTGATACTATCGTTGTAGGCGGTGTGGTTGTAGCTGTGCTGGTCCTGGGGTATTAAAGAGACAAGTTGGGTGAGGTAATATCTTTTATTAGACCAGCTTCTGCTGATGAGAGAGACAAGCTTTCAAGAAAGTCCTGAAGAAGAGATTTGTGTAGCTCGAAAGCTTGTCTCTCTTACCAACAGAGTTGGCCCAGTAAAAGATATTACCTCACCCACCTGTCTCTCTAATGTCTGATATTATTTCTTTTAACAAAGTACTAGAACTCTTCAGATGTAAATTGTGTTCCATTGTCGCTTAAAATCTGATGGTGGAAGGGTCTTAACACATCCACCATCTGTGCTGAACTAGTTGTGTTCATGCAGAAAAGTTCAGGCCATTTAACAATTTAAGAGCCATAAAATATGGACTGATCCGTATCAATTCATTTTTATTCCACCAACCTTTGGCTTTTCCTCCCCACGCTCTGTCTTTCCCTTTCTGTACGTATTGATCCCAAATTAGGCTATTAATCCTGACCCAGGAAAAGATTAGAGATAAGTCAAAAGTGCTTGTCGTTAGACAGAGGTGTAAAACTTTATCTTGCGGGGCGTGGGGGAACAACCAAGCAACCCAAGGCAGGAGAAAGAAAGAAAGAAAGAAAGAGATTTGGGTGCACACAAAAAAAATGGCAGAGGAAGGGCAGAGAGACAGAGCTACAGTGGGATCTGTGCTTAGGCTGTATGTGATGGGTTTGTCGGAGACTCCCAGAGCACGGTGCCACCTCATGTGATGTGTAGCTACTGCAATCCAAAACCTATGCCCCATAAATGGTCCAGCATAGCTTATGTGGATTTGCTGCCCTGGGGTAGCTGGCCACTCCCAAGGATGCAACATGTTTAGGCAGGCAAGCGTTGCGTTTGTTGACAAGCTTGGCATTGTTTTGCCATTTCCTCTATTTGTGTATTAATCCCTGGCCAGGACTTTTATTTTTACAATTCCCAAATTGCCTTCTGGTAAATACTGGAGTACGTCGGACCTGAGCTTCACAGGAATAATCAGTCTGGTGCCACACATGGGGTCATCTTGAGATACGCTTAACTGTTGAGCAAAGGAAGCTAGACACCATTGTTTGTGTCCATGACTGCATCCGCACATTGTAATGTCATACATTTCAGCCAGGACTGGATCATTTTTAGTCCCATGTTGTACCACAACACTGTTTAGTGCATTCTATTCCTGGATTAGGATTCCATCCTCATTGCCAGTTGTTGTGTCTTTGCTGTCTACACAACATTAAGAATATGAGGAAACCAGACTGGCACAGCTGGATTCTAAGTAACCCTATTTATTATCGATGTAGAAATATAAAAGGCCTAGCTATCTATGCGCACTGCTGCTGTGGCAGGGTTCTGAATGGGAGACAGAGAGGGCTTCCAATCTATGTAAAGGGATTTTCCCCAACTCCTGTGCACTACAATCATACTATCTCCATCTACCACTTTGTGAGAGAGCTGTCCATTTCTGAAAAAAACCCCAAGATCTAGTGCAGTGGTTTTCACCTGGTGATCCGCAGACCCCTGGGGGTCTGCAGACTATGTCTGAGATTTCCAAAGGGGTCCACACCTCCAGTCATTTATTTAGGGGTTCACAAATGAGAAAAGATTGAAAACCACTGATCTAGTGTGATGCTTGTGATTACTGGCGTTAAAGCATTTTTAGTCAAGCGTGCCCAACTTTGGAATGAGTACTTGAAAGAGATAAGACTAAGTCAAACCTGGCCAGCTTCCGAACATGTTATTTCCTATAGATCTCCCACCACATAGGAGAGGAATATGTGGATATGGAAGCCATAAAAACTAGAAAAATATTTTATAAAAATTCCTAATACTTGGAAGAGAAAAATCTAATATGAAGTCCAATATGGACAATGCTATACAGATCTTAGTTGTCCATTACTTAAAATACCATGGTGACAGGACAACAACTATAGAGAGAAGAACTGGCTAAAAAATGGGGAGAAGGAACATTGCAGAATTTGCATCAACATTTTTCTCTTTTTTGCTGAAGTTCAAAATTTTGATTAAAGCGTTCATAGAAAAATCAGCATTAAAAAAATCGACTAACTCTAATGGACACAAAAATCAGTACCACCAACAGATTGGCATGGAAATATGTTGTTGGGTTTTTTTGACATTGGAGTGATGGGTGATCCAGATGATGGAAAGGATAGAGAAGAGAAGAGGAAAAGAAGGAGAGGGTGAAAAATGATGGCAGGGGAATAATATCTGAGAAATCTACTAATGTCCTACTCAGCATTATTCAGCTGGGAGAATGGAGAAGGAGCTGTACTGCATTTCTATGGAATGCACTAAAAGAAAACTCTATCATCTGTAATCTTCAAGAAATTGGCATGCTCTAGCATGGGACAGCTTTGGGTGTACTTCCATTCTGCTAGTCACTCATCACTGAACATTTTTTCCCCATCTCCCACACAATTGTTATTTTTATCATTATTATTATTTTTAATTGAGTTGGATCTTGTTCCATTACATTTTCATAGCTTTTAATCATCCAGGCAACCCTCGCTTCCACCCCAAATGCCGTACTCTGCTTGATTTTTTCTTTCAGATGCCATTAAGACAGATTCCTTAAGCGGTTAGGTTTCCCCAATCCACTCTTTGGGTACAATGATAAGTAAAATGTGTCATAACAAACCCACATATATAGAATACAAAAGTTGCATCAGATCTTACTGGTATGAAAATCCAGAATTGACTAGCATATTTGGATAGTTTACACCTCTGATTTGGGCAGGAATGTTTCTACTGGAGAATGTATGAAAATGGCAGTTAGGGCTTAAGCAGTGCTTCGTTTGTAATGAAAGAGGTGCTGGGGCTCAAGTAATTTTTTTTTTTTACTTTCACAAGTGATGCAGCAAGCCCAGAGGTGCCGTGGCTATGAACTGCCAAGCCCAGAGGTGCCAGATCTCAGCCCTGGCAACCCCTGGTACGAATTAATCACTGGGTTTAAGAGTTTTAATCTTAGCGGGGCCATTGCTTTGCTGAATGACCTTCATTGGGCTAGCCACTTAGGTCAGTGCTTGGCACCTGATATTAACCTCCAGTGGCCTGATTTTCAAAGTTGCAGATCCAACTGGCTTCATTAGGAGCTGGCGGTTAATCAGCTTTTCTGTAATTCAGCACAGAGGTGACTAAATGTGGATTTAAGGAATTAACTTTAGACTCCCCCATTAAAAAGAAAAGTTGTCTTGGAAGTCACTTCCTACTTCAAACCCAGTTCAGGTGACTGACTGAAGGCAACTTGTATTCACAGCTTCATATTTATGACCATGCTGCCTAAAAAGCAGAAGCCTCAGGGAAAATCATATGCTTCTCAGCTGAGATTTCTAGAATAAATACATAAATAACTTAAGGGTGAACACAAACACTTTGTAGAAAAAGAATATAGAAATACAAAAAAAAAAGATCCTAATGCTGAATTGCTGAAATAAGCAGGCTTAAAATGACATATAAATACAGTTTGAAACAGGATAATTAAAGATCAGTCCCTCTCTGTTAATACCATGGTCTGAATTTAGGTTTCCGAGCTTATTATTAGTATTAGTGGGCCAGATCTTTATCTGGTGTAAATTGATTGATCTCCATTTACTTCAATGGAACTATGACATTTCACACCAGATGAGGAGCTAGTCTGTTCTTTCTATCATGACATACGTGCAAAGCCTGGCAGGCAAGGATGAAGAATTGGAATTTGAGAGTCTGTGAGGTGAATAGAAGCCAATGCAGGGCTGGGGAAGCAGAAGACTTGTGGAGAGCAGCCTGAGAGTTGGGAAGGCCTGAGAGTAGGAGATGGGTAAGTGGTGTCATTCTAGACCAACAAGCCTGTAACTCACATTACAGTCTGTCCCACTGCATAGATAAGATTCATCTTGCTGACATTAAATGTTCAAAAGAATATTGTTTAAACTTTGCAATCTTCTACCATGCCTTCCATCTGTGGATCTGTAATTCTGAGATGTAGCAGAGAACAAAATTTGGGCAGTTTATAGTTCAGGAAAAGTTGCTGTAAAGCTTGTGATAGCTACTATATATCAATAAATAATAATATCTACAACACCTGTGAGTGTAGGCTCTTTCTTAATCAGAACATAAGTCACCACACAGTTTTGGATGTCATGCCTGGCACATGAACTATAGTCATATTGTCCATTGTTTCAGGGTTTTTTGTCATGTAACAAATTGGCAGTGATGGAATCAGCAGGAGAAATAACTGGGTTCCAGCAACTCCATTCCATGAAAGGTACTTTAGGGGAAAAAAACAAAACAAAACAAAACAAACAAACCACATCAGGCCAACACTATGGCCTGGTCTACACTGGGGGAATCTATCTAAGGGCTAGTCTACACTTACCGTCCGGGTCGACGCGGTGAGTTCGACTTCTCGGAGTTCGAACTATCGCGTCTGATCTAGACGTGATAGTTCGAACTCCGGAAGCGCCGCGGTCGACTCCGGTACTCCCCCACTGCAAAAGGCGGTGGTGGAGTCGACCTTGGAGCCACGGACTTTGATCCCGTGGCGTCTGGACGGGTGAGTAGTTCGAACTAGGGTACTTCGAGTTCAGCTACGCTATTCACGTAGCTGAACTTGCGTACCCTAGTTCGACCCCCGCCCTTAGTGTAGACCTGCCCTAAGTTATGCAACTTCAGCTACACGAATAACGTAGCTGAAGTCAAAGTACTTAGATCTACTTACTGCATTGTTTTCACTGTGGTAAGTTGACTGCTGATGCTCCCCCATCGACTCCACCTGCACCTCTCGCTCGGCGGTCGATTTATCATGTCTTCATTAGATGGATTGATCGCTCTGGAGGTAAGTGTAGACATGCCCTGACTTGGAACACCATGGATGTAATGCATTCTCCTTTGGGAAGAGCCTATCATCTGATGTTTAGTGCTCCTTAGTATTTAACCAATCAGGAATTACTGTGGTTAAGAATATTACCCATTTTTTTCCACTCTATGAACTGATCGCTGAGAACATCTCTCAGTCTTGACAGACATTTTACCTTGGAACAGAGTGAAGAAAGAAGTTGGAAAACAGCCTTCATCCCTTCCCAATTGTTTCAGATGCTTCTATCCACTGCCTCTAAAAATAGCTAGACTTGTTTTGTGCATGTAAGAAAGTAGATGATAGAGTTGCGATCTTCAGTCCAGTTCCTAATGAACAATGGTCCACATCATGAAATCCACCGTCCCAGTGTAGCACCCTTCCCAGTGGAAAGGTCAAGGACTGAATGAACATGGAGACTGAACTATCCTTAGATAGCTTCAGGTCATGAAGCACATGCTGGGGCAGTATGGAGAACCAAGTGCCTGGACTATACCTGTTTTTTTGATGGAGGATTGCAGTGTCCAGGGCTGTCACTCCAGCACCTTTCACCAGCACTAAATTTAAAATAAAAGAATAGGTAGCATTAAAGCCGTGACACTATTTGTTTGGCATTTTGTAGTATTCTCAGCTACTTACAGTCACTCAGTCATTAACCATCAGACTCTGGCATCACTAGCCACTAGCATATGAGCTGTTGGTTCACTCAGGATCAAGGATAAAGAATATTTTTGGCTGCATCTGATTTTTGCCGACATTTGCCGGAGAGGGGGAAAAAACAGTTAATCTATTTCATTTAACTGATCGCCATCAGAAGTTCTGGATGGGCAATTTTGTGTTGTTACTTTGTCCCCATCTCATAAAGTTTCATTTACTGCCTTTTTAAGCAAATGATGACTTCAAATCAATTTGTCACACAATAGCTCTCAAACACGCCAAACAAAAACTATTAGATTCCTGGCTTGTTTGATCTGACTGGCATTTGCAGACTTTATTCCTCCCTTCTTCTCCATATGAGTTGAGTAGAAACCTTTAAATAAATAAAGCAAACCCAGACAAACTTCAAAAACAATAACCCAACAACCCTGGAAAATAATCACAAAAACAGTCTCTGGTATTGTTGTAAGTGGGGAAATCCAATTATGAGATGTCAATATTTTTTCTTTCCTTTCAATTGCTTCAAAAAGATTTGTATGTGTATAATTTTTAGGTTGATTTCATTGGCTTTGTCAAAATGAAACAGAAATTATGTAGCTGGGAGGGGACTTAACCCCCAGCATCCCTCCACCACACACACATACTGTGATCGATATCAATTTTCAAATGTACTATTGATTTCAGTAGCCCTTAATTTCAAGGCAAACAATAGTTTCTTTTGTAATTTCCATGCTGCTGATATTACTGCTATCGTTGCTGACCTGTGTGTTGTCAGATAATATTGATTGGATATGAAATGAAAGAAGAAGGGGGGAAGGAGGAGGGGAAGGATGGCATTGTCCCATTAAACAGGCTGGAAGAAAAGATCTTGCCCCTTGTATAGACCAAACATCAGGCAGCATGGTCTAGTGGGTAGGTCTCAGGACATTGGGGTTCTATTTCCAGTTTTCTCACTGATGTGACCTTAGGCAAATCCTTTTGCCAGTTTCATCTCTCACGCTGTGTCTGTCTTGTCTATGTAGAGTTGTAAGCTCTGTTGGGCAGGCACTGTCTTTTATTGTATATCTGTACAGCGCCTAGCACAATATGGTTGGAACCTTTAGGTGTTGCTGTACAAATAATACAGATGCTTCCCGATTTACGCAAGCGTTCCATTCCGGAATGCCTTGCGTAACTCGAATTTTGCATTAGTCGGAAACGTATACCCAGTAATTACTCAAAAAAAACCCCAAACCCTCCTATTCTTAGTTTACGGAACTTTTTCCGTAACTGCGGATTTGCATAAGTTGGGTTTGCGTAACCCAGGGGGCATCTGTAATAAAAATAAAAACATCCAAGCCAAAATAGGAACTCAGAAGTCTGAGGGTCAGATTACGCCTCTCTCATCTACCAAAATCAAACCACTTTCTGCTCTCTTACTGGATCTGTAAGGACTTAATCAGTCGAGCCCCCTTGTGTATGACACATCACTGGGGGAAGGATGGTCCCTTGTCTAAGGCATTGAATTGAGATACAGAAAATCTGAGTTTAATGCCCAGCTCTACCACTAGGTAGTTCTGTGACCACAGGCAAATTACTTAATCTCTCTGTGCCTTAGTTCACCATCTGTAAAACAGGGATAATAATCCTTTGTCTCTCTGTCTTGTCTATTTAGATTCTAAATTCTTCAGGAAAAGGACAGATTCTTACTCCTAGAACCATGTGGCCCTGACTTTGGTTAGGGCCTCTAGATGTGACTGAGATACAAATAATTATTAATAAAAAGCACACTAACTGAAAAAGGGGTGGTTTTTCTGCAAATCTATGAGTGGCATGGCAGTGGTTCTATAGTCTACGGACCAACGCAGGAGCATAAATGTATGCATAGATTCAAGAATTTACTAGGATAATAAAATAACTCAGTTGACTTGAATTCCTGGATTGTCAGACACATCCTTGGCATTTGTTATATTTAGATGGAATATATGGGCCCAAAGAGTTAAAGGGGTTAACAAGCCCCTGTCCCTGTCCAACATAAAACAGCATTAAACAAAGTTTCAGGTTTGGTATACAGAAACCTCAGCCTGCTTAATACCATGGCAAGCACACCATTAAACAGCATGTTAACCTTCCATTAAAGATCCAGAAAAGAAGAGAAAAGAGTTAAAGCCTTTGAAATGTAAAGTATTAAGTCAGACTTTCAGTTTATCAACATTATTCCCATTAGCTGGAAAGAGATTTTAGAAGGAACCTTTCTACCCCCACTTGTTTGACAGTCTGTTAGATGGCATTAAAGATTTTAATAACTATCCTTTTGGGGAAAAGAGAAGTGGGTTGAGATGGGCTGGAACTGTTTTTGTTTGAATCTGTTCCCGTTTCCTAGAAGGCAAAACAGGACAAACGCACAAAGGGGGAAGAAAAGAACAACAAAGATAGAAAATTCAGCTTCTGTCTCTGGCATGGACTCTCACTTGCAACCTCACAGCTGGAGAAACACAGGCACAGCACACGGTCTGATCAGCCATACGGAGACCTTGAAAACTTGTACCAGCATCAGGCTGCTTAGGGCACTGCTCTTAGTTATCTCTACCTGACCACGGGTTTACAGCACTGTTGGCCTGCTAAGCCAGACTCTTATTAGAAAAAAGGAAAAAGGAGAGGGATAGGAAGGAGCAGACATAAGGTGGGGAAAGAAAAGTACACATGGGGGCCGGGGAAGAGAGAGACAAAGTCTGACATCCCAGGTGGTGTCTGGGATTCAGCCAGAGCTGGTTGCATTGGGGATGTCACCTGGGTCCCTTTCTCTGGTCAGGGCATTTCTCACGATCAGGAGGATGAAGGCCTGGGGTCCTAGGAGACGGCAGGGGTGGCAGCCATGATGGTGAAGCTCACTTCGGTAGCCATTTCCCCCCGGAAGTCACTTTCTTTAAGAAACTCAAAAGGGAGTGGAATAGCCCATCCCCTCATTATTTTTTCTACCTATTAGGCCTAGTTTCTGACACACCGATTTTGGGTTCACTAATTTTTGGTTCCTCGCTTTTCTGGTTTACTAGGCATGATCTTAACACAGTCCTTGTGTAACGCTAACAGAGCCCAGTTATTGTCAGGCAGGATCAAACCGGGGAACTTCTGGAGCTTAGTGTATGAGCTTCTACCTCTCTAGGCTGTAGAGCAGACTCATTTAACTCTTTCTAAGGGATCTCAGTGCCACCAGACGGGACAGAACACCACACCCAGGAGATGTGTGGGTTACGCTTGAGTTATATCAGTAGCCCTTTTTTGGGGGGGATTAATTCAGTCTTTCTGTCTGTCTTTTGTACCGTTTTCCATTGACACCTATTATTACAGGTTGTTCTCACATCTTATGAACTTTCACTTATTTTTTTACAATTGGGCTCACAATTAAGATATATTTGTAGACCCAATAATTACAACAGATTCCCATTTCCCTTCCAATAGCTACTGCTGAGTAGAGCAGTGCAGCAGTCAGTTTTCATGTCCTCTGAGTGTTTTTGAGAGTTTGACATATTTCCTCATCTTAAAATGGGCTTAAAAGTCAAAATCATGCAAATTTTCATGAACTGATAATCTAAAAATAAATAAATAAAATGGGGTCACTTGAAATGTTTTATTTTGATAATTTTGAAAATTTGCATTTCAATTTTGACCTTTTTAAAAAATAACCCTTTTCAGAATAATTATTTCAAAACAAAAAGCCATTTTGAATCAAACCCATACAATTTTTGTTTCAAAAATGTAAAAATGGGATGTTTCAACAATTTAAAAGCTTCTCCCCCCCCAAAAAAATAAAATAAAATTGGGACATTCTGGAATTGGGAGATTCATCAAAATTGACCCTTTCTCAAGAACAATTTTGGTTTTGATGAATCAACATTTTCTGACCAAAACATGTTTTTTTCTGAAATGTCCCAACCAGTTATCATCCTGAGCCCCCATTCAGTATGTTCAGCTCTCAATCCACTTTAAAGCGAGATCCCGACATCATATGTGGGACCAAAGTTCTTTTGGGGGTGCTGTCCTTCAGATGAGACTTAAAATCAAGGTCCTGGATACTTCTAACAATTAAAAAGCCAATTCTACTTTTCACAAGAAGAGGGGTCTCCATTCTCTTGTCTTGGTCATATGCTGACAAGTGTCATTTTATTCTACCATTCAAATTCCTTCTGCAGTTTTAATTGGCTACAATATTATTCCTCATTCCCTGTCCTAAATTGTTGATGTTCTGTGCATTTAAACCACTTGTTTTATCCATTCTGAAACTCTGCATCTTGTAGGACAGTTTACTATGTCACTCCCCTATGCTCTTGGGTATCTGCAGAGATGGTACATCAGCTGATTCCTTCAATAATCTACTTACTGCAGTCCAATTGTTTTCACTACTAGGAATTTTTATTCATCATATCTTATGATTATATGTTACTAAGGACCGTACAGTGTCCTAGGATGCTTTGCTATGTGATATATAATACAGAAGGGCCAGATTTGGATCAGAACCATGAAACACCCAGAATATCAGGATATTCAGATTCTGTGATTTTGACCCTGTGATGGGGCCTATAAGCCCCACACTGGGCCTGAAGAGATTAAAAGGCAATACTGGGCCCAGGTAGCCCTGCCCCTCCAGACCTGCTGAGTATGCTCTGACTGGAGGAGTGGGTTAAAAGGAGCTCAGAGGCCCAGGCAAAGGGTGGTGGATGGTCTGTAGGAGAGAGCAATCCTTACCTAGGAAGCCAGGCAGAAGATGGCGCTTGAGAAGGGACCACAGAGTGGGTAAGGCCCTCAGGCAGAGCCTTCTCTAACCATCACCTCCTTGAAGAACTTGCAGGTCCGTGCTCCTTTAGACTCTTTTGTTGAAAGGTTATTGACTGTTTGGACTATAGGGGCCATAGCGCAAACTGAAGGGTTCTATAGGTAGGAAGAAGTCCAGGAAAGTGACTTAGACCCACTGCAGGGAGGTCCCTGCTGATACCGCTTCCCACAGGGCCCGGGGCTGAGACCTGGTGGAGACAGAGGGCCTAGGTCCCCCTACAAAACCCCTTTAAGGGCCTAAATCCAGAAGGGGTTGGAAAGTTGAAGATCCCCAGCTTAAGGTCAAGAACGGGTATCTCTACCACCCTTATAGAGAGGCAAGGGCAGGAATTCCTGTGCACTAACCACTAGCCTGCCCTCTGAGCTTCTTATCACAGAGTCATTATAAAGAGAAGCACCAGCTTCAAAATTTGGATTCCAGTCTGGACCTGAACTCCCCCAGACTCCAGGGGAATTTGAATTCAGTGCCCCAGGCTAATCTCTAGCATAAAATAGATATTATGGGGGAAATTCTGGCCCCAGTGAAGACAATAGCAAAACTGCCAGTGACTTCAAATGGTTCAAGATTTCACCTTCTATGACTAAGAATAATTCCCTCCACCACTGCAAAGCACCCCATTTGGGGTGGCAAGCAGCTGCAAAATCATGGTACACAGTATTTTATTGAGAGAAGACTACAATATCCAGATAAAACTAGAGTGGAAATTATAAATAGGCAAATCATTGAGCAGTCACTCAAATTTAAATTTGGCCAGGACACTGGGGTTAATGATTACATTATGGACTACATTTTTTCCTTTAATATTACTTCATCTTATTTTAATTACCGTATTTACTCATTCATAAGCCGAATATTTTTGGTAAAAAAAATGACGTATCAAAGAGCAGGGGTCGGCTTATAAATGGGTCTACACCAAAATTTGATGATTTTAAACTCAATGGAATCATTGAATTTAATATCTAATACACTGTCGTTTTGTTTACCTGGAGTGTCTGCAGGCATGGAGCCCTTCCCGCAGCTCCCATTGTCTGGGAACAGCGAACCACGGCCGCAGGGAGCTGAGGGGCTCTATGCCTGCAGACACTCCAGGTAAACAAAACGTCCAGACCCACCAGCTGCTTACCCTGACGGGCCAGAAGCCAAAGTTTTCCAACCCCTAAAATATAGGGTCGGCTTATGAAATGGTCATGCAGTTTTTGCTATTTTTACCTATCCATTTTGGAGGGTCGGCTTATAAATGAACGGGCTACTGAATGCGTATATACAGTGTATTCAATATTAGGTTTTTTTGTTACTTTATAGAACTAGCATATTAATGATCACTAGCATGGGGAAAAATAAGAAGCAAACATCAAACCTTCACCGTCTACTTAGATCTAGAGCCAATTTCTAATTCTGGTGAAGACTGGTCCAGATCAGAACGCCTTTCCTCTCCCTTCCAGCGCCTTACTTGAGGGCGATAGATCATGTGTGAGTGTGAACGTGTGTATGTTACCAAAAGATCATGGACAGGCCCCCAAGGCAGAAGATATATATATATATATATATATATATAAATCAGGTATTTCTGGTTACAAATTCTTCTCTGAATCGCCCAAAGTGTTGAAATTTGACCACCCCCACCACTCTGTGCTGCAGATATTTTTGCAGGTTAGCCTTTATTAGACATCAGCAGTGTAACCATAAGCCACATACAAGTGAAGAGGAATGCTGGCACATTCCGAATGAGGTAGCAAGTGCAGCAGAAGCTCAGAACAATTATTTCAGGCTAGGGTCCTGGTGCATTAGAAAGGGGAGTTTTGGGATAATTTCACAAAACAACTAATATATCTTCAAGGGTCTTGATGATTGCAATGGTGGAACTGCTACATTTCCTGGAGATCCAGGGGCCTAAGCATTCAAAATATGGGATTTCTTAATACAAACGTCTTTGGATCCTGGCAAACTTCACTGGGCTGGCTTTTCACAAGATCAGATTCTTCCAAAAATTCCCCAGGGCTTCCTGGTTCTGGCAGGGTCTGGAATAGCTTTAGGGGGAAAGCAGGAATACAGAAGCATGTGACTTTTATTTGTAGTTAACTCAATTGTTTTCTCCCCTAATAAGAGAGGTCATGTTTTGGTATAAAGCAAAGGTCATCATGTCAGCTGTTAGTTAATGTGACACCATTCTAAGACCTCTAATCACCGCCTTGGGTGCCCAGGTACTAGAAATGCATGGCCAAATTAGATTAGACTGATAGGCAAAGAACTAAATGGTTAAATGAATAAAAGGAAGACAGAGTGGAAGTGAGTGTGATTGCAAACATGAGGTTGTTCAAATCCCTAGAAACGACTGACAACTCAGGAAAAATAATATTCTGTGGACAAATGCTTTTTTCCCCAACCCCTAACATGATGTGGTCGATGAATGGCATTTCTTCACAGTTTTATCAATAGAATGTAATTCTGGCCAGATCATTCTGTCAACAAGGAACAACATCAAATCATTGTGTCCACACAAATAAATCACTTGGTGTTTATTACTACTTTTCTTTGTTTGTGACTGAACTGGGGTCATCACCATGTCTTCTCTGGCCCAAGCAAAGAAAGGGAAAAGATGCTTTTTCATGGCAATTGTTGCCATGTAAACAACCTCTCAATGTTACCGATGGCAACCCCAAGGGCAATGAGATGAATGCACATGAGGCTTAATTGCCTGGTGTAGCCACATGCAGCTGTGGAAAGGGCTATATGGAGCCTCAATGCCCAGTGTAAGGAATGATGCATTGCAGATTGTAAATTTTTTGGGGGAGGGACCATCTTTCGGTTCTGGGTTTGTACAATGGCTACCATGAAGGGCTCCTGTACCAGGACCAGGACTCCTAGGTGTTATCAAAAGACAAAAATAATACTAGCTGCAATGCTCCAGGAGGAGCCCTGGGAGGGAATTGTGACTCAGAGATTCACTATTAGGGCTGGTCGAAAAATTGGGCTTTCGACTAAATGGAAATTTTCACAGTAAATGGCTGCTTTCTTAGGAAAAAAATATTTTTATTTCAGTCAAAAATCTCTATGGGGAAAACAATCAATTTCCAGGCAGCTGTATTCCCCTTTCCTTCTTTTCTCCCCACCCCACTCAGCCACTCCCTAGCCCCGTCCATCCATGCCCCACCCACTTCTTCATGGAACCTTCTATTTCCCCAGCCCTTTAAGTGGTGGTCGGGCAGGCCATGACTCCCTGAGTCTCCCCTGTATTGGGCAGAGCCACAATCTAGCCCAAAATGAGGCTAAAGCGTAGTGATTGGTAGCATTCACCGTCCACTTTGCATAAGTATAAATAATGACACAAGGTGGCACAAAGTTGGAGAATGGGGCCCAATATCTGGTCCTGAGGACACTCAGAACAAATTAGACTGACTAAATGAGATGACTTTCTAGCTAGGAAGAAGTCACCACATCCTCTAAAGCAAATAAGATCTAACTTTATTATAGTTCAAGCCTATGTCCAGCAAGACCGCCTATGTTCTGAATTACCACTGGTCTTGTCCACAGACTCACGGACCACAAAAGACCAGCTGGGGGTTTACAATTACCTGGATGATTGTTTCAATTGCTACAGTCAATATTATTTAAGAGCAATATGAGAGCTCAGTTCAGAAGTGTGGATCCGCAGATTCTAGGGCAAACCTAAATTGCAAAGTAAAGCAATGCAAGAACACAGTATCAGAATACACAGTCACACAGCCCAAGCTGCACCTTATATCATATTCAGTAAGCAACTTTATTATTTGCATAGTTAAATGAGAAGTTGCATGTGATCACAAAGACAATAAGTGAAATCCTTTCACTTCAGTGGGGCTAGAAATATTTACACCACTGATGAGGTGATGCAGAACATGGAACTGAATCTGGGTTTCCTGAAGTAGCCCTCAACTGCTGGACCATTCTTGCTTTTGCCCTTTGCTGCATGCTAGAAGACCTCAGAATATAGCTTCCCAGGAGTGGAAAGCCCTTCATCTAAAGGACTAAGACCCAGATCCTTGAAGGTATTTAGGTGTCTAGTTGCCAGTTGGAGTTAAGTGTCTAAATATCTTTGAGGATCTGGTCCTTAGTCTTTCAGCTCAAGCAGTAGAAATTGTAACACTGAAGCTCCTATGTTCAAACCGCACTATGGGCCTAAATGAAGTCAGTTATACAAGCTGCTTGCAACCCTGCTCCTCTGGGGGGCCTGGCTGGTGTGGTGGGCAGAACTCTCCTGTCTAGGGGCAGGGTCTGCAAGGCGATGGGACAATGGATGAGTGTCTGTGTCAGGCAGGGAGTTTCCACTGTAGCGCTGGATGGATTTGGAGATGCATTCCTAGAGTGGAAACCCTGGGGAAGACTAGCTCAAGGAAGCTAGCATCCCAGCCTCCCTCTCGCCTGCTTTCTCACTAATCCTTCATCCCCCTTGTTTTCCCCTGACTCTGTTGACAGGCCTGTTCCAAGCAAAAATATATTGTAAATGCCTTTGTGTTTGTTCTTCTTTTTTATTTTTTTCAAACTTGAGTCCCCAAAGAAACATCAAAGTACAAAGGAAAGAAAACAATAGCGAGAAATAAGAGTGAAGCCAACCAAACCAAATCAGCAGTGGCCCAGGGGAACTTTCTTCAAGGGGGTTAGGCTTCCTTCAGAGAAAGTTTAGATCTCTTCTTGTTTGTTTGCATTTTCAAATTGGGACTGTTTGTGAGAATTCAGAGGAGAAGAACAAAAGCAATGCAAATTCCACAGGAGGCATTTATCCCAGCATACCGCTGGCAGGGCCACCTGCATACCGTGAGCTGCGTGCTGCCTGCTTTGAGAGCCTGCTTAAATATTAAAGATGAGGAGAGGTGGAAGTGTATCAATAAAATATTGGGTCGCCCTGAGCAGAGAGAGGGGTAGGCTTTCAAAGCAAGGTGCGAGTAGCTGCATGCACCTTTATGGTTGTGCACATGGCCAATTAGGTATCTGAGGGAGCATGGGGCCTATGCTTGACCGACACAGGCACATTAGATATCTGTGCACTCAAATTAAGCACACAAGAGGATATTCATGTCACCACATGCAGCTAGAATCTGATTCAGAGAGGTCATTTAGAAAGGCACAGGGTACGGCTAGGAGTTTTAGTGAGTGCAGAATCAGGGCCATGGACTTCAATGGGTGTTTTGTCTATGTGAGGTTTGGGCAAAAGCAAATGAAGGCCATATTCTCTGAAGGCCTAATAGCTTCTGTTTTCTAAAACAAACCCTGTCAGCTCCTGTCCCTGATCTGATTTCCTCCAGGAACGGTTTTGGTTTGAATTTCAAGTGATTTAAAGCAGATCATTTTTACCACTTCAGCTGCGTCATTTGAATTGATTCCTGCTAGTTCAAATCTGCAGATAATTTGCTCTCCTCTTATTTCTAAAGAACTAATTACCTGCACATATAAAATGATGAAATCTCATTATATTTCCTTTAAAAAAAATCCACCATGCATTTCATTACATTATCCAATTATCGCTGCACTTGTACAAAGTTATGTTACTGACCGAACAGGCTATTTACTCCGCAGATGTGTTACCTTAATTAAACAAATATGATTAACCACACGGAGCCGTGTTTATTTGGGCCAAATTTTTCAAAAAAAAGAAATGCCCATTGACTTTGAGGGCCTCAATATTTGTTGGCCAATATGAGACACCTTGGGTCTGATTTTTCAGTGCTTCTGAGCACCTGCAGGACCTATCAGCTTCTACTGGAGTTCTGAGTGCTCTGTGCATCTGAAAATCAAGGCCAAGGTTATCAGGTTGGGAACTGACAATCGATGACTGCTTTTGAAAAGACTGGCCTTAACAGATGTCATTTTAAAATGCCATCTTTATGGTGGTCCTGTTATATTTGTATTGCAGAAGTACCAGGAGGCCCTGATATGATTAATTTAATACATGGTGCAGTACCAACCCATAACAGGAGAAAGTCCTTGCCCCAGAGAGCTTCCAGAAGACAGACAAAGGGTGGGAGGGAAAACAGTGACAAAGAGAAGTGAAGTGACTTTCCCAAAGTCACATAGCTAGTCAGTGGAAGAGCAGGAAAGAGAATCCAGATTTCCTCAGTCCCAGCTCAGTGACTTATCTACTGGACCAAGCTAAAAAGTTACACCAAATGCACAGTGATTTATCAAAGCTTTATTCATTTTAATGGAGTTAGTCCAATTTACACCAGCTGAGGATCTGGACAATGACAATATCTCTTTGCAACAATGTGTAATGGCTTTTACGGGGCTTGATTGACTTTGCGGGTTAAAACTTGTACCCTAGGATGGACACAAGCGGATGTTTTTCTCTGTGTCAATATAGCACTGAACTTATTAGCTCATTAATAGTTTTCATGTTGCTAAAGGTCACTGGGTGGCTCAGGATAATGGGAAGCAGCTACAGAGCCTTTCAGCTCAGGATCATCAGTTCAAAGCAGGCTCTGTGTGATAGTGACAGCAAGTCTACTAGCTAGGAGTGTTAGCACTCTGGGCAGCATAGCCTGCTCCTGATGGGCTCTAGCTGTCGGTCAGATTTAGCTCTTTGCATGCTTTGGACTCAGACAGAGGTACCCCATTAGTCCTGGGATGCCTCGGAGGATATTGATACAGCCATCAAGTATGGGTGGGAAGAAACAGTCCATCCAAATGTTGTGCGGTCTTCTCTCATTATCCTCCCTCTTTGAGCTAGATATGTCTACCTCCATCCTCTCAGCCCAACCCCTTTCATGCCACTCAGGTCTTTCCCCAGCAAAGCTCCTAAAGCTTTAATAGTGGCCTGTATGAGTGTCACTCAGCTGTGGCCATGTCCCCTGGTGGCTGGGCATGGTATAGCAGGCTCTCCTTCCTTTGTGCCCCTTGCTGACGGCTGCTCCGGCCCTCTTACGACTTGGCCCTGCGGCCACATCACAAATAGTCCCACCCCTTCTGGGGCAAACCAAGAGTTCAAGAAACAATAGCCCCTCCCCCTCGCTTTGGGCCTCTGATCTGACGCTGGGGTCGGGGGGTTCAGTAGCCATGGTGCCTTTTGCTCCACTTTCCTTAGTGGGTGGCTGAGGAACCCAGTCCCAGACCCTCCCTCTCCTCTGCGTTCTGGTCCAGAGACCCTTTAATAAACAGACGAGGCCTGACTACACAGATCCATTGCTTCCTCCTCGGACCACTTCTTACCATGATCTGTCTTGGGCCCTTCCCACAACCTTTTACTGGGCTCGCAGTGGGGCAAATGGAGCCTCCCAATCAATAGGTGCCCTATACCACATCCATTCCTGCTCCCCACCTCCCTCTGTGCCCTCCATCCAATCCTCCTTCTTCCACCCTCTCCGCCCTCCATCCAGCCCTGCCCAGCCCAGCTTCCTGCTTCTCTCTCTCTGCCCCACATCCAGCCCGCTCCCACTTCCCCACCAGGAGGGAGGGGATAAACCCGTTATCTTTCCATAGACACATACGAAGCCAACGTCATATGAAACAACATTTTCCGTCTTATCTATGGTTCATTCAGCACGCTCAGTGCTGTACAGACAGAAACATGATCCTTGCTACAACCACTTATCAGACTAAAAGCCTGATCCAAAGCCCATTGAAATCAATGGGAGTGTTTGTATCTGATGGGTTTGGGATCAGACTGCAACTCTCACACCGGCCGTTCTGTTCAGTTCCGTGTCATAAGCGACACAGCTTGCGGGATAAATATTGTAGCAATATGGGGTTTGTTCTTGGTTGTATATGTGTCAAATAATCATGCCCCTGTTGCTGGGGTTTCCTGGGCACTGAGGATTTTTGCAGGAGCTGGAAGCACAATGCCTGCTGGAGCTCTCTCTGCAATGAGGTGACTCTGCATTGCTCTCTACCAAGGGTTTCCCTTATGAACAAAATTCACCCCTGAGCATGAGGGTCACAAAAGGCCCATGCACCATTTACATCTCAGATAAGAGAGAGGAAGGATGATTTTGGGGGGAAAGCACTGGAATCAGGAACCCAAGAGTTCCTGCCACAGATTTCCTGGGTGCAGGGTTACCAAACATCCAGGGTTTCCCAGACCTTGCCTCTTTTTTTGATCCTCCGCCCTCTGTTGGGGCAGGTTTTGCAAATAAGAGCCAACGTCTGGGTTTTAATTGCAGAGTAGACAGTGCATCTCAGAGAGAGCCCCGATAGGGTCCTCCCTTGAACCTGCATCTGATTGGTGCCTCGCAGCTGCCAGATCCTGCCCACCCAGGTCCTGGCTCCCTGGGGACGGGAAAAGCCCTGCATGGGGGTGCTGACTGACAGCTGTTGCCACGTTCTGGGTCTGCGCCAGCCACCCTGCCACAGTTACAGAGTGACCCTACATCCCACCTCAAGAGAGATGCCAGGTATCCCCTCCAACACACCCCAAGTACTTCTACCAGTACACACACATACCCCCAGGACCCCCCAAATACTCTCTCCCACTACACACACCCCTCCAGCACCCCCAAATAACCCTTCCCAGTACACAGACCCCTCCAGAACCCTCCAGGTACCCCCTCCAGCACCCCTCAAATACCCTATCCCACTACACAGGCCCCTCCAGCATCTCCAAATACCCTCCAGCACCCCCAAATCCTCCCTCAAACCCCCAATACCCTCTCCCGGTATACAAGCCTCTCCAACCCCCCCAAAACCCAGTATACATACACCTCTCCAGCACCCCCAAATTTCCCCTCCAGCACCCCCAAATATCCCCCAGTACACACACACCCCTCCAGCACCCCCAAACTGTACCTTCAGGCTCCCTTTCCCCCCTCTCCAGCAGTATCCTCTTTTTATGAACCTGAAACATGGTAACCCTACCTGTATGACCCTGGGGAAACTATCTGAACATTCTGTGCTGCAGAAGTGGACATCATGATACTGTCTTTGTCTTATCTATTTAGCTTGTAAACTGTTTGGGTCGGGGGCTTTAACTTACTGTATGTTTGTTTCACATTTAGCACAGGAGGTCTCTGATCTCAGCCTATAGACACAACTGTCATTCAAATAGCAAACCGTAATGGCAAGTGAAATCCTGTGTTGAGTGAAGCATAGTTCCTGTGCAGGTTCTATGCACAGGGCTGATTTCACCTGAAAAGCACAATAGAGCCCACAATTAAGATGCATTTTCAGTGTAAGGCATTACCTGCATTGCATTCAACCATTCTAAAAAAAAGACATGATTTGTATTGCAGCATTGCCCGGAAGCCCCAGGAGAGATTAGGGCCCATTACGCTAGGCGCTGTACAGACACGAAACAAGATCATCATAATGATCCAGGCACAGTCTACTGCGGACTGCTGCCCCAGCAAGAGTGACCACAGCTGATGGCATCACACCAGGCATTGGGTAGTGAAGTTTGCAGGTCTGGCTCAATCCTGCAAAGCCACCCATCTCTGGGGCAGCCCCAAGCAGCGTCAGGGCATGCACCCCTTCACACATTGACACAGACAGGGGTTAAAGTAGTGAGGGGTGTCAGGAGCAGAACTATTTCTCTTCCCTCCCAATATAAGAAGGAGCCCCCCTGTTCTCACCTGGTTTGGGGAGGTAGCACTCAGCCACAGCTCATCCTCCCCAGGGGCGGGGAAGTGAGAGTTATGTCTTCTCTTAGAATCTACCCCTCTTGTACCAGATGAACCCTCTCTGAAAGAGCCTCCAGTTTGAACAGAGACAATGAAGAAAGGAAGTGCTATGATCCCTTTTTTACAGATGAGGATTTAAGGCACAGAGACATTAAGAGAGTAGCCTATAGTCACTCTCTCTCTCTCTCTCTCTTTCCAGTGAAACATCAGTGGACAACATCAGGGCCAACCTTTTTCTCTCCCCCATGTAAGGGTAAAAACCTCCCCCTGCTTTGTCACCTGTCCTGTAATTAGGGGTCAAACCCCAGCTCCAGGGGTATCAAGCCGCTGTGAGCGACTAACTCATTAGGCATTCCTTCATTGTTTCCTATGCAAATTACGTTAATGAGAATTAGGAACATAATGGAGCCCATTCACCGTTCTAGTTGGTGGAAAATGGGTTTGACTACCAATTTTCCATTACAGCTGTTTTGTAATTACTCTGGAGCACTCTGCATTCTAATGGAGATCCTGAGCTGCTCTGACAGTCCCCCGCCCAGCCCTTTTAAAACAAGCATTTGTCATTAGAAGGCTGGAGATAGATTTCTGCTGGAGAACAATCCCCCTGGTTATACCCAGGAACCGCCTGCTCTCTGGGTCAGAGCTGGGGGCTGCTCTTTGTGGAAGCACAGGGTTTAGTTAGCTGACAAAAAACGGCATGAACTCTCTTCTTCTTTTTCAGCAGTTTATTCAAAAACTGCATTTAGGGCTGCAGAAAAGTTCCAGTTTCCCTGCCCTGGAGACTACTATCAGCTATAGAGCAGGTCCACTTTTAGCTAGGGTGACCAGAAAGCAAATGTGAAAAATCGGGATGGGGTGTGGGAGGCTTAATAGAAGCCTATATAAGAAAAAGACCCCAAAATCGGGATTGTCTCTATACAATCGGGACATCTGGTCACCCTACTTTTAGCGGCAGTGCTACGGTCAACGGATCGCTAGCTCAACCTTGTTCTGAAGAAGGCACTTACCAGGGGCCAAGTTATCCCCTATTTTACATGGATTATTCCCATGCTGGAAATGCCTCATCCTCTAAGAGAACACATGGGGCTAGATCTTCTGGAGATCTGTCCCATGATTCTTCTGTGATCCTCTGGGACCTCCATGGAGCCACTAGAGGTCAGGGACATCTATCTGGATGTTGATATTTTTATTATTACCACAAAACCTAGGCGACTCAGTCATGGACCAGGACCCCATGGCGCTAGGTGCTGTACAAACTCAGAACAATGAGACAGTCCCTGCCCCAAGATGCTTATAGTCTTTTTATCATCTCTGCTTCTGAATTGTCCTCTGGCTTAGCTCTAGCCTTTCTGATGGAGTTCAAAAAGCTAGCTCACCTGAATTGCCAGCTCAGGTTGCTTGGGCCAGGTTTGCAAAGATGTTCAAGGCCAGATTTTTGGGTGCTCAGCACCCAACAACAAGAGCCAGATTTTCAGAAGAGCTCGACTCCTAGATAGGCACTAAAGTAACTCAGATTCACAGTACGCTGAGCTCTTTTAAAATTCTGACTGTATATGTCTTGCAATTCTAGCACTGTCCAATTATACTTGTTTTCATTTCTGATGCCTGATGCCATTCATGTGGAGGTGTACAAATACAGGACCCGAACTTGCTCTGCTTACAGTCAACAGCAAAACTCACATCAAACTTCAGTGGAAGCAAGATCAGACTAATGATCAATGAAGTCAGTGGATACCACATGGGAGGAGGTACCAAGAATCCAGCCAGATACCTACAAACAGGGCTATATCCACAGCACTATGAAAGAAGTTTAATTGAAATGCAAAAACCCAAAAGGTCAAATTCATGTAAAATTTAATGGCCATTTTTATTATTTGATGTGGAACAAATTGTAACTTTATATTGCCGTTAGATGCAATTTTGTTCAATGAAATTAGATGAAGCTAAAATAAAATACACCCTTTAAAGTGTTAAGATGAAATATTAGACCTTATTATGGGGGGATTTCGATTTCTCCAATAAATACCAAGGAAAATATTTGGTGGAAAGAACAGCCACCTAATTTGCATTAATACAAATGAGAACTATTAAGTTCAGCTGATTAGCATATTCATATGTACTGTAGGCGCCACATATTCAAAATAGACTCTGATTACTAACCTAAAATATTACATTTAAAAGCAGAGTCTTTGAAACTCAGAATGCGCCATTCATTATATTTGGAACATGATGTAAATGGAAACAATTTACAAATTGAATGCGGAGTAGGTTTTTTTTTGATTTGCACAAAGGCTACAATTTAAAGAACTTAAAAAAAACCTCAAAAAAACCTAAATGAAGGAATGTTGACAGGAGTTTTCTGCTTTAAAAGGTGCGTGTCTGTGCAGGGAGGGAGGAAATAACATTGACTCATGGGCCGAAAGGAAGCCAGAGACCAGATATTTACCTATGTGCTTATGTTGCTGTCATCACGGTGCACCTGAGCACCTGTTAGGGTAACTCTGAGCTTTGAGCTGGGCATGTAATTCCCAGCCCGAGGAGACATAATCACACTCGCTCTCCTCCAACTAGCACATTGCACATGGAGTGGCCACCCTATGTACCCATCCATGACAGATCCCCGCCACGGACACATACCTGGGGAGACTAGTCTGGCTTGCCGCTCGCACAGCTGCAGCTACGCCCTGTGGTTAGCGAGCTATCGTGATGAGAGCTAGCGGGGATATGTTTCCGAGAGCTGGGAATCACAACCCCAGCTCAAAGTGCACATATCCCCTTAGTCATTACAGGATTTTATCCTGGAAACACCCCTAAGAAGTACCAATTTTACACATGTGGAACAGGCTCTATTAAGTAACTTGCTCTAAGTTACACAGGAAGTCTGTGGCTGACTAGGATTTGAATGTAGATTTCTTGAGTCCCCTCCTATGCCAACTAGAGACATCCTTTCTACAAGATACATTCACTAGGCCAGCCTTCATATTGTGCCTAAGCTCCCCATCCAGCAACACACATAAGAACATGCTTAACTTGAAGCATATTGGTAGTTCCATTGACGTCTATGCCTATGTATTTTGCTGGATCAAGGCTAAAGCAGTTGCAGATTCTATCTCACCTTCCATCCAAGGATCTGTCACTTTGCAGTCAGCAAGGACCAAATTCTGCACTCCACTGAAACCACTGTAAGAGAGAGTAGAGTTTGGCCCTGATGAGCTAAGCCTCACAAATATTTGCATCTCGGAAAGCTGAGGCACAAGGAGGCTAAGTAAATTACCGAAGGCCACACATCGAGTACGTGGCTGGGAAAGGAATAGAAACCAGTTCTCTTTGGGCCTGGTGCTCCTCCTGTGCAACTTAGTAGTAACCAAATTGAAATCAGTGGAATCGCATAAGTGCAGTGCTAGAAGTAGGAAAAGGATCAGATCCACTGATTGTATTTGCCTCACTCGCTGCCGTTATTTTCTTCACTTCAGCTAGATTAGCAGCTGTGGTAGGGCAGGACCTGAATGGCCCTAGCTGAGTAGAGTGCAATCAGATCTTTGTAATAGCTGCTGAGTCAACATTCTGATCAGGGATCTGAAGAATATTTCAATAGTTCTGTCCCTTGCTTGTGTTAGTTAAGCACTGTTCTGTTCAGATCTCCATTTCACATCATCAACACACTTCGGTCCTGATTCAGCAAAGCACTTCAGCAGGGGCTTAACTTTCAGCACGTGAGTAGTTGCTCTTTGCTGGATCAGGGCCAGAGCACTCAGCACCCGGCAGGATCAAGCCTTCAATGAACAAACGAGATAGCAGTGGAGGGAGAAAGGGATCTGTGTAAAAGACTCATTCAGGTACAGTGCAGTCCCCGTAGGGGTATCACTCCTGGTCACTGTCATAGGTCTCACCCCCACTTGGAGCTGTTGGGCTCCAATGTGGGGACCTGACTTGGTTTCCCTCTAAACTAAAATCCTAGTTTAGATCTAGTAAGCTGCCACTACTCAATCAGATATGTGGATTGAGACACAGTCCTTCCCCAAAATCCTAGGGGATTCCAAGAGCCCCAAATCCATGGAGTTCTTACACCCAGGAGAAATAAACCATTCCCCCTGCTTCCTCCCCCCTCCCTTTTCCTAGGAGAGATACCGGGATCTAACTACAGAGGGATACCTCCCCCTTCTCTTTCCCTGAGAATCCACCCAAGGAAAGACCAAACAAGTCCTTAATAGAAAAGAATTTATTAAAGAATAAAAAGAAAGTAACTTGTCTCTGTAATTCAAGATAGAACAATACAGGGTCTAAACTTATCAATCTCTGGAGAGAATCCCCCCTCCTTTCTTTCTCAGTAAAAGCAATATAACAGCAAACAGGAATAAAGAATTTCCTTTAGCAAACACACAATTGCAAATATAGAAAGCAACTCAAAAGACTAATTCGCCTTTCTAATTAATACTCACTATTGAATAGTAGAAACTACTCCAGGAGAACTTGGAGACATGACTGGTCTCTTTTAGATCCAAAAAGAGCTCTCACAAAGAACACAGACAAAGGCTTCCCTCCACAGAGATTTGAAATTATCTCGTCTCTGATTGGTCCTCTGGTCAGGTGGTCACCAGGTACTACATGTTAACCCTTTACAGGTAAAAAGGGACCTTAACCCTGATCTGTTTATTTATGACAGTCACAACGTTAGAGATAAAAGTACCAAGAAGGTGACACGATAACTCTCCACTATGCTATGATGCAGGAAGTTTCTGAGTACATGTAACCCACCGGTGAGTGAGAGTGACTGGTCCCACTCTGTGCCAACCTGCAGAGGATGTGAGTTGACAGCTACAGAGGTGGGGCTCTTTAGCTCAAGTTGTAGCCACTCGTATTTAGTTATGGAGGTTCAGTCCCACAGGGTCAGCCAAGACAGCAGCTGTCACATACAGCTGTAGGGCACAGACTGTACTATCCATATGTAAACAGGGTCTGAATAAAGGCTTCCTTGACAGCTAGCTGGGAGGGGAAGAGACTTGGGTGTGTTTATGTAAATACGGTTTGCTCCTGCTTTGCTTACATATTCAACAGATACGGCAGTGTCTAAGTGATCAACTTTGGCTGGTGTTGGGTACAAATCACCTTAGTACTGAACGCAGGGGTAGTGAAATATGGTTACTAAGGTTGTAATTATTGTAGGAGTACAGGAAAGCAGGATTGTGCTTAACCTGTCCCAAATGAGGGGGCATCCTCAGCTGGAAGAACCTCGTTAAGCCAGGGGCTTGAATGTCAGAGCCCTGTAAAAGCATGGGGGGTGGGGACAGACTGCACACCCTCAAGACTTCTCCCTAGACTGGTTTAACCTGTTCCTTTCCACTGTTCAAATAATAGAACTAAATAGGCTTCATTAGAAGCCTCTTTGTTATGTTAAATGCCCAATCAGAGCTGAAATCAGTTGTGGTAAGACTGTGTTTCTACCCAAAAAAAAAAAAAAATTGGAGATATACCAATCTCCTAGAAGTGGAAGGGACCTTGAAAGATCATTGAGTCCAGTCCCCTGCCTTCACTAGCAGAACCAATTTTTGCCCCAGATCTCTAAGTGGCCCCCTCAAGGATTGAATTCACAACCCTGGATTTAGCAGGCCAATGCTCAAACCACCGAGCTATCCCTCCCCCTACCTAGCCTGCAAAGAGCTAAAAATCGCTGAGAGCTGAAGTCATCTGAGATGGGGCAGTGTTTCTGCCCAGCCTCCAAAGAGCTGAAAATCACTAAGCGACTGATGTGCAGGGGTCACAGCAGAGAGGCAGGTGGCAGCACAAGGTGACTGGCAGTCAGCTGGTGACGAGTGGCTGGTGTGGCAGAGAGGTGCGATGAGTGGCCAGCAGGGCGGCTGGTGGAGAGGTGTGGCGAGAGCAGTGAGCAGACGGCTGGTGAGCAGCCAGCAGGGTGTCTGGCAGAATGGGACAGCGAGTAACTGCCTGAGCAGTGGAGCAAATTAGATACCTCTTTACCCCACCCAGGGTGGGAAGTGAACTCTGCAGATGCACCTCTGAACTCTGGGTCTGCACTGACCAAGGACAGCAACTGTGAGTGGGGTGCAGAGAAGGGATGGGCATGTGAAAGGGACTTTTGGTTTGCTGGAATTAAGAACCTGAGGGGAAAAGGACACTGCCCAACTTACTTGGGGGTCGATCTTTTATTCATGGTTTATTTTTATGAACCCCGTTTGTGGCATTTTCCCAAATTAACACCCGGTTATTTCCCTCCTTTCATTAAAAGTTTCTTTTCTATGTTCAGACTCTGTGCTTGCGAGAGGGGAAGTATTGCCTCTCAGAGGCTCCCAGGGGTGCTGTGTAAATTTCCCAGGTTACTGGATGAGGGCTTGAGCCAATTCTGTGTTGTGTCAATGGACAGGAACCCCTAGATATTGAACCCAGCCCTGGCTGCTGCCGGCTCCACCTGGCAAAAGGGTTACACATAGATGAGTAAGTTATGTGTATCCTGGGTTTCAGCAGCCTGCCATCCAGTCCTGCCATTGAGGTGCTACATGAACTCAGATCACATGGCAACTTTGTTGGAAATAACAGGCTTGGTAGTCACTTACCTTTTGTGAACACTAATGAAAAGCACCTGCCTTATTACTATTCTGTGCTAAAAATATTAGAAACAACATTTCACTGAATGTCTGACTCAGGCTGACTGTTAGCCACAAAGTTTGGAGCAAACTCCAAACACCATTCATAAGATCCCATTGAGTTTCCCTTCGGCAGAAGATCACCCTGACCGGTGGCTGCTTTTCCGTACCAACAGGAAACAACAGGGTTTGTTCTTCAACATTTTGACCATAACTCTTGAAGCACCTGCCTTCTTGATAAAAAAATCTCATCTCATCACCCTTTGTAATGGAGTTTGTATCAATTTCTTTTTTCATTGTTTGTTTATTATTTTTTCTTTTAGAAGCACGAAGTTTTAAAGGCCCAGTCCCAAATTTGAGCGAGAAGGTGCCCCTGAGACTGCCCGCTCTCCCAGCTGCCACCTAGTGGACTGAGCGGTGCACCACACTGGCTAGCCCTCGCTCATATGGTGTGCTCCTTGCTGGCATCAAGAGTGTTTTAGAAAGAATTTAAAAATGAAGCGGGAGGGGAGAAATGGCTCTCTACCCCTCACACTACAATCCACTATCCAACTTCACTTTTATCGGCTGTTGCCATTAGACTGCCTTGTAAACCTTCTGTGTTGCATGTAATGCTGATCATGTCTTTTTAGCCCCAGGTCTTCCTTGGAAAGATGCTGCGTGAGTTTCATGTGGTTTCCTTGATGAAACATTATAAATAAACTGGAGTCCTTGTGGAGTTTGATGTAGCTTCCTTATCAAGCATGTAGCACTCGGAGATGGGTTAAGCATATGAGAGGCAATTTGCTGGTGCGTCATGTACACTGTTATCACAGCACACTTTGGAAGGTGAATGCTGAAAATCCTCTTCAGCATCTGGTTCTGTCTTTAATCCACCTATACCCTTAGGTTCTTAATGTAAGCCTGAGAGCTCTCCTGTCTTGATCTCACGAGCCAAACATTACAGCATTGCATTCACCGACCTGGTGAACGAGGAGCGCACAACTTTTGCACAGCTACCGAGATCCATTCAGCCACTGATATCCGATGTACCATCAGAGCCGCATCCCCTGAATTTGTATTTTCTCCTTCTTTACAGTACTTCTGTTCAAATACGGCAGTTCCCATCTGAAAGATTGGCTCTCCAGCTGCCATAGCCAACTTAGCTCTAAAACTAGGGGTCAGGACCCCAAAGTGTGTCATGATCCTGTTTTAACGGGGTCACCAGGGCTGGATTAGACTTCCTGGGGTCTGAGGCCAAACCTAAAGCCCGAGCCCCACTGCCTGGGGCTGAAGCCTTGGATGCCAGGGATCAGGTTACAGGCCCTTTGTCTGGGGCAAAAGCCCTGGGCTTCAGTTGTGCCCGGCCTGCCCTGCCCAGAGTGGTGGGGATCAGGCTTTGGCACCCACACCTCGGGTGGTGGTGCTCAAGCAGGCTCAGGATTAGGGTCCCTCTCTTGGGGTCAGGTAGTATATTTTGCTGTCAGAAGCGGGTCGCGGTGAAGTTGGAGAACCCCTGCTCTAAAAGGTTTGTGGGGGTGGGATGGGGCAGGAGACGTCTACTAGTGAATTGCCAGGGTTCCACTTTTCTGCCCAATGTTTTGGAATCTAGATTAACTGCTTAGGTAAAGACTGCCAGGGTGCACTGCTGAAAAGCACTTGGAGAAAACCTTCTTGCTGGGCAAATCCAACCATTGATAAGGAAATCAGCATTCACAGACGTACAGTGAACATTACAGTTAGGCTGATAGCAGGAAGAGATGGAAAAGACCTGAGCAGGAAGCAATCCCCTGATAGAAGCGTATTGGTTATTCAGAGGACACTAGCTGGATCAGGCAGGCAAGAAACAAGCAAGCTGAATGAAATAAAAGTAATCTGTCTATTTTAGATATTTATATGGCCTCATTTCCATAATCACTGAGCACCTCACAGTCTTTAATATATTTATCTTTACAACACCCTTATGAGGTAGGGCAGTGCTATTATCCCCATTGTACAGATGGGGAAACTAAGGCATAGAGAAACTGAAAGACTTGCCCAAGGTCATACAGGATGTCTGTAGCAGAGCAATGACTTGGACCCAGGTCTCCCAAGTCCTAGGTTAGTGACTTAACCAGCCTCCTGGGCCAGCCTCCTTTTCTAGCACCATGGAATACAGGCTCACACAACTGGCAGAGGCTCTAAACTAGTGAAGAGGTGACACCCCAACAAAGGATCAAGTTCTGGGAGGTATTAGCTCTCAGCTGGGCACCTATATGTCCTGTTTGCTTCAGTGTAGGTGATCATCATCTTTTATGATCTAACACAGAGTTTTGTTGACAATTGACAACCTCAAAAACCCCATCCCCCACCCACCCCAAACTGATTGCCTGTCTTGTGCACTCTCATTCACCACTTCTTTGATGGGCTAGAGGAGAATAAGCAGAAGAATTTCAAGCTAGTGCACTGAGCATTGGCCTTACACCCAACAGGCCTAGGGTAAAAATTGAGCCCCAGTGAGGGTGACTAGATGTCCTGATATTTTCCTATGTAGACTCCTATTATCCTGCTGCTGTGATTTTTATGCTTGCTATCTGGTCACCCTAGTCTTAATGGGTATGTCTACACTGCAATTCATAGAATCTCAGGGTTGGAAAGGACCTCAGAAGGTCATCTAGTCCTACTTCTTGCTCAAAGCAGGATCAATCCCCAGGCAGATTTTTGCCCCAGATCCCTAAATGGCCCCCTCAAGGATTGAACTCAGAACCCTGGGTTTAGCAGGCCAATATGCTCAAACCACTGAGCTATCCCTCCTCCCCCTATCAGTTTTATGTCAATTAGACACCCCTGGCTGGTCTGTGCCAGCTGACTCAGGCTCGCTGGGCTCGGGCTGCGCAATAGCAGTGTAGACGCTCGAGTTCTGGGAGCCTCCCACCTTGCAGAGTCCCAGATCCCGGCCTGGCTTGTCCACACTGCAATTAAACAGCCCCGCGGACCAAGCCCAAGTCACCTGGCCCGGGGTGTCTAATTGCCAAGTGGCCATCCCCAATGAAAGCAATGAGAATTTCACCAGTGGTTTCAACGGGGCCAGGATTGCACCCCAAGATTTTAACGCTGGGTTGGATACCCAACTTCAGGTGCTCAGGTACCAGAGTGAAGAGTCTGGTAGGAGATGGGCTACCGCTGCTCCATCTAGCATAGTAACATTACCAGTGTAACCGGAGCTACACGGGCAGTGCCTCGAGCTATCTGTCCAAGTACAACCCCACCCCAACCCCTGGGGACGTAGTTGGCTGTCTATCCCAAGCCGCTGCCCCGGGCACTGTGACCACACTGGTAATTTTAGCATGGTAGCTCAAGCAGAGTGAGTTCATGTCTGTCTACCCAAGGTAGGAATTACACCTCCCAGCTGCTTTGTAGACATACCCTGAAAGGCATCAGGAGGCCTCCTATCTTCCACATCTATGTTTTAAAGAAGACGACGCTGAGTTAGATTTTTTTTAAAAACAATTACTTGTTAATTGTTGGCAGTTTCTTAGCACAGCTGTGCCTCGCCCCCTTGTTAGCACGCCAGCAGAGATCTTCAGGGACAAGGCAGGAGGGTAGTCAGGCTTTACACCAATCAGACTCAAACTGATTTTTGAAAAAAGAAAATCAAATGCATTTGGGAAGATAACTTCAATGGAGCTCTTGGGAGAGTGAACAGCTGTTTCCCCCCCCTTTGTTTTATGAAAAGGAACAAAAATAAGTTACAGGCAGTAGATTTTTGGGGGTGGGGTTGGGGTCAGTTGATGTGTCTTGCAGAGACCTGCTGAATGGGCAGTGTGACCATAATGGATTCTGTTTTTCTTTGACATTAACTGGCCTGGGATTGGAGACAAAGAAAGTTTATTTACTATAGGATAGACACAGACCATAGGTCAACTGTGAGTAGGATACAGCCTGCAGCCATGCATTACAGATTACGGAATGAGGGGAGCGGGACTCTTTTGTTTTAAAATAGATGTTGGTGCTGGCGAGTGGTGTCAGGTTGAAATTCTCAGGGCCAGATCTTCAGCTGGTGTAAATCAGCATGGCCACACTGACAAATGGAGCAACACTGATTTATGCTAGATGAGGATCTGTCCCAGTCTATGCGCTCCCAGAACAGCACAGCAGAGGCTGTATCAGCCACTCCTCCCCACAGTGTCCTTGCGCTGTTACAGAAGCCCTGCAGCCGGAGGATGACAGGGTATTTTAGTCCCTAGGCCTGTTTAGTCCTTTGCTCTGCTTCCGAGGCTGCCAACAAGAGCCACTTTTGTTGGTGGTTTCTGAGAAATGGGTATGGGTGGATGAGTCCCCAGATAAGACAAATACATACTTGGTTTGTAAACTCAGCATGTACTGAATTCCGTGAGGACAGTCTCCTTAGAACAGAGGTTCTCAAACTTTTCTTGTTGCGTACCCCTTCCAGATCTTCCAGCTGTCCATGTACCTTACCCTTCTCACCGATGATACTTTGTGTATTCTTCTGAACACCACCTGTCTTAGCCACCTGTCCGTATTTCACTGTTACGTACAAATATAGTTATAGTGCTACGTATACAACTGAAAAAAATCCCTAAGTTCTGAGCTCAGTTAGACTGGCAGACGCTGGGAAATGAGCCTGGGCAGTACGGTGATTGGAGGTCAGGGCTCTGTACTCAGCGTCTCTGTGTATCGGTGTTCTCATTGGTACATCTTGAAGTAAATTAATGACTCTATTTTATATAACAAATTCTTAACGAGTTTTAAAACTTCATCTGAGTAGCCTATCATGAAAATGCAATAAATAAAATAATTACCAAATACAATCCACTGTTATACAGTTTCTCCCATGTACCCGCCCAGAGATGTCTCGTATACCCCTAGGGGTACATTACCACAGTTTGGGAACCCCTGCTTTAGAATCTATATTCAGCCCATTACCGTAGCACATAAGCACCTCACAACCTTTATTGTGTTTAACCTCACAGCATCCCTGTCAGGTAGGGAAGTGCTGTTGTTCCCATTTTAGAGATGGACCACATCCTCCTAGGAAAATTGTCTCCTCTCTGCTACTCCTCCCATTCTCAAACACATAACTTCCCTGGGACAACCATTGGAGCAGGGACTTGAATTTGAGTTTCCCAGGCGAGTGTCCTAACCACTGGCTATAGAGTCAGTTAATCTGTCTCCTTTGGTGCAAGAATATTTAATTATTTAATACAGACAGGAGAGACTGAGGGCTTGTACACACTAGTGCATACTTCGGTATAACTTAAGTCGCTCAGAGATGGGAAATGCCTCTCCCCTCCACCCCCCGAGTGACGTAAGTTACACCGATCTAAGCCCCAGTGTGGACAGCGCTATATTGGTAAGAGAGATATCCACTGCTTGGGGAGGTGGAGTAATTATGCCAACAAGAGAGCTCTCTACTCTCTGCATAGAGTGTCTGCACTACATCTGTACAGCTGTGCTGCTGTAGCACTTAGTGTAGACGAGCCCTGAGAAAACTATGCCCAAAATAAGCCTATAGTCCAGTGGTTAGTGCACCTCACTTATAAGGCTAAAATTTCTGGATTCAAATCCCTGAGCCGTGTTCACTTTGCTCTGGTAGAGCTATTACAATGCTTCATCTTTCTATAGCCTAGTAAACCCAGAGGTTCCCAAAGGGATCTACAGATATGAATTCATTTGCACAGCATGTTTGTGGAACAACATCATTTAGAGGATGCGAATACAGAAGTTGATAAAAGGTTAAATGCTTTTCCCGGTGTTGGATGCTGTATTGGGAAATGAACCCCAGAGTCCTGAATGCCTCTCCTGTACTCTAAGCCCAATACAGCACAGCTCTGTTGCATACTTAAGACAATTCTCTAGTCCATGGGAAAGAATGGAAAACATATTGTAACTCTGTACGCACAGTGATGTGACTTGGTAGGCTGTGTTGGGCTATCGTGTAGAAGCCAAGAGACTTGGGTGTTCTTCCCCATTCTGCCACTGACCTTTCGAAGAACATTGAGCAAGTCCCTTTACCCATCTATAAAATCCCTTGCTCTGTCACAGGCTCTGAAATCTACAAAGGAAAAATGCCATATGAAGTCCTCCAGAGGGATCTTTAAACATGAGCCTCTGCTCTCTAGAAGGCCCCGCTCGAAATCAGGTGTCAAGGCAGGGTCTCCTTCAAATATATCATCCCCTTTGAAAACCCTGTGCAACTTTGTTCCCTTTTGCTTAGCACTCTGTAAAGACAGGGATATAGGCATAGCTATAGATTTTGAATTGCAGGGTGTGTGGTGGACCAGCTAGACAGCTGTACCAAACAGTTGGTCCGTCATGGTATCCATCTCTCTGAATTCTTTGGCACGAAAATTCCTTGGTTTCCCAAAATAACATTAACTACAGGATCTCTTATCCTGTAATTGAACTGTGCATAGCTAGAGTCAGCTGTTTGACGCAAATGGAACTAGACCTTACTGTACTCCATAATTTGAACTTATTATTAAGTCACATAGTAGACAGCAGACTAATGGCTCAAACTGAGGTTAACCCTCTGAGTACAGGCCACTTAGCTAGAAGAGTTCTGGATCAGTCATGCCAGGGATTATCAGTGGAGTTGTGCCAGTATAGCAGCAGAAAGCTACAGCCTCCATATCAATTCACTGTATATGGCAGTGTGTGTCTGAGTGAAAAAAGACAGACAATATAGATAGAACCATCCCCAGCTGGTGTGGAGTGACATAGCAATACAGAAGACCATAGAGTTACTTTAGTTTACACCAGCTGAGGATCTGGCATATGATATATAGAGAGAGAGTAAGAGATGTGGACTAAAACATTTACATCTATCATACACACACACACACACACACATTTTTTTAGAAGAACATTCTGAAAGCTGAAAAGTCAAGCACACAGAAGTTAGGAAATACCTGAAATAAGGTAGCCTGTGCAACTCGAATTTGTTCCCCTCTCCTTGTGTGATATAGTCTTTAATTACATGATCACGTATTGTTTTCTCCACAGGATCCCTGCCTCATTCAGTGCACGGGATGGACTGTGCTCACTTAATGAGTAGCTATTAAATATTGTGTTCTCCTCATTGGTCAATGTGCGGTGCCAGGTCTTATTTACTGTGTACTAGTCAAACCCTGCTCTCAAGATAGAGTTATTCATTCCGTCCGGGTTTTTCTGTGAGTATTTCACAAACATTCATGAATTTATTCTCACAACAGCTCTGTGAGATGAGGGGATATCATCCCCATTTTACAGCTGGGGAACCGAGGCACCAAAAATATCCACTAATTTTGGGTGCCCAATTTAAGCCGTCTCGGACTTGATTTTAAAGAATACTTAAGATTATAAAGCACTTTAGATGTTCAACGCACGGCTTTCATTGACGTCGGTTGCAGCTGTGAGTGCTCAGCACTTCTGAAAAATCAGACCCCAGGGTCTCAAGTCAGGCACCAGAAAAAAAATGAACCATGGAAAATGAGTGACCACGTGTGAGCAGTTTGGTTAAAGTGACTTGATAAGCATCACCTAGGAACTCCAGGGAGAGAATTCAGTTCTCCAGGGCAGCATTCAATTGCCTTCATCAGGAGGGCCATCCCTCGTCTTCGTTCAAGACTCTGTGGCCCTGCCTCTTTCACACACACCTTCCAACTTCTGCAAGGAACGAAGCAGGGGTCCTACAGACCAAAGTCTCTTTCGCTGCGCAGCCCTGGTTTGTCCCTAGGGCTGCTCTATTCTGTGCATTGAATGAGGCCGGGGGGGTCAGCGGGGAAAACAGATCCACCAAACAGATTGCTGCTACTTTAGCTTGCAGAGTAACTGATAGCAACAGTAGGTTGGCATGATTTATTTGAACCAATATTAGCGGGGATGAGACACATGCTTTGCAAGTAGGTTTCACAGATATTTGCTGGCACTAGAGGAATAGGGCGACTCAGGAATCTTGAGTTCTATTTCGGTTCTGGCCAGCACAGACTCTTCTGCCCATTCCCCCAAAACACGACCACATCTACTCCCTCTCCTCCACCCTGTCCCAGTCTTGTTGCTTCACCATCCCTGGCCCCAGTCCCATTCTCCTCACCTAGCCAGAAACAGCCTCTCCTCTTTAGGATTCTCATCCTAGCCCCTATCTCCTGGCCCAGCAAGTCCAAATCTGCCCCTCTGGACACTCTGTTCCAGCCCCACTCTCCTTCCTATTCCCAGACCCAGTCTCTTTGCCCATTCAGTCCCAGTTTCCCCACCCCCATCTTGTTCCTCATCCATTCCCCCACCACCTCCAGTCATTCCACCATTAAATTCCCCATCTCTGCTAGCACTCAGCCCCAACCTCCCTCCTGGGGCTTCTCATTTAATCTTACTGTCCCCCTGCAGATCTTTGTCCCAGAGTCTTTTCCCAACTGGTCCCATTTCTCTCCCCACACACTGGTTCCTTGTCATACCTGTCCTCCCTCATGCTTCCCTTCCTTCCGCTGTCCCACTCCTGTTCAGTCTGAGTCTTCCTGAACAGCCAGTCCCAGTCTCTTCATGTTCCAATCTACTCCCCATCCCCAGTCTGGCTCTTGACCTCTCTGCTTCTGAATTAGGCAGCTTCCTTCTCTACATCACCTGAACTCAGCAGAGAGCTAACTGAGGAAACCATCTCCCTACTCTCAGTTCAAGTGCCCAGACCTGGACCTTGCATCAGCCCAGAGTGGCAATTTCAGGAGAAGTAAAGCTCAGCTCCGGGATGGAGCATGCTCAGTGTGGACAGAATCTTCAGGGAATGTAGCTGCTAAAATCTAAGAAGTCTCTACTGAGTGTGTGCGATGATGATGTTTCAGAGGCTCATAACTTGGCCAAATTTGGGCAGGTTTTCAGGTGGACAGCAAAAGACACATCCCTGGCCAAAAGGGTACTCTCCTGCCAGATTTTAAGCCCCTGCTCCAAAACATGGGAGCATTAAAGCTTTCAAAAAGAAATCTCCATCATTTTTAACATGGACAAAACAATGTATTTATGCCTCGCCTCATTCTCAGAAACAGCAGAACCATTTTGGCTGAAGTGTTCTAAAAATATTTCAGCCTGCAGCAGAAAATTTCAGCCTGAATTGTTTACGTTGGGCAACGGTATAAGCAACTGAATGCATGGTCTTATAATGGGAAGTGTTGGGCAACCTTAATAATAGGCTATTCCTATAATGTTCTCCTGGGAACATCCCTCCAGGCTCCTGAGCAAGACTTCATAGCTACCAAAGAAACTCCCCTCCAGAAATCCATTCAAGGTTTTTCAATGAGTCCAGTGTGTTTTGGAACAGGTCTATGTGAGTTTAGTTAATGTTTTGTGAATGCTCAGGCAAGCCAGACATGATCAATAAAGCTCCTAGTTATATACCTCACTACTGAGTCTGCTAAGGAGCTCTGGGTATCCTGGGACACAACAGTACAAACTGCTAGACTCAGGCTTGTGAGCCCTGAAAATCGTAAAGATCATTATTTCAACTGTGTTTGTTCTCAGGAGAGAAACGTAGAGAAGATTGCATCAGTATATTATATTTTTCTTTGAATATGGAAATAAAGCAACAATGTTTTTGTTAGGTTAAATATAAATGGTAAATCCTCAGTGGGGGTAAGTCAGTGGTATCTCATTGGCCTAAGCTGAGTTATCCTGATTTTTGAGGTTCTGGCCCAATATATTTTTAGAAAACGTAAATAGTTTCCCTATGTTAACTAATATAATCTTAGATAAAGAGAAAATGAAGACTTTGGAAAACAGGCCCCATTTTTGTTGTTTGTTTACTTTATCTAAAACTGACAATGCAATGAGTGAGTTTCACTTTTTCTTGGTAGTTTTTTTTCCACTTTCTGGTTCACATGCACTAGCCTCACGTTGTGAAATCTGCTAGTGTAACCCATTGGTCAGTGTGCATTATTCATGCCTTTGAGTGCAAAGAGCACGTGAGTATGTTACAGAGGTTGGTATCAGTGGCTGCTTCTTTAGCTTAAGCGGTAGCAACCGGTGTTTTAGATCTAGAGGAGCCTGTTTCTACCCCTGGAATCATCCGAGGTGGTGGTCATCACACGAGCTTTATGGGTGCGATGGGGTGTACACACCCTGCATTGGGCAGGAAGGAGTTAATGTGAGCCTGTGGGCTCAGTTAGCCCTGCCCTGCTTCAATTGTGAGAAGTCTCGAGTCTGGAGGGATGGACTGAAAGGGGAAAAGCTCAGCTCAGTCGTGGGCTGACTGAGAGGGAGGGAATCTCTTGTTCTATCCCTTTGAAAGAAGTCCTGGCAGGGGCCAGAAAGAGAACCAGATACTTCTAGATGCCAGAGCCTCCCTAGTGGGAGGTAGATCTGGAACCGGACTTTTATAGGTACTTGGTTCCCTAGGACTATGGTACATTTCCTTTTGGGATCTGCAGAAGAGTGAGCCTGAGAAGAGGCTGGTGGAAAGGCCCAGAGACAGGCCAGATTAGGAAGTATCCCAGGGAGGAAGTGGTAGGTCCGAGTTGATGGACCTTAGCTGTTTATTACAGGGTCTCTGGGCTAGAACCCAGAGCAAAGGGAAGGCCCAGCAATGACAAGGATTGCAAAGGACTCGTAAGTCTGAAGTTGGACTCGTAAGGACAACTTGGCTTACCCCGGAAGGGAGGGGACTGCAAGTGAGCCGAGTGGAGGGCCAAGTCACGAGAAGGAGTAGGCCCAAAGCAGCTGTTGGCAGGGAAGGTGCTTAAAGAGGAGACCCCGCTACACCAAACCATCCCATGAAGGGGTGCACCAGCTGGTGAGTCATTATCACATTGTGTCGTCTCGAGGCGGCTTTCTTTCCGTATGGCCAAGTAGGATGCTGAATGTTATCAAGAAAGTCTTCACTCCAACCTAATGTAGGCAGCTGAACCACAACATTTTCTGGGGGGTGAGAGGCAGATATTTGCTGGTAGGTTTGGTTACCTGTTCTTACCCAGGAGAAGGGAAAAGAATTGTCTGGAAATAGGAACTATTGGGCCATACTCAGAGATGATGTGTAAACTAGCACACATTGGATAGACCTAACACCACCCAGCACTGGGCACGCCAGGGGATGGAGGGAGTGCATCAAGCTGCTAGTTAGACTTCCCTGATTCTCTGCCCAATAGCTGCTGTAGGCATAGGTTAGAGCATCCCCTAAACCACTTTAATTTGTGCCAGCTGACAACAGTCTCAATGCATCAACTAAGGATAGCCTAGCTTGCCTCCACCACAGCCCATGTGCCAAGGACTGATGGGAGAAGGAATAGGAGCTGGTCCTGCTGGCTTTGTGCCTGGTGGGGAGTCTGTCTGCAAGGGGTTGCCTCAGAAAGCTTGTTGTGGCCTGTATCTCTTCTCCCTTTACACTGCCTGAGTGGCACAAAAGGAATGAAGAGGGGCAAAGCATCCGCTCCAAAGTTGGTATAGCCTATATACTAAGGAAGCTGGAATGAGGTCTAAGTCTTCCTTAGTTTCACCTCCAAACTTGGTTCATTGACCCTTATTTTCATTTTAAAAAAATGGATTAATTTCCTACACAGTACTTTGCTTTCAACACTACTGTTGTTGGGATCAACTAAAGAATACATGGGGAGTTAACTGCTTTTCACCATTCATGAATGTGAGTCCTTCCCACTCTGTCAGATATCACTTGAGGCATGAGCAAGGCTCCGCTCTGCCTGGCTTTTACGCTGTTTGTGTCAATGACTGAGTCATGGGTAGTCTGGCCTAATGGTTGGAGCAAAAGTCTGGCCTACCGGTTAGAGATGACTCCAGACAGGAGCAAAGTCCAGGAGCAAAGTCAAGGGTCATAGCCAATGGCAGAAACCAAAGCCCAAACTGAAGTGTTAACCGGAGTTTTAGTGAGAAGGCAGAGCTGAGGGTCTAAGCCAGGAGTCAGAAGTCAGGAAGAAGATGGGGGCTAGAAGAAGGCTAGAAACAGCGGAGGCTAGGATAGGACCAAGTGTGGCTACAGGCTAGGAATACATTAAGCAACCACTGGATGGTGCAGCTGCTGACTTTACGTAGCAGCCTGATGACTTCTCCTGCCAATCAGATAGCGGAGTCAATCGGGCAGCGTCTATCAGAGCCAGCCACGCTCATTAGGTTGCCAGGAGGTTGGCTTGCTGCAGGCTGACCCATGGCTGTTTGCTAGAATGGCTACCTTGTTGTGTCTCTCTGACCTAAAGTTCTACGATGATAGGTTGCTAGCCTATTACACTCAATCCCCAACCTTGAGGGCTAGTGGGCTGCGTTTCATCTGTGTCCTACCCTTTGACCTATCCGGCTTTGACAACCCTACCAGGAATAGATGGTTTGGGTCACTGGAACACACAAATCTTCCCAATGGGTCAAGGAGCAGTCCTCAGGGAAGGGTTATCCCATATCAACCATTTTATTTAGGCACAACACCGTGAATGGCTTCCTGAAGTAAATGGAGGTTTCCAGAAATTATGACTGCACTATAGAGCATTTCACCTTTAGATGGCTGGTTCAAATCCAGCACAGTTTAATGCTATAGTTATTTGCACTGTGATCAGGTCAAGAGGCCCCAGTTAACATCTCCTCATTATGCTGTACAAGCACATAGGGAGAGGAGATGGTTGGCAATTTGCAAATGGAACCTTTTTCCAACAGAAAATGCCAGTTCATCGCAATGAAAACATTCTGCAGGAACGTGCTGATTTCAGTGAAATTCGGACCGAACCTTGAAACCCGCCTGTTTTCCTGACAGCTTGCTCACCTGATGGGCTGACAGGGAGCCGGGTGCCTGGAAGTCCTAGGCATCAAAACAAAATGTCATTTTCACTTTTTCAAAATAAATTTAGGAATTTCTGTTTTGCAGGAAATTCCATTTGTTTGTCCCATTTCATCAAACTATTCCAAAGAAAAATAATATTTCATCAATTTTTTTTTCTTAAAAGAAATCATTGTGCAAATAGAAAGCTTGGAAAAAAAGATTTTTCATTTGAAGAAAACCAGATTTTAGTCAAAACTATATTTTTTGTTATCAAAAAGTCAACAAACTCTTTTGGCACAGAAAATCAGTTTTTCAAACAAAAAAGATTATTTTTCCTGCCAAAAGTTGATTTTTTCCCCTTTCAATAATATTATTTCTCATTGGAAAAGCATTTTTAATTAAAAGAACTATGTTTTTATAATAAGCCTCATCAAAAAAAGTGACTGAATCATTTTCTCCTAAAAATTGATTTTCCAAGTAAATGTCTTTTTTTTTAAATCATTTTCCTTTGGAAAAACACTCAAAGTATCTATTTTTGATTGAATAGATCCAAAAAATTGTTTGACAAAATGCTTCCCTTTTTTAATCAGGAGTTTTCAGGGCAAAATTATTTCTGCAGCTAAAAATCATTTAAAAAAAGGATTTTTCATTGGATGGAACCAAATCAAATTTTCAGCCAAAAATCCTAGTGTTTAAAGGAAAATATAAATAAAAAGTTGCCAAGAACAATTTTTCATCAAACTATTCATCAGAGACGTTACCACACCCACCTTGTGTCTGTAATATCCTGGGACCAACATGGCTACAACAATATAGATACAATAATCTGGAATAAATACTGCAGCTGGCTGGCTGATTGATTGATTAGCTCCACCCCCTGCACCTGAGAAAAGAGTTGGACCTGCATTAGCTGATTCTTATAAAATAGGGTAGCAGGAAATTGCAGGGGAAGGGAGGGACACACTCTAACTACAACAACTTCCAGAAAGTGGAAGGGGCCTAGAGCCATGCTCCTATTGGATTGCTACTGGAAGCTACAGCAGAGAGGAATTACACCAGAAACCAAGTGGACAGAAGGGAGATTGAATGAAGACCTTTATTACTATGGCTCTGAGGTAAGAGCCAGGATATTTGGGGTTTCTGAATTTACTGCTTTGAGAGACAGATTTGGGGAAGAGATTACTTGGCTTGCACAGACTTTTGAGGGAAAAGGCTGAGGTTTTGATGAGTTTTGTTAAGAAGGCTTAAACTAAAACATCTAACCCTGCTGAAAACAGCTCTCCTGGATTCTGTGGGAGAGCTCTGAGAGAATTACCCCAGGGAGTGAGCTGGCTGAGCAAGAGCAAAACCTGGTCCATTAGGAGGAGGTGCTCTAAGATAGGATCCAATCCTTTGCTTATGTCCAGACTTGTGTTCATTTTACCTATTATATTCCTGTCTTCACTAATTCCAATATAGAATCACAGAAATGTAGGACAAGAAGGACACTTGAGAGATCATCTACTCCAGTCCCCTGCACTCATGGCAGGAGTAAGTATTATCTAGACCATCCCTGGCAGGTGGTTCTCTAACCTGTTCTTTAAAATCTCCAATGATGGAGATTCCACAACCTCCCTAGGCAATTTATTCCAGTGCTTAACCACCCTGACAGTTAGGAAGTTTTTCCTAATGTCCAACCTAAACTGCCCTTGCTGCAACTTAAGCCCGTTGCTTCCGGTCCTATCCTCAAAGGTTAATGAGAACAATTTTCAAGTACATAAAAGGTTGTTACAAGGAGTAGGGAAAAATTATCATGTCCCTCCTCAATCTTCTCATCTCCAGACTAAACAAACTCAATTTTTTTTTCAATCTTCCCTCATAGGTCATATTTTTGAGACCTTTAATGATTTTTGTTGCTCTTCTCTGACTTTCTCCAGTTGGTCCACATTTCAGGAAAGATGTGGTGCCTGGAACTGGACACAATACTCCAGTTGAGGTCTAATCAGTGCCTAGTGTAGTGAAAGAATTACTGTACTTTTCCTGTCTTCCTTATAATACTCTTGCTAATACATCCTGGAATTACATTTGCTTTTTTGAAACAGTGTTACAAGTGTTGACTCATATTTAGCTTGTGATCCACTGTGACCCCCAGATCCCTTTCTGCAGTACTCCTAGACAGTCATTTCCCATTTTATATGCATGTAAGTGATTGTACTTTGCATTTGTCTTTATTGAATTTCATCCTATTTTCTTCAGACCATTTCTCCAGTTTGTCCAGATCATTTTGATTTTTAATCCTATCCTCCAAAGTATTTGCAATCCTTCCGATCTTGGTATTGACCACACACTTTATAATTGTACTCTCTGTCATTATCTAAATTATTGATGAAGATATTGAACAGAACCAGACAAAGAATTGATCCCTGTGGGACCCCACTGGATATGTCCTCCAGCTTGACATGAACCACTGATAACTACTCTCTGGGAGTGGTTTTTCAAAGAGTTATGCACCCACCTTATAGAAGCTCCACCCAGGTTGTATTTACCTAGTTTGTTTATGACAAGGTAATCTGAGACAGTATCAAAAGCCTTACTCAATCCAAGATGTACCACATCTACCACTTCCCCCCATTGACAATGCTTGTCACCCTGTCTCAGGAAAGCTAATAGGTTGGTTTGACACAATTTCATCTTGACAAATCCATGCTATTACTTACCTCCTTATTATCTTGTAGCTATTTAACAATTCGTTGCTTAATTATTTGCTCCGTAATCTTTCCGGATACTGAAGTTAAAATGACTGGTCTATAATTCCCTGGGCTGTCCTTATTTCCCTTTTTATTGATGGGCACTATATTTTCCCTTTTCAAGTCCTCTGGAATCTCTCTCATCTTCCATGACTTTTTGAAAATAATCACTAATGGCTCAGATCTTCTCAGTCAGCTCCTTTAGTATCCTAGGATGTATTTCATCTGGCCCTGGTGACTTGAAGACATCTAACTTGCCTAATAATTTTTAACTTGTCCCCTCCCTATTTTAGCTTCTGATCCTACCTCATTTTTTACTGGAATTCACTATGTTAAATGTCAAATCACTACTAACTTTTTTTGATGAAAACAAAAACAAAAAAGGCATTTAAAACTTCTGCCATTCCTACATTTTCTGTTGTCTCCCCCCCCCCATTGAGTAACAGGCCTACCCTGTCCTTGAACTTCCTCTTGTTTCTAACATATTTGTAGAATATTTTCTTGTTACCTTTTATGTCTCTAGCTAGTTTAATCTCTCTTTTTTTATTCCTTGGCCTTTCTAATTTTGTCCCAACATACTTGTGTTATTTGTATATATTCATTCTTTGTAATTTGACCTAGTTTCCACTTTTTGTAGGACTCTTTTTTGAGTTTCAGGTCATTGAAGATCTCCTGGTTAAACCAGGGTGGTCTCTTGCCATACTTTCTATCTTTGCTACGCAGTGGGATAGTTTGGATTTGTGCCCTTAATAATGTCTCCTTGAAAAACTGCCAGCTCTCTTGAACTGTTCTTCCCTTTAGACTTGCTTCCCCTGGGATCTTACCTACCAACTCCATGAGTTTGCTGAAGTCTGCCTTCTGGAAATCCATTATCTTTATTGTTCTGTTTTCCCTCCTACCATTCCTTAGAATCATGAACTCTACCATTTAATCGTCACTTTCACCTAAGCTGCCTTCCACTTTCAAATTCTCAACCAGTTCCTCCTTATTTGTCAAAATCAAATTAAGAGCAGCCTCTCCCCTAGTAGCTTTCTCCACCTTCTGAAATAAAAAAAAATCTCCAATACATTCCAAGAATTTGTTGGATAATCTGATGTGCTGAATTATTTTCCCAACTGTTGTCTGGGTAGTTGAAGTCCCCCATTACCACTAAGTCCTATGCTTTGGATTTGGTTGGTTTTTTTTTTTTAAAGGCTCATGCGCCTCTTCTTGTTTTGGTGGTCTGAAATATCATAATAAAAAAGCTTTACTTAAAAAGAATATCCCTATAGGTCTTTTGTATCTGTAATTTCTGCATTATCTAGGATCCAGGTATGTAGCATTAAGATGAAGTCTCTGCTATACAGCCTCCAAAATGCTGTTCTTTTTTTCCTTTTCTTTTCATCCACAGTGTTCAGAGGAGCTATAAAGATGCACACCTGTTGCCACTGTTACTGGGAAAGCTTTGGATGTGAAGGATCTTAGTGTGGCTGTGGATAGGTTATCCATTAGCTAAATAAGTGCCAGGTGTTACAATATAGACTGAACAAACCTATCCAGTTATGTGATAAAGTTGATGTGATTAAAGGCAGCAATGACTTTGTTGTATCTTTGTGTTAAAAGCAACTTGTCTGAGATGGGAACTTATATCATTTTAAGGGCCTTTCAGAGAGTATTTCCAAAATGTACCTTCCCCCGCCCCAGCGCTAGATTTTTTTCTTCTATGTTTAGATCCCTTGAATAGGAAGAACAAAAGCCCCATGTGGGCCAGCTTGAAAGAGGTGTTTTCTCACCTTCACACACTATGCACTGGGGAGAATGGGAAATGCGTGCGTGTGTGTGTGTTTGAAAGCTTTATTTGCCTCTTGTTTGTTCACGAATCAGGAAGCTGAAAGTATTTGGTTTGATCAAAGCAGTTGTGAAGCAGCCTGTTAAAGCTAGCACAAATTCAAGGCACTGGGGGGGGGGAAGGGAAACAGAACAACAGGCAAATGCATTGTGCTCAGGAAACATCACCTTTAAAAAGTGCACTGGAGTTCAGCAGCCTCTGTGAAATGAACGGAGGGTCTGTGCTTTCCTTTCCTGTAGGCAGATGTCCAAGGTGTGAAAAAAACGCCATCTCAGCAGGCATTCCCACAACCAGTCCCAGCTGAGGGGGGGAGGATGGAAAGGAACGGAAGGATCTGATTCTCCTCTGGCATGCACCAATGTGAATAAGGTCTGGGGAAGGTGATGGAGTTACACAATGCTGACGTTCTAACACAGGAAGTGACAGAATACAGGGCATTGGGAGGTCCTGGGGGGGAGTGGGGAGAGCTGGGGGGGAAGATGGGTAAAGCCTCAGGTGTACGGGGAGACTTTGGCAAACCAGTAAAGTGCCTGAAACCACTATGGCTTATTGTTAAAGACAGCCTAGTCAGCAAGCTGTTAAAAGCAAGTCTCAGCTTGACCAAGGCAGGAGGGGAGGGGGGTTTAGGGTGCCACTGAAAGGGCAGCTTGACCCTGTGTCCTTCCTGATAAGAATTGGGTTGAAATTGCTGATACATGCATTTTCAAAGAGTAGGATATGCCCCAGGAATGTCTATTGAGGTCTCAAGGCTGCAAGTTCTGGAAAAACCCACACCTGGTTAATCAATAATCAGAAGGAACCTCTTGCTTGAAACTGCTTACTTAACAAGGCTTCTTTAATTACTAATGTATAAAGAAGGGGAAAAAGCTTGAGACAGGTGGGATTCATTTCGGGACTGGCCTCTCCCTCTGGATGCATCTTCTGTTCCCCAGCAGCAGATGGGCTGCCGCTGTATCACTCGAAAGCCACACTCAGCTTTGGTAATTATCAAGGGTTGGGGGTGTTGTTGCGGATCTGTGTAAGTGCTTGAGACTAAGTAAATTTTAGCTTTAAGTGAAAGCACTCTTGCGTTGTCCTGTTTGTGCCAGCCATCTATCGGTCAGACGGCCGTGTCTCCCCTGATTTATTTCCTGACACCACCTCGCACAGAGTAAAGTGACCAAGAGCTTTGGGTTGAAAGAACCCCGGGTAACACAGGGAGCAGGGGATGAATCTGCAGCACCTGTCCTGTCCCCACCTCCCTACTACTTGTGCCCTAATCCTGTTCCCCACAAGACATTTCACTGTCCAGGCATCCCCACTACCAGGCTCCCTTTACTGCCTGGCTCGGGGCTCTGCACTTCCCCACCCAGTCTTGGCTGAAGCATCCCTGGCGCTCTCTGCTGACCTGCCACTAAGCCCCGCCCAGCCCTGGCACCAGCACCTGCCAGCTGGGAGGATGCTCTGCAGCCAGAAGGGAAAGGAGATGCCTGGCCCAGGAGTGGCAGAAGTACCAGAATGCTGTTCCATCTCCTAAAACAGCGGTTGTCAAACTGTGGGTTGGGACTCCATTTTAATGGGGTTGCCAGAGCTGGCGTAGACTTGCTTTGGGGTGGGGCTCAGGTTACAGGTCCTCTGGCTGGGGCTGAAGCCTTTGGGCATCATCTTTGCACCCTTCCCTTCCCAAGACAGTGGGGCTCAGGCTTTGGCTCTGCCAAACTGGGCAGTGGGAATCAGGCGGGCGCAGGCTTCAATCCCCCCTGCAGGGGTCGTGTAGTAATTTTTGTAGTCAGAAGGGGGTCGTGATGCTATGATGTTTGAGAACCCCTGGCCTAAAATGAAGTGCAGGAACAATATTCCGAAGCATTCTGGCATGACTCGAGGACTGGAATGACGTGTGTTGGGGGGAGGGGAGAGAAGGTGAGATCTCGGAATTAGAATCCATGATAACTGGATGATACCCTCACTCATGCAGGACTTGTTCAACCACAAGTCACTGTGCATGATGCATGGATTACTGGGTTTAATTCCACTGCCTGTGCTATGGAAGGAGAGCCAAGTAGATTTAGTGTTGCCAGCTTTCACAGTTTTATCATGGTATTGGGTGGTTGGTTTTTTTTCTTAAAACTCCAGCCTTTAATCACATCAACTTTATCACATGCTGGATAGGTTTGGAGGCATGTGATTAGGAGAAACTCTCAGTTTCATTAAGAAAAGAGGAACATTTCTAGCCCTTGTGGTTGCAGAGAAAAGCTTGAGAATGTGACACAAAGGTTCTAAAACCAGAAGGGAAATGAAAAGATACCTAGGGGAGGGTGGTGTGAACAGCTGCCACATACTTTTAAATCACATGATTTTTAAGATCTCATGATTCTGGGGGACCTGACATGATTTTTGAATGGCAATACTGGAGCCTTCTGGCTTTAAAATATTTGCCCTTATAGTTGGTCCTAGGTCAGGATTGAAGAATATTGTGTGTGGCACTGGTGGAAATATGTGAGGGAAGTTTGTCCTACTCATGCTGGATCTGCTCTGTGGAGAGATCAAGGATATCAGACTCCATGCTGTCCTCCCAGTACCTTTTTTCAGCGCTAAATTAACTTTTGAAAAAGGAGTGAAAAAAACCTAAATGAAATTATCATTAGAGTAGGGAAAAAAAAGCTGACTCCTGCCTTCCTAAATCTGATTAACTTTGCTTTGTAATTAAATTGCAGAGAAGTGGCCTAAACACAGTTAACTAGGCATTTATTTTAGTTTTAATAGGTTAATCATTATATGATTGATAAACTCCGAGAGCCAGATTCTGGCTTCTCCATGGAAGGGGTGGTTATTGCAATGCCTATCCTGGAAAAGCTGGTGCAACTATGCAAGGTGAACTTTGCTTAAAGTGTGGGGCTGGCTATTTCTCACCCTGCTAGAACTCTTCATATTTAATCAGTGGAATCTCAGAGGGCCTCATGGGAGCCCCATGTTAAAATTCTGTCCCCAAACTGAAAAGACAGTTGGGGCATCATTTCCTTACAATGGGGACACCCCCCCAAAAATCTCCAAGGTTCTCACCCCACATTACCCCCCATTCAATCGCAAGGGGACCATGCTGCTGTCCTAATATCCAGAGACTCAGTGGAGTTGGATTGTCCATTGAATAGGTGCATGGGGGATGAGCAAAGACACTTGGTTTCCCCCCACCCTTTGTGATCTTATTGCAAGGGCTAGGGAGAACGTAAGTCCCTGAACTCAGGGTAGAACAGAGACTGTGTCCTTCCATGAGTCCTGGGATACAATCCACTGCCAGGAACTGAAAAGGAGGTGGGGCCATGGCCACCCATACACAAGCCCATGGAGCTGGTCAGACTTAGAAAGAAGGGAAGACTTCACTGTCTCTAAATAGCAGGGAGGGATTGTGCTTTTGAGGCTGTGATGCTTCTCGGAGTATCCAGAACTGAGTCACTTTGTTCCCCACTGCCTCCAGCTAGAGGAAGAACTGTTTGTGCTTAACCACCAGCAGCAGTCTGTTAGCCACCCAAACAATTCTCTGAGGGCAATGCTAACCCTCTCTATCCTTTGCAGGTAAACAATAGGTGCATCCCAGTCCCTTTGGAAGCCTTCCCCTGTGATATCCAGCCCCTGTCACTGGATGCTGACAGAAATAGCTGGTTTGCTATCCCCAATGGGACAGCGCACACACTACCTTGATTCAGCTGAGGATCAGAGCCGATATAAAATCACAGCACTGAGATATATTTATAGTGAAATCAATCCTATAAGTATTATCAAAGATTAAGATTTACAAGATAGTGAGTAAGGATAATGATGGAAACAGCAAAGTTGCATATAAAACAAAATCATAACATGCTTTCTAGAAATTAAATGTAACAGGCTACCCTCCTGTCTGAAGAAGTCTTATCCCACCCAAAGTCTTCTTGCAGCACTTCTGACCCAGCTTGGTTGGGATCCTATTTTCACAAATGTAATCGTACTGCTCAATTACTTCCTCAAGTACAGGATAAAAAAGGCGTCCTTTTGCCTTTTCCACATATACCACAAACTTTGTCCCCAGTGGTTTATTCCCTGGGGTGCTTACTTTATGTGGACTTCACATCCTCAGGTTGACTTTGTATGTAAACAGGACTTCTGTTGTGTTGGCAGACAGTGCATAATTTACATGTGAATCTAGGCAGACAGGTGAATAGCAACAAAAAGCTTGCACCAAAACAAGACACTCTGCTACACATGCATGTCTCCCCCTGGGAAGTGGATGGGAGGACAGACAACACGAGACAGATGTGAGTCATGTTGCTTAATGCATTACTGGAAGGGTCTACAATGCTATAGTCATGAGCATAGTATAAGTGACATAGGCATTACCAGTGTGCTGTACCAGTGATCACAAGGAATGTTACTGTGCAGCAAGTTGGTTCATTGTAGATTCACAGCCTGGCTTGCTGCACTCTAATTCTCCAGGTAGACATGCCATTATAATCCCTAAAAGGGAGCTCGCGACTTAAATCAGAAAGGGTCTGTACCAGAACAGCCTTATATATGATGGGAGTAGTTCAAGATCAGCAGACCAGTGGCTCTTCTTTTGGTTTTGCTGTTTGACAGTTAACTGAAGCATTTGAAGGCCTGTGTCCACTTGAATATTTCAAGGCTAAAGTGGAGGTGGTCTCTGCATTTTGAATGAAGCATGGTGGCAGGTAAAAGGTGATGCTAGTTCACTCCAGCCAGCAGTTAGATAAGATGTTAATGGAAGGAAACACTCAATGGAGTCTGTAAAGTCGTTACAATCAGGCCTTGTTGTAATTAAAATTGTCAACAAATTGACAAGGACTCTTAGCAAATACTGAAAGCAGTAGGAAATTCTGGAATGTGGAAGCACCTATTGAGAGACAAGGTGGGTGAGGTAATATCTTTTATTGGACCGACTTCTGCTGCTATTACATCACCACTTTGTCTCTCTAATATCTTGGAACCAACACAACTACAACAGTGGAGCATCTATCTGCATAGGAGAGCCATTATCCTAAGCATTTTCTTCTTTTGGGATTTTGTTTATCTTGGAACTCTTAGTGCATGGGGCTTTCTACTCACATGCCGCCACCTCGGTTGGTGCATGGCATCCTCTAAAGGAGCTCTTCACTTTTCACTCCGCATCACTAAAGCACCTGACTGCTATTTACTGCACATGACTTTCTTTTTTGCTTTGTGTCCAAAATCGGTGCACTTAAATAGCTGCTGCAGCTCACCCTAGGTGAGAATGTGTCTAAATACTGGGGTGATTCCTGTGCATAATCCTTCATGTCTGTAAAGTTCTTCAGGATCCTTCAGGATGGTCAGATAACAACAATAATAATGATGCTATTACCTCAGCCTTAAACTACAGCTATTAACTGAAGAATCCACAAGATGACCTTCAAAGTCTCTGAGCCTAGCAGTGCACTAATAGGTTAGGACGTTATTTCTGATTTACGTAGCTCTGTAGCTATAAAACAAGGTTTGTGCCCCAAGGAGCACCTCCCTGCTCCCACTCAGACAAGCCGCAATTAGGGAACAAAGACCGTGCTCCAAACGTGTGTGTGTGTGGACAATACGGGGGTAAAGGAGTGAGAAAAGCAACTTTTGACCCAGAAAGCAACTAACCCAGTTTGGACTAGAGTTGTTGTAATAAGAAACAATGAGAATATTCCTAACCAGGTAACAATGTTCGTACAAGGGGAAGAATTATTGACTCCGTTGCACGAATCACTGGGTGGAATTCGCTGGCCTTTATTATGTAAGAGATTATACTAAATGATAATGGCCTTAATCTCCAACAGAGCCTGAGGTGGTGTAAATTAGGGTAGCTCCACTGAAGTAACAGAGCTCCAGTGATTTATACCAGCTGAAGATCTAGCCCTAGGAATGTACCAATTTCAGATTCCAAGGCCAGAAGGGACCAGTGTGATCATCTAGTGTGACCTCCTGTATAGCAGAGGCCAGAGAACTTCTCAGGAATAATCCTTGTTTGAATGGGAGAATTTCCTTTCAGAAAAACATCCAATCTTAATTCCAACACTGTCAACGATGGAGGATCTACCACAATCTTTGGTAAGTTGCTCCAACCTACGGTCAAAAATGTGCAGTCTTATTTCCAGTCTGAATTTGTCTAGCTTCCTCTTCCAGACATTGGATTTTCTATCTTAGTCTGATTGAAGAACCCAGTATCAAATATTTCTCCATTAGGTACTTATAGACTAATCATGTCACCCCCTTCCCCCTTAGCCTTCTTTTTGCTAAAGATAAATAAACTGAACTCCTTAAATCTATCACTATAAAGCATGTTTCCCAGTATTTGGGGATTTGAAGGGCAAGTTTGGGTTGGGTTAATTGGCCACGGTACAGCATGGGTTAAGGAGAGTTCGTTGATTGCAGTTTGTTGTGGATCTGTCACTATAAGACATGTGTTCCAATCCTTTGTGGGGGACTTTCAGACCCTACATAACGGGTTGATTTGGCAAGGATGTGGTGTAGTTGTGGAGAGTTGGTTGCGGTGTGTTCTGAACTGGGTCACCCCTCTTCAGTATAATCTTTTTTTCTTCTCGCCTTACATCAAAAGTTCACGGAAAATCATTAGCGGTTTCAGAATCTTCAAAAGGTATCACCCCTTTTAGTCTGACATGGAGGATAATACACTATGTACCTCTCACCCTTTCATCCTCAAGCATTTGCCACTTAAAAACAATCTAGAAAGCAACTTAAATGCACAAGCCATCATATATTTATAAGCCAGGAAAAGAAATCAAGCAGTGTGGGAGGGATGGGGCAGGCAGGGAGAAATAACCCAAAGCTATTTCTATACAGATTTCATAGCACATGGCACATTATCTTTGAGTGAAGAAAAATATTAGCATGAGGTATGGGATAACTCCTTGCCTTTGAGTAGGACAAATGCAATGCGATGTGATTAAAAGGATGATTGTAATATTGCATCTCCTGTAACATTAATAAGCTGGCATTATAAATGCTCCCAGGTAACCATTTTTGACATCAGCATTATTAAATGTTAATCAAGGAAGTGGAATCACCAGATAAACATTAAGCACAGATTGTTAGTAAACATGGAGCCAAACATTCACACACCCTCACAGGTGGATAAAGAACTTTAGTCTGAAGAGCACTCATTTCTAAGGTCTTTATTGTTATAAGATATATATGTGTGGTTGATTGTTTCATTGCACTGGGGATTTGGGGATCTTCTTTTGCCTTAGTTTTGTTTTGTGCAGGCTGGAGTCATGCTTTGAGTTCCAGCTTTGAATTCATCTGATAATTAGACTAAAAATAGCTGAACTAAGATGAAAAATATCAGCAAAAAGGTCATTCTCACTGTACAGCTGGCCTGGCTAAGAATGAAGAGACCCCCCGCTCCTCCCCAAGAAACCTCTTTTTGCTATATTTAGAGTTGACTGAAATTTGAGCCAACATGTTCCTTCAGTGAAAAATGAAGGTTTGGCAACACCAAATGTTTTGCAAATTTGGGTCAATTTTGTTGAACTGTTCCATAATAATAAATAATATAATTAGTAATAATAGAAACATTTTGACATTTTCAAAATGAAATATTTTGGTTTGAAACAAATTTTCACTTCAAAATGTCCTTCAATTTTATTTACAAAAAAAGTAAAAAAAAAAATCAAAATCGAAATGAAACATTTCAATCAATCCCAAACTATTTTCCCCTAGTTTTTGATTCATTGAACATTTTAATGAGGTGGGGGGTGTATGGACTGATCCCTCCACCCACCCTGAATTATTTTGACTTTTCAACATTTCAGGTGAACCAAAAAATCCATTATTCACTCCAGTTTACAAAGGGCTGGCTCTACAATTGCATTCAGCATAACTAAGGAGGCAGGGAGGCTAAGATGCCTCTAAACTACTGTTGTATTAATTTAGATAGAATATATGAACTTGTGACAAAGTGGGAATTTTTCTAATTTTTGTGAATCCTATGTATTCCTCAGTTTCCTATATATGGTGCATTGCTACCCAGTAGGGGAAAAAACTGTTTGCTCTTGGGGCAGCTAAGAGGTAGGGGTAGGGGTGTGTGTATGTCCGTCCGTCCCATTCCTGGGCCGAATGCATAGTCATTAAGGAACTGGCTGAAACTGACCCTGATCAACACATGAGCCAGAGAGACAATGCAACCTCCAATGATTCATGGATCAACATTCTCAGCAGGTAAGCTGAGCAGAGACCCCAGCTTGGATAGAAAGGACTTTAAGGTGAGGGACAAGTGAGTTCTGGAGGAAGTTGGAAGATCTCACCTGGGAACTGACTGAGGGGTGTCAGACTGAGATGCCTGAAAATGGAGTCATGAGAGCTTGGCTAGGGCTCTGGAGTGACCAGACTGGTCTATGCTTTAACCTTCAGTTCTCTGTACTAACCGACTGACTTCCTGTGTTTAGTTCCAGTTGACTAATTAACCCAACTGTTTTGAAGACGCTGCTTGAGTGTCCCTGTAAATAATTAGGGAGGTGCATTAGTCCCTGAAGAGTGGACAGGTCTCTACCAGGAGTCTGTCTGACTGAACAGAATCATGGTGTGAAGCAGGAATGCTGAAGTCCCAGGGGTTCAATCTCAGGAGGTGGTGAGGCCTGCATAGCCTACTGTGAAGGAAGAATGTGACCCATTAGGGGTCTGGCACATCAAAAGGGTTCTTCCAAGAAACTGTTCCAAAGCTGGGGGTGGGGGTAGCACTGATCCTGTGGATCCATGACAGCACCTGACGATTGAAAGGTGTTGACTTGACCCTGTCACTGTGCAACATTAAACAGTTTTCAACAAGGTTCAGGATTTGGTACACAGAGACCTCCGCTGGCTTAGCACCACTGCAAACACATATTAGAAAGCCATTTTTAAGCTTATATTAACGATACCAAAAAAAGAATCCTTTACGTTTGCAATGTGTTGGTGCTGTCTTTTTAATAACATCCTGTTTTTCCTGTTCCCTCTAGCTGGAGGAAGCTTATAAAAGGAAACCTCCCCCATCTGGCAGTCTTTTAGATGGCAATAACTGTCCTTTTGGGGAACAAGAGAAAATGTTCATTTAGATGGGCTGGAATTGCTGTTATTGCTAAAGTCCACGCCCATTGCTTAAAAGACAAAATATGACAAACACATACAAAAGGGCAGGGAAAAGAAAACCCATGATAGAAAAGGCAGCTTCTGTCTCTGGTATTGGCTCTCACTGCTAGTAAACACAGGCACAGCAACTGGTCTTGCCAACCACTCTGAGCCCTAACAAATTTGTACCAGCATTGGGCTATTTAGGGATTGTTTTTACCAGCCTCTGGTAACAGGCTTAGCAATGCTATGAAACATAATCTTGGCAGGCTAAGCCAGATTCTTATTAAATAGAAGGGAAAAGGTGATGGTTAGGAAAGAGAAGATATAAGATGGGGAAGGAAAAGTACACCAAGGGGTTGGGACTGGGGAGACACATGCAAAAAGTCTCACATTCCCAGGTGGCATTTGGTATTCTGATGTAGACAGTGGAGGTGGAGAAGTCAGCTGGATCCCTCTCTTGGCCCAGTCTGATCAAGACATTTCTCAGTATCAGGACAACAAAGACCCAACAATGTCACAGTAGATCCCAGGGTCCCAGGAAATGGTGGAGGTGGCAGCCATGATTGTGAAGCTTGCCCTTTCCTGTTTCAGTCAGCCATTGTTGCACTTACGTTTCCCCCTTGCATCTTCTGCTGGTCTATTTTCCCCCAAAAAAATCTTTTTGAGGTCCCCAAAAGGGGAATAGCGGGTGGGAAAACCCACTCCCTCATTATTTTGTAACAATTAGGCCTAATATCTGACACATCAATCTTGGTCCATTGATTTCCAGTCCCGCACTTCTCTTGTTTACCAGGCATGATCTTAACACTGATTTTGAGTTATATGAGTAGATCTTTTTGTTTAGACTAATTCGGTGTGTCCACCTTTTTGCGGCTTTTCCCATGAACATTTAGTGTTGTAGGTTTCTGTGACACCTTATGAACGTTCACTCCCTTTTCGCAGTTGAGATCACAATTAGGATACATTTGTAGCTCCAGTTATCGCACTATGCGCTCTCTCCCTCCCTTGATCTTGTGGCCGACCAAGGCCAAACTATTCATCCAGTCCAAGGTAGAGCACCCAACAAGGCTGCTTTAATATAATGCTGATTGGAACATTTCTGCCAGCCCAGGTCACCATAGGGGCATTATACTCCTTCTCTACTTCCTCTGCATCCCAACACATCTTCCCTTCTCTCCATATCTCTGACATGTCCCGTACACTGGATGAGCAGGAGCAGCTGACAAGAGATTTGCCAAGTGAGTATTCCTCCCTGCTGGGGGAGTACTGATCCAACTATACAAAGCAGCTTTAGGTGCCCATGGTACCAATGGAGATGCAGAAAGGACTTAAGATCAGTCCCAAATTTAGCAGACAGAAGATGTCCATATATCCATCTATTGGTTCTGGTTTGAGGGATGAGGGCAGGTATTTTCAGAGGGTGGAATAACAATTTCTTTTTCTAGTTGTGGAATTTTCTTAGTGGAGGAAGAACCAAGCCCCTAATGCTATACTGTATTGAGTATTGTGTTTTTGATGCTTGAAAATAAACAGAATTAAAGCTAAATATTTTTGCTTTCCAATTTAACCGGCTTTGTATCATAGAGCTGTGTGGCTTATGATGATGTAGTGGAATGAACATTAAATTGCCATCCAGTGTTCTTAGACAAAAGCTTTAGACAACAAAATCAATGTGAAATGTATGTATTTACTTTGCACTAAGAATATGTAACCATGATAGGGCAAGTGACATGTGATCTTTCCTTTGAAGATGTGATTTTTTTGCATTCAGTGCATCTAGTGGATGTTCCAAGGCCTAAGCATTGCATTTCCCCTTACTCTTTCTAATATAGTCTATTCCTGAAAGCTGGGCAGGGTTCTTGCTCCAACTCCACGTTTACACCTGTCTCTTATTTAAAGGAACTGATTCACATTTTGTACCTGCACTCCAGGTGAGGACCATATCCAAGCTTAGGAACGAGGGAAAAGTTATCTTTATGCAGTCAATGCCATGAACACAGGAAACTGATGACTTGGCATTCACATACTGAGTCATCAATCATAAAAGAATCAATCTTTGCTCCCTGAGGAGCTGGCCCCAGGCAAACATAATTCTCTCTCACTGCCACCGTACTGAAAAGCTCTTGTCCCATTTGAAGGGACTGTATTTGTTCTTATTTCAACATTGATTCACTTGGCATTCAGGAGTATTTTCCAAAATATCACCTAATTTATTCTCTCTACAGGGGAAGGTGATGTCTCTATATAATAGTGTAAATACATAGGGAAAGCAAGTGTATAGGTCACTACAAGTTGATGGGGGGAAACAGCATCAAGCTAGTTTACATAGGGCCTTAGGTAACCTAGAATCTTTGCAAAGAGAGAGAAAGTCTCGTGGTTAAGACTCTGGCCTGGCATTTGGATTTCCAGGGCTCAAACTTTGCTCTACCAATGGGTTTCCTGTGGGACTTTGGGCAAGGCATTTAATTGTTTATTGTTGTGGTTGCATCTTGAAGCTCCAGTCATGGGCCAGGACTCCATTGCGCTGGGGAATGTGCAAACATAGCAAAAAGATTATTCCTGTTCCAAACAGTTTACAATCTAAGGCTATGTCTACACTATCGCAGTAAGTCGACCTACGCTATGCAACTCCAGCTATGTTACTCACATAGCTGGAATCGACGTACTTTAGGTCAAGTTACTGTGGGGTCTCGACTGCTGGGGGTCGACAGGAGAAAATCTCCCATCAACTTACCTTACTCTTCTCATCAGGGGTAAAGTACAGAGGTCAACTGGAGAGCAATCTGCAGCCAATTTGGTGGGTCTTTCCTAGATCCGCTAAATCGACTGCCAGTGGCTCAATCTCAGAGTGTCAATCCCTGCCATAGTGTAGACCTGCCCTCAGTAATCTCTCTTAATATCTGTGTGACTCAGTTTCCCATCTGAAAACTGAGGATAAATAATATTTCCTCCCTCCCACCCTTTGTCTCTTTAGACTGTAAACTCTTCAGGACAAAGGCTATGCTACTATGTGTATATATAGTGTGGCATACTGAGGACTGTGTCTAAATTGTAAGCTATTACTTTAAGAGTGAGGTTTTCCTTGTCTTGTTCTCAGGCCACAGGGCTCTGTAGGCAAATAGGCAATCAGAGTCAATGTACAAAGAGTCCTCATACAGCAAGATGGGGTGAGTTGTGCCTCTCTGCCTTAGGGAGCAGCCTGTTTGTCTCTCCCTGGTTTTGGTTACAGTATGTTATGTGTACGGATTCTAAGATTAAAAGTAGTGTTACATTGCAACCTTCCAGCAAGAATTTGGTGTTTTTATATAACTTTGATGTGTCTGTGCTGTGAACATAACATGCAGTGCCTAGCTCAATGAAATGTTCAGGTACTCTTGAAATAATGGAAATCCTGAAACTGTTACTGGAGGTTAGGTAAACAGTGCAGGCAAATTCACAGCAGGTCCTAAGGCTCTGCTCACAGTGCAGTTGCTCCTGATGCTCCATTGATTGGGGGGGGGGGGGGGGAAGGACAGGGAGTGGCAGGAAACCCATGTGTTTTGTTTTAATTGAATAGGAAGAAGGTGGAAGAGGTGAAATGAGTGGAAATGAGCCACAGAACCCTACTGGTACAGGGAAGGCAATTAAAGAAACTGATACCCCTGCCTAATCAATTCTCTCACTTCCCCTAAAGGCATGTAAGACTGGTACTGCAATGATAGTCCACACAGCAATTGATGACATACCACTGTGCTCCCTGGAATATAAGAGAGGGAAAGGGGCCCAGTCTGAGTAGCACCTAGAGGCCAGAACTAAGGTCAGGACCCTATTGTGCTAGGTGCTGTATAGACACATAGTAGGAGAGTCCCTGCCCTACACAGTTTAAATCAGACTGGGCAAGACAGACCAAAGAAGTGTTTTTAGCAGACCGTGAACTGAGGGACAGAGAGATTATGTGAAAGATCAGCAGCTTCTCTTTTCCCCTTCTCCCAGCACCAGAAGAAAAGGGACAGTGGATGTAATAGAAAGGTGGCAAACTCAAACCTGGTAAAAGGGTACTCCTTTTCACAAAATGTGTTACTAGACTGTGGAACTCATTGTCACAGGATGTTAGGGAGACCGAGAACATTGTAAGGCTCAGAGGGATTGGACACGTCTATTGATATCAAGAATGTCCACAGTTAGAATAATTAATGCTAAAATGTATTTCGAAGAGAGATTAAACCTTATGTTTCAGGGCTTAAATCAATCTTTACAAAATAGAGAGAGAGAGGTTTCTTGCATTGTCCTCTGAAGCATCTGGTTCTTACTACTACTGGAGATGGTTTACCAGAGAAATGGACCCAGACTGAGACTGGTCTTGGTTAGTGTGTGTTGTGTGTGGATTCTAAGATTAAAAGTAGTGTTACATTGCAACTTCCAGCAAGAAGACTGGTCTGATCCAGTCTACCAAATCCTATGTTGTTCCCATCTTCCATAAAGTTGTTTGAGTTCTGTATTAAACCCGGTAGATCTAGATTCTGTTGTCTTTCCTGCTTGAGATGAACAATGGGCAAATAGAGAAGTTTAAAAATAACTGAACACACTTGCTCACATATTGAAAAGAACCCATGTTGGGGTTGTTGCTGCTGTTCAAGCGTGAGGGGTACTGAAATATCACTAGAAATTCTTGATTCATACGGTCCGATTCAGGCTGGGTGAAATCCACCGAGGTGAAGATTGGCCAGCAGAAGACCTGAACAGTTCAAAGGTCTTCCTAATAGGACCTTGTGTGGCCTGTTTGCACAGAACTGAATGTCACCTTCCATGAATAAACTGGTGCAACTCCCATTGAAGTCAATCTGAATTACACTGTACTGAATTTCAAGCCTATGTGGACTCAGGGATTAGTATTTGAGGCCCATTTAGAACCACTTTCATGCCCATTGTGTTTCAAACTCACCCTGAATAAGTAATTAGTTACAGGGAACTAAATGACAAATCATGGCCCAGCAAAAGCCGTTCCAGACACAAGGCAGTCATGATACATTCTTATAAAGTTTGGTCGAGTCTCCAAACTGAACCTCTGAACCATCTGAGTTTTGCACATTCCAGGCTTTAATGCCTGGAAAAGTGATCAATGAGGCATAAAGCAAACCTCATTGCTTCATCAGATGGTGAATGCAATTTATGATCTACTGACAAACCCAGCAGAGAATGCTGAAATACTGTGGTCACGCCTAATAAATACCAGATTCAGTATGGAGATAGGGGCAAAGGCTGCTCTCAATTGCATGGGCACTGCTTTGCTAAAGCCAGTGGGACTAGCTTTGGACCCAATTCAGCAAAGCACTGCAGCATGGTCCAACCCTACTCAGCAAAGCACTTGAGCAAATGCTTGAAGTCAATAGGAATACTTCAAGTTAAATATGTGCTTTGCTGAGTCAGTACTTGAGCCAGATTGTTTCTGAGATTGTAGTGACTAGCTGGTGATCAGGAGGTTCTGATGGATGGACATTAACAGCCAAGTGTGCAGAAAGGGGTTTAATTAGCCAGAGTTTTCTAGGAGTCAAAGGCCCCTGAAGGAATCTCCTATTCTTTGTGATGTTACAAAGTCAAGAGTGCTCAGAATCATCATTTCATACATGACTATGAGCCTGGGCGCATGATGATGCTATGACTATCGTTTGTCTCTGAGTTTCTGTTTGTCCTTCTCACCTAGTTTATGAAAGCTTCTTTTCAGAGAGAATTCAAGGGCTGCTTTATTTGTTAGGAGACAAGGAGGCACTAATAAATTCCTCTGTGTGAGGTATTTAATTACATAATAATGTGTACACTAATCAAGGTAAATGTGTTTGTGAAAACACCTTGATATGGGAACAGTTAATCATCCAAGGCATTGCTTCTTAACACACCTTGGAAGTTAACTTAATTAAATTAATTAGAACAATATAAAAATGAACAGTTTATTGGTCCACAATGGCCCGAAGCGAGATCTTTTCCACCAATGCTAGGAAATATCCCAGACTGCAACCTTTCCCCCGACCCCCTGAGTTTCCAGTTCTTTCTTTCATGGCAGCTCACAAGAAGCCTGAAACAGATGAGATGACATTCCCTCTGTAGAACTTATGCTTGCTGGAGGCACCACATGAATCCTACACACATTATTTTCAAGTTCTGTACATGCCACCAAGACCTAGAAAATAAAACTAAACTGTGCACTGAAATTTAGACATCGTGACAGTTGCTGTCTGCATACAGAAGATGTGGCATATAATATTCAGACTACATTGCCCACTACACATATCCGACTAAGTAGGTATTCACCCACGAAAGCTCATGCTCCAATACGCCTGTTAGTCTATAAGGTGCCACAGGACTCTTTGCCAATATTCAGACAATGTGTCTGCAGCAAGGGACCAATCCAGAGTTCACTGAGACCAGTGAAAAGATTCTCATTGACTTCAATGAGCTTTTCATCGGTCCCCAAATGGATAACAAACATTACATCTTAAAAGCTCCAGTCTGCAGTTAGCAGGCAACCGAGTGAGGTTATGGAATCCCCCTCACTGGAGATTTGTTTTAAGAACAGGTTAGTCAAATATCTGTCAGAGATGATCTAGGTTTATTTGGTCCTGTTTCAGCTTGGGGTGTATGGGACTAAATTATCTTTCAAGGTCCCTTCCAGTCCTACATTTCTATGAATACACAGTGTTATGCTACATTTTCTTCTGGAGGACCATTGTAACTAGAGAATCATGGTGCTTGTTAGAGAGGAATGTCTGAGTGGTCCAAGCATAACAGTTGGAATATAACAGGGTCTTCTCAGCCATGCACATTGCTGCAACAGAAAAAAAAAAGATTCCCATGCACTTTCCTGTGTGATGGTCAATTGGAGGAGACCTTCAACCCTGAATCATCATGTCTACACTGAATGATTGTTATTGTTCCTGGACCAAATTCTTCCATGGTGGCATGGCACAGTCTTTTAGGGATGAATTTAGTCTCCTAGATCACTTTTAATCAAAGTGTGTGTGGTAGGCGTCCCACGGTATTTTTGGCCAGTCCTTTGCCCCACTGGTGTATAGCTGTGGGCCACTGCTGCCTTGTGCTCCAGAGCAGGCTGTATTCAGCAGTAGATTAAGTGAATCCTGTCTATAAAAAGCTAGGCTATGCCTGAGAAAGGGCTGATGAGGAGACTCACTGTCCCGTGGATTGCCTCACGGTCCCCTCTTAGGCCCACAATTGCTCCCAGTGCTCCTCTAGGGAGGGAAGTACTTTGTGCCACATATTTTATGAGGCGCAGCACACAAGTGGGGAAAGAGGAAAGACCTATTGATCCATGACCACTCCCTGCTCACTTGTGTCCAGGGAGAAGAATCTGCAATGCTCCAGGAGCTGCAATTACCATGAAGCCATAATGCAGCTATGCAAGGGCTGGACAAACCTCGTCTCCACCATTGGAGGTAGGAACCATGTAACCCAGGGATTCTAAAGAGCTGTATGTATGCATGCGGCTGGTTAGGACACTTTATAAATGTTATTGTCCTACAATAATACTTCACACTTACTTTCATAGATTTTAAGGGCGGGCAGGGCCATCAGATCATGGAGTCTGACCTCGAAAGGTCAATGTTCTTGTCTCTTTGCCTGCAATGGTTTAGAGGAAATTTGAACCACTAGCTGCTTACACTCAAGGCATGACCCTTTCCAATGCACTATATAACACCTACCAGTTGGTCATCCCTAAGAGCTTTACAAAGGCAAGTCAATGACATCATTTACTTTTTACAGTCAAGGATACTCAGACACAGAGGTGAGGTCACTTGGCTAATGACTCAGAGGGAGGCGGTGGCTGAGTCAGAGATAAAAACCAGTGCCAATATTTTCAAAAGCAACCGGGCTCTGATTCTCAAAGATATTCGGGTACCTAAATACTCCAAAGGGGAGTTGCACACCCACCCTATGAAAACCAGGCCCCTTTAAGACGTCTAAAGCTGGACAACGAAGAAACCAGGCAGCCAAGAAATGAGGAACCCAAAACCACTAGTCACATTTCTCCCTCAACCCCCAATATTGGCCTCCAGATTCCAAGTCTTCTCATTTAGTACTTAACTGCATGGCCTCCTTTTTACTTATGAGGTAGGACATCTCTAGGCTCCATCGTCTGGCCTCAGTGCAATAATTAAGACATCACACACGAAAGGGGGGGGGGGGAAAGTCACTCCTTGAACACACAGCACCACTATGTTGTGCTTTTGTGTGATTTATTGCCAATTTACTTCCTCTTCCTAGTTTCCTTGCATACCCTGGCTCTTTATACACCATTTATTTATTTTCTTCTGCCTATGTTTTGTTACCATCGTTTTTCTTGTGTGTGTGTATGTAATTTTCTTGGAATTCTTTCATCACAGTCCATTATCCCAGCCGTGTTGTTGCTATGTAACGAAGCTGTGCTGCTGTTCCTACATCTTTCTTTGCTTTATCTCTGTGCTCTTTCAGTTCTTAATTCTCTGTATCTCTCAAATGCTTTCCCCCAAAAAGCGCGCTCACACACACATGCACAAACCCATGGGGAAAATATCTTTCATTTTCTCCCATACTGTTTTTCCTGTTTCGGAGTGAAGAACTAAGACGCGACAAGGCATGTGTTGCTGTGAGATAACACATGCCTTAGGGGATTTGTGAAGAATAAGGCAAGGAGGAGCGCCTTCAATGACCCAGGATGAGAGTTATCTTGTGGTAACACACACCTAGATGTGTCTCATTATGGCTGCAAAGAGGGAGGGGAAAAGGGACCTCAAACTTAGAAAGTTAGCCTGTGAAGTGTCCTTCTGCCAGTAAAAGCAGGGTAGGATTCCATCCAATAATCCTATGGGAAATCTATCATAATCTGGAATACACATTATAAAACCAGAAGGGACCATTCATTACAACATCTGGTCTGACTTCTTATATGACAGGCCATTACATTTCTCCCAGTTTCCTTTGTACTGAGTCCAATAACTTGTGTTTGTATGAAGCATATTTTCCTGAAATGTATCCAACCTTGATCTGAAGACATCAAGAGATAGAGAATCCATCGCTTCCCTTCATAATTCGTGCCAATGGTTAATCACTCTCACCGTTTAAAATAAAACAAAACAAAATGTGTCTTATTTCTAATTTGAAGTTATCTGCCTTCACTTTCCAGCTATTGCTTCTTGTTATGTCATTCTCTGCTAGATTAAAGAGCCCTTTAATACAGGGTATTTTCTCCCCATGATGGTACTTATACACTGTAATCAAGTCATCCCTCAATTTCTTTTTGATGATCAAAACAGATTGAGCTCTGAGTCTCTCACTGTAAGGCATTTTCTCCTGCTCTCAAATCATTTCTGTAGCTCTTTTCTGCACCCTCTCCAAGTTTTCAACATCCTTTAAAAAATGTGGACACTAGAAGTGTAGGCAGTATTCATTCTAGTATCATTTTCATCACTGGTGAATGCCGAGATAAAATCACCTCTCGTGTTTATACATACAAGGATCACATTATTCCTTTTTACCACTGTATCACATGGGGATCTCATATTGATTTGAATGTCTATTATGACCCCTAAATCCTTTTGAGTCACTGCTTTCCAGGATACAGTTCTCATTCTGTAGCTGTAGGTTCCTGATCCTACTCTTTGTTCATAGACCTTTCATTGGGCTGTATTGAAACACATCTCATTTGAAAGTGATTAGCTTTCCAAGCAATCCAGATCTCTTTCTGTGACTGCCTGTTCTCATCATTAATCATTCTGGCAATTTTTGTGTCATCCACAAATTTTACCAGCAGTGATTTGATATTTATTTCCAGCTCATTGATTAAAATGTTCAATACCGTCAGGCCTACTATCAGTCCTTTTAGATCCCCACTGGAAACAAACCCCCATTTGATGATGGTTCACCATTCAGAACTGCTTTTTGAGCTCACTGTTGGCCAGTTCTTAATTTGTGCTTAATCATATGTGCTTAATCATATGCTGTACTGATATTATACAGCGCCAAGTTTTATCACAATATCCTGTGATACAAAGTCAAACACCTCTAAAGATGAAGGTACTTGCTTTCATGGGAACAAAGGGATCTTAAGTTTTATTACACTATCCGGGCTGTGGCTAAGCTTTCTTAACCAATCATAGAAATGTAGGGCTGGAAGGGACCTTGAGAAGTCATCAAGTCCAGCCCCCCATGCTGAGGCAGGCCCAAGTAAACCTAGACCATCCCTGATAGGTGTTTGCCCAACTTAAAAACCGCCAATGATGGGGATTCCACAACCTCCCTTGGAAACCTGTTCCAGAGCTTAACTACACTTGTAGTTGTGACATGACGTCCCATATTCTTCATAAAAATATTGTTATAATATGAATATGGCATAACTAAGATATGTTTGATGCCCGATGGTTCATGTGAGATATCAGTGGAAAGGTTATGATGTACTGACTATGATTTTCCTATTTATATGCATGTATCTTTTTTTTTTATGGAAAGTGAGTAATATTGACTATGTAACAATTACAATTGGGTTTCCATCTGGGGAACGCCCACCAGACAGAATGCAATCAGTCTGGATTGGCCATAAGGGAGAACAATAGGACTTTGAAGATGCTAATCTCCCGCCTTCCTGAGAAGTCTTCCTGAGGACTTATGCCTGCTTTGACACTGCAGGGTCATGTGATCATGTCACCTGGTACTGGATTCCATCTGGGACGACTAATATTTTTTGACGAAGGGAGTGGGGAGCAAACTGGGAAACAAAGGATTCCCGACATATGTAAATCCTATTGAAGGCAAGGAAGTGAGTTAATGAGGGTCAGTTTTTCCCCCACCCAAGATGACTGCTGAAAACACCTTAGACTGATTTCGGGAAGAAAACACTGGACCCAGGCTAGAAGATGACTGGCCTGTGAAAGGAAAACCTGGAGTTCTAAACTGCAAGCAAGAATAGTTTGTCTTCAAGAAACTCTGCAATCTGCCATTAAACAACATTTAGGGTAAGAAATTACTCCTTGTAGCCAGTTTCTTTAGTGTATTAAGATGAGTGTGTGTGTTTGCTTTATTTGCTCAGTAATCTACTTTGATCTATTTGTTATCACTTAAAATCTCTCCTTTGTAGTTAATAAACTAGTTTTTGTTTTCTCTAAACCAGTTTGTGCAATTCATAACTGGGAGGGGGGGGCCCCAAAGAGCTGTGCATCTCTTCCTCCACCTTGAGGGAGGGAGCGAATTTCATGAGCTTATGCTGGACAGTTTTCCATGCAGTGCAAGAAAATATAATTTGGGGTTTACACTCCAGAGGGGTTATGCACTTGAGTGCTGAGCAATCCCCAAGCTGAGTCTTCCCCCACAGAGCTGATCTCAGTGTCTGTTTCTTTCTGCAGCCGGGTGTGGCCCTACCTGTGTGTGTGCTGGAGGCGGCTTGAGGGCCTGGCTCAGAAGGGCAGTGTAAGGGAACCCAGACGGGTGGAACTGGCGGGCTCAATGGTACCCCAGCACATCAGGTGGAACCCAGGAGGGTGGGGGAAACCCATCACGGTAGTTAGGAAGTTTTTTCCTTGCTGCAGATTAAGCCCATTACTACTTGTCCTACCTTGAGTAGACATTGACAGCAATCGCTCTGTTCTGTTTATAACAGCCCTTCACATATGTGAAGACTTATCAGGCTCCCTTCACTCTTCGTTTCTCAAGGCTAAACATGCCCAGTTTTTTTAACCTTTTCTCATTGGTCAGGTTTTCTAAATCTTTTATCATCTTTGTTGCTCTCCTCATGGAGTCTCACGATTTGTCCACGTCTTTCCTAAAATGTGGTGCCCATAATTGGATACTGTGCTCCATCTGAGGCCTCACCCGAGCCAAGCAGAGTGGGACAATTACCTCCTGTGTCTGACCATATGACACTCCTCTTAATATACCCCAGAATATTAGCCTTTTTCATAACTTCATCACATTGTTGACTCATATTTAATTTGTGATCCACTATAAAACCCAGATCCTTTTCAGCAGTACTACCACCTGGTTCAGGGGTGGGCAAACTTTTTGGCCCAAGGGCCACATCTGGGAATAGAAAATGTATGGCGAGCCATGAATGCTCACAAAATTGGGGGTGGGGGGTGGGAGAGGGCTCTGGTTGGGGGTACAGGCTCTGGGGTGGGGCCAGAAATGAGGAGTTCAGGGTGCAGGAGGGGACTCTGGGCAGGTGGGGGAATGCAGGGGGGTGAGAGCTCTGGCTGGGGGTGCGGGTTCTGGGGTGGGACTGGGAATGAGTCGTTTGGGGTGTAGGAGGAAGTTCTGTGCTGGGACTGAGGGGTTCAGAGGGCAGGAGGGGAATCAGGGCTGGGGCAGGGGTTGGGGTGCAGGAAGGGGTGCAGGTTCTGGCTGGGGGTGCGGGCTCTGGGGTGTGGCTGGGGATGAGAGGTTTGGGGTGCAGAAGGGTGATCTGGGCTGGGATTGAGTGTTTGGAGTGTGGGAGAGGGATCAGGGTTGGGGCTCGGGGAGAGGCTTGGGGGTGCATGCTCTGGGCACCACTTACCTCAAGCGGCTTCCGGATGCAGTGGCATGTCCCTACTCCGGCTCCTACACGGGGGCATGGCCAGGCAGCTCTGCATGCTGCCCTATCCACAGGCACCACCTCTACAGCTCCCATTTGCTGCGGTTCCCAGACCCACAATCTGACACTTGCTGGACCCCACTATATGTGCTTTTTCTGTTTGACAGCAAACCAAAAATGGGTGTATAAAGTTAGAATCCTAAGTTCATAGCTATTTAAATATGTGGCCTGATTTTCAAGAGTTTCAAGTCCTTCTAGTCAGTGGTAGCTGCTGCAGGCTCAGGAATTTTGAAAATCAGGTTGTTACTAGGAAATGTTTTTTGAAAATGTTGGTGTGTCTCTTTTTTAGACAAGGTGCCATGTTTGACATCCTCCATAAAATATAGCAATTCCCTCATTGTTCCTGAGCTAGTGTTCAACATGGTTGTTTAACTGGTGTGGACAAGGTCAGTTGAATTCAGAATTCATTGTAGCAAATTGTGCTTTTTGCTTGATAGAAGCAAATCTGTAGAATTGTAGATTTTAAGGCTGGAAAGGACCATTATGATTTTCTGCTCTGACCTCTTGCGTAGTGCCAGCTATATAATTTTACCCAGCAATTCCTGCCTCAAGCCCAGTAACCCGTGATGCATAACAGGCGTTACTAGCGTGAGTGTTGGCCTTCTTTGACCCTGCCTGCATTAGAGGGACATCTGTTTTCAACATCAGTTTGGAAGCGATAGAGGTGAGGAATATTGTGAGAGCACACACATTGTGTTTCACACTGAGTGTCAAACATGCCAGATTTTCAAGTACAGACACGCCGCCACTTGCTGAGCCACAGTTTTATATTCCCTCTGCTAATTTTTTTTCTGTTCCTTACTGTCATGTCTAATTTCTTTCTTTTCTGCTGCTTCTTTCCTCTGTTTCTCCATCATGATGTAGTCCGTACTAGAAGACATGCTCCCCAGCAACCGTTTTTCAGCCACCATCAGCTTTAGCATGCCACAGAGAGGAAGGTAGAGCTGGCCAGTACACAATCTGTACAGACACAAACCTGGATGGAAAATATTTGATCTTGCAGATCAATATCTGATCTTGCAGAGCCGCAGTGACTTGCAACATTGAGAGTTTCCCTCTTCAGAGTTGCTTCCATCTAGCTTATTTGGTGTAAGGGGAGTGGAAGGCTTTGGAGACTGGAAATAAAGACCTTTTACCCTTTAGGGCTCTGAAAGTCATTCCTATATCAGCTGACTGGTCAGGAGCCTACATGAAATGTGCTGGGGGTCTCTGTCTATTTCCTAATAGACAGGCATATATGGCACATTTGCCATCCTGGTAACAGTCTCAGCAGAAATGTCTAGGAGGCACTGGGTACAGACATTGAACTAATCTCTCTCCTGTTAGCAGGCAAGGGGTGGAAAGTTTTGCATAAGCAGCTGCCATGAGGCACTTGGTCTATAGGTAAGTAAAGATCTCAGTTTTCAGTACTGCCAATCTTTCATGTGTGTCCAAGTTGAGGTGTGTTATAGGCCCTCTGCCATGCCCCTGGCTCAGAAGTGATGAGTCCATCACAGCCTCACCTAGGGCATTCTCACTTATGCTGTAGCACATTATGCTCTTAGTTCTAGAGGTCCCTGGTTCAATCCCAGCTGTGTCAGCCAAGAGGGTGGCCATTGCACATGGTGGGAGAGACAGCGGGAATATGATGAAAAGAGATGTCCTAACGAGACTGATTATAACAGGTTTTTTCTGTACTCTCGAAAACAGAAACAATCTTACTATGTCACAGTCACACGGGTGTGAATGCGAAAAAGCACTGTTCAAAAAAAATGCTGGTACGAGCACCCTGGAGAATGAAGCTAGTACAGAGAAGGGCTTCTCCCCAGCTTCCCAGAACACACTGCCACACCAAATCTCCTTAAAGACTCTTTATTTTCTTAAAACAGGCAAGTAAACAGACAGAAAACAGTCTTAACTCATCTATAGCCTGATCTATAGATTATGAATAAGAATTCCCAGTTATCACTCTGAGGGTTGACAGGTTCTTGTTCCAAGATCAGGTCCAGTATTATTAAAATTATTATATAGTTGGGAATCCCAATGTGCACAGTTGCAACACTCACACGATAGGAACTCTTTTATATTTACAAATAAATAATCTATTAATACATTTGGCAAAGTTACACACACTAACTCATATGTAGATAGAGATAATGCAGAAAGTACGTCTGAACATTCATAGTCACACCATCCCTTGCAGAACAACCCGCAATGTTAGCCATTATCTTCCTCATCACCATCACCTTCCTCATCTTCACCATTGGCCATCATTCTGGCCCCTCTCTCCTACTGCCCAAAGGCTGGGATACCATTTTTATAATATGTTACGCTGATGTTACCGTGTCTAATGCATATTCAGTAGAGGTTTCTCACCTCTTCCTTATTTGTATTTTCTCCCCTTACCAATGTTAAGGTGTATTTCTATAGGTTAGTATATTTATGATTTAACCCCATTGTCATATACATGAATTCGTTGCCATGGGACTCTTGCTGTTGGATGTTCTGTCCAAAACCTTCCAGAAGCTGGTGTTAGGTCATGTCTCTGTGGTTGGCTGATGTCATTATGGACAACATTCCTTCCTACACGCTACTTCCAGTTCCCCAAAACTCATGGGTTACCTAAGTTTATCTATGCCAAAGATTGTAGGCCTAAAGTATCACGCTAATTTCTGAAGCCAATGTCTTCCAGGATACAAGTCTGTAGGTTCCTGGCATTACTGCTAAATCTGAAAAAGCCAAATATAATGCAAAGCAGTGAATACAATAGAGGTAAGCTGGCCCACAAAGTGGGAGGAGGATCAAGGGAAATTTGTTTTGCTTTCATTTCATTTTGGTGGTGAGCCAGTCTCCCAGGTATCCCAAAGGTAGGGCAGCCTCTGTCAGGATTGGTCTGAATCCTGAGCTTGAGTCACTACTTATTTATATCTGACTGCACTGCTTATTGTCCAAGTTTAGGATATTTAATAGAAGTGGGGAGAGACCACAACATTCAGATCTAGATTTGCCTTTGGGTGCTCTAGCTGGGGTTTTGGTTAGAGCCCTTGTCGGATATTCAGTCAGGGTTCAATCCTGATACCCTCATTCATGCTGGCAAGTATTTTTTTTCCACCCAACAGGAATAAAGGTAACAGAATCTAGTCCTTAGTTCAGGGGGTCTCAAACTTCATTGTACCATGACCCCCTTCTGACAACAAAAATTACTACACCATCCAAGGAGGGGAGACTGAAGCCTGAGCCTGCCCAATCTTCACTGCCCCAAGTCAGGGGGGAGGGGGCAAAGCCGATGCCCAAGGGTTTCAACCCCAGGCAGGGGGCCTGTAACCTGAGCCTCACCACCCAGGGCTGAAGCCCTGAGGCTTCAGCTTTGGCCCTAGACCCCAGCAAGTCTAAGCCAGCCCTGGCGACCCCTTTAAAATGGGGTCCCGACCCACTTTGGGGTCCCGACCCAAGTTTGAGAACCATTGCCTTAGTTAGTTGCCTTGTTCATTGCGTGAGAAGTGTCACCTTACAAAATCACATTTCCAAAAGGTGGTCTCAGTTGAAGCCGTCAAATGGGGCAGCTGGGTGTTCACCAGATATTTTTAGCAGCAGGCCCACATCTCTAAATAGCTCCCTCAACAAAATGTCATTAGACACATACTCAGTCACTTCTAGATCATGGTGCTGTGAGACTTCACCTCTCTGCCCAAGCTTTCCCAAACAATAAAGATCCTGATTCAGCAAGGGACTTGAGCATGTGCCTAACTTTAAGCATGCAAATATTCCTATTGGCTTAAAATTAGGCATATGCTTGCATACACCTGGCTGATTTGGGACCTAAAGCCTGATTTCCTTAGCTGAGGAATAAAGTTGCAGGCAGCAGGGTTTTGGGGCTCACTTAGTGAAATCTTGAATGTGTTGGAAGCCATTCAGGTATGACGGGTAATGATAAAAGCTTGTAGTAATAATAAATAGTAATAGTGATACCTGATTCATGCATGTGTAGCTGTATGCCCCAACACAGGATTTTGTGTGCCCGAAAAGCTGCAGTAACCAGTTTCCGCAACAATTTTGCAAGGTGGAAAGTTCCACCCTGAATGCGACCTTAGCATTTACTACTGTATCCACAAAATGACTGAGACAGGAACCCATTGACTGTTCTGTGCTGGACATAGAGTTGGAAGCAGGACATCACAGACAGGGTAACATTCTACCGCCTTTATCCAACTGTATCCACCAAGTCTCCAAGTGCACCTTTTAGAACTTTGCTGATCCTGTTGAATACTTTGGATAGCTGAGTTTTCAAAACATATTCATCACCAGCGGAGCTCTATGCTCTGTTGATTGGGCTGCCTACTTTTTCTGATCATGCTGTGAACTTTAGTGGATGAAATTTTATACATAATCATGCTGCATTCTTTGCTGATTGAGCTGCCTGTTATCACTGTTTATATAGCTATTACATTCTGTGCTTGCTAGTCCAGTTTCTGGCTGGTTTCCCCCTCCCCTTACCCCAATATATTATGCAAAATAAACTGAACAGGAATTAGAGTATTTCCAACCTGCTGTGTCTTCAGAATCTCAGATAGCAAAATGCTTAGGTTTTCTTTCAAACAGTAGGATAAACGTTTCTCCAAAGATTGATGCCACTGGTTATGGAGAGCTTGTGCCACTTACTATATGCAAAATAGAGAGATTTACAAAGCAACTGATTGCATCTTTATTTGCTTTATCAAAGAATCTAAAATCATAGCTAAAACTACAGAAAATGCACTTTAATGGTCTTAAAACAAATGATATCCTCAACAGATTTGTCGACAGCTTAGCACATAAGCTCAGGCAGCTGAAGTAAAAGCATCTGGAATTTCCACTGCTAGTCTATGCACCTTAATAAGGAAAAGATTAAAAAGTTCAGTGCCTGAATTGCACAGCTTGGTCAGCGGAGTTTTGCAGCTGAACAAGTGTTGTCTACGCAGCTGGCTTTGCCAAAAATAAATAAATAAGGGGAATGAATAAGCTAGAGCTGCAAAATATGAATCTTCCCTAATAATAAAATATGCAAAAATGATAGTAAACTCACTCCATTTATTAAATTAAATTATGCATCTCAATCAGCAAAGTGTGCAACAACCGCACTCCAGAAAGGCGTCGCTAAATCAAGGGAAGACACAGCCCAATCAGGAAAATTTAACAACTTGATCATTAAATTAGGGAACGCTACCAGCACTGAGGTAAATAAAAAAGTAGCAGATAAAATGTGGATACTGATCAGTGCAGCCCAAAATAAAAGGAGAAGAAAGCAGGAATCGCTAAACAGTTGTTTTCCCACTAAGTCAGATCCTCAGCTGATGTAAATTGGAGGAGCTCCCATATAGTCCATGAAGCAGTGTCTGTTTATATCAGATGAGGATCTGGGCAAGTGATTTTTGTTGTAACTGATTTTTCTTATTTATTATCATGATAGTGCATAGGACCTCACTCCAGGATCAGATCCCATTGCACGAGGCGCTATACAGGTAAGTAACAAAGAAACCAGTTCCTCCTCTAAGTTGCTCGCAATCTGTCTTCTGTCTTTCTACAAACTATACGCTAACTCCATCAAAAGGTTGATTCAGGGAGCCACTTGGTGAAATTCTATCACCTGTGTAATGCAGGAAATCGGACCAGATGATTGTAATGGTCCTTTCTGGCCTTAAAACCTATCTGTCTACATGACATAGGGTGTAAGGCTGGAATAGGAGGCTGAGGAAACATAATTTAGCAGAGAACCTTCTTTCCCCTCTGTGTGGAGGGGTTATACAATTCCTGGGCCCCCCCAGTTAGTCAGGATGTGTTGCAGGGGGAGCTTAATAAATATAGGAACTTCCTGGCCAGGGAGTTCTCTAGTTGCTGCTTAAGGCATGTCTGGATTTGTTTGTTCTCATACTGCTTCGTTGCCTTCACCCCATTGTAGCTGCTGGCCCTCTCTTGCCTCATGCACACCTAATCCTGTGCCTGAGACGGTGGCAACGTTCCATAGTTACGCAGCACCCACGCCAGATTTCCAGGGAGAGGCCGAATTTTCACAGAGTCCAAAGGGAGCAGGAGCAGGCGCTTTGTTATTGCAAGACCAATACTGCTCTGACCAAAGCCAATGGGAGGTTTTCCATTGAACTCAGTGGGAACAGGTTCAGGTCATACATATCACTCGAGGCACAATCCTGCAATTTAAGAGGCCCCGTTTACTTCAGTGGGACGGCTCACACAAGGAAGGACTGATTACATGAATAACAGCTTGTCAGGTGCTCAGATACTAGGGTGAGTGGCAGAGTATCCCTATCAGTAGATTAGATAGCCCTCTTAGAGCATGCCAAGTTTACACGGAGCAATACAAACACACGGCAAACCATGATTACTGTTTTTCTGTTCGTAGTACCTATAGACCTCAGCTGAGATCAGCGCCCATTGTGCCAGGCACTGTACACACACCAACAGTCCCTACTCCAAATAGCTAACAGTCTAAACAGATAAGGCAGATAAAGGGTGGAGAAGAACACAGAGGCACAGAGAGATTAAATGACTTGCCAGAGGTGGCACAGCTGGTCAATGGCAGAATCATTGGTGATGGCAGGCCCAGTGTCCTATCTGCTGGACCACGCTCCCTCTCCACACCATATCTGACTCATTAGACCATGATGCCTCCTCAGTTATCCTTGTCTAGCACTTAGCCGTTTCACCCAAGAGTGATCCTCTCTTACGGGGGGGGTGTCAATCATAAAAATAAATAATCTTTGCTGTTGCATCTGACGAAGTGGGTATTCACCCACGAAAGCTCATGCTCTAAAATGTCTGTTAGTCTATAAGGTGCCACAGGATTCTTTGCTGCTTTTACAGAATAACAAAAGACTTAAGAACACAGAGGATCTCCCCTCTAGGCAAAACCTTAAAGTTGCAAAACCAGGCATAAACCTCCCTCTTACGCAAAGGAAAACACAAACCAAAATAAAAGTAAACTAACACATTTCCTTGCTAAATATTTACTAACTTTATAGGAGCTGGATTGCTTGCTTGCTTCCTTGATCTGTGTCTGGCAAAAGCCCACACACAGACAGACAAAGCCTGCCCCTCCCAAATTTGAAAGTATCTTGTTCCCTTATTGGTCCTTGTGGTCAAGTGTCAGCTAGGTCACCTGAGCTTCTTAACCTTTTACAGGGAAAAGAGGGATTAACCCCTTACATGGTAAAGAGGGATTTTATGTTACCCTTAGCTGTATGTTTATGACACCCGTCCAAACAGAAATTGGCAAACAAAGGAATGTGTGCTCTGCTTAATTTGCATTTAGCCAGTGAACAGAGTCATCAACCAGGTAGGGAAACTGTGGAGGCTCAAACAGGTGGGAAAAAGCCAGTAGGGAACATCCTTCCCCGTGAGCTCTCCCCAGTTCTCCTTCTTCCTGACTCCTATCATGCCGTTCCCCAAGAGAGGGAACACCTAGGCTTGTCTCTCCTGGATCTCTCTCTTCCCAACTCAGCAGGCCTTCCTGACCCTTTCCCAGCTGTGTCCAATGATTGCATCTGATCAGGGTCAGCTGGGAGATACTTGCTGTGTTACAGGAAAAGCTGAGACCAATTCCCCATAAAGAGCCAGCCAGCCTGCGATGAGGCTCATTTATGAATGAAAAGGGGCTGTCTCCTAGTCTATGTTTGCAAGTTCCTAGTGCAAAATAGGCCTCCTATTTAAGTAGAGGACTCTGTTCTAAAGTAACATAAATAATCAGAATTAGAGCTGGTAATAAATAACAGTTGTTTTACACGGGAAATCTTAGGGGGTTTTTTAATGGTTTTTTCATGGTGTTTGGAGATAAACTGAAATATGAACTTATTTGGTTTTTTTTCTTTTTCTCTCACCCATTTTCCTCCCCTTTCTTTCCCAGTAGCAGAATCCAAAAAAGTGGACGTTTAAAAATTAAAGCCAAACAAATTGGGTTTTCATTTTATTTTTTTGTTTTTTATGTTTAAAATTAAAAATAATAATTAAAAAAAAGCCCATGAACATGTTACGTGGAACGAATAAGGCCATTTTCTGTCAAAAGTGTTTTTTGATGAAAAAATTTCAGCCAGTCCTACTGATAACAATGTTCTGCACCATCATCTGATAAAACCACATCCCTCTCCTGCAGATTCCATGAATTTTTGTATAAACAAGACTCTTAATTTCCTGTCCCTCTGGAAATACACACTGGGAGGTGTTATTCAGCTAAGCCCTGACTTTACACAACTGAAGTTTGAGAGCTTTGCTACTGATATCAATAGCGGAAAGATCATGCCACTAAAAACATGGTAGTCCATGCACTATGAGTATGTATTGGGGGGATTCATGACCTCCCCCATACACTCAAAACTAGCTCACTTCGTCAAGTCCTTAAGGGAAGCTGACACTGATATAGTATATGGAGCCACTTAAATCACTAAGCATTACAGGTGTTTGTTTAAACTTAGCATACATGAAAAACTATAATGATTTGTTTTGTACCCAAAGCTCAAAAGAGGATTATGCTGCCTGTCTGCTTTCTGTATGTGAGGTGTGCGAGCAAAGCAATTTAAAAGCCACATCCAATTTCTCTGCATCATCAGGATCATGCACATCCATTAAAATACTAACTTTTAAACATTTTAACATTAACTTTTAAACATTAATGTTTGTCTGAAATCATTATAAAATAACACCTCATGCAGCTGTTTAGTCCTTGTGTGAGCCAAGGTCATTTCCACTGTAAATGTCTTCAGTGCTTTGTACTGGATTTCACTCTTTACAATTCTTCTGAATAAATTCAGCGCTCTTGAAAACCAGATACTAGTTATAAAAATAAAACTCTGAAGGCAGGTAGCATAGAACCTTGACAAGTCCCCCCACCAGGTCTGCCGATGCTCTCCTTTCTTGATGGGCTTCTCTTGGGGTCAGTTATGCAGATGAGTTTCATGGTTAAGAGACATGACAATGCACATACATCTAATCCTGCTTGCCACCTCTGGGCCCAGATGGAGCAAAACTGGTGCAGCGTCACTTCATGGGTATGGGTCAAGCTTTGTTGACTCATTGCTGGGGCATTGAGTCAGTGGTGCTTCAGAGGAAAAAATAACAGCTTCTGGGTGCCTAGCTTCTTATAGCTCCCTGGGCTTTTTCCCATGGAGATCTTTCATTCTAGAGCTGTGTCAGCTCAACCCATCTTGATTCTGCAAGGTGCACTGCTGAGCATCATTAACTCCCCTTAAAATGAAAAGGAGTTGAGGTGCTCAGAACCTCTCAGGAGATGCTCAGCAACTTGCAGGCTTGAGTAGGACCCTGCACTTACACATGTGCTTCAGTCCCATTGACTTCAATAGGATTTGAGCATGCACTTAAAGTTAAGCACACGTTTAAGTGCTTTGCTGAACTGGCCCATAAGAGCAGCCACATCCCAGGAGGGCTAAGTTACAAGCTAAAAAAACCCTAGACAGCCTTTTAAAAATACATCCTATCACTTCTGTGCTATGCCAAGTATTTAACAAAGAAAGTCAGGGCTCGAAACACAAACCACCTTCTCTGTAATGTCGGCTAATGGATAAAGAGATAAAACACATAGGAGAAGACACAGCCCCTCCTGAAATGATTCCTTAAGGAGCATCTGCCCTTTATTTAATGGTGCAGTCACTTGTTATAATAAGATTTAGAAGACTGTTTATTTATTTGAGGGTATATTTAATTTACACAGCCCAGTGCTGGAGATGCAGATGCACTAGGAGTTTTTGTTCATATTTTTGGGGGGTCATTTATCCATTCATTTGGGGACAAGTGCTTATAAAATGTAAAATGTTGCTGTAAATGGAACTTCTCCCCAGGCGTTCGTTTCTTTTTTATACCTTAAGCAAAGGAAGCTGATGACTGTCATGCCGAGCAATCATATTATTAATAACCGTGTTTATGACAGTAGTGCCTCAGGACCAACCAAGAGTGGGGCCACATTGTGTGTAGGTGCTGTCAAAACCCAGAATAGCACACAATCTATGCCCCAAAGAGCTTACCATCTAAATAAGAGCTTACAGTCTAAATATTCAGGGTTGTTTGCTGGTACTAGATGATCCCACACTTTCTACTTGGCTACACATGCGAAGAGTTGGAAAACAGTTCATGGGATGGCCATCAAGAACGGTACTCTAACGGGACAACTAAATTGTAAACCTGTGTATCTTTTTACAGGGCTCCTCTGACTGTAACATCTGAATGCTTCCCAGTCAATTAGTCCCATGCTTCCCAGTCAATTAGTCCCAAGTATTATTACTCCCATTCCCAGATGGAGAACTGAGGAATAGAGAGGTGAAGTGACTTGCCCAAGACCACACAGGAAGTCTGTGGTCGAGTTAGGAACTGAACGCAGATCTCATGAGTGCAACCCGGTGCATTAATCAGGAGACCAACCTTCTTTCATGCATGAATCCGAAGCAGCAGACAAAAACTACTTTAAGGGCATATCTGCATGAGAAAGTAGCAGCGGTTTAACTCTGAGATGTGACTTTCAAACACATTTATTTTAACTAGTGCGAAAGGCTGATGCAATATTCGGGTTGTGGGAGGGAGGGTTGGTTTTTCAATGAAAACCCAGGTTTGGGGAATGAAAATGGCTTTTTAAAAAATGTCCATTTAGTAGAAAAGCCATTTTCCGTTGGGAAAAGAAAAAGAATGGGAATTTTTCAATCCGCTCTACCGCTTAGCATTAGTATTCAGAGTTATCAACACATTGAGATAATTAGGGCAAACTCCTGACTCAGGAAAGCATCCCTATTCTGGAAAGTGTTTACACGCATATTTGACTTCAAGTATGTACTCAAGTCCCAGTGAATGTTAATGGTATTTAAAGGTAAGTGTGTGCTTAAGTTCTTTGCTGATTCAGAGCCTTTGGGGCAGATTTACAAAGATATTTAGGTGAGTAAAGATACAGATAGGCACCTAAGTCCAGATCCTCAAAAGTTCAAAATCAGAGGGAGTTATATGCCTAAATTCCTTCGAGGATTGGGGACCTAGAAGGATTTAAACGAAATCACTTAAGCAGGTTAGGTGCCTAACTCCCATTGAAAGTCAATGGGACTTGGGTGCTTGGGGTCAGATTTGTAAACATTTTAAAAAAATAAAGATGCAGGTAGATGCCTAGTGGAATTTTCAAAAGTGCCTACGTGTCTAACTCTCATTGATTTTTTGTGGGTGGGGGAGGCATAATACGTGATCGTGTAACTGAAGACTATATCATAATGCATATACACACAAATGGGCTCAATTAAGGTCACACTGGCAACCTTAATTATGGCATTTTCCGGCTTTTGAGTACTTGACTTTGCAACCTTAATAATGTTCTTTTAATGTAATATTTTTGTGCATAATTTAATAATGCATAGTATACAAGTGCCAAGGACATTTAAAAGGATTTTTTTTTAAAGACAGATACCCCTCTGAACAGCAATTTATTATTTCAGAAACTATTTTGCAGAAACAGAGTAATTTTAACAAGGAACATATATACAGTATATATATTCTACCCTCAAACTTGTCTGAATAAAATATTATCCTTTTTGAACCATTGTATGTAATTTCTTCAAAAAATATATTGTTCTGAATTCTCTTTAATGAGAATCTGTGTACAGAATTTATACTTGCATGCTACTATCAATGTATCTCTAATTGTACAAGTACAAGGAAATGGAAAATGGATTTTTTTCCCATAAAATGACATAAAAAGCATGTATGTTTCTTGGGATTCAAAGTATTTAATTGTATTAAGCTCGCTTCTGTGTAATTGTATTGCTGAGGCACCATAGAGAGTATGGTAGTAGCTGATAATTAATCTGGTAATTTCTTTCTAATCTCTGTATTTATCAATACATTCCCCCTATTACAGTCTGTTGTAAATCTTTCATAGTAAGTCTATGGACTATGTACCTTTCATACAGATCACTTTCATGGCCTGGGTCTGACATACATAGATCATTAGATTCTACGGTCTTGGGTACCCATGTGTAGAAGAAACTGTATTATGTGTATGGTATGTATTTGAGAAGCTGTATATGATCGTGTAATCAGTGACTGCAGGTAAGATGCTGTGCTACACCCCTAAAAGGCAGAGGACAGAACTCACAGTGCAGGGGGGCTAAGGAAGCTTTAAGCCACCTTTAGTCCCCCACCAAATCCAGGTTGGAGAGACCCTGTATAATGTAGACAGACCTAAGAGCCCATCTAAATTGCAACAGCTTCCCAGGGCTGCTCCGTGGGCCGCAGCACCGCCCTGAAGCACGGCGGTGCTGTGTGATGAAGAGACACTTCTGATGGCATGCTAGGAGGGATGGAGGCAGCAGGGGCATGTCCTCAACACACCTCTCTGCCTAACTAGCAAAGTGGGCTGAGAAGGCGGGCCTTCTGTCTGTCCTAGGAGTGCCTGCATTGGAGGAATCCACCTTGGCTTTATACAACGTTTTTAAGGTTCCATTATGATGTGCTGGCCCTTTGCCCAGTATAAAGGGGTTGGAATTGGGGTTAAGGTTCGCACCCTGAGTTGCAGTACATAAGCATTCTGGGGCAGAGTTAAGACTGTGTATGCAAAGACTTAATCATGAGTAACTTTATTCACAAGAGTAAACCACCTGTGGGGGTATTCTGAGAGACAACATGAGGTACATTATCGTGGAAATGTAGGTTTGGAAGAGACCTCGAGAAGTCGCCAAGGCAGGACCAAGGAAACCTAGACCATCCCAGACAGGTGTTTGGCCAACCTGCTTTTAAAAACTTCCAGTGATGGGGATTCCACAACCTCCCTTGGAAGCCTATTTCACAGCTTAACTACCCTTATAGTTAGAAAGTTCTTCCTAGTATCTAACCTAAATGTACTTTGCTGTAGATTAAGCCCATTAATTCTTGTCCTTCCATGGACGTGGAAAACAATTGATCCCTTTTCTTTTTACAACAGACCTTAAAATATTTGAAGACAGTTATCAGATCCCCCTTCACTCTTCTTTTCTCAAGACTAAAGATCCCAGTTTTTGTAACTTTTCCTCATAGGTCAAGTTTTCTAATCACGTTATTTGTCAGAAAAGACTTCAGAAGGTCTGTCTTTTAGGATTTATGGATTAAAGGAGGTATTTTCTATTTTATTAGAATTTGTAATTTGATTGTCGGCAATGCACCGAAAATGTAAGGCAAGTGAATATAGACTCTAAATAAATAGATAAAGTAAGCAATAACATCAATATAATATGAAAGTTGTTATAGTTTAAAGCCTTTCAGTACAAAGAGTTTTCAGGAAGTGATGAGACTTTTTAAAATTCACATCTGTATACGCAAGTCACATCTAGGGCTGTGCAAATAACAGATTTTCCAGTTCACCGGAAATTACAAAAAAAAAAAAAAGGGCGGGGAGAATCAATCCAAAAAATTAATCCTTTTAAAATTTCTGACCAATTAAAAAGTTGAAAAAAAAGTGTCATTGTGAGCCGAACAAAATGTTTCATTTTGATTTCAAACTGTTTCTTCTACATTTTTATTAAAAAAAAAAAAGAAGGAAATTTTGAAATGAAAAGTTCTTTTGAATCAAAGTGTTTCATTTTGTTTTTTTGGCTTTTAGGGGTTTTTTTCCCAGTTGAAACAATTCATCAGAATCAACACAAATTCAAGAAGTGTTTGTGGTACCAAATCTACATTTTTTATTGGAAAAAGACTTTGCCAAAAAAATGTCACACAACTCTAGTGACATCCTACCATCCCCTATGAAGAGAAATTCAGCATAGTGCGCTATTACAAAGATAAGCCCAGGAATTTAAAAAAGAGGCATTTTGCCTATTCAGATTAAAATTAGGTTTAAATATTTTTGGATAAAATTGAATAATTAAAAATAAATTCCTCTTAAATAATAGAAACAAACACAATGGAGAGCTGGTCAGAAAATGGGGAAAAGAAGTTTCAAACATGAAATTGTGAGGGTTTTTTTCCATTTCACTAGGTCCTAAATAAACACATTTTTCATTAAGTTCTGGGAATCTATTTTACCAATGATTTTATTGAAATTTATTTTGAAAAAATACTTACTGAAAACATAGGTTTCAGAAAGAAAAAGTAATTTTTTTTATGAAACAAGTGTAACACTTTAAAAACAATTTCAATAAAAATGTTGCTAGAAAATAGTTACATTTTTAATGAAAAATATCAATGACATTCACTGAAATTTTGTTTTTGGCAAAAAATGGTTTTTCACAAAGGGCCATTTTTCACCATAAATACTTCTCTTGAAAAGATTTCAATGAGCCCTAAACCCAATGAATGACTCACATAATAGTGACTAACTAGAGCAAATCTAATTTCCAACTGTCCATCCCATAAAAAGTTTCAAGATTTAAAAAAAAAATCATTCCAACTTGGAATAAAAATCCAAAATTTTAAATTGTTCAAAAAACAAAATTATGAAAAAAAAAACCCTTCAGGTCACATTATTTCATTTTGATAAATCTGCAACATTTTGTTTCAGTTTCAACCCTTTTGGGGGTCTTTTAGTTTTTTTATATAGAAAATAATTTTCAAAACAAAGTCACTTCCAAGTTAAAAAAACCCCCAAACTTTTCATTCTGAAAATGTCAAAATGGGACATTTCAATTAATTTTTCCTTTACCTCCCCCCAAGATAAAATTTTGTAAAAAAAAAAAAATGATTTGTCAAAATGGCAAATTCCAATAGAAAAACTCTTTCAATGAAAATATTCTGACCAGCTTTATGAATAACACTGAGAGTCTATTGCTCCAGGCCCAGGGATGTGAGTGAGAGGAACACAGCTAAAAACTAAGGATATGTTTACACTACAAGCTAGGAGTGCGATTCCCCTTCTCTCAGGGAACGAACATGAGTATAAGTGGCAGGGCACCCATGGTAGCAATGCTTGCAGTAGGAGAACTCTGGCTGAGTTGTGTTGAGTGCAAACTTGCCTCAAACTGGTCAGTAGGTACTTGGCATTGGTTCAGCTGTGCCACCACTGCTGCTACCCAAGGTACCACAGCTCCACTACTATTTGTGCTTGTGCTGGCTTGATGAGAGCTAGTAGGAGAATGTGTACACGGCCAGGGCAATCACACCCTTTACTCATGGTGTAGATGTAGCCTACAGGTGTAATCTGGCCCCATTGAAATCAATGGGAGTTTTATCACTGACCTCACTGAGCCATGTTAATCTAGAGTGTGTATGGTAACACCCATTGTTTCATGATCTCTGTGTATATATATATGAATATATATGAATACAGTAGGAAGATATATATATCTTCCTACTGTATTTTCCACTGCATGCATCCGATGAAGTGAGCTGTAGCCCACGAAAGCTTATGCTCAAATAAATGTGTTAGTCTCTAAGGTGCCACAAGTCCTCCTGTTCTTCTCACTGAGCCAGGATTTCACCCTATATCTTCCCCAAACAAGGATTCTTCAGTCTATCCAGCTGAGGCTTCCTGATTTAGACCTTTCCCTAATCAAGACTCCAGTTCTCCCAGGTGATAAGCCAAACTCCTATTGCTTTTCCTGCTCTGTTCTGCCACCCTCTCTGACCTTCCAAGATTACTCCTGTCACTAGTTCCACCCCTCCCCTAGCAAATCCACTCTCTTATGCAAAGAGAGTTGATTTGCTAGGAGAGAGGTACTCAGCTGTCTACCACTGTGCCAGTCTCTGATCAGTCCTAAATCTCCCCTCCTGGAGACACCCTTTCTGGGCCCATTACCATATTTAGCATGCACCCAGACATGAATATTTTACAGGTGCAAGTTAAGCAATATAGCTCTGTGTGTGCATAACCTTGACACTGAAATGTGTTCTGATTTATTTCTGTGTCCACTTTAAGGCATACATTTATGTAATCTGGACTGTTTGTCCTCAAAAAATATTGTATTGTCTGGAAACATTTTTTTAAAAAGAATTCTAATTATATGTTTGAGTTATTGACCTTTTCTCAAACACTTTCAAAAAAGGCATGCTCATTAAGAGTCTTTTGTCTACAAAACAAGTATGTTTTCCTAAGCCATAGAGCAACCAAATTCTAATTGCTGGCTTCATTATACAGAAAAGTAGAAGTGTAACAATCAAGAGCCTTATTACACATACATAATTGAGTTTCATTGCAACTTATGAAAACATAAACTGAGTTAAACACACTTGCAGAAAATGTCGCATCATCAAATCAACACTTTTATTATACAAAAGTAATTGTGTTTAAAGACACCAAGCATATGTTATATATACAAAAAAAAACCCCAAAACCCATAGAGTTGTAATATGATTCAGAAGTCTTGGCAACTCTTTAATCTCAGAGCGTGTTTTGAAAGTGACATGATGCTAAATTGAAGTCAATGGAACTATTTTCAAGAGATTACTCCAACCATTGCTGGGGTCCTGGACAAAATCATTTGAATGAGCCCTTGTCACAAGGTTAATGACCCTACTCATTGGTTGTTAGCAGGGTTCAGTGTTACTCACTCTATAGAGTAGAGGTGGCCAACCTGAGCCTGAAAAGGAGCCAGAATTTACCGATGTACATTGCCAAAAAGCCACAGTATTATGTAATGATTATATACGTATATAGACTCATAGACTTTAAGGTCAGAAGGGACCATTATGATCTTCCAGTCTGACCTCCTGCACAACGCAGCCACAGAATCTCACCAGCCAACTCCTGTAACAAACTCCTGATCTATGTCTGAGCTATTGAAGTCCTCAGCTTGTGGTTTAAAGACTTCAAGGTGCAGAGAATCCTCCAGCAAGTGACCCATGCCGCAGAGGAAGGCAACAAACCCTGCCCCCCCCCGGGCCTCTGCCAATCTGCCCTGGAGGAAAATTCCTTCCCGACCCCAAATATGGCGATCAGCTAAGCCCTGAGCATGTGGGAAAGACTCACCAGCTAGACACCCAGGAAAGAATTATCTGTAGTAACTCAGACCCCACCCTCTCTAGTGTCCCATTATAGGCCATTGGGCATATTTACCGCTAATAGTCAAAGATCAATTAATTGCCAAAATTAGGCTATCCCATCATACCATCTCCTCCATAAACTTGTCAAGCTTAGTCTTGAAGCCAGATATGTCTTTTGCCTCCACTGCTCCCCTTGGAAGGCTGTTCCAGAACTTCACTCCTCTGATGGTTAGAAACCTTCGTCTAATTTCAAGTCTAAACTTCCTGATGGCCAGTTTATATCTATTTGTTCTTGTGTCCACATTGGTACTGAGCTTAAATAATTCCTCTCCTTCCCTGGTATTTTTCCCTCTGATATATTTATAGAGAGCAATCATATCTCCCCTCAGCCTACTTTTGGTTAGGCAAATCAAGCCAAGCTCTTTGAGTCTCATTATATAATTTGATAATGTATATTTATTATGCATTTATAATGTATAGTTAATGATAATAATAACAACTTATCTTAACCTTTTACCTAGTCGGACTTCTGGCAACCTTTCCTTTCAACAATTCCCTTGAAGTTTGGTTTGTGTTCAGTTGTGCTCACATGCAGCAGTTCTCTTAAGTGGCTATCTGTCAAAATGGATCAGTGCCTGGATTTCACATGTTTGAGTGTCAAGAAAACAGACTCACAAAGATAGGTCAAGGCAAACATCGAGATTAATTTTAGAGCTGCACCTCTGATGTTGGGGCATTTATCCTTTGGTACAGATTTATAGAAAGTAAGGGTCCTCTCTGTCTGCTGAACAGATTTCAATCTGTCATCTTCCAAAAGTTCTACTATTTCCATCTGAGATGTTGCTTCGTCAGTGACTAAAGGCGGATTCAGACAATCAGCTTCACCACTAAAAGGGTCAATTAGAAATCTGATTTGAGGTATTTTCCACTGCAAATCTTGGAATCTTTCCTGAAAACTGTCCTTAAGATCTTTAATCACGCTCGCATATCTAGTTGTGCTCCGTTTTAGGGGTTCTGCTGCATCTTCTTTTGATCTGGCTGGAAGTTGTGACATTGAGGGAAAGTGTGTCAGCTGTCCCTCAAGCATTTGTCTGTGGAACAACTGCAGTTTGTTCATGAATGCAAATATGCTTTGCACTAGATCAGACAGCAACTAGAATTTTCCTTGTAAGTCCACGTTTAGTTTATCCAAATGCAGCAGCATGTCTGAAAGAAAGGCCAAGTCTAGAACCCTCCCAGGATCTGTAAGCTCAGGGTGTATTCTGTGCTTCTCTTCCATAAACAATTTCACTGGTTCCAGGAGCTTGAAAAAATGGGAAATAACTTTACTACTCGAGAGCCATCGAACTGCACAGTGAAATGGCAAATCGGCAGGGGAGTCGTCTTCATCCAGTTCTTTGAATCAATTTTGAAATTGTCTGTGATTGAGTGCATTTGAGTGAATGAAATTCACAATGTGCAAGACAGGTTTTATGATATGATGAAATTTGAGATTTTTAGATACCAGTTGCTCCTGATGAATAATACAATGAAATGTCCAATATTTGGGAAAGCTCTTGTCAGACGTACAAAGCCCTACTGATCCATTCACAGATCCCCACATGGACGGAGACCCTTCTGTTGCAATGGCAGCGAGCTTCGGTAAAGGGAAGTGATGTTTCACAACTAACAACATCAATGCCTCCTTTACATCTCGTCCGCGAGTTCTGTCCTTTAGTGGCACGATATCAAGGAGTTCTTCCCTTACAACACAGTCGTTAGACACGGTCTGTACAAATACCGATAATTGAGGTTTATCCTGTACATCACACGACTCATCCAAAGTTGTGCTCAAATACTCACACTGCTGAAGTGAGTGCAGTTGCGATTTGATGCCACTGCTCAGGTTGGAGATTCTGCATTCTGTTGTGTGGGGTGAAAGCTGCAGGCCAAAAATTTTCTTCTGTAGATTCTTGTTCTCTGGTGACAGGACTGAAACCGCATCAGTGAAGCATATTTTTATAAACTCACCTTCAGAGTAGGGCTTTTTTGCATGGGCTATGTGCCAGGCCACATAATAGGAGGCTAATGCTACAGTCTGCGATCGGTTGGCAAATCTGGTGAAGAACTGGGCTTCTATATCTGTGTGGTTTTTTTCAAAGTTTTCAGTTTTAAAGTGCGGCATTCAGATCCTCATGGGAATTCTTGATCCATATGTGCATGCCTAGAAGTGAAATGACGCTGCAAGTTTGAAGATTTGAACTGAGAGATTCACGTCTGGCAAAGAAGACACATGGCCTTACTATTGCGTTCAACGGAAAAGAACTTATTCTCCCACTCCTGTTGGAAGCCTCGATTTTCATCTATGTATTTTCTTTTCCATTTGCACTTGCCTTCCATTGTTAGATGGGACTCAGTCTGGTCTCAATTTGTTTATTTATTTAATGTACACGAGTCCTGTACCCATGATCACAGGTGGGCAAGAAACTTCTCACAGACAATTTCCCTTTTCAGAAAGCTTGGATCAGGCACCAGTGACCTGTCCACAGAAACAGCTGGCCTGCCGTTGACTCTTGCACCAATCCTACCATTGCTTAACACCGGTTTTGCTTCTTCTGGCCTGAGTTTTTTGCACCTGAGAAAAGCCTAATCCAAGGCTGCTTCTGGAGACCACAATGAGCATAAACCCTCCTTTCATACATTATGTAACAACTTACAAAATGCACATTACCCTGACTCTCCTCTTTGATTCCTCCAATGCCATACTCCTGTGGGTGTGTCCTGAGAATGAAAGGGATCTGGCAGAATGGCAGAGACATATCAAAAATGGACCCCATCATGTTTCCCTCCAAGCAGAGTGGAGACAAAACACTAAATACATGAAATCTAAAGTCTGAATTCGCAGCACCATGTAGAATTGTGCATGATTATGGGCACGGTTGCTGCTGAGATGTGTTCCTCTGGTTTGCAGTGCTTTTTATACACTGACATTTTCTCTCTTCTCTGGCAGCTATGCCACTTCCCCCTGTTGCCATGTTATATTTGCTATTGGATGGATTTCTTTGAATCATTTTGCCCCTACAATATATCAGACATTGTTACATCTAGGATATTTTGTTTTTACTTTCCATAGTTACTATTTATATGTATGAGTTGTTATAATTATTAGTAGTAGTAATATTTACTTGTATTACAATAGTGTGGAAGTCCCAGATAAGTTTGGGACCTATTTGTTGCACATAGTAATGGACCTGAGGAGCTTAGAAATCTAAGCAGAATAGAAAATAATAGAGATGAAGTAATTTTGCCAAGGTCACACAGCAGGTCAGTGACAGAGCTGAGAGGAGAATATATGTTCCCTGAGTTCCAGCCGAGCACCCTGTCCAATGGACCACGAGGTTTATCTAGTCTAATCATCAGACCCTTGAGCCTAATCTAATAACACACTCTTTGCCTTCCCAATGTCCAGGCAGCTTGGGGCAGGTCTCCTTTTACACCTTTAAAGGACCATTAATAAACTGCAAAGCAACTATTTACCCTGCTCAGCCACTTTCAACTCTTCGACTGGTTTCCCGCACAAATAAATGGTGGGAGGAGGAAACTGTAAAATAACCTTTTTTTCAGGGCTCTTCAGTGCCTCCATTACCATATCCATCAACTCTTTTGCTAGCACTTGTAATGTGCCCTAGTGTGACATCTTTGCTTGACTCCACGTGTTTTATGCATCAGTTTCTCTAACATGCAAGCAGGCTTCATAGAGATATATTTAGAGACTGATATATGTGCGCTATTAATTGTATACGTTATATACAGTATATGAAGCAAGCGCGAGAAAGAGGGAATCTGATTACTCTGGGGCATCAGCGCCTTTCAACCAATAATAATTTAACATCTCTATTAACTACCTTTTGATGGTCTCTGTAGAGGGTACATACTGTTTTATATACAGGATGCATAATAAATTTCTACGAGATTATGCTGCAATTCAGTAGAAAGTCTATAATGCATAAGTGATGGAGCTGCACGCAAGGAAGGATTTCCCTTTCAAAATAAGGTCACATATTTATATCTCATAGGGCAACATTAGGGGTGTGGAGGAGAGAGAGTCACTGGACTGCAAATAGGAGGTGCCGATGTGGGTGTCTGAGCCCCTTGCGTCAGTTCACCTAGGGTGATTCATGACAAGGAGTGAGTTGCTGCCTATAGATCCTCTGGAAAATTGTAACAGCTGCTTGTCTCCAGAATGAATGGAGTCAAAGGGCTCTGGGGTCAATAGGGAGAGCTGTTTAAAGCGAATTCCATTTTGTGAAAAAAATGGAAGTTTCCAAATTTGTTTTCGATCCAGTGAAGAACAAAATTGAACTTTTTCATTAAAATAAAAACTAGGGCTGTCGATTAATCGCAGTTAACTCGTGAATAACTCCAAAAAATTAATCATGATTTAAAAAGTTTATGGTGATTAGTCACACTGTTAAACAATAGAATACCAATTGAAATGTATTAAATATTTTGGATGTTTTCTACATTTTCAAATATACTGATTCCAATTACAACACAGAATTCAAAGTGAACAGGGCTCACTTTGTATTTATTTTTATTACAAATATTTGCATTGTAAAAAACAAAAGAAATAGTATTTTCCAATTCACTTAATACAAGTACTGTAATGAAATATTTTTATCATGAAAGTTGAACTTACAAATGTTCATGCTTCATGCTTCAACCACCATTCCAGAAGACATGTGTCCATGCCAATGACGGGTTCTGCTTGATAACTATCCAAAGCAGTGTAGACCAACACTTGTTCATTTTCATCATCTGAGTCAAATGCCACCAGCAGAAGGTTGATTTTCTGTTTTGGTGGTTTGGGTTCTGTAGTTTCCACATCTCCTTCATCCCAAGTGAGTGCCCTAACCACTGGGCAATTGGGTATGCAGGAGGGGCACTCTTTGTCATGTTCCTTTTCACCTGAAATTCCATCTCGGACCTGAGATATGTTCCCCATACAGCTTTTATCAAAACCACTACATTTCTGCAAAAAGTTCTGGTTTCAACAAATCGGCATTTTCTGATAAAGAAACCCTTCATCGAAAAATTCCTCATAAGCTCTAATGGCCAGCTCTCCAAGGAGATGTTTTCTGGCATTGTATTATTTTGAAAACAATGCTGTTCCAATGCCTGTGTGATTGCGAACCCATTGGCAAAGTGTCATGTCCCCCTTTAGTGGCTGGCCCGCTATTAGACGTACAGCCTATTATTAATAACAATGGAATTGTTCATTTAGCTCTATTACTGGAGCACCAGCTGAAGGTGGTGGGTTGGGATTAGGGCTGGTTGGGGGTTTTCTGACAAAACGTTTTTCTTCTCAGAAAATATTGATTTGTCAAAACCAAAACTTTACAGGAAAGGGTCGGTTTCGATGACGCTCCCAATTAAAAAAAAAATCCCCCCCCAAATTATCAAAATGTCTGTGTGAGATGTGGTGAAACCTATCATGGCAGTCTCTCCACCTGGCTCTCTTCAGTGGGGCTCCCGTGGTCTAGGGAGGTGACTTGGCTCTCTAGCCTAGTCACATTGATGTTCTCACCCCTTCTGGGGTAACAGATCCCTTAGTTTAAGTCCGAGAACAACACCCAAATGAAAGAATCTTTGCCTTGCTGGACTCAGCCTCCAGCTCACTCCCTTGCATGTGGGCCTCAGTGGAAACAGTCTGTCTTACTGTCAGATCTACTTTCCTACCCAAGGTACCAAGCAGGCCAGGCCTTCAGACAGTTCCTAGCCTGAGCCAGGTTTCTTGACTCACATATGAGCAGCCTGTCTGTCCCCCCTCCTACCCTCAGTGCTGGGCTTTCTCCCTCTTAAATCCAGCACCCCATACCAGTGTAGCCTGGTGAGGCTAATTGATCAGGGCTCACTAGCTCCAGGCCTCCTGGCCCCTAAGGGTCCTGTTTCTATATTTTAGAAAGAAAAGTTGTTGATTTTGGTTCAAAATGACATTATGTTTTTAAAAAAAATATTAGTTAATTTATACTAAAAAAAAGAGTTGAACACAAAATATTTCAACATGATCACAATGAAATGTTTTGACTGCCCCAATACATTTTTTCCCCCTGATTATCCATTCACCAACAATTTTGAGATTTCAACTTTCCATTCCAGTCTGGAATGGGTAAAAAGTTTGAAATCTTGAAAAGTCTTATGGTATGGAAAACTTTTTTCCAGTGCACTCTAATGAGAACGGTGATGACAATTTGTAAGTGGCAGCTGTTGCATACCGTGTATGTGCGCTTGTACACTGAGCTACAGGTTTTTTGTTTTTATGAGCATGTGTCCACAATTATGCATGTATCTACAGTTATGTGTGAGTTAGTGATTGGGTGACCCTGAAAAGAATCAGAACTTTGCCTCTCCTTATACAGGCATTCAAAGGCTTGGATGCTTATCTACCGTTTCCCATCCAAACTTCTCCAGCCTTTAAAAGTGGCATAGAGATCTTATGTTCACAGGTTTTCTTGGGAAAATTAAGACACTTTCACTTCTCCTGATTAGGAATATCACAAAATATTTCCCCTGTTATCCCATCTCTGACAAAAACTAAAAGTGGGAAATAAAAAAGAAAAATATCAAATCATTTCAAAAAAGGGTTGAGTCTAAAAGTGGGAGAAGATTCAGGGAGTATATGTGTGTTTCTGCTAACTACAGTTGGTTGGGAAAATCCATAGACGTTTGAGGGAAATATTTTTGCATTAAAAAAAATTCAAAGAACTTTTATTTTTTGTCAAAAACAAACAAACAAACAAATTTAAATAATAAATAATTTTCAACAATCAAAAACTGAAAAAAATGGTTTAAAACAAACAAACAAATGCAGCTTTCCAAGAAATGGAAATAATTTGTGTAACTGAAATGGACACAAATGTTCTTTCCCTTTTAATAAATTCTGTTCTATGAATATATTAAGTTTTAATGTACTTGTTGTAAAATTGCATGGGTTTTTTTGCACTGGTTTTGTTACAAAATAAAATTCTATTCCTTGGAACATAATTCAACTGTATTAGTTCCAAACATATGCTGCCAAGTTCTCAGCAGTTCTAAAAGCGACCAGTTACCTATTACTGCACAGTGTCACACAGCTCATAGGCTTGGTCACAAATAAAATTAATAGGTGCATTGACAATGTTATATTCCAACATATACAGCTATCACCACGCAATTCTTATCGGGCCACAAAAGAGCAGTGCCAGGTAAAGCAAACTATAACAATATGTTATTCCGGCTCACTGTTAAAATGTTCTTTCAAAGCCTCCCTAACTCATATAGCTCTGCGCTGAACTCTTCTATTAGCTCTTGTGTCCGACTATTCAAATTCAGCAGACAGCCACTCCACCTCCACCCGCCACCCCAGTGGGAACTTTCCCCCCATTACGCTTCACAGATATTAGGCAGGACACAACAGGTAGCTATAACCATTGGGATTTTTTTCTCACTGAGGTCCAATCTTGTGAGTAAACAATCCCAGTGTCCCTTCAAATGACCGAAAGCACATTCAATTCTTATTCTGCACCTGCTGAGCTGGTAGTTGAATCTTTCCTTCATGCTGCCAAGGTGGCTGGTGTTTGGATCATGAGCCAGGGGATTAAAGGATAGGCTGGATCCCCCATAGAATCATAGAAGATTAAGGTTGGAAGTGACCACAGGAGGTCATCTAGTCCAACCCCCTGCTCAAAGCAGGACCAACACCAACTAAATCATCCCAGCCAGGGCTTTGTCAAACTCGGCCTTAAAAATTGCCATGATCATCACTGGAATCTCAAAAATTGCCAGGATCACTATTGGCATCTCAACATTGCCAATGGTAATCTGCTGGTTGGGAAAGAAAGTCCCTGTTTACAGCTTTCTGAACAGTTCTGCATTCTTAAAGATGCAAGTATCATGCATCTTCCCTGACCTGCTCACACTGGTGTCAGAGAAGCACAGCGCTTGCATAAACATAGAAAAGTAACCCTTTCTGTTGCTATATCCATGGTAAGGTGCTCCAGTGCCAAAACTGGGATATCCGTGCTGTCTGTTACCACACTCCCTGCACCCCGTTCAGGAACCCCATTGCTGTTGATCCATCCACTATGTCCTGGACATCGCTGAGTGTCACACTCCTGTGAAACAGGAGGAGATTAATGTCCGAGCACACTTGCCGGACAACAGTTCCCACAATGGATTTCCTGATTCCGAATAGATTCCCAACTGACCTGTAGAAATCCAGCATTTCAAGTTTCCACAATGTGATCACCAGTTGCTTCTCCACTGTCAGTGCAGCACTCATTTTGGTGTCCCTGCGATACCTGGCAGGGATGAGCTCTGCACACAGATCCAGGAATGTGGCCTTGCATATCTGAATGTTCTGCAGCTACTGCTCATCATCCCAAACCTGCATTATGATGCGATCCCATCAGTTAGAGCTCATTTCTTGGGCCTAGAAGTGGTGGTCTACCATCTGCAGCTGCTCTGTGAATGCCATCAGCAACTTCAAATCGGTTCTCACAATGTTCCACAGCAATCTGCCCTCCGAGAAATCATCATATTCCCCACTCATTCGGTTCTTCGTGTGGCTCTGCGGATACTGCAAAACCATGCACTGTGTGCTTGCAATGCTCAGGACAATAGTGTAGAGTTGTGCAGACTCCATGCTTCTGACAGAGATGGTGGACATGTGGGTTGTGGGATTTTGAAAAAAAAGGCGTGAAGATTGTGGGACACAGGTAACATTATGGGATGGAGACAGTTGCAAATTGGGAAGTTGACTCTATGCTCCCAATCATGACTTGTTTTGGCCCCATGCCTGCGTTGCCAAAACTTCCCAAAAGAAGTGGACAGTGGTGAGTTGCGCACTGGGATACATACCCACGATGCACCTGACTCTGTATTGACACAAGCACTTCTCGTGAGTACGTGCACTGCTGACACAAGGAGCCAAGGACACACACGCACAAGTGATATACTAACTGTGGCAGCGGTATGCCAGCGTAACTTGAATCAGCATAAGTTTGTACTGTAGACATGGCCTACATCTTTCAGGGATGGGGATTTCTCACCCCTGGGAGATGTAGCTGTGCCAAAGTGAATTTCAGTGTAAATCAGCCCTAAGAAATATGAGAATAGGCCAGTAGCCCTGATTAATCAAGGCACTTGAACATATGCCTAACTGGAAGCATGTAAGTACTCCCATTGACTGCTTGTGTGCTTAAGCATCTTGCTGATTCACACCTCTAGGAAGTAACTCAGTGTGTGTGTGCATCCAGGCACTACCAGGTGTGACTGAGTGCACAAAGGCCCACTTTTTTTTAAATGTTGTTGTAGCTGTGCTGGTGGCAGGATATGAGGCAGACAAGGAGGGTTAGGTAATATCTTTTATTGGGCCATCAGGTTCTGTGGTGGTGCAGAAGTTTAGTCTCTTGGAGGGCACAGATAATTCAGTTCTGTTTAGGGGTTGTCTTGATAGTTGGATGATGTTGGGTTGTTGTTGATGGCCTATGTGGTGGGTCCTGGTGTCATGGTTTCTCCTGGAGGTGGTGTTCTGTTGATTGTGAAGTTGTTGTAGCTGTTTCTACTTTTTGTGTATTGCCACCATCTTTTCTTGTCAAGCTCTATATTTTAAAGCCCAGACAATGAAACTCTCTAAGGAGAAAACCTGGGCAATTAATAACCATTAACTTTACCCTATTAAAATGGGTTATGTGCAATAGTTTAAAGGACATTTTTTTTTCTTATGTGAATCTGTAGTATGTTTCTACTTTTTGTGTTGGGTAACTGTCTTCAGGGTATATATTTTTTAAATATTGTTTTGGGTTACCTGCATGATATCCAGGTAGTTTTCTGGATTTTTTTTTCTTCCAGTGTGTGAGAGCATGTGATGATTTCTTGTTTGAGGTGATCTCTTCTGGAATGTGAGGTGCAGGAGATGGTTTCTCAGTTTTTCTGAACTTCTTCTGCAAAGCTGTTCAGCATATCTGCAGTCGTACAGAGTTGTAAGAGGGTTACAGATGGTGAGTCCTCTGGGGAGGATGTTCTGTTTTTGCATTTGCTCTTTTATGGTCTAATAAAAGATATCACCTCACCCACCTAATCTAAGAATCGTAAAGGTATTTAGGCATTGTATTGCAACACCTAGCTGATTCACAAGCCAATTGAAAAGCCACATCTCCTAAATCAGTTAGGCATTGTGGTACTGTGCGCCGCAACACCTTTAAAAATCCAGGATCACATCTTTAGGGTCAGACAGATGTGCAAGAGTAAAATGGAGCTGATACAATGACATTGCTCTAGCATAAACATAAGCTTTTGTTTTGCAGTGAGCCAGGGCTGATTCACCCAACCTTGAACCTCCCCCCTGACTATCCCAAATCCTCCTGCAGGTAAGGAGTCTGCTGTACACTGGCATTCACCTGATAAAAATGCTTACATTTATGGAGAGTGACTGGCTGCAAGGAATGTAATGAAATGTGATATTTGACATAACTGTGCAGTGCAGAAATCATGCAGAATGACGGTGAAGTGTCAGCACTCAGTGAATAAGACCAACTTGAGATGGTAGACGAAGCCACTAAATTATTTTGTACAGCACTGAATATCCAGGCACAGTCTGGCCTCCTCGTGCCAAAGATCTCGAGTTACATTTCAGATATACAAGTGTATTGCCACCATCTTTTCTTGTCAAGCTCTATATTTTAAAGCCCAGACAATGAAACTCTCTAAGGAGAAAACCTGGGCAATTAATAACCATTAACTTTACCCTATTAAAATGGGTTATGTGCAATAGTTTAAAGGACATTTTTTTTCTTATGTGAATCTGTAGTATGTTTCTCCAGATCAATGTGCTATCCATTACATGGCAGCAAATTTGAGTGGGGCTCAGGTGAGCTGAGTTCTATTCCTGGTTCTGCTTGCTGCCCTTAGCAAATGACTTCATCGCTCTGTGCCTCAGTTTCCTCATCAGCAAAATGAGCACAAGGATACTGACTTCCTTCGTAAAGTGCATTGAGATCAGCTGTTGAAAAGGGGCTCTGTAAGAGTGAGGTGTTATGTTGCATGACCGTGGCTTGTTAATGCTGCATTAGAGAAAGAAAGTATCTCAGAACCAGCAAGCTGGGGTTAACCCATGACTTTGCTCCACCACCGGTGTGAAACGTGGGAGACATGAGGAGGGTGAGGGGAGTTGAAGCCTGCTGAGAGAGACAATGTTGTCCAGTGGATAGTATACTGCATTGGAATCAGGGATTCCATTCCTGGTTCTGTCCATTACCTTGGGGCCATTACTTTGCCGATACATAATGAAGTCCAATAGGATAACCCCTTTTTATCGAGTCCAGGGAGCATTAGCTGGCTAGTGTAATGCTGGATTCTTCTCAGGTCAATGTTTAACTTGAACAGAATTTCTCAAACCAGCACACTTACCTATTCTTAACCAACCATTTATTAATTCATCCAGAACCACACTCATAGATAATTGAAAGTTTAGCCCTCAAATGTAGACGCAACCAATTGTACGTACGACACACACCACAATCCATTCCTGCAAGCACTTATCACACTTACCTCAGCAGTTATATCAAAGTACAGTGGAAATTACCAATATTTCTTATGGGTGAGGTAATCTCTTCTGTTGGACCAACTTCTGTTGGTGAGAGAAACACGCTTTCAAGATTATATAGCTTTCCTCTTCAGGTCACCCTGTGTAAGGTGGAAAGCTTGTCTCTCTCACCAATAAAAGTTGGTCCAATAAAAGATATTACCTTACCCACCTTGTCCCTTTAACTCCTGGGACTGAAACAGCTACAACAACACTGCATACAAAATTTCTTCTTAATTTGATTAATGATCAACAATTCTGAATTCTTTAGTACCTAACACATTTATCACCCTTCCCAGGGTGCACTTGTCTTTAAGGAACTTTGAAGAGTATGGTTACTTCTCTTTGACTACATTGGTCCAAAAGGGACAAATTTAGAATATTAAAAGCAATTGCTTAAAACAATTCTTTTCACTCTCTCTTAGCTCAGTTTGCTTGGATTCATAAAGGAATTAAATTCTACAATATGGTTACTTGAAGTCTCACTAGAGAGTGTAGACTCAGCAAGATAACCTAGAGTTATTCATATTAAAGAATAGAAGGGGAAATACAATCTTTTAAATGAAATCTTACCAATTCTTCTTATCCTCTGAACCCTGGGATGGAGGAAGAACCTTTTCCTCGCGGCTGGTCCAGACGTCAGTTGCACTTAGGATTCTGCAGTTTCTTGTGTTGGGTTCAGTCAACTCCCTTGAGCTCACGTTGACCTCAGTTTACATACTGTCTGCTGCTCTTGGTGTAACCTCGCAGAGTCCCAGCTTTCTCCTAACTGGTCCCCTTCAATTCATCTACGGTTAAATTGAGTCCAAGTGGTTATAGACTGGTCTAAGTTATCAGCCTTTAAACTCCAGGTTTGCTTTGGTCTCCCTGTCACTTTTTTAGAGGCAGCCTAGCATGGGACTGTTGACCTTCTTCTATCCCAGGCCTTTCTACCCTCTTTCCCCTCTCTATTCTCCCCCCTTTATAGCTGGGCTTGTTTTCTTAATTAGTCACAGTCATGGGTGCATGTCTCCACGACTGGCTGTGTCGGGGTGTGGTCAGCCTGATTGCTTATGGTCACCCAGAAGACTCTTATCTCTTATCTCTGCTTAATATGGAGTTTGCAATACATTACAATACCCTAGTTTCAGGGCTCATAAAAGTGGACTACCCTCTTATTCCTATTGGACATATGCCAAGGGAGTGCTTAGGCTTTAGCTTTTTCAGTTTCTTTGATGCTTCCACTGGTATTCAGTAGATGGCGGCAGTATGTGACAAATTCTTTCAATCCTTTTCTGGTCGAAGGCTTTTTAGGTTTGTTTCATTTCAAGGCCTGCATTTCAATATTAGCCCCTACCACCAATTGGAAGCCCCACTTGTAAGCAATTCCTCTTAATGTGCCAAAGTTATATGCTGGTTAATATTTTTTTTAACATTTTTTCTTCTTTATGCCAATTTCTCTTACTTCTAGAGTGCAACAACTATTTACAGTGAGAATCAACAAAATCCTTAGAGACTTCTAAATCTGGAGGACATACTCCATACATTCGTTGATTGCACATCAGCATTTCACATTATTTAGAACTTGGGAACAAAAGACATTTTCCGGATGTAGAAGAATGTAGATCTGACTGACATGCAGATTCTAATTTGGGGTGTACGACAAATTATTCACAGTTTATTAGATTTACAAGGAAACAATAGATAGTTTATAATTTGGGGTGAAAACATGTGGCTTGGATTTCTTGGGGTAACACTTTGCCCAATTTGACTTTCAATCTTACAACCACATTGCTGGTTTTTTGAGCTTGCAGATTCCCCAACCCATTTCTTGAGCCATCAATGTTCAGTGGATCACTTTGCATAGGAAAGTAGGGTTAGACTCTTGTGTGGTAGCTTGGAGGTCTTTCTAGCTAGGTTGCGAGGGAGAAAAGCTTTTATCCGTATTATGAAAGATTCTTGCCAAGATGATTAACATTGCTCTTTTTCATCCATTTTAGTTTCTATAGTTGCCTGATCTCTGGACCCTTAGACAAAGTGTCTCACATAATGTGAACCATTTTCTTGTTGTTTTCATATTTGGATCCTATTCTGGGATAAACAGAGGTCGATAGTTCTTTTAATTTTTGAGGGCCAGAATGAGTCGGTATCAGGGGGTAGCCGTGTTCATCTGTATCCGCAAAAACAATGAGGAGTCCAGTGGCGCCTTAAAGACTAAGAGATTTATTTGGGCATAAGCTTTCATGGGTAAAAAACCTCACTTCTTCAGCTGCAACTGAGTCAGTAGTTATTAATCATTCAAGGCATATCTGTTCCACATACCCCTTACATTAACTCCATAACCCCTTCTATTGTACAGCACTTCACACAACAGAGCTGCAATCTTGCTCTGAAAGAAAAATAAAAAGAAATGCTATTGAGATGTATGAGAAGTATTCAGGGATTGGGTTGGTTTGGAACAAAAACTGCCTGAAGCTTTGCTTATCCCTCAAACAAAACCCGTGACTCCCTGCAATGAAAAAGTTAAAAGTAGAAAGGAGTGCGATGAGCACAGATGTGGTACCAGATTTTAGCAGCGTGTCTGTCTAGACTCTTATATGGCCCCCATCACTTTAATATCTGAGATCCTCATGCATATTCATGGCCTCGTCCGTTACTGCTCCCATGGCTATGGCCTGTCTTCTGCCTCTAGCACTGCAGCTTCTGCTTCCGCTGCCTTCATGGATGCAACTTCTTTCCCTGCTCCAGGGCTGCAATCCACTGCCCTCTGCCGTTCTAATTACAGCCGCCTCTGCCTCAGCTCAGCCTCCATTACTGCTGTGGGCACAGCCTGTGCCTGTTCAGCTGCTATAACCTCTCCAATTGCTCTGATTTCAGTATCTGCCTTCTATCTTTCCCACTACCATGGCTGCAGCCATTGCCGGTATAGGCCCCTTGGCTGTAGCCTCTGCTGTCTGCCTCCACTGCTACCACAGTTGCAACGTTCATGTCTACTGATGCCCTCTCTCTGCTGCTGCCTTCTATCCAGCTTCAGCACAGGCAGTGAAGCTCCCCCGATCCGGAAATGTTTCTCTGTTGCTTTCCCCAGCACTTCTGGTGATGCTGTTAACAAGCCAACGTTTTCCCTGCTGTGAGTGTCACTGCAGCTGCTTGGGTTGGGCACTGCCTTCGCTTGATAGAACATGCTCTAGTAAGCAATGGTATCTGCTTTGACATTTGACCTGCAAGTCCCTGCCTCTCATGTACAGGTTTCAATGCTTCAAAGAATAGCAAAACAACTGGATTTTATATTATCTGCTCTATTAATTGCAGATGTTTGTAATGATGAAATTTTAACCGGAAAAGGCTTGAACTAGCAAACCTGAACTATGGGAAACTTTAGATCACCCCTCATCTCTGGAGTTAGCAGCTTAACGGGCATGTATCGTAGAATCTCAGGGTTGGAAGGGACCTCAGGAGGGATCTAGTCCAACCCCCTGCTCAGAGCAGGGCCAATCCCCAGCTAAATCATCCCAGCCAGGGCTTTGTCAAGCCTGACCTTAAAAACCTTTCAGGAAGGAGATTCCACCACCTCCCTAGGTAACCCATTCCAGTGCTTCACCACCCTCCTAGTGAAAAAGTTTTTCCTAATATCCAACCTAAACCTCCCCCACTGCAACTTGAGACCATTGCTCCTTGTTCTGTCATCTGAGAACAGCCGAGCTCCATCCTCTTTGGAACCTCCCTTCAGGTAGTTGAAGGCTGCTATCAAATCCACCTCTCATTCTTCTCTTCTGCAGACTAAACAAGCCCAGTTCCCTCAGCCTCTCCTCAAAAATTTTAACTTGGAAACTGCTCACTGCCAGTTTGAATTCAACCCACTGAGAGACTTTTACCCAGTAAACGCTCGCCACTCTCGTGAGGAAGGAGATGGAGCCCAGCCAATCAAGCTCAGCACCCTAATCATTTTTGTTGCCCTCCGCTGGACTCTTTCCAATTTTTCCACATCCTTCTTGTAGTGTGGGGCCCAAAACTGGACACAGTACTCCAGCTGAGGCCTCACCAATGTCGAATAGAGGGGAATGATCACATCCCTCGATCTGCTGGCAATGCCCCTACTTATACAGCCCAACATGCCGTTAGCCTTCTTGGCTCTAATTCATACTTGATAATAATGCCAGCTCCAAGAATTCAACTGATACTAAACTGCAGCTCATACCGTCTCCAAATTGCACTGACACAAAATGACGCTTGTTCTGGGTTTTTGTTTGGCCCCCTCCCCCTGCCCTCATGATACCAGGGATGAGTCAAAATGCGTTTGTTTGGTTGTGTTTTAAAAGCAAAAGCAGCCCGCCTCAGGAGCTTTGGAAGGGGTGGATTTAAAAAGAAGAGAAAAGAGATGACAACACCTGCAAGGAGAGCAAAGAAGGGATGAGGCAGACACTTGGACTGTCACGCTAAAGGCACCGGGGAGCTGAGCCTTGGGGAAAGGAAAGTGAAACCTGTTCTCCTTCTGGTCACCAGGACAGCCGGTGCTACCCCCGTCCCAGGTTTGCAGAGTGAGACGCAGATTCCGACATGTTTATGCAGAGAAGAGAGGCCTGGAAAAAGGCCCACACCACTGCTCACGGACGATTTTGTAATTACACTGACACTGTTAGCGATTACTGCCATGCAGCCTCTTGGAAAGGGCACGTCCCCTAACGGAGAATAACATGCTGGTGCCGTTAAGGTAAGCCCTTCTGACGTGTGCTCTTGCACAAATGTTTGAATAAACAAGCCGTGTAGTAGTTGGAGCCACTTTATTCACTCTTAATACACATCTCGGTTACAGAGATCAGCTTGACAAGCATGAGCAAAATGCAAAACATTCCTCTTCGTCCTCTCACACGCTGGCCTCATAGACACATGCTGTTTATACCAGCCCAGCGCCTGATACAACACAATGATGAGGGATGCCATTTCCCCCAAATCTTCTGTATGCTAACAACCCCCACATTGGAAGCTCCCAAGAGCAGACTATGGTGCGCTTTCCACGTGGGCTAGGATTGCCACCTTTCCAATGGTTGGTAACCAGACCCCCGAGGTCCCACTCCCTACCCCTCTTCTCCCCGCCAAGGGCCCACCCCTGCTCTACCTCCTCCCCTCCTCCATCATTCACTCCTCTCCTCCCCTCCCAGTCAGTAGGGTACATCTGCCCATATATCCTAGGGGTAATAAGCACAATTTACACACACACAGGGGGATTTTCATTTACAGATGCTCATTTGAACTTCTCCATTTACACAAACACACGCACAGACAGAGTGGGAGGTTTGCTTCATTAGCACTGTACTGCGGAGCAGGGCAAGGGAGCTCCCCCTTTTGCATGGTCAGCTGGGGTGAAAGGGAGGAATCCCCCTACATTTGCATGGATGCCCAGCTAGGGGGAGAGACTCCCCTTATTTGCACTAGTATCGGAGAGGGAAGAAGATCCCACCCGCTTGCACACACAGTGGGAGTGTGGGAGGAAGAGAAACAGGTGCTCGTCCAAATGGCCTCTGGACACACAAGCCGAAACCTGAACTGTCTGGGTGAAAATCCTAACATGGACACCAGAGAGTAAAGAAGAGCAGGGAACCTTCCCCTGCACCACACACACACTAATGCACACAAGCAGGGCACAGACACAATCTAGCTATAAAGCATTGAGGATGGCAGCCAGCCCAGCAATGACCAGCTCTACATAGGGTTTCCACCCGAAAAATTTTAACTTGGAAACTGCTCACTGCCAGTTTGAAGTCAACCCACTGAGAGACTTTTACCCAGTAAACGCTCGCCACTCTCGTGAGGAAGGAGATGGAGCCCAGCCAATCAAGCTCAGCACCCTGACCCCCCCAGCCAATCACAGCCTGCAGCCCTCCTTGCCTCGCCCACTCCCACCCACCCAACTGGGGAAAGTTTGGAGCTTCTCAGCCTGGAGTTTGGCAGGATGTGGGAACTCGGCAGGTGTGCAACAAATGTGTGTGTGTGTGGGGGGGTGCTCCCCTCCTCTCCTCTCCTCTCTCAGGTGGGTGTACTTCAAATGGCTGAGCACCTGTTTCTCTTCCTTCCATACTAGGAAGTTAACCAGTGGAACTCATAGCCACAAAAGTCACTATGGCAAATTGCTTAGGACTGAGCATTTATGCTGTAATGAGAATGTCCACAGTTACAGTAGACGGGATACACGTCTTTTTTAAAAGGATATAAACCCACATGCTTCATGGCAAAAGCCAACCACTAATTGAAAGGGGTCAGGAAGAAACTTCTACTCTGGGATGTTTATTCCATAACTCTCCAATATATGGTTTTGTGATGAGGCAGATAGGCCCACAATGGCAATGAGAGGGTTAAGGAGAGTCTGTGGGCTGAACTGGTCACACCAGCAGCAAATGTCAGGCATGGAGGGGTGTGAAAAGAAGGAGAATTACCCTAGGTCAGGGCTGACTAGGAAGGAGAGCAGAGCAGGGCTTCTCTTGATGAGAGGGAACCCAGATTGCTGCCCAGAGATTGAGCTAGTTTGCTGGCTCGATGAGCCTCTCCTAGAAGGGATGATCCGACCCAGGAGGATCAGTGGATTGTTTGGAGTCAAGCCCTGAACAGCATCATGGGGTCCCACTAAAGAGTCATCAAACGGTTTTGAGCTGTGGTGTTTTTCTCCATTTGTTTTTGTTCCTGATTTCCCTTGGGGCCCTAACTCCCCGAAGGGGTAACTGCAGTGTCCTTTGGCTGGAGGGCCGAAGCACAGTTACCTCAGACCTCCTACCAGTGGTGACCTGCAGCTGGGTGAGTTGTGCCCCAATGGGCCACAAGGGGGCACCGTAGAGAAAATCGGGTCCCAACTCTCACCTTCTTCTGAATCACCTGCTATCATGTGAGACCAGAGCAGGATCCTGGTTTGATACCATATGAGATACTGAGAAGCAGGGTGGTCAAGTGGATAGAGCAGTAGGCTCTATTTCTGACTCTGCTGTGTGGCCTTGGGCAACTCATTTCATTGGTCTTTGCCCTCCACACCTCTTGTCTGTGTAGACTATAAGCTCCTCAGGGCAGGGATTATCTCTAACCGTGTGTTTGCACAGCCCCTAACACAATGGGGTCCTGATTTTGGTTGGGGCCCTGGTGGCTATGGGAATGCAAAGAGGAAGAATGCATTATGGCAATTCTACATGTCAAAGTGTTTCTATGAATCTACATTTCTTCCTCCCTGAGAGTCGTCATGTTAGCACTTCCATATTTAAGAAACAAATCTGCTTTGCTTTTGTTGCTGCGTTGCCTTGCATTAAAAATGCTGCCTGGGACGGCAGGCCAAGACTCCATAGCCGTTCTGATCTTGGGGCTCTCCTTGAAGTGCTTTCTCGCAGCCGAGCGTTTGCGTGACCCGTGAGCCATGCAGAAAGCCTCCCACGCCCTGGGGCAAAAGGGTTAACAACAGATGACAAAGTGCAACCACCAACACTATAACTAACCCTTCATGCCATTTTTTCTAATAGGCTTTTGCGCTTTCAAATTGCTCCATTCTCAACCTGAAAGCAACAGCTGCTGATCCTGGGGCAAAAACAAGTCAAAAATAAATGACAACTTGATTTAGCTGGGTTGGCCTGACAAACACCATGGTGATTTGTTACCTTCTACAGTTGTTTAGTACACTGTAGCAGAGCCAGGCACGGTCATTTGTGTGGGATTGGTCTGACAGTATTAGCCTCTATCCTGAGGTGGCTTTCTCTGTAGGAATGCTGCTGTCTTTGGGATCTCTCCTAAAGTCCCTGAAATGTACTCAGAATAAATTCTCTCTTCCAAAAGAAAATAGGATGTGCTGCACTCCAGGAGCATGTTCTCTGTGTATGCAATGAATGCATTACAGGCCCCAGAATTAAAACCTAGTCCAACTGGCAGCCCTAGGCCATGTCCAGCCCATGGGGTGATTCCATCTGGCCCTCGAATGTGCATGGAGGACACCATTTTGTAAAACAAAATGGAGTCCTTTGCACAGCGTGACCAGTGTAGGTGCGAGCTCACCTCAAAGGGAGGATGTCATTTTCTAGAACGTCACTAAAACGGCATGCAAGTGTTGAATTGAACACCCAAGGTTTTAACTGGGCTTTGCAATTCTGTACAAAAAGAAGGAACATTTCTCTCTGCATCACACAGTGATTCAATAATTGTTAATAAGACGCATGCCTCTGTACATTTCTGGCAGATGATTAGATTAAGTGCACCATAGATGTTTAACATCGCTCTTTGCATTCTGATACCATGCCTCTGCCGAAACTTCCCACATGCAGATACGATCAATTAGAATGCACCTATATGGAAACATTGTTAAGTTCTTGCGGTGAGTTAATCTAATGCATTTCTGCATGGCGAACTAAAAAGGCATGCAAGTGTAGAATGGAATCGTCTGTGATTGAACAGAGCTAGCGGCACGAACCCTTCATCAAGAGGGAAAGTTTAGTGCGAAATTTGTTCATTAATTTATTTAGTGCACAAGACTATGCAACAAAATCATAAATTATAAGAACTAGAAGGGTAAAACTGAAACTGCAATTAGTGAGGACTTACAGGGAAAGAGCTGAAATGCCATTTCAGTGAAGCGGTGTACACATGTGACTACTAGTATTTGCCAAAACAAATGTATTTGGTTTATTAATTCCTATGTGTACACTAGAAAAAAATCTCTCTTTATCTGTCATGAAAAAAATGTTGCATGTCTCCCGAAAAATGTCACCACATGCCACTGTTACACTGGCTCAGAATATTGGCCCTTCGTGTCTATTGGGACCCCATTTCCAGCATCTGAGGGTGCTGAGGTCCATAAAAGCCTCCCATAATGCGCCTACCCCATTGTGCCATGCTTCCCATGATGTGCATGGCGGAAGATGAGCGGGATCGTTCTGATTCCCATAAGTGGTTCATTTATGCCTTTGAAGCATGAGGTTCAGTGACAGAGAGAGGTAGGATGGTACAGGGGGTAGGGCACTAACCTAGGACCTGGGGGGAGCCCAGGTTCAAAAGCCTGCTCTGTCATAGATGTGAGGAGGGGGCCCCTATGGATTGGTGAACCTGAATCCCAGGGCTCCAAGCGCTGACTGCACACCAATCCCCTTTTGGGGAAGAGAAGGTACAGACACCACACTTAGCAATAGGACAAGACTTCTATCTATCATTACCAGAGAAACCCCAGTGGCAGAGCCCTACTGCGACTTACAACAGGCCCTGGTCCTGCAAGGGGCAATCCCCCAGACACACCCCAGTAATACAACGCACCAAGTACTGCACGCCTGGCTAGACAAGCCAGTGCTCTCTAGCCTGAACTGAGTCCCTAGCAGTCCAGCTTCCCCGCTTTCTGCTCCAGGTCCCCAGCCTCGGTGAGTTCTGGGTTTGCCACAAGCTCAGGATGTTGCTCCTTGGTTCTGCTGCTTGGACCTGGGCTAGCTGTGGTCAGTCTGCCTGGCTGTGCTGGCTGTCCTCAGCTGGGCTCTCTCTCCTCCTCCAGCCTGAGTGCTGCTGCTCCAACCAAAACTCCCACTTCCAAGCAGGGGCTTCCACCCAGTGCCCATCTCTCTGGTAATCATTGGTTCAGCATCCACCTAGGTCACAGTTAATACCTTGCTGTTGTTTTGGGGTGACAACCTCACTGGCCAAAGGGACCCAGTCCTCCCATTGCCCGTCACTTGTCTCTCTTCCAGAGTTATGCCTGTCTAGTCCAACGGGGCTTGGGCTTTCCATAGACAATCGCTTGCAGCCATCCCAAGCACTTGCAGCCATCTTGCATCCATAATAGAATTAAAATGGAGGAGAGGGGACTCAGGAGGGTTGGCGGCCTCTTCTTCCCTCTGCCAATCAGAGTCTCTGTGGGAGGTGGGGGGAGAGGGAAACTCTGCACTGCTCCTACCCAGATTGGTCAAGTCGTTAGTTTCTTTCTCCCTCAGCTTCCCAACTGTAAAATGGGATTAATAGCACTGCCCTACCTCACAGGAGTGCTATACAAATATATACAGTGAAGAGTATGAGGCATTCAGGTACTAAGATGTTGTAAATAACATAGATTACCAATATAATTAGCTAGCAGTAGCTAACATCACTACACAGTTTTTTTTAATCATTCACCATAGAAGTGACCTTTCTAAAAAGTCCAGCTCCAGTGTTTGTCTGTCTCCTGAGACACTGAACTCCACTGGTTGCCTACAAATGGTACACAAGAGAGAGGCCTAAACTAAACCTCCAGATCCATGCACCTTTCAACATCAGTGAAATTCAGAGGCGAATCTGAGGTTGGGCGCTGTCTTCTCTCAGTAATGGACTGATCTGAAAGCCTGGGTCTCAATCCACTGAACTCTGGGGCAGTTCAGAACTTTGTCCAACTTTTGTGGTTTGGATCAGTTTCTAGTGTAAAGATTTACTTCTTTTCATGGGAATCTATCAGAGTTTCTCCATGTGGACACGCGGGCAACTGAGAGCAGCGTTTGGCCTTTAGAGTTCAAGCAATCACCTAGTGGTTCCCAACACGCTAAGTAACTTTTCCATGCTTATCAGACTAAGTCATCAGCTATACCATGCTATGACCATCTTCTCCCGTTCCAGTTGGTGTGCTCTGCCCTACAGTTGAACCAAACCCCAGTCATATGATTATAAATCTATTGCCAATTAGCACGTACAACAGAATGGGAGAGAAGCAGCAGCGATCCCCTACAGCCAACCACAGAGGCTCATAATCAATCAATTGGCTGGAATTTTTTACTTATGTTGCAAGCTCTTAGAAGCGATTGTTCTTCTGTGTTTGTACAGCCCCTAGCACAATGGGGTTCTGGGGCACAGCTGAAGCTTCTAGGCACTATTGCAGTACGGACAATGAATAAAATAACACTAAATAATAATAATAATAATTAATAATTAATTAATATAGTTAAAGATAGGGATCACAGATACCCAGTATCAGAAGTTTGATGGATGAGCATTGCCAACCACATACTGGTATTTCAAACTTGATGGGAGACTCCATCTGGTGGCTGGGAACAAATCAACTAAAATAAATCTGCTTGAAGACATTGTATTATGATGCTCTGACACTGCACGTTAGAAATTCAATAGGCCAGAAATATATTTTTACTCAAACCACCAATAACAATTACTGATAGAGAAGTCTAATTATTTATTGCTCTTTCCTTCAGAAACTCCATTTTAATCATTCAGAAAGTCTTTGTTTATTTATTGCTAACAAGCGTAAAAATCCCAATTTATACCATGAAATTAAAAAGTGTTGTCAGCAGGAGCTGACTTGATGCTGCAACTCATCTCAAGGAGGGAAAAGAAAGAAAAAATGTAGCACTGCTGTTTGTTAATTAATAATAAGGCAGTCAAGCATTGCAATGGAGAGTACTGCACTTGCCGATTTCACTCTGCACGGCTGAGGTTTAAGTCTTCTTTCCTCTTATTGTTAGTTGAATTTCAGTGATTTCTAGGGCCCCCAAACCAAGACGATGGTGCCATGGTACAAAGCACTGTACCAAAATATAGTGTGAGACAGTCCCTGAAAAGATGTCAATCTAAATACACAAGACAGAGAAACATAAGAGGAACAGGGGCAAAAAGAGGTGCAGCAATTTGCCCAAGGTCACACAGCTGATCAGTGGTAGAGCTGACCAGCTGAGAACCCAGGTCTCCTGGTCCAGAATTCTATCCACTGGATCACACTCTCTCTCCATCCTCAAAATGTTCCTATCTCAATTATCTGAGTCATTCAATTTCCTTCTAGTTGTCAAACTGGACCTTCAGCTTAGACTAATTTCATGACACCACCTCATGCAGGACTATCCGGTGGACATTATTGATTTGAACAGCCCATCTCTACCCACACCTGGACCTTCATCATTTTTTAAGTAAATTTAAACCAAATATTGTTCAAGGTCTGAAATGATTTGATGATATTTTCCCACATCCTGTCTACAGCTAGGAGAAGAGACAGAATTGATTGATGTAAAATGAAACTGTTTTTGGAGATTTCCAGCCCAATGCTGCAGAGCAAAAAGGGTTGCTTTCATGTGAATATGAATTAATCCTTAACCTCAGAACATTGAGATTCCCCTACACTTCTGTAAATAAGCTCTCTTCATTTACTAAGCAACTTGCACCTCCAAATCTTTCTCCTTTTTCTACATACAATATCACCCGTCAGGGACAAACAGCTGTCAGGGATGGCTTCGGGATACTTAGTCCTGCCTCAGCACAAGGCGTGAGACAAAATGACATCTTGAGATCTCTGCATTTCTATGGTTCTATGATATAGCTACCTTGAAACGTATATTCTTTGCAGAGCCTATTTGTGACTAGTTGCATTTCCTCTTTTCAATGTCTGGACACATATCCTATCCTTGGGCAAAACATCTTTTGTCGTAAATTGGTCCTGTAGTTGGGTTATTCTCAGACCTAGGTCCCATCCAATTGAGTCTTCCGGGACTGTATTATAGACCTGGCCTCATCTCGGTTGTGGCTGTCAGACCTATCATATCTTCTTTGAGAAACTTAGGAACATTGCCAATGCAGCCCTCCTATCTGCTCTGCCTTCTTTCATGAGCAATAAGCTGCTATTTTCTAGGGACGGTTGCCATTTCCCTAATGTTCAGCTCTCATTTGGAAGCTATGGCCGTACAATATCATTTCCAGACATCAGGCCTAATCTTGAGGTCATCAATCATTATTATTTATTATTTGTTTTTTGATAGCACACAGGGGCCAGCGAAGCATGGGGCCCCAGTCTTCTAGGAACATTGCGAACACAATAGTAGACAGTCTCTGCTTGTAAGAGCTTATGCTCTAAATGGGTAAGGAAGACAAAGAGTAGTGAGAAGGGCTATCCCAGAAAAGCCGAGTGCACAATGTGATGGTTTGCAATCATGTTAGTTCCATGATCTTTCTGCAGGGTGGGTTTTATGTTATATTTTTACCTTACTTGGTATAATCTGTGTTTACTGAGTCTTGGGTAAGGAACCTCCCACTGAAGTCGATGGCTAAGGCTAAGTCATGACTAGTGTACCTGTTTGCAAATGAAACTGACCTTTCGTTTTATGTGAAAAAATTTGCAAAATTGCACCAGTATGCGAAGTAGATGGTGATTCATTTTGTCTCTCAGCACTAACGTCAGAAAGTCAACATTTGACATTTTGATCTGCACGCAACACTTTTAATGCCACTCTGTTATTATCAAGGAATCAAGGCATCTTTAATCATTCAAATGTATTCTTAGAATTTGAGAGTTAGATAGAGGAGATGTCAGCAGTATGGAAATACTGGAGAATGAGGAACGCTAGATTCCAATGCACGGTAGTCAAAATAAAGCTGTGCAAATGTACAATAAAAATCACAATATATATAATAGCCCATTGAATAGTAAGAGTCTTAACCAGCAGGAATCACTTCAAGTACTACAAGAAAGCAACTCCTTTGGAGTGGAATTTGACAGCCCTTTAACAGTGCTCAGTAACATGTTCTGATGATTTAGGACAGGAAGTGAAGACAATTACTGTTACCAGTCAAACCCTCCATGGAAACTTGGGGAGGTAAAACACAACCAGCTGTACAGCAAGGCTGTCAAGTCAGTCCATTTATTGTTCTCTCCCCTTCTCCTTCTCCATGGACGTACAAAACCATGTTTCTGCTAAGTCTGGAAATTTCAAGGTCAATTTGAATCTCAGTTCAGTTGACTGCCTCAAGTTCTATCATCAAGTCACATGGCTTAGCCATTTAGGTTGAATACACGTGGCTGGTCTATAAAGTCTTTTTCTTCCCCCCTCCTTCAGTTTATCCTGAATCTTTCGAGCTGCAGGAATGAACCATGGCTCAGTAAATCAGCAGAGATCAGAGTCAGTCAGTCAATCTTAAGAGCAATTCATTCTTGGATTTGTGGCTGCTGTGCAAAGGGATGCTTAGAGGAATCTGGTATAGGGTAGTTATTAAAAGAGATTAAAGGGTATTATCTAGTGCCTCGGCAAGTTATAATTAAAAAAAAAAAAAGGAAACAGGAGGCTAATTTTTCCAGTCACTGAAATTTCAAGGATAAGAAGCCTAGTTTGTGCATTGTTATTGCCTTTAATATTAATTATACAGTATTTTTCCACTTAACAGAAAGACTCAGTTCCTTCAATCCAAATTCCCCAGTTAATTTCTGTAAGATGATAATGTATGCATATGACACAGACGCAATGCATTCGCCAATTAGAGGTGCACTGGCCTACAGTACTTGTAGAAGATTTAACTGCCTCTGGAAATAGAGTGCCTAGTGACCCATAGGTAGCTCAGGTATGAATTCTATCCCCTGTGAATAGGAAAAGGTAATTAAAATGTTCGTTCTGATAACGCAATGTGCTCTACAGAGATCTATCTATCTATCTATTTATCCCCATACACCCCATCTATCTATCTATCTATCTATCTATCTATCCCCATACACCCCCTCTATCTATCTATCTATCTATCTATCTATCTATCTATCTATCTATCTATCTATCTATCTATCTATCTATCTATCTATCCCCATAAACCCCCTCTATCTATCTATCTAGTAATATTCTATGGCCTGTACTATACAGGAAGTCAGACCAGATGATGTAATGGTCCTTCTGGCATTACAAATTATCAGTCTAACTATCAATCTAGGTTTTCATAAGTTCACCCATCAGAGTGGTATCTGAGTGGCTTCAAAGTCAGATGTTTTAACCCTGAAGGTGGATGATATGAAGACAGGGACAGATGGTCCCGAAGACAGGAACTACTGGGAAACAAGACTGTGTCCATAGCAATACACTATGGCAGAACAGGATGAAAAACTGCCAGTATGTTTTGTGCAAAATGTTTGGAAAAAATCTGTTTGCTCAGAATGTTTCAAGGAAAAATTAGAAATGTTAAGATTTTCCAGTGAAGACACCGAAAACATTATATGTATAAATTGAAAATCAAACCATTTGCAGTTTGGCAAAACTGAAATGAATGAATTGAATGACTGAATATTGTCGCCCCTTTTTGACCTGAGTGGCTAGTCAAAGTTTGGGGACCTTGGTATGGGTGAAGTGGAAGCAGCAATAGACAGAGTCTGGTATTTTCTTTGATGCAACCTTGCTGATTTACAAGGAAGGTAGAAAGTCCTGCTTCTCCGAACACAGGAGGAACCAAACACAAAAGGAGAATTTTCTTACCGTGTAGCCTCAAGCCTCTTCAGCCAACTTCAGACCCAACAGCTTTCTCTCCAGCTCTTTTAAGAGTCACACAGTGCTCACAGACTATCACTTGGCTTCCTTGCCTTGTTGCCTTTGATTCTCTTTCTGTTCTTGTCTGTTCTCAGTTTGTGCGCTCTCTCTCTCTCTGTCTCTTTCAGACACACACCCATCCACACACGACCCCTGGTTACAATACACAGTGAAACTCCTCCCTCAACCCGGTGCTAGTTTTGGGCAGATTCTATTAGGCTTTGTTATAAGTGTGGCCCCCTTGTGTTATGTGTGCTCCTTATGTGTTTCTTACAACTATCTTAAATGAAGGGCACATTCACACATCAGTTTGACTTAACCCGTAACAAGGTTTCACCCAGCTCATAACAATATTTTTGGATTTCAAACATCTGTGCATTTTTTTATTTGAAAAATTGGGGGGAGGGAACCCTCTCTTTGTTTTCCCCAGAAAATATCATCTGACTCATTTTACTTATTACTATTATTTGTACTACAGTAGCACCTAGAAACACCATTCAGGCCAGAGCCCCATTGTGTTAGGTGCTGTGTATATGCATAATGGAAGACATTCCTGCCCACTATGGCTGACAATCTCAGTTAAAGACAAGTCGGAATGGGCGGATGAAACAATCGAGTGGTCAAGGAGGAAGAGAGACAGGCACATGATCATGTTTCATACAGACTGTGCACAATGAGGGGCTGGAGCATTAGTGTATATAAGTCTATGATGCGAAATCAATAGCGGGATTCTAACTTACTCAAAGTCTTCAATCACAATTCTTTACAAATACTAACACAGTCTTATATTCATGGATTCATAGAGTTTAAGGCCAGAAGGGACCTTTAGAACACCTCGTCTGACCTCCATAATAGGCCATTATGTTTAATCTCATTACCCCTGTATTGAGCTCAGTAACTTCTGTTTGTGTTTGGCTAAACAGTAGCTTCCAGAAAGGTATCCATCTTGATCTGATGACGTCAAGGGAAACTGAATCCACCACGTCCATGACTATTAAAAATTTGTGCCAATTTGTCAATTTTTGTATTTGAAATTTCATCGAAAATTGAGAAAAAAATTGGACTGGGTTTAAACTGCCTCTCAACTATCTCTTGCAGCCTCGTGTACTGAGAAACCTCCAGATTTTAGCATGAGATGTAAATTTTTGCAACATTTCTCAAACCCCCATGACTGCACCCCAAATCTCAGATACTTCCATAGTGCCAGGGCATTGCTGTAGATATCACAGGGGTCCCAGAAAGTGAAAATGAGCTACAGAAAATACTGGTGCACTCTCCAACTCTTAAACCCCACCACTGGCCAGTTCACTTGGGGATACAGTGTTTTCCTGATACAAGAGGAAAATGGATGAAACCTTTGACATTATTATATGTCACAGCTCTCTCTGCACCCTCCCTGCAATGAAAGAGAAATTCAGAGCGATGAAGGCAGAGTCCAGCCATGGGGAAAATTCTCCTGATGGCCCATACCCTATAGGCCATGGACAGGTATGTTAGACTATGTCTACTCTGCATCTGTGAGCTTGCCCACCAGCCTAGCTAGACAGACACTTTCTAGCTCCATTGGCGATTGTAGAGAAACAGAGAAGAAACATAAAGAGGAACTGACCAGTTTAAGTTTTGCTATCAGCTGGTAGATTCAGTGGTCATATATCCACTGGCCTCAACCTTCTTAGGAAGTCCCTGGAGCGGTGTGTTCCAGGAAGCAGAACAGTGATGACTAGAGTGACCAGACAGCAAAATTAAAAAATCAGTACAGGGGATGGGGGGTAATAGGAGCCTATATAAGAAAAAGACCCAAAAATTGGGACTGTCCCTATAAAATCGGGACATCTGGTCACCCTAGTGATGACACACTTGTGGGGTCTTGGCTTCCCAGTCCCCAATCTGTGCAGTGGGATGTCACTATTCTGCGGTCTTCGGTGGCCAGAATTTGTCTGGAAGACATTAAAATTGGTGATATTCACTCATTTCTCATATGCAGCACCCAGCAATGGTCATGCAGTTGATTAACACTCGTTGGCAGCGTAGAAACCATGTAGCGATTGCTAATGCCTCCACTCATATTCAAGCCACATTCACGGTTTAATTAAAATCTCCTCAGCATTTGCTGCATCTTTCACCGATCAACAATAATGACCAGGTCCTGAAAACCCCATTACAATGTGTGGGGCTTTCGGTTTGCAGGAGTCACACTAGGCAAAACCTAACATGGCCAAAGCGTGTAAAGACACTTTACTTCCTCACATTCCAGACCTGCAAGGTCACTTCATCAAACTAAAGCTCATTAAAAGGAAAGAAGAAAGGTGATCTAGCATTCTGACCTCAGATATTGTAGCTGAAAAAGCCCTTTGCCATTTATATTTCAACTTTCAATGAGTGTCTGACTCAGTACTGGTAGGATTTGTAGCTGACACTCAATAGAAGCTGCTCTGGAATTTTGACAAATCCCATCTTGAGCCGAGAAGAGAAACAGATATTGATCCTAAGTGTACCTAATTCATCTCTGCACTTGTAATCCCAAAAGAAAATGGCTTCTGTGACCAGAGGGCGTTCAATATTTTTTCCATCTTGTAAAATAAACAGCAGTTATTTTGGTGTGTCTTCATGCATCAGGAGCAACATTGTAAGTAAACAAAGCACTGAGTTTTTCCTCTCCTTTTTTTCCTAAGCAGAGTTATAATAACTGCTGGGCCTTCTGGTGGGAGTAATTAATTCATATCAAATAATTGAGTTGGATGAAAATCCAGAGGCCACTCTTCCACAGTCCAGGTGCACTGCTCTGAAAGGAAGTGTAGACTCTTTACTGGGCAGAGATATTTCAGCAGGGATTATGTAATAAATTCTGAGGAAATTCATTTCACTCCAAGATTTCTAGCCTCAGTAGCAATCTGGTGGCACTAGCACTTGGAAAGTATTGACTATGATGACCCAGATAAGACGCTGAATTCTGCATCCAGTTATACCAGAGTAAATCCAGAATAATTCTACGGATTTCAGTGGAGTTACTCCAGAGTTATACTGAGTTCAGGATCAAGCCCACAATTTTACTCATTTTTCCTTCTGTTTAGCATATGTCCTACAAGAACTAGTGATGGGTGAACAGGAAAGGCTTAAAAATTCTGTTCAGTCCTGAGAAGCACTAATAACTTTGTTACATACCTAATCACCCGGCTCCAGGTGCCTGTGCAGAGCTATACTGCTGCCTCACACTGACAGCCAGATGAGGTGGGTGTCACATTCATGTTAATTCAGGAGTCTCTTGTCTCTCTGAGGCAAGAGAGGGCCAAGGGGAGAGACAAGAAGACGTGTTGAGAGAAATCCTAGCTCAACCAAGCTCAGGCTAATGTTTGTATTTGTAAGAAGTACCATCCTGTCTCAGGGCTTTGATACATTAATTGGAAATAAAGGCAAACTCCCAAGATGGTGAGTTGGGACCATAGCCCAGTATGTCTTAGCAGCAAAGAATCCTGTGGCACCTTATAGACTAACAGACGTTTTGGAGCATGAGCTTTCGTGGGTGAATACTAAATTTCCACTACATGCATCCGACAAAGTGGGTATTCACCCACGAAAGCTCATGCTCCAAAACGTCTGTTAGTCTATAAGGTGCCACAGGATTCTTTGCTGCTTTTACAGATCCAGACTAACACGGCTACCCCTCTGATACTTGACAGTATGTCTTAGGCTTTCTTGAAGAATTTCTTTCAGTCCAAGATGCTGTTAGGAGGTGCAGTTGTGAATAAAGAAGGCTCCTTTGCTCATGTAGTACCTTTGGCTGTACTGAAACCATGAATTTTTGGCCAAATCACAAGAAATTCTGAGTCTGAAAGTATTCTCACACTAGATTCTGCCAATCTTACAGTGAATAATAATTTACTCAGCAACTGGTCCCCTTGAAATAAAGGGCTGTTGATTAACTGCAGTTAACTCACGCGATTAACTCAAAAAATTAACTGTGATTAAAAAAATTAATCACTATTAATCTCAGTTTTAATCACACTGTTAAACAATAGAATACCAATTGAAATTTATTAAATATTTTGGATGTTTTTCTACATTTTCAAATATATTGATTTCTATTACAACACAGAATACAAAGTGTCATCTGCTCACTTTATATTATTTTATTACAAATATTTGCACTGTAAAAATGATAAAAAGAAATCATATTTTTAATGCACCTCATACAAGTACTGTAGTGCAATCTCTTCGTCGTGAAAGTGCAACTTACAAATGTAGATTTTTTTTAACATAACTGCACTCAAAACCAAAACAATGTAAAATTTTAGAGCCTACAAGTCCACTCAGTCCTATTTCTTGTTCAGCTGATCACTAAGAGAAACAAGTTTGTTTACATTTACGGGTGATAATGCTGCCCACTTCTTATTTACAATGTCACCTGAAAGTCACATGGCATTTTTGTAGCTGGCATTGCAAGGTATTTATATGCCAGATATAAACAAATTATTAAAGCTAATGTTAAAATTATATAATATACAGGTTGAAAAAAGAGTGTTTGTATATCTGGGTATAGTGCTTAAATCCACAACTACAAAGTTTGTTTTTAAAGTCATAAGATACATATAGTGCATAATCAGCATTAACCCAAATTTAGGTGAATGAATTTAAGAATATAGTTTAGATATTTAGCATCTAAGTATTCGGGTACATTACTCATGAAAAAAGTTACACAGACAGTTAGTGGTGGAAAGCAAAATATATAAAAGAGTGAAGATTGTCCCTGTGTACGGGGAGACTTTGGCAAACCGGTAAAGTGCCAGAAATCACTATGGCGTATTGTTAAGGGCAGCCTAGTCAGCAAGCTGTAAATTGGCCATTCAGCAGTCTCAGCTTGACCAAGGCGGGGGAGCGGGGGAAGTTTTGGGTGCCTCAGAAACGGCAGGTTGACCCCATGTCCTTCCTGATACAAATTGTGTTGACGTTACTGATAAATGCATTTTAGAAGAACAGGATGTACCCCAGGAATGTCTATTGGGGTCTCAAGGCTGCAAACTCTGGAAAAACCCACACCTGGTTAATCAATAATCAGAAGGAGCCTCATGCTTGCCCATTGGAACTGCTTGCTTAACAAGTTTTCTTTAAGGGACATGGCAGAGTTTACAGCCACCTTCCCCACAGGTGGCGGGACGGCTCTACCAGGCAATCTCGGATGGCATTGTGTCACAGCTGCCAGGCTCTGGAATGGGGCTGGTAAAACACAGAGCAGGAGACAAACAATTCTCCCCCAAGGAATTCAGTCACAAATTTAATTAACACATTATTTTTAATGAGCATCATCAGAATGGATGCATGTCCTCTGAAAAGATGGTTGAAGCATGAATGGACATATGAATCTTTAGCGCATCTGACACTTAAACATCTTGCAACACTAGCTACAACAGTGCCAGGTGAATGCCTGTTCTCACTTTTAGGTGACACTGTAAACAAAAAGTGGGCAGCATTGTCTCCTGCAAATGTAAAGAAAATTGTTTGCCTGAGTGATTGGCTGAACAAGAAGTAGGACTGAGTGGACTTGTAGGCTCTAAAGTTTCACATTGTTTTATTTTTGAATGCAGTTATTTTTGTACATAATTCTAAATTTGTAAGTTTAACTTTCATGATAAAGAGATTACATTACAGTACTTATTAATGAATTGAAAAACCTATTTCTTTTGTTTTTACAGTGCAAATATCTGCAATCAAAAATAAATATAAAGTGAGCACCGTACACTTTGTATTCTGTGTTGTAATTTAAATCAAATATATTTGAAAATGTGGAAAAAATCCAAAATATTTATATAAGTAGTATTGTATTATTGTTTAATGGCATGATTAATCACACAATTACTCACAATTAATTTTTAATGACATGATTAATTGCAATTAATTTTTTTAATCGCTTGACAGCCCTAAAATAAAGTGAGACACTATTTAATGTGGGTGAAGGTGTCAATCTGGATCAGATTCAGGGGAAAAAAGAGTTGGAAAGGAAGGCAAAGATTAAGAGTGCATTGTAAGTATCTGTGTGAGCTTGTCTAAGCATCTCCATACCCTCTTTCAAACCTTTATTTTCCCTCTTTTGACTCATCTAATAAGTGCACTAATGATAATAATAATGAATTAATAATAACAGACAGTGAAGAAACAAAGTGCATTTAGCAGGTAGTGTTATAAAACCCTTGATAGGCTTGAATCTATGTCCATAGATATTGCCTAAAATACAACCACTAGGATCATCCTAGCGTACATAAAAATTAAGAAATGAAGAAGTGTCTTCTGTGGATTTTCTCAATGGATCCAGCTGGTTAGCAAAGGACTTTCTGTACATGTGCTTCATTAGTGGGAAAAAATAGAAAACCAGTGTTTAATGGCTCCCAAAGTCACACTTCCATCTGGGTGATGGTATCTGATGCCACTGGTAGACTAGGTGTGTGATATTCCACTGGAAGAAATAACAGCTGGCTCAGAACCTTTACTAGGCGTCTTTCTCTCCATAGCTATGGAAATGAGGTAAAATGGGTTTTGAAAGGCCAGGTTCTGAACTACAAATTTCCTGGTAAAAGATACCTATTGTACTTGTAAGAACAAACCCTCTGCATTAGCCTTCAGAAGGAAAGGTGGATAATGTCATGGCTGGGATCTGATCACAGCAATATATTCCTGTGCACTTTCGATGGATTTGGGCCTTTATATAAATAAATTATAGATATATAGTCCTGCCTAGCTAACCCATCTATAAGAGGGAGAGCTGGGTTGTATTCCAGCTCATCAAAAGGATTGTTGGCTAATTTCCAGTTGCCAAATCTTTACATATAATACAGCTTGGCTAGAGCAGAATTTCTGCAGTACTGAACAAGCAAGAAAAAACACAGATTGTCTTTCTAATGCTGGGGTCACTGTGGATGACTGGCAGTCACAAATACCAAGCTATGTCCTCAGCTGGTGGAAATCACACAGCTCCACTGAAGTGAGTAGAGATTCACCCATTATGCCAGCTGAGGATCTGGGCTATCGTTTTATTCGGTGATCTGGAATAGGGGATAATGAAAATGGGAAACCACTAAGCCACTTTTGCAAAGTCACTTTTCAGAGTAGAAACATTCTTTAAGCAGGTGAGACCATAAAGGAGACAATTTAACCATGGGAGCTATGACAGTAACCACCAATAGCCAGATAAGCTTGATATTCTGACAACAAGAAGTGATGTGCAATCTGGGGTCTAAAGAAAGGAAAAGGAATGCAAAGCAATTTTTTACTTCCTTTTCTGTGACTAATTTGGTACAAAAATAAAGCTGTCTGGCAAGTTAGCTTAATTTTGGACATACACATTAATGGCCATGCTTTTGCACTTACATAATGCTTTTCAGTGAAGAATCTTAAAGTGTCTACATTACTTAATCCTCACAACTCTTCTGTGAGGTACACAAGAAAGATACAAAGAGTCCTGTGGCACCTAAAAGATTAACAGATGTATTGGAGCATAAGCTTTCGTGGGTGAATACCCACTTCGTCAGAAGCACGTAATGGAAATTTCCAGAGGCAGGTATAAATATGCAGGCAAGAATCAGTCTGGAGATAACAAGCTTAGTTCAATCAGAGAGGGTGAGGCCCTCTTCTAGCAATTGAGGTGTGAACACCAAGGGAGGAGAAACTGCTTATGCTTCAATACATCTGTTAGTCTTTAAGGTGCCACAGGACTCTTTGTTGCTTTTTACAGATCCAGACTAACACGGCTACCCCTCTGATACTTGACAAGAAAGATAATATTTCCTGACCACACCAGCGTGTCGTGAGTCTAAATCCATTAATGAGGGTGAGGGGATTCAGATACTATGGTAATGTGTAGGTAGATAGGTTGATTCAGATGTCTTTCAGTCCTTCCTCTGAAACATTGGGGATGGCCACAGCTGGAGATGGGACGTTGGATGGGGTGGGCTAGGCTCTGAGAAGGCACTGATCATTCTCTCTCTCACTTGTTTGGATGGGTAGTTCTTGCTCTCATTCTCAGGGTCTAACTGATGGTCCTATGTGGAGTCAGGAAGGAATGTTCACCCATGTCCTGTACTTAGGACGGAAGAATCCCATGCACTGCTACAGGCTGGGGACCGACTGGCTAAGCAGCAGTTCTGCAGAAAAGGACCTGGGGATTACAGTGGATGAGAAGATGGATATGAGTCAGCAGTGTGCCCTTGTTGCCAAGAAGGCTAATGGCATATTGGCCTGCATTAGTAGGAGCACTGCCAGCAGATTGTGAGAAGTGATTATTCCCCTCTCTTCGGCACTGGTGAGGCCACATCTGGAGTACTGTGTCCAGTTTTGGGCCCCCCACTACGGAAAGGCTGTGGAAAAATTGGAGAGAGTCCAGCGGAGGGCAACGAAAATGGTGGCAGATGACAGAACAAGGAGCAATGGTCTCAAGTTTGCAGTGGGGGAAGTCTAAGTTGGATATTACTATTTCACTAGGAAGGTGGCAAAGCACTGGAATGGGTTACCTAGGGAGGTGGTGGAATCTCCATCCTTAGAGGTTTTTAAGGCCCAGCTTGACAAACCCCTGGCTGGGATGATTTAGTTAGGGATTGGTCCTGCTTTAAGCAGGGGGTTGGACTAGATGACTCCTGAGGTCCCTTCCAACCCTGATATTCTACGATTCTATGATTCTATGTCAGACTGGTACTGACCATGGGGCTTTTCCCCCTTTCTCTGCAGTGTGGGGGTGCAGGTCACTTGCCAGAATTATCTGAGTATGTCTCACTCATTTCCCTGCCATTACAGGAGGTGCACGTTGGTCCCTCGTGTTCTCTTCCTGTGGCATATACTAGTGTAGTCTCCTATGGGATTCATGTACATTGGTCTCGTTTCCATTGTTGGGTCTAGTGTGTGGACACTGAGTGTTGTGGGTGGCCTGTGATATACAGAAGATCTGACTAGATGATCCAGTGGCCCCTTTTGGCCTTGAACTCTGTAACTCTGACACTCTTTTATAGTTAGTGGAGAAAGATCATGGAGAAAGAGGACAGGACAGTATAATTTGGCTGGAATGGTGAAGTACTTTTCAATATTTAATAGGGATGCTCTCTAGTTTGTCAAGCTAATGCTTTAGCAGAGGGCCCAATTTGCCTTACTATGCATCTGAGAGTCATGTACTTCCATCATGCTAACCAGAAGTCTAGACAGGAGAGTATGGCCTAGTAGTGCAGGCAACTAATCAGGAACACCTACAGTCCTGGCTCATTAAAATTCCCTTGGACCTGCAGGAATCTTCTTTATAGGCGCTCAGCATTAAATCAGTAGAATTCATCTGGAAAGAAGGGAAGAACTTTAAAGAGCAAGGGATGAATTTCTGCTTCCATTTAAAGTCAGTGGCAGTTTTACTGTTGACTTCAGTGGAGCCAAGATTTCACCACAGGACTGTGGTCTCAATGGAAACTCAAGTCTGAATCCTGGCTGGGTCAGCTCAGCCCTTTATCCTTAGTAATAAGATTGACCGATTGCACTCCAAGCAGTTTACTCTATACGGTTCTTTAGAATGAAGCAGTGTAAACCTGCTGGCCTGTCTGCTCTGGGAGTATATTAAAGATCCTGAAGCATTTTTAATTAAGTATTTTCCCCAACACTGTCCTTGGCCGAACCTTCCCCTTCATCCACTGTTTAAGTTGTTTTGTGTTGCCTATATACTCTGCCCCCAGAAGTGGCTGCATGTTTCCTTCATTTATATCTTCTGAGATGAAAGGTGCTTCTCAAATAGAATGAATACACAATAAATGTGTGTGTCTATATATATTATTTTTATTATTATTTTATTACCAGATAACCAGAATAGTTTTAAGGGTGTGATTCTCCTCTGTGGTAGGAATAATAATATATTAGATAGGAAGATAGTTTACTAGGGGAAAAAAAATCTGTTTGATTACAAGAACAATAGATTTTGAAGAAAACTATGTGACAGGAAAGAGGCATTGCATTGCTTGGGACACCTGTGGTTAATTATTATAGCTGAATACATTAAAATCAGTTTCCAAGCTCATATATCTTCATAGACTGTTTGGCGATATTAAGCGACAAAGGCTTAATAATCAAAAGTACTGAGTTAGCAAATGTTTTCTAATTTTAATAACTTCTTGTTGTAATTACCAAGACTTGGAGTGAAATGATTTAATTAGAAAGTAATCAAGAAGTGTCTACTGTTAATTGAAGGAATTATAAAAGATCTACATTTTTAATATATTTTTTGGATAATAAAATTAAATTTTACCATAATTATTTTTTAAACCATGCTGATAAGAAAAGTTTGATACTGAAATGAGATATTCTGTGCAATAATTCTTTAGGCTGTACTTGTCGATGAGCAGGTACAGACCAAATATGACTACTTTGCATATATCTATTTTCTTTCAACTAACATCTCAGAACGTTTTAAGGACGTCCACTCATTTTCACAAAAGTACTGTGAAGATTGCAATCATTATTATACCCATTTTGTAGATGAACAAACTGAGGTTAACTATATAGAGGTATAGAGGTACATAGACAGATGAGGATAAGGGCTAGTCTAAAATTTTTCAGCAAAACTGTTTGCTGGTAGAAAATTGGGTTTTCGAGAAAACAACTTTTTTTTTGAGAAAAGTGTCTGCTTTCCAAAGAAAATTTCAACTTTTTGTCAAAATAAACAAACAAAAATCCAAACAAACAAAAAATCCTGATTTTTTTTTTCCAGATGAAAACAAACTAATATTAACCTGGAAATGATTTTGTGGTACCTAATGGGAATCATAGTTCAAGTTCTTCATGACCCCATTTTTTTCTATAGGCTGATTTTCCCTGCTGGACTACATCTCCTATGATGCACTGTGGTCAGGGATCCTTCTGATGCGCCGGGCAAGAGGGGAGGCCAGGGTGCAAGATGGGAGGTGTAGTCCAACTGTGAAAATTTCTTATAATTTTTTTCCTGTTTTCTGACCAGCTCTATGAAACATTCTAAGATCCCCATCATGCAGTTTACAACACATGGGTGGACTGCTACTTTCACTCACTACACTTCATCCAGCTGTGCACAAGCAGTTACAATTTTAGGCTATTAGAATGTCAATTTTTTGCAACCAAAAATTGGTGGCTTTATTTGTAGTTCTACAGTGACTGGCACCCTGGTAATCCCAGCGCTTGGGCACTACTGCAACATAAATGAAATAATAAATCTTACTGAAATGTTCTGACATTTTTTTCATGAAAAAGAGTGATTTTTTTTTGTGGGGAAAAGAAATCATAACAAATGGCATCCCATTTTTCAAGCAGGTGATTGAAAAACTTCAAATTTAGAAATTTTTCAATGGAAAGAGGATATATTTTTTCTTTAAAAAAATGTTCCAATTCTTGGACCATCTATACATATATATAAGAACAATACGATTCCTTTGGAGAGTGCCTTTAATCTTGACATACAGCCCTCAGGATACCAGCCACTTCTGGGGCAGAGGGTGGCAGCTGTACAGCTGAACAAAATCTAACTGATCTGATCGGCTAGTGTATGATTGACAAACTGTTCAGGTTCTGTAGCCAGGTGAAAAACTGCACATGCTCTTCCATACCTAATCTGTGCATGCTTTTAGTACGATTGTACGTATAAATCAGGCATTTGTGCGTGCCACTTAGGGATAGTGATGGGGTGTAAAAACCACAGTCACTAAGGGGTTAAGTGAGGACAGAGTAGCTACGTCCCCAGCTGTGTCCAATTCGTTGTTCAGCAACAGTTGGGCTAAGAGGCTGCATCCCAGGCAGAAAGGGGTGGCTGTCCCAGAGGCCCAGGGCTACCCGGTGCCAGGTCCAAATTGGTAGGAAACTGCAGAAGGAGCAGGGCCAGAAATTCCCTGAGGACTGGATGGAGACTGCTGGAGAAAACACTGCCAGCCAAAGCGTGTTCCCCTTCCCCGATTTTCTAGCAAAAGAAAGACTGGATCCCCTAGAGCCTTGTTACTATGGGCAGGGTCAATACAGCATAGGGATTTGAGGACAGCAGAAGCTGAGCTTAAAGGCTAAGAGGCCAAGCTCCTAAAGGACCAGTTTACTTTCCATGGAGCCCAAGGACAGGTGAGAGAGCTTTGCTCCCTCACGGGTACTAGCTGGCCATTGATGTCTGTGAATACCTGATTTGCATGTACATTTTGCTTATGCCAGTCTGATTTCCTAATGTGCACACATTTTCCTTCCTAGTGCCCTGTTCACCTTAATTGAAAATGCTTCACGCACACAAAAACATTTATACATTTTTTTCAATGTGTACCAGCAATGGTGACCTTGGCACAGGGCATGTATTCAAGATTAATGATTTAGCTGGTGTTAATGTCCCTCAGCTGTCCATTGGGCCATCAGCTCTTCCCAGTTCTTCATTAATCCCCAGGAACTACCTTGAGCCCTGATCATTGATGCTTAAACAAACACTTCCAGTAAACTTAGAAGGTTTCTTTTCATTTATCTCCCATCCAAATCCATTCTTTAGAGTGACACTCTCTGGAGAAGAAACACAAGCCACTGTCTTGGCCATAGAAAAAAATGGTATTGCTCTGTGGACCTATTATATCTGAAGAGGACGAAGGCTTATAAAATGTTACCTCTCATAGTTTGCTTGACACTTGTCCGGGTAACTTTCTTTAGAGGAAGAAGAGGCTTGATTTGCAAAGAGTCATTAAATTCTTTAGGGGCTACTAGGTCTTCTAAGAAAACAGAGTATGGGGAGCATTTCAATAATAGATTCCAACCAGACATGACTTTCCATGTTACACACACTGCCCTTATATTCTTAAATCCAGGGGGCTGTGTGGGAAGAAAATCCCCATTGTTAACATTTTGTGGGCTTTTAACAGTACCATTAGTCAATATATCAGAATGCGGCATATCATATTGACTAGAGCTGATGTTTATAGTGGAAAGTTATTGACTTATGTGATTAAAAAGTGGCTATAATTCAGCCTCAGGCATTATTGCCCACTGGAGGATACTATATCCTCTACAGGGATAATAATGTGCCCTGTAAACTAAAAACTCCAGTCTCTCTCTATATTTCACCACGCACTTTAATAAAGATCTTTTTTGCCTTCAATCTGCGGTAGCTTCACCATGCTGTTGGAATCTTAACTTTGTGTTTTTCCAGGGACTCTGTGACAGGAACTGAACAAACCTAATGGCTAATTAAAGCCTTGTAATCTTTAACAAGAGGTATTATACAGTATAAGCGGCTGCAGTGTGCGCTCTTGCACCTAGGGAACGAGAGTGGGCATTTGGAGATGTGGGTTCAATCCCCGCTTCTGCTGCTGGCCAGTTTGGGAAAGTCACTTTTTATTTCTTTTCCTCTCCCACTTTCTTGTCTGTTTAGCTTGTAAGCTCTTTGGGGCCGAGCCTGACTCTTTCTGTGTGTTTGTACAGTGAATAGTCTGAACAGGTCCTTATCTCAGTTGGGGCCTATAGGTGCTACCATAAAACAAAGAACAAATAATAGTAAGTAAAAAATACTGTATATATTGATGCCCTGTCCCAGGACTCCAAGGCTGGATCCTATAGTTTTAGTGAAAGGCTGAGGTGATAACTACAAGAGGTGCACAGTACAGCTGGCAATGGGGCTTGATCAAATAAAAAAATCAAAAGTAGTTTGTTGATACCAGAAATATGTCAGGAGTAGAATAACACTCTCAGTTTCTAATCACGGTAATGGCACAGTGGACAATACTCATTATCCCCATGTCTTTTCCTGTTTGAAAAAAAATCAAAGAAGAAAGAGATCAAGAATAAAATAAACCAGCACATCCTGAAAATTAGTGACACAAATCAATGCATGTTTCCTTGTGTCAGCTCACATTACATTATTCTCTATTTGTTGAAACCCAGGGTATTCTAACGCGACACGACATACAGGTTGTATTGCATACATTACACATTAGGAGACCTGATTTCTTAATGGAATGCAGCTACTGTAGGACATTCTTTCAGATCCAGTAGGGAACTAACCAGAACCTACTTTTAAACAAGCCGCTGTAAAACACTCCCTTATCTATCTGAATTCCAGGACAAGGAGCAGTTTCTGTCCTGATCTGACAACTTTATCCCAGCAATGGCACCATGGAACAATATGAAGCTGAGACAGGGTAGTCTGCCCCTTACGGGTAGTGGTGCCTAGGGTCATCCCACCCGCTCACATGACATGGCCCTTTAAGAAGTTGAAAAGTCTGATAAATAGATAGATAGATCAGTGTTCTAAAACTTGTGTACTGGTGACCCCTTCCACATAGCAAGCCTCTGAATGCAACCCCCCCTTCTAAATTAAAAATACTTTTTTATATATTTAACACCATTATAAATGCTGGATGCAAAGCAGGGTTTGGGGTGGAGGCTGACAGCTTGCGACCCCCCCCATGGAATAACCTCACGACCCCAACACCTAGTTTGAGGACCCCTGATATAGCATATAGATATACACACACATACATACAAGGACCAAGGAGAAATTGATACAAAGGAAGCGGTTCTGGGAATAAGTGATGCTTTGGATGAAATTCTGTCCCTGAGCCCTGGGACCAGAAGCCTGACAGAGAGGGTGGTGCCAGGCTCCCCTCTCACCCAACCAATTGAGAATGAGCTGGGAGAAGGGGACCAGGATAAATGTTGCCTCGTCACTCCTAGCAGGGTAGACACCAGCAGGTGAAGGTGGTCTGCTGAAGTTGCTCATCCTAAGGACTAACTGGGGAAAGGGCCAACAGAGGGAGTTGCTGGTTAAGGCCTGATAGGTGGTTAACTTACACTACACAGCTCCAAGGAGGAAAGCTGGGGACTCCTGTTGAAGGAGAGACTGAAAGGTAACCCAGAGGGGACTGGGAACAAGGCCCAGAGGGTGAGCTTTAGAGAACCCCTGGAGGCCAGAAAAACCTTTTGTTTATTTGGGGATTTTTGTTTGGTCTGGTGACCCTGGAAGGGGGCTGAACTCAGAGTGATCCAACTGGAAGGCCGAGTCACATGAACCCTGAGGAGACAGAAAATCTGGGAGGAGGAAACTGAGGCAGGGCGTGCCTGTAGTGCCACAGTCATCCAGCAGGGGCTGCTACAAGGCAGTCATGCCGGGTGACAGAAGCCCGTTTAGGTACAGTTGAAAACCCCAATGCTGGGTTCTCCTGCATCTTCCCGTTGTGGAAAATCAGCTGACTGTCTAGTCTGTGTAACTGGGCAGATCTTTGGGATGGAGAGGTAGGTGTATTCTCCCCTGAACTGTGGAGTGAGAGCATGCTACCCAGTCACTACTACAGCTCGGAAGCTGTAATCACCTATCTGTGGCTTGGATCTCTGCAATGTGGGGGACAATGGCTGGTGGGTCTGCATAGTAGTGATTGATCAAGCAGGATGTCTCCTCTCGCTGGGCTGCCTGTCTCCTCCTCTCCCCAGCCAAACCCCAATGTGGGACAGCACAGAATTTGGCTCTGTGCCATGCAAAGCCTGCCTGAAGCATGACCCTCCCAACCAAGCTGCAGACGGTAGCTGTTGCACTGCTTGTCTGGCTCGCTGCCTTCAGGGGAAAAGTTGTAGCTGGCTGACAAGGGCCAGTTCTGTGGGACATAAGTGTTGCATCCTGGTGGGGAGAGTTGCAGACATTAACCATCTGAGCTGTCCTGTAGCATACTAGGGCTAACAGGTAAGCATACAGGATTAGATTGTTCCTGGCCCTGTCATGAATGCACAGGTCTGGTGGTGGTGCATGGAACCTTTCTCCTTGAGTGCTCCAAGCAAGGGCGAGAGTCTTTGCACCAAAGGGAACAAATATCCATGTAGCTCTGTGTAACCTCTATGCCCAGTCCACAAAGTTGGCTGGCCATGGGGAGGGGAGCAGGTTGTGACATCTTAATAGTTGCCTCAGAGAAGAGCTTGCAGCTTCTCCATACGGTGGTACAACTGCCCACCACCCTGAAGGCAGGGCTCATCAACTCAGTCTGGGGAGGATATGCAGTATTTTAGCGACTACAGTCACTCAACTGGGCCATTGCTGCCCTCCCTGGAGGTGGATGTCAATCTGGCTGAGAAATGTCACGATTTTCCTCACAGTGTTACAGTAGCACGTAGCCTATGTCTACATTGCATTTTAGAGCCCATGGGAGTGAGCCTTCCAATCTGCCTTGACAGACGTGGGCTAGCAGGTCTCACGCGAGGGCTCTAGAAGTATTTGTGTAGACAGTGCTTTGAAGGTGTGGCTTGGGCTGGCGCTCAGGCTCTGGAATCCATCCCCGTCCCTAGGCTTCAGATCCTGAGCCACAACTTCAAACCACTGTCTGCACAGCATGAGTCCCGCCAGCTTGCGTCTGTCAACCCAGGCTGGGTAACTTACCTCCACAATGCCGTGTCGACATGACCTTAGAGGCCCCAACCAAACCAGAGCACCGATTGTACTACTGTTCATACATATCAGCCAGGACAGGCCTTGCAATGAAGCACTTAGAACTTATGGGCAAGGCAGACAAAGGTTTGGAGAAAGGAAATCTGACTTCCCATTTTATGAAGAACTGCCATGATTTACGGAAGGTCACACAGAAGGTCGGTGGCAGAGTTTGGGAGTTGAACCTCGATCTTCCAAGGTCATAAAGTCACCCATCCTTCTTCCCTTTAATGTCTCAGAGTAGCAACTCTCGACCACAGAAGATGCCCAAGCAGCTCCTGATTGCTTCAAAGCATCTCACACACCTCAGTACTGTATGTTGAAAAACAATATGTACATTGGAGCTTGTTAACATTCTCCAGGTAGCCCCTCCTTGCTTCTGAAGTCACTGCAGCAGCAAAGCCTCCACAGTGACAGCTTCCTGGAGTTCCTACTCTTGTGCGTCTGCACCTGACAGTCTCCATTGCTCTTTCTCAGGAAGTAACTGGCGTTCAGCTCTGTAGTCTGGGTACTACGAAGGCGCTCTCTTGCTCTCGCAAAAAGAAATCATTTCTTTGTGTGTTCCCCCCCGCCCATTCCATTCAAACACAGAGCATAATAGAATTGCCACTGCCAAACCCTCACTCCACTGGAGTGAAAACCATTCATTTGTTGGCTGAATTTTAAGATGTCTGACTCCAAATGCAAGAAAATTCTCCATGGATGTAATGGGACATTTAGCATTTCATTCATTTCTTCACATGCTACTTATTTAGATGCTCAGCGGTTGGCAACTTTGATGTGGAGCACTGGAAATTAGAAAGACATTACATACCATCAAAACCTAAATGAAAGAAAACACAGGCCCTAGTTTATATCAGACTAAATTGACTAGTGTCATAGTCAGGATATTTTGTTTTATAAATTATAATAGTTATCGGAGGCATTCCCTTGAGTAAACCGCTATCTGTCTGTTTCATATACAACATCGACTATTCACTCTGAAAAAGAGTTGCTACGTAGGATTTACACACAGAGAAATATGTCAGCTATCTAATGGTATGCGTGTGACTAGAATAAAGGTAATGTGTTTATACAGTGCCTGGCATAATGGGCTTTAATCTTGAGGGGGGGATTTGATTGTGTAACAGGGTGGCTTGCCCTTAGGTTGAGAGCTTAGGACTTACGCAAACTTGATTGCAAGATGAGGGGAGTGATTATTCCCCTCTATTTGGCACTGGTGAGGCCACACTGGAGTACTGCATCCAGTTTTGGTCCCCCCACTACAGAAGGGATGTGGACAAATTGGAGAGAGTCCAGTGGAGGGCAATGAAAAATGATTAGGGGCTGGGGCACATGACTTACGAAGAGAGGCTGAGGGAACTGGGCTTGTTTACTCTGCAGAAGAGAAGAGTGAGGGAGGATTTGATAGCAGACTTCAACTACCTGAAGTGGGGTTCCAAAAAGGATGGAGCTCGGCTGTTCTCAGTGGTGGTAGGTGACAGAATAAGGAGCAATGGTCTCAATCTCTTGCAGCAGGGGAGGTTTAGGTTGGATATTAGGAAACACTATTTCACTAGGAGGGTGGTGAAGAACTGGAATGGGTTACCAAGGGAGGTGGTGGAATCTCCTTCCTTACAGGTTTTTAAGGCCCAGCTTGACAAAGCCCTGGCTGGGATGATTTAGTTGGGTTTGGTCCTGCTTTGAGCAGGGGGTGGGACTAGATGACCTCCTGAGGTCCCTTCCAACCCTGATATTCTATGATTCTATGAGCCCCACCTGAGGGAGAGCAGGTAATTCAAAGAGAGCAGGAAACAGTGCAGTGGTTGAGAGAAGCTCAGGAATCAGGAGATGCTAACAAGAGAAGGAAGGAAGGCCAGAGGACTGAGCCTCATCCTGAAAGAGCTGGGAACTGGCTGCTTCAGGTGGAACAACTGATGATGAAAGAGCTCTGGATGATGCTGAGGTACCGGAACCATGTATGAACAGTTGAATTATGATTTTGGACTTTATATTGAGGGCCCATTGAGGATTCTTCAAATTATTTTGTGGTTATGGACTCTAGAGTTCACTCAGATTTGAGATTAAACCATCCCCAGAGAGGGGCTCTGTGAGCTATAACAGAGAGTGTCTGGAATGTTTAAACTGCCTACAAGAGGGAGCTCTGTAAAGCAACTCCTGGCAGCCACACTGCTACAGGGCTATAACAAGACAAATTAAAAACATAATGATCTTATGTATGTAACGACACTGAAAGTGCCAGCTGGATCACCTGCAGGGACTGAACTCTGTACCGCTGGATCTAAAGTCTGAACCTCAATTTCTTGAGCTTAAAGGAGTAAGCTCAAGATGAGCAAGCGTCTCAGAGGGGTGATTAAGAAAAAACAGAAATCGTACAAGGAGTGGAAGATGGGAGGGATCAGCAAAGAAACCTACCTTATTGAGGTCAGAGGGTATAGGGATGCAGTGAGAAAGGCCAAAAGCCAGGTAGAGATGGACCTTGCGAAGGGAATTAAAACCAATAGTAAAAGGTTTTTTAGCCATATAAATAGGAAGAAAACCAAGAAAGAAGAAGTGGGACCGCTTAAAACTGTAAACGGAGTGGAGATTAAGGATAAGCTAGGCATGGCACAATATCTAAACGAATATTTTGCCTCGGTCTTTAATGAGGCTAATGAAGGGCTTAGGAATAGTGGCAGAGTGACTGATGGGAATGAAGGTGCAGGGTTGGAAATTACAGTATCCGAGGTAGAAGCAAACTTGAACAGCTTAACGGTAGTAAATCAGGCGGCCCGGATAATCTTCATCCTAGAATATTAAAGGAATTGGCGAGTGAAATTGCAAGCCCGTTAGCGATAATTTTTAACGAATCTCTAAACTCGGGGGTTGTACCGTTTGACTGGAGATTAGCTAATATAGTTCCTATTTTCAAGAAAGGGAAAAAAAGTGACCCGGGTAACTACAGGCCTGTTAGTTTAACATCTGTAGTATGTAAAGTCATGGAAAAAATATTAAAGGAGAGAGTAGTTACGGACCTTGAGGTCAATGGCAATTGAGACAAATTACAACATGGTTTTACGAAAGGTAGATTGTGCCAAACCAACCTGATCTCCTTCTTTGAGAAAGTAACAGATTTTTTAGACAAGGGAAATGCGGTGGATCTAATATATCTTGATTTCAGTAAGGCGTTTGATATGGTACCGCATGAAGAATTACTGGTTAAATTGGAAAAGATGGGGATCGAAATGAAAATCCAGAGGTGGATAAGGAACTGGTTAAAGGGGAGACTGCAGTCGGTCATATTGAAAGGTGATCTGTCGGGTTGGAGGGAGGTTACCAGTGGAGTTCCTCAAGGTTCGGTTTTGGGTCCGATCTTATTCAATCTATTTATCACTGACCTTGGAACCAAAAGTAGGAGTGGGCTGATAAAGTTTGCGGATGACACGAAGTTGGGAGGTATTGCCAATTCGGAGAAGGATCGGGATATTCTCCAGGGATATTTAGATGACCTTGTAAACTGGAGTATTAGTAATAGGATGAAATTCAATAGTGAGAAGTGTAAGGTTATGCATTTAGGGATGACTAACAGGAATTTTAGTTATAAGCTGGGGACGCACCAGTTGGAAGTAACGGAAGAGGAGAAGGACCTCGGAGTCCTGGTTGATCGCAGGATGACTATGAGTCGGCAATGTGATGTGGCCGTTAAAAAAGCTAATGCGGTCTTGGGATGCATTAGGCGAGGTATTTCTAGTAGAGATAAGGAGGTGCTAGTCCCGTTATACAAGGCGTTGGTGAGACCTCATTTGGAGTACTGTGTGCAGTTTTGGTCTCCCATGTTTAAGAAGGATGAATTCAAACTGGAACGGGTACAAAGAAGGGCCACTAGAATGATCCAAGGAATGGAAAGCCTGTCGTATGAAAGGAGACTTGAGGAGCTCGGTTTGTTTTCCTTAACCAAAAGAAGGTTGAGAGGAGATATGATTGCTCTCTTTAAATATATCAGAGGGATAAATACCAGGGAGGGAGAGGAATTATTTCAGCTCAGTACTAATGTGGACATGAGAACAAATGGATATAAATTGGCAGTCGGGAAGTTTAGGCTTGAAATTAGATGAAGGTTTCTAACCATCAGGGGAGTGAAATTCTGGAACAGCCTACCGAGGGAAACAGTGGGGGCGAAGGACCTCTCTGGCTTTAAGATTAAGCTTGATAAGTTTATGGAGGGAATGGTTTGATAGGATAACGTGATTTAGTCAATAGGTCAATAACGTGCGACCACTGGTAATTAGTACCGAGGGTCAATGTTGGGATATTGAAAGTCTTTTTCCTGAGTGTCTGGCTGGAGAGTCTTGCCCGCATGCTCGGGGTTCAGCTGATCGCCATATTTGGGATCGGGAAGGAATTGTCCTCCAGGGTAGATTGGCAGTGGCCCTGGAGGTTTTTTGCCTTCCTCCGCAGCATGGGGCAGGGGTCGCTTGCTGGAGGATTATCTGCTACTTGAAGTCTTTAAATCAGGATTTGGGGACTTCAACAGCTGAGTCAAGGGAGAGAATTATTTCAGGAGTGGGTGGGTCAGCTTTTGTGGCCTGCATCTTGCGGGCGGTCAGACTAGATGATCATAATGGTCCCTTCTGATCTTAAGTTCTATGATTCTATGATTCTATGAGTAGGTCCATTTACTCAGACATTATTTGACTGAAGAAAAGAGCTGTATAAGAGCAAAATATTGGTTATCACTAAAATCAGCACATCTGGTGGGAGCAGAGCCATTGAATAAGATGGTACCATTTTTCAGAGAAGAAGTCCAACCCAATGATCACCCATTGCTGATATTATTACCCATTGCTGATATTGTAGTTACAATAAGTTAAGACTGCTGCAGCAGACTGGCAAAGCTGGAAGGCGGTGGTGAAGGCCCTATGCTCCTCAAGAAGAGAGAGCATAACAGAAGAGAGTGTGGTCACATTTTGGATGTTCCACAATTATCTGATTTAGGGGATGGGCTTCGAACTGGTTCATTGCTAGCTACACAGGGCAGAGACCCTACAGATGTGGCGGTAAGACAAACCCGTGAGTGGCTAAGATCACAGAAAGTAAAGCCCCTCTGAAGAGAAAATGTGAGTGCTACATTTTTGATTTTGCAAGACGATAGCATTTCTGCCATGAGAAGGATGGGGATGGGGAAACTGATCTACCCAGGATTAGTATGGAAGGAGGTTAATTGGTCTTTCACCTTATTTTTGCTGTCATTCCTTCAGAGATTAGGTTAAACCTCAGATATGTTTCATCAGGGAATCGAGGAGATTATACTTTGTCTCTATATCATCCAGACACTTCCTGCAATGTTGACTAGATTTGTATAAGCCTCACAACTCATTATGTGATTCCTTTTAGTCAAAATAGGTGTATAACTCATGGAACCCAAAGCAGCTGTTTCTGTAATAGAATTAATTAGAAGATGGGGCACGAATTACTAGCACCACAGCTGAATCTTTATCAAGTTCCTTGCTTCCCCCCCTTTCCATCCCCATGAACCCTCAATTTCTGTGGGTTTTTCACACGTTCCAGCTAAAGGGACAGGATGGATCATGAGGTTGTTTTCAGTCAGTGAAAGGATTCTGAATATCCGGGTGGAGGTCAGATATTACCTGTGTACCATGTTTCACTGTAACACATGCTTTACTGGCCCTTTCACACCTCAGCAAATGGAATAGCACTCAATAGGAATGGAAATAAGACCCGGGTTGCTTCCGCAAAATCCAAATCGGGGGAAGACCGATGCTTTTGGTGTCTCTGTCCCAGCAAGAGTAGCCTTGTGTGCTTATCTAGCTAGGTCTTTATGAGGTTGCCTGCCACTGTATTATTTGAGCACTTAACTGTACACCCCATCCATCGAGCAATGGTGTGGTACAGATAGTGGGAAGAGCAATGCAGTGGCCTGAATTTCCCTTGCCTCATTCCAGTTTTCAAGTGAATCAGTATCATAAGCACTCAGCCCTGACCCACAGTCCATTGAAATCAAGGCAGTGAGGGGCTCTCCACTCCCTTCAGTGGCCTTTGGATGCGACACGAGGTGGAATCCACAAAAGGGACTTGGGTGTTGTGATGCTGAGCATCACGGCCTCTAACTTTCAGGCACCTAGGAAAATCGCAGGAACAACCCTTTGAGTCACACAGCTGAGTTAGGCCTGGTCTACACTACGGGGGGGGGGTCGAACTAAGGTACGCGACTTCAGCTACATGAATAGCGTAGCTGAAGTCGAAGTACCTTAGTTTGAATTACTTACCCGTCCTCACGGCGCGGGATCAACGTCCGCGGCTCCCCCGTCGACTCCGCCACCACCGTTTGCGGTGGTGGAGTTCTGGAGTCGACGGGAGCGCGTTCGGAGTTCGAACTATTGCGTCTAGATTAGACGCGATAGTTCGAACTCCGAGAAGTCGAACTCTCCGCGTCGACCCGGCAGGTAAGTATGGACCTACCCTTAGACTATCTAGACCATGAATGGAGAGAGATAGGAACCTTGGAATATGATCCACCATAGCCAGAATAACTCTAAAGTAGCCAATTGGAGATGCTGACCAGAGGGGGGGAGGTGTCCTAAGCCACGCCTCCCCTCTTGGTGTTCAGCCTCTAAGTCTGGGCTCCAAGAAGACAACTTTCTGCTAGCAATTCATGAACCAGAGAAGGTAGGCATTTGGCCACCTAAGCCATGTGAGGGGTCTAGTCCGGTAGGTGTGCTCAGAGGCTGCCTAACTCCACAGAGAAGTAGGGAAGGAGGATAACTTCTCTTATAACCTTTAGCCTGGTGCTCAGGTGGGAGATTGGAGCCCTGATGACTAGGGAGGGGAGGCAGGAGTGCATGTATTCAGCCGCCGAAAACTACTCACCTAGGCAACTCTTATTGAAAAAAACGTAATTGCCGAGTGAGTGTAGGTGCCTATAGGGGAATTGCTCTGTGCTTCAGTTTCCCCACTGGTCAGAAACAGGAATGAGATGTTTAGCCCCTTCCCCTCCCTTACTGAGTTCTTTGAAATCTTCAGCAGAAGCCAGTTGCCGTGTACAGACACACTGCATTCTTATGTATTTATAAATTCTATTCTTATGCTTACTTATTTATAAAGGGGCATAGTCTGACATTATCCTTGTCCCTAGTGATCACACTCTATGCAGGACTCAGTTAGAGCAACTAGGAAAACCTTGATTGCGGCTCCAAACCTTGATTGCGGTATCCTTGGTGGAGTGGTTGAGCCTTGTCTGTATGATTCCCACAGGCTGTCCTATCAAATAAGGCACTAACTTGTCCTCAGCGTCACCTTGAGATCAATGACTGTGGCGAGTAGTTTTCCAGGCTCCTGCTTCTTAACATGAAGTTTCCATGTTGCTCAATGTTTAAGTGCCTGACTTGCCTCTTTAGCATACTGCTGTGTGCAGTACAATTCAGCCCCCTGGGCTTTTTGGATGATGCTCCATCACTCATTCCCTCACCTCCCTCCGTGGCTCGGATCTCACTATCAGCTTCAAAGAGCGCACGGAATGATGTGCTTTTTCGCATTTGCATAGTCTGTTCCAGGCAGCGGTGGTCAAGCTGAACTGTTAAACCCTGTGCCAGTTCTCTCCTGGCACTTGGGTCTCACCATCTGCCAGACATCACAGGAGCGATGTTTTCCCAATTGAAGGAAGTTTGTGGCGGAATATGACGGGGGTGTGTAAGGGGGATAATTGTTAAAATAGCTTAAATTTGTCTTCCAGCACCAGTGCTTTCCATTGTCAAAGTCACTGATTATCAGGTCAGCCAGGGGAGGAGGGTATTTTTCCCTCCCCCCCGCAAGCTACAGGACATTGAGTTCTATAATGCACTCAGTGCTTATGAAATAGTTAATTGCCTTCTGAAACTACTTGGCGGTTGGAGTAGGAGGAATGGCTTTATGAGGAGAACCAGAGTCCAAAACACTGTGGAGATTGCAGTGTTGGGATCCCTCTTGGTAAGAAACAAACGATTGGCCCTGGTTTTTTGGAAGGAGGGGAGGGGATGGTTTGTGTTTTTGGCGGCATCTGACACATTTTGTGAAAGTAGCTCTCTCAGTGGGCGGTGTACAGGGCAATCACAATTTGTTAGTGAACAAGCCTTTCACCTCTTGAACAGGGTACAAATTTTGTCTTTGGTCACAGCTGAAAACTCATTTGCTGCATCCTCCATTAATGCACCTTGCTGCAAATAGGATGGAGGTGCGTCCACAGAGCTGTGTGAGGATCCAGAAATGCCACAGGATAGCAAGATGTAGGCACTGCTAGCACTGAGGTGTGGTGGCAGAAGACCCACTGTTGGAATGGCATGTTGTGATGCAGGCTGGAATTAAAGTCTGTGATTATTCCCCCACATAATTTTAAATAGGGGCAGCACATTTTAAAGGCTGCCGTGACAAAGAGAGTTTTTAAACAAATATATATATTTTCAGGATTTTTCTCCCCTTCTTACAGTAGCAGAGAACGGTCTTCAGTTCAGCAAGGAAGCTATTCAGAGATCAGAGGATTACATATTTTATCATATACCCAGCAACCCGAATATCTTTAAAGGAGTCTCTGTGTTAAATACCCTGAAGAAGCTCTGAAATTTACAAACCCTCAAGAGTAGAAAACAATTAAACGTCAAATGAGTCTTAAGGCACCTTTTTATGTTAAATTAATGCTGGCATCTAATTAATATGGTCATACTATTTGCTAAATTAAAGGTATTTAAGTACATTCTTTTTCTTAGTGGCTATATGGTATATGCTTAGCCTCAATGAACATATGATAGGACATAATCATGACAATATTGGCGTTTGTGCTTAACTTTAAGCAAATGAGTAGTTCCAAGATTCTTCCAAACATCCCATTATTTTATTTCATAACTTAATTAGGGGCTAGTAATGTACTTAAAGTTAAACATGTGCATAAATATTTTCAGGATCCAGAGTTTACAATTCCTGTAATAATTTAATTAAAACCTAACATTTAATAAACCTAGTCAAAAATAAAAAAAGAGCTGTTTGAAAAATCTAATTTCACATGGATTTCGAACACTTTGGAGATAATTTCATTTTGATTGTTTGCATGATCAACACAGTTGTTATTTTAGCAATTTTTATCTTTAAAAAATCAGAATTGTTTTTGTATTTTTTTCTGATTTTGAATCTGATTTTTACAAACCCCCACCATGTGACTTAGCTGACTAATAAAATCTGGCAATAGGAAACAAAAACCAACCAAACAGGGGACCAGAGGCAGCAATGAAACCTCAAAAAAACAATAAATGAAAATTACCAGTGGCATTTCTGTTTCATTACCTGCTAGGTTCACTTCCTCTGGGGCACCTGGCATTGGCCACTGTTGGTAGACAGGATACTGGGCTGGATGGACCTTTGGTCTGACCCAGTATGGCCATTCTTATGTTCTTATGTTCTCATACCTGGCAAAGGCCCCAATCCTAACACCTAAGCATGCATTTAGTCATGAGCATAGGTTTATTAATTTTAGTGCAACAAAATACATGCTTAAATGTTTGTAGGATCTGCAAAATAGGGGTAACATTTAGTTTCTGTTCCGTTAAGGACACATCTTATCTTACTGATTTATTATGGAGACAGTGTACGTGAGGTAATATCTTTTATTGGATCAATTTCTGTTGGTGAAAGACAAGCATATGCAGATCTTTTTTTTCACCTACAGAAGTTGGTCTAATAAAATAGATATTACCTCACCCACCCTCTCTCTCTCCTATCCTGGCTCCCACACAGCTACAACACTACTGCAAACAAAAACGGTTTATCATGAACACAACAAACTAAAAAAGGCTCCAGTGACTTAATTCATGTTTAGCCAATGTTTGTTTACCTGTGGAAGGTACTCTGATGAACAACACTATGCATAGTGAGCCTATTAAAAAATTTAGCCTGAAGTTTTGAGAAGCCTTTCATTTCAAAGCGAAAATGTCAAGTATGTCAATAGGTAAAATCCGCAACTTTCTAATTTTGAAATTGTGGGGAAAATCCCACCTTTCTTCCCTTTTTAAAAACTTCACCTGTACCATTTTTTTCCAGCTGTAAAATGGAGGGGGAAAGATTAAAAAAGGAGAGGTAGTCTGGTTTTTTTTTTCCCTTCACTTTTCTCACTTAAAAAAAAGAATTTTTTCACCTGTTTTCTAGTGGGGGGAAAAAGGGTGATAGTCTTTTTTTTTAAAGTGGATTTTACCCACTAAACCAAAAATCTCATATGAACCAAAAATATAAGAACGGCCATACTGGGTCAGACCAAATGTCCATCTAACCCAGCATCCTGCCTTCTGACAGTGCGCAATGCCATGTGCTTCAAAGGGAATGAACAGAACAGGGCAATTATCAAGTCATCCATCCCGTTATCCAGTCCCAGTATCTGGGCATCAGAGATTTAGGGACACCCAGAGCATGGGGTTACATCCCTGATCATCTTCGCTAATTGCTATTGATGGACCTATCCTCCATGAACTTATTTAATTCTTTTTTTAATCCACTTGGACTTTTAGACTTCACAACATCCCCTGGCAACGAGTTCCACAGGATGACTGTGCATTGAGTGAAAAAGCACTTCCTTCTGATTGTTTTACACCTGATGCCTATTAGTATCATTGGGTGTCCCCTGGGTTTTTGTGTTATATGAAGGGGTAAATAATACTTTCCTCTTCACTTTATCCAATCCACTCATAATTATATAGAACTCTATCATATCCCCTCTTTGTCATCTGTTTTCCAAGATTAACCCAGTCTTTTTAATCTCGCCTCATATCGAAGCTCTTCCACAGCTTTAATCACCTTGGGTTGCCCTTCTCTGTGCCTTTTCCATTTTTAGTATCTCTCTTTTGAGATGGGGCAACCAGAACTGCTCACCTGGGCATGGGTGCTGGAACTAGGGGAGCTGCGCCCCTCCCTCCCGACTTGAAGTGGTTTCCATCCTACAGGGTTTACAGTTTAATTCAATGGCTCTCAGCACCCCCACTATATAAATTGTTCCAGCACAGCTGGGTGTGAGTGTACCATGAATTTATATAATATTATATTTTCTGTCTTATTGTCTATCACTTACCTAATGGGTCCTAACCTTCTGTTAGTTTTTTTTTTTTTTTTGGCTGCTGCTGCACATTGAGTGAATGTTCAGAGAACTATCCAGAATGACTCAAAGATCTCTTTCCTGAGTGGAAACAACTAATTTGGATTCCATCATTTTTTATGTATACTTGGGATTATGTTTTCCAATGTGCATTACTTTGCATTATCAACACTGAATTTTATCTGCCATTTTGTTGCCCAGTCACCCAGTTTTGTGAAATCGCTTTGTAACTCTTTGCAGTATACTTTGGATTTGACTATCTTGAATAATTTTGTATCATCTGCAGGGGCGGCTCTAGACATTTCGCCGCCCCAAGCACGGCGTCATGCCGCGGGGGCGTTCTGCCGGTCGCCGGTCCCGCGGCTCCAGTGGACCTCCCGCAGGCATGCCTGCAGAGGGTCCTCCGGTCCCGCAGCTCCGGTGGACCTCCTGCAGGCGTGCCTGCAGAAGGTCCGCTGGTCCTGCGGCTTCGGTGGAGCCGTGGGACCAGCGGACCCACCGCAGGCACACCTGCGGGAGGTCCACCGAAGCCCCTCTGCAGGCATCTCGCCGAAGGCACCCTGCCTGCCGCCCTCCCGGCAACTGGCAGAGCGCCCCCCGTGGCATGCCGCTCCAAGCACGCGCTTGGCGTGCTGGGGCCTAGAGCCGCCCCTGATCATCTGCAAACTTTGCCATATCACTGTTTATCCCTTTTTCAGATCATTTATGAATATATTGAGCAGCACTGGTCACAGTACAGATCCTTGGGAGACCCTGCACTGTACCTCTCTACATTGTAAATACTAATTATTTATTCTTAACCTTTGTTTCCTATCTTTTAATCAGTTACTGATCCATGAGGACCTTCCCTCTTACCCCATGACTGCCTACTCTGCTTAAGAGCTTTGGTGAGGAACCTTGTCAGAGGCTTTCTGAAAGTCCAAGTACACTATTTCCACTGAATCACCCTTGTCCACATGTATGACCCCTTCAAAGAATTCGAATCAGAATATTTCACACACCATATTTCTTTTTTTTTCATGCAGCTTGACTATTGACTCTGCTAAAAGCCCACATTACAGATAACATGAAGTCTGAACCTCCTTTAATCTACTGAAAACACACCAGAAGAACAAAAATGAAGACAATTTCTGTAGACTCCGAGGATCATCTATAGATATCGTGGGACTTCACTTGACCATAAGAGCCAGATTGTGAACCCTTGTTCCCACTGGTGTGCAGTCATACACATAAGTGGATACTTAATCAAATGATTGCCATCTTAAACTCTAGTTAAACCCATGTTATAGTCAAGTCAACCAGGGCCGCCCAGAGGATTCAGAGGGCCTAGGGCAAAGCAATTTTGGGGGCCCCTTCCATAAAAAAAGTTGCAATACTATAGAATACTATATTCTTGTGGGGGCCCCTGTGGGGCCTGGGGCAAATTGCCCTACTTGCCCCCCGCCCCCTCTGGGCAGCCCTGAAGTCAACCATTCTGTAGTTTAAAATAGCATTAGGATTTGGTATTTAGATTTATGATGAAAATTTGATAGATGTGAGGTTATGTTAATGTAGAAGTACAGATGTACGTATGTAGAGAAGGAAATAGTACAGCATGCAGAAATATTAATCTGTTAAAAGAAAGACAAACAATACATTCCTGTATACTGAGTATCTTATGGTGTTCTACATGTCTCATTTCACTGATGATATCTGAGACAGCATTTGTTCCCAATTCCTCTTTTTGTTCTTTTATGCAGCAAAAAATCTTTCTGTACCAAGGGTCAAATTTCCTTAGCTGGTAGAAGCACAAAAGTCCTATTGGTGACCACAGATCATAGTGATGTCACCTTATGGAAGCAAACATTTTCATTGTGTGGACCACACTTTAACACAGACATTTCTTGTGGACTCCTTCCTTCCGATTCAAAACCACATGGACCACCTCCCCTGTAGGTTGTGATCTTGTGTCCTACTTGTGGCAACCACAGCAACCTTTTTCAAGTAGTGATTTACTAGTTAGAAATGAAGAGGAAGAGCCAGTCATAGGTGACCAGCCAGATCTCCATGGACTACCGTTTTGGGGTGTATCTGAATTAGATAGATTAGGTAGAAAATAGTCCACTGAGCCTGAGCACTGTTGATCACAATGTGCTATGGTCCTGAGCCTGAAAAGACTTACTTAAGCATGTTAAAGTGTAGTGCCACTCCAGTCGCTGGGAGTGCTCCTGCTGCATGGATTTAAGCACATGCCTACATATATGAAGGATCGGGGCCAATTTTAAAATATACAGTACAACAAATAGATTTTCTCTGTGGGATATGCAGTATTTCCAGAATGAGTCTGATCTGGAAATACCCAGGGAATAGCCTTTGTGCTGGTGTTTTACTAATTCCATTTCTGGTATTGGTTAGAAATAGAAAAATACATCCAAATAGTTGCTTGTGTGTTAATCAAAATGTATTTATGTCTCACCTGAAAAAAAAAGTAGGGTGTGTCAGAGCTTGGGCTGAGAGTTTGACTCAAGGTCAGTTTTCATTGAGACTGGTTTGGTTAGCTACATGTAGCAGATTTTTGTTTCAAAATCAGGTTTACTTTCTATACATTATTCTACCTATGTTAGACCCCTGCCACCCTTGCCCTGGCCTCTTCATTTTGTAACCCACGGAAATATTTTATAGGTCTAGTCTAATTAAACATTTTGAGCTGCAAGTCATTATTGTGGTGATTTATGGCAGCTGCTCTGTTGCCAATCTTAACACGGTATTTTTCTTATTACTTAATTGTTTTAGTAGCGCTTCAGCCATTAGTTTCTTAGTTCTGAAAACAGGAAACAGGAGTGTTCTATTACAGATGCTTGGCTAATTAGCTCAGAGGCTGTCTAATGGGGGCTATTAAAAATGCAAATTAGGAGTGATCAAACAGTGCAAAGTTTTGTCCTGACAGAATATATTAATGTTTCTGCAAAAATAAATACGTAACTAACTAACTAAATAAAGACAGAGAAGAGAATCAGAGATAGGATTTCATCCTTAACTATAATTGGGCATATCACAGAGTTAATATGGATGGTAGCCAGATAACTGGTGATATTTAAAACTTGTCAAAGTGCTGGAAACTATACCCTAGAGGAAAAAAAAATATTCTCTGCTGATTTGAGAGGAAGAGGCAAGATATAGACCTGATGACCTAAAAATCTTTTCAGACTCCAACTTACATGGTGCTATGAACATATGCTTTCTGGGTGACTTTACAAATAGGTAGGAAGGGGATGAAATAAACTTGATGGATGGAAAATATGGGTGACTGTTAGCCATCATGGTTAACTAGTATTAGCATAATTACGTCCCCCAAGAGATGCTGCTACTGACACTAAAATATTTGCGGAATCCGATATGCAAATCATCCCTGCAAACACAGTTTTGGGATTTGCATTTGCATGTTATAGATTGTCTTTAAAGCAGAGGCTGTTTGTTAAATATTTTTCAAGCAGTTTTCCTGAGTGGATGGATTTGAAAGGGTTTTCTTTTCCTTTTAGGGAAACTATTATAAACAAGAGGCTAGTAATCAAATTAGAGACCAGACAGACTGCTCAAGGGGAACAGTTAAACTGTATGTACAAAGTACTAAGATAGCTTGGTGTTGGGTGTGGTATAAAAATATGGAATGGACTCTTCTAGTGCTGATAATTAGAACTTAAACAGAACCTAGGGACAAGATAGCCTCAATATCTGGTGGAACTTAGATTCCCTTATTTGACCTTTGCTGTTGATTTTAGCTAGATGGGTTATTTTCCTCCTGCTTTTACTGCATTAATAAAATGTCTTCCTAGTGATACCAATGTCACCTGTGTGTCTACTGGCTGTACAGATGGTGGTGTCAATTCCAGGGCTGGTTTTCCGTTCCTCTTCTGCAGAGTCTGGAAGATAAACCCCAGACTAGGGTTTAAAAACTCAGTGATTCTTTGTTTGTTCCCTTAAATGTCTCCCAATTGCCCGTGCAGTCTTATTGATTTCCCCCCCCCCATTGCTCTTGTGGGACTGTCATTTGCACAGATACCTTATGCTGAAACTCCAGGGCTACATTCCAGCGCCATTAACAAGCTGCCTTGACCTATTTCAAGTCTTTTAATGTCCTGCCTGTCCTTTAAGCAAGCCTGGCTGCAGCCCTCCTCAGAAATGGCTTTCTGTGCTAATCAGAACCTAGACTGAGCAGTCACGGAGGAGGTCCAAGAGAACCTGCTTTCTGCATAGGGTAAGTCATTCATAAGATGGTCCCCAAAAGACAGCAGTAGAAGCTGCAATTTGTTTATATGGAAGTTGAGCAGGTAACTAGACTGATGACCTCCTTCCATCACAGAATGTACTCGGCTGCCATTGTGGTGATCTGAGCTACTGTGTCTTCAAGGCTTCACTTATGCATAGGTCTCTAATCCAATTGTCCTCTCTGCCTGCGTTAGAAAAGGACACGGATACCTGCCACCTCTGGTTCTTCCCTCTGACTCAGTAATAAGCCAAGGCCCCAGAATGTGTTAGCTGGTGCTATGCTTCTGAGGGCATCACCTTTCAGCTAATATGGAAAGTCAGGCACCTGGTGTAATGACTCCATCTGCTGCCACCAGCAAATACAGTTCCTAGAGAAATCCCTCATCTTCAGCTGCAGAGCTGAAAATTGGAATCTGGTTCTTCAGCTTCAAAACCACAGGTCTCTCTCTCTTAAGCATAGTAGCAACCAACATGTTCTGGGGCCTTGGCTTATTACTCACCGGGAGGGAGAAACAACTCTTACTGAACCGCCAGCAGAATAATGCAACTTGATTCTCAGTGCCTGTGTAGAAGGACAAATCCTTGTCACTACACTTCAGAATCTCAGGCCACATTGCACCAAGGACCAGTCTGCAGGTGCTGCAAGAGTTCATAGCAAAACAGGCTGCTTTTACTGGTCCTCTGTGGTTTATAACTTTAAATGCTAATACCACGCCCAATGGGTAATCAGCAGCCTGGGTGGAGCAGGAGAGACCATCTGAAATTACATTGCTCCCTTCTGCAATAGCATTGTTTATGTGGGGTTCTTGCAGGTAGCTCATTCTCTGCTTTGCAGCCCAGCTGCAAGAGAGAAGCAGGGTCTTATATGTTCACCCACAGAGCCAATGTATTACACTGGCCACTTTGTGACCATTGAAGATCCAGTGACATATCTGTAAGAGAATGTACAGTAGAATCCCAGAGTTACAAACACCAGAGTTACGAACTGACCAGCCAACCACACACCTCATTTGGAACCGGAAGTGCACAACGAGGCAATGGCAGAGAGAGGAAAAAAAAGCTAATATGGTACAGTACTGCGTTAGACATAAACTACTAAAAAAAGGGAAAGCAGCATTTTTCTTCTGCATAGTAAAGGTTCAAAGATGGATTAAGTCAATGTTCAGTTGTAAACTTTTGAAAGAACAACCATAACGTTTTTTTCAGTGTTACAAACATTTCAGAGTTCTGAACAACCTCCATTCCCGAGGTGTTCGTAACTCTGAGGTTCTACTGTATGCTAACCCTAGCCTATCAGGTATGTTACCCTACTCTGTATGTTAACCTCATGCCTACCTAAATACATGTTTGTGGCCGTGTCTGTGTGGCTGTTAAACAGCAGCTGTGTTCTACACTAGAGGTGGCTGCGTTTTAGCAGCTAGTGAAGTGATCCCTCTGTATTCCTGCCCTGCCTCACAATGTTGCAATATCTCCCTAGCTCAAGCCCATTGAGTCCTGGATCATGTTCAAGGGACCTGGAGCCACAGAACCCATGTTCCCTACAGGGATTACGGTCGTTAGTGGAACAGAGAAGAGAGGGAATTAGGCTGGAAGCAACTCAGCCACATGGACAGAGCAGTGCATAGAGTCTAATAAAGTTCCACTTGTTCAACTTAGCATCACTGTTTGCAAATGAAACAGATTCTTCCGATGAAAGATGCTATGAAAGGCTGGAGGGTCTTATGGCCAAGGTCGCAGAGTGACACTGGGATCAATTGCCAACTCTAGCGCAGATTTTTTCGTCTCCTTAGAATCATTTAATCTTTTAATCTGCCTCAGTTCCCCATCTCCAAAAGGGGAATGATAATTTGACTGTTGAACTGTAGTCCCTGCTCCAAAGAACTTCGCTCTTTATATGGGTTTGTACGGCCCGTGGGACAATGGGGTCTTGATCTCCGTTGAGACATCTAGGTGCTACAGTAACACAGACAGGAACAGTAACCAAAACAAGCAGCAGACCAAGTGGGCAATTAGAGGTGTTAGCATGTGCACCCCACTTGAACCCCTTCCACTTCCATTCCTCCCCCGCCCCCAATAAGTGAAACCAGTCCACTGTACCAAAGCTGCCAGTTCTGAGCAGTATGGACACCAGGTAAAAATCATAGAATCATAGAATATCAGGGTTGGAAGGGACCTCAGGAGGTCATCTAGTCCAACCCCCTGCTCAAGGCAGGACCAATTCCCAACTAAACCATCCCAGCCAGGGCTTTGTCAAGCCGGGCCTTAAAAACCTCTAAGGAAGGAGATTTCACCACCGCCCTAGGTAACCCATTCCAGTGCTTCACCACTCTCTGAGTGAAAAAGTTTTTCCTAATATCCAACCTAAACCTCCCCCACTGCAACTTGAGACCACTGCTCCTTGTTCTGTTATCAGGTACTGCTGAGAACAGTCTAGATCCATCCTCTTTGGAACCCCCTTTCAGGTAGTTGAAAGCAGCTATCAAATCCCCCCTCATTCTTCTCTTCTGCAGACTAAACAATCCCAGTTCCCTCAGCCTCTCCTCATAAGTCATGTGCTCCAGCCCCCTAATCATTTTTGTTGCCCTCCGCTGGACTCTTTCCACAAGAGACAATCATAGGGTTGATACCACCTGCCTAGACTGCTCCAGGGGCATGAATGATTCTGACAATTATTGACTTCTGGTTCCTTGAGCAATCATCTTTCCAAACTGCTGCCAGTGTGAAAAGGACTACCTCTGATCTGATAGCGAGAGGCGCTAAGAGTGATTTTTGTCTTTGAAACCTAATAGTGGGTTATTGGTAATTACAGAAAAAAAAAAGGCTAGAAATAGAGGGTGGGTTGGTTATTTCCCTCCCCCTCTCTTGTTCCAGTAGGGTGCTTGGGGTTCCTGGCCAGGGAAAAGCAGCTCTCAGGAGACATTACTGCTATTATTATTTCAAAGGAAAAGACGACAGGCCTGTGAGATGCTACTATTATTTCTTATAAAAAATTTAGACTAAGTGACATCCTCTCTCTTTAAACCACTGTGGCAGGCAGCTCTGATTAATGTCCAGGGAAACAGGCCCCATTTTACACAGCAGTGCAGCTCTCCCAAGAGCAGGCGAGGAAGCCTCCCTGCTGTTGGGGGGGTGGAAGAATGCAAAGTGTGAGGGGGAGAGCAGGAAAAGGGGGTGGAAGAGGAGAAAGGGAGAGGAGAGGGAGCTACGGGAGACTTGGGTAGGGACCAGGTGGATGGGGTGGATGGGGCAGGGAGTTAGATGGGCACAGAGGCACACTGCTAGTTTGGAACCTGATCCGAAGCCCACTGAATTCAATGGAAAGAACTGACTTCACCTGGGTTTTGGATCAGGCCCTTGTAACCTAGGGAAGCAAAGGAAGAGCAGGTGAAAGGGGGGCGAAACGCAAAGGAGAGGGCAGGGAAAGGAGGAGGAGGAGAGTAGGGAATTAGGAGGAGGGGGAGGTGTATTGGGTAAGGGAAGCAGGGAGCAGACGATGCCAGCTTGGATGGCCGTTCTCTGCCCTGTTTCCGAAGGCGAGATGCAGTGGTTATTGCTGAGCCACCTGGTATTGTTTTGAACTATCTGAGAAACCAGTGGCATTCAGGGCAAATTAGATTTAATTTACTGTACAAATTGCTGAACTATCAGACCCAGTAAATGTGTTTATTAAAATACAGAAGCATAGGCACGGGTCACATCTTTGTAGCACTGGCTAATCAGACAGAGACTAAACCCACTAATATGGATAAATCGTGTTTGATTTTTCATGCCAGAGAAGTAACCAATAAGGGCTCTTTAGCCATGGCTCTCTTTGGTCCTGAGGTGTCTGAGTCCCTGCGGGGGATACACACCTATTCTGGCTTTATTGATTCATTTCAATATCTCGGTGCAGCTCCAATGGTTTGTTCCTGACCTAAACTCAATTTTGTATCATGATTGCAACGGAGTTAAATTTCTCTCAATTTGTAACACTTGATTTTTCCCATCCAGACAGAAGCAATTAAAGCAGATTTGGGTAGATTGGAAAGAGGGTGGTTTAGTGCTTAGGGATATTATTCCTTTCAGTGGTGAGGAGTGGGAAGGATACCTCTGATGCTTTCAGTTTCTTCCAAAAAAAAAAAAAAGTGGGAGGTGGGGGGGTGTTTGTTCTAATCCCCTCCCCCACAGAATTTGGAATAAAAAAAGGAAAAGTTAGTTTATGGTGAACAGAATGTATATTTAACAGAGTAATAAGAATTGCTTAGCTTCGGTGAGGTGTTTCAACTCTGGGAAATTCTTCACTTGTCAGCCAATACATGTAAATGAATGGAATATATATATATATATTTGTTTTAAGAAGCATCTCTTTAGAGAGATTTTTTAGGAAATAAGAAAAAATGGTTCTTGAATCCAGCCTCTCAGCCTCAGTAACTAAGCAAATTATCTCCTCCAGGACCCTGCTCTACTGAAGTTCGTCTCTTTTGTACCGTACACCTAGTCCAGTAATGCTGTCTGTCCGTTCCGATACTGCCTCCCAACCAAGTAATAGCTGAATGTCTTCCAGGCGAAATCAATAGCAATAGGTGGGCAGGTGATGACAACCTTCTTGTTGACTGCGCTGTTATGTGCCAAAGCACAACCAGTGTCATCCAGTTGGCATTTTAATGTTGCCTTTAAACAGCTATGAAAATGATTACTCTGCAAAAAGTGACTCCTGTCTGACTCACTCAAAGAGAATCATAGGCCCAGCTCGATGATTTGCCAATGGAATGTTGAAGGTATGTTTCAGTCTATCTAGCTTGTGTTATGCAAGCCAATATGAAGAAGCCCAGATTAAAGATGACACTCAAGAATCCCAGTGTTGCACTGTGAGCAATTTTGTAGCCTTTCCTCATTACCTGAAACATGACCTTGCCGCATAAATCAAGCAGGGTATTAAGGATTAGGATATGACAGACACCAGGATCACTCGGGAACCCTCACCATCTCATTAAGAAGCAGCAAGATAACAGTAGTTAACATGATTAAACGACTGACTATAGACTGGCCATCCCTCCCCATTACCCACAACCTATCACCCAGCTTCATATACTGGTGATTCTAATAGCCCCATATTTTGTGGTGGTCATCATAACAATGATACAGCACTGCGAGCAAGGCATTTGTGGAATGGGCATCAAACCAGGACACACACATTCTTTTTGCACAGTTTGGAATTCCTCAGAACGCCACCAGCTTGGCAGCTTTCCACACAGCCAGCGTCGATTGGTGATCATCCATATTGGGGTTGAATTCCCAGTGATCATGTTATCACCCAACCCATGATGGAAAGACAAACTAGCCAGGCTTCCCTCCAGTAATTGTGGCCACCATCTTTGTGATTCCACAGAAGCCTGAAAATGTTGATCATTTCCCCCAGCTCATCTGAATAGACCCAAGAAAAAAAAATATCTGCTGCTCCTATTGAAGAGGATACACCTTATGCTGGAAACCAGAAACAGAAAGGCTAGTGAAGGAGTACTGAATGTCTGGTGACCTGAACATTGCAACATCCCGAATATAGTCACTGAATTTTGCATGCTGGCAAAAATGTATCGAGACCGTTGAAACTCTGGACTTTATTCACTCCAGCCACAAAGCTTGGCTATTGCTGTGCAAACCCAGTGAAACATTCAAACTGAAATCTCAGCTGATGTGATCACAAGAACCTTGTTTATAAACTCAAAAAGGACCAGGGGACAAGTCTACTACATACAAAAGGCACAGAGAGCATCAGCGCTAGCTGCCTCATCCTTCGCATCACTGCCCATCGCTGTTCAGGAGGTAAATACGGCCCTTTCATTCACGAAAGCTGGGACAGCCACAAGACCTAAGGGCATCGTTCCAGAATGTCTTAAAAACCTTGGAGCCAAGGAACTGCAATGGCTGGCAGTACTGTTCTTCAAGGCTGGAAAGCCAACCATATCACTCCTCTTCACATTGTACAGTACCATGGAGATTGTACTGGTAAGGGTCCTGCCACCTGTAAAACCAGTGCGACCAGATGAACAAGTGGGTTTCTGATGCATTCCATCAACCAAGTGTAACCCTTCTGCCAGGTGGAGTTGACAGCAGTGAAGTCCGGGTTCAATGTCTAGTTGTTTCTCTTAACAACCAATATAGAACCGGCTCAAGCCCTCTCTCCCCCAGTGATCTGGGGAAACTAAACACCACCTCTTGGGGCCTCTAAGAGGCAGTACTTCCCTTCTCGCAAGCACTGAGTCTGCATGCTACAAAGTAACATTTTAATGAAAGGGAAATGGGACCCAATATTAATTTAGGAAAATGCTACAACCATAATTCAAAAGTACGTGAACATAGGCAAACACCCACCCCAGAGTGTATTGGTCTGTGTCCTTTGCCTCAATTTCTCAGCTTGTGTAAAAGTCACAGAGCTCTCCTTCTTCATCTCTAACTGTCCCACACAAAACACAATGAAAAGATCCTGAACTTTGACACAGACACGTCAAAGCAAATTCATAGCTTAAGGCACAAAGCACTTGTGATTTAGTGCACCCAAACAGGAACCAAAGCACCTTGCTTCTACTCTTACTTCTGCCACTGGCCTGACCTTGAGCACATAACTTCATCACCCTGCACCTGTTTTCCTCCAACAATTTGCTATTTCTATTCTGATTGTAAGCTCTTTGGGGAAGGGTCTGTCTCTATTCTGGGTTTCTACAACACCTGGCGCAGTGGGCACCTAAACTCATTTGGGATATCTAGCTGCTACCATCAGATGAATATAAAGAATAATAATGAAGCAGGAGGGGAGCACCCCCAACAGCATGGAAACTACTTCTAGCAAAAGTTAGAAAATGCAGGCAAATGACATATGGGAAGAAAGAGAAAAGGTGTAAACAAAAGGAGTTTGAAAATACCTACATGGGGAACAACTAGTTAATAATGGACTCTTCAGTTTAGCAGAGAAAGGCATAACACAATCCAATGTGTGGAAGTTGAAGCTCAACCAACTTAGGCTGGAAATAAACATTTTTTTTTAAACAGTGAGGCTGATTAACCATTGGAACAAGGGGGGTAGTGGATTTCCCTTCACCAGCAATGTTTGAATCAAGCCTGGGTGTTTTTTTCTGAAAGATTTGCTCTAGGAATTATTTTGAGGAAGTTCTATGGCCTGTGTTATTCAGGAGGTCAGACTAGATGATCACACTTGTCCCTTCTGGCCTTGGAATCTATGAATCTTTCATGCTTTAGCAGGGATATTTGGTTTGAAAACGGAGCTATAATGGGACAATTTGTAGGGACGAATAAGGTGCATCCTTTTCTATAAAATGCCAAGATATTTTCAAAGCAATAGTTCTAAGAATGAAAATAGAATAGCGGGGGAGAGGGGGGAAGTAATATTCCCATTCCATTCACCTTGCCAGGTGAAGGCACAATGTTTTGGGCCACTCCTGTAAGGCCTCATGCTCAAAGGAAGGAGGGTCTGGTGGTTAGGGCACAAGCTAGGACCTAGGAGACCTTCATTCAGTTCCCTGCTCCACCACAGACTTTTTGTATGACCTTGGGCAAGTCATTTAACTATCTCTGTGCCTCAGTTCCCCATCTGTAAAATGAAAATATCACTATCCCACTTCACAGGAGTGTTGTGAGGATAAATATGCTCAAGATTGTGAGGTGCTTGGATGAAACAGTGTGAGGGACCATCTAAGTTCCTCAGATAGAAAGAACTCCCATTGATTCTCTCTCAGCGTTAGTACCAGGGGAAATATATAATATGATTTCTTTGTGTGTGTTCTTAGCAAATATCAGGACTCGATCTGCCCTTTCCTGTCCCTATTTGAAGGGATTTATACATTGTACCAATGGAGCAAGAAAACAGATTAAAAACTTTTCAAGCAACATTGAAATTTTCAAGGCAGTGGATTATGGTTGCTCTGGCAAATGCAGTGTGTGGTTGGACCTGATGCTCCAGTAAAGAGCCACATGTGTGTATATGCAGCACAGGCACTTATAACGGGGCTAAATGCATGTAGAAAGTGAGTGCTGATTTTTTTTTCTGATACCTTGACTGTGCTTATCTTTTAAATTTCTCCTCTTAGCATCACTCCCAGGTAATTATGTAACCGATTGGTGAGTGTATGTTAGACCCCCATGTATCCCCAGTCCACAGATAATATGAGTTCCTGCTAGATAGCCTCAGGTCTTTAGCACAAACTGTGGTAGGTCATGAGTTTAGCTGTGGAGGTCCCATGTATGTCATGGCTGCTATCTTGGCCAACACACCAGGGAGCAAAAAGAACCACAAGCATGAGCTGGTACAGCTTGAGCTAAAGAGACAAAATTCTATATTGGCTGCTGTAAGAGACTCCTGTCCTCGGTGGATTGGGCGCAGAGGGAGACACTCTCCAGTGGGTTACAATTACTCGCAACACAAATATGTTATATGGGCCCAATTTGACACTCAGGCATCCACAGCTCTCAATTACTCTGATGGGAGTTGGCGATTATATAAAAGTGTCCTTGTCAAGTCTCATTCTGTATAACTTAGATTGTAGCTGTTCTCCTCTCACTTGATGTTTCAAGAGCCTAAGAAGCTGTTGCATAATATTGAGTATTGCTGAGGGGCAGCAGAGGTGTCATGCGTGCCCTTTCCTACAATGAAAATGAAACAAGAAACCTCTCTCTCCACATGCTGAGAAGAGTGGGTGAATGGTGTATCTGACCTTGTGAGTCATCTTTGCAGCCTTTTATGATCTACCCCTCTGAGCAGCTGATGTGCAGGAGAAAACCATCCTTCCATTCCTATGTACATTCTTTCAGTAGCAGACACAAAGACCTAGGTTCTCCATCCCTGGTGTAAATCCATGGAATTACATCAGGGATTAATTTGGCAAAAAGCATATTCAAAAGACATCAAGAGCCATCAGAAAAATGAGTAAATTTTCCAATGTTAAGTATCTTACGCAGTTCTTAATAGCTCTGCTGTAATAGAACCAGGTAATTACTGAAATTCATAGAATCATAGAATTTCAGGGTTGGAAGGGACCTCAAGAGGTCATCTAATCCAACCCCCTGCTCAAAGCAGGGACCAATCCCCAACTAAATCATCCCAGCCAGGGCTTTGTCAAGCCTGACCCTAAAAACCTCCCTCATGCAAGTCCTTTTCATCTAGAGAAGTCAAGGACAAATTTGTGTTGCCAAATGGAGTTTCCAAAGTGAGCTTCTGAGGAAAGTGAGCTTCCCCTCTATTTGACACTGATGAAGTCACACCTGGAGTACTGCATCCAGTTTTGGGCCCCCCACTACAGATGGGATGTGGACAAATTAGAGAGAGTCCAGCGGAGGGCAACAAACATAATTAGGGGGGTGGGGCACATGATTTACGAGGAGAGGCTGAGGGAACTGGGGTTATTTAGTCTGCAGAAGAGAAGAGTGAGGGGGGATTTGATAGCAGCCTTCAACTACCTGAAGGGGGATTCCAAAGAGGATGGAGCTTGGCTGTTCTCAGTGGAGGCAGATGACCGAATAAGGATCAATGGTCTCAAGTTGCAGTGGGGGAGGTCTAGGTTGGATATTAGGAAACACTATTTCACTAGGAGGGTGGTGAAGCACTGGAATGGGTTACCTAAGGAGGTGGTGGAATTTCCATCCTTTTAAGGCCTGGCTTGACAAAGCCCTGGGCTGGGATGATTTAGTTGGGGTTGGTCCTGCTTGAGCAGGGGGTTGGGTCTCTTCCAACCCTAATCTTCTAGGATTCTATGAAAGTATTGAAAGAAAAACAAAATATGTATGGCTTGACTAATCTGTGGCTGAGGTGGGGGTGGGGTAAGGAAAGTACCTACACATATCTGAATGTTCTCCAAAGAGTGAAAGGTGATATAATGAACTACTGCTCTCAATGAATAGGGAGTAATGCATGCAACTGAGCATAGGAAAACAGATGCTGAACGTCAGGAGAAATGTCAGTGAAGTTTATCACCATAAGGACTATTTGACTGTGAGATGTTTTCCTAAGGGAAGTGGACTATTCCCAATGAACATGATAGATGCCCCTGTAATTTAAAAATTGATTGCACAATGGATTTGAAAATATAGCATATACTATCTCCAACAATATCCAGAATTACAGTAGTAAATACTCTGATTTTGAGAGGCTTAGGAGGAAACTTTTCCTGGGGGAAGGTGATTCATAGATTTTATGGCCACAAAGAACCATTATGATCATCTCCTCTGTCCTCCTGCATACCACAGGCCATAGAAGTTACTCTATAATTGCCTACTGTAGGATTTCTTACTCTAAATGTTGGTGTTGGACACTGTTAGAAACACCGCCACCAAGAAGGTCAAGTACTTGGAAGAGATCAATTCATGGATGAAAAATGGCTGCTTGCAGCTAAAGCTGAGCAAGGAGGAGGTTGTAGTGGTGGTCAGAGGAAAGGACTTTGCAGAATTTACAACCATGGTGGAGTTTCCTTTGGTTGAAGGTTCACACCCACAACTGATCATTTCAGACCATAATTTAGGATTGCTGCTGGATTTTCTTGCTCATGCTAAACTCTCATTCACCGTGTCTGCAACAAACTCATTCTATCATTGCTATTTGGTTATGAGACACTGTCCTACCCCAGCAGATGGTGGACTCGCCTAAATTATATATACTGCAATGAGAAATATGGAAGCATGAGTGCCACCAGCCTTTACAAAACTCTAATACAGAACTCTGCAGTGTGGCTCCTCAGCCATGCTGGCTGCTCCAAGTACATCAGACTTGTCATCCACTCTCTACAGTGGCTTGTCATAGACTAGAGAGACAAGTTCAAGGCCATGGTTAGTCTCTTCAAAGCACACAATTGCCTGCACCCAGAATATCTAAACAAGTCAAAAGTTCTGGGATAAAGACTGTGGTTGACAACTCTGCTCCTCAAGAATAATGGAACTTTCTGCTGTAAGGGGAAATCTTGCCTGAATCTAGGAACCAGAACTTTCTTGGGGGTTGGTTCAAGGTAGCGGAAAGAATTTCCCTAGGAATTCACCACCTTCTGCACCACATGCAAGGTGCACTGCTTTCATTTGCCTTCTCTAGTATAAACACAGAACCATGTGTACACAACAACCCTGCCCCCTAAAACCTTACCAAAACAAAACCAATTACACTGTACACACAGTTCTCCCCTAGGCAGAAGATGAGACAATGAGATACACGCAAGAGATGTTAATGTTGCTTAATGCACTCTGGAAAGTGCTTGGACACTGCAGTGATGAAGGTAGTGTAAGAACTTATATAGAGTAAGATACTGGATTAGATGGACCATGGTCTGACCCAGCATCACAATTCCTCTTTCTGTGTAATCTGAGGCAAGGATATGGACAAAGATGACAAAATAGATCTCTTCCACCTCTTTCTATGATGTTATTTATAGACTTATACTAGTACTATCAAATGAATTTAAAGCACTGTTAGGCATAGGTAATATTTCCACAGCATGACTATGCAGGTGGCATGAAACAACAATATTATAACTAATGTACTAGCAAAGCATACAAGACCCAGCCATGTTGCTTTTATTTTCCAGGTGTCTGAACTCAGCCAGCTTCATAAATCATGAGCATTGGACTCAGGAGGCTTACTTGGTAACTCCATCATGTAATGATGCTTGACAAGGTTAATTGTCTTTTTAAGAGACCCACATTATGGACAGCGAAACAATAGATTCCAAATTCATGCCCTTTCTAAGAAGTGAGTGTGGGTAATACAGAGGTAATTGAGGCCACATGTAGATGTGATGGCTGCCATACCAGGGACTGAACTGAGGAGCTCCAGAGCTAAATGTATGAGCGTCTATAGATTGAGCTGAAGAACCAGGCTGTCTAGCTGACACTTGTTATGCCCATATCATCTGTCGATTAGGCACAGCAGGGGACGCACAACACACATTCTCCAGTGGGTTACATGGACATGGACAATGCTTAGAAGTGGCTTGGGCAAGCTGAGGCTCGGATACCTGCCCTGCACTGGCTGAGTTATGCATTTTTGACCCTGAACTGTGTGGCAGATATTTGCTTGGATATACAGGCTGCACGGTGTGAAACATCGTGGGATGTGCTTTATATCTGGCTGTTGCCAGAGGAAGAAATGTGAGACGAGGAGCCTTGTCAGCTCAAACCGCAGTGCCCATTAATTTCATACATGTAGAACAAAAAAATATACCATTACTGTATGTGCTGCCTTTCCTACTATAGTGGACTGGCCGCTGTGTGTGTATGCACCTCTGCCCTCTACTGGATAGAAATAGAGCTGCTCACCTCTGTGCCATAGACTTTATACTATTACCACTTAATGGAGAACCTCCTTAAGCTCAAATTGCCCGTCATTACAAACAGAAGGCTCCCTGCCCACTGAGGTGCCCAGAGGCCCCAGCATGTAGCACTCTGACAGCCATGGAGTCCTAGGCAGCCACAGATTTGTACCATGCAAACCACCTCAAGGAAGGCATTGCAGAGACAAAATAATCTAAGAGGGCTGGCAGTGTACTGTACAAATGACAGAAAACCAGCACAGATTGGAGACAAGGAGATTGGATGGTGAATAAATTATAGGACTGAGTTCACTCGGGGGGCCACAGATGGGGGAGAGAGGAATTAGGCAGCATACAAAAGAGGCTATGTTTCCAGATGATAGCTGAAAGGGAAGTCCAATGCGGAAGGCATTGTATGGCTGGGTAGCTTCTGATAGCAGGAGACTGGCCTCGGTGACCCAGGAAGTCCCTTCCAGCCCTATGTCTTATGTTCCAAAATTGGCAGGAGTGATGAGACTCCCCCAAAAGAAAGGGGCAATGGAGATGAGTGGAAGAAGTGACAAAGGGAAGCGAGACCAGCATGGGACAGGCTGGGACAAGTCAACGGGATATTTTTTTTTTGACTGCGAGGTCAATTCCAAGCTAGACCCTGAAATGCATGGGGAGTTGGGTATGCATGAGAAGCTGAGAAGAAGCACTACTTGAGACCAGGGGAGAGAAGTGGTTTTCATCCGTCAAAGGGGAAGGTGGCTGAGAGCTTGAATGACCCTTCCAGAAGCGCTAGAGCTGAGGAAGCAGTGTGCACAGGCGTGGCTGCAGCGGTGGCTTGACAGAGACTTGCTGACACAGGAGGCGAATTCTGGTGCTGGGATGGTGCCCCACTTACAGAAAGTAGAAATGAGATGGAGGCCAGAGACAAGAAGGGAGGCAAGGGAAAAGGTTTCACTTGAGGATTCTCCTCTGGGTAAAGCGAAGCACTTAGGTCTTTGCGGGGTTTATTAGGAGAGCCCGCTACTTAGATTGTAAACTCTTGAGGGCAGAGACTGTCTTCTTCTTCTGTATTTGTACAGCGCCGGGCACAATGGGGTCCTGCGACGTGACTGGGGCTTCTAGGCTCTAAGGTAATACAACTAGTTATTCATAACTAAAATGGGCAGAGAGAGTGAAGCCCTGAGGGAGGCCCATTGAGTTGCTGAAAGATACAGGACTAGAAACTTTTTTTAATGGCTAAGCTAGTACCATTTCCCAGATGTCATGCATCAGCAAGCTGAGCGCTTAAACCCATGAAAGATCCCAGGGCATCTGTCCTAAGGGATAGACTATGTATGCTGCTTCACCCCAGAAAGAGCACTGGGAGGCCCTGTGGCTGAAACACCCACCTGAGTCACAGTTCTGCCCTGATGTCTTCTTGGAGGGTGGGGTTGATTTGCTGGCCTCTTCCAGCAGCACATTATTCCACCGCTGCACTGACTCAGCTGTGATGGCTGGTGTGTGTGTGTGTGTGTGGGGGGGGGAAATAAAGCACTGCACAGTTCACATCTCTCCCCCACTAACATGCTTTGTGGGGAAGTACATAAGCAAGCAGCAAGTAGGGGTTGGTCCTGGGGCCGGTTTTGTTCAACATCTTCATTAATGATCTGGATGATGGGATGGATGACACTAAGCTGGGGGGAGAGGTAGATATGCTGGAGGGTAGGGACAGGGTCCAGAGTGACCTAGACAAATTGGAGGATCGGGCCAAAAGAAATCTCATGAGGTTCAACAAGGACAAGTGCACTTTAGACAGAAGAATCCCATTCACTGCTACAGGCTGGGGACCGACTGGCTAAGCAGCAGTTCTAGAGAAAAGGACCTGGGGATTACAGTGGATGAGAGGCTGGATATGAGACAACAGTGTGCCCTTGTTCCCAAGAAGGCCAACGGCATATTGGGCTGTATTAGTAGGAGCATTGCCAGCAGATCGAGGGAAGTGATTATTCCCCTCTATTCGGCACTGGTGAGGCCACACCTGGAGTATTGCGTCCAGTTTTGGTCCCCCACTACAGAAAGGATGTGGACTAATTGGAGAGAGTCCAGCGGAGGGCAACAAAAATGATCATGGCACATGACTTATGAGGAGAGGCTGAGGGAACTGGGCTTGTTTACTCTGCAGAAGAGAAGAGTGAGGGGGGATTTGATAGCAGCCTTCAACTACCTGAAGTGGGGCTCCAAAGAGGATGGAGCTTGGATGTTGTCAGTGGTGGTAGATGACAGAACAAAAAGCAGTGGTCTCAAGTTGCAGTGGGGGAGGTCTAGGTTGGATATTAGCAAACACTATTTCACTAGGAGGGTGGTGAAGCACTGGAATGGGTTACCTAGGGAGGTGGTGGAATCTCCTTCCTTAGAGGTTTTTAAGGCCTCGCTTGACAAAGCCCTGGCTGGGATGATTTAGTTGGGGATTGGTCCTGCTTTGAGCAGGCGGTTGGACTAGATGACCTCCTGAGGTCTCTTCCAACCCTGATCTTCTATGATTCTATGATTCTAGGAGCATGGGTTAACTCCTACATGAATCCCACATCCCAAATCCGGATATCCCCTGCAGGCGCATAATCCAAATCACAATCTGTCACAAAGAGCAGCAATGTTCCACCAGTGCCCTAGATACTGTCCTGCAGAGTTAAATGCATTTAATTGCAGTCAAACTAAAATATTCATCCTGTGTCTCTGACATCTCCTTGTGGATGCCCAGCTGTCATCTCAAGCCAACCACGGCTAAAGCAGAGCTCCTAATCTTCCTCCCCACTTCCTCCTTTCTCAGTCACTGTGGGCAACATCTCCATCCTCCCTGTCACTCACACCCATGACTTGGGCATAATCTTTGATCTCTCTCTAGTTCCTCATATCCAGACTGTCTAAATCATGCTGATTTTTTCTGCATAACATCGCTAAAATATGGCCTTTCTAATCCATCTCCACAGCTGAAACTCTCATCCAAATTCTGACCATCTTATGTCTTTGATTGCAACTTCTCTCAGGCTTTGACTAATGCAGTCTTGCCCCACTCATATCCATTCAGGATGCTACTGCAAAGATCATATTCCTAGCTTGTCGCATTGACCACCTCACCCCTCTCTTTGAATCTCTGCACCGGCTCCCCCCTCCTCTGTTGCATCAAGCGTAAGCTTCTTGTCCTCAGTTTCAAGAGCCTTCATGGTCTATTCCCACACTATCATTTGCTATGGACAGTCTGTTTGCCTCCGATTGAATCCTGACGCCAGCCTCCCATCACCCACTGGTTCAGTTTCAAACAAACACCTTTATGCTTTCCCCCGTGCTGTCTCCCGTGTGTAGGAGTATAACGAGGCGACGACTCACCGGCACAGCGTCTCCTGCTGGTTGTCCAGGGAATTAGCTCTGTCCACTCAGGAGCGCCCTCTGCAGGCCAGTGTCTCACTTGCCGCTGGCCCCGGTGTCCCTTCTGGACCTCAGTGCCCCTTCTCTCGGGGTTCTGCCACCTGCAGTACTCCACAGTCTCGCTGGGTCTCCCCTCCCCGGGGAACCCCCAATCTCCTATCCCCACCTCGCCTCAGTCTTTGGCTACTGCCAGTCACCATCTAGCCCCCGCTCACTGGGGCGGACAGCAGTATAATTGCCACTCATCATCGGCAAGGAGGGTTTGGACCTGCAGCCTCTGCCTACCCTTGGGCTGCCCCGTTGCAATCCTGGTACCCTTCTTGGCCTTTACCAAGGCCTGCAGCCTGGGTGTTTTCCAGGCCGGAGCTCCACAGCTCCTCTGGCCTTTCCCCACCCTGCTCCACTTTAGGTACCCTGCTCAGCACCCATCCCTCTCTAGAGAGAGACTCTCTGAGCTCCAGCCTAGCAGCCGCTTTAGAGGGGCAGCTGCGGCCTGATTGGGGCATGGCCCAGCTGTGTCTGCTTCCCCAATCAGCCCAGGCTTCCTGGTTCCCCGCCATAGCCCTCTCTCAGGGCTGTTTTAAGCCCTTTAGGGCAGGAGCGGGTGATCACCCTGCTACAAGGAGGTACTCCCCGTAAACACCCTTAGTGCTACCTCATTGTCCACCTTCAAATCCCTCCTCAAAACTCTCCTTTGCTGTGATGTCTATAAAAAACTTGACCACGGTTAGGCTGCTGTTGTGCTGAGACCACTGCCTGTCATGTTGACCAATATTCTTTCCTTGTTTATTTGTGCTCCCTAATTTGTATATATCCTTCTGTTATCTCTTGTCTTATACTCAGGGACTGTCTTTTTGTTCTGCGTTTGTATTGCACCTAGCACAATAGAGTCCTGGCCCACGACTAGGGCCTGTTGATGCTAAGCTACTACTACCCTTCAACCTAGGTAAAATCCTCCTGCGTGCTCAACTGGAAAAGCTATTCATCATTCCTCCTCCTAATCATTAGAGCAAAATGTTCTTGGCACAAAATGGCTGCCATATTCCACCTCACAGCTCCATACACTACACTAGCAGGTCAGCATAGCACTGCATTTCGAAGCATAATCTAAAGCACAATGCAGTTGCTGCAAAGACGCTCACTGACTTCAATATGGCTTGGATCGTGACATTAGAGAGTCTATATTGGCATGTGGCGTCCTTGAGGAAAGACAATATATAGATGTCAGATTTTTATGACATCACCCTATGTAAAAACAAACAGACAAATCCAGATATTCTGAACGGTCACTTCCAGGTTAACAGTTATAGATATTTGTAAAAATAAAAATTCATTACTGATGTTACGAATAACGCTAGACAAAATTGAAAATGTAATTATTTAAAAAGCCACACCCGTCGCTATTTCTGTTGTTCATGTGAACACATTCCAGTTTTGATAATAAAAATAGATTAGTCAGTATCCCTTTTATTTCTAATCAATTTCACTTCCAGGCTCTTATGCAATAGCACAATTTTGTGACACTGGGATTGCAGACACTGTAGTGGAATGTGTTCATTTGTTTCTTAAAACACTGTTTCCAGTTATATTTGAGTTAGGTTTTTTGTTTGTTTTGGTCAGAGGGTTTGCTAATTTCATGGAAACATGTTGCATGAAATCTTGGCTCAGTGAAGTTAATAGTGATATTGCCCTTGAATTCAACAGGGCCAGCAGGTCACTCTTTGTTTTTCAGTCCTATGTTTGGGGCCAGATTTCACCTGACATGACCTTTTAATTGGTCCAGTAATAGCAAACCAAACAGGCCAGCACCTGCATGAGTTTGCAAGGTCTTGAAGAAAGCACTAGCAGTTTTTCCACCCCCATCTTGCGCATTGGTGCCAGAAACAGGGACAGTTGTAGCCTTTTGGCTCCAGCATTTTGTGTACGCACAACTCTCAATGACTTTGACAGGAGTTGCATTCACAATAGTAAGAAAGGCCCAGATCCACAAACGTATTTAGCCATCTAAAATCCTAGTTTTAGTCTCCAGTGTGATTCACAAAACTCCCGTGCGACTGCCGCCTACGTTTTCAGGGTAAAAATTCCCTAGATGCCTAAATTTCTGAACATGCACACTCCTGCCTTACTCTAGGCATCTGGATGTCTATCTCCCACCTACGCCTCCGAGTGAGCCACGAACCTGGGAAAGACAGGCTGGCAAATGTCTTTCTTGCCTGTGGAGCCTGATTGGGTGGGCATGTTCAGAGTCATAAAGTTACAGTGTGAAGGGGCCACTAGATCATCTAGTCTGACCTCCTGTCTATCACAGGTGACCAACACCACCTGCACACAAAGGCTAACGCCTAAAATTAGACTAAAGTATTACAGCCCCCAGGAGACCAAACTATTAGGTGCCACAAGCACAGAATAAGAGAGACCAAGATGCACCAATGCCTGAGGCCTCTGCAATGACAGAGAAATGATGCAGTGAGATATACCCGGATAATCCTGGCAGGTGACCCGCAGCCCCACTCTGCAGAGGAAAGTGAAAACCCCCCCAATATCACTGACAATCTGACCTAAGGGAAAATTCCTTCCTGACCCCACTTATGGTGATCAGTTAGACTCTGAGCATGTGGGCAAGAACCAGCCAGCCAAGCCAGCCAAGCAGAATGCTCCATGCCACGTCAGAGGTCTGCTCCTCCCCATTCAATGTCCCATTGCCAGCCATGGCCATCCATGCTGCTTCAGAGGAAGGAGAGTAAAGAAAAATACCTCTCAGAATACACTGAGGTGTGTGTGTGGAGGGGCGGGGGGGGGTGGATCCTTTCCCTGTCAGCTCAGGCCCCATTCAAAATCTGACCAGAGGAAGAGGTGCCCACCTTATAACTCCGTGGTTACAGAACTCACCAGAGATATGGGAGATCCAGGTTCTATTCATCCTCTGCCTGAGAGAGAGAGAGACAGAGAGGATGTTAACCGGGGCCTCCTACCTCTCTGTAGAACTTTCCAACCACTGGGCTATGGGATATTCTAACCCAAGGCACTCTCTCGCGTTCCCACTATAATAAATATTGATAGATTCATGAGGCCTAAGACAGAGTGAGAATGACTGCAGCTTGGTGGGCAGGATTTAGGCACCTAAATCTGTGCGAGGGGTGAGGCTTAGGGGTGAGGGGTGAGACTCTTGTCAGACTCTCCCATTACCTTTCTTAGTTCTCAGTTCTCAACTCAGCTCAGCCTACAGGCCTTTGTGGATCACTCTCTAAGGCACCTCTCTCTCCCCATTCATTGTATAGGGAGACTCGGTACCTAACCTGGCACTGTGGATCTCAGCATTGTTCCACTGATTCCCTAGGCACTTAAGTCCCTTTGTGGCTCTGGACCAAGAAGTTCAGTCCTCTATCATGCAAGATGCGGAGGAGTCTAGTAATGAGACCCTGCAGGGAGGGACAGATGAGGGCGGAGCCAAAGTTTGTCCCCTTCCACAGTATCCTGGGGAGTTAAGCAGTTACAAAAAGCAGCACACACTAAACCTTGTTAAAGGTGTGGCAGATGCTGTCCTGTTTGCTTCCCAGCCTGCTGTGGATCCAACTTAGGGTGACCAGATGTCCTGATTTTATAGGGACAGTACCGATATTTGGGGCTTTTTCTGATATAGGCTCCTATTACCTCCCACCTCCTGTCCCGATTTTTCACACTTGCTGTCTGGTCACCCTAATCCAACTCATCAGTGCTCACACTGGGCTGGTACTTATAACTATAATCTAGCCCATAATGGTTCAGATCTTGGAAACTTTTAATAGAAGGCTCATACTTTAAAAGTTATAACTGACAATAATCCACTGGGAGGATTAGAAATCTGCCTGGAGAATGTAAAATACTCTACCAATCATATCTGTGTTATTTAATGGAGAGCTATGATAATTTAGTTGGCAGGAATGCCATGCAATAGTCCATAGTAAATTCACCTGAGAATGGGAGACCAAAGGCAGGATATATACCACTGCAGGGGCTCTGAGGGTCCTAAATTTATGTTTTCTTGTAACACTAAAGAGGTTTCTCAACTCATTTCCATTCTAAAGCCTAAATTTTCAAGACGAAATAAACCATCCCTCGTAAATTTACTGTGTCAAACAAGGAAGCGAGTGTATGTGCATGAAATATAGATTTAATAAATATTCCACAAATATGAGGAAACTGTTGATATATGTCTAGCCCTACCAGTATCCCATCACAGACCCTTTGACAGGGCTGACTGGTAATGTGACATTCCATTTTGTTGGGACTGTTGAGCGCATCCTCTCTCACAATATTTCAGAGCTCCTACTCCCTGATGATACCAGGATGTGCCCAGATCCATAAATATGAAAACTAGCAGGGTAAAAAGGGCCTAGTCAAACTTCTTTCTGCGCCTCACTGGGTGGAGTTGAGTTAAGTTCCAGGTTGGGTAAATGTTAAGACTTTTTTTTCTGTTATCCAAACTGGTTTGGTCACCCCTAGACTAATGCTTTGCTGTGAGTAAGATTGCAAGTCAATACTTCAACTTGTGTAGCTTAATGTGAGTAAAGGTATCGCAATCTGGCATTCTGCTTCTTAGACTTCCACAGATCCACCAATTCCCACTCCATTTATCTACTTATCTCTCCCCCCCATCGCTAAGGGGAGGATCTGATAGAAGTCTAAAAATTCATGAATGGTGTGGAGAAAGTGAACAGGAAAGTGTTCTTTACCCCTTTCACGGTAGAGACAAAAAGGCATACTTTAAAAATTGGAAGTCAAATCCTACTAAAGAAAATGGAAAGGAGCATAAACTCTGGCAGGTTACGTGTAAAAGTATAATTGGGCAGGCCAAACCAGAATTTGAAGAACTAGCAAAAGACACAAAAACTAACAGGAAACATTTTTTAAGCACATCAGAAGCAGAAGCCTTCCAAACACAGTGGGACCACTGGTCTATCAAGCTGCAAAAGGAGCACTCATGGAAGACAAGTCTGCTGTGGAAAATCTAAATGAATTTTTTTCGTTGATCATCACTGCGGAGGCTGTGAGGGAGAATCCCACACCTGAGCCATTCTTTTTAGGTAACAAATCTGAGGAACTGTCCCAGCTTGAGGTTTTGGAATAAATTGATAAATTTAACTGTAGTAACCAACCAGAACCAGATGGCATTCACCCAAGAGTCCTGAAGAAACTCAAATATGAAACTGCAGAACTACTAAGTGTGATACGTAACCTATCCCTTAAACCAGCCTCCGTACCAGATGACTGATGGTGGCAGGCACATTTTAAAAAGGCTCCAGAGGAGATCCTGGCAAGTACAGGCCAATAAGCCTAACTTCAGTACAAGGCAAATAGATTGAAAATATAGTAAAGAAAAAAATGATCAGACACACAATATGTGGGAGAAGAGTCAACATGGCTTTTGTAAAGGGAAACCTGCCTCAACCTGGGGCAGTTTCATCCTTCCAAATATTCTAGTGATTGTTGGCAAATGATGGAAGGGACGTTTAAAAATTGACTGTGTTCTGATTAATGACATGGTGGATTCTTGATCCGGCTTGACCCTGCCCTTGACTCAGTGGAGATATATCTGTGGAAAGGTTATCATCAAAATGAGATACCAAATGAGCTCACCAGGACTGAATAAAACAGTGTGTCATCTCAAAAGACCAATGATGATTTAGCATCAGAACACTACTGAGTATCCCTGTTCATTACACTTTCAGTATGAACGGATTCTGTATAGCAAAGGTCGTTTCTTATTAAGTAGCCCATGTGAAGACCAGTAAAGCAAATCTATCTTCTATAAATAAACGGTGCACATTAAAATAAAATATTGTAACTTTATTTGTGCATTATGTGCTTTTTCCCCCTGGAATGTAGACATTTAAGGTTCTGCAATTCGTAACCTACCTGCAGTGTAATTGATACTTTGTTCTATGTTAAGAATATTAAACAACTTGTCTCCAGTTCACTGTTGATTTTTTATTTGAGCATTTTTTTTAAATAATTGATGAAGGGTTTTATTTTATTTTTTTTCCCTCCAAGACTGCAGAATGACTGTGAAATACTACATTTGGCGTAGATTCAAAGGCAGAAGGTATTTTTAAGACACCTAAGATGGATAGATAACTCTGGGTGCCTCCTGTACCAGGAAGATTGAAGGTTAAATAAGAAAGAAATAAGGAGGGTTAAATAAATAAATAAAACAATGATTGGGGTCTGGAGCCACCGATCCATGAGAAAAGATTGTAAAAAGGGAAAAAATATGTTGCTTAAACAATGGCTAAAAAGGTAGATGTGATAACAGTGTGCACATATTTTACCTTTTGTGAACACCTATTGAAGTCAATGGGACTACTTTTGGAGTAAGATGACACCCAACACAAATTCAGGTACGAGAAGTTGGTTTGTGATAGGGTGTACAAACCCTGCACCAGACAGGAAAGGGTTAAGGAGTTGGGTTATGGGCTTGAGTAGCTCTGCCCCTGCCACACCTCAGGACTGGAGGAAGAATTAAAAAGGGGAGCTGCGCAGCTGCTCTGGAAAAAAAGGACAGACCTTTAGTTCCCTCAGCAGATGGGCTGAGGCCTGGTGATGATCTAAAGGTCAGGACAGTGATTTAGGATGTCAGAGACCTGGATTCAGTCCCCTGCTCCACCACAGACTTCTTGTGTGACCTTAGACAAGTCATGTAGCCTCTATCTGCTTCAGTTCCCCATCTGTAAAATGGGGATAGTAATGCGTCGTGGCTCTCAGGGGTGTTGTGAGGATAAATATATTAAAGGTTGTGAAATTCTTTGAGATCTACTCATGAAAATTGCTATATAAGAAATAGGTATTATTTTAGGCTTCTCTGGCCTACCTGAACACCTTTAGAGAACAGTGGGCTGGTCTATACACAATTACTTAAAGAAAATTTCCGGTGGTTGAGGTACTGAACTGAATTATGGCTTGCCTGAGACCCGTGAAAAAAAGAGAGGCTGACAACATGTTTAGGACTGCTTTTTCTTGACTTCTTTATTTTTGTTTCCTCAGAAAACTGGAAGGGGTAAGCTGCGGAGATACTCAGCCACGGAACGGAGTGTCCGTCCTTTGCCAGTGATCACCCAGTCAACCAGTGAAAAGGATGAGTTACTCCTTAAGCACCTGTATGTAATGTATAGAAAGAAAAATATATATATAGGGGACTTCAATTGGGAAGAGAGATGCTAGCGGTCTCATGCAGCCAGTAGTAAAATGTCAATAGAGTTTCTAAAAATTATAAATGGTAATTTTCTAACACAAAGGGTATCACAGACAACATGAGGTAACTCTATTTTGAACTTCCTTATGATGGATAAAGATGAACTAATCACTGGACTAGAAGTTGGTATTTGCATAGGGACCAGTGATCATGACCTGATTACATTCAGTACAGGCAAACATGACAATCCCAATCAGTAATAAATATGTATGTACTTGCTGCTTCCAAAGGGATAGTTTCCCTAAGCTAAAGAAATTTATCATAGAATATCAGGGTTTGAAGGGACTTCAGGAGGTTGTCTAGTCTAATCTGCTGCTCAGAGCAGGACCAATCCTCAGACAGATTTTTTTGCCCCAGATCCCTAAGCAGCCCCCTCAAGGGCTGACCTCACAACCCTGGGTTTAGCAGGCCAGTGCTCAAACCACTGAGCTATCCCTCCTGCCGTGAGTAAAATGGGGAGAAAAAAATTTAGATGGAGAAATGTGAATGAAACGTGATCATTCTTTAAGAAGAGTTTATTAAATGCTGAAAAATCGATTATTCCACGGTCAAGAAGAAGACAACTTTAGCTAAAAGCCCATCATCATTCAGTAATGAGAGGAAGGCAACAATTAGAAATAAAAGGCAATATATAACAAATGGACAAAGGGGAAATATATAGTGAACTATATACATTAGAAGCTATGAAGAGCAGAAAATTGATAAGGGGAGCTAAAGGCATCAGGCAAAACTCCATGACTGGCAGGGCTAAGAACAATAAATATGATTTTTTAAAGTATATTAGGAACAGAACAAATCTCAGTAATGGTATAGGCCCATTAATAATGAATGGAGATGGTGAAATTGCTACTAATGATGCAGGAAAAAGTGGGAGTGTTCCATAAATATTTCTGTTCTGTGTTTGGAAAGCAGCAGAATGATGTACTCATATCATATGAGGATGATGGAGAACTTTCCAGTCCATTAACAACTGTGGAGGATGTTAGAGATAACAATTTTTAAATCAGAAGGTCTGGATAACTTGAACCCAAGAGTCCTGAAAGAGTTGGCTGAGGAGATATCTAACTCACTGGTGTTAATTTTTAATAAATCATTGCATTTCAGAGAAATTCCATTAAGCAGTTTTTAAAAAGGATGATGAAAAATTGGAGAGGGTTACAGAAAAGACCCACAAAAATGATCAAGGGCTGGAGAAAACATTTTATAGTGAGAGATTTATAGAGCTCAATCTACTCAGATTATCAAAGAAAATTGAGAGGTGACTTGATTACAGTTTACAAATACCTTTGTCGGGGTAAGGGGATGAAATACTGATTACAAAAACACTTCTAGTCTAATGGAAAAAAGAATAACAAGAACAATGGTTGGAAGCTGAAGCCGGATAAATCCAATTAGAAATTAGGCACAGGGGTTTTTTTTAATATTGAGAGTGACTAACCACTGGAATAAACTCCCAAGGGAAGATTCTCCATCTCTGATGTCATCAAATCAAGACTGGATGCCTTTCTGGAAGATACCTGTTAGTCAAACACAAGCTATTGGGCTCCATACAGGGGTAACTGGGTGAAATGTAATTGTCTGTGATAAACAGGAGATCAGACTAGGGGTTACAGTGGACGAGAAGCTGGATATGAGTCGACTGTGTGCCCTTGTTGCCAAGAAGGCCAATGGCATTTTGGGCTATATAAGTAGGGGCATTGCTAGTAGATCGAGGGACATGATCATTCCCCTCTATTTGACATTGGTGAGGCCTCATTTGGAATACTGTGTCCAGTTTTGGGCCCCACCCTACAAGAAGGATGTGGAAAAATTGGAAAGAGTCCAGCGGAGGGCAACAAAAATGATTAGGGGGCTGGAGCACATGACATATGAGGAGAGGCTGAGGGAACTGGGATTGTTTAGTCTGCAGAAGAGAAGAATGAGGAGGGATTTGATAGCTGCTTTCAACTACCTGAAAGGGGGTTCCAAAGAGGATGGATCTAGACTGTTCTCAGTGGTACCAGATGACAGAACAAGGAGTAATGGTCTCAAGTTGCAGTGGGGGAGGTTTAGGTTGGATATTAGGAAAAAAAATTTCACTAGGAGGGTGGTGAAGCTCTGGAATGGGTTACCTAGGGAGGTGGTGGAATCTCCTTCCTTAGAGGTTTTTAAGGTCAGGCTTGACAAAGCCCTGGCTGGGATGATTTAGTTGGGATTGGTCCTGCTTTGAGCAGGGGGTGGGACTAGATGACCTCCTGAGGTTCCTTCCAACCCTGAGATTCTATGGTTCTATGATTCTATGATCCCCCTATGAAAGTCAGCTTGTATTTAATTCTTTCAAGCGAGATTTCTATTTTAACAGGTTCCACTTACTTGAGGCAAAGGATTTCAAGTGTAAGACAGCAGAATGGTAATTTATTTAAGAACAGACACTTTTTAAGGGTTGGAGTTAATATAACCTTAGTCATGCAGTCTCTCTCCTTATTCCAAACACAAAGTACCCGGTCCAATTTTCTGTCTCTTTTTCGGTAGAGAGGGGAGAAGGTAGAGCACTTCTTAGGCCACGTCTATACTTACCCGCCGGGTCGACGCGGCGAGTTCGACTTCTCGGAGTTCGAACTATCGCGTCTGATCTAGACGCGATAGTTCGAACTCCGGAAGCGCCGCGGTCGACTCCGGTACTCCACCGCGGCAGGAGGAGTTGCCGGAGTCGACCTTGGAGCCGCGGAGTTCGCTTCCGCGGCGTCTGGACGGTAAGTCATTCGAACTAGGGTAGTTCGAATTCAGGTACGTTATTCACGTAGCTGAATTCGCGTACCCTAGTTCGAACCAGGGGCTGTGTGTAGACCAGGGCTTAGTCTGAAAAGGTAGCATCCCACTGCTGTTTGTATTAAGCTGTTCCAATTGGGTCTAAGTCTTTAACAGCCAAGGGGCCTTACCATCCAGTGACTCTTTGATGGCCAATATAAAAAGAGTTGGTGGAAACTTTCCAGCTGGTTTTTAAGAGACAGGTGGCACCATCAAATCAAAACACCACCAAGATTCACCAGCCTTGTTCCAAACCCGTTGAATAGAGTTTAAATTCATTATAGGTGAAGGTTTCCCCTTTTTATTTACCTTAATCTACCATCATCCTGAGAGAGGACCTTTAGATCAGTTACAGTGAGGGAATGTGAAGTATACTGACCAGGACTGGCTCTTACTGTACAGCATATTGGCAGAACGGATGGGTGCTTGGGTAGAAGACAATTGAGTTTGTTTGGCTAGGAAGGATAAGTATTTTGCATTTTGAGAGAAGCAACAAAAAAATGCTGATTCTTCTTCTTCCATTAAAAAAACTAAAACAAAGAAAAACCTCCTGCAGTATAAATCCTCTTTGAAGAGAATAACAGGGAATGATAGATTCCATTAATTTGCTTGCAGATGTGTTAAAGTTACTTGCCTTCATTGCGTACCTGATACAATTAAAAAAAAAGAACATGCTTTGATATAGGAATTCCATTGTAAAATACTCTGTTCTGCTGAAGATTTGGTCCGAGCACACTGCAAGATTACAGAAGTAATGTGATATATCGTGAGGTGCTTATTGTAATGCAACATGACACTGTGATATACAGGAAAACAAATGATTTGATTTCCCTCTGATTGGAGGATGTCCGTTTTCCTTTTTGCAATGTGATCTAAATTTATTGTGATGGACTGACATGGAGATAATAACAAAACATTTGCCTTGTTCACTAACTAGAGGAAAATACAATTGAGTATATGGCCAGGTTATTTTATTTTTGGATAATCAGCTCTGTACTCTTTTTTATCCTAAAACAATTCTAAGGGGTAAAATTAACGATTGACTTTAATAGTCCTTAGAGCTGGGATGGTGGATGGCTCTGGTAATAGAACTATTTTGGATGTTTGGTTTGGGTTCTTTTCCAAAGCTTACCAGGCTTGTCATTTCTATGTCTCCCATTCCAGTCTAGCCAGATCAGTAGTGAGAAAAAGATCATGACTCTCTGCCAATTGTCCAGTGGTGTGAATGAAACAAGCTGATGGATGTCCATGTAGATCTCATGCTCAGGTGTCCACAGAACATAAACCTCCCCAGCCACTGGAACTGGCAACATTCTGTAATGCTTCAAATGACTGACAGAGGCTGAAATATCTTCTCTCCTTTTGCAACAACACCCACATGCCCGAGAAATGGTAGGCACAGGACACTCACGCAAGCACATTCCAGAAGGCTGCTACCAGAACATCCTGATACTAAGTATGCTACAAACACACTCCCCAAGGATAACAGGAACAAGCTGACCTCTCTTAAAGATAAGGTCAGGATGACAGGGTGATGAATAGAGATGTTTTGATCAAACTAACATGTATAAGGTAAAGGATGATAGCTAACCAGGTCAGAGGGGCAATATGTAACTTGTTTGTATCCATGTATAAAGAGGAGTCCCAGAGGGGTAGGGTGACCAGATAGCAAGTGTGAAAAATTGGGACAAGGGGTGGGTGGTAATAGGTGCCTATATAAGACAAAGCCCCAAATATTGGGACTGTCCCTTTACAATTGGGACACCTGGTCACCCTACAGAGGGGGTGTCTTTGTCTGGCCTAAGGGGGAATGCAAAGTCCTGCCATTCACCGAGTTGGTCCATTGTCACGGGCATACATATGTTAGTGTACCTGTAACCATTGGACTGGGGCATTAGTACCATGCTTCATTGACAACGAACCTGGCTGGGCGCCTTCACTACAAACCAAGACTTGTGGTCTTATTGGGCAGTTTGATAGACGTCTCCTGTGTCAGTTATCTGTGCAGAGCAGAGACAGCACACAGCAAGAACACACACACAGCCAACAACTAGCTGCAAGAGGGTCCCTCTTGCTCAAGGTTGCTACATGTTGGTGGGGAAAGGGGTGTGCGGGGGTGTGAGAAGATGGACACTGCAGAGCTACTGCCTGTTCTGAAATGGTTTCATATGTAAATAAAGGTGTTCAGTCTCAAGGGCGACCTATCAGCTGGCATGTTTTAACACTAAATCCACTTAAATACTATTAAATGACCTTGGTCTCTTTATTGGTGGTTTGGCACAAGTAGCCAGAGTCCCAGAGTGAAGACATGAGCTCAGTAAACAACAGAATAACATGAATGTATCACTGTAAGAGGGTAAAGAGGCACTCCACTTCTGCTGCTCTGGTACAAACTGTATCCCTCTCTCCCTGAGACAGGAAACACAATTCTACTTCCTCTCAGAGTTTCTTCCTGAGATGGGTCATTTCTGTCTGGGAGGAGCCACGCCCATTAGGGGGTTGGTCTGTGAATATGCCACATACACACATATCTAGCCAACAGATTATATATATTATGATGACATAAGTATAAGTATAGGTATAAGTATGGGTAAGGAATGGTGTCCCTAGCCTCTGTTTGTCAGAGGATGGAGATGGATGGCAGGAGAGAGATCACTTGATCATTACCTGTTAGGTCCACTCCCTCTGGGGCACCTGGCATTGGCCACTGTCAGTAGACAGGATACTGGGCTAGATGGACCTTTGGTCTGACCTGGTACAGCCGTTCTTATGTTCTTATAAATATTTTCAAAAACAATATGTCACAATCTGGACCCAATCAAAAGTTGCATAGTGGCAAATTGAAAATGAAATTATTATTTTCTTATTGGAAATTTTTCATGAAAAATAAAGCACCAAAAACATTTTGATAAAATTCTTCACTTGCATGAACAGTTTTGTCAATTTAAAAAAAAATATTTTGGTGCTTTACTTTTGATGAAAAAATTTCATTTAAAAATATGTTTATTTTCAGTTTGCTACTCTGTCCGTGTTATACTGATTCTTTGATTGGGTGCGTGTGCACAATAATATATGATACACTTTCTCAAGCTATGTCACATGCTTTTATTTTTCTTTTCTTTATTTTTGTGGTTTGAAAAGTTTTTGGTTTTAGAACCCATGAAAAATTTCACAAAATACCAAATAGTCCCAACACTTCAGAATAGACACATTTTTATATTTTCAAAATGTTCATGAAAAAAGGAAAATGTTTGACCAGCTCTAGTGGAAAACATTGACCTCTAGTGGATGGAACCAGAGTTGTTCAACTCTGTCTCATAGGCTATATACTGCTAAAAGCTAAAGGACAGTCCCATTCAGCTGAAGCACCTTTATTTTTTTGTAGAGCAGGAAGATCTGAGTTCTACTACCACTGCTCTGATGCGGCTCTACGCTGTTATGCCAGATATAAAAGTGAAAAAATTCACCTGGGAAATGAAGCACAGGGAAGCTATGTAGGGCACCATCCTCTTAAAAGTGAACTTTATTGTGTCCAACAAATGAAATACTGAACAGCAGGCATATTATTTTTAAAAGGGATATAAAACAATAGTGCAGCACTGCCTGATTATATTACAGTATCTATCTTCTCATGTATCAGCAAAAAGTAGCACTGAAGTATACCTAATTATCATATTTACAGTGGTACAGGTAGTAAAACAGTTATGTTTTGCATTGCTCAGGATGTTCAGGGTTGAAATAGATAAACTATGTGGGAGATTAGTAATAGGTAATTATTCTCTACTTACATATTCAGCTTCATATTTCTAAATTAAGGTAAGTGGGAAAAGCTTATAAAATATTCACGGCTCTTTTATCTTCCCCCCTCCCTCTTATTAGAAACTGTGCATGAATTTGCATAGAATAAACTGAGCTCATAAATCAAAGCAGAAACTGCAAGAACACTCTTTGTAAGTTATAATTTAAGGTTAACTATAGCACATTTTGCTTACTGTATTATTAATGACTTGAGTTCACTCATGACAAGATTACATATTAAAAAATGTTGGTAGACAAAACTCCAGTTCATAATCAATTTGCTTCCCACCCTTACCAAGACCTCTTCTTGTGGTCGGTCTACTGAGGAGAATGGCAAGAGACTGTCTTGGCAAGGAATGTGCTACCAGCACCCTGCTGTGTTATATAGCTCTGGAGTACGGCTGTGTGAAATGGAACAGCCCTGTACAACTTTCTGTACAGGCTTGGAAACTGGCTGTTCTATTCTGTGGCTGAGTAAGGACAGCATTGCCCCAGGATTTTGTTCCTACCTTGGTCTGCTGTGTGATCTTCAGCAAGGCACTGCGCTTCAGTTTCCGCATCAGGAAAATGGGGATAGTGATTAGAGATGGTGGAGAATTCTCCATTGAAACATTTTTTCAATGGCAAATGTGCCAATTTACGGCCATTATTCACTTGTCCATTGGGAAAATCAAAATGAAACATTTAGATTCAGGTTGGGTTGATTCAAAGTGAAATATTGTCCAACCAACTTGAAAACTTTTGCTTCAGGTCAGTTTGACACTGACCATTATCAGACTGATCTTCCATGGTGCCTTGTTAGAGCTGTGTTTCCAGTGCCTCATGTCCCTATTCTCTTCTGTGGGCCACAATCCTGGCCAGACTGTATCTTCCATGATGTCCCATGCTATCCGCTCTGGCTGAACTGCATCATGAGAGTCACATAATGGCCATACATGGTGGGAGATGTCATCCAGCCAAGGAGCTGGAAATTCTGAGTTTCGATCATCTCTAATAACAATACTTATTTTCTTTGTTGAGCGCATTGAGACCTATGGATGATAGCAGCTATGTAAGAGCTAAGTATTATTGTTTTGTTCAGGTTCTTCTATCTGGCAACAGTTATTAAAACAGCTTGGAAGCCAGGGAATGTTTCTTTACTCCACTATCCCACTGTTTCTTTCTCCCTAAACAGTAATCTGCAGTCCTGAGAAAGTCTCAGGCCAATTTCTGTAACTATCTAAGGTCTTGCCTATACTTGGAGTGATTCAGAAATTAGACATTTCTCCTAGAACTTACCATTTTGATGCGTGAGCCATTTTTCACTGAGAAAAAAAAAGATTTGAATGAAAACTTTCACCTGGCTCTAGTAAGGAGTGCAGAATCAGGGGTCCACAAAATAAGCTATCAAACAAGATTGCTCTTTGAGGAAGTTGCATAGAATCACCTAGAGGATCAATCCCACATTTCTTGCACACTCAAACTTTAACCGTAATGCACAAAATGTGCAGCATTTAGGCCCAATGTTGTTGAAGTAAAAATAGTTTTAAATCTTAGCATGTTATCAAGTTTTTGGTATTCATTTCAACTGTTTAACACCTGAGCCAGTATTCTTTACTCATACAAGTAGCCCTTAGTCACATGAGCATTCCTCTTGACTTTAAATGGCACTGCTAAATTGAGATCAAGGCTGTTTAGATAAAGGTTTCATGGAACAGCCCTCTTCTTTGTATTGGTGTCAAGTTCACCTGCTCATATTTCCTTGTGTCTTTTTTTTGTGACGGGGGGGAGAATACATTTCTGATCTGAAATTAAGTAAAAATGTATTAATGTCTCAAGTCCAGTGGTTTCCCTGGCTCCTTCCACCAGGTTACCACTGAGTGACGGCTGCAGCCAGTTAGTGATTGGCAGCTTTTTCCTATGACAAACATGGATTTAGATTTGACATCTTGCCAGTGTTATCTGAGCTTCCTAAAGATAACAGAATCCAGCCACTGATTCAGCATGCTGCAGTTCTACGTATATAGTTACAAGCAAATGCTGTAACCACAATAACCCTGAGGCTGTTCTTTGGATTGGAGAGGAGGAAACATGGCTCTGTCCTCTATACCCCTTTCCTCCATGCCCAGCCATCTGAGCAAACCTCAGCCACAGCTGGGGATCGAGCTCCTAATCTGCATTTGTAATGTTTGTTAAGGGCACCTCGAGCACAAAACAGATGCCCTGTTATTTTTGTTTTTTTAAATAGTACAAATGAAAATACAGCAATCCATATAGAGCTGGAAACTGAAGGCCTCATTTTCAACTGCTTTGCATGTTGCGTGGTCACTTACATCTGTGCAAAGTGGCCATAGTGCAGTGCCAAGTCATGTGCAAATGGTGACATGAGGTGCAAAGAAGTGGAATCAGGTCTAGAATCTGGGAGTGCTGTTCCCCAATCCCTTGCTCTAACTATCAAACCATATTTCTCAGTAGCTCATCGTGCATTTTCTCTAAGGCCTTGGAAACAGTTATTGAAGCTGATGGGAGCGTCAGGTGCTCAGCACCTTTCAGAATTTGTTCCTAGAACATTTAGTAAAGTAATGACAGATAACATGGGACCCAAGCATGCAAAATGCTAAGCACCTGCTAGGAGGTGCTAAGTACCATCAGTTCTGATTGTTAGCAAAGGGATTTGTGGTCACCCAACACCATGCTGGATCAATTCCCTGGGTCCATAGAAGGTAGAAGATGGTCCTCAGATTATTACACTGTTTTCTAGAGACTGGGGACTGAATGAACACTAGGCTTCTTTCTATGGGAGGAAATTGATATTGCTTGAAGCCTTGGATGAAGTGGAAGCCAGTGAACGTCTCTCTCTCTCTCTGTCTTTCTCTTTTTCTCCCTGAGACATAGTTGCTCCAGGAAAAAAGGAAGATTGCATTTTGTCGACTTCATTGTTTATAAGAAGCTGTCGGGATTAATCAGTGGTTAAGCCCAGCAGAATGAAAACGGTTTGCTCTTTCCATTTTAAATGTGAAAGAACCAAATAATCTATGCAGGGGCTCCCCTCACAAACATTCCATTTGTTGCCATGCCTTCTGTCTCCAGGAGAGCATGTGACACCCTCTTCCACAGTAACTCCAGCAACACAACTGTGTGTCTCTCAAAGCCCAGGGCAGGTGAGAAACTCCCGTTCTATGCCTGCAAAAAAGATCAAACAAAACTGTGTGGCTTGAAAAACGAATGGTGGAAAATTGAAAGTTTTAATTTCAATGAAAAATATCAGAAACGAAAGAAACATTTTTGTTCAGTTTCATTTTGAACTGCAATTTTCATTTTATGTTGTTTTTTGAAAAGCAAAATGCAACCAACGTGAACAGTCTAATTTTCTTCCAAATTATTTTTTGTCAAAATATTGAAAACATAGTTAAAATCGAATAGTTTTTTGTGAAACATGTTGTGGTTTTGATGGGAAAAGTCCAATCAAAAAAATTTGGTTGGGTGTACTCAAAACTTAGATCTCTAGGGGCTGTCTTGCAGGTCACCAGATAGAAAGTGGACTTCTGATGTGGTTGTCTCAAATGACCAACTATGTCCTATCAAATAAATAAATACATAAATAATAATAAATAACCTAAAATCACAAATTTAAGAAACAGAAGCTTCATTTAAACTGATGTGGCATGCATCATCTGTAACTGCCGGTAGGGTAGAATCTGCACAGCTGAATTAGATCTTCATGACATTCAGAAGTGTGGATTTCACAGAGCATTCTTCTCTTCACCCTCTCCAGTTTATTATTATGAGAGCTAACTGAAAATCAGAATGTTTGGAATGAATGACTATATTGCAGGGAGCTTACAATTAAAGGTATTTGTTGGAATGAAGTTGATGTGGAAATCAATGGATTATTGCAAGACAGACATCAACCGGGACTCATGGGGGACACTTTGAAGAACTAGATTGTATAGTGTGGCTTAGATTGTATGTATTGCAACCTAGAAAGAAAGCAGGAGAACCGAAAAGGAAAACTGGTTCTTGCAAAGCAACTTGAAACAGCATACAGGAAATGAATAAGGGTTTCTCAGGTAGTAATAATGATAATTAATATGAAAAAGCTGTTCACGAGGATTTCAAGGGCTAAAATGCAACAAACAGAAAAAAGCTTGTAAGTTTTCCAGAGGCATAAAGGAAAAACACCCACACCCAAACAAAGGCATCCCTGGGAGGAAAATGAGACGGATAAGTAACTGGTACATAAAATAAATGCCAGCCAGTCAACTCCTCTCCATAAACACAAGGGGGGAATTGGTAACACAGGGAAGAAGGATTAGCAATGCCTTCCAGGGCTTTTCTGAAGCCTTCTATTGATCACAAACCTTTGTTGTCTAGGAAAATTGTAAAAGAATATCTAGATAAATTGGAATTGACAAAGCTGGGCAACTCAGACAGGGAAATCTCTTGAGTCTCCTGTAACCACAGAAGAGATATTGAAAGTGATACAATCAATGCTGGCCAGGAAAGCTCTGGGGGAAGATGACTTTACTCATCAAGATTCTATAGTTGGTCCCATGTGATTGGCGTCAGTTTGTTTTGGACGATGTGCTCAGTGAAGCATCTGCTGTAGATGGTCTATCCCTTCCATATTTGATGCTGTTCTTTCATTGTTTCAAAGGGAAGGAATGTAATCATCATAAAAAGTTATATTATTGCAGAGTTCTTTTTCTTCCTGAGATATCCAAGAGCATGTGGCAAGCTATAGGTTGAATCACACCTTTTATTGTGCAGATGTAGAAGAGGGTAAAGAAGGCTCAGCAAGCTCATCTATGACTCCTGCACAGACATAGGGCAGGATAGCCACTTTGTGCTTGCAAATGCTGTATGTTTAAAGAGTCCAGATGCTCTTAGAAGCAGTTGTTAAGAAGGTAAACAAGTCTCACATGTTGAAGATGAGCAGTATATTATACACTTGGTCTAGGTGGCATAATGAGTCTATGCCTATGTTGAGCAGAGAGCCTTCTGCTCTAGAAATCTAAGCTAATGCTGAATCTCCAGTAGCTGTGCTAGTATTAATATTCCTTTTCCCTGTGGGTTGCAGTCCCTAGTGGGCAATGTAGTCACTTGCCATTGAGCACGTCTCCATTGCAATAAAAGGAAGCTATGGAGGGGTACTTCTGAGGATAGTCGGCAGAGAGGAGCTGTGGAGTGGGACAGAAAAGAGTGACAGCACAGAAACTGGTAGGGGTAGCTCAGTGGTTTGAGCATTAGCCTATTAAACCCAGGGTTCTGAGTTCAATCCTTGAGAGGGCAATTTTGGGGTCTGGGGCAAAAAAAAACTGTTAAGGACAGTACTTGGCCCTGCTAGTGGAGACAGGGGACTGAACTCAATGACTTTTCAAGGTCCCTTCCAGCTCTATGAGACAGGTATTTCCATATATATTTATACAAAGATGAGCAATCTTTATTTCCTGCTATATACTTCTTCCATAAGCTTTCCTCCCAGTGGTCTGTCTAAACAGTTGCTCTAAGCCACTACAGAGAGAGTAGCAACCTGAATGGAACTTGGAGGGAGGAGCACAGGTTGCAGGAAATATTTGGAGGATGCACCAGGAAGTCAGTCTTTGTGCTCATGGCTAGAATGCTGGCTGCTTATGTCCTTCAGTAGGTGGTACATAGAACAGATATGAGAGGAGCACTCCACTGGGCAAACCGTGTCCCCTTCTACTGGCTAAACGTCACACTGAGCTTTCTGCATCTGCTACTGGCTTTAAGCTAATGAATGGGCATGTTCCTGTTAGCACAAGCAATATAGCCTCATGCTGTTAGAGCCACAGGTCTCAGGTTCCATTTGATTTCATTAATAATCATGATATGTGCACAACTTCACCCCGTAGGATGCCTCTCAGTACCACATTAATACTGTGGGGATACAAATAGGATTGTACCTTGTAGGGAAGACAACCTCCAACTTAAGAAATGGCTCATGTTATCAACCTTTGGGAAGCTCTGGTCCATCTGAAATGGTTTGGTGTTCACAGTCCGGTTCCTTTTGGCCGGGCATCAACATAATAAAAAATCTACAATTGCAACTTCCCCCCTTGTAGGCAATCACAACAGAGAGAAGCCAAAGTTTGACTGGGCTGTCTGGACAGAGTTACCCTCCCTCTTACTAAAGAATCTCCCTCTAGACAAGATGTATGCTATGGAATATTGCACTACCACTTTCCATTCCATTCTGTAGTTAAATGTCCCCATGGCACCTTTTGTCAGCTCAAATTCCATTATAAATTAAAGAAGGGAAGGGAGGCTCCCCAAATTGTTCATATAATTTCTGCGGCCTGAAGTCCAAGAGAGTAGGGAGTATCACTTAGTAGGGAGCCCAAGAGAGTATTGAAATCTGTTGGTGATAATGAGAAGGGCAGCCCAGAGCTGATTGAGAACTCCAGATGGTCAGACGCTCAAGAGGGGAAGGAACTCTCTGCTGTGACCTATTGGTGAGCAATAGGAATGACTGAATGTGCCAGGCCTCATTTGCATTTCAGGTATGTGACAGTTTGGGGAATTCTGGTCAAAATGCAGTGAAGTTTTCCATTTGGAAGGCAAGAAATACTGTTTTCTCTGTTAGGAAACTACAGGAGAAGAGAACTACACCAAATTTTCCTGGGGTGAGAGGTCACCCTGACCAAAGCCTTGGTCTTTGATCACTCTGTTCTGGAGCTGTGACTATGGTGGAGAAAGAGAGAGGGAAGGAAAAGGAAAAAAGAGCAGGGTAGGAGGAAGAGTTGGGCTCCTGTCTGCTCATGGCAGCACATCCTAGGTGGTAAAGACTTGCTCATGATGCCTTATGCCAGTGATTCCTCTGTAAGCAGGGGCCTAAGCTAGTTTTGTGACCCAAAGTCAGGCTGAAGCAGTTTTTGCTGATGTCACAGAGGACAGCAGCATAGCTGAAGAACTCTGGCGAGGGCCCCTTTCTGCAGCGATCAATAAATCTGAAATTGCGACAGCTGGGATATATGCTAAATCCCCCAGGGCGGACCAGGCAGACTTCCCTTAGGGACTGGAGGAAACCTGCCTGGACTCTGGACTCCACTAATGCAGGACAACAAACGCGGCGGGGGGAGGGATGCAGAGGAGCAGGAGGATAAGGGAAGTGACTATTGCAGGAGCACATCACCTTACCAGGTGCCCACACCAGTTCTGAGTTCAAGACTATTGCCAAGAGTCTTCCATTCTATACAGTTATTGGTGATTTATTATTTCTGGACTTCCCCCCAATAACATTTCCTTTGTTTTGTACATGGGCTCAGGTTCAGATACTCAGAGGCTCAAGCAGGTTTCAGAAGGAACCCCTATATCAGGGTTTCTCAAACAGGGGTCACCACTTGTGTAGGGAAAGCCCCTGGCGGGCCGGGCTGGTGTGTTTATCTGCCCCATCCGCAGGTCCGGCTGCTCGTGGCTCCCACTGGCCGCAGATCGCTGCTCCGGGCCAATGGGGGCTGCAGGAAGTGGCGGCCAGTAAGTCCCTCAGCCTGCGCCACTTCCAGCAGCTCCCGTTGGCCCGGAGCAGCGAACTGCGACCAGTGGGAGCCGCGATCGGACAGACCTGCGGACGGGGCAGGTAAACACACCAGCCCGGCCCCCCAGCGGCTTTCCCTACACAAGCGGCGACCCCTGTTTGAGAAACTCTGCCCTATATATTTGATCCTGCACGGTTCTCAGCCCCTATCCAGCAGTCTGATCCGCAGCAGCACAAGAATTCAAATGCAGGATCAGGGCCCTGGACTTGCATTATTCCAGCAAAACATCCAGATCTTCATATATCTTTATCCAGGAATGTATAAAATCATAGCTTTATTGAAAGAACTGCAATACCTGGAGTGGGCCCCAAAGAATAAAAAAATGCTGCATCAAATGATACAGACTCAGCATGTGGATACAAGGTCCATAATATTTAAGGTTTTACATATTTAATTTCCTGGCAAACCTCCGCACACCACACTGCAGTGATTTAAGCACTTGTTTGCCTTATCCGGGGCCATTTGCCTACGCTGCTTTTAGCACCAATGATGATATACTAAAACCCTTTGTTAGCGGGGGTACAGAATAAGAACTTATCTCCTTATAGCAGCAGTTTTGCTATGTTTGTGTCAGCACCACAGTACACAAGGACTGGTGTGTCTTTGCTGATTTAAATTCTCCTGAATACAAGCCTTCCAGAGCTGTAAATAGAGAAAGGTTAAGGCCACATCTTCTAGCTCAGATGAAGTTGCTTCATCGTTTATTATTTTTCAGGTACAATCAAATTATTGATGTTCTCAGCATCGCAGGGCCTACTGTGCTGTGCAAGCCACACGAGTGAGTTAGTGAGAGACAAGGAGAAGAAAAAATAATAAGGTAGTGAAGAAAAGGACTCTTAACACTTGCATGCAAAATCAAATAGGAACTAAATCCCAGAATGGTGCTGCAGGACTACTATATTTTTTAATTTTTTTCCCCTTCATGCCTGATTTGAAAAATCCTTTGCCTGGGGAGTTAAAAAAAAATAAAGTTAAACATCCTCAGGAATGCCAAGATGTCAAAGTGCAGCTTTTTCCCTTAAGCGTATAAAATATTAAGAAGGCTCAGCAAAAGCCAATAGGGAGGCTGCTTAGATAAGGAGATGAAAAATTAATTTTAATGCATGGAGGACTAAGTAATTCACTTATTTCACAACCTCAATCAATTTTAATATTTTAGTATTTAATGTGAAAGTAGCGTGTCTCCAATAATATCTTAAAAGTTGCTCATATCTCTTTTTACTAATGTACTAAGTTGTTCTCTCTCTTTCTGTCTCTTTTCTTTTCTCTCTCCACCTCCTCACTGCTAATTAAGCATTATGGGGGAATTCATGGATTCTTCCTATTTTCTAATGTCTTGGTATTCCCTTGCCAGCCCTCACATGTTTGAATCTAAGAGGCTTTCTAAATAAGGTTGGGATTTAAATCTTTGGAAACACAAATGTAAATGGATAAGAACATCACAGATGTTGATGGAATAACTCCCAATTTACACGTACGCAATGGAGATCAGAATCTGACCCTCGGAGAGGGGAAGAAGAAGTAGCTTTGAAACCAATTTACAAACAACATATTCTCTGCTGATTTCCAGGGGGATACCTAAAGGTCAGAGAATCTTTCTTTATTTCCTCTATTGGGTGTCTGGGGAAAATATCCTTATTTTAGCCATTAGATGCTCAGCTATCAATGTAAGAGGTTAAGCTGTCTGCCTTGCACCTCCATTTAGGCATTTATCTACAAAATCATGAACCTGACTCATTTTATAACCATGCCAATGACTAGTGAGCCATTTCCGCTGCATTTTCCCCCATAATTTGATTTGAAAGCAGCTGAGGTTTAACTCGATCGGGTGAGAACTGTCAAACCGGGGTAACTCACAGGCAAAGCAATGCTCTCCCTATTCATAACTCATCTTTCAGCCAGAATTGTGCAATATATGACCAGGACATGCCACATATCTGAGTGTTTAGAACATTGCCCTGTGTTTTCTATGGAGAAGTATACAAACTGTATTGTGCATGCCTGCCTCTTCAATACATCCCATACCCCATCTTATTGGGTATTGATTTCCTAATTATCATAGCAGCATAGAAGTCAAAGAGAGAAAAGATTGATTAAGTCCCTTCTGTAATGTTTTGGCACTGTGTAATTTTTTTCCTCCTGGTGTGAGTTTATTCCATACACAACAGCTCTGCAATTAAGAATGATTTTCAGTCAGAGACATTTAGAAAGGGTTCAGATTTCTCCGGTAATATGTACAACTTCTTTAAAAAGAACAGCAGTGTGGCTGACTGAGCATATCCCGAAGGGCCAACCTCCTACACATGCAGGTGACTAGAATGAGCCGGACCATCTGCAATTGTGCCATCTGGTGGCTCTTAGTAACATTACACGCTCTAGTCCGCCATCATTCCTCCCCGCTACACACACACACACACACACACACACACACACAAACAGAGCAGGAATGTTCCCTACAGTATATTTACCAGTGTTTTGTAGGGGCCAGTTTCCAAAGCAGTGGGGCTCCTATAAATAGGAGAGGGAACTCTCTAGAGGACTGAGGGGCTCAAGGAATGCCAAGGGGAAAACTACTCCAGAAAAGAGCAGGAGTAGGGGCAATCACCTTGCAGGGAGAGGGGGAAAGGTGCTGAATCTGGAGAGAGCTGAATGCCAAGTGGTGTCTGCTTGCATATGAAATGGTGGACTTGCCTGAGAGATGCTCGGGTTTACTCTTCCCATCTCTTGATAGGTGATGGATACCATTTGACCCAGTGGTAGTGCACTGGACTGGAACTTAGGCAATGTGGTTTTTATTCCCAGCTTCGCTGGTGGGTGACCTTGCACAAGTCATTTCCCCTCTCTGTGCCTCAGTTTCACTATCTATAAAACAGGGTAATGATCTTTCCTTTATAAGTGCTTTGAGATCTACTGATTTAAAGCACTATGTAAGACTATGGATGGTTCCGTTCCCAGTGGGTTCAGTTACCACGGTGGCAGTCCCCCTAGAATCATCAAATAAGGCCCCAATTTAGTCATCAATCCTGGTCCAGCAAAACACATAAGCATGTTCTTCAGTCTCTGTCAACAGCTTTTCCTGCAGACTCTCTTTGAGTCCTGGCTTTCTTCTAACTGGTCCGGTAAAAGATATTGCCTCACCCACTCTGGCTCCATGATGGTAGTTCTGGCAGCTGTGTCGGGGTGTGGTCAGCTTGATTGCCTGTGAGCAGGGAAGACTCCACTCCCTTTTGCCTATGCTCAGTCTGGGGTATGTAAACCTCATTATATATCCTCCTGCTCAACACAGAGGGCCAGGCTTGGCTGGCGAAGGCTACTTTTCTTGACGGAAAATCGCCATTGTGATGCAAACTTCCTTGCCCAGTGTTGTATCCAGAAGGTGTATGGTTATAACAGCATGTGCCATCTTGTAATCCTATCCTCAGGTTTAACTCTTTCATTACGTTCAGCCTGTGCAAGGGGGCTACATCTACACTACATCTACCTAACTCTATCTCCAATTCATCGGTTAGCAATATGAATTTCTTCTCAAAGTTTGGACTGTATAACACTGGATATGTGCAGAGTATGCCCTTGAGCTCTTGAAAGGCCCTTTCTCATGTGAGCATCCATAACACTCATCTTGGAGCAATGTCCCTAGTTAGGTAAGTTAGTAAGGTTGCTATAGTGGGGAAATGTGCTATGAACTGGCGATAGTAGCCCGCTAAGCCTAGGAAGGCCAACACATGCCTTTTGGTGGTGGGGTCTGATACACTAGGGTAAGTCCACTCCTCATCCACAAAGGAGCGGATTTACTCTGCACTGACTATGTCTCCCAGGTAATGGGCTTCTTCTTTTCCTATCACACATTTAGCGCGGTTTCCTGTTAATCTAGCTTCCCCCAGCGATTGGAGAACGGCAGCTACTTTATTCAGATGGGAATCCCAATCCTTGCTATAGATGACTACATTGTCCAAATATGCCACTGCATATTGATTATGATTTTGGAGTAATCACAGTGAGCCCTATTGGGACCAGCACAATAGGACTCATACAGTCTCTTTCGGATTCCTCTATTACCCCGAGTTCCAACATGGTCCTGAATTTGTTGGGGATTGGTCAGAGCCCTATCCTTGTTACTTTACTGGGTTCCATGTTAATGTGATGCTGTTTATATGCATGTCTTCCCAGGGTGAGCCGAAAATACCTTTGGAAAAAGCGGCCACCATTGGAGTGCCTGGTCTGCTTCTGACTTACGTTCTTTCTTGTGGGCACTGAGCTTTCTTTTGGGGTCCCAGTTCTGGTTCCTTAGGATTTGGCATGACGAAGAGATTTTCCATGGCTTTCCAGGACTTCAGCAAATTTACATGGTAATGGTTGTCTGATTAAATAGTCCAGGTTCCCTACTTTTTTTATCATAAGATCCATGCCCTCAGCCATTAACTTCCCTGATAAAAAAGAGTAGGGCTGTAAGTAATTGGTCCCGATGTTGAGGGTCCTGGGTAATGAGTTTCTTGAGCGTCTCATTGGATCTTTCCACTAGGCTATTAGTCTATGGATGATACATGAAGGTGTGTAATGTTTTGACTTTCAATAGCTCTCAGACCTCTCTCATCAGGCAGGGTGTGAAATTTGTTCCCTGGTTTGTCAGGATCAGGATGGGATTCCTTACCTGCACAAAACCCTACCTGCAGAAAGACCTGCACAAAGACCTTCAGCAGCTTAGGAGCCACTAATTGACATTTGGAGCATGATACACAGAAATTCTCAGCTTTTTTTAAAGACTGTAAACTGGCCCAATACTAAAAGTATTGGGCCAGGATCTAAACTGTCTCTTCTCCTTCCCAAGATGTTCTTCACATGGGGTTGTACATGCTAGATGTAGGAGCTTGCAACAATGTACCCAGGATAGCAGTAGTTGTGTCTATATCACCTGCATCTGCTTTTCTTGTTCTTCATAATACAACAAGTCCAAAACAGGGGTAACGCTATGCCCGTAGAGAATCCACCTCTTGTTTTCTATCACTGTTGCTTGTCGGAAGGCCCAGCTCAAAACTTTGGGGTTTTGGTTTTTTTTATTTTCCACGTGGCAATCTGAGAAGCCTGTGAGAGTCTCTGAGTCCAGTTGCAGAAGAGGCATTTTGTTTGGGCCCATGGAAGACCCTTCTCTGGCATCTTCTGTGTTATCTGTATTGACCATGGACTCTGTGATCTCCATTATGCCTATGGAGAGAATTGCCTTTCTCACCAATCTCCGCTCTTTCCTTTCCATCCACCTTTCTGTCAAGGTCTTTTTCCTTGTAGGTCAGGTGATAAATCGGTTGGGGTCCTTAAAAAAGGAACAGAATCCCTCACATTTTTTCTGGAATGTCTTTCTCAGGCTCCTACACTAAAGGCAGCTTCTGGAAGAGTTCAGGGAAATATCTCCAGTCTTGCCCTAATATCGTGTTGGAAAGGTGATTTGGAGACATGCATACTTTCATCCAGTCTTGGTTCCCATCAACCGTCAATTTTATAGTCATGCTGGATTACTGCAAAATATCTCCACGGATGCATTTAATAGGGATTTCCCCTTTCATAAGCTTCCTTGCCATTTCCACTATCAACTCCCAGAAAAATGTCTGGTCTCACCCCAAGTCTATGAGGTCCTCATCTTTTGACCATTCACCAAACCTGGAATCACGAGTTTTCCCTGGCCTTTTTTCAAGCTCTTTTCTCTCTGCCCAAAGTTTCATGCATGCGGGGGCTGTCATTAAACCTATGTCCCTGTTGTTTATGGGAGTAACAGGCTATCAAGCCTTTCCCTTGTCTTCCGATTGCTGGGTCAGCCTATTTCCAAGCTTCAGTGGGCCCTTGTTCCTGTGAGGTGTGAGGCGAGGGGCTGGTGGGGCACATAAAGTTGTGGGCCTGCTGTCTCAGGGAAATCTTGCCCATGGACCCTAATTGGGATGCCAGTCATCTATCCTGCCTGCTGACCAATCAGCTGCCTGCATTCTCTTAGGGTTTATTCAATATGTACCACCACCACCCTTGGATATTTGGTCCATTTCCTTCACCAGTGTATAATGAGCAATTATTTTTGCAGCAGAGGTCCCTGGATGTCTTGAGAGGCCTCCATAAGGCAGGTGGCATCCGGCAGAGTTACCAATCAGTGTCTGCAAACCCAGTCCTGGCCTGAGGATGGAAGAATCTGCACAAACTTCTCCATAACTGTATTCTTTTATCTGGAATCCCATTTGAAACTCTGGCTTTAACCAACACAAGCAGAAGTCCATAAACCTTTTGGCGATCACCCAAGGGTGTGCTCTGGGGGCGGGGAGGTAAGCTCTTGTGATGAAAGAACTGACAGTAAATTTCTTCATCCAGATCTAGCTGGTCCAATATGACTATGTTCACATGCTATAGTCCTTGGCTGCTGTGTCGTCAAGTCCCTGGTATGCTGCCTGGGCTTCCTCAATGAGGAGTGGAGAAAGCTGGATTGCCCACTGAGGTGGGAGCCATTGAGAGACCATGGCCACTTTTTCAAAAATTACCACAAATGACTCTGGGTCACCATCTGTTATTGCCCATTGGGGCAGAAACCTGAGGAGTTGCAGCCATCACCAGTTCTGCCATCCATTGGAATAAGCGTTGCTGGTGTGATGCCATCTATTTGAACAGTTGTTGCTGTCTCTTGCTGTTGTGCTTGCAAGCCAGCCAGCCATTCTGTAAGTGCTGATTCAACTCCCTAGCTTTCTTCTTTTTTTAAAGCCTCCCTTTTCCTCAGGGACAGTAAAAGTCAACCCCACTTCTGGTACTACATTGTTGGCTACAGTCTCTTGGTGTAGCCACTTTAGGGGTCCCAGCTTTCTTCTAACTGCTCCCTTTTAATTCACCTACAGTTAGACCATTCCATAAACTCTCAATCTAAATTGAGTCAATCTCTAGGGCTTCTGCCTTCTTTTGTCTCCTTCACAGTTTCTTAGAGGTAGCCTGGCATAGGACTGTTGCCTCTCTGAAATCCCAGGGCTTTCTGCCTCCCATTCCCTTTCTGTTCTCCTTCCTTTATAGCTGGGTTTTCATTATTGGTCAGAGCGGTGGGTGAATGTCTCCATGAATGGCGCTTTTGGCAGGGAAGACCATGTCTATTTTTATCTAGGGTCAAACTGTGCTCATAGGAGAACATTATAGTGCACATCAGAGTACATAATCCCAACTACACATACAAAAAGATGGGGTCAAAATTAGCTATTACTACTCAAGAAAGAGATCTTGGAATGATTATGGATAGTTCTCTGAAAACATCCGCTCAATGAACAGCAGCAGTCAAAAAAGCTCACTATGTTAAGGCCCATTAGGAAAGGGACAGTAAATAAGACAGAATATATCATAATGTCACTATATAAATCCATGGTTTGGCCACACCTTGAATACTGTGTGCTCATAGGCTACTTGTAGACTTTCTTTTTTTTCTCCTTTCCTTCTCTCTTTGTTCTTGTCAGTGTCCTCATTTACTGTGACCTTGTCTACACTAGAACTTACTTCGGTATAACTTATGTCTCTCAGGGGTGTTAATAATCCAAACCCCTGAGTGATGCAAGTTATACTGACCTAAGAGCCAGTGTAGACAGTGCTAGTAGACAGCGCTGTGTCAGCGAGAGAGCTTCGCCTTCTGACAACCTCTCGTGGGAGAAGGAGTAATTAACCCAACAGGACAGCTCTCTCTCATTGGCTTACAGCGTCTTCACCAGAAGTGCTACCGCGTGCATGTTCTCTCACACACTTCTACCCCAAATAATACTCAGCCCAAAAGGTCTTGAGTGGGTTCACACACACCTTTGGTCTGAGGTGGAGCTCATGCTTACAGGTATGTTATTTGAAGGGTGAGGTCACACTTGCCAATTTCAGCGAGGGGTTAACCCAACCCATAACAATGCTTTGCTTAAGCGGGGCCTAAATCAGTAAAATAATAAACAAAATGTGATAGATTTCTTTTCTCAGTAGCCTTCGTAGCAGATATCTTGCATATAAACTATTGTAACTAAAAATGTTGCCCAATCCTAACTCACATCACGTATTAAATTATTGAAGAATACTAGTTGGAATATATATTCATGAGAATATGAATTCTAGAAGTGTTCTGACAGCCGTTTTGAAAAGCTCTTTTTCTATTTGTGCAATGAATTATAACAATTAGTATTTATATTACAACAGTGCCTAGATGACCAGTTGTGCTAGGCACTCTACAAATACATATTAAGGTACAGTCCCTTCCAGAAACAGCTTACAATCTAAATAGACAATGGAGGGAAGGGAAACACAGGCATTGAAAGGTGAAATAATTTTCTCAAGGTTTCATAGTAGGTTAGCGGTAGATGCAAGAATAAAATCTACCTCTCTGACTCTCCTGCCATGGCCCTGTCTTTAAGACCACACTGTCTCTGATATTTGTGCACAATCTGTGACAAGAAACAAGGTTCAAAACACATAGGGTGAACTCCTGGCTTCGTTGGAGCCAATGGCAAAACTTCCTTTGACTACAGTGAGATCAGGAATTGACCCTTCAGCACAGCTGGTCAAAAAATTCCCAATGGAAAGTTTTTCTTTACCCATCAGAAATGGCTGATTCATTGAGATCTCAACCTTTGGCGTAAATGTGCTGATTTGCGGGGGGGGGGGGGGGGGGGGTTTTGAAGAGAAAATTGAAACCAAGCATCTCAGTAAGTTTCAAATTAAATTTTTGTTTCAAAATAACATTTTGTTTTGCAATTTATTTTGTATTATAAATTCTTCTTCTTTCGCATGGCTTGGGTAGATAGCAATGACCACAAATTTATACCTAGCTTTGCTAGCCAGCGCTTTACTGCAGCATCAAGCTGGTTAATGTCCTTCAGGCCCCCGGTGAAAGAACGAAGGAGACATTCATATATGATGTGCTGCATCATTTGTGCCTGGTGACCACAGCTGCCTACAGGTGTTTGCCTCATTTTCTATTTAATGAGGGTTTGTCCACATCTCCCATGAGATGTCTTGATGCAATTCAATCTGCACCATTCTTTCCAACATAAATCAAAACCCGGTGGTTCTTCAGCAGGGTCAATGATGAGTTGTTTGTTTTGATCAGTCAAAATGCTCCATATGGCTCATATTATAAATTAATATGTTATGTGTTATAATATTAAAAAAAAACAAAAAAAAACTGAAATTGCCCATGAAACAGCTACACCAGCTTTTCACAGATTCCAAGGCCAGACGAAATCACTGTGATCATCTAGTCTGACCTCCTATAGAACACAGGCCATAGAACTTCCCCAAAATAAGTCCTAGAGCAGATCCCACATAACTGTACCTTACAGGTCTAATAAGCTTCTCGGCTTTATTTTGGGGCAGCACTGTGAAGTCGTAGATTTACAGATCATCAAGACAGAGGGACCATTCCCATCATCTAACCTGATCGCTTGTCTCACACAGGCCACAGGTCTTCCAGGAATTAATTCCTGTTTGAACTTGAAAGTCATATTGCTTCATTGTTTGAGGCAATTATTGTAGTAAGCCACAGGAATTTTTATATAGGGCGTAGGTGCAGGTTCTTGCAATATTCTGTCTACATGTCTCTCTTTCTGTCTCCCCAGTACTTTGTTACTGCTGTGGCAGTTTGCAAAACTACTAAACCCTAATTTTTCACTATGCGCTAATCTAATCACACCACTTGTGAGAATTGATGGGACTTGACCCTGGGTCTGTAGGAAGGGAGCACTTCCACACCACCAGCAGGCAGGGTTGGCAGTGCTATGGTCAATGCACCATACATCCTTGGAAACCAGTCACTGCAGGAAGTGCCACCCATGGTAGAGATGATAAGCAGATCCTCCTCTGACCTCTGATTGGCTCAGACCTATTATTTAAACTGGGAAAGAATACTAGGATGTTGTTTCTGCAACAAGGCTGATTCCTGATCTGCTGTTAAAAGGGATCTTGTCTTCTTCCTGCTTCCTGTCTCCTCACCCAGACCTCTGGGTCCTGGCTACCAACTCTGGCTTGACCTCTTAGACTTGATTGCCTATGGTTCTAACCACTGCACATGATTGCCCAAGCCCTGGTTCCTGATACCAGTCGAGGTCAGCTCCCTTTTCCTTACAATTTCATTAAGGCAGAAAAAAAAAGTTTTCTATTGCAATTTTTCTTCCCCGCCTCCCTTATTTTCACATAACCTGTTTCAATTGATAAGAAATGAACCTGGCCCCAATTACTCAAGTCTTTAGACCACCAAAGGGCACTGGTTTCAGTTTAACTGTTATAGTTTTCAGGATGTTCTACATTCCAAAGGGAAGGCATATTTATTTATTTCATTATTTATTTATTTTGTATAATAGGGCTGGAGAAGGTCAGAACATTCAATTACAGTGAAGACTGGGGAAGCCTCTATAGACAGGGCATCATTACCAGAATTTTTACTGCAATACAACTGTCAGTCCTCTAAGTGTAATTTCCTCCTTCTGATGCATGCTGAGAATGCTTAGATTTGGGAGGTTTAAAAACACACATTTCTTTTATCATATATCGAAGGGAACGAATAGAAGTGAGTAACATGTAACACCCAGAGGGAGGATAAAGGGCCAGTTTTCAACACAGTGATGTACAGAAAAATAATCTCCCATTAGTGTAACGAGCCTTTTACTTAAATTTGACCCTCAGTAGTTAACTGAGCACAATTTATAGCTTGATGCTGAAAAGTATATCTCAACTAAGGACGTTAAAATCTACATGAGTGGTAGAAACAGTGTATCTGGAAAAGCCGCAGTTGGTAGAGCAATGGCCATCAAGCATCGTAACCCATCAAGCAGGTGCCGGCTGCGGGAGATGGATGCAATGGCCAAAGTTCCAAATGAGTCTCTGGTCTCAGGCCATTTTCTAAAATTAAGTCAACTGCCTGTTCTAATCCAGGTCAACAGCAGCTGAACATTGGTGGCTCTTTGAGGGGGGTCTCTGGAGCATGTTGGTAGATCTCACCCCAGCTACTGGTCACGGCAACAAAAATCCACCATGTACTCTGCTGAAGGGATTCAGCATGAAAACACAGGCCTCAGCTAGCTAAATTCCCCTAAGGAGACTGTTATGGACAGATTTTCGAAACAGCTCAGCCGTCATGTTCTCAGTGGCAGATGCTGGGTTCTGAACTCCTTTGAAAATCTGTCCCTTAGTAACCTGTGCACAGAAAAGATAACCAAGCATCAAAACATCACCAAGCACATTCCACTGCACAGAGTTTCTTAACCCAGACCCACAACCTTGGATTCAGATCAGCCTTCTTCTAAGCAGTCCCTAACCAGCTGCCTCTAGGGTGCAGCTACCTCTAGGGTCCCTATCTGAAACAAGGGCAAGAGACTGGTATTAGTGCTTCTATTTTTCCCACTGGGCATTGCACTTAGGGGAACAGTGATCTACAAGAGAGGCATGGTAAATCCATGCAGAGATATTCTTACATCAAGCTCCCAAAATGTACATATCCTTATCTTAACATCACTACTGGCCCCTAGCTCCTATGTTCTTGTACTTCAGTAGTACCTAAAATTGAGAATTCAGTCAGCACTGTGTTAGGCGCTGCACAGATACAGAGCAAAAACACAGTCACTGCCCCGAAGAGATCACCATCTGGTTTAGGACAAGACACAACAGTAAAGAAAGAGAGTATAGTTGGATGAACCAATACCCCCAAATTAACCACACACTAGGGTGACCAGATAGCAAGTGTGAAAAATCAGGACACTGCGTGTGTGTGTGAGAGAGAGAGATAGGGGAGGATAGTTGTATATATAAAATAAAACCCTTACTTCAGGGATTATCCCAATAATATCAGGATATCTGGTCACGCTACGTGCACCCCTCCCACTCCCAGATTCAAGTTTAGAAATGAGCAAAGGTTACGTGTGGTGGTAATCAAGTCATGTAGGGTTTCTTACCAGTGTAGACCAGTAGCATACCAGATCCTGCCTCTAGTTTATTAAAAATGTGATTGGATCACAGTAATTATAGAGGTGAGAAAACTATTACAGCATTGAATTTCCATCCTTCTCTGTCTGGCTTCTATAGAGTCTGGGCCCGTTATTTGTTATCCCTTACTCTGTGTATGTCCAGTGGCTAGTGTAACCCACACACCTCCTAGGTGTGGTGCTCTGTCCCACCGAGCGGCTCCAAGACCATTTTGAGATGTATGAGTCTGCGAGAGCCTTAGCTAAAGGGGAGGTGCTTTTAGCTCATGCATTTAGCTCCAGTGGTCCCAGATTCGATCCCGCCTGCTGATGACCGGGGTCTGCCAGTGTTACGCTAGCACAAGGGCTTTTTTCTCAGTTGGAACCTCTATGGACAACTCTAATAAAAACTATCTCATTCAATATTCATTGGGCCAAATTCTCAGCTGCTCTAACTCTATTGACTTCAATGAGCAGGGAATTTGGGTGCAGTCTTCCAAGAGAAGACATCATATCTTACATGGTTTGTATATCTCATCTTAGCCAAGAAGTCACCATGAAGTGATGCTGCCTTCAAATGAGGCTCATCCAAATGCTGCAGCGGTGTGTTAATCTGAGAGCCACCTTACAGGCGCAGAGGTTCTTGCACAGCACTTTCCCCTTCCCAATATCCCACTTTGGACGCATAGAATTGTCCATTTCCTAATGATGCTGCCCAATAACATTGGACTTAATTTAACCCCCAAACTGCGCAATATTTTGTGGGGAGGAGGTTAGAAAATGATGTAAGAGAAAGAAAGCGTAGGAATTCCACTGCCATACACACACCAATGAACAAAAAAAGGTAATTTACCCCTCAACAAAAAGTAGGAAGAATTTTCCTCTACTAATGATATTCAATTGTTCTAAGAAGAAGAAAAAAATGGTATGAAGTATAATGAGATGCCAAATACAAAAACCCCATGCTGCTCATCTCTAAGCCCTTCTGTTCCTTGAAGTGAAAACTCATTTTAAGAAGATTATGCTGTATATATTAGAAGATGGGCTGATATTCTGCATTCATCCTCCACTGGGGCTTCGGCAGTTAAAAAAAGAGAAAACAACCAAGCCAAACAACAACATTTGTTCCTATTCACCTGTTACACTAATAGGAAGCATAGCTTTGTATTCCTTCATTTAGACTTGAAAAAAAAAATCTGAGGAATTCATCAGTTGTGCAAAGGTCTCAGACTGTAACGCTGACGAACAAGAAGGTTACAGAAAGGGAATAAGGTAGGCTTTGAATGAATCCCAAACTCAACATACACTGAACGTTATCCTGGTTTTAGGTAACAGAAATGCTGCTGAAAACTGCTCCCATTGGAAGCGAAGGGACTCAGTTTCCATTAGTGTAGTAGAGGGCAAACAATGTTTAGCCACTTCTCATTTGGGAAATATAAAGTTTAGTTTAGGTTAGCTTACTCACTTCTTCATCCGATTCCTCACAAAAAAACCCTGCAGCTGTAACAGGCAACAAAGACTTAAGCTTGCTAGGAAGAGTGCTACTGCAGGAGGGGAAGGAAACACCTCCCCACAGAACACAAATCATTGCATATAAGTTCTTTAATTATTGTGTAATGAACAAATCTGATTCCACGTATACCTGCAGAGGGAGAATTTAGGTTTGTGTGAGCTTCTGAAGTGAGAATTTGAATGCTCTGTCTTTGTTGTGCATTAACATTTATTTTAATTTTATTTTATTTGCTGTGGGAATTTCCTTTAACTAATGTTTTGTTTTATATTTTTAAAAGGTTTGACACAGAGGTTTTATATTTTTAAAAGCACGTCAATTTGCAACATGATAACCAGCTAGGACTGTGATGCATCAGTTGAGGTTATAAGTTCAAGTTCTCCTCAGTAGTCTCGTATGCCTTCTCCTCCTTAGACTCATCTCTTTTTTGCACAGTCATTGATCTGAACTCCTGTTATTGACAGTCATTTCAGGTAGAAAGCTGTCATTTCCTTTTTGTTTTGTTTTATTTTGCATTTGGACAGTAGTTTCATTGAAAAGATACACTGGTTTCCAGGATGAACTACAGGCTGATCCTGACTCATTAAATTCAGTGGGAGTTTTGCGACTTCCATTAATGGGAGGAGCATCAGTTCATGAGAAGACTAAATCTATCAAACCCAGCTGCTAATTTGTGAGTTGTAATTGAACAAAACCAAATAAGACTTTTGTTCTGTTACATTTTCACTTCCCCTATAAATCAGAAATGACCTGGCCCATTCATTTTAAGTTTTCCGGCAAAAATAAATAAATAAACCCACAAAATTAAACTACAAAATGTAGTTGGTTTTTAGGTCAAAGCTTTTCAAAATGTTTTCCTTTATTAAAAACATTTTGATTTTTTTAAAATCATTGACTCTATAATTGGTTGAAAAAACAGGAACATTTAAAAAAGAAGTCATAATTTCCCCCATTTTTTCAAATTTCAAAATTATAACAACATTTCAAACTCTAAAAAAATTAGGATCAATTCTGCCTATAAATATGATGTGTAAGCACGGTCAAAGCAAATCCAAAAGCATCCAAGCGACTCCTGAAACTTCACTTCTAGCAAAAATCAAAATTCAAAGTGAACTTTTTTTTTTTTTAAAGTTCTGAATTTTTGGGGTAAGATTTGCTTGTTTCTGTTGTGATAGATCCATGATAGCACTTATCTGGCCCCTATTATTGAAGTATCTGAACACCTTACATATTTGTCCTCACAAATATAGGGAAGTGCTATTAATTGCTAGGTCATAGGGAGACTAAAGAACTTGCATAAGTTCACACAGGACGTCAGCAGCGGAGCTAGAATTGAGTGCAAGTGTTCCAGGTAGTACCCATGAACCCATAACAAGAATCATTTGCATCAAAAAACCACCATTTTGTGAAAGCAAAATATTTTATGGAAATATATCAATTTTGAATAAAATAGTTCTCAGGCCCAGAATAAGCAGAAGCCTCATGTTTAGGATACTTATCTGTAGTATTGGAGAGCCAGGTTCAAGTCCCTTCTTGATTGATTCAAATCAGGGGGTTGAACTTGGTTCTTTCACAGCCAGAGAAGTGTACTAATCCCTATAAGACCAGTCTGTCTCTTTCTGGCCCAGTTGAAGAACTACTAAATTTGCTATGTAACCTAGCACGTAAATCAGCTTCTGTCCCAGATGACTGGAGAATAACTAAGGTGACACCAATTTTTTTAAAAAGGGCCCCAGAGGCAATTCTGGCAATTACAGGCCAGTAAGCCTAACTTTAGCACCAGGTAAATTGGCTGAAACTATAGCAAAGAGCAGAATGATCAGACACATAGATTAACTTAATTTATTGGGAAACAGTCAACATGGCTTTTGTAATAGGAAACCATGCCGTAGAATTCTTTGAGAGGATCAACAAATGTGTGGACAAGGGTGATCCAGGGGATATAGTGTACTTGAACTTAAAAAAAGTGTTTGACAAGGTTCCTCACCTAAGGTTCTTGAGCAAAATAAGCAGTCATGGGATAAGAGGGAAGGTCTTCTCATGGATCAGTAACTGTTAAAAATTAGAAAACAAAGGTCTGGAATAAATGGTCAGTTTTTAGACTATAGAGAGGTAAATAGTGGTGTCCCTCAGGGGTCTGTCCTGGACCAGTGTTATTCAACATTTTCATAAATAATCTGGAAAAAGGGGTAAACATGTGGCAAAATTTGTAGATGATATAAAATTACTCAAGGTAGTTAAGTCCAAAGCAGATTGTGAAGAGTTATAAAGGGACCTCCCAATGAGTGGTTCAAGGTCACCCAATGAGTCAGAGCGGGAATTAGAGCTCATCAGTTCCATAATTGCTGCCCCTTGATCATTGCCCCTAAACTGGTGTTTTTTCAAATCTTGGTTCTTGGAGCACTCAAAGGCGTTCCTCAGAGCTGCTCAAAAAGTGACATCTCCTGTTGGTCACATCCCAGCCTGTGACTCCTTACATTTGCTGGAGCCTTTAGTTTTTGGGTCTTTGTTGATTGGGTTTGTTCTTTGACCATTATTTCATTTGCAAAAGACACCTCAGCTACACATACAGGAGGACAGAACCCTGAGAAGATAAGAGCAGTGAGAAGTTCAAGCAAGAATGAAATGTTCGGTACTGCTACCTGTGAAGCTCTACCCCCAGGGAGTGGGATTACAACAGAGATCAAACTGAGCAGGGAGCTGTAAAGAGACTATTCCATCCCTTTCAACAGAGAGGGTGTTGTGCTGGGTTCTCCCTCCTCCTCCCCTCCTCGGGTTGCTGCCTGGAATGGGGGTACCACAGAGCCTGTCTGACCCACCAGCCTGGGCTTCCTCTTACACTGTGCTGCTGTAACAAGTTGGTACGCTCTCCAGACTTGTTCTCTCAAGAGCATACACACAGGTAGGGACACACCCAGCTGCAGCACTGCACACTCAGGTTCTTCAACCAACCCCTGCATGCCAAGGCACAGCAAAGGCACCTTCCTTAGGCACCCCCCTGCCTTTGAAGGGTAAACCCAGAATTATACCACCTTGCGCTGCACAGGAGCTCTACAGTGTAAACTCATAAAATTCGCACCACCCCTCCCTCAATGTGGAGAAAGATATGCAACAGCTTTCTGCCCCAAGTTATAATTCCCACACACTGGTTTTAAATAAAACAAAAACAAGTTTATGAACTACAAAGGGTAGATTTTAAGTGATTACACGTGATAGCAAATAGATCAAAGCAAATTAATTTAGTAAATAAACAAAACCGCAAACCGAGATTAACACACTAGATAGGCAGGATATAAATTAGCAAATTCTCACCCTGAGTGATAAACAGGCTGGCAGATTCTTAAGGAACAAGTTGCCTTGGCTTTCCCAGGTTTTCATACATAGACTAGCAATCCCTTAGTCTGGGACTATCACTTCTCCCCTGTTCAGTCTTTATTCCTCATGTATTTCCAGGTGTGTTGTTGTAGGGAGAACGAGGTACCATTGTGATGTCATTTTCACCCTTTTATATCTTCTTCTCATTTGCTGGAAAGCACTTTTGTTGTGAGCTGGGTCCAACAGTTCCCATTGTGTAGTGCTATCTGTGAGAGGTTTCTATTGTACACAGTTCCTGGGCTAACCTTGTGCTTGCATGCATTTCCTCAATAAGCCATTAACATTGTTGGCCTTTTTACTGTTGTACCCGAAAGGATGCTTGCGGGTGTTTCAGTAACACATACCTACCAAGCTTCATAACTCCACATATGACGATAGCACATACAATCCAACAAGATATTAATGCCTAGCCGATCAAGCCTTTTAGAATGATACCTCACAAGACATACTTTGTACAAAACACATTCTAATTGCCTGACAGTGGTGAATACTGGGGTGTCAGCATGTCACAGATGTATCTGCATCTCATCATCTTAATGTTACTTCCTCCATGTAATCAAGTATTCTAATTGCTGCAGGGAAGATGTGAGAGCAAGACTGAGTGGGGAGTTGGTTCATCCTAAATTCAGCATCTTGAAAAGCAAAGTGGTTTGACCACTCCTCTCCTACACCATAAATGCCATCCTAGCGAGTTGGAGCTTTTGCATGGGTTGGGGGGATCCATTTTGATGACATCTTCATAAAGAGATTCTGGACATTCTGCAGGCACCTTCCTGGACCAGTGTACCAAGCCTTGCTTTAGAAACCAGGAGTCCTGAGTTTAGGGTGACCAGATGTCCCGATTTTATAGGGACAGTCCTGATTTTGGGGTCTTTTTCTTATACAGGCACCTATTACCCCCCACCCTGTCCCAATTTTTCACATTTGCTGCCTGGTCACCCTACCTGAGTTACGTTACTAGCTTCGCTACTGATCTGTAGCAAGTTTCTTTCTTCCCCAACATTGGGTCTGTCAGTTCTATATAGACTGTGAGCTCATTATGGCTGGGACTGCGTCTTATTTGTCACAGCGCATGGCATGATGATACCCGGGGAATGGTGGTGACCTTTTGGTGTTGCTGTAATACAAATACTAGGTAATAAACCAAGCAAGGAGATGTGAGATTCTTAATTATGAGTCAGACCAGGTGACATCTCTCAGCTATGAAATATGATTGATTTAATTTTTCCTGGCATGGCTTGTGTCATGTCTTTACCGCTGCTATCTATGCATTGTAAATATTTATTAGTGTATTTATATTTTATGATTTTACAGGGCAGTAAAAGCAAATAACAGAACAAACTTATAGGCAGTTACTTTGGTATTTAATGGAAAAAAATAATCTGCAAGTGTCTTCTTGCTTTGTGGGAGCATTGAAACAGAGTGCCACCTTGACATCAGTTAAAGCACTGGAAGGTGGTCAATTATTCAGTTCTTGTTCTGCGTGGTAGAAGCCGAGCATTTAATACCTTCTTAATTTTGCATCTTTGCAACGTAATGGAGGCAGCAAAATCTCTTGTCAGCGGCTCAAGTTATCAGTCTGTCTCCCCACCAGTGATCTGAATCTTTCATTGCTACAGTGAACGGAATGAAGATCAGTTAGCCACTGTGATCTAACATTGGACAATGCTGTTAACTCCATTCCTCCCGACCCGGTAAACATGTTCTATGGAAAAAACAAATTCCCAAATTTGTCATTCTCCAATTGTTTTGAAAAAAAAAAAAGTTTATTTTATTTGGTTTTGCTAAAAAAAAGCAAAAAAAAAAAAAAGCCAGCACCAGTTTTGTTTTATCTTCTTTCTCCTTTTTCAAGTGATACAATGGAAAAAAGTGGGCAAGGAGGAAAAAAGGAGTTGAAAGGAAGAAAACAACCCTAAAAACCAAAACATTTTCATTTGTTCTGGTTTTGCTTTTCTAAAAATTGAAAATCAGAACTTTTGAGACCATAAACGCTCTGCAGATTTCCTTTTTATAATAAATAAAAAATGTTGAACTTAAAAAGAAAATGTGAATGGAAATTTGTGGCCCGTTCTTTCAGTGACCTAGGGCCTCCGATTATTCCATTATTCTTCGTGCCATTGCAGTACTAGAAACAGGCCTTCAGCTGGTGACTGAAGTGATGGAGGAACTCCTTAGCGTAGGGGGATTGCCTAGGTAGCCTACAGTTGAAGGAACCACTCCATATAATATAAAGGGCATGGCCAGGGGAAAGGGCAGAGAACTGCTGCACTCTGGCTAGTCTCAACCGCCAGAACAACCCTATGAAGCCATCGGACTAACTTACACCCAGGCCGCACGAAGATGGTGAAAAGCCAGATTTCAGCATCTTCTCCTCCCCATTTGATAAGGAAAATCTTTGGAGCTCATTCCAATCCCTGGGGCTTTCCTGTCTTCCCTGGAGTAAATGATTTGACCATATCTCTTCATCAGCACAGCGTGATTGTTTAAATGTTATTTTAGCTGCATGTTAAAGTTGTATCATTACATGGATATTTTTGAAGTGCTAAATAGATGGAGTGGGGTATAGGCCACTTTTTGCTTTTAGCAGTCTGGAAATCAGCTTTCATTCTGATGGCTGCTTAACCGGATTTGATTTTTTTTTTAAGTAAACTAATTACAACGGAAATGCAGCTCTGCAAAACTTTGAAGAAAAAAACCCACATTATTTTGTTTTTGGGTTCAGTTAATGTACATTCATTTATCATCTTTATAAGATATGTACAGAGCACTGATGAATAATCCCTGGCTTCCAATCAGGAAATGTAAATTATCCTTTCTTTTTTTAAAAAAAATGAATAATGAATACTAGTAAATTTGAAGCTAAAATAAAGTGCCAGAAATCTGGCAGGTTTGCAGTGGGGTGTGAGGAATGTAATATGGTGTGGTATCAAGTATCTAGAAGGAGAAATAAACCCACTGAACTGCTTCAATCACATTCCCTTATTAGCCTATATCAAGTGGAAGTTCAGCATCTTGCAATGTGAAACTGAATGGGAGGATCTGCTAACTGGTAGATATAGTAAATTGAGCCCAAGTTCCAATTTATTTGGACACTCAGAGCCTACTACTTCTATCTGGGGTAAACCAAGGGGTAAGCCAGTAAAGCTATTCCAATGTGAAAGTACCGTTAGAGGTCAATAAGGTATGATGGGAACTGTATTGCAAGCCCAACTATTGCAGGCACACACAGGGAATTTCATGGGCAAATCCCTGAGGGTGGGAGAGAATCCCTCTTGGGAAGGAAAACAAGTTTCATTTATGTGGAGACTCATTTGCACTTTGTAGCCCATATTATCTGTAAAAAAAATACACTTTGAGGGGTTTGTAAAGTCTCAAACTGTAGACACATCACCCATCCCTGCTCTAGATTATACAGTTAGAGAACTGGATTCTGACCTCACGTGCATGGGTCTCAATGAAGAGTTATGCCACTGGAACTACATCATAAGCTCTTTGGGGCAAAGAGTGTGTCCTATGTGTTTATAGAGCCCCTTTCACAATCAGCTGGAACTGTGATGTGTCTCTACTCCACATAGGTGAACAAAGGGTTACCAGGAGTCTGAAAGCTAAACTAGCTCAATTTGCTGCACCTGAAGGATGTCAGGTAGGAATTGTTATTAGACCTAGGTGCAGGAGAGGGACACAGGACCGAAGCTCTGAGGAGAGACAAGGTAGGGAGCACCCACTTTCTCTGGGAAGGCTGACTGAAGAAGGTCCCAGGGATGGAATTGATCTGGAAAGGGGGCAAGGTACAGAGAGGCAGTCCAGCAAAGAAAGGAGATGGATGGACCTAGGGAGAAGCCAGAGCCCTGGGTACCAGAAGAGAAGTGGTTCTATGTACAGGCTGAGGAGAAGCAGCCCAAGGGGCTTGGCGGCAGGAAGCGGCCCATGGAAACAGCACCACATCTGAAGTTGAAGGCAAGCTGCGTCATACAGGATCCCTGTGCTGGAACCCAGAGCAGAGGATGGGCCTGAATTCCCCCACCGGCCCTGAAGAAAGGGCATACAGGGATGGTCCCAAGGTGGAGCTGAAGATGGACCCTCAAGGGCAGGCTGAGGAGTAGCCCAAAAGGGGGCAGAAGGACCATTTCTTTGGGGTATCTTTGGACATTTAGTTGTACTTTTGTCACCCTGGAAGAGGAGAGACTTTAAAGTGACCTGACTGGAGGGATGAGTCATGGGAAGATGCAGACCATCGTGGGACCCAGAGCAACCATCAGCAGGTGGCACTAGATGAGGAAAGAGCTGCTATGCCATGCTCAGCCATAAGGGTAGTGAGCCCACTCTGCACAGGCCTCTGGACATCAGTCATGCTATGAATACCAGTGTAAGTAAGAGGGGAGCTAGGCTCATTTTGCAAGATGGCTGTTAATCAGCTGATTTACTTTCCAAGCTGCAATTTCATTTTCCTGTAGCGTGAAGGGCATCAGACATTTCACAGGCTTTTGGAAAATCTAAATCCAGTCTTATCCAAGGGGCTCAAAAATCAGGCCTAGAAAACTCATCTGTTCAGCCCTTTCACTTTAGTCAAGGCAGAAAATATGACTTGGCTTCTGGGCACTGTGTCTTTAAATGGACAAATGTCCCCCATACTTTCCTGTGCTCGGGCAGCTGCCATTTTGTTTTCAGATGCACTCTCTTGCAGAGAAGTCTTGCACAAACTCATCTGTGCTTCCCCCCCCCCATAGAGAAGTTGCTGTTGCTGTTATTTCTTTAGGGGAAGAGGATAGTTCTCTTTATATATAGGTATTAAGGCCAGAAGGGACTATTATGACCATCACATCTTACCTCCCTCATAACACAAACCACAGAATCTCATCCAGTATTCCTGCATTAAGTCTGATGAGCAGTGTAGCCGAATATTGCAATCTTTTAAAGCCAATCTCCTGATATTTTTGAGGCCCGACTCATGGTTTTTAAAACTAGGGGCTGGCAATACTGAACCAGTGGCTGAGCTGCAATTGAATGACCTCTGTAAGAGTTCGTTCTTTCTGAGCTTTGTGTGTGAGTTAATACATAACTTGCAACAAGAACCACGTTTCTTGTTGTCCTTTGTAAGCGTAGATGCAGAGTTACCAACCCAAATGTTCAAAAATCAAGAGAGTCAGGGCCTAAAAACTATGAGACTGATTTAAGAACTATACCTTTGAGCTTCTTTTTGTTTGCATTCTGGATTTTGTAGACTTTTACTTTATACTTGGTTCGTATTTTCAAGCTTTTCTCCAGAATCAGGATATCATAACTCTAAAGTTACATGACTGTAGGAGATACGGCTTAAAGTAAATCACCAAATTATCAAAGAGGTTATTGCAAAGTTCCATTATAGAAAACCCATTTGTCAGTGAATGAAATTTTTGAGAACTGTTTTGAGAATGGATTTGATTAAAAATGTGAAAAACAAGAGAGAAAAAAAAAGGGTTTTAATTGGAGGGGGAAGTGTTTTCGTTTACAAAAAAAACCTTTTCAGCTGAAAAATGTTGACCAGCTTTGCTATTGTCTTTGACGGCCTATACACTCTGCACAGTCAGTCATTTAGAAGGGTATTCATGATGAGGAAGATCATGATGATGATCCATAAAAATAAACTCAGGCAGTAGCAACAGCAACAGAGTTAGACAGATTGCAAATAATTCCAGTTTGAATTTCAAACTATCCTGCAAAAACCTGCCACAATTTTTTATGGGCATAGAGAATACAAACAGTTTTATGATTGTGGATTAAGAGAACTATGGAGGGGGTTTATTGTATTTATGTATCTAGAGTAAGATTTGAAGAAGTTAGGTGCCCAAATCCCATTGGAATTCAATATGACTAGGAAACCTAACTCTCTTAGGTTCCATTAAAAACTAAACCCTAACTACCAAATGGTGCTCATAAATCAGGTAGTTAGACAAGCAAGTGGTTTTTATAGATTCCAAGGCCAGAAGGAACCATTGTGATCATCTAGTCTGACCTCCTGTGTAATACAGGCCATAGAACTTCCCCAAAATAATTCCTAGAGCTGATATTTTAGAAAAAATAATCCATGCTTGATTTTAAAATTGTCAGTGATGGAGTAACCCGCACATCCCTTGGTATATTGTTCTAACAGTTAATTACTCTCACCGTTAAAAATATGCACCTTATTTCCAGTCCAAATTTGGATATCTTAAAATTCCAGCCATTGGATCATGTTATACCTTTTCCTGTTAGCTTGAAGAGCCCATTATTAAATATTTGTTCCCCATGTAGGTACATATTGACTGTAATCAAGTCACCCCTTAACCTTCTCTTTGTTAAGATAAATAGACTCAAAGAGCTCAATCCCTATAAGGAATGTTTTCTAATCCTTTAATCATTCTTGTGGCTCTTCTTTGAAATTTATCAGCATCCTTCTTGAATTGTGGGCAGGAGAACTGGATACAGCATTCCATTAGTGGTCACACCAGTGCCAAATACAGAGGTAAAATAACCTCTCTACTGCTACTCGAGATTTCTCGGTTTATGCAGCAGAGGATTACATTAACTCTTTCATCCACACCATCACACTGGGAGCGCTCATGTTCAGCTGAATAGCCACTCCGACCCCCAAATCTTTTTCAGAATCACTGCTTCCAGAAAGGAGCCACTTCCCGCCCCCTACCTATCCTGTAAGTATGGCCTACATTCTTTATTCCTAAATCTGTCCATTTACATTTAGCTGTATCTAAACACATATTGTTGGCTTGTGCTCAGTTGATCAAGTGATCCAAATTGCTCTGAATCAGTGACCTGTGCTCTTCACTATTTACCACTCCTCCAATTTAGTGTCACCTGCTAACTTTGTCTATGGCGTTTTTTTGTTTGTCTGTTTGTTTGTTTGTTTTCTTCCAGGTCACTGATAAATAGCATCGGACCAAGAATCAATCCTGCAGAGCCCCACTGGAATCACACAGTGGATGACAATTTTCCATGTACAATTACATTTTGAGACCTGTCAGTTAGCTGTTTTTAATGCATTTATTATGTGTCATTTTAATTTTATATCATGTTGTAAAATAGCATCTTAAAAATCTGTTGGGCCTGCAAAAAGGTGATTCTAACACCTTAGAGCGTGCAGTCAGGTCTTTCCCCGTGGCTGATCCTAGTGGCTATAACAGCCTACTACTTTCTTACTAATGAGATCTTCTCTAGCTCCTTTGGTGGATGACTGTGTTGTGGGTGTTGAAGGGCTTACGTTCAATCCTAGCTGATAACCATGGCCCAGAGCCTCAAAGGTATTTAAGTGCCTAATTCCCATTGGAATCAATGAAATTGTGTCTGGACAATAAAATATACTTTAATGTCAAAGATAAAGATTTTGGAAAAAAGCTAGTTTTTATTTTTTTTAAAGCTATGGTATGTCATATTTGACTGTGTCTCAATAAAAGACTCCTGCCCCTGCCTCTATCTGTCCATCTAGACAGCTAATGGAAATCAGTGGAAGTTAGGGGCCTAAATACCTTTGAGGATGGGTGAGTATTAACCCACACTTCGATACACAGCTGCAAATTCAGAGGCTGAGTTGAGTTCCATCAGAAATGTTTGTCCAAAGACCACTAGTATGGACCATCAGTGATGTTAACTATATATTTCATGCACTGTTAACTTCAAAGTTTAGCTTTCCTCCTTCTCTTAGAAACTGGATCAAAATTATGATGAATCTTATACTGGTCATTTACACATCCTGTTTTGCTGCTGCTACCACTTTATTTCTCCTCACCTTCCTTGCTGGAACTCACCCTTATGCATCATCACCAAGAGACTATGGTGCCTAGATGGACAGATCTCTCGACGGACGGAGGCAGAGATGTGAGTGCTTTATTAGGACACAGCACAATATGATGTAGTATAGCTTTAAAAAATAAAGACCAGGTGTTTCTGTAATTGTTTAAGAAACCAAAGTGTATTTTCTTGTCCAGACAGAATTTAATTTTCATTGCCCAGCGCACAGCTCATTGGTTAGCAGATGCTAGGCAGAGAATCTAGCTGGTCAGCTAATAGCCTCCCTACTGATTAAATTAACTAATAATCCAAGTAATAACCAAGGGTCACGACAGCCTCTTTTAATTGTCATTAGGAACTCAGCTGATCATTCTCCGTCTTCTGTTTTGGGGGAAATGCTTCCTCACCTCCCTCTGTGATTTAAAATGAGAATAAGAACAGCAAACTCTGACTCTGGGCCAGAGAGTTGGCTGTCACAGCAGGTTCCCAGGCGTGTACTTCCTGTTCTAAACTCTTTATGCAGTGCTGCTGCGGTTTGACCTAACAATGAAGATGATGGCCCTGTTGGCAATGTTAATTAAAATGGTAGCTGAGGTGCTTATGGCCCAAAGGTGAAGGTAGAGATTCCTAGTCTGTATTGTGATTTGAGAGCCTACAAGATACAAGGTTCCAGGTAAGCACTGAAGCTGACTGTACACCACTCTATTTTTTAATTGTTATGGTTATTAGAGTAACATCCACAGACCACGACTGAGTTCAGGGCCCTGTTGTGCCAGATTCTGCAGAAACGCACTTGCAAGCTAAGTACGCAACTCAAACAAACATGCATCCGACGAAGTGGGTATTCACCCACGAAAGCTCATGCTCCAAAACGTCTGTTAGTCTATAAGGTGCCACAAGACTCTTTGCTGCTTTAACTCAAACAAAGGGTGGTAGGAAATAAGCATGATTAGCCCTCTTTTAGGGGTGAGGACTAAGGCCCAATATCACCAAGAGAAGTCTATGGCAGAACTAGGAATTGAATCTATATCTCCTCGGTCTCATCCCAGTGCCTTAACTGAAAGATCATCCTTCATCTCAACAGTGTTGTCCAAATCATTCCTTTGGACTATAAGTTTTCAGGACAGAGAGAGATCTTTTGGCACAGGTCACCTGAAGTGAAATTTGCCTCTTTGAAGAGGACCAGAACTAGGACTTCACTACTTTAGCCTGTTTTGGTACATTAGCCTTCCTGTAGCTATCTGCAGAGGGGTGAACTTCACCCCAATTACACAGCTCCATGTACACTGACAATGCTATAAATTAAATAACACACATGGACTTGGGAAGCCGTGTTTAGATTTTGGTAAAATCTCAGTTAGTGGGATTTGATTTTGCAGGGACAAAAATGAAACCCTTCCCCAGCCTATAGGAATAGGGACTATTTTGCACTCTGTAAATTTCCTCAGCTGCCTTGTGAGAGACTCAAGCTAAAATAATCATCTGCTTTCCTCCCCGCCCCTTTAATTCATGCCCAGATACAAGGATTGTGAGGTGAATAAAATAAAGGAGATGGAAAACCAAGGCTCAACATTACAAATACACATAAGAGAAAAGCAGCCATTAAGCCAGCATTGACAACATTCATAGATGAGAGAATCATAGAAGATTAAGGTTGGAAGAGACCTCAGGAGGTCATCTAGTCCAACCCCCTGCTCAAAGCAGAACCAACACCAACTAAATCATCCCAGCCAGGGCTTTGTCAAGCTGGACCTTAAAAACCTCTAAGGAAGGAGATTCCACCACCACCCAAGGTAACCCATTCCAGTGCTTCACCACCCTCCTAGTGAAATAGTTTTTCCTAATATCCAACCCAGACCTCCCCCACTGCAACTTGAGACCATTGCTTCTTGTTCTGCATGCTGGAAACAAAAGAGAGCATTCAGTAAACAAAATTGTGTGGCGATCCCAGGACTACAATAAAATACTGCTATAGGGAGGGACTGTGGTATAGTAGCAGAGCTGTGCAGAAGCTCAAACTTTGGGAATAGCAAAGAAAGGGGGATGTAGGTCAGGACAGAGTGAGTTGCATAGATATATATGTATTGGGACCCACTACGGGACCAGCAGGGAGTGTTTAACCATATGTTCCAAGCTGTGTAGGTCTTGTCAGTGATTTGACAGGGCATATTTTAACCAAGGAACAGTTTTGTGTGAATAAAGGACAGAAAAATCAGACTAGTGTGTGAGGGGGTGTATGGGCGTAAGAGAAAGCCCTTTTGCTGATGAAACAAAATTCGGAAGGTGAGATTTGTACTCCTATTTAGTAGTAGTACCAAATTGTTTTATTGTGTACAGTAGGAGTGCTCACCAAGTAAGAAACTATTCAGCATGAGCAGAGGCCTAAGTGGGATTGGATTCTAGCCCATAGAGAAGGATGTGCTTGGGAGAGGCGGTTGTATGCCGCAGTGGTTTGGGTACTAGCCGGAGATTTGACAGACCCCGGTTTGGTTGTCTGATCTTTCATAGATTCTCAGTGAGACTTTGGGCAAGTCACTTTTGATGAAATTTTCAAAAGCATCTAAGTCTCATTTTCAAAATGGGAGCCTAGGCCGGATTTTTAAAGTATTGATATTTAGGCATTGCTCTGCTCACTTACCAAAGCCTAAGTCTGACATGCAAAACTAACTTAAGCCTTTAGACCCAGATCCAGTGCTTAATTTGTAATGAAAAAGGTGCTGTGGCTCAAGCACATTTTTTTGCATTCAGAACTGATGCAGCGAGCCAAGATGTGCTGGGGCTGTGAACTGCCAAGCCTAGAAATGCCAGGCTAAGCCCTGGTACAAATTAAACACTGCCCAGATCCTCAAAGGCATTTAGCATCTAACTCCCATTGGTTTCAAAGGCCTCTATAAATCTTTGAGGATCTGGACCTGATGAGCCTATGTCTTATTGAAAGTCAATGGGATTTAGGCTCTGAAGTAGCAATTGCTTGTTTAAAATGGGACTCAGGCTTCTAAGTTGTATAGGTGCTTCTGAAAATTGTACCTTTCAGCTTTTTGTGCCCCACTTCCTTCATCTGCAATATGGGGAGAATAGCTCTGCTCTGACTCTCAGGCGTGTTGTGAGGCTACATGCATTAAAGATTGTGAAGTACTTAGATACTACACTGATGGGGGCCGTATACATGGCTTAGACAGAGAGCCCCATTTTATTTAAAGACTCTCTCCAAACTTCCTGCTTCAGAATGTCTGGTCCCCACTTTGGAGAAGGACATTCTGCTAACGTTCCTTTGCAAATGTTTCTCCTCCTAGGCAGCTGTTTTCCCTTTTTTTTTTGTCTTGCTCTTTTTTATCTCCTTTCTCTTGGCCAATCACATTAATGTGTGTTTGTCAATACTGAATTTCATTTGCTCTGTAGCCGCTCAGAGACCCAACAAATCTTGTTGAATGTTCCTTGCCTCTTAAGTCTGAGTTCTCACTTCTCCTCAGTTTTGTGTTGTCAGCAAAACGTAACGTATTTACAATCGGTCTCTTGATGTAGGGCAATTACAGAAAGAAGCAATAGCAGGTTCGGGAGGCTTAACAAGAGAAGGATGTTGTACGATCATTGTGGTCTCCAATCCAGTGTTTGTATCAGGGTTGTCAAATTGGTTCAAATTGAATTGACGTGATGATATAGTAGGCATCACAAAGTTATTATAAATCTGTGAGCCTTCCTTGGCTTCAGTGCTTTGGAAGGAAGCAGAAGAGGCTAGTGTGCATACGGGACGCCAGCAAAAGAAGCAGAATGAGTGGGAAGAAGTAAAAAAAATAAGCCATTTAAAACCACGAGGCTACATCAGTATATTGACACAATAATTGATGGGGGCCTGTACAGCTTAAAACACAGAAAATGTTGACATCATTATTTGCAGTAGCTTTCACAGGGGACCAAAGTGTCCAACAACAAGAAGGTAAGCAGCAAAGGGAGCAGCTCTGTACCAGCCATACAACTAGGCACAAGCCAGCTACTCTCATACTGCAGCTCAGTTGTAAAGGGCACGCTGTATCAGTCATTTCAGCATGAGACTCCCAAGAGGAAGAAAGATCCAGGGGATAGGCCACTAGTCCAGGGCTTTGAAAACTGGAGTTCAAGTCTCTACTGTGTGGTGGACTTCCTGTGCGATGTTGGCCAAGTTGCTTAGAGTGGGATTGTTCAAAGCAACAGGGTACAAGGGATAGCTCAGTGGTTTGCGCATTAGCCTGCTAAACCCAGGGTAGTGAGTTCAATCCTTGAGGGGCCACTTAGAGATCTGGGGCAAAAATCAGTACTTGGTCCTGCTAGTGAAGGCAGGGGGCTGGACTCAATGACTTTTCAAGGTCCTTTCCAGAGATAGGTATATCTCCAATTATTATTTATTTATTATAACAAATGCTTCATCTGGATAAAGGAAGATTTATCTTAAGTTAAAAATAAAGTTGTGGCCTCTTGGCCTGTATATACTTCTGGTGACTCTCCTAAATGGGTCCCACCATTTGCAATATATTGTTGTTGTTGTTGTTGTATGAGTTGTCCCTTGACTTGATTTGGTTAAAAGATGACATATGATGAAGGAACTGAAGGAGAAATGGGTTTGTGTCATATAAGTTGAGGAAGGATATGAGAGATCCAGGGGCTAGTGAGAGCTTAATGATGGTCTTATTCTCCATCTCTGTCTCTCTCCTTTTGAAACAAAATGAATGGTCTGTCTCCAAAGTGACATTTTGATATAGTTATTACAGTAGATTAAGATTCCAAGCATTCAACATGCATTTTTTGAGATGTCTAGTGCGGTCATTGCATTCAATTTCCAATGTGTACCACAGCAAATTGGTTATTTTAATACCCATCTCTAACATGTGCTTTCCTCCAGTGTTGACTCCTCTATCCTGTTGACCCTATATTGTGGTTACTGCTCTGTCACTCAAGAAAGACTGGATGGGATTAATGTCAAAATTCTACCCCTTAATCAGCTACAGAAAGAGACACATACTCTGAACTCATCACCTCTGCAACATTCCTAACCTTGGCCAGCCCAGAAAGTAAAGACCAAGACTTGAAACCAGATTTCAACACTGTTCTTCCGCCAACCCTGCTTGTGGACTGTGGGACAGAAAACTGATACTCCATCTGTATGCAGCTCTTGTGAGAATTCATCTCTAATTAGAGTTACAAAATAATCACAATAAAACCCCATTCTGAGCAGAATCAATCTTGCTTCCTGTTTTGTTACAAACTGGAAACCCAGCCTTCATTCATGAAAAGATTCAGTATAGTTCCCAAAGTTTCTGAATAGAGGGGATTATATCCCAAATCCATGCAACTCATGAGTTCACTTGGATTCACTATGTGGCTTTGAATGAGTTTTGCTTTCCCTTTTGGGGTCCATATGAACAATAAACTCAACAAATAAGTGGGTTTGCAACTCCACACAATCCAAAACCAAAGGAAACACTTGCACAACCCCTCCACCCATTCATTTCTCAGCACTGAAGCAGCTCGAAGATTTTGGCCAAATGGAGAGAGTTCAGCAAAGAGAAGCCAGAAAGATTAAAGGGGCTAGAGGGACTGACTCAGAAGAAAAGATTGAAAGAGTTAATAATTGTAACTAGGCCAAGCAATAACCAAAGGAGGAACATATTGTACAAATATCCAAATGTTGTGAAAAGTAAAAGTACCATTTCTTAGACATTTAAAATGGACTAGATAAAACAGTGGGAAATCTACTGTAGGAACAATCCTGCACTGTCAGATATGATGGAGGAGATGACCTAATGGGCCTTTGAAATTTCAGATTTCTATGATCCTAAACTATCCCAGGATTCTGTGTAGCTTGGCAGTATATCTTTAAGGCGGCCCAATAAGAGTGGAGGAGCATGAGGAGTGCATATTTTTTTCAACTCTGTTAGCAGACAGGCTCTCCTGGTCATTTAATTGGGAACTATTAAAGAAATAAAAGGATGGATTTGGTTGCTGGCTTATTGTCACGCACAGAATCTCTGCATTGTCCATTGCTGTCTGTCCCCCAGATTCTCTGCAAATTAAATCCACCACAAAATATATCCAACGTGCTATGGAGTAACTTTTTCTTTCTTTGCCTTCTCCCCCACCATGTTTCTCTACCTCTATCCACCGTGGTGAGATGCCTTTTCCTTTTCAGTCCTCCATTTCCACCTGAATTCTTCTATTAGACGTTACAGTTTCTTTTCTTGGACCAGCTTCTGCTACTGAGAGAGACAAGCTTTTGAGATTACACAGAGCTTTTCTTCAGATCTCTGTGTAGCTCAAAAGCTTGTCTCTCACCAACAAAAGTTGGTCCAGTAAAAGATATTACCTCACCCATCTTGTCTCTCTAATATCCTGGGACCAACATGGCTGCAACTACACTGCATACTATAGCTTCTGTCATCTGAGATATTAAAGTACCCCAGGGACTATCAAAGGGAAGTAAAAGACCAGAGCATTGAAGCAAAAATGATTCCTCCAAGCCAAAGTGATATGGGGTAAGTGATTGTGTGTGTGTTACTGGGTGGAGGAGGCTGAAGACTGAAGAGGAGAAGTGAGACTGCATTGGTAATTTTAAATTACAACCCCACAAATGCAAACCAGGAAGGGAACAGAATTTTAAATAGGCTGGTAGATAACATCACCTCATTAGCAGTTCCATTACAGCTTACACTGATTTGCTTTCTCTCTTAGCACAAGAAAAAAGAAAAAGAAAAAAAAAACCTGGCATGAGTGTGTGTGTACAGAAGAAAATAACTTAGACAAACAGAACCCAAGTTGTTTCAGGACAGTCTGAAAATTTTCACTACAACCTTAAACATAGTGAGCGAAATTCTTTTAAATTTGATCTTCCTAAATGTTGAGTTTAACCCTGCCTTTTACACTTCCTGGGTGAAATCCCGGTCCCATTAAAGTCAGTGGCAAAACTCCCATTGATTTCAAGAGGGTCAGGATTTTACTCCATTTTCCAGAAACATTGGTCCATATCAAGAACAATTCCAGACATCTGAAGCCTCCTGCTTTACATTTAAGCCTGATTCAAAACCACTGAAGTCAACAGAAAGTCTTTAATGGGCTTTGGATCAGGCCCTTAGCTGATGGAAGCTGAGGCAGGGAAAGAGAATCTAGGATCCTATGCATTTCTCTTTACAATGTGCAAGAAGCCTTGATGCTCTTGTAAGAAACTCTGTGATGAAACAGCAGAAAAACCTGGGGTGAGAGAGATTAGAGGTGTTGTATTAGTAGAGTGGAAATCTCTTCCTACTTCAGAACTTGAAATATCCATGCCTGCTAACAGATGCTACTGTCAAAGGTTTGATAATTCTGTGTTTCCATTAGGAAACTACTAAGATCTTTTTGCCTTTGTCTCCTCGACAAAGGGTCAATATATATGAGCTTAATAAAATGAAGGCTGAATGACAGCTGCATTCAATATTAAAGCACGATCATTCAGAGAGAAGGAGAGTATTGCGGACAGCACAAATGTGAATATCAACATGACTGGATTTGATAGGACACTGAAAAGAAGAAGCGATGAGGTTTCAAAGATAATATCAAATCCAAATAAAAAAAAATACGTAAAAGGACATAAAACTGGTAGATTGCATTCTCGGGCACTTTATGGAGATGTTTATTTACTTGAGCCTTTAAACACTTCATTTTTAGGGACTTCTTTAAACTTTATATTTCACAAAGCTGGCCAGCTGTGCAAAGTCTGATTACGCTGACAGAGCATGCATGACTGTACTAAACAGTAACAAATGTGACATGGCACAGAGATTACCAGAGCTTGCCTTTTGTTTATCAATTCAAGCTATATGTTGAGTTATGTGTATAGTGTGTCTAAAGGCTTGACGCTTTTTCTGAAGGTTGGACTTACTCACCTGCATAAAGGGCTTTCAGACCTGTTAAGCATCAGTATTATCATAAGCATTACAGGGCCAGATTCTGTCCTGCAGCTGAGCTCTGCGGGGCGGAAGTGGAGCTGGGAGATGGTATCAGGAAGATGGCTATGTTCCTTGATCTTGAGCTTTGGGCTGAGATCATTGTTAGACCAGTGGAGGGGCATCTCTAATATATGTCAGTGACATAGGGTCCACAGTGAACCAAGGCAGTGGATGATAGAGATATTGGAGCTCAACTACACCACATCCCCTCAGTTCCCAACAGTATAAATGTGGAGTAGCTCTCTACTCTGGATTTACACCCCTGCACCAGATAGTCTCCCCTGGGTATTTCAGGAGGAAGAACATAAATACATGAGTTGAGATTTGGCCAGGCCACCAGAGTTTTATACCTCATCCAAAAAAACGGTATTATAGGGGATTTTGCTGTCCAGATTCTTCTTCCATGCATGCAGCCTGAATGCAGGCTGACATGGAGCAAAGACATAAAAGAGCCCAAGTAAATAACAAACAACCTTTGAATGCATGTACAGAGTGAAAACGTCTTTATCCCATCTTAGCCGAGGCACTCAAGAGACCACAAGACTTTGTATTTACTGCACACCTACTTGCCAGATGCTAATCCATATGCCATGCGCTCACAGGCTGATCCATACCAGAATGAATATGCTTGCAAGAGAGGAGATGGTGTAGGAACAACTACTCCAACGGTAGCGTCTTTTGAATTTTTGAAGAAGAGGCTCCTCCCCAGGGCATTCAGTGGAGTAGTATTCAGTAACTGGGCATGATATACATTAAAATTCAGACATAGGAGTTCTGGTTTTGATGTGCTATTTTAACTTCTATTAATTGCGTAGCATCATGAGGGAAAATCTTCTGTAGGGTTTACTTTACTTTAAGATTCGCTTTACAAATGTAGTCACCTTGCATTTAATTGGCCCACATTATTACATCCCATATTCCTAATTCCTGTTTCCATACGAGACCTTGAACAATACTCTGTCATCATTTCCCTCAATAAACATGGCACATGACACTTTCCCTTGAAGTTGCTTTACAATCAAATTCATGGTTGTCCCATTCTCCGCACTCCCTACTACAAAAGCCAACTCCTTAACTGGTATAAACTCGAGAAGCATAACTGAGTTCAATGGAGCTTCACCAATGTACACCAGTACAGTATCTGACCCTACCAGTCTTGAGAGCTTCAGAGAGGATAATTGTACTTAGAGGGTATATTAGCTTACCCTCATAGGCTGATATTAGATATTCAGTTTTGAATCTCCACTGACAATATGCCTCACCAGTCTATTAGAATTCGTTTGGGGTGTCAACAGGCATGTGGACGAGGTGATCTGGTGGATATAGTGTAGTTGGACTTTCAGAAAGTCTTTGATAAGGTCCTCACCAAAGGCTTTTATGCAAAGTAAGCAGTCATGGGATAAGAGGGAAGGGCCTTTCATGGAGGTTAAAAGGCAGGAACCAAAGGGTAGGAATAAATGATCAGTTTTCACAGTGGAGAGAGGTAAATGGTGGGGTTCCTCACAATCTGTACTTGAACCAGCGCTATTCTACAGGTTCATAAATGATTGGGAAAAGTGGTAAAGATAGTTGTGGCAACATTTGCAGACAATACAAAATTACTCCAACTAGTTAAATCCAAAGCTGACTGCAAAACGTTACAAAGGAGTCTCAGGAAACTGGGTGAGTGAGCAAGAAAATGGTAGAAGAAATTACCAGGTTAATGATGGAGCTGCACTGGTGGTGAGACTCGGGCCTGAAATTTAATGCAGCTACCTCTGCAATAATGGTTCAGATTCTCAACTTGCGTAAATTGTTGTAGCTCCATTAAAATCAGTGATTGACTTGAATGGAGCTATGTTGATTTACCCTAGAGGCTCGCTCTACTTCTTTGGCCTGCTTCTTCTCTCACTTATGTGGGTGTAAATCAAGCGTGACTCAGCTCAAGTGGGAGAAGTTATGCTAATGTAAACCAGGGTAAGTGAGAGGTAAATCAGGCCCAAAGCACTTGACCAAGGACAGCAATTGTCACTGTCCCTATGTTACAGATGAGAAACTGAGGCACAGTAAAGTTAAGTAACTTGCCGCAAGTCATATGCCAATCCAGTGACACAGCCTGGAATACAGCCACCACATCAGATGCCTTATCCACCGGATAGTGCTGCCCCACATATAGAGCCTTGTGCGGATACAAATTTATACCCACAGATGCAGATGGCCTCGGGTATAAATTGATATCTGTAGAGCCACAGGGCTCTCCTGGGAACCACAGTGGTGAAAGGAGCAAAACATGGAGCTGCCTCTCCCAGGGGCCAGCACCCAGTGCCAGCAGCTCCTCTGGCACAGCTGTACTGAGTCTCCTGTCTGGGGGCGTGCGCGCTGCTTGAACACAAGAGCGTGACCAGGGACAGCTGCCGGTGAGCCTCGTGCCTGCCCCATTGGGTGGGGCTGCGGGCAGTACAGCCGCACTGGAGGAACTGCCAGTGGGGGGCGCTGGCTCCTGGGAGTGGCGGCCCCACGTTCTACTCCTTTCACCACTGCAGTTCCTGGGAGAGCCCTGCGGTTTTGCAGATACCAATTTATATCTACGGATATCCACATTTGTGGATAGAAATTTGTATCTGCACAAGGATCTACACACATGTCTTGGAGCATTCCTGGGGAGAAGGGGGCTTTGGAAGTAGCCTGCCACAACTCCTGGTTTCTTTTAATTTTTTCCTTCTTTCAGGAATGGCACTGTAGGTTGCTCTTTCCATTGGCTTTGGGAAACATGCATCAGTTTTAATAGTGCTTGACATCTTTAACAGCCAATGTAAACTATGCCTTCACATTGATTATACGCACTTTGGACAATTTTCTTTCAGTAAGGCTTTTATGGCGGGAATAACACGCATCTCATTTTTCTCACTGCAATGTAGTTACATCCTGTAGGGCTTTGTAGTACATGTGCACATCACAACACATTTGGCTTCCTTGACAATAATATATTTCGGGTTGGAAGAAAAATGAACCATTGCATGACTCATTTTAATTTTGTACACTGGGCTTATTTCACCCTTTGTAAACTTTATACAGCCAAGCCCAGAATTACATGTAAAATGCCAACTTGATATATTTTTTCCTACCATTTACAGTAATTTGAGTTCTGAGTGCATCCAGAATGTATTGGCTAGAGGCAACTAGTCTGTTGTCAAGGATAATGAGTCCCTGGGTTGATCCAGACCCCAGAATTTGTTTATTTGGGAATTTTCCTTTTCAGAATAAGAGAGACCAGGATCTCTGCTTTTGCATTGGGCTTGATTGCAAGTCTTAATCCTATTTCTGTTGGACAGGTGTGTGTGTCGAAAATCCAATCATCAGTGTGGCAATCAAAAGAGATATTCAAGGATTAAATATGCATGCATGGCAAACTACCTTCTTATTCTCTAGAACTGGGGGCAGATTCCCAGCTGATGTACATCAGCATAGCTCCATAGACCTCAATCTAGGATCTCACCCTTGTTTTCTACTTTTGAGACTGAGGTTGTTTGGTTGGTGTGGAAGGAAGCTTCTCCTCTCCCTGGACTAGACTCAAAGGCTACGAATCCGACACCTTACAGAAGGACTAAACCCATTTGAATAAACAACTTTTATCAGTATAGTGGCACTAAGAGGAAGCCTTCTCAATGCTGTGATGAAATATTGAAGCTATTCAGGATGCTCTGTTGGGACAAGCAGCCTGGGTGAATAGAGGGGTATTTTGTCTCCTTGTCTGTACATCTTTCTCTCTCAGGGATTTCAAACCCTGACCCATGGGACAAATCCAGATTGCGAGCCCTCAGAACATAGACTGGGTGTGTGGAATGTCATCTTTATTTTTAAAAGTAAATTTCTAGCCTTCGTGGCTGGCAAGATAACCTTGCATATATGAACCAAGTGTAACTGATGCTTTGATGCCTGCCTGAGTCTGAAGAGAGCCTGAAACAATGTCACAGAGGGGAGAACTTCCCTGTTTCTCTTAATCTGATTAGAATGTCAGGTCTGTGACACCCTGGCATCCCAATATTCGCCACTGTCAGGTAATTAGGATATGTTTGGTACAAAGTATGTCTTGTGAGGTATTGTTCTAAAAGTCTTGATCTGCTAGACAGTAATATCACATTGGATTGTATGTGCTATCATCATATGTGAAGATATAAAGTGTGGCTAGGTATGTGTGACTGAAACATGTTGTGAAGTTGAAAACACCCACAAGCAGACTTTCAGGTACAACAGTAAAAAGGCCAACCAATGTTAATGGCTTATTGAGGAAATGCACACAAGCACAAGGATTAGCCCAGGAACTGTGTACAATAGAAACCTCTCACAGATAGCACTACAGTGGGGACGGTTTGACCCAGGTCACAGCAAAAGAGCTTTCCAGGAAGCGGGAAGAAGATATAAAAGGGGTACAATGACCTCATGATGGGAGCTCACTCTCCCTAACACAACACACCTGGAAACACCTGAGGGGAAAGGACTGAACTGGGGGAGGTGAGGGTCCCAGGCTAGAGGGATTTTTAGCCTGTGTATGAAAACCTGGGAAAGTCAAGGCAAATTGTGCCTTAAAAATCTGCCAGCTCTTTATCACTCAGGGTAAGAATTTGTTAATTTATATCCTACTTATCTAATGTGCTAAGCAAAGTTTAGGTTGTGTTTATTTACTAATGTAATCTGTTTTGATCTGTTTGCTATCACTTATAATCACTTTAAATCTATCCTTTTGTAGTTAATAAACTTCTTTTTGTTTTGTCTAAAAACAGTGCATGGAAATTATGGGGCAGAAAGCTGTGTTTATATATCTCTTCACTTTGAGGGAAGGATGAATTTTATGAGCTCACGCTGTGCAGTTCTCTCTGCAGTGCAAAACAGTATAATTTTGGGTTTACCCTCCAGAGGAGAGTGAACACTTGAGTACTGGGTGGTTCCTTAACTGAGCCTTCCCATGCAGAGCTGATCTCAGGATCTGTGTGTGTAGCTGCAGCTGGGTGTGTCTCTACCAGTATGTGTGCTGGTAAAGTGCAGTCTGAAGGCTGAGGGAGGGCTTGGCTTGTTTTCCTCAGCAATATAGTGTGAAGGGAACCCAGGCCGGTTGGTCAGGCGGGCTCAGTGGTACCCCAGTTCCAAGTGGCACCCCAGGTGGAACCGTCCCAAGGTCCACTGATGAGAATTCAGTGTCAACACTGACTATTTCATTGCTGATCATTTCAGATGATGGAGTGGGGAAAGGAGGTGGGAGTGAAGCCCAGCGGGCCTGGGATTGGAGAATTGCTATAAGGAAAGAGATATAAAGGAAAACATAGGAGAGATGCACAAAGACAGGAGAAGGGGTGAGAAACAGAGAGAGGAGGCTGGGGAAGGTAGAGAAACAGAGGGCAGGAACAGTTTGGGGCCTAAAAGGGAGCATGTTTCTCAATGAGTGACAAAGGGCATCAAACTATAGTGTAGAATAATTGAACCTATAACACTTTCTAAACATTCAGCATCATAAAGGTTATGTTCTCCATTCGATTTCTGACTGAACATCCCACTGATATCAGTGAGTGATACAATGCAATGCATTGTGGGGAGTATAAAGACCTGAATTTGGCCCACGGACCATAACTGAACATTGAATTCAGCCGTCTTCTCCAAAGGATTTTGATACTCCTGCTGTAGATAAACATGCAGGCACCATTTAGTTAATATTTTTAAAATATATAATAGAGTTTGTTCATCATGATCCAGCTGTTTTGATGGGCAGCACTGCGGTTCAAGTGAGGAGACCTAGTCGTGATAGTTTGTGGTTGTGAGTAGACCTAGGACAATCAAAGAATACGATGGTAGCCTCAAATTATAACCTTCACAATCTAGCTGAGACTGGGCCCACTGGATAGTGAAGGAAGAAGTAAACGAAAGGTCACTGAAGGAAAAAGCACTGTCTTATGGGCAAGGATTTATAGAATACCCTGATGCCTGGACCATAGCTGATTCTAATCTGTATAAAGCAGGGGTGGAGGTGGGAAGACACCACCCATCAACAGTTCAGTAATTTGCCTGATAATAGAAAATTAAAGTAGTGGAGAGACAAGCAGCAGCCTGAAAAATTCATACAGATTTGGATCTGATGTATAATTATTGTGGCTAATTATACATCAGATCCAAACCAAAAAAAAAAAAAAAGGTCCAAAATTAATGGCAGCAATTTAGAGAACAAAATCTCTGAAATACACTGCAAAAAGGAAGAGTTTATGAAAAGACTTAGATAATGGGGGAAAGTCATTTAAAAAGCCAGCAAAGAACTCATAATCCGAACAGTAAAAAGTTTTGATATGATTAGACAAGCATCTGTGACTTTGCTGTCAGTGCAGGTTGTAATGCAATAATGAAATGAAATTGGTGTGCAATATGCTTGCACAGAACAAAAAATGCCACACAAATATATACATGAAAGATGGGCCTGAACCACATTCAAGAGGTAAATGTCAGGGAAATCCTTATCTGCATCCCAACTTCAGGGGGAGGGATAGCTCAGTGGTTTGAGCATTGGCCTGCTAAACCCAGGGTTGTGAATTCAATCCTTGAGGGGGCCACTTAGGGATCTGGGGCAAAAACTGGTCCTGCTAGTGAAGGCAGGGGGCTGGACTCAATGACCTTTCAAGGTCCCTTCCAGTTCTAGGAGATTGGTATATCTCCAATTAATCTTGCGTCTTGCTTGTCTTCATGGGATGTTACTGTGTGGCAAGTCAGGATGTGAATCTACCATGCACCAGCTTGCTCCATAGTAATGTGATGTCCATATGGTCACTATTACAGTGCACTTTGGTAGGAACCCAAAACATGCTCTGGGACTCAGTGCATTCTAGAGTCACAACCTGGCTTGCCGCATAGCAACGTTTCAGGTAGACAAGCCCTGATATGCAAAGTACTCTGCACACACAGAGACGGATTTTCAGAGATATTGCACACCAGAAGCTCAGATGGTCATCAATGAGAGCTGTAGGTGTTCAACACCTCTGAAAAACAGGCCAGGGTAGTGTAGAACAATTCCATCTATAACATGTTATACACATTCAGCCTCACTATGTCCTTGTGAGAGAGCCAGTCAGAGAAAAGTAAGTGACTTTCCCAAAGCCACACAGGGAATCTGTGGCTGAACCAGGAAGGGAAGCAACATTTCTGACCTGCCAGTCTCTGAGCTAATGGCTGCACAACATGTCTGTTCTATTCTGTGTGGTTTTATGTTTTTTCTTTCTTGTTTAGGGCTAGATTGTACTCTTGTCTTACTTGGCCACAGAGGAGTAAGAGCCAGTGAGGCACAGATCCTCAAAAGTATGTATGTGCCTAACTCTCATTGAAATCAATGTGCATTAAGTGCCTCAATATTTCTGAGGACTGGGCCTAAGCATGCCCCATCCATTCTCTGCTCAGCTGAGTAAAACCTACCCAGAACCTGGGTACAGGCCTGGGGCAGAGCACAGTTCCTGATCTCCAGATACTTCCCTCAGTGAACAGGGGTGACAGCACAGAGGGCTACGCAATGGGTGGATCCTTTACTCTGCTCCCAGCCAGGGAAAGATGGGGAGAAATAATCAGCACCCTTCAGTAATTTCTATCACTTCAGTAATTTACTTCCCCAAGGAGCAAGGGAGAACCAGAGAAGAAACTGTGCCCTCCTGGCTGTATGCTGTGCCCTGTTGAGCAAGTGTTGGGTTTGCTGTGTGGTTGGCTGGGTCGTGTTTAGTGCGCTGCGAGATACAGGAGGTCAGACTATAATCTGGTAGGCCTGTCTGGTGTTAAACTCTATGTATAGATTGCACCACCCTAGAAATATCTCTAGGGGGCACCGTAAATCAAAAACATCCTTTTAAGGCATAATTCTGCCTCAGCTCCCCTCTTGCTCCGGATGGCAGAAAGACATAGTCACTTGCTGCTGGGTTATAAGGAAGTACATTGTTACAAGAGTGTTCCATGTCCGCATATGTGTAAATAGCCAGTTAATAGATAAGGTGCCAGCTCAAGAATATGCAGCATAGTTCCTGGGTTTTGTAAGGCTAATAAAAGTTCCTGCTGAGCATTGGAAATGGCTTCCTCTGGCAGATCTTTACGTCAGCTCTTACCCTCTGCGGCATCTGCTTACTCTTATGCACCCAGACCCGAACTCCAGTTAGCCCACACCGGAGTTTAAAGAGCTATCTTACTTCCCCGTACTCCTTTGTCATGTGAAGTTCAAGTCACAATCTAGCCCAAAGCAGATTGTAAAGCTACAAGCAACAGCGTTACCCAGATTCAGCAGCACGTTCCAAAGAGAAATAAAAACGGATTTAACCTCTTCAAAATCATTCCCCGCAGTTGCTCTTATTTGTACATTCTTGTTATTAAGAAACTGCGAATCATTTTTTTTATTCCTAGACAAAAGACAAATAGCACACATGATAAATGAATAGAAGTCAGAACATTAACCTACTGTCCATTACAGATAATAACACTCTCCATAAAGCATGGCAGCCAGGTATTTGGGCAGCATATAAGGGTGTTTTTATTAAAGACATGAAGACTGATTAAAAAAAACCAAAACCAACAATTAAATAACCACAAAATAGCTGAAAGGGAAAAGAGGATGCTTGAAACCAAAGGACAGATGAAGCCAAGAAAACATCAACAATATATACTGAATGAAATATATCCTCACTCATTAGTAATGCAGTTCAAGTCAGAGCTCTGAAGGAATGGTGGAGGTTGTGTATTATTTGAGGAGTATTGACTAGAGGCATTAATACTGTGTAACCCACTAGTCAGTGTAGGTTATGCATTCCTTTCTGTGCCCAATCCACAAAGAATCTGAGTTTGCAACAGCCCCAGTTCCACTAGAGGGGTCAGAATGCCACACAGAATAGGAATAACTTAAAGTACAAATAGGCTTACAACATTGGGGATTGGTCCTGCTATGAGCAGGGGATTGGACTAGATGACCTCCTGAGGTCCCTTCCAACCCTGATATTCTGTGATTCTATGATTTAAGGGTGCTGATGGACTATGTGTAAGTCATCCCACTTGGGACTATCAGCAGAGTTTGAACCTGGGACTTCTCACACTAAAATCATGATCCTCTTTTTGTGTGGGGGTTTAAAGAGTAAGCCATACAGCTGGTAGCTGTAGCATTCTCAGTAACCCTTTATTTGGATCAGCCACTAGAGGGAGACAAAGAATCTCAAGCATGGTTATATAGCAGGGGTAGGCAACCTATGGCACACATGCCGAAGGCGGCACGCGAGCTGATTTTCAGTGGCACTCACACTGCCCAGGTCCTGGCCACTGGGCCAGGGAGCTCTGCATTTTAATTTAATTTTAAATGAAATTTCTTAAACATAGTTTAGTTATATATTATAGACTTATAGAAAGAGACCTTCTAAAAACATTAAAATGTATTACCGGCACGCGAAACCTTCAATTAGAGTGAATAAATGAAGACTCAGCACACCACTTCTGAAAGGCTGCTGACCCCTGTTATATAGGCTCACTCTTGAATCTTGCTGATGCCCACCTCCAAAATCACTGATCCCTTGAACTGCCTATCAGGCCAGCCATAACTTGGCATCATTCATCCAATCCAGGTGCTCAAATACTATGGTGATGTGTGTAGTAGAAGGGCCTGAACTCCCAATTAAGTCAACAGGCGTCTTTCCTAAATGCCTAGATTGGAACTGATTGACAGAAATGAAAACAAAGCTGTAGGCAATATGAAAGTTTTAAAAGCAGCCAATTGGTTGCATTTTTTTTACCAATTCAGTAAGCATCAACAAGTAACAAAAGAAACATATGCCACTATTCTTCTTCTAGCATTTGCAGTGCTTGCCGAGCCACCTGACAGCAGCTTCATCAGTAGAATGAAGGGTTCTAACACCACCATGGTTAGTTGATCCTCATCGACAACATGCGCCATTGACTGACGGAGACCACATTGATAAAATGAATTGTCAGACAGACCCCCTGTATAGAGGTTGGCAGTGCATATTCCTTGGCCGGCTTAGAATCAGCTTCTGGCAAACAGAGGCTAGGAACAATATTCCTGCCACATAGGGGCACAGTATTCCACCGAGAAATAGCACAGCACCAAAGCCAATGTGTGAAGATTCTGTGTGCCTGCGCCCCGTGTCAAACCGTCTAATTTGCTGATTAGATTATTCCTGGTCCTGACTTTGGCAGCAACCTTTTTTAAATGGTCATGGTAAGTCAAAGAGTGGTCCAGGTGACACCAAGGTAGACTGGTTTTGCCATATGTTTCAGTTGTTTTCCGTTCAAGAAGACATCTAACTCACGTTTAGCACTTGTGTTGTGGAGTTAGAAAATGCTGTCTTGGTTACTCTTGGTTGAAGGCGTCAGCTGCTACAGTAGTCTGCCATCTTGGCCAGGTCAGCATTCAAGATGTTCTCCGATTTGGCAAAAGAGCGTGAGTGGGTACTGCAGCAGATGTCATCAGCATAGATAAACATGCATGACTGAGTCAGGGGCAGGTTGTTTGTTTACAGATTGAACAGGGTGGTCACAAACACTGACACTTGGAGTGAGGCATTCGATTGTATCCTCCATGGACTTGTTCTATTTCCCATGTACACCCAAAACTGCCTGTCACAAAGTAGAAGTTCGACAATGTCCACCACCCGTGGTTGGAGACCTCTTGACAAATTTATGAGAAACCAGTGCTCTGTACAATATCATCGGCTGCTACCGGGTTCAGGAAAACAGCTCCATATGTTATGCCACCATTACAACCCACCATACACCCAATAATCCCCCATAAAAATGTCAGCTACAAACAATCAGAAGCTAAAATGGAAGGGGAGATAATGCTATAATATATATAATAGTATTGTAGTGCAAAGAGCTGGACCTAGGGAGATCCTCTATGTTGACCATCGCCAACACAAGTTAAGTTTCATTTTCCTTTGAGTTAGAACTAAAAAGAACCACAGGGTCTGTCTGTGACTAGCAGCCTTTTCTTTACCATAAATTATATTCTAATCTTAGTTCCTGTTCCTGGTGGAGAGTAGATTTGGTCACACATTTTCTGATGAAACAGAGATAGAAAGAGACTTCCCCAACTAATCCAAATAGTCTAGTGTTAGGTCATTTAGCTGTAATTTAGGAGAACTGGGTGCAAATCCCGACTATCTCCTTAGGGGCAAACCTCTTTGGAGGGAGGGAGTGTCCCTCTCTTTCTCAGGTTCTGAGCAGGAGTTCGACTTCTATTCTTCTTCACGGACCTTTTCTGTTTCTTCCCACTGAGATCAAACTGGCCACCTTTCAGCAGCCCTAAAATACATGGTTGGGGAAAAATAATTTGGGGGGATTAAAACCACTTTAAAATATTTCTCTATCTACAGTATCTATCTATCCATCTATCTACAGTATGTAACCATCTATCTATCTATCCATCATTGAGGAATAAATAAGAAGATATGAAAGAAAATAGCCCATCAACAAGTGCTGTCAGTAATGATTGATCAAAACTAGATTTCCTACTTACGCTATTAGGCAGTTGACTTGAGTGAGAGCTATTTTCTTTCCAAAAACATCAACAAAAGAATCCAGATGCTGTCAGAGTTATGAAGCCAGCCTTTAGCCTTGAGAGATGCATTTTCCTAACTTTACTCAGAGAGCACTCATTTCTCATTGAGGATGATATTTAAATTGGAAAAGGAGGAAGATGTTCTGTTGTTGCAGTCCAGCTCCCTCTTAAACCGACCATTTTACTCCAGACGGCTAATCCTGGGAGGCGATATTTACTGCAGTTGGGTGAATAGCACATGTTTTGGTTCAGTAGCAATTTCAAAAAGGTGGAGAAAAATATTTCATGTCTGACAGAAAATTAAAATGTTTGAAATGTTCAGAAAATCTAAATGTTGAAAACAATGTTTGAGGTCAAATTAAATGATTTGCTTTGATTTCAACCATTGAAAAATGTTTGAATTTTTAAATGATTGATTTTTTTAAAAAGAAAATTAAAGAAAATTTGGGAACAAAAGTCATTTCCGACCAAAAAGCTAAAATGTTTCATTCTGAAAATGTCAAAAGAAAAGATTTTGATGTTCTCAGAATTTTTTCTTTTTGTGTTTTTCTAAACAAACAATTTGGTGAAACTGACATGCATTAAGTGGCACTGAATCTGCAATTCCCCCCCCCCCAAAAAAAAAATTAGGCTGCAAAATTTCACCCAGCTCCAGTATTTATCATCTCTCACATGATAGTCATGCTGAAGTTGTATAATTGCTATTTGTAAGCACTTTAAAGAAGGCATCTATATCATAAGATCTTTTGTTGGTGTTAATCAGCATAGGTCCATCTATTTCAATTCAACTGTGCTCACTGTCACCAGAGAAGGGCCTGGGATCATATCTTTTATCTGTCTGCAAAGTGCTGTGGAAAATTATGGCATGATATAGTGAATAGAAATAGGCATTCAAATTCCCCCTTTATTATCAGAAAAACTCTGCCAATATATTTCCCTAATGTGATGGCGTGTATACCCCACACAGGCCCTGCATGGGATCCTGTGGGCCTGAGATGCCAACTATCTGATAATGAAGCCCAGCTGGGCAGGGGTTGGCTGATCATTATAAAGAGAGGAAGTTTGTGGCAGAATGGGGGATGCAGGGAGGGATTCTGAAGTCACTCTCTCTGAGGTGATCTGGAAATCAGGGGAGGAAATAAGCCCCTGTCATAAGTAGTTAGTTAAGGGTTAAGTTCTACCTGTAAAGGGTTAACCCAGACCTGGTGAAACACCTGACCAAAGGACCAATCAGGGAAGAGAATTTGAAAATCCCAGAGAGCGGGAACTTGGGTCTCTGTGTTCTTTGTTCTGTGTTCTTAGCCGTCTGGAACTACACCAGCACAGACGTTTAACCAAGTCTGCTCATCTTTCTGAACTAATTTCTTCTATTCAAGCTAGTGAGTATTAGAAGTACAGGGTAATTTCATATAAGAATCCTGTGTCTGCAATTCTGTGTGTTTGTATTGATTATTCGTAATTTTGCCTGTATTGTTTGTACTGAGGAAAAGGGAGAAATTTCTCCAGGGATTAATAAGACTAGACCCTATGAATGTCCATCTTGGATTCATAGAGATTGTGTATTTTTTCTCTTCTTTTTTTTATTCTTTTAATAAACTCTTTTAAGTTCAGGACTTGGTTAAGTTCCTTATCTGTGGATTCAGGGGAAGGAAGCTAGGCGCCACTCTGTGGAGACAAGGGTTGTCTCCAAGCAGAGAAAGCAGGGAAGGGAGAGGGAAGGAAACGAATCTTCCTCCCTCTGTGCTTGGATCTGTGCTTCCCCGGGAAAGTCTCTGGAAGGAGGAGAGGGAGGGGGGAAGTGGGCTGCTTCCCTGTGTGTAGCGATTCAAGGATCAAGGTATCTCTCTCTCCGGAGCAGGCTGGAGAGAGGGAAGAGAAGGGAGGGGGAAGGTTCCTCCTCTGCGAGTGGATCTGTGTTCCCAGGGAGTGTCTTTGAAGGGAGACAGGGGGGGACAGAGGGGTGTCTCGATTCACCAAAATAATCGAGTGGTGGCAGCGAGAAGGAACCCCACCCTAAGGGTTAGGGTGGTGGCAGAATACATGCGGGTCCCCATCTTTGAACCCACAAGCTCAAAGTGGGGGTGAGATCCCAGGACATGGTGGCAGCGGAGTTTCGAACCCATTGTTAGAAGGAGTTTTCAGTTTCAGCAGTTTGGCTGGAGGGAATTAAGTTTCCAGCAGGCTTTGTTGGAAGCAGATTTTCTTTCTTGTTGCTTGGACAGGCAGCTTGAGGAAAAGGCAGTTTGAAGCAGTTTTCAGGGTTAGGAGTTTTTTTTCTCTGCTGGCTATGCTGAGGAAAAACTCTTCCCTAGGAGGTGTGTGCATTCCTTAGGTGGGGGGAAGTGCCCTCACAGGTTTGCTGGGGAGATAACGATTCTCAAGCCAGAGGTTTTTAACAGTTCAGAGCGAAACATTTTTAGCTCTGGTTGCAAGGAGGTGTGTCCCTCCTTTGTGTGATCAGGATTCCTTGGGTGGGGGGAGGTGCTCCTCGGAGCTCATCCCGTCCAACAGGGAAAACAGGTTTGGTGAGGAGAGAAAGATCCTGAAGCCAGGTTTTTTTTTCCTGTGACTTTTGAAATGCAGAAGGCAGGAAGCCACTGATCTGCGAGAATTTCACTAGACTTTTCTCGCAGAGAGACAGAGAGTTTTTTAGATTTTCCCTGTTGCTCAGTACAGAACAATAGAGAGTTACAACACACAATTTGCTATACACAGGATTAATTACCCTTTCTTTACTCAAGTTATCATAAACAGGGAGGGGTGTGGCCAGCACCCCAAGGCACAGACATGACGGAAACAAGTGACCAACTAGAGCTTGCTCGATTGCAAATACAAATCCTGGAAGCCAAAGAGAGAGAACACAAGATGGCCATGGCAGCCATGGAGGCAGACCAGAAAGCCAGGGAGGCAGACCAGAAAGCCAGAGAGGCAGACCACATCAGACAAATGGAATTAAGAGAGAAAGATCTGGAAATCCAGAGGCAGGCTCTGGAAGTAGAAAAGGCTAAGCAGCATAATCCACCACCCCATCCACCTACTGATCAAACTTTTCGGAAAAAATTTCCCGCCTACAAGGCAGGGGATGATGTTGAGGCCTTTTTAGAAAACTTGAGAGGGCCTGTATTGGATACCATCTTCCTAAAGAACAATACATGATGGAGCTGAGGTCACAGCTCAGCGGACAATTATCCCTGGTGGCAGCTGAAATGCCTAGAGACCAGATGGACGACTTTCCACTGTTCCTAACCAAGGCCAGACTCAGAATGGGCATCACCCCTGATCACGCCCGTCAGCGTTTCAGAGCCCAGAAATGGAAACCAGAGATGTCATTTCCAGAGCACGCTGCTTACCTGGAAAAACACTATTTCTCCTGGATATCAGGATCCAAGGTTGAGGAGCTAGACGACCTACACCTCCTGATATTGATGGGGGATGCAGGGAGGGATTCTGAAGTCACTCTCTCTGAGGTGATCTGGAAATCAGGGGAGGAAATAAACCCCGAAAGAAGGGTTAACCCAGAGAAGTTGTGGAGAAGAAAGCCTGAGCAGGAAGGAGCCCAGGGAAACAGTAGCAAGGGGTGGGAATGTGCAAATCTTTGCTGCCTGTTATAGGTTCCCTGGGCTGGAACCCAATGTAGAGGGAGGACCTGGATTCCCCTCCCAGCCACTGGCAAAGTGGCATGAGCCCAGAGCCAGGGGCTTGAGACCTGACACAAGGTCTTGGAATATTTGTTGGGCTTTTGTTTGTTGAATTTTGTTACCTTGAAGGGGGTGGATGTTAATACTGTGGCCTGGCCGAAGTACTGAGCTACAGAAGAGAGACTACCACAGCGAAGGAGTAACTGTCAGTAAGGGACAGCTGACGAAAGAATGCTGCTGTGCCATACCTGGCCATGGGGAGGCGCTCCAGCCCTGAGCAAACTCCTTTACACTTAATCATGGTTTTTATCTTAGTAGGTTTTATTTTCTATTAAAAATATCATTTAATTCTTTAGTAAATTTGATCACTGATAAAAGGTGTCATATTGGTTACCCTGTGGCCAGAAGTCTTTTCATTACAACACATCCAGGTGTAGCCCCCCATTGATTCCCTCCTGGCAATGAACCTCAACCCTTCCCCAGGGGTAGAGGGTAGATCATTCTCCATGTCCATTCAAAGTTTGGCCTCTCTCCTGACAATGATGAAAAAGGACACTCAGTGTGGTGGGTGGTGGTTTTCATGAGGAGAATGTTAGAACGGGACTCCAACCTGCCCATACGGAGGGAGCTGTTGTGGAAAAGGCACTGAAAGAGGACTCCACGGATGGGGCATCACTTCCACGCTCTGCCACATACTCCTTATGTGACCTTGCACAAGACACTTTACTTCTGTGCGGCTTGCTTTTTCCATTATGGGATTGTGAGGCTTAATTCATCAGTGTCTGGGAGGGGTCTGTATACACTGACAATGAGTGGCTTAGCATCGCCTGAAAATACACTCAATCCACATCGGCCGCTAACAGCTCTCAGATAATGACAACTTTCAGTCAAATAGGGCCTGATCCAACCCCCTCCCCTCCAAGTCAATGGAAAGATTCCCATTGTCATGCTTTGGAGCAGATCTCCATTACTGAGCTGAACTATATTCAGATCTGCAGGCTGGAGGTGAAATGGTCCACGCGCTCTATTCTCTCATGTATCCAGCTTCCTTTATTAGAGAGTCAAATTGACTAGTTTTGCAATATGCAAACTACCCTTATTTTGTGCAAGGAGGCTGGGACTTATTGTCCCACCTGCCCCTCACTTCCACTCTCTTTCCTTTCCATTGTACCCTGCAGTTTCAGAGCAGGCAGAGCAAAAATCCGGAGGGCATGCTGAAGGATTTTTGCAGGAGGCTTAACGCCAGGCTCATTTTACTAATTTGCAAAAGCATTTTTTGATTTAAAACAGAAGGATGGCATAGCCCTGGGAGAAAACTCTCATCCACTAATGTTCCTCCAGGAGTGAGTTATGAGAATATTCCTCAGCTGGATTAGAGATGAAGGTTAAACCCTAAAGCACTAATGAAGGTAGCTAAAGAGCGAAAGTCAAAGAAGTCAGTACGCTGGGTCCACGGTATCTTTCCTCACCTCGCCGTGCGCAAGTGGGTAATTAAGAGATCTCCAAAAAGAAGAACAAATGTCTCTGGTGAAATAAAGTGGGGCCATTTCCTTTGGAGACATTGGTAGAGGGCATACCAGGAGCTGCTGTGATGAGAAGCTAGGACAAAGGCAAATCCCCATCTCTGCGAGCTGTTAAGAGCTTTCCTGATGAAATAGCCGTTTTAATTAGAATACTTGAGAGAAGAATATTATAAATAGATAGGTAGAGTGACTTTTCATCTTGAAAAATAAGGGGACTTCTTTGGGCTAGTTTCTCCTCCATCACTAGTCAGAGGCTTAATGGCCCAGATCCCCGGTTGATGTAAATTGGCAGAGCACCAATTATGTTAATGGAGTGACACAGATTTACACCAGCTGAGGATCTACTCCAGTGTTTGGTTCGTGTGTGGAGCCCAGGCTCAGAGAGCAGGCAGCAGTAAGATCACCTGGCAACATTCTGAGAGTGGCCAGGGGTGGTGGAAAGGAAACTAACACATCTCAGCTCTGAGGTTAGAGGGAATGAGAGCAAGCCCCCCATCCCATAAGCACTAAGGGACCACTCTGTAACAAATCATTGGCCACTCAGGACTTTATGGATGTCACTGTAATGTGCTCCAGGCCCATTTGGAATTTCACAGCGGCAGCAATGGATAAAATATATCTTAAATGTTTTGAAAAGCGTAGGACCCTGCCACTTGGGCAAAAGGAGAATCTTCATATGCGGTTAGCATCAGAGCGTCTCTGACACACCATTAAATAGCTCTGATCCCAGTACAGCTGCCCTCTCTTCCTGTTTCCTGAATATCCTCCTCCCACTCTCAACTTTGCACCATCTTCCATGAGCCCCTTTATGCTTGGAACTCCTTGTGCACCACCCAATCATTCCAGTCCCTTACTGCAGAGCCTTCCACTTGGAATCTAGAGCCAATGATCCACCACCATAGGACTTCCGTTGGGCTTTGGGTATGTGTAAATCACACTATGTGCCTGATTTAGATTGCATGGTGTTTGAGGGTAGGGATCGTGTCTTTTTCTTGACTTGTGCAATGCCAGAGCTCAGTAAATACGGCTACAATAAGAAATACACCTTCAGACAACATAGGGAGCCTGATCCAATGCCCACTGCAGTGAAGAGGAGTCAGATAAGGTCCACAGACATTCTGTGGAATTCACTTTGGGATCCCTCGAAGTCAAGGAGAGTGTCACCATTGATGTGAAAGAAAGCATGACTGGGCTGCAGGAATCCATGCACTCAGATGCTGAGGTTGGATTTAAAATAAGACAGGAATTCCCTTTGGCCATCAGTAGCTCTTTGCAGTTATTCATGCTAAGAAAAAAAAAACAAAAAACAAATCTTGTGTTTCAGGGCATTAAATGTTCACTGCAAAGGTCAATAAAAGTTCCCTCTACCCTCTTCCTATCAACTATTGCATTGCACAATGGGCTAGGTAGCTTATGGGGATTTTTCATCTTCCTCTGATCGATCAAGTATCGACCACTGCATATTACCCCACACGATGCATTGATATTATTTTATAGTGCCCTAAGCACATGTGAGATGTTAAAAATATAATTGTAACCCCCATGTGGAGTTTGCCATCTCCTGGAGCTCTGGAATGAGCCTCTAGGGGTCCTACCCTATGCACTAAAATAATAATTGCTGCCAGAGCCCTCTGACATCATTTCCATCATGCTTGTGTAATTCTGACATGCCACAGTCAGCAGTGGCTGGGATCAAACCTGGGAACTCTGCAGCTTAATACATGAGAGTCTACTGCCTAAGCTAAAAGACACCTCTCTCTTAGCCTGCGCTGTAGCAGGTTCATCAAGCTCTACCTGATCTAGATGCCACACGAAGCAGACAAAGGTTACATACTCCCCTGGGCTGGGGAAGCATGTCCCAAGCTTCAGAGATTTCCAATTTTAAATCCCAAACAAGCCCCCACTTGTAACATCGACAGATCCCGGTCATCAGCAGCTAGGATAAAATCTGGATCTGGGATCTCTGGAGCGTAACGCATGAGCCTCTACTGCCTGAGCTAAAATATACATTTCTCTTAGCCAAGGCTGTAGCAGGCTCATCAATCTCTAGCAGGTCTGACTGCCACTAGAGGGAGACAGAGTGGCACCCGAAGCAGACATGGGTTACACTTGGAGTCAAGGGTCAGGACAGATGAACTAGAAACTCCCGCCGAGGCCAATAGGGAGGCTCCTGCATGGAGTGCTCTGGACAAGCAGTCTGCTGGGGCCACGATGAGCCAGGGCTGCTCAGCACCCTCAATGGGAGGGGAAGAGGCTTCATTTCAGTTTTGACTTTTGAGCTTTTGGAATTTCCTGGTAGCTGAGAGAAAAGCAGGAGAGCTCAGGGAGTCTCTGTTTAACGCTCCCTCCCCACAAAGGGGAGTCTTCTCACTGCTGTGAGATCTAGAGTATGAGGCAGGCAGTTCCAGCCCTGCAGAGACCAGCATCAAGAATGGTGGAGACCTGACCAGGTGCTGGTAACCAAGCAGCAACCGAGACCTCCACAGGATTGTAGGCCAAGGAGCCAAGAGAGGACCCTGCCCCATCCAGGGGCAAAGTCCTGAGTGATGGGAAGTGGGAATCTGTTCAGCTGTTGAGATGTTTAGGATTTACTAGTCCACTCCTTCCCCAGATCCTATTTTCCTGCTCCCAGTCAAGTCCCCTTGTTGCTACGGGATGTGTCATTTCTTTGCTGGCAGTTGTGTGGATGTACTTTATTGTTTCTTGTGCACAGGGTTTTCTACTCCTTGCCAGGAGTGATAGCATTATTCACTCACCCCTTGTGACTAAACCACAGTGAGGAGTCACCTTGGGTGGAGGTAGCAGGGGTCACAAAAGAAGAAGAGAACGAAGAAGGAAGGAAGAAGGAAGAAGCCATTGCAAGTAGCAAACATCAAGGGTGAGAATTGAGTCACACTTCAGGGGAGTGGTTACATAAGAAAGTCCCTTCCCCAAAGGTCTTGTAATCTCAAGTAACAAAAGAGGAAAAGCAAATCCCATGTTCTTCTGATCCAGACATTCCATTTTGTATTAAGGGTTATTTCTGGGTTATCTTCTGGTTTGTTTTGGCTAGGCCTATAGTAGAAAGCCAAACCAGCTGAAGTGCTGGCAGTTGTGTGTGTCCACATACTGATTTGTTTCATGAGGCAGGGCAGATTTGCCCCATGTTCAAACAATGGTTATGCATTATGGGTATTAGCCCACAGTTTCTGGCAAAGCAGTGGATTATAACCTCTGTGGGATGATATTCGGAGGAGCAGTTGAGCCATTTTGGCTCATCCACATAGAGACTGAACTAACACACTTCAGTCTGAAATGGTCTAGACTGCATTGGTTCTTAAACCTCCCCAAAACCGAGACCCTAGAGAACTTTTTAGAAGTGCCTGATTGATTTAAGATCCCAAGTCCTATTTTCAGAAGGGAGTTGGGCACTTAAGAACCTAAATACCATTGAGTTTAAGTGAGACTTAGACTCCTAAGTGCCAAAATAACTTTTGAAAATGCCTCTTAGGCTCCTAAACCACTTGGGTACTTTGGAAAATGGTTCCCCTCTCCTATGATTGAAATTAGTCCCAGTTCAACCACTAGTGGCCAATAACCAATGGAACTGTAGCAGCACAAACTCCAGCTGTGGAGAGGAAAACTCCTATTTGCTCACTGGCTGAGCTTAACCAGGTTTCAAACAGGGGACGGCAGGGTGCAGCTATACCAGTTGCTGGCCAGAAGTGGCTGAATCCCAAGAATGCACAAGAACCTAGACTATCCCAGTCTGTTCTTAGAATGCTCGTAACTGTTTGAAATACTTCTAAAACATGTCACCTTCGCACACAGAAGCATATTAGGGGGTTACACTGTCTTAGAACAGTAAATTTCTCAAATGTGGGCAAGACTTCTCTGTTAACGAAAATAGGTCTATGCATCAAAGACACACTGGACTTCTTAATATTGCAACAGTTTTGGAGAAAGATAAGCTAACCCTTGTTTCTGTTGGGAGTGACGTTAGAAATGTAAGGAGGAGAGTAGAAATGGTACCAGTGAATTTTTTTGCTAAGTGGGAGGAAAAGTGATGTAACCAGTTTTGTGATACACTATAGTTAAACACACTGTACAAGTGGGTAAATTAGCTGTTTGATATCCCACTTGGGTAAAATCTTGATTTCAGATTATTAGACAAGTTAGAGGTCTTCAAGTCAACAGGTCCTGATGAAATACATTCTAGAAAACTCAAAGAGCTGACTGAGGAGATATCTGAGCCATTAGTGATTATCCTCGAAAAGTCATGGAAGATGGGAGAGCTTCCAGAGGACTGGAAAAGGGCAAATATAGTGCCTACCTATAAAAAGGGAAATAAGAACAATTCAGAGATTTGCAGACCAATCAGCTTAACTTCAGTATCTGGAAAGATAATGGAGCAAATAATTAAGCAATCAATTTGCAAACTCTAGAAGATAATAAGGTGATAATTAACAGTCAGCATGGATTTGTTAAGAACAAATCATGTCAAACCAACCTAAAAGCTTTCTTTGACAAGGTAACAAGCCCTGTGGATGGGGGGAGGAAGTGGTAGATGTGGTATATCTTGATTTCAGTAAGGCTTTTGATGCTGTCTCACATGAACTACTTATAAACAAACTAGGAAATACAACCTAGATGGAGCTACTAAGGCAAGTGCATAACTGATTGGAAAACTATTCCCAGAAAGAAGTTATCAGTGGTTCACATTCAAGCTGGAAGAGCATATAGAGTGGAATTTAGCAGGGATCATTCCTTGGTCAGATTCTGTTCAATATCTTCATCAATGATTTAGATAATGGCATAGAGAGTACACTTATAAAGTTTGTGGATAATACCAAGTTGGGAGAGGCTGCAAATTCTTTGGAGGATAGGATTAAAATTCAAAATGATCTGGACAAACTGAAGAAATGGTCTGAAGTAAATAGGATGATGTTCAGTAAGGACAAATGCAAAGTACTCCACTTAGGAAGGAACAATCAATTGAACACAGACAAACTGGGAAATGACTGCCTAGGAAGGAGTACTGCCGAAAGGGATCTTCAGATAGTAGTGGATCACAAGCTAAATATGAGTCAAGAGTGTAACACTGTTGCAAAAAAAGCGAACATCATTCTAGGATGTATTAGCAGGAGTATTGTAAGCAAGACACGAGGCATAATTCTTCCACTCTACTCCACATTGATTAGGGCTCAGCTGGAGTATTGTGTCCAATTATGGGTGCCACATTTCAGCAAAGATGTGGACAAATTGGGGAAAATCTAGAGAAGAGCAACACAAATGAGTAAAGGTCTAGGAAACGTGACCTATGAGGGAAGATTGGAAAAATTGGGTTTGTTTAGTCTGTAAACAAGTTTTCAAGTACATAAAAGGCTGTTACAAGGAGGAGAAAGAAAAATTGTTCTCCTTACCCTCTGAGGCTAGGACAAGAAACAATAGGCTTAAATTGCAGCAAAGGAGGTTGAGGTTGGACATTAGGAAACAATTCCTAACTGTCAGGGTGGTTAAGCACTGAATAAATTGCTTAGGGAGGCTGTGGAATCTCCATCATTGGAGATTTTTTAAGAGCAGGTTAGACAAATACCTGAGGGGTCCCGACCCCCAGTTTGAGAACTGCTGGTCTAGATAATCATAGAATCATAGAACTGGCAGGGGCCTCTAGAGGTCATCTAGTCCAGTTCTCTGCACTCAAGGTAGGGCTAAGTATTATCTAGACCATCCCTGACAGGTGTTTGACCTAATATTTACTCCTGCCATGAGTGCAGGGGACTGGACTCGAAGACCTCTCGAGGTCTCTTCCAGTTCTATAATGCTATGATTCTATAATCAATTATGATAAGAAACAAAGTTTCCAGTAAACAGAAGTCTCAGATTCTACTATGTACTTAAGTTTATGAATTAAGCTGCCTAATAAAATTATAAAAACACAAACACAAGCACATACCTGTTCCAAATAAGAATCATCACTTGTCTTTGTCTGTCTGGTGCTTCATTCTTTCATAGAATTTGCAGGTAAATAACATGTAATTGATGAACCAACGGCTTTTGCATTTCCTGGTTAATTTTGGGCAAGTAACTTCGTCTCTCTCTATGTCTCAGTTCTAGAGCTGAGCAGGAAATGGTCTCCTATTCCATGAACATTTTTTAAGATTTTAATTTTTTTCCATCCCAAATTGGGACAAAAAATTTGAAATCTCAAATTTCCATGAATCTGGGGTTGGGGGAGGTTTTGTTTGTGCTCTCTTTTTTGTTACCTCTCTGGATAGAGAGAGAGACCAGGCAGGAAAAAAAACCAGCTCCTGAAAACATACCTGAAATGATCCATCTATGTTACAAAAATTGTAAGTAAGCACAAGGAAAAGTGTTAGATTATCTTTTGTTTTAGCTTGACAATTTTCACTATGCTAAGAGAGAGTTTTATTCCTGGTTTTTTGTAATTTTGAAGCTGAGCCTAGAGGGGAATCCTCTGTGTTTTAAATCTTTTTATTATCCTGTAAAGTTACCTTCCATCCTGATTTTTGCAGGTGTGATTCTTTTACTTTTTCTTTAAATAAAGTTCTTCCTTTAAGAACCTGGTTGATTTTCAGTGTCCTTGAGAAAAGGGTCTGGTTGCTACTCACATTATTCTCAAGCCTCCTTGGGAAAGGAGGTGAAGGAGCTTGGGGAATATTTTGGGGAACTAGGGACTCCAAGTAACCTTTTTCCAAGATTTTTGTCTAAACCACTTGGTGGTGGCAGCAACACTGTCCAAGGATAAGGAAAGGATTTGTGCCTTGGAGAAGTTTTTAACCTAAGCTGGTAGAAATAATCTTACGGGGTCTTTCATGTGGGTCCCTACATCTGTACCCCAGAGTTCAGAGTGGGGAGGGTACCCTGACAGTAGCTATCCTCAAAACATATATTATAAACCCAAGAAATTCAGATTTAAGGCTCACCTGAGAAGGCATCCAAACAGATGAAGGTATGAAAATGCAGAGTTAAGGCATCCAAACAACCTTAACTCTGCCCTACAACGACACCACACAACTTTGTACTATTTTCTTTGTAGGTCTTGTTTGCTTAGGCACTGATCCTGCAAAGACTTAAGTCCGTTCTAAACATTATCCTCTGTGGGGCAGATCCCCTGTAGGTATAAATTGTCATAGCTCTGACTTCAGTGGAACTGTGGCAATTTATCCCAGCTAAGGATCTGTCCCCGTGAGTAGTCCTAATGAATTCAGCTGAACTACTCATAATATTTACATTTACATATATACCAAAATTGGGGCATTCGATTTTAGGGTCTTCAGGGCAGGAACAATTTCTAATTATGTGTCTGTACAGTGTCTAGCACAATGAGTCCCTGATCCCAGCTTGTGGCCCTGAGGGCATGTCTACCCTGCATCTGGGAATGAACCTCCCAGCCCAGAGTCCGCAGACTTGTGTTAGAGGGTCTCGTAGTAGCGCTCAGAAAATAGCTGTGTAGACATTCTGGCTTGGGCTGGGGAGGGGAGCTTGAAAGCCAGAGCTTCAGCCCGTGTCACAACGGTCTACACAGCTATTTTATAGCGCTAGTATGATCCTCACTGGTACAAATCTGTTGTCCTGGATGGGGAGGTTTGCTCATAAATGTAGCATAGATGTGTTCTTAGACCCCAAAAGCAAATGATTATAATTTACTTATTGCTGAGCGAACAAGACCGCTTGCATAGTTCTTCTTGTATGACTTTCGAAGAGTGAGGCACTAGAATACTTTAGCAAAGTGATTTTCAACCTTTTGTTTTTCATTTGCGGGCCTCTAAAAAATTTCGAATGCAGGTGCGGGCCCCTTTGGAAATCTTAACCGCAGTCTGCAGATCCCCAGGGGTCCACAGACCACAGGTTAAAAACTGCCATAGGGTAAGTGAGATTTGCTACTTGTGTTTTATTATTATTGGTATCATTATTTATATATTGTTATTATCTTCTAAAACAGCTTCATCGATGAACTCAGGCAGGTAGTAGAAATTGAGACTTCTGCTTATAGGGAAACTTTTTAGATTTATTTTGGCCATCAGTAAGTAGCTGACGCTCTGGAAGAGAAAGAAATGGAAAACGGCCTGATAGGCTTTTGCTAGCCATTTGATGCTTCTATTTATTTTATTTTATTTACAGTGAGCGTTGCAAACAAGCGAGTTGGCAGGTTTTCCCTATGTTTGATGTCTTTTATGCATCTGCGTAAAAATAAATAGATTATGCTATGTGAATTCAAACTCAAATATATGGCCAAAGTAAATTTTACTTATGGATATTGATTCTATTGATCGAAACCTCCTTACAAATTCCCTAGTAAGTATAACAGAAGTGTTATCACTTGGCTAGGGAAAAGAGAGAGAAAAAATAAAATAAAATAAAATGAATTCCAGCACTGCCTGTTTTACTTAATGGAGAACTGAAAAGCTGTTATTCTACTGAGAACAGTTGTTGATTCCTTGTGGATTTGTGTGTGTGTGTGTGTGTGTGTGTGTGTGTGTGTGTGCGCGCACATGCATGTGTATGATTTTTTGTTTGTTTGTTTTCTGCAGTACTTAGTACAATCCTGGCTTGACTTTTGCAGATTCTCTGTACAGTTCTGCCTATACTTTTGCACCCAAAATGAAATGCAGTTGCCAAAATTAGTAGTTTAGTTAGGAGCCTGATCCTGGATCATAGATGTCAGTCGGAGCTTTGCCATTGACTTCAGTGAAAGCAGAGTTTGACAAGCACAGGCACTTGAAAATCCCACCCTAGACATCTAGTGTCAGCACTCCCTATTCATTTTGGACATAAAGATGCAGATTCAATTGTTTGGAGGTACAAAACTGTACAGCAAAAATGATGGACAGCTGAAGAACAGGCTGAAAATCAAGCTTTATACTTACTGGGCCAGATCCTCAGCTGGCAGAAATCACTGCTACACCAATTTACAACTGCTCAGGGACTGTCCTATTCTTTGTTTAGAACTGACGATAGGCCCAGCATAGCATAAAACACAGAAAGAGAGACAGTGAAAAAGACACACAGATCAGTCAGAAAGCACTGAGAAAATCATATGAGGGAGTATATATGCTAGGGGGTGGATTCTCAGTGGTGTAAACCATCAATGGGGCTATGACAATTTATACCAGCTGAGGGTCTGTGCCTAGAAACTCAGTTCTTGGAAGATGTCAAATTTTAGGCGGGATTTGAAAGGGCTTTGAAATTGCATTTTCAAGACACCTACAAAAACAGGCTTTTCAAAAGAGTTCCATCTAACCTGGGACCACACAGACTGGTATGCATTAATTAGAGTTGTGTGGTGTCATTGTAGGGCAGAGTTAAGGGTATTTGCATGCCTTGACTATGCATTTTCATACCTTCACACGTTTGGATTCCATCTTAGGTTAGCCTTAAATCTGAATTTCTGGGGTTTATAATGCATGTTTCGAGGATAATTACAATGCAGTGTTTCCCACTCTACATTAGAGATATGTACTTTCAGTCAACTTCATTTTAACCTACTTTTTGTCTGGGAATTACCATATTACAGTAGCACCCAGAAGCCAAAACTCTGTTCTAGGTGCTTTCCAGATACAGAATACAAGACCCACTCTGATTCAAAGAGGTTTGTAAATCCAAACAGACAATTAGCAGGAGAAGACAAGTATTGCTATCTCCATTTTATAGGTGGGGAACTGAGGCACAGAGAGTTTAAGACAATTGCCCAAGATCACTCTCTGGGAGGGTGAGGAATTAACCCCAGAATGCCCAAGTTGCAGTCCAGCGCTTAAGCCACAAGACTATCCTTCTTCTGCACAATATGCTAATAGAAAAAAGGTTAAAGAATTTGACAGCCAAGATATTTATAAGCCCCAGCCTAAACAATTCTCCTGCCTGTGTACTCTGAACACGTATTTAACCATTCCGTGCCTTAGTTTATCCTTCTGCAAACTGGGAGCAGGCGAAATCTTGTAGGCTCAGATCCTCAAAGATATTTAGGTGCCTATCTCCTGTTGATTTCACCAGGTAGGAGCCTAGATTCCTTTGTGGATCTGAACATAGTCCCTTTAAAGACAAAACTGCCATTGGACTCAGTGGGTGTTTTGCCTATGTGAAGATTGCATAAAGCCTCTATTACAACTCAGCGATTTGGAGGGCAAATGTTCTACATGTGCTGTTTGACCTCTACAGTTGAGGATTTAAAACTTTAATTATAGGAACTACAAGATGAGAACAGATTTTGAGTTAGTGACTTTTTCTGAATAGATATGCAGACTCCAGGGGGAATAGCGATTTGCAGGCTCATTGAGGGAGAAAAAGGATGTCCTTTCTTTCTATCCTAGGTGTGCGGCAAAGGGGGCTGGATGATGTTCCACAAGAATAAATCACTTCTTAGTCCAGGCAAGAATTTGCATTGGAATATTTGTGAACTGAAAATTTACCAACAAGAACAAAGCAGAGGGGGCATTTGATTTCTTGAGGCAAGATCTTGAAAAAGCTTCCCCGCCAGAAGCTCCCCTGGATTCTCTTGCAGCTGAGTATGCAGAAGGCTAGTGGATAAGGCCATTCGATTGTATACTCCTCTGTGTTCTGGACAGAGCTGACACTGGATAAATTACATTAGTACCACTACTCATGGCTGATCTCCAAAGTGATCTGGCTCCCACTGAAACCCATGGCCAAATTCCTGCTGACCTCAGTGACTGCAAGATAGGGGAGTTAGGCTTCATTAGTTATGTTCCGAAAGTGCTTTGAGATCCACAGATGTAACGTGCTACATAAGAGTATAATATTACTATCCTTAATAGGATGTAATAAGGTACACCACAATTGATGCATAGAAAAGAGCCATTCACCCGCCCAAGATGATGATGGTTGCAATTTAGCTAGTTTACATCGTTCTTTCCATAGGCTTTTCTGTATTATTGGCCATTGATCAGCCACTCTGCCCACATAGAGTATGAGAACTTAGATCTAAGCATACACAGAAAGCTAAGGGTCCTGGTCGAATAATTATTAGCAATAACACTTTGCCCTCCTATGCTGTCATCCATTTGCGGATCTCAGTGGGTCTCATAAGGAGTCATTTGGCTTACAACACCCTGGCAAAGTAGTTCAATATTACCAGCCCCATTTTATAGATGGAAGAATCTGTGGCAGAGGGATATTAAGTTAGTTGCCCTAAGTTACACAAGGTCTGGAGCAGAGCCAGGAATTCAACCAAAGCCCCCAACCTGTACATTATCTAGAGCATTTGATTCACCCCATATGGTGCATTCATGTGTACTTTGCACATTTTCATTTTTAGGGGATGGCAGGTGGCATTTTCCAGGCATGGGCCCCATATTGTCATAGCCTGAACATTCCCATGGGGTAAAAAAGGGTCACAGCAAAATTCTGGCTAGATGTCACCATAATGTTAGCACTGACGTTTTTCCTCACTATTTGCAAAGCTCTGATTATGTGAGTCCTCTAAATCAGCAGCAAGCTCCTCCCGTCAACAGCCCTGGGCTCAACCTACTTGACTTAAGTTGCCTTCTGGTGGAGGTGACAGATGGCCTTTTAACCCCTTTTCCATCCTCAGGAGACAGCTAGCGTTTGGGAGGTGTGGGGGGGGCTCTCTGTTGAGAGATCTGATCATTTACATAGTCCTAAATAGGGCAAACTGGTTTGGCGGGTAAAATAAGAAATACTTATCACCATCATTATCATCACTAGAGCTCAATAGCGTTCAAATCAGGGCTTGATTTTATATGGACACCTCTACAGTTACATGAGAGAGGACAGAAATATTTTGATGTGACGTAAATCCTCATGCTTCAGGGTTTAAGATTAACCTCCTAGTAAAGGGTAGTAGGAAATTTCTCTTAAGGGCAGGTTATGCCATAATTGCCCACTTCCTGTGAAGTATCTGATAGCAGCCACCTTCAGGGACAGGAGACTGGATTAGGTGGACCATGGGTCTGGTCTGGTGCGTCACTTTGTCTGTCCTGGTGAGATTTCCAACAAAATGGTTCAAACTCAGGAGCTCTGGATATGGACAGAACCCAGACTTTTGGGTGCTTATCTGAAATGAAATGCCAGACTTATTGGGATTCATCCATGGTTACAGATTAAAAAAAAACTCCTATGTAGTATTTGAATCTGTCCACTGTAATAATGAAACAGTCTTACCTTTTGTGTTTTAAAACATCACCTCCAGTAAATGGGACTGATTCTCCTCTCCCACCAGTTTAATACTGGTGTAATCTGACTGACTTCACTGGATTTGCACCACCATGGGTGAGGAGAGAATCCGACTCGGTATCTTTATGCTGAAAGCAAAGGTGAAAAATCATTTGATTTGGTTTTTTTGGATTTGTAGCAGGAAAGGTATCGCTCACTTAAGTTAATTAGTTTTACAGACAAATTGGGCCATTTCCTGCTGCCACTGCAGTCAGAGAGTTTTCCAGATGATATTTTCTGTAATATTTTTAGTTCCTAGAGGAGTAAGCCAGTTCTAGTTTTTTTTCCTTATAAGGGGCTCACTCCTGCAAACCCGTATTCAGGAGGTGCAAGATTATGGCTGGGTCTAATGTGGCCACACAGGGGCTTTTTCAGTCTTGTATGTGGCTGCCTTACCCGTGCCTGGATCACAGCTCCTGAACAGGAGGTAGACAGGTGTGTCTGATACGCTCTCCATGATCAAGTAGGGGGAGGAGTCGGTGGGGAAAAAGCTCAATAACTCCAGCCCCATTGCGTGCCGCGTAAGGCACAGTAGCACATTAGTATTGCCAACTCTTGCAAGTGTATCTCTACTCTAGCAGTTTGGGGGTTGACTTATTACCTATCTCATGAATACACAATGAAAGGTTCCAGATCACAAATTTCCCATTATTCAGAATCCCCCCCCGTCTCTTATTGTCCTACTGTCAATGAGGTTGAAAGGGACCAGGATGGCTGCCTTTTCCCTACAGTCTATCTGCATGTGGAAGTGAGGTTGCCCTTAATAAAGTTGGCTGCCACCTGTTTTCAATGAGACTGAAGTCAGGTCCACAGGCAAAAATGGCTTCCACGTTATGGATCAGGGGGCTGGGGACTGTGAGGAGCAGCAAAGACACTGTGACAGGCAGATGTGCGCGGGAGCAGGAGGAAGACTTAGGGGCTGAAAGGGAATGGGGTGCAGGGGCTGTGGGGGACAGAGGACAATGATGGGGTGAGCGATGGCAGCTCCCCCAGCCTGGAGGTAATGGTGGGTAAGGGTAGTCCTCTCTAAACAGCCAGGGGAAGGCAGCATTGCCACCTCTCTCAAACTGATCACAAGTCATGGGATTTTGGTGCCTGTAGGTTGAGCTGTCATGATGATATGAGATGCTCCTCCGGTCCCATGATTTTCAGGGCTGGGCATGTGGGCAGAGATCTCTGCGAGAAGTTCAGAACTGAGGGCCTGTTGGCATGTATGGCCTTAAGGCAGAGAAAGGGTCCTGGAGCAGCAGGAGCCAGGAGAGTGGAGCAGCGAGGAAGTGGTGCTGCTGAAACCTAGGCAGAGGCGAAGGCCTGGAGCAGCAGGTTGGGGAAGTGGTGTTGCTGGGTCCCAAGAAGAGAAGTCCAGGGACAGTGGGAGGCAGAAAATGGCCTTGCTGGGTAAAGATGGCAGTCCCCCTATATCGGGGCGGGGAAGAGTAAGTGGAATTTCCATTTTAGTGTGCATTAAAGCTTAACTTTTCAACCTGAAATTATCACACACATGCACACTGGCAGAAGAATTGAGGGGAGCTAAAATGTCAGCAGACAAACTAAAGAATGTGACTTGATTTAAAAAAAAAAACCCTCCTGATTTTGGGAGCTGATCTCATGATTTTGGGGCATCTGACTCATGACTTTTGAGCTCTTGAGATTGGCAACACTGTATAATACTCCATCCCAGGGCAAGAACAGAGCACTAGAGAGGATTTGTGACTCACAGGAGTAGCTCTGAAATACAAAGCTCCCCGGTTCTACTCCTGGATTGGTGTAAATTTCACATGATCTCTGGCTCAAGCAGTGCCAAGAGTCCCAATCTAGCCACAGGAGTCTTTACTCATGCACATATGTCCTCAGAATCAATGGAGCTACTCATGTGAGCAAAGTTTAGCAGAATCAGGCCCAAGATGAGTATTGAATCATAGCAGTTTCGGAACTGAAGCTTTAACAAGGCCGATTTTAGATGAAGGCACATTTTTCAATGCTCATAACAGCAGCAAGATTCTTATTATACAACATTTGAAAGCAATAATTTCTGCAGGCTTAACCTCATGGATTTCCTAATACAATAAAATTAAATTTAAAAAACCCTGAATGCAGCAGATATAACCCCTTCATGTGCAATTAGCAAATTTTAAATAGAAACTTTAATATTAACATTATTCTTTATGCCTCGATGAGTGGAATATTATTTAAATTGATATGACATAAGAGGATATAAATAATTCCTAAGTGTAGATCTAAACTAGAATTTCATCCCATATTGAAATGGCTAAACATTATAAATTCCCTATTTCCCAATGTATCATTCATTACAAGGCTGATGACATTTTTTTTTCAAAGAGATTAAATTAGCATTAGAGTGCTGATAAACACTATAAATAAATACAATATTTCTATTTTGAAAATCCGGTGTAACAGAAATAAATGATTCTGTGCTCTACTAGATTTCATCTTCTCTCAGCAGAGAAAGTGTCACAAGCAGAAGTATGGACTATGTGTAAGTAATCCTCCACACCTTCTATAGCAACCGAAAATGAAATATATTAAAACCCAGGAGTGTAATTTCATTATCTACACGTCTACCTTTCAAATGAAGATTGGGGAAAAAATAGTTGAATTGTGATCAACGCGGTACGATGAACTACTCAAAAGGAGCTAGAAGGGTTCCAATAGCGGCATAGGAACGCTAAGATCAGGCAGCTCATTATTTCAGTTAAGGTGTAACCGCAAAGACTGGACCACTTGGTGTGTGTGTGTGTGTGTGTGTGTGTGTGTGTGTGTGTGTGTGTGTGTGTGTGTGTGTGTGTGTGTGTGTGTGTGTGTGTGTGTGTGTGTGTGTGTGTGTGTGTGTGTGTGAGAGAGAGAGAGAGAGAGAGAGATCAGGCAGCTCATTATTTCTGGTAAGTTGTAACGGCAAAGACTTGACCACTTGGGGGGGGGGGGGTGAGAGAGAGAGAGCGAGAGAGAGAGAGATCGGGTAGCTCATTATTTCAGGTAAGGGGTGTAACGGCAAAGACTTGACCACTTGGTGTGTGTGTGTGTGTGTGAGATCAGGTAGCTCATTATTTCAGGTAAGGGGTAACGGCAAAGACTTGACCACTTGGGGAGTAAGTGATGTGAGCCCCAGGAGCCTGGCCAAGCTCCAGTCTCAGTAGTTACGTTTGGCCTACCCACATTCCCATCACAGGCTCAGTGCTAGTCTCCTTCTCGGCAGGTACCTCATCACTGTAGTATCTGATTATTCTTCTTATTTTTACACAGCAGTACTTAGCGTCTCCAGCTGATATCAGGCCCCATTGTTCTAAGCGCTGTAGAAACATACTACAGATACAATGTTCCACCCCAGGTGTGTGGTTTTTTATTGTTTGTTTGTTTTGTTTTGTTTTCCTTTTCCTGTGGCTAGAGGAGATACATAATATTTATACAAGGTATTAGGATCCTTTGAGGTGAAAAGTTCTTTGTGGATCAAATCTACCAGTCCTTTGGCAAAAGTCCCGTTGGCTAAGGTCTGAAGGATTTGGTCCTATGAATGTAAGATTTTTAGGGTGCTATGATGATGATAATTAAGTAGATGGTATCCGTCTGACAATGGGAAAGAATCCCAGAAAGGGCCATTTTCTTCTGACACTGAACAAGGAACTTGGTTAGAATAAAGAAAGGAGTATAATTCCCTAAAACCTCTGTCTCTGTCTTGCTGCATAGCAGTGGTTCTCAACCCGAGGGCGAGTGCAGCCCAATCAGCACACAGCTGCGGTCTATGTGACGTCCTCAGGGCCATACAGGTATTATATATATGGTGCGGATGCAGCCCACATAACACATAGAGAGGTGCATAACCGCAGCTGTAGGAGCTTCTGTCTCCTACTCCAGTCCCCTCTCCCTTTTGTGCTTCCTGCCACAGATTTAAAGAAACAGTGCTTGCATTCTGTCAGAAACCAAAGTAGAATAATTAGCCCAAGGGACAGTTCAGGTTCACCTGATATCTACAGACACAAAATATTCAGAGGTGAGTGTCCTCAATAATATGTAAACACAACTACCACTGACTTTGGTTGTGTTCACATGCATGCGTCCAGTGTTAGAATATGTCCCATTACATTTTAAAATGAGTCTATCATGTCCTAGTCTTCCTTTCTGTATTATTTTTAGTGGCAAAGGTGCACTTCAAATTAAAAGCTCTCAACACCTTTGATAAGCTGAACACAGAACCTGTTATGGGAAGCAGAGAAAAATAAAATGTTCCCAATGGATCATGAATCTTTCCTGGTATTGAATGACGTGTTGCATTACTCCCTAGATCAGTGGTTCTCAAACTTTTGTACTGGTGACCCCTTTCACACAGCAAGCCTCTGAGTGTGACCCTCCCTTATAAATTAAAAACACTTTTTAATATATTTAACACCATTATAAATACTGGAAGCAAAGCAGGGTTTGGGGTGGAGGCTGACAGCTTGCGACCCCAGTTTGAGAACCCCTGCCCTATATCATAGAATCATAGAGTTGCAAGAGGCCTCAGGAGGTCATCTAGTCCAACCCCCTGCTCAAAGCAGGACCATCCCCAAGTCAGGCCTTAAAAACCTCTAAGGATGGAGATTCCACCACCCACCTAGGTAACCCATTCCAGTGCTTCACCACTCTCTGAGTGAAATATTTTTTTCCTAATATCCATCCTAGACCTCCCTCACTGCAACTTGAGACCATTGATTCTTGTTCTGTCATCTGCCACCACTGAGAACAACCTAGCTCCATCCTCTTTGGAACCCCCCTTCAAGTAGTTGAAGGCTGGTATCAAATCCCCCCTCACTCTTCTTCTCTGCAGAATAAATAAGCCCAGTTCCCTCAGTCTCTCCTCATAAGTCACGTGCCCCAGCCCTCTAATCATTTTTGTTGCCCTCCGCTGGACTCTCTCCAATTTGTCCACATCCCTTCTGTAGTGGGGGGACCAAAACTGGACACAACACTCCAGCTGTGGCCTCACCAGTGCTGAATAGAGGGGAATAGTCACTTCCCTCGATCTGCTGGCAATGCTCCTACTAATGAAGGGGAAATTGCTACCTGAGCCATGAGTCAATCAACTCCACATCCTGAAGAATAAGATTTGATTAACCACAGCATGCATAAGTACAAAGGGTGCTCAGAAAATTGTCCATCCTTTTTTAAAATTCAGCTTAAAGGGCCAGATTTTCAGTCCAAGCCTTTCGTTTTTGTGGGACCAGGTACTCAGATTTCTGAGTGATATCATCTGTGGCCACTACTATTTGAAGGCATAAAACTACACCCACAATTAATGAACCCCCCATAGAGCTTAATCCAAATCCTCCAATTGATTTCAATGGGCATTGGATCGGGCCCTTATAATAGGCCCCAAAATTAAGGACTCAGTTAGGATCAGGGCCCTGTTGTGCTAAGCTCTGTACCCATGTGTAGGAAGAGGTAGTCTGTGCCTTGAAGTGTTTACAATCTAAAGCCAGACAATGGAAGCATTATTGCCCTAATTTGACAGACAGGGAACGGAGACACAGAGATCCCACAGGCTGTTTGTAGCACATTTAAAAATTGAACCCAGATCGTTTCCGTGCTATCCTAGTGCTGCCACTATGAGGCTAAGCGAGACACAGACCCAATCAATCACACTCACTCGCTCACACACAACTCCTGCTCAGGGCCGCCCGTGGGGGGGCAAGTGGGGCAATTTACCCCAGGCCCCGGGCCCAGCAGGGGCCCCCACGAGACTTTTTCGGGGCCCCTGGAGTGGGGTCCTTCACTCGCTCCGGGGGCCCCGGAAAATTCTCGCGGGGCCTGGGCCCCTGGAGCTTCTTCGCTCCCGGTCTTCGCTGGCCGGGGGGTCCTTCCTCTCCGGGATAGAAGGACCCCCTCCCCCGCTGCTGAATTACCGCCAAAGCAGGACCCGCCGCCGGAGTGCAGCCGGGTCTTTGGCAGTAATTCGGCGGTGGGGGGGTCCTTCTGTTCCGGGACCCACCGCCGAAGTGCCCCGAAGACCCGCGGTGGGGGCTGCACTTTGGCGGTGGGTCCCGCTTCGGCGGTAATTCGGTGGAGGGGTGTCCCCGCTGTGGGTCTTTGGGGCACTTTGGTGGTGGGTCCCGGAACGGAAGGACCTCCCGCCGCCGACTTACCACCGAAGCGGGGCCCCCCACCGCCGAAGACCCCGGGCCCCCGGAATCCTCTGGGCGGCCCTGCTCCTGCTACCTGTTGGCATTGCTCTCAGTTTCATGTGTACTTTAGATACTTCAGTGACAGACAGACTAGAAATCCATGAAGAGAGTAGAATGTAAGTTGCTTAGGGTAGAGAAGAACCTCTTATATATTTGAAAAGCATCAGGCATAGCTAGTATTAGATCCTTAGCTGTGCTGGAATGCTATTCAGTGAAGATGATGGGTGAGGAAGAAAGATGGATTTACATTAGCTGGATGGGGAAAAAAAGATGGCTCTTTTACAGAAAATTTCATCAACACTGAAACATTTTGCAGAAATCTCTTGGTTTTGACAAAGATTTCCTCAGGTCCAGGATAGAATTTCTGGTGAGAGGAAAAGGCACCAGAATAACCAATAACCTGGCAGTTAGGATGCTGGTCTGGGATATGAGAGACCTGCTTTCAAGTCTCTATTTTGAATCAGGCAGACTGGGGATTTAAGCCTGGCTCTCCCACACCCCAGCACCCTGACCTCCAGGCTGTTGGCTGTTCTGGGGTCTCTTTCTCATTCAAAAGGTCCCATTTTTACTCCACACTGGAAGCAAACCAAGGTTCAGAACCTCAAAATATTTCATGAAATAGATTTTTTTTTCCTGGCCTGCCCTACTTTGCATCACTGTGTCATTATCCTGGGGTCAGCAAAAGGCATAGCCGCCTCAGCACTGCTTGTCAATTGTGCCTGGGAACAACAGACTACAGGGAATGGTCTGGCAGTTTGGGACCAGCCATCTCCCTTTCATCTTCCTCCATCCCTGTATGCTGGGGTAGTAGGGTTGGCATAGGGCCAGCAAGCTCAATACCATCCAGGGATTCCCCTTAAGCAAGGGAAAACTCAAGAGGTTGCTTAACATACAGCTGATTTTCATAGTCTTAAGAGGGAAGCTAATATCTACCCCTGTAATGCTGCATTAATAATAATAAATGATCATTTAATTAAAATATTTATTGATATTTGAATACTTACTCCCATTTTTCTTTAGATCTAGTTGACACTTGTCCTTATTATGCAACAAACACAGCTGTGCACTCAAGGCACTAGAAGGAAAACCCATAAGACAACATTTCTCTTTTTACCATGAACATAAATTAGTGTCTTGGCTCTGTCAGGAGAAGGTGGGTTCTGCTCTCCTGCTAGATGGTAGGACTAATGCTCCGAAATCCTTGAGAACATGTCCCTCTGGGATGGGCAACATTGGAAGAACCTGCTCACTGTCTGCTAAAATGTGAATGTTACCGCACGACTATGGGTAAATGGATTGATCTACTGTTTAAAGAGGTGGGTAGGGAGGTCAGTTGGGTCCTTCCCGGATAGGAAGAAACTGTAATATTTGCAGTCAGCACTCTAACAGTGTGCATGCTTTGCTATGAAAATTAGGACTCACACACTGAATTAAGGCCACCTGAATCTACCCCTTAAAATGGTCTCGCTGGGTTGTCATATGATTTTAACAAACACTTACTTTTGGAATATAGAAATTTAAAATATATTTCCCAGGATTGTTATGGAATAAGTATCTGTTTTATTTGGATATTATTATTTTTATCAGCAGGTTGCACAATTTGGTGCTTCTGTAGGCTGAGCATATTGCACGCACCAGGGGGCTCCTTGCATCCCTCCATTCCCTCCACAAGCTAACTGTGTGTCATCCTCCCCCCACCCCATTTCAGGGGCTCACTGCAGTCCACCACCCTGCTCTTCCATGCCAGGGCTTGTGTGACCCTCCATTCTCCCACTTCCCTATCATAACAGGGGCTCCCTGTTCCCCATATCCCCTCCCCACCATAACATTGTCTCCCATTATCCCCTCCTGTAACAGGGGCTTTGGGTTCCACTCATTCCTCCCATCCCCTGCTTTCCCTATACTTTCTTTCTTTCTTTCTTTCTTTCTTTTGAAATTAAAACAAAGGGCTTGTCTTCACTATGGTGCTAAATGGGCACCGCTGAGATCAATGCAGCGTCGTCGTCATTTGAGAACATCTGGTGAAGATGTGTCATGTTGACGGGAGCGTGGAGGTGGAAGGTGGAGGTGGAAGGTAAGTCAGTGGGAGAGTGTCTCCCGCTGACATAGCGCAGTGTAGCCACTGTGTTAAGTTGATGTAAGTTACTTCGCTTGGGGTGTGTGTGGTTTTTTCACACCCCTGAATGGTGTAACTTATATTGATTTAAGTGGTAGTGGAGACAAGCCCAAAGAAACAAAACCCAGTAAGTTTATTTTAAATATCCCCCATGCGCTCCCCAAAAGAGTGGTGGGTTTTTTGGACCAGCCTCACTCAGATATCAATTGTCTTTAAAAAGTTTTATTCAATCAATTTGTGTGTGGGTGACAGTATTTGTGTGTGTAAATTGGGGGTTATTTTTCATAGATTCACAGATTCCAAGGTTACAAGGGGCTATTGTGATCATCTGTTCAAACCTCCTCTGTATAACACAGCCCAAAATACTTCCCCAACATAAATCCTAAAACAGATCTTTTAGAAAAAAACATCCAATTTTGATTTTAAAAAAATGGTCAGTGATGGAGAATCCACCATGACCTCTTGTAAATTGTCCCAATGGTTATTTACCCTCAGTGTAAAAAATAATGCCTTGTTTCCAGTCTGTCTAGCTTTAACTCCCAACTATTGAATTGTGTTGTACCTGTTAGGTTGAATTTATCAACCTCCTTCTTGAATTGTGGGCACCGGAACTGGACACAATATTCTAACAGCGGTTGCACTGGTGCCAAATACAAATGTAAAATAACGTCTTTATTCCTACTTGAGATTCCTCTGAAAAAATCAGTACTGATGGAATATCTCACAGACATATTCCCAAACTCTCCCCATCATTCTAAAATTCTGCAAACTGTGAGAGAAAAAAAAATCAGAGCCATTTTCCATCACCCAGATCACATTAATCAGCCTCAGAATAGGATATTTTATATAATTAATCTGCAGTGAGATTATTATTATTATTTATTTATCTATTGTTTTATTTGTAGCACACTTGTGCCTAGGACTCTGAGCCCCAGCCATGAACCAGGATCCCACTGTGCTAGGCACTCCACAAATACAGAAAGAAAAGATGGTCTCTGCCTCAAGGAGCATACAATTAAAGCAAGACTGAGCTTCTCAGAACTGCCAGGAGGATATGGACATGCAGTTCTCATTCATTCTAATGACATCTGGGAGTCAAATCTATGATTGACTTCAAATATCTCAAGCTATACTGGTAAACAAAGAAGAGAGAGGAATTGTCCTTGTTCATCGCAAGGAGCAGGAAAGCGGACTAGCATGGCTATTTTCCTGACAGTGAGGCTGGAAAATAGCCAATGGATGTGACAGATAGCCCCTCATTTGGGACTTTTAAAACGGGGATGGAGAAAGCACCAAAGAATATTCTATGGAAGGAATCCTGCCCTGGCCAGGGAGAGGAACTAGGCAGTCTTGTAGGTATTTTCTCTCTCTGATTATCCACTCCCCCGGTGTTCGCAGGGGATACCTCTCTGCATGAAGTGCTTCTGGTGGCTTGTTTTACCAAGCTGGGTTAAAAAGAGAAGTAGATAAGTTCCTGGAGGATAGATCCATGAATATTTGCCAAGATAGTCAGGGATGCAACCCCATGCCTGAGGCAACCCTAAACCTCTGACTGCCGGAAGCTGGGAGTGAAAGGCATAGGTGGATTGCTCCATAATTGCCTTATTCTGTGTACTCTCCATGAAGCTCTGGTATTGACCACTGTCGGACACTGGGCAGGATGGACCATGGCATGATCCAGTATGGCAGCTCTTATGTTCAAGCTATGAAGAAAAAGCCTTTCAACAGAGGTTTCACTTCTCGTATTTGCTTTTCATTCCTACACACTTAGAACAATAATATCTCAAACTTTACTCCCTTTAAAAAATCTCCAGCTAAGCTTTCTGCCATGGCTTATCTAATGCCTCTTCCGTTTTATTGTTTGGTAACCTATGCCTTCCCTTGAAAGCTTCTTCAAAGGAATTGTTACTGTTTGCAAGGATGCTCTCGTCTCCCTACGCTCAGGAATTTGCCTGACAACTGAAGGCTCTAGAGCCATCTACAGTATCACATCACTATTGATGGGTTCCTAAATCATAGGCACCTTGGAAAATTCCATTGTTAGCTCTTATATTTGTACTGCATTTTCCAGGCTGCAAGCAAAATGAGAAAGAGAGAGAAAGAGTGTAATAATAAATAATAATAATAACAACAACAACATCTGGAATTTTCAAAAGAGCTTAAGAATGTATGTGCCCAACTCCCATGGGCTGGTATTTGCAAAAGAGACTATACATTTATTTGTAGAGCTGATGTAGATGTAGGAAATATCCATTTCAGATTGTGCATTTTATTGCAACAGTTGCAATTTGTGTTGTGTTGCATAGATGCTGTCCATAGGTCACATGGTATTGTTTCTGATCCTTGACTGGATGGCTTGTGCAATGTTGCCAATTCTCACTGTTTTATTCTGAGGGTAGGTTTACACTTACCTTCCGGGTCGATGCGGTGAGTTCGACTTCTCGGAGTTCGAACTATCGCGTTTGATCTAGACGCGATAGTTCGAACTCCGGAAGAGCTGCGGTCGACTCCGGTACTCCACCACTGCAAACGGCGGTGGCGGAGTCGACGGGGGAGCCGCGGAGTTCGACCCCACCACGTCTGGACGGGTGAGTAGGTCGAACTAGGGTACTTTGAATTCAGCTACGCTATTCACGTAGCTGAATTTGCGTACCCTAGTTCGACCTCCCTTCTTAGTGTAGACCAGGCCTGAGTCTTGCAATACCTCATGTTTTATTTAAAGCCACAGCCCCTTGAGATAGTTGTTAATTAGTAATAATTATATAATACCTCGCTCCTATATAACACTTTTCATCAGTAGATCTCAAAGCACTTTACAAATGAGGTCAGAACCATTATCCACATTTCACAGATGAGGAAACTGGGGCACGGAGCGGTGAAATGATTTGCACAAGGTCACCCAGTAGGCCAGTTGTAGAGTGGTAGACATAACACAGAGCTCCTGAAACCCAGTCAAGTGCTCTATCCACTATGTGGCACTGCCTCGCTAATTCTTGAGAATTTTAGCTTTCCTTTTTAAAAATTTGCAAGTTTTTAGCCTTCATGGTTATGGAGAAAATCTTGAAAATGTGACCCAGGTGCTCAAAAAACACCCCAAATTAATTTTTAAATGCTCATGATTCAGGGGGGAGGAGGGGCTGACTCATGGTGTTTGAATGTCCAGTGTTGGCCATGCTTTATATATAACTCACCAACAGCACAAATTCTGAATTTTACACATTGAACATACAGTTCAAATTTCCTTTTCAGTCAATATTGGGGGTAAAATGTAATGTTTGGTGTGTGCTTGCTCTGGTAAGTCTCAAGGGCTTGTATTGTTCATGGAAAGTGAAATTGAAAGGGCTGTAAAGGTTAGCTGAGAATTTGCTTTCTAATTCAAATAAATATTCAGGGACATTTCCCCCTCTACCCAAACAACTCTCTTTGTGAGGCATTTGTTGTCTCTGAAAGGTGCAATATAAAACCCAGCACATTTCCATGATGCTTTTTCTTTTCAGACTTTTGCACAATAAACAAAACAAAACAAAAAAAAGAAGCCCAAATACATAATAAATAAAACTGATTTATTTATAATCAGAAATGTTAGGATAGCAGATGGCGTAGAGTAGATCTTCATAGAATAGGATCTTGAGTACAGTCCCAACTCCGCAGGAACAAACGGTGGAATACTATTAAAATGTCAATTAGCTTAATATAGGCTCAAATCTCTAAAGAAATATATACATATATTGGCACCCGTATTATTTTAAGTTTATTTTGGGATTTTAAATGCTAATAAATGCACAAATTTTAAACTAGCAAATGAGAAAAAATGCAAACAGAGAAGAGAAATAATTATGCCAAAGGCAGACTAAAATATATTCTCAGTGAACCTGATGAAGTCCTGTAAATTTTCATTTTTTCAGAGAGAGGAAGAGCCTTTTCTTACACCTGCCTTTTTGATGTCCTTATTTGTTTGGATTGTTTTACTTTGACTGGAAAGTATGGCCCTGCATCAGGACAGCATTCAGCACCTGTTCAGACTTAAGTACGTTTTAAACGCTCCCCTGAATTGGGGACTATATAGATTATATACCATCAAAACATAGGACTTGCCACAGTGGATTAGACCATTGGCTCATCTAGTACAGGATCCTCCTGTATCCTGTGGCAAATAACAGGGATGCATCTCTGCTCTGCTATCTTGTGCCACATAAAAGTTGCAAAGAGATGTGAAGAGGCCCTAATAGCTGACTATCCAGCCAGGGGAGGATTCCCATGGCTCAGCCACTGTGGACATAGCAGTAACGGTGCCTTCTCAAGACCCCCGGACAATCCCGACCATACAGAGTGTATGCCAGGGGTGCGGCCACAGCATAGAGCTGCAGAGATTTCAGGCAGCCGGTGGATGCTGCTGTAACTGAGGCTATGTCTTGGAGTGATGGGTGCGATTCCCAGCTCTCGCAGACCTGTTTGTGCTAGCTCTCATTAAGCTAGTGCACTAAAAATAGGAGCAAAGCCTCGGTAGCATGGGCAGAGGCAGGCCAGGCTAGCCGCTCCTAGTACCAACCCGCCTGAACCCTGTGGGAACTTACTCGGAGTGGGCTTACACAGAGCCTGTGTTACCATGGATACACTGATACTTTTAGCATGCTAGCTCCCCCAAGGCTGTCTAAGTTATATCCGGGGAGCTCTCCACATCCTGCTGCAGCCCTGGAGCGGGAGGGCACAATTGTAGCTTAAAGCCACTTTAGTTCCACTTCTCCCTGGGCTTTAAGTTCTGTGCTACACTGTGACACTGACAGGCCAGGTGTCAGCTCATGCCAAGGCCCCTACGCCTCACTGAACACTAACAAATGCATAGCTGGAAACCAGTCTGAGCCACACGTGTGTTAGCCTCGTTAAAATAGGTGTTACATTTATAAGAATGTGATTAGATGTTATTAAATGTGTGAGAGTTGTTGCGTGCATTAATCTCACTGATAATGTCTGTATCCTATGTTATAAGGTAGTATTTAAGTGTTTGCTCTGTAACTATAAAAGTGTCCGCTATGAAAATGGAAACCCCCAATGTCAGGAGAAAATTATTACCAAGTGTGAAATACTAGTTCATCACAAGCTGTGTCATCTCCTGCCCAACAAAAGGCCTACAGACATCAGACAAGCCATTGCAGAAAATCAGTGGGAAAAAGACTTAGTTGATTGTTTTCTATGCACCCATGAAGAGGAGATGGGCACAAATACTCGTCCCATCACAGATTGAACTCTGAATGAGGGGAATAAGAATCCCCATCAAGGAGGAATTGTTATCCATATGCTGCTTGAACTCTGAGGGCAAAGATTTCTAAGCATAAGCAAGGGATCCCTAGCTGTTTAGCTTAGGTCAACCCTACAGGACATACAGAGCTTACATATTACAGCAGTGTCTATTACCTTTTCGAAACCTAAGACTGTAATTCATTTGTGTGTGTATTTTTTACCTGTTTTAACCTTGTAAATAACTCACTGATTTCCTTTGCCTAGTTAATAAATCTGTAGTTTATTTATTACAAGATTGGCTAAAACCAACACTGTAATGGAGCTGGGGTAACTGACTGGTCCTTTGGGACTGGGGGTAACCTGAATATTGTGTTTTTTTGGTGGAAGGAACCATATTTCACAAAGGCAGGCTTGCCTGTCTGGCAAGATAGTCTCCTTGGGAACTCTGGTCTATGTGTGACTCCATGTTAAGGCTGCTACAGTGTTTTAGGCATTCTCACTTGTGATTGGGTTGGTGAAATCTAATTATAGAACGTACAACCAGTTTGGGGCTTGTGCCCTGTTCCTTGATAGTCTGCCCTGAGGTTGCCACACACACCGATGAGCTGCTGTAGGCAGCCTGACAGACACCTCTAAGGGTAATGCCTACACCAGAGAAGCAGTTGTAATTTCCAGCTCCGGTAGACGCACCCACACTAATGCTTGTCAAGTTAGTGCACTAAAAATAGAAGCGTAGCTGCAGCTATGCAAGCAGGTAGCAGCCCAGATGCCCACCCAGGGTTTCAGAGGGGGTTGTACTCACCAGCTAGCCCTGCACATCACTGCCATTACACGTCTATTCTTAGAGCACTAGTTGGTCTCCTTCAGCTGGAAATTCCACCTCCACCTCCAGTAGAGATGTACCTGTAGAGGCACAGCACCGAATCTTACCCCATGTGTTTCACACAAAGGAGTAAGAAGTCCTGCAGTCAGAGCCTAAGCCCGGTTGCATGAGGGTTTATTGCCCTTCCAAATGTATTTTTTGTTTGTTTGTTTGTTTGTTTATTAACCCTTGCCGTTGTAACCCTGGATGTTCCCGTTCTGCCTAGTACTGTCCAGTCCTCTTCTGAAGTGCAGCTCCTCCTTTTCATGGAGAAGTTTACTCCTTTGTGTAGCAGGACAACTGTTCTGAGGGAAATAGGGGATTGGAGCCAGAGCTTCTCCCAGCCATCATCTCTGTCTGCCCTCCCTCCTAACTCACTCACTCACAATTGAAGTGTTGGGTTTGCAGCTCCTGGCTTTGCCCCAGAATGAATGGCAAACAGAACAGGGCTTGCCAAGGAAGGGCTGTGGCAATCTAGATGTCTGTGAAGACTGTACTAGCTGCTAAATGCACATTGTATAGCATCTCAGAACTGTCCATCAGGACAATCCAACAGTGCTTCAGACTTAGGAGAGAAGAATTTCACATAATACCCACAATTCACACTTCTGAATCATCCAGAAGCATTCCCAATCATTCCACCCTCCCAGCAAGGGGAAATAATACAACTGTTTAATACTAGAACAGGCTGGGAATTTGTTGATGAAATGGCTTTTTTGTTGGGAAATGCAGATTAGTCAAAATCAAAACTTTTCTGAGGTCCGGGATGGAATTTTTGGTCAAAATGAAAGAGAGTGGCTCCCCAAAATAACCAAGAGTCTAGTGGCTAGAGCATGCTCTTGTGATGTGGGAGAGCCACCTTTAATTTCTGAGTCAGAGTGGGGCCTTGAACCTGAGTTTTCCATGTCCCAGGTGACCACCCTACCTACTGGGATATTGGACTCACTAACTGATTTGTTTTGTTTTTGTTTTGTTTTTAAATGAAAAATGTTAAAAGGTCTCAGTTTCATCCCAAAGTGAAACAGGAAAAATATTTAAAATCTCAAAAATTATCGAGGGATGGGAAAAATGTTTCCTACACACCTTTATTTAATAGTGTACAACAGCGCTCCACAGTGGCATAGGACAAGAAATGTTATGTGCCTTTGAATCTCCAGGGGGAATTTTTGAGGTAGACAAAATGTATTAAACCACATTGGAAGTGGGCAGGTCTGCGGGCTACTTTAACTTTCTGTACTCAACCCTGCCCTTTGAAATGAGCCATTGGATCCTTGAAGATCACACATAATGATCTTGACCTTGGTTTTACAACTTACCCAAATGACCTTGTACACCCCAACCAAATCACACGCTACATTTTCCTCCCATTACACAGGTTGAATTCCACAGGTACGTAAGTGGCATGTAGGCCCTGTGAGACTGACTAGGCCTGAGCCTGCTTAGCTGATGTGGTGCCTAGCTGACAGGATGAAACCTGAGGTGGAATGGCTGCCCTGATTGTGTCCATGCTCTAGAAACTGCAAGTGTCTTAGTTACCAAACAAAACTTTCAGCTGTTTGGATAAACTTCCTGTTTACAGACTCTGGTTGTTCAAAACTGGACTAATACAAAGAGTCTGGGTCTCTGCAGTTTCTTACCTTTGTTGCATGTAAGGAGGTCCCATTTCAGAACAGAGGCCCATTGTGAGATGGTCCTTGGCCTGAAGAACTTAATACATTGACAAAGAATGGGAGAGGAAACAAGCACAGGGACTCACCTGAGGTCACAGCAGGGAAGAGAAACTTAATCCCCAAGTCCACTGCCTTATCCAGTAGACCATGCTGCTTTCCTAACTTTAATGTGCATATCCCTTTATGTATATCATTTACAAACTCATCAGCACATGTGCAGAACGAGAGCCACTGAGAGAAGAATCCTGTAGCATAATGTCTGAAGGAGGCACCACATTATAAATGTTCATTGCAAGCTCTCTGTCTCTGAATAGTTCTCATTATTTCTATTCAATCCAGCGTGTGCCCAACTTCAATTCAAACAATTTCCCGTAAGTTCATAGCTAATTGGTACGGGATCCCCAGAGATCTTCTGGTATTGCTCTTATGCTCCCCTGGCAGCCTTTTTTTTGCAACACAAGATGAAAACTCAAATGCCCTACAGGTGAATTTCTGGGTCACATGATACGAGCATGGCCACTGGGCATTCCTCATTATAGCTTGGATGCCTTCCATGCTGATTTAGTCACATACATGGGTGTTAATAAAAAATCAAATTAATGAATGGGTTTCTTTTGTAAGACGGTAGTATTCTCTAGTGGTTAGAGCAAAGGACTGCAACTCAGGACTCCTGAGTTCTTTTCCTGACACTGGAACTGGGTCTTGTGACCTTGGGAAAGGCATGCAGGGCAAGATTTTCAAACACGCACAGCAGCAGCAGTTCCCATTGTGACTTTCTTGTTGAGCTCTTTTAAAAATTCCTCCACTTCTTTGGGAACGTAAGTGGGAGTAAAGCTTCTTTGAAAATCTGGCTCCAAGAAAGCTCTCTCCTACCAGGTACTGACCATACTTACCAGGTTCTGAGGACCCTCAACTCTACTTAAAGTCATTCACACTTTAAGGCACTGCAGCAAAGTTTTCCCTCTTGTGCAGGATTGAGTCTTTACGCTATTCTTCATCTTACCTGTCTCTAAAATGGGTATAACAGACAGCTACCTCACAGGGGATGCTATAATAGATAGTGAAAATAGCCAATATTTCTAATGACCTCAGGGATTCTTATATGAAAAGTGCTGTGTGCCACTATCTCTGTTAAGAAGGATGGTCTTATGGGTAATTCAGTGGAGAGCTGGTTTCAATTTTTGGCTCTGCCACAGACTTCCTGTATGACTGTAGGCAACTCACTTATGCTCAGATCCGCAAAGGTATTTAGGCTCCTAAATTTCACTGAAGTCCATGCCTACCTTTGAGGATGTGGGCTGTAATCTCTCTGTGCCTCAGTTATCCATGTACAAAATGAGGACACAATATTCCCTTTGTCTTATTGATTTACATTGTAAGATCTTCAGGGCAGAGTGTGTCTGTTACTATATGTGTGTACAGCACCTGGCACAATAGGGCCCTGATCTCAGTTTAGGACTCTACATTACTGTAAATACTATTATTACTAATAAAAATAATTACCAGCCATTACTGCATAGAGCTATCTGAGGTGCTGCAGTATTTTCTTATGCTTAGTACAGGAAATTAACGTGTCCTCTTAGGTACTGCTAGGCCAAAATCAGCTCTTAGTTGCACTGATCTAAACCCAGAATAACTGCTCAGAAGTTAGTGGTTTTTATCTGGATTTACCCCAGTAAAATGAGATTGGTGCACTCAGTATTGACTGTGCAATAGCAACTCCTGTAAGTGCAGGGCCGGCTCTAGGCATCAGCGTTCCAAGAATGTGCTTGGGGCAGCACTTTTCAAGGGGCGGCACTCCATTTTTTGCGGGGGGTTGCTTTGGCGGCATCACTCCAACCACCCCTCCTGCCCTCCCGTTTTTATTTTATTTTTTTAATTTTTTGCTTGGGGCGGCAAAAAAACTGGAGCCGGCTCTGCGTAAATGCAAAGCAATCGTGGTAAATATGCACTTTTGACTGTGGAATGCAACAATAACAGACTCTTGCTGTGTTTATTTTCTTCCCCTTCATCTTCCCTAATTCAGATTAAGTATGCCTTTAATGAAATGAAATCATTATTTTTTTTCCCTTGCAGTGCTTTCTCCCCATGAGATAAGCCATAAGATTTGTGTGTGTGTGTGTGTGTTTTGTCTACTGATATTAAGTGGGACTGGCTTATTTTTTTGTACCTTTACTGACAAATCTATGTTAATAACAACATCAACAATGTATTAAACCTGAGGTATGGGAATAATATGTAATAACAGTGAAATTATGAACAGAATGTATCACATGGAGAACCATACAGTATGGAAAATAGAGTGACTATTAGCTTGGGTTATTATTACCTTATTATGGCCATTTAAATAGACTATAATTCTGGGAATTTAAAGGTCAGTTTGATTTATTCAGCTTAGTTTGTCACGTGTTTAGAAAACTAATTAAAGAGAAAACAATGTGGCTTAAATCATTTTTAACGGCAAGTATGTGCAAGGGGCCAACTGATTCTGACACCCAGCTGAATAATGAACATTGTTGTAATTTTCAGGATTTACATTCCTTGCTCTCAAAAGTGCTCATTTCCCCTCCTACATTAAAGCATCTTCATACACTTTTGCCATTAGTATTTTGAGGGGGATGTTTTTGAATATTTCCCCCTGGGCTAGAAGGCTGAATGATCTCCAGTTAGCTTGAGCATTCAGAAAATTACAAAAATAAAGATCTAGGAGGAAACAAATCTTGGAAATGGTCTTTAAACCCCATGGCTGACCTACAGTTGTTCTGAAAATAACAACTATTATCATTAAAAGTTTCGAGAGAGCTTTACACTCTGGTCCCAGTTCAACAGTTCTTCTCTATTCAGCAAAACACTTAAGCACATGCTTAACTTAAGCAAGTATGTGAATCCTCCTGACTTCAAAGGGACTCAAACATGTGCTTAAAGTTAAGCATGAATTTAAGTGGTTTCCTAAATAAGAACGGACGTAGGCACCAGCTTAAATGCTTTGCTGAATTGGGACCCTGGCGGGTATCATTTCGCCCAGCACTAAAATGCATCCTGTTCTGGGGTGGAGCGTAGCATATATTTATCCATCAAGCTCACAACAATGTTACACCACATTTTTTGGTGCAAAGAGTAAAGAAGTCAACCGAAACCTCAGGGGAAAGTCGATCAAAATCTGGTGACTTTGAAGTTCTCTAAAATTGTAATGATGCATGCCATGACAAGAAAATGAACATCTTACTTCTTCAAAAGGGTAATGGTATCTGTTAGGTTCTATGGGGGCCGTAGGCCCTCCCAAGGTGCTCTGCAAGAACGAGGCCCACACACACTGTGAGTTATTGGCTTTAATGAAGATAAAGTGACACACCCGCAATGGGGTCTCCAAGCGTTGCTGTCACAGAGGCGGGGAACCCAGCGCCCCGGAGCTCGGCCTGGTACAGAGTCCAAAGACAAGCACAAAGCATGCTCATATTTATATAAACAGCAGAAAGCCAGCTCATACATAATGCAATAGGGACTTTTCACCCTCGGGGCCGCCCCCTTGGCCAACAGCCTAGGGGCTTTCCACGCAGCGGTTCCAGACGGTTATAGCAGGTTGGAACTGGCATGCCATGTCCTACAATAACCGGGCACTGAGAAAGCAAAACTGCCTAAGCTAGGCCGTAACAAAATCTTCCGTGGTTCCCTGTCCTCCTACAGTATCTCTAATGATTTTAGGTGCCAAGAATTTGGCTGTATAGTCTAATATGAAAAACAGCTCCTCCAGCACTACAGACCTTCAATAGCACCTCCCCACTCTTGATTTAGAGAGTACAGAGCCATTTTTTTAAATCACAGACACCATTTCTTGTAGCACAACACCATTTACTTGTAGGCCTCCCAAAACAGCATTGAGTAGTACTGGTTGGAAAAGCGTGGTTGTTTTGTTTTTCTTTCCCATTGAGAATTTCAGCTTTTCAGCAAAATATCAACCCCCCAAAACTTTTAGTCCAAAACTTTTGGTGTAAAACTGAAAATTTCTATTCAGAAATGCTGCCATGGTGCCTCATGGGAATTATAGCTCTTGTGTCTCATGCTGTCTGTGCTTCCTGGCTGGACTGCATCTCCCATGATGCACTACCGTCTTCCCTCTTGTTGAGCCTCCGCATAAATCATGGGAGTCCCTGACCACGGTGCAACATTGGAGATGTAGTCTGATGGGGAAACTTGGCCCATAGAGGAGAATGGAGGTATAAGGCAATTGAACTACAACTCCCATGAAGCCCTGCAGTGGCATGTCTGAATAGAAATTTGTCATTTTTTCACCAGAAAACCAAAAGCTTTTTAGTTTGTTTTCAGTTTTCAGGGAGAGGGAGGAAGAGTTGACAAAAAGTTAAAATTTCTGGAAAGCAGACACTTTTATCATGGAAATTTTAATTTTGTAGAAACTCCAGTTTTCCATCGAAAAACTATTTCACAAGAAAATTCCAACTAGCCCTAGTGCTGAGTGAATCTGACCTGTACTTTAGCACAAGAGATCTCATAGAATTACAGACATTAAAGCTGTAAATGAATGGTCAAATCAGACAGTCATCATCTTCCTACCAATATAGGATCATTAACTAAGGCAGGGTCCATAATCCAGGGCCCCATTCAAAGCCCAGCGAAGTCAAATAGACTCTTCTTGACATCAGTTGGATCAAGGTCCCAATGCAATCATGTGGTTATGTAAATTGTCATTTAACCTGCTGTGCCTAGGAGTATTATTCTTTGCTGCTCTTTGTGGATGGAAAAATGGGGGCAGCTTTGGGGAGGAGCCATGGAAGGGGAAGCTATGTTGCGTTGGGCTTAGGATCCTAGGTTGTCTTAATCTAGTCTTGTATCCAATTGAAACTTTATGAGGTTGGTTGGGAGACCAGGGCTAACCCATTTTACTCTTGCAACAAGGATCATAGAATCTTTTGAGACCATGTCTGCTTTATCGCTTACCTGGAAGATGGCATTCTTGGTGACCCAGTATCCAGGCATTTGTTCTGGACCAGCTCGGCAGGAGGAAACTTCACATATGAATCAACAACATTATTTCCGACAGCACCCTGGGTTGTCCATGGAGATCTCCCATTCATGTACTGCCCAGTCTTGCTTCCCCTGTGAGATCTGACAGAGTTGCCACTGAGGTGACTAGCTACTGGCCCCCATCTGCCAGCTGCAGCAATAGCATGGAGAATCTAACCGAAAGAGTCATTGAATCCTGAGGGGGGTGGGAGTCAGTATAAATATAACCATCTCCTTGTCTAAATCCATAAAGCGTAAGGCCAACTCAAAGGTGCAGAATCTGGGAACTGAATGAGTCAGTAGTGTGCCCTTGTTGCCTAGAAGGCCAACGGCATATTGGGCTGTATTAGTAGGAGCATTGCCAGCAGATCAAGGGAAATGATTATTCCCCTCTATTCGGCACTGGTGATGCCACACCTGGAATATTGTGTCCAGTTTTAGTCCCCCCACTACAGACGGAATGTGGAAAATTGGAGAGAGTTCAGCAGAGGGCAACAAAAATTATTAGGGGGCTGGGGCACATGACTTATGAGGAGAGGCTGAGAGAACTGGGGTTATTTAGTCTGTAGAATAGAAGAGTGAGAGGGGATTTGATAGCAGCCTTCAAATATCTGAAGGGGGGTTCCAAAGTGGCTGGAACTAGGCTGTTCTCAGTGGTGGCAGATGATAGAACCAGGAGCAATGGTCTCAAGTTGCAGTGGGGGAGGTCTAGGTTGGAGATTAGGAAACACTATTGCACCAGGAGGGTGGTGAAGCACTGGAATGGGTTACCTAGGGAGATGGTGGAATCTCCATCCTTACAGGTTTTTAAGGCTCAGCTTGACAAAGCCCTGGCTGGGATGATTTAGTTGGGAATTGGTCCTGCTTTGAGCAGGGGGTTGGACTAGATGACCTCCTGAGGTCTCTTCCAACCCTAATCTTCTATGATCCTAAAAGGAAGAAACGGGATTGTTCTTTTGTTATTTGCTTCTAAATAAATGCTCCAAGTGGAAACTTGTTAACCCTGGCTGCTGCTTCCATGTCTACTTATATGCAAGACCTCCTGCAGCAAATCAATCCTTGCATTGTAATGGCATTCGCTTGACAAGATATGTTTGGCTTAGTGCACTGCTGCTGTTAGTTCTTGAGATCTCGTATGGGTGGCATGGCACACTAGGAAAACAGAATGGAGATGCTCGTTGATATGCACAAAGGACAAACAAAGAGGGACTGCACAGCAGGATGATGAAATGGGGAAGAATTCAATTGCCCTTAATGCACTGCAGTGTGCTAAATCTACCAAATACCTCTTTAGTAGCCAGTAAAAGTAAATGCAGATGGACAGCGTTGAGGGATCTTTTCATCATTTATAAATATGATGTTTATTTCATTATTTCCTGAGGTGCTTTGCACCTGATTCCACACCTTTTCGGGTGAGTTACTGCCTCGCTGCTCACAAGGACCCCCTAGATTGCTACTCAACTCAGGGAGTAAGGTACTACTGTGTGGGAATAAAGGTGTCAGGATCGGGCTCTAACTAGATTGTGCCTCAAGCTATCAGTGATGCACAGCCAACAGGTGCTGTGCCTCACTGATAACCCCCACTCCCAAGGCACAATTTCTTCCCTGCTTCACTCTTGTTCTGAGAAAGGGACTGCAGCCTTTGAAAGGACATAGTTTATTTTCCTCCTCACATCTAGCCAGCTGCTTTGTCCTGGGATTGGCAGGGCAGAGTCAAGGCTCCACCCATTTCCTGCCCTCTTTGCTCCATTGCTGTCTGTTTTTCTGTCAGTGGGGAGCCATGGGGGTTCTGCATCAGCTCCAGACCTCACACCTGGGTAGGCTTTGAGATAGGTAGGAAGGAGGGGATCCTTGCTCAGAAGAACAGAGGAGTAAGTGGCTGCAAGATGAGGACATGATATAGGGCTGGGTTGTGGAGGCTTTACTGACACGGTTAATCCCCTTGGTTTCAGTGGGATTACTCCCACGGGTAAGTGCTCACCGGGCGTGAACAAGGATTCCATAACCTGCGCGGTAGAGAAATATTAATGCTGCTGGGTAAACCGAGGCTCCGAGGAATGATGGGGTCGGTGTGTGAAAATAATATCCACAAAATACACTGAGAGTGCCCAATCTGACCTTTGTTGAAGTGCCCAGATTGTGCATTCAGATTATTAGAGATGCTGTCTCCCCATCTGAGGGAGGGAGCAGATTTTCGGCACCTTGCCCATCACTTTCTTGTTCGTAGCAAAAATCAGTGACAGAAGTTGAGGGTGTTTTCTTCGTGCCATTTGTTTATTTAGAAGTGTACAGGATTCCTGTGTTCTGGAGCAGGGGTGGTAACAAACATCACCACTGGCAACCCCCTTTGGCCAAAACCTTGAGGCTGGCACCTTTGCCCTGTCCCACAACACTCTGGATGGCTCCCTGATGTTATCCACCCTTCCTATAGAGAGTTATACCTACCTCACTCAGCCATCCATTAAGGAGAATCATTACAGTACTGTCACTTCGATTTCCACCCATAGTTCAACTGCAAGTACAACGTCTGGACCACGCACAAATTACAGCCAGGAAAAAGAAATGACTCTTCTGAATATGTGCCCATGTACTAGCCTGAGGTCACAAAAGAAATCAGAAGGAAAGCCAAGAACAGAGGGTAAGTCTACAGTGCATTCTGAGCTGGGATTGCAGGTCAGGTAGACATACCCATGCTTGCTTTGCCTACACTATCCTGGTTAATAATAGCAGAGTAGATGCTTTGGTCCAGGCTTCAGCGATGCAAAAAGGTACTTTGAGTTTTGGGTGGGCTTGTACAACCTGTAGTGCTGCCTTCTAGCCAGGCTTGTGTTGGTATGTCTACATAAGCTGGAATCACAGGTGTATGTACCCAGAATTAATGGAACAAATTCACTTCTAGGTAACAAAATGTAAGTTTGAACTAAAGAGATGCACCTGCATAGGCCAGTGGTACATTTGACCACATGAATCCTGTCTCTAGCCTTTTTTTTCTGATCAAGAAGTCCCACTTTCCCTTGATAAGACTTTCGTATACTGGAATTTCTGTATCTTTGGAGCTACACCATCTGAAGGTATTGTATGTTTTCAGACTGACTTTGTATTTTTTGATGGAATAAACCGATTGCTTCATTTTTTCTGAAACCAGCAAACCTGATTCATTCGAAGGACTTGGCCAATGTATGTAAAGAAAAAGAAATAAACTTCCCATTACTTGGTCTTATATTAGGCCTTACCTAGTTCTTATTTGCAGGGTATAAAACCTGAGCGTGGGATGAGAAATGTTTACTCCTCTTTTTGATTTTTTGGCTGAAGGATGAAGTCACATTCTGTCATGTTTTACGAGAGTGCACACACATACACAGAAACACGGATAGGACAAGGATCACATTGCAAGTGCGAGTTCATGAACTCTGTGAACACACAGATCTCTCTGCCTGAACGGCATTCTAGAGTCAAGTAGAATGAAAACAGCCAGAATAATACACTCGGCTTAAAGGGACGGGAGGTTGTGAACCAATCCTGCAGAAAATATGTTTGGCATGATTCTGAAACCTTGACAAAAGGAAGCTGCCAAGGTTACCCACGGACTCGGCCATGTGCCCATGTAATTTTTAAAAAAAATATTATTTTATTGACGGAAAAGGGGTGTTTAATTATCAGTTCTCAAACAAACGGTGATTCGGCAAAATGTCAGGATTCCAGCTGAGATGACACTTGTTTGTGTTTGGGATTGTGTGCAGGGTGGCTGTGTGGACAGGCGAGGACCTCCGACTGTTCACTGAATGAATTTCCACTCGTGCCTCTCGACATTGATTGAAAGTGAAGGCTGCCGTTGGAGCCCTCAGGCTGTCTTAAGAAATCCATCCCTCCCTTTGCTAGATCCTTGATGAGTATAACTCCAGCTTCAGGAGAGATCAGGGTGAAGTGGCGGGAATTTAACCCTTCTGGTGCCAAATAGCAAGCATCAAGGCTGGCCTAATATTGAAAGAAAGAAAGAAAGAAAGAAAGAAACCAAATGTAATGAAATGAGAAAGGAGAAGGACCAAAAAGCACTACTTGTTTGTGTCAGTATGAGATACATCAATGCAGAATCCATTATGAAATGTTCCTTTGTTTTTTTACTTTTGATATTGATCTACCCTTGCTTTTGTGGTTCATGGTATTATCAGAATATCAGAGCACACACACACACACACACACACATACATATATATATATATATATATATATATGTGAATATAACTCAGCTGTTTGCATCACAGTTGTGTGAGTTCGTGTGTATATGTGTGTGGTTCATGCTCTGATATACTGATAATACTATGAACTACACACATATACACACAAAGTCGCACAGCTTGGTGCAAACAGCTGAGTTATATTCACTGCACAGATATACCAAAGGAAAACAAGTTGGGCCAGATCCTCTCCTGGTGTAAATCAACATAGATCTAGTAACTTCTAGCCATACCTATTTGCAGCAGCTGAGAATCCAGGCTATTATTTCCTAGTGGTTATTTCACTGGCAGGGCATCGCTGAGTGCTGAATATTGACTTTAGATTAAATACATGTGTAATACAGTTAATTTCAATGTTAATTAAAACTCATGGATGCTGTATCCTCAGCTGGTGTAAACTGACATAGTCCCACTGAAGTCAGTCGAGCCACAACAATTAAAACCAGCTTGGTACCTGGCCCATGGGGTGAAGCAAACAGTTTGATTATTATGGGCAAGATTTTGATTTGTTCTTATGGTGCAGTGCAGGGTCTGGCTTTGTTCTTGGAGTTAAGGCTTTGCACAACGTTTTGACCAGGAGGAAATCATCACACTGGCAATAAAATGGTTACTGGGAACATAAACCAAGACTAGGAACTACCTCACCAGCCACACACATACATATATGATGACAATATTAAGCAAGCTAAACCCCTGAAGCCTAGCAGCAGCAAAGAGCACTTTCTACTAACATGCCCTCTACTGAAAAAAGATATGAGAATCTAGATTGCTGTTAGGATGGTTGAAAATTGCCATTTATTTTTCATGGGACATTTAATTGTTTTCTCTAATTTTCCAGGAACAAACATGATTTTTTATTTTAAAAATGAAACCATGTTTTAAATTATATTTTTTTAAAAAATGGTTTAAAAGTTTGGATTTTGGTAAAAAAGTTTGGGTTCTGAAAATAAACAAAAAAGTGGGAAATGTAATTGTCCTTTTTAAGTCTCCCAGAGAACAAATGTCATTTTTCAAAATGCATTTTCAAAAAATGCTTTTTTGATGAATAAATGGAACATTTAGACCAAAAGGAAAATTTTGGTCTAAATGACAGATTTTGACCATTAAAAAATGACAGAAAATTGACCACCTCCTATATCTATATTTAGCACCTAGATACTGTGATGTTGAATGTTCTGCAGTTATGTAAGGGCTTGATCCAAAACTCATTGAAATCAGCGAAAGTCCTGCTGTTGAGTTCAGTGCACACTGGACTGATCCCCAAAACAGGCAGATGAATGCGAGATGGAAGCTACATCAGGTTTCTGTTCCTGCTTCTATTGAAATCAATGAGAGTTTTGACATTGACTTTAATAGATACATTTCAGCTTCTGAGTCTCCTTATAAAACTAGCCCAATTAACGTCACAAAGCTGGAGCTATATACACAGCTGGGATGTAAATAGACTTATCCGGCTGAGTTGTGTGAAAATGGATGCTTTGTTGTCTTAGCTTCAAGAATATTGCTCTAGTGGAGAATTACCATTTGCAGAATGGTAGAATGGTTCCATGCATTTTGTTTTCTAAATAACTTTCATTCACGTCAGGCTCACTTCACCTCAGTGTGATGAGGAACCCACTCTCTGCTCCGGCTGTTAAAGGGTGAGTGCCACCAGTTTAAAGTTTTACAATTATTAATACACAATTCCGCTGAACGAACTTACAAAATAATAGGCAACATCATCATGATTCACACGTTCTGCTGTTTTCGTTTCCATAAATAAGCCCGCTCCACAAATGTGAATGGCATTTTCCCACATAAACCACAGCAGATTTTCTGTTTCAAAGGGGCTCTTGAGTGTAATTTTTTTCCTTTGATGAATCAGAGCCTTCGCCGTCAAGAAAAAAAGACATGAATCTCCCTTTATCTACAGCTGTATCCTATAATAAACATGAAGGGCCAAATTCTCTATTAGCTTAAGACTATTTGAGACAATAGAGTTACACCAGCAGATAATTTGGCCCAATTATTTTAATTTTCTCTATTAAAAGTATTAACAAACAAACAAAAAAAACCAAACACACACACACACACAAACCATTAGGTATTACCTTTTATAGACATCCTCAGATGGTGTAAATAGAGCCACACCAATTTACACCAGTATAGGATCTGGCTCTATATTTGCAGTTAGGAAGATAGATTTCTTCCCATCAGTCTGTGTCAAAAGCCAGTCAACCATGGCCATGTGTTTGGTGCGTTGTGGACTGTGCTGGATTTACAAGCTATCACTTTAAGAGTGTGTGGGGTGGACAGAGGAGGAGGGGTTCCTGGTCTTGCTTGCAGGCTAGGGGGCTTGGTAGGGAAGCGTGAGATCAGAGTCAGTCTAAAAAGAACCAGCTTAGAACAAGGTGGGGTGAGTTTTGCCTCTCAGCCTCAGCGAGCAGCCTGCTTTGACTCTCGCTGCCTTTGGTTACTGTGTGTTATCGTTCTGGATCTAAGAACATAAGTAGTGTTACATTGCAACCTCCCAGTAAGAGTACTTGATGTTTTTATCTAACTTCTCTATGTGTATGCTGTGAACCTAACAATACAATCTGGAAGAAATTGCTTTCTCTGGCTAACCAATAATGTCCTATTAGGTATTTATCTGAAACCAAGAGGAAACCAGGTTAATTGTATACCCAAACTTGTCCTTTTTTCCTTTACAGTGCCATTGGGGGTCATCTTGCTTATCAGAAGCATCACACAATACAGAATCATAGAAGATTAGGGTTGGAAGAGACTTCAGGAGGTCATCTAGTCCAACCCCCTCCTCAAAGCAGGACCAAGCCCAACTGAATCATCCCAGCCAGGGCTTTGTCAAGCTGGGCCTTAAAAACTTCTAAGGAAGGAGATTCCACCAACTCCCTAGGTAACCCATTCCGGTGTTTAATCACCCTCCTAGTGAAATAATGTTTTCTAATATCCAACCTAGACCTCCACTGCAACTTGAGACCATTGTTCCCAGGGGTGGCTCCAGGCCCCAGCATGCCAAGCGCGTGCTTGGGGTGGCAAGCCGCGGGGGGCGCTCTGCCGGCGCCGCGAGGGCGGCAGGCAGGCTGTCTACAGTGGCTTGCCTGTGGAGGGTCTGCTGGTCCCGTGGCTTCGGTGGACCTCCCGCAGGCAAACCGCCGGACACAGCCTGCCTGCCATGCTTGGGGCAGTAAAATACCTAGAGCCGCCCCTGATTGTTCCTTGTTCTGTCATCTGCCACCACTGAGAACAGCTGAGCTCTTTGGAACCCCGCATCCCTTCAGAGGGGTTCAGAACTCTTAAAAGATGTTGAATTAGGTGCTATGGAAGTGCAGTTACAAGGTTCTTAAGCATGTACATAATTTTAAGCATGTGAGTAGACCCACTGACTTTTAAAGTATATCAGTAACCTTAAGCATTGAAAAGTCCCTTTGAAAATAATGGGACTACTCAATGCTTGATGTTCCATACGTGCATGAAAAGTCAGGGTGTCTGCACGCATTCTTAGAAGTTAGGCACATGCTTAAGTACCTTGTTGAATTGGGGCCTTAATGCATACACATGTTTCAGTCTGACTCTGCAAAGCCAAACTCTTGTAATTAAGCCCATTGAAGCCAACAATATCAAAGACAACTTCAGTGCGACTACTCATATTAGTTAAGGTTATTCAGATGAATAAAGAATGAAGCCCCTGAAGTGACCCACCTGGGCCTCAGATCATTAAAACCAAAGCCTGAGTCCAGTTCACCACAAGGTTCATGAACCTGAGGTTAGAACTAGCTGTGAGTCATCAAGTTACAGACTCTGGCTATTGTGGCAACCACACCTCTATCACTATGTCAGCCTCAGTGGTTCTCACTCTGGTTGGGGCAGAACTGGAGTAAATCAGTCCTTCTCCAGAGGTTTATCATTCCTAAAGGGGGTTTATTTACAGTTTCCATAAGGTAGGCCTCGGGGTTGGTCTGAGTGGTTTGCTTAAGCAAAACCCTCAACAACAACAAAAATACACGTCCTTCCTCCCACCTTTATTACACTAGTTCCTAGTCTCCAGCCCTTCCCCAAACAGTCGTAAACTCGATATTCCATTCTAGGGAGGAGAAACCTTTTTTCCCTGTTGCCACCAACCCTTCTGCAACTTGTTTCTTATCCCTTCTCTTTCAGTGGAAGAGGATTGTGGCCCTTAATTGGGCTCAGGTGTCCCTAATTAATCGGAGGTAACCTCTTATGGCTCGTAAGGAAAAGGGCTTAATCATTCTAAGGCTGATACTCCTGCTTTCAACCACCTCTAGCTGTCAGGTCAGACTTCATAACACTATTTAAACTGAGTTATTAAAGGCGCAAATTAAAGGGGGCACAAATAGAAAGGCACAAGAGGGTTTACATGAGTGCATTCTTAGTGCTTGATCCTGCAGCCCTCAGGCAAAGTGGCTTATTGACTTTCATTGGTGTGTTAGGATGTTAGTGAGTTCAGTCCCTTAGGGCCGAGTCAGAGTCCTGCCCCACATCTCTTACTCGAGATACTGAGTGTTATTACTGGAGTAGAGAGTATGGCACAATTGCCCACTGCAAGGTTTCTTGCACCTTCCTCTGAAGTGTCTGGGGCCGGTCACTGTTGCAGACTGACTATTGGACTAGATGGACTGGTCATATCATGGATGGCAGTTCTTATGTTCCTTTACCTTGAGTCTTTGTCACACATTTTACCACTCATTGTCTTCTCAAAAAAGGACAGGGTGGGACATTAAAAAGGAAGCCTAGCACCTCGGGCACCAGTGTGATGCTCACACTGATGGGTTCCATTTCTAGTTTTCTGCCATTGACCTGCTGAATGACCTTGGGCACATCACTTCTCCTCTCTGTTTCCCCTCCCAAACTTTGTGTGGTTCATCTATTTAGAATGGAAGCTTTTCAGAGCAGGGACCAATCAGGAAACAGAAAGGGAAGATGGTGCAGTAGTGGAGGACTTGGAAAACCTGAGTTCATCTCCTTGCTCTGCCACAGGCTTCCTGTGTGACCTTAGGCTTGTTACTTGCTCTCTTTGGGCCTCAGTTCCTATCTGCAAAATGCAGCTAATGGTCCTGCCCTATCTCACAAGAGTATTGTGAGTATAAATACATTACAAACCTGTGATGCACTCAGATACTAGAGAGATGGGGACCATGCAACTAAGGAAGATTGGAGCTGTTTCTTACCATGAGTGTGTGTACGTACAGTGCCTGGCAGAATGGGGCCTTCATCTCAATTGGACTCTTCAGCGCTACTGTAATACAAATACACAATAGTTGCAAGGAAGCATGATGGACAGTGATGAGCACCTTGATTGCTTTAACATTTCTTCAGCCAGCCCACAATCCCGTGGGACTGTCAGTTGAATGTGCCTGGCTTTTGTTTTGCTGCGGACGGTGAAAGAGTCAAAAATGGCCAGCACTGCTCAGGAGAGCTGGCATGGCTGCCGTCCATGTTTGTTTTTCATAGGGGGATGGGAGTGTTTGCTGATCTACTGTGTCTGTGTTTAAACTGACTTTGGGACTCTAATTGCCTGGCTGGTTTTTTGGAGTGTGTTTGCTTGCTGTCTTGATGGGGTTTGGACTGGAGTGTGTTTGTTCTGAGTGATTTTGGAGTTTGTTTGCTCTAAGTGAAAGTGGGGATTTGCCGTGACTGAAACTTGCAACGTGCTTCTGCCCACTGCGGCTCACAGGAAGTTTTCTCCCCTTCACCCACAGCTTTCATGATAGCTTCTGCTTTATTTCTCCATTTGCTCTCTGTAAGCCTGGGCTTCTGGGATGTACACACCCATGACTTTTCCGCCTGCCAATGTGCTTCTCCTGCAGCCCAAAGGGATGAACCCTAAGTGCGAGAGGAACTTCACTCTCCAGATCCACTCATTTCGTAGCCTCTCTGCTGAGACTGACCACCAGGAGATAAACCAGAGTTGTCATTTTTTTTAAAGTAATGTGAGCACTTTGAATGAGATCCTCAAAGGTATTTAGGTGCTTAACCCCATGGAAATCAGTGGGAGTTAGGTTTCTAAGTACACCTTTGAAGATCTGAGCCTTTTCTGTTAAGAATTGGACAGAGAGCCCATAACTTATTTCTTGGGAGGACCCTGGGCAATTAATAACAGATGCAGTATAGGAGTGATATAGGGTTAATTATAAATACCCTATGAAGTTAAAATCGCAGAAAACAAGGTTCAGGGGAGTAAATTGAGGGAAGAGACTTGCACTACAGGGAGAAGCAGCAGAAGGAAAAGAAAGTGTAGCTATGATAAAAGACCATGCAAAAAGGTAGGCAAGAAACAGATGTGCAGATACAAACATCTCCATGTCTTCCTACCTGGATAACCCATTTTACCGATTGACCTTCTGCACTGAAATGTCATTTGTGAAAATGCTAGTTGGCATTTACATTATGTCTTGGAAAGACAATGGAGCAGATGAACTATCTGTGTGATTTCACAGACGATACCACAGGCTGTGTGAAATTACACCAGGAGATGATGCACTAGGAATTTATACCAGGGTATAATTTGGCCCACTAAATCTAAGTCCATCTTGTTTCTATCTGGGTTCAGGTGACCGCAGGCAAGCAGTTCATGATCAGATGGAGAGGGTTTCTGATGGCTGCATTGTTGAAGTGGGTGTACTGGGAAAATAGCTCAGATCTTTATCTGGTGTAACTCATACCTGCATTGACTTCAAAAGGGCAAGGTGATTTACACCAACTGAGGATCTGGCCCAGAATCATACAGCTTTTTTCACATGGTTATAATAAAATCAGTAAAAGGATAAGGACTGGTCAGATCCTGGTACCAACTATGCATAAACCAAGGGATCCAGTGTGCTTGGTGAGATGTATGTTGTACATGTGGGATTTAGTGTTTTGTAAGGAAAGACATCTGGGTTACACCTGGAAGAATCTGACGTAATGGATTTAGTTCTGATTGACGCAGTATAATTCATAGCAGAATGTAGCCCAGAGATCTGGCACAACATCCTGGTCTCATTGAGCTCAATGGGAGTTTTACCATTGACTTCAGTGGAGTCAGGATTCCACTCCTGATGCTTTGCGCTTACAGACCTCCATGTCTTCTTTTTCCCTCTCCAAGCTCAGAGATCCATTCAGTTTCATACTAGGGTTGCTGATTAGTACAGTCCAAAAGGCAATTGCCTGTACTAAAAGCTACTCTAATTAAAACAACAATATCCACTGAAAACACTGTAGGGACAGATCCTCAGCTGGCATGAAACAGTGTAACTTCGTTGAAGACAATGCAATTTATACCATCTGAGTATATGTACTCAGTTCTCTTCTCAGTGCTACCCATGCATCTGGGTTGCACAGGAGTAACGGAAAGTAGACTTTAGCCCTAACCTCACATATCGCTACTACCATCGCAATGGGAAATGGAGAAAGAAGGTTCTGACATACAGACTCTCAGAGCAGTTTGCTCTCTCCAGCTGAGTACCTTAGACTGGGCATGTCTAACAGTCCAGCTTTGGCAGTGCCCACTTTCCAGAACTAAGTTTCAAACCATATTAAAAATAAGAGCCCGTTTACATGCACTTTTACTGACACACATTTGCCAGGAGAAGCATCTGGCAAAATGTTGCCCCAGTTCATCTTAAAATTACACCAAAACCATGTTGCAGCCCCAGGATATAAAAGAAATAAAATAAAAACATCCAAAAGAGATCGCTGCAACAACCCACTGAACAGAGCAATTGTGTTGGACTTGGGAGGTTGGACACCAATGGGCAATGTGACAACAGAATCTACTGTAACAGACAAATTGCTACAGTAAACTTTCAGGGGTAAGGCTGTGGGGAGGGGAGAGGGAGATATTCAATTTTATCACATTAGGATCGATTTAAAGATTGTTTGGAAGCTACTTTCATTTTCATTTTAATATTATTAGGCTATGGCAGCATGTAACAGGCTTTGACACCAAATGCTACGCTTTGCACCGGTTGCAGAACCTGCCTGGGGAACCCAATTGATCAGGTAATTTATTTTTTTAAAAGAGAGGTGCGGGGAAAGAAAATTGTGTGACATTTACAAAGTCATCTGCCACCTGAATAGTGGGCTGCGAAATCTGCAAGACAGGTTTCTACATTCAGAACTTTTTCATGCTGATCTTTCAAACCCCCAAGCCCTCACTTTCTAGGTCTGGAATTATTTTTGCATTTTGTTTTTGTTTATTTATTTTTTGAATGCTGCAGACCTGGTTTGGTTTGCAGTATATCATTCTGTCTAGCTTTCCTCCTATTCACCCATTCATCATACGGTTTTGGACCACAGAATCATCGAAATGTCGGACTGGAAGAGACGTCATCTAGTCCAGTTCCCGGCACTGAATCAGGACCAAGTATAATCTAGACCAGGGGTTCTCAACCTCTTTCTTTCTGAGGCTCCCCTCAACAGGCTTTAAAAACTCCAGGGCCCCAGCGGGGGCGGGGGAGGGGACTTAGAACTCCAGGCTGGGGTGGGTACCCTTGGACATAGGTGCAGTGTGACTTCTATTTTTAGGGGGGCCAGCTCCGCACAGTGGGGTCCATGGAGGGAGTGCCACCTCCACCTCAGCAGGACATCTAGCCTGTCCGTGTTGTGGGGGGGCGGCAACCAAAAAATAAAACTTAAAAGTGGGGACTTAGCTCAAAAAGTTTAAAAATGGCTCTGGGTACAGGGAGATGGGTAGCTAGGGGCAGTGTGCAGCGGGGGGAAGGGGGAGCTCAGGATGCAGAGAAGGGGTAGCTAGGGGCCGTGTGCAGAGATGGGGGTAGCTCTGGGTGCTGGGAGATAGTAGCTAGGGGCTGTGTGCGGAGAGGGGGGTAGCTCAGGGGGCAAAGAGGGGGTAGCTATGGGCTGTGTGCAGAGAGGGGGTAGCTAGGGGCTGTGTGCGGAGAGGGGGGTAGCTCAGGGGGCAGGGAGGGGTAAATAGGGGGCATAGAGGGGGTAGCTAGAAGCAGCGTGCAGTGAGGGAGTAGCTCACGGGGCAGGGAGGGGGTAGCTAGGGGCCGTGTGCAGAGAGGGGGTAGCTCAGGGGGCAGGGAGGGGGTAGCTATGGGCTGTGTGCAGAGAGGGGGGTAGCTCAGGGGGCAGGGAGGGGGTAGCTATGGGCTGTGTGCAGAGAGGGGGGTAGCTGGGGCTGTGTGCAGAGAGGGGGGTAGCTCTGGGTGCTGGGAGATAGTAGCTAGGGGCTGTGTGCGGAGAGGGGGGTAGCTCAGGGGGCAGGGAGGGGGTAGCTATGGGCTGTGTGCAGAGAGGGGGGTACCTGAGGGAGCAGGGATGGGGTAACTAGGGACTGTGTGCAGAAAGGGCCGTAGCTCAGGGGGCAGGGAGCGGGTAGTTAGGGGCTGTGTGTGGGAAGGGTGCAGCTCAGGGTGCAGGAAAGTGGTAGCCAGGAGCTGAGGAGAAGCCGCATCCCTGGGTACCAGCAGCAGACGCGGAAATGCCACGGCTGCCCACTCCATGGCACCACCAGCCAGAAGAGCAGCTGCCCCACGCTGCCTGGCTCCAGCTTCCCAGCTGTGATTTGGCCAGAGGGCAGGGCCTGAGGGAAACTGGGGGAAAGCAGGCGGGAAATGGAGTTGGCCCCAGGATTGCCCCGCTCTGGGTAAGGCACTGCAGTGCCGGGGGTGCAACCCTTGTCTCCCCTCCCCCAACTCTGCCCATGGGCTCGGGGCTTCTTTCCAAGGGAAGTGCCGGGGCTCCGGGCTTCAGACTCCTGCAGCTCCCAACTTCAGACCAGGGGGGCACCAGGGCTCTCGGCTTTAGCCCTGCACCGCTTCCGGCTTCACACCAAGCCTCAGGGCGTGAGCCCTGTGGCTCCTGGCTTCAGCCCCAGGAGGGTAGGGGGCACCAGGGCTCGGGGCACTTTGTTTCAGCTGCAGGACCCTGCAGCCCCCCAAAAGGGTTTTCGGACCCCCGGTGGGGCGCGGACCCACGGTTGAGAACTGCTGCGCTGAGCTAGGCCACCCCTGACAAGTGTTTATCTAATTTGTTCTTAAAAATCTACAATGACGGAGATTCCACAACTCTGCAGGTAATTTGTTCCAGTGCATAACTACCCTTATAGTTGGGAAGTTATTTCTAATGTCCACCCTAAATGTCCCTTACTGCATTTAAGCTAATCACTTCTTGTCCTGTCCTCGGTGTATAAGGAAAACGATATTTCACCCTACCCTTTATAACAGTTTTTTAATGTACTTGAAGACTTATGTCTCCCACCTCAGTCTTCTCTTCTCCAGACTAAACAAGCCCATTTTTTTTCCAATCTATCCTCATAGGTCATGTTTCCTAGAGCTTTAATCATTTCTTCTAGCTCTCCCCTGGACTTTGTCCAGGTTGTTTATATCTTTCCCCAAGTGTGGTGCCCAGAACTGAACACAGAACTTCTGCTGAGGCCTTATCAGTGCTGAGTAGAGTGTCATCATAGGGTGTCTACATTTTAAAGAAAACCCCCTGGTGCCGAGCATCAGAGCTCAACTCACTCAGGCTCCCGGGGCTCAGTCTGCAGGGCTAAGAATAGATGTTCCAACTTGGGACTGGAGCCCAGGCTTTGAAACCCAACGAGGGAGAAAGGCCTTGGAGCTCAGGCTCCAGCCCGAATGGCAATGTCTACACTGCTATTTTTAGCCCCACAAGCCTGAGGCAATTGACCTGGGCTCAGACTCAGTGCTGGAGGTTTCTTTTTCTTGTTTTCTTCTTTTTACCGTGTAGACATAGCCATAGTGGCAGTTCATGTTAATAATACTACCTTGTCTTTTCCTAACACTTTCCATCCATCTTCCAACTCACAGCAGCGCCAGGACACCCATTCCACAGCTTCCAAAAGCAACTCTGCTCCATCCTCCAGCAGATTGTTTACTCCCGTTGCTCCAGGAGCAATGTTTTCCCATCTCCAGCACATTATGGGCCTTGTCCCTCACCGCCTTACACCTTATTTCTTTGTTTATACATGTGCAAAGTGCTTCTAACATGCTGCAGTTCTGATCTGCAAATGTGCACCCACTTTGCATAGGTGTAAGTGACTAGATGGAAGGATGTAGAAATCGGTCCCTAAATGGGCTTTATTCTCATTTACTGTAAAGCTACTTTACCCCATGCTGCCCTATACTCTACCACCATGCATTAGAAATACGTCTACTTTAAAGCTCCTTTGCCCATCACCATGTGTTTATGAAAAATACCTTTTGCCAAACTAATTTTATATCTTTTTGATGAGATAATAAGTTTGGTTGATACAAATAATAGTTCTGATGTAATATACAGAGACTTTTTAAAGCCATTTGACTTGGTACTGCAAGATATTTAGATTAAGAATCTCGAAAGATACACCACAGCACACACTGAATGGATTGTAAACAGGAAATCATCCTTGAGGAACTGTGTTTCTAGGGCAGGTCCTGTATCTATCGGTTCTTGGCCCACCACTCTTTAACATTGTTATCAATTACCTAGAAGAAAATAAAATCGTTAATGATAACGTTTACAGATGACACAAAGATGGGGGGCAGGATAAATGAGGTGAGCCTGGCTAGCTCAGTTCGTAGAGTGTCAGACTTGTAATTTGAGGGTCCAGGATTTAAGTCCCTGGTCAGGTGAAAAAGGAACCATTCCCCAAAAACTAAAAAAGGTATCGCTCCAGGGTGTTATTTGACAATATTTTCTTTGGGGGGAGAGGTAACTCAGTGGTTTGAGCCTTAGCCTGCTAAACCCAGGGGTGTGAGTTCAATCCTTGAGGGGGCCAAGTAGGGATCTGGGGCAAAAATCAGTATTTGGTCCTGCTAGTGAAGACAGGAAGCTGGACTCAATGACCTTTCAAGGTCCCTTCCAGTTCTAGGAAATAGGCATATCTCCAATTATTATAAATAATGAAGAGGACACATCATTGGTAAATATTGATGTGGATCGCCCAGTAAAGCTGGGCACAAGTAAGGAAAATGAGTTTGAATATGACCAAAGGTAAGATCATATATTTAAGAACAGAGAATGTGGGCCATAGGTACAGGATAGGGGACCCTATCCTAGGAAGCAGTGATTCTCAAAAAGATTTGGGGGTTCACACAGTCCTGGATGAGCTCACATTGTCAATGCTCACCAGACAGCTGTGTTTGGACCCACAAGCTGGGTCCAAGGGCTTTTAAGCTCCCCTATGCATGCAAAGCTCTAGCCACTGTCTCTGGCCTCTCTGGCTAGTTTAACCCTTTGGGAACATGTGACACTTGAAGCAAGTAAGACACAGACTTTGCAAAGGAACTTCCTTGGATGTATAGACAGGGGAATACTGAGGTATTAGGGAGGTTATATTACCTCTGCATTTGGCACTGGTGCAACTGCTACCAGCATACTGTGTCTCATTCAGGTATCCACACTTCAAAAAGGTAACTGTTTACCAAGGGCTGTGGTGGGTTCTCCATCACTGGAGATTTTTAAAATCAAGAGTGGATGTTTTTGGGTTTTTTTTCCTAAAAGATCCACTCTTGTTTAACCACTGCTATTGATTTCAAGCTGGAATTAATTCAGGCAAGTCCTATGGCCTGTGTTATGCAGGAGGTCAGACTAGATGTTCTAGCCTCAAAATCTATGAATCTAAGATATTGCCCTGGAGGATGCACTGCTCCCTGGTTGACCCCAGGCTGGATCAGCAGAAAAGTGACTTAGAGCTACTCATCCACGTGCATCCTCCACTAAACACAGATCAGCTGCTTCTGGGGATCTGGTCCCAAAAGTCAAGTGTGTACTATTAATTATCCACCATCACTGATGGCAGCACCTATTATTTTCACTGATGTATTCAGTCAGTTCAACTCAGTACTGAACCTGGCATTGCTGCAGGCTATTTCTGGTGGCACAGGAATAAATCCACGAGTTTCATAATTTTGCCATTTTAGTCACAACTTACCCACACATAATATTTTCCTGTTGTAAGCCTTGAAACACTAACATTTGTGAAGCATTTGGATATCCTTGGATGAACATTGCTATATATTGGTGCAAATCATTGTTCACGATTATTACTATTATTTAAAAATTGTGATGCACCGTGACATCCTGTTAAACTAGCTTAGAGCACTTGGAAAATATCCATTCTTAATATTATTGATGTATACATCATAAACCCCCTTAGCTCTCCAATATTCTGCATTATAAGAGTGGAACATTCATTTTGTCCCCTGAATCATTAGGGCTGGGAAAGGAATTCTAGCAGGTGGCATAACCTGCTTTGCGGCAGGACTGAATTCATTTTCCTTAAGCCATTACTGTTAGACTGATGATGAGTCTGCCCTTGAACGTCTCTGAGTGAAAGTGCTTCTATGACCTCCCTTGGCAGCTTGTTCCATGGCTCTAACTGTCCTAATAGTTATAAAGTTTGTCTTAATCATTAACTTAAATTTCCCCTTTGTTGCAGCTTCATCCCATTATTTCTTGTTCTGACCTTGGTGACTAATTAGAATAATTGGCCCTTGCCCTCCTTCTCTTATGTTTTATGTACTCGGAGCAGAGATGGGCTTAAGCCACAAGGTATGCACCCATATCGTAATCCCCTGGAAGCTTGGGGACCAAATTCAGCCTTGGGGTTCTGGTTTAGTCCATTATTAAAATAGCAGCCAAGCCTGGAGTTCAGATCTAGGCTCAGATTTTAACCAACCCCCAAGTATTGATGTTGGGATTTATGGCTCAGCACCACTTTCATAGCTTGTCAGGCCAATAAAGGCTCATTGAGATGTTGACTTGGATGGGGCCCAACTCAAATTGTTTAATCGGTCTCATGTCCTCTTGGTTGTGACTCAGCACAGGGGCTGGACTTGATGCCTTCTCGAGGTCCCTTCTAGCCCGGATTCTATGTTTCCTTTCACTCTCCAGCTAACCAGGTTGTAACAGAGCCTTAAATAGTTCAGAGATGTCTATCTATCTATGGTACTTATATGGCTCTCACTATCATCGTGTTTGAGCTCTTCCCAGTCTTTCATGTATTTGTTCTCACAGGAAGTTGTGAGAAATAAAGAAGTACTATTATCCCCATTTTACAGATGGGGAATTAGGTCCCAGAGTCCCAGCTCCTCAGGGGTATTTAGGCATCTAACTCTTATTGAAGCCAATGGAAATTAGGCCCCTAAACAGCTTTGAGGATCTGGGGTAGAAAGGTTAAGTGACCTACCTAGGGTTGCCACCTTTCTAATTGCTGGTAACTGGATCCCTGAGGCCCAGCCCCCTTCTCCATTTCTTCCCCCAGCCTCCAACCTGTTCTCCATCCCTTCCGCTCAAGTCCCCGTCCACATCGCTCACTCCTCTCCCCATCACTTGCTGGATCACCTCCCCCTCCCTCCGCTCCAGCCTCCCCCTCTTCCCCTCCCTGCTGGGCTCCCTCTGCTCCAGGGCTGAGATGGGAGCTGCTGCATCATGACAAGGAGCCTCCTGCAGGGAGGGGGCAGCTGTGTCTGAGCAGGGGCTGGCAGGGCTAATGACCTGGGGCCTTCCCCCCACTCTGTAGTAACCAGACTTTTGGTGTCTGGTCAGTACATCTGACTGGACACTGCCAGCTCCCCTTTTTGACCGGAAAATTTCCGGTGGAAAACTGGGCACCTGGAAACCCTAGACCTACCCACGGTCACACAGGGCTAAGGCACAGCAGAAAATTTAACTCCGGTCTCCTGAGTCCCAGACTGGATTTTAACCAGTGGATTAGCCGCCTTCTCTCGTAAGAGTCACACGGTGAAATTCTGGCCCCATTTTGGTAGTTTTTCCATTGACTTCAAGAGCCAGCTTTGACTCCCAGTCAGTGAGGGGAGGGATAGCTCAGTGGTTTGCCCATTGGCTGGCTAAACCCAAGGTTATGAGTTCAATCCTTGAGGGGGCCATTTGGGGCAAAGGTCTATCTGGGGATTGGTCCTGCTTGGACCAGTGGGGTTAGACTAGATGACTTCCTGAAGTCCCTTCCAACCCTGATATTCTTAAGAGTGACCCATTAGGGTTTTTCACTCTGTTTGAGACTGAGCCATGCTCCAGACCCAAATAGCCTCATTCATGAAAGCTGTTGGATTGAGAGCACAGTAGATTGAAACTCTCTATCCATTGAACACAGCATTACAAACTCCCCCCTTGTGCCCCCTCCCCCAATTTCATCAGTGTGCCTCACCAAATACAGGGAGGACAGATTCTCTCCCAAAAGTTCTTGTCCCTGGTACTGCAACCACTTCTGCCCTCTGAAGATCTAGACTGGGCACATTTGTCCATTTCACATAGGCCTTCAAACAGTCATCTGGCTGTAACAAGGTTTGATGAGAACCAAACAGGATCTAGGTTTAACATGGCAACCTCAGGGTGTGAGGCCCCTGATGGAGTGGGAAGCTCTTAATGCAATGAAATGGATTTTCAGAGAGAGCAGTTTCTGATGTGTGATTGTATGTTGTGTACCTCCACTGTACATAGGAACAGTGTACACCCCACAACATGACAGCTCCAGATCAGTTTTGTTAGTTATTTTGTGATTTCACATTTCATTGCTCTAGGAAGCTTGTTTCAAGTGACCTGAGAATCTCTCTCTTTGTTTTATAGAGTGTTATGATCACAGTTCATCCAAGGTAGATAACCGCTTAACTTTGCTTCAAGCACCACACCTGTGCTGTGATCCAGAGCTTCTCATGAGATGTGCTACGTTGCTCCTGGGAGGAAATCGAACATGTGTACATCAGTTAGTGTTTTCTGATACCAGAGAAGGCAGCTTGGTACAATGGAGAGTGTGCAGAATGAGGATTCACCTGTGTCCTGTACCAGGCTGGACCTGAATCAGCTGGGTGACCTTAACCAAGTCACTTTATCTCTCTGTACATCTATCAGGCAGGTGGGGCTCAACAGCTCAGGCAGATGGTCCACTTAGGAGAAGGAAAACTAGGATTCCAGACCAAGAATGTCAGATCTGACCAGTTGGTTTGTGAAAGTTGTGCCAATAACCCATGTGCTGTGTGTCTGCACTGCCTATACAGCTAATGGGACAAGGCAAAATAAAGTGCTTTCTGATGCCACAGAGATCATAGTGTAACATTCTTCAGTTTGGGAATTAAACAGCAAATAAAACAAACAAACAACCCCCCTAGATTTACTAATGGTCACCTCATAATTCTGAAAAGCTATGAAGATGAGATGATGAAATGTGCTTCTGGAGTCACTATTGCTACTGTGTCCATTGATTTCTGAGCATGCTCAGATATGCTTCAGCATAATCATGTAGGTGTAAAAAATTTAGCACAGCAAGGTCTTCTCACCTGGCAAACCTGTCTTCTGAGCCTTTAAATATTGTGTTCTCTGTTCAACAGAGCTTACTGTATTTCCATCTATGTTCAGCCCAAGACTGCGGATGTTGCGTGGAGCTAGTCAAAGACTCATCAGAAAAACATTCCCCAAGCAAAGCTTCTGAAAATGAGAGAACCAGATTTCATGTCAGATCCCTTATGACTTAGAATCATAGACTATCAGGGTTGGAAGGGAGGTCATCTACAGTCCACCCTGTTGCTCAAAGCAGGACCAATCCCCAAATGCCCCCCTCAAGGATTGAGCAGGCCAAGGCTCAAACCACAGAGCTATCCCCCCTCCCCAGTCACTATTGCTAGTTTAACCCAGAAGGCACTCAAATACTACAATGATGGGTTGCAGCATAAAATCTTCAGACCGAGAGCTAGATAGCAAAGTTCATTACAACAGTTTCCATTAACTTTTTTTTTTCCTTCAAATTTTCAATACAAAAAAAATGGAAACAACCCGCTGAGCATCTTCCAATCAGCTCCACTTCTTGGTTTTCAAACCAGAGAATCTCCGATGCTCAAGTATTATTAGTGCTGAACCGGGCTGTTGGACTCAGATTGCCTCTTACACCACTACAGAACAGAGAGATGGCACATGTCAATCTGAGGTATACCCACCATACCATTGTTTAAAAAGTATAATCAGCACGGTTGAGTCAGCAAAGTAGTTATCTCACTAAAATGTATCTGTGGAACCCGGTGCCTTAGGCCATGTTTACACTATACAATTATGTTAACCTCATTTACGTCGGCATACAGCTGCCAGAGCTATGAAATCACATGTGCATGTGCACACTTGGCTCCTTGTGTCGGTGGTGCGCGGCCTCACCAGGTACGCTTGTATCAATTGTATTGTCAGTGTGGGGCATTGTGGGATGGCTCCTGAAAGCCAGTAATAGTCGATGTAAGCAACACAGTGACACCGTGGCAACATAATAACATCGACCATGACTCTGCCACATGAGGAGGTGGTGTCCCTTCACAGACGTATAGAGGCACTTATGTCAGCAGGAGCCAAATTTAAGTGAAGACACTTCCACAGCTAGGGTGATGCAAGGCAACTTTCTTTGATCTAACCCCATAGTGTAGATCAGGCCCTATGAGGTATGGAACTGCTATTACCCCCATTTCACAGATGGGAAATTGAGGCTGAGAGAGACTAAAGGACTTGCTGAAAGTTACATAGCAAGCCAGAGGAGGAGCAAGGACGTGAACGCAGGCCTTTCAGACAGTATAAGCTAATGTTTTTACCATAGGACCAGCTTTCCTCTCTAGTTGTATGCTAAGGAATCAGATAAGTAAATTATAGATCTTAATATATTTAAAGACATCCACATGGGCTCAAGCTGAGGAAATTGATTGCTTAAAATGTTGAAGGCAGACTGATAAGTATAGGTAAAATCTCGCCATGAATTATTAACTAGTTTTGGCTTTCAGTTTTTCACTAAGGGGATAGGGTGGTTATGGCTTATTAGGAATGATCAAAAAGCAGCTTTTTTTAGGAAAGTTGCAACAAGGCTTCATCAATTATAAACCAAGAAAGACATAGGCAAGAAGGAAACTTGGCAGGTTTTTTTTTCCCTTTGACTTTCTTTGCTCTTGTGCTCATTCCTCAACTAAGAAAAGTTCTGCTACAGAGAATGCACACCTGATGTACAGAATTGGCTCGTGGTTAGACAATTTTGACAGCTACTGTCTGCAAATTTTTGGGGAGGGGTCTAGCCTTCATATTGCTGTCAGACATTCAGCTCCTGTGACATTTTGACCCCAAGGACATGATCCCCCGTTCAACCTGGAACAATCAAAGTTGCATGTACAAAGAAATGGCTGGATGCTAATGCCGGGTATTAATATTATTTCCCTTTTTAGCTATATCAAACGAGGGGTGGAGGGAATTCCCTTTAAGCTCTGAGAAAGAGGTGTTCTTTTCCTGCCTGCACAGCGGCTACTTCCAATTCTGTCGAGGATCTAGCTCATTCTTATCCAGTCCTACCCACTTTGTCTTTTTCTTTCTCGCTTTTCCCTTTTGGTTCTCAATTTCCCTTTTTTATTCTCCACCTTTTTGTTCGCCTTCTCTGCAGACCCCTCTGCCACGATCAGATTTCTTTTGTCTTTGCCCATTTCATTTTCCCTTTCTAAAACTCATTATTTCTTTTGATGACCAGCATTCATCGTTCTCATAATTCAGATATAAAGAAAGGCAGCCTGTGAAGAGAATAGCTAATAACTTCACCCTTAATGTTTCAGTCTGCAATAGGAGCCGACATCCTCAGGAGGACGTGGTAGCAATTTTTGGAGAAACTTGTGAGGAAACTGCCATAGAGATAAACAGGAGAGAATCTCCTCACATGGAAAGAAAAGCAAATTCCACCCTGGGTTCTAACAGCCCTTTAACTCATTTGTCTTTTCTTCTCAGAGGCACGATGTGGGGGGAGAATGTGCCTACGATTGTGAAAATGGGATGCAAGTACCGATGTTCAAATATCATGAAAAGGAACCAGATCCTCATCTGGCATAAACCAATATAACACCATTGCAATCAGTTCAGCTAAGTCACTAAACACCAGATAGGGATGTGGCCCAATATGTTTATCATCCTCTGGATAAAAGAGGGAAAGGTAGCATCAATGAGGTCCAGGAAAATGAGAAGCAGTGCTACAGAAATGCAGCTGGTGCTTGTTGCAATGATCCCGCTGTGGAGAATGCTTCCTCCAGAGGATGTATTTCTTGTAGACATCAGCATGTACCCCGCATAATTCACTCCTCCAAGCCTGTGAGGGAGGATGCTGCTGTTCAGTAGGTGTTTCTACTAAGGATTGGATGTATTCTGAGCCTCCTGTTCCATGTTACACGGAGGGCCCCATTCAGAAATACCTATTTAGCTGTAAAATAGCAGTTGCTCAGCTGTGTGAGACCCCCCCATCCTTTGATCAGAGCTCTGCTTGTTGGATTTGCTGTCCATTATGTGTGAGTGTGCTCAACTGCCTCTGAGTTCTAGCTGTTTATCTGAACTGTTTGGGATTCTTTCCCCCATCTCCTGTAACGATAAAAAACAAACTTTTGGTTTGTTTTGGTCACAATTTTTCCTTTGGCTTTTTGCAGGTTTAGTTGAAAAGCTGAATACGCAAAAATCACTCCCATTTTTCAGCAGCTCAGCTCCCTCTAGCAAGGTTTCCGTTTGATGTGCTCCCCTTTGTGGCCAAACGTCACTCCAAAGCACCCTGCCTCAGTTTCCCCTCTTGGACTGTTCCACTAAAACTTCACCCGGACTTTTTCCTTGGTCATCAATACACCTCCTTGGGGACTGGGTTTATTAATATAAAATAAACTCCAAAGAAAATGCAAAATCCCAGCACAAAGTTCACCCAAAAAGAAAGGTGTATCTTCCTCCTCCCTGATCTTCCTGTCTAGGACCTTTCCTGCTTTGGCAGGCCACTCGCACCCCTGACCTGGCTGAAGTCTTAGCCCTAACTCCCAGGACTCTTGGCTAGAGCTTGCTCACTCCAAGCAGCCTCTGAATCATGAATATTCCCTCTCTTTGGAGGCCCAGTGCATGCTGTGAGTCTCTGCTAAGTGTCCCCCTTTGGAACCCTGATTTTCAACCTATGACCAACACTACTTTTCTTTTTTGTTTGTTTTGCTTTTTGTTTTCATTTGTTGCCCCCAAGATTTAGTTGATCCAGTTTGTTTGCTGGCCCTTCAGGGATCAATCCATCCAGAACATGGAACCAAATAGGTCTAACCATTCCCCCCACTTCTTGGAGCTTACTGCTGATCTTTATTGAGAAATCACCTCATCTCTTCCAGATGTGGCTCCTTAGTCATCATGGCTGGCCGGCCCCAGGCCTTAGAGAGAAGCCACCCTATTACACCCCCAAAATCTCACCTTTTGCTTTTCCATGGAATCCCTTCCACCCCCAAAGTTTTGGGCAAAACCCAGATATGTTTCATTACAATGTCTAATTTGTCAAAAACAGTTTTCATCAAAAATAGTTTTCACAGAAAAAAACATTCAATTCTACTATCTGTCTGTCTAAACACACCTACTATTATGGTATTTGAGTATCAGAAGTATTACGTAAAATAATAGATCAGTTTCTCCTCAGCATTAAGTATGTTTCATGCTTTGTCTCTTTTTTTTTTAAATTTTCTGAAAAGTTTTGAAATTTTCAGAGTTTTTGAGAAGCAAAAATCATTTCTGATTTTTTGACTTTTTGGTTTTCCTCCAGTTTCTCTCCCTTTCCTTTTTCCTCCCTCACTTTTTCAGTGACAAAATGAAAAGGAGATCAAATGCCCAAACCTGGAAATTGAAATATGTTTTGGTTTTCAGACTAGAAATTAATTTGGTTAAAAGTCAGAAAAAAAATCAACATTTTATTTAAAAATTAAAAAAAAAAATGAAAAATTTCAACCAGCTCAAGGCAGCATGTTGTAGAATGAAGCCCTTAGTCTTTCATCTGGCACTAAGCTCCTAATGAGTATATATCTGCACTCATCTAGAGCACCACTAAAGTGAGTTTCCGCACAGGTCCATCTGTTGCATGGATGTGACAGAGTGCTATCACAGCAGCAGCTGTACCAGCATGCTGATTACTGGCTCACCAATTAAATCACCCTGGAGTAAACCTGAGGGCCAAAGCTGTGCTTATCTGGCAGATTGGGATGGCCTGAGAAGAGCCCAAAAGGCTAATTAGCCCATTAGCCCAGAAAGTAGAAAAGGCACAGGAAGGACATGCTTAGGGGAAAAGAGAAACTAGTAGGCTTCTGAGAGTTAGAGACACAAGCAATGTTTGGGGGGGAAACCTTCTGTCTTCCTTCTCTGTGGCTTGGCTAGCTAAGGACTGTATGCTTGTAAACACAGAGCTGCATAAGTTTTGTAAAAGGGGTGGAGCAAAGACTGTCAATACATTGCACAAGGAGTTTGACCAGAAGAAGATCTCTGAGCTGTTTGTGTTTAGAAGAGAGACAGGAGTAGGACGATGTCCTCTCACAGTGGAGTGCAGTGCAATAGAAGAACTTGGAGTAGTGTTCTTGTCTACTCGTGTGGGGCATCCTTCTAGAGCTCAACAAATTCAATTATTATTACTCCTTCAGGTGGCTGCCCCCTGAAATGACATCTCTCACCTCAATACTTGTATTCATTTAATATATTTATAAGATGACTATATTATATAGGAGGATCTCAGCCTTGATACAACAAGATCAATACAACACATTGCAGTGATGCAGAAACACCAGCCATCTGGCATATGAAAGGCAAACCCAGTAGTCCTCAAACAAACAAGCCCATCAAACAAAAGGGAACAATTCCTAATTGACATATGTGACGGGTTGGATCACAGAAACCCCCTTGGGAGCTGCCGACCAATGTGCCAAGACTACTTCTATCCCTGTTTCCCCTGCCAGCTCAGGACCCCAGCACCCTGTCTTGCCAAGCCAGACACTCCTGTCTGCTCCAACAAAGACCCAGAGTCTGAATTACCTACCCCAAAGCTGCAAGTTTACCTGAAAACAGCTCACAGAAGTGTGCTTGTCTTTAGCACCCAGATGCCCAACTCCCAATGGAGTCTAAACCCAAATAAATCCGTTTTACCCTGTATAAAGCTTATGCAGGGTAAACTCATAAATTGTTCACCCTCTATAACACTGATAGAGAGATATGCACAGTTGTTTGCTCCCCCAAGTATTAATACATACTCTGAGTTAATTAATAAGTAAAAAGTGATTTTATTAAATACAGAAAGTAGGATTTAAGTGGTTCCAAGTAGTAACAGACAGAACAAAGTAAGTTACCAAGCAAAATAAAATAAAATGCGCAAATCTATGTCTAATCAAACTGAATACAGATAAGATCCTCACCAGTTCCAGAACGCTCCCTTTTACAGGCTAATCTCCTTTTAGCCTGGGTCCAGCAATCACTCACACCCCCTGTGGTTACTGTCCTTTGTTCCAGTTTCCTTTAAGTATCCTGGGGGGGGGAGAGGTTCCTTCTCTAGCCAGCTGAAGACAAAATGGAGGGGTCTCTCACAGGTTTAAATAGACTCTCTCTTGTGGGTGGACACCCCCTTCCTCACTCCTATGCAAAGTCCAGCTCCAAGATGGAGTTCTGGAGCCACCTGGGCAAGTCACATGTCCATGCATGACTCAGTCTTTACAGGCAGAAGCCAATTTCCACATGGTATCTTGTATGTCTCCAGGAAGACTTCTTATGTGGATTGGAGCCTTCCAAGCTCTTTTGTCTGTTAAGTGCTTCTGTATTGAGCACTTAATTTGCACATTCCTTTCCTAAGAAGTGACCAAATGTTTTAACTAAGGTTACTTAGAAATAAAGCAATTATACAGCCAATGTTCATAACTTTGAACACACAAATGGTGCCTGCATACAACTAGGATGAACATAACCAGTAGATCATAACCTTTACATAGACGTGTTACATGGCATATGTAGCAAAACCCTATTCCAGTTATATCATACATACATTTATGAGCACCCCCCCATAAAGCCTTATGGGGTACACTGTCACAACATACAAGGAAAGGGTTGGAGGGGAAGAAATTAACAGATACCCAAAATCTGTTTAGGGTAGGTCGCCAGAAATCAGGGGGTCTTATGTTATACCCTGAAGTCATCCAACAGGGGGACTCTTCCAAGATGGAAATCTACAAGCAAGTGCCCTAGAGTGGAAATCGACAACTTGGGTGTAGTCCAGCTTGATCCTAGGGACTGAGAGACAATCCAACCCTGCTGACTGTTTCTGGACCTGACTCTATAATTAAGCTATGCTAGAGGCGTACATTCACACGGTGCAGACACATACGCATATATTTTGTTACCCCTTTTTAACATGACTGGTTATCCAATTTTGAGGGTCTTGTGAATTATTTCTGATAGGAGGAGGAGAAACGGATGATGGAGTCACGTGTTTCTTCAGTGCCGTCCTGTTTATCTACAAAGAATATATGAAGTCCTGTTTCTGGAACACAATAGGAATCAAGCAACAGCAGATAATTTCTTTACTCATTGTCCTGAGCCTCTTTCATCCAGGACTCCACCCAAAAACCTCTCTCTCTATGTTTTTTCTCAGGACCACACTACTGGGGTAGAACAGGGCTGTTTCTGGGGCTTCTTTGCTCTTCCTCCTCCTCTGCTTCTGTGGTGTTTTCTGCCCCTTCTCTCACACATAAAAGACAGCTGCCATCAAATCAATCCCCCACCTTTGTGTTTTCATTCAACCTGTTGTGAAATCCTGCCTCCCACATAATTCAGATTCCTGAGCAGCTTTACAGATGGCCTGTGTTTTGGGTGGTGGCTCTTGTTTCATCTCTCTCGCTCAACAAAGGGGCATTTAAGTTCCCTTATTTAGACTGAGAGGAAGGTCCCTGTCACTCCTGCCAGCTTCAAGGAGGTTTCTCCCAGTCTCCAACCTAGCACTATCATTTATTATTTGAAATTCATATGCATGTGAGCCATGGATGAAAACAAACCGTTTGGGCAGTTGAAACTCTACTGAGAGGACTGAACATCCTCCCTTAAAGAAACCCACTTGAAATCCCTATAACAAGAAAGAGAAGGAGCGGGAAAACGACTAGTGAATAGAAACAAAGGTTTAAAGATAAATGCAGATTTAAGTTTTTATATAAATGTTCTAAAAGGTCCCTTAGGAAAGATGCAGCCTTTATTCCGAACAAGGAAATCTTATCAAGGGTTCCCATGTATAAATATTGAAAAGCTTCCTTAAAGGTTAGCCCCACTGCTAGATGTCAGCATGTTCTTTTCAAGATCCAACTTGCAGCAAATTGACTGTGAAAGGGAAGGGAAAAAAAAAAAGAAAGAACTCCTTGACAGAAGGCCTTCAACCCTTTTTATTTTTTATTTTTTCCCTGTGCAGCTCTACAGCATATACATGCAGGTAAATATCTCCGCGAGGCTGTGCTTATACAACTCTCTACTTCTATCTTGGGCTGGGTTTTTCTTAGAGTCCTGCATCCCTCACTTCCCAAAAAAGAAAATGCTCTGCTGCCAATAACACCTCTGTGAAATCTCCTTTAAGTAAAGCGCTTCTTGCACCTAGGCTGGGGCTCTGAAAGCTGCCATCTGGTGTAATGCGGCTCTATTTTAAGCTTCGGAGTCACATGACTTAAATCCACATAAGTGTTGATTGTACATGATTGCCTTTATTGATTCCTCCTTGGACTCAACATGCCTGCATCAAACTTTAGGTACAGTTTTACCTTTACTTTCTTTCATTCTTTCTCTATCTCCCTTCCCTCTTGCCCCTCCATCTTTCTTGCTATTCTTTGTATTGTGGCAGTGCCTAGAGTGCTTAGTCATGGACTGGGGACCCCAGGAGCTATACAAACGCTTATCGAAAAAGATGGTTCTTGTCCCCAAAAGCATCTTAAACTCTCATCACAAATAGTTTTTTGTTCCTAAGTAAAATTTTCAGGGGAGTTTAGTCTTTGTGTGGGATGTGAGAAGCAGTGCTGGCGCTTAAAGGAGAGTTTTTAAAAAAGCAGTTAGGTCCCTAAGTTTAGGTTGAAGGAGGGAGAAGATTTCAAAGCACAAATGGGAGTTAGGCAATCCATTCCCACTGACTTCCAATGGGAACTGGATGCTTAACTGGCCTTTGTGGTTTTAAAAAGCCCCCCTTCAGTACTTAGCACTGCTTCTTCTGAGTCGGTAATGAACCAGTGCTCCAAAATGGTACCAGGGGGGCAGTGTGCTGTTTGAAGTGCTGTCTTTCAGATTAAATGTGTTATAAACAGTGTCTCCTGACCACGTGTGATCATTAACATTCCCACTGCACATTTCGCAAGAGGAGGGGTTGTCAGTTAATCCCAAAGCCCTGGCTGAAATCTTAGTTAATTACATTCCGACTGTAGAAATTCCTCAGCAGTTTGAAGTTGACAAAAGTTCTGTTGAGTTCTTATCCTGAATTGCTGAATTGCCTGAATTGCCACATTCCACCCCAGAGGTAGCTGAATTTGTGTGGTGAGCAGAGATTCTTAATAGTTTATAATTTCCAAACAGTGATTTAATTTGTGTAAAACCTTACAATATCCTTATATTTTTTCTTTCTTTCTTTCTTAGTAGAGATTATCAAATATCAAATTACTCACTGGAAATACTTTTTTTTTCGGATAAAACATCCTCTTTTGTGTTTCTGAATAATCTGCTAACTGCTTTTCCTTTTTGCCCATTTGTTTATTATGGTTATTTGCTTTTGCTCATCATTATTTGTGCCAAATTGTTGGCTACCTAGTGATATATTTAGTGTTTGTTTTGCGGTGGTGTCCAGAGGCCCTGTGTGAGAAGTGCTGCATCACACATATGATGAAAAGATGGCTGCTGATGTAAAATTCTTACGTCTAAGTATAAGACAAGAGACAATGGGTGTACACAACAATCAGATGGGGTGGGAAGCACAGGGCAACAATGAGAGGATTAGGAGTGGTGTTGCAACCAGCAAGCACAGCTCATTAAAGACCTGATGCAAAGCCCACTGAAGTCTATGGAAAACTCTGGTTGACTTCAGTGGTCTTTGAATCAGGCACTAGCTTGCTAGCTATAGTTGTCACATTCCAGGGTGCAATCCAGACCAAGGAGACCTGCTCCTGAACCCTGGATGCCTTACAATGTTTTGTTGTGGTAGCTCCCTCCCTGGGCCACTCACAAATAGCCTACCAGCATGCAGGTCACACCCTGAGCTGAGTGTCTGTGTATAGCCACAGCCCTGATCCAGCAGTTCTCACCCCAGCTGCCTGCCAGCAACACACGAGTCACACTCTGGCTTCCACCAGCTTCGGTTACCACTTGTAGGGTGACCCCAACACACTCCCAGGCCTGAGTTTTCCTAAAAATGTGTTTTCTGCGCTGTCCAGCCCTCTCCTGCACAATTCTGCTTTTAAAGGTCTGTTGCCCCTGTGAAGGGTTAATATTTAACATTTTTCTCCTTTAACTGGAGTTATGAAACACTTCAGTATAAACATTGCACTGGATTGTTTTAGATTGAAAAATAAAATATATTTTTTAACAAAAGAAGATAGGATTTTAGGTGAAATCAGGTGTAAGGCATTAAAGTCAGAAATGGTTACAAGAGAAATAAAGATAAAACACTTCCTAGTAACTAAAACTTAACGTGCTAGACTTGGTTCAAGGTAAAATCCTTACAACACCGGTCCCAGTGACAGGGCTGACCAAATTCTCAGGTCAGGATCTCCCCTGAAAGTCAAAGGGCTGGTTCCTTTGTCTTCGTAGGTGAAAGAGAGAGAGAGAGACAGAGATTGAAGATTTTTGCCCCTTTCTTTTATAGTCAGTTTATCTCTGAAGTGGATTACTCCTCAAAGCAAAGTTTATTCAAAGTATAAAGAAGGTGACATGGAGTCTGATAGTGAAGAAGGCTCCATGTTCTTTTTTTCTCACCCTTGTTTGCTGAAATACACATTTGCTTTGTCTCCTGCCGTCTCCTCTCCCTGCTGTGTCAAGGAGCCTGTGTATTAATTATATGTAAACTGAGGTAAACACACATTTCTTCATTCGGGATACTTCTGCTTGGGCAGGGCTGCGTGGCATTGAGCATGTGCTATGAACATCATATGAACATAAGAATGGTCATACTGGGTCAGACCAAAGGTCCATCTAGTCCAGTATCCTGTGTTCCGATAGTAGCCAATGCCAGGTGCTTCAGAGGGAATGAACAGAACAGGTAATCATCAAGTGATCCATCCCCTATCACCCATTCCCAGCTTCTGACAAGTGGAGGCTAGGGACACCATCCCTGCCCATCCTGGCTAATAGGTCCATCAACGGCTATCCTCCATGAATTTATCTAGTTCTTTTTTGAACCCGTTATAGTCTTGGCCTTTACAACATTCTCTGGCAAGGAGTGAGTTATACTGGGGGACTTCATAACTTTATATATAATGTTACTACCTACAGTTCATCATGATATTATCAAGAAGCAAGTTACTAGTTTTCAAACGATACCTCACAATGCTTGTTTTGTACACAGATCATTACAACAGCGCTTAGGGTGTGAACAAAGGGGTACTTTCAGTCACAATAGTTGATTGTACTGATAAATCAAATGGGGGTGTTTTGTGCCTTAATTGGATGAACAAAGCTTTATCAAGAGAAGTTCCTTTTCTGTTTGCAAACTGGCCATGGCAATTTGGCAACGCCTGACACCATCATGCTGTGAGGAAGAAGTATTTCAAAATGGCCATCATACATTTCTGAGGCAAGTTCTATAGCTGGTAATTCACCTCTGTTCAAGCCCCAGGCAAACACACTACTCAAGTCGCATTTATGCCCTCAAAATAGGGCTAAAGTAGTGTAAAGACTTCACATTGGCTCTCTGCACAGAAATGAAATTCACCTTGCATGAATAGCTATTTGCACTAGTCTTCCCCTGCCACTTTGGTGTCCTGAGAACATTCTTGTAAATAAAAGCTGGTTCATGCATCCTCCAATGTTTGTAGGGTACGGCCCCGGCTCAGCACAGGACTTAAGCGAGTGTTTGACTTTAAGCGTAAGGGCAGTCCAACTGAAGTCAATGGGGCAACTCATGTACTTAGAGTTAAATTCTCTGCCGGATTGGGGCCTAAAGGAGTAGAATGGGTTGTGATCATCAGTGGAACAAATCACTAGATTCAGTTACAAAATTATTCACCTTCGGTTTTTAAATGAATGTCCCCAGCTTTGCTCTGAAAAGGAGAACAAGGTTGAAAATTACGGGTCTAGTTCTGGTCCTACAAAAAAATAGCACTCATGAGAGGAAAGAACCAGAGTTTTTACTGCTTTTATTTTTATTCTCCCCCTCCCCCCCGCCGCCCCTCATTCTTTAAATTATGGACTTCAGCTCAGATCATTTACAAGACTTTTGGATACAGATCAGCAGCTGTACGCAGAGAGTATGAATCTTGAATCTTCCATTTCACACTCTGCCTGAACAGGGTAATAGCTTGAGGTGCTGTCAGGACCTTCATCTGCAAGAAATGATGAGAGAAGCAAACTTTCTGTGATTACACAGCTGGGAACAGGCCACAGGATTGCTGGATGGCTGCAAACTATAAAGAAAGAGAAGCAGAAAGACCTTTGATTTCTATTGGTGCTTATATGTGTGCAAATTGGTGTTGGGAAATTAAATGGATGAAGGCTCTAAGGTTCTTTCTCTGGACAGGAGGGAGATGTGTGTGTCTAAAGCCCACGACTGGACTTTAGGATAGCTGTGTTCTACTCCTGTATCCGACACAGATTACCCTAGTGATCTTGAGCAAATCCCTTAGTCTCTCAATGCCCCCTGATGCAAACATTTAACAGCATAAATTTATAGCTTTTGTTTTTGGTAGAGAACATGTTAACACCTGTGCAATTTTTTTTTTTAAATGAAGTTGTGCAAGTCTGCTGTTCTTTGATTCGAACTCCAGCTAGTGTTGGCAACCTATCTATGGAATGAGCAGTGTATAGTTCGTATAATTTAACTTGATGATGATTGTTAGTGATGGGAAAACCTCACACCGTTCAGAAATTCACTTGGTTTGAGTAATCAGCCGCTGGTCACAAGCAAAATCTGCACAAGGCTTGTAGTGACCAAAATCTTAATTATAACAAGAATTTGATATCTAGCTTAAAATGAACTAAGCTTACTACAATTCCTATGGACAGGTGATCACATTAAAAAAATAATAATAATAACAATGAAGGCAGTTACAACAAATTGGTGTCTTTATGGATAGTCTGAGTAGGAACCTTGGAAAGAATGAGTCATGGAAATCAAGCTATCCTCTAGTACCTAAGTTTAAGCACATGAGTAGTCCCAAAGGAGGCACACATGTGCTTTAAGTTAGGCTTGTGCTTAAGTCCCATGCTGAATCAAGGATAGGCTATAACTGTACGTGCCGTAGCTAGGACTCAGTCTCCAGGACTGTCAATCCAGAACCTCAACAACAGCAGCAAATTCACTTACAAAATCATAGGGGGAAGAGTATAGCAAGCCATTATCGACAAACGTTTGCTCACGTTTCTTTTTTTTTTTTCAACTAGCATTTCTGTAAAATGGAAATACCAGATGGTAAACTGGTGTAAATAGGTGCAGCTCGACTGAAGTCAATGGATCTGCACTCATCTCCTCACCAGCCAAGGATCTAACCCTGTATTTTCTTTGGTTAACAGAGCCAAAGCAGGTCATGTGGGGGTTGGTCCTGCTTTGAGCAGGGGGTGGGACTAGATGACCTCCTGAGGTCCCTTCCAACCCTGATATTCTATGATTCTGTGACTCTGTGACTCCAACATTTTAGTTCACAGAGCCCATGAGCTAAGGTGAGACACTAATGATTATTTGGCTTTTGCTGGCTTTCTGCATAGTGGTGAATTTCACCCACATTCCTCGGTCAATACTAAAAATCTATTGCAAGTAGCTGACAAAATCAGGGAAAGCGAAAGGGAAAAAAAGCACACTAAATAAAACTTGCCAAGAACAATCAGAAAATCAGGTTTTTTTCATAATTTCTAAAGATAAGAAATAACTATTTTTTAAAAAAGGAAAAGCTTTCACCTTCTCATATGTTGGATGACAAGTATTAAAGAGTGGTTTTTGGAACACATGTCTTCAGTTCATTATTAAATGATAAGAATGAGATTTGAACTCTCCTGGACTCACCAGGCCAGCAGAGTACTTGTGAACTAATTCATTATGTGTTGGATTTTTTTCTCTTTCTTTTTTTTTTTAAATTAGAAGAATGCAATTAAAACTGAACTTGATAATTAATTCTGAACCGGTGAGAACCAGTTCCAGAGATTATGACTATAATGCTATGTAGCCATTAATATAAATATTCATGAGGTTTCATTGTTTTATGGTTTTTCTCAGCTTATCTGAAGAAGTAAAATTAAAGCACCATTATTTAACATTTCAGTGTAAATAAGAATCAGTGGGAAAATAGTAGTTTGTGCAATATATATATATATTCTGTAAATGTGCGTATCATGCATTATCTGTGTGTGTCATGCATTTATCTGTGTATTATGTGTGTGTTATATGTATTTGATACATGCTCTGTCTCACACATGCACACACATATGAGCCTTGTACACAAAGATGTATAGAGACACCTGCACAAATAACCATGAAGGAGACAGAGCTGGAGAGCCGGATAAACAATTTTGCATCTTAATCTGGTCAGCATTGAAATTCATTGAAATTGACTTGATTTACCACCAAAAAATCAATTAAAATATAAAACTAATCATGTGTGGTTGAAGGTAGAGTGAGCAAAGGGGCTTTCTTATTCTAGTCATCTGATACTGGTCCATAGCATCATCATGTGTGCCCTTGTCACAGACTCCTACATAAACAAGAAATCTTCAAGCACACTGGAGGAATAAAGACAGACCCTAGAGAGATAGTGACTGAAGAGAAACAGGCAGCTGGGCAGGAGTTAGCCAGCTAGATTGAAAAAGACAGAAAGTTAAACAAAACAAAACACAGATTAATTTTAAACCTTCAGCGTGTTATTTGATTTAATTTGATTTAATTTTTTTTTTTAAGAAACTGAAAATGGGTTTTACATAATTGCCCTTTGTTTCCTTTCAGGGTCCTGGCACAGGTGGCCTCACCACAGGCACTACGGTTACTGAGTGCTATATAGAAATTTGAGCAAGATTTAAGCCTACTGCACCGGCATGCTCAGTTCATTTATTGTGAGGCACTGAAAAGTCAAATTCAGTATTATGTGATTAAGCTACATCTGTCTCAGCGCATGCAGGAACCATATTTCTGTGAGTTCAGCAGGTGTTTTGCAAAGAATCTAAAGGATTTTGCACAAAATTAGTGCCTATAATAAAGCCCGAGTAATGAAGAGACAGCTCTTTATATCACTGATATATTATAGTTTCGTTCTAATAAATGTCATTGCCAGATATTTCAAAACCTAAAAGAGGTTTGCTGACTGAACTGTTTTGCAAGCATATTTGCTATGCCTTATTGCAAAGATGTTCTTTTATAGACATACAGTTTAGAAATTTTATTTGACACTGCTGACTACTAAATTAGCAGCTTTTCAACTTTGCGAGACTCATGCAACACAAGTGAGATAAAAAGGTAGAATGCATAACTTTTGCATTAATTCTTGTTGGCACTGTCATAAGAATCTTCAAGATGTGTTAATTGAGCTGAAAATATGTGAAACAAATTATAACAGGGGTGTTTTTTCTCTCTCTCGCAGACCTTTCTCTCTCTCTCTTTCTCTCTCCTGTTCTGTTCTATACAGATTCCCACACAGAGACCATCACCTTCGTATCAGAATGCCCACTGAGAATGCATTAAGCAAGGTTAACAGCATCAGTTGTGTGTGGCTGTCCTTGAGGGGAAATGTGTGTGCGTGATGTGCTCTGTGCTTTAGGGAGGGAATCTGAGGCCAAAGAAGTGCACTTTGCACTTGGAAAGAATAGCAGTGAGGTATGAAGTAGGTCTCATCCTGCAGGAATGAGTTTCATGGTATTGGACCAGCCCCTGTGAATTCTCTGTTCCTTGCTTCAAAACCACTTAATCCTTGTGGCAGATAATTCTGATGCACCAGTAGAGGGAAGTTGACTAGAGAGATGCCTTGAAATCTTTCCACAAAACTTTTTTTTTTTTTTGGTCAGAAAATGCTGATTTGTCAAAACAGAAACGTTGTGGGAACAGGTTGTTTTTTGGCAACATGCCTGTTTTAGATTTTTCTTTTTTATTTATTTTTTTTAATTGTTAAATTGTCCAAATGTCCCATTCTTACACTTTTGAAATCATAGAATATCAGGGTTGGAAGGGACCTCAGGAGGTCATCTAGTCCAACCCCCTCCTCAAAGTAGGGCCAATCTCCAAACAGATTTTCACCCCAGTTCCCTAAATGGCCCCCTCAAGGATTGAATTCACAACCCTCGGTTTAACAGGTCAATGCTCAAACCACTGAGCTAGCCCTCCTGTCCCAAATGGAAAAAAAAAGCTAAATTTTTCAGGTCAAAATGACATTTCATTTTGAAATTTAAATTGTTTCTACTGTAGATTTCATAAGATGATCCAAAAGATTAATAGAAAATGTAACATTTTCTGCAAAAAACTATAGGGCTTTTCCATAAGGGGTGGGAGATGCAAAAAATTGTACGTTAGTGGCTGGGGAAATCTAAAAAGTTGTCCCTTGAGTCTCAGTGAAACAACTTAATGAAGATTATTATTCTTTTTTCTTTTCAGCAGGACTGTGACCCTATTATGCGTCATGCTATAAAAGTATAAAATAAGAAGAAAAATTGCAATCTAAGACTATGATCCTACAAGGGGACCTGCTAGCAGAGACCCCAGTAACATCCTGGAGTGCACTGAAGTTGGGAGGTTAATATTAAGAAGGACACATTGCTCATCAGGATCTCCAGTGGGTCTTCTTAGAAGTGCTGGGGCTGCTTATACAAACCAGATACCAGAACATGACCCAAGCGGGCCAGGTGATGCAGGCATACTTCATGTTAGTTCCATATGTTTATATTGATGTATTTGTCAATTGAAGTGAAACGAATGGTCTGATTTTTTTTGTATGTGTAGAAACAGTAAAATTAAGTACTTCTGTGTGACAAATATGTCCTGAAGACTTGCAGGCATAAATAAAATAACCAAGAACTGAGATTTATTGAACTCAAATGCAAAATAAAATAAAATAAATGTCTCAAGTTAAAACTATCTCGCTGTCTGTCTTAGGGATTCATATTGAAACTGCTGCCCATCACCATAGTATCTGAGCACCTTCTATGTCAAATCAACAGTAATAGCAATATCCTAAGTGCACTTCATGGACTCTCTGAAACATCTTCCTATTTAGGGTCAAAACCTCTGGTTAGAGTAGATGGTCCCCGTCTCCCCAAAGGAGGTTGGGAATAGATTGGGATGTTTATATTGTGAACATCACTTATTTACACAAAGAGGAATATAGTTTTGCTTATGAGTTCTGAGCTCCAGAAGGACTTGGATATTTGTTTGTTTGTTCATTTTTTGTAGTGGGGGGATGTGAATTGCTAAAAAAAAAAAGGAGGAAAAAACCCTTTTTTAAATGATGCTATCAGGAAATCATCATAATTTAGGGCCAGATTACAAATCTATTACTCACCCAGACAGTGTTAGAGAAGTAAAAGTCGATAACAGTTTACCCTTTTGAGTAAAGGGGGGGCCAACATCTGTAGCTAGACAGCTATCTAGCAGTTTACATATTCAGAGAACTGGATAAAGATTAATGAAGGAGGAGATTGTCAAAGGCACAAAGGGGATTTAGGCACTCAGTTCCATTGGGAATTGCACAGCTAACTATCCTTTATGCTTTGGAAAATCTCCTCGTGCATTATCTTCACAATAACCCACTCTTCCAGCCTCTTCCTTCATATGTAATAGTGTAAGTAAATATGATCATCTTGTCTTACAGATGAGGAGACACAGAGGCAAACTGACTTGCCCAAGGTTCACACAAAAGAAATAAATAACAACTAATAGAATTCTGAATGCTAGTTCCTACAGAGAAGCTGTGTGGTTTAGGTGTCAAATCAGGGGTCTCGGGACCTGGAACCCTTATTTTTACTCTTCCAGGGCCTTGCCATATAACCTCGGGCAGCTTATTTTAACCCCTTTACATCTCAATCGCCTCACTGGGATAGTAATACTTGCCCATCTTTTCAAAGTGCTTTGAAAATCTGCAGATGAAAGGTGTTGCCTGGCCCCAATCCATATCCCACTGAAGTCAATAGCAAGACTCCTACTGACTCCACACCTGGAGTATTGTTTCCAGTTTTGGTCCCCCCACTACAGAAGGGATGTGGACAAATTGGAGAGGGTCCAGCGGAGGGCAACCAAAATGATTAGGGGGCTGCGGCACATGACTTACAAGGAGATGTTGAGGGAACTGGGGTTATTTAGTTTGCAGAAGAGAAGAGTGATGGGGGAATTTCATAGCAGCCTTCGACTACCTGAAGGGGGGTTCCAAAGAGGATGGAGCTAGGAAGTTCTCAGTGGTGGCAGATGATAGAACAAGGAGCAATGGTCTCAAGTTGCAGTGGGGGAGCTCTAGGTTGGAGAATAGGAAACACTGTTTCACTGGGAGGGCGGTGAAGCACTGGAATGGGTTCCCTAGGGAGGTGGTGGGATCTCCATCCTTAGAGGTTTTTAAGGTCAGACTTGACAAAGCCCTGGCTGGGATGATTTAGTTGGGGTTGGTCCTGCCTTGAGCAGGAGATTGGACTAGATGACCTCCTGAGGTCCCTTCCAACCCTGATATTCTATGATTCTATGATTCCAAGGGGAGATGGATCAGGCATTGTAAGTAGAAATAGTTATTGTAGGAAGTTTCTCTTTAACGTAGAAATGGAATCTAAAGGCTATGTAAACAGTTTTTCCAATTACAACATTCATTCAGATACAGTAGTCCCACTGATCACCTAGAATAATTCCCAGAATAATTCCCTTTAAAAAACAGTTGTCCCAATGCTTTACAAAGAGTAATTCCCTGAGCCAAACAAAGGAAATTCAGAGAAATCAGAACTACCAGTTTCCTATTGTGCCTGGATAAGGGCCCCACATTTTTTAATATACTGCAAAGAAAAAAAATCTCTTTCTCTTCTATCAGCCCATCTCAAAACTGTGTAAACCTCTGTTAGGTCACCTCTGAACCTTTCTTCCATTTGCACTTTTTTGGAAATGCTCCAGCAGTTCTGTGCCTTGGGAGTGCATAAAAGACGCCAACATCAAGAGTGACATAAGAATTTGCACAGGTTCAGAAGTAACTGCTGAGAAAACACTCTCATACTGAAATCCCATTTGCACAGAGCCTTTATAGATTGTGGAAGACCAGCTCAGCAAGGAATGACAATTTCCTGCAAGTGTAAAGGGCACTTGACTAACTTTTTGCAAGGCAAGTGCAGATGAGTGGATGGCATTTACTTTCAGCTGAATCTATCCACTGTAACCCCAAGCTAATGAATCCAGAGCTCCCGGAGTATCCACATGGCCAGCATAAATACACCACAGTAACTGCAGTAATACTCAAGAGAATTAATGCTGGGAACACAAATCTTTAAAAAATGATAATCAATAAGCTTGGTGATGTAAAGTATCCAAAAACCTTGCTCCATGCTTCCATATTGCTGGGGGGTTGTTCACCAAAAAATAAAAAGGCTTTGGAGAAAGCTATACAGAGTTTGATCAGCTGAAGGATATGCCTTCTCTGTGAAGTTACATCCAGTTGCTGAGCACCCAAGCTGAGCACCTGGGTTTACACAGCCTGGGTATGAGCAAACACATTGCAAAGCCCTAACTGAGTTACTGTGTCCTCATTGGTGCTGTACTCGCCAATGTGTGTCACTAAGCTTTATAGGGGCACATCCCATGGTTCTTTGTGCTGCTGTAAGCTAAGGCATGCTGGATTCTTTCCCAGTGTCTTGTGGGAGAACTTGTCGGTCCTTCTGGGCACAGTCTAGGTTGGATGTTAGGAAAAACTATTTCACTATGAGGGTGGTGAAGCACTGGAATAGGTTACTTAGGGAGGTAGTGGAACCTCCATCTTTAGAGGCATTTAAGTCCCAGCTTGACCAAACCCTGGCTGGGATGATTTAGTTGGGGTTGGTTCTGCTTTGACCAGGGGGTTGGACTAGATACCTCCTGAGGTCCCTTCCAACCCTAATCTTCTATTATTCTGTGAATTGTAGGAAGGCACTGGAGGACTACCAGCACTCAGGTGGTTTAGTCTGTCTCTGCGGAGCAAAGTGGGTTGCTTACCAGCCTGAGTGAAGATGCTACTTGCACTCTAACCCACAACCCCAGCCAGTCTCAGTTGAAAGCACCTCAATACTCAGGTGAAGAAGGTTTTGTATGTGCATGGTGGGGGCATTAGGAACAATACCTGGCTAAGACTCCAGATTAACTCTTTAGTGAAAACATTCCAAAAGGCTAAGACCCACTTTTGAATCAGTTTGGGCCCAGATCCTCAGCTAATATATATTAATGTAGCTCCATAAGCTTCAACAGTGCTACACCGATGTAAACTACCTGAGGATCTGGCCCCAATTACCTAATATTTGTGGGATGGACTAAATGGTAAATCAGAGAAAATTTCTACCACCTCCATGGCTTTGTCACAACATTTGCCAAATATGGACTGTGTTGTTGGTGTTGCAATACTACAGGCAGGAAAGCATCCTTAGGAACACCTTAAGAATTACCCAGCCTTTGTAACCCATCAGAGCCTAATTCTAAATAGCAGCAAAGAATCCTGTGGCACCTTATAGACTAACAGAGGTTTTGCAGCATGAGCTTTCGTGGGTGAATACCCACTTCTTCGGATGCAAGTAATGGAAATTTCCAGGGGCAGATATATATATGCAAGCAAGAAGCAAGCTAGAGATAACGAGGTTAGTTCAATCAGGGAGGATTGAAACTGGTTTCTCCTCCCTTGGTTTTCACACCTCTACTGCTAGAACAGGGCCTCATCCTCCCTGATTGAACTAACCTCGTTATCTCTAGCTTGCTTCTTGCTTGCATATATATACCTGCCCCTGGAAATTTCCACTACTTGCATCCGAAGAAGTGGGTATTCACCCACGAAAGCTCATGCTGCAAAACATCTGTTAGTCTATAAGGTGCCACAAGATTCTTTGCTGCTTTTACAGATCCAGACTAACACGGCTACCCCTCTGATACTTAATTCTAGATACTACAGCTGGTTGAAAAATGTCAACATTTACAATTTCAAATGTTGATGGAAAGAAAGAGGTTTTTATTATTGAAACTTTTCACAAATATTTCATCACAGGGTGAATCACTTGATGATTCCCTGTTCTGTTCATTCGCTCTGGGGCACCTGGCATTGGCTACTGATTTCCATCCCCTTCTTATCAACTGTTGAGGATAGCCCACTTCCACCTTAATTCATAGAATCATAGAATATCAGGGCTGGAAGGGACCTCAGGAGGTCATCTAGTCCAACCCCCTGCTTAAAGCAGGACCAATCCCCAACTAAACCATCCCAACCAGGGTTTTGTCAAGCCTGACCTTAAAAACCTCTAAGGAAGGAGATTCCACCAGCTCCCTAGGTAACCCATTCCAGTGCTTCACCACCCTACTAGTGAAAAAGTTTTTCCTAATATCCAACCTAAACCTCCCCCACTGAAACTTGAGACCATTGCTCCTTGTTCTGTCATCTGCTACCACTGAGAACAGTCTAGATCCATCCTCTTTGGAACCCCCTTTCAGGTAGTTGAAAACAGCTATCAAATCCCCCCCTCATTCTTCTCTTCTGCAGACTAAACAATCCCAGTTCCCTCAGCCTCTCCTCATAAGGTTCGTTAGCACTGACCCTCCCTTGGTAAGGCAACTGTCATCTTTTCATATGCTGTGTATTTATATCTCCCTACTGCATCTGATGAAGTGGGTTTTAGCCCATGAAAGCTTATGCCCAAATAAATGTGTTAGTCTCTAAGGTGCCACAAGGACTCCTCCTTGTTTTTGTTGGAAGACAGGATACTTGGCTAGATGGACCTTTGGTCTGACACATTATGGGCTTTCTTATGTTCAAACAGTTTTCATTATGCTGTTGTGTACTGTGCCAGTTGAAAATGGCTGGTTTGTAAAGGAGAGGCAGTACGGCCTAATGGACAGGAAAGTTTTGTTCAAATCTCAGCTCTGCCACTCACCCATTGCAAACAGCAAGTCTCTTCACCTTTTTGTGTCTCTGTTTCTCTACCCACTCTTTGCCTGTCTTTTTAAAATTGAGATTGTATGGGTGAGATTTTGAAAAACACCTCAGTGATTTAGTCCTGTTCATTCCTGAAAGTCTCCTAAACACATCAGGGCAGGGACTGTCTCTCACTATGTCCACGTGCAGTGCTTAGCGCAATGGGTACACAGTCTCAGTTGAGGCTTCTAGACATTATTGAAACACAAAGAATAATTTTAATAAAACTCCAGCTGTTTTGCTAATCTGAGAGTTTAGAAAGGTGTTTTTATTCTTCTTTCTGTTCCTACCTTTAAAGATTTGAAGATGCAAAGAAGAAAAGCTTAATAATAATAATAATAAGAAGAAGAAGTCCTTGTTACTATCTCATGGAGAGAACAATATTTTTTTCAATGTCCTTTCGAAACCATTCTTAATTTCATAATAAGCTTTTTTTTTTTTGTCGGCACTGCTCCTTGGTCGTGGGGCAAATGCATTTGAAGGATCAGTGAGGGAGAGGTTGCTTTTTGGGGGTGGGGGTCGTGGGGAAGGAGAAGTTACAGCTTTGTAACTGAAAACGATGTCCTCAAATTCCTTTGAAAAATATCACCCATGCTCTGAAGCTCCCTTGTCACATCAGACACAAGCAGCCCCATGCATAGAACCCACTGTCCTATTTTGCAGCAAGTCGCTTTCTGAAGGCATTGGTGGTGTCATATGTTTCAGCATTATTCATGTTAAGAGGGAGAATTAAATTCCTCAGCTCCGGTTGGAGCAGGGAGGGGGTGGAATTTACCTACTGTTGTTAAAGTGGAGGGCTGATTACAAGGCTGCAGCTGCTTGGCTCTGTCTTAAACAAGAAAACAAACCTCCTAACCAGCCACCATGGAGCACCTTTCACTCTGTTCCCATGGCAACACCTCTATCCTCTGGTACCCATGGTGTCTCTAATGCTTTCGACTAGTTGGATTCCTTGGTACCTGCTTCCAGTGCCAGGTCTTGTCAAACCTTATTAGGCTGAGAATCCATTTCTACTGCACTAGTGGGAAAAGAAAGCAGACAAATTTAGTTCACCTGAGATCTCTTTCAAATCCCAGTAAAGTCAATTTCTCAAGTTTCCAGCTAAGAGCTGAACTTGCCTAGGGCAAATACACACATACATCCTTTCTGTCTCTCTCCCTTTATCTCTCTCACACACAATCTCACAAACTCGTTCCCTCTCTTGCACACACAGACACACTCAGTCTCTCACACAAAAAAATAAATTTATTTTACGAACACACAGAGACAAATTCTCTTACGCACACACAGTCTCACACATGTAAAATAAGTCTTTTTCACACACTCTCAATCACATAGGCAAAGTTACTGTCTCTCTAAGACAACACACATTGTCTGTAAATATTTCACACACACACACCCCAACTTGCTCACAACATACCAACATACACAAACTGAAAATGCTCTTTCTTCTTCTCTTACACACACACACGCACGCACGTACACATGCTCCTTATCTCTCATACACATCCCTTACGACATCTATAAAGTCATTATGTTGGGTTGAAATCAAAATACAACTTCACCTGGTTTAATGGAGAAATGTAAGGCTCATGGCTTCCTTCTGATACCCCTGTTCACAGGCTAGGAGGAAAAAAGTGTCAAGAATAAATATCTATATATGTTTTCATCCCATGTTCATCTCTGTCATATCTGAGCCCCTTATGAATATATCATGCCAGGTTCACGGCATGACATGAGTATATTAAGAGGTGAGACTGGCTAATGTGCTGGCACATGCATCACATCCTTAATGTGTCTGCTTTGCGGGTTAGAGGGCTATGACTGGTCTCTGCTTAGTTCCTCAAGCTGCCTGCTGCATATACTACAATCAGCAGCAAGTGCTAGGTGGGCCTGTACTTTGCTACTTTATGGAGGACCAGCAAAGGAGTGCATTCCTCTGCTCTCTCCTAAAATATACCCTTACTGCAGTCATGATTCCTGCAGCAGAGGACACTGGAGACAACCCTGCTGATGCCCTTCTCTGTGCTGTCCAGGGAAGGATTCAACACTTATTGTATACATTTTGGTTCTCCTACGCATCATATCTTGGATGACACACAAGAGAGTAACACATAGCGTTGGGTTTGTCTAAATAAATCTACTTTGCTGAAGTGCTTCTCTCAAGCTCAGATCAAAATTGTCTGCATTGTACTATGATCTGTTTATGTTGCATGGTATAGATCAGCCTAGTCTGAGGTTGTCTCCAGCTTCCAGGGAAAGATTGAAGCTAAATGGTGCTCAGAACTACCAAAATGTCAGGCTCCACCAGAGTGGCTACTTCTCCCAGCTCAGCCTTTTCCTCCTCAGGATGGACAGTCCCAACCTGTTCACATCCATCCACCGCAAATGATTGTTTCTCCCACTCCTGATCTCAGCTTCCTCCCAAGCCAACTGCAATCTTCTAGCCCTTGCTTCTGTTCCTCTCTCTCAATGCTGCTACATCCAGGTCACCTCTGACCCAGGAGGCCCAGCTCCCACGTATCTGGTTTTGATTGATAGAATTTGCTATAGAAACCATTTCAATTTTCAGAAGAGCTCAGGGCCAGATTTTCTAAGTTGCTCTGCATCCAGCGGCTCTTGTTATGACAATTACAGACTGATTTTCAGAACAGCTCAGTTCCCAATTTCCTCCACTTTAGAAAATCTGGCTATTTGAGACCAGTCAGGAAGGACTCCTTGGATTCATGATGAACAAGCCAACAGAGCTCAGAAATTTGGATCAGCATCCATAAATCTGGACGCCTTGTGAACTTATCCAAACTTCTTTGGCCTATAAAACTGAGATGGAGATTTTGTGAGAACAAGATTTCCAGTCCCCATGCTGCGTATTGCATGAGGAGTAGCCCTGAAACAGACTCTGATGGTGATTTGACTCTTCCACTTCCAATTCCTAGAAAGAGATGTACAAAAATTTAGCTTTCATTTTATTGTATTTAGATAGCATTTGAAGGTTTGAATGGTAAAAAGTTTATTTTTTCCATAGCAACTTATGGATGTGAATCTAATACTGCTGGCAGGAAAATGAAAGCCTTTGAAATGTGGTGTTGGCAAAGACTATTGCATATCACCTAGACAGAAAAAAAAAAAGAAGATGAACACTTGTTAGAAATATTAATGGAGAGAAATGGAATCTGTTCTTGGGGATCAACAATTGCAAACATTTGTACATTAGCCACATCAGGAGCAGAGATTGAAATAACCCTGGTAAAGTGATCATGGAAGGAATGATGGAGGGTCATTATAGTAGGGGATGACCAGCAAGGAGATGGATAGATGCTGTGCAGCAGATCACTGGTTGGTCAGCAGCTGAGTGTGTGAAGGTAGCGATGGATTGAGAAGACTTCTGAAAATTCAACTGTGAGGTCATGATTCAGACATGAATAAATGGACTTTACTACTACTATTCCTAAATAGCATTCTTAGCTACTTATACTGTCCCCATTACCATGGTATCTGACACCTCGTAATATTTAATGTATTTATTCTCATCCCTCTGAGGTAGAGAAGTGCTATTTATCCCTTTTTTATAGATAGGGAACTGAGCCACAAAGAAACTAAGTGACTTGGTTAAGGTCTCAAAGAAAGCCTGTGGCAAAAAGGGAGTTAAACCCAGTTATCCACAGCCCCTAAATAGCTCCCTGGTCTGGCCTGCCTTTCACTACTGTGGTACAGCATGGCCAGAGGGCAACAGGAGAAGGTTAGAAGGGAGCTTATTCCCTGTAGAGGGAAGAAAGTTTGCTATAGATTAATTAGAGCACCTGAAGCCAATTAGAGCACCTGAAGTCAGTCACCTGATATAACCCCCCTGCTTCAATCAGACAGGGGAAGGTGTTGGAGCAGAGAACAGTTTGGAGGGAAGCAGAGGAAAGTTTGGAGAAGTGCTGCGATGGGCTAAGAAGACCAAGACCCTAGGTAAGGGGCACCTGGCTTGTGCAGAGGGAGAGCTGGAAGCCTCCCACAAGCTGAAGGGCAGGAAAGGGAAGTAGCCCAGGGGAAGGAACTGCTAGTTCAAGTGGCTTACCGCTATCCTGGGCTGGGACTCAGAGTAGGGAGGGCCCAGGTCCCTCTCTCTCCACTCCCCTCCTCTAGGACACTAGTGGGGCAGTTAATATCCCAGTTCAGGGGCAAGAAATGGCACCCTGACCCCCCCCTCTCCCCCGCAGAAGAGAAAGTGTGAGACCCATCATAGTAGTGCTGGCAATTTGCCACACTACCCAGCTTGGGTTTAGTCCACTTGAAACTATAACCAACAAAAAGATTATAAAGAAATACTGAGTTGATGAACTGAATAGCAGAATGAATCCTAAATGGCAACATTAGCAAGGAGCAAAGGGGGCACATTTCATTGTCATAAGAACAAGAAGAGAGCTGTGTTGGCTTTTTCCCTCCTAGGCAAAGACTTCCCAAGGAGCTACAAATGGGAGCATAATGTGCTTCAAGGACTTTGCTAGGTCTACAGTTGCTCCCCTCCCAATGCAGGATCCAACAGCTCAGAGGAAGGAGGCATCTATTGAGCAGGAGATTCCCTGTGGGCTGAAGAGACAAAACCCATAGATAATTGGAAATGGACACAGGACCAATTTTCCTCAGATGAGACTAGTTGGAGATATCATCAATTTTGCTGTGGTGGTGAAAAGGGAATACAGGATCATTTTTTACTGGAAGTGGGGACCAGAGAGTTTTTCTACGGGTGGGGAGAGTCTAGGGATCAGAAGGTGAGGGAAACACAAGATCAGTTTTGCCAGGTGGGTTTTGGGGTGAAATAAAAATTTGGTTTTGCCCAGATGATGGAGGAAGGAACCAAGATATATTTTGTTGGGGGTTGGGTATTGGGACGGCACCTGTGACCACAGACACCTTGGCTCTATTGAAGGTCAGGACGCAACTACAACACCTCTATATCAAAGTCAGCACAAACTCATCTTCCCCAAACTCCTTGGGTAATCTGACCTTTGTGTTGATATAGATTCAGCAAGACACCAACTGCCAATCATCTCCCTTCTTGTGGTTCCAGTCTGAGCTGAGCATAGGGATGATTTGAAACCATGACGTTCCTGTGTGGCTGGGTTTAGAGGTGACCCTCCTATCAGCAAGAGTTTTACTTTCTCATCTGAACTTTGGATGGGGGCTATGTATCTCTGTCACATTCTGGGGTGCCAATCCAGACCAGTGTGGGGTTGTGTCACTGCCTGCCTGTAACCCTGGGTGCCTCATGATGCTTTGCTGTTGTAGCTCTCAATGGTTCCAACCTGGGATGCTTACAAGCAGGCTACCAGCATGCAGGTCACTCCCTGAGTATGTGTGTGCTAGACAGCCCTAGTTCAGCAACTCAGATCCCAGCAGCAGGTTTCACACCTATATTCACTTCCAGAGTCTTCAAACCCCTCCCTTCGTTGAAGGACCCATTTTCTCAGCTTGCAGGGGCTCTGAGCTCTTATGTCTGTGTAGTGATGGATGCCAAAGATGGCTTCTCTCCTTTCTTATATCTCCCAAAGTTCAATGACCTTGCTTCAAGAGGTAGGATGACTCCAGGCTGTTCTTCCCATCCCCCTGTATGCAAATAGGGTTTCCTGTGTAATAGGGTTTCCTTTGTTTCTGATTCCACCATGCTTAATTTACGTAGGACAGCGTTTCTCCAACGGGGGTCCCCAAGGTACTTCAGGGGCTCCACTGCCTCTGCTGATAAACTCCTTTCCCTCCCTTCCTCCCTCAATTCTTCCCCTTCCCTCCCACCACCTAAACACCAGGCTCTATCCCCCCGCCACACACACACACACACATCCCACTTGTTAGTGTGAGGTTTGCCTCCACTCTGTGTTAGCTTGATTGGTCTGTTTACTACTAAGATATAAACTGAGGTGAACACATATTCCTTTGTTTAAAATAGACCTGTTTAACAACACCCCCTCACAGGCCTGGTTTAAACACACCTTAGTCATAATTCTAGCATATCTTCATAACTCTTAATACTCACTGTGTACATACATCACACAATAATATTAATGATCAGTGAGTTAGTTTTCAAATGACACTTCACAAGAGAGATTTTGTACAAAGATCATTACAATAGTGTGTAGGGTGTGAATACAGAAGTTCTTAGTGTCACAATCCCCGTCACAAGCAGTCCAGGCAGAAAGATAGATACCCTTGATAACTGAAAATTTAACCTTGAAAAAAATCATCTGCTGAATAATAAGATGTAATTTGTACATGCATTTGTTAATTTTGTTCAGAGCTTTGGCAGTGATGTCTAGAAGGCCTCAATGCATTTAACTAGCCTAAATTGTACATTTCACATTCAAGACTTAAACTGTTAAAATAACATATGTAACTGAAATTTGGAAACCTAAAATGATAGCGGGGAAAAAAAGTCTGCTTAATGGAATTCTTTCAAGTTCTGTTTTTTTTTTTTAAATAGGTCCTAATTGTTGATTCCCTACTGTTTCTAAAACCCTCTCAGGATGGCTGAAAACAAAATGTATTTCATTTCTTGTTTTGCCTTGTTTTTAAGTTGGTAAATAATTATTCCTTTCCATCTTCTCATTTTTCTGATTGCAACTGAAGCCCGCTGTGCACTGAGGAAGTGTTCTGGATAAGGCAAAGGATAGGAACACAGGGGGACCAGTTTCAGTTTGTGGTTTTGCTTTCTGGGTGACTGAAAACAAATCACATGAGCCATGATCCTTCAAATACTTATGTACCTGCTTAACTTTAAATGTGTGTGTAAAGTTAGGCAGGTATTTAAGCATTTACACAGTCAGGGACTTAATCTTTCTGTTTCTCAGCTGCAAATAATAATAGGTCAGTTTTTCCATCCTTTGTCTGTCTTGTCTATTTAGAGTGTAAGGTCTTCAGGGCAGAGACTGCATCCAGCACAGTGGGGCCCTGATATGCATTGGGACCTTAGGTGCCACTGGAATGCAAATAAACAGAAATGCTTCTGTCATATTCATTTTCATTGGAAGAGAATCCAGCTGAAAACATACCTCTATGTCCTGTGGCCTATTCGTTCTCTCCAGCTAAGTAGGTTTGGGCAGGGCCAGTACTTGAATGGAAAATTTCAAGGAAGAAGTTAAGTGACATTGGGTGGTGCATCAGATGACAATTTTCCCTTTGAGTCTGTAGTGTGAGGAGAGAGAGACTCTGGACTCCATGGACCTTGGAAGAGACCTCCTACCTAGAAGTCCCTCATTTTATCAACTTCCTCCTACCACATAACATGGTTCTGTGATAAGTGGAGAGCCAAGAACTCTATGAGCTTAACTTATCTGCACAGAGTCAGGTCATGTCTACATTTGGAGTGTTTAACAGGTATAGGTATTTCAGTATATTTATACCAGCAGGTACTCCTAATGTGGATGTAGCTATATCAAATCTGTGCTTTGTACCAGTAAAGTAAAACTGCCCCCTAACAAATAAAACAAGCTATACATGTAAAAGCACAGCTTTGCCAGTATATCTGGATCTACTTTGGGAACTTTTGTTAGTCCGGAATTATACCTTTTCACATTCCTACCCAACATAGCTATGTTGGCAGGAGTCTGTAATGTAGACATAGCCTCAGTGGTAAACCAAAATCAACATGGTATTAGGAAGTCCCATGCAGCAGGGGGTGCCATGTTTTGGACTGAATGTGAAACCTATGACCAACCTACATGTAGTCATTATAGATGTCACCACATGTATAGAAGGGCAGGGATGTTAACCCAAGCAAATGTACTATTCTGTTTCACTTCTAGTCCTAACCTATCACTTTGATCTGTTAGAGTCTGATGTTGCGCTACTGAAGTCAATGGGAGTTGTGCCATGGACTTCAGTGGGCTCAGAATCTGGCCTTTAGAAAGTCACTAAATTCTAGCCCAGAGGTGGCCACATTTCTATCTTAAGCAAAGGGATCAGTAACCTCTAGGGGATGTTAGACCGCTTAATCTTTGAGATTCTTGGATAAAAGGTGCAATAGAATTTGAAATTATTACTATATATTTATATTGCCTAGACACCAACCACGATGGCACCCCATTGTGCTAGGTGCTGTACAAACATGTAGTAAATGACTGTCCCTGTCCCAAAGAGCTTATAGTCTAAAATAGAAGATATAAGGATGGATTAGACCAGTAGTGGGCAACCTGCGGCCCATCAGAGTAATCTCCTGACGGGCTGTGAGACAATTTGTTTATACTGACTGTCCGCAGCTCCCAGTGGCCGTGGTTCACCATTCCCAGACAATGGGAGCTGCAGGTGGCCATGCCTGCAGACGGTCAATGTAATGGGGTTTGAGCATTGGCCTGCTAAACCGAGGGTTGTGAGTTCAATCCTTGAAGGGGCCATTTAGGGATCTGGGGCAAAAATTGGTCCTGCTAGTGAAGGCAGGGGGCTGGACTCGATGACCTTTCAAGGTCCCTTCCAGTTCTAGGAGATTGGTATATCTCCAATTATTAAAAAAACCAAACTATCTTGCGGCCCACCAGCGGGTTATCTTAATGTGCTGCGGTCCAGAGGTTGCCCACCATTGGATTAGACAAAGAAGATGGCCAGGGAGAGAGGTCACATGAGACAGGGTAACAAAAATAATGATATGAGCAATTCTTAGCCGATAAGGAGCAGTAATCACAAGTCAGAATCCAGTTAGCCCAGGGATGGGCATGCTACATTAAGAAGACAAATAGTCAAGATTTTAAAGCACTTTGTTATTCATCGAGATGAATGTCATTCTATACATACAACATATTGTTGTTATTATTACTTCTGCATTTTACAAACAACTCTTTTCTTGTGTGTTTTCTAAAAGCAACTGACACTGGTGCAACCACTGAAGTTCTCCATAATGTGAAAGCCAATTAGTTTTCACCCAGTTGCCTTCCTGGGGGGGATACATGCTAAATTACATCTCTAGCTCTTCACTAGAGTCTCAAGAGTTTCACTGAATAAGGACTGAGACTTTATTGTGCCTCTTCTATTGTGCAGCTAGCCGGAGATGTTAGGAGTAACAAGAAGGGTTTCTTTAGGTATGTTAGCAACAGGAAGAAAGTCAAGGAAAGTGTGGGCCCCTTGCTGAATGAGGGAGGGAACTTAGTGACAGAGGATGTGGAGAAAGCTAGTGTACTCAATGCTTTTTTTGCCTCTGTCTTCACAGACAAGGTCAGCTCCCAGACAGCTGCACTCTGCAGCACGGTATGGGGAGGAGGTGACCAGCTCTCTGTGGAGAAAGAAGTAGTTCGGGGCTATTTAGGAAAGCTAGACGAGCACAAGTCCATGGGGCCGGATGCGCTACATCCGAGGGTGCTAAAGGAGTTGGCCGATGAGATTGCAGAGCCATTGGCCATTATCTTTGAAAAATCATGGCGATCGGGGGAGGTCCCGGATGACTGGAAAAAAGCTAATGTAGTGCCCATCTTTAAAAAAGGGAAGAAGGAAGATCCAGGGAACTACAGGCCAGTCAGTCTCACCTCAGTCCCTGGAAAAATCATGGAACAGGTCCTCAAGGAATCAATCCTGAACCACTTAAAGGAGGGGAAAGTGATCAGAAACAGTCAGCATGGATTCACCAAGGGCAAGTCATGCCTGACTAACCTAATTGCCTTCTATGACGAGATAACCGGCTTTGTGGATGAGGGGAAAGCAGTGGATGTACTATTTCTGGATTTTAGCAAAGCTTTTGATACAGTCTCCCACAGTATTCTTGCCAGCAAGTTAAAGAAGTCTGGGCTGGATGAATGGACGGTAAGGTGGATAGAAAACTGGCTAGATGGTCGGGCTCAACGGGTAGTGATCAATGGTTCCATGTCTAGATGGCAGCCAGTATCAAGTGGAGTGCCCCAAGGGTCGGTGCTGGGGCCGGTTTTGTTCAATATCTTCATTAACGATCTGGAGGATGGTGTGGACTGCACCCTTAGCAAGTTTGCAGATGACACTAAACTGGGAGGAGTGGTTGATACGCTGGAGGGTAGGGATAGGATACAGAGGGACCTAGACAAATTAGAGGATTGGGCCAAAAGAAATATGATGAGGTTCAACAAGGACAAGTGCAGAGTCCTGCACTTAGGACGGAAGAATCCCATGCACTGCTACAGACTAGGGACCGAATGGCTGGGTAGCAGTTCTGCAGAAAAGGACCTAGGGGTTACGGTGGACGAAAAGCTGAATATGAGTCAACAGTGTGCCCTTGTTGCCAAGAAGGCTAATGGCATTTTGGGTTGTATAAGTAGGGGCATTTCCAGCAGATCAAGGGATGTGATCATCCCCCTCTACTCAGCACTGGTGAGGCCTCATTTGGAGTACTGTGTCCAGTTTTGGGCCCCACACTACAAGAAGGATGTGGATAAATTGGAGAGAGTCCAGCGGAGGGCAACAAAAATGATTAGGGGGCTGGAGCACATGACTTATGAGGAGAGGCTGAGGGAACTGGGATTGTTTAGTCTGCAGAAGAGAAGAATGAGGGGGGATTTGATAGCTGCTTTCAACTACCTGAAAGGGGGTTCCAAAGAGGATGGATCTAGACTGTTCTCAGTGGTAGAAGATGTCAGAACAAGGAGTAATGGTCTCAAGTTGCAGAGGGGGAGGTTTAGGTTGGATATTAGGAAAAACTTTTTCACTAGTAGGGTGGTGAAGAACTGGAATGGGTTACCTAGGGAGGTAGTGGAATCTCCTTCCTTAGAGGTTTTTAAGGTCAGGCTTGACAAAGCCCTGGCTGGGATGATTTAGTTGGGTTTGGTCCTGCTTTGAGCAGGGGGTTGGACTAGATGACCTCCTGAGGTCCCTTCCAACCCTGAGATTCTATGATTCTATGATTCTATCTATGTCATTGTTTTTGGAAGCTATAATCATGCTGAGCGTGTCCAGCAATGCCACAGTGAGACTTTCAAAGTATGCCCAGCTGGACTAGAGTATCACTAGGGTGAGAGGTTAGAGTGTCTTTTCTGGCCTTAAAATCAAGGAATTTATGACTTTGAAAGCAAGAAATGTTATGGAGAAGTAAGTTTTGAGAGAGAAAATGCCCATATATTCATTGTGATGGAAGAAACTCAGTTTCAGTTCAGATAAGCACCTAAAAGTTTAGCTGCTCATCTGAAGTTTACCTGGACTCTGAATCTGCCCGTGCCAGGCTGGGACGAACATAGCAACAGCTGCAGCTTTTCCCTAATGTCTGGTCCCAGTGAGACTCCGGAAGGGCAGAGGAGAAAATGAAAACACAGGGGAAAAATTAACAGAACACGTTTGAGCCTATGAAAGGTTTATGCTGTTCTGGAAACGGAAAATAGATTGTTGACCTCAAAAGTACTGATGTTTGTTAGCTGTTCACCCTTCTGGGGGTTTCTCATCAGAGTAGCTATCAAAAGATAGATCCATTGCCTTGCTTACTCAACATCTGTAAAAGGCCACTAGTGGAGATCTAGAGTATACACGTGACAAACAGATGTGCCCCTCCCTTTTAAATCAACACACCGTCTCTGTGTAATGTGGGCTCCCAGCTTGGAAGTGCAAGCCAGAAACAGGTGATGTTGCTTGAACTCAAGAATCATAGATTGGAAGCACTGGTTGGAATAGTGACTTCACCGTTCATGGGAGACATTTGCCCTTGGTGGTTAGTGTTATAGACTGTCCTCTTTAATTCCTCTGTTCTAGACAGACAACTGCATTTATAAATGCCTTCTATCACCTTCGGCTATCTGTCTGCATTCTTCTCAACTGAGGACTTAGCAACAATGACCCATGCAGCTAACCCTTTCGTACTAGACTATGACAATTCACTCCACTTGGTGCTCATGCTATGCAGTTGCAGCTGGTGTAGCTAGTAGGAGTCAATCTTCTAAACAGAGCAAGTTGATGTGGAAACACCATATTAATGCTCTGTACACTCTGTTGGTTGCCAGATGAATTCTGGGTACAGATCAAGGTTGTTACCTTTGGAGAGGATAGGACTTCAGAAGCCTGACCGGGTTGCTGCACAGTTACCCAAGTAAATGTCTCTCTTGCCAATCCAATAACATACCAGTTAGGCTGAAATGGGATCCTTCCCCCAATGGAGCCCCAGTTGCAACTTGGATCCATTGGACGGTGGGACAAAAAGTGTTCTCATGCATGGCCCACAGTTCTGGAGCTCACTTCTGTAGGTCATCAGCCTGAGCTGAAATCTTATTGCCTTTAGAACACACTGCAAGCTGCACATATTAAAATTAGCTTTACCCAGGTTAGAAGACATCCAACAACGAAGGAATCAACTACCCAGCCCCAGTCCCAGTTTGCAAGGAGAAGGGAGGAGATGAATAATGTATCTGAAAGCTTGGCGAGATCTCAGATATTAATGCTAGAGAAATGCCTATACCTTAAAAAGGTCTTCCCCCAAACATACCCCTAATTCTTTTATGATTGCCACACACAAATGAATAGGAAGACAGGGTGGAGGAGTGAAATCTATGCCACACTGATGTGAAGTCAGTTCTTTATCATGAATAAAACAACACCCCTAGACCCCACACTCTTGGAAATTATTCAGAGAAAGGCGGGGAAATCCTCTTGAAAGGAAATGTCAGTTGTTCATTTGCGCTGTAAACAAACTGTAAGTCCTGAAGGTACCGTTTGAGTATATAAAATATTAACATGTAGATACCTGATAGCTATAAAGAAGACATTTACATTTATATTCAGATGTTACCTGAAGGAATAGCATGCCTTTGTGGTTTGATGAGTCTTACATTTAAAAAAAAAATAGGACAAGAAAAATTAGCCGTGAAGACAATCTATAAAGCATTGTATTAAGGGCTACTTTCATTATTTTTAGATGTTTTTTGCAGGATTTTATAAGAGATTTCATGCAAATTCTCCAATACTTGCCTAGTTTGCATCACACTTATATACAGCAACAGCCTCAGATAAATTAAAGGCAATCTCAATAGTGCACTGGTCCTATCTCATGCCCCAAAAAGTTGTATGAAACAGCACATCTATTAGATCTTTTCTGGTGGGGTGCTTGATACTTTATACCATATAGTACATGATGGGGTTGCCTCCAAGAGGAATATAATCAGTCCTTCGGGGATATGGTCAAAATCTATCCTAAGAGGTTTTTTGGCAATATACCATTGATTGAGTCATTTGCTCCTAGCACTTTTTAACTCAAAAACAATCCAACCTTGAACACAGCCTCAGAACATCTCCACCACACTGGGTCTCATCCCAACATACTCCTTTTTTATAGTAGTCTGGTCAATGGCGGTGGGTTTTCTACCAAGATGCCAACATGTAGTTCATTTGCCTACAGGGTCTTTTAGCTGTTTTAGCTTCAGTCTCCTTTCCTGTAAGCAGGCCAGGTCTGTTGGTATAAGGTGCTTCACAATAGGAAGTCAGATGTGCTTGCTGCGGCACAGAGTTTGCAGTGTCATGTTTGATATATGACAAGTGAACACAACAAGCAATAGGGAGGGGATGGGTTATAGATAGATCATCATTGAGTTACTCAAGTTAGCCATGGATAGATAAATATGTTTTATTCACTTCTTGTGAGCATTGTGGAAGAAGTGAACTTCAGGGAGGATCGGATGAGATAAACATAGTGGGGAAAGGTTCATGTTTCACTCTCAATGGCATCAGTGATAGGAACTGTTGTACAAGAACAGGCCAAGGGTCCATCTAGTCCTGTATCCTGTTTCTAATAGTAGCCAATGCCAATGCTTCTGAGGATGGAATAAACCCACCTTGTTCTCCTTCCCAACCTACCACACATAATACACTTTCTTCTTTACCCAGCACACAGTCAACCTGTGGAACTCCTTGCCTGAGGAGGTTGTGAAGGCTAGGACTATAACAGGGTTTAAAAGAGAACTAGATAAATTCATGGAGGTTAAGTCCATTAATGCTATTAGCCAGAATGGGTAAGGAATGGTGTCCCTAGCTCTGTTTGTCAGAGGGTGGATATGGACGGCAGAAGAGAGATCACTTGATCATTACCTGTTAGGTTCACTCCCTCTGGGGCACCTGGCATTGGCCACTGTCAGTAGACAGGATACTGGGCTGGATGCACCTTTGGTCTGACCCAGTATGGCCATTCTTATGTTCTTACATGCGCAGCACTGCCCCTCAGGGGAACCTTTTTATCCTGACCCCCTCTTATGCATTGCTGCTTGTGTGGCTGTAGTATAACTAATAACCCAAAGTCTAGCCGGCTGCTAACCTTCCGGCACAGCCCCTCTTCAATGTTTTTCAATGCCTGGAATTATTGCAAGTGTCTGTTGTCTCATGTGAGGGGTCACTGCAAGTATTCTCACTCAATTTCAGCTCTTACCCGAGGCAGAATAGAAAGAAATCAAGTTTTTATTTTCAGCAGCCTCCTTTTTGAGTGGCAATGCAGCCATCCGGAAACTTTCACTAAAGAGGAAAAGCTCTCACTTCCTCCTAGCCACACAGACTTGTAGCAATATCTAGTCTGTTAGCTCTAGAGCCGTATGGATAGCCAGCAGCTCACATGCCTGCTGCAGGTGCCCGCCTGTCTCCGGGCACTGTTCTATGCAGCTCTCTTACTCAAAGCTAGATAAGGGTAGGTCCCATGCTTGCAGGAAATCTTGAGCATTCAGCTGAGCCTCCTGTTGAGTCAGGCCTGTTAAGTGCATGGATATCAGAAGGGAAGGAACGTGACGGCTACCAAAGAGGAAGCTTCTTTGACACATACAAACCCTTGGCGATTATTAGCAGCAACAGACAATGTATGTGTCAAATTCGTAGGTGTTTAAGATGTGCCAAGGGGCTCTTGAAACTCGTGCAGAGATTTTGCGGGGAGGAAAATCCTTTTGACAAGGAGTCTGGGTGAGGAGCCCTGATGGGGAAGAGAAGCCCTAGTGACTCCAGAGTGGCGTGAAGTCCCCGATGCCAGGCTGTACAGTGTCGCTGAAGCGTCTTTCTTCTGTAAATGTCATCACTTGTTATTCTGTAAATATCAGCCCATGTAACACCTGAAGACAGGCTTTGAGAGGAAGATGGGAACCTTTCCTAGCACAGGGAGTTTACTGTCATCTAAAGGACAATGTCTCTTTCTTGTTTTATAATATGGTACAAAGGAAATTGTAGCTGGAAAGCGATAGCCTGCTAGCAGATTTCACACACCTCATGGGGTCTGATTACAAATAAAGTTTTGATTGGAAAATCAAACACATGGAATCCAGACGTATGCCTACCCCATAGACCTCAGTCTCCCCCCACCCCAGTCGCCTATACACATACAGATACACAAAACAATATGTACAGTCTCCCTCAGACTCTTATCTCCCCCCGCCACACACACATATATACCCAGACTACACACATATATAGAATCATATATACAACAGCTTCCACACCCACAGCAGCACCCACTTCATCTAGGCACATACTACACAGAAATAAACTACACACGCCCCTGCAGACTGCATACTCTCACACTCAGAGGCCACTCAGAAACTCAATAAAGACACACAACAAAACAAACACAGAGACCCTGACACATGTGCACAGATTTAACACACACACAGTTCAGAGATACTCAACACCCATAGACTATGGCTATTTTAGAGTGGAAGTAGTGACAAGATTGCCCTCCTATTTGATTTTGAAAATATATGGGGCAGGGGACAGTAGAGAGATAAAACAAACTCATTAAGGCTCATTCTTTTCTCCCTTACATCTGCTTTCCCCTAGGGCATCCCTACAACTTCTTCTGATTTACTCAGTGTGAGAGCAGAACAAGGTCCATTTTTTAAAAAAAAATATGACTAACCTAGTTTATGGTGTAATAATTGTGGGCCAGATTGTCAAGCAGTCTAAACTGGTGAAACTCCACTGAAATCAGTTTATACACCTGGAGGGACACAAATGTTTTTCATCAGCTACTATGGTGGTGTAGGTCATAATGGACAAAGCACTATAGTGGAACTCAGCAGGCCTGTGTTCCATTCTGAACTCTGCCACTGCAGTTTGGCACTGCTGGGTGATTTAGGGCAAGTCACTTCTCTCTCTCTCTGCTTCCCCATCTGTAAAATGGGGATAATGACACTCACTGGAGCGCTGTGGAGGAAGGAAATTCTATTTTGTGAAATATTTTGAAATTTGTCTTCATTATTAATCAGATCCAAGAGCGAAACTTACACTATTATCCATGAAGGAAAATTAAAACAAAAAACCACCACCATCATTTGGGATCATTCTAAAGTTTTCTTTGGGGGAAAAAAAAACATTAAATTTTGATTCTTTATAGTATTGTAGAGAGGAGAATACAAAATTTTAAGAAGTTCAAAGCAAAAATTGCAATTTTTTCAATATGAAAAATCAAATGTTTAGGCCTGAAAAAGTAAATAAAGGGACACTTCAATATTGTTAAAACATAAGATTTTTTTTTTAAATAAAATTCCCTCAAAATTGACTGGAGTTCATACAGTATTTTAATTTTGAGGGAACTGCATAGTACAATGGAATAAGGTTCCACCTACGTTTCTCTGACCAGCTCTAATACCGACCGTCTTTTGTAAACTGCTTTGAGATATAAAGGTGAAACGTGGTTTATAAGAGCTAGGTATTGATTATTATTGATTATTGGCAATTATTATTATGGGCCAGATCCTAGGTGTGCTAACGAAGGGTGAGAGCTCAGAGAGCCTTCCCCCTCCCCACCACTCCTTTACACAGCTGTCCAGGTAGTAACCAGAATCCTGCTTCTTCCTCTCTTTGAGAAAAGGATGCAGAGACGCCATAGCTCTCCACCTGAGATACCATAGTGATGGGTACAGTGGAAAAGCCTAGAGAGGATTCCACATAAACTAAAGGCGTGTGGATGAGTGGTGTGGAGTCTTGCCAGGGATCTATTGTCCTACTCATTGACTTGCTGTCTGATAACAGGAAAAGTGACTGGGATAAAAAGGGAAGCAGAGATGAGTGGGGGGAGGGAAAGGAGGAAAGAATCCTCACACCAAAGAGAGATGAAGATGTGAGATCATATGAGAATGTGCTGGACGCTAAATAAAATGATCATGTAACACGGTGAAAGTCCTTGGTCAATTCCCCATCTGTAAAATGTGGATGATACTTTTCTGCCTCATGTGAGGATAAAATCCATTAATAACTGTGAGGGGCTCAGAGACCATGGTGATTAGGGCACATACAAGTGTATGTCTTCACTGTAGAGAAAGCCCAGGTGATCGGCACCTGGGTGAACCACACTGCAAAGTCCCACTGTGGTCCCCAATGATGCTGTACTCTCTTGCGTGTTACTAGGACTTCTGGGGGCACATCCAGCGGTTCTTAGTGCTGCAGTTGGTTAAGCCACACTACTGTGGTTCTTTCCCAGTGAACTGTGGGAGAGCTTGTCTGTCTTGGACACATAGGGGGAATTGTGGAAGGTATGCACACTACCAAGTGGATGGGTAACCAGTCTGAGTGTAAGCAGCAATTGGGCTTTTGCCTATAACCTCAGATGGGTCAGATAGCCTGGACCGAAAGCACCAATTAAACTCAGGTGAGAGATCTTTGTGGGTGGATGAGAGGGGGATAAGGGGAAATACCTGGCTTAACCTGGGATTCTGGGTTAACTATGTAGGGAGTTAGGTGACTCTACCAGGATATGACGTGAATTTCTAGGGAATCTGTGAGTGTCATCTCAAAAGGGTGAAACATCATGACAAACTCAATAGCTATGCATGAGTGATACTAGCAAGGATTAAATAACAAGGGACCTGAACCCTCATCTTTCAGGCCCCGAGTCTTTAACAGTTGGTATCAAGAAAAATACATCCTGGTGCTCCCTTCCTAGAGTATAATATTGAACAATTGTGTGGGCTGGCAGAATTTCTACCTTGCTCTGAAGCATCAAACATTGCCCTTTGCTGGGGAAGGGACACTGGATGTGAAGGACCCTTGAGTGCTAAGTCTGATGTTTCCACACAGGAGCAATGTGAGACAGACAGATGGATGCTTTGATGCTGCAGAGGGCAGAGCGTCATCTTTGGAGAGGTTGACTTGGTGGCTCACAGTCCGCTGTACCTTGAGGTTAAATAAAGTTTTGTCATCCTCAGCCTCTGAAGTGATTAAATTTGTCCCAGTATCATTACCAAATGGAATTAGCAGCAATTCATGGAGCCACAGTAGCCTGGGGGTGGTTTCAGCAGCTGCGGTGACACGGCTCTAATAACAAAGACTGAGAGTGACATGTCATTATTACTGTTGGTGCTGTTGTTGATTTACGTCAAGGCATCCGTTCCATGGTAGCCATAGCTCAGTTTTATGCTGATTCCCTGGTGTGTCTCTGGGCATGTAAATGTTACTGAGAATTTAGTATCTGCCGCAGGGTCATGGAGAGAGGCCTACCATGCTCGTCCTCTCCAGTGAAGGAGGTTTAAATATAGATTCCTCATTTCCACTCTGCTGGAGAAGGCCATAGAGCGCCTCCCCACCCCCCACCCACCCTCACAGTTCTCATCTCCTCTTACTTTACTAAAGAGACAGGGAAAAGATTGTCCTGATTCTTCAAATTATTGATTACTCTCAGGTATGGCCCAAACTGCAAATATGAGTCAGGTTTATCAAAAGCTTCAACTAATTTCCCAAATCTTTTGACAATCCTCGGCAACATTTGGAGTAAATCTGGAGTGAGTCATAGATGATCTCTCGGTTTGGATAGAAACTATGGAAAACATGGTGGGTTTGCATTGCAGTGTACTTACTAATGTATCTGTGGCTGTCACCCCCTATATATTATATATGGAGATATACCTATTTCATAGAACTGGAAGGGACCATGAAAGGTCATTGAGTCCAGCCCCCTGCCTTCACTAGCAGGACCATGTACCCTAGTATTTGGCTCACAGAAGTTAAGAACCCTTCCTACCTCTACCAACCGATAACAGAGATTTTTTTTTTCATTTGCTCAAGCAGTGGAGGGCTGTGTGTTTGGAGTCAAAAGCCCTGGGTGTCCACCTTCTCTCCCTAATAGATATGTCTGTTTGCTGCAGTAAATGTCAGATGAATTTTGCATTTGATTTGATCCCAGAACTGATGATGCCAAACAAAATGCTAGGGCGGGGGGATGATCCGGTATTGCTGGGTTTCTCAATTTTCATCATGAAAATCTCAGGATGATCTCATTTATCACAGGGAGGAGGGATGGCTCCTATTCTTCATCTCCTCTTTTCTATTCACAGATTCATATATTTCAAGCCCAGAATGGACCATTGTGATCATCTGACCTGATGTCTAATATAAACCATAGAATTTCCCCAAAATAATTCCTAGAGCAGATCTTTGGGGGGAAAAAAACATCCAATTTGGATTTAAAAATAGTCAGTGATGGAGAATCCACGATGGCCCTTGGTTAATTGGTTAAATAGTAAATTACTCTCACTGTTAAATATATATGCTTTATTTCCCGTCTGAATTTGTCTATCTTCATCTTCCAGCCATTGGATCATGTTATACCTTTCTCTGCTAGATTGAAGAGCCCATTATTAAATATTTGTTCCCCATGTGAGCACTTATAGACTCTGATCAAGTTACCCCTGAACCTTCTTTTTGTTAAGCTAAATCGACTGAAGTCCTTGAGTCTATCACTATAAGGCATGATTTCTACTCCTGTAATTATTTTCCTGGCTCTTCTCTAAATCCACTCCAGTTTATCAACAACTTTCTTGAATTGTGGACACAAGAACTGGACATAGTATTCTAGCAGCAGTTGCACCAGTTCCAAATGCAAACATAGAATAACCTTTCTACTCCTTCTTGAGATCCCCTAGTCCAGTGGTTCTCAAAGCCGGTCCGCCACTTGTTCAGGGAAAGCCCCTGGTGGGCCGGGACGGTTTGTTTACCTGCCGCGTCCGCAGGTTCAGCCGATTGTGGCTCCCACTGGCCACAGTTCACCGCTCCTGGCCAATGGGGGCTGCAGGAAGCGGCACGGGCCGAAGGATGTGCTGGCCGCCCTTCCTGCAGCCCCCATTGGTCTGGAGCGGCGAACTGTGGCCAGTGGGAGCCGTGATTAGCCAAACCTGCGGACATGGCAGGTAAACAAACCGGCCCAGCCCGCCAGGGGCTTTCCCTGAACAAGCGGGGGACCGGCTTTGAGAACCACTGCCCTAGTCTATACAGTATCAAAGCGTATTTTCTCAGTCACTTGCATATGGCACCCCCTTGTTATTCCTAAAATCCACAGTATCATTGAAACTCCCTGGAGATGGGAAGAGTCTATTAAACCATCCAATCCATCTACATCCATGCTTTGCAAAATGGGAGAGCCCAGCATGTCTTTTGAAACCCCATGAGAAGTAGTAGTGTCAAGGTTATTTTCCGTCAGACAGGGAAGGTAGAAAGGCCATCATCCACCAGTGTCTCAGAACCCATCAAGACCACTTCCAACTTGTCAGGATGACATTAGCTCCCCCTTCATCAGTGAGCTGAACATGTGCTTGGGATCAAGAGACCAGGTTTGGGAATGAAAACTGAATTTCCCATGTGGCAGCTGAAACCACAGAGCTGACAGTTATTCTCTTTATTAAAGATGGTCAGACTTATTCATTTGCCACCCATGGATTTTACCAACAAATATGAAAATTTTCTTTTTTGTCAGTATTTCTGGGGTTTTGTCACAAAATGGGAAAAAAACAGTTTTCCTTTTTTTTTTTTTTTTTTGGTAAAAGTCACAAACAGACAGACGACAAAACATTTTTTCCCTCAAAAAATGTTTGGTTCCTCGAAAAGCCATTGTCAATTGCAAAAATGTTTTGAAGGAAAATTTGCAACCAGCTCTGGTATTTGTAGGTAGAATATCGCACTGCAGAGAGTGGGACCGTTGGGTGAAAACTCTGTTTTCCCAGTGCTGAAAGTACATCTTGTGCCTATGCACCCAACGTGTGAGGCTCACAAATTACAAGTGCGTGCTATTCCATACTTGTTGGTAGGGTGCATGCTATTATGCATATGTAGGTAGTATCCAATGTGTGTAATATCAACAACACTATCCCACAGGGAAATCAGCAGACAAAACACCCACTCTAACAAAGACAGCAACACCGAGAAGTACAGTCCAATTTAGCTTTCTCACCGATTGCTCAGCATCTGCACAGGTCCTCTATCCACACACAGTCTAATCCACCTTCTGTGCTTCCTGTTTATGTTCATCTGTTACCCAATTAACACCCTGCTAAAATACGCACCTGGAGAGGGTTTATGCTGAGTCCATTGCTCTGGAGATTTTAACCAATCCCCTTACCCCACAGCCTGACTATAAACTTGGTTGGGGAAAGCTCTTGGGGGAAAACAGCAGCTTTAAAATTCTCCCTAAAACACTGTATAACCTCTAAACTCCAATGTTACAATTGTCTGAGCACTTATAGATTATTTTTTTTCCGCTGCTTTCCTTGGCTGACACAAAGGTTGACATGTCTGGTGACACGATGGCTATTATTTAGAGTAGTTTCTAAACAATATCATTTCTGTGCCCTTCTGCTTTCAATAAAATTATAGGTTTCTTTATTTTTTATGAAACAATGGCTCTCAGCTCCCATGTTACGTTTTCCAGGCAAATTTTCGACGAGACTGCCATGTCTCGCTATTAATGCAATTATCGCTGTTGACGTCAATGGAGGGATCAGCGGGGCTGATGTCTCAATTCATACTGGCATTTGCGAGGATGGAGCTATAAATGCCGGTCTGGTTATTTAGCCTGCCTGTATATAAAAAACAACAACAACAACAATACAATGAAATAAAATAACCTGCTAATTCAAAATGCATCCAGATAAATAAGAGCAATATTTATAGGAATGCACAGGCGAGAGATCAGCTGTGAATGTGAATGAGGTGCTGATAAATTCTCATTACCTGCTCGGGGCTGACAACTGAAATGACCCGCTAAGCATCTGCTGGAAATTCAATCAGGTACCTGCAAACAGCAGACATCCCATACAAAAAAAGGGGAAAAAAAAGAAAAAAAAAAGAAAGAAACACATTCACAATCTTATTTAATATATGGGTTCTCCATTGCTTTGTGGTCAGGGACGTGTGGTATTCTGAGAAGGCCGGTCAAGATTTCATACTCATGTAAAGCATGGGGAACTTTTAAGGTGTCCCCTGCCCTACCCCTCACACTATTGTAGCAGACTGATTCATAGATTCATAGACTCTAGGACTGGAAGGGACCTCGAGAGGTCATCGAGTCCAGTCCCCTGCCCTCATGGCAGGACCAAATATTGTCTAGACCATCCCGGATAGACATTTATCTAATCTACTCTTAAATAGCTCCAGAGATGGAGATTCCACAACCTCCCTAGGCAATTTATTCCAGTGCTTAACCAACTTGACAGTTAGGAACTTTTTCCTAATGTCCAACCTAAATCTCTCTTGCTGCAGTTTAAGCCCATTGCTTCTTGTTCTATCCTTAGAGGCTAAGGGGAACAAGTTTTCTCCCTCCTCCTGATGACACCCTTTTAGATACCTGGCTAGTTTCTGTCTGTGAATATATCGTTGCATGCTAAGGAGGGCATCAGAATTGTGGAACTGTATATCATAGACCCTATGCTGTCAGTTCTTCATGAGGTCAAGTGACAGAGGCCTCTATGTGGGTTCTATCCCAGCTACCACCACAAAGTTCTGAGTGCCTATAACATGTTACAGTGTGGTAACCATGACAATGTAACTTTACACAATCACTGGCCCTCTCTCTACCAACTCAGTCAGAGCCTTCTCCTCTATCCTCAACAAATCCCTTGAAAATCCCAACTAATTCTCTTCTCAAAACCCAACAAACTCCTTATCACCCTACCCCAAAACTATCTCCCAGACTCCCAAAATGATCTCTGCCTTGGGTGATATCAAAATGGATGGGGCTTTCTGAGGTAGGCTTTGTCTAGGGTAATAATGCAGCCTAACGGACTGTACCAGGTGTCAAGAGAACTGGAGTTCTGCTCTAGCTTGGCCACTATGCTAGTGGGTGCCTTTCTGCAGGTCAGTTCACCTATATGCGCAACTTAGGGTGACCAGATGTCTCGATTTTATAGGGACAGTCCCAATTTTTGGATTTTTTTTCTTATATAGGCTCCTATTACCCCCTCACCCCTGTCCCGATTTTTCACATTTGCTGTCTGGTCACCCTATGTGCAACTGCTTTCCCTCCAGGTCTTTGTCTGTCTCCTCGATTTAGATTATAAACTTGTGGGACAGAGATGGTCTGTTACTATGTGTTTGCACATTGGGGCCTCTGTGTCTAGCGGAGCTTCTAGGCAGCACTGTAATGCATATCATATGTATGGCTACGGTATTGCGGTTTCTTCGATCAAAGTCACTGTAGAAAAACACTCCCCCTGTTCTCTGACAATAGGGAAACGGTAGAACACAAGAGCAGCGAAGACAGCATCAAACCCAGAAGATCTGTTTCATGAATGAAAATTGAGAGTTCAGAAGTTCTTTTCATTCTTCATTGGCATGAAAATAAAATCTTTAAAAATGTTTTATGAGGAAGCACAAAAGAAAGAACACCTTGAATAGCCAGTAACCCACTAGCTGGAACACTCAGAGGGGATGTGGAAAAGCTTGGTTCAAGAGCCAGCTCCAAACTAGGCAGATCAGGGACTTGAGCCTGGCTTTTCTGCACCCCAGCCAGGTGCCCTAAATTCCATCCTGGAATCATGTCAGAAACCTTCCTGATGAAAGTTTAGTCAACACCTTTCATTGAAAACTTCCTGACCAGGTCTACTGCACAGAGTGTGACGAGCCCTACTGGGGGTCTTAGAGTGGGAGGAGGGTGGTAATGAATCAAGCCTGAGCTACATCAAAGGCCAAATGTTGTTCTATGAAACACTATCAGCTGTGCTCCTCTGGGCGAATGCAGATCTGAAAGCCCCAGACAAAGCATGCAAGAGTTGGGGAGAAGCATTTTCTGTTGAGGGGATCTGGCTCAACTTACATCAGGTGATGATGTTCGTCCATCGTTTTCGAAGAAGACCTTAACATCTATCAGGTTGTGAGCTGTCCACGGTGTGTCCGCAAATGGCTGGTAAGGCCAATACGGGCACGGAATGTTCTGGCACATGTCGGGCAGACATGTGTGGGCACCACTGTTACAACATTTGCAGCTCTGGCTTTACGGAGTGCTCGCTTCTCTTGTGCTAGGGTTATCCTTCTGGCTTCAGATGTCTGGCAGCCTTGGTGGATCAGCGTACGCCATGTCGATCGGTCTTGTGCCAGGGTTTCCCAGGAGGTGATGTCGATATCCAGGGACTTAAGAGAGGCTTTCAGCGTATCTTTGTATTGCTTCTTTTGTCCCCCGTGCGATCGCTTTCCTTGAGACAGCTCACCATAGAAGAGCTGTTTGGGGATGCGGTGGTCTGGCATCCTTGCAACATGGCCTGCCCAGTATGTCTGGGCTTTCATACGCAGAGTGTAAACTGACGGCAGGCCTGCTCTGGAGAGGACTTCTGTATCTGGCACCTTATCCTGCCACCGGATCCTCAGAAGTCTGCGGAGGCAAGTCACGTGGAAATGGTTCAGTTGCCTAGCGTGCCTCCTGTATACAGTCCAAGTCTCACTGGCATACATCAGGGTAGTTAGCACTACTACTCGGTAGACTTTAAGCTTTGTAGCAAGGCTTATTCCACGGCGGTCCCACACGTTGGTCAGCAGTCCGCCAAATGCAGAGCTTGCCTTGGCGATTCTGCAGTTGACCTCGATGTCAATTGTCACTGCGCGGGAGAGGGTGCTGCCAAGGTATGTAAATTGGTCCACTGCTTGCAGCTTTTGCCCCTTCACTGTGATGGTGGGCTCTTGGTGTTGGGCTTTCGGAGCTGCCTGGTTTTCTTTATGTTGATAAGAAGGCCGAAGTTATCGCATGCTGCTGCGAATTTGTCCATGCTGGCTTGCATTTCCTGCTCTGATCCAGCATTCAGGGCACAATTGTCAGCAAAAAGGAGGTCTCATAGCACAGTCTCCTTTATCTTGGTGGCAGCCTGGAGTCTTCGCAGGTTGAACAGTTTCCCATCAGTCCTGTATCTCAGGCTGACTCCCAAGGAACTGTTCTGAAAGGCGTCTGACAGCATGGCTGAAAACATCATGCTGAACAGGGTCGGTGCCAACACACACCCTTGCTTGACGCCATTTGTGACGGGAAAGGCCTCTGAAGCTTCTCCGTCGTCCAGAACACGAGCCGTCATGCCATCGTGGAACTGACGTACCATCAGGATGAATCTATCAGGGCACCCAAACTTCGACATGATGCGCCACAGACCTTCACGACTGACAGTGTCAAAAGCCTTAGTGAGATCCACAAAGATGGTGTACAGTTCACGATTCTGCTCTTGACACTTCTCTTGGAGCTGTCGGACTGCGAAGATCATGTCCACAGTGCCACGCTCTTTACGAAAGCCGCACTGTGTCTCGGGTAATAGACCCTGTTCCAGGTGGTCAATCAGGCGATTCAGCAACACTCGTGCAAGGATCTTGCCTGCGCTGGAAAGCAATGATATTCCTCTATGATTATCGCAGACTTTTCGATTTCCTTTCCTCTTATAGAGGTGTACGATGGACGCGTCTTTCAATTCCTGAGGAATAGACCCATGATTCCAGAAGGACTGAAACAGTTGAGTGAGTTTGTCGACAAGCACTGCACCACCATCCTTATAAACTTCTGCTGGGATCGCATCAGATCCTGAGGCCTTGCCACTGGAGAGCTGGCTGATGGCCTGTAGGATTTCAGTCTCTGATGGTGGAACGTCCAGGCTGTGGTTGATATCCGCCTGGGGCATTCTATCAATCGCCTCGTTATTAATGGAAGATGGGCGGTTCAGTACGGATTGAAAATGCTCAGCCCAATGCTGTAGAATCAGAGTCTTCTCAGTAATGAGAGTTACACCATCTAAATCCAGTAAAGGAGAGATCCCTGAGGGCCGAGGTCCGTACAAGGATCTGAGGGCTTCGTAGAACTGTTTGGCATCATTTCTATCAGCAAACATCTGGATTTCACCTGCCTTGGCACTCAACCAGGAGTCCTGCATCTTGCGAAGCTTGCTCTGTACGGTCCTGCGAGTGTTGTTAAAGGCATTTTTCTTAGCTGATGACGACGGGTCGTTCTGATGAGCACGGTAAAGGCGGTGCTTTTCAGCAAGTAAGGCCTTGATCTCTTCATCGTTTTCATCAAACCAGTCCTGCTGTTTCCTGTGTGAGGGTCCATGAACCGTTAGTGCAGAAGAGTGCACAATATTCCGGAAGCGTTCCCAGTCCTTCTCAGCATTTTCCTCTAATTGCAGCTCTAAGAGTTGGTTGTCAAGATCTTCTGCTAGTAAAGCTGCTGTATTGGGGTTCCTCAGTTTACTGACGTTAATCTTTTTCACCACAGCTCTGTTTCCCTGCGGACGTCTCTTTGGCTTGATGTAAAGGCTTAATTTAGAGATGATGAGTCTATGATCAGTCCAACAGTCAGCACTTGGCATGGCCTTAGTCACCCTTACATCCTGTCTGTCTTTCCTCCGCACGATGACATAATCAATGAGATGCCAGTGCTTGGAGCGTGGATGCATCCAGGACGTCTTTTTGCGAGTGGGCAGGTGGAAGATGGTATTGGTAATGATCAGATCATGAGCCACACATGTCTTCAGGAGTAGTAGGCCATTGCCGTTACATTTGCCGATTCCATTTTTTCCAATGACGCCATCCCAGGCAGAGTGATCAGATCCTACTCTCGCGTTAAAATCGCCAAGTAGAATCAGCCTGTCGGTACGCTTCACGGATGAGAGTAGGGCATCAAGATCTTCATAAAACTTGTCCTTTACTTCATCCGGATTCGTCATTGTGGGTGCGTAAGCGCTGATTAATATAGCTTGCTTTCCTCTCGGTAGTGGAAGATGCAGTGTCATGAGTCGGTCGTTCACACCCTTGGGAAGACTGGCAAATTTGCGGACAAGTTGATTCTTAACCGCAAAGCCAACTCCAGATTCACGATGTTCATCACTGCTACGTCCACACCAGAAGAATGTGTAACCACCCCCTATTTCTGTGAGCTGACCTTCGTTGGCTAGACGAGTTTCACACAAGGCCGCAATATCGATGTTAAATCTTGCGAGCTCTCTAGCGACCAGGGCTGTTCTTCTTTCTGGTCGATCTGCTGAGGGGTTATGTACCATGTACCAATAATGAGTGGTGTCACCTTGCAGTTTGTTATTTGAAGTTTTGTTGTTCAACCGCATAAGATGGGATCCCCTCCAGCCGCGGTAAGCTGGCCAGGGTTCTGTGAAGCAAACAATGTTTAGGGCACCTTTTCTAGCCCTTTCCTCTTGCTACGGAGGTGAGCAGTGCGGTCCTAAAAAGGGCTGCTCAGTCACTCAGGTAGACGCCGAATCCAGCTGTTGCTTCGATCAGCAAGAAGACGACCATTAGACCTGAGCCGCCTGTATGCAGGTCCGCGGCTACAGCTCCCAGTGTATCCACACCTGCTTCTTCGTCGCTCGCCCATCGCCACAGGACTTTGAAATTTACGGAAGTTAGGAGATGTCAAGACTTGCGCGTGGATTGGATTAAAGTGAGGGAGAGGTGCGCATAGTCAGCCTCACTCTCTTCCCAGATCCCATCTTGCTCCAATGGCAGGACAAGAGTCGAGACGGTTGGAGATGGGCTGGGCGCAGTGGTTGACCAGGGCATCTTTCGCGTCTTGCCGTGCTCTTAGCGTACCACACCGCTTGCAGAAACCGCCTTCATGACCGTTGGTCCTATTCTAGAAGGTCTCATCCGCTCAATCCGCCGGAGTCTGTCTTCACATGCTCGGGATTGACAAAGCCCTGTCTCACCGGAGGTCTAAGCCCAACGGCTACCCTCAACCTGGTTTAGCCAGCCTGTCGAAGCTGTTGCCCGGGGTGTGGCCGCTGCGCATGCTACAGCTACTGGGAGCCACAGGTGAGAGCTGAGTGACAGGTGAGGACCAAAGGTGGATGAGCTGCCCTGGAAGGACACGACAGGCCCTACACCAGAGGTGCTACCCCTCCCCCAACACCCCATACACCCCATCAGGTAACTTCTATCTGGAAGTGCCAGGTACTTTCAGCAGTACTTCAGGTTCATTCTGGCAGAAGTGATGGGACTTACAAGTGCTTGTTATCTGGATGTGCTCTGAATTTTCAGCAGCAGAACAGGTGTATTATTCCTAGATAAATAAGGTATGTACTCCATCATGGAATGCTTGGCAATGCATTCTTTCCTGCAATGCAAAAATTAGTATGCATGGTCCAATGGATAAGATACAGGTGTGGGATTCAGAGAACCATATGTTTGTTTGTTTTTTCTTGCTATGATCTCAGCCTAAGTCTGTATGTTATTTTTCCTGGATACACATGAAATATTTGGCTGCATGCCAGGCATGTTATACCATTTAGAAGCACAGCGGTTATTAAGAACTGTATTGAGAGTCAGGTATTAATATACAAAATTCTTCTAATTTTCTACTGTGAATTAGGTGATGTTTGAAAGGGGAAAAAAATCATGGGTAAACAAAGAACAATGCCACAGTCACTGCATGGCCCACACCAACTCCATGTAGAAGAAATGATTAACATGGTTTTCATACAGAAGGATAGACGAAGACATGGCATGGGAATTTCCGAGCTCCGGGAAGAGTTCTTCCCCCTCTCTATGTGATGCTCAATCAGCTCTTTGAGGCATGACTTTTAGCCCTGGCTCATGTCGATATTTAAGAGCAGATCTTTTGCTTTGGAATTGCATTAGATGCACTCAATGGCATGTTGTATGGTTTCAGGATTCCTCTCTTTTCCTAGACCTCACCCCGCCCCTCCTTCCATAACATCAGAGGAGTGAAGTTCTGAAACAGCCTTCCAAGGGGAGTAGTGGGGGCAAATGACATATCTGGCTTCAAGACTAAGCTTGATAAGTTTATGGAGGGGATGGTATGATGGGATAGCCTAATTTTGGCAATTAATTCATCTTTGACTACTAGTGGTAAATATGCCCAATTGCTTGTGATGGGATGTTAGATGGGGTGGGATCTGAGTTATTACAGATAATTCTTTCCTGGGTGTCTGGCTGGTGAGTCTTGCCCACATGCTCAGGGTTTAGCTTATCGTCATATTTGGGGTCGGGAAGGAATTTTCCACCAGGGCAGACTGGCAGAAGCCCTGGGGGGGGTTTCTCTTTCCTCTGCAGCGTGGGGCACAGGTTACTTGCTGGAAGATTCTCTGCACCTTGAAGTCTTTTAACCATGATTTGAGGACTTCAATGGCTCAGACACAGGTTTGATACAGGAGTGGGTGGGTGAGATTCTGTGGTCTGCGTTGTGCAGGAGGTCAGACTAGATGATCATAATGGTTCCTTCTGATCTTAAAGTCTATGATTCTATGATCACATGGAAAGGCTTTGGCCAAGATTTTCAAAAGTGCCTACTAATTTTAAGTATCAGAGGGGTAGCTGTGTTAGCCTGAATCCACAAAAACAACGACATGTCTGGTGGCATCTTAAAGACTAACAGATTTATTTGGGCATAAGCTTTCACAGGTTAAAACACCCACTTCTATAGATGCATGGAGTGAAAATTACAGATAGAAGCATAAATATACTGGCAAATGAAGAGAAGGGAGTTACCTTATTAGTGGAGAACCAGTGTTGACAAGGCCAATTCAGTCAGGGTGGATGTGGTCTACTCTCAATAACTGATGAGGAGGTGACAATACCATAGAGACTAAATAAAAGAATAAATGGACACAAAACAGACATCAGGAATGGTAACATACAAAAGCCAGTAGGAGAACATGTCAATCTTCCTGGACATTCAATAACAGATTTAAAAGTAGCCATCCTTCAACAACAAAAGCCGACCTGAATATGAGTGCCGGGATTCTAAAGGAGCTATTCAACAAGGTGTGGGAAGAAGAGAAGGTACCTGAAGCATGGAAGAAAGGTATCATCATGAAATTACCAAAGAAGGGTGATTTGTCTTTGTGTGGTAATTGGAGAGGTATAAACTTACTATCAGTGCTCGGGAAGGTTTTCTGCAGAGTTCTGTTACAGAGAATAAGACAAGTAGTAGAAGAGATCCTGAGGGAAGAACAAACAGGATTTAGGAGTGGGAGAGGATGCGTTGATCAGATATTTGTACTACGTACAATAATGGAACAATCTCTTGAATCGAACTCACCACTGTTCATTAATTATCTCGATTCCGAGAAGGCATTTGATAGTGTCCACCATCCATCTCTCTGGAATATCTTAAAAATATATGGATTCCCTTCGAAAGTGATTAACATCTTCAAAGATATGTATGCCGGCAATAAGTTTTGTGTTCGCCATGAAGGACAGCAGAGCGAGTGGTTCCATGTGAGAACGGGAGTTAGACAAAGGTGCGTTATTTCGCCCATTCTATTTCTTGTGGTCATAGATTGGGTGATGCGGAAAGCCACTGAAGATAGGCCAAGAGGGATCGCATGGGGACCCTCTGGTCATATTGAAGACTGTGACTTTGCGGATGACATCGCCCTGATTTCAAGCTCTCAGACGGACCTCCAAGAGAAGACTAATAGAGTAGGTAGAGTAGCAAGGTGCGTAGGACTTAATATCCATACCGGTAAGAGCAAAATAATGAAAGTAAAAACAGCCAGCTCGACGAAGACAGTGTTATGTGACGTTGAATTGGAGGAGGTGAACAACTTCAAATATCTTGGAAGTTACATATCGGCTGATGGCAATATTCAGAAGGAGATATCTACCAGAGTCGGTCTTGCAGCAAATGCATTCTATAGACCTCAGAATATTTGGAGGTCAACCATCTTGCAAATGAAAACCAAGGTAGAGATCTACAGGTGGAACGTTCGCTCTGTGTTGATCTATGCGGCAGAAACATGGAGGACCAACAAGAAGATAGAAAGTCAGCTTCGGGGCTTTGAAGGAAGGTGTCTTAGGCGAATTCTTAACATACATTGGCCGCAGCGTATCACCAATGTTGAAGTGAGCCGATTAACGGGCATCAACAATATAGTGGATGAGGCCAAACAACGAAGATGGAGGTGGCTGGGGCATGTGTTGAGAATGGATGCTGACAGACACCCTCGTATTGCCCTACGATGGACACCACAAGGAAGGAGGAGGAGAGGTAGACCATTGGGGACGTGGCGAAGGACCATTGAAGAGGAAATGAAAGGTATGGGAATGAAGTGGGATGAAATCTGCTGTCTCGCTCAAGAACAAAATGAATGGAGGAGAGTGGTTGGCGCCTTATGCTCCACAGGGAGTGAATAAAAATAATAATAAGAAGAAGAATCCTTCAACAACAACAAACTCAAAAACAGACTTCCAAGAGAAACTGCAGACCTACAATTCAATTGCAAACTTAACACCATTAATTTGGGCTTGAACAGGGACTGGGAGTGGCTGGCTCACTACAAAAGCAATTTTCCCTCTCTTGGTATTGACACCTCCTCATCAATTATTGGGAGTGGACCAAATCCATCCTGACTGAATTGACCTTGTCAACACTGGTTCTCCATTTATAAGGTAACTCCCTTCTCTTCATGTGCCAGTATATTTATGCTTGTATCTGTAATTTTCACTCCATGTATCTGAAGAAGAACATAACATACGAACATAACAATGGCCCTACTAGGTCAGACCAAAGGTCCATCTAGCCCAGTATCCTGTCTTCTGACAATGGCCAGTGCCAGGTGCCCCAGAGAGAATGAACAGAATATGTCATCATCAAGTGATCCATCCCCTGGAGCTCATTCCCTGCTTCTGGCAAACAGAGGCTAGGGACACTATTCCTGCCCATCCTGGCTAATAGCCATTGATGGACCTATCCTCCATGAATTTATCTAGTTCTCACCTTCCAGCAGTGCATTAAGGAATGTGACTAGCATCTGTCACATGTGGTTTGTTCTCTCTCTCTCTCTTTTATCCTGTCCTTGGGAAGAATTGTGTGTGGCATGTAGGGTTTTATTTTGGGAAACTTTTTAAAAAATGTAATAGCTGCCTCTGTGTTTATCTCAGAGGAGATAGGTTGAAATATGTCTTGCAGTTGGAAGAGAAGGTGGTGAGATTTGTGGTGGTCCTTAATTCCTGTGGGAATTCGTTTCAGAGTCTGGGACTGGTCCCCCAGAAAGGTGGTTCTCCTGCACAGATGAGCTGTACCCGAATGGTAATAAGTTTGGGGCTCTTCTCTGACTTAAACATTGCTCACTGAGGTCACATGAGTTATACCAGGAACACATGCAGCCTGATCACATCCACATCAGCTGTTTGGGCAAAGAGAGAACCTGAAAGAAAACCTGTGGCCCCAAAAGGAAGAACATAACCTTAGTGGAAGAATGGTAAAGAAGCTGGGAGGCAACTTCTAAGAATCCCACAGGAAAGACACTTTAACCTCTTCTGGTCCCAACAGCAAATGAGAACTAATGGCCAAAGAAAGGAAAGTTGCAATAGTTGAAGGTTGTATTTTTCTCAATTCATTTCCATGATGCTGGACTTGCCCTTTCCGACAAGGTCCGGGGAAGTTGTACTTTATGAGGATGTGATAAAGTGTGATAAAGAAGCTGCAAGTTGAGGTCATGAAGGATCTGGTGCCCTTGAGCAGCGGATGGGCTTAAGTACCCTGCAAGGATGGATGTTATTAAATTGAATTATTGTTATTAGCACTTATGGGAAAAGGATGGGAGGGAAGAACAAAGCTAAATTAGAAGGCAGCAGAGAAAATGTTCCAAGAGAACTCCGAGAGCAGCTGCGGACTTGTAAATATGGAACAGGAGCTTCAAGAAAATACCCCAGGAGAGGAGTGATTTCCAATCACTACTGAGGCTGGCAGTCCTGCTGGATAGTGTTGAACACTACCTTAATGTTCTGTGTCTGTGCTCAGTGGCTACTTGCCTTCCACTTCCCATTCAATTCAGCACACTCTAGCCCACCAAGAATCTTGTGTGGACCCCGCACCAGATTCCTTATTGCCTGTTTGCAGTTGAATGTTGCACATGTTCTGTGCCGTCCTAAATAATGCATAACTGAACAGAAGGCACTGGGCACTGTCTGGTTGAGGACAAGCCAGCTACGCTGGTACCAATGCATGGCTTGTTTGGGAAGGAATCACGGTGCTTGGAATTATGAGGAGAGAAACGATTTCTGGGAAATTACAAACCTATTGCTTCTAAATGCCCAATTGGTAGGAATATACAGGGCAGTGTAGCCACACCCCTGGAACTGGCTCCATGCCCATTGGTAAAATATCTTACACATGACTTGATTCCCTTGGTGGTGTAGAAAAGGAGGCAGAGACTGTGATTTACAACCAGAGTCCTAAAAAAAACAAAAACAAAAAAACCCCCACACTACTATTGTTGCTGCCTTATTCATTCACCGTGGGTCTGGCTGACCCCTAGAGCTTAAATATATATGTAAGGGATAAAAGAGCACACCAAGGTGCACACCAAGTGGAAAGCATGATATACCCACTGCCATACGTAGGCGCAGCACCCAAACCAGCCCATGACAGCCAGCACTGGGAGGAGAGCTCTGGTGCTTCTGCTCGGTATATTTCTAAGGCACCCAAGCCTATAGTATCTGGGAGATATTCCCCATTTGGGACAGGGAATATTTTCCCCTTCCCATCCTCCTGTCTGGATGGAAGATCCTATGGAATGAATACTTAAAGCAACCCTCATCTGCTTTCCAATGGCCATGCCTGTGTTTTCCTTTGCCACACTCCTTTATGCTCCAGTGCCTGCCCTGTGCCTGACACTAGTTCTCTGCAGCCTGCTTGCCCTGTGCATCACAGCTATCCTGTGAATTTTAAACCGTGTCTCCACCCACAATGCCACTTACGTTGTCACCAGCACTTGTGCACCGCACAGCCAGGGAAATGATCAGCATGGTGTGCCTTCCCTAGCGCAGTCGCTAGCCGGAGACATCTGCAAAGTTCAGGCAGCATCAGCTCATCAACTAGTGGGGGAAGCCTTAGAGGTACAAGCAGCATCAGATTGTTTCATCGCATTAATGGAACTGACAACTCTGCATGTGTCAGGTACTCCATACATTAATAGGGCCTGACAGTTCTAAACCAGTGCATACTTCTGTTGGCTAAATGTGTCAAAAACCTGAATGGAAATTGCCTCAAGGAAATGTTTGTAGGAAAGCACACACACAACACACACAAAATTAATGACAGTATATTGCTTGAACTGGCAATGCTCTGTATTTGCCAGAAGTCAGAGAGAGAAATAGATAGATAGATAATCTGGAAGAAAGCAACAATGGGAGAAAGAGAGAAAGTGTTGAAGAAAGAGCAAGAACTAACCACTTGTTTAAAATCGGAAGGCCCAACTTTCCCTGAAAATATTAGGCCAAATGCTCTATTGGTGTAAATTGACACAGCTCTATTGTGTGGTGGAGAACGTGGACTTTACATTCTGTAGAGAATGTCACTCTGCCTGCAATAGTATTTCCTTTGTTCTGATTTCATTTTAGAATTCACCTTTCTGCCATTTCATTGAGTAACCCCTGGCTTACTCGCTCTTGTACTACTGGTTTAGCATCACCTCTTCTCTACATCTTTGTACAGTCTCCGTAGGTACCCACCACCTCCCTTTGAGGTGAGAGTCACCTACTGACTGACACATGTTCTCAGCTTGTAGGTACTTCACCTGAGGTCAGTGACCTCATCTTATTGTCCATACATAGTCTGTGTAGTTTGCAAAGAAGGTTGAAGATAAAAGAGGGGCAGAGGGGAAATCACAGCAGCTTGGAAGAAATGAAAAGAAGTGAAGCAGTGAAACTGGAAATAACTTCATGACGGCCATTAGGTAAGGAAAATGGTGGGCAATTTTTACCCCTATAGTATAGTTATTGTGGATATATCTCTACAGGTAGATCTATTTCCCCTCCTTCTCATAATATTAATTGAGCAATTCAGAAATATTCATGCTAATTCTCACACCACATCTCAGTTGTGGGAAATTAATATTAAATCCATTTGCTAGATGAGGAAACTGAGGCACCAAATGAGTAAATGGCTTGGCCAAGGTCACACGGGGAGGCTGTGGCAGAGGTGGGGACAGACTGCAGGTCTCTTCGGTTCCAATCCACTTCATTTACCACAACAGTTTGGAACTTATTGATGAAGCATCAGATAACTGAGTGCTGCTAGCAAGTATAATAAATGGCAGACATAGCTATGCCAGAGGAATTCTCGCTATGGGATGAATCTAGTCAAGAAACAGACATTATCCGAATACTCGAGATGTCTGGAAAGGGCAATACCACTCTACAAATAATTTCAAAGTTTCAAAATGTTTGTTCAGCTGCACAGTGAAAATGAGACCTTTAAAAAATCTTCATGAAAAAATTTAAGAGAGACCCACTCCAGAATAGCCAACAGCCCAGTAGCTTGAGCACTCCCTTGATAAATCAGGGACAGGAACTCAGGTCTCTCACATGAGTACCCTGAACACCAGGCTAATGGCTTTGCTGGGTGGGTCTTTCTCCCTCTCTCTTTTTCCATCCCCTCACAAAAATTGCATCCAGGACCCAAGGAAATTTTCGTCGAAAGCAATATGTTTCCTGAAGACATTTAGGTTTTGATGGAAAAAAGGTACATCAAATATTGTTCAGCCAGCTGTACCAAATTCGTTCTTCTTGTCTATCTTACAGATTGGCCCAAAATGAAACCCTGAATTTTATGTTCCAGAGCCTGGTGCAGGGTTTGCATCTGATTCAGACCTATCGCTATAATATACCAGTAAGTGTACTGCAGTCTCCTTGATCTCTGAGAGCCAGATCCAAATTCAAAATGCAGAAGTTCAACTCCAGGATTTCAGTTCTGTCCACTTGAGAGTTACTGGGTGAGATCTCTGGCCCATTTTTTTGCCCACAGAGAAAAAACTCTAATTGATTTCAATAAGGCCAGGATTTCACCCACACGGTCTGGATATTAATCCAGGGTTTGTTTGACTTTTTGTGTCCTGCCTCAATCTCTAACTCAAAAGTGGCCAGAGAGTGAAATTAAAGCTGTAGAAAGAAATGTTCTCACCAGAAGTCGAAGGTTTGAGGATCCATTGATCAATCCTTTCTCTCTGTGTGCATGCCTGAGTCTCCATGAATTAACACATGCATACCTATGAAAACCAATGTTTCTAACACATATCAACACTGCAGATCTGAATCAATCTCAGAGCTGAAGAGGGTTAAATATTTAAACAAGCCATGTATTGCAATGCATTTTTAATGGCATGAAGTCATTCTGATGAAAGATTACTCAAGAGCCTTCATTACTGAGTTTGGAGAGTCATGTGGTATTATCTGAACAGATGGCACAGCTGTATGCAGCCTCAGCCTCGCTCCCTCTCCCCCTCGGGGTAAATCCTAGTGCCACTCCTGTGCAAAATCATCTGCTGTCAGCCAATGGGCTGAATGGATGGCTGCCTCTCTCCTGCTCATTCTCACATGAAAGCCAGGATGGCTGAGGTCTCAGAGAATGGCTTCTCCTTAAGGAGCAAAACGCCTTTTGTAATCTAGTGTTTCCAGTGCTTCATTGGGGGAAGCGGGAATTTTGCAAGCATTCAGAATGAACTAGCTGTGCTGCTCTGTGACTTAATTGCTAGGATTATGTGGTATCATTATGTCATCTGCAATTGTCTCTGTTAATTTCAAGATGGCAAACCCCCCCTCACCTCTCTTCATCGTCTGTACATATGGGGGGGGAGGGGTTGGTGGAGGCGGGAGGGAAAGTGTCAAGAAGGGAAGGGGAAACTGTAAGGATTATTATTAATTAAAACAGACTGAGAAAACAGGAGAGCGCACAGGCATGGTTTGTGCTGTCACAGCCCAAGGGAAGACTAGTGGCATGGCTATTAACACCGGCACAGCTTCAGGATGGAAAAGCCACATGCCTCAAGAAACTGCTGTGAGGCAAGGTTCCCCTTTTGCTGGGGTCTCAGCTAGATGAAGGCATAGGGAATATAGGTCTGTTCTACAAGCCCAAGCCCCAGACGTATGGTGAGATCAGAATCTCAGCTTAGATATCTATCTCTCTCTATATATATATAGATATATGAGATCGTTACCACTTCATTGTAATACACAGGGTAAGTAAAAAGGTATTAGGATAAAGGGATGGGAGGGGATGTGACATATCTATCTTCAGGGTCTACATTAATCATAGGCCTTTAAAGAGTCAGTCCAAATTGCTTTGAATTTTTTGGGTATTCACTGTGGAATATCTATTGTTTGTGAGCTGTGAGACAAACTGAGCCAGGCATCAAGGTTTGGTGGGGTTCAGCTTTCCCATTTTTGCAAGATTAATTTTTTAGCAATCAAAACTGCACAATGGAACCACATATCCTAGTTCCCAGGTAACCTCCCAGTCTCAGGCATATATCCCAGAATGAAACGGAAGGGGAAGCCCTCCAACTTAGCATCAGTAGCCAATTGGTGCTTTGAATTACTTCATACCAGAAATTTTTCATGCAGGTTCATTTTCAAAACATAGGAGCTAATGTTGCACCATACGAGTTACACTTCAGAATTTGAGCTTTCATTAAAAAAAACGAACACATTTTCTATCTCCCATAGGTGCAAAGAAAAGCTTGGAAGCTTGACAAAAGTGTAAATGAGTCCTGCCTAAGTGAGCGGAGAGCCTGTACTAAGTGCTGGAAGGAGGGGTGAAAACCCCATTAATCTTAAATCTGGAAACTTCTGCCCCTCCAAGTGGAGGTGGGGACATGGCAGCAGTGGGGTCATAACTCAGGCATTTGGGTTGCACATATGGTCTCAGAATGCTGTAATTCACACCTGGTTTCACACTGATGTAACTCCACTGGTTTCAATGGAGTAACTCCTGTCCTAACTTACACTGGTGTCAGCGAGGTGATCATCAGGCCCCAGATCTGAGTGCCAGTTTAGTTACAATGTAGCAAACTGTAGGAGTGGTAATATTTATAATTTATGTTCCCATCCTTCTAGAACAAAAAACAGAAACATAAAAACCTGAGATACTCAGCTCCAGGAGAAGGGGTTTGAGGAAAAACATGTAACACGGTGAGACTCCTAAGACTTTGCAATACTATTAGTGTAGCAATATCTTTGTGAGGTAGGGAGTAACATTGCCCCCATTGTACAGGTGGGGAAACAGAGGCACTGAAGGGTGAAGTGACTTGCCCAAGGTCCTATACCAAGTCACTAGCAGAGCAAGAAATAGGACTCCAATCCCTAAATCCCAGTCCAGTATTTTATCTATGAGACAATCTTTCTCCTCGAGAGTGTTAAGCGATTCCTCTTTGGCTATCTGTCTTTCTATGCCTTTCTATGATGTCATCATTATAGTATCTAACAACCCAGCGGCACTGACTCAGTACTGATGCTGAGGGAAGAGAATCACCACTACTTCCTGTTGCTTGGAGGTCTCCCATCCAAATACTAACACCAGATCAAACTTCCTTAATTTGTAAGATGTGAAGGGAATCACACCAAAAGGCAAAATGGTTACATTCAATATGGGCACAAAACTCATAGGTGAAAGGGGAAAAAAAGGCCTAATAATAATAAAGTCTATCTTAAGATAGCACCGATCAGGATCCTAGTACATTATTCACTGTATAAACAAGTAACCAAAGCGATTCCCGCCCTAGAAAGCTCATGCTGTAGGACTTTGGTAAACCACAGGTGACATAGACAAACAGGGGTGGAGGACAAAAGGACAAGGTAACAGTAAAGGACACGTGTATTTGCATGGGTTAGAAGTCACAGTGGTATCAGTAGTCACAGGTGGCCACCAACCTGGCCAATGCCAGATGACAATGATTTGCAGGTATCATGGTAAAGTTATGTTTTAAGGGGGGCAGGGAGGCAGAACGTATAGGAGAATAAGGTGACTGCCTTGTGGATTTTAGTGAGAAACTCTTCCCATATATAAAGCTACAACTACAAGATCTAGTCTCTGGAAGTAAAATATTTCCACATGAATTGAAATCAGTTCTTGGATTCTCAGAATATTTTTCAAGTTTTGAGGAGTATAGGAATTGCCAGACAGGGTCAGTAAAGCGGTCCATCTACTGCAGGATCTTGTCTCCGATGATGATTGGCACTAGATATTTCTTACATGACAGTTCCCCATTCAGGTCAGTTTGTGCTATCTTTCCTGAAGCTGTCCAGTAGAGGTGGAGGGTTGGGGCATATTTCTCATACTCTGTGTAAGCTTGTAGAACATTGTTGACAGGTTTGGAGACATAAAATGGCTACCTTGACCAATCATTACGCAGCGATGCTTTTTCTTTGATGTTTTTCAAATACATGGGACTATCTAGAAAGCAAAAGGCTGTGAGATAGATGAGATGAACAGAAAGGTACTTGGAGTTTATGCTCATTGGACATTTAATGGATTTAGCAACTGCTGCAATTTCTGTTGAAATGAATTGTCAGGAAGACGTGGAAGCAAGTTTAGACGATGATACTTTGCTGACAGAAGACTACATCAACCAAGCAAAGATATCAGTGAGTATGGAAGCTATCTAAGCTGCAGATGAACGTAAAAAAATCCCAGGAAAAAGTAAATACCCACTTGAACAAATGCCCTTTGACTTATGCCTTTTAACTTCACACCTTTATTAATGTGGTTTAACTTTCCAGAGTGTCTCTGTTAGATGTGCCCTAAGATGTGCCTTGTCACAGTTCTTAATCTACATAGATATTATCCCCCCTACAAAAATAATTACATTGACCTAAGGAAGTTGGAATTCAGATCTTTTTTGGGTCAGATAGTTAGTACAATTTTGATTCAGTGACAATGGGTGACGGATGATGAGGACTTAGTAAAGAGTACAAGACACAAGGAGGGATTTGATATTGAAAATATAAGATTTCAGTTTATATGTACATAAATTAAATGGTACCTGAATTACTTTATTTCTGCTAAAACCAAAATCTTGTCGTCTTTACCTTTATATATATATATCTATATTTTTTAAAATTACTGTTGTTATTATTACTACTACTATTTATGGATATATTTTTAGTTCACTTAGACCGTATAGAACATTTGACTTCTTAAAATAATATTGTAATAAAGTGGTTGGCGTGTATGTATATGTGGGCACACATGCACTCCTGCCCTCTACTGGATGGAATCAGAATGGCTCTTCAGTGTGACATATGTCCTATACCACCAAGAACTGATGGGTGTTTGCCTTGAGGTCCAGTAGTAGGGGCCTGGACCTTTAAAGTACCTGACTTCTATCCCTGCTCTCCCTATGAAGTTCCAAACAGCGACAGGAATGGTTATGAAGTACAAGGATGCTACAGATTTGGTACAATATTGTCCAGGAAGTGATGTTTGAGTGGTTTAAATATATTCTTGTTATGTTCTGCTCCCACAGCCACAAAGTCTATAAACAGTGGTCATCAGAGACAGGCACATGGATGTTATTAAGGAAGACAGAGCTATTATACCAGCAGTGTCCTAATAGACTGCATGTACTACTATGCCTCAAAGCAGCTAACAGAAATGTCTCAGCAAAAAGATAGGTGACTGGTTCTTTCTGATTTAAAGGGACACAGCTGGTTAAAAATCATATATTTACATATACACACTCAAAAAACAAACTCCCTTTCCTAACACCTCAAGGCTAGAAGTTGTAAAGGATCCTAAGTGAAGTAGCCATCCAAATCTCATTGGAAGTCAATGGGGAATGAGTGCCTAACTCCCTTAGGTCTTTTTATAATAATCCCAGCCTGAGTTGTTTTAAAAACAAAGAATATTAAAAATTCAATACACTTTTCATCATGTATACCATGTGCTCACTTTTTCTTCACGTGGATGATGACAATACACTATTCAGCATCATTTTTGTTCCTAATTGGTCTCCAGACAATTGCACTTCTAGGTTCTAAGCTGCTAGCACAATGCTGCAATGATTTGTAACCTGGAACAACTAGCTGCCTCTGCAGGTGAGACCAATACTATTTCTAAGGATACATTCCTCCAGGAGAAAGCTGAAGAATGACTCTTGTGCTAGAAAAAGAACATCTGCAGCAGCGGTATTCTACCTCGGAGAACTGGAATGCCACTTAATCGCTGCATGGAATCACAAGACCATCACTCTGACATTGCACTATAATGCTGCATCATTTTGACTCAGTGTCATGGTATATTGGCATGTCACCATAAAACATAGCCAGGCCACAGGGTAGCAAATCAACAGGCGAGACAAGAACAGGGTAGTTCCAATACAAGCTATTCATTAAGCACCATAGTACTCTGTGTTTGTTCCATCTTGGTATTCACTTTCACAAACATTTGTATAAGTGGATTTTATTCTTGGTACAGATATTTCTATTCACAGGTAAGCAAGGTATAATTCACAATAAATAATTGCACCACTTCTGCTTTTCACCATACGTCCCTTTTACATAGGAAGATGCAGTAGCCAGCATGTAGCCTTCTTTTATTCATTATGACTGGACTAAGACCACTCTGCATTGCAGTTGTGACGTTCTGTATCTTGAGGGAGCACCCTGTAACCCCCCCATATTCCTCATCTGTATCTGATTGTGGTATTACATATAAAGCAGGCCTTGTAAGTTGTCAGGGGGAAAGTTACAATCTGCTGAAAGTCATTTCTCTATCCATATATGTGTATCATCAATGCATGTGAAGTTATGAGAATCGTGCTGTATGGTTGTCACTAAAACACGCTGTAAATTGGGGAATCAGCCAGATGATAGCTCCCCAAAGGCAACAGAAAGGAAAGTAACCAACGCCCAGGTGGCTGGGTGTGAAACAACCCATCAAAAGCCATTGTCCAGCAAGGGAGCTACAAGTCAGTGACTCACCTGCATGGGGAATTTATTAACTTTGCCTGGAGACTAAGCCATGTCCCCCAGACATGCCTGGACTTATGTTCTACAGGCCCAGGGACTGAGGGTATAAAACTGAACACAGGGGGCCCAGGCTTGGTCTTTGCTCCTGCCTCCACCTATGCTGCAGTCAACAAAGACACTGAGAAGAAGACAAGACTCCAACAGAGGAGATTGTCCCAGGTTTAAGGAACAAATCTGTATATTAAGGACTGTAATATCAGTGGGGTGAGAAAAACTGCTTCATCTAGTTATTGCCCAGTCCAATAGGATTGAGAGTTTAGACTGCGTGCTTATATTTTCATTTCTTTTGGTAACTAACTCTGATTTTTTGCCTATCACTTAATATCACTTAAATCTATCTTTTGTAGTCAATAAATTTGTTTTACTCTTTATCTTTACCAGTGAATTTGTATGAAGTGTGGGGCAAATCTGCTCAGGGTACACAGGCTAGTGAATATCCACTTTCCATTGTTGAAGTGGTGAACCAATTAATAAATTTGCACTGCTTGTCTTGAGCAGTGCAAGAGTGTATATTCCTGGGATACAAGGCTGGGAGATGGGGGGATTTGGCTCTGGTGCCTTTCTCTGTGTGATTCATGAGTGGCTCGGGGAACATTAATGCAATCTAGCTGGGTGTGGGGGTCTCCACACGTGGTTGTGCTGAGTGATAACAGCACCTGGAGGGGTTTGCTGCTGGTCACTAGCAAGGCACTGGGAGAGACAGCCCAGGCTGTAGAGAGTTAAGGGGGGCACAATGGTCCCATGTTCCCAGGATGCACCCTAGAAGGATCCCATCACAGAAGTTATTAGAACATATCGCAAAAGATGGGGGAGCCCTTCCCAGATTTCTTACATTTTCTAACAGGGTGAGACCAGCCATGGTTAAAATCCTAGAATCAATACCACCAAACTCTGACGATATTCAGATGATTATTTATTTATTTATTATTGATTTATATTACAGTAAGCCTAGAAGCCATAATACATTGGGCCCGCATTGTGTTAGGCATGGTGCTAACATATAGTATGAGACAATCCCTGATCTCCCCAAAATTACAATCTAAGGACACAAGATAGACAAAGGCCTGGTCTACACTAGGGTGGGGGGTCGAACTAAGGTACGCGACTTCAGCTACACGAATAGCGTAGCTGAAGTCGAACTACCTTAGTTCGAACTTCTTACCTGTCCAGACGCCGTGGGATCGAAGTCCGCGGCTCCCCCGTCGACTCCGCCACCGCCGTTTGCGGTGGTGGAGTTCCGGAGTCAACGGGAGCGCGTTCGGAGTTCGAACTATCGCCTCTAGATTGGACGCGATAGTTCGAACTCCGAGAAGTCGAACGCTACCCGTCGACCAGTCCGTAAGTATGGACGTACCCAAAGAAATAAGGAAGGGTTATTCTCATTTTATGTATGGGAAACTAAAATTTGGCCCATTATCTCTTTGTGCCTCAAATGTATTTAGGTGCCTAAGGATGCAGGTAGGTGCCTAGTGGGATTTTCAAAAGCCCCTAACTGCAAGTGATTTCATAGATTCATACATTCATCGATACTAAGGCCAGAACGGACCATTGTGATTGTCTCATCTCATCTGATCTCCTGAATAACACAACCCATAGAACTTCCCAAAAATAATTCCTAGGGCAGATCTTTTAGAAAAAAAAAAATCCAACATTGATTTCAAAATTGTCAGTGATGGAGAATCCACCACGGCCCTGGTTAAGTTGTTCCAGTGGTTAATTATTCACAATGTTAAAAACTTGCATCTCATTTCCAGTTGGAATTAGACTAACTTTAACTTCCAGCCATTGGAATGTATTATTCCTTACTCTGCTAGAGTGAAGAGTCCATTATTAAATATTTATTCTTCATGCAGGTACCTATAGACTGTAATCAAGTCACCCCTTAACCTTTTTTTAAGATGAATAGATTTTGCTCCTTGAGTCCATCACTGAGAAGCATACTCTCTAATCCTTTAATCATTCTCATGGCTCTTCTCTGAACTTTCTCCAATTTTTCAACATCCTTCTTGAATTGTGGACACCAGGATACAGGATTTCAGCAGTAGTCACGCAAGCGCCAAATACAGAGGCAAAAGAACCTCTCTACTCCTACTCGAGTTTCCCCTGTTTATGCATCCCAGGGTTGCATCAGTCCTATTAACAACTGCATCACAGTGGGAGCTCATGTTCTGCTGACTATCCACCACACCCCCCAAATCTTTTTCAGAGTTACTGCTTCCCAGGAGAGAGTCCTCCATCATGTAAATATGGCCAACATTCTTTGTTCCTAGAATCACATTTAACCCCAGTTAAAATGCATAGCGTTTGCTTGCCCCTAGCTTATGAAGCACTCTAGATCGCTCTTTATCAGTGACTTGTCCTCTTCATTATTTACCATGCCTCCAATTTTTGTATCATCTGCAAACTTCATCAGTGATGATTTTACGTTTTCTTCCAGGTAATTAATAAAAATGAATAGGGCCAAGAAATGAACCCACTAGAAACTCACCCATTCGATCATGATTCCCCCTTACAATTACATTTTTGACCTATCAGCCAGCTTGTAATCTGTTTAATGTGTGCCTTGTTAATTTTATATATTTCAAGTTTTATAATCAAAATGTCATCAAGTAACAAATCAAATGCCTTACAGAGGACTAAGTATAGTACATCAATACTGCCCTTAACAACCAAACTTGTAATATCCTAAAAGTAAGTTAGTCTGGCAGGATCTATTTTCCATAAAGTCATGCTTATTGGCATTAATTATATTGTCCTCTTTTAATTCTTTATTAATTGAGTCTCAGATCAGTTGCTCCATTATCTTACTCAGGACTGATGTCAAACTAACAGGCCTGTAATTAACCAGGTCATCCCATTTACTCTTTTAAAATATTGGCACAACATTAGCTTTCTTTCAGTCTTCTGGGACTTTTCCGATGTTCCAAGACTTATTGAAAATCAGTATTAATGGTCGAGAGAAGTGCTCAGCCATTTCTTTTTAAACTCTTGGACGCAAGTGCTCTAGTACTGCTGATTTAAAAGTGTCTAACTCTAGTAGCTGCTGTTTAATAGCCGCCTGAGATACTAGTGGAATGGAAAGAATGTTTGTATATGATATCGCTACATCATCTGTTTTTCCTCCCAAATATAGAACTGAAATATTTATTGAACACTTTTGCCTTTTATACAGTATTATTTATAATTCTAACATTTCTATCTAGTAATGGACCAATACCAGTGTTAGGATTTTTTTGTTCCTAAAATACTTTAAAAAAACCCAACCAACCAGTTCTTAACACTGATGGCCTTGTGTCCCTTTGCTTCCCTTATCAATTTTCTTTAAGTCCTACCTTCTAATTTACATTAATTACTATAAGCTTCCCCTTTCTTACATTTGCTCACTTCTCTTCTAAATCACATCATTTTTTTCACCACTACAGCCTTCTTCCTCGATTGTGGGATAGTGGCTTTTGGGGCATCTAATAAAGTTTTCTTAAACAATTCCCAATAACCATTCAATTTTTTCTGATTATTTTTTTTCCTCCCAGCTGATTTGGCTCAGAAGGAGTCAGGCACCTAATTTACCTAAGCAATTAAATGACTAACCTTCCTCTCTAATAAGAACTATGTGTCTTGAGCCCAACTCGGCTACAAGCACAAGCCTGCCACTTATTACAGCGACAGGCTGTACTCAAGGATGAGCCATGTCAGAGCACTCAGCAAACTGACAAATGACATTTGCACTGGAAGATTTTGGCATCCAGTCTGGTTAGGATGAACTCTTTTAAGCTAAATAGCACTTAACATTATTCAATTTACTAAGAGAAAAAAAGAATTTGCAAGGGACAGTATCTCTGCCATGGAATGTTTTATATGATATGATTCCCCCACCCCTTGGTCATGCTTCACATACTTGTTTCCTACACCCCCTCCTCTCTCTTCACCACGTCTTTGGCTATCTTGTCCATTCAGATCTTTAAACAAATCCCTTTTTGCTTCTTTTTGCTGCCTCTCTGGTTTTGGAAGTTGAAGTGGAAAAAAATGAAGTGATCAGGTAATGTTTGCCCCAGAGGCTCTTTACTCCTCTCTCCTGAAAATATACAGCCCTTTGTTCTGAGGAACAGTGATCGAGGGATGGATTTTGCAACAGTTTGTACAGGTGAGAGTGAAAGTACAATCAAAGTGACACAAGGGAGAAGTCAATTCATTGACAATGACAGATGTTAGCTGCAGGTTAACAGTGTTATGTGAGGTGGTATCTGAAACATTTAACATGTCAGCTAGTAACAATGGGGAAAATCCACAACTGGTGTAAATTGACTTCAATGGACATATGTCAATTTACAGTCTCAAATCTCTCCTCCTAGTTGTCCCTTGAACTTGTGCTATTGTTTCTTCTTATTTAAAGAAGCTGGTTAAGCACTGGGATAAATTGCCTAGGGAGGTTGTGGAATCTCCATCATTGGGGATTTTTAAGAGCAGGTTGGACAAACACCTGTCAGGGATGGTCTAGATAATACTTAGTCCTGCCATGGATTAGAGACCTTTCAAGGTCTCTTCCAGTCTTATGATTCTATGACTTAGGATAGGATTTTCCAAAGTGTTCCGTGTTGACCTAACTCTGTACCTACTGAAGTCAATGGGAGGTTTAACATTAAGGCAAAGTCCAGGCATGAACTTTAACAAACGTTTGCAGTGAACAGACCCAGAATTTCAATTCAGACCCATCACCAATTTCAGAAGGCCCTCGTAAGCTTTGGAGAAACATCTGAACTCTAGGGTGATAGGTAATACTTTTGCCTTGTCCTAGAATGCCCCATCCAAGGATCTCAACCACTTTGCGTCCATGAATGAATTAGTCTCCCAAAAGGTCTCGATTACCATCAGGCCCTGAGCACAAGGTTTCTAACAAACAATGCCCTGCTCTTAGCACTCCCTCAGATCATAGCAGCATCCTTATAACACCACTGAGCAAAGTAGTGACCAGAAGAAATGCAGGTTCATTTGAGCTGAAGTAGCAGTCCCCAGAAGCCATGCCTGTTTGGAAGCAGTACATGCTGCAACAACATGCCAGGGTAGCAGTTGGGCTGGTTAAAGGTCTATACTGTGTTCCCAGGGAGACGCAGAGGAGAGGAAGGGAAACCAAAAAAAGAAAGAAAGAAAGAAACCTTCTCACACGTACTGAAAACATTCAAAGCTTTGTGTATGTTCAGTATCATCCAAATGTAATTTGAGCTGCTCCCTTCTAATCTAGTTTGCGCTATGATGATAACAGCTTCAATTTATACAATCAGAGCTCATTGCTGAGTGACTTTGCTTTCCCCTACATCAAAGGTAATTATTATTTTTATAGTTCAATTAGCAAACATTACATTTCTGTTTTCCTTGCTAAAATGGCACCACCTAATTTAACAATAACTCACTACCGCCCCCCCCCATGCCCTACCAGGGGCATGATGTTGTTATAATATTCTTCTGGGTCTACTGATCCTCTGCAACAACTATTCTTCCAGTTTGCACCTTTCAATCTCCTTCCTTTAAGTTTACACCAATATGACAACTGGCCAATTGCATTTCATAGCTTGCATTTTTTAAATTAAATTCTAGAAAGTGTTTTGCCCCAGAATGGTTCTTATAATACCTCCTTTATCTTGCTGAGCAGAATGAGCAAAACATAGTCTGTTACTTGGTAACATCCTATTCTCCCTTCCTTGGGATTTGGCCGTAATTCATAATACCCTTAAAGAGTTCTTACATTTATTCATCAGCCCTAGGAGAAGGTGGAACTTGTGTGGAGTTATGGCAATCTGCCATTTAAGTTCTTTCATTGCTTTGCTGTAGGCAACCCAAGCTCCCCCCTCTCCTTTTGTTATGACACCAGCGAGATATTGTACTGTTATCTGACAGACCCCTATCACATTGGCACTGCCTTCACCTTTGGGTTTTATTGAAGCATTTTTAAGTGAGACTCTGCTACGTTCTTTCCAAGCATGTTTGCCTTGATTATGCACAATTACAACCCGGCATTATGTACCTTCACCTTCCACATCGGTCCCCCACCCAATTGATTTATTGCTGGCTAAATTGTTCCTAGCAGAAAACTCTTTATCACTGTCACCCGTGTATGTGGCAGATATGAGTATCTATATCAGCTTTCTGTGTGTGCACGAGCAAGTGAGTGACCCGGAGGTAGAACAGCACACTTATAGATGGTTCATGTTTCTGATTAAGTCTGTCAAGTCCATCCTCAAACCGTGTCCCCCACCCTCAATCACCACCTTCCATTTTTATGCCGTTTCAAGTACAAACTGATGATAACAGGAGTCTACCAGGGTCCCTGTGGTAGCACCATTGATTCTGTTCCTCCATCCATAGAGTTTCATTGTAGAGGTTCCCAGCAAAGGAAAATGATCCAGCAGAAACCTACTTAATTAACAGCCCAGAAGGACACCAGAAACACTCAGAAATGAGAGGACCCCTGAAAATAGAGACATTCTGACTTTCAGGAACACATGAGCATGCTAGGTTTGCTCTTTACCTACCCCTTATCCCAATGTAGAAACCCCTCTCCAGCTCCTCTGCTGTCTCTCTCTGCCTGCCACATGCACTCCTCTTGGTATCCCTTCACATCAAAGCAAGGCGTTTCTTAGGAGGTACCGCACAGAAGCTGGAGTCCAGCTTGGAGAAAGGAGAATAAAATCACCCTTGCATCTTCCTAATTCTGAGTCACTTAGGTGGTCAGCGCAGCCCTCGGCGCATGCGAGAACAGCCCCATAATCTGCTCTACTTTATGGCAGAGTTCTGCATGCTCCAGACACTCCCGGAAGCTGCCCCAATGCAGAATAGCTACTGTAGGGTGATTAAAGGATGGAGCTGGAGACTGCACCACTTCATGTTCCACAGATTAGGAAGCTCTGAAAGATTTTTCTCTCCTAGCCCCCACATTCTGTATATGCACAGGGAGCACAGAGGAAAAGGAGACGCTTCCATTGGCCATTTGTCATTTCCCCATTCTCTCTCTAAGGTCTTGTCTACACTGGGTATATGTGTGTCAGGGGGATCGATCTAAGTTACGCAACTTCAGCTATGTGAATAACATAGCTGAAGTCAACGTACTTAGATCTACTTACCGTGGTGTCTTCACTGTGGTAGGTCAATGGCTGATGCTCCCCCATCAACTCCGCCTGCGCTTCTCACTCCGGTGGAGTACCGGAGTCGATGGGAGAGCGCTCGGCGGTCAATTTATCATGTCTTCACTAGATGTGATAAATCAACCCCCGATGGATTGATCGCTCCAGAGGTAAGTGTAGACATGCCCCTAAGTATCGGAGTAGGATTCAGAAGGGAAGGGAGTGAAGACTGTGAATTTGGTTTATAATAATAATTAATAATTAATTAATAATTAATAAAAGGTAAACCTGACACAATAAAGGAATTGTACTGCAGCTGGTAAAATACCTCATATCACAGAAAGCAACTTACATGATACCTCGCCAAAATACCCACATAAAAAAATAATAATAGAGAGGAAACAGACAGAGGAAAGCAATAAAGCAGTGAACTTTAACAGAATTAGACAACTCAGGGGATTATTTAAGTCCTGTGGGTCATGATTCTCCACTGCCCTGCGCTTTTCGTCATCATTTAGCGATATCAGTTGGTGGCAAGTGAGTGCAAGTGGGTTTAAAATGGTACCATGCTGGTCTGGCAGCATTTCACATCCACTTTGCAAATGATGACTCAAGATTCAAAGAATTAGACCCCTGACATTTGATTGGCCAGATCCTCAACTGGTACAAATCAGAGTAACTGCAGAGTCCACGGAGTGGTGTCAAATCACAACAGCTAAGGATCTGGCCCTATTAATTTGCATTCTTTGTATTCCCTTGCCCCCAGAGCTTTCTCACTTGCAAGTCGGAGGTTTGTATCTGCTTGCGGCAAAAAGCTTTGCTTTCTGATTTTGACGGCCTTTCAGCGATTACTCTGAACCGACTTGGCGGTCTCAGTCCAGTGAGCACCACACCGAGGATCACATCACAGAACTGGCACTAATTGGCACCTTTGCTGGCAGTCTCAGCAGAGAAGCTGAGGACCAAATGAGCTTGGAGACTGACCTGCCCTCTTATTTTGAGAGATGATCCCTGCAGAACAGGTGTGCTGCATATGGATGGCGTGCCTGTGTGAGCGGGAGACGTTAGCACAGGTATTGCCTGCATTGTACCTGTTCAATCGATAAGAAACAGAGATGGGCCACAGCTGTGAAATTCTGATGCAGAGCCAGGTCTAGAGTCTGGGGTAAGTTGGATCCGCTGTTCCAGGACCGGCCTGCCTCCAAATGAGAGAGGATTTCCCCCAAAAACCTGTCTGTCTTGTACTTTTTGTCAGTACTAAAAATGCCTAAAAGCAAAAGAACTTAATTTGCTTGTAGCATGAAACAAGAAGAAGGATCAACCAAAGGGTGGCATGGCTCTATTATCAACAGCCAACCTGAAAGTCCCAAAGCTAGTTTGAATACAGCATGTCCATTTTGCATACGAGTTCAGGGAGATAGTTGAGTTTCAACTGGTTTTAGCAGGAAGCTTGGCCAGCTGTGCTGCCAAAGCCTTGCTATACATAGGCATAAGAACATAAGAATGGACATACTAAGTCAGACCAAAGGTCCATCTAGCCCAGTATCCTGTCTTCTGACAGTGGCCAATTCCAGGTGTCTCAGAGAGAGTGAACCTAACAGGTAATGATCAAGTGATCTCTCTCCTGCCATCCATCTCCATCCTCTGAAAAACAGAGGCTAAGGACAACATTCCTTACCCATTCTGGCTAATAGCCATTAATGGAGTTAACCTCCATGAATTTATCTAGTTCTCTTTTAAACCCTGTTATAGTCCTAGCCTTCACAACCTCCTCAGGCAAGGAGTTCTATAGGTTGACTGTGCGCTGTGTGAAGAACTTCCTTTTATTTGTTTTAAACCTGCTGGCCATTAATTTCATTTGGTGGCTCCTAGTTCTTATATTATGGGAACAAGTAAATAACTTTTCCTTATTCACTTTCTCCACATCACTCATGATTTTATATACCTCTATCATATCCCCCCTTAGTCTCCTCTTTTCCAAGCTGAAAAGTCCTAGCCTCTTTAATCTCTCCTCATATGGAACCCATTCCAAACCCCTAATCAGTTTAGTTGCCCTTCTCTGAACCTTTTCTACTGCCAGTATATCTTTTTTTGAGATGAGGAGACCACATCTGTACGCAGTATTCAAGATGTGGGCGTACCATCGATTTATATAAGGGCAATACGATATTCTCCGTCTTATTCTCTATCCCTTTTTTAACGATTCTGAACATCCTGTTTGCTTTTTTGACTGCCACTGCACAGTGCGTGGATGTCTTCAGAGAACTATCCGCGAAGATTCCAAGATCTTTTTCCTGATTCATTGTAGCTAAATTAGCCCCCGTCATATTGTATGTATAGTTGGGGTTATTTTTTCCAATGTGCATTACTTTACATTTATCCACATTAAATTTCATTTGCCATTTTGTTGCCCAATCACTTAGTTTTGTGAGATCTTTATGAAGTTCTTCACAGTCTGCTTTGGTCTTAACTATCTTGAGCAGTTTAGTATCATCTGCAAATTTTGACACTTCACTGTTCACCCCTTTCTCCAAATCATTTATGAATAAGTTGAATAGGATTGGTCCTAGGACTGACCCTTGAGGAACACCACTAGTTACTCCTCTCCATTCTGAAAATGTACCATTTATTCCTACCCTTTGTTCCCTGTCTTTTAATAGGTTCTCAGTCCATGAAAGGACCTTCCCTCTTATCCCATGACAAAGGATCTTCCCTCTTATCTCATGACAACTTATTTTACGTAAGAGCCTTTGGTGAGGGACCTTGTCAAAGGCTTTCTGGAAATCTAAGTACACTATGTCCACTGGATCCCCTTGTCCACATGTTTGTTGACCCCTTCAAAGAACTCTAATAGATTAGTAAAACATAATCTATAGTAAGGACGATGAGGTATCCTAGCCATGGCAGTGCTGAGTTTTACTGGGCGTGACAACCTCAACTGCTGCACAAAAGAGAAACTGTCGGAAAAGGCTCAGCACTTCATGGCTACCATGGGACTGTCCCAGGAGGCTGTGGACTCCACTCACACTGTTATCCACACTTTTGAACCAGTGTTTGGGCTGCCATTAGAGATTGGGCAATTGGAAATGCTGCCCACGTTGAGGGCTGAGCTCCACCTCTTGTGCTTTGATGTAGGATTAAACCTTTCCTATAGGGAAGAAGGGCCTGTTTGGGTGATTTATCCTCTGAGGTGTATGAAACCTGAGTGTTTGCAGAGGGCTCTGGAGAAGAGAATTTTCAGAAAGGTAAATCCATCAGGGTTCTGGTAGGACTTTATAATGACCTTTCATCCTCAGTAATCAAGAGGGTCCGCTAAGGTGGTCCTTACCCTTGGCTTCTTGTTTAGGGGTCATGCTTGTTTATAGGAGACATGTGACAGCTGAAGCAGGAAAGAAGACACCTAGAGCACCAGTGAAAGACACTTTGTCCAATCAGCCAATAAAGCCAAATTAGGGCTTAGCCAAATTGGAAAGGAACTGCTGGCAGGATGTTCTCCATTTGGGACCTTCTGATTTGGAATTCACTTTTTCCTTGGGCCAAAAGAGCCGAAATCAGATTGCCTTCAGGGTAAGTTGCAAAGCCCCAGTAGGCAGTGATGCCCTAATGGGCAAGGAACTGAACTGGCACTGAGGACACATGATCTCTATTCCCACATCTGGCCTGTTTGGTGACCTTGGTGTGCCTCAGTTTCCCCATCTACAAAATAGGGCTAATGATACATTTGTTAGGTATGATTATATTTCATCCATTTGCCCAGGCATTTGTTTAAGATGGAGCAGGATGAGGGCTGGTAGTTTGGGGAGAGAGTGTATTTCTTTGCAATGGCTAATTTCTGCCATAGGGATCAAATTATGCTGCAGAATCTGTTATTTGTTGGTTTGCATTAAAAAAACAACAACAAAACATTGTCAGTGGCACCTACAGCTTAAGATGGGCACTTTTTCATGTTGTGGAGATGGATAAATCAAAAGACAATGGGGGAAAGATCCTCTTTCTCACAGCTTCTTTCACTTTTCTCTCTTCTGCATTATTTTCTCTTATTTCAACCTAGGAGACATGGTTAGCTGAATAAAGTATTGTTTTCTATCTATTGCTGACTGACACCTGTGCAAGGTTTCCATGTGCATAGGTCATTATGAGCATCCATATATCATCAAACGGTTCAGGTCTGTCTCACAGCCCTATACATCACTCTTCATACTCATTTAATTTTACTAATGAAAGAGAAATGGAGATCCAACTGGCAGTCTGGAGAGAAATCTCCTCGTGCTCAATAAGAAAAACTTTCTATCATGGGATGCTAAATATATGGTTTAGTCTGATGGGCCATATGTGCCTTATAATGCTGCTGCTTCTGAGAGGGGTGGACGGGGGATACCAAGTCCCTCGGCCTGCGCCGCTTCCTGCAGCTCTCATTAGCCCGGAGCAGTGGAAGCCACGATCGGCCGGACCTGCAGACGGGGCAGGTAATACACCGGCCCGGCCCACCAGGAGCTTTTCCTACGCAAGCGGCGACCCCTGTTTGAGAAACCCTGCCCTAAACATTGCCAGTCCCATAACATCTGGCCAGACTACCAGGGCTGGCAGCTCATCCTACAGCAGTTAAAAAACTATAAAGAAGAAAAGACTCTTTCTAGGAGCATGGAATGTCTGCATCCTTATGGAAAGAGGCAATAATAGCTGTTGCTCAGAAAACAGACACCTCCCGCCTTGAGTCCATGCTAAAGAATTTGTGGGAATCCATCATTCAGGCAGACTGGGTTATAAAATGTCAGTAAATCAAATTTTTTACATTGGGTCATTAACCAACGATATTTAGGCATTGACAACTATCTGAGGATGGCATGATATCTACAAGTGGTAAGGAGCATTTAAGAACTAGGCAAGTTATGGAAAGTCTATTAACACAGAGAATCAACTCAGTGATTAGGGAGAGGGACATGAAAGTGCTGTTGATGAAAATAGCATTTGCAGGTGAGAATTTTACTGAAAAGGTAGAATTTTGAGTTATGATTTATTTGATCTTGATTCTAACAGTGCATCTCAGCAATAATTTCAAGAATCTACTCATAAATGGGAGCTTGGATACTTTTCTAGGTTTGTGCAAGGTGATATTATTATTACCATTATTATTCATTCAGGAACTTACTGGTATTATTTGATAAGAGCTGGCTATCGGACCTTGTACTTTTCACTATTAAATTTCATCCTATTACTATTACTCCAGTTTACAAGGTCATCCAGATCTTCCTGTAGGATATCCCGGTCCTTCTCTGTGTTAGCAATACCTCCCAGCTTTGTGTCATCTGCAAACTTTATTAGCACATTCCCGCTTTTTGTGCCAAGGTCAGTAATAAAAAGGTTAAATAAGATTGGTCCCAAAACTGATCCCTGAGGAACTCCACTAGTAACCTCCTTCCAGCCTGACAGTTCACCTTTCAGTATGACCCATTGTAGTCTCCCTTTTAACCAGTTTCTTATCCAGTTTGCAGATGACACAAAGCTAGGAGGTATTGCTAACTCAGAGAAGGACCGGGATATCCTACAGGAAGATCTGGATGACCTTGTAAACTGGAGTAATAGTAATAGGATGAAATTTAATAGTGAAAAGTGCAAGGTCATGCATTTAGGGATTAATAACAAGAATTTTGGTTATAAATTGGGGACACATCAGTTGGAAGTAACAGGAGGAGAAAGACCTCGGAGTATTGATTGATCACAGGATGACTATGAGCCGCCAATGTGATAGGGCTGTTAAAAAAGCTAATGCAGTTTTAGGATGCATCAGGTGAGGTATTTCCAGCAAAGATAAGGAGGTGTTAGTACCGTTATATAAGGAACTGGTGAGACCTCATCTGGAATACTGTGTGCAGTTCCGGTCTCCCATGTTTAAGAAGGATGAATTCAATCTGGAACAGGTTCAGAGACGGGCTACTAGGATGATCCGAGGAATGGAAAACCTGTCTTATGAAAGGAGACTCAAAGAGCTTGGCTTGTTTAGCCTAACCAAAAGAAGGCTGAGGGGGGATATGATTGCTCTTTATAAATATATCAGAGGGATTAATATTAGGGAGGGAGAGGAATTATTTAAGCTTAGTACCAATGTGGACACAAGAACAAATGGATATAAACTGGACACTAGGAAGTTTAGACTTGAAATTAGACGAAGGTTTCTAACCATTAGAGGAGTGAAGTTCTGGAACAGCCTTCCAAGGGGAGTAGTGGGGGCAAAAGACATATCTGGCTTCAAGACTGAGCTTGATAAGTTTATGGAGGGGATGGTATGATGGGATAGCCTAATTTTGGCAATTAATTTGGCAATTGATCTTTGAATATCAGCAGGTAAGTATGCCCAGTGGTCTGTGATGGGATGTTAGATGGGATGGGATCTGAGTTACTACAGAGAATTCTTTCCTGGGTGCTGGCTGGTGAGTCTTGCCCACATGCTCAGGGTTTAACTGATCGCCATATTTGGGGTCGGGAAGGAATTTTCCTCCAGGGCAGATTGGCAGAGGCCCTGGAGGTTTTTCGCCTTCCTCTGCAGCGTGGGGCACAGGTCACTTGCTGGAGGATTCTCTGCAGCTTGAGGTCTTCAAACCGCAATTTGGGGACTTCAATAACTCAGACATAGGCTAGGGGTTTGTTATAGAAGTGGATGGGTGAGATTCTGTGCCCTGCATTGTGCAGGAGGTCAGACTAGATGATCATAATGGTCCCTTCTGACCTTAAAGTCTATGAGTCTATGACCCAAAGCCCATTGAAGTCAAAGGGAAGAGCCAGCCCTATTTGCTCAGTGCAAAAATACAGTTTATCTAAGTACTTATGTGGACCTTATGAAAGTATTATCTGAACATCCCACATACATGAATGGATTTACCATACAAAATCTCTGTCAGGTCGGGAAGTATTATCCCTTTTTACAGATGGAGACTGAAACACAGATAGATTAAATAGCTTGACCAAGGTTATGCAAGATGTCATTGGCAGAGTCAAGACTTGAACCTACACCTCCTGGTTCCTTGTCCAGTGTCTTGATTATAAAACCATCCTTCCATGCTTTGATGACTGCGCACCGTGATTGATGCAGACAGAGTAGATAGGATTAGGAAGCCCAGATAAATGAAGGATTTTAGGATTGGAAGGGACTCCATGCATCACTGAGACCAGTCCCAGACTATTGTAAGCAGCCCCTTCATATACAGGTAATCCCATTCATAAATGTATCAAGCTCCAGCTTAAACTAGTCAGGTTGTTTCCTGCCACTACACCAATTGGGAGACTGTTCCAGAACCTCATTCCTCAAATAGTTAGATACCTTATTCTAATTTCCAGTGTACAAAATTAGGATTAGGATATGTATTTTACTTCATTACTAATGTTATTGTTAACTCACTTCCTATGGGCATGCTGAAGAAATGAGTCTTAGGCTGGGTATGAATGAACAAATATTCCATTTAAGGATCTCAAAATGTTTGCAAACTCTATAGTTAGAGAAACTAAGGCATCGAGAGGTTATGAAACTTGCCTAGTGTCATACCAGGAGTCTGTGGCAAAGTGAGGAACAGAATCCAGAATTCCTGATGCCCATCCTTTTATTACAAACCCTGCTTCTCCAGTTATTGCAGTGATAGGTGGAGGGTTTCTATCTGAAAATACTTCTCTACCCCGATATAATGCCACCCGATATAACACAAATTTGGATATAACACGGTAAAGCAGTGCTCCGGGGACCGGGGGGGGGAGGGGCACGCTCTGGCAGATCAAAGCAAGTTCAATATAACGCGGTTTCACCTATAATGCGGTAAGATTTCTTGGCTCCTGAGGACAGCGTTATATCGAGGTAGAGGTGTAGATGGAAAATATTAGGGTTAGTGGGATTGGAAAGGAGAAAGGAAACAGCGTATACAAGAAAGACGATAGATAAAGTAGTGGGAGAATCTTCCACAATAAAAGGACAAGGGGAAACAAAGGAATTGGAAAGACAACAGCTGTAAACTGAATAACAATGAAACAATAGGCTCGTGTAAATGGGTGAAACACCATTTAAGTCAATGGAGCTGTACACAAGCAGAAAATGGAGTCCATTATTTATGTAACATAGAACTATATTTATCCTAGTGATTCAACTCATCTATATGTCCCTGTGCAGCAAGGGGCACTTCAGCTAAGTGAAGGCAGTCTCATTTTTAAGTGAAATAAGCATACGTGAAAAGTACTGAGGTATAGATTTAGCTCCCTGGGACAGGGCATGAAAAGAGCTGAACTGACAGCCTTGGAGACTAAAGTCCTATATATAGGCAGAGAACAAGGGCTAATATATTAACCTTCCCCACAATTCCCTTGCAAATTTGTCTCAAGCATGACTATACGTTCTTCATGGCTGTTGAGTTCTTGGCCTTTCTGGTGCCACAGATATTTGTGTTGAATTCAATGGCTTTTATTTTTATTGTTCCTGTAGTCACCCTTATAGGAGTACAGACCTCCAACTCATTTCACACTGTCCACAAGTAATATATATATATTTTCAAAATGGCTTTTAAACCTGCTGGGAGCCGTAATTCCTGCACACAAACCGGCTCTGCATTATCATGTCCACTCTATCTCTCTAAACTGCAATACATTTTTGTTTTACCAAGGCCAGATACTGAGGCAAGCCACTATTCCCAAGCCTGTGAGTACTATTACTTATCTTTCCGTTTGAAAGGCACAATGACTTTATCTCAAGTGCACCGTCTGAGAAAGGTAGGGTATTGTAAAGCCCAGTAGCCTCCAATCTACAGATACGATGGGACAGGTTTTTCATTCAGTTCCATGGGGAACAAGAATAAGGTTTTACTTTATTTATTTATTTCCTTCAGTTGTAATCAGTTTGCTTGTTTTCTGTGGTTTGACCTTTGTTTTTTGTTCCCTTGGCATGTTAAGTTCCATCAGCTGTAGAAAATCTCCCAAACCCATCTTTCTTTCTTTTGTACTTTTGTTCTTTCACTCCCGAGCTGCAGTGAATGTGCTGTGTGAAAATACACACCATAATAGGCACCAAACATTATAGCTCCAATAATTCCCTTAGTTAAACCCAGTGGGCCTAATTGCTCCCCACCATTGTAATATGTGGCATTCCGTGTACATTGACATGGAGTGCACAATCAACGTTAATAGTCTACCTTATACTTCATGAGACAGCAGCCATCATTTTAAGAACATAAAAATGGCCACACTGGGTCAGACTAATGGTCCATCAAGCCCAGTATCCTGTCTTCCGAAAATGGCAGTGCCCAGTGCTTCAGGCAGATTGAACAGAACAGGTCAATTATTGACTGATCTATCCCGTCATCCAGTCCCAGCTCCTGGCAGTCAGAGGCTTAGGGATACCCACAGCATGGGGTTGTGTCCCTGACCATCCTGGCTAATATTCATTGATGGACCTGTCCTCCATGAACTTATCTAATTCTTTTTTTTTAACCCCCCAATTCAAAAGGTCTGTGTTCTCTGAAGAATAACAGCTTAATAAAGGGAGAAGTTTGCAGCGGGCCTGCAGCTGGAGTTGTTTACTTATTGGAAAGTCTATCAATGTTCCAAGCTTATTATGAGCCAACAAAACATATGCACTCAAAGAAATGACCCAATACAGGGAGCATAACTCAGTTTAGTTTTTTGCACATGAATTGTACTCAAACTAGCCCATGTTTGAGCAGATATGGAAGATTCTACCAGAACACCCAACCCAGGGTTGTTTGCCCAAATGCCACAAAAGCAATATCACAAGCAAGGAACCCCTAGGTCCCCCATGCACTGGTCAGCCACAAATCTCTCCTTTTATTAAGCCATTATTCTTCAGAGAACACAGGCACGGTTTCACTAGGGAAAAAAAGCCTTCTACCTGCTAATGCTTCTATTGGTGATTGACAGGCTGGGGGAGGTATGCAACTCCTGCATTCCCTTAAGGGACTTGAATCCCACATAGATACTGTGGGGATTAATGCTGTCTAGATATGACGGACAGACAGACCAATAATTAGGTAACAGCAGTTGGCATGCTGCCTTTTGCATACTGTGAAGTTCTTGGCCCACTATATTTCCCTAAGGCCTAATACTATCCCAGATCTCCTGTTCCTAATGGCACAGTTGGGCCTTATGTTTTGCAAGTTCAAGGTTTTGGAAGTTCATGCTGGAAAAGTACACAAATCTCTGGAGCATTTCCAAATTGTGCAAGCCTCTGGAGTCTGCACCATCAGGGTGGAAATCTCATTGGAACATGCCTCCTGGTAAGAGTTACAGTATGTTCTTCTTGGGAATCAGTCGGGAAAGAAGCTTAATGGTGCTAGTACAGCTTGGTCCTTGCCATGCTGGACTGCAAAGAGATTAAATTTTAAGTGAGGCTGATTAGCCATTTGAACAAACTACAAAGGTGAGGGGTGGATTCACTATCTCTCGTTTTCTTCAAATCAGGACTGAATACCTTCCTGGAAGAAGCTTTAGTCAAGTGCAAAGTTATTGGAGTCAATACAGGGGTAACTGCATGAAACTCTCGAGCTTGTGTTATACTGGGTGTCAGAGTAGATGGTCTTATGGTATCTTCAGGCCATAAAATCTATGAATTCATGAGTGAACATTTTAAAGAGAAGTTTAAACTAAAAAAAAAAAAGAGATTTAGATTTTGAACCAGCAAACTTTGGTAGAGTTTGGATTCAAGGGTTTAGGTTTGGTCCCATCCTTAGCAAAAACCAATACATATTTGTGGGAAAATGATAACAGGAGTTTTGGTCTGAGCTTTGGGTGAAAGTGTATATGAGTTCTTATTGGCTCACTCACACACCATCCCATTGACTTTAATGAGAAATACGTTGGCAAGGTTTTGCTATGGGAAAAATAGTCCCTCAGGCCTCTGACTGTCCTTAGCAACATTTAGCATTGCAAGACCGATCAGTTCATCCATTTCCCCTTCGTTTGTTTAAGAGGGTTTCATTGGATTTCGTGCATATCATGTTGCCTGAGTGTACAAAATATTGGCAATGCTTTATAATAAGTAGCAAATCATTATTACGTGCTTTGGTGTTCATTGTAGTACAATTAATCATCATAAATTTGCTTTGGTATATTCATGTGGATGTAATAGCTAATTCCAAAGACAGTTTTATTCACAAAACCATTTCAATTTATTATTACACCGCTCACTTTTAAGGACACGGAAAATATAGCGTGCGAGAGTTATACTTAGTCAGCATTACTATATATACAGGCCAAGGTGGAACTAACTAGCCAGCCTGGGGGCCTGTGCCTCACACTAGAAGTGCAGCAGGTAACCTAATTCACCTCGTAACTAGCTCAGCTTCCTGAAAAGGTGCAGGGCAGAGGTGTCCAGCAGTAGAAAGCCGACTGATGGTCTGGTGGCTAAGGTACAAGGCTGGAAAACAGGAGACCTGAGTTCAGGTTCCTCCTTTCTCCTAAGCCTTCTTGGGTGAGTCACTGAGTTTCATTCTGCCTCAGTTCTCCATCTGCATAATAGGGATAATAGCACTTCCCTGCCTTACAGGGGTGTTGTGAGGATAAATACAATAATGTTTGTCAGAGGCTGTGGTAATGGGGATCAAATGAGTGCCACACATGGCATTACCAGTGGGCAAATAGTTGAAAAAAAAGCAAAAGCTACATGTCTGATCCCACACTGGCTTTACTTTACTGTAATGCCGGTGGAAATATTCCTGATAAACACGGGTGAGAGAGAGGCTAAAATCATATGACTTGTCCTCTCACAAAAGAAAAATCAGGAGATGGAGGAAGGGAAACACCACAGTGATCCCCTAAGATTAGGCTTTCATGTTTTACCCCTTTCTGTGGAATAATCATCTGATGGAACCACCAGAACCTGTGGAGCCCCTCCATCATCCATGAGGCACATACACATTATTATTTCCAAAGTTCATTAGAGAAAACTGAGGCAGAGTGATGTTTCTGGCTCCCAGCCCTCTGCTAAGACATAGGAGCATCAGAATTACCATAATGGGTGAGACCTCTGGTCTATTCCTGTCAAATATCCAGCAGTAACCAGTTGCTTCAGAGGATGGAGCAAAAAACCCCTCAGTAGGCAGATTTGAGACCAGAGCCACCATAAATCCCTAGCAAGCTAGTAACATACCTGTGCGTCACATAGGCAGGCTGATTTCATGGAGCAATTGAGAAGGGATTGGGAACACATTAACAGCCTAGAAATATTTGAAGGGTGTAAGTAAGAAGCAGGGATGGCAAAATTCTACCTGTTCTTTCACTTTTATTAGATTCAAGGTGCATAATTACTCATAGGAGAGGAAGATATTGGTAACATGATCAGAAAGGTGGACGAGCAGATTTTGTTCCTGCATTGGCACATTTTCATGACAATTTTGTAAAACAGATTTACTACAAGAAAAGGTCACATAAGTAGGAATGATTGATTGAAGTTATGAAAGGGAAAGTATAAGCTGAATATCAAGAACAACATTATGATAATAAAATCTATTAGTCTGTGTAATTGTCTCCCAGATAAAGGGTAGAGAGGGTAGGGAGTAACCCTCCATCACGTCGTATATTTAAAACTAGGCTGGATGTTACATTAACAAATGTACAATAGGAAACAATCCTACGCTGGCAAGCGACGAGCAGGTTGACACAACAGTAGGTCTGACTGAAAACTGGAATTTACACCCTGTGGGAAATTCTGATGTTTCACTATTTGTTTTCATCTTGAACTGTGGCGAAAAGTTTAAAAAAAAAATGGATCAGAAATTTCAGCTACATTTCATTTTAGCAATGGTAGAACATTTCATTTGGACATTTTCAGACTCAATGAAACAGTTTGACAGTCCTGAATCAAAATGTTTTGTTTCCATTTGTTGATCTAAATTTAAGGAGATTGCTTTGGCTTGCTTTGACACTAATCTGTGACCAGCTATTTTGCCTCATGCCCCCTTTCTCTTCTATAGGCAAAGGTCCCCAGGCAGAGTACAACTCCCATGACTCACCTTGGCCATATGAGTCCCACAATGGACTGGGGCACTTCAACCAGCGTGGATGCTGCCCAAAGTTAGAAGAACCCTGAATCCTTTTGGAAAAAATCCCCAAATCATGCTGGTAATCTATAACAGACCTGGGAATTGAAGGTAGGTATTCTGAGTCATAGCCTGGGCCTTTATCCATCAGATAAAGGTAATAATTGGAGATATACCAATCTCCTAGAACTGGAACGGACCTTGAAAGGTCATTGAGTCCAGCCCCCTGCCTTCACTAGCAGGACCAAGTACTGATTTTGCCCCAGATCTCTAAGTGGCCCCCTCAAGGATTGAGCTCACAATCCTGGGTTTAGCAAGCCAATGCTCAAACCACTGAGCTATCCCTCCCTCCTAGGTAATTAAGTTTAGAATTTCCCAGCTGTAGGTGAGTTTAGAATTTTAGAACCGTGGGATAAGCTTTGGGTTAGCACCCTCACTTGTAAACATTCAAACTTTGTGTCAGGCTTAGCTATCGCTAGCATGAAGTCATCATCCACCAGAGTATGTTAATCTTTACCTGTTATCTTAACCAAGCACTCACAAGACTGCACTCTAACAATTTTTATTTTCTCAGGGAGGAGGGATTTGTTAAGATTCATGCAGCTTCCCCTGAGTTATTGATTACCATAAGAAAAGTCATTAGCATTATCGAATCCCCTTTGTTATGACAGTAATCAGCAGCTCCTTCCTGGATCACTTGGAGTGTTTTTGAAAGGTTTATGGCTTACTCCTGATGTAGATAAATGGTTTTAGAATCCATGGTTTTTCCTTTCATGAATAAAAAGGTGATTGAACAAAGACTGCATTCATCATTCTGTTTATCGCCCCAAAACAACAAGTGCAATTTGTAATCCAATAATACTTTTTTTTGGTTGTGTTATACACATGTTCTTAAAGAATGGATCAAATTAATTCCGGGCCAGAAAATAACAACAACAAAACAACAACACATTAATACATCCAACTCCCTCAGGAGCTGAAAAAATCTAACCATCATGGTGACTGTGATAAGTTTTTGTCAATAATGGATATCTTCATTCTAATATGGCAATTCTCCTAATATTAGCCAGGAAGCAAACAATGAATATTGGTTTCTAACCAGTCTATCCTAACTGCTCCAACAGCAGCTTTGTGGTATAGTGTGTAACATGCCTGCCACCTCATACACTTGCTCTAAAAGGGAATCCGCATAGGCTTCTGTCAAGAGCTGAAGAAATGTCTATGGACGTGTTCATATGCCCTCTCTTCCCCCTGTTCATGGCTAGAATGGAAAAACATAAAAGCATAAGAACAGCCATATTGATTCAGATCAATGGTCCATCTAGCCCAGTATCCTGTCTTCCGACAGTGGCCAATGCCAGGTGCTTCAGAGGGAATGAACAGAACAGGGAATCATCCCCATCCTGTCTAATAGCTATTGATGGACCTATCCACCATGAACTTATCTAGTTCTTTTTTTAACTTTGTTATAGTCTTGTTCTTCACAACATCCTCTGGCAAGGAGTTCCACAGGTTGACTGTTCATTGTGTGAAGAAATACTTCCTTTTGTTTATTTTAAACTGGCTTCCTAGACAAATTAGAGGATTGGGCCAAAAAAAATCTGATGAGGTTCAACAAGGACAAGTGCAGAGTCCTGCAGTTAGGAAGGAAGAATCCCATGCACTGCTACAGACTAGGGACCGAATGGCTGGGCAGCAGTTCTGCAGAAAAGGACCTAGGGGTTATGGTGGACAAGAAGCTGGATATGAGTCTACAGTGTGCCATTGTTGCCAAGAAGGCTAATGGCATTTTGGGCTGTATAAGTAGGAGCATTGCCAGCAGATTGAGGTATGTGATCATTCCCCTCTATTCGACATTGGTGAGGCCTCATCTGGAGCACTGTGTCCAGTTTTGGGCCTCACACTACAAGAAGGATGTGGAAAAAAGAGTTCAGTGGAGGGAAACAAAAATGATTAGGGGGCTGGAGCACATGACGTATGAGGAGAAGCTGAGGGAACTGGGACTATTTAGTCTGAAGAAGAGAAGAATGAAGGGAGATTTGATAGCTGCTTTCAACTACCTGAAAGGGGGGTTCCAAAGAGGATGGATCTAGACTGTTCTCAGTGGTACCAGATGATAGAACAAGGAGTAATGGTCTCAAGTTGCAGTGGGGGAGGTTTAGGTTGGATATTAGGAAAAACTTTTTCACTGGGAGGGTGGTGAAGCACTGTAATGGGTTCCCTAGGGAGGTGGTGGAATCTCCTTCCTTAGATGTTTTTAAGGTCAGGCATGACAAAGTCCTGCCTGGGATGATTTAGTTGGGGTTGGCCCTGCTTTGAGCAGGGAGTTGGACTAGATAACCTCCTGAGGTCTCTTCCAACCCTGATAGTCTATGATTCTATTATATTATTCTAATTTCATTTGGTGACCCCCTAGTTCTTGTTTTATGAGAATGAAGAGTGAAAAATAACAGAGAAAGATTAAATGGAAGACAAAAAAAAGAGGGACAAAGTGGATTCCCCCCCATCTCTTTTATACCTGTTAATCAATCATTGAATTGGGTACCTGAGAGAGGAAAGAGAAAATGAGGAAGGACAAGGATAGTGACAGAGGATGTAGCGTGTGCTGGCGTCACCTGGGAAGAAGAACCACAACTAGCAGGAGGAAACACATTCTAAGGTAAGGTCTTCTGGTTGAATAGCACTTGAGGGAAGGCTGAAAGGAGAAGCTGTTGACTGTGCTTGTGGGACTAAACAGTGACAGCTGGGCAGTTCAGTTGAGTAAAGTGAGGTGCAGGAGAAGCTTTGTGCCCAGCTTCAGCACCTAGATTCCCATTTTCCAATCCCAAGGTTACCAAGGTAATTACGGCCCCATAGTATCCCATGAGACCACACTCCAGGACACCTGAGGTCTCCAGAATTTCTTCCCACAAATCAAGAACTTCAAAGCCACTTTCTAGTTTACACAGAAAGTGATGTTCCTTCCTTGCTAATATCTGCTGCTTCTAGGCAGCTCTCACAAGGGGTTAAAAAGCCAAATTCTCTCCCACATTTAGAGGTGTAGATTCAGAGTTGCTCATCTGGCAGCAGTGCAGTTACTCCAGATTTACTCAATGGAAAAAATAGTTACTCAATGTCTTATGCCCAGATCAATCTGTTAGTCTTTAACAGGGGTAGGCAACCTTTGGCACGGGTGCCAAAGGCGGCATGTGAGCTGATTTTCAACGGCACTCACACTGTCTAGGTCCTGGCCACCGGTCTGGGGGGCTCTGCATTTTAATATAATTTTAAATGAAGCTTCTTAAACATTTTAAAAAGCTTATTTACTTTACATACAACAATAGATTAGTTATATATTATAGACTTATAGAAAGAGACCGTCTAAAAACGTTAAAATGTATTACTGGCATGCGAAAACTTAAATTAGCGTGAATAAATGAAGACTCGGCACCCCACTTCTGAAAGGTTGCCGACCCCTGTCTTTAAGGTGCCACTGGACTCTTTGTTGTTTTTGTGGATACAGACTAACATGGCTACCCCCGATACCATCTACACCAGGGGTCGTCAACCGGTGGCTCGCGGCTCGCCAGGGTAAGCACCCTGGCGGGCCGGCCCGGTTTGTTTATCTGCCGCGTCGGCAAGTTCGGCCAATCGCGGCTCCCACTGGCCGCGGTTCGCGGTCGCAGGCCAATGCGGGAGGCAGGAAGCCGCGGCCAGAACATCCCTCGGCTCGCGCCGCTTCCTGCCTCCCGCATTGGCCTGGGACCACGAACCGCGGCCAGTGGGAGCCGCGAATGGCCGAACTTGCCGACGCGGCAGATAAACAAACCGGGCCGGCCCGCCAGGGTGCTTACCCTGGCGAGCCGCGAGCCACCGGTTGACGACCCCTGATCTACACCATTGTAACTGAGAGCAGAATCAAGCTTCAGATAGCTCTAGTAGTCTGGGTAGCTTACAAAACAATGGAAGTGGTTCTTTTTGTACATAGATTTGGAAATGATTTGGGGCCAAATGAAGATCAGTACTGGTAGGAGTCAGCTGGGTATAATAATAATAATTAATAATTAGTTTGCTTTTCGCTATCCAGTGCCTTCTGTTTAAGGATCTCAAAGCAGCTCTAGATAATTAAGCCTCACCGTGCTTTTTTGAGATAGATAAGTATCATTATCCCCATTTTACACATGGGAAAAATGAGGTAGGCAGAAGTTGTGTTTAGTAGCAACAAAGGCAAAACCAGGGTAGAACGCAAAAGCCCATACTTCTCAGCACCTCCTCAAAGCATTAGATCATGCACTCCATAGCGTTATATCATTGACACTTTGGTAATAATCAGCTATCTTAAATCTTCAGTAGCCTACTAGAGTGGGTTAGCTGATGCTCCATGTAGTGGGCCAGGAACCGCCAGAACTGAAAGTGTGAACTGCTATAGCTTGAGCTAAAGAGCCTACCTGGGACTAGAGCAGATTCACAGCCTCTGTGGATCGGGCACAGAGGGGAACCTTGAACACACACTCACCAGTGGGTTACACTAGACCTTTAAAAATAGATTTAATAAAATAACATGAGCCAAAGTCATTACACTAATGTCCAAGACGTGAAGCCTAATGATCACCAGAATAGCTAACAAATGTAAATTGTCTTTTTTTATTAAGTTCAGGTGAGATTACATCATTAAAGTGCTACCACTAACTGAGTTTGGGCCAAAAATAATAGCTTTCCTAATCCAAAAATTTTTACAATACTTTGCAAAAATAGAAATGCTTTCATTCCCTTGCAGCACTGTGAATCCAAACAAAACAGCAGAGATCTAGTGGATGAGAACCAGAAAGTGAAACTGATCTGTCTAGTTTGATTGACTTTGCTAAGTGAGATGCAAAAAATGTTACAAGTACACAAGATATTTTAAATGAGATTTCATCTGGACAGTCTCCTTTTAAGAAAGTAAAGGTAGAAATGTAAGAGTAAGTGGAATCCTGTTTCAAAATACATTTTCCTAGAGGAGAGACTTAGACATTAACAAATTGATGTTCCGCTTGTGTGCACTGGCATAACTCCCATTGAAATCAATGGAACAACACTGATGGGCACCAGCTGAAGACGAGTCCAATGAAGGATTTACAGTGGTGTAAAACTGGAGCAAGTGAGAGAAGAATCAGGCTCCTAGTCCTATATTACAAAATGCAATAAGACGACCAGTCAGGCAGATGAAACTGTCCTATACAGCCATGTAAAGGATGAACCCCAAGTACCATTTTCAGTAGAATACCCTGTTTCATTTATAAGTAGATACACAACAACAATTTCAGTTACAGGAGATAGGAGGAGATATTCTAGGGATAGATCCTCGGCTGGTGTAAATCAACATAGCTACACTGAAGTCAATGGAGCTACACTGATTTACACTAGCTCAGGATCCGGACCCAGGGATCAGGTAGTGAGTTGGTTTCTTTTAAGCAGCTGTTGGTGTTGAGTTGTGTATGTTACGGTAGCATTGAACTTTGGGGAAGTCTGAATCCGGATTCAGAACCAAATTCCATGTGTATCCCTCCCTGCTCTCTAACACACTGAAAAAAACCCCTCAGATCTGAACATTCCATACTCTGGGGGTTGGTCTCATGTCTTACGTCCCCTTCAGGTCCAGGGTCTGCACCACTTTCACCCCTCCCTCCCTTGGATCAACCTCCTATACAACATTCATAAACTGAATGCACAAGCATTGTACACATACTAACTTCCGCAGTGGAACAACTGTTAGTACCAAGAGGGTTTACTACACCTCCCTGGTTCACATAACACACACATACGCACATACACACAATCCAGTTCTTCATCTGATCAGATTGAAATTAGAAAAGGCTCTAATCTTTTCATCTTTGCCAGATCATTTAATCTCTGTTACGTAAATGACTCTAAGTGCACACAGCTCTGAATTCTCATGCTATGTTGTCCTTATTTCCTTTTATTATTTTTTTTAGATTGTCACTATATTTTCCATTTCCCAATCCTCTGGAATCTCTCCTGTCTTCCATGACTTTTTGAAGATAATTGCTAATAGCTCAGATATCGCCTCAGTCAGCGCTTTGAGTATTCTAGGATGCATTTCATCACACCATGGTGACTTGAAGACATCTAACTTGTCTAAGTAATTTTTAACTTGTTCTTTCCCTATTTTAGCCTCTGATCCTACCTCATTTTCACTGGCATTCACTATGTTAGACATCCAATCGCTACTAACCTGGTGAAAACTGAAACAAAAAAAGTCATTTAGCACTTCTGCCATATCCACATTTTCTGTTATCATTTTTACTCCCTCACTGAGTTACAGCCTTACTCTGTCTTTGGTCTTCCTCTTGCTTCTAATGCATTTGTAGAATGTTTTCTTGTTACCCTTTCTGTCTCTAGCTAATTTAAGTTCATTTTGTGCCTGGGCTTTTCTAATGTTGTCTCTACATACTTGTGTTATTTGTTTATATTCATCCTTTGTAACTTGACTTAGTTTCCACTTTTAGCAGGACTCTTTTCTGAGTTTCAGATCATCAAATAGTGCAAAAAAAAAAAAAATAAGAAAACCTTTTTCCAATAAGAGTGATTAATATTTCATTACTTGTTGCAGAAGAACTGTTTTCTTTTCTCTTTCCAGGACACCAGAGATGCTATCACCTATTTATTTCTACCTCTACCTGTTTCCTGTCCCCCCTGCACCACGGAACCCAAATAACAACAGCAACTTTGAGCTGCTTTGGAATCGGGATGCTGGGCTCACTATCTTTCCACTTTATTAAGCTAAGCATTAGCTTTTTGAAGCGAGCACAATTATAAATGACATATCCTCTTATGCCGGGTAGCAGAGGGCTGCTTTCTGAAGCCATGATCGACTGAGGTGAACGAGCAGAGGGAAAAATTTGTTTGGAGGGTTGCAGTGTGCCAAGCGATATGCCATGGCCTTTGGCAATGAGAGTAGCATTGTATTTATAATCGGTACAGCGTGCTGAGAGGGCAGATTAAGCCACAGGAAACCCAGCTGGGGCAGTGACATAAGGGGAGATATTTTATTCCATGTCCTTTCACAAACGTTAGCAGGTGTTGTAGCCGCTACTTCTAGCACATATTTCGGGTCTTCTAATAACGGGGCAGGCTAATGAACAAGGAATTGATATTTCTTAGCTCGCGTGGTGTGGATTATTATACAGTATTTCATCAAGCCATTTAGCTACTGTAAATCCAAATGACTGCCTAAGCTTATGAAAACAGTTCCATAAGAGGTTGACAGACCCTATTGTAAATTAGGGCTCTCTGTTAAAGTTGGGTTGGAGTAATAAAGTGAGGGCCAATGCAAGGTTAAACCCAATAAAGCAAACGTCAAAATTATGTCAGCGTGAAAATATGGACGTGACGCATCTTTAGGACTTAGGGTATAAATATCTGCCAGCATGATGCACTGTAGGGTTAGTACCTGGATCATGCTGTGGTTGAAAGAATGAACGTAGATTTGCAGCAGAGGCCTAAATGCTGCAGCCTTTACTCACATCAAAAAGGGACTGTGATTCAGGCCCACAGGCCTTCGAGTGGAGAGTCATGCTAAAAAATAAGCCCCTGTATGAAACTTTACATGTTCAAAGCACTCTGCAAACATTGACCATTTAAACCTCACAACAGCCTGTGAGCCAGATGTTATTATTTTTATGGCTGTTTAAAAACTGGGGAAAGTGAGGGGCAGAATTGCAACAGAACCTAAGGGAGTTAATCGTCCAATTCCCATTGTATATCAACAATCAGGAAATTGTATGTCAATGGTCTCTGGGAGCCTAACTCCCTTAAAATTAATTGACAATCCCAGACCGAGTACTTTGCCCCAAGTAAAGGACTGATCTAAATCCACTGGAGTTAATTAAGCTGACTTCAGTGGACTTTGGATCAGGCCCTCAGCAGGTGGCAGAGCTGAGATTGGAATACAGGAATCCCTGGAAGCCAGCCCCCAGCTCCATCCACTAAGCTTCACTGCTTCTCTAATGAGCTCTAGCAACGTCCACATGGAAAGTGAATGGTTTGAGGAAGAAATATACAAAACTAAGGAGTTTGGAGTAGAGCTTGTCAAAATGTTTTGCATTAAAAATGTTTCCTGTTGGAAAATAGAGTTTTGCTGTAACTGAAATGTTCTGTGGGAAAATGTGAATTCTGTTTAAATGTTTCGATGTTTTGAGCAGAAGAATCAAAATGAAATATGTCATTTTGAACAGACTTTTTTTTGGTTTCAAAATGTACTGTGGTGACTTGTCAAATTGTTTCATTTAAGTGGAAAATGGTGAATTTCTCTGGTTCGAATTTGAAAATTTAAAGGCTGACGTTTGCTGAAATTTTTCAGTATTTCAGTGTTTTGGTCTCATTCAGAATGGAGAGTAATTCTGAAATGTTACATTTTTCAATAAAGGAAAATTCCTTTATTTGAATTGTTTTCTAGGATGAGATGAGTGTGTAAACCAGGCAATAGACCAAAATATCTAAAGAAAATTTGAGACCTTCAGACATATATCAGGACATAAACTCATTAGATATGATGTTGCCGTAAGTGCTTGTCTACACTACCGTAGCTAACCTTGCATCAGCTTCCTTGGTGTTAGCAGCATTGCAAGCCTTAGAGTACATGGGTGGCCAGAGATATAAGTACTTAGACATTCTATGTGGAAGGTTAGATGATATGGTGCTTGAACTGCTGATGGCCCATGTACAGTTGGAATCCCAACTTTGCTATCACTGATGGAGCTGGCTCATGCTATTCAGGACTCTGTGGATCAAAACCAACACCTTATACTTTATTCAGAAACCACCAGGCAGTCTGTGCAGATCCTGATGCACTGGTTGTCTAGGGTTTTGCCATAGGGTGTTGGTCATTCACTCTGCTGGTAAAGAAATATAAAAACATTTATGCAGTGTACTGGAGAAGACCAAGGCTGATGCCTTCACTGAGAAAGACTTGGCTAACTATGTGGCTGGCAGATTTCACAAGTGTGAGTGCTGAATTTTCCAGAGAACATAGATTTAATTATTCAAATCCTTAAGTGTTGCAGATATTTTAAAATCATACAATTTTATACAAATAAATACATTTAATGTTGATGAAATATGCTAAAATTAACACCACTAGAGACAGAGGTCTTGTATTTATGTAGAGAAGAGGTGAGGCTACAGGAGTGCAAGATGTTCCAAGCCTGACACAGGGCCATATAGACTCACAGACTTTAAGGTCAAAAGGGGCCATCATGGTTATACAGTCTGACCTTCTGAACATTGCCAGCCACAGACCCTCACCCATCCACTCTTGTAATAGACCTCTAACCTCTGGTTAAGCTACAGAAGTCCTCAAAATCATGATATAAAAACTTCAAGTTACAGAGAATCCACTGTTTACTCTAATCGAAACCTTCAAGTGACCCATGTCCCATGCTACTGAGGAAGGCAAAAAACCAATGAACCAACCAAACAAAAAAACAACAGGGTCTCTGCCATCTGACCTGGGGAAAAATTCTTTCGCAACCTCAAATATGGTGATCATTTAGATCCTGAGCATTTCTGCAAGACCCAACAACCTGGGAAAGAATTCTCGGTAGTAACGCAGAGGCCTCCCCATTTAGTGACCCATCACCAGCTGTAGGAGATATTTGCTACGAGCAGTCACAGATTAACTATATGCCACTATAGAGTGTCTCGTAATGTCATCTCCTCGGTAATCTTATGAAGCTCAGGCTCGACGCCAGTTAGTTTTTTAGCCCCCACTACTCCCCTTCAAAGGCTGTTTCAGAACTTCACTTCTCTGATAGTTAGAAACCTTTGTTATCAAACCTAAACTTGATGGACAGTTTATATATCTTTGTTTTTTGTGTCAGCATTGGCGCTTACCTTAAATAATTGCTCCCTCTCCTTAGTATTTATCTCTCTGATACATTTATAGAGAGCAATCATATCTCCCCTTAGCCTTTGTTTGGTTAGGCTAAACCAGCCAAGCTCTTTGAGTCTCCTCTCAGAAGGTAGGTTCTCTGTTCCTTTGATCAGCTGCTTCTGTGTGCTGAACTCCAAGTATGCCCATTCATACTTTGCTGAGACTCCCAGTGAAGGTCTCAATTAATGCAAATTGTGTGGTTGCTTTGGACACCCATAGCCAGATCCTCTGCTGGTGTAGATCAGCATAGCTCCATTAACTGCAGTTACCAACCCTTAATTACTAGAAACAGGACTGAGACCACTACATTCTTTTCACACAGGGCACTAAAAGGCCTTCAGGGTAAGACAACAACAATTTTTGATCAATTCTGGTGTAGAATAGTTCAAGCTAGTGCCTACAGCATGTAACCCATTAGCAACTGCTTTGAGCCACTAGAAGGAATGCAAGAGGAAAAAACTTTAATGCAGAATATGGGCTAGTTTCCATAGCAGTTATTTTTAAAAGATGTTCATAGACCAAAAAAAAACCCGAAAACAACCGACCTTTTATATGTCATCCTAGCTGAAACTGACCACATTTGGATAAAGGCAAATGGTTAATCAATTAGCTAGAATTGTTTACAGTCAGTTTTTGCAACATTTCTTGATATGCCTTTCTTAATCCTCCCTTTAAAATGTAGTTTCTCATTTCAGCAAGACATAAATAGCGCAAATAGCAGGGTGTTTTTATTCTTCGGGTTTTTTTTTCTTCACTGAAAAATAATGCTGAAGGAATTGTTTTGCACTTGAAAATTAATGTAACCCATTATGTCCAGGAAATTTCTTCAATATATTACTTGCCAAGCCCTTGGTCCTTCTGAAGAAAATAATTTTAATTTATCTCATTTTTCACAGCTGAGCCAATGATTGTTTAACCTAAAATGCCATTGTGACTAAGTAGTGAAATACCTTGGTTTGTGGCCATTTCGCTGGAGCTCAGCTATTAAGTATAGTAGTACTGTGCTGAGAACCACAGAAATTGTCATCTTGAAAGGAACGTTCCCTTATACAAAAGCCCCATAGAATGTAATAGACAATGAAAACATTTCAATAGGCTTCTTGAACTAGCCATAGAATTTAATAGGAAATTATAGCTTGGCTACACAATTCTATAGGGTGGTTCTAAAAGACTAAAACAAGTTAGGAGGATTATTATTTCCAGTTAAATTATATACATTTCAGGAGTTAATTTCTAAAGAGTCATATTATTAGTCTTTACATGCAGAAAACTTTTTTCTTATTTCAAGCACAAATATATATATATATATATATATTGGGTGTCCCACCTGTAATACACAGACACTTCACTGGGGAGAGAAGTGACCGTGTAGCTAGAGTAGTAATGGATCTCTAGAACCCAAAGAAGACAATCATGCAGATATTGGCCAAGGTCCTAAGCTGGAGTAAATCGATGTAGCTTGATTGATTTTAATGGAGCTATGCTGATTTATACCAGCTAAGGAGCTGTCCCATTATTATGACGAGGCCAAATTCTGCTCCCATTTGTCTGTCCAAATCCACATTGTCATGAGTGGAAGTTTTGCCAGGATAAGCAGTGGGCATTGTGACACCCTGGCGCCCCGACATTCACCACTGTCATGTAATTAGGATATGTTTTGTAGAAATTATGCCTTGTGAGGTTTTATTTTAAAAGTCTTGATCTGCTAAACATTAATATCGTGTTGGCTTGTATGTGTTATCGTTGTATGTGAGTTTATGAAGTTTGGCTAGCTATGTGTTACTGAAACATGTTGCGAGGTTGAAAACACCCACAAGCAGACTTTCAGGTACAACAGTAAAAAGGCCAAACAATGTTAATGGCTTATTGAGGCAATGCACACAAACAGAAGGATGATGCCAGGAACTATGTACAATAGAAACCTTTCAGAGAGAGCACTACACGATGGGGACTGTTTGACCCAGGTCACAGCAAGTGGGAAGAAGATATAAAAGGGTCACAATGATGGTAGCTCACTCTCCCTACAACAACACACTTGGAAACACCTGAGGAATAAAGACTGAACGGGGGGAAGTGATGGTCCCAGGCTAAGGTATTGCTAGCCCGTGCATGAAAATTTGGGAAACCCAAAATGCAAAGCCAAGGCAGCTTGTGCCTTAAGAATCTGTCAGCTTGTTTATCACTCAAGGTGAGAATTTCTCAGGGCCACATCTGGAGTATTGAGTCCAGTTTTGGGGGCCCCCACTACAGAAAGGTTGTGGATAAATTAGAGAGAGTCCAGTGGAGGGCAACAAAAATGATTTAGGGGACTGGGGCACAAGACTTATGAGGGGAGACTCAGGGAACTGGGCTTTATTTAGTCTGCAGAAAAGAAGAGTGAGGGAGGATTTGATAGCAGCCTTCAACTACCTGAAGGGGGTTCCAAAGAGGATGGAGCTCGGCTGTTCTCAGTGGTGGCAGATGGAAGAACAAGGAGCAATGGTCTCAAGTTGCAGTGGGGGAGGTCTAGGTTGGATATTAGGAAAACCTACTTCGCTAGGAGAGTGGTGAAGCACTGGAATGGGTTACCTAGGGAGGTGGTGGAATTCCCATCTTTTGGGGGTTTTAAGGCCTGTCTTGACAAAGCTCTGGCTGGTATGATTTAGTTGGGAATTGGTCCTGCTTTGAGCAGGGGGTTGGACTAGATAATTTCCTGAGGTCTCTTCTAACCCTAATCTTCTATGATTCTATGATTTGCTAATTCATATCCTACCTTTCTAGTATGTTAAACTCAGTTTGTGGTTTTGTTTATTTACTAGGTAATCTGCTTTGATCTGTTTGCTATCACTTATAATCACTTAAAATCTATCCTTTTGTAGATAATAAATTTATTTTATTTTTAATCCGAACCAGTGTGCTTTTGACTAAGGTGTCTGGGGAAAATCTCAGCTTGGTTACCAAAAGTGTGCATGGTTCTCTTCACATTGGAGGGAGAGGCGGACCGGGTGTTAAACCCTTATACTGGCCAGATTTGACCAGGGCAGGACAGTACTGCTCTGGTGTGCTAGTCTGGGAGGCTGGTGGTTAGAGAACCTGCATGTAAATGCAGCTGGGTGTGTCCCTACCTGTGTGAATGCTGGTGGAAATGCAAGCTTGGAGGGCTTTGCAAGTTGCCACAGCAGCACAGTGTGAGAGGGAGCCCAGGCTGATGGGTCAGAGGGCTCAGTGGTACCCCAGTTCCAGGTGGCACCCCAGGGGGAACCCGTCACAGGCACAATTCTCATCTTCCTTTTGATGGGCTTTTCTGTGACACTCATCTCCATAACACCTAACCACTTAACATACATTAATGGACTTTACTTCATGTCAACCCTGTGCAACAGGGTACTAATTACCTCCATTTTGCAGATGGCAAACTGAGACACTGAGAAATTAAGAGTTAAATCAGGAGTTGGCCTCAAGCTTTGTGTATGGGCCAGTGTTTTCTCAAGCAGTCCAGTATCCCCCTATGCACCAGAGAGGGCTCACCTCACCAGTGCTATACCTGGCACAGTGTCCACCCCCAAACTACATTTGCCAGTAGAGCTGATGAAGAATTTTCTGATGAAGCATTTTTTTATCAGAAAATGCTAATTTATGAAGAATGGAACTGTTCACAGGAAAGGGTTAGTTTCAACAGTTTTTTACCCTCAACAATTTTTTGGGGGAAAACAATTAGAAAAAGTATTATTTTGACAATTTCCAAATGAACAATTCCTGTTTTCCAGTTCACATGACTTTTCACTGAAAAATGTAACCAAATTCTGGTTAAGAAAAAGAAAGATTGGAACATGAAACAAAACGTTCTGATTGACCCGAACCAAAATTTCCTCTGGCTTCTTGGTTTGTGAAGATCTTTGAGATTTTGACTTTTTTGTCCCTATTTGGGAAAGGAAACATTCCCTATATCTGAAAAGCTTTTCATGGAATGGAAATCCATTTCCCATCAGGCTCTTATCACCAGTATCTTGGGGAGTGGAGCCCAAGCCCCGCTCATTCTTCACAATTTGTTGCTCATCCTCATCCACCTGCATGGGAGAGGATGTAATGGCTACCTCTCAACAACGCTGCTTTCCATGATGTGGGTAGCTGATTTGATGGTGTTAGCATGGACACTCAGAAAAGGCCACAGTCTGTCCCTTAGTGACTAGTACAATTTCACATGGGTGGTCACCAGCACTAAATTTGCCTTAACATGAAAGAGGTGAGAGTTTAAAGTAGGGATGTCATCACCACCCTGGATTTCCAAAGGGAGGATTGATTGTAGGGAATCAGAAAAAAACTGCCTTTTGCTTGGAAAACTTAGGGGTAAATCCCTGGTTTTAGCTCTTGCCTTTTTTATTTTATTTTTGTGCCTTTTAAGGTGAATTTGGTGCTTGTGAAAGATGCTCAGCTGACTGCTCTAGAGACAGGATCCTCTCTTTATCCACAGAGCAACTACAACATGAATAGTGATAGCCCACGCTTCCCTTCCACACTGCCCTGCCAATGTGCCTCACATCTCACCTGGATGAAGTCTATCTAGGGGAGAGAGGGAAGGTCATGCCCTTATTTTGTAAAGTTAACCGGCATTAACTGTTTTGTTTTCATTGAAGAGTCCGATCAAAATAACCTAATTGAAGAGACAAGACGGACATTTTCTCTTTGCACCATTCCAAATAAATACTAAGGGCAAATTTGAGTGAATGCAACTTGAGCACAGGAAGAAGAGAGAGAAAAGAGAGAGCGACAGGCAGTGTAAGAGACAGAAGATGCATGCACCTAACAATTTGATGCAGTTTCAACACTGATGGGAATTTTAACATCCCATTTCTAAACCTCTTGGAAAAGGCAGGCTTTACATTCAGACTAGAAACTATGGCAGAACTTGATCTTTTACTATAATAACTCTTAACGGATGCCATGCTACAGTTAGAAGAGCAAGAAAATGCAAACGAATCTAAGTCTAAGGGAAATCTTTGATTATACAATGCATTAGTCAGATCCACACTTAGATTAGAGTGATCAGTTCTGGTCATCATATTACAACATAAAATATTGAAGCACTTGACAAGGTAAAGACAGAGGAGATGAATTTGATCTTAGGCTGTGATTATATTGTATTAATGACTTCCTATCATATTACTGGCTTCTCTATCTTGTTAGAGAAAACACAGTTTGCTAATACAGTGAGAAAGCAGAATTTATTTTATTTTATTTTTAAGATTTTTTTTATTAGAAGCAGCATTGGTCATTATCTAAAAAATAGATGAATACAATTAGGATATATAATTCAACTGGGATGGTGTAATGCTCCGATAAATAACCTAAAACGGAAGACACTCAACCAAAGTATCTCACTCACGATCCAAATACGAAAGAGCAGTGCACAAGTGAAATAGATGGGAGACTCTTTGAAAATGAGGGCGATGTGCCAAGAATATAATTTCATTTAATGACAGAGTGATTCGGTTACTGAAGTCTATGTAAGTTGCTCTGTGACATGCAGCAACTAAGCTGTTATAGTCCTCTCTGCCTCTTCCATTTATCAGTCAAATGGGGAGAAAGGAAAGGATCACTTAAGCAGAGTATAAGAACATAAGAATGGCCATACTGGGTCAGACCAAAGGTCCATCCAGCCCAGTATCCTGTCTGCCGACAGTGGCCAATACCAGGTGTCCCAGAGGGAGTGAACCTAACAGGTAATGATCAAGTGATTTCTCTCCTGCCATCCATCTCCACCCTCTGACAAACAGAGGCTAGGGACACCATTCCTTACCCATCCTGGCTAATAACCATTAATAGACTTAACCTCCATGAATTTATCTAGCTCTCTTTTAAAACCAGGTATAGTCCTAGCCTTCACAGCCTCCTCAGGCAAGGAGTTCCACTTCAGTGTGCACTGTGTGAAGAAGAACTTCCTTTTATTTGTTTAAAACCTGCTGCCCATTAATTTCATTTGGTGGCCCCTAGTTCTTATATTAGTGGAACAAGTAAATAACTTTTCCATATTCACTTTCTCCACATCATGATTTTATAGACCTCTATCATATCCCCCCTTAGGCTGTGGCTACACTTAGCACTTCAAAGCGCTGCTGCGGTAGCGCTGCCGCGGCAGCGCTTTGAAGCGCTAAGTGTAGTCAAAGCACCAGCGCTGGGAGAAAGCTCTCCCAGCGCTGTCCGTACTCCACCTCCCTGTGGGGAATAACGGACAGCGCTGGGAGCCGCGCTCCCAGCGCTGGGGCTTTGACCACACTGGCGCTTTGCAGCGCCGCAATTTGCAGCGCTGGAGAGGGTGTGTTTTCACACCCTGCTTCAGCGCTGCAAATTTGTAAGTGTAGCCAAGCCCTTAGTCTCCTCTTTTCCAAGATGAAAAGTCCTAGCCTCTTTAATCTTTCCTCATATGGGACCCATTCCAAACCCCTAATCATTTTAGTTGCCCTTTTCTGAACTTTTTCTAATGCCAGTATATCTTTTTTGAGATGAGGACACCACATCTGTACACAATATTTGAGATGTGGGCATTCCATGGATTTATATAAGGGGAATAAGATATTCTCCATCTTATTCTCTATCCCCTTTTTAATGATTCCTAATATTCTGTTTGCTTTTTTGACTGCCTGTGCACACTGCGTGAACATCTTCAGAGAACTATCAATGATGACTCCAAGATCTCTTTCCTGATTAGTTGTAACTAAATTAGCCCTCATCATATTGTATGTATAGTTGGGGTTATTTTTTTTCCAATGTGCATTACTTTACATTTATTCACATTAAATTTCATTTGTTGTTTTGTTACCCAATCACTTAGTTTTGTGAGATCTTTTTGAAGTTCTTCACAGTCTGCTTTGGTCTTAACAATCTTGAGCAGTTTAATGATGCTCACTAAGTATTGAAGAAGCTTTTGTGGCCTATGCGAGTGGGCTTTTTGCTGCTGGAACCAACCTGGCCATATAAGAAAGCATACTGTCGGGGACAATTTGTATTAGCATAAGAGATGTCTGAAATGACCTGCTCAGAACCATCTCTGCTTCTATAACAGCTGGTGCTGTGATGCTCCCTGTAAGGCAAGCTTTGGAGGGAGGCAGCCCAGCAGGTAGGGTGGTACAGTACAGTACGCCGTACCAGTAAGCTATTTATGGCCTGTAAGGCACACCAGAAAGACACAGGAGGAGCAGAACGTGTCTTCTGGCGGGGCTGCTGTACAAACCCTGAACAGGACTCAGGCGATGCAGATGCATGGACGGGCTGGGGCTGGTGGCATGGGGCTCGGTTGCCAGCGTGTCTGAAAAAAAATATTCTTTGCTGTCAGAAGGAGCTGGTTTGAAGCTCTTCTGCTGGCGATGCCCAAAGAAGGTGTGACTGTGAACTGGCTATTGTTCCAGAGAGCAAGCCCTCCTCTTCTCTTTGCAGCCCACACAGCCGTGCCGTGCCCACCCACTGGGAATGCTTCCCCTGACCCAGGTAACATGGGGTGGACCATGGGGAGGGAAGGGGAACGAACAGCACGAGGTGCCTCTTGGAACAAAGATATTGAACTTTGGAAGATATAAGCAAAGAGTGAAGCCATCTTTGAAATTTCCATCGCTAGACAGCTAGGGTTGTTTAGCATGCAGTGGCTTAGGGAGTGACCTGCTTGCATGTAGGCTGGTTGTGAATATCCCAGGTTGGGAGCCACAGTAACAAAGATTTGAGAGGCACTCAGAGTTGTAGGGCAAACGGTGAGACAACCCCTTACTGGTCTGGATTGCACCCCAAACCTTCATTAAATCAGTGCATCACTAACCCTGTTGCTAAAGGAGATCACTCTTATCTAATGGCTCTACCACTGAGTCTCTTATCCTCCAGCCACTAGAGGGTAACATTATATACACTGTACATAAAACAAGGACATTAAACACTGCCCTTTGACTTAACAGAACTTCAAACTTGCAGAGTTCTCTTAGCTGCCTCCTTGTCTGCCTTTTGCCCATAGTACTTCACATGTGTTGTCGTCAATTTCTTGCCAAACCATGGAGGAATTTTGCAGCAACAGCGGAAAAGGATCCCGTTTTGAGGATGTCGTATTTCATCCGCTATTTCTGAGGATGCTTCTTTTGGGGGATTTCATTTCTGGGCAAGTCATATTTCAGTGTCTGATCAGAGAAGAAAACCGCAAAAGGTAAAGAAATGGCCAGGGCAGCAAGAAGGGAAGTCGATTTTTAAAATCCTTTCAAGTGTCATAATCCTTTCAGCTTTAATGTTTATATTCACTTCTGGGTTTTGAGTTATGTAGAGCCAGATTGGCAGAGCCCTTACTCAGCTGTGCAGGGGAGATAGATGGGGAATATTCCCCTGCTCAGCCCTGCACTCATGGCTACAGGCCAAACCCAAGAGTTACTCTTCTCTATGAGTGAACGGGCAGGGAAGGGACACAGAGTAGGAGGAGCCCTGACTTTACCCTTCCCTTTCCAGGTGCACAGCAGGGAGCAAACTGCCCCCCGGGTGCTGTACCTTTCTTCCTTCCCACAAGGGATGGGAAGGGGAGACACTGTGTCACTCTGACTGCCAGTTACTTCTCTGATTTGCTCATAGGATTCTGCTGTGCCATGCCACCACGTATTCAAGACAGAACGTGAAAAGTGACTGCTCTTTACACAGTGGGCTAATTTCTGCTGCCTGGCCCCGGCAATGGTCCCGTTGCAGGCAGCTATTTATGTGAGTAAGGTGACAGGATTTGGATCACATGCGTAGATGCTGAAACGCCCAACTGCCTGTAATAAACAATGAAACAAACCGAGCAACACAGTCATGGGGGAATACATATTCTACGGGACTAGCCTCCAGGTCACGTTTAACAGTTTTCCACTTTATTGTCAATCATGTGAATCTTTTAGAGTGAGGGGCAGACATTTGTATCGCACTTTCTGTTTAGCATTGGACATCTGAAGTGGCATAGCAGAAGGAATGGCGAGTTTTTAGCTGTAAATTGTGTATTGCAAAGCGAAAGCTGCATAATAATGAGTGATAAGTTTGTTTTATATTTTCATTTTTCTTCTTTACCCATGAAAGGACCAAATCATTCTGAAACCCCATTAGAAGTCAATGACAAAGTAATAGAAAATGCTGACATTTGGAAATATCTCTCAGAGAAAGTGCTAGTTCTCAGAATCTATTCCGCCCATACAGAAAAACCTAGAGGCAAGAACTACGGGTGCAGGTCCTTCATTCTGAGAGAAAAATCAAATCTTGTTAATATGAGAAGGGCAGCTGCTAAGTATTTTTTCATTGCTGAAAGAGATTTTACTTTTTGTTATTCGTTGTTTTGTTATCCAACCTAGACCTCCCCCACTGCAACTTGAAACCATTACTCCTTGTTCTGTCTATGAACTATCAACCTTTAGGGCCTGAACCTCTGTGAGTTGTGAGCACATACAATTCCCATTAGCTGGAATGGGAGTTGGGACTCATTAGGAGTCATGAGTACTCCAACACCCTTCAGGATTAATCTTCTTCAGTGGTGTTTGAACTGAGAATGGAGAAAGTGATTCCGTTAGAAGTGAGAACCAGACAGAATCGCTGGACAAATCTTGGAATGACCCAAACTCAGCAGGGAGAGCTGCAGACCAGAGACACTGGTAAGAGAAATACCAACAGGAGTGGGGAAGGGACCTGTTTAGGTTATAGAGGAAGAGAGAGAGAAATAACCCCAGATGCTAGCCATGTCTTTAATGCATTTCTGGAAGCTGTTCAGATGCCACAGTGATGGATATGGCATGAGAACTTCAATAGAATAGAGTTAAAGAATAGAGTTTTGGGGTTCAGGGGGCCTGTTAGTCTCATTGGAAGGAGTGGATAGGAAGGAGAAGGTAACAAGGTGGATTTAGTAAGTATCAGGAGGCATGAGGAGAGGAGATGGCTTTGAGGAAGGTGGGAGGTAGAAGAGTAGAGAGAAGTCCTGATTAGCTTCTGAATTGTGGGGGACGGAGTCATCTGAATTGGGGGGGTTGGAGAAGCCACCACACCAATTTTCTGATCCTTGTGAGATTTCCTCCTTGCTAATCAGAACCTATTTTTTTAGTTTGTTTGTGAATTAGACCCCAGCAGCCATTTCCCAGCCCAACAGCTATTCAAACCGACAAAACACAACAAACCAGAAAAAAAAAAAAAGAAAAGAAAGAAATGTGTAGCGCGGTTCACTGGCAGCACTAAGAGTGGGACATATTGTTCTGCTGATTCTTCCTTTAAGCATGGATAATCATGTACAATGATGTATTCACTTTAAGAGGATTCTCCATGTGGAAAATGTTCTTGAAAGGTTTAAACACCGTGAACGATCCAAAACTCATCACAGTGCCACGGGAGCAGGGGCAACTTAGAAAGCAGCTATAAAAAATGAGGGAGAGAGCACAAGAGAGGAGAGAGCTTTGCAATTTGATGCAGGTAAGATATAGGATATTCTGAGTAGGGATGAGCATCCTGGATTGATGCACCGAAGGTTAGGCTGTTTCTTGGACAATGGAAAACATCTTTCAGAACAGTCTGTAAAAGTGATTAGAAGTCTGGCTAAGCCCAGGGTAGCTAAAGAGGTGAGAATTCAACTCCCAGAGGGATAACTAGCAAAATAGTTTGAGATATTTAGGTGAGGCACCTAGGAACAGATGCAAATTATTTCCACTCTGTATATCATAAAGCTCCCTGAATGTTACAGCTCGTGACAGCACAGTTCAATTAAATCCCTTCTCTGTCCCTTCTCTGACATTCTTCCCCCCCCTTCCTTTCTCTTTTATTTTCCTCCCACTGGTTGGAGTCAGACAGCAGCAGCAGTCAAAAAATTTAGAATCAAGGAACAGCTGAGAAAGTGCAATGAATTGAATATGCGATCCACCTCGTCTGAGGACTTTGAATTGGCAGTTGAGAGACAGTGCTTTTCATCACCACCCAGGCGTGAGGAGGTCACCCCATCTGAGGAAGATACATTTTGTACTCTCTGCATGGCTTATTTCTTCCCCACCACCTGGGATATGATGGGACGGATCCTAGGTGTCTTGTTCAGAGTTCTGAAGCACCTGGCACTCCAACACTGGTGCTTGCTCCTAAATCATAGTCTTCCATACAACAGAGACAAGGGCTAGTCTAGCCATTCCAGTAGGGTTAAGGCCTGCTTGAACTGCACTCCTTTTCGTTGGTACAAGGACTCCAAAACCAAGTGGTTCCATCTCACTTCTCTGTGCAAAGGGGGCAGGTTGAAGGAAATGTGGAAGTCCACGGCAATGAGCCAAGCAAGTCAGTGGCTGCTGGTTTGTGGATAGTGGCTCCACCGACCAAAGGCACTGGGCAAGGAGTGAGGGATCACAAGCACACGTATTCTGGCAACCGCATCTAGTGCTCCATGTCCCGCCACCACGTTGTGGGAGGCTGGCTGACTCTGTATGACTGCTGATGGTTTGTATCTCACAAAGTATTGGGCACGTTGTTGGTGCTTATCAAATAATAAAAATGAAGACAATACGTGTCAGAGGAAAATGCACTATTTCCCTGGGTCAGTGACCTCCCTGGCCATTCTAAGAATCAGCACGTGGTAAAAGCAATCACTCTAAAATAGGTAGCATGGTCTAGTGCTTAGAACACTGGCTTGGTACTCAGGACAACTGGGTTCTACTCACAGCTCTGCCAGTGACCTACTGTGTGACTTGAGGCAAGGCAATTCACCTCTCTTTGCCTTCCCGCCTTTGTCCATTTTGCCTGTTTGATGTATAAACTCTTCAGAAGAGAAACTGTCTATATGTTTGTATATTGTCTAGCAAAATGGGCCTTGACCTCAGTGGGGGCCGCTCGGTGACAGCGCAATGTGTGCATATCCAGGTCCTGCCAAAATGCAGGATAATTGGATATTCAACAAGGAGTAACCCACCTAGAGGGAAGGACTGGCAGCATGGTTTCTGAGTATGCGTTGAGTGGGCTGGCTGTTCACTCTCACTCCAAAGACACAACTTCAAATCCTAACCGAGGGGAGATAATGACTACAGAGTATAAAGGATTTGTTAGTATGTTTTCATGTGGCCAGGTCTGGAGTTTTGGTGCTTACTAAGAACAAAGGTCAAGAGTTTGCAAGAGAGTGAGGCAGCTTCTCCTGTCTGAAAGGGGTGTAAATTATTATTAAGGGCCACATACTTCTACTGAGTATTTTTCAACAGTTGATTACACATGCACTTGACTACTACTGAAGTCATCTGGGACCCATCCGCTCTTGGTCACTCGGCAGAGGAGCTGAGCTGGCTCAGGGCATGTCATACTGTTGTACCTCTGCAGGGTGTTAGTCGATGTGTGGGCCTGGCGGGTCAGCATCCTTTTGGTGGAGAAATCAGTGACATGGAGAGACTAAATACAGTCAAGTGCAATTTATTTACACCAGTGGTTCTCAATCAGGGGTACGTGTACTTCTGGGGTTATGATGAGACCTTCCAAGGGGTACATCAACTCATCTAGCTATTTGCCTAGTTTTACAACCGGCTATATAAAAAGCACTAGTGAAGTCAATACAAACTAAAATTTCCTACAGATAATGATATCTTTATACTGCTCTATATACTATACACTGAAATGTAAGTACAATATTTATTTTCCAATTGATTTATTTTATAATTTTATGAGAAGCAATTTTTCAGTAATAGTGTGCTGTGACACTTGATATCTGATTTTGTAAGCAAGTAGTTTTTAAGTGAGTGAAACTTGGGGGTACACAAAACAAATCAGACTCCTGAAAGGGTACAGTAGTCAGGAAAGGTTGAGAGCCACTGATTTACACATATAGACTAGTCCTTGAACAGAGATGCTTACAAACAGCATTTAGCCAATGCCCTTTTTCAAAGCTCTCAGGCCAAACACCAAAACACACTTCCCAGGAAGAACAGACTTCAATTAGAGAGACTAAGGCAGAAAGCAAAATCCTTTGATGCTTGTCACAGCTGCTCCAAACAAAAAGATTAAAGACCAATATAAGCACTTATCCAAGAACTGAACATTTGCTGGCACATTAAGAAAAATAACTTGTTAAACATATGTATAACAGCACAACCTGGTGACTCCTACTATAACAGGACTTGTCTACTGGTTTAAGGCCAAGACAGCAAGGAGGCAGCAGGAAAGGACTTGTGTTTGAGAGGGGTCTTCCATGGCTATTCCTGGGATGGAGTGGGATAGCACCACCGGTCAAATAGGGGCCATGCCTAAAGACACAATCTAGCTCATAATTTGCAAATCCTTTAGGTAGTGATTATCTATATCATGGTCTAAGACATTTTGGGTGCTAATATTATAAAATGATTAACAATTATTAATTAATTATGAATATGAATAACAGAATGCAGTGAATCCGTGACCAGATACATCATGAATGATATAAGAGCATCACTGTTGTCACCCAACTGCACTCTGTGATCATTTAGAATCTCATTGGGGTAGCACCTAGGTCAACCACCTGAGCTAAAGCAGAACCTCTGTTAGTTATTATAATTATGGGATCTATGACATACTGATGAGCAATTCTGATTCTTACCAGTAGAGGGCAGTGATTATAAGCAGATCTGGGAGCACAGTTTATAGTTAAGGTTGCAACACTTTCCATTATAAGACACTGTTTTGAGTTGTCAAACTTTAATGGTTTGGGCTGAAATTTGCCATGTTGGGGGTCTGCCTTAGGCTGAATGTTTTGGGAAAGTTTTAGAAAAAAATGGTTGAGCTGTTTCTGAGAATGGAATTAGAGAAAATACATTGTGTTTTGCATTTTAAAAAATTCTTACAGCTGTTTTGTTTAGAAATTTTAGAGCCTCCACGCTTTGGAGCTGGGACTTGAAATTGGACATGGAGGTTGCTCTGGTGCCAGGGATGTGCCATATACTATTCACACGAAAAAAAATATCAAATATGGCCAATGTATAGACCTCCAAAAAACTCAGTTTGAAACTTGTTGAGAACTCAAGAGAGACTAGAACATCTGTCCCATCATCCAAGATCCCCCACTGATTCCCAGTCAGTTTCTGATGCCTGATGAATTCCGATTTTCAAAGCAATTAATGGTTCAAGCCTCAGCTACATCAAGATCTGTATTTTGGTTTGTGAACCACTGCAACAATTGTGCGCTTCTGGACAATGCAGATCTCAAAGCCCACGATGAAGCATTCTCTGTCAGGGATCTGGCTATGGAACAGTCTTCCAAGGCAAATTCAGAGTCCGACCATCTTCAGGAAACATTGCAAGGTCTTTCTCTTTGAGAAAGCCTTTCTACTATTAGTGATGCTCACAATTTGAAGAACATTTCTACTCCCAAACATCTACCAACCTCCATTCCCTGTACTCCCAAAAAATCCCTTACCCCAAGCAGAGAGGTCAATGAAGTCTGCTAGGGACTTAGCTATTGCTATTGTTTTATATGGAAGGTGCTCAGATACCATGGTGATGGGCAGCAGCGTAAACCTATAAGCTAGATAGGATACAGTTTGGTAGCTACAATCTCCAGATATTCCACCTGTACTGAGCCTAATCCATCCAAGGGCTGCAATTCTTGCTTCTGAGGCCACTGTGGCATCAGACACCAGAAGTGAGAGCAGGGTCACTGTCTTTCCAGCCCTGTCAGTCCTCCCCTGATGGCTCCTAGGCAATACAGAGGAAGAGGAGGAAACAGGCTGATTGAAATGCAGAGGTGTCAAGGATAAGGCCGTGGAGAGAGGCGGATGGAGTAGGTTGGGGAAATGGGATTGTGGACTGGCAGCTGGGTGAGGGATACTGAGATTACCTGGACAAAAAGACTGGAACTCGGGTCCAGGAATGAGAAACCGCAGGTGGCAGAGGGGGGCTCAGAAAAGACTGAGAGTAATGAGAAGTGAGGGAAAGAGGGATTGGGAAAGGAGACTGGAACTGAGAGCTGGTGGTGGAACTTTAATTGGGGGGATTGGGAGTGGGAGCCAGAGTAGGGAGGAAGATTGAGACTGGACTAAGATCTGGAGGAGGTGACTGGGAATGGCTGTGCAAAGAGACTGGGAGAAGGAGCCTGGGAGTGGGGGAGAAATAGAGGTGAGGAGTCCAGGGAAGAAAACTGGGAGTCAGACTGGAGCTCAGATAAAGAGCCTAGATGTGGTGCTCTGGGACTTGCTAGGCCAGGATGCTGGATCTGGGGTGAGAAGTCAGGAGGAGAGGGGAGTTTTGTCTGAAGAAAGACCTGGGAGAAAGACAGAACCGGCACATGGACATAGGCAGAAGGGTCAGGCTTGGGAGAAACAGGGGCAGAAGTGTCTGGGACCACGAGAGCAGGCTCCCCTCCAGAGCCTGGAATGGACCTCCAAATTCTTGAGTCTCACAAATACCTGAAACCCAATGGCAAAGTGTGTCTGTCGTCCCCCTTCTGGTGACTGGCCTACGTAGAGGATTACAACCTAGTATCATTATCAATTACTCTGTTAGCACAAGTAGCAGGGGCCTATGGTGCGGATCTGAAGATACTGACCTTGTTGATGACTCATATACAGGTCAATATGACCCCTGCCAATACAATTTCTGTTTTTTCGGTTTGATTTCTCTATAAACCTAGAAAATTACACACCAAAAACTATGCCAGAAGAACACGACTAAGGTTTCAAAGTCAGGCACCCAAAAGTTAGGCAATGCCAGAATTAAGGAACAACTCTGTTAAGTGGTGGTGATAGCCGGCTGCTATCCTCTGGTGTATCAGCCACTAGAGGGGAACATGACACACTTTGACAATGTGCTATATCTCCACTGCTTTATAAATAGCTGCTCCTAACTAGCTTGCTCATGCAAGCATAGTAAGAAAACTCTGTGTTGTCTTTACACTAACGTTGCTTTGCTATTGCTAGTGTCTGGAGGGGGGGGGATCAATGGGATTGCCTCACATGCATCGAAGGATGAAAATTCAACCCAAAGTTTGTCTTACTGTAACTACATGTAGAACCTGCCTTTATTCTCACAGCATTACCCCTGTTACCATAGTTACAGACGGGTTCTGGAAATGAACTTCATAATTGCTGCATATTGCATATAAACAGCTGGAGTCCCTCCTTCAATTTCACTCAGAAACAATGAAGCTACGAGAAAATGACTTTGGATTTGAATCACTGACACCAAGCCACCAGCACTGAAACATCACAAAATAAGGCGGCTGAAAAGCGAGGTGGGAGCACATTCACCCATTCAGGAGTGGGGTAAGCAAGGGGAAGTCTCTGAACATTATCTGGCAGCAATGCTGTAAAAGCTCTGCAGTATTAATAAAAGGATGGATTCTTCAGTCCTTATGCGAGTGAGTGGTCCTTACTAAGGTGAGTGGTCCCACTGGTTTCAATGGGAGAGAAGATGGCCAAGTGATGAAAACATTAATCTAGGACCTGGGTTTAAGTCCCTACTCCTCCACACGCTTCCTATATGACCTTGAGCAAGTCATATAGATTTCTGTGCCTCAGTTTTCCCATCTGTACAATGGGGCTAATAGCATTGCCCTACTTCACAGGGAGTAAAGACTGAGAGGCACTAAGATACCTAAGATAGATAGAATAGATGGCTTGCAGGAGTAAGTTTTTATAGGATTCTGATCCAAAACAATGATCTCCCACCCTTCTTCCCCCTGGATTCTGAAAGGATTCATACTGCAGCATTCTTTGTGGGCTGTACATTAGAAAGCATGAAACCATGCCATTCTTCTGTGCTGCGCACTAAGCCCTTACTGCCCCCATTACTATTTGATCCTTTACAAGGTTATCCTGCTACGAATTACAGTATGTAGTTAAGGAAGAAGGTTTTAATCCTTTCCTTTGTAAATGTACAATCTATTTATACAGGAGCCAGCTCCATGATACCGTGAATTTCACACAATCTATAGCTGGGGATGACTGAACCAATTTTCCTGGATCATATAAATCCTCCTTTATAACCCCTCAAACTTTTGATCCAAACCTTTCTGCAAATTCAACAAAGTTCCATTCATATGGAGGGGGAGGGGGTATAAGTGGACCACCCATTGTGATAAAAAACAACACCCTGCTGAAAGCACGGCAAGCTGGGAATTTACCGCTTTACTCAACCACACCACAACTAGGAAGAGAAATTCCTACTTACAAACCAGGAAGTAAAAGAGGGATGGAGCCTGGCTTAATCCCACAATACTCTGGGCAACCCTGATAACCCCATGATGACACAGGGATTAATTTCCACATGGAAATGTTGTGTACTAGGTTTGGCCCGAAGAAAGTATCAGATGTAGCCTTTTATTTTATTTAAAGTGAATTTTGTAATGTGGTATTATACTACCATGGTTTCGGCTCCACAGTGGCTACAGTTTCAAGTTTAACAGAGTGAAAGTCACCTCTGCTATTTGCTTCAGATTTAGAGTCTCTAGGAACACATAAAGGCAAAGGGTAGTGACCACACATACATTTACAAGTACACCGTCTAGTCTGTTTTACAAGTTTTATTAAAGTTACAATTAAAGTCATGTAAAAGCAGCAAAGAGTCTTGTGGCACCTTATAGACTAACAGACGTATTCACCCACGAAAGCTCATGCTCCCAAACGTCTGTTAGTCTATAAGGTGCCACAAGACTCTTTGCTGCTTTTACAGATCCAGACTAACACGGCTACCCCTCTGATAATTAAAGTCATGATTACCCAAACATATAGAAATTCTACAGACCTATACACAAGTTACAAATATTGTTATACTCCCTGCCTCTTAAATAGTATTAGGGTCTGATGGGTCTCTCATGGCTTGATCATCAGTAGAGGGATGGTTCCTGCTGGAGTTTCCCATCGGGAGCTCAATTTTCCTAACCTGAGGACCCTCTTTTTAGAATGTGATTCTGACTATACCTAATTAACATTTATGCATGTAGTGCAGCCTGTGGTTAGGGCATGTGTTAGAAAAATGTGACTACCAGGATCTTGTAAGGAAAAACATTATTCTTACTGTTAATTTTTTGCAATATCACCTATTGGCACACCTTTTCCCGTAATCTTCTGCTATAGGGTCATTCTTTAGTCATTTACTTATGTCAAGCATTTCTTAAGCCTATGGCCGAGTATGGCTAAAGCTAAAATCTTACAGACCTCAGCTTGTAGGCCTTGCGTTTCAGTCCGACTTACTTAGATACCTAATGCATACTTATCCCTTCTAACTCTTAATCAAGCTTATATTTCTATAATCCTACAGTGTAACTCTATTTAGCATACAATGATTATGTATGACATAACAGGTTAGTTAATCATAACATCACACAATAAATGAACAATCAATTAAAATCATTGGCTACACAGACATATCATGAGAAAACCTGGTCTCCGGAGGCGTCCAGAACCATTTCTCAAATCAAGAGTTTGTGGAGTTGAGATAAGAATTCTGGAGCAGCAGCCAGCATTAGTATTCAAGATTCACAACTACAAATATTTGGAGTTTGGGTTGTATACCAGCAACAGGAAACTCCAGGCCTCAGCTGCCATAGTCATGCGAGGCTGAGGTCTTGTCAAGTTTTATAAGCAAAGCAGAGTTGAGCTTTTCTAGTTTGAAGATGGGAAACCTCCTGGAAGAAGTGGTGGTGAACAGATAGGTATTTCCATTACAGTCAAACCTAAGCCCCATCCAAAAGCAAGGGCCCCATTGTGCTAGGGGAGTTTACAGTGTAAATAGAAAAGACAATATTTAAGATGGTGTAAGGCTAAGATTTTGTCATGAATATTTTTAGTAAAAGTCAGGGACAGGTCATGGGCAATAAACAAAAAATAACGAACGCCTGTGACCTGTCCCTGAATTTTACTAAAAATATCCCTGACAAAATGGGGCAGGAGGAGGGTCCAGCACCCACAGCTGCTGGGGCTCCAGAGTCCCCCCCACACACTGCCCGCGAAGCCTGGCAGCTGCGGGGTCCACTCGCTGCCCACGTGGCTGAAAGGTCCCCCCATGGCAGCTCAGCAACTGCAGAGTCCCTGCTGCCCATGGCGGTTGGGCAGCTGTGGGGTCCCACTGCTACACTCAGTGTCTGGGAACCCCAGGGGACTCCTACCCCCGCAGCAGTAGGAGCTTTGGGGTCCCCCTGCTGCTCAGTCGCTGGGAGCTGTGGGGGGCCTCCCAGCTGACATCTACAGCCCCGCTGTCCCGGGGCTGAAGTGGAAAAGTCACCGAGGTCTCTGAAGTTACGGATTCCGTGACTTCCCTGACATAATTCAAGCCTTAATGATTAGAAACAGAACAGTGTGAAGGGACTTGGGTAAGGTTAGTTGTAGAACTGGGATGAGACACTAGGTCCCAGATCCACAAAACGATTTAGGTTCCTAACTTCCATTTATTTCAGTTGTTTGCAGCTGTTATTGCAGCCACGTTGATCTCAGGGTATGAGAGAGAAAGAAAGTAAAGAGCCTAAATATCTTTGTGGATCTGGAACTTCACTTTCAGTCTAGTGACCTATCCGCCTCCAAGGGAGCATCACTCACTACCCACCTACTGTGCTAGTATAATATTAGGCTTCATAAAATGCTCTTTAATGTAAGAATAATAATTGGCACTTTTCAACAGTAGATCTCCAAGCACTTCACAATCTGTAATGTATTTATCTCCACACAACCCCCAAGAGGTTGGGAAGTGCTATTATCAACATATTTACAAAAGGGGAACTGAGGCACAGAGAGACTAAGTAACTGGCCCAAGCTCACAGGGGCAGTCTGTGGCAGAGAAGGAAATCGAACTCAGGTCTCCTAAGTCCTAAGCTGGTGTCCTAATCAATGGATATATGGAACATAGATACTGACTATAACAGAATTAGAGCTGCTCTGTAATAGAACTATCATGGGATGGTGAGCCATGTAGACTGTTGTTTTAAATATTTTTTTTCTACATGCTTTTTTGCCTGTGGTGTAATAAACAGTATCTTGGTTTAAGAAGGCTTGCTTGTCATTGTATCCACCACTGGTCCCAGACTCCTGAAGGGAAGAACCAGGCAGGGCAAACGCAAATGGGCCTGGTGGGACACTATTGCCCAAGGCCCAGTCCAAGAGTGGGAGAATGGTGGAATTCCATCCCAGAGAGGTGAAGGAACAAGGCTGGACACCTGTGGGGGTGCACTCAGAAAGAGCTCAGAGGCGCAGGTGTCCTGTAACCATGACACCGACCATCTAGGATCCTGTGGTACCCCTTCCAAAAGCAGGTATGCTAGCCCGAGAGTCCTGCCCCTTTTCCAGTTCATATGATTACTAGAAATAGTCAGAACATGTAGCCAGAAATAGAAATGAAAGTTCACAAAAAAGTCACAGTCATTCTGATCATTTCTAATAAATACATCTTGCCTAGATCATTCCCCGTCCCACTCACAGTTTCAATTGTGTATGGTGTGTTTCTTTGCTGCCTTACCTGCACTGTTGTGTAATTGCAACTTACCGGTTATATGGCCATGCAGGCAAAGTTCTCTAGCTGGAGCTGTAACAGTCTCATATCCTCTGTGGGTCAGGCCCAGCAATGGACCCTCAGCACCCACACTCAGCTGTGCATTACATCCTTCCTCTGGTCAAGAGGAACTTGTCCCAACCACCTGAGACCCACAGCAGTTCAAATGTCAGGTGAGCACTCACTTACGTGACAGCTGCTATCTGGGCTGATGTGGAGGATCGAACCAGCAAACTCCTAAGCTAAAACTTGAACTGTTACAGTTTGAGCAAAAAGGAAAGCTGCTCATGGTAAAATGGTAAAAGACTCACATCCTCTTCAGATCAGGCACCAAGAGGACTAACTAACCAGCGGGTTATATAGAAATGCTGAGTGCTGTTCATCAGCTGCTGTCTTCACAATTAAGGAGAGGGTGACATGATAGCTTTACCTCCTTAAGATCAAATACTGTGGTCATTTAAACCTGGATAAATCCGACACAATGCTGTTGATTGCAATGGAATGACTCTGGATGCATAGTCCTGTAACTGAGACCAGGATTTGGCCTTATATATAATCTGCTTTGGGATCCTTCAGGATGAAAGTCACTATTTAAATGGAAGATATTATTATTATTATTATTATTTCCCTTTTAAGATGGGTGAAGCCATTACCTTTAATCTTCAAGCAGAAAAGGATGGTGGAAGGAGAGAGAGTTGGGTTTTTTTTTTGCTTTAATAAAAAAAAAATTAAACAAGATGTGAGGATGCCATTCAAAATAAATGTCAGTACGGGAGTGGGGGGAAGAGTAGAAACCAAGCAAAACTGAAGTAGATTTGACCTCAAAGGAGCTGAAATTGAGTTAAAGTCTACTACTGAAGTCGGTTTTCCCTTGGGGCTAGGCTGCCATTTAAGCGATTTCTTCTCTTTTACTTGTACAGTATAATTCCTGTAATACAGTGCTATAGGTCAACGCGCTACTGTTGAAAGAATTTCACTTCATCTTGGCTCCTATTTCCATTTCCTATCAAGAAAAACCTCCCCTTGTTTAAAACCTCTTTGTGCTATTTGGCAGGATACTTACTTCCTAAGCATTGCCTTACAGAAGAGGCAGAAGGTTTGTAGCAGGTCTTCTTTGCCCTTTTTTCAATAGGCAGTGGTTAAAGCAGGACACAGACTGCAATTCAGGACCGGGAGCTGGGTAGGACCCTTTTTTCCCCATCTCATAAAATTTTTGAGATTTGAAAATTTCCTCATCGTGAACTGGGATGAACAGTTGAAAACGAGAAAATTTGTGGTAACTGAAAATCCAGAAATACATTTTGGTTCAGGTCAAGCGAGACATTTGGTTTTGAGAAGTTCGAAACACTTTGTTTTGATTTTGACCAATTTTCTATTTTTTGTAAACTTTTTTAAAACTATAATTAACTGAAATTTCGAAATGACAAGTTCGAAACGACCCAGAACTTTTGGTTTAGAAAGTGCCAAAACAAAACGTTCTGGAAGACATTTTGAAACAACAAAACAATGATATGTTACAGTCAGGAAATGTCAAAGTGGGGCATTTTGACATAATCAAAACATTTTATTTGGTGGGGGAGGGAAGCAGCAGTTACTAAACAAAATTTAATCAAAATTAATCCTTTTTGAAAATGTGTGAATTTCGACAAAAATATCATTTATCCAAAAATTGATTAAAATCATAGAATCATAGAATATCAGGGTTGGAAGGGACCTCAGGAGGTCATCTAGTCCAACCCCCTGCTCAAAACAGGACCAACACCAACTAAATCATCCCAACCAGAGCTTCATCAAGTCGGACCTTAAAAACCTCTAAGGATGGAGATTCCACCAGCTCCCTAGATAACCCATTCCAGTGCTTCTCCTAGTGAAATAGTTTCTCCTAATATCCAACCTAAAATGTTTCTATCAGCTCTAATCAAGGGTTCTGTATGCCCCTCAACAAAAGACTCCTGTCTAGTTTAAATTCCTACTTCTGCCTTCTCTCTTTAAAATACAATCTTACACATCACCCTAACCTCGGCCTTGCTATTTAAAGGGATAGTCCACTGAATGGGCTAATTTTCCCTAATGTCCTACTCTCCACAGCTCTGAGTGGCAGCTCGATGTCCTTGCAGTATGGGTCCGCCCAATGCCCAGCTCAGAGCTTCCGTTACTCGCCCACTTATAGCTCATTGGAGCTGAGGGAGGAAGTGGATCCAGAAGGAGGAGACTTGGTTTGGGTAAAGGGGCTCATTTTTGATATGGGGATTGCACAGACCTTCTTGCCGTGCCTGCTCTGGGTCCTCAAAAAGCCCGAGGTCCAGTTTACATTGAATTTCATAAGCACAGTTACTAATTTACATATACTGGACAGTCACACACTTCATAGCCTCTGTAGGCCAAGCTCATTGCACACATCAGAGGCCCCTTGCATTCCTCCATCCCACTCCACACACACACTCCCTCTGTGCCGTTCTCTCCAAATGAAATACTGATCAATGTCCACATTCTGTTTCCCCCAGGATGCAGCTTCACAGACAGCCCCTCTGTTTTCCTAGGGAGGGCAACTGGATGTCTCCTTCTTAAATTCCACAGTGTTTGTACCCTCCTCCAAGTTCTCTGATCCCTCATTTCATCTTAGCTGGGCCCTGTAGCCCTCTCACCAGCATTCCCAAAAATATTCATATGTTTATGTTCCCTGATTTGAAGTGATTAGAGAGCAAGGGATCTCAATGTCTCTAGACCCCTCTTCTTTCCTAAACTGGATTCATCTCTCTATTACTCTTCTGTCCAGATCTCCTTCCCAGTCACAGTACTGAACGTCCGAACATTTTGGATGCAGGCCTGAGAAATCTCAGAAAAGCCTCAGACTGAATCTAAAAGCCTGAGGGAGGGTGAGGCAAGGCCCAAATCAGGACTAACTGTAGTCAACTTCTTTTAGAGGTCACAGACCACAGAATTCCTACACAGACCTGGGGAAACCTTGGTAATAAGGCAGTCATCAGGCAACATTGGCCTGGGAAATGGCCATCTTCCTAAGCGTTGACGGCTGTATATATTAATTTGTCCCTCTGTAAAATGGGGATAATAACAAACTCATGGACTAACTAGTTGTCACTGTATTCTATGCCATGGGTACTCAGAACTTCATGATGGAAGTGGGGCTGAACACTAATCTTCCTCCTTCAAAACATTGGAAACATTTACAAACTAGTTGGACAAATACCTATCAGAGGTGGTCTAGGTTTATGTGGTCCTGCCATAGCGCAGGGGGGCTGGACTTGATGACTTCTAGAGGACCTTTCCAGCCCAACATATTCATGATTCTACGAAACAAGTATAACCATGGTCATCACTGAGACTGCCAAAGCTATAGTGTGAGTTACAAACTTTCCCTCAATAGAAGGGGCTCTTCCCAAGTGTGTTAGTTATCAGTGGGGACATGAACCAAGGACTTTGATAAATATACACCCAAACCTCTACAGCCCGTATTAAAAGGCAAACCCTTCAAAGTATAGCAGACTCGTATTGTTCAGGCACAGCATAACAGATAAAGAACAATGAGAGACACAAAATATTATTTTTTCAACTAGTGATGTGAAGTTTTGAGAATTAGTTTGGTTCAGAGAAGCACTCAGAAGCCAAACCACTATGACTTGGAAATTTGGGCAGGATATCTCATAAGAAGACTAGGCTCTCCTCTGAAATGTCTGACATTTCTTCCTCTCAAACTGGAACTCCTGCAATATTTCAGTAATTTCCCATCTGATCCTGGCTGAAATTTTCATGCATAGGACGGGGGGAATTTGTTTTCAAGTGAGAGCTTTTTCAGATCTCAGAAAGACAATTGTTTTGAGCTGGATGCAAAAGTCTAGTTTGCATATTACACCCATCCCAAGTAATGAATAGAAACATGCAAAACATTCTCTTTCTCCCAAATTATGGTCAATGTACTCGTCTTTGGTAAAACTTGGGATGTGGTTATGGAATAAGTCATTATTCATGTAATTATTGGTAGGGCTTCTGTTTTTGTTGTAGTTGTTGTTGTTTGTTTGGTTGGGTTTTTTTAGTTTATTCATTTCACTTTGGGATGTGATTTTTAGCAATTTTGAGATGGAAGTTTTGGAGGCTTTTCTTTTTACTGTAATGAGTAATGGATACTATATACACAGCTCACTACAGAAGTATATGTTGTGAAGTGTAATCGTTTTGTAATGTTCTCCAGCACGCTTTAACTTAGTTCTGTTTCAAATGCAATTGATAAAGTAAACTAGGGAGCACTTAATGCATACCAGCAGAGTCTACACAAACCAATTAATGATCAATACATTAGTGTGCTTTAGAAATCACATCTCAGTAGTCCATATTACTGCTCCATGTAGACAAGCCCCTACATGTTAGTAACCATGTCCTGTGGTTTTCTGGTGATTACTTGATAAACTTTTATTTTATTTTATTGGGGGTGTTGTATCAGTGTTTATTGGTTAACACCAAAAAAAGCCCAGAAGCCCTATTATTGGCCCTCACTGAGATCAGCAGCCCGTTGTGCTAGGCACTGTTCAAAGATGTAGTAAGAGACAGTCCCTGTTGTGAACAGCTTACAATCTAAATGGATAAGACAGAATTATTATCCCCATTTCACAGGTGGAGAACTGAGGCACAGAAAGATCCAGCATCCTGCCCCAGGTTACAGAGGCCGACTGTGTCAGAGGAATGAAATGACCGCCGATCCTGTGAACTGTACTCTAGTCCCCAAATCACAACACTGTCCTTCCTTTTTCATGACTTGCACCAATGGACTGATGGAGTCAGTAGCAATATGGTTGACCAATTTGTCTTTGTCATGTTGATAAGGGCTACAGAATGAGACCCTTTAGCATTCACTAAGGTACCAAACCCTTTCAGGTGACCTATGCCATGGAGAGCTACATACTTCCCTATAGAAACCAGGTGAAACATTAGCATTTTGATTAATTTCACTTTGAGTTTTTGTCTTTCTTGGACAGGAAACTCAGCATGAAACCCTCAAGTTGGGGGACCCGGGGAGGGAAACTCCCAGTGGTGCCATAAATATTCACCATTGGTTCTTTGCTTCGTCTGAACCAAATCCACCCACCCCTATGTTTGAAAAAGAAAGCAGCGAGCAGCCACTTCCTGGCTTCCGTTTGCATGAGCACAGAATATTCTGTGTTGCTCTTTTAAGAAGACCTTGTTTTACACGGGATTTTAATACAAGCGTCCAACAAGGTCAAAAATAGTGACCCTTTGAAATGAAAAGATTAACATTTTTATAGATAGGAGAGGAAAATAGACGGCTTGCACTGGAGCATGAGAATTCTATCTTGTATTTTTTTTTAACAACAAATAAGGTTTATGGATTGCAAAGAGGAGACTGTCCCATTAAAATAAGTCTTTTACAGTATTTTCCAATTTAAAGCTGCATGCAGGCAGCTCTGAGGATCATCTGAGAAAAGTCTGACTCACTAGTTTTTCAATTTAGTTTGTTAATAGCCTGCCTTTCATAAAAGCATCAAGCACAATAACAAAAATACCTAAATCAATAGGATGATGCAGCAATGCCTCACAGAACTGATATTTTTGAAATAAATATACACCATTCAGCCAGGCCCATTTGACATCAAATTTATATACTCAATAAGAAAGCATAATTAATGGTTCCAAACTGTATTTTCCTTTACCTATTTCACCTCTCAAGAAGCCCAGGGTTTTTGTCAAAAAAATGTGCTCCATTCATAAATTGAATGAACCTATTAAAAATGATGCTGCCCCTGCTCTCTCTCTGTTCCCTTCCCTGAGTCTCCTGGGGATTTTTGTGTGGATTTTATTAAGAAACAAAAGTGTGGAACGTGCTTGCATTGCACAAGGTCTCTAGCCGGGTGATTCATCTTCTTCCCTTCCTCTAATCCCCCTTCCCACTGCACACACTGATTTTTAGGAAGACACGGGATATTTGTCTCCTACCTTACTGTCGAAGGACCTGTTCCTGTCCACAACTTCCATTAACTTGAGTTCTCTCTCTCTCTCTCACTAACTTGGTATCAAATGTCCAGAGTTTGCACAGGCGGTGCAGCCCAGGGAAGTGAGGAAAAAAAAAGATTTTAAGCCATTTTTGTGCCCTGAAGATTCTGAGTTACTCTGGGGACTGAAATGGTTCTGGCATAAACTAGACCAGCCTCAGGGGGCTGTAATTAATGGAAGCCTCCTGTGGACTATCTATGGGTTGCTCCGCAGCCTGCAACAGCCCAAGCTCTTGGGAGCAGTATGTGCTGAGGAGACTCATCGTCCTGTCCTTGACATTGCAGCCCAGCCCCGGTCCCACCACATACCCTGCACTGGAATTTGATGAAGAAGGGGTGTATGTGCGTACAGTAGCCCTCCACAGATCCCGTGTTGGGGGAATTCTCCCCTTTCTATACAGAGTATATGCAAATATCTATCTATGTCGGTATACATATCGGCACTACAGACATGCCAGGAAATAACAATCATGCTGGCTAGGTTACTTATCCTTTTTATTCATATTAAGGATAATATATTTTGGGCTGGATTTACAAAGGTATTTAGCTACTACAAATGCATTTGGTGTCAAGGGGAGGGGGGGTTAAACTGGTTCAGTGGCTGCGTCCCATTGAAATCAATACGAGTAAGGCACCTTCCCCACTTAAGGACTGTTGAGAAATGTCCCTAGCCACCTATCTCCATCTTGTCAATCTGGCCCTTTCAGCCTATGTATCTACCTGTTCCTATCCTTGCTATCTGCTTCCTCCCTCTCCCATTTCCTCTCATGTTTACACCTATTTGTTACACCTTGCCAAAGATCACTCTGCTGCAGTGAGAGCTCTACCATGGGGTAAACAATTGTACCTTCATCTTGCTTTTATTCTCATGTAGAAGAATGGCTCTTCCCGATAAAGGAGCCATGCGGGGAACAGCTGCTCCAATGCCTCGGATGCAATACTGCACATTCCATTGTGGATCTTGCCAGCAGCAGCAGCCGCAGAGCTTCATGGGATAGCATGTGAACTATGCTGCAATACTGGGGGATGCTTTCAAACTTCCTTTAAGGAATAAATGTGAGAAGAGCTAAGGGAAATTACAGTGTGCTGCCAAAATATTGACCAGCGCTCCTTCTTGACCAATGTATCAGTCACGCCAATTTCTGGGCCATGCATTAGTAAATGCCCACAATAGAACTCATATAGAAGCAGAATGACTCATTTTATCTAGAGAGACCAGGGGTCCTGGGGGTGTAGTAATACCTGTTAGTGGACCAACTTTTATTGGACCTGAAGGGAGCTCTGTGTAGCTTGAAAGCTTGTCTCCCTCACCAAAAGAAGTTTGTCCAATGAAAGACACTCCCCACCCCGTCTCTCTAATATCCTGAGGCTGACATGGCTACAACTACACTCATTTTATCCCGTAACTTTCACACAGAAGGATCACAAATATTTACAAGCTGATCTGCAAACTATCATCCAAATTGTCCCTTCTGAACTGAACTTTGGATCTCCGTGGCATGTTTCATCAGAGGTACCTCTGAGAAGGCTTGGCAAGCTTTGCCTCCTACTTTCTGAGACAAAGGCAGTGTGGTCTTTATGTGCCTGCTGTATATTGTATTGGAACCTGCATCTTTAGCGCACATGGTCAGCCTACACTGTGTTGCACATGTGGAAGTTTCAAATGGGTTAGTGGGAGTTTCCCCACAGAAAGAGTGCAAAAGATATCCCAGAGATATACGCGGGGGAAAGGAAATCTGTGCAGATGATTAGACTGAAGAATTTTACACAATATACAGGTATCCCTTCACCTCTCACTGAAATGCAGCCACCTCTGGGGTAAAACACAGAAGCTGTTTGTCAGATAATATTTTCTATTCATCTTTTTCCCCACCTGGATCTAAATGTGCTTTACAAATAGCAACCAATAGAGCCTTATAACAGACTTGTATTTTGCATGTATTCTGATATCTGGTTTGCACAAGGGAAAACTGAGGCAACAGGCGGTTACGTGGCTTGCCAAAGGTAATAAAGTCTGTGACAGAGCCAGGTATAAAACCCAGGAGGATTAACTTCCTGTCCCTTGCACCAACTATTTGACATCAAAGTGATGATGTCATTTCTAGGTCAGAAACTGAAGCATGACCCCAATTCTGAAGCCCTTACTCCATTTTCACTCAGCCTTTACACAACAAAAGAACATTCCCAGAGAGCTTTCCCAGGGAAAAGACTGAAGACTCCAATGTTTGGCCCTATGTTTTTACATGGAGCAGGTGTAGATTTTTTTTTCTCCTGCAGCATGATCCTGCTATCTGGTGGATACCAAACACAGCAACTCATTCTTTATTTGAGCATCACCCATCACCAAACCCACCCATAAATAGGCCTGCATTATCTCATAAATCTCTGAGGCTGGATGCCTGAAATTGCATGTTGCATCTACCAGTAGCACTGGACATAATAAATAATGAAACATGAGAGTCATTGCTGTATTTTGAAATGAACTGTAGCCAGGGAAAGAAGACAATGGGAACTATCTTGAAACTCAGAAGATTACATAGACATGTTTACAGAAGGTTTTATTTATGGTTTAGGGAAATATTTGTGCAGAATTTGCCTTTCACATTATGATTTAAGAACATGGGAACTGCCATAAAAGAACAGAGAAATGGACAAAAGTAGTGCTGCATCACGTCTGTTGCAAACGCCAATGCGACATAATATGAACTGGTTTTTCCACAGAAAAATGTTGTTTTGTCAATGTCAAAATTTTCTACAAGAACATATTGGTCTCAATGACATTTTGGGGGGGAAATAGGGGGAAAAAACCAACCAACCAACCAAATAAACAAAACTTTTCACCCTATTTGAACAGAAGGTTTAGATTTTTCATTGTAATATCATTTTTATACAATATTATCATAGAAATGATAAGATCAATATAACATTTTTAAAAAGTAAAAATCGGAATGAAACACTGTGACTGGATCCATACAGAATGTTTCAACTGACCTGTGACAAATGTTGCTGAATATTTTATTTTATAGGATTTTTTTAAAAATATCATTCTGATTCAGAACAAAAACAAATTTAGAAATATCAGAAGTTCCTCTGGAATGGAAATTCTGAGTTTAGACCAGCTCTACTAGATGTTTCTGATGAAGACCTAAAATCCCAATAGAGGGGTCATCATTAAAATATCACTAGTTAACAACAGTCACTAACATGTATCTGATGTACTGTTCTATTTCCCTGTTCTTCAGATAAGATGCTAACTGTAGTACCATATTACTTGTTGTGTTGTGGCAAATGTTGGCATTTTATGGGCAACCACTCTATGTCAACTAATTGGACAATAGTATAGTAAGTGAGATTTGCTTCCTGTATCCAACTGATAGTCAGCTTATGCCAAGAAGCATAAAGATCAGTAGCCAAGTCCTCGCAAGCATGGATGGAACTGGGGAAATTGCACGTCCTTTCAGATTATGCTATAGTCTCAGGAAACAAAGCTTCCATCTGAAAACAAATGGAGATACTATCTTTACTGGTTGTGAAAATAACCGTCTCCAGGTGGATCAATGCATGGCTGTAAATGTATTTAAAATACATCATTGACTATGAATCTCTCTTGCCTGTTTGATTAAGGCATTTACTTTTACCTGTAAGGGGAAATCTGCTCTTGTGATTGAAATTACTGGAGTGTGACTCTAGAGATGTGGGTTCCATGTGGGCTCTGCCACAGGTTCTCTGTGTGACCTAGAGTAAACCATTTAATGTCTTAGTTCCCCATCTGTAAAAATGGGGATAACCACATTTCCTCTTCCCTGTCTGTCTTGTCTATTTAGATTGTAAAATCTTGGGGGCAGGGACTGTCTTACAATGTGTTTGTACACCGCCTAACACAATGCAGCTGCATTCTCAGTGGGGTCTCTAGCTGCTGCAGTAATATAAAGAATGAATAATAATTATCACAGACAGAGGCCCTGCACATGCAGAAATGTAGATCGGATGCTTTGTGCAATGTGAGCTGATTAGCCAAACAGAAATTCAGAAGAATACTCCTTCAGTCCAAGTGGTAGTGTAGTGATCTGATTTCTAACCTCAGGACTGCCACAACGCTTTGAATCTATTCCTGGTGACAGTCGTGAGATTGTAGCTGGCAAAAGAATTGTCCTGTTTTGTTCTGTGGAATTTATCGGAGATCCATCTTCATTTAGAATACAGGATCAACACCCAATACAACTATAAGAACTTGGCAGAAAGCTCTGCTCCTTCTATTAAATGCTACACCTTTTACGGAACATGAGGAACTGCGAGGCTCTTACCCAGAATACTTTACCAAGATCCCAACTCTGTCAGAGAGACTTCAGTTCCAGAAACAAACTCGAACAGCTTGGAGCTCTTTAGTGCTGTTTATCGGAGGCACACAACTCTTACAGATTACTTTAATCTTAGCTAAATAACATCCCCAGTGGCAGTGCCTCTGCGGTGCTGTAATTAATAGGAGTGTTTTCTTCCTCTGACCACAGATCTTAGTGCTAACAAATTATAAGGGGAAATACTGAATAGTATATGTATATGAAAATAAATAAATAAAATCTGTAAATGTATGCAGTGGTTTTTAATTCTAAAGTACAGTCCAAAAAGCCGAATTAAAGTTTTCCCTCACTTAATTGTCTGTCTAGTGTGTCACAGTGACAAATGCAGAGCAACCTGGAAAACAAGCAATTTGCATGGTGTAGCGGGATAGGGATGATAAGGGATTGTTAGTAGTGCTGTTCAATGCAGCTGAGAGCTAAAGAATTAGTAGCTAAATAACATATATAGGCTCCTAACAAGGCTTTATAACATTGATGGTGAGAACACAGGGTTTCAGCATAAACCCAAAGTTTAACTAGTTGAAAGGTTCTATTGTGCCTGGCATAGTATAGAATCCTTTCTAAGCTGCAGCTATTTTAATGTGAATCCCTAAGCCCCGCTCTAATCACATAACAAGACTAATTCAAAATAACAATCAACCTAATCTGGTGTTTAGTACAATCAACGTAGAGATTAAAGACCCAATTTATAAATCACTTGCACATATACCACCTATCTTCTGAATCCTTGGAAATTACCTACACACTGCTGCCAAAGCACAGAAATCTCCTTAAATCCAAGGGTCTCAAAATCAGAGATGGCCCCTCATGCTATGAAGAGCTCTCAGCTCAGTGCTTCAGTAGCCAGACGAGGGAGACGCTGAACAGAGGAAAGGGAAGGGATGATTTTAGAGAAAATGAGGTTTGGGGCGGATCCAAAGCAGGCGTTCCTAAGCAGAGACATTGGATTCTCACTGGATTCTAAGATTCTCACTGGATTTGGGCCCACTTATTTAGGGACCATATAACTCTATACTCTTCCACACACCATAATGGGGCCCTGAATTTTATTTGAACCTTTGGCTGCTTTCAGAATACAAATACATGTATAAAATTTATAATAATAGCAATAATACTTGGCTCTCAGAGATGACTATACTCCTCCCCGAGAGGACCAAGCTCCCAGGAGGGAGGAAGACCATCTGCTGTGAAAAGACTGACCAGAAAAGATTAAAATGAGCCAGCCCACCTCTAAACATTTTCTGTGGACCCGGCAGAGCTCTCCTTTGCTACAAAGCCTTCTCAGACTCAGTGTAGATGAATGAGATATACTACTACTACTACTACTACTACTACTACTAAATAAATAAATAAATTAATTAATATAAACCACAGTCAGTATAAGACAGGAAGATAGGAAACCTAACAGAGGGGAACCTCATAGTCTATTATGGTCAAATCAATATAATTGGGAATCACAATTCCTATATTTGGTGCTTAGACTGTACAGTCATTGGCACCAGCAGACAGATGGATAGATAGATGACACGGAAAGAAAAATATCCACCCCACTGACTCCTTTCTCTTAATCTTTTACCCCTTTTTAGAATCAAATTCAAACCAAGCTTATTTTTGTTCTTTTTTTTTTTAAATTGTAAAGTTCTGAAATATTTTGACCTATGCTGTAAATTTTGGATCTGGATCCAAATTGTCACCCCAGTTTGAAGAGTTCAGAACCAGGGCTTGGATTTAGGCCCAATATAACCACAGGGGCCAGCTGCAAAGGTCAGATCTCAATTCTAATACAATCATCCTATAAGTTCTAGAGTGTCTGTATCTGGGGCGGGTTAGCTTTGATCATTTTATTTTCTGTTCTCTCTTAGCTCTGAGGAGCAGATCTTGACGTGCCAAAATCCCAGGAGAAAACCTGAAGTGCCCAGAAGCAAAAGTGTCAGAAATCTCAGGAAATGGGTAGTGCTCTTATTTTCACTTATATGACATTAGCAGCTGGAGGTCCCAACCAAGATAACGGTCCCCATTGTGTTAAGCATTGTACAAAGACACAGTGAGAGACAGAAAAACATGCAACCTAACTACACAAGGCGGACAAAGGAGATGTCATTCTAACAATCCTTCCCAAATAACCCCCATGTCCAAGTTTCTCATCCCTTTTCTATATCCTATATAGATTCTGTTCTAGAGATGGTAGATCAATCCCCATGCATATTTAAACTTCCACATCTCTGATGAAGCTTTTCATTGTGATGATGTTGGAGGGGTATTTTTTACAAACCTGTGATTTTGTCCTGTCTTGCAGGACTATTTGCGGGTAATTCTGATTCCTTTCATACCCCGTCCCCTCCACAAACACGCACACTTGACTGGCTTCCAGAAGTAAATATTGGTTTACACCTAAAACTGAATGTTCTATCGATATACATTTTGCATAAAGATATGTTAATAAATAAGCTAGAAAGTGTATGCATTACACATAAGGGTTTTTTTGTTTTTTTTTTAAGAGGATTGGGATTTTATAGACTGTAAAATATGGATATTGCTCTATTTATCTTTCTGTAGCTCTATAGGAAAGTGAAGGTAAGGATTGGAATGCTATGCTTCATCGCCACACTGCAGCTTTCACCCTTTAACCCCCGCCTCTTTGCCCAGGTGAAGTAACAAAATTTAAAAAAAAATGCTTATCTAAATATTCATATAGAACATGCATGTGGCTGCTAGTGATGGCTGCTGTGCATTGGTAGCAAATGTGCACACTGCTAATCTGGGCTAGAATATCTTATTATTTTTTGTTCCCTCATCCCTTCGGTGATGTGCAAAATGGAAAGTTTGGGGCCTGTCATTTATTATGTTTCTATTAGGGCTGTCAAGTGATTAAAAAATTAATTGTGATTAATTGCACTATTAAAAAAATAATCGTGATTAATCATGCTGTTAATAATAGAATACCATTTATTTAAATATTTTTTGATGTTTTTTTCATTCTCAGATATATCGATTTCAATTATAACACAGAATACAAAGTGTACTGTGCTCACTTTATATTTATTTTGTCTACAAATATATGCACGAGGGTTGTCAAGCAATTAAAAAAATAATCGTGATTAATCACGGAATTTAAAAAAATAATCACAATTAATCGTGTGATTAATCGCACTGTTAAACAATTATAGAATACCATTTATATACATATTTTTGGATGTTTTCCACATTTTCAAATATATTTATTTCAATTATAACACAGAATACAAAGTGCATAGTGCTCACTTTATATTTATTTGTATTATAAATATTTGCACTGTAAAAAACAAAAGAAATAGCATTTTTCAATTCACTTAATACAAGTACTGTAGTGCAATCTCTTTATCATTAAAGTTGAACTTAAAAATGTAGAATTATGTACAAAAAATAACTGCATTCAAAAATAAAACAATGTAAAACTTTTGAGCCTACAAGTCCATTCAGTCCTACTTCTTGTTCAGCCAATCACTCAGACAAACAATTTTGTTTACATTTGTAAGAGATAATGCTGCCTCATTTACAATGTCACCTGAAAGTGAGAACATGCATTCGCATGGCGCTGTTGTACCCAGATTTGCAAGATATTTACGTGCCAGATGCACTAAAGATTTATATGTCCCTCCACGCTTCAACCGCTATTCTAGGGGCCATGCATCCATGCTGGTGATTGATTCTGCTTGATAACAATCCAAAGCAGAATGGCCTGACGCATGTTCATTTTCATCATCTGAGTTCAATGCCGCCAGCCGAAGGTTGATTTTCATTTTTGGTGGTTTGGGTTCTGTAGTTTCCACATTGGAGTGTTGCTCTTTTAAGACTTCTGAAAGCATGCTCCACACCTCGTCCCAATCAGATTTTGGAAGGCACTTCAGATTCTTAAATCTTGGGTCAAGTATTGTAGCTATGTTTAGAAATCTCACATTGGTACCTTCTTGGTTTTGCCAAATCTGCAGTGAAAGTGTTCTTAAAATGAACAATGTGAAGGGTGATCAGCAGAGACAGCTATAACATGAAATATATGGCCGAATGCAGGTAAAACCCAGAGCTGGAGACATACAATTATCCCCCAAAGAGTTTAGTCACAAATTTAATTAACACATTTTTTTTTTAACAAACATCATCAACATGGAAGCATGTCCTCTGGAATGGTGGCCAAAGCATGAAGGGGCATACAAATATTTAGCAGATCTGTTATGTAAATACCTTGCAATGCCAGAAAGTGCCATGCAGACGTCATTTCTCACTTTCAGGTTATATTGTAAATAAGAAGCCAGCAGCATTATCTCCCATAAATGTAAACAAACTTGTTTCTCTTAGATATTGGCTGAACAAGAAGTAGGACTGAGTGGACTTGTAGGCTCCAACAGTTTATACATTGTTATGTTTTTGAGAGCAGGTATGTAACAAAAAAATCTACATTTGTAAGTTGCACTTTCATGATAAAGAGATTTCACTATGGTACTTGTATGAGGTGAACTGAAAAATACTATTTTTAAATCATTTTTACAGTACAAATAACTGTAATTAAACTAATATAAAGTGAGTACTATACACTTTGAATTCTGTGTTGTAGTTGACATCAATATATTTGAAAAAGTAGAAAAAACATCCAACATATTTAATAAATTGCAATTGGTAGTCTATTGTTTAACAGTGCGATTATAACTATGATTAACTGTGATTATTTTTTTTTAATCACGATAAAAAAACTGTGATTAATTGACAACCCTTGTTTCTATCTAATGTACTTCCATAGCCCCCATTCCTACAGTAGGTGGGCACCTCACAATCTCTATCATATTCATTTTCATAACATCACTGTGAGGCCGTGAAGCAGTAATATCGCCATTTTCTAGGTGGGGAACTGAGGCAAAGAGAGATGAAGTGGCTTGCCCAGATCTCATAGGAAGTTTGTAGCTGAGCAGGAAATCAAACTCCATCCTGCTGAGGCCCAGACTAACACACTGGACCACGCTTCCTCCCCATTTTTGAAGTGCCTAGCACAATGGAACCCTGACCCCTCATTAAGATTCCCTAAAGTCTACAGCAGCGTTATTCTATTCTACAGCAGCGTTTTTAAGGTCAGGCATGACAAAGCCCTGGCTGGGATGATTTAGTTGGGAATTGGTCCTGCTTTGAGCAGGGGGTTGGACTAGACGACCTCCTGAGGTCCCTTCCAACCCTGAGATTCTATGATTCTATGATTCTATTATTAATGGTTATTATTATTATAAATAAAATGGAGGCAAGGTGGCACAAGGCGTTTCCACACCAGGAGAGACACACAATTACATTAGTTTATTTTAGAAAGGGGGATAAGGAAGACTAGTGAATGGTGAATGGATTATAATGATGGTCTCTTGGTCTCTCCTATTCACCTTATTGAAGAACATTCAGTGGAATCTACAGGCAACATGCAAGGTGTCGCTATGCCCCATGACTTCTGGTAATTTAAGAATGACAACAGAGAGGTCTAAGACATGCCTGCTGCAAAACCTCAAACCTCTCCCCCTCTGGAGCTAAAGGAGAAGTTCTAGTATTTGTAAGCTCTACAGAGTCTATGACACATAGGCTATGTCTACACTACGAGCTGAGGGTGTCCTTTCCAGATTGAGAAGACATACCTGCACTCACTCTAATCAAGCAAGTGTGCTTAAAATATAATGTTGCCATGGCAGCATGAGTGGCAGGAGGGGCTAGCTGCCCCAACTACATTAGTAGTGTCCCTGAAGAGCATGTATTCAGGGTTTCCAGCCCCTCCTGCTGCTTGCACCACCCTGGCTACATTCTCTTTAGCGCACTAGCCTGATCAGAGCTAGCGTGGTTATGTCTCCTCGAGCTGGGAATCAGACCCCCATCTCAAAGTGTAGACATACCCGTAACTGAGTTCCAGTTCTCGCCTGTAGAGGGCAGTGACACACGCACACTGGCCAGTCATTGCTGCATTTTCTGGTTCTCACGTGAGAGAGCACTTATGAAGCAATCTGAAATACAATGGCCGTCCATGCATCTCTGTGACAGCTTGTGGGCTGTGGCTCACGTTGCCATCTCTTACTGCATATGATGTATCAATGCTAGTGTCTGATCATGTTACTAATTCAGCGATGGATTCTTCTCTCCCTAACAGATCCTTGTTGCGTCTTACTTTGACCTGAGGATTGGGATCTGCACCATGGCGCCTTCCCATATTCAGCAGATCGGGCAGCAGCTTGTTGATTGGTTTTTCATTTGCTAGCAGGCAGCGTGGTTCTTCTAGAGAGGAGAAAATCCCCTGCAGTTGTGTCACAAAAAAGAGAGTGGTGTGTAATAAACCATAGTAACAACAATCCCTTTCTGCAACAGGATCAGTCCTTTTACTGGCATCGCCTCTTTCCCTCCCCTCTGAGGGCTTGTTTGTGTGGCGTCGTAGGTTGCATCAACAAGAATGTTAATTCTAGGGCATACTAGCGCTTTCCACGTAACTGGCCTGCGTGGATGCCCCTGACATCCACTAACTGTTCCCTAGTGTTCACTAATGTCCTACTATTGGAAATGGGACTATATTAATATGCGCCAACAAGCTTTCAGTGCATGCCAGCGGGGACACATTGGCCAGTAAGTCACAACATGCTAATGCACATTAGAATTCACACTCCAGCTGATGTGGACTAAGGCGCCACATGGACAAGCCCCGAGTCACGTTCGTACTATCCACCTGTCCCTGAAAGCTGGGTGGGAGACAGGCAGTATGCTAGGCAGAACTGGGACTCTCTCTGGACCTTGAAGGACTCCCTCCAGGTGCTGGAAACCTGGTCTCGCCACATGCCTCACTCAGTCCTTGACCAACCTACTAAGACTACCATTAAAGAGGGGCCAATTACAGCCCAGCTGTGGTTCTGCTTCTGTGATGTGAATACCTGTCCAGTACACCTGATATTGCTGTTCAGTGGCCCCAAGCCCGTCAGAGTCCCCCGGCTTCCTTCTTCGGTGAAGTAGCTTCAGACGCGGGTGCAAGTCATCACTGAAGCTAGAAACCTCCATGTCTGCCCTATGAAACCCAGCTAGGGGCAACAGGCCTGTGGAGCTTAATCAGCTGCCTAGGGCCTGACTTTTTCAGGAGCTCTGCACACCTCTCTAATGCACCGGCCACTGCACTATACTCTGTTCCCTACTTATGGTCCAGTCTGACCCTGGTGCCAGTGGCAGAGAATGATTTCCTTAAAATGCCTCCCCTACTCCCTGTCTGGAAAGTAGCATCCTTTGACCTCCACCCCATCTGTGTGGACCACTGAAGTAGGTCACCAGATACCACAGAGTCTCATAAAGGAGCAAGGTATGTGGTGGGGTTGTCATAACCTGAATGGGGATGACAGTCAAGCAGGATGTGACAGGGACATGTAAGGATGATGGACGGGGGGGGGAAGTGCCCTGTCACACGTTGGGAGGGAGACATGATGGTAGATCTCCACAAATGTTATTTTACATAGGGCTGTACAGAATCAACTGCCCTTCGCCTCATCGACAGAGAGTATGTAGTAAAGTAGGTACCACGCCTGTGGGAACCCAGATATTTCAGTCTCCATTTGGATTATATGCAATTGAAATATGCCTAGTAGAGGCAGCCTATATATTTCCTTTGCTCCTAGTGCGTAAAATAGGGCACAAATAAATCTATACAGGGAGTTTCTCCACAGTTGAGCTCCCTTAGGAGCCTTACTAAACTGGGTTCATCTGGAAGCTGCTCTTTGCATCTCTTGCCATCTCCCTTCTGTAATCTCAGCAGCAGCAGGTCTCTAAGTGTTGCTGCAGGTCACCTCTGTCTCCTGACATCACATCTGCCCGGGCGAAGTTGCAAGAGCTTAGCTGCCCCTAAGAATCCAAAAGGAAAAGGCAATCGTGCTTGCATATGTGTGTGTGTGTGCACTGCTATTCCTCCAAGAATTGCAAAAGCTTTAATATTTTTGGATTAACTCATGATCAAACATTGATGAATCATGCTATTTTACTGAAAAGCACAATCCTTAAGTCAACCACCTAATCTAAGAGAAGAAATTAAACTCTAAACCAACATAAACACATTACAAGTCATTAGTGTAATTAAAAAGGAATGTATAATTAAACCATTTGTGTATTTTAGCTCAAATTCATCTGCGGTCGGAAATTTTAATGAACTGTTCATCAAAGAAATCTCTAGAGTCTGAGGATAAGTTTAGCATAACAAGAAATTGAATGTTTTCTTCTCTTCGGCACAGGAAGCTCTCTTCCCACTGGCTTCCAAAGCTAAGCTGTCATTGGCTCCACCAAACTAATAATGATTCTAAATGGTTATGCTCGCTTCAGTGTTTTAAACTGATGTTATCTTTTTTATCCCCTAAGAATCTTGTTTTTCATAATTACTTCTCTTTTGTCCTTTCCTTAAGACAAACGATTTTGTAATTAGTGATGAAGGAACCAGTGATCACTCCAAGACATCTGTCAAGTTGTCATGAAGTATCTGTCCCTGTAGCTATATTTAAACTTTCTGTTTAATAGGCTCTTGCTTTATTTCGCTATTACATCTCTGCGGTACCATAAGCAGGATACCCTAATGATCAAGTTCTATAAAACACAGAGCAATTAGATTGTAAGACATATTGCTCCCATGAAAGTCCTTCCTTCTGATAATGTATCTTCCTCTACCCTTCCCTCCACCATCCCCCAACACGGCACATTCCTTTACAGAATACATTACGTATTATGAGATGAGACAACGGAGTATGGCAACAGCTCAACAGACATTTTACCATATTTCTGCACTATGCAACTCTTTTCCTGGTTCTCTTGCATATGCTTGTTACACTGAAGAGCGACATATTTTTCCCCAGTGGGGAAAAAAAATCATTGGTAGTTTAGTCCTGTATATAGGGCACTGGACTGCAGCTCAGATGTCCTGTATGCTCTTTTCATATCTGCCACTGATCTTCTGCATGGCCTTGAGCTAGTCATTTCACTCATTTCCTCTCCCAAACTTTTGTCTATTTAGATTGTAAGATCTTCTAGGCATAAGAACGGCTTTACCGGGTCAGACCAAAGGTCCATCTAGCCCAGTATCTGTCTACCGACAGTGGCCAATGCCAGGTGCCCCAGAGGGAGTGAACCTAACAGGCAATGATCAAGTGATCTCTCTCCTGCCATCCATCTCCTGCCATCTGACGAACAGAGGCTAGGGACATCATTCTTTACCCATCCTGGCTAATAGCCATTTATGGACTTAACCACCATGAATTTATCCAGTTCTCTTTTAAACACTGCCATAGTCCTAGCCTTCACAACCTCCTCAAGGAGGAGTTCCACAAGTTGACTGTGTGCTGCGTGAAGAAGAGCTTCCTTTTATTTGTTTTAAACCTGCTGCCCATTAATTTCATTTGGTGACCCCTAGTTCTTGTATTGTGATAATAAGTAAATAACTTTTCCTTATCCATTTTCTCAACATCACTCATGATTTTATATACCTCTATCATATCCCCCCTTAGTCTCCTCTTTTCCAAGCTGAAGAGTCCTAGCCTCTTTAATCTTTCCTCATATGGGACCCTCTCCAAACCCCTAATCATTTTAGTTGCCCTTTTCTGAACCTTTTCTAGTGCTAGAATATCTTTTTTGAGGTGAGGAGACCACATCTGTACACAGTATTCAAGATGTGGGCATACCATGGATTTATATAAGGGCAATAATATATTCTCAGTCTTATTCTCTATCCCCTTTTTAATGATTCCTAACATCCTGTTTGCTTTTTTGACTGCCTCTGCACACTGCGTGGACATCTTCAGAGAACTATCCACGATGACTCCAAGATCTTTTTCCTGACTCGTTGTAGCTAAATTAGCCCCCATCATATTGTATGTATAGTTGGGGTTATTTTTTCCAATGTGCAATAGGCAGGGTCTGTCCTTCTCTATCTGTATGCCTCACTCAGTGCAGCCTTAATCCCATATGGGTTCCCAAAGGCACTACTGAAATGAATGAATAAAAATATTTTAGTAATATCCCTTGTTTCAATTTGCTGTATGTTTTTCTATAACCCTTAATATAAATCTGTGTATTTCCCCTTCCACATTTTCAGACCACAGGGTGTTATTCTGTGTCCTAAGAGTCATACATTTCCAGAAATTATGCTCTAATAAGGCAGCAAAATAGTGCATTCAAGTACAGAGAGTAACTTGGGGTCAATCACAGGTAAAATAAGTTATAGAGTGTATATTTAGGTGTCAAGCTCAGAAGCACCTTAGAAATATGATAGATAGATAGATAGATAGATAGAAGAGCTCTGTGTTGCTGAAAAGCTCATCTCTCTCACCAACAGAAGTTGGTCCAGTAAAAGATATTACCTCATCCACCTTGTCTTTCCATTATAAAAGCCTAGACAGATGGATATTTTGCATTGCACGTGGGTGTTTATCCAAATGTAACTGAACCATTTGAGGTCCTTCCTTTAGCTTCTTTGTTGTTCTATGGAGCTATCAACAGCAAACTTGAGCTGTATGGCTTTATGAGCATCCCCTGCACACATTCCCAATTAACAGGCTACTTTTTGTGGCATATTTGACCTGTGCCAAACCTTATTGCTCCTTAGGGGAGCTAAGACTCCCCATCTTGTTGAGATGCTGGCAATATCAGGGGAGAAAAAAGCAACACGGTTAGCATTTTTGCTTGCAGTACCAGTAGAGAGGCAATGGATAGCTATGGAGTCTGAACAGTATTCAAGCTTGTCTTGTTCCACCACAAATTATGTTTCATGCAGGGATTATCGGGTGATTAGCTTGTATTACACAAGTGGTCAGACTAGACCCTTCAGGCCTTAAATCTATGGGGGAGATTTTCAAGTGCACAAATGGAAGTTAGACACCCAACTCCCGCTGACAATCAGTGAAAGCTGGGCCACATCTCCCCATTGTTTCTTTGAAAATGAGGTTTGTTTTATCTCTACTTAAGTTACCATAACCTTCAGTGATGCGATGCACAGAGCTGTCTAGGTGAATGAACTGTATAAGCAATTGTTTCACCTTCATTTTCAAGCTCCCATGATGGGTCCATTAGTTACTTCCTGATGCTTGGTTTATTTACACAGAGATCAAACACGGGCTTTATTGTGAATGAAGAAAGGAGGGAAAAAAATCCAGAGATAATCAAGAAGAAAGCTTCATGATGAAACAGTCAAGTCTTTTGAATCGTAAGCTCTAATTCAGCCTCAGCATCTCCTTTTGTTATTCCTATCTTATCTGGGAGTGTGCATACATATGCACACATACACACGCACAAAATGCTACTTATTAAAGTATTTTATACTACTGATGCAATCAGTCATACAGAGCAAAAACTGTCAAAGTCAATATTTTCAAGATTTCTCTCAGGAATTCAGCCCGTGCGAGAGATGTATGATTTTCATTAGGGTTTACACTAGCATTTGGTGTAATTAATCCTAATGTTTCAATCTTCATATAATAGGCTTATTCAAAAGAGTAATGTATCAAAGAGCAATGGAAAGCAAATCCCCAGTAGAAACTGATGTTCCTTACACAGCTGAGGAAGGAAATGTGATGCTTCCAGTGGGCATAGTTTTTACTCTCTTTTTCATCATAAGGCTTTATATTACCATCCGACGAAGTGGGTATTCACCCACAAAAGCTCATGCTCCAATACGTCTGTTAGTCCATAAGGTGCCACAGGACTCTTTGCTGCTTTTACAGATCCAGACTAACATGGCTACCCCTCTGATACTATATTACCATAGTATCTCAGGGCTCCAACTTAGATCAGGGCCTCACTGTGCTAGGTGCTGTAGAAAGAGACAGACCCTGCTCAGAGTTCGAGTATAGACGGGCAAAGGTTAGGAAAAGAAACAAAGCCACAGAAACTTGAAGTGATTGGCCCAGGATCATACAGCATGTTATTAGGAGAGCTTAGGGTGACCAGATGTCCTGATATTATATAGGGACAGTCCCGATATTTGGGGCTTTTTCTTATATAGGGTCCTAATACCCCTGACCCCATCCCGATTTTTCACACTTGCTGTCTGGTCACCCTAGGAGAGCTAGGAAGAAAACCCAGGATTCTGGTGTAGAGCTAGTAGGGGGAAAAAAATCCCATCCAGTGAAAATTTCTAAGATTTAAAAATCAGGAATATATTTTGTAAAAAATATTAAATGCTGGGAAAATTTCAAACAGCATTCCTTCCTCTCCCTTCCCCCCCCCATTTCCGCCCCCTCCCCCCAACAAAACAGAAATATTGATTTTAAAAAAAAATCCCCTGGTTTTCACTCATTATTTAATGGTGCTGATCAAAAGTTTAAGCCCTAAAATGAGGCCTAATAATGTCTTCTCTGCTGCCTCCTCAACTCAGAAATGTTCTCTTTCTTGCAGTCGCCTTTGAACAAGGAAAGTAAAAGACAAAGACTTGAAGGTGTACAGAAGTTTTCTGTGCCATTTTCTTTACTAGTCTGGAATTGTCTTCTGATCACTGGATGAGTTTGAATCCCTCAGATTTCAGCCTTCAAGGACTTGCATCTTTCCTGCTTTTTGTGTTAATTAGAGTCACTTTCATGAACTTTGAAATGTTTTCTCTATTCTCTGGTTTAAGAGACACCATAGTTATGCTTCAACCAATCCCCAAAGGTCTTTACAGATAATTTCCACTTACATTACTGATTTATTTTTTTTTCCTTGACCAGATTACTCTAAGTTCATGTGACTGTAAGGGAGTGCTTTTGATTACCGTATTTATCTCTCCCAGTGCTCAATTTAAGGGTCAAACCTTGTGTAACACATTTGCCAGATAAACTATTCAGTGCAACTGCCGTTTGGACACCATACTTTTGACATATGCTCTGTGCCTCATTAAACACAAAAGTTATTAGATTTAACAAATGTTTTTACAAACTCTGTTTGCAACAGAAGATTGAAGTTTCTTATTCATTTATTTTATTTGCAAGGAGCTGGTGGATTTAAGCCCTTGCTTTGGATTTATCACTGGACAAAAAAAAAATGGTGAAATTGAAGGGGAATTTCCTGAATACGAAAGGGTACAGGGAAGGGCATGAAAAGAAGCTGAGAGAGATTCTTCTTCTTCCTCCTTTTTTCCCCCCTGTTCTTCTTGATATAGGTTATACATGAAAAAGATGAGCAGAATGTTTTTAATGAAACCAATAAAAATGCAAAGGAAGATTTAATGTTTAAAGTAACGATAAATCAAAAGTGACAACTGAAATGCAATATTGCACCATGAGATTGAGGAAATAAATTCATCCATAGGGCAGATGTGGCTGCTGTGGGGGAAAAAAAAAAGTTTTCATTTTGACTGAAACAAAATAAGCTCCAGAATGACAGGTCCTGAAGCTTAGTAGAAACACTCAAAAACCCCCGTCGGTGCGCACACGCATAGGAACTGATAACGAGAAGGCATTGACGTTCAATAAATTCAGGTAGAAAAAAATACCAGCAACTCAGAAATGGCTGATTTATTTATTTGCATGTTGCCTTAATGAATAGTCACAGCGCAGCGCTAAAGGCTGTGTGTCCTACTCTCTGAGCTGAATAGCCTTCAGAATCATAATTAACGACTGGAAGGAAGGATAGTCTTGTTAAAGCACTGGAGTAGGACTAACACATCTGGCATCTCAGGGCCAGCGCTGTCACAGGCACCCTGTCTGACCTCAGACAAGTCATTTGGGACCTGATTCTGGCACCATGATTCAGGCTTGCATAGTTCCTTACTCAACAATTGGTTCAATTGAAATAATTAGCATGTGAGTGTGAGTAAGGTCTCGGAAGTATGTTGCTCATTTCTCTGTGCCTCGGTTCCCCAGCTGTAACATGGGGATACCTCCCAAACACATAGTGTTGTGGGGAGGTTAAAATCACTAATGTCTCTGAGACACCCAGATACGAGGGTGAAGAAACTGAAATGTGATCACACAATATATTCATGAAGGACTTGCTCTGTTTAGACTTTCAGTGGCTGATATTTAAGGTCAGTCCAAAGACAGTCACAATAATCAGGATGCCTGCTTCACCATAAGCAAGACAGGATGGCTTTCTAAAAGATACACTTTCCTAGTTCAACCACAGGTTCTTGGGCTCAATGTAAGTGTAATGCTAATAGACCCCGGTCATCGGTGGGCAGGATCGAACGTGGGACCTCGGGAGCTAAATGCATGAGCCTCTACTGCATGAGCTAAAAGCCACGAGGCTCTTAGCTAACACTGTAGCAGGCTCATTAATCTCTACGTGGTCTCAGTGTCACTAGAGAGGGACAGAGCACCACGCCCAGGAGGAGTGGGGGTTACATAAACATCACTGGGTGAAATTCTTCAGCCTGTGCTCTGCAGGAAGTGAACCTAGATGATCCTTACTGCTTATGCACTCAAACTTTCTTTGGTCTCCCCGCAGCTCTAAGTATTTCAGTAGGGCACAGAAGCCCTAACCAACATTTGGACCTCATTGTGCTAGCCACAAACACATAGAAAGAGATAGGCTTCTCTCCAAAGAACTTACAGTCTAAATAGACAAGACAGACAAAGGGAAACCAGCACAAAGTGTCTTGCCCAAAGTGAAAGGCTGAACTGGGAAAAGAACCCGTGTCATTCTTTTTGGAGTGACATATAACTGTGAGTGCCAACCGCAGGGCAGACAGTCAAAAAGTAGGGCAGAAACTGCAAACTGGTGTTCTATAATTAGATTTCACCAACCCAGTAACACGTGGGAACTCCAAAAGCACTGTTACAGTCTTACCATGGAGTCACAGACAGCAGGGGGCTCCAGTCTCTCTTGCCATCCAGGCCAGCTGGATTATGTCAGAGATGGTCACTTAACAACAAAAATCAGAAAAATGTTTGGGTTACTCCCAATTCCGAAGGACTTGCCCCAAGTCAATTGTACTAAGATCACTACAAAGACAACACCTGTAGCCAATCCTGTAATAAACTAACTAAAGATTTATTAGCTAAGGAGATATGAGGGAGTTATTTACAAGGTTAAAAGAGAAAACATACATACACAAATGAGTTACAGTGTTCAATTAAAAAAGGTCATATAAGCTTTTATAATAAGCAGCTCTCTATGTCCTTTGGGGCTGACCCAGGCCCAGCAGCATGAGGATTGCTGGTTAATGTTTACAAGTCTTTGCCCCTCAGAATCCACAGACCACAAAGATCCCAGTTTTTCCAGGTTAGGGTTTTTTATCCCCTTCATCCCAGAATCCAAACTGATGGGATGAGTTCATGTGCAGGTCTCCCCTTCCTGGAAGAAGTGAGAATGCAATTGACAAGTTCTCCGTTCTTTGATGAAACATAATGTCTCATTTGCCTTCAGTGGGCCACCCGCTATGCAGGCCAAGCACTTTACCTTAATTAATGCTTTCCCCCCCTCCCCCGTTTGGTGAGTTATACAGTTACAGAGATTTACAGTGCAACCTGTCAATATACCTTTACACCTTGGGATACAGGTATTGTAGTAAGATTAATACATGCAGCATCCTTTTAACTATACTAACCCACAGGCGAGCCAGATTGGTTTCCAGCTATGCATTTGTCAGTCTTCAGTGAGGCCCTTGGGCTTGGCATGAGATGGCACCTGGTCTGCCAGAGTTACATCCAGATTCACTGATTCCCAGGCCAGTTGCCTGAGCAGGGCCAGCTCCAGGCACCAGCGAAGGAAGCAGGTGCTTGGGGCAGCCAATGGAAAGGGGCAGCATGTCCGGGTCTTCGGCAGCAGGTCCCTCAGTCCCTCTCAGAGCGAAGGACCCACCACTAAATTCCGCCGAAGAATGAAGCAGCGCAGTAGAGCTGCCGCCGAAGTGCCTTTCTCGCTTAACCGCTTGGGGCGGCACAAAAGCTGGAGCCGGCCCTGAGCCTGAGTGACTACGTCCTCACTGGTGCTGCAATCCTCTGTGTGTGTGTCATGAGGACATTCTGGCAGCATATCCTATGATTCGTTCCCAGTGAATTGTGGGGAAAATAGTCTGTCCCTTTGGATACACGGAGAATTGTGGGAAAGCATTGGGGGACTATCAGAAGGCCAATGACTTAGCCTGTGTCCTCACTGCAAATTAAAGTCCACTTGGGCTTTAGCTGATATCAGCAGAGAGCCAATTTAAAGCACCCTCAAACTTGGGTGAGGGGGTTTGGCATGTGGAGAGAAGGGGACTTGGGGGCAAGAGGCCAAGTTAATTTGTCAGTGAAGACATATGAATAGCATTAGTACCCTTCTTGAGCTAAACTGGTAGTCACCTTCAGAAGTCACCTAGGTGGGGTCTCTACAAGTGAAAAATGATGTGAAAAGGAATTGGATTGAGGGATAAAAAAAAAGATAAATGGTGAAAAATTAGGTTATACTTGGCCTTTCTTTTTTAAATAACCTTGTACTCCTTTTCAATTTTCACATCAGAACTGTGCACCCCCCCCACCTTTTTTTTTGTAACTTCATTATTTTAATGGCTACATCCTTGCTCTGATGTGTCAATGGTTGTGGAAAATCCTGTGAAGCAAGGGCTTAATGAAATGGCAGCTGGAACAGAGGGATAAAGTTCCTTTGGAGCAGCTTCAAAGGATAGAGAGGGAGCGGCGGTAGCAATCAGAACAATGGGGACGGGATGCTCATACACAGGCCAGGCACATCCAGCTGGCTGTTTAGACTCGGCGTCCTAATGAAGCATGAAGTGAAATGGGTAAGTACACGGTAGGGGAGAGGAATCGAAAGGAAGATAAAAAAAAAATAAAGAAGGAAGGGAGCATTCTTACATTTCACAACAAATGATTTAGACATGAAACAAGGTGCCAGAAGAAAAAATAAAAGGCTAGTCAGTTATAGAGCACATGTGCTAATTTTGTTCAAAAGCCCGTACTTCCCGCATTCATTCAAGCATTTTTCCTCGGGTTTTTTTTTTCAATCTTTTTTTTCCCTACAGAAGAATAATGACCATAAAAAGCATAGGGATTAAAAGGATTTTTTCCTCTGACTAATTTTCATCAATCTTTATTATTGTGCTATTGTTATTATTATTATTTATTTATTAATAATAATTACCATAATTTATTCAAGTAAAAGGAGGAAGTAAAAAGATGTGCAGAATAGAAAACCAACTTCACAACCCCACAGATTCACTTAGTTGCTCCTTTAACAGGGATTAATCAACTTGTGTATAAACAAAAATGTTGCAGTTGCAAAACTGGCATTCAAAATAAAAAGAGCTAGAAACAACTCCATGTTAACATGTGACGGGGTGTTAACAGTATCCACGTGATAAGCAACGCTCGATACAATAATCTCCAAATAGAGGTTGTCAGCAGATTTTGAATCTAGGACCTTCAACACCAAGGCTCTGACCTCCATCAGTTGAGCTAATAGAGTAATGCTTTTAGGAGGCACTAGCAGCAGATCACTATTCTCTATGTCATCAGGTCATAGCGATCAAAGCTGGAAGAGTGCATCCGCTCATCTAATCTGACCACCCTGTATAGCACAGGTTCCCATCACCACCCAGCATCCACACACTAAACCCATGAGACCAAAGTATTACAGTCCCCAGGAGGCTAGAAGATTATGTTCTACAGAAAGAAAATAGGAGGGAGGGAGACGCACCAATGCCCAAGGCGGACCAATGCCCAGGCTCCTGTAATAGGAAGGAAATCATTAAGTGAGATATGCTGGATAATCTTGGCGCCCTTCAGAGGAAGAGGAAACCAGCCCAAAGTCACTGCCAATCTGACCTGGTGGGAAAATTCCTTCCCCACCTCACATACTGCAATCAGTTAGACCAGTCACTAGACAGTAGATGCAAACCACGCTTTATAAATGTGTTCCATGTGCAAAACTTTTTTGTAATGAAACCCTGAAACCATGTAATGTCCTTATGTTTCAGGGTTCAGTATAAAAGTGTCCAGAAACCGCTAAATCATCTTCTGCATTATAGCTATACATCTGGGGAATCAATTACAATATGGCTAGCCTCTGATATAGTTACAATGCAGTTAAAAGCAGTGTGTACTTATATGTTCCCTTCACGAGGCTAACGTCTTGGTGTGTACAGGATATTAGTTGGATTACGAGAACATAGTTAGGTCCTATAGTCATTCCAGTGCTCAGGTGTATAGTCATTAGAGCTGGATGAACAATGAGGAATCTGTTTCACGATAAATATTTGTTTCCTTTAAGTGTTTTTTTGCATATAATTTCCCACGTTTTTTCCACAAACACACACAACGAGAAGGGGGCGGGGGAGGATTCTTCACTAAAAAAAAAAAAAAAGATGAGGAAAGGGAGGGAAAAAAATGTGGTTTTTTTGTTGTTGTTCTAGATTTGGAAAATAGTTTCACCTCTTTTGACAAAACAAGCATCACATTCTTCTCCTCCTCCAAATCTTTCCTCTGGAATATATTGTGGAAATTCAGGCTATACACTGACACATTGTTACATTGCTTTCACATCAACAACTTTCAAGCTAAGTTCTCTCTCTGTATTTCTTCCTCTTCAAGAATTGTCCCAGTTTTACCAGAATGGCCATTGGTTAAAGAGAAGAAAACAATAGGTTGTGAAGCTTGTTTCATGTCATCATTAGCTTTACACCTGAAACTATAATGCTTATGCTCTATCTGATTAAATACAGATGTACTGATTATGGTGCCTGAGTACAGATCTATCTATCCATTCTCTATCCCAGTGGTCCCCAACGTGGTGCCCGCGGGCGCCGTGGCGCCGGCTGGGGCATTTATGTGCGCCCGCCTACTGCCCAGCAGGGGAGAGAAGCTGGGGTCCCACGCCTGCTGGGAACAGAGAACTCCAGGGCTGCAGGCTGAGGATGCCAGCTTTCTCTGTCCCTGGCAGGCGCAGGGCTGCGGCTTCTCTCCAGCTTCTCCGGGGCTGCAGGCTGCAGGCGCCGGTGTTCTCGGTCCCCGGCATGTGCCTGGCCCTTCTCTCCGGCTTCGAAGCCGGAGAGAAGACACGGCCCCACCCCTGCTGGGGACAGAGAACTCCAGGGCTGCGGGCACCGGTGTTCTCAGTCCCTGGCAGGAGTGGGGTCATGGCTTAAACCGGAGAGAAGCTGTGGCCTCGTGCCTGACGGTGACAGAGAACTCTAGGGCTGCAGGCTTCACTCTATGTTAAAGTAAGAATAATAAATATATTTGGACCAGCAGTTAAACAATGTTTTACTTTTTTAAAATAAATAAGATGAAAACTGTTTGATATTTATTTTGTAAAAACTCCTTAATTTTTCTTACAGGTAGATTAAAAAAAAGAGCAAATTCACATGGTAAGGTGAAAGAGTAATTGCCGAATAATTTAATTTAATACCTTTTACATGTAAAATTACCCTTTTTATCTTAGCGATTCATATATTATGTAATATTAAATATGATGTGTTTCATATTATTTAATGTACAAATACAAAATAAGCCTTGAAAAATTGGTGGCACCCGCCACACACTTCTGAAAACATGAATGTGCTACTGGCCACAATAAGGTTGGGGACCACTGCTCTATCCCATGGTCATCACTATAACATCTCTTCTCAGGTTTCCAGCCGGTGTGCTTTGTAACGAAAACATCGGTACATTACCTAGATCACAGCAAACAATTTAAAGATTTACAAAGGAACAAAACTAACCAGATTTTGATGAATTTGGGATGCTTTTGCCAACAGTTTATGCAAGATTTTTCCCCCTTTACCTGGGGAATCATAGAATCATAGAATCATAGAACTTAAGATCAGAAGGGACCATTATGATCATCTAGTCTGACCTCCCTCAAGATGCAGGCCACAAAAGCTGACCCACCCACTCCTGAAATAATTCTCTCCCTTGACTCAGCTGTTGAAGTCCCCAAATCCTGATTTAAAGACTTCAAGTAGCAGATAATCCTCCAGCAAGTGACCCCTGCCCCATGCTGCGAGGAAGGCGAAAAACCTCCAGGGCCACTGCCAATCTACCCTGGAGGAAAATTCCTTCCCGACCCCAAATATGGCGATCAGCATGTGGGCAAGACTCTCGAGCCAGACACTCAGGAAAAAGACTTTCAATATCCCAACATTGACCCTCGGTACTAATTACCAGGGGTGGCACGTTATTGACCTATTGACTAGGAAGTAGGAAGTAGGAATCCTTAGCATTACAGGTATGACCACTGCATGTGTGTATAGATATGGAAAAAAAGTTTTACCTCTTTTCATTGATTGATGCTGATCTATGCCATTTTCAGCAGCCATTAAATCTGCGTAAAGTTCACCTGTGTGCAGAGGGCCTGCATGCAGTCTATGTACCACTCAGCTCTCACTGAAGTAGGACATAGGCCTCATGCTAGATCTTTCAGCTATGTCCTTTCTGGATATTTCATAGATTCCTAGAGTTTAAGGCCAGAAGAGACCATTAGATCATCTTGTCTGACCTCCCATATATCACAGGCCATTAAACTTCACCCACTTACCTCACTATTCATGTAGTCAGAGGTGACTCTTGTCTTGGCAGCAAATGACCTGTGGAGGCACAGGCAGGCTGAATTTCCATCCTTGCTTTGCTTTGTAATGTGAAGACCTAGTAGCAAGAGGGTCCAAAAGACGCTGAACTTCCTTTGGCCATGAAGAGAATTGGCCCTTCACGGCCAGTGCAGATTGGAGGTGGGTCCCAAGGAGGCAGAGTCTCACACCCCTGGGCTGCTGGCCAATAGTGTCCCTCATTTGTGAAGGACACTGCCGTAAATGACTTCCCAGCTCATCTTTCCAGGTTTGGGATTGGCTGTCCCATCCATAAAGGACAGCAGCTGGCAGAAACAGGCCTCGCTCCTATGTGCTCCTGTGCTGCACCCCTATCCCTTCTCCTCTCTCTCTTTCTGAGTGTGTCACTTACACAGATGGAAGCTTGTGCCTCTCTGTGCTTGTTCCCTGGCGTTCAAAGGATGCAATGATCTTCAGACAACAGCCTTCCCCCCACCCCACCTTTGTTCCTCTGTCATTTGTTCCTCCTTTGTTTTTCCTTTAAGGGCTCCACTCTGGGCTAACCTAACTAAAAGGCGAGGTTGGGCTTGTTTCACTCCTCAGTTTGTCCATGTCTCTGTTGGTTGAACTGGAAAGAATCAACTGAAGTTTTGTACATTCCCATCACCAGGAATTGAATGCTCTGTCAGCAGCATATGTGGAAGACAGCATGGCCTAGTGGCTGGAGCAGTAGATTGGGCATTGGTAGAACCTGGGTTCTATTCTTGGCTCAGTGACCTGCTGCTTGGTGACCTAGGGTAAGTTGTTTCACCTTTCTGTTCCTCAGATTCACCATCCATAAAATAGGCATAATAATACTGACTCCTTTGTAAAGTGCTTTGAGATCTGCTGACGCAAAGCATGGTATAAGAGCTAGCTATTATTATTAAACTGGATTCTACATGTTCTACGAAGTCATCAGGTAAAACCAGTCCATAAGTCCATCCTCAGAACTAAATCCTATCAAATACTATGGCTTGGGATGCTGTGTAGTCTCGTGGTTAGAATACTGGTGTGGGAGACAAAAGTTTCCAGTTCTTCTTCTCATTCAGTCTTGGGTAGGTGACTTGATTTCTGTGCCTCAGTTTCTACTATCTGTAAATAACCACATGTATCCCTATCAAAATGTGATACAGGGCTTGGTGTGTAATGCAAGTAGAAATTGAAGGACAAATATGTTTATTAGGATGCAAAATATTGTTACTAGTTTTGCTCGGCCCTAGATGAATGATACTGAGAGAGGTGTGTGCACAAATCTAGGAAAGCATATAGGCAGAGCTGAGCAAAATGTTTCAGATTAATTGTTTATTTGCCAAAAAATGCAGTTTCAGCCAACAAAAAAAATGGAAAAAGAAGAATTTTGAAAAATTCTAACCAATTTGACATTTTGTTTTTAAATGTTCCATTTTGAAACGTAGGTAGATTTTCTTAAAGGGGTAAAAATCAACTGAAACGGAAATAACACTTTTTATGTCAGATACATTTAGTTTGACCTGAAATGATTTTTTTTCATTTTCTTTTTGGCGAGAAAAAATGAAAAAATTCCATTTCAGGAATGGACCTGAAACATTCCCCCCCCCCCCCCGCATTTTTCAGTTCAGCCACTGAACCGAAAAATCAATTATTTGCTCAGCTCTTTATATTGGCTTTCATATTAACAGCCCTGCTTGCTCAATGCACAGCACATTGTCTGCCATCACAGCAGCACAAATTGAACCAGTTTTACAAGGTTGGTGTCAATTATTATAAAGAGGAGGAATAGTTTTGTGGGAAAGGCACCGGATTGGGATGCAGTTGAGCTGGTTTCAGCTCAGGTCTGACCTTCAGGAAGTCCCTGACATCTCTCTGAGTTTCAATTCCCATCTAACAATCAGGGATGCTAACATTTCATCTATTTAGATCGTAAGCCGTTCAGTCTTCTTACTATGTGTTTATACATCACCTAGCTCTAGGCAGTACGGCAACATAAATAAAAATATTATTATTGGGAATCTCATAGGGACCTGAGTTTGGGCAGAAGACTTATTTAGCACTTAAGCCTTGTCTTCTAAGTGTTGCACAGGCCTACTGCTAGGGTATTCCTTTGTACAGAAGTGAATTTCTCCTCAGCACCAGGGACACATGGTCCTACACATGTCCAATGTTAGTCAGCTTTTGAATTATAAAACTGCAAATTCAGAGGGGCTGATTCACCTCTGCTTCTCTCTTTGGGGGCTACAAAGTTAGCTACTGCTCTCATATTTATTTGTATCCTGCTGGGAGGTGGTGTTTGTTTCTAGTGGATTTGGTAATTGCTAGAATTAAAAACTGATTCAATTAAAGAGTTTTCTTTTTTAGGTTTTTTTTCCCTCTCTGCTTTATTTTTATGGACAGAGGTTACCGTGAATCTATCTTCGTCATGCCTGAGAAGATTTCATTTCTTTCTCTGCGGGTGGTAGGGACGCAGGTTGAAAAAATGATGCAGCCCCTCCTGCCTTCAGTAGATGAGGAAACTCTTACCTTCTCGACAGCAACCTGTATATTAAACATTTCTTTCTATAACTTTATTTTTAAGCACATTTTGTGTTAGTGGGAAATGCCTGGGAGAGAAAACAGGAATAGCATGGTCAGATGTAACGTTGTCTACTGCTTCTGGTAGAACCTATAGCCCCTCACTAAGATCCTATTGTGCTAAGCACTGTATATATATATAGAGAGAGAGGGTCTTTATTACAGGAATGGTATATTAAAAAAACCGGACATGCCTGTATATATGTAAATGGTTAGTTAATAGATAAGGTACCAGTAAAGGATCTTCAAGAATATGCAACATTGTTCTGGGTTTTGTAGGACCAGTCAAACTGCTGATGGTTCTATCCAGCAAATGACTTCTCTGATGTCAGCGCCTGACAGTCTCTGCCCAGCACAGCTTACAACCTAAGTAGACAAATGATGGGAGAAAAGGAATGTTTGTTATCACCGTTTCCTAGATAAGGAACTGAGACACAGAGAGATTAAGATTCACACAGAGGGAGTCCAGGAGATCCAGGACTTGAAGCCTGATCTGAGCAACAGCGCAGTGTCTTCAGTTCAAGACCATCCTTCCTTTCTATGTCCCTATTCTCAGACTGGAAAGATACCACTTTTAGGGGAAAGGAGTATAAGTCAGTGTCCTTGTCCCATTCAGTCACTGGACAGCTAATGATTTGTAAGTCTCCATGACTAGACATGCCACAAGAATGCTGGTTAAAGGAAGTTGTGTGCCAAGTTATTTTGTGATGTCCACTAGAACCTGGACTGAGGCAATCAATTAACTTAAAAGGCATTAGGATCTTATGTTCTAAGAATGCAGGCCTCCGAGTTCTAATCCTCGGTGTAGTGTTGTCTCTCAGAAAATTATGTAGGACTAGACTGTGCCTTGTGTAAGGGGACTGGATGTAACCACACAGCTCCAGGGGCAGATCAAGGAAGGAAATAGATCTCAGAGAGTCACAAATCTTCTTCTTCTCCCACTGTGCTCCAAGAAGGGAGTCATTTACTATAGCTCTTGGTGGTATACAGTTTACTTCCTTCCTCATGTTGGCTAGTCTGCAGGCCTGCCAATTGATAGAGGTGGATTCAAAGCTCCGCCCATTCCTAGACCACATGTGTGAGAGGGAAGTAACATCCCCATGGAACAGAGCCCAGGAATACCAATTTGTCTAAATGAAAACTATTCACAAACGGTTTCAGTTTTGACAAATTTCCAAACTTGAAAAAAATTGAGAAAAAGAAGTTTTTGAATTGTGAAATTATTGTGTTTTGACATTTTAAAAATTAAAAAAAATCATTTTTTCCATTTCAAAATGGCTGTTTCATTTCAAAAAAAGGTTGAAAAAAGAAAAAAAGTTAAATCAAAATGTAACATTTCAAAATTAGCAAAACATTTCAATGAAAATTATTTTTATTTGTGAATATTTTTGAGATTCCAACTCTTTGTCCCAATTCAAGATGGGGAAAAATGTTGAACTCTCCAAAATATTCATAGGATGGGAAAACAGTTCCCTGCTCACCTCTGCCATGGAACCTGCTTTCCTTCCTCTGTGGCAATTTAGGAAGATCATGCAAGGGAGTGGTGAGGAATGATGGTGTTACCACTCCCCCTTTGCCTCATCTCTTCATACATCTGGCTCTGTAGCTGTATTCACCTTGTTTATCCTTATCTGTAAAATGGGGATAGTAATAATAATCTATCTTCTTCTTATCTCTCCAGTGTAGGTATGGGATTGGGAGGATGAGTTAATATTTACACAGCTCGATTAAATGGATGCTTGATCCCGATGAGTAACCAAGCACAACAAGGTTCCACAGCACATAACGAGTCCTGAGCTGTCCATGTTCACATCCAAGCCGCTCATATTCATACAGTGTAATATGCTCCCTCATGGTGAAAGGCAGTGCAGGGCCCTCCTTGCCACTGAAGTCCCACAACAGGGCTGTGGGAACGAGGATGCGGTTGTAGGATCGATCATAGAGGGCAGATTCTATGCTTGCCCTGCTTCACTTACCATGGAAACAGTCTGGGGAGGGACTTCACAGTGCACCTTTCCTTGGATGCAGAGCACCTCACTTGACACACAGGTCGCTTGGAGGGGCTGACACTGCTATTCTAGACCACAGATGGAAGTAGATAGGAAGAGTGGGGTTCTGTTGATGGCCCAAATGATGGTACTGGGTTGGGGGTGGATTTCACCTCCCCATAACCCTTGCCACATGTCACCTGCATAATCCTGGCTATTCAATCTTTATGCAGGACCATCAGCTTTTACCCACAGACTATACCAAGAAGTACTGTGTGCCCTTAGTCCCCCTTTTTGTCTGTTCTCTGTATATAACATGTATGCAATGTATAGCATTAAGGCATCTTGCTGACACTGGAACAATTTCTTCTTCTGTCTTATGGAAAAGCCCTATAGGATTCAATTGTGTTTGAACCATCCTATAGAATTAGGATTCAATTATCAAAATCTATAGGGCAGTTCCAAAAAGCCCTAAAGAAATGAGATAATGCTTCATTAAATTCCATAAGTTATTACATTCCAATATTAGATTAGTAGTGATTAGATTCCTTATTAAGTCTATGAATTATTTCCAAAGTATCTGCCACATTCCAATCAAACCCTATTGGTTTGTCCCTATTCAATTGTGCAGGATTGTTCCCAGAAGGCCGGTTTGGTTTGAACGTTACTCCATTTTTTTTTCATGTAGCTCATAAAAATAATTCGGAGAAAAAAGTTTGCACAAACTAAGGAATAAAACAAACATTTCTGATCTCCTGACGCTTGTCAAAGGGAAATTTAACACACAAAGGAACAGAGGATCAAGGTCTTGCAAACTGCTCTTTCTTATCCAGACTTGCCTGACAGCTTTAGGCTCTAATGAACGAGTTTTGCAGCGTTCCAAAACCAGCTGTAAACCTGTAAACAGGGGAGGGAAGTGACAAGCGGGAGAAGCTGCCAGCTCCGTGTGCCAGTTCAACAGCTTTAGTGCTTTTATAGTGATCTGTGCATTTGCTCTTCTTCGAGGCATTAGGGTTTTGAAAGGCAAAATTAACAGAGGCTGGAGAAAAGATGTGTCTTAGGCGTGAGCTCTGGAGCTTGACAAGCCAGGCAATTACAAGCTTAGTTTACAGTGCTGGTCCAGTGTCTCTCCCAAGCCAAACCCCCACATGTCTAGAAAGTGCCCTGTCTGAATCGTCTCTTTTGCCTGAACAACTGCCTAAACCAAACATGTTTAACCCTTTCGTTGTCCATTTAAACACTGTCATTTAAAGAAATCCCTACCTGGTGGTAGGATATTCAGATTGTTACTAGCAATAATCATTTGTCCATCTACAGCTGTTATTATTAAACCCATCTCAGAGACAGGGGCTCCCTTACGTTATCCTCTGTATGCTTCTGGAATGTAACAACATCACTTCCTTCGAAAGGTCTATTATCCCACTACTCTAATACTACATACTGTGGGCTTGATTCTGCTGTTCGTTTCACCAATATCTTTACATTTATGATTTTATAAATGAGATCAAAATCTGGTCCTGCATCTCTTGGTAGCATGACATTAAAATAAGTAATAAATAAAACAATAACAATACTTCATAGATTCCAAGGCCAGACAGTATCATTTTGATCATCATGCTGTACCAAGTCAAACACTTTAGAAAAGTCGAAGTATAGTATATTAACACTATTATCTTCATTAAGCAAATTTGTAATTGCATAAAAAACAAAAAGATATCAGGTTAGTTTGACAGGATCTATTTTCCAGAAACCCATGCTGACTGGCATTAATTACATTACCCTCTTTAATGCGTTGGATTTTTAAAAGTGCTCAGCACTGTCCTAAATCAAATCCAGTTGAAGTCAATCAGACAATAGGAGCAGAGTTAGGCCATTTCTGAGTCTTCCTGAAAAATCATACCTTATATATATATTACACACAAAAAACGTACTTTAAAATACATTATTTAGAGTGCAAAATCAAGCACTTAAAAGTTAGGAAATGCCAGAACTAGGGATGACTGTGGGCAACCTTAATGCAATCCTCTTGTGTGTATAAATTATGACACAGTCTTTAATTAAATCTCTTGTCTTATGCCTCTCTCTTCCATCAGAAACATACAGCCATCACCACTGCCTTCCATCTTTGCTGGTCTCCTGCTGCAGTCTTCTTTCTATGTCAGTCAACTTTCAGTTCTGCTTCTATGGTGCATTTCCACGTTATTCTTGGTCTATGCCTCACTGCCTTTTGCTCTGGGAGTTCCAGACCAACACCAGTCTTGTTACGCTATTTGTTTTTTTCCTCCATGTATATCCTGGCTGTCTACATTTTCATTTTGTAATTTCCTGTCCTATCAGTTTCTGTTTAATCTTTCTTCAGAGTTTTTCATTTTTTTTTCTGGGCCATCTGATAGTGAGGATTCTTCTAAGGCAGCTGTTCATGAAAACTTGAAGGTTAGATGATAGCTTTTAATAAGTCCAAGTTTGGTGCAATATAGTAAGTCCAACTTCACAATGGTGTTAAATATTCAAAGTTTAGTTTGGAAGGTAAATTTTCTATTTCTCCAAATCATCTTCAGAGTTACAAAGACATTTCTGGCTTTGGCTGTTCTGGTTTTAATGTCTTCATCTGTTCCACCTCTTGTACCTATAGTGCTGCCAAGACATGTGATACATCGTACCTCTTCTAAGGAAGTTGCAGAAAGTGTTACGGGTGTTTATTGTTGGGTGTTGATTCTCATGGGTTTAGTTTTCCTGGTGTTGATTTTCAACGCTATTATTTGTGCATAGGCCTGGAAGTCATTTGTTTTGGCTTGCATAGCTCTAAGAGTACAGGATTGCACAGTGATGCCATCAGCAAGTCAAGGTCCTCTGTGACATCTGTATGAAAGTCGATTGTATGTCTCTTGGATGTTCTGTGGTCTTTTTCATTACCCAATCCACTACCAATACAAAAATCATGGGCTACATAAGAGAACCTCAGTCTGACACCAGTAATGACCTCAAATGTCTTAGTCAGTTCACCATTATGTATTACTTGGTATGTCATATTTTCATAGAAATTCAGAATGATGGTCACACATTTCTGAGGGATTCCATAGTGACATAGCAACTTTTGTAAAACTGTTCTATCTACTGTATCAAAGGCTTTATGGAAATCTATAAATCCCATGGACTCTGCCTTGATGTGGTAGGAAGGCTTCTCTTCCCTTATGACATTTAATTACATGATTACATACTATTATTTTTTCCACGGGACCCCTGCCTCATTCAGTGCACATTATGAATCCCATTATTTATCTACCAGAACATGCTGCTCCCCCAAAGAGCGACAACAAGGAAAACATGAGGGAAGCCTAAATAAAAGAAGCACTTAAGAAGACATCTGCATTTATCAGAGTTAAAAAATTCTTCCCTAACATGCTCATAACACAGGTAAGAAAAAGATGGTTGAGCCACAGTCATGTATACATGGTGAGAGCCAGGGCATCAGTACCGTAATTCAGCATAATGCTGTTGACTTCAATGGAGCTATGCTGATGTTATTTTTGCAGTGTAGAAGGAATTATCGAATCCCAAACCTAGTCTGTTGTAAATCAGTATAAATCCATTTACCTTGTTAATGTGATGTTTAATTGAATGGAGGCTTAGGACTTTAACCAAAGAAAGGCAGAGAACCTCCTGTGAAGCGTTGACTTGTACTCACAGATTCCACTGACTTCAGTAACAGCGGAAGGAGATCAGCACTTAGCAGGAGGTGTTCCACAGCTCCCAGGATCGAGGTCATCAGCCTAACCAAAGGTGGAAGCAATTCTACCACCTCTTCTCACTCATATTTCCCTGTAATCTTCCCAGGTCCCAGTGTAAATAGGGTTACAGATCAATGAGCACATCTGTGTTTCCAGATGCCAGGTGACTCTTGCTTTAGCTACTAAGCTGCAATGCACACACACAAGTAACTAAAAGAGCAACAAACACATTGCTTAAATATTTATGGGCTGAGATTGAAAAATGAAATGTCTGTTCTCTGCCCCCACCCTCCCGTCTTTTGACATCATTTAAATAAATAAATAAAATAAAACTCGCATACCCATGTCTTTAAATACAAATGCACACGCTCCCAAAAAGCTGGAGAGAAACAGAGGGAGAGAGAGAATGAGGAGCACTGACACCCTCAGGGAAAATTTCATCTCAGGAGAACTGACCTTTCAGAGAAAGCAAATTAAATTATCTTTCTCATCTTTTACTAGTGCTGTGACATCATTAAAATTCACATTACATACCAGCATGCTTTGTTTTGTATTCATAACCTTAAACCAAAATTAATCAGTTGTCACATGGAGTTAACGTATTTGTTAATGGTGACTGAAACAAAATGTACATTTTTTTTCAGGAAAATCAGTTTTGTGCGTATTCTTTTGCAAATCTGTGCAATGTGCTCAATACTGAGGGGCTGATTCTTCCTTGCCTTGTTTAGATGCATACACCTTTGCAAAGTGAGTTCAGAGTGTGTTGCACTGGGGAGGAATGGGTCCCCACAGTAACAGTGCCCTCAACAGTTATATGGGCAATGGTGGCATATGTTGTGTTTACCCACAACCACTTTTTTAGTGCCTGGAGGAATAGAGGGTAGGAATGGTGATTTTTAGCATCAGTTAAGGAGTTGAAAGACCCGCTGCCAAATGCTACTTCAACATTTGGCTTGCCATATGCTCTACCCAGGGCCAGTGCTAGACAAAATGGCGCCCCAGGGAGGCGAGTCTTCAGCACCACCCCCTTCATTTGTTAAACTTTTGAGTACCTTATTTTTTTACTGCATTTGTAGCCCACTTCACAACTTTGATGCTCGAGGTGCATGCATGGTTTCATCCTGTCATATAAGACTATACATTTGCATGCTAGAATCTGTAAATCTGCAAGTCCGGCGCCCCCAAACCCAGCACCCTGGGTGGTTGCCTGCCACTAAATCCAGCCCTGGGTCTATCCTCCTGTTCTTTGTTCCTAATTTTTTATGTATTATGGAATGTCTCAGATCAAGTCCCATAATGAATAATAGGATAGTACCGGTAATGTAAATTTAAACCAAAAGGCAACAGAGACTAGCTGAGACCAAAGTGCAGTTTCAGATCAATCCCTGCTTTCTAGTCTGACTCCCATGGTCGGGGCCTTCAGTGGATCCAAGTTCTGTTGAGCCTTGGTTTTCTTGCCAGCCAAAATTCAGTGGGATCTGTGCTTAACCTACCATTGCTTGGATAGTACTTGGAAGATCTCTGACTATCTGACTAAGCCGACCAATCAAATATGGCAAAGCAAAACAACAAAGACTGAATGTGACAAACACACATGGAAAAACAAACAAATGAAAATGGTCTCTGTAGAACCCAGACCACATGAGCTACCTACAATCATATAATTGTAGCAGTGGAAGAGAGCTCAAGAGGTCATCTAGTCCAGTCCCCTGCACTCATGGAAGGACTAAGTATTATCTAGACCATCCCTGACAACAATTTGTCTAACCTGCTCTTAAAAATCTCCAAGGATGGAGATTCCACAACCTCCTTAGGCAATTTATTCCAGTGCTTAACCACCCTGACAGGAAGTTTTTCTCATGTCCAACCTAAACCATCTTTGCTGCAGTGTAAGCCCATTGCTTCTTGTCCTATCCTCAGAAGTTAAGGAGAATAATTTTTTCTCCCTCCTCCTTGTAGAAAACGTTTATGTACTTGAAAACTGTTAGCATGTCCCCTCTCAGTCTTCTCTTCTCCAGACTAAACAAACCTAATTATTTCAATATGCCCTCATAGGTAAGGTTTTCTAGACCTTTAATAATTTTTGTTGCTCTTTTCTAGATTTTCTCCAGTTTGTCCATATCTTTCCTGAAATGTGGCACCCAGAACTGGACACAATAGTCCAGCTGATACCTAATCAGTGCAGAGTAGAGTGGAAGGATTACCTCGTGTCTTGCTTACAACATTCCTGCTAACACATCCCAGATTGATGTTCGCTTTTTTTGCAAGTGTTACACTCTTGACTCATATTTAGCTTGTCATCCGGTGTGACCCCCAGATCCCTTTCTGCAGTACTCCTTCCTAAGCAGTCATTTCCCATTTTGTATATGTGCAACTGATTGTTTCTGCCTAAGTGAAGTACTTTGCATTTGTCCTCATTGAATTTCATCCTATTTTCTTCAGACCTTTTCTCCTGTTTGTCCAGATCATTTTGAATTTTAATCCTGTCCTCCAAAGCACTTGCAACCCCTCTCACCTTGGAATAATCTGCAAACTTTATAAGTATACTCTCTATGCCATTATCTAAATCACCAATGAAGATATTGAACAGAACTGGACCCAGAACTGATCCCCATGGGACCTCACCTGATATGCCCTTTCAACTGACTATGAGCCCCTGATTACTGTTCTCTGGGAATGGTTTTCCAACCAGTAATGCCCCTACCTAGTAGCTCCATCTGGGTTGTATTTCCCTAGTTTGTTTATGAGACGGTCATGTGAGACAGTATCAAAAGCCTTACTAAAGTCAAGATATACTGAATAGCTCATCATCCAGATAATGACAAAAGATGAACCAACACAAAAATGAAGAAGGACAATAATGATACAATACAAAAAAGAAGACAGATGACAAAGACAATAAAAGATAAAGATTGAAAAAAAAATCAAAATTTTCAATTTTCATTGCATTTCTGCTGAAAATTTGTGAAAAAAATATAAGAAAAACAAATGAGTTTCAAGAACATTTTGGTCAAAAAAGAGGCCATTTTTCAAAGAAAAAAAACCTTCAAAAGATTTTGACTGGCTCTAGTTTTAAACCAGAAATAACCACAGTAATCACTCTCTCTCTCTCTCTCCAATCTGATTTATTTCCCCTACTGCCTTTTAATTTGCTTAAGTCTCTGTGTGTGTATGAGAGAGACAGGGAGGAAAGAAAAGAGTGTTGTGGATGAGAAGGAAGATATTGGCACTCTGTAAATAGTGCCTTTTAGCCAGCTACATCAAATCATTTCAGGAATATTATTTAATTAATCCATGCAATACTCATGTGAGATCAATAAGTTTTGCTTTCATTAACCTTTTTTTGAATGGAAAATTCAAGAAGTTAAGTGATTTGTCCAATGTCACAAAATACACCTCTGGCCGAGCTTGGTGTATGTACCTAAAACTCCAGATGCTAATTTCTGTGCCCTAACCATTAGACCAGAGTCCCATGCTACAGCAGTCATTGTATTGTAATTAATCTTCACCGTATATACTTTCTTCCTAAAAGAAAGATTTTTTTTCTTGGAACACTCTAACCCTGCATCAAGCAATCCCTTGTGTTTGAAATAATTCTTGCAAAAATTATTCACAGAGTTGAGTCCAGATTGCTTAGAAGCAATTTTTTCAAAGGTAATTTCCTATGTAATGATCTGCACCTGAAACCACTGGGACTAAATCTTAGTGCCAGACTTTCTGGTTGTGTATATTTACACAGTTTATTTGTCGTCAGTGGCCATTAATGTCCATAAGTAGGAAACCAAAGAAGCATTGACCATTTTTTTTTCCAAAAGTGTCTCCATGTCAACGTACCCAACTTCAGAGATGTGGACAAGGCCTGATTTTCAGAAAGCTGGGAGTTCCCCTGCTGTGAAAATCAGGACTCCTTAAAATGTCTTAAGATTGGCAGCCAAAAAACAAAGCTCCCCAAATCACATCCCTTTTGAAAAGCTTGGCCAATGATTAGGATTCAATGAGATGACTCCCATGCAAGCATGTGCATAAATGTTAGTAGGAGCAGGGCCTAACATACCAAGGACTAATGTTATGGAAAGAAAAAAAATGGTTTGAAAGAAACCTTGGATGGATATCCCTTCACATCTACAACATTGTAAACATTTGCTTATTTGAATCAATCCCATATCACTGGAATTGAATTATTTAAATTATTCAAGCTCTAAATGTGCTAAAATCCAGGGCAGTCCTGTTTGTGGTTCATTTATGGCTGTTAGGCATTCCAGCCAGCACTAAAAACAAGGTATCTGGGCACTTGTCAGTTAGAGAATGGCATATTGTGTTCCCACCTCAAAAACAATAGAAGGAAACAAGTCTCAGAGTCGTAGCCGTGTTAGTTTGTATCAGCAAAATCAGGAGTACTTGTGCCACTTTAGCGACTAACAAATTTATTTGGGCATAAACCTTCCTGGGCCAAAACCCACCTCACCAGATGCATGGAGTGCAAAACACAGCAGGCAGGTATGCACACATAGTACATGAAAAGGTGGGAGCTGCCCCACCAAGCGGGGGATCAGTGCCAACAAGACAATTCAATTAAAGTGGAAGTGGGCTATTCTCAACAGTAGAATACCACTGGAGGAAAAATCACTTTTGTAGTGGTAATGAGGCCAATGTAATCAGGGTGGCCCATTTCAAACAGTTGACAAGAAGGTATGAATAACTGCAGGAGGAAATTAGTTTCTGCGGTGACCCTTCCACCCCCACTCTACACCCAGGCCCAACCTGATGGCGTCCAGCCTGCAAACCAACTCCATCTCTGCAACTTCCCATTGGAGTTTGTCCCTGAAGCCTCCCCGCTGAAGAACTGCCGCCCCCAAGTCTCTCATCGAATGTCCAGGGAGACCGAAGTGCTGTCCGTCTGGTCCCTGAATGCCACGGTTCTCGACGTCTGACTCGTGTCCATCCACTCCCCCGCACAGAGACCATCCAGCCTGGCCAATGCACATGGCAGAAGGGCACAGTGGTTCACGTTTAAAGAGAAGAAGGGAAAGTGTTGAGAGAGCAGAAATATTAATGGTTAATTTAACCTCCGCAACCCACTGAGTTAAAGGGGATAATTTCCACACCAGCCTCAACTGACATTTATTTAACATTTGCCTTCACAGATCCTGAGACCTCTGTTCAAATTTATGCTCTACTTCCATAATCCAAAGCTTCCAGTGTTAAAGGTTTTGAATAATAATAATTTGAGCATGCTCTTGGTTTATGCTTTTTTACCGAGTAAATTCATAAATTCAGCTGGAAAGTGAATTACTTACTTACTTAATTAATTAATTAATTTTCTCTCTCACAAACATACATGCACACATATATACACTTAGCTCTATGTTGGCCAAGAGAAATATTTTTTAAGGCCAGAAAAGGGATTTTTGCTCTATTTAGATTTTAATTCAACATGGCATTTAAGCACATGTGTGATTCTAAGCATGTGAGTAGCCTAAGTACATGGAATACTCATGTGCTTAAGAGTCACATGCATGACTGTGTCTGAAACGTATACCAAGTTTATTGTTTGGCACCTTTGAAGTGTTAACTCTGGTGGGATAAATGATATGTCTATAATTATATATTATATCATGTATCCCTCCAGGGTAAATATCTACACACACACATTATACCCACTCACAATAGAACTGGCAGTATGGATAGACTGCTTTTTGTTATCGATGCATTGCAGTTTATACGGCTGAGCTTTGCCATTCATACATTTGTACTAACTTGGGGGAAGTACAGGGGGAGCGACAGGAGGAATTGAGTAATGAGGAAGGGTTAAAGTCTGGATCTAGTGAACCACTTAAGCATGTGCTTAACTTTAAGCATCTGAGTAGCCCTCAATAAAAGCCTTTCTGTTAACTTTAATTGGCTTTAGATCAGGCCCTGCAGGATAGAGACTGAATGATGCCTAAGGGAGAATACAAATTGTCTACAAATATTTCAAAGCTACTTAGGTATTAGGATGGTCAAATATACATCTAGTAAAAAGTAACCTCTGGCTGAACACAATTGTTTAGATGGTTCAAGAGGGCAAAGCTTAGTGTAATGGGACCACATTAAAGGGCCCAATCCTGCATGACTTTAGCCAGTGGGAATTTTACTAATGAATTCCGTGTAAAGGAAGCATTAGGATGAACATCGGGAAATACTTCCTGATGGTGAGTTTTATTAGTCAGTAAAACAGTTTCCCCAGGGAAACGGTTGAAGCCTCATTACCAGGAATAGTTAAAACTAGAATGGTCAAAGAGTAGATTGCAATCCTGCCTTGGGAGAGGAACGAAAAAATAATCTGAAGTTTATAAATTCATAAATTACAGGGCCAGCAGGGATCACTATGATTATCTAATCTAAGGTCATGGAATTTCCCTAAAATAATTTCTAGAACAGAGGTTTACACAAACATCCACTCTTGATTTTAAAATTGTCAGTGATGGAGAATCCACCACAATCCTTGGTAAATTGTTCCAGTGGTTAATTACTTTCTCCATTTAAAACGTGAAGCCTTATTTTGCTATTTCACCAATCTATTGTCCATAGGTTGTAGATCTTTATATCTAGGGAAGAAGGATGGTTTGTGGTTAAGACACTAGATATACCCTCAGGAGTTCTGTGTACAATTCTGAGTTCTGCTACAGACGTCTTGTGGGACCTTGAGTGAGTCGTTTCATCTCTGTGCCTCAGCTCCTTATTTGTGAAATGGGAATATTAATACTTCCTTTCTCTCACACTTTGTCTGTCTTGGCCTTTTATGCCCCAGTCTGTATGCCTGTTCAATGGGAGTACTCACTTGCTTAGAGGTAAGTGTGTGGGTAAGTCTTTGAAGGATCAGGGCCTTTCACTGTAAGCTGTTGAGATCAGGATAGGGCAGATCCTATAATTCCCATGGCACGTTATGACAATGTACACCAGTTGAGGGTCTGCCCTTATGTGTTTTTTATAGGGCCTGTGTTAGTGGGCCCTGGGCCTCTTGGTCCTACTATAATAATAATTAATAATTAATAATTTACTATTATTATTTTATTATACCCAGCTATAAGTATTAAAATCCATTATACATAAAATAAGTAAATCTCATCTTGTGGAATCTTTTGCTCACAATCTTGTGGCATTTCTCCACCCAAAAATATATTTCAAAGTGTTTGCTGGGAGCATTGAACATAAATAAAGAAATAAAGAAAGAAATAAACCTATTTGAACTCAAGCTTATCTGAAACTCAACTGGTCTTCTCGGCCTGTGTTCTCGCTATGCATTCAAAAAGTGTGGCAGTGTTAATGGAATGTTAATATATTCTTAAAAGGCTGAGCGAGCTGCCTTTGAAATGAAACAAAACAAAAAAAAAAAGAAAAAGAGAGAGAGAGAAGAAAAGAGAGAGAGAGAGAGTTAGATTGTGGGGTTGCAGAAATTCCCTAGGGAGAAGGACTACGAAACAGCACTTTCCCTTTATCATGCAAGCAATTACTGGCAATTTGTTCTGGCCAGTAAAACTTCTGATATTATCATGGTTGCTGAGTAATTTATCATCAAAGTTTAATGTGAAAACAGGTGACTGTGTAATCACCAATCTAGGAACAGAAATAGAATCGTTATTATTTCTGCCTGAAGAGAGGGCTTTTTTTTTTTTTTCCTGTCAATTGACTTAACGGCCAAAAAGCTGTTCATCACATCACCATTAATTATAAAACCTCTATTAAATATTCATAAAAGTTTTGAAATGAATGTGTGATAGAGATGAAAGCCAGGCTAATTTAAATACCTACCAGACCTGTCTTAATTACAGAGGTAAAATGAGATATAAAAATTATAGCAGCAAGGGGGGGGAAAAGTTGAAACAGTTCATTCCATATATTATATGAATCTTCTTAACCAGTCAGATGTAAGCTTGAACACTAGCAAGTGCATACACGTCTAAGTAAGGAAATAGCTTTTGGAGTCCCATGTTGTCAGCGCTGATGGGAATTTATTGCAGTTTAACTTTGCTTTGTGTTTTGACAGGAGACAGGATGTATGTTTGAATTTCAATGTTCCTTGATGCTACAGGTAGTGCATTTCTGTGTGTTTTCATAATCATTTTTTCCCATTCATTTTACATTTAGCACACTTACCCCGTGTGTGTGTGTGTGTGTGGGTATGTAAGAGAGAGAAATACACACGCAGAGACACACACAAAGTGGGAGCCCTTAAACGTGTACATTTACCTAGGATAAATAGATAAGGTTTCCTCAATATCTGCACTGTTCCTTTGTGCTGCCCCATCCTTACAGAAAATATGTTGAATGCTGCAAATATTGAGGTGATTGAACTGTCATTACCTGGATAAGTCTCAGTCTGACCATATAGTGAATCTTACCCTGTAAATCAGTGGGGTTACATGCAAGTGCAGCAGTGTAACTATGCACAGTGAACTGCAGGATCAGGATTTCCTATGGAAACTGGCAGATTTTTAAGGGCGCTCAATGAGAATTTTGTCAGGCGCCTGTGGGAGACTGTAGACTAAACTCCCCCAGGGACTACGGACCACCACAAATCTCACCACCTTCTGCTCTGAGTACAAGACCCATTTAATGGACCAACCTTCTCTAACATAAACTCAGAGCAACATGTGTATTAAACAAATATAGCTCAGTGGTTTGAGCATTGGCCTGCTAAACCCAGTGTTGTAAGTTCAATCCTTGAGGGGGCCATCTGGGGCAAAAATCTGTCTGGGGATTGGTCCTGCTTTGAGCAGGGGGTTAGACTACATGATCTCCTGAGGTCCCTTCCAACCCTGATATTCTATGATTCTAAATAACTCCCCACCCCAACCCTATAAAATCAAGACACTCTCCTGCACATGCTTCTCCTGCTGGGAGGAGGATGAGAGGCCAAATGTCTGATGCACGGGTAGTCACATTGCTGAATGTGCTCACATACTATGGTGATGAGCCTGGTATACGATTAAAATAGAATAGAATGTTTTGATGCGTCGACAGCTCTTATTAAAAAGAACAAATATCTCTGAATGAAAACCCCGAGCTCTGTCCAGAACTTCTGCTGTTGGTGAAAAATGGCTCTTGAAATGAAAATATGTTTCATTGCTGCCTCCTTCAGTGCCTTGCTGGGTGACCCGGGGTCAATCACTTAACCTTATTGACGCAGCTCTCTGAGAACACAGTTCATCCAGTAGTAAGATGGGTAATACTTTATAACAACACTTACTACACACAGTAGATCAGAGGGCTTAATTGTAAAGCGTTGGTAAAGTGCTTTGTGACTCTTGGGAGGAATGCATTCCAATGCAAAGTTTTGAATGATTTTATTAGTGACTCAAAGTTTGGCTGAAAAGGACCTTTCGTTGAAAAAGGAAACAAGGAGTTTATGAAACTTCATTGAGTCTTTTACTTTTTTTCCCAACCAGATGATGATGATGACCATTGCTGCAGTCACCACAGTGTCACCTGTAGGATGACCTTGAGGCCTTAATTTAGGAAAGCATCCCTATTCAGGAACGAACTTAAGCACATGCTTAAAGTTAAGTACATAATTAGAGCTGTCCTGAATAGGGATGGATTGTATGTCTTTAAGTGCTTTCCTGAGTCACGGTCTGGAATACAGTAAACTTTTGTAACCCTTCTGCCAGGTGGAGCCAGCAGCAACCAGGGCCAGGTCTAGTGTAGATGTGATAAATCGATCCCCGATTGCTCTGCCGTCGACTCCTGTACTCCACTGAGGCGAGAGGCGGAAGCGGAGTCGACGGGAGAGCGGCGGCAGTTGACCCCGCGTCATGAGGACGTGAGGCAAGTTGACCTAAAATACATCAACTTCAGCTACTCTGTTCTCGTAGCTGAAGATGAGTATCTTAGGTCAATCCCCCCCACACACCCAGTGTAGACTAGGCCTAAGGCTTTTGGGAGGTTTTATTTACCAGGAAGAAAGCTTGAGAAAAGTTGAACCTATCTCAGGCTAGGGCAAAGTCCTGCTGATTTCACCCACTAACAGAGTGGAGCAGAGGAGAGTTGGGTACAAATGTCTTTTCAGCAAAGCATGCTGGGAGTGGGAGAAGTCTGGGACCCTATAAAAAACAGGCTCTTCTAACACAGGTTTTATATGGAGAGGCAGCGCCAGGGAATTGCCAAAGGAGTGCTCAGGGGAATGGCACCAGTTCACAGCGCAGTGGGCGAGTGAAGGGAGGCAGCAGATAGAAAGAAAGACCTGAATTTGAAACTTTGGACTCACCTCGTTAAAAAAGGAAAAGACTTTAGGCTGGGAGGGAATGGGTTGGTGAACTAAATACCTATGTGTATTTTCAATGACTGCTCCGTTTGTTTTTTCTTTCCCACTTCTGTGGTGGACAGATCCCTGTTGCCCACCACTGGCTATTTGGTGACAGGTCCTGACTTGAGTTTATAATGCATGCATTACTGTGTCTTAAAAATGCCTTATCAAAAACTGGGAGAGAGAGGAATTGTTTAGGAAAGGGATCTTTGATGGGTCTTTTATAATTGTGACTCGGCGCATATGCACGCTGAATAAAAAAGAGCCTTTCAGTACAGTCTCTTTGGATTAGAACTTAAATAACTGGATATTTCTACTGCACTACAACTTACTCTCTCTTTTTTTTCATGAGAAGGTTCAGAGTAGAGTTATAAGAGCTAGGAGCAGCTAAAACAGTTCAGATAAAATAACTTGTCTAGAACCTTCACTCAATGTTCAGACCAAGTCTGAGCCAGTTTCAGGCTTAAAACAAAGTTGGCTGTCTGTTTGTTAGGCTTGATTTTGTTTGTCTACCTGCCTCTGCACTGGCTGCTCCTCTGAGATTTCTAGCCCAGTTTCTGGACTGCAGAAGTTTGAAATAAGATCAGAGAAACAATTGAACATCAGATGTTTATCTGAAAAGAACTGAGCCAAGGAGATCTGGCTTCAATTTCTAGTTCTCATAGACTTCAGTCTATCTTCTTCGCTAGTGTAAATCAATATAGCGCCATTAAAATCAGTGGAGGCGGAACCCAATTAGAAGCAGTTTTAAACTAGCATTGGTGCCCCTGGTTCAAAAACTTTAGAGTTAGATCCCTCACATATCTATCTGTGCTTGCTTTCCTGGCACTACCTATGTCACCCTCAGTAGTCAAAGGATATGTTTACTCTGAAACTGGAGGTGTGATTGCCACATGTGTAGACATCCCAGAGCAAGCGTTAATCTAGTTATCTTGGATACCAACAGCAGAGAAGCCGAAGCAGCATGGACTACCTGCCAGAACAAGTATATATGATCCCAGGCAGGCTGGTACTGCCCATGCTGAAGTCTGTTTTGGGGGGAGGAGGTGATCTTCATTCAAAAGAAGTGAACACAAGACTTGTTTCATTGATCAAACAAATGCTTCTGCTAAACCACTGGCAGCTGGATGGCATGGCATGGATTTGATCTGATGGGCACTATTCTTCTAATCATTCAAATCAGTTGGCAGATCCGGGGGGAAGGGGTTGGAGGTCTGGGGACATGACTGAAATGGAAGGAGGTGTTGTATCTTGGGAGTAAAGTTCACTGCAAAGCTGTAGTGGGGAGCTGGAACAGTAAGGGCTGCAGCAGGTCATGCTGGCGGGGGTCTTGAATGGAGACCAGGACTGGACTGTGAGAGGTCATATTCAGTCCAGCTAAAGGGTAGATCAGCAGAACTGTGCAGAGGACTTTCACTGTATTGGCAAGGGTTGCAGCCATTAACTTTGGGCCTGCAGTGAAGAAGTACTTTAGCCGAGACTGGAGGTTGGGAGAAACCTTGTCCATCATTTACCAGCACTACTCTTGGCTTAAGACTGAACTGCACAGTCCCTCTCTTTCATAGGCACTAAATCTGCTCATATTTTTTAAAGAAAAAAAATGAAAAAGAGAAGAGGAGAATAAAGGAGAAAAATGGGAAGAGGGGAATGAAGAAACATCATAAAAATTAGTTACCTATAGCAAGGCTTTTATTTTTTTTAACCGTTTTTTTTTCCTGCCAGATGTATCCAGCTAAAGTCTAACTACGGTTGCTGCAGCAGGCATTTCATCTGTCATATCAAACCATTTTCAATACCAACTACCAATACGGCACTAAATTTTGGTCTGCCATTAATGTCAGCCCATTTATAATTTTGGCTTGCAGCACTACAAAAGACAGATGACAAGTTACTATTTCACACCTGCTATTGAAAATGAATAAAAATGACTAGTGTCTTAAAAGGAAGGTGCATATGTCTCAGGAAGGGAGAGGAGAGAGCTTGGGAAACAGAGGTAAGTGGTGTGGTGGTTGAGAATCTTTTGCACTAGAAGTTTTGCCAGGGACATTTGAAAGGCTGAAGCGAGGTTTCATTATTACACCACCAATTAAGGATGTGATATTGACAACCATGCATACTATCCTTAAAGGTACTGGTGTGAATGACAAGGGCCTAAAATGGATGAGGAAACCCGAATGCAGTGGTAGGAAAATATTAGGAATAAAAATTAATATAAAATCCCTTTAGATGACACAAATGCTTAGGGAAAAAAAAAAGCCAACACATTCATTCATAATGATCGCTGCCTAATTGGGAAAATTCTTTTGGCCACATAACTTTAACACAATGGTATGTTTCAGAGAGATGATGATGCAGTGAGTGATGGGAGACCCGTTGGAATGATTGAGCATCACACAGTTTATTGAACCACATAGAATGTGATTGGCCATCGGATGGATTTTGCTTACAGGTGGGCCTGAGTTGAAACCTCAGAAGCCAAGATACCCAAACTCTGGAGAAACTTTAACCTAGACCCAGACTGGAAACATCTCTTCAGGTATGGAGGCGGAGAATATAAGATCAAAGGCTGAATTTTATTTTATATACAATTAGGCAGTGATCGATATAAAAATTGCTTCACTTTCAGGACCTCTTGAACCTGTTACAAACAGCATGAATGAAGACAGTGATAGAATCATGAGCAGTGTGGAATCTTCTGATCTTATGCTACGACACTTCAACAAAATATTGACATTTTACCTCTGTATGTAAAGGGAAAAGCCTGTCTTGTGGTTAGGGCACACAATGGAGAATCAGGAGCTCTGGGTTTTCAGTCATTTAACCTTTTGTGATTCTGTTTCCCCATCTGTGTAAGGGGGATAATATTTTTCCACCTCAGAGTTTTCTAAACCTTAATTCATGTTTGTTGGGAGTTATGATATACAGGTGAGAAACACCATAGAAATGCCTATAAATACATAGACACTGCAGGAAAACTGCCTTTCCCCCTGTAGCAACGCAGCCTTGTTCCCAGCCGCCCCGGAGAGGGACGAGCCCCTCCGGACGCCAAAGTGGGCGGAGCCAGTGGAGCTTGCGCCCGCCCCCCCAGAGGTCAAGGTGCAGGACAGGAAGTACAAAAGCCCAACCCCAGAGCTCACTAGAGGCCTGGCCGCTGGAGAAACCAGACGCCTGTGGCCTAGCTCCCAGTTGGGAGACTCCTGCAGTTTGCAGCCAACCCGAGGACTGGCCAGATGCCGACCAGACCCCGGAGAAGCTGGTAAACCTGCTGCTGGCAAGTTACCCTGAGGAGCTGTCAAGCTTACCGCTTGTTGGGTACCCAGAGGAGCCCATGGTACTTGACTCCTTGGAAGATTCTGTCCAGACACAGGTACCTCTGGAGGGGGAGGTAGGAAGTAGCCCAAGGGCAGCCGACCCTAGTCTGGCTGCAGCACACCCAGAGCCCATGTAGCATGTTGCAGCCAGGATCCCTACTGGCACAGAAGCGGGTCGTCTACCGCTGCTAGGGCCCCTGGCTGGGATGCAGTGGAGTGGGTGGGCCTGCGTCCCAACTGCCACCCAACGTGCGGGTGACTGTCTCCCTCTCTCCCAGGTCCTTTGGAGCTAGGACCTGGGCCTCTTAAACTTATCTGTTTGCTCAGCCCCTGTCTGAGCGCCTGAGCTCCTGACTGTTTGCCGCCCCACCAGGCTAATCCCCCGACTCACCAGACCTAAGTAGTAAGGCAGCCTGGTTCCCAGCTGCCCAGGAGGGGGATGAGCCCCAGCTGAACCCTTCTACATCCGCCTTGAAATAAATGCATGACAGTTGGCTGGAAAATGTGAGGAATTTTAATGGATAATTTCTATGAAAACAAAACAGAAATATTTTTATCAAAATTTGTGATTGGAAACTTTGACTTTTCAGCAAAAAATTGAAAACCAGAAAAAGTCAGCTGAAAACAAGAAGAAGAAGAAAGACTTTGAAATACTGTCATGTTATCTTATATGAGTTATAGTTCAGGGGCTTCCATGTCCTGAACTTAATGGCTGCGCTTCCTAGCTCTACTATATCTCGCATAATAAACTAGCAGCTTCCCTCTTCTGAATAGCCTTGGTGCCTATGGAAATCAGATGGCCATGGTGCATCATGGGAATTGTAGTGTGGCTGGGGAGATGGTCCTTAGAGGAAATATGGAATAACATGTTCAAATTACAGCTCCAATAAGGCACCACAGCAGTATTTCCAACTGAAAGTTTCTAGTTTTGGGCTAAAATTTTTGGGGTTAGGGCTAAAAACATTTTAAAAAATGAGGGTCTGGGGGGGCCTGGGGTGATTGTTTTTTTTCAATTAAAAGTCAAACGTTTCCACAGAAACCACACATTTTTTGTTGTGAATTGAAAGTCCAATTTTCCATTGAAAACCAGATTTTATGGAGCATTTTTGACCAGCTTTGAGGAAAACACCAAGAAAAAGTCTCTTCAAATGTTAAGTCAGGGAGTGGGAAATGCAAGGTGAAGAAAAGTAAAGCTGAAAGGGACCTCAACAGGCCGTCTAGTCCCACCCCATGCAATGAGGCAGGACCAAGTAAACCTTGACCATCCCTGACAGGAGTTTGTCTAAACTGGTCTTAAAAACCTCCAGCGATGGAGATTCCACAACCTCCCTTGGAAAGCTTATTCCAGAGCTTAACCACCCTTATAGTTAGAAAGTTTTTGCTAATAGCTAACCTAAATCTCCTTTGCTGCAGATTAAGCCCATTACTTTTTGTCCTACCTTCTGTAGACATGGAAAACAATTGATCACCATCCTTAGGTCCCCCTCAGTATTCTTTTCTGAAGCCTAAAGATGGCCAGGGTTGTTTTGTTTTTTAATCTTTCCTAGTAGGTCAGATTTTCTAAACATTACCTGTTTGCTCTTTTCCAGAAGAATGACAACCCAGTTTTCCCAATCCACCTCAGCAACAACTTGGTGCAGAACTGCTTTCAGGACTGCAAACAACACAGATGTTTATCATGTCCCCAGTGTGGAAGACTTGTCATCCAAAAGATATCACAGCCTCACCCAGGAGAGGTAGGCTTAAAGTTCAGATGGTGACATGAGTCTCATGACCTGGAGTGTTCTCTCCACCTGAGAGCCCTGTGTGCCTGGAAGGTTTTTTCCTGCTGGGCCTGTTGGGAGTGTATTTACATTCGTAATCCTAATTATTATAGGTGAAAATGAAAAAAAGGTTTTGCTTTGCTAAGCAGAAGAGAACAAACATTGAGACTGACTGGTGAATAGATCTTCTCTTTCAAGAATAAAACATAGAACTCTTTAGTACATCATATGAAATTATCAACCATCTGTGAACTGAACATCAAAGACACAATTAAAATACCAACATGCATTCCCTTCATATAATTTATAACAATGCTGTATGAGCCTATCTCAAATCTTCCTGGAGCGCCAGACCTCTCTGTAGTGAACGTCTCATTTGGATCCATCATATTGAAAAATAATCATAATGGGAAGAAGGAGAAGAAGAAAGTTTAAGGGTAATGATGGGTTAGAGTGGGGCTGTTCTCAATTCACTGTGCTAGAGATAGGACAGCTAGAAAGTTGAGTCAGGCTCTGTGCATCTTAGGGTAGGTTTACACTTACCGGCCGGGTCGATGCGGTGAGTTCGACTTCTCGGAGTTCGAACTATCGCGTCTGATCTAGACGCGATAGTTCGAACTCCGGAAGCGCTGCGGTCGACTCCGGTACTCCACCACGGCAAACGGCGTTGGCGGAGTTGATGGGGGAGCCGTGGAGTTCAACCCCGCTGCGTCTGGACGGGTGAGTAGTTCGAACTAGGGTCCTTCGAATTCAGCTACGCTATTCACGTAGCTGAATTTGCGTACCCTAATTCGAACCCCCTTTTTAGTGTAGACCAGGCCTTAGTCACTCAACTGCAAGACTCGGTAAATCTGCTAAGAAATTTGTGATGGAAATAAAGGGGAGGGGAAGGCAGGGAGATGCAATGCTTCCACCTCAACAAGAGATGACATTTGGCATCGACTCCAGCTGAAAACTTATTGGCTTGCTTTCTCTCTCTGGGAAACTAGCAAGGGAATAAATAAAAAAAAGTTGCTGGGGACCAGGTGCTGCTCGTATTGGGGCTGAGTGGGAAAGAGGCGAAACAAGCAAATGCATAAAGATGCTGTTTTCAGCCCCGTTGTTGGGTAACCGTGGGTTTATCAAATATTGACAAACATGAAATGATTGTAATCAGTCACTGTCACAGGAGAACAGGTACCCTCCTCTCTTTTACAAATGATCCAATTAAAGGAAACATGTTGGCTATAAAAGTCAAAATCAACAATGCACTGTACACTGACAGCCCATCCAACATATAAAATCAATAGTGCATTCTTCTTCTCGCCAGCACAAAGCAACAGTAGCAACATTCCCACCTCTTTAGTCAAATATGACACCGTATCAATCGATCAAAACTTAGTACTTATTGAACACTGGCTTCTGAAGAATGCAAAATGTATTGTTCTTTCCCTATTTTATTTCAATGAAGTTTAACTTAAAGGCATAATACTTGAAAGAGATCAGCTATTTTATTGTGGTTAGATATAGCTAAAGCTAAGTGGGTGGAGAGATCTAAATATTTATATATGTTTTGTCAGCGCCATACCATATCTATTTTTAGTTCAAATCCCTTAATAACTTTCTCTCAGTGCAATCTGATGGCAGGCATAGACTCATGGAATATAGTTGGAAAGGACCATTTAATCACGTCGCCCAGCTTCCTTTTACTGCAGAATGTTTCTCTACAGTATATTCCTTCGCTCTGTGTGTCAAGCCTAGTTCTAAGTGAGTTCTGTAATGGAACTTCCTCATGGAGTGACTATTTCACAGCCTAAATAGCTCTCACTAGTAGAGGAACTGTTTGGCTTTTCTTTTGGTTTGTTCGTTTGTTTGTTTTCCCCGGTTATTCAGTTGAAATTTACAGTTATTATTTCCTGTCCGTTTGTCTTGATTCAGGAAAGCATTACCATTGAGAAATGCATACAAGCCCATGCTGAAAATTCAGCATTTGCCTAAGTGTGATCCTGATCAGGAAGGAATTAAGCATGTGCTTAGGTTCTTTACTGATTCAAGGCAGTTATCCCTAGTTATATATAGGCTTAGCAGAATTCAATATGGTTTTTTTTTAATAATTTTGACAGATGATTTTAAGCATTTTTTTCTATTTTTATTCATTTAAATTTTCACAGTTCAGAGAAACTATGAGGGGTAAGACAATAGCAGGGGTTAGAGGACAATTATTTAATGGCTGTAGGTGTTCTGATTCATAAAGTTAAAGCTTCATAACCATCAAAACACAAGTGGCCACCCTCACTTGTCAAAATATACAAAGTAAATATGCTTAAACCAAACTTTAATATGATACCAAGCAGCATTTTTCTTATTTTGCCTATCAGTAAAATTTATTATCGATGGAAATATTTTTTCATTGGTTCATGTGTGTACAATGAAACTGACATTTATTAACATCTACCAATAAAAATCTAATCCAATCTTTACAAGCCTAGTTAGAGATAATCTAGTATCACTGAATACCTCTTTGGTGTTTGTGCCGTTCTGATTTTTTAATATATATATTTAAGAAAGGTTTTCTGAATTCATTTATCCATGGACCAGCAAATCCCACAGCAATGATTTAACCAAAATATCTGGCACATTAAAAAACTCTCCAGAGCTTCATCTAAGGAACCTTGCTTTAAAAAAACAAAAAAGACACTCCAGTGTCTGATCCACAGCCCATGAAAGCCAATAGAAAGACTGACAGACTGTGCTTTGGATCAGGTTCCAAGATTACGAGTTATTTTCTTTTTCTTGCAGAAACTCTCCATTCCTAACTCATGCAGATCTATGATGCAATGGACAGTGCCTGGTTTCTCACACTGGCTCCTTGATTGTCATTTTACTTTTAAATCACTAGCGTTACCTACTGCAAGTCGGACAACTTCATAAAATATTGATGTTTCAAAGAGGCCAGGTTGCACCATTTGTAGACATGTGTACTTACAGTTAAAATGGTGTTTTCCTTTTCTCACAGTGCATGGACAATAGCTAGCAAAGGCAACAAAGTGACAATATTTTTTCTTATACAATGATATATAACAACTGCCTATGTTTATCTTTTATTTATTCATTAATTAAATAATCAGACATCTCACACACCTCTAAAGCCATGCTGAGTGTTTGTGTTATAACAGCACCTAAAGGTCTCCACTCAGCTCATGGCCTTATTGTTCTAGGTGCTGTACATACTGACAGTACAAGATAAAGGGTGGGATCTGCAAAGAGACTTAGACATTACAAAGCTGAGCATCACAGAAACTAACATTAAGGTGCCTAGAAAATCACAGGAACAACACCGTGAGCCACAAAGCCCGAGTTAGTCACTCTATAATGAATGAGGAGAGGTAGGTGCCTAAGCCCTGGTCTACACTACAGACTTAGGCTGATGCAAGGCAGCTTACGTTGACCTAACTCTGTTAACATCTGCACTAAAATTTAACTCCTGACAATGTAATTCACCCTCTTCACTGACTTAATGACTCCTCCACCACCATTAGAGGCATAGAGTCAATGTCGACATAATGAGATCAATACAGTGCAGACACTGTGTTGCTTACATTGACTGTTCCTGGCTTTCAGAAGCCATCCCACAATGCCCCACAATGACAGTTCAATTGGTGCAATTGACACAAGGAGCAATGTGTAGATATGCCCAAGCGATGTAATTACTGTGGTGGCCGTATGCCGATGTAATTTAGGTTGATTTATATTTAAGGTGTAGATATGCCCTAAGAATGTGTCCCACAAAAACCAGCATACTAGACCGGGAACCACATAAACTACCCAGTGGGAGATGCTTATGACTGGTATGTACTAAGCCCTACCCTTCTTGTGGCTCTATGCACCTAAGTCTGGGCGCCAGGAGGCTCCTAGCTCTGCTTAGCGATCCAGGGGAACCTGGGGGCGGGAATCAGGTGGCTTAGGCACCAAAGCCACTTCTTGAGGGAATGAGTTAGGCCTAAGTCTGTGTTAGGTGCCAAGGTACATCATGGATCGGGGCCAAAGAGCTTAGCATCTAAATAGACATGAAAGACGAAGAGTGAGAAAGGAAATGTAATCATCCCCATTGCAAAAGTGGAGCCCTGATTCCCAGATAAGGTGACTTCTGCCAGGAAGTCTGTGATAGATCCAGGCACAGCTCATAAGCCCCAGTCTACTGGTTTGGCACAATACTAATTCAGGGGGCTGGGCTCAATACAGCTATAGCTGGGTGAAATTCTCTGGCCTGTGCTATATGGTAAAATTAGATGATCTACTGATCCCTTCTGGCCTTAAAATCTATTACCATCCCCATTTCACAAATGGAAAACTGATGCCAAGAAAGACAAAAAGTGACTTATCTAAGATCACACAGGGAGTATGAACCAAAACCAGGATGTGAACCTACTCCTTATAACGTCCACTCTACTGTTTTAGCCCCAAGACCATTCCAGAAGTAGAGGGGTGAAATTCTCTGGCCTGGTATTATACAGGCAGTCAGACTCAATGCTCTATTGATCCTTCCTGGCCTTCAAATCTATGAGCAAAACCTATGAATGAAAGATCCCCCTCCTTCTCCATGCACAGTGGGGCCCTTCTAATATAGAAAGCAACAAAAGAATAAACAACTACAATGAGCTGCTTAAACCAACTTCTGACCATCTATGCAGTTCTAACTCTTTCCCCCCTTTTCATTACTTTGCACTTGCAAATAACTCCCAGTCTCTCATCCTATTCCTTCCCTAGTGTCCTAAGAGTGGCTTGCTGTGTATTTAATCAATCCCGCAGCTCCGGCATAGGAGGATATTTATGCTGGGTAAAGTTTCCAATTTCTCTGACAGTTGGCAAGTAGTTTTCCTCTTCCCCTCCCCTCGCTCCCAAGTTACGTAGGGCAGTCTACACGACAGAATTACTTCGCTATAACTACGTTGCTCAGGAGCATGAAAAATCCACACCCCTGAGTGACTTAGTTATACCAACCTAAGCGCCAGTGTAGACACAACTATTGCCTCTTGCAGAGGTGGATTAACTATGCCAGCTGAAAAGCTCTTTCTCATCAGCTTAGACTGTCTCTATTCAAGCACAACTGCTGCGCTGATGCAGCGTTTTAAGTGTGGACTTGCCCATAGACTGATCTAGCCACAGGAGTCCGAGTTTTTATCCCGAACATTTAGCATTGTGGTATCTGGGCACAAAATAAAACCAGACCCAAAAAATGGCAAAAGACAAATACTGCGGTCTCTGTTTTCTAGACGTGTTCATATACAAGGGAACTTAGAACGAAAAAGATTGGGTTAAAAAAGGGCTTAAACCAAGTCTTGAACTCAGCCACGCAAGAACTCTAGCAGAGTCCTTCAGTTAAATGGGGTGGCTGATCCAAAGAATGACTGGCCCCCTAGCCCAATCATGGTAGACTACAGGGCTAGAAGGCAAAGATACTCTGTGGACTACAGCTGCTTTGGTTGTTTATTCCAGTGGTTATCAATCAGGGGTCAGGGTCACCCTAGGAGGCCTCCAGCAGATTTCAGGGGAGCCTCCATGCAGGGCCAGCATTAAACTCACTGGGGCCCAGGACAGAAAGCCAAAGCCTACTGCATGGGGCTGAATCCTGGGTCCCTGAGCCCCACTCCCCGGGGCTGAAGCTTGCCATCTGGAGCAATGTAGCTTCGTGGGGGCCTCTGTGGCAAGGGGCCCCGGGCAGTTGCCCTGCTTGCTACCTTTAATGATGACCCTGGCTTTTATATGCAGAAAACCAATCATTGTAGCACAGGTGGGCCATGGAGTTTTTATAGCATGTCGGGGGAGGGCCTCAGAAAGAAAAAGGCTGAGAATCTTTCGTTTATTCTATCCAAGACCACTGTTCCCACACCTTGGGCATAAATCCCCACCGTGTGGACTTGTGCAGAGGCATCAGTGAAATGTAAGGAATTATGAGAGGTTAGAAGAAGAAAAAACCGTGAGTAGCACCTGGGTATTAATAAACTGCTTCCTGTTATGATACAGTTGAAAGAAACAGAGAACTAATAGCCACATGGGGGAATACAAGACTGAAAGCTGCTGTAACTCTCTCTCTCTCTCTCTCTCCGATAGCCTTTCTTTGTCAGACTATCTATAAAAGAAACTAATTTGTAGCCTACCCTTTTGTCTGGCCTGAGTTTATATCCTGCAAGTGGTTTGGCATCCCACACTTTGTGGGAAGCAAACAAAAGGCGAGCTAATAACTGATGACACCAAGAAGGCTGCTTAATGCCTTTTTTTTTTAAGTCTTCACTAAAAAGGATAATGGGGGCCAGATACTCATCACAGTTAATATTATCATCAAGAGGGAAAGGCATGTAAGTCAAAATAAGGAAATAACAAGTTAAAGAATATTTAGCTAAGTTAGATGTATTCAAGTCATCAGGGTGTCATGCTGTCCGTAGGCGCTGACTTCCCCTCTTTCCCTGGGTGCTTGACCCCTCCTCTCAGCCCCGTCCCCATCCCCACTCCACCCATCCCATGAGGCCTGGCCCCATTCCAACCCCTTCCCCAATGTCCCTGTCCCAACTCCACCTCTTTCCCACCTCCTCCCCTGAGCGTGCCATGTTCCCGCTCCTCCCCACTCCCTCCAGGAGCGTGCTAACGCTGCCAAACAGCTGTTTGGCAGTGGCCGGGCAGGAAGCGTTGGGAGGTAGGCGGAGGAGCAGGGACAGGGTGCACTGAGGGGAGGAAGGAGGTGGGGTAGGGGGAGGAGGGGACCTTGGCTGCCAGTGGGTGCAGAGCACCCACTAATTTTTCCCCATGGGTGCTTCAGCCCCAGAGCACCCAGGGAATTGGCACCTATGATGCTGTCTGGAGTGACTCACAATTGTGAGTGCCTACCTCAGGGCAGACTGTCAGAAAACAAGGGCAGACACCCCAAACTGGTGGTAAATTCCATAATTAAATTACACCAAGCCAGTAACAAATGTGAACTCCTGGATCACTACACAGTCTGAACATGGGCTCACAGACAGTCCCCTTAGACTCTCCAGCCTATCTGTCACTCAGACAAACTGAACTTTGGTATAATGGTCACTTAAACCAAATATCACACCACATTAGGTTTCTCCCAGTCCCAAGAGACCAATCACTTACCCCATTTCAATTCCTAATCCAGATCTCCCACCAAAGACAACTCTCAAAGATAGTTCTATAATAAACTAACTAAAGATTTATTAGCTAAGAAAAAGAATAAGAGTTATTGATAGGTTAAAGTTGGTAAAATGGAATAACAGATGAGTCACAGTTTGTAACTCCAAATGGTGGCAGTAATGTAATAAACTGCCAGTTTCAACAAAGTCTTTCAGGATACCCAGAATAACTTGGGGATTTCCATCTTCTTACTCAGTTATTCTGCTCTGTTAGGATACAAATAGCCAGAGGTAAAGGATGTTTCTTTGAATCCATATTTCTACTCATGGAAAAAAAGCTGATAGTCTCTCTGCCCACATTGGCTTTTCCTTTGATGATAGTGTGTGAAGAATGCACGTAGTCTTTTGATCTCCGACCATCATACATAATGGCCACTTGCTTTGAAATTAGCATTTTCTGTTAGTCCTTAAGTCCTTCATTAGCATTTTACAAGATTTCTTTGATGGGTTTTTTAGTAACAGGGTATGCACAATGGAAGTGTTTGTTCTTACACTATAACAGGAACAGTTAAGTGAAAACAATACATGTAATATTCCACTAGGTTTCATGAAGTTTAAGCATCTAAATACACACTTTGGGCTTGTCTACACTTACTGAGGGATCGATGTGCAGTGATCGATGCATTAGCGGTCGATTTAGCGGGTTTAGTGAAGACCCACTAAATCGACCACAGATTGCTCTCCCGTTGCCTCCTGTACTCCACCGGATCAAGAAGAATAAGGGGAATCAACAGGAGAGCGACCCTGCGGTAAGTAGATCTAAGGTATGTTGATTTGAGTTACACTATTCACGTAACTCAAATTGTGTAGCTTAGATCAACTTTTCCCAGTAGTGTAGACACGGTCTTCTACATTTAACACTTTGATCTATACTAAACACACAAATGAATTGGCCTGGGGTTCTGACCTGAGCTGCCACCAGGTTTGCCAGCCTCACACAGAGCCTGATTAAATTCATCTAGGATACTTAAGGAACTAACTGAAGCAATTTTGAAACTGTTAGCAATAGTCTTTAAGAACGCATGAAAGACGAGCAAGGCCCCAGAGGACTGGAGATGGGTGAACATAGTACCTTTCTTTTGAACAGGTAACAAAGAGGACTCCAGGAATTATAGACTAGTCAGCCTGACTTCATACCTGGAAAAAAAATGCTGGAACAAATTATTAATTAATCAGTTTGTGAGCACTGTGATAAAGTTCCTCCTCTACCTTGCTGGGTCCTGTGCTTATTGGTGGATTTTGCTAGCTTCAGAGATCTTCCTGTGTTGTATCAGGAGTTGGGAGGTTTTTGGGGGAACCTGGGCCCGCCCTCTACCCCAGGTTCCAGCCCAGGGTCCTGTGGACTGCAGCTGTCTAGAGTGCCTTCTGGAACAGCTACACGACAGCTACAATTCCCTGGGCTACCTCCCCATGGCCTCCTCCCAACACCTTCTTTGTCCTCATCACAGGACCTTCCTCCTGATGTCTGTTAATGCTTGTAATCCTCAGTCCTCCAGCGGCACGTCCTCTCACTCCCAGCTCCTTACGTATACACCACTAGCTGAAGTGAGACCCTTTTTATACCAGGTGTCTTCCCAATTGGCTACAGGTGTCCTAATTAGCCTGCCTGCCTTAATTAGTTCTAGAAAGTTCCGGAATAGTCCCTGTTATTTTACCAGGGAAAGGGACCTGCTTAACCTGGAGCTAATGTATCTACCTTCAACCGCTCTCTTGTAGCCATCTGGCCTGACCATGTCACAGCATCTAGAGGATAAGATGGCTACAGGAAATAGCAGCCATGGATCTGTCAAGAATAAATCATGCCAAACCATCCTAATTTCTTGATGAGGTTACTAGATTAGTGGATGGGGGAAAGCAGTTGATGTGCTATACCTTGAGTTTAGTAAGGCTTTTAATACAATCCCAAATGGCATTCTCACAAGTGAACTAAGACAATGCAGTCTAGGTGAAATTATTATAAGGTAGGTGCACAATGGGTTGAAAGATTGTACTCAAAGAATATTTATCAATGGTTCACTGCCAAAGTGGGAGGTCAAATCTAGTAAAATCCTGCAGGGGTCAGTTCTGGGTCAGGTACTATTCAGTATTTTTAATAATGACTTGGATAACTGAGTGGAGAGTATGCTTATAACATTTACAGATGACAAGAAGCTCGGAGGAGTAAGCAAGCACTTTGGAAGACAGGATTAGAATTCAAAATGACTCAACGAAGTGGAAGATTAGTCTGAATTCAACAAGATGAAACTGAATAAAATTTAGTGCAAAGTACTTCACTTAGGAATAAAAAATCAAATGCACAACTAAAAATGGAGACTAACTGTGTAGGTGGTAGTTCTGCTGAAAGGAATGGGGGTTACGATGGATCACAAACTGAATACGAATCAACCATGTGATGCAGTTGTGAAAAAGGCTAATATCATTCTGGGGTGTATTAACAGGAGTGTTGTACGTAAGAAATGGGAGGTAAGTGTCTTGTTCTAGTTCCCACTGATGACACCTCAGCTAGAGTACTGTCCCCACTTCTGGGCAAAACACCAGGAAAGATGTGGACATACTGGATAAATTGCAGAGGAGAACAATGAAAATAAGAAAGATTCAAAACAAAACAAAACTGGGGCAGGTTTAGTCTTGAGAAAAGATGTCTGAGGGGGGACCTATTAACAATCTTCATGTTGTAAAAAGGACAGTGATTGATTCTCCATGTCTACTAAAGGTTGGACAAGACATAATGGCCTTCATTTGCGGCAAAGGAGATTTTGGTTAGATATTAGGACAATATTTCTAATTTCTAAGGGTAGTTAAGCTCTAGAACAGGCTTCCAAGGCAGTTTGTGGAATTCGTATTATTGGATGTTTTTAAGACAATGTTGGACAAACACCTGTCAGGGACAGTCTAGGTTTATATTGTCCTTCCTGAGTGCAGAGGGGTGGACTTGATGACTTCTTGAGGTCCCTTCCAGCCCTGAATTTCTGTGATTCTATGATTTTATAATGAATCCTCATAAGGGAAGTTGCCATTGTGGATATTTTTGAAGGAATGTTGAGGCAAAGGAACTTGATCCTGTCTAGTGCAGGGGAAGAATCTCGTGTATCGTACATGTGAGGCTGGGTGTACTAGGGGATCTGATCCTACATTAATGAGATTTCTGACTTGCATCAGACAAGTTACTTCAGTCCAGTCGCAGGAGTAAGGCCTGAGAAGGGCATGAATAGCTAACAAAAACAATGAAGAGTCCGGTGACACCTTAAAGGCTAACAGATGTATTTGATCAAAAGCTTTCATGGGTAAAAGCCCTACTTCTTCAGATGCATGGAGTGAAAAATACAGATACAGGCAAACATATATATTGGCACATGAAGAGAAGGGAGTTACCTTACAAGAGTAGATATGGGGACAGAGAAAGCAACGGGGTTTGTTACAGGGATTGGTTCCTGGGTTAGTGTTTCTGTTGTGTGGTGTGTAGTTGCTAGTGAGTATTTGCTTCAGGTTGGGGGGCTGTCTGTAAGCAAGGATTGGTCTGCCTCCCAAGGCTTGTGAGAGTTGGGGATCATTTTCCAGGATAGGTTGTAGATCGTTGATGATGCGCTGGAGAGGTTTTAGCTGCGGGCTGTAAGTGATGGATGGTAGTGTTCTGTTATTTTCCTTGTTGGGCCTGTCCTGTAGTAAGTGATTTCTGGGTACCCATCTCGCTCTGTCAATCTGTTTCCTCACTTCCCCAGGTGGGCATTGTAGTTTTAAGAATGCTCCATAGAGATCTTGTAGGTGTTTGTCTCTGTCTGAGGGGTTGGAGCAAATGCGGTTGTATCTTAGAGCTTGGCTGTAGACAATGGATCATGTGGTGTGGTCTGGATGAAAGCTGGAGGCATGTAGGTAAGTATAGCAGTCAGTAGGTTTCTGGTATAGGGTGGTGTTTATGTGACCATCGCTTATTTGCACTGTAGTGTCCAGGAAGTGGATCTCTTGTGTGGACTGGTCCAGGCTGAGGTTGATGGTGGGGTAGAAATTGTTGAAATCCAGGTGGAATTCTTCAACTTCTAATTAACATGATAAGGTTTTAAGTCCATGTTGTTAAGAGCTGACTGTAAAACGCTTCACTTCCATAATATATCTATTCAGACAAACATATTCTCCACCCATTAACCCAGCCCCAGAGGGCTTGGGACTGGTAACTGCTAAGTGCAAAGAGCTGGACCTGGTGCTTTCTCACGTGTAAACTCAGCTCACACTTACAAAGAAGCATGACAAACTGCTGTCCTCCATACAAAGGCCTTCCTGGGTGCAAGCACTGAAATGATAAATAGACAGATAAAAATGGGCTATGTGGCCACCTATCTCATAAATTGTATTGACAGTCTTTTATCATTCATCTTAGCTGCTCTTAGTAAAATCAGAATATAGCTGAGCATCAGGGCTTTAGGAAGCTTAATTGCTAGCAGAGGCTCAAACAAATATTTGCTTCAGTTCCGGTTTGCCCGGATTTGTAATCCCTTGAGTTTCACTTTGACATTCAGTTGAAATAAATTACAATTTCCCAAGAAAAGCTTCACTGACTCAACCAAGTGTCATGTGGATCACCCTGGATTTTGATGCAGAACCAAAAATATTGGTACAGATCCCTGAAAACTGGGCCCAAGTTCAGCTCCCTCAGGGAAAGTTTTGATGAACCTTGGCTGAATTTCAAGCTGTAATGATGAAAGCAGCTGCACTTTGTGTGGTTTCACGGTTTGGTTGAAAAGGATCTGTACAGCTGTACCAAGCACTCCTCCCAAGAGCGAGGAAAACCTGAGTATATGGTAATTCTGAGATACTCATTTACACATGCCAGGAAGCAAATTAGTGCTAATTTACAATCAGAACCAAAAAATCCCACAAATAAACAAACAATCAACCTCCCTCACTTATAACTTTTTAAATATAAGATATAAGAAAACATGATGTCTGCGTAATTTACATTGGTCGAATGTTGGTCTACTCTTGTAAGGTAACTTGTAAGGTAAATTACTTGGGTCGAATGTTGTCTTCATACATTGTCCACTTACCCATTTTGCTCATCTGACAAGATGTGCATTGTTGTATCGAATCAATTCCATTTCATACCAAACGTGTGAATAACACACTGAAAATCATTCTGATACCTGTATCAGCTAAAGACAGGAAGGCAATAAGATGAAACTGATTATCACATTCACCTTATCTGATTATCTAGGATCATTCCTTAATTATAATTGGTTTTGGCAGTGGGGTGATTTAGCCTCTGTCTTTAATAGTTTTACTGGACATTGGAAGGAACATTAGGAACTGAAAGTTAGTGAATGGAAGGAAGGAGGGATTGGTGGAAAACTGCATTTTAAGGAATATAGTATTTTTAATATTACTGCCTTACCCGAGGAAGGAGTGAACTTTTGATTTGAAATTAGTGAGTGAAGTCTTTGCAGCTATGCATCAGTATTCTATGTAGCTTTGCAAATAGAGAATAGTCCTCCTTAAGATTCTGATTTAGAAATTATGGGTCAGAAGCAGACATCTCTACGTTGTACAGAATATGTATCTTTGTTACACAGATAAACAGAAAATGACTGATTTCCTCCACCCTTGTGCAGATATGAACCAGAGTAAGGGGTAACAGAATCCTGCAAGAGAATTGTAGGACCTCCGTATATAAAATAAGGCAGGACTATGGTCATGGTCATGCTTATTTCTGCCCCAGGCAGTTGTGTGTGGCTGGCAAACGGCTGGACATACTGTAGACTGCTTGATTTTTCATTATTAAGGGAGTATGGTGGTTTCTGCATGACATTTGTGTCTCATTTAGCTCCACAGAACTGCAGTGCCTACACAAAGGATGATAAAAATGCAATGAAATACTGTAAATATGGCTCTCCTAGAAATCTGCCCAAAGTGAGGATCCAATTTTCAGAGTAATGCAAGCACCCAAATTACATGTTTTGGCATCTGAATGCAAGATGGGCTTACTAAGTGGCCATCTGAGAATTCTGATGCAGGCCCTAAGTGCCAAAGACAGGCACTGTAGCGAGTCGGTGTGGCTCCCCTCCTGCCCAGCAGAGGGCGCTCCCTCCCAGAAGCCCAGCTGGGCTGAGCCACCACTTCCTGTCCCCGCCCCCCCGGAAGTCAAGGGGCGGGACAGGAAGTAGAAAAGGAGAACGCCAGAGCTCAGTCAGGAGCCAGCCACCGCCGCGAGCAGACGTGCCTGCGGGAGCTCCAGACTGGGAACCCTCCAGGACCCGAGGCGGCGATCCGGACTGGCCCCCACTGCCCCGCGCCTGGTACGATGAGGAACCCGCAGAACTTCCCCGGGATCGGAACCCAGAGCAGCCGCTAGGACTTCCTCCCGTCCGGTATGAGGAGGAGCCGCCGCCGCCGCTTCCGCCCTGCTGTTATCCGGAGGAGCCATCGGAGGCAGCCGGGCCGGACTTCCCGCAGGAGTTGCCGGACCTGCCCCCAAGCCCTGGTCCTGCAGACCCCCTGCCGATGGACTGGTCCGAACTCACGGCGACCGAGGAGCAGGTACCGGGAGAGGGGGAAATGGAATGTAGCCCGGGGATAGCCGACCCCTGTCAGGCTATAGGCACCGAGGTGCCCATGTCGGTGTGTTGCGGTCAGGACCCCACTGACCAACGGCAGTACTAGCCGCTAATAGGGCCCCGGGCTGGGACACAGTGGAGTGGGTGGGCCTGTGTCCCCCCTGCCACCCCACTCACGGGTGGCAGTCTCCCCCTCACCCCAGCGCAGACAGAGCTGCCTGCACTAAACTGGGTTGCTGTCATTGCCCAGCTCCTGACACCAGGACCTGAGCCCTAAACTGATTGCTGTTACCCAGCCCCCTGCTCCAGAGGGCCTGGGCTCATACTGAACTGCTGTAACCTTCTATTGAGACTGATTGCTGTAACCCAGCCCCCTGCCCCAGAGGGCCTGGGCTCATATTGAACTGCTGTCACCCAGCCCCCTGCTCCAGAGGGCCTGGGCTCATACTGAACTGCTGTTACCCAGCCCCTGCTCCAGAGGGCCTGGGCTCATACTGAACTGCTGTTACCCAGCCCCCTGCTCCAGAGGGCCTGGGCTTATATTGAACTGCTGTCACCCAGCCCCCTGCTCCAGAGGGCCTGGGCTCATGTAAATTGCTGTTACCCAGCCCCCTGCTCCAGAGGGCCTGGGTTTTAGATTGAACTATTGTTATCCAGCCCCCCTGATCCAGAGGGCCTGAACGAGAGACGGTACTAACCCTGATTTCTTGCCGTCCCACCAGTTAGAGGGGACAAGGAGCGAGTCGGTGTGGCTCCCCTCCCGCCAGCCGGAGAGTTGAGCCCCGACCAACAGCTTACAGGCACCCAAGTTTAAAAAATGGGCCTTATATATTAACCAAACCACTGAAGTACTTTGTGCTTCTATACAGGCCCAAGTTGCACATCTTAGGCTACCAATAATGGTTTAAATCCTGTTTAATTGATAATATTTTTCACCTGTAGAAGATGTACAAGATGCATCATTACTCTCCGCGTTACAGATGGGGAAAATCAGACACCAAACAGTTCAAGGGAATTGCCTAAATTCCAACTGCAAGTCCTTAGACATGGGGACAAAAAACAAGTCTGCTATCTCTCAGTCCCCTGTCTTATCCGTGTTAGCCCTTGTGGAAGACCTGGGGCCAGCTCATGCCAAGGCCTCAACTGAACATTGACAAATACATAGCCAAATTAGTCTGCCTCACCTGTTAAGTTTAGACGTTAAGTTTATAACAATGTGTTTAGTGATTAGATTTTATGAAATGCTTGTAGGATGCTGCATGTAGTAATCTCACTTATAACATCTGTGCCCCATGTTATAAGGTTAGACTGAGTGTTTCCAGTGTAAACCTCTGTAACCGTGTAACTCAACAAAGAGGAAAGAAGCGTTAACTAATATAAAATGCTGGCTTCCTACAGAAGGCGCTCGGTTCTGCCCACAAGAAGGCCCACTGAAACCAAATGACCCATTGTGTTGCTCTACTCCATCAGCATTGTCCTCTGAACAACATATTGCCCGGGACATTGGTTTAATATAGATTAAGTACCATAGGCAGAGTTTATTTGACTCAGTCCCTTTTGTGCCAGTCTGTCAGTCTCACCCTCATCTTCCATTTCTCTTTACCATTTCTTTTCCTCTCCCTGTTGAATGTTATCTTGTCTGGGATTAATAAAGATACAGCCCAAAGCTTATCTTTAGTCGGAATTATACTTATAATAAAAATAGTTTTCATCTGGGAAGAGAAAGGAATTAAAAAGTAGAGAAGAGAGGGTATATAAAGGAATGGGGAAGTGCTGATAGTTCATCTCAACCCCTAACCTGGAAGTGCAAATTCAGGGAGTTGGTTAATTAGTTATCATTTAGATAGTGTTCTGAAGATGGAAAAAGCAAGATAAGTGCGGGGAAGAGGAAGAATTCTAAGTAATGAGGTAGCAGTAGCTATTGTTGCTGTTCTAACTCTATGGTCCAACAAATTTGTTGGCCTCTTGTCTGAGACTGCTAAAAAGGGCACAATTAATTTCAGTTGTCATTATGGATTTGGTGATGTAGACACCTACCCATCAAGAACTACAACAGGACCAAATTTGTTCCTTGCTTAAACCCATTTAGCCTCCCTCCCCCTGACTTCTCTCGGATTATATTGATGTAACTAAGGATGGGATTCAGGCCAGAGCTTCATTTTCAAAAGTGATTATTTATTGAATCACTACCTGAGTCACTGTAAAGAGGTCTGATTTTCAGGGAGCAATGCTCATTGAGTTCCTAATAAATAAATTGAAGGTGTTTCAAATTGGGCACCTGAAAAATCCAGGCTCTTAAAATCACCAGTCATCTTAGAAAATGTAGGCCCCAGGGATTGTACCCTGGCAGCTGAGCAAAATGTGGAACACACATATATATAGTGCCTGATCTTCGGAGACTGCTGATCACTTCGATGTTGATGATTTCAATTGGATATTTAGATGCCCGGCACTTCTGACAATTTAGCCCTATACTTACTGTTCGTTATTGCTATCACTATTAATGTTGAAAATAATGCCAATATCAATTGTTAATATTTTTTTAGTTCAGTGGGAGTTGAGGGTTCTCATAACCTGTAAGAAAATACCCCTGATTTGAATGTAGAATTGCAATATATGTGAATGCAAATTCAGCATGGAACTGAACACACAATTTGTGTACAGTCTTGGTGTGCTGGAAAGAAATAGCTTAAGGGGAAAAACGGGGCAGAAGGAAGGGAGCTGAAAAAGTGACTAACTGATAAAACAAAACAAAACAAACATACCCCCACCCTGCCCCCATAGCTAGGCCTTAGGACATTGTGATTCAGATATTAATGGCATATAGACAGAGAAGAAAAATAAAAACAAAAATTACTCTTGCTGGTAGGTTGCTGTGTAAAACTACTTTATTCTTAGAATTCAGAAAGATAATGCAAACGAACTCAGAAAGAGAGGGACACAAAGCAGGTGGCTCCTTAAAAAAGAGCAAAGAGTCCTGTGGTACCTTATAGACTAACAGACGTACTGGAGCATGAGCTTTCATGGGTGAATACCTACTTCATCGGATGCAGGCATAACTCACCTCACCTTACTCTAAGCTGACTTTCTGCAGACCAACTGCTCTGAGGCCCAGATCACACACTCCCCTAAGCAGGGCCAGGAAACGATCCGTAAATGTAAAGTGATAGCTTACAGTTCAAACACAGTTTTAAATACACCACAGTGTAGGCTAGTAATATTTTTAACTGGGTCCAGCCTCCCATTTTTTGGGTAGGAGTAGATGCCCACAGATCCACCGTGGTAGCTAATTATTAGCACTTAGATGGTCACCACTGTTTCATTTGCACCACCAAATTAAGGAGGTACTTGTATAATTACTCACATTTATGCTCACAGTTAATTACAGGTACTAAAGGAGTAGGCTCATTTTTTGTGGGGGGATTACTGTACCTACAGTAAAGGACTGGACCTTTTGAACTTTAGCTCCATACGCTTTGCATTGGTCAGAAAAAGAGGAGACATGGTTGAAATGTATAAAATTCTGAAGGGTCTAGAGAGATCAGAAAAGGTCCCTGCCCGATCTTTTCTTGAATACACTGACAGAAGCAGTTTCTATAGCTGCCTTTGTTTATCCCTTCCCCACATTAATTACCTTCTGTGGAGAGAGATATTTCTTAAACTCTCAGTTAGTACCTGGCTGGTTATTAGCTTTAACTGGGACTCTTTTGTTTTGTGCTTGTTGCTCTTCAGATCAGCTTCTTTGTCTTTGGGGTTGGGCTAAAACCACAGCTGCGCCGACCACAGTGACTTCTCTGAGGTAAAATAGTTAATTTGAGAAGGATTTGGTATCTCAATGCAACATTTAGGATTCTGTTCTTATTAGTGTCAGAGTGGTTCTGCAGTGTGAAAGTCTGTGGAAAAATGTGGATTTTGGCTAAGATTTTGGTGTCACTAGTGAATTAGGGAGCCCTGACTGTTGAGTGTCCAGTTTGAGACACCTTCAGGAGGCCTGGTTTTCAGAAAGCACCAAGCATCCAATCTCTGAAAATCAGATGCTTTTAAAGGCGTGGGCAGTGGGGTGGGGGGTATGTGAGTTTGGACATCACAAAAAAGGAAGCACCCAAAATCACTCACCCTTATCTCTGCAATTGATTTTGTTATTTAACAAACTAGATGGGATGCAAATGCTGTTATTTTGTTTTTGATGCACGTTGGACCAGGGGTTACAGATAAGTTTGGGCTCAGCATCCATCCTTCCAAACATGGTGAACTTTGCCTATTCTTGTTGATTGACCATCTCTTTAGAGGCCTGATCTAACACTTATTGAAGTCACTGAAAAGACTCACTGACTTCAGTGGGCTTGTGATTGGGGTCTATAAAATTGCAATGTAGACATCTGGGCTTGGGCTGGAGCTGGCGCCCTGCGAGCCTGAGTCAGCTGACAAGGGCCAGACATGGGTGTTTTATTGCAATGTAGACGTACCCAGAGCATCACAAGTTTAAAAAAAAAGGTGGAAGAGATTGTTTCACATAAGTTAATATGTCAAGGGACCATTCACAGTGAAGTGGCCAGTTAACTATTTATGTTAAGCAATCTCTTCCATCTTATTTTTACCTGTGATACTCGGAGTACATTTCCCATACCTGAAGAAGACCATGTCTCTCTCACCAGCAGAAGTTGATCCAATAAAAGATATTACCTCAACCGCCTTGTCTCTTAGATAGATAGATAGATAGATAGATTAGCAAGCACACTGGAGGACAGGATTCAAATTCAAAACAACCCTGACAAATTGGAGAATTGGTTTAAAATCAGCAAAATAAAATTCAGTAAAGACGTGCAAAATACTACTGGAGAATACGAAATGGAGAATAGCTGACTAGGTGGAAATACTGCTGAAAAGGATCTGGAGGTTAAATTGGATCACGTATTGAATATAAGTCAACAGTGTGATGTAGTTGCAAAAAAGACATTTGGGGGTATATTAACAGGTGTGTCATAGACATGGGAGATAATTGTCCTGTTCTACTCAGCACTGATGAGGCCCAAGCACCATGTCCAGTTCTGGGCATTATATTTTTGGAAGGATGCAGACACATTGCAGAGAGTGCAAACACGAGCAACAAAAAGGATCAAAGGTTTAGAAAACATTCAAAACCTTGAGAATGTTTATAAGGTGCCACAGGATTCTTTGCTGCTTCTACAGAACCAGACTAACACGGCTACCCCTCTGATACTTGAGAAAAGGAAACATTCAAAACCTTGAGAAAAGAAGATTGTGGGGGAGACCTGATAATACTCCTCAACTGGTTTAAGAATCAATTATTCTCTGTGTCCACTGAAGGTAGGACAAGAAGTAATGGATTTATTCTGCAGCAAGGGAGATTTAGGGTAGATATTAGGAAAAACTTTCTAACTGCAAGTGTGGTTAAGCTCTGGAGTAGGCTTCCAAGGGAGGCTGTGGAATCCTCACCACTGGCGGTTTTTAAGAATAGGTTGGACAAACACCTCTCAGGGATGATCTATGTAGCGCAGGGGGATGAACTTGCTGCTTCAATTGATAAGGATTTTTTTTACTACTAATACCCACTGTTTCATAGATTTAGAAGTCTATACCCATTTCTGATATTGAATGAAGGCATTATTTACATATGTGTGGTACATTGAGGCAGATGTAAAATCTCCTTAACTATTTTCCTCACTAAAACATCTAAATCATTTAAAATACAAAATGGAGGTTCCATTAAAAGCAAATTTCCGTCCTACATTTCTATGATTCGATGATAGATAATAGATAGATAGATCCTTCTGTTGAATAGAAAGAAAGAAGAGACTCAGCATACAAACCCTAACTTCTAAAGGGGAAAAAAAAGGAGAACACTAGTGCTATGCTGAACATATTAGTGTGACATTTCCTTAGGAAGCAATCAAAGGAGGGGAAGGGTGGCAGTGTCATTAGCAATCTAGATAAACCCTGGCTCTCTTTGAACATGCTTAATTCATTTCAGACCAATCTCCACTTTGTCTAGTAAGGTTTTAAAATAAATTTATATGTTTAATGCACTTATCAGAATAAATCTGTAGTAATCTCTTTGGGTTCAGTACACAACCTTTTATAACCAGAAGATCAGGAGGTTGCTTCTAATTGCCTGGAGTACTCCTGGCATAAACCTAACCTTTCAAGTATACAGCTACCGCACTGACTAAGGTACAAATGCTTTCTAATGTCAGCGAATGTGTTGTCTGGTGTCCCACGTGCTATGTCAATTTATTTATATATATTTATTGGTGGGGGGCATTAGTTTAAGCCATAGACACAAACTTTCACATTCAGACATGCACACCACAATCCCACGTAGATAGACAAACATACCAACACACATTCATACACAAACCTCATCCATAGCATGGCACACCACCAGTAAATATATATGCCACTTTAGGGAGCTTGGACCAACACAGGCCATTTATTTTTCATCTTCCCATTAATTTTAATTACAGAATTCAAATATATTATGCTAGCTTTAAAATTTCATGTCCTGGATGCATGGTGAGAACTTTGCAAACGTGCATTTCAAACAACTCAGGTCCCAACGTCTGTATCTAAAAAGGAAGGGCCCATATCCTACTCATATCTAAATTATTAATAGCTCTCCCTTGCCCTAGTTGGAAAATGATAGATTTTGAATATTCTCAATTGATAAGTATCAGAGGGGGAGCCGTGTTAGTCTGGATCTGTAAAAGCAGCAAAGAGTCCTGTGGCACCTTATAGACTAACAGACGTTTTGGAGCATGAGCTTTCGTGGGTGAATACCCACTTCCGCATCCGACAAAGTGGGTATTCACCCACAAAAGCTCATGCTCCAAAATGTCTGTTAGTCTATAAGGTGCCACAAGACTCTTTGCTGCTTCAATTGATAAGGATTTTTTTTACTACTAATACCCACTGTTTCATAGATTTAGAAGTCTATACCCATTTCTGATATTGAATGAAGGCATTATTTACATATGTGTATATTTGTAGATGAATTCTTATTAGAAGGTGAAAAATGTGTTGTTTGTTGTCACATACCCAGATGTGCATACCCAGAAAGGTTCACACACACAGACACAGATGTGCATGCCCCAAAATGCACAGATACTCACAAAATGCACGCAGATATGTATATCCAGAAATGTGCACACACTAAAATGCACATGCATGCACACAAACACACATAAATACACATGCACACATGCAGATGTTCAGACACACAAATGCACAATCATGCTAATTCACTCATGCACACACACACACACGCGCACACACACACACACACAAGCATGCATATATACACAAAAGCACAAATGCACTTTCCCAAGCACCCCTTCTTGTTACATGGGCTTTAATAACACAAACAGAAAATGCAAATTCATACATACCCTTAATCACACAGACTAAGGGCCTAATTTGCATACCCTTCATAATTCAATTTAACTTTTTTTGTCAAGAGTTGTGAATGCTTCGTGTTTGCTTTAATCAGAATGTTGACATTTACACTGAAGCCAATTTCTCTTTTTCTAGTCCGTGTTTTGTTTAACCACGACAAGTGACAGCAAACTGGAGAGAACAGACTTTTTAAATTGGCTCTTTGCCCAGAATGCATCATTTCTCTTGTAGCTATTCACCCCCCCCCCACACACACACACATCCTCCCTGTTATGCGTTGCAAGAGAAAATATGAAAACATACTTTGTGAACACAGGACTGAGGTGTTAGTGCTTTTAGATAAAGATTTGTGTTGTATTTTAAAACTAGATTGCGGTACAGTTTCAAGCTATTAGCAGGAACCTATTACACCATCGCTTTGGGTCCTTGGAGAGATGTGCTTAGTGTATTTCAGTAATTCAAGGCAAATAGAAAACCTGCATGTGAAAATATTTAATGGCAAAGGCACCAACTGCTCAAGGCTGCTGGAAGAAGTAAGCAAGCATGGATTAGATTCTGTTAACTCTTTCCTTGAGTTCCTGCCCTTATTCAGTTCTACCACAGCTCCTATCCTCCCTTTGTCCTAGACTATGGCCTCGACTCTGTGAGTTCATAGTGCTGTGACTGTGTTATATCTCATTGACATCACTGGGGTTCCACGAAGGAAAAGCTTTCCGCCCACCAGCATGAAGCTGAAAGATCAGGGGTTGTAATAAGAACTCAGCATTCAGACATCTCATGGTACTTCCCATAAGAGGGATCAGCCATTATTGTGTGGGTCACTGAGAGGTTAAACAAATGGAATTTACTGAACTTATGAATGGAATGGAAACTTGTGGAACCCAAGACTCCGGACTCCAACTCCAATGTCCTGTCCACAGCCTCAGTCATTTCCAATTTATAACACTGTACAAGCACTCAGAAAGAGCAGGTGCCCATTCCAGTGAGCTTACAGTTGAAGGACCAGATCCTGGTCACTTTACATAGATCATCTCTTGGGCATCAGTGAGAGTAAAGTAGTGCAGGATGTAGCTCCGGATTCTGAATCCTTTATTTAACAAGGTAAAACTTCCCCTTGAGTTGACAGCCAGGACCACTTATTAGCTCCCAGTAAAGCTGTATTTTGAGGGCCTAAGAAGTGCATAAGCCTTGTGCTGGGGTGAATTTCAATCACAATTAGGCCCACAGGAGTGAACCAGATTGCTCACGTTAATAAGAACTGTTTATGTGAGTAACGGCTCTAGGAATGGCCTCTACTTTAGAGCTAGGCAACTAGCTTGGGCAATACCATGAAGGAGATCCACTTTGGAAAACTGTAGAGAACATCATAAATCCATCACACAATCAATATTTCCCCTGCTGCATATGTAAATGGGAGTCCAAAGATGTCACTTACATAGCACTTAGACAACAAATATGGGACATTTGAGATGGTAGAGAAAAGGGATGAGATAACAACATGGAATTGTCTCTATAATATGCCTAAACAATTGATGGAAGAGTTCTCAGTGCTGTGAGCATCAGTTTCCATTTACTGTGGGTATAAAAGGCATTGAACATATATAGCCCCGTGCATCATAATAGTCTGTGTGTCAGATGTATCCATTTTATCTGAATAAAAATATTTGGTTTAAAAATATACATTTTTTTTTGTTAAAAAGACTGCTTATTGAAATTTTATATAATAAATGTTACTCATAAAGAGATAATGTTGCTGACAGATTGTGCCTATGCTGGTAGAAAAACAGACTAGGGAAAACATGTTGTATGTTAATCAAAGGAAGCATCTGAAACAGAAATAAATTAATATAACAACAAAATAAACAAGAAATGACATTAACTACAACTCAAGATCAAGGTACCAAAGTGATATCCCTTACATTAACTAAGGAGAGTTCATGGGAATAATGCAATATCTATCCACATTTAAGACACATCCATCTCCATGCTATCTAGGGTCGCCCATTTTGATTGGACTTATTCCTGGAGGTTTCATTACATGACATAATCTTTAATTAAAGATTCATCTTTAATAGCTGGAGACTACAGGACAGTCCTGGAGAGCTGGCAACCCTAATGCTATCTACAGTATAGTTACAAGTCTCTTCTACATCAGGATTTTGGGAGAACATAGGCAGCCCAGGAAAAGTTTAATTAGCTTAGAAGTTAAGTGTTTTTTTCTGCATCCTGTAGCCTTGGAACAGAATTGTACAAATATGTCCTTTGAAATGCATGGTGCTCTTAGTTATATGAATTGCCCAATCACGGAAGATAAACGATACCATGTGATTCATGTAATTAAACATCACAATATACATTCATAACAAACTGCTCATGAGCAATCTGCAGACCAAGAATTATTCACTGGAGAAATGTTGTGAGTAACTTTGAAGGACAAACAATAAGTAAGGGCATTTTGCAGTCTGATCACAGTCAGCAAAGGGGGGAAAAAACAAGGCAAAATTTGTCAAATAAACTCTTTGGTTTGCGAGACAGAGAAATCCCATACTTTAGGAAATGTTTTATTATTCTGTTTGTACCCAAGAATGCACTGTCTGGCAGGCCAAGACTGAAAGGTTTGGGGAGAGGGTGAGCATGAGCCAGGAACCTCAGAGTGACAACTGGCAATAGGCACAGAGAGGGTTCATAGGGTTCACAGGAATTGCTTGAGACTGGTATTTACATTCTAGCTCACCCAAAGAGTATCATGTGAGGTCTCTAATAATAGCCGGTGTCTCTGTGATTATCAATATGGTTGTGAAATGTATATACATATACTATGTAAGGAGTTATGACCATATGCTGAAAATATGTTCTTAAAGTCTGTGTCTAGGCACTGGTCACCAGCAAAGGTGGGAAACAGGTTTGCTGTCAGACAAGAACTGCTTTTGTAGCTTGCTCTTTCTAGGTAAATGAAATATTGTATACTTCACAATGGGTCTCCTTTCACCAGTGTGACCTGGAAGCTAATGAAAGACTGTAAAATCTTCAAAGGGAAAAAAGTAACAGGAAGACTTCAATAGAACAGAGAGGGTGAGAGTGGAGGGGGAAAGCCTATCCTGAGGTTCATATCAAAGGTTTGTTTGAATATATTTTGGGGGATGTAGGAGACCGTCGCCTAGGAAGTAAATGGACAGGGAACTTGCTTCATGAAAGTCGGTTTTCCTCCAGGCTTGACTGAAAATGCTGAAGCGAACTTTGGGTGAGATAAACTTCTGTAGCCAGGAAGTTAACCGGTTAGTTAAGTTTAGTCTGTAGAAAGCATGTTATGCTTTTATTTTATAAGTAACCATTTTTTTCCAGTATTCTTGCTCACTAACACTTACATTTATCTTCTTCGCTAATAAACATATTCTTGTTTTCACTGTAAATATATCTCAGTGCTGTGGTATTAAGCAAAAGGATGACTCTGAGTTGAATCTTGAAAGCTGGTGTGTACTGTTATTTTAGGAACAGCAGGCTTGGAAATTCTGTGAGTGTCCAGTGGATAAGGGACTGGACACAACAGGGAACACTATGAGGACTCAAGGGTTGGTGAGTGCCTATCACTGACTGGACAGAGAGAACAAGGCCTGGAGAGTAGTGCTTGTGCTGCCAGAAGTTGTTGGTTTCAGGGAACTGATCCAGAGCAGGCATAGGCTAGACTGCTTCTAGCTAAAGATGGGTGATAGTGAGGTGACTAACAACATTCTGTGGGTGTCCGGTGGTCACAGTGAGTATGTAATCAGAGATGCAGACCTCATGATGAGAACAATATTATTATTTGTCTATTGCAGTAGCACCCAGGAGCTCCAGTCATGGCCAGGACAGCATTGTGCTAGGTGCTGTACAAACACAGAACAAAAAGATAGCCCCTGTCCCAAAGAGCTTACAGTATAAATATGAGACAAAAAGTAACACATGGATACAGACTGATGGGAAACTACAAGGAAACAATACGACACCATTGGTTAGCATGCTAGGCACTCTTTACACCAGCTGCCTAGCCATTAAAGAAGAGATTTATGGAAGTTTGAAAATGAGAAAGCTTAGTTTTGTAATTAACATGGCTTGCATTGACTAGAAGGGTAGCCCTTCAACAGGAAAAAGAGAGATACGGAAGGGGATCTGTAGAATGTGTCCCATTTCAAAGCTTGTTAAAGACAGAAAGGACAATCATTCATTTTTATTATTTGTATTATTGTAGTGTCTGGAGTCTCAGCTGAGATCAGTGCCTAATTGTGCTAAACATTGTACAAAGTCATGTTACTCACATTTTGAGATTCCCGCAGTTTAATTTCTGGCATTAAAGTGGAAATAACTAAAACCCTGAAAAGTGCACATGGTATTTGCAGGCTGTAGTTCCAGACCTGGGATTCTCCTACTACTAGTAGCTGAAACCTGATGGTCAGAGACTCTGAGTAGAACTGGTCAAAATTGTATTTTATCTTCCAAAACAAAAAAAAAAGGTGTTTTCTGTTATGTTGACATTTTTCTTGGAATTTTTGTTGAATAAAATATTTGTTCTCTCTCTTTTTTTGTCAAAAATAAAGTGAACATCTTTTGGGTTTAGCTGTCAAAAAAAGATTTTAAAAAATAAAAACACTTTTCTTTTTTGACAATGACCTGAATTTTTTGGAGAAAAAATAAACATTTTTTGTGAGAAAATTTCATTTGAACCATGAAGTGATTTTTGTGCAAAAAAGGGATATTTTGACCATCTCAAATTGTGAGCGCTCTCAGATTTCACTTACATCAAATTGAGTATGTGAGTTCTCAGCACCTCTGGAAATCAAGTACACTACTTAACACTCATAGACTTGAAGGCCGGAAAGGACCATGCTGATCACCAAGTCAGAGCGCTTGGGCGTCGCAGGCTACAGAACATCACCCAACTACTCCTGTAATATGTCACACTGTTTTTCAACCTGCTCCATTTGTGCCCTCATTTTTAGTGAACTGCATCTAACTACAACAGTCACCATTAAATATCAGGTCCCAATTCCCCATATCCTTGCATCTTGTATCATAAAGAACATAACAATGACCACAGTAGCTCAGACCAATCTAGCTCAGTATCATATCTTCAGACGGGGCTGGTAACAAATGCTTCAAAGGGAATGAGCAGAAGAGGGCAATTCTATATCTAGTTATGTAGATATCTATATCTATATATTTGCATACCTGTATCATATAAAATATAGATATAGATACATATAGATATAGATAAGAATTGGAAAAAGTGCAGACAATGGCAACAAAAATGATAAGGGGTTTGGAACCACTTCAATATGAGGAGAGATTCCATATAAAGAGGAAATCTATCTATCTATCTATCTATCCAATTCTAACATAGTCATTATTCATTTGTGTCAAATAAACACAATCTCTCTGAGATGCCCAGCGCACTGCCCAGGGAGAGACAACTTTTTCCCCAGCACACCTTGCTTGCACAGTGAGTTAGTGCGGAGATGGGGGGCATGGCTGCACCTCTTTCTTTCCTTCCCTGTCCCCATTACAGCATTGTGCATCCCAGAGGCCCAATGAGTCCTTCCATTCCGCTGACTACAGTTGTGGACAACCCATGTGTGTCATGTAAGGGGGATGGCTCCTTACTCACTCTCCGACCACTTGCTGGGCCTCAGACCACATTTAGGAGTCATCAAGCTTAACTTTTTATTTCAAAATGACATTTAATTTCAAAGTTTAGCTAGACTTATCTAAAAGCAACAACAACAACCTGAAAATGAAACTAAACAAAATGTTTTGTTTGACCTGAAAAGTTTTTTGGTTTTTGCTTTTTTTTTTTTTTGGAGGGGGACAAGGGGGTTGTAATTTTGATGAGTAAAAACAATGACAACAACAACAATCCATTTTGGATCAGCCTGAAGAATTTATTTTATTTAATTTTTTCATTTCAGATACTGAAACAAAAACAATTATATGCTCGACTATAGTGCAAGTACAAACAACATTTTTAGATGGCAAAGTATGTGAAAATATGGAAAATGTGCGAGTGTCCAGTTGGCTCTAGGGGCAGGCAAACAGGGCGGTCATCACACCTGCTGCCTTCCAGGGGGCAGTATACTCAGATGCCGCTTGGCTTTATTTTTCTTTGCTCAACTCTGATTATCAGGCCTCTTTAGCATTTGTATTTTATTGATTGAGTGATTGTTCCACTGATTGGCCTGCTGTTTTGTTTTATTTATTTTAATGGCTTTGGCCATTTGGAGTGGGAGGAGTCACTAACAATGTTATCCATCCTGGCTGGCAAAAGAGCTAAGGCTGCTCCTGGCAGGGGTGGAGGTTATACTATTTACAGCCGGTTTAGCCCTGTATGATGATCTCCTAAAGCCAACTAAAAAATGAGTTGAAGAAAGAGAGAGAGAGAGAGTGTAGAATGTCCATGGTAATAAATGGATAAAGTTATAAATAACTTTTCATTATTCTAATAAGTAAGGAGTGGGGGGGAGAGTGGGAGTTCAACCTGAACTTTGGTTTAAATAAAATAAAATCAGCTCCTCTTTACAATGGAGGCTTATTATGTGCCTTCCATAATGGCCACATAGTTCATGAAAGCATGTTTGAAAGGGAATGAAGGGGACTATAACAATGCAGAGCAGCTGAGCAATATATTACAATTCCTTGAGTGAATGATTTCATGATACCTAATAGCAGGACGCTTGCAATAGTACAAGATTATCCTCTGATAATTCTTCAATTCTGACTGTGGTTGCTTGATAATCCTGCAAGCTCCTAATCTGCAGGATCTGAATCCATAAAGAATGACAAAAAAAACCCTTTACAATCAATTATAGTTACCGCAATGGAGCCATTAGCGAGTAGGTGAAACAAATATGACCTTTTCAACTTCAAAGTCGTGGCAGAAGGTGGGGGAAAAAACCTGAGTCTTCTTGGAATCTAAAATAATTCTGAGGTACTTTTTAATCAAACTTTTATTGCCTTTCAGATTCAGAAAGTGGTTTTCTTTTTCTGGGTTTTAATTTTTTTTTTCTTCAGCTAAGCTCCCTGCCTGCAACCAGAACCTGTTCATTAATTGAAAGATGGATGAACCAAATAAAAAAAAATTCTCTCCTTTCTAAACCCCACCCTGAAACAAAATTATGTCCATACTTCTCCAAATTCTAAACCAATCCTGCAAACCTTTCCTTACCTGGGTAAGAGTTTGGTCCCAATTAGTTTTTATTAATTAATTATTACTGTTTTCAGTTTAATTCCCGACTGGGGGACTGCATTTTTTCTCCGTGATCGTAGAAGTTGCTCATGTAAGAACCAGGGACACCCTGAGGAACTGATGCTGTGAAGAACTTACACCAGGAATTTATTTATTAATTTGATTTCCATGGAACTTTGCTAAGAAGCATCTGCAGCTTTGGCCTCTAATGGTGAAAATGGTGAGAAGGGCCAGTAAAAGGCCCCGTCAGCCAGGTAAACCCATAGTGGCAGTGGGAGGATCGCAGGCACACACAGCACTATCAAGGGGGGTTTCTGCACACCTGGCATGGAAGGCTATGAAAAGAGTATTCTGGGGGAAGGCCAAATAATCTGTGTTTGTGTAGATTCAGTGGCCTCACTTGCTCATGCAACTAGTGCAGTGGGGCAGCCTGGCTCACTGGGTCTGGGTTGGACTAGTAAATTTCACCTCCTCTGTCTCTCTACACTTCCCCTGCATAGGACTTGATCTTGCAAGGTGCTGATCACCCCTGCAAGGTATCAGGTGTCTTTATCTCCCAATGACTTCAGAAGGAGTCAAGGGTGGTCAGAGCTTCCTAAAGACAAGGGCTTCAGAAGAATAAACACAATCTGAACAGCAAGAATAATGCATTCTGGAAAATGGATTTTGTTCATCTATTTGACAAGTGTTGATTAGTTGTTTTCTTTAATGACTTTACCTGATATTACACCCATAAATACTGTAATATATTTTGCTATTGTAACAGGGGCATCCATCTTAGGTGCCTTTATGGTCCCCATCTCCACAGTATCTGAGCAACTCATCATCTTTTGAAGTGTTTATTAAACATCCCTCTTCCGAGATTATGCCCCTGTTATACATAGGGAACTGAGGCACAGAAAGGATAAGTGACTCCCCAGGATCACACAGGAAGCTCGTGGCAAAGTGGAGAATTGAACACAAGTCTTTGAAGTCCCAGACCTAATTGCTTCCTCTCTTCATAACGGAACTACATCAACCTACACCAGTTTAGAATCCGGTTCATAAATGACTACAAAACCTTATTTTAGCCCTTGGCTATCAAATTAGGAATTTGGCTTTTTATTCTCACTTCTATGAACTATGAATAGCAAAATGTGAATTAGTAGGGTTTGATTGTCTTAATATTGCTATCACTTCACTACCGCAAAGAGCCCTTGATTACTGTGGCTTGCCAGAGAGATGCACACCAAAAAGATAGTGAGCCTTCCATCACAACACATACCATTTATTTGATTTGTATTCTGGCTGAGAACAGACAAGAAACTGGTGTTGGAGGGAAAAGGACAAAGATGGAATCAAAGCTAGCCCTTGGCCGGCTCACTGTGAAGATGAGATTATCGTGCTGTCTACAAGAAAAGCCCTTCAAATGAACAATAATTTAAGTGCATCCCTCCTTGAGGTCACCTTGGCAAAGAGAAGTACTTCACTTTAAGAAGAACCAGACATCAAAGGACACTCATTAGAACATGTGATTCTTAATGGCTAATTTAAGTGTCAAGCTTAAGCCAAGTGTTCGAAACAGAAGGGTCTTGTCAACATAACATTTGTCACCAGCTGCAACAAACCTGGGGCTGTGCTTTCTGACAGCTGCTGCAAAATGTTTGTGGGTGATGGAGAGATTACTGTTATTCACCAAGAGGTCCCATTCTTCAGCCTGACCTTGACAGCACCTGTTGGTTAGGTTTAGAGAGGACAAAATTATTGTGCCACTTCGCAGGAGCCCTGCGAAGATATGCTTAGCACCAGGGGAAAACTCAACTGAATTTAATTTTGATGCAGAGGTGGAGAGGTTTTTCCAGCCTCCATTCCTAGCACCTATGTCACTTGCTCTTCTGTTTTGCTAAGGAGGGATTAAATGGCTCCTTCTTCCTGATGGCTAGTCAAAAATGCCAATATTTTATTTTTTTTAATGTTTTTTTCCTCTCCAAAAATATCCTGTGAAAAAATTTCAGTTTTTTTAAAAAACAAGATTAGAGAAGTTTTCAATTTTCAAAAAAGTGGGTTGGAGGGGGGATATCAGTTTCCAGTAAAAAAATAAATACTGGGAAAAAATGGTTTTCAACAACAACAAAATAAATAAATAATCAGGAAAGTTTCTACCAAAATGAAATTTTCTTTCAAAATGTAAAGCCATTTATATATAGATAAATTAGATTATGTGTGTATATATATATATATATATATATATTCTATGTATATATATATATATATATATATATATATATATTCTATGTATATATATACAGAGAGAGAGAGAGAGAAATTTGAATCAGAGCTACTCTACATCTCACCACGACTACTTCATGGTCATCACGACAAGGTGATTTTCACTAATCCATTTCATGCTACCAAAACCACAACTTGTAAGACTTTAGGAGTGAGGGGCCTGGTCCTAAGCCAACTGAAGACACAATAGTGACTCCCATTGACGAGTAGATATTGGATCTGTCTCTAAATGCCATGAAGGACATAGGGAAACAGGCAACCACCTCCCCAGCAGTGGGTATTTATGGGACACTGCCAGCTCTCTTTTTGGGAGTTTGGACTCAGTGAGAACTAACAACTGAGAGATTAATATTCTGAGAGGAATAGAAATGTTTCTTTAGTTTTTATTTTATTTTATTTAACTATACTGATAACAGTTTTGCTGGTTTGTTTAAGACAGACTTTTCCCTGCAGTGTTCTGACACAATTGAATCTGCTATGTGAGAATCAGGAAGTGAAACAAACTATAGCCAGTGGGCAAAATTCACATTGCAATTTGCACCAATAAAGATAGCTGGGACTTCACTCCCAGGGAGGATGTGTGTTGTTTCCAACACTGCTCTGTCTTAGAGTTCCTGCCAGGGAAGTATTCCATTCAGGGCTCCGTTGACCTGGTTCAAAGCCTATTGAAGTCAATGGAAAGACTCCCACTGTTTTCTATGGGCTTTGGATCAGGGCCCATAATGATATGTCCTAAGTCAGAGCATATCCTGTCTGCCTTGTGGACACTCTGTCCCAAGCAAACACTGCCACTTCAGGGGTTGGTTGGTTGCACGACCTCCAGTGGAAAGGAAGATTGGGGCATCTTGCACCATAACAGCACCCTTCCTGGAGGACTTTCAGCTGGCAGATGTTTTTTCCCAATGTCTGTGCTGTCAGAAGTTAGCACATAATTTAGAATGAAACTGGCCCAGTGAGTGAAACTGACCGGTTTACTTACTGTCCAATGTGTGTGAACACCACAAATAATGAAGATAATAATCTAAGATGTCATTATTAATAACAAAGGTGAGGGCATTGAGGAGTTGAATGTTTTATGAGAGTTTTAAAGTACAAAAAGAATCATGTGAAATTTACTTGTATCTCAGATTTATTGGACTAGGAACACCCATCACTCTGAGAACTCTTGATTGATCTGAAACTCTCCTGCTCAGTGTAGCAAATAAAAACAACCCACATATTTAGAGGCCAACAAAGCAGCCCATTGAGTATGATATTTTTCCCACCAAAAAAAACACCAAGAACAAAACAAAAAAATGAGCAAACAAAAGAAAACCAACCTACAACACACCCACTACCCAACCAAAAACAAACCACTGAGCAAGGAAGTAAAAAATTATGCCAGAGCATGAAGATAAATTAGATGCAGAAATCCCAAACCAAAATAGTCAGAGTCACAGCAAGTCTTGTAAAAAGGGAAGGCTTTCTAAGCGATATATTTAAAAATCCCATTGGTGGGGTGACTCCTAGTGCAGATGTGTAAAGAGCTAAATTCAGCAGCGTGTCAGCTGAATTAGAGGGGAGGAAAGCTAAAAAAACCCCACCGACATAGAAGCGGAAAGGCAAAGTGCTTGAACAGGAAGGAAAGTCTGAAGTACTGAGCTGAAAAATCTCTAGCAAATTCATATTGCTTTGAAGTAAAAAGCAATAAATCCCAGGATTAAAAAAAAAAAAAAAAAAAGATGATGCCACTAGTGCCAATAAAATTTACAAACTCAAATGAAGGATTTTTCTAATGCCCCCTCCCCTGCCTTCCCCGGGCATCCTACAATAAACTCATATAAAGTTCATTTCTCAAATACAGGGAAAGTGGCTCCATTTATCACACTCACTTTGGAAAAGTCGGTTTCAGAAGCTACAGTTGCTGCCTCTGATAATGTTACACCGTATCTTACTAGCTCAAGGTTAACCTGAGGCCCACAGTAATGTATTTTACAGTCATAGGACATCCCAGGGATGAATAAACTGTTGATGATGATGATGAACTGGACCAAACCTTCACCCAAATGTTTTAGATCAAAAAGCGTTTGGATAATTTCTCCCCGCCCTGCTTTTCTTGTATACTGGTAACATCACGCTTCCTACTTCTAGAGAGTAAGAGACAGGACTGGAAGTGTCAAAATATCATGAGAACAGATTTTGCACAATGGGCCTTGTATTTCACAATTAAACCATTTTCTTGATAACAATGTATAAATACCTTCACAGGAAGAAATTACCAAGTATCAAAGAACAATGTAATCTCGAAGAGAAAGGCATAACAAGAACCAATGCTGGAAATGGAAGCCAGACAAATTCAAATAAGCAATAAAGCACGCATTTTTAATAGTGCGGGTGATGAACCACTGCAAAAAACTACCAAAGGAAGTGATGGATTCTCCAGACTAAGACTGGATACCTTTCTGGGAAGTGTGCTTTAGTCAAACACAAGTTATTGGGCTCAATACAAGGGGAATTGGTTGAAATTGTGTGGCCTATGCTATACAGGAGGTCAGACTAGATAAACTAATATCCCGTTCTGGCCTTAAAATCTATAAATCTGTGAGTTTCTCTTATTTATTATTGAAAATTGCTTTGTGATGTCTTGCTGAGGAAGTATGTGGTATATAACTTCCAAATCGCTTGTATTTATACCAATAATGGCTGAGGATTGTGTGGAAATGTGGTAGCGAATGAACAGGGAACTAAATTAGTAGAAGAAGATACACGCTGGTAAATAGACTTGGTTTGAGTGACTGGGATAGATCAAGGAGCCAGGGCTTTATTTATTTTAATAGTGAAAATAATAACAAAAATAATGTCACACTGCCTCTTTCCAATGCTCCTTTGTCCCTCTGTTATCTATTTTGGGCCTGATCCAACTTCCCTTGATATCAGTGAAAGATCTTCACTGCTTTGATAGGAATTGGACTGGACACTTTAGTTGTCCAAAGTATGACCCTTTTACTATAGGGAATAATAAGCACATTGCCTGATGGGAAATCTTTGCAGGATTTGGCCTTTTGGTCTTGACTTTTCTTAGGCCTGGTCTACACTAAGGGAGGGGGTTGAACTAAGGTACGCAAGTTCAGCTACGCGAATAGCTGCGGGATCGAAGTCCGTGGCTCCCCCGTCAACTCCGCCACCACCGTTCGTGGTGGTGGAGTTCCGGAGTCGACGGGAGCGTGTTCGGAGTTCGATATATCGCGTCTAGATTAGACGCGATATATCGAACTCCGAGAAGTCGAACGCTAGCCGCCGACCCGGGCGGTAAGTATAGACGTACCCTTAGTCTGAGGGAATGAGCATGCAAAGGAATTAGCCAGGCAGACCCTTAAACTGAAGAAGAGTTTCACTAAAGTCAGTGGGATTCCACACATAGGTCTGAGGACCCATGCAAACTCGCACCCCAATGGGAGTCTTTCTATTGGTTTCAATAGGCTTTGAATCAGGCCTTAATTGTCTTACTGAGTAGAATTTTTTTTCAGGATGAATATTTATGGCTGTACAGTAGTTAGACAAGTTGGGTGACATATTATCTTTTATTGGACCAATTTATGTTGGTGAAAGAGACAAGATTTTGAACTACGCGGATCTCTTCCTCAGGTCTGGGACAGGTACTCAGAGTGTCACAGATAAAAACAAAGTGGAACAGTAGCATAACTAGTTGATGCCTATTGTAAGAGAGCATTCAAAGTGAAGCAGCCAGTTAACTCCTCTGCAGTCATAAGACAAAAAATGTGGGAAGAGGTTTGTGGGTTACAAATTGTTGTAATAATCCATAAATCCAGTGAGTTAATTAAGTCCATGGTTTTTAGTGCCTAGCAAAGTTATGAATTTCAGTTCTAAGGCTCACCTTTTGAAGATGTTGTACAGATTTCCTTGAGGATGAGAATGGTTTGATCATTTTGTGAAAACTGTTCACTCAGTGATGATATGGTGCTTTTGTCTTTTATCATTTTTCTGTGTGAGTTCATTCAAAAGCCTAGGGATTGGCTGCTTTTACCCACATAGTTGTTATTGGGGCATTTAGTGCATTGGATGAAGTACACCACATGTTGCGATAGGCATGTATAGGACCCATGAAAGGTGTTTTGGGAGGAAGGTATTGATTACCATGGTAGTGGAGCTATGTCTGCAGGTTCTGAATTTACTCTTATGGCAGGGTCTGGTGCTGCTTTGAGTTAGTGTGCCCTAGTCTGTGGGGAGCTTGCTTCTGATGAAGAACTTTGTGAGGCTGGAGGGCTGTTTGAAGGCCAGAAGAGGAGGTTCAGGAAAAGTTTCTTTCAGGATGTGGTCCCCACTGACTATGGGTTATAATTATTTAATGATACCCTAGGGGTTCCAGTTTGAGGTGGAAGGTGACAACTAGGGGTGTGTGGTTGGAGAGTGTTTTTTTTTAATATTGAAGCAGGTTGTCTCAGGGTATTTGTGTGGCTGTTCCCTGATGTGACTTATTTCTCTGATGATGTATCCCGGGATTGGTGAAGGTGGTTTTAAGTGTGTTGAGGTGTATATCCCAGGCTTCCTCTTCAGAACATATTCTGTGGTAGCTGAGTGCCTGGATGTAGATAACAGATTTCTTAGTATGTTTGGGTGGTTACTGGATCTGTGTAGGTAGATATGGTGATCCGTGGTTTTCTTGGATATATTTGTCTGTAGGGTTCCATTGTTGAAGCTGATTGTGGTGGAAATCTATAAGGGAGTTTAGGTCATCTGTCCAGGTGATAAAAATATCATTGACGTATCTCAGGTATATCATTGGTTTCTTGATGCATTTGTCCAGAAATTCCTTCTAGTTGAAGTCCCCCATCATCACCAAGTCCTGTGCTTTGGATGATTTTGTTAGCTGTTTAAAAAAACCCTCATCCACCTCTTCTTCCTGGTTAGGTGGTCTGTAGTATTTACTATTTATTATTTGAATTATGATAATACCTAGGGGCCAATCAAGAACAGGGTACTATTGTGTTAATTACTGTGTAAATGCATAAAACAATGGGATCCTGATTTCATTTGTAGACTCTAGAGCCTATTGTAATACAAATAATAGAGACATTTAAAAAAAAATACTGTATCTATGATTGACAGCAACTGCAAACATTTTTAAAGGAATTACTTGTAAAAGAGTTCAATCTTTAAAATTCCAAATGCTATGGTGACAATGGTAAGATGATGGGTTATAGTCAAAATAAGGAAAAAGGGAGAATTTCATTTAGAACATAATATTTTTGAGAGAAAAATGATTTCACCTCTTTCTCTCCTCTCTGAATGCTGTGTATGTCTGAATTTCAGATGTATCCAAATTGTGAATCTGATCCTATGAGATGCTCCACATGAGCACACAGTCTTTCCAGTACATTTTCCACTGCTTTGTTGTCATTTATGCCTGTGAGAGAAGCAAGTACAAAGTGTGTGAAGAAAGTTACTGGAGTCAAATGGTGGCCTTTTACACCCAAATTGCAGTTATTTCACCCAGGTATAAATGATGACGCAAGATGCAGAGCAATAGAGAATCAGACACACTGATATAAATGTAAGGGATGCATTGGTATAAATTACATTGTTATGTAGGAGGTTTGTTTTTTTTTAAAAATAGCAAATATTTATGTGAATCCAAAATTGCCAAATTTCATCTGAAATTTGTTATCCACCATTCACCTCATTCCTAGCTAATATATTTGTCCTTCACGTCTGAAAAGAAATTCAAATCTGTGTTAGATAGATCACAAATTAAATATATTTCATGGGACTTTCATCCTAGTCCCCATTCTGTGCATCATAAAACCAAGGTAACCCAGTTCAGGCTTTACGCAATGAGTCTGTGGACTGGAATAGCAAGGGGAGACTGACCAACATAAATTAGTTTTGTAGACAGCAACTTGAGCAGCACCTGGTTCAGCAAAGCACTTAAGCATATGTTTAGCTTTAAGCATGTGAACGGTCCCATTGCTTTGCTGAATTGGGACCCCACGTGCTTGTTTGGTTCAAGCTAAGGACATGAGTCCCTTTCAAGCACGGAAAATACAATTCACAGGCATTGGGCATAAAGGAAGGAATGCAGAATTTTAGCATAGGTTTGCTCTCGAGCAACAATCGGGTAGCAGCTTTAGAAGTGCAAAGCCAGACTACAGACCATAAATATAAAATGGCTGGTGTGAAGATATTGTGGAAAGGCTGTTTTATAAAAGGGGAAAGAAAATTGCAATATGCCAGGCAGTCATCTGTACTAATCTGTTTGGCACAAGAACTTTTTCAAAAAGATATTCAGCAAGTAAACCCTTGAAATGCAAGGGTGGAAACACACCAATGGGAGACAAGAAAGAATTCAATAAGAACATCTTGCTTTTCTCCCCCCATTAGATTTTCTTTTAATTTTCCATGTAAAGGAAAAAACAAAAACAAAAACAAAAAATAATTCCACGCCCCCACAGATTCTCAAAACCCCAGTGACTCGTGCCATCTATGGATTTGCAAGATCAGGATTTTCAGTGATAGATAGATAGATGGATCAATAGATAGATAGATAGATGGAGGGAGTGTATGGGGATAGATAGATAGATAGATAGATAGATGTCATGTAGAACAGAGGTTTTTTCAGCCTGAGTTTGGGATGGTCATATTGTTCAAGAGGACCTGAAGTCAATGAGGCTGTATAATGGGAGAGGAGAGAAAGGATGATCCAGTGTTTAGGGTACTATTCCAGGAGTTGGGAGACCTGACCTGGGTTCTGTTCCTTGTTCTACTACTGACTCCTTGCATGATCTTGGGCCAGTAACTTAGGTCACGATACTCAGTGGTATTTAGTATCATGGAAGTTAGGAGCCTAAATATCTTGGGGGAGTTAGGCTTTACTCTCTCTTTTCTTCAACTTTCCGTATGTAAAAAATGGATAATCACACTGCCTTACCTCCAGGAATGTTGTGAGGATACATATTTTAAAGAGGGTGAGGAGCTCGCATAAATGGCTCCTTCACCATAGTATGTTGTGTGTGGTGGGTAATAACATGAGAGGAGTTCATGTTTCTAAAACTAAAGTCTATTTATTAAGAGCCTATTTACAGAGATTCCAGCCATGTATACACAGACTGAATTCCTGGTGCATCCTCCAACTCTTCCCTCCTTCAACCTGTGCTCCTCCCTCCAAGTTTCATGCAACACGATAAGTATCTTTGAAAATATATGTCTATTTGAGCAGAGCAACTTGTAGAATGGGGCCCTGTACAGCATTCCTTGGCATTTACACCATTCAACTCCTCCTATATCAGTAGTTCTCAAACAGTGGGTCCTGACTCATGAATGGGTTGTAAGAAGGTTTGAGGTGGTTTGCAGGCTCAATGCAGAGTGTAGGCACTAGGATGTGGGAGATCATGCCTACCCCACACTCAGCCAGCAGCAACAGCTCCTATCCTGGGGGTGACCGGGTCAAATCTGAGTGAGTGGTGCTGTGACCCAGTGCACCAAGTTGCTATTCCTGGAGCAGGGAGCCTGGCCCAGCCCCGCACGACAGGAACGACCACAGTAGTGTGAGTACAGAGTAGATCACTCTCCCTCCTTGGCTTCCACACCTCCCTTTGTTGCAGGATTGGGGTTGCAATGCTGGGGTAGAGGGTGCCACTGCAGGTGGGTGCCCCCCCCCCTTGGTGAGATGAGGATGTGGTGGCAGCAGAGGTGAACGCTGCTGCCCTATGATTTCACCTCTTAATGCATATGAGTTTGGACACTGCATAGGTTGCAATAAAAAAAAAGACACTCGGTGGGTGGCCTGAGTAAAAAGTTTGGGAACCAGTAACCCAAACCATAGCCCTCTCCTTCCCTTTTGTTATAGTGAAGCTAAACCAAACCGCACAATATTTCATGATGCAATCTTTCCTCTTAAACCATGATCTATTTACCTGCAGCATTCCACCCAAACAGATTCATCCTTCCATCAAGGAAAATTTGACTCTAACGGAGGGAAAACACAATTGTTTTCTTCTCCCTTATTGAAGACTGTACAGCAAGAACCTGTGTTGCTTTAAGTAAATATTTTTGTAATAACTAATAAGTAAGGGGGGGAAATCAGTTCTATTAATTTTGCTGTGCTCTAATGAGCCTAGCAGATCATTATGTTCTCTCTCTCTCTCTCTCTTTTTTTTTTTGTTTCTTACTAAAGGAACGCTTGAATAGAACTATCTGCTTTAGAAGATGAGGCTGACTGATTACTGTAATTCATAGGGCCTTAATTAGCTGCACAAACCATTAGCTACAATTAGACTATTATAAAACACTTGATGCGCTGTGTCAACCATGGGGGCTCATTTATTCTTGTGGCAGGGATGGGGTGGTGGGGGGTGGGGAGAAGAGCGCTGAACAGCCGAGCACGCTAATAAAGAATGATTTTTGATTTAAGATGTTGCCGATAGTGCCTCAAAATTAATCTCAATAGCTGTCTAATTTGTGTCGGTGGATGGTATATTTATTGTAAAATGACACCAAAGCTAAATGAGTTACCTGAAGCAGGAGTGCTAATGTCAGCGCCTGGAGACGCAACTCCATATGCCATAATACAGCAAGGCACAGGGGCTGAATGCTCCCAGCGGACCACTTTGCTTCATCTGTCTCAGAAAATGCAGCAACCTGACTTCTACTTTATGATGCTTAAATAATAGTAATAATAAAAAAAAGGAGAGGTGGGAGACAAATTCCCCAACAGTTTTTAAAGGTAAGGGGCTTACAAGGGGAGAGTACAGCTCAACTCCTTACAGAAATCAGGTTGGGTTTTGGGTAAGGAGACAGTGGAAATTACGCGATTGGCCTTTGAAACATAAGAGAGAGAGAGATAATAATGCAGATGGGTGAGAATTTTTCGAATGGGTTTTTTAATGCAAGACTGGGACTTTTCAAATTGGACGTGTTTTTCTTTTTAATAATGTTTTCCAATTCATATTTTATTGATCTACATTTCTAGTAACAAATTGCTGGAAATGTATTTTCATTTCCTTTCAGTTTTCAGTTTCCCCTTTAATTTCCTGCGTATCCCTTTGCAACACAATGGCAGGAATTTATAGAGTAGAGATTAGTGCAACAGCATGTGACAGTTGGTCTTTTCGTGTACTCCATAGTGAAGTAGGCTATGGTATAAGGGAGTAAAGAGGAAGAAAAAAGGTTATTGTGTTTCACTTGCTAGACTAGAGATCAGAGTTCAATTGCTGCTTCTGATATGTCCCATGTGCCACTGGACAAGTGAGTTTGATGGTCTGTGACTTGTTTTCCATCTGTAAAATGGAGATAATGTTTTCTCTTGCTGCTAATAATGTAGATTTTATGTCATATACACACATGTGCATAATTATGACTAACTGATGGACTCCATGGATTCCACCATTGTCATGGTCAGCATCATCACGGCCACTTAGAATTTAGCAGCATGAGCAGAAATAGAACTCAGATCTTCTGACTCCAAAAGCATACACCACTGCTACTTGAGCCAACAGGAAAATACACCTGAAAACTGTGGTTGTGGTTGTTTCCCTTCTCCCATCTTATGGGAAGCATTTAGGAAATGTAGCACTGTTATGTCTTCTACCAAGAAACAAGGAGGCAAAACATTGTGGAGGCAAAACCTCATCTTATCTATAGAACCGCTATTCAGATGCCAGGCAGAGAACTTCCAGAAGTGGAAAGGTTGTGCAGCACTGAAGCTTCATGAGAAAGGGCTCTGTGGTGAGTTTGGTGTGAAAGTTGGTCACAGGATAACCCCTTTGCTGCCCTTCATGCCTCTGAGATAGGTGCTTCAGCCCACATTCCCCATGCACAGAAGTCCCTCTAGGGCAGAGTGGCATTTTATTATCTCAGGACAAGAGTAACTTGCCTGATCAGGCGCTGAGAGGAGTCCAGGACATATGCATCTGGCATTTGCAGTCTTTGCTGCCTTTATCACAAGAGATGGAAAGTTTTGTTGCTTTCCTAAACTCCCAAGAGCAATATAGCTAAAACTACAAAATTAGAGTCAGTCAGAATTCTTTTTTTCATGGAAAATATCAACAAATAAAAATTGGAAATGTATTCATCTAAATTTTCTGTGGAAAAAAATCTAATTTTCATTGAAAAAAATGAAAAACCAAAGCCTTTTTGTGTTTTGGCAACCAAAAAAAAGATCATATTTTGTTTGTTTTCCAATTAAAAAAATAAAAAAATTGTAAAGAAAGCAATTTCAAAGACAATTTTTACTTAGTCAAAACCCCAATTTTCCATCCAAACAAAATTCTGAGAGAAATTTTTTTATCAGCTATATAAAAAATGCTGTTAGCATCTCTATAGGCATAACCTCTTTTCCCGAAGTTACTAGGTTGGAGGAAAGAATGCACAGAAAAATAAACTTATTGAGGCAGAACTCGATGTTTACTTTGGAATAAATCATTCTGGGAGATGGAAAAAATCTTCTGTGGGGAAAATAGCTGTAGTTCAGAGAGACAGATGATTCATGCGCTCAGTTTGTCAAATCTCCTGGCAGACCTGATGGTGACCAATGATGCCTCTCAAAAACTGCAAGATAGTCTCCAGCAGGGTTTCCGAAGGGGACAGGAGTGGCTGGGGATTTTTCTGGTGGAAGACTATCTTAACTACAAAGGGGGTAAATGTGTGAAGTCAAAGGTCTTCTGGTGTTTACTAGGCAGTTATCCCTTTTGCTGAACAGCTTGTCTTTATGTAGTTACTTCAACTTCCACATAGTCAGCTTAAGATAGAGAAGCTGGTTGTCGAATTTAGCTCTCTCAGATGAAAGATCTAACACCTTGGGAAGCATCCACTGGGGACTTAGTGCCAGACTCATCAACTCTAAAAACAGATGTGATGGGGCCATCAAGGAACTAGCTAGTTCACCACTACTTTGTGGTGCCTGTCTTTCTTCAGCACCCAGCAAAGAGTGGAAACAATTTTACAGTACCTTTCTTCAGATCCACATGGCGTGGCTCAGCAGCAGGCATGAGTACTTTCCACTCCTTTCTATGGCTTCTCTAGGTTGGGATTTCCATTTCCAAAGGATGCTTGTATGGTTTGAATGACTTCTGGAGCCTAGTCATCTAACCATTCCCTTCCTCTTTCATTTTATGTCCCGGGGTCTGCATGACTTCTATGACTTTGTTATGGGTATGATATGTTTAAACAGCTGATGAGAAGCCTAATGATCTCAGGAGTATATTTTCAAAAGCATAAATGGCTGTCAAGCACTCAATTCCTATTGAAGGTCAATCAGAATTTCAGGCCTAAATGCCATTTGTTCTTTTGAAAATATTCTTAATTTCCTGACTTTTGATTTTAGCTTCCTCCCTTTTAACTTCCCTTCCTATAGTCTAGTGTTGCTATGCTAGTTTTAGTATGATTTTTTCTTCCTAGGATGTTGAACTTATATTATCAGTGCTATTACTTGGTGATTCATCTATATGCAGTGTAGTTGTACCAGTGTCAGTCCTCAGGATATTAGAGATACATGACGGGTGAGCTAATACCTTTTATTGGACCATCTTCTGTTGGTGAGAGAGACAAGTTTTCGAGCCACCCAGCTCTGTGCGGCTTGAAAGCTTCTCTCTTTTATCAGCAGAAGTTGGTCCAATAAAAGATATTACCACACCCATGTTGTCGCTGTGATTCAACTATAGTTATGTCTATACCAATTCCTGAGTATTACTTCAGACTTACAGATGTTTCATAAAGATACTGGAAAAAGCAAGGAATTACTGGGCTTCACCAGTCTGGATTTTAATGTCATAAACCCTGCAGCTTCAGAGCAAAGAATATAACTAGATGGGAAAAAAAGAAAAGATTAAGAGGAAGAAAAAATGTCACCTTTCTTGTTTACTAGACTTGGTTTAGACCTCATAAGTCTCCTTTAATGTAATGTTATTGCTTGTTCTTGTTCCGAAGGAAAAAGGTCTCTGGAATCAAAATTTATCACAATCAAAACAGAAAATGGAAAGGACCCACATAAAACATTTACCAGCATCAGTTAATAATGTATGCAATAAAATATTGCACTAATATATTGATAAATAAGTTAATAAAGTATTAATGTGATTATGTACCATCAAGTTCTGCAGCCATTCCTCCTCAACTTTGCAACAGTGTAAAAACAACTGCAACACAATCCCTTGGAAAATAACTTAAAATGAGGACACTGGGCCTGATTCTCCTCTTGCTTACATCACATCTACACGGGTGGTGCTTCTGCGGAGATAACATACTCTTGATTTACACTGATGTAAGTGAGACTGCAATCTAACTTAAACTCTCAGTTCAGAATGGTCTCTATCTATCTAAGGTACTTATATGCCCCTGCTTCCCCCTCCCACCCCCCGTCCCAGCCCAGGTTAGTACTCTAATCACTGGACCATCCTCCCACTCATTAATCACAATCACTCCTCTTCTGAATCCTCCAGGGTCTTGCTCTCACTGCATAGGGTTTTTGATGAATCATGCGGTGTTACAAACTCTTGCAACTTTAGCAAGTTTTTTGCAATATTTGTTGTTTTTCTTAAAGCCCACACTCCCAGAGTCATGAGAATCTCAATTTATATAATAAAACAGCAAATTTCTCACCTTCATGTTTGGGGAGAAAAAGCTTGAAAATGTAACCCAAATGCATCTCACAGATTCAGAAACCAGAAGGCATATAACCCACATTTCCCTTTTTAAAATCTCATGATTTTGAACGCTTGTGGCTGGCAATGCAGGATGTCATCTTGAGGGTTGCCTTTATCACCCTAATGGATCACAAGGAACCCAGACAATTGCACTGGAAGTGCAAGCTGCTCAGTGAATACAAGAGTTTTTTGGAGTTGTTAAATATATGCTCAGATGGTTTGCAGTCTGTTATCATAGCGACCAATTTTTTATGTAGGTACAAGAGGAAATATTCACAGATCTAGACAACAAGAAGATCTTCTTTGTGAATATCATAGTTCCATGGGAGGTAGCACTTTATTGACATAGGTAACAGTGGGGATTCCTATTACATCCTGTCTCAGTATACCAGCTCCAATATGTGGGCCTGTCTATGTTGGGAGGAGGAAGCATAGACCTGTACCAGCTGATTTGCTGTTCAGAAGTAGCAATGACTCCACACTTGCTGCTCATAGTGACAGCTATTTTACTTGGCACTTGCAGATCACAGTGGGAGGGTGACATCTTTCATGCCCCATGCCCCTACATGAGAGTAGATCATAGTCTGGTCTTGAGGGTCTCTACTACTACTTAGAGACATAGAAGCCATTCTATAAGATAGCACTGCCAATAAAAAGAGGCATGTGCTTTGCGCTTCTGAAAGGATGGTCTTGTGCTTAAGGTACTGGCCTGGGATACATGAGTCCTGCATATAATTCCTAGCCTTGGTCAAATCACTCACTTTCTCATTGCCTCAGTTCTCCTTTTATAATAATGGGGGTAATATTTTCTTAGCTCATAGGGGGAGGGGTCATGAGAATAAAAATACACGAGTGGTGCTCAGATGCTATGCTGCTGAGGAACCGATAGGGATGGTAGAAATATGGGATTTTGGTTAACAGATGACTTGCAAAGGGCAAAGCATGTTCATTATGAATAACCGTTGTTTTGCCACATGTGAGTGTTACTGTAACTACAGTCCTCACTCAGCAAATCTTAGCTCTGTATGTCCAAGAGGTCTTGTAGCAGGGCATTTACCCCGCTCCTCGGATAAAAGGAGTGAGAGCAGATGAAGGAGACTGGCTGAGTAGCTGGCCACGGGTGTGACCAGCTCAATCAAGGCACAGCTGGCCCTGATAAGAGAGCTGTGAGTGAGGAGCCATGTGAGTCTCACTCCAGGTCTGGATTGAGAAGGACCTAGTTGCCAGGGAGAGACAGGGTACCTTCTATAGGGCAGTGCTGGGGAAGGGGCAGGCTGAGCTGGGGAGCTCAGGCCTGGCTACCTCCCAGGCTGAGGCCTGGCAGGAAGGTCTAGGAAGGTACTGGGGCTGCAGGGAGACAGGTGGGGCTAGAAGGGCAGCAGGTCCTATACCTTTGCCAATGATGAGTGGCCATTACAGACTGCAGTTTGCCCCAGAGAAAGGGGGCTAGATGACGACTGGCAGTAGCCACTGAGGCAAGGTGGGTATGGTGGGGGGTTCCCCTGAGGAGGGGAGACCCAGGGTGTGTGAGGGCATGGCTGTGGGACAGCACCCCAAGGTAAGGAGCACCGGGGTCCGGGAGGGACACGGTGCCAGAAGTGGTGAAGATAACAGGGCCAGTAACCAAGGGAGAGAAACCAGCCAGCAGGAGGTGTGCTGAGGCAGGAAAGAGCTCATTCCCGGACTGACCAGCAGGAGGCAGTGCGGCGGTGAGTCTGCACCATTACAGGCCTTAATTTCTACCCAGCTGAAATGTTCAATGATGTTGAGAGGAGCCTGGGCTATTGTCGACATGATAATATTTCATTCCTGTGGCTGAAAGCTTTAGTTGCATGTTATTTAAAATGGTCTGGTCACACAGAGAGCTGCTGGTAGACTTCCAAGTGGAGGGTCTCCTCCACAAGCCTTCTGTTTATTCCCTTGTATACATCATTCATCCACCCACATGTCTGTGCTAACAATGGAGGTGGATGTACAGTGTAACAGACCACTTTTCAAGCTGTAGCTTGTTCATATTTCTGTGCATCATGTCAGTTTGTAAACAGATACCTGGGCTCAGAAGGCACATAAAATTAATTTGATTTCCATTCAAAGTGACTTTATTGGCATGTTTCTCAAGTCAATTGTTGCCTAAGTGTGAAAAGAGACAGACCCCTCTCTCAGGTCTCTGTCACAGGCAGGTCTGATCTCCTCAGGACAGGCCTTCATGCAGTGTTTGGGGTTTGATTCACTGTGTCCTTTTCTCAGCAGTGTCCATTTTGATCAGATAGCAGGCTGGTACATCTTTGCCATCCTCATCCTTTCTCCCAGGGCTAGGCCTACTCTTTTATGATTCCTGATCATCTGTGAAAATTGTTTTCTTGAACTCCCTGGCAGTTTGGGCATTGTCTCTCTATTTCAATCTCTCCTGTGTCACAGTCTCTCTTCTCTGAGTCTGGACTGTGCTTTGCGCCTCCTGGTTTTCCTCCTACTGTTTATGATCCTTGATTCTGTATTTGGCAAGAGCTGGCCTTAGCTTTATCAATTTTACTGAAACAGCTGCTAGTGTGATCGTTCTGTGCAGGGATCTGATATAGCCATGCTTTTGAAAAAATTGTGAACCCACTCTAGTATGTATATTGCTAGAATCGGCTCCCAAGAAAGGTGAACAATTCAGATCCAGATTTTTAACACTGGATTGTGAGTGTATTTGGATTTCTGCTTTGTCACCTGCAGTGAGGTAGATCAAGAGAAAATCAATTGAAATCAGTGAGCTACACCAGTATAAAAGCTGTGTGAAGGCAGAACCCGTTGAAGCAACAAACTGGAATAGAGCTATGTCCTGCCAGGTCCACCATTGTCTTCACCCGTGCAAGCAAAGAAGATGTGTGGTACTAGCACCTTCCCCAGCACCATCCATGATTTGCCACCAGAAAGGGAAGAACATGAAATCCCAGCTGTACTGGTTGGCTTTGATGATACGCAAGGCTTGGTCTATCTCTAAGAAAATATCTGAGACTCTAGATACCTCTTCGAATGGAACCCTCACAGCCAGGAAAGTAGTCATGGGGGCTCTTTGAGGAAGGGTCTGTCTTTTTGTTCTGTGTTTGTATGGCACCTAGCACAATGGTGTCCTGGTCCATGACTGTAGGGTGACCAGATGTCCCGATTTTATAGGGACAGTCCCAATATTTGGGTTTTTTTCTTATATAGGCTCCTATTACCTCCCACCCCCTGTCTTGATTTTTCACACTTGCTATCTGGTCACCCTACATGACTGGGACTCCTAGGTGCTATGATAAGACAAATAGAATAATAGAACCATAGAATATTAGGGGTTGGAAGAGACCTCAGGAAGTCATCTAGTCCAACCCCCTGCTTAAAGCAGGACCAACACCAACTAAATCATCCCAGCCAGGACTTTGTTACACCAGACCTTAAAAACCTCTAATGAAGGAGATTCCACCACCTCCCTAGGTAACTCATTCCATTGCTTCACCACCCTCCTGGTGAAATAGTGTTTCCTAGTATCCAACCTAAACCTCCCCCTCTGCAACTTGAGTCCATTGATCCTTGTTCTGTCATCTGCCACCACTGAGAGAAGCTGAGCTCCATCCTCTTTGGGACCCCCCCTTCAGGTAGTTGAAGACTGCTATCAAATCCCCCCTCACTCTTCTCTTCTGCAGACTAAATAACCCCAGTTCCCTCAGCCTCTCATTGTAAGTCATGTGCACCAGCCCCCTAATCATTTCCATTGCCCTCCGCTGGACTCTCTCCAATTTGTCCACATCCCTTCTGCAGCAAGGGGACCAAAACTGGACACAATACTCCAGGTGTGGCCTCATCAGTGTCGAATAGAGCAAAATGATCACTTCCCTTGATCTGCTGGCAATGCTCCTACAATAAATTATTAATTATAATAACATTATTTTTTTCCCAGATCTGCCTCCAGTAAGATCCAGCTGTAAATAAATTCTGCCATCTGTAGGCATTTCTTCAGATGGTACCGATGTTCCATGGGCTGTGTACATGCAATGTGGTCTGTCTAGGTCAGGCTTGGAGATGTTGATGGACAGGTGTGCAATGCTACTGTTGTTTCCCATGCCCGTCCTCCACTGGCTTAAACTGAGAACCTACATCTGATGGGATGTTTCTCAGGAGATATTTAGAAAATGATGGAGAGTACAGTCACTCCTGTCCTGGCAGGAAAAGCCGTTACCTATTCCAAGCATGGACAGAAGCTATGTGCCCTACCAGGTCAATTACTGGGAAAAAATAGGCTCTATTTGTTCCAGTCTATCTGGCAAATGTGTATATGTGCAGTTTCTTTAAAACATTTAATTATTTACTCAAGAGACCAGAACAGCTGTTCTGCCAGGTAAATACATTTCGAGACAGCCTTTTAAAATGTGTATTACGTTAGATCTATTTCCACTTAAATACATTTTTTATAATGCAAATTCTTTTAAAAGGCAAAACCTATTACCTTCTGAGCCATTCTGTGCTATCGTGTAAACATAGTTTTGGGGCGCATGCTATGCATTATAAAATGTGTAGCTAAGACACTTAGGAAAGTCAGTTGTTTTTGCTCCTTTGGGCCACATTCTGATATCCTCACCTTGAGTAGTGCCATCCTTCAGGGATTTCAATGGAACTACTCCTGGAGTAAAATGCTACTCAGAATAAGCATAGCAGAATCTGGCTCATTCTGCAAGAAGCCACTTTTCAACATTTAATATTGCAACCATATTACTTTCCTGTTGTTGTTTTTTTCTTTTTTCTTTTTTGGAGGCTAAAAGCAGTTACACAATATTGATCATTGTCACTGTCATCATCCTTTGTATTGTGGTAGCACCTAGGAGAACCAGTGAGGAACCAGCAGCCCATTATGAGAGATGCTGTACAGACACAGAAGAAGAAGAAGAAGATGATGATGATGGGCACTTCCCCAAACAGATATTATATAAAATAAGATTTTTTAAAAAGTTAAATTAGGGCAATGTGCTCATCATTTCCCACAAATCTAAACTTGGTCAATAAAAAAAAGATATTAGATGGAGGTTTTGCCGAATTCACTTTTTAGCACAGAGCTATTTCTAGTTTTTTAAGTATCAGAGGGGTAGCCGTGTTAGTCTGGTTCTGTAGAAGCAGCAAAGAATCCTGTGGCACCTTATAGACTAACAGAAGTTTTGCAGCATGAGCTTTCGTGGGTGAATACCCACTTCTTCGGATGCAAGCAGTTGGTGAATACCCACTGCTTGCATCCAAAGAAGTGGGTATTCACCCACGAAAGCTCATGCTGCAAAACTTCTGTTAGTCTATAAGGTGCCACAGGATTCTTTGCTGCTTCTAGTTTTTTAAGGTGTGTTACAGACTCCTGCCTTATACATGGTTGGGAAAGTTTGCAATGGGAGAACCCCTAAAATCTCTGATATTAAGGCTTGATTTGGATAGACAACCAGAAATGTGGATCCTTAGCCATAACTTACTCAATCACCTCTGAACCTCCTAAGTTCAGGAACTGAACAGGAAACCCCACAAGGGTAGGTTCTCATAATATCTGCAGTATCTTGTGCTTCTGCCTGGGTAAGGAATACTGAAAACAAATACAGTAGCTTGTAAAGATGGAAGAACTCAAATGAAGCAAACAAGATTTTGTCAAATTTAGGCTCAAATTTACTAATACTCAACATGTGCTTAACTTTAGCATTCGAGTAATCTCATTGATCTAAATAAACAACAATTGCAGTACATTTTGACCTTATTCGTATACAAAGAAGTTTGCAAACACAATTTAAACAAGCATTCTCAAACCTCAAAAGGTTCCCTTTGAACGCCGAGCAAAGGTTTGGGTCTTTGGGTCCTTACTTCCTTCACTCAAAATGGTTTTCATATTTGTACTTAATTGTAACTAGCGAGTTGATACATGAAAGGTCCGGCATTACATTTTACTGATTATTGTAAAAGATACCTGCACATGCTGAATGTCTGTAAGGATACCTCTTCACTGCAGTCAGGGATGTGAATGGAAGCTCGTGTAGACCTACCCACCCTCGCTGTACTCTAGCTCGGTGTTTCTCTACAACTGGTCCATGGACCGCACTGTTCCCTGAGATCTCCCTGACACAGATTAGGAAGGCAGCAAGCAAGTCCCTGGTTGAGAAACATTGCTCTAGCGAGCTCACTGAAAACGCTGGGGAGGACTGGGCTTCAGTATGAGCTGAACAAGCCTCTGGATACAAACTTGTTTGTGCAGCCCATGATACAGCATCATCACCACTATTTTTAGCGCGCTAATTTGATTAAGTGTAGCATGGGTATGTCTAATTGAGCTGCTATTCATACCCCTGGCTGTAGTGTAGACATAACCTTATGAGTTGTATAAAAGGGAAGCCTCCTAATTACATCATCAAGCCAGTAGCTCTTTCCATAACTGAATGTTTTAGGAGGCGCCCTATGTTTTCATTTGTATGATTGAGGCATCCTTGGTTTGGCTGTATTTTGTTTTCATTTCAACTTGAGCCATAATCGTTGGCTCTCACTCCCACACTGAAGGAAGAAGTTAATTTCTTTCCCCAATAACTCAGCATCCTGTCTTTTACCATTTTCTTTCCACTTTGTTCTCTATTTTCTTCGGGGCTACTCTGAGAAGTTAAATGTTCAGACAACTTTGTCTTTTGTCACCTGGGGGTGCTGCAAATTTTATTTTGTGAAATCAAGGGGCCAGACAGCTACTGTAAGTGAAACACCGGGACAAGTTGTTACTCCCCAAATATGTTATGCTCAAGTTCTCTTTTCCAAACGATCATTCTTTTCTCAAATAAGTGGTATCTGGTCAATGAATCACTACCTATCCGCAGTGGGTGCAGTTAAAAAGTTTCTATCCTTTGTGCTGACATTCTCTGTTTTAAGTATACGGAACCTCAGTCAAACCAGTAGAATCTTTCCAAATGGAAGAATTTCTTTTTCATAGAATCATAGAATCTCAGGGTTGGAAGGGACCTCAGGAGGTCATCTAGTCCAACCCCCTGCTCAAAGCAGGACCAAACACAACTAAATCATCCCAGCCAGGGCTTTGTCAAGCCTGACCTTAAAAACCTCTAAGGAAGGAGATTCCACCACCTCCCTAGGTAACCCATTCCAGTTCTTCACCACCCTACTAGTGAAAAAGTTTTTCCTAATGTCCAACCTAAACCTCCCCCTCTGCAACTTGAGACCATTACTTCTTGTTCTGTCATCTTCTACCACTGAGAACAGTCTAGATCCATCCTCTTTGGAACCCCCTTTCAGGTAGTTGAAAGCAGCTATCAAATCCCCCCTCATTCTTCTCTTCTGCAGGCTAAACAATCTCAGTTCCCTCAGCCTCTCCTCATAAGTCATGTGCTCCAGCCCCCTAATCATTTTTGTTGCCCTCCGCTGGACTCTCTCCAATTTATCCACATCCTTCTTGTAGTGTGGGGTCCAAAACTGGACACAGTACTCCAAATGAGGCCTCACCAGTGCTGAATAGAGGGGAATGATCACATCCCTCGATCTGCTGGAAATGCCCCTACTTATACAACCCAAAATGCCATTAGCCTTCTTAGCAACAAGGGCACACTGTTGACTCATATTCAGCTTTTCGTCCACCGTAACCCCTAGGTCCTTTTCTGCAGAACTGCTGCCCAGCCATTCGGTCCCTAGTCTGTAGCAGTGCATGGGATTCTTCCGTCCTAAATGCAGGACTCTACACTTGTCCTTGTTGAACCTCATCATATTTCTTTTGGCCCAATCCTCTAATGTGTCTAGGTCCCTCTGTATCCTATCCCTACCCTCCAGCGTATCAACCACTCCTCCCAGTTTAGTGTCATCTGCAAACTTGCTAAGGGTGCAGTCCACACCATCCTCCAGATCATTAATGAAGATATTGAACAAAACCGGCCCCAGCACTGACCCTTGGGGCACTCCACTTGATACCGGCTGCCAACTAGACATGGAGTCATTGATCACTACCCGTTGAGCCCGACGATCTAGCCAGTTTTCTATCCACCTTACCGTCCATTCATCCAGCCCAGTCTTCTTTAACTTGCTGGCAAGAATACTGTGGGAGACTGTATCAAAAGCTTTGCTAAGGTCCAGAAATAGCACATCCACTGCTTTCCCCTCATCCACAGAGCCGGTTATCTCATCATAGAAGGCAATTAGGTTAGTCAGGCATGACTTGCCCTGGGTGAATCCATGCTGACTGTTCCTGATCACTTTCCCCTCCTTTAAGTGGGTCAGAATTGATTCCTTGAGGACCTGTTCCATGATTTTTCCAGGGACTGAGGTGAGACTGACTGGCCTGTAGTTCCCTGGATCTTCCTTCTTCCCTTTTTTAAAGATGGGCACTACATTAGCTTTTTTCCAGTCATCCGGGACCTCCCCCGATCGCCATGATTTTTCAAAGATAACGGCCAATGGCTCTGCAATCTCATCAGCCAACTCCTTTAGCACCCTTGGAAGCAGTGCATCCGGCCCCATGGACTTGTGCTCGTCCAGCTTTTCTAAATAGTCCCGAACTACTTCTTTCTCCACAGAGAGCTGGTCACCTCCTCCCCATACCGTGCTGCAGAGTGCAGCTGTCTGGGAGCTGACCTTGTCTGTGAAGACAGAGGCAAAAAAAGCACTGAGTACACTAGCTTTCTCCACATCCTCTGTCACTAGGTTCCCTCCCTCATTCAGCAAGGGGCCCACACTTTCCTTGACTTTCTTCTTGTTACTAACATACCTGAAGAAACCCTTCTTGTTACTCCTAACATCTCCGGCTAGCTGCAACTCCAAGTGTGATTTGGCCTTCCTAATTTCACTCCTGCATGCCTGAGCAATACTTTTATACTCCTCCCTGGTTATTTGTCCAATCTTCCACTTCTTGTAAGCTGTTTTTTTGTGTTTAAGACGAGCAAGGATTTCACTGTTAAGCCAAGCTGGTCGCCTGCCATATTTACTTTTCTTCCTACACATCGGGATGGTTTGTTCCTGCAACCTCAATAAGGATTCTTTAAAATACAGCCAGCTTTCCTCGACTCCTTTCCCCATCATGTTATTCTCCCAGAGAATATTTCTCTGAGACTGGGATGTAGGTGGTCATGCCTAGTGGTTGGAGCTGGAGTTGGTAGCCAGGGATAATAGCACAGGTTCAGAGCCAGAATCAGACACCAGATGTCAGAGCCAAGGTTCAGTGCCAGGTTACCTAGAATGAGCTACTGCAGGGGCAAGGCTAGCTCCAAGGCTGGGACTAAGCAGGCATAGAAGCTGTCACAGCCACCGGTGAATGCTTTGAGTAGCCACCAAACTGCTCTTGCTGCTGGGCTTATGAGCTGGTCTGCTGACTCTTCCCACCAATCAGGTGGCATAGACAATCAAGTAGCCTTCTACAGGCCTGTTGGTCTTGCTAGATTGCCCAGAGATTGGATCTGCCGCAGGCCCTGATTTCTGACTTTTTTTTAAAAAGAAAAAATTGGTGATATTTGCGTCAAGAGCTGGAAAAATAATATTCATTTGCTGGCATGCCTCCTGAGCAAATACTTTATCATATAATTTGAATCAGAAGTACATGGAAGTTATACAAAACACTATGGTCCATTTTAATGAATTATTAATAATAATAGGTAATATACCTATCTCCTAGAACTGGAAGGGACCTTGAAAGGTCATTGAGTCCAGCCCCTGCCTTCACTAGTAGGACCAAAATACTGATTTTTGCCCCAGATCCCTAAGTGGCCCCATTAAGGATTGAACTCACAGCTGTGGGTTTAGTGGGATAATGCTCAAACCACTGAGCTATCCCTCCCCACCTTTAAATGCTCTCAATTACACCAGTAGACTATCTAACCCTGTACTGTGTTCCTTTGGTAGAGGTTTGTACCAGAGGCTTCAGAGGAAGATACATATTGTGGCAGTGGATTCCACAGGTGTTTTATGATAATGTTAAAAGATACAGCCTTTTCTCAGCTTTGTAGACTTGGATGTAGACACAGATATCATAAAGATATATCTCATCACATTATTTTTATTCATGTAGGTTGAGAACTAGAATTTATGGACATCAATGAATGAAAAAAGTTTAAAATTAGGGAACAACAAAATGTATTTTTTGAAATTTATGTTAATGTGTGTTGATTATTCCATTTCTTAATTTTCAAATGTTCAGTTGTTCCTTATTTCCAGTTTAAAAAAAATGGTTTCCATAAATTCTTATTTTTCTGTTCTTTGAAAAGTCCATTAAAATGATTCAGCCTGGAGTGGTCAGACACAGACTTTATTTTGATAGAGATTGTTTTCATGGAAATAGACCCGTTTTATCATATTAAAGGAATATAGGAAGAGAGCCTAGTGCAGGTTAAAAATAATTTGGCATTCTGAAATGCAATTATGGAAAGCCAGAATAAGTCATATTGTTTCAGTGCTTCCTGTCAATTTGTCCTTTGCTTGCAATTGTTCTTATTTACATATAGCCTCGTATTAGAATGGAGACGTTTTAAAAAAATCAATAGGTCAATAAATCTATACCTTTAATAGGGATGTACTTTTGTCCACTCTTTATTTGGGAGTGTTTCATTATACATTGCCCTGCATGGCTATAAACTGCTGTACTCAAAATGTTTACATCCAATTGATTGCTTCTTGCAGCGCATTCGACAATCAGAAAGTGTGTAAAGCATGTTTTCAAGGTCAAATTTTGACCTGCCTTAGTTGGCTAATACAGAGGCCTAATTCTACCCCCATGCACCCCATGCAAAAACGGCATGGGACTTATGCACCAGTTCAGGCCTCAGATTTGGAAAAAATTGTCCTCAATGTGTGTGCGGGAGGGGTGATTATATTTATTTTTGCTTGCCGGCTGCACAGAGATGAACTCCTTCCGCTGAATACCTCCTTAAGATAATGCAAACATCCCCATAAGTTAGAATGGGACTTCATGAATGATCAGATGATATGACATCTGACTGCGGATGGTGGCATCGAGACATGACGTGGAAAGTCCTCTAAGCTGTAGAGAGTGTGTTGTGTATACTGCCATCTGTGGGGTACGTGAGCAGTGGGAGGGAGAAAAAGTTAATAGAAAAACTGTGGTGCTCCAGGTGAGCTATAGACTCACCACTTTATACCCTCTGTGGGGGTACAGAGTGGACAGGGCCAGAAAATAAAATGGAAAGTTGGGGATCTTTTGGGAGCTTCCACTCCATGCTGCCCTGAAGCCTTCCTTGTGCTTAAGACAACCAGACAAGTTCAGAAGCCATGTCTTCACCCTCGGAATCAATGGATGGCAGTCACAGAGCTCTCAGCTTCACTATGTCAGTTGATTTGGGAGAACCTATGTACTGGGCATAGGAACCACAGAAACATGTTGCTAAGGCTATGTCTACACTGCCACAGTAAGCTGACCTAAGTTACGCTACTCCAGCTACATTGACATACTGTGGTGTCTACATCACACTGGGTTGCTCTCCCGTCAACTTACCTTATGCCTCTCGTTCCTGGTGGAGTACTGGAGTCAACCAGAGAGCGCTCTGCCATCGATTTAGTGGGTCTTCACTAGACCTGGTAAATTGACCTCCGGTGCATCGATCGCAGCAGTATCAATCCCGTGGTAGTGTAGACATAGTGTAAGTATAGCTTCAACCTCCCACTTCTGATGCTAATGAGGAGCTGGAGGGAAGCGGCCAGGAAGAGGAGTATGATGGGGGGGAAAGAAGGGGGAGAAGTATCTTTCTTGGTCCTCTTTCCCCTCCACAGGCTCGTACAGCAGGTTTTTCCCCCTGGGTTTGCCCACACTGTAAAGGCAGGGGGAGTTCAGCCTGAATTTTCAGATTTGTATAGGGTTCAGGGGTTAACAGGAGCCATATCACTAAAATCCCCTTGCCGTGTATTGAAAATATACCAAGTCAGATATCTCTAAGAGCATGTAAAGATCCTTTTCAAAAGGCATCCCCCTCCACCCCATTTGAAAAAGATGTGGGGGTTGTGATTGATAATCAGCTGAACATGAGCTCCCAGTGAGACACTGTGGTGGAAAGGGCTAATGCGATCCTTGGATGAATAAACAGTGGAATCTCAAGTCGGAGTAGTGAGATTTTAGCAGGTGCCACTGCTGCTGCAATACTATGTCCAGTTCTAGTATCCATAATTCAAGAAGGATGTAGATAAATTAGAGAAGATTCAGAAAAGAGCCACAACAATGGTTAAAGGATTAGAAAACAAGCCTTTAGACACTTCCATGGGCTTGTATGATTGGCACCCTTCTTAGCCAACAGCAGGGATCAAACCAGAGATCTCCAAAGCTAAGCAGAAGTCTTAGCAGGTTGAACACTATCGAACATTTAATCCAATGCTATTTAACATCTTTATCCATGACCTGGAAGAAAACATGAATTCATCACTGATCAAGTTTTCAATCACACAAAAATTGGGAGAGTGTAAATAATGAAGAGGACAGGTCGCTGGTACAGAGCAATCAGGATCTCTTGGTAACCTGGGTGCAAGCAAACAATACGTGCTTAAATATTGCTAAATGTAAATGTATACATCTCGGAACAAAGAATGTAGGCCCAGGGCCAGCTCCAGGCTTTTTGCTACCCCAAGCAAAAAAAACAGCCGGAGTGCTGCCGCTGTAGAGAGAAAAAAAATGGAGTGCCACCCCTTCAAAAGAGCTGTCCCCAAAGGGCTGGAATGCTGCCCCTTGAGAAGTGCCACCCCAAGCACATGCTTGGAACGCTGGTACCTAGAGTCGGCCCTGTGTAGGTCATACTTACAGCATGGGGGAACTCTATCCTGGGAAGCAGTGCCTCTGAAAAAGATGTGGGGGTTGTGATTGATAATCAGCTGAACATGAGCTCCCAGTGAGACACTGTGGTGGAAAGGGCTAACGCGATCCTTGGATGAATAAACAGTGGAATCTCAAGTAGGAGTAGTGAGATTTTAGCAGGTGCCACTGCTGCTGCAATACTATGTCCAGTTCTGGTATCCATAATTCAAGAAGGATGTAGATAAATTAGAGAAGATTCAGAAAAGAGCAACAAGAATGGTTAAAGGATTAGAAAACAAGCCTCACAGTGATAGACTCATGAGGCTCAATCTATTTATCTTAAGAAAAAGAAGGTTAAATGGTGACTTAATTGTAGTCTCTAAGTACCTACATGGAGAAAAATATTTAATAATGGACTCTTCAATCTAGCACAGAAAGGTTTAACGTGATCCAGTCGATGGAAGTTGAAGCTAGAAAATTTTAGACAGGAATAAGGCATAATTTTAACAGTGAAAGTAATTAACCATTGGAACAATTTACTCAGGGTTATGGCTGATTCTCTGTCACTGGCATTTTTTAAATCAAGATTGTTTTTTGTTTGTTTGTTCGTTTTTTTTCCTGATGTGCTTTAGGAATAATTTCAGGGAAGTTCTCTGGCCTGTGTTATACAGCAGGTCGGACTAGATGATCACAATGGTCACTGAGGTCTTTGAGGAGAGGAAAGTCATCAGGAACAGTCAGCATAGATTCACCAAGGGCAAGTCATGCCTGACTAACCTAACTGCCTTCTATGAGGAGATAACTGGCTCTGTGGATGAGGGGAAAGCAGTAGACATGTTATTCCTTGACTTTAGCAAAGCTTTTGATATGGTTTCCCACAATATTCTTGCCGGCAAGTTAAAGAAGAATGGGCTGGATGAATGGACTATAAGGTGGATAGAAAGCTGGCTAGATTGTTGGGCTCAACGGCTAGTGATCAATGACTCCATGTCTAGTTGGCAGCCGGTTTCAAGTGGAGTGCCCCAAGGGTCGGTCCTGGGACTGGTTTTGTTCAATATGTTCATTAATGATCTGGAGGATGGCATGGATTTCATCCTCAGCAAGTTTGCAGATGACACTAAACTGGGAGGAGTGGTAGATATGCTGGAGGGTAAGGATAGGATATAGAGGGACCTAGATCAATTAGAGGATTGGGCCGAAAGAAATCTGATGAGGTTCAACAAAGACAAGTGCAGAGTCCTGCACTTAGGAAGGAAGAATCCCGTTCACTGCTACAGGCTGGGAACCAAGTGGCTAGGCCGCAATTCTGCAGAAAAGGACCTAGGGGTTACAGTGAATGAGAAGCTGGATATGGGTCAAGAGTGTGCCCTTGTTGCCAAGAAGGCTAATGGCATTTTGGGCTGTATAAGTAGGGGCATTGCCAGCAGATCGAGATCCGTGATCATTCTCCTCTATTCGGCATTGGTGAGTTCTCATCTGGAGCACTGTGTCCAGTTTTGGGCCCCACACTACAAGAAGGATGTGGAAAACATTGAAAGAGTCCAGCAGAGGGCAACAAAAATGATTAGGGGGCTGGAGCACATGACTTATGAGGAGAGGCTGAGGGAACTGGGATTGTTTAGTCTGCAGAAGAGAAGAATGAGGGGGGATTTGATAGCTGCTTTCAACTACCTGAAAGGGGGTTCCAAAGAGGATGGTTCTAGACTATACTCAGTGGTACCAGATGATAGAACAAGGAGTAATGGTCTCAAGTTGCAGTGGAGGAGGTTTAGGGTGGATATTAGGAAAAACGTCTTTACTAGGAAGGTGGTGAAGCACTGGAATGGGTTACCTAGGGAGGTGGTGGAATCTCCTTCCTTAGAGATTTTTAAGGTCAGGCTTGACAAAGCCCTGGCTGGGATGATTTAGTTGGGGTTTAGGTCCTGCTTTTAGCAGGGGGTGGGACTAGATGACCTCCTGAGGTCCCTTCCAACCCTGATATTCTATGGTCCCTTCCGGTCTGGGAATCTATGGACTAAAGAGACAGGCTCCATAGCCTGATGCTGTAACAGACTCATATCCTCTGCTGATCAGGTACAGAGGGGGACTCATACACTTGCTCCATCTCACTGACCTTGTCTCCCTCTAGTCCACCCAGTTTATTCTGCTTTGTCCCTTGACCAGATCTGATCACTGTGGGCACAAGAGCCTTCTTCTCTTCAGCTCCTCTCATCTTGAACAGCCTTCCTGTTTCTCCCTATTTCATTTAACTTCCAATCCCACATCCGGCACATATCTTCTCCCCTATCTATGCCTTTAATATAATCCGTGCATTAGGCTGGTCAATGGAAAGGGGTGTGGTTCCCCCGAGTACTGTCCTGGTCCCCTGCTTGCCCACCTGCCGCAAAACAGAACTCCAGCAGGTTAGATGCATTTGGGGCTGTTCCTATATTATTATCACAGTTAAATTTCTCCCTCAAATGATATACTATGCGTTCTGGAATGTTTTTGCTTAGTAAATCTATTCTCCTCAGTTTATTTTTACATCAGATCATCATCAAGTAAGCTCTATTGTACAAAGCCCCGTTTTCAATAGTGGCTATTATAATTCCACATACAATGATGAGCACAATTACTCATAGGTTCATTTTAAAAAAAGTGTGTGAGGAGGGAATCGCAGCTTAACAAAGAAAGCCTTTGTCAAAAGGGCGGTTGGGTATAGGCGCAGCTGTTAATGAAGAAGACACATTGATCTGTGCTGCAGAAATAATAAAAGATACAGAACAGGAGACTGGGTGACTCGAGTCATTGGAAATGAGCTAAGGTGGCATTCCCTTTGGTTAAATTGTCTTTATCCAGCCCTGCTGGGTAGTGCTGCTCAAAAGTCCTTACCGTCTGAAAGCTAAGAATGGGTGAAACAAGTTGCTGGTGTCATTGTATTCCATGAGTGGTATGCGTCCCTTTTACAAAGTTCACTACAAGGTTAGTAATCTCAACAGAGGCCAAGTGCTCAATGACCTATGCTCTCCAGTTCAGGATAGTGGCACAGTGGTGAGTCAGTGTATGCATATGGGGTAGTGGTGGTGGTGAGGGATGGATCTTGCTACGTTGCTCTCTGTAATGCAGCTAAACAGAACACTTCATCCATGACAATCCAACTATCTATCTGTATCAGAGGTGTTCATGTGGCCCAATTATGATAATATGTGAGCTCCTTATGTATTTATCCTCAAAACACTCCTCTGAGGTAGGGAAGTGCTGTAATCTCCATTGTACAGATAAGAAACAGAGGCACAAAGAGACTAAATAATCTGTTTAATATTACATGGGAACCTGATGGCAGATCATGGAATTCAACCTGTCTCTCATATTCCACAGTAGTTCTCTAACATCTGGATCACTCACCTTCCCCCTCAAACTTTCACCTCCCACAAGTGAGGTCAAATCAGCTGACATCTTTCACCCTTGCTACAATTCAATACATTTGTTTGTTTAGCTTTTTATTAGGGATGTTGCAAAAACAAAAAGAAAACCACAACAAAATCTATGAAAATACAATTTCCACCATATGTGGGAGGCTGGCACATAATTATGGAATGACAGAAAGTGTCTGTCCACAGCAATACACAACACAGAAATCCCATTATTTTTTTAAAGACAGTCTATAGTCATAAATGCTTATATCTATCCATCCATCCATCCATTCTACACTTAGCAATTTGGTGTCTGAGGCAAACTTACACAAATACAAATGCATGGTCTATCTTTTCCTAATCATTCAGCTTGTCTTCATGCAAGAAGTCCTTATGGGTCAAATTCACCCCATGCAGAAAGCCAGCACAAGGTCCATGCACTTCTTAAGACCCTTTCAAGTCCTGTTCTGAGGACTTAGTGCATGCACCTTATGTTGCTGACCTTTTGCACAGTGGTCTATTTCCTTTTATTTCAATGGGACAACTGACATGAGTAAAGACTGCTCACTCAAGTAAAGATTGCAAGACTGGTCTTGTCTTGTTACTCTTATCTTGGTATTTTAATTCCAAGATAAGAAAAGCAAAAGTTTGTCCTTAGACTGCTTTGCAAATAGCTTAGTTTGGAGAAACGAGGTCGGTTCTTGGTGGTTTTGTTTTTTTGTTTTATTTTTGTTCAGGTTTTTTACTGGTAAATGATCATGCAGGATTTACACACACACACACAAACACACACACGTACATATTCTGTTTAAAACACCCTGACTGATTGTATTTTTCCAAAATACAAATGTCTATAGCTTTTATAGGAGAAAAGTCCTTAACATTTGTAATTGGTAAAAGAGAAACTGTGAATGTTATTCTGGAAAGTGACGGCATTAAGAAATACACACAATCTGGTCAGCTTTCAATTTAAAAAAATGTGCGAGCATAAACAACCTTTAAAAATAGCAATGTAAAATGTACGAGTGCAAAGGAGATTTGCAAATTATGGCCACGCCCAGCCACATTTTCATTTTGCATCAATGTTGTTTCTAATTCCACATTCAAGCATTTTACACGCACAACCATTCCCATGTACCACAAGGCTTTCTGCACCTACAAGTGGGATTGCTGAAGGTTTTGATTGCATAAATGATGTTGTATTGAGATTTAGGGCGCGATCCGACAGACCCTTTTTTTCCCAGTTTTACTCCTACTCTATTCAGAAATCAGTGAACACAGCATTGATTATCAGTCTCCTTCTTTATATTTCTAATGCTAGAAGTGACTGATGGAAACATGCTACTGTCATTAAACCCTAGCACCACCTATGTACAATACACTTGAGAGCAGCCCTTGTCAACATTCTGAGAAAGCATGTTCTGTAGATTAGTTGCCATCTGCCTGCCTTTTTAGGGAAAAAAGGTCCAATGGTTAGGGGCATTAATCTGCATCTTGGAAGACCTTGGTTCAAGTTCTTCACCAACTTCCAGTATGACCTTGGGCAAGACACTTAACCTCACTGGGCCTCATTTCCCCAATCTGTAGAATGGGGATAATCTATAGGTGGTGTAAGGATAAATACATTAAAGATTCTGAGGTGCTCAGATACTATGATGATGGAGTCATGCAAGTACCTGAGATAGAAGGCACTCTGTTATCATGATGATGGGGAGATATTAGAACCAGCACGGAATAGGGCTACCTTGATAGTCACTTGAGACAGAAGCCATGACACCCTATGTTTTATCAAGCACGTTGCTAGTAAACAAATTATAAATAAGATCATCATTGATCATGAAGTTGGAAAAAAATTGCGTCGGGATAGGTTTTCTGAGTTTTCCTGGAATTTCCAGCTGTACTTTTCTGTACTTTTGTTTCTGGACCTGCCAGGAATAGAAATAAATAAATAAATAGTTCAGAAGAGGGTGAGAATGAAAGAAAATAGTTACGTGGCCTTGTCTGAATAGTGACTAATTTCCTGGTCTGGGTTCCATTTCAGATACCTGTGAAGGTTTTGTCGATTCTTATTTAATCACGACTAAGACTTCATATACCTTCAAGAATATACAGCAATTGGTGTAGGCATTTAGACAAAAAGATACATGTACTGATTGAACTAATTGAGCTTTACCCCTCACTGTACTTGTTCAATTGGTGCAAACCTCAGCCTGCTCTTGTCTACACACTGGAGTCAGCAGTAGTGCAGCAACTCCAATTGTTAAATGAAGGAAATTCCTCAGTGGAGACAAAGCCCAATTCTCCCAGATCTACAACTAAGCTTACCTTTCAAGAGTCCCACTGGCCCTGATTTTTAAAGTTGACTGTGGTCCCGTATTGTCATTGCAAAGTCCCTATTCACCTGGCTGGCAAGGTTTCCTGGCTGCGAGTTGCACATCTTGGTTCATGATGTCATCACATCTCATGATCTCCACCAGTCACTGCTGCACTGCAAGAAAGTCGAGCCAGGCCAGCCCTCACATAAAAGTAAACAGGTACAGCTTTCTACATAAAGTATGCTTTTAGTACACAGAATCATTGCATAGTTTCATTATAAGTACCAGGCTCTTTGCATGCTTGCACATATATATTTAATATAATAGTGTGTTCAATACAAATTTTGATGTCCCTCATTTCAAGGTAGTTTGCCCCTCATTTCAGAGTCCAGGGTTGAGAGGTATACAGCTAACCTGTCCAGTTTACGAGTTTCCAGTAACTCAACCGCTCAGTCACTTCATTATCTAACATCCCATTTTGTCTTCTTATTTTCATCTTCAGTTAACAAATGTAAAATCTCCAGGTATTTCTACCAAAGCATACATGTTTAAATAAAATACAGAGCAAAAACCCAAAGAGGAGCCATCAGAATATGCTGTAGCTCTCAGTGGCATAATATTTGGCTGCCTCCTCTCTCGATGAGAGAAATCACATTTTGAAGAATACTTTCCATCCAGGGCATTTTTCTTCTGATCCTTTCCATTTGCACCACCTGCTTCAGGAAAAATATATTTCCCACATACTGCTCAAATGAACTAATCTATTTTCACTATGTGTCCTTTTTGGCAAAATATCTATAGTATTTTCTTTCATAAAGACAAATTCCCTTCTTTTGCCTTTTTTTTTTATTAATAAAAAAGCATGATCCCTAGTTTCTTCCTCGGAAAAAAGATGAAGGAAAAAGAAAAAGAAACCAAAAACCAATAAAGCCTTCAAGCAATTGAAACTTTACAGCCAGATCTTCAGCTGGTATAAATGGACACAGTTACTTGGAGTTCTGGCCTGGAATTTTTAATTGCTGAAAACCAACTGAATTCCATTGACTAGCAGACATATTTTACCCTTCTTTTTTCTCTTAAATAGCCTTTACAATATCATGGAATATATCTTTAGGTGGTAGCATGGGAGTAAAACTGTTATATTCATATAATATTGAACAAAGATGGCAATCCTCTGTCAATTGGGGAAAACTGGCCGATTCAGTCAAGCATGTATCTTCAGGAGGGATGCTCAAGGTGTGGCAAGAACTGAGCGAGACTCTACTTCCGTCTCATTTCTGACAAATCAACCTTGCCTATCTGTGCAGAGACGTGTCTCAGCCATACTTCTGTCAGATCCTTTTCACTGGTATAGACCCTTTTCCACTGTGGCATTGTATACACAGGCATCAGGAAAATGCATTCCCGATAAAGAACCTGCTTTCCAAATTCAAAACCAAATTCCAGCCTTGTTCCAGGTTATGGAAGCGGGTCTGAACTTCACATCCACAACAGGGGAGCGGGGAGGGGGCTTGATCATCTCTAGCTTAATGATTAGGGGCTAAATCCTTCAGTCTTTGATCAGCCAAAACTCCCAGAGAAATCAGCTCCCATTGATTTTGCCTCAGTAAGAACTGGGGAATTTGGACCATTATTAGCCCATATACTGAGATATTATTATTTGATCTTAACCCTAACCCTAAAGAGGTACCTAACTCCTATGTGCGCCTTTTAACCCCGTACCCCCACACATTTTATCTGAATATCTCAAACTGCTTTATAAAGGTGAGTATTATGGGTCTGATCCAAAGTCCATACAGGTCTATGGGAATCTTTGCATTGTTTTCAGTGGGCTTTGATTGTTGCTTTCTAGCCCGCACGCCACATCAGGGAAACTGAAGCACTCAGAGTTTCAGTGATTTGTCCAGGTCCATATGATCCTCTTGAGATGCTGGGAACAGAACACTGCGTGGCTGAGTCTCATTCCTGTGCTCTAACCATTAGACTCCCTGCTTCCCTACAGATATTTTGGGATCCCCAAAAAATCATTTTCGGGCAATTAACATCTGCAGAGTTTGATGGGATTCTTTGGGAGGTTGGAAGTTTTATGTTTAATATATGATGGTGTAAATACTTGGATGGTTGGGTAATTTCCTGTAATTTGTGCCAGCGAAAACCCTTTTCTGGCTGATGGAGGCAGCATAAGAAGAAATGTGTTTGCAGCTTCTATAGCTCAGCAAACAACTACACCACCTACCAGCAACACTTCACGCTAAAATATCTGATGCATTTGGACAACACCCAGCCAGGATACCCAAGTCGAGAACTGGATCCATGACTGTATCCTTTGAGGGCTAAGTACTCAGCAGACACAGGATTGCCATGTAGTATCTGTCAGAATGCTCCAAATTTCAAACAGTTCACCAGTCTCCACAGGCTTCAGAATGTGAGTTTACTCAAATTAAGAAGCAACGCCCAGGAGCTACCCTGACTCCAAATGAATTTCTGCTACTTTCATCTTCATTTAGCTTCTCTTTCCCTTCTAACTCTCGTTTGTTTTCTTTATCCTGGGGTTAGCATCTTGGGAAGGGCATGGACTGTAAAGGTTGCTAGACTTTCCTTATAAAGTGCCAGGCTCCCATGAGACACTGTCCTTAAAATAAAAGCACAGCAGAGCAGTGGCTGTCTTAGATGGAACAAACACCCTAGAGAATGGGTCTCACCGTGGGCTATTATTGTAAGGACAAACCTGAGAAAGTCAGTAGTTAATGTCAGAGCAGCCTCCAATTTAATAACTTGCAGGCAACTTTGCAAGCAGCATTTGTCTTCTTCTGTGGGATGTTAGCAAAGCAGGTAGGCAATCATACTTCAGAAGCAAAAGAAACACCCTTCAATCTCCACAATTACTTCTGAGAAAGTGAGGGCTCATCTGAAGTTCAAATTCACCCATGGCAGTAGAAGTCTGGGGAAGGCCCCAAACACAGGGAAACCGCTGTGGTTCTACCTATCTTATGGTTTAATACTGCTCCAATCTCCTTATGAGCTGAGACCCAGATCCTGACAGGCACTTAGGTGCCAAGCTCCCTTTGAAATCAATAGAAGTTGGGTGCCAAAATTCCTCCTGAGTGCCTTCCACGAAAAATCAATAGCAAAGTCTCCTTAGAGTCTTCTGGTACTTCTACCTTTTCAGGGTCAAAATTCTGCTTCAGATAGGGGTTTTGAGGGGAGGGGGCTGATAGGGGTTTGCATATGGAAGGAGGTTTTATATGGTGAATGTCACTTATGGTGGAAAGGCTCTTTCAAACAGGAAGGTTTTGCAACATATATTCAAGATGGCTCTGTTGCATGAGTGTGGTGAAGGGTGTGGCTGGTTATAACGTGGCCTTGGAGGGGGGAGGCCCACACAACCTTCTTTGCAGCCAGGTTAGGTACACTTTGAGTGAGTGTGTGTGTGTTGGGGCGGGGGGTGGGGACAGAGAGCAGGACTTAGTGCCTGATAATCCTCCCAGACAGAAAGGGGGGACCCAATCAGTGAGGGGTGGTCAGTTACATGCTGACTGGTGGCAGGCAGAATGTTGCACCTTGTAAAGGCCTGTCACAGTTTACTTTGCCATGTGAAAAAAATGCCTGATCCAAACCCCACCAAAATCAGTGCGAGCTTTTCCTCATCAACTTTAGTAAGCTTTTGTGACAAATGTGGGGATATTCTTTAATAGTTATTAACACTGTATCTGGGTCTTCCCCTAACATGGTGTGTCTGTACCATATATGGGAATGGATATTTCATCACCAGGGTCTGTCTGGTTATCAAAGCCTGCTCATTCATGACCAGGAAGAGCAGATGCTTTTCAATAGTCACCTAACAGCTTCTAACTAATGGTTGTTAAGAGACAATGCCAGCACTGGTAGCTTTAATGGCTCCTGGCCAGGCCTCAAACCATTTCCAATTGGAGATGGAGAAGAGAGGATCTTGCAGCTCTGTTAGAGAATCCAGGAGGACAGGGAGATGTGGGTGGTGGTGGATGGATTAATAGGTTAAGGCCCGGCTTGACAAAGCCCTGGCTGGGATGATTTAATTGGTGTTAGTCCTGCTTTGAGCAGGGGGTTGTACTAGATGACCTCCTGAGGTCTCTTCCAACCCTAATCTTCTATGATAAGAACATAAGAACAGCCATACTGGGTCAGACCAATGGCCCATCTAGCCCAGTATCCTGTCTTCCAACAGTGGCCAGTGCTAAGTGCTTCAGAGGTAATGAATAGAACAGGGAATCATCGAGTGATCTATCCCCTGTCGTCCACTCCCAGTTTCTGGTAATCAGATGATAGGGACTCTCACATTGTGTGCATCCCTGACCATCGTGGCTAATAGCCATTGATGGACCTGACAAATCCACCATTAGCTCCAAATGATAAAATTAGAGTCACGCCAATATCCAATAAAAGTCTTATAAGACTCCAATTTGAGGTGATGCAGGTGTGTACCAGAGTGTACCAATGTTCAGCTCTAAGTTTTAAATTGTCATTTCCCATCATTTATTTGTATGAACAAAATGGAGAGTTCACATTAGGTGAATTTAGGAGTAAAATGGGGAAGTGACAGATACAGGGGGCATTATCCTGATATCAATAAGTTATGTGTCAGAGGGGTAGCCATGTTAGTCTGGATCTATAAAAGCAGCAAAGAGTCCTGCGGCACCTAACAGACGTAACAGATGCATCCGATGAAGTGGGTATTCACCCACAAAAGCTCATGCTCCAATACGTCTGTTAGTCTATAAGGTGCCACAGGACTCTTTGCAGCTTTCAATAACTTATGTATCTCAAGGTGCATTTTTAAAATATGTCTTCACTGAATCATTTAACTTGGGCATTTACAACATGTATCGAAAATAGAAACTTTATTTGGCATACAAAGGAACAGAGTTATAGGGCCCGATCTTCATGTGGTGCAAATCAGCAAAGTCCCATCGCTTTCTGTGGAGCTGCATCATTTTGCACCAGTTAAAGGTCTGGCCTGAAGTCTTCTCAAAGGGAGATAAGTCAGACTGTGAATATGGAAGAGAAAGAATCTGCCTCACTTCTTTTGACTTTGAGAAGGTTACAGAGAAGGTTGTCGGTGTCAACGCATACAGCATGATTTATCTGGAGTTGCAGAAAGCCCTCAATAAAGTTCCACATGACAGGCATCTGTTTAAGGTAAAAGCTACAGAGATCCAGGGTAGGACATAGAAGTGAATAAAGAACTAGTTAAAAAACAGAACACAAAGGCTACTTACATGATGAGCTACACTGCCTTCCCGACAAGGTTGATAATGGCAGTGTTTTTGACATAATTGTGTTAGTTCTCGGAGTTGAGGGAGACATCTGAAATTGTTTATTGCAAAAGCATTTACAAAAAAAAACAAAAAAAAGAGTAGATGCTTAATAGCCTGGGCAAGATTAATTTGGAGTTAAACTGCCCCTAGACTTGCTATTGTTTGTACAGATTGTTGCAGCATTTGATCAGGAAAGGCAGTAGAAAATAAACACTTGCAATGAAGCAACAAACCCGTTGCACAGCAGCTGGGTGGAATGTTACTGCTTAAATGCAGCTGAACCACTTCAGCTGTGATTTGAGAGCTTGTTTCATTAGGGGGGACAACTAGACTGGATCAGAGGGAAGAACAGATGCCCCTTTGGTCTTAAACCTGCTTTCGTGCATGTATATAAAATGCAAATAATAATAATATAGACCCACATTTTTTTTGTAAATTAAAGCTTCCCCCCCTGAAATTATTGAGCCATATTTTTCATGTGCTTTCAAACAAATTAACACAGCTTGCAAAAAAAGTGTCTCAAATATATTGAATGCATAAAAGCAGGAGTTTTGCATAATCATCTTCCAAGAGTTCTTAAATCTCTGTATATAAACTGTTTAAAAGTAAATTAAAATTATTCTTTAATGAAATACAAATCTGAAGTCACTTGAATAACTAATCATTTTATGACCCATGCAGTGAATTTTTAATGCCTGCCTCTACCTGATTATTTTAGATATGTCCGTGTTGTAAATTAAAAGCTACATAAATCATTAATGCATTGATACAGATGAGCGAGCTGACTACATTGTGTCTGATTCCTTAGGACATACAGTGTCCGATTCACCTCACTCCTTTTCCATTATATAGATTCTAGATTTATTCCAAGTTTGTTCTCTGTTAGAATCTTATTTGAACAATTTGAATGGGTTTTCTGTGGGATTTACTGCATAGAGGTTCCCTGTGCATGTACCTTACAGACCTGCAATTTGTGAGAAAAATCTACCAGAGGTAAAGAGACTATTATTTCTACTATTATTACTGTGTGCTTATAAGGTATTTTATGCATAGTTCTCAAATTGCTTTGCAGACTTTAAGTCACAAAACCCCAGTGATGTAGGTAAGTATTACAATATCTGTTCTACAGATTGTTAAACAAGAGAGAGCAATTAAGTCATTGACCAAGATACTGTAGTGAGATGGGGAAGATTTAGGACTGAAAGCCAGGTGTGATGACTTCTAGTCACCTGCTTTAATCACTAGCTCACACTCCCTTATAATTGTCAAGTTTTTGAAATGAAGAAAAATATATAGATACATCAGTAAAATATACACATATGGACCCTGGGAGCCAGCACACATTTTCAAAGTGTGGATTTGCTGGGGGATAAGGACATACCCCCTGAAATGGAACTCTAGTGTCTCTCAGACCAATGGGAGTTTGCTGTTGTTATGGGTGTTCCTATTGGGCAATTCTAGTGTTTTTTGAATGAGATTGGTCCACTAGTGCTGAGAAGAAGCAAGTCGCCTCCTTTTCCCCCACCAGCACCTTCACCTGCTACCAGAACATGTTGCCTTTAGGAGTTATCCCATTAAAGAAGGTTGTTGCCAATTCACCAGCATCTCTCCCGCCCTCACCTTTTTGCTCTTTGTCTCCATCCTCCTTTCTCCTCCTGTCCACCATTCACGGAGTAGCTTTATTTTCTCAACCCAACATTTGAGGGATACAATTTCAAAAGAGACAGCAGGGATTTTACTGTGCAGAATGCGTCACTGGTAATAGGAGTTGAAATTCTAAATCCTCATGTGTCCTTTGGATAAACACAGGCCCAATCCAAAGAACGCTTGCTATGGGACACAGTGCTTAGCAGTGTATCGTCCCAGTGACTTCATCAGGAAAGCTCACAGCTGTAACCCCCATGCCTGGTAGTAAGTGTTCTCAAGTCTTTAGTCATTGGGGATAGATTCTGAGTTTAGGCCCAGCCTTGAGTGAAGCTGGGCTGGGTTGGGTTGGTGTTGAGATCACAGCCCATTATGCTGATAATATTGACTTGTTTCCTTGTGCTTTCTCCTTCATATCAGCCTGTCTGTATCCATCTGTTGTTTCTTGTTTTATACTTCGCTCTTTGGGTCATGGACATTTTTTTTGTGTTAGTACAGCCTCTAGGACAATGGGTTCCTGGTCTATGACTAGCACTATGACAATACAAATAACCATCAATGGAGCTAAGCCAATTTACAACAGCTGAGAATCTGGCTCATAAATATTAACAGCTGAAGTCAAATGGAAAAATTAATTCATCCCCATACTTCTTCTCCATGCTGATATTTTGAAAAAAAAAATAACGGAGAGTGGAAGAAAATGTCTGCATGTCAAATAGATTGCTTCTGATGGTGAGCTTGCTGGAACCTGAAGAAGAGCTCTGTGTAGCTCTAAAGTGTGTACCTTCCACTAACAGAAGTTGGTCCAATAAAAGATATTTCCTCACCTACCTTGTCTCTCTAAAATATACCAGGCCAAAATACAGCTGCCCTCTGTTATAACTATGTAAATCCACAGTGACGTCACTGAAGTCAACAGTGTTATTTAGGGTTTGAAGAGAGTAACTGGAAGTGGAATCTGTCCCATTATATTATCAATATGGAAAACTGCAATTACCTCTTTGAAAGATAACACAGAACCTGTCTATCCTCTTCCTTTATCCTCATTTGATCTGGCTTGCTGATGCTCTCTGTTTTACGCAGCACCAGATGTATGTTAAATTGCAGAGTATATTTGTAACCCATGTTGATAAGGACTGATTTCTGTTTGCTTGACTCCTTGGAAACCACTTAGTGTGCTAATGTTAATACTGACCTAAAAGGTAAAGTATTAGGATTTGCAGCTAGTAGGAAAGAAGAGATGCAATATGTTTAAAGGGAATTAAAAAAAAAAAAAAGCAGTGGTCTCCCTACTTTTTAGATACATAGGGAGAAATCCTGGCAAAACTCCCAGAAACTTTAATAGGGTGAAGAACTCATCCATAGTTGCTAAGGCTGAAAGGGACTATTAGATCATCTAGTCTGACCTCCATAACACACACCATAGGATTTCACCCAGTAGTTCTTGTAGTGGAGGAAATGTGTTCCTTTCTATGTGAATGAGTACTGTATTCAGTGTTGTAGCTGTATTGCTCCCAGGATATTAGAGAGACAAGTTGGGTGAGGTAATAGCCTTTAATCAGACCAAATTTTGTTGGTGAGAGAGACAAGCTTTTGTGTTTCCATGGAGTTCTTCTTCAGGTCTGGGCTAGTTTCCATTTTAAACAGCAAAATTCAATATAACCCTTTCTTGTAAGCAGTGTTGTAGCAACCATGTTGGTGACCTGAAGAAGAGCACTGTGTAAACTCAAAAGCTTGTCTCTCTCACCAACAGAATATGTGACTAAGCACATGGGTGGCTCCAGACCCCAGCACGCCAAGCGCGTGCTTGCGGCAGCATCTGTGGGGTAAGTGACTGTCTGTAGTGTGTGTTTGTTTGTGTTTGGGGGTTACTTGCTGTGTGCTGAGCTTGTGTTTGTCAGTCTGTTTGTTTGTTTGGTTGTTTGAGGGACCGTGTGCTCTGGCTGGCAGTTGGAGGCAGGTTTGAAAGCTCGAAGCCTCTGGTAATTGGCTGAGCGGCTAGATGGACCTTTGGTCTGACCCGGTACGGCCTTTCTTATGTTCTTATTATGTTCTTATGCTGGGGGGGGGGCGCTCTGCCGGTCGCCGGGAGGGCGGCAGGCAGCTCTGGTGGACCTCCCGCAGGCATGCCTGTGGAGGGTCCGCTGGTCCCGTGGCAGAGTGCCTCCCGCGGCAGAGTGCATCCTGTGGCATGCCACCCTGCTTGGGGCGGAGAAATGTCTAGAGCCACCCCTGACTAAGCACTACCAAGCCAAACATGTGACCAAAGGAGAGCATGCCTCAGAGAAAGCAGGTTCAGGAATTCTACTAATAGCACTATTTACAGGTCTGTGAGTGTCCCACAGAACTCTTTTATTCAATAAGCATCATTAGACAATATATGAATTTTAGAATATAAGTCTGAACAAATAAGAGTTGCCACTGGCCTAATAGGTTGCCCTGGGACTAGTCCTCCCAAACCTTGAAAACTCATTAACACTGACCCATGCTCTCAGGATAGTCCCAATCTATTGCAAAATTCCTATTCCAGTCTATCACATCTTCCCTTCATGTGCTATGATTCCCTTTACATAATAGTAGATCAGAAGAACCAGCATCAGTCACTCTTGTGATCTGTCTTCTTCCATTTGAAGGACTTTAACTTCTTGATGCCTGTGATGGGCAATACTAGACCCTTTTAGGCCATCCAGAAGGCAGTGAGGTCCTGCCACACCCTATCCCAGAGATGAACAGGAGAGAAGTCCTCCAAGTGGCCTAGAGTGGTTGCGAGGAGACATCCAATGAGGGAGGCCATGGAGAGCAGCCAGTCAGGACCCAGCAAGCTCACATAAAAGAAGCTACAGGGCTAGATAGCCAGTTCCTTGGTGGAGCTGGAGGAGTGTGGATGGTGTGCCTGGCTGGCTAAGGGAGCTACAGGACCTCGAACAGAGCAGAACTGGCAGAGACCTGGAGGAGAGAGAAGGACCTGGCTACTGGGACTCAACCTGAACAAGACCCTGAAGTAAGGTTGAGAAGAATGTGCTGTGGCCATGGGGAAGTGCCCCAGAGAAGTGTAACAGTGATGCAGTTTAGTTAAAGGAATGTGCCAATGTCTGCTATATACAGAGTCCCTGGGCTGGAACCTGGAGTAGTGGGCAAGCCCAGGTCACCACCCCCCTTCTCCCTGTTAGCCACTGGGGAAGTGGCCTGGACCTTGATGTACCCCAGAAGGGGAACTGAACTCTTGTAATGGATCAGCGGGAGATCTGGGTCCTGAAAGGGTGAGAACATTGCCTCCAGGGGGAAGATACCACAGATGGAAAATCTGCGAAATGGAACAGAGTGGATGGGATCACCACTCCAGAAAACAGCCCAGACCACCTTAGTGATGTAGCAGCAAGAACACTGCACTGGAATTCTTGAGGTCTGTGTTCAATTTTTATGTCCTGATCATTTTGCCAAATCATTTAATTTCCCTGTAGTTTAGGTAGTGATCTGTAAAATAAGGACAATAATGCTTCTCTACTTCACAGGGAAGGTGTGAGCCCCTCAGATACTATTATGTTGGGGAACATATAGATGAGTAGTGGTGTAGGCCAGGGCATACTTTGACTCATCAGCAGCATCCCTGGGGAAACCTACCAATAAGCCAAAACGACTTTCCTACCGCACAACAGGAAGCCCTAGAGTGAACGGCAGAGGTATAAAGGTTCAGTGGCTGTCGCAAGGTTTGGTATTTGTCGCATCCCTTATCTCAAGTCTGATTTGTCCTTAAGTTTGCCTCTTTTTTTGTTTTTATTTAAAGAGAGAGGTGTTTTATGACAGATATTTTTAAAGAAACATTCTCTTTAACATGAGCTTGTTATTCTGCTCTTCCACAGCTGTTTGTAATGTTTCCAATTAAGTTGCACTCCAGTTTGTTTTATAATAGTAATAATTTAACTTTTCCGAAAGGAACGAGGTGTCCCCAAGGAGAGATACTCAATTGCCCCCCCTCCCGTCCCCTTCAGTACAAAGTGCTTCTTCATTCAGAACATTTTGTAGTGCTTTTATACATAATGCAGCACTGGCACTGGCTGTGCTATTAAAAGCAGCATCACACAATGTTCTCTCACTCAAGAGGGTGACCCAGAGGATCACACAAAAGCAGAGTTGTGCATTGAAACAAAGCAACTCCTACAGAAATATTTGTTTTGTGGTGGAATCAGGGATCCTTCCACACTTTGCGTTGATGCTGCAAACGGCAAGAAGTGTCAGTAACATTTTATTCTCTCAGTTTTAGCTACCTTCTTTCTCTGAGCAAGTGTAGTATGAATTCCAGGTTGGATCCAGGGGGCTTTCAATTACTCTTATGATAATTGGCAACAGGATCTTCCTTATAATAATACTATTACTGCTTTTGGACTTGGAGCTATTTCGTTAGCTCGTGTAAATCAGTGTAGCTTTCCTGAGTTTCATGAAGCTATGAGAATTAAACCGGCTGAGGACCTGACTTATAGTTTATGGTGTCTCTCACACAAGGAGTTGGAAAGAAATTTTTCCCCAAGTCAGATTGGCTGAGACCCTGGCGGGAGAGGTGGGTCGGGGGGTTCGCCTTCCTCTGCAGCATAGTGTATGGGTCACTTGCAGGTTTAAACTAGTGTAAATGGTGGATAATATGTATCTTGAATTCTTTAAACCATAATTGGAGGACTTCAGTAACTCAGCCAGAGGTTAGGAGTCTATTACAGGAGTGGGTTCTGAGGCCTGCGATGTGCAGGAGGTCAGAGAAGCTGATCACGATGGTCCCTTATGCACAAAGCACCTCACAAATATTAATGAAGCCTCATAACCATCGTTATGCAAGAGGTGGCTATGGGGTAAAATTTTCACATGTGCACACATGATTTAGGAACAGAAGTCCCATTTTCAAAAGAGACTTAGACTCTGAAGTGCCTTAAGTCCATTGAATGTCAAAGGGAGTTAGGATCTTAGGGCTAGGTTTTCAAAGGTCCCTAAAGATGTTTAAAGGTGAAAGATGCTTATAGTGGAATTTTCAAAAAAGCCTAAGAAGATTAGGCATCTAAATCCCATTGATTTTTATGGGATGTAGGAGCCTAACTTGCTTAAGTGCTTTTGATGCACCTTTAGGCACCTTTGAAAAATCTGACCCTTAACTATAAATTGTGCCTTTGAAAATCTCCCTGTCAGGCTCGTAAGTTCCTAAAGTCTGGTGTATAAACTATACCCTTTTGCTAGCATAGTTGTAGCAGTCAGAGTATGAAGAGGTGTGATCCCTGACCAACAAAGTTATGCCAGAAGAAGTGTTGTTGGTAGGCCATCACTGATGATGATGATGATGATGACGATCTTGTCACAGTTCTCATCTATGGCTACGCATATGACTCCGAAGTCCGAACCCTGATGCACAGTCAGCCGCACTGAGGGCATGGGAAATCTGTATCTATAATGTTTGATGATGTGGCTCTCTGGCACCTTTCATGTGCAACGTGGAGATTATTTTGTTGATCTTGTTCATGCTGATCTTGTCAGAGACCACCAGTGATTCCTGTTATGAGCCATTTGCTCAACTTCTTTGCAACTGATGCCAGCCCACTGGAGACTGCTCTTCAGATTATCTTTTAAGCACTTATCCGGATGACCCTTCTTTCTTTTGCCCTGACTCAGCTGTTTAGGGAGATGAGATCTGTTTTGGGAGACGGTGGCCTTCCATTCTGATGACATGTCTGGTACACCTCAGTTGTGCTCTCAGTAACGTTTCCTCAATACTGGTCATGTCTGTTCTCTTAAGATCCTTAATACTGGTCATTCTGTCCTGCCAGCAAATGCTCATTATTGAATGGAGGGAGCGCATATGTAATTGCTCAAGCAGTTTAACGTGACGTCTCTAAAGTTTCTATGTCTCAGATCCATACAGGAGGGCTGTCAGAACCACTACACTGTAGATCTTCAATTTGGCGGAGAGACAAATGTTGTCTTGGTTAAAGAATTTTGGTTGGAGTTGGCTAAGTGCCTTGCTGGCTTTGCTAATACTGGAGGAAATTTCCTTGTCAAGAGAACTGTCACTTAGAATCATAAAATATTATGGTTGAAAGGGACCTTGGGAGGTTATCTAGTCCAACCCCTTGCTTGAAGCAGGACTGATCCCCAACTATCTTTTTTGCCCCAGACCCCTAAATAGCCCCTTCAAGGATTGAGCTCATAACCTTGGGTTTAGCATGCAAGCCAATGCTCAAACCCCTGAGCTATCCCTCCCCCCAATGGTATACCTCCCTCTCAGTGAAATGAGGTGCTGGTTGGAACAAGACCTCTGTATTCCTGAGACTGATGGAGATGCCAAAGAGCTGGGATGCTTCTGAAAATCTATCAATGATCATAGAATGATAGAATCATAGAATATCAGGGTTGGAAGAGACTTCAGGAGGTCATCTAGTCCAACCCCCTGCTCAAAGCAGGACCAACCCCGACTAAATCATCCCAGCCAGGGCTTTATCAAGCCAGGCCTTTTAAATCTCTAAGGATAGAGATTCTACTACCTCCCTAGGTAACCCGATGACCCAAAGGTCAGTCATGAAAGGGCTGAGCAATGTGCTGTGGGGTGTGGAGACCATGACAAGGCACTGAGGATGACCTGGTCACCCACTGCACCCAAGGAAGTCCCCAGTCATACTGATTCTTCGTGCGGCTTATCATCTTATCAAATTTCATCATCATTAACATTATATCATTAACCCAAGTCCTGCAACGATGGTGGCATGGCGAAGCGACAGGTGGAGATGAACACTGGCAGTCGTAGCCACAATGCTGCATGCAGGTGGTCTTGGGACTGGCGGCCCTTCAGCTCCGTCCCCAGTGCAGTGGAGAAGTTCGGCAGCATCCTAGCCGGAAGAGCATCCCTTTTTAGGATAGCACTGCTCACCTTTTTTAAGGGAAGGGGCTAGAAAAGGTGCCCTAAACGTTGCCTGCCCCATAACATCCGGCCAGACTGCCAGAGCTGGCAAATCATCCTACAGCAGTTAAAAAACAACAAAGAAGAAAAGACTCATTCTAGGAGCATAGAATGTAATCCCTCCCTAGTATCCCCCACCAGCAGAAGTGTAGATGTTATACTGGCAAAACTTTCAGTGAGATGGTCTGCTGCTGCCTTATTGACTGTGGGGAAGAAGGACCAGAGAGCAGTGGTTAAAGCATCTTTACGTTTTCCAAGTTAGGCAAAGCATTCTGATGCTTTTGATGGTACACTCACTTTTCTGCCATCTGTTAAATTTCATTTTGAACACAAGAAAAATGACATTTTTCAGGGGGACTGGATAGTTATCAAAGCATGTTGACATATTTGGTCAAATTAATTTAGAAGAAAAAGGGTTTTGGAAATGATAATCTTGTTGATTACATTTTTTTTTTTTTAGTGGGGGGAAAATAGGTTTTGGTTTTCAAAACCAAACTTTTTTTTTACCAAAAAACAAAAGGTTTTGCTTGTTTGTTTTTTGCACAAAACATTTAAAAAGTGAAAATTGTTGGGATTTAGTGTTTCATTGAAAAAAAAAGAAAAAAAATGGCATGAAATGATTAAAAATGTCAAAGGATTTCCCCCCCCCCCAACATTTCACACACAAAATAATCACCGTTTTCCCACCAGCTGTAATGATTATGGTTATTCAGGAGATTGGCAATGGGAGAGTTAGCCTTTGAGATGCACAAGTCCCACAGCTTTTTGATTTCGGGTATCTGGATATAATAAGGAGAATCTCGGCTTCCCGTTTAATAAACAATTCTACTCCATTTGGGAAGAAAAGAACAGGCTGCGGGGATCAACCTCCTGAAGCTTAGAATGGGGAAAGGGAACTAAGAGATTCCTCCTCTTCCCCCTGACTACTTCTATACTTTTTTATAATGTAAAATGAGTCTGTTAAGTTTGAGGTGCGTCCTCAAGTATTGTCTCACTGACCATCCCCCAAATCCCCAAATCTGTCCTGTTCATATCATTATCTGTTGCAGAAGACAGCTGAGAGTTCCAACCAAGCTCAGGACCCAGTGTGAGAGAGCCTGTGCAAGCACATTGTAAAACACAGTTCTGGCCCCAGAGAGTTGATAGTCTAAAGAGACAAAACAGACAAAAGTTGGGAGGAGAAACAGGATGCACTGACTGCATCTACACTGTGACCTCGGGCTTGTGAGTACCCAGCTCATGCACAAATACTTGTTAGCTCTCCTCGAGCTAGTGTGAGTATAAGGAGCAGTGTAGCTGTGGTAGCCGCAGTGAAGGAAGCGATGCAGGAATAGTCACATCTATTTTTTTGCTATACTTGCCCAGCATTAGCCCTGAAACTGGTGGGTAGGTACTTTGGCGTGGCTAAGCTATGCCTTCATTGCTGCTCCACTGCTATTTATACTGGCACTAGTTCTCATTGAGCTAGCTCGAGTATGTGTATGTGAGCAGGGAAATCACACCTGTAGCTCATGGTGTAGACATAGCCACAGAGAGGTGAAGTGACTTGCCCAAGGTCATTGGCAGTTCCATGGTGCAGCCAGGAATAGAATATGGGTCTTTGGCATCCCAGGGCCCAGTCCACTGGACCCTGCTGACCCTCATGACAGCAATTGGAGAGAAGAAAAGAATCATTTCGAAGATTTCCCCAATATTGTGACGACCAGTCACGGTATCAGGATACAAAGGGCTTCCTCTCGGTGCCATGCTGGGGAAGCTTGGATCCTTCAGTGGCTGGAAATGATCAGCCATTTTTTGATAGCTGTTTGTTGGGTGACGTAACATGGATTTGCAGTGTAGTTGTAACTGTGTTGGTCCCTGGATATTAGAGAGACAAGGGGGTTATATTAAAAATATTACCTCACCCACCTTATCTATCCAGTGGATTTATGACTTCAAGCCACATCCAAGTATATGGGTGTTTAAATCACAAAAGTCATCTGTGACCCTACGCATCCTTGTATTCACATCTTAAACACTACTGCCATAATATTTGTTCAAAATATGCTTTATGAGTATCATATGGAAGCTAATAGCATGCTGGCTATTAATATCTTTGTAAAATGCATGTGTTAACTTTACACATGAAGATATTAATTCCCGCTGTACAGGGGTGGTAGAGCCTTTCCAAAAGTGGAAGGGCCAGAGCCCCCTGATGCCTCCATGGCACTATCCCACCCCTCCTCTTCTGCCTGAAGCCCCGCCCCCGGCCAAGCTGCAGCGGCCGACCCTCCACCTGCTCGAGGTGGGGAGGCTGAGAGCAGGCCCTGACCTGTGTCCCCACCCGGCGAGCACCCCACCCAGGGTAGGAAGGTCCACGACTCCCCACAACTGCCCATCCGGCTCTTACCCCTACCCGGCTCCAGTTGGGAGGCTGCAGCCCGGCCATATTTAGATCCGTGCAGGCCGCTGTGGGGAGCTGCAGACCCTCCACTTGCCCTGGGTGGGGACCTGCACGGTGGGACACAGGTCAGGGTCTGCTCACAGCCCGCACACCCTGAGCAAGCAGAGGGTCTGCAGCACGGTGCTATTTCTTTTGTTTGTCATTTTACATGCAAATATTTGTAATAAAAAATAATAATGTAAAGTGAGCACTGTCCACTTTGTATTCTGTGTGGTAACAGAAATCAATATATTTGAAAATGGAGAAAAACATCCAAAAAATATTTAATACATTTCAATTGGTGTTCGATTGTTCAACAGTGTGATTAATCACTTATTTATTAATGTTTTTGAGTTAATCATGAGAGTTAAATGCAACTAATTGACAGCCCTACTTTATACTGTTCACCTGCACAGCAAATGCTTTAATGAAGAAAAAAATCATCAATGAATATTCTCAGAGATTTGAAACTACTGGGCAGATGTAGGAAACTTTAATCTCTTATATTCCACCGAACCGTCTGAGAGGTCTCATCTAGCACAGAAGCAGTACACTAGTTTTGCTACAGTACTTTGTATAAAGAGAGAGAGCAAAAATGTCAGTCATTTGATTATACAGGACTTGCCCCGGCTTCTCATCCAACTTTTGTTTAATATGAGATAAAACATACAACACACACAGATAGCGACACAGTGTATTATTGCGAGATGCTACAGTGAGCAAATGTTATTTCCTATTATCTGGCCGATCTTGAGATAACTGGGGCTTTCTGAATAAACTTTGTTTAAAAACATTGCATGGTCCACTTTGAAATCTAATTCCAAAAAAAGTCCCTGCGATTCATCCTTCCTAGCTCCAAGGCAAACAGTGTGATTGGTAACACATTCATAATTCAACATGGTTAAATGCCAAGGGCCGAACGGAGAGCACCCTCCTAGCCAGCATGAGCAGAATGACATTCATGGTTGATTCAGCTCCTCGCAACAAGCTGTGTAATTGGAAAAGCCAAGGGAAGTGACCCCACTCTCTGTGTCCTGCTGATGTCAAAATACATTCACATCACTCTGACAAGTGGCCAGTTTGGAAGGTTCTTTTGAATAGGAGGCTGGAAGGAAAGGGAGCAACTTGTAAGGAGCCTGAAATAGATTTCTCGCAAGTAGAGAACATAGTATTCAGAGGAAGCTTGTAATGATCTGTGTTCGGTCTCCAGAAAGGGGGCAGCAAGACAGGACGGGGAGGAGGCTCAGTGTAAGCTGGTATCTTATTTGCACTGGGTTCTGTGCACAGAGTTGTACAATCAAGTTTAATATATTCACTAGACCCTGGTGGCTTTTGTTATGGAGGAAAAAGTCTAAAATCGGATCAGTGATGATGGGTGAACCTCAAAAGGTGCAAGAGGCTGGGTTCTGATCAGCATTAAAAAAGTTCTGATCTGAAGGTTTATTTAGGAGAGGGCTGAGATAGGGGCTTCCCTAACATTCAAGGGGATTCAGATCAGGAGGTTTGACTGTTGTGTTATGAAAGACAGGTTCCCACCTGAACATGGTGTCAGAAGTAAATGTGCCCCTGAAAGGACAAAGTAGCTGGCAGATCTGATTGTTACGTAATCAGTTAATTAAAGCCAAAGCGCAGTCATCGCAGCAAGCCTGATTCTGGTTCCTGGATCCACTGCCATTGAAGGGGATGTCTTCAACAACTGGCTGTTCCTCAGAGAACAGCCACAGGACAGAATGAAAAAAACTAAAAGAATAAGGACTGCGACAGGACTGTCAGTGATGGGGAAAGAAAGCCACATGCTCGGGCAGCACTTGAGTATGCCACCAGCAGACTGCAGAGATCCCTCCAAAATGTTGGGCAGGCTCCCAAAACATTTTGAAATGACAAGAAACGTTATCGATGAACACTACCTCTTCAGCACGTGTGAGCGAGCGTCTTCAGCAACATTGACCAGTATAATGCCAAGCTGTTCAAAATGTCAGTTTCATGTGAGTTTGGCATTTTGAAGGAGGAGTTGATATGAGATGCTTTAGTCATAAGGAGCTAAAGACAAAGGAACTCAAATGAGAATGCTCAGGAACCCTATGTTAACACAGGCAGAGGCCACAGAAATGTGCAAAGCGAGCAAACAAGCTCTTGCTCAGTGAAGATAACCACACATCAAATTGTTGATCTAGTGCATATGCTCCAAAAATACAGGAATCCACAGAAAATAATAATAATAATAGTTAATAATACACCTGCATAGGTACAGTGATGAAGCAAGCACACCTCACAATGAAAACTGTGGGTACTGTGGTACAAATGGCCGGCTTACAGCACTATTTGCAGAAACTGTGGAAAGAGGAATTACTACGCTCGAGTATGCAGACAAAAAAAAGCAATGGCAAGCAACACACCAAATAGTAGAGGTGAGCTGAGCAGCAACCCAGATAGTGAAATCTTTTACATAGATGGTATCAGAACCATACACGCTAAGAAAACAACATAGTTTAAGATCATATTAGCACCTTGCAAAGTAACATTAAACCGTGGCACAAGCAAGAAATAGAATGCCAAATAGTGGAGGATATCTAAATGTAATGGGCTACGAGGATTTACTCAACATCATGCAAGACGGAGCAGCAAAACTGCAGCCAAGCTCTGTTAAATGACAATGCCTTGATGGCATAATCGTCACGCCACTAGGGCAATGTGTTTGACAGGCAGAACACCTAGGAAAGGTGGACCAGCTAGAATTCCAGGCTGGGAACTCTAGACAGAAACCACTTCTATCAGCCAGGACAAGTGAACACATGAACTTTGTGCCATTAAATCCTTCCCCTAAAATTCATACAATAAACTCAACAAACAGAAGAGGAACCTGGGATTCACTGAGTTGTCATACATGGGACACCTGCTGACATCCCAAGGCCTGCACCTAGATCCAGAAGAGGTGAGAGTAATGTAGCAAATGCCCAAACCTACACATGCCTCCAGTGTATGCTATTAAGATTACAATATTGCCACTTAGATGTACAGTATATATATATATATAAAAGGGAATCAAAATATATATAGCAGGTTTCCTATCCAGAGCAGCTCTGTTACAATAATCCGACACAAATTAACAAGACTATGAAATCCTTAATCTTATTATAACAAAAGAAACATAAAAATAAATATAGCTGGCTTGATTAATACTTTCTATTTCCTGACAAGGACTACAGAAAGTCAGGGAGCACACGCTACAGGATAAAGAGCTGCAAATTCTGGCATCGGATATTTTTACAGGATGGCCAGACACATGTGAAGAGGCTCCAGAGGCCACTTGTGAATATTGGAACTATTGTGATGAGCTAAGTGTGTAGAACAATATTATATTTAAAGGCATCCAAATAGTCAGGTCTCTCTGACTCAATCTTTAGATATATCTCAAGTACACCACAGCCTCTCTGGGATAGAAGCATGTCTATGAAAAGCTAGGGATGTAATATGCTGAGGATTTAAGAGAATGAATAGAATATCCAGGGTGTGAAAGCTGAAAGTTGGAGGAGGCTGCTGGTTTTAGGTTAGACTAATATATTGAGCTGAATTTAGATGTTCTGTATGTATCTTAACTATGTATCTAATAAAGACAGTTGTTTAGTTACCCGCAATGAATTCTTAAGATTAGTGGATTACTGGAATATAAAACAACACATGGTACCAGGAGTGGGGTAAGTGATAAAAAGAACTGGAAGAAGTTAAAAAAAAATGAGGTCAAGATTACTCAGAAGAGCCAAACAAATTTGAAAGAAATAAGATGGATTAATGAAGAGTTTCCACATTTCTAAAAATGTCAAGAAATGCTGCAGAAAATTGGAAAAGGTTTAAACAAGAATTTGATTTATTTTTGAGGGCACCAGGATCTGCTCATAAGGAAGATGAACAAAAGACTGGCATAGTGTTGAATACTGCTAGTACCAAAGAAATTTCATTAAATAATGTATCTGAGTTTAATGTTAGAAAATAAGTTGACTGAGTTTATCATTAAACAAAAATTGTTTACCAAAACAGTTTACCAAAAAGAAATGAAACTTTTGAAAGATTTCAGTTTCACTGAAGCAATTAACTTTTCAATCATTTTAAACATCTATAAAAATAAGTCAGATGTGATTTCCAGAATCTCTGAGTCAATGATAAGAGATCAAATTGTGATGGGAATACAAGATATCAGTGTAAGAAAAAGACAGTTAGAAGAACCAGATCTAAATCTGAGAAAAATCAATGAGAATTGGCCAAACTGCTGAAATTAATCAACAACAATTACACATTTTGGTAGGAAACAAACTGATGTGAATATAGATTTTAACAAGGACACGTTAAAAAAAAGTCTATGGAGGAAAATGGAGTTAAACTGTTAAAATTAACATGAAATAATGTTCTAGTTGTGGAAGGAGGCACCACCCTAGACTATGTCCTACATATGGTCAAAGCTGTCATATCTGCAAGAAACAGAATCATTTTGGAAAAGTTTGTAAATAGAGCAGTCTGGAAAAACTTAAATATATATTTAGTTGAAAACTTACAACCAGATTTACCTATGTTTCTTCAAGAAGGTTACAAGGAAAGGTATAAGTATAAATATCAGTTGAGTTTTTATCAAAAGAATTCTTATGACACATATTCAATATTGCTTTTATTTTTCCTGTGGCCACATCCCTATTTACGTGGACAAGGGGCCTTCTTGTCTGTGTGCAGTTCCTGGAGTGCAGCAGATGTTTCCTGCTACCTATGAAGCTGTGAAGACAGGAGAGGGACATTAAAGGACATTTTTTTAGTGTTCTAGCAATTCATCCATGTTTTTGTGCAGTTGAATTATTTATCACTGTTGCATGCCATGCCACAAGGGGACTTCTGTCTTTAATTCTGTGTCTTTCTATAACAATAAAGGTGTGATTTTCAAAAGGTCTCAATGCTGGATGAATGCTACTCCCATTGCAGTTAATGGTAAAACTCCCAGTGGCTGTAACAGGAGCAGAGTGACATAGGACAGATGCTTTTGAAAAATCCCACCCTTCATCAATGTTCATAGTTTTGCAACAAGTATCTACAAGACTCAGCCCATTTTGGTTATAGTTGCCACAACTGACTCCATCCCTTCCTTGCTGCATCCATAGATTTTTGGGACAGGCTCAAGGATGAAAGTAACTTAAAGGACTTACCGGTACTGTGGAGTCCTTAGGAGGGGGCGGGGCCTCAACCAGAGGAGGCGGGGCCTCTACCAGAAGAGGCAGGGCCTTTAAATCCGTGGGCTTTTTAAATCAGGATTTAAAAGGCCCAGGGCTGGGGCTGTGGTGGCAGCAGCTGGGAGCCCTGGTCCCTTTAAATCACCGTCAGAGCTACCAGCTGCAGAGGTGGCTGGGAGCCCCAGGGGTGATTTAAAGGGCCTGGGACTCCAGATGCTGCTACTGCAGCAGAGCTCCAGGCACTTTAAATCACCATTGGAGGGGGCCTCAGCCTCTGAGCCCCTGGCCCTTTAAATCACCGCCAGAGCCCCGCCGCTGCTACCCCAGGGCTCCAGCAGGCTCTGAGATTGATTTAAAGGGCCAGGGGCGGTAGCGGCTACCAGAGCCCCGGACCCTTTAAATCATCCCCGGAGCCCTGGGGAGGCAGCAGCAGGGCTCCGGCGGCTATTTTAAGGGTTGGGACGGTAGCTGCGGCAGGCGCCCTGGGCCCTTTAAATCGCTGCCCGAGCCCCGCTGCCGCTTCCCCAGGGCTCCGGCAGCAAGGCTCTGGTGGCAATTTAAAGGGCCTGGGGCTCCAGCCGCCCTTTAAATTGCCACCAAGGGAAGCCGATCCACCCCGGTACGGTGCACCGGCTCTTGCCGGTACGCTGTATCAGGGCGTACTGGCTTACTTTCACCTCTGGACAGGCTTAATACATTTGATCATAACTCCCTGTAATGGCTGGCCCCAGTGATTTTAACCGCCTGCTAAGTATTGCTAACAGAGTGATCCTTTGGCCCAGGCTGTAGCAGTCAGTGATTTGTGGGGAGCTAAATATCCAGAGTTTGAACTCGCCTATAGTTTGTTACATGCCAGATACTGGGACCGATCGTGTACCCTTCTGACTGTGCAAAGTTCTAGGTGTATGTTTTGGTTTTGCACACTTCAAAGCACTAAAGAGGATTCTAAGGTTCAGAGAAAGAAAGAATAAAAGGAAAAAGGAGTAATGGGATGGACTAAGAGGAAGGGAGGGAGATTTATAATAGGCTAGGGGACTGTGAGTGATTATTGTGCATCTAGGGGAAGCCAGTTATTCTGCAAAGTTGTCTTGCAATGGTTCCGTTGTTAAATACAAAAATTCCATTTCTCTTACCAAGTGTGATGCACTCACTGTACATGAAAAGCTGATGTTTGCATTGGGTATTTTGGTTAATTTGTTATGAATTCTGCAATACACCGAGCATATAGACACTATCATTTGACTATAATAGTTGAAGAAATATGGTCTTATGTTTCATTTATTTATGTTGGTTGTAACAGGGATTGTAAAGGTTTAATATTTGTTAAGACTGTTTCTAACATTTCATCTTAATTCCAGTGCATTTTTTTTAACTTGTCCCCCTGGTCAGAATCCTACAATAGTCTCCCTGAGATACCCCCCTTCTTAGAAATCATTGCTCTGAATAAATATGAATTGCAGCCACGTTTGCAGAGCCATCACAAAATATTGATAGGAAATCATTGGGAATCTATCACACACACACACACACGTATTGAAGCTTACTTCTTGGTGGAACATTATGCCTTTGATTTGTTATTCATTTCTTTTAACTGTATGTTTTCTATATTTTTCAAGATATTTCCAAGCCCTCAGCTTTTTTGGGGGAAGGGGAGTGGGTTTGGCATTATCTGAATGGCAGCCCAAGTTGACATTTTTGATGTTTATTCTAGAGCTGGGGAAATAATTCAGTGAATAATTTATATGACCAACTTCATTTCTTTCTCTCTTTTATCACAGTGCACACAAACACATTATTATTTATTATTATTATTATTATTATTATTATTTGCCATTTTCATTATGGTAGCATCTAAAGACCCCAAATAGATTAGGGTTCCATTATGGCGCTCTTACTCACAGTAAGATACTGTCCTGTCCTAAAGAAGTTACAATAGACCTAGATGAGAAGCTCTGAAAGGGGAGTATTTTTATTATTCCCGTTCCATAGGTCAGGAATTGATACACAGAAAGATTAAGGAACTTCCCCAAGGTCACACACAAAGTTTGTAGCTGAACTGAAAACTGAACCCTGATCTCCAGAGTCCCAATACAGTATCTTAAATGCAATCCCATCTTTCCTGTCAAGATTATGACTTTCTCAAATGTATATGTCGTTCAAACTTCTTAGTGAAATGACGTCTATGAATACTTTTTGGCTGCATATTGTTTGTGAGCTGTTCATTGTCGGATCTTCCTATCTGACATTTGAACTGCTGTGTAGATTGTCTGTTCTTTGTCTGTGATTATCTCCTTGTATGTATATGTCTAGTGTCTAGAACAATGGGTCCCCGATTGCAGTTGGGACATCTAGGTGCTATTGTAATACTAATAATCTATAACACATGTGAACAGGTGTTTGGGGGACATGGCTGTGTAAGGGACAGTTGCATTAAGGACCTGATCCAACTCCCACAAGAGTCAATGGGAGTTTTGCCCATTGACTTTAAAGGCAGCTGGATCACACTGGACATTCTGGTAAAGACGAATTTCCTCCCTCAGCTTCCAAGATGAACATTTGTTTTTTTCCCTCATAAAAATGTAAAAATGGCCACACTGCGCCAAACCAAAGGCCCATCCAGCCTAGTATCCTGTCTTCCAACAGAGGCCAGATGTTTTAGAGGGAATAAACAGAACAGGGTAACTTTGAGTGATCCATACTGTTGTCCAGTCCCATCTTCTGGCAGCTGGAGGTTTAGGGACGTCCTTTGCTCTTGACTTAAATGTTGCCAAAGCCCCCTGTGCCAAATCTTGTGACTGAGACCAAGATAGCTAGAATCACAGTAGATAGCAGGCACAGTTCAAAAGGGGTTTACAACTTAGGCAAACAGTGTATTGCCCGGATGTTTGAATTTTTATCTGTTTTGTTCCAAGATCAGAAGACAAAAGAAACACAACCCCATGAGGATAAATAGCTATCAAAGAAGACTGTCCCTGTCAGTCCTACAATATATGTAGGCAACAATCTTCAAAGAAAGTCTGGGTATTATAGTGAGCATACAATGTCATCTCTCATTTATGACAGACTGAGATCATTTAAAGAGGAATAAAACTCATGTATTTGAGGTATTTTTAGTTCATGTAGGCACTGCAGGATTGTTCCTTACAGCATATTCACCAGTGCATTGTCCAGGCTATTTTTAAGTGACTCAAGCAATGGGGTTTCCATCACTTCTCTTAGGAGACTATTCAACTTTCTACTAATTAGAGCTGGGCAAACACCTCAGAACTTCTGTGAGAACACAAAGCTGAATTCACTTTGACTGTGTTCACACCCCATTTATGCATCCAGCAAATGAGTTCACAGTCAGTAATAACTACAGAAAGAAGGTGAAATTGGGGCCTTGTTGAAGTCAATGGAGTCAGAATTTCACGCAGAAAATGTTGAAATTAGAGAAAATTAGTACAAAAGAAGGCTAGTAATAACAGGAAAAACTAGTTTTACAAAAAAAAATCCAACTTCAAACTTGCTTTCATTCAGAAGTTTTTAAAATAGGACCAAGTTTTCTATTTCTGTCCTTTATTTTTTCCCCAAATTGTTATGGAATTTTTTATTGAAAATGTTCTTGAAAGAGTCATATATATTTGTCATTTTTCTAAAATCCATTTTTTTAGTTAAACAATTCTCTAATATATTTGATAAAATTGTCAATATGGTTGAGATTCTTTTAAAAAATGATATCTTGGTATTTTTCACCAAGAAAGAAAAAGTTTGTATGCTTAGCAGTAAATGCTCAGATAGTAGTGAAGAATAATTCCCTCCACTGCAGGAATTACTGATGTCAAAACCTATGGGCTGTATTATGCAGGAGGCATGGAATGGATTATTTTAATAGGCCCTTTTATAGATCCTTAGCTTGTATAAATTGAAGTAACTTCACTAACTTCAGTGGCGCTATGCCAGTTTACACCACCCAGAGGTCCAGCCCTGTGAATCTACAATTATTGGTAGGAATTTTTCTGGGCTATAGTTTGCCACCCTTAATCATGTTGAGAGGCGCATTAATGTCTGATACCACTGGAATAATAGAAAGAGAAATGAGTGCCATGACACGAATGAGGATGGCTGAATCAGGCACTCAGAGAACCATTTTCAATAACTGATATATTTAAGAAATCTGTAAGTTGCTGGCTAGCAAATGACAAACACCGACAGCATAGGATGCAGGGGGTGGGAAACGCCTACAGGGAGAGTTTCAAAAGCTCATAAGAGAATGAATGAGGCACCCAACTCCCATTGAAATACTCACTGGACACCTGATTCCCATAGGCACATTTGAAAAGCAACAAAGAGTCCTGTGGCACCTTATAGACTAACAGATGTATTGGAGCATAAGCTTTTGTGGTTCAATACCCACTTTGTCAGATGCATGTCATGCCACGAAGTGGGTATTCACCCACGAAAGCTCATGCTCCAATACGTCTGTTAGTCTATAAGGTGCCACAGGACTCTTTGTTGCTTTTTACAGATCAAGACTAACGCGGCTATGCCTCTGATAATAGGCACCTTTGAAAATCTTACCATAAACTTGTTGAATGCATTATTCACTACTCAGCTCTACTATTAATAATGATACTTAGCTGCAGTTGAATAGCATTTTTCATCTTCAAAGAGCTTTTCATTCGTTAACTAATTCATTAGTCTCATAGATCTTTCTGGTAAGATTTCCCTGACATTCAGTCTACATTTTCTTTTTGCTCAGTTTCGTCCCATAGCTCTCTCTGTTATATCCCCTTGGGAAGACCTGACCAGCTCCTTTCTCTTTCACACAGCCAAATTCATCCTGGGTGTAACTTCATTGAAGTCAGCTTCAATGAAGTTACACCAGGAATGAATTTGACCCGTAAGGATCACAGCACTCTTCAAATGAAGTTTTTGGAGATGTTTATCTTATTCTCCACCCCACCACTAGCTAGCAGTTGGTCAAGCTGTAAATATTTACTTGCATTCTTTTCATCTTTCCTCGTAAGTCAATATTGTCAGCCCCTCAGTCATGTTGGTTGATCTTCTTTTTATTACCTCTGGTTTGCTCACAATTGTGTAGGGCTTCATAGCATTTCCTGAATGACTTGAAGTCAAGAATGATGACACACGGCACTGGGATTGTGAAATAAGTGAAGTGCTGTTGTGTCCTGGACAGGCACATTTTGCTATACCCAATTGTGTTTCTTCTTCATTTCTGCCCAAATGATAGAATGAATTGACAAAAATAATTTCTAATTACAACTGGTTGGAATTATTTTATTTAAAATTCAGTAGCCAAAAATGGGCTTTTTTTTTTTTGCAAATGGAAATGTTTCCTCCCCTTCCCCGCACCCAAAAAGACAACAACAAACAGCTTACTGGTTTTCAAATAGCCAAAACAACTAGTTTCTTTGCTTATTTTTATGAACAACTGACAAATGTCAATGAAAAAGTTTTGGGGACAAAAGAATATTTTTCATTTATTTTGAATTTCTTTTGCAGAAAACACTATTTTCTGACCACTTCTATTTTTTTAAAGATAAGTAACATTCATAGAATCATGGAATATAAAGGTTGCAAGGGACCCCAGGAGGTCATCTATGAATTATGAATATTGCCTATTTTCTACTTTTCCCCCCAAAATATTTTCCACCTTCTCTTCTGCACCCTTTTCCTCTGTTATCTTTCTCTTCTTTAGTCCATTCCAAGCATGATTACAATCTGATTTCTTCCCTCTCCAGGTGTGTTCCCCACTTACCTAATCTCACAATTTTGATAAATTTATGTTTCTATGGCTTTGCCCCACCTATGTCTGCTGTCATCACCTTCCCCTCCTTACCATGCCACCCAAGTTCCCTCCTGAGGTGTCTGCTCAATTTGGACCCCTTTGGACTTCCATTTAAGCAAGGTATGCAGAAGGACACAGATAAGTACACTTTTAATTCAGTGGGAATAGGGTACTTTCCAGGACCCTATCTAAGAATACAGGGCTTCTCTGGTAAACTCAGCTGTTGGAACCCTACATGATGATGCCAAATAATTATTACTGACTCAAGCTGGTAGGTCGGCCTTCTTGGCTCAAGAGACTATATAAGAGCATGCAATGTCCCTTGGATGGGAGCAAGAGGAGAGAGAACAAGGGTTTGGAACAGAAGAACTCCAGGAAAATGCTAGGAATTGTCAAGCATGTGCGGAAAGCTTAGGCTGAGGTTTATGTTTTATTACTGTTGCTCAAGTTACAAATAAAAGCCAACCCCAGCAAGGAGGGTAAGTTTGGACTTTATACAGGATAGATAGATAGATAGATACTGGATTATATGCTCATACACCAGACAGTGAATGGAAGGAATGGAGTTCCTATCCACAATGACCTCTTAAAAGCAGCCTGAGGCAGAGGAGGGTGAGAAGTGTATTGTATTAAAAAAAAAGTGAGAGAGAATTGATTTCTGATAGAGAGAAAGCAGAGACTGAGTTGAAAAATATGCATCTCCAAAGGAAACATGGAGGCCTGGCAGGTCTATCATGGATAAAGATGCTACACAAACAATGTTTTATTTACATACTAGAGGGCAACAAAAATGATTAGGGGGCTGGAGCACATGACTTATGAGGAGAGGCTGAGGGAACTGAGATTGTTAGCCTGCAGAAGAGAAGAATGAGGCGTGATTTGATAGCTGCTTTCAACTACCTGAAAGGGGGTTCCAAAGAGGATGGATCTAGACTGTTCTCAGTGGTAGAAGATGACAGAACAAGGAGTAATGGTCTCAAGTTGCAGAGGGGGAGGTTTAGGTTGGACATTAGGAAAAACTTTTTCACTAGTAGGGTGGTGAAGAACTGGAATGGGTTACCTAGGGAGGTGGTGGAATCTCCTTCCTTAGAGGTTTTTAAGGTCAGGCTTGACAAAGCCCTGGCTGGGATGATTTAGTTGGGTTTGGTCCTGCTTTGAGCAGGGGGTTAGACTAGATGACCTCCTGAGGTCCCTTCCAACCCTGAGATTCTATGATTCTATGATTCTAGAGGTTTGCTTTGAAGTAGAACCTATCCACTGACGTGAAAGCTTCTTCATATCTGTGATTTCTGAATCATTTGAGAAGTAATCTGTTCACAGTAGCCACTGGTACTCTATTACTTATATATGAGAAAATCCAGTCATGATGCAACTTGTTTGACTTGTTAACAACATTTGGGTTAAACATCCCAGCAGGGTCACTTAGGAAAGCTAAGTAGAAACTCATATTAATGCTGTTACTAAGTATTATCCTATTAATGCTATTAATACACTGAAAGATGAAAACCAAATGAGAAGGTATTACACACACATTCAGAAAACATTCCTCCAACCGTCTCTACTGAACAATACCCATATAGGTCTCCAAAAAACAAAGTGGAAACCTTTCAGTATTTCTTGGGAAAGCTAGAACAGGAAAACCGTGGAATTGTTTAAGGCTTTTTCTTTTCTCTTCTCTTCCATGTATGTTTGTTTTACTTCGCACAGTTTGGTTGTAATATGTCCAGAATAAGTGGAATAAGCCAAAACATTAACAAACAATAACCGAAGCAATATTGAGGGTTTAGAGACAAGAGACATGGATGGCTTTGAAGAAACACAGCTTGGGGCTTTGAATTGTTAGCCCTGCTGCAGTGAATACTGGTGTCTGGAACTTGGAAATTAAAAGAGAAAGAAACAAATGGAAGGGAGGGTACTAAGACTGATTACTGCTGCATAAGCATTTTATCATAAGCAAAAAGGGAAGGCAGACCAGATAGGGGCCTCTAACAGTGACAGAGATAAAGAGGCTAAAGTTTAAAAGCACAGAAGTTTAACTGCCAGTGTTTATTTATAGCTTTGAACATACAAAGGCACTGCTATTTCACGGAACCGGCACTATTTTTTATATGTGTCAGTTTTGAATAGTCCCAGACACAGTAAGAGTAAAATAAAGTGAACCGCATCCGTTAAGGAACAAATTTAAATAGCAATGGCTGTACATTAAAGTAAGGGAAGAGGCTATAGCTCATTTAATTTGCAGAATAAATCTCTGACAAAGATCCCTGACTTGGGTACAGCGATGATAGCAGAAGTTGAGAAAAAGATATAAGCTCCAATCTGATATATCTCTATCTCTCTCTTGACAGACAGGTAGGCAGACACACACCTATCAATCAATCTGAGCTCCATCTATTTTAGATTTATGTAAGTTCTTTGGGGCAGGGACCTGTTCTCTATACTTTCCTATGCAATGTGCATGCACACGCAGAAATACACATGCATGTTTGTAATACGATAGGCTAGTCTGGTATAAAGGTTTTATGAGGTTTTCTCATAAGAATGGGTTTGGCTGCATTACTTACAAGCAGCAAAGTTAGAATTGATGTATGCAGGTCATTTCCTCTGTTCATCAGTTTGTATTTATTGTATGCCACATATTGTTACCGAAAAATAGTATAATATATTTAGTAACTTAACAATACAAATGTTTGAAAATGTCCCAGGGGATAACTCCTCTATCCCTCCACCTCTGCAGCTAGATTTTAAATGGACAGAATCTCTTTAAACTGAGAGGAAACTGAGAGGAAAACAAGAATTGGAGGGGGCAACAAAACTCCTCAGAGTCCCTCCCAAAATCAGTGTTAGTGGCTTAGGAGTGTTGAGCTGCAGGCAATGCTGGTGGTGCTTAGGGAAGCTTAACATGGGAATTCTGTATCCCTGGGTCTTTTACTGGGGCCACTGTCCTTTCTCAGAACAGGGGCTAAGTTTTTATTCTAGCTAGGGGAAGGGCTGAGCATGCCTGTCTCCTCCCCCATTCTTCTTGAGGGCAGCCTTGATTGGAGACAAGGTAGGAGTGAATCCATGCCTACCTTCCCCCCCCCATCACCTTCCTTAGCCTCAGGGCCACAGCTGCTGCCCAGGAGGACACTTATCCCTGGACTGGGGCCTTGTTTCTCTTGTCGGGGTAAGCCATGCTGGTTTCCCACTAAGAAGTAGTCCCTGTTGTAGGGGGGCTGGGGGCTACAGGAATGTGAGTTCCTTGTGTGAGCTTCTGGGAGGGGAGAAACTGAGACTCAGAGGGATGTCTGTGAGTTACAGGGCTTCCTGGGGCTATTTCTGGGGTGGTGCACCTTAAGTCCCAGGCATTGCTCAGAGCTGTGCCTAAAGTGAGTGTCTCTATCCTTATACATTATGTATGAAATCAAATCAGACATGCATTTATGTGATGAGAACTCGCGCTCTCCCACGGTGACTTCCGAATATCCAGCCCCTTGTTGCAAAGCATACCCCTGGAGTCCCTGGACTCTCACTTATACTGGTGGGACTCCTGACTTACCCAAGTCGAAACCTGATGCTCCTGCAAAGGAGGAAGAAGGCAGACTACACACTCTACTAACATTGTAAGTTTGACTTTAGGAGATTTTTCCTCTCCTTCAGCTCTCTCACAATCTCACCAAAGCCTCTGTCAGAACTGAAGGGAGCAGAGAGCTATCTCGTGACCTAAAGGCATTAGCCAAATTATCATGGATCAGACATCTGCAAAATACAAAACAAGGTTTCATTTGACATAGACATTTACATGAAACATATACAGAATAATTATTTCCAGTGAAGTATTGATGAATCAACCAATGGCAATTTAATGAGAATATTGTCTGTCCTTGTAAGTTATATTCCCCTTCAGTTGCAAAGGTGCTAGCAGAGCTCACTCTATCACTCAGTCTTGTCAGAGTAGATGTTCTGTCACTGATTAAAGAGCTGGATGTCCTCTTTAGTCACAAAAACATTTCATGGAATAACCTTGTTTCTGTCTTAATGGATTCCTGCAATATAATGAGAGATTCCAAACTGGACTTGAAGAAACCCTCTGAGAGACAGAGAGTGTCACTTCTCCCTTAGTCATTGATGGCAATTGCTGCCTCCTGCCCAGAACACATCTGCAAAGAGATGTACAAGTTATTTAAAATGCACATTCCTTCAAATGCATAATCTCCAAGAGAGGCATCAAAAGGATTTTAACTCCCTCCCCTCCCCCCCAAACTGCAACTTTCTCCAATTTGTCACAGCTGAAGTGCCGGGGGCAGATAGAACAGGGAATATTTGATATGATGACATCATGTATATGTGACACATTGATAGCAAACTGGTAGTGCATGCCACACAAATTATTTTCCATAGTTCATGGAAAGGTGGGGGGCAGTATAGGAGGTCTGACTGTGCAGTTTCATTCCACATCTGCTGCCAAATTGAAGGAGCCACTAATTCACAAACTATATGGTAAGCACATTTAACTGTTCTAGCATTTTTCTCATGCTTCATGAAAACAAAGATAATAACTGGCAAACCAACTGTAAAATTAAAAGAACTAGATGTTGCCAATAAAGACCATCATTTCAGGAAAATAAATTTGTTTCTCGGAAGCTGCTCTCTAACGTATGCTTTAGATGCCCACAAGAAAAGCAATTCAACCAGAGAGTAAATTGATCTTGCTCCACTGGTTTATATGAACAGAGCAAAAATACACACCAACAGGTTATCACTTAATAACTCTTTGTTTCCCTAATATTGAATCAATAGCAGGATCACTTGGTGTCATCAAATCCTGAAGCACAATGTAAAAAGTAATTCAAACACACACACACCCTACAGAAGGAATAAACATCTTCAAGGCAAGATATGCCAGCAGACTGAAGACATGACTTTATTGTTCTTCAAAAGAAAGAAAAGAGTAGAAGTCATAATATTTTTCTGTAGGAGTTATGGGCCAAATTATCTATTGGCATAACTCCACTGGTTTCAGCAGAGGATCGGTCTCTTTCTCTCTCTGTAGCTAGCTAGCTAGTTTGCTAGATAGAAGAAAGAAAGAAAGAAAGAAAGAAAGAAAGAAAGAAAGAAAGAAAGAAAGAAAGAAAGAAAGAAAGAAAGAAAAGCAAACAAGGCCAGGTACTGGGAAAATAGGATCTGCAAAGAATTAAGGCTATGTGTCTATTACTCAACCCAGAGAAGACAGAGGTGATGCTGCTGGTGCAAAGAAATCATCTAGTGTATTTGAGGTACTTAATGCAAACCACCTTATTTGGTTATTAAAATATCCACTATGGGAGGCCTATTGACTCACCAGCTACTTTTAGAAGCCAAAAAAGCTTCTCCGAGTGCATGTACATATGGCTTGGCAATGCAAAGTTCCCTATGTGAACATCAAAAGACTATGCTTAACAATATAGCAGACATGATTGATCTTTTGGGACAATACATGTGAAGTGGAATTCCTAGGGAGTACTGTGGAGAAAGGGATGGAAAAATCCCCACCTACAGACCCAGCCTTTCAAGCTTCACCCCAAGGAGGGGACCTTTTCTGCTGTTCACATGTTACATGCAGACAGTTCAAAGTCCAAATCTGGATTCTCCAGGGACCAACAGACAAAAACAAAAACAAAACAATAAAACAAAAGGAATTCTGACTACATAGCCTGAGTTTAAGCTGATTCAGGGCCTTCATTCTGATCCAGCAAATAGAGAGGACGTTCTCTCGAAAGGGAGGGCCTAGTCCTTTGGGAAGGGTTGGAAGGATTCACACCAGCCAGAGCCCCTGCTGGAGAACAGGAGGTGGGGTGATCTCTAGCAAACTCATTAGCAAGTGTGTAGGTACTTCTATGCAATGATTTTACTTAAGAATAAAATGTGCTTGCTTAGAAAGAGCTGGGTGGTCATTTATAACGGGAGCAATTCCACTGGATTTCATCTCTGAAGAGAGAAGTGAAGCAGGCTACTTGGGCAGACAGTATTTTCTGGGAATAACACAGTGAAGGCAGGGAACTGATCAGCCTGGAAATACCTCAGTCAGGAGTATCACTGAGGGGAACCACAGGTGCAGTTGCCCTGAATTGTGATACCAAGTACCATTGAAATATAATTGCAGCCAGTTGCCTAACTCCCTTCGTCTCCTTTGAAAATACCATCCCTATTTCAATATGGCCTTTTCTGTACTGAGAATGGTAAGGAATTATGCCATTGTTAGTCCAGCCCTGGAGTAGCTGGACTGGCATGAGCAATGTCGGGAGTACGGTTTATCACCATATCAGCTAGGCAAGCTCTATGCAAAATTAGTTGCATAATTGCTGGTGGCTTCTCTTACCATTGCTAGCACCATTAGAACCACATCAGTGCTAGACCAACAATGGGAGAATCACCTACAATTCTCAGGATAGATATAGCTAAAGGGTTTGGTGTAAACTCTATTGGAGTCAATGGAAAGATTCTCACTGACTCCAGTAGACTTTGGATCAGGTCCCAAATGAGTTAAAATTAATTCCAGGTACTGCACCAGTGTCTGAATCTCCCTGTCAATGATTGTGATTTTACATCACATTCTTTAAGCACTGGTCCCTTCCCTGCTGCTGCCTGAAGAATCCACACAAAGAACAAGGGAAAGTGTCTGACTGACAATACAGAGGGAAGACTACACAAAAAGTGCTGTCAAATGCACAAAGTAAAGAAACTGAAAAAAGTAGAGAAGAAATGTGCCTTTTCTCTAATCTCATTCAGTTAGCATGATCCCAGGTATCATTAGTCTCAATATCAGGTACATAAAAAAAATATTCAGGCAGAAGTCTGATGTTTAACTTCAGTGTCCCTTCAATTATTGTTTGTGTGCAATGTCTATGCACTAAAGAATTGGTTGGTTTAGCACATTTTATAAATCTAGCTACATTATAATGTCTTTGGTCAAAGTTCCATTCCTAGGAACTGGAAATAAGAAAAAAAAACGTTCTATTTCACAGCTATGATTTAATTGGAAAGCTATCTTTCCACTACAGTTGGTATTAAGCCTCTCCATTGACAAGAGAGCTGTGAAATATAGCTGACTCACAGGGTATGAAAAAAATTGAATATTTTTTTTCTGACATCTGACATATGCTGTCTCTTTAAATGTCTGACAGCCACTCTGCTCCATTAACAGAACTTCTGGAGTCCATCTTGACTGAGATGACCATGGGTAAATCTCTAAAAGTTTGGATGTTTAAACACAGGCCTCTTTGGTCTGGAAATGTTGCAAGATCAATTTCTCTCAGTAGGTTTCCAGCACTCCCTGGTTTGTAAATAATACATGGGCTGCCTTTCGGAGGGATTCAATATGCCCATTTCTCTATATTGAAGTGAAAGGAGCTCACCATTTATTTCTAAGTTAACCCTACTATTTGCAACAGTGAACAAGGTTGGCAAATACATACATACATAAATATTAAGCCTTTATAACACAGTGAATGTTCAAAGCACTGTACAGATACTAACAAATTAAACCTCCGAGCACACCTGTAAAACATACGTTTAAGTATTAGCAATCCATTTTACAGATGAGGAAACTGAAGTGACCTGCTGCCAGAAGCCAGGCAGTCAGCAGGAGAATAGAACCTTGGACCACCTGATTCCCATCATTCCCACAGAGAAGAATATGTATTTTTGGGACCAACTTGGTGTGAGAGACAAACTTTCGAGCTTACACAGAGCTCTTCTTCAGATGTGGGAAACTAAGGGAAGACCAAGTATCAGAGGGGTAGCCGCGTTAGTCTGGATCTGTAAAAAGCAACAAAGAGTCCTGTGGCACCTTATAGATTAACAAATGTATTGGAGCATGAGCTTTCGTGGGTGAATACCCACTTCGTCAGACGCATGTAATGGAAATTTCCAGAGGCAGGTATAAATATTGCATTGGAAGAGCTTGCACTAATGCAGCTGCACTGCTGTTATGCTTTAATGAAGCCACTCTCTACTGATAGTAGAGAGCTCACCTGTCTGTGTAATTAATCCATCTCTGCAGGAGGTGGCAGCTATGTTGACAGGAGAAGCTATGTTGACATAGTGCTGTCTACACTGTGGGTTAGGTAGGTATAACTGCATCTCTCAGGGATGTGGATTTTTCACACTCCTGAGCAACGTAATTATACCGATGTAAGTCTGCAGTGTAGAGGAGACCTTAAAGTGTCACAGCTAAATTACAAGGTGGACCAGATTGTTTAGCATCAGTAGTTAACACACAGTTCAAGGGACCATTCAAAGTGAAGTGGCCAGTTAACACCACGTCACCTGTGGGTGAACATTTTTCACAAAATGATCACTCTATATCTGACCTCTCAGTCCTCATCATCCTCAAAGAAAATCTTACAACACATTCAAAATAAGAGCCTGGGAACTTCATAACTTCATAAATTCATTACTTTGCTAGACATGAAAAATCATGGCCTGAATAGACACTCTGGATTTATGGCTTATTTACAACAAACTATAACTAACTAACAATGCTCCTCCAGCTACTTCCCCTTTATCTCCTTCATTTCTTCCCTGTGATTGGAGGAGTGCTAATGGAACACTTCGCCAGGGATGGTCCCTTGAAATATGTGTTAACTACTCATGCTAAACAATCTGGTCCACCTTGTATTTAGCTAAGACTATGCCTGCTCTAGAGAGCTTACAGCAGGACATCTGTCCCATCCACATAATTAATCCACCCCCAACGAACAGCAGTACTTATGTCGGCAGGAGAAGCTCTCCCATCGACGTAGTGTTGTCACACCCCTCAGCAACATAAGTTTTGCCAAAATAAGTGGTAGTGTGAATATAGCCTCAACTTCCCGGATCTGAAGAAGAGCTCTGTGTAAGCTTGAAAGCGTGTTTCTCTCACCAACAAAAGTTGGTCCAATAAAAGATATTACCTCACCTACCTTGTCTCTCTCAAAGGAAACAAAAGCATTTTTATTTTTGTCAAAATTTTTAATGGGAACAAAAACCCATTTCCCTGACCAGTTGTAATTACACCACTTCTGTGAGCTAGGGGAGTTTCTCTAATATCCTGGGACCAACCCGGCTCCAGCAACACTGTATACAGGAGCATATATAGGGAGAAACGCAACAGATCTACAGAGTTTGCATACTAGTGCTGAGAGGTACACTTAAATATTCGTGCTGGTCTAATCCTCTGTCAAGCTTTTCAAAAATTTTCCTCTCTTTGCATTTGGAATATTCTTGCTTTAAACAACTCCAGTGGAATGAAAATGGATGGCTATTGGTGGTGTCAAACTTTGCATGCCACACAGCAGTCTTGTTTAAGCTCCAAGGCTAGTCAGCTTTTTAAAAAAAATTGGAACGCATTTTAAAATATATATATATATATTTATTACTATTATTGTTTGGGCCCAGCCCAGCTTACCGTCAAATGTTTAACAGGATGGAGTTCAACAGATTAAACATCTGACAGTGGTAGGTATTGAATTTACAATTGAACACAAAGTGGATGAGTCTATTATAAAGCTGGCCCAGGGAATGCATTCATGAGACATCCTCTAATCAGGGAAAGAGAAGGGGCATGTTTGTCCTTTCTCTGTTGCATTGTGAGTTAGTGTTACATTGAAAGTCTGGCTTGTATCCAGGAAACAGCAGATGTGGAAGGATAGAGCTTCCTCCTAGTTTCTCTCCTAAAATAGGCCAGTTTCTAAAATTTAATTTTAAGAAAACAATCAGCAAATTTGTTTCTTTAACAATTAAAAAAAATACAAAAGTACGTTCACAACACTTTCTTTCCTCCTCAGTGTTTGTTTCCTCGGTTTGGTTCAAAGCCACCACTATGAAACATGCCTCTTGCATGCTTTGCGAATGTTTTGCAGAGCTCTGAAAATTTGATTTACTGATGTGTTTTAATGCAGCTTAATTCGGCTTGTACCTGACTTCTCTGGATGCTGGAGGACTTGTGGAGGTTTACACTAGAAAAGGTAGTATTTGTCTTGTTGTGATATTGGCTTTATCCTGATAACTTGCAATATTTAACGATTCCTAGACAATAGAATTGTGGCGAGCTGATACTAACAAAAGAAGATGAGCACTTCCATTTTATTACAAGGAAATTTTGTGAAAATAAGGGGCCACAGTACAAGTTTAGTATCTATTCAATTCTCTGCCTTGAGGTCCTGTGTTCAGATGAACCTGGAGAGAAAGGGGTTTTTTTGTTTTTTTTTGTCTTTCTGGATTGGCAGATCATTAAGCTTGGAATTATCCTTTGCCCTTTCATCCATTTAGACTAGTAGCAAATAATACCTTGATACTGATTCTCAGTGTTTTGAAATCATAATTAATAATAAATGCCAAACTTGTAGATATGTTTTCCCTCCCTAGTTCTCTGGAAGGTAAATACCATCCCCCCCTCCACTCCAGCTTTACAGATGGCTAAACTGAAGCACAGAGAGGGGAAATGTTTTGCCTAAGGTCACCTTAGCAGACCAGTGGAACTCCCTTTTACTATTGGAAGAACCAACAGTTGATAATTACAAAACGATTTAACCACATGAACGACCTTGAAATGCTGAGTCATTCCTTATGTTATATTAGTATATTCATTATTATTCTACAAATATTTACATACATATATTATGTAGTAAGATAGTCGTACTTTGGATTTATATGCCATTGCATCTGAGAGTCTCAAAGCACTGTATAAATTTTAATCAGAAGGAAGAATAGTCCTGTATTAGGTTATATGATGCTAATCTTAGATGCTTCAGTGATGGGTGCATTTGAAATGCATTATATATAAATAAGGACCTGGTCTTCCTCCCATTGATATGAACAGCCATGTTTCAGGAGGATCAAGTTCCATATGGACAATGGAGTTATTTTCTGACATGCTACAGTACATCTTTTATTATTTGTTGATGTGGAAATTAAAATGCCTTGTGCAGATTTTTTTTTAACTGTTTGGATAAAATAAGAACTAGATCAAAACATAAAATATACTAGAGCTGGTCCATGAGTGAATATTATTAGTGAATATATTATTCCCTGATTGATGCAAACACATTCCCACATATTTTATTTTATGAATTACAAGTGCAGATGATAAACACATCTGGACTGATGTAATAGATTTCTGTTAGGCATCTGACTTAGGACCACAGGCTATATTACCAAAAAACTAGCACTAAACAAATCAAAATGGCACATATTAAAGTGACTAAAAATTGGTTCACTGAAAGATCTCAGAACATAGTTGTTATTGGAGAATTGTCAATACATTGGGAACATTTTTAGCAGGATTCTAAAGGGATGGAGAATTCCTGGCTTGATAATATGGGGCAGAAAAAACAACAACACATCATGTATAGAAAAAGAAACATAAGAACAGTCATGCTGGATCAGCCCAATGGTTCATCTAGCCCAGTATCCTGTCTTCTGACCATGGCCAATGCCAGGTGCCCCAGAGGGAATGAACAGCACAGAAAATCATCAAGTGATCCATCCCATCGCCCATTCCCAGATTCTGGCAAACAGAGGCTAGGAACGCTCCAGAGCATGGTTTTGCATCTCTGCCCATCCTGGATAATAGCCATTGATGGACCTATCCTCCATGAACTTATCTAGTTCCTTTTTTAACCTGGTTATGGTCTTGGCCTTCCCAACATCATATTTGTGCATATTGTTCAACCATCAATGTGCAAAGTGTTCTAACCCAAGGGAAATTGGACCATGTTATTTTCTGAGGTTCGGAGGAATTTGTTGTATATGTGGACTTCTCTACAAGGAGACGTAATGTATAGCAAGAGAGGGTGTGAATGTCTGGCAAACTATCCTGCCTTTTACCGTGTCCAGGTAGACAACCCCTGTATGTGTGTTTTTATATCTTGTTTATTTATTTAAGAACATAAGAAAGGCCGTACCGGGTCAGACCAGAGGTCCATCTAGCCCAGTATCTGTCTACCGACAGTGGCCAATGCCAGGTGCCCCTGAGGGAGTGAACCTAACAGGCAATGACCAAGTGATCTCTCTCCTGCCATCCATCTCCATCCTCTGACGAACAGAGGCTAGGGACACCATTCTTACCCATCCTGGCTAATAGCCATTTATGGACTTAGCCACCATGAATTTATCCAGTCCCCTTTTAAACATTGTTATAGTCCTAGCCTTCACAACCTCCTCAGGTAAGGAGTTCCACAAGTTGACTGTGCGTTGCGTGAAGAAGAACTTCCTTTTATTTGTTTTAAACCTGTTGCCTATTAATTTCATTTGGTGACCCCTAGTTCTTGTATTATGGGAATAAGTAAATAACTTTTCCTTATCCACTTTCTCAACATCACTCATGATTTTATATACCTCTATCATGTCCCCCCTTAGTCTTCTCTTTTCCAAACTGAAGAGTCCTAGCCTCTTTAATCTTTCCTCATATGGGACCCTCTCTAAACCCCTAATCATTTTAGTTGCTCTTTTCTGAACCTTTTCTAGTGCTAGAATATCTTTTTTGAGGTGAGGAGACCACATCTGTACACAGTATTCGAGATGTGGGCGTACCATGGATTTATATAAGGGCAATAATATATACTCAGTCTTATTCTCTATCCCCTTTTTAATGATTCCTAACATCCTGTTTGCTTTTTTGACCGCCTCTGCACACTGCGTGGACATCTTCAGAGAACTATCCACGATAACTCCAAGATCTTTTTCCTGACTCATTGTAGCTAAATTAGCCCCCATCATGTTGTATGTATAGTTGGGGTTATTTTTTCCAATGTGCATTACTTTACATTTATCCACATTAAATTTCATTTGCCATTTTGTTGCCCAATCACTTAGTTTTGTGAGATCTTTTTGAAGTTCTTCACAATCTGCTTTTGTCTTAACTATCTTGAGCAGATTAGTATCATCTGCGAACTTTGCCACCTCACTGTTTACCCCTTTCTCCAGATCATTTATGAATAAATTGAATAGGATTGGTCCTAGGACTGACCCTTGGGAACACCACTAGTTACCCCTCTCCATTCTGAGAATTTACCATTAATTCCTACCCTTTGTTCCCTGTGCTTTAACCAGTTCCCAATCCATGAAAGGACCTTTCCTTTTATCCCATGACAGCTTAATTTACGTAAGAGCCTTTGGTGAGGGATCTTGTCAAAGGCTTTCTGGAAATCTAAGTACACTATGTCCACCGGATCCCCCTTGTCCACATGTTTGTTGACCCCTTCAAAGAACTCTAATAGATTAGTAAGACACGATTTCCCTTTAGAGAAACCATGTTGACTATTGCTCAAGAGTTTATGTTCTTCTATGTGTCTGACAATTTTATTCTTTACTATTGTTTCAACTAATTTGCCTGGTACCGACGTTAGACTTACCGGTCTGTAATTGCCGGGATCACCCCTAGAGCCCTTTTTAAATATTGGCGTTACATTAGCTAACTTCCAGTCATTGGGTACCGAAGCCGATTTAAAGGACAGGTTACAAACCTTAGTTAATAGTTCAGCAACTTCACATTTGAGTTCTTTCAGAACTCTTGGGTGAATGCCATCTGGTCCCGGTGACTTGTTAATGTTGAGTTTATCAATTAATTCCAAAACCTCCTCTAGTGACACTTCAATCTGTGACAGTTCCTCAGATTTGTCACCTACAAAAGCCAGCTCAGGTTTGGGAATCTCCCTAACATCCTCAGCCGTGAAGACTGAAGCAAAGAATCCATTTAGTTTCTCCGCAATGACTTTATCATCTTTAAGCGCTCCTTTTGAATTTCGATCGTCAAGGGGCCCCACTGGTTGTTTAGCAGGCTTCCTGCTTCTGATGTACTTAAAAAACATTTTGTTATTACCTTTGGAGTTTTTGGCTAGCCGTTCTTCAAACTCCTCTTTGGCTTTTCTTATTACACTCTTGCACTTAAGTTGGCAGCGTTTGTGCTCCTTTCTATTTGCCTCACTAGGATTTGACTTCCACTTTTTAAAGGAAGTCTTTTTATCTCTCACTGCTTCTTTTACATGGTTGTTAAGCCACGGTGGCTCTTTTTTAGTTCTTTTACTGTTTTTCTTAATTTGGGGTATACATTGAAGTTGGGCCTCTATTATGGTGTCTTTAAAAAGGGCCCACGCAACTTGCAGGGATTTCACTTTAGTCACTGTACCTTTTAACTTTTGTCTAACTATCCCCCTCATTTTTGTATAGTTCCCCCTTTTGAAATTAAAGGCCACAGTGTTGGGCAGTTGAGATGTTCTTCCCACCACAGGGATGTTGAATGCTATTGTATTATGGTCACTATTTCCAAGCGGTCCTGCTACAGTTACCTCTTGGACCAGCTCCTGCGCTCCACTCAGGATTAAATCTAGAGTCGCCTCTCCCCTTGTGGGTTCCCGTACCAGCTGCTCCATGAAGCAGTCATTTAAAGTATCGAGGAATTTTATCTCTGCATTTCGTCCTGAAATGAAATGTTCCCAGTCAATATGGGGATAATTGAAATCCCCCACTATTATTGGGTTCTTAATTTTGATAGCCTCTCTAATTTCCCTTAGCATTTCATCATCACTATTACTGTCCTGGTCAGGTGGTCAATAATAGATCCCTACTGTTATATTTTTACTAGAGCATGAAATTTCTATCCATAGAGACTCTATGGAACCTGTGGATTCGCTTAAGATTTTTACTTCATTTGAATCTACACTTTCTTTAACATATAGTGCCACTCCTCCCCCTGCACGGCCTGTTCTGTCCTTCCGATATATTTTGTACCCCGGAATGATTGTGTCCCATTGATTGCTCTCAGTCCACCAGGTTTCTGTGATGCCTATTATATCTATATCCTCCTTTATCACAAGGCACTCTAGTTCACCCATCTTATTATTTAGACTTCTGGCATTTGTGTACAAGCACTTTAAAAACTTGTCCATGTTTATTAGCCTGCCTTTTTCTGATGTGCCAATTTCTTTTTTATGTGACTGTTTATCATCTGATCCGGCCCTTACATTATACTTCTCATTCCTCTGCTCCTGACTATAACCTGGAGATTCTCTATCATCAGACTCTCCCCTAAGAGAAGTCTGTGTCCGATCCACACGCTCCTCTGCAGCAGTCGGCTTTCCCCCATCTCCTAGTTTAAAAACTGCTCTACAACCTTTTTAATGTTTAGTGCCAGCAGTCTGGTTCCACTTTGGTTTAGGTGGAGCCCATCTCTCCTGTATAGGCTCCTCCCATCCCAGAAGTTTCCCCAGTTCCTAATGAACGTGAACCCCTCCTCTCTACACCATCGTCTCATCCACGCATTGAGACTCTGAAGCTCTGCCTGCCTACCTGGCCCTGCGCGTGGAACTGGGAGCATTTCTGAAAATGCCACCATAGAGGTCCTGGATTTCAGTCTCTTCCCTAGCAGCCTAAATTTGGCTTCCAGGACATCTCTCCTACCCTTCCCTATGTCATTGGTACCTACATGTACCACAACCACCGGCTCCTCCCCAGCACTACACATAAGTCTATCTAGATGCCTCGAGAGATCCGCAACCTTCGCACCAGGCAGGCAAGTCACCATACAGTTCTCCCGGTCATCACAGACCCAGCTATCTACATTTCTAATAATCGAATCTCCCATTACTAACACCTGCCTTTTCCTAGAAACTGGAGTTCCCTCCCCCGGAGAGGCAACCTCAGTGCGAGAGGCAACCCCAGCACCATCTGGAAGGAGGGTCCCAACTACGGGAAGGTTTCCCTCTGCTCCCATTGACTGCTCTACTTCCCTGGGCCCTTCTTCCTCCTCAACAGCACAGGAGCTGTCTAAGCGGAGGTGGGACAATTCTACAGTGTCCCGGAAAGCCTCATCAACATACCTCTCTGCCTCTCTCAGCTCCTCCAGTTCCGCCACCCTGGCCTCCAAAGTCCGTACATGGTCTCTGAGGGCCAGGAGCTCCTTGCACCGACTGCACACATACGCCACCCGCCCCCAGGGCAGGTAATCATACATGCGACAGTCAGTGCAATAAACTGGATAGCCCCCACTCTGCTGCTGGGCTTCTGCCTGCATTGTCTCCTAGTTAGTGAAAGGGTGGTTTACGGAGTAGTCTTGGAATATAGTTTGGTTTACAGGTTTTAGGATTTTAGGGGGGGCCACAGGGAAGGGGTTACGGCCGGCGAGGGACTCCCGCTCCCTTCCCACTCCCCTTCTCAACTCCCTTGCGAAACTCCCTGTTAGCAGCCCCTGTTCGCAAAGCTCCCTGGTCGCTTGTGCGCGGCTTTATAAAGCCCTGGCCTGAGTGAATGCCCCGCCCACTGATTAAGGCTCAGCCAATTACCAGAGGCTTCGAGCTTTCAAGCCTGCCTCCAACTGCCAGCCAGAGCACACGGTCCCTCAAACAACCAAACAAACAAACAGACTGACAAACACAAGCTCAGCACACAGCAAGTAACCCCCAAACACAAACAAACACACACTACAGACAGTCACTTACCCCACAGATGCTGTATTAGCTCCTCCTTCACCTGGAGAACTCCCTTGCGAAACTCCCTGTTAGCAGCCCCTGGTCGCTTGTGCGCGGCTTTATAAAGCCCTGGCCTGAGTGAATGCCCCGCCCACTGATTAAGGCTCAGCCAATTACCAGAGGCTTCGAGCTTTCAAACCTGCCTCCAACTGCCAGCCAGAGCACACGGTCCCTCAAACAACCAAACAAACAAACAGACTGACAAACACAAGCTCAGCACACAGCAAGTAACCCCCAAACACAAACAAACACACACTACAGACAGTCACTTACCCCACAGATGCTGTATTAGCTCCTCCTTCACCTGGAGAACTCCCTTGCGAAACTCCCTGTTAGCAGCCCCTGGTCGCTTGTGCGCGGCTTTATAAAGCCCTGGCCTGAGTGAATGCCCCGCCCACTGATTAAGGCTCAGCCAATTACCAGAGGCTTCGAGCTTTCAAACCTGCCTCCAACTGCCAGCCAGAGCACACGGTCCCTCAAACAAACAAACAAACAAACAAACAGACTGACAAACAAAATTCTTTTTATTCATATACACTATCCATGAGAAAGAAGCACCCATCATTTACTCTAGGCTCACATGTTTTAAAAATGCACTGATACAAATGCACTGGTCTAGGAACCCCCAATAACATTCACTAATTGTAATAGATTATAACCCACTGTTTAAAATAGTTTTAAGATTATTATGACCTTCAAACAACATATTCAAATTCCTTCATAATCAGGGAAAAAAATATGATCTGAAGGTCGATAAAAGACCGGAATGGGGAGTTTGTGCCAAAGCTGCGTGGTCCTTATGGAGAACACTCCACCAGCTGCAACTTCTCCTATATAAGTGGGGCTCTGGTGCACATGCCCTTGCTGGTCTTAACTGTGGCAATATGGGAAGGTCTTTCAGATAGGTGGTTCCCAGGCTATTTAGATTTTGAAAGCCAAAATGCCACGAGAAGAGCCATCCTTGAAGTACTCCAGCCCAGTTAAACTTGAAGAACATTTGAAAATATTACTGGGTTATCACTATCTCAAGATTTCCAGCTTATATTTGAAACCAAACATTTGGGATGAGTATGGGTAGCTTAGGATAACCTTCTGGCAGCTTTGATGCTTATACCCACAGTCATTCTGTTGACTATGTATCTTCAGAGGACCACCCATCACTGCTGACAGCCTTTTCCTTTTGTTAGAGTTACAATATATGCACATTAGTAGCAGCATCCTGGATCAGCTGTGCACTAAGAATTCCTGGAGCATTCTCTATCATGGCTCTGCTCTCTGTAGCTCCTGAAATGAAACACTTTGAACACTCATTCAAAGGTGTGGAAAGCATGAAATTAGCACAATGGGCACTACAGAGCTTCACATTGTCTTGCACGGTTTTTGCCTCTGGTGCCCTTTACTGTCTCTCTTTCGCTCCCCAACTTTGTTCTGCAAGCCCTTGAAAAGCCTCTTTAAAGAGCTGTTGCATTCATGGAGAGGGAAATTGAAAAATCAGAGTGTCTGACTAGAGCTTTGAGCCCTAAAAACTACTATGGAAGTTGAGGTCTTGCAATACTCAGAACATGTATACTGGCAGGCAGGCAGGCAGATGGATACAAAACAGTACAATAGGCCAGATTCTACTTCCAGTGTCTGGTGTCAGATTGCAAGGTGCCAGTGCATCTTGAGGGGTGCTGAACTCCCTCAGTCTAATTGATTTAAGGAAGAACACTATGACATGCAGCAGTGGGCACTAAGGGGCTAGGGTGAAATCCTGGCACTTCTGAAATCCATGGCAAAAATCCAATTGATTTCCTTCTTTTGTCACGGACTTCAGTAGAGCCAGAATTTCACCCCTGACCCTGCTCACATTGAAATCAGTGGCAAATTCCCACTGACTGAAGCGGTAGTTGGATCAGTCCCTAAATTTGAAGTAGCTCCATTGGGGTCACTGGAGTTACACCAGTAAGGGAGATAAAATGTATCCCATAGAGTTTAATTTTGCTAGATCTAAACTGGGCCTCTGTCACAATGCCTTCTCAATGAGAGGCCTCAGTGTAGCTCTGCTTAAGGTGGAGCAGTATCTACTGTATATAATATACCAAATTTCAGTTATCTGCAACTGGCAAGGTGCCTCAGTATTCTCTTAAAGTCACCCTTAGGGGGATGCCACGAGGGGGGGAAAAGCATTGTATTTTACTGAAAGCAAAGATAAAGGGGGGTGGGGGAAGAAGCGGAAGATCTGGATACACAGCAAAATCAAAAGCTAAAATAAAATCAAATAAAACCTTTAGAGGAAAAGAGAAGCTCTTATCGGTTTCTCACATCCCTTCCTGTTCTAAGCAATTGCTATCTGCAACAGAGACAATAGGCATCAGTCAGCAGAAAATGTCTCCCTCTGCCCCTCCCACTAGTTTTGTCCTATTTTATGGAATCTAAAGTTTAATTTATTTTATTTTTTTAAGGTTTCTAGGCCTTCACCTTTCTTCTCTAAAATCAATACTCTGCTATTTTGCTGGATCTGTAGAGCTTTGCTGCGGTACCTATTTCAGCTTTCACAAAATTAAAACTTTGAAGAGGCTCTGAAATCTTGGTGAAAAATACATAAGAAACCTCAGGCCTGGCTGAAATGTTGCATCGGCCGATAGCATCTTGTACAAACCAGGGAATATTGGGTAGGAGCAGTGAGTGACATTAACTCTATATAGGGCAAATATAAGACCACCTTTGGTACTGTGGGTCCCATTCAGGTGTCTCCTTTTTTAAAAGGATGCTGAAAATTCAGGGAGGGTTCAGGGAAGAGCTTCAAGAATGATCCAAGATCTGGAAAACCTGTTCTAGGATGAAAGACTTCAGGAGCTAAGACTACTAAGTATCAAAGAGAAGGTTAAGAGGCAACTTGTGGACAGTCTATAAGTATCTGCACAGTGAGATGGTGTATGGCACCAGAGGGATCTTTGATATAGCTGGCAGAGGCCCTTTGTAGCCCTTTGTGGTGGTGTATATGGAGCAGAGCATCAGCAGAAGTAGGGAGATGCAAAAGATTGAGCTGGGGAATCCACTACTGCACCTGTCTTTGTATTCCAATAAGTGATTATATCTCCCCCTTTTCCCAATACCAGTTTTCATTGCTTCCCTAATTCCTATCCACCTTAGCATTGTTTCCAATGGGGTTCCCTTCCGCCTTTGAAGATGATTCTCTGCCAATGCTACTACCATAACCGTTATCATTACTATCCAATGGTAACAGAGAGGAAGGATGGTCCAGTGGTTATGGTACTAGTGACTAGGGAGACTAGCTTCAATTTCCTTCTCTGCTACAGATGTCTGGAATGACCTTGGGTAAGCCATTTAGTCTCTCTGTACTTCAGAGGTTTGTTGTGAGTTACTCAGAAACTACAATAATGGGGACCATGTAAGTACCATAGGGATTTCCAATAAGTCTATCTTCTTTAAAGATCTTGATTAGGATTTTTTATATCCAGGTTAAAATTAGGGTTACTAATACCTTACGACCTATATGATTTTCTATTTAAAGATAAAATATTTCCCTTTAGAGTTACATAATAATGGTTTCAAAATTCAAGTCGCATAAGCGGAAATGGCAAAGATAATAACTGGAAACAATGTTTTACTGTTAGTAAAAGTGTAGCAGCTCAGGAGATGCAAACTTTCCTACCTACCCCGCTCCCTGCCCATCCGAAGGCATGTCGAAATGCACGCTTTGTAGCCCACAAGAAACCGATCTGATTAATTATGTGGCTAGTAATATTACTCATGCATTCCTCCTGAAAAGTCAGAAGCATTAGGAATTCCAGTTCTTTCCTCCCAAGCTCTAATCTTAAGGAGCCCTGCTGCAATGAAAACAGCACAATTACTTTCATACGCTGTGTCACTTTTACAATGGAGGCAAAAAAGAGCTTCACTAACAGCAAATAATTATACCACCGCTTAATGATTGATTTAACATAGAAAACCCATCTAATTCCTTTTGTCATTACAATCTACAGTACTAACACGATAACAGTGCTGTCTTAGCGGTTAGACATTACATTAGCATTAAGAATAATGCTAATATAAAACATAGCTTAACTTTTTAGATTGTTAATCTGCATTGACACACTACACACATAGTGCATTATGAGCTCTATTACTGTCGCAAACATTCATGGAGATAGCAACCAGTCTAGCAGTATCTTTTCAACAACTGTGCAAAGGCAACTTATTACAGATTTGAAAAATCAGTCTCCTGCATAGCGAACGTGGGGAGACGTTATGCATTTATTTTAGCATAAACCACAGTAGCGGAGGCAAGGGGCAGTATTTACCCCTGAATGCAGTGCAGAGGTTGGTATCCCAGTCACTGCAAAGATGCAAAACCAGTGCTTAACATCCCACTGGTTACCTAAAGAGGAAATGAATGTCCTTTTAGGGATAACATGTTTTCTAGCTTTAGGGTATGTCTACACAGCAATCCCAGGTGTGATTGTAGGTTCTGCAGACATACCCGAGTTAGTTTGGCTACTGGAGTAGTGAAGCCATGGCACCATGGGCTAGCCACCTGAGTAATTTTCCAGGGTTCTGGGTGGGCTCAAACAGCCCATATGGAAGTGCACCCTCTAGACCCAAGTTAGCTATATTCAAGTTAGCTCAAATATGTTTTCATGAGTTTCAATCACACCCTGGGATTGCAGTGTGGACAGTCCCTCAGAGACTGTGATGAACATGTGTGATAAATGAAGGGCGGGGGGGGGGAGTGTAGCTCCCTTTTATGGACACCCAGCCAGCCAGCAGCTAAAAAATCCCTCTTGGTAGCTGTTCGCTAATTGCTCTACCTGTAAAGGGTTAGAAAGTCTCACTGCTCTGCAGAGGTAAAAGGAAGTGAGTCGGTGCCCGGCCAAAAGAGCCAATGGGAAGGCTAGAACTTTTTAAAATTGAAAAAAAGATTCCCCTTTTGTCTGTCTGTGGTTGTTCTCTTGGAGAGAAGGGACAGAGCAGTTATGCTGTGAGAAGCTTGGGCCAGGTATGAAAAAAAAATCAGTATCATACCTAGAAACTACTCATTTAAAAGCCCAGATATGTAAGTAGATCAGGAAATGTCTAGGAAGATGCAATTAGGTTTATTGCTTTTATTTCTTTATGGCTTGTGGCTTCCTCTGTGCTAACCCCTGGTGCTTATGTTTTGCTTGTAACCTTTAAGCTGGACCTCAAGAAAGTTATTTTTGGTGCTTAATCCTTGTAGTTGCTCTTTTAGAAAATCTAGCAATAGCCTGAGTTCCCAGATGTATTTTCTTCTTTTTTTTTATTAATAAAATTTACCTTTTTTAAGAACAGAATTGGATTTTTGTGTCTTAAGAGGTTTGTGCACATTTTATTTAATTAGTTGGTGGCAGTATCTACCCATCCAAGGTCAGAGAGAAGCTATAACCTTGGGAGTTTAATGCAAGCCTCGAGTGGCCAATATTAATTTTTAGAATCCTTGCAGGCCCCCACCTCCTGCACTCAAAGTGCCAGAGTGGGGAATTAACTTTGACAACATGTATCTGATGTTAGTTATCTACCTGGAAGGTCAGCAACTTCTTGTACTGGAAACAGTATCGGGTTTACAATGGCGCCGATGGTGACCTGGCACTAGGCCTAAACTCTGCCCCCACTCAGCCTCTTCCCCCCGAGGTCTTGCCTGCCACTGACTCCTCTCCGACCCCTCCCCTCTTGCCCCCAGCTCACGTCTCTCTGCCCCACCCCCTGTGTTAGTGGTGGGTGGGACCTCAGGGGGAAAAGGCCTGGTGGGGTGAAGGCCTCAGGGCAGAACATGGGTGGAACAGGGGACGGGACCACGGTCCAGATGCCAGGTTCCACAAAAGATTAATCCGGTCCTGACTGGAAATGTGGTGTAGTAGTAGCCATGTTGATCCTTGTAATGGAAAGGATTCAAATAAGTGTATAAGAATGGTAAATTTTAAAGGGTTGGAAAAGGAGTTTTGTAATAGGTTTCCAAAGAGAAAAAACATTTTGACAACTACTTATTTGCACTGGAGTAGTGACTAAAGGCTGCAACTGAATTCATCGTGCTAGGCACAGTATATACACAGAGTAAGAGTCATGCCTTGCCTCAGAGGGATTACAATCTAGGTAGACAAGATAAACAAAGGGTGAGAAAAGTAAAGTAAAAAAGATTATGTCAATTTTGCCCCATGAAGGGTGAACCTCAAAAGGTTCAAGGTTCACTTCAGTCTGGATGAGAACTTGGACTCAAACTTTCTCTGAACTATCTTAACCTTCTGAAGGAAGTAAATTTCACAAGAACGTGAAGATTTCTGGGAATTACAGCTTCTGGTCAGATCAGAATATCTCCAGAACACCCTTTTCTCAGCACTCTCTTCTCTGGTTGTAGCTGGAAGCAGAGGAGGAAGTGCATGAAAAGGTGATCAGAAATTATACTGCCGTGTGGCAATACAGATAGATAGACTACATCAAAAATGAAACACAATTCTGAGAAAAAGTCAACTGAACTTTTTCAAACAGTGACAGAGTTTTGGTGTGGAGGTATGATCACTTTATACATTCAACTGGGTTCTTATTTTATCTGAACCATTTTACTCACCTCAAATTTTGAATGAAATGAATGCAATATATATAACAGTGTTAAAAGTATCATTGTATACAAATTTACACTCAAATATCCTTTTGGCAAAGGCTGTAAGTTCTGCAGAGCCAGACAAAGCACCTCTCTACCAGTGGGTAAGAGTACAGGTGTGAAATCATTACAGTTTATATCACAGGCTGGCTATAAGCTTTGGCCTGTTTCTCTAGAAGTGTCACTACTTCCCGTTTAACATATCGACCTGCCTATTTGGCATTTGACAGCGCTATTGAATTTTTGCTGAATTTTATGCTTCAGGAAGGACATAAAGTAACAGGTTTTCCCCAGGGCTCCCCCCTTCACGGACTCAAATTTACTGTGAACTTCAGAAACACTTTGGAATCCCACATAAATATGTTGTTTCCCCATCAAACCGAGGCAGCCATTTTGGAAATGAAAGGGCCACTCGACTCTCCAGAGTGTTGAAGACATTGCTGAGAATGTAAAAGGAACAAGCAGGTAAATGGAGGACTCTCATGAAAACAATCACATGAGTTGTGGGGTTTGAGTTTGTTGTTGCTGTGTTGGTAGAGGCCCAGTCTAATAGCCTGTACTCAATCCTTTATTCAGTCAAAACTTCCTGAAAAGTCAGTGCAATCTAACATTTGAGTTGGAGCCTTAGGTTGAGACTCAAAGCTTCTGTTTGTGAGCATGTGTGTATTTTAATGTTTGCTAAGTGCTTTGGGATCATTTGGGATGGAAAGTGCTACACAATGAAATGCATTGTTATTCTGATTATTATCCTCAGTGGCCATTTGGCAGAGAGGATGCTGAAGGCAAAGGTTTCATAGGAAACTCAAAGCAGCATTGTTTATAAGCTAAGGATCCAGTTCTGGGTTTGCTTTTTTCTTTTAGCTTCAAGATACAGTTATCCTAGGTTCCACTTCACAGGAGCCAATTAGATTTACCAATATTTAATTTTAAAGCATGGACTGTTCATGACTTCAATAACTTCAGTGGAGGGAAGGGAACACACAGAACTCATAATTCAACTAACATTTAACATTTTAAATCTTACCCATCACTGATCCCATTCTTTCTCTCTCCCCGCTTCCTCCATTTTTTCGTTGTCACTTTGCTCTGCCAGCATTCAGCACTACTATTTTTTTCCAATTACTCTTGGATTTTCATCCATCATACTGCAAATGCCTTTACACTTCCTCTTCCTGTTCTCTGCTCTTCTTGCTTAATACATCGTGAACTGTGGAACAAGAATGGGTCTTCTTCCCAAAGCTCTTCTTTTCCCCTGCACTGATCCGTCACCAAAGAGGCCACTGAATTCTCTATTAGGAATGGATGGATCATGCCCAGATAATGGCACAGAGTGTGGCTGAAGGCAATAATCGTATATTTGTAACAGTCGTGTATTTTTAACCAGCAGGCCCTGTGGTCTATAAGCACATGCTTCCAGCAGTTACGCTCAGATCCACATTGATCACACTAAAAAAACCTCATCATAACATAAATGAGATGAAACTGGAAAATGATGACTTCCACAATGTATCATCTATTTTTCTAGCATTGTGGTCTTCTTCACACTAGTGGAAAATCAGAATATCTCCAGTGCTTCACTCCAGATTTAAACCACTTTAAATGAAAACAGAATTGAACCCAGGGAATTTTATAGACCAGCAGACTTCACTACAAGCAGACTTGTTTCCTTGTATTAATGAGACTGCTGCCACCTTGATTGACACAGGGGGGAATTGAACCAGGGATCTCCAGAGCTAAAAACACAAGCTGTCAGAGCATGAGCTAAAGAGCCAAGCATCAAGGAAAGGCTATAACAACTCATATCCTCTGTGGATAGGCACAGAGGCTCTTCTTACACACCGACTAGCCAACTTTCCACAACCAGGCTCTGCACCAAGGTTGACACAGGAGGTTAAATCTAGGCTCAGCTGAGCACCAGGTAAATAATGCCACATAACTGACTGCTCATCTGGAATTTGGAAGTAAGAACCCCCACTAAGACACCTAACTTGAGCTGCCCAGACCTTGGGTCTGGAGGGAATAGGACTAAGGAAAGGTGGTATAGGCAGGCAACAAATTACCGCCAACCACCTCTCGCAAACAAGGAGGTAGCAGAGGAGACAACATGATGTCTTTCAGGCACAGGTCCACCCAGGGCTGTTCCTGAGATGGTGGTGTTTCCTCATCCCATCTTGCTCTGGAGTAGGCCTATAGTCAGATACTAGCCCCTAACTTTGAGCTACAGTTCCTCTGTCAGTAAGACAATACATTGCCTTTCAAAGCACGTTGCAAGGCTGGCTAACCCCAACAGCACCCCTGCGAGGTAGGTCAGTGTTACACTTATTCTAGACACAGTGTAACAGAGTCATTGAGAGATCGAGTGGCTTTCCCAAGGTCCCAGGCTGAGTTAGTGTCAGAGCTGTGCACAGATGCTCACCTAAAACGCTGGGCTGTTGTCAGAATTAATTAATGATTGTGAAGCACTTGCAGATCCTTAATGAAAGGCGCTATATAAATGCAAATTATTATTATTATGCAATAGCATCGTACCTCTGTCACAACATAAGCAAGGACTAGCAGAAGCTGGGAGGAGCCTGGATGAAAATGACTCTTCTTAATTCTCAGACAAAGTTGATGCAGTGATGTGTTACTAAAGTGGAATGATTTTTTTTCTTTTTTGTGTGCTCATTAGTAATTTTTTTTCCTTAAACAAGATGAGGTCTTCTTTGCATGAGAATAAATAAATGCCAGTTACCTGGAAGCAGAAGAAGTCTTTGTTAGAATGTTTCAATAGATAACCTAGACTGGAATTTTCTAGACAGATTCAGTGAGAGAAATACTTCAGTGACACCGTAACAACTGGCTTCAATCCCAGCTCTGCCCCAGGCTTCTAATGTGAAGTTGGACAAGTCACAGAAGGCTTGCCTACGTGCACAGTTAGTGTGCAGCAAGCTGGGCTTCAAAGCCACAGCCCCCTAGCTGTCTCTGTGGATCCTGCTATGGAGCACTAAAACTTCCTTAGCGCGCTTTGAAATCGGAGTAAGTCAATGTGCATTAGGGCTGGTCTTCACTACGGGGAGATCGACGCTGCTGCAATTGATGCAACGGGGGTCGATTTAGCGAGTCTAGTGAAGACCCGCTAATTCAACGGCAGAGCCCTCTCCGGTTGACCCTGGTACTCCACCTGTATGAGAAGAGTAATGGAAGTCGACCAGAGAGCGTCTCCCATCGATGTAGTGCAGTGAAGACACTGGAGTAAGTCGACCTAAGCTGTGTCAATTCCAGCTACATTACTCATGTAGCTGGAGTATCGTAACTTAGGTCAACTTACCCTGGTAGTGAAGACAAGCCCTTAGTGTACTTGAATGCACAGTAGCAGGGTCCACACACAGGGCATGCCAGTGTGCTGTAAACCCCAGCATGCTATGCACTAACTGTTGGTCTGGACAAGTCCTCTCGGTGCCTCAGTACCTCATCTGTACAGTGGAGGTGATGGTACTTCTCAACCTGACAGGGGTGTTAGGAGGATGAATGCATTAAAGATTGTGAGACACTCAGATACGGTGCTAGTGGGGGTCACCCGAGGTAGGTTTCAGATGCTTAACTTTACATTTCAGTGGGAGTTGGGCAGCCATCTCCCTTAGACTCTTTGAGAGTCCCAGCCTTTGTAATCAGCTGATGCTTCAGACTGGAAGAAAATGTTAATACTTCCAAAAACAGGTGGGTTCAAATCTTACCCTCACATGTAAACATCTCCTAACTTTGGACATCTTCAGAGTCCATGGAACTGGAATTGGAAAATGGCCCCTAATTTTGCAATGGGCTCAGAGAAAAGTTTACTAAGATCCACTGGCTGCAATTGAAACACTACACTTTCAGACTGTAAATAAGACATGAATGATAATTAACCATTGGGACAATTTACCAAGGGTCAGGGAGGATTTTCCATCACTGGCAATTTTAAAATCAAAATTGGATTTTTTTTCTAAAAGATCTGCTCTAGTTCAAACAGGAATTATTTGGGGGAAGTTCTCTGGCCTGTGTTATACAGGAGGTCAGACTAGATGATTACAATAGTCCTTTCTGGTCTTGGAATTTATGTATCCATATCTGAACACCACTGAATATTGGAGTGTCATAAACAGATAGTTAAGGGTTAAGGTCTGTTTTACCTGTAAAGGGTTAACATGTAGTACCTGGTGACCACCTGACCAGAGGACCAATCAGAGATAAGATTTTTTCAAATCTCTGTGGAGGGAAGCCTTTGTCTGGGAGAGAACTGTTTTTGGATCTAACAGAGGACAGTCATGTCTCCAAGTTCTCCTGGAGTAGTTTCTACTAATTAATAGTAAGTATTAATTAGAAAGGCGAATTAGTCTTATGATTTGATTTCTATATTTGCAATTGTGTATTTGCTAAAGGAAATGCTTTATTCCTGTTTGCTGATATTGCTTTTACTGAGAAAAGGGGGAGAGGGGATTCTCTCCAGAGATTGATAAGCTTAGACCCTGTATTGTTCTATCTTGAATTACAGAGACAAGTTACTTTCTTTTTATTCTTTAATAAATCCTTTTCTATTAAGGACTTGTTTGGTCTTTCCTTGGGTGGATTCTCAGGGAAAGAGAAGGGGGAGGTATCCCTCTGTAATTAGATCCCGGTATCTCTCCTAGGAAAAGGGAGGGGGGAGGAAGCAGGGGGAATGGTTTGTTTCTCCTGGGTGTGAGAACTCCATGGATTTGGGGCTCTTGGAATCCCCTAGGATTTTGGGGAAGGACTGTGTCTCAATCCACATTTCTTGATTGAGTGGTGGCAGCGAGAAGGAACCCCAGCCTAAGGGTTAGGGTGGTGGCAGAATACATGCGGGTCCCCATCTTTGAACCCACAAGCTCAAAGTGGGGGTGAGATCCCATGACATGGAGGTTTTCAGATTTAGGTCTGCAGCCAAATTTTGCAATTTGAGCCCATTTCTTTATCCATTATTATTTTATTACTATGGTAATGCCCAAACAATATCAGGGCCCCCATATGTGCTGTATATACACATAGTAAGAGACAGTATCAGCCCTGATGAAAATAATTGAAAAAGACAAGACCGGGAAGTGGTATTATCCCCAAATTACAGATGGGGAAGTGAAGCGTGGGAAGATTAAGGTCCAGATTTTTAAAGGTATTTAGGTACTGCTGGGCTCAGTGTTGCAGTACCTAACTGATTGAGATGCCTAAATCTCATTTTTAAAGAGATTTAGGCACTTAGAAGTCTAAATCCCATCAATAATCAATGGAATTTACACTCCTAAGTGCCTAAATCCCTTTTGAAAATGAAATCTAGGCTTCTGAATCAGCTAGTCACTGGGACATTGAGCATCACAGCACCTAAACACCTTTAAAAATATGGGCCTAAGTGACTTGCTCAAGATCACACAGCAAACTTGGTAGAACCAAGAATCAAATCCACTTGCCCATTCCATTGTCTTAATGATAAGACCATCCTGCTCCTCTGAAATCTGCTGAACTGGGGATCTAATGATCATTGCCCCAGGTTGATTTGGGAAGGAGTCAAGTCCCATCTCAGCACCTGTAAGAATTGCATCTCAGCTAATAGGAACTCCATGCATATACGTCCTTCTGGAAAAGTCCAATAGAATTTACCAGGGAGTCATAGGCCTTCTGAATGACCCAGAAAATTAATGAAAAATGTATATGCTATTGCTATTCAATTCTATAAGATGGTTCGGAAAACATAAATGATTTTTTAAAATGCTACAGGCTTTTAAAGTGAAAGCTCTTACAAATACATTTATGTACCTAACTTTATGCATCTGTATTTGAGATTTTTTTGACTTTGTTAGCAAATTATCCCTTCACAGAACACAGCCCTGTTTATGCACATTAATTCTGACTTGCAAAGTACCTCACTTACATTCATTCTGGGACCCGCATCTGCCATTTAATATTGGACTCAGAACACTGGAGAAGATACCATAGAGGACAATCTCACTCCGATTGGGTGATGGTACCTTAAAATATATTTCCTATCTGTGACATACATGCATAGATTTAAAGCCAGAAGGGCTCATTATAATTATCTAGTCTGACCTTCTAACCAATACAGATGGAAGAATTTCACCCAGTAATTCTGCATCAACTCCAGTCAAGAATGTAGCAAGGAATGCATGATTCTGTAATAGCCGTTTCCTTATTTTGAGATAAGGGGCATCTCAGTAACCCTCATCAACACAATATATATGACTATCTTTCCAAAGACACTCCTTAGGTGGTACAGTGCTCAGAATAAGTGCCTATTATAGCTCCAAATGAAAACAGGTGAAGGAAAAACATTCTATAATGGTTAACTGCAGCTGGTCTGAGAGCAAAACGGAAGAATTGGACCAGTCAGGTCACGCAATACATGTGGCAGATATCAGAAAGTAATGAGCACCTACTGTATTTCCAAGACATCCATTCAAATGAATCCTCACTGTACAGGTAGGGCACAGATCAATATGAGTTCGGTGGTCTCACGTCATCCTAGTGGACATTTGGCAATATGACTGAACATTCTGCTGAGGAAGAATTCAGCCCAACTGACAGTTCCTTCATTACGAGGGAGGGGACATTGTCCAGCCACAGACTAGCAACACCCACGGGGTCATCCACCATTAAGCTGGCTGCAATAGATCAATAATACCCCTGTGGAGGTTTTAGATACCTAGAATAAAGCTCAATGTGGCCATGGACTTTCAGCGCTATGGACCTCCACTGTCTAACCATGTTGTTGGAGTCCTCACTTATTTCCGGGGCTGTGAATAGTGCCCCAGTCTCCCCCCACACCTGCTCATAGCTTCCCAAACCCATGGGAAGCTGACAGTAGTCTAGTGGCAGTGGGGATATCATGCCATCAAAGTTACTGGTATCCTGTCCCACTCCTTCTACGTTTCCCACCTTGGAGTCTGTTAGATTTTCTTCTGTGCAGGCTCAAGGCAAGATTTTGCCCTAGGAGTCTTGCAACAAACCCTCAAGATAAGTAATGGCAGAGGCAGCTGCTTGAATGGTTCTGTCATTATGGCTTGAATATGTTCTGTGGATAAACAGAGGACTTCAGTCCCCAGGGCTGTTAATCTGACACCTTTCATGGAGCACTAAAAGAATTCACTTAACATTAAAAACAATGCACAGCTGCTTCAATGGATAAGTCATGCCATTTGCATGAGGATAATGGATAATCAATATACAGTGGTGACACAAATTTAAGGTGGATTAAACAATCACTGTCCCACAGCTATATCATGTGAGATATCCCCAGATAACTTGGGATAACACCATTTTAAAAAGAATTATTATGACTATAGACCTGCATTCAGTTATTGTGACAGGTGCAGGGTTCAGAGTCTGGGAGCCCGGCTGCCTTTTTAGTCACAAAATAGGTACAGTGTGGGCTACAGAACTGCTAGCATCACTCAAACATCCAGCATACCTCAGTGGTAAGCTGGAGGGCGCCACCTTTTACGGAGTCAGAATAGTGTTCTGTCTCCATGACCCTTTCAACTTTTCTGACAAAAGGGATTACCAAGGGGACCGACCGGAGGGTTTTTTTCTTAATATAGATACCTATGGTCCACTGAGACCTGGCCTGAGACCAGGTGCTGGAATTTTCAAAGGGACCATATTTTCAATATGGCCTTCTGTGATGGGGTGCCTCACCTATGCAGGTGGTGAAATAGTTAAGGTGGGCCTGAGAGGCTAAGGAACACACCTGATTGCACCTGGAAGGTGGACGGGGCCAAATTAAAGATGAAGCCCATCTGGGAAGGAGTTTAGTGATGCTATAAAGAGAAGACGTCTGGAGCAAAAGGGAGAGACGGGGAGAGAGAGAGAACAATTCTGAAGCTGCTCCCTTGATAATAGAATGACCGGTGAGGAACAGGAATGCTTCTGCAGGCAAAGAGGATGCTGGGGATGGAGAGGGAGAGTTAACCTGAAGGACACAACATTGGAACAAGATCCTATAGCTCATCCTGACGCAATGGGAGGAAATGGAACTCTAGGGAGAAGCCCTGGGAGATGCTGATCATTATAAAGATCCCAGGAAGGGGCTGAGGAGGAGGTCTGAAGAAAGGCTGATGGTAGGAAGAAATTCCGGGGTTGGGAGCGGGGTGGGAGGAAGTCGGGAAGGAAGAGGCAGCTGACAGGTGTCTGATAGATCAGACCTTGGATGCTCCTTCTCGGGCCCTGGAACTGGAAATCAATGTAGTGGGAGCACCTGGCTTCCCCTACCAGCCACTAGAAGGTGGCATGAAGCCCCTGGTGAAGATAAGGATAATTTAAAACCCCATGAGGCAGGAGTAAGGACCACTAGCCCCAGAGTCAGAGCTGAAGATGATATATAAGGACATTGGATTTTTATTGATTGGACTTTTTTACCCCAGTTGGGGTGGATCTAAAATATGGTTTTGTGGTCAGAGGTCTGAGTTGCAAGAAGAGAATGACACCACAGACTGGAGCAACCACTGGCATAGGGCAATAGAATGAAAAGTGCTGCTATACAACAACCTGCCATGAGGGGGCATGCTGGTGGTAAGTGCACTCTTCTTCATCCCTGTCACCGTAGTAGAAGAGGGACTCGCTATCTTTAATGTATTTCTCCACACAAAGCCCCTGTGGGATAGGGCAGTACTGCTATCCCCATTTCATAGAGGAGAATTGAGGAAAAGAGACGTTAAGTGACTTTCTCAAAGTCCTACCAGAAGCCCAGACTAGGGGTCCCCCAAGCTACAGCCATGCCATTGAACCATCCTTCATTTCTGAATTTCAATGGGAGATAGGCACCTAACTCAGTACTAAGCTCCCTCTCCAATTACCAGACATATGATAAGCAACACCCTATCCCTTGATAAAATTGTTTCACTGAGAGAAATTAAATTCTAGTCATTAATCTCATGGTATTTCATGATAAGCAGAGCTGTTCAAATTATCTACTTTTTATTGGGGGAAAAAACATGCTGTGAAAAGTGAATCTGTTGATTTGTGTACCAAACATAAATAAATCAGGATTATTTTATCCATAATCTGTTGCATGCGTCCATGAAATTCTCATGTACTTTGCAAAATTTTCATTTATTTTGGAAAATCCATGAAAAAGTCCCAGTTCTTAGAGTGGCTGGAAGCAATAACTACCCTCTCTTTTATCCAGCATTGTTTGTTATTTTTTTCTGCAGAGAAGACATCTCTTCTCATTGGCAAAGTGAAACTGGAGTAATTGTTAAAGGGGGAGATTTTCAGAAGAATTCAGCATTGGCCTAACTCTGTTCTCATTAAAGTTAATGGTAAAAGGCTCATTGACTTCAGTTGGTACATAGGTCAACAATGTTTGCTTCTAAAACTCCCATTGGAAAAATTCTAATTTAGACTCAATTCATCTCTACTCTATGGGGATCTCTCATCCTTGAAATTGTCCAAAGGTTGATTTTTGTCTTACATGCTTACCCCACTATGACAAGCTGTACCCCTATGTTCATCCCTTTTACAAGGCTATGATCAATTTTGTACAAAGTATGCCTTGTGACGTATCAGTTGGAAACTCATAATTTGCTGATCATTATTATCCTGGTAAAATATGTGTGGCCACATTGTATGTAAAGTTACAAGATTCTACTGTATGGTATTACTAAAACATACACATAGTCTGGAGAGCAGTCACAAACCAGTTCCCAAGAGACAAAAGGTTAGCTGACACATCAGCCAGGTGTCAACAAAATCAAATTTGCCATCACTTGGTTAAGAGGCCATTCTTTGGCAAGAAAGAGGATGTGGGCAAAAATCTACATCTTGACAGAAACAGCTGGAGGTTCCTATCCACACAGACTTTCTCTTCTTTAAGAATCACCTCCAGCTTTGGTTCAGGAGACAGAAGGGGCAATAAGAAAGTGAGCAGACACCACAAATTCTCTCTCTCTTTCTCACTATCCACAGAATCCCCAAACACCTGAGGAACAAAGGAAACAGCTTTGGCCTGGGGGAGAGATCCTGACCAAAAGAATTTCAGTCAGTAAGATTGCTGTAGCATGCGTTGAAAAAATCTTTGCTTTGAATTCACTTAGCTTGTTAAGTTAGGCATTAGTTGAGTTTTATTTTTATTTTCTTGTAACCAATTCGCACTTTTATGCCTCATTATTGTAACCACTTTAAATTTATCTTTCTGTAGTTAATACATTTATTTGAGTGCTTTATCTAAACCAGTGTGTTTGGACTGAAGTGTTTGGCAAGGTCCATTTGGGATAACAGGATTTGTGTATATTATTATTTATTAATAAAATGATGAACTTTATATACTTTGTATTGTCCAGGGGAGAACTGGGCAGTACAAGATATACACTTCTGGGGAAAGTCCAGGACTGGGAATTTGCTGGTGTTGCTCTCCTTGTAATTCAAGAGTGGCTGCCTATAGCACTCATATACTATAACTGTGAGTAACGTACATGTTGGAGGCTGTAAGGTGTGAGGAGACCAGGAGTGGTAACTCTCACAGTGAAGCAATGTGAAAGGAACCCCAGGTTGGAGAACTAAAGTCCAGATTTTACCTGGGGTAATGTTACATCCACAAAAAAACCTTCCCAGTCCTTGTACTGTTACAGGCATGTCTGGAAAGAAATACCAGCTATTCTGATGGTGTGAGAGCATGTTGTAGTTTGAGATTTCTACCCCCAATTTGGAAATTCCAAAGTGTACATATTTAAACCAAATCTCCAAATGTACCCCTGATCCTGCAAACACTTATATGTAAGCAATCCCAAGGGAGGACGACTCACATGACTACAGTTACTCACATGCATGACATTTTGCAAGATTGCTCCCTTTAGTGTGAATGCCGAAATTCACAGATGTAAGCACTACACTCAGTAGTAAGCATATGCAGGATCAGGTCCTTACTGAGGTTCATCGATCAGATGCTGTAGCTCCTGTCTACAAATCTGTCTCATGCACACATTGCATGCTACAAGCTCTCAACCAAGCTGACCTCTCCTTATATAGTCTCGGGGAAGAGGGGGGTGGGGTGTCACCCAACAAGTACTGCTGATAAAAAATCAACTAGATCTCCAATCACATGGAAAGTCAGAAAATTCAAACTGTTGTACATCTGCTAAAACTATGCCTCCTGCCACATTTTGCTCTTAAGAAAGCACCGTCTTTAATTTTTAAAAGCAATGTTTGACTAGTAAGAGCAAAATAATTACAAATATTTAATGCAGGAAAACATCTGGAAATGAAAATTATTTCTGGCTTACATTTTGCCTTTTGCCAGTACAGAGATGATTTGTTAGACATGTTGCACTCTCTCTCAGTATGATAGCAACTAAAGTGGCTTAAAATTGGATTCATTTATAAAACTGGACACTATTAATATCACTCCCCGCATGACGGTAATTCATTTCATTCTCATCTGTCTGTGCAGCAGTAGGGGCTCTATTCCTTATATTCAGATTGCAGTCCTAATTAAGTATTCATTATAGAATACATATTTTGTTCATTTAAGACCGAATAGCAAAGATTTATGTGCCATATTAAATTTGTTTAGCATTGGGCCTATGTATTAATAATACATTCCGCTAAACATAGTGATGCACACTCAATGGTCAGAAACAAATCTGAGCCCAAACTAGAACCTCAAATCCAAGCCCATTTAAATATCTGCAGGAGAAGGTGTTTCAGTTTGAATCCTTGGATCTGAACCCATCCCTGTGATTTTTAGGTCAGACCTGAAATTCTGATGTGGCTTATTATTCTGGTTCTAGTTTGGATGCACCCAAAATTTCATGAGAAATTTCTATAAGAGATTGGCTCCATCGAACAAACAAATCTACACTTGAGTCACTTTCAATCCTTCATATTCAGTACCATCCTTTATTAGGGTTTTCTATAACACACATCACTGTGATATCTAAGCCCTTCCTGATTGAACTGGTTGCATGGCAAAGTCCCAAGAGGAATTAATAATTTTCCTGCTCTTCTCTCTTCCTTGGTACTTGAGCCTGATCTTGATCCAGAGTCACCATCAGCTCCTTGACCCATCTCTATAGCGGATGAAGCTAGGTACGGAAAGCAAGTGCCTGTATTAGACAAATTTGCAGCCTGTGGGTCAAGACCACACTGCCCGTCTCATATTGTTAAATGGAAGGCTGGGTCCTGGTTAGATGAAAGGTGGGGTCCTGACATGGAAAAGGTGAAGAAATGCTGCTGTGTTGATATAAAAAATGACTAGGGCTTTATGGTAGGGTTATGCAAATCTATGGAAAAATGTTTTAATTAAGATGGGGGAATGTATCAAAGCAAAAAAAAAAGCATTTGTGAATGTACTTGATTTGTGAACATTTGTATTGGTCAGATTCAATGAAAGTATCACAAGAACTAGCAGGAAGTTCTTTTTACTATTTGCACAAGAGATTCAAACAGTTGCAAATGTTTGATCATCTGCCGACAGACAAAAGAACTCCTCTTTATAAAGCTTAGCTCACCCAATCAGGGACCACAGAACAATATCATGTGACTTTGGGGAACAGTCATGCAGCTTGAATGAAAGCTAATAGTATATGCACAGAGTGAACAACCTGTGAACAATCCAGAAACTAAATTTGTTCACAAAGCAACTTGATAAGCAATTATAAATAATGAACAAGTTTGTGAAACTCACAACATTTTAATAGCTAAACTAGAAAAAAAGGGCAAAATTCACACAAAAAATTGAAATGAATAATTTGACCACTTCCAGTTCAAAAGAAGTTTCACATGTGAAAGAACAACTGATACATTTTGGTTCTTTGTTCCTCAGAAAAATAAATGTAGCAGCACATTTAATTGGTGTGGTTTGGCAAGCTTTTAGCCTCTGAGTTTGAAAGAGGGTAACTAAGGAGAGAAGGAATGAAAAAATTGTCCAGGGTGTTTTCAGCTGTCAGAACTGCAGGTAGTTAGGAGAAACTAAGTGAAGGAAACTTTAAAGTGTACACCAGGAAAAAATGTCCTGACACTGAGGACTGTGGTATAGGTTAACCAAGGAAGTGGTGGATGCTCCGGGGTTAGAATGATTCAAAACTGAACTGGACAAAGCACTGTGAAGTAATCCTACATTGGGAGGGAGGATGGAAAAATACAAACTGACCAAACAATGGGTCAGGAAACGTGTTTCCCTCACAGAAAAATTAATATTTCAGTACAAACATGTAAAACCAAAGATTTTGAATAAAACATACATTTTGGATGAAAGCAAAGGAGTCCCTTGGAAATTTTAATTTAGTGAAAGTCTCAGTTTTTCATCAAACAAAATATCAATGGTCATTTTTTTGACAAAACCTACCTAATAGGCCCTTTTTAGCTCTAATTTCTATGCTTCTGCCCTCAAACCAAACCAAAACAAAACAACCTCCCCAAAAAGCCAACAGCCAAACAAACAAACAACAACAACAACCAAAATACCCAAGAGGTTTGGTTTGATTTCACCAACTAAAATCTCCCTTTGCAAAAATGATTATGAAATGTACAGTGTGAAGCGGAACTGGCAAATCTCAGTGAAAGTGGTTGAGATTTCCCACAGTGAAACTGCTGGGTTATTCCACAAATATAAAATGTCAAGTTTTGGTCAGTTTTCTAATCTGCATATGGGAGGGTATTTGGAATGATATTGACCCTACCAAGCGACAAAAAGGGTCTGGGTCATTTCCTGTAAGCACATAAAAGCGCAGCTTTTTGCTAGTGAAGCTGGGATGCAGCCCCACCCACTGGATCTTACAACATAGTCATAGAATATCAGGGTTGGAAGGGAACTCAGGAGGTCATCTAGTCCAACCCCCTGCTCAAAGCAGGACCAATTCCCAACTAAATCATCCCAGCCAGGGCTTTGTCAAGCCTGACCTTAAAAACCTCTAAGGAAGGAGATTCCACCACCTCCCTAGGTAACCCATTCCAGTGCTTTACCACTCTCTGAGTGAAAAAAAGTTGTTCCTAATATCCAACCTAAACCTCCCCCACTGCAACTTGAGACCATTACTCCTTGTTCTGTCATTGGGTACCACTGAGAACAGTCTAGATCCATCCTCTTTGGAACCCTCTTTCAGGTAGTTGAAAGCAACTATCAAATCCCCCCTCATCCTTCTCTTCTGCAGACTAAACAATCCCAGTTCCCTCAGCCTATCCTCATAAGTCATGTGCTCCAGCCCCTAATCATTTTTGTTGCCCTCTGCTGGACTCTTTCCAATTTTTCCACATCCTTCTTGTAGTGTGGGGCCCAAAACTGGACACAGTACTCCAGATGAGGCCTCACCAATGTCAAATAGAGGGGAATGATCATGTCCCTCGATCTACTAGCAATGCCCCTACTTATACAGCCCAAAATGCCATTAGCCTTCTTGGCAACAAGGGCACACTGTTGATTCATATCCAGCTTCTCGTCCACTATAACCCCTAGGTCCTTTTCTGCAGAACTGCTTCCTAGCCATTCGGTCCCTAGTCTGTAACAGTGAATGGGATTCTTCCGTCCTAAGTGCAGGACTCTGCACTTGTCCTTGTTGAAACTCATCAGGTTTCTTTTGGCCCAGTCCTCTAATTTGTCTAGGTCCCTCTATATCCTATCCCTACCCTCCAGCGTATCTACCACTCCTCCAAGTTTAGTGTCATCTGCAAACTTGCTGAGAGTGCAGTCCATGCCATCCTCCAGATCATTAATGAAGATATTGAAAAAAACAGGCCCCAGGACCGACCCTTGGGGCACTCCACTTGAAACTGGCTATCAACTAGACATGGAGCCGTTGATCACTATGCATTGAGCCCGACGATCTAGCCAGCTTTCTATCCACCTTATAGTCCAATCATCCAGCCCATACTTCTTTAACTTGCTGGAAAGAATACTGTGGGAGACCATGTCAAAAGCTTTGCTAAAGTCAAGGAATAACACACCCACTGCTTTCCCCTCATCCACAGAGCCAGTTATTTCCTCATAGAAGGCAATTAGGTTAGTCAGGCATGACTTGCCCTTGGTGAATCCATGCTGATTGTTCCTGATCACTTTCCTCTCCTCGAAGTGCTTCAGAATTGATTCCTTGAGGACCTGCTCCATGATTTTTCCAGGGACTGAGGTAAGGCTGACTGGCCTGTAGTTCCCCGGATCCTCCTTCTTCCCTTTCTAAAAAATGGGCACTACAGTAGCCTTTTTCCAGTCATCCGGGACCTCCCCCGTTCGCCATGAGTTTTCAAAGATAATGGCCAATGGCTCTGCAATCACATCTGCCAACTCCTAGTCAAGTGCTTCATTCTATTTAATAATGTTTTTTGGTTCTTTGTGTTTTTCTAGTTTTCATTAATATTTTTTCCCCTTTACACATTTTCTGTAAGAAGCCATGAGTCACTTAGCTCCTCTGCCGTAAACCAGGAGTAACTCCACTGAAGTCAGTGGAATTACAACAGAGCAAAACCTGAGGGTTAAGTGAGCTCAGAAGCAGTCCCTATATTTTTGAGGATACTACACACACTTGGGACTTCAGAAGAACACGGACAGTGGATCCAGTATCTGTAGCCTTCCACATTCCACCAGCTTCTCTCAATCATTGTAACATGACTTGTTATGGAAGGTGGCACTCTTACACATAGTCTTTCAAGTCTTTTTTTAGTGTGCAAGGAAGTTTTCACTCTGGAGAAGACATGATGTGGTGTTCTTTGTTTTGACTTATGCAAGGTTTTGATGTGGAAGCAGCTTTGGGACAGGGAGCCGTGAGAGCAGCAGGAGAGTTTGTTCTCTGCCATGGACTCTGATTAGAGCCAGTTCTTGAGGTAGAATTGATCTCTAGAACCAGGCATTAAAGCTGGACTGAGATTCCTGAAAGAAGGGACTGCACTTCATGCTGTCTGACCATCTCTGTTCCAGGACTGGTGTATGTGTGAGAATAAAGCACGTTCTGTTTAGTGTAATCCAGATTCCATGTCACTGATTTCTCCTCCATTGGGAAGCTGATGTGCAAAACTCCAGACACTGATCAGTTCAGATTTCACCAGAACTTCATTCTCCGACAGAAAATAGTTCTATTAAAGTTTTTTCAACCAGCTCTATCCAAAAAGCATATTCAAGAAGAAACATCACTTGACTTCTAAGTATTGCTATGTGTATGAAAAGCAACACGGCCTTTTGCTATCCATGCTCAGCATATGTAACCACAGAAACATGACGACGTGTCCAAAGAGAGCTGCCCAGGATTCAGCCAACAGTTGGACAGAGAATTGATTGCCCTTCTGGACAGCTCTCAATGGTGGTTGTGTTTGTTTGTTTTTTTATGTATATAATCCATGTACCAGTCCTCCATGGTGATATTAGAATTACTGAGAGAAAGACAGTTGTTTGATATGAACAGCTACACATCAAAATGGTACAGAAGGTCTGTAAAAAAGAAAATTGTATAAACCCGTCTGGATGGATGCAATAAAAGCATATTGTTACAGTTAATATCTTTCTCAGGTGAGATGTTTGGGAACCTCAGTTGTTCATCTGAAAGATCCACAAATAGTGAATTGCTTGGAACTCAGTTTATAATTCATAGTAAATGACCCTACTGAGATTTCAGCCAGAAAGTCCAGCTATTTCAAACCTGATGCCTAGATCTTTTTAGCCATTCCTTGTGATAGAAGCGACAAATATTGGGCAAAATTATGCCTTGCTAAATTACCACTTGCACTGTGGATAAATGTGGTATATTCTCACCATTGTCCACTCTTTGCATTGATTTATGGAAGACCGGCCTGGTGTTCAGCTGCAGAATATGCCATGGAGATCCACTGTGACAATAGAAGACCTATGGTGTGAATGGCAAAAGAGGTTTGGTTGGGTTTTTTTTTCTTTTTGCCCTTGATCTGTACATTTAAACATAGGAGTGTGAAGAAAATTTTCCAGGCTATTCAATTTATAGCAGGCAAAATGAGCTAGAAAAATGTCCTAGTTATTGCAAACCTGGAAAAAAGGGTATAGTTTGAATATGACTGAATAAAAATGAGGGCACACAAACTCAGTGAAGAGAAGAGATGTTACAGTGCTTAGCAATAATGGTTACAGTCTCATTTTCTGACAAACTGGTATAGAATATAATCACAATGTGAGCTCCATAATTAAAGCAAAGATAGCAGTGACATTTTTATTGTATATTTCAACTGCTGAAATTCCTTTTTTTTTTTAAACTCGTACAGAAACTATTCATTTTTGCAGGCAGGAACAACCCAGCTAGTGGAACTCTTAATTGCACGTAGCACCATGCCAAGAAAAAAACTCCCGTACAAAGAAGACACTTGTTAAGTAGTGATGGTAAAACTCAAAAGGTTCAGTTCAGAAGCTTGCATGCTTATCTCAACTAGGCAAAATGAGGTGAACGCCTCCTCCAAAGCTCAGGGAGGTCAATAGACCTGTCCATTCATTTGAAGAGGCCAAAGTTAGCCAAAGCAGGGTAGAAACTGTGTTATGAAGCCTGCTGTCATGATATTTCCGGCCCAGTTTTGCTAATCGTGGGATGTTTAGGATGTGGCCAAGAAACACTCCCTCTCTCAGTCTGGGAAGCAGCAAAAAGTTAGTAGCTCAGAGTGGCAGAAGCTGCTGATAGAAGGGACTATCCGCCATAAAACTTGAAAGAGACAGTTTCCTGTCACATGCAGATGAGGAATGGGGAAACTGAGGCACAGATGGATGAAGTGAGTGGTTTAGAGCAAATGGCGGATCAGTGGCAGAGACAGGAACAAAACCTAGGACCCCTATTCAGTGGACCATGTTGTCTCTCAACTAACCATACTTCTTGGGTCCATATTTATTATGTGTGAATTGGTATCCAATTTGGCTCAATTTGGTTGAAAACCCTGTGAAAATATCTTTTGTCATGGTGGTTTCTTATCTCCACTTCACCTGTGTTCTCAATGAGAAAGTCAGAAGGTAGCTAGGTGTTGGAAAGCTAAAGAGAATCTAGTTCTGGGCCAGATCCTCAGTTGCTATAAATCAGCTTAGCTCAGTTGACTTTAGTGAAACTACATTAATTTAGACCACCTGAACATCTGACCCAAAAAGTTCGCCCAACTTTTTGAGCCTCCAAAATAGCTTCAGTTTTTCTCAGAGAGATTTGTACTGATATTAAGCCAGTACTTATTTTATCAGAATTGGTTCTTCCATCCTTAAAACCCCTTGAGAAAATTCCCGATAAAAGAATAAATCTGTCATATGAATTGATTTATTGCACAGCAAGATCATGCTTTTAAGATGTCTCTATTATAGGAAAATTAATTTTTCAAGCTACTTAACACAGTTCTAGTAAAAATCTTCCACCCCATGGAGTGCAATGAGTAACATTAACTGTGCACACACAGTATGAAGTTTATCAGTTTTTGCTTTGTTTACTTTCTTCACAGAGATCTCTGGATTACCTCACTGAGAGAGTGGCTTGAAATTCCCTAGAAGTGTCACACAAAAAAACCCCAAAATATTCTTTGCACCTCTTATTATGAGTCAAGATAGAGGGAATTTAAATAAAGTTAGCAGCTTAAAGTGGCATTTAAGAAAATGGGGGCGGGGGCTTCAAAGTCTAGCAGTTCAGTTCAGGGATAGTATTGTGTAGTGGGTAGGACACTAGACCACAAGATAAGAAAGTTGAGTTCTGTGCCAGGTGTGCCAGTGCTTGGGCTATTTCACCTCGGCTTAACAGTCCCACACTTTTTCTCTCTTTTATAGGCCAACAATCCTACACAGACTTGTTCATATGCTTAATTTTGCACATTCTGAATATTTCCGTTAACTTTGATGGAACTGAAGGAAATAGTGGAATTATCAATCATAATGCAGAAAAGGCAGAAGTGCTAGATAAATATTATTGTTCTGTATTTGGGAGAAAAAGAGATGATATAGTCACATCACACTATTTCCATTCCACTAGCATCTCAGAAGGATGTTAAACAGCAGCTTCTGAAATTAGACATTTTGCAATCAGCAGGTCTGAATAACTTGGATCCAAGAGTTGTAAAAGAGTATCTGAGGAGCTTGCTGGACTGTTCATATTCTTTTGTTCAATACAACTTGGAACACTGGAGATGTCACAGAAGATTGAAAGACAGCTAATGTTGTGACAATATTTAAAAAGGGTAAATGGCCTGTCAGTCTGATATTGATCACAGGCAAGGTAATAGAGAGTCTGCTACTGGTCTTGATTAATAAAGAATTAAAGGAGGGTAATATAATTAATGCCAATCAATGTGGGTTTATGGAAAATGATCCTGTCTAACTTGATATTTTTTATGAGATTACAAGTTGGTTGATAAATGCAATAGTGTCGATGAAATACATTTAGATTTCTATAAGGGATTTGACTTGGTACCACACAACAGTCTGATTAAAAAAAACCCTAGAAGGATATAAAATGTACATGGAATACATCAAATGGATTAAAATCTGGCTAACTGATAGGCCTCAAAATGTAACTGTGAACAGGGAATCATCAGCAATCAACTCTGTTTCTTTTTTGTTCCTGCAGGGGTTGGTTCTTAGCCCTATGCTATTTAATATTTTTTACCAATGACCTGGATGAGAAGATAAAATCATCAGTGATAAAGTTTGCAGATGATATAGAAACTGGGGAGGGCGGCTGTCAATATTGAAGAGGGCAGCTCACTGATACAGATTGATCCGGATGGCTTCATAAATTGGACACAATCAACCAATATGTGTTTTATCTGTATTAAATGTAAATCTATACATTTGGGAACAAGAATATAGGCCATACTTACATGATGGGGGATTCCATGCTGGGAAGCAGTGACTCAGAAAGATTTGGGATCATGGTGGATAATTAGCTGAACATGAGCTCCCAGTGTGATGTGGTGGCCAAAAGGGCTAATGTGATCCTTGGGTACATGAACAGGAGAATCTCGAGTAAGAGTAGAGAGGTTACTTTACCTCTATATTTGATACTGGTATGACAGCTTCTGCAAAACTGTGTCCAGTTCTGGTGTCTACAATTCAAGAAGGATGTTTATAAACTGCAGAGGATTCAGAGAAGAGCCATGAGAATGATTGAACAATAAGAAAACATGCCTCATATTAATAGACTGAAGGAGCTTGATATATTTAGTTTAACTAAGGGAAGGCTCAGGGGTGTCTTGATTACAGTCTATAAGTACCTGAATGGGGTACAAATTTTAATAATGGTCTCCTCAACCTAGCAGAGAAAGGTTGATGCAATCCAATGGCTGGAAGTTGAAGCTACACAGATTCAGACTGTAACTAAGGCATACATTTTGAGAGAGTGTAATTAGCCATTGGTCAACTTGCCAACGGGTCATGGTGGGTTCTCCATCACTGACAAATTTTAACTCAAGATTGGATTTTTTTCCCTAAAAGATCTGATGTAGGAATTATTTGGGGGAAGTTCTCTGGCCTGTATTATACAGAAGGTCAGACTAGATGATCACAATGGTTCCTTCTGGAAGCTATGAATTCACAGTATGTAAAGTTAAGTCATTGCAGTACTGGGGTCTTAAACTATAATCTGCTCCGGGAAGGACTTTCACTAACTATAGGTTTGTACAGCCCCTAGCACAATGTGCTTCTGAGCTTGGTTGGGGTGTCTAAATGTTACTGTAATACCAATAGTAAAATAATAAAGTTTGCTGAAGCACGTAAAAGTTCAGGGGCTGGATACTGAGCTGATGCAAATCAGTTCAGCTCTGTTGACTTCAATTACGTGATGCTGGCTTACATCAGCTGAGCATCTGGCTCCTGCAGATGCTTGTTTAAACAAGCTGCCCCTCACAACTAGAGTAGAAGCCTCAAGAGAGCAGACTGTCTTACTAGGGAAACTCTAGGACTTCTAGTTGGGACAGAGAAGTACTTAGACATGGATACTGAATAAATATTTTTGCACAGGGTTTTAACATGCAATTAAGTGGGGGTAGCAGAGAAGTGGAAGCGAATGATGCCAGATAAACTGTGGATTGCTGCTTCCCCAAATAGACTATGACCTACTTGAAAAGTGATTAGGCATAATAGTTCACTTGTGTAGCATGGACAAATTATTTCTTCCACTGCAAGAATAATTCTAGATAAAATTATATGGATTTTCTGGCTAGTAGCTTAGATTAGGTGATCCCTACTGGCCTTCAAATATATGAGCTGTCATAGCTGGATTAATTCAGGTGGCAGCTGCTGGAAAGCTGCTGAGTCACATTTATCCCTGAAGTAACTCCACTGGCTATGCTTCAGTATGTACTTAAGTCCCAATGGGGCTTTCCCCAGTGGGACTTGAGCACACGGTTAAATTATATTCCAAACTGGGGGCTGTGATGGGGAATACACACCCCAAACTGGAGAAGAAGCAGTTAAGAAGCAGTTCTGGACCCAGATGGCCCCACACTGCTGCACCTGCAATGGAAGTGGAGCTTAAAAGGGGAAGCAGAGTAGCTCAGAAGGAAGCAGACAGCGGAAGAGAGCTGCCCCGTGCACTAAGCTCTTGGGAAGGAGCATCCCAGGAGCTCTTGCTGCCTGGAGCTTAGAGATATTGATCTGACCATGCATGTGATTTTTGGAGGTCAGAAATTTTACTTTTGTGTTTGGTTCTGTGGGAAGAGGACACACTGGTAGGAAGCAATCCAGGGAGGCAGCCGCATAACACCCCAAGGTGCAAGTCTTAGTTGCCTACTATTGGGCCCTGGATTAGAACCCGGTTGGGAGGGTGGTCCCAGGATTCCCTACCAACCCTGAAGAGTCTATTTCTTGGTGGAGGAATCTAGTTGGGGAAGATCATGTGCAATGGTCCGGAACCTAAGATCTTCCAGATTCACTGAGAAAGTGGTTATCTTAGGTGCCTGTACACGAATGCAAGACCCCCGGGAAACAAGCAGGAAGAATTGGAAGTCCTGGCACAGTCAAGGAACTATGATGTGATTGGAATAACAGAGACTTGGTGGGGTAACTCACATTATTGGAGTATGGTCATGAATGGGTATAAACTATTCAGAAAGGACAGGTGGAGGAGAAAAGGTGGAGGAGTTGCACTGTATGTAAGGGAGCAATATGAGTGCTCAGAGCTCCACTATGAAACTGGAGAAAAGCTTGTTGAGAGTCTTTGGGTTAAGTTTAGAGGCGAGAGCAACAAGGGTGGTGTCGTGGTGGGCATTTGCTATAGACCATCAGACCAGGAGGTAGGAGATAGTAGGAGGAGGTAGACCAGGAGGAGGTAGACAAGGTTTTCTTTGGACAGCTAACAGAAGTTTCCATATCACAGGCCCTGGTTCTCATGGGGGACTTCAATCACCCTGACATCTGCTGGGAGAGCAATACAGCAGTGCACAGACAATCCAGGAAGTTTTTGGAGAGTGTTGGGGTCAACTTCCTGATGCAAGTGCTGGAGGAACCAACTAGGGGCCAGGCTCCTCTTGACCAGCTACTCACAAATAGGGAAGAATTGGTAGGGGAAGTAAAAGTGAGTGGCAACCTGGGCAGCAGTGATCATGAACGGTCAAGTTCAGGATCCTGACAAAAGGAAGAAAGGAGAGCAGCAGAAAACAGACCCTGCACTTCAGAAAAGCAGATTTTGACTCCCTCAGGTAACTGATGGGCAGGATCCCCTAGGAGGCTAATATGAGGGGGAAAGGAGTCCAGGAGAGCTGGCTGTATTTTAAAGAAGCCTTATTGAGGTTGCAGGAACAAACCATCCTGATGTGCAGAAAGAATAGCAAATATGGCAGGTGACCAGCTTGGCTTAAAAGAGAAATCTTCGGTGATCTGAAACACAAAAAGGAAGCTTACAAGAAGGGGAAAGTTGGACAGATGATTAAGGAGGAGAATAAAGCTATTGCTTGAGCATGCAGGCATGTAATCAGGAAAACCAAAGCAAAATTGGAGTTGCAGCTAGCAAGGGATGTGAAGGGTAAGAAGAAGGGTTTCTACAGGTAAGTTAGCAACAAGAAGAAGGTCAGGGAAAGTTTGGGACTCTTATTGAAACGAGGAGGCAACCTAGTGACAGATGATGTGGAAAAAGCTGAAGTACTCAATGTTTGGGTTTTTTTTGCCTCAGCCTTCACAGACAAGGTCAGCTCCCAGACTAGTGCACTGGGCAGCACAGTATGGGGAGGAGGTGAGAAGACCTCAGTGGTGAACAAAACAGGTTAAGGACTATTTAGAAAAGCTGGATGAGCATAAGTCCATAAGGCCAGATTCATTGCAACCGAGGGTGCTAAAGGAGTTGGCTGATGTCATTGCAAAGCCATTGACCATTATCTCTAAAAACCTTTGGCGACTGGGGGAGGTCCCAGACAATTGGAAAAAAGGCAAATCTAGTGCCATCTTTAAAAAAAGAGAAGGAGAATCCAGGGAACTACAGACCAGTCAACCTCACCTCAGTCCCCACAAAAATCATGGAGCAGATCCTCAAGGAATCCATTCTGAAGCACATGGAGAAGAGGAAATTTATCAGGAACAGTCAACATGGATTCACCAAGGGCAAGTCATGCCTGACCAACCCGATTGACTTCTATGATGAGGTAACAGTCTCTGTGGATATGGGGAAAGCGGTGGACGTGATATATCTTGACTTTAGCAAAGCTCTTGATACAGTCTCCCACAGTATTCTTGCCAGCAAATTAAAGCAGTATGGATTGGATGAATGGACTATAATGTGGATAGAAAGCTGGCTAGATCATCGTGCTCAATGGGTAGTGATCAATGGCTCCATGTCTAGATGGCAGCCAGTATCAAGCGGAGTGCCCCAGGGGTCAGTCCTGCAGCGGGGTTTGTTCAACATCTTCATCAGTGATCTGGATGATGGGATTTCACCCTCAGCAAGTTCTTGGATGACACTAAGTTGATGGGAGAGAGAGAGAGATACACTGTAGGGAGTAGGGATAGAGTCCAGGGTGACCTAGAAAAATTGGAAGACTAGGCCAAAAGAAATTTGATGAGGTTAAAGAAAAGTGCAGAATCCAGCATTTAGGATGGAAGAATCCCATGCACCACTACAGGCTGGGGACCTACTGGCTAAGTGGCAGTTCTGCAGCAAAGGACCTGGGATTTACAGTGGACGAGAAGCTGTATATGAGTCAACAGTGTTCCCTTGTTGCCAAGAAGGCTAACAGCATATTGGGCTGCATTAGTAGGAGCACTGCCAGCAGATCAAGGGAAGTGATTATTCTCCTCTATTTGGCACGGATGAGGCCACATCTGGAGTATTGTGTCCAATTTTGGGGCCCCCACTACAGAAAGGATGGAGAAAAATTGGAGACAGTCCTGCAAAGGGCAATGAAAATGATTAGGGGTCTGAGGTACATGACTTATGTGGAGATGCTGAAGGGACTGGGCTTATTTAGTCTGCAGAAGAGAAGAGTGAGGGGGGGATTTGATAGCAGCCTTCAACTACCTGAAGGGAGGTTACAAAGAGGATGGGGCTAGGCTGTTCTCAGTGATGGCAGATGACCGAACAAGGAGCAATGGTCTCAAGTTGCAGTGGGAGAGGTCTAGGCTGGATATTAGGAAACACTATTTCACTAGGAGGGTGGTGAAGCACTGGAATAGGTTCCCTAGGGAAGCGGTGGAATCTCCATCCTTAGAGATTTTTAAGGCCTGGCTTGACAAAGCCCTGGCTGGGATGATTTAATTGAGGTTGATCCTCCTCTGAGCAGGGGGTTGGACTAGATGACCACCTGAGGTCTCCTCCAACACTAATCTTCTATGACTCTATGATCCCAATCCAAGGGGGAATTTCTGAAGCCCTTTCTGACTTCTGAAGACTTCCACATTATTGGACTCTGTATGTGTACCCTGAAAAGGGTGGACTCAGACATGTGATCTGGCTGGAGGATGAGTCCCCCATGTGGAGTAGCTATAGTGAGAAAGGGAAACGTCTGGGAAGAAGACAACCTGCCACTCCCGGGCCGGAGCTCCAGATGGCACTGCTGTTCCCCATCACAGGGCTTTGTTGATTTCAGTGGCATCAACACCACATTGTGTTCCATGCAGTTGCACCGGGCATGAATTTGACCTAATACTTTTACCATAAATAAAGCAAAGAGAAGTGACGTATGATTGCTGGTGAGTGGGAACAAGATGATCCCCTTATCTCCTGAATGTCAACTTCATGCTTTGTATTTTAAAATATTATCAGTGGCTTTTTCAAGATGTTAATCCCTACAGAATTAATAAAGTATGTTTCCACTGCTGCTAAATTAGCAGTATGATTTGCTTAATAAAATATGTTTTGCTGTCTTGGTTTTATGGGCAAAGTAATAAACTGAAGTCTTCAAAAGCAGGTTGAGACAGTACAGGACTAACCTTCCAATTAGATCCTAGTCAGAAATAATAAAGCACAGATTATTTTTAAATTAAAGACCATATGGTAGACAATAGAGACTTTGGAAAAAACACTGTTCCAATTATTTCATTGTGGTGCTATTTTCATATTCTGACCTACATGTGCAAGATATTCACTTCTCAGTTATGGGTGGGAAGAGGGAATATATATACTTAGGTCTGTGTGCACACGCGCCAAAAATTCAAAGCACTGTTAATCTGCTGTGATTTATGAGAGTCTTCATCAGATCTTAAATCCTTTCCTCTCTCCCATTACTGAATCAGAACAGGAGAAAATATTTCCTCAGGTTTATATTATGCTTTTCAGTTCTTTTTGCCACCTTCAAATGTAATGGTTCTAGATCAGATGCTCTGGATAAAAAATAAATGAGAAGAAAGCACTTTTAAACATTCTTGCTTTTTCACCAAAACAGAAAATATATTTTTAATTAAAAAAAAATAAATTCCACTGCAAAACCATGTTTGAATTTTAACAAGATGAAAACATCCTATTGCCAAGACAGAAGAAAAAAATGGTGCTTTTTTCTTAAGAGATTAATAACTTTTTTAATTTTGCTATAAATAAAGTAAGCTATTTAATGATCAGTGAATCTTGACAGGTTCCCAGTTTAGACTTAGTTAAGAATAACGATCTCACTACTTGTGTCCCAAATTTTCATCCCTGGTTTCTAGTTAGGCTTCTAAATCCATATTTAGGCACCTGAATGGACCTGGAACAATTTTCATAGGTGCTGAGTACCTGCAACTCTCATGCCTTGATTTAGGAAAACATCCCTATTCCAGAAACCACTTAAACATGTTCTTAACATTAAGCATGTGCTTGGTTTCCCCAGTGGGACCTAAACATGTGCTTAAGTAACACTCTGAACTGGGTCTTCATTGATTTCCATGGCAACCATAGTTGCCCAACACCTCAAACCAGTTCTGTTAAGGGGCTTAAATGTGTTTAAGATCCTCTATTTAGGATTGAAAATTTTGACCTTTATCCAAATTTATTAGAAATGTCTGATCCTCTCCTCCAAAATTGGTTTGGAAATCTCACAAGGTTTTTGTTAAATCCTGCTTTCAGTTCAGCTGGACAAAAAAACAAAGAACAAAAAAACCAAGACAAAAATAATTGGTAACACCCCTTCTGGTTCCCTCTGGCTCATCAGCTACATGACAAGTAGCTGGTGGAAAGAGTTAATTGACCATATCAGAACTTTAAAGAAATGTGTAGGATTGACCCCTACCAGAACCACGTACCTGGTCTTTGATGACTCTTCATCTAAGCCTCTCTTCCCAATCCAGTTGTTGAGATCCAGATAAAAAGATCTTTGCGGTATGTAAAAACAAAACAAAACAACCACAAAAAACCCCTAACAAACAACCTTTAGCAAAAAGGAAACTAAAACCATCCTCAGGTTTGGCTCATCTTCAGTTCTGGTTTGTTTGGAGTTTTGACTGAAGGCAGAGCCGGCCTTTGGGCCTAGCTCTCACAAACATCAGTGGAGTCACTTCAGATTGACACCACTGTAACTGAGATCATTATCTGGTTCCTTGCTTTTAAAACTTATTTTTTAACTCTTCTCCTTGTTAAAAAGTTATGGAAATAGAAATTAGTGTGCTTGGATGGCTACTATTAAAAGAACAAGCAGCCGGACTTGACTTCTTGACTCAGGCCTGGGAACCTAAAGACACATACTAGTCTGGTGTAATAAAGAGTCACTTTTGTTTGGTGAGTTTTTCTAAAGAATCATCTCATTCCCCTCTCCTCCCAAATACTTAGACTATATATACCAGTGAGACAATGGTGGAGAGACACCATTGACCTTTGGTGGGTAGGCAATGAGTAGCGGAAAATTGCTTCCAATGCCTGACTTGAAATGTTAAGTACAGCCCTGCCTAAAGGTTTAGAAAGGTATTTTGTTTGTGTGAACTGGCCCACCCCTCATCTGATGTGGGATAGTCAATTGGTACAATCAGTATAGTAAGGATGATAGCAAGAGGCAGGTTGCTATAGAAGATGATAACTTCCTAGAAACCCCAAAATGCCCCAACCACAGTGTCATTCCATTACAAAAACCCTCTAAGTTTGCATCAGAACTAAACTTCAGTAGGTTGATAATTCTTCTTCTGCTGGAGTTCCCATTGACTTGAAAGCCAGTGTTGGTGGAGATGATTTGTAGGTAGGAAGGACACTGGATTGGAATCCAAAAGATCCCTATTCAGCTCCTAGCTCAGTCACAGATGACTGTAACCTAGGGCAAGTTACTTATTCTCCCCTATTTATCAGCTCCCATCTGTAAAATGGGAATATCAGTTCCCCACATCACAGTGGTACTGTGAGAGTAAATTCCATTCATGGTTGTGAGGTGCTCAAAGCAATGAAGGCCACATAAATACAGGGTGATATTGGTCAGAAAAAGGTTTTTGCATCTGCCAAAAATTGTGAGATTTTGGAATTTTGTTTCATCCTGAATTAGAATGAAAAGCCAAAAGGTTGAAGACTTTTACATAATGAAATTCTGGGGGGGGAACCTCATTTTATGTCAATTAAAATATTTTGGTTTGAAACATTTTATTTTAATTTTGAGCTTTTTAATTTTTAAAAAATATATAAAATAAAGTAAAATTTAAAAAAATATATCATCTAAAAAGATTTTTCATTTCCAAAATGTCAAAATGGAGCTATTCAACATTTTCAAAAAAATTTCCCCTAATATTTTTCATAACTAAATGTCATTTCAATCTTTAAGATTTCATGAAAAAATTCAGTTTCCTCAAAAAGGCACTTTCCATGAGAAAACTTTTGATTAAAATTTTCAGACCCTTTTAAAAATGAGCAACAGATTTATGTTCGAAGAAGGTCATTATTGACCCTGCATCTTTTTTATGGGGAACTTTCTGTTCAATGAGAAAAATATAATCTTTCGATAAGCAATATTCCTGGCTTTCTTCCTTTTTATATTAAAAAATAATCTGCTTGCTGGAGCCTACATACCAGAACCATTAATCTTATGAGCTTCCCACACTGAAGTTTGTGGTAGTCTCATATTTTATATTTTCTGTGTAAATGTAACCCTTATAACCTCATGTTGATATAAAGAAATGTCATTATGCCAAGTCAAAAATTAGCCGTGTATGGGCCTGGCCCCCTAGATATGAAGTCTCTGAAATTTGGAGGTGGGAAAAATGTGAACCTAGATGTGGATCCAAATTTTGCAAATGGCTCCTATCTTGATAGCTGGCTAGACAATAAGGAATTTGAATTCCCTGTTTCATGCAAGAATGAGTGCAGCAATGCCATAAACTCAGTGCACTTTCTTAGTACACACACACACACACACACACACAAAGTTTGAACAATGTTTTGTTTGATATCACTTTGAAAGTTGCACCCATCAGGAAGGGTTGTATTAATTTCATTGTCTTTGCACGTTAACACCGTCTGGTGTATTAATACAGCAGCCTCCTATAGCTGCTGGCAACACAAGCAATGAAGAAGTACATTTTACGGCTTCCAAAAAGTCCTCCTCCACTGTGTTTGTCAAAGTATGAACCTGGCTTCCCTGAACAGAGTCTGTTTCTTCCAGGGGAGATTCCACAAAGTCCCACATGTAGGGTTTGTTTGTTTTATGGTGGGAGTTAAGTAATAGGTGCCAGACAGAGATGAAAAATTATTTTGCTTGCATGCTTAATAAAACCAGTCAAACAATGTAAGATTTGTCTCTTTTCTATTCTCTTTTCTCCCTTTTCCCCCCCTTGTATACACAGAAACATGTGTGGAGTTAACTGAGGCAGAGAATTTTCAGAATATACCCCTATGTCTCCATTTAAGTGTCAGATTTTCAAAAGAGCCTGTGTTATTTATGAGCACAATACCATTAACTTTCAATGAGACGTGCTCCTTTGGCACTTTGGAAAATCCCACTCTAGATGGATAAACAAGTGAACTGAGTTTCTAAAGTGCTGAAAACTCAGCAGCTTCCATTCACGTCAATGGCATTTGTTGGCTGTCTGAAGCGCTTTGGAAAATCAGGTCTTTAGGTACCTTGAATGGGGACTTAGGAGCCTAAATTTCACCAGGCAGTTTTGAAAATCTTGGTCAAAAATTCTTGAGATCATATTATTCTTTATTTGTGAGTATTTAGATAACTACCATGTACTTGTAAAACTGTTGGTTAATCCCCAAAATATCATCAATTTTAGCGTAAAGGACTATATATCTGACAATTGAGACCAGATACCACTTTGTTATTTTGCTATTCTCGGTGCTCATTTATTTTCTTGCTTACAAGGTTTCAGTGATCCAATCAGTGAGCAAAATGCCGCAACATGACATAGGTGACTTGCCAGACAATATGGATAGCAAATAGTCAAAGCAAACAGTTCATGAACAGCCCATAGGCAGAAAATTATTTGTCGAAATTGTTTGTTCCAATACATGTCACAAATGCATTCACTGAGAATCAGGATTGCTTTGTGATTGGTTCACTAACCAAAGAAAGGACCTAAATTCATAAAGCAGGCATTCAGCTACTGCAGCTGTGGGTGTGGCAGGAGAATATAGATTAGATAAATGGGTGGAGAGAATACTAAAGAATATTATTTGTAACAAAACTCTACTGCTTTGTCAATTTCATTTATGGTTTAAAAAAAACAAACCCTGAGCAATCTATTGCTCACTAAACAGTCTACAGATGATTCAGCTTTTGATGAGTCCTAAACGGGAATGAGTCAGCAGGGAAAAAGAAACTAACATATGGCTTAGTCCACGTATTTAAGATACATTCCCCAAATGCACTTTCATCCCATTTTGTTCTGTCAGGCTTGGTATCAAATTATTAATGAATAGGTGTGATTATGACAAAAACTGAATTCAATAGGCTCATTCCAAACTGTTTAAGTCTGGAGGTCGCCCTCTTAGTCAACACTCTGGTGATTGAACTATGGCACAAAACTTCTTGAGGGAAGGAGCCAAAGCTCTGAAGCTGGAGGTTTTAACAACTCTTATCCTCTGGATCAGTGCAGACTGAGGTCACCACAGTCACCACGGGGCTACATGTGCACCTAGAAAAGTTTTGGTGCTTCAAAAATAATTAGCTATGTCCAGAACCCTGAACAATCTCAGCTTGAATGGCGGGATCATGAAGTTAATAAATATCTGGGACTTCCTCCCAAGCAATCTGCCTCCTGAGCCCTGGTCTACACTGCCTTCTGAGCCCTGGGAAGGGAGAGCGATCTAAGTTGAGCAACTTCAGCCGCTCCCTGGTCGACTCTGCCTGCGCCTCTCGTAGCGCTGGAGTACAGGAGTCGACAGGAGAGCGCTCGGGGATCAATTAGTCGCGTCTAGACTAGAGATGATAAATTGATCCCCGCCCGTCAATCTGGTGGGTAGTGTAGACAAACCCTGAGTGATTTAACAGACATTACAGGGAAAGAACATACCCCCTTAAAAACTTAAAAGGAGGAGGATGGAGCTATGGCAAAAAAAACAAAAAAGAAGTACACTTGATTGCAAAGATATTTCAAGCTAGATATTGCTCTCATTCTGGAAGTGCAAAGGGGGTGGAACCCCAGTTTACCCAGCAGTTTGTGGCTTCGACCAGCATAGGGGAGACAAAGGATTTATTTCAGAGTGAATGAGAATATAATTGGACCCTTTATCGCTTGTAAAAATGCCCGGGCTACAGAACCAACTGTATTATACACTGTAAATAATGAATAATTATTTCTACCGAAGCTCACCCAGTACATTTTCTTCCTCGCAGTTAGAGCATTTTTATTAAAAAGGGAAGAAAAACCTCACTCTCCTCCCATCTTCCTCATTAGTGTGGAATGGGATTTATTCCATTGTGTCAGCGTGTTAACACAGCCCATTTGCTTCACTGTTTCCTGGGCTGCTTTGTGTGTTCAGATTCAGGTGGGCAGCGAAGCCAGTCAGTCTCTGGCCATAGAAAATATACTGAATCTGATAGCCTTAGTAGTCTATATCATTGGCCCAGGAGTACAGGACAGCAGCTAAGACAAAAGAAAAAACTTCAAGCAATACTGTGCAATATAAAGACATCAGCCATTTTTGAGGCCTAGACTTTGCCTTTTAAGAACAGCCCTGAGCAAGGATGCAAACCCCTACAAGTAGCACTGCCTCATGTTGGCTGCTCCCTTTTTGCTAATAGCTTGAGGCCAACCTATATCAGCCATAAATTACGACACTGCCCCCCCACCCCAAACTGGCCTAGCTGCACTGACCGGTGAGTTGGAGTGATGGGACAAAGGTTCTGCTGAAATACTTCAGATTGGGCAGTAAATAGGCAGGCGGTGTATGCTTCCTTCTGTGCAGCCAAAGCTAATGTCCAGATGTGGGTATAGGGAGAATACTGAGACCCTTACACCTCCTAGTAATAGTTTTGGCCTTCACAACATCCCCTGGATACAAGTTCCACAGGTTGACTGTGTTTTGTGAAGAATGACTTCCTTATGTTAGTTTTCAACGTGCTGAGCCCTTGTTCTTGTGTTATGTGAAGGAGTAAACAATACTTCCTTATTCACTTTCTTCACACCATCCATGATTTTATAGACCTCTATTATATCTCCTCTTAGTCGTCTCTTTCCCAAGCTAAAAAGTCCCAGTCTGTTTAATCTCTCCTCAGATGGAAGCTGTTCCATACCCCTAATCATTTGTGTTGCCCTTCTCTGTACCTTTTCCAATTCTAATATTTATTTTGTGAGATGGGACAACGAGAACTGTATGCAGTATTCAAGGTGTGGATGTACCATGAACTTGTAGGTGTCTAGATAGCCAAAAATTAAGGATGAAGAAGTTGTTCGGGAGACCCTACTTTGCCACATCAGCACCTTTGCAAACTTCACTAAAGTTTGTCTTGAACCAAACCTAACTTTATGATATTTTCCAAATGATCTGGGGAATAACGTGAGGAGTCCATTTCACTATAATCTACAGGGATGAGAAGCAGGTTTTGCCATCTTTATTCACACTGAATCTTACAATTGAAATCAAAGGGAGTATTTAGAATGTACTATACAATGTGAGTAAAGGTGGCAAGAATGTAGCCATGTGGCTGTTTGGACCACTGCCGTGTATTCATTAAAATGGTCAGAAACCTTGACATTTTCTCAAAGTTGAGCACAAATGTTTGTCTGAAAATTTGTCCCGCATGATGGATATCAATTATTAATTATTATCCTCTCTTATCAGAGGGGTAGCCATCTTAGTCTGGATCTGTAAAAGCAGCAAAGAGTCTTGTGGCACCTTATAGACTTAAAATGCTACCGTCACCCAATAAGGAAGCAGAATCAATTCTTCCCGGTTTGTGAGCAGCAGGTCAAGAAGAGCTCTGCCCCTAGTTGGTTCCTCCAGCACTTGCACCAGGAAATTGTCCCCTACACTTCCCAAATTTAAACCTGAACACTGATTTTATTATTCTTATTATGTATTTATTTCAATTTTTGGCACCCAAGACCTGCTTTCCCCCCCCCCCTTTGTTGGGGTGTCTTTTGTTTATTTTTCCTAAACTGAAAAGGATTTTGGTTTTCAAGTTTTCAGATTTTCAACCAACCCTCCTCTAATCATCAGAGGAGAGAAGTTCTGGAACAGCCTTCCAAGGGGAGCAGTAGGGGCAAAAGACATATCGGGCTTCAAGACTAAGCTTGATAAGTTTATGGAGGGGATGGTATGATGGGACAGCCTAATTTTGGCAATTAATTGATCTTTGACTGCTAGCGGTAAATATGCCCAATGGCCTGTGATGGGATGTTAGATGGGGTGGGATCTGAGTTACTATAGAAAGTCTTGCCCACATGCTCAGGGTTTAGCTGATCACCATATTTGGGGTCGGGAAGGAATTTTCCTCCAGGGCAGATTGGCAGAGGCCCTGGGTTTTTTTTGCCTTCCTCTGCAGCGTGGGGCACGGGTCACTTGCTGCAGGATTCTCTGCACCTTGAGGTCTTTAAACCATGATTTGAGGACTTCAGTGGCTCAGACATAGGTTAGGGGTTTGTTATAGGAGTGGGTGGGTGAGATTCTGCGGCCTGCGTTGTGCAGGAGGTCAGACTAGATGATCATAATGGTCCCTTCTGACCTTAAAGTCTAGGACTCTATGACTCAAAAAAAAAATCTTTTACAAAAATTGTTTTCTCAAAAAGCCATTTTCCTTCAACAAAATGTTTCAGTGGAAAATTTTCAACCACTTCTCCCGTACTTATCCCAAACTGGCTCCTCCTTCTCCATTGCATCTAATGTTAGCTACTCGTTTTCACTTTCAAGACCCTTAGTGGCCTAGCCACAACCTATCTATCAGCTCTCTTTTGCTACTGAAATATCGACTCTTACCTCCAATCAGACCACGAGCCCAGCCTCATTCGCCTACTGGTTACATTTCCAAACAAGCACATGAGTGCTTTCTCAGAGGCTATGTCCGCCCCCCATGCCCCATCAAAGCTGGGAGAAGCTCCCCCTCACCATCTCAAAAATTAATCTATTATCCTCCTTCAAAGCACTCCCCAGAACTCTCCTATTCTATGATGTATACAAAAAAAAATACAACTGTTAGGCTGCTGGTGTGCTGAGACCACTGTTTATAATTCTGACCTATATTATCTCTGTGTTTCTTTGTGCTCCCCGTCAGTCTGTCTGTATCCATCTATTTGCCTCTTGTCTTATACCTTGATTGTAAACATTTTGGGGCAGGGGCAATCTTTTCATTCTGTGTTTTTGCAGTGCCTAGCACAATGGGGTTCTGGCCTGTAGCAGCGCCTTCTCCCAGCACCTCCACAAACGCAGTTAGAGACCAACTGAAGTGCAGCACCCGTGTCCTTTTATTGTTTGTGTCCGTTCCCAGCACCTACTATTTACAGAGACCAACACTGCTAACTTCCCAGCCAGCAAGGATCTAGAGCCCATGCTCCTCCCTTTTCTGTCTCTCGCTGCTTCCTGTCTCTTAGCCAGCTTTATAGGGCAGGCTGGCTATCCAGGCCTACAGGTGGATCCACTCTGGTAATCCTCAGCCAGCCCAACTACTACCCTTCTTCCCCTGGAACAGGGCTAACAGGGGCCTGGCTTGTTTCTCCTAGCCAGCACTCTGTTACATGGCCCATCACTAGAGTTTCTAGGCACCAGGGTAATAATAACAACAACAGTAGTTCTGGATTCAAGCTGCCCCTAGAACATGAAGTGCCATTTTATTCTCATGATATATGTGGCCTGACTAAAAGGGGGAGGAGCTGTGCATCTTGAGAGAGGAGAGTGCCTGGGTTCATGAGCTGTCCAGTCCAATTTTGCAGATCAAGAGCCAGATCCTCAGCTGATGGTCAATGGAGCTATGCCAGCTTGCACCAGCTGAGCATCTAGCCCCAGACGTTGTAGGTAACATAGATAAAGAAAGAAATAATTGAAGATATACCTATCACAGGAAGAGACCTTGAAAGGTCATCAAGTCCAGCCCCCTGCCTTCACTAGCAAGACTAAGTACTGATTTTTGCCCCAGATCCCTAAGTGGCCCCCTCAAGGATTAAACTCACAACCCTGGGTTTAGTAGGCCAATGGTCAAACCACTGAGCTATCCCTCCTCCTAATGATCAGCTAACCTTTTCGGGGCTCAGAAGAACTGAATGTGAACTCCCATCTGTTGTGGTTCTCTCCTTGCTACAGCAAATGTGCACCAATGAATGTGAGAGCCTGTCAGAACTGGAAGGGTAGTTTGGAATACCCAGCTATCCCATTCCTGTGCTACATCAGAGCACATGAGTGAATCTCTCCTTTGAAGGCTGCCTAGTGACCCTCACAACAGAATGAAAGGGTTCACAAGACAAAAGGGGACCTGAATGAAGACAACGAAGTCGGCTCTAAGAACAGCATGATTCCTGCTTGCTTCAAGGGGAGATCTACCTGGAGTTTTGACCTTTGTGTCTGTTTTAGAAATAGGCTGTTATATTCAGAAGAGAGAAAGGGCTCCTTCTATAGGACGTAGCTAAAGTAAATGTGCTTGGTAGGTTCACTGAACAAGACAGACATTACTGGCTCCAGCAAGGTGACAAATGCCCACAGGGTATAGTCTAAAAAGGTAAAGTATAAGTAAAGTGGAGGCAGCTGAAGAGAAAAGCTATGGGGAGAGATAAAACCTTCAGTAAAATTAGAAACTGCCCTTGATAATAGCTGTAGAAACTAAAAGGCAGCACCAGTTTTCCAAGCATGAGTGTCTCTTTATTTGCTGCATTTAATGTTTCTTACCCCAATTCTGTGCTGTCCCATTGCAGTCAGCTTCACCACGTTTATCTTTGTATGAGGTATCTGTTTACAGTTGGCTGTCTATTTCATCAAGGTCTTTTGTGTCCCGTGTGCCTGGTGTCATGTTTTAATGGTACCTCTGAGAAGCACATGAAATCCCAGCCCTTTTCTGCTGTTCTTTTGCTAAAGGAATCTACCCTCAGTTAAAGTCCTGGATACAGTTAAACTCAACAGGAGCAAAGACTTTATTAAATAAAATTAACTGTTAGAGTAGGGTAGAAACTGGATTTTCCATTTTGCAGGAAATTCTGTGATTTCACATTTTTTCCCATTCTGATATGGATCAAAAACAAACATTATAGAATTCTGCATGCAATGAGAATTTTCTTCATCATCATCATCATCATCATCATCATCATCATCATCATCATCATCATCATCATCAATAATTCATTTTGGTCTTTCAAAACCTTTCACTTCAGTTTGAATTGAAATATTTCATTTCAATTTTGAGATGGATGGATAGGTAGATAGATAGATAGATATTTCTAAATGAGAAGTCATTTTGAAAGGAAAAAAAATTGAACCGTTCCATTCTGAAAATGTTGAAATAGAACATTCTAACGGTATCAAAAGGCTTTTTTCATTGTTTTTAAATTAAACATTTCCTTGCAGAAAAATGCTCCATTGGAAAATTTCTAACCAGCTGTTCTAGCTGGTAGAATCCGTGTGGTCCAGTTTATAGGGTAGTAGCTCGGAAGTCAGGGGACCTGGTTCAAATGGTGGCTGTGCCTGCAATGTGGGGCATGTTACTTGACCTCCCTGAGCCTCTGTTTCCTCTCCCACACTTTGTCTGCCTTGTTTATTTTGATCAAGGAATTCTTCTTCCTATGAGCATGTACAGCACCTGGCACAATGGTCTCTCAATCTCATCTTTAGGGTCTATTGTAATACAGTTAAATAATAGTGGTCAGGATTCAATGGATTCCAAGGTGGCCATGTGGTTAGAGAAAAAAACAGCAGCCTGGATTGCAATCCTGGCTGAGCATTTAATATATGACCCGAGCCTGTGACCCTTACTCACATGAGTCATCCATACTTATGTCAATAGTTGGATTGATCACCTGCCTGAGACAGGATTAGTCCTATGATTTAAGGTCAAAGGATCAGGACTTGAGCAAGTCATCTGATTTCCTCTTCCTGTTAAACTGGCTAACCAACAGATGGTGGGATCTGAGCTGACATTTCCCAGAGAGATCAATTATTTTTATGAAACTATCTTAATTAGCAAGTTTACCAAGCAGTTGCAGGATATACATGTGAGTACTGTATCTCCATTCAGTGATGCACGGCCCATACATAGAATCTTGTTCCATCCTCAAAACTACCAAACCCTACCGTGTCCCCAAGCTGAGGACAGAAAATATCATGTTGCCTCTATATAAATCCATGGTATGCCCACATCATGAATACTGCCTGCAGATGGGTCACCCATCTCACAAAAGGTATATTGGAATTGGAAAAGATCCTGAAAAGGGTGACAAAAATGATTAGGGGTGTAGAGCAGCTTCCATACGAGGAGAGATTAAGACGACTGGGATTTTCAGTTTGGAAAAGAGACAAATAAGGAGGAATATGATAGAGATCTATAAAATCATGACAGGTGTGGAGAAAGTAAATAAGGAAGTATTATTTACTCCTTGTCATAACACAAGAACTAGGGGTCACCCAATGAAATTAATAGGCAGCAGGTTTAAAACAAAGAAAGGCAAGTATTTCTTCACACAACACACAATCAACCTGTGGAACTCTTTGCCAGAGGATGTTGTGAAGGCAAAGACTGCAATAGGGTTCAAAAAGGAACTAGATAAATTCATGGAGGATAGGTCCATCAATGGCTAATAGCCAGGATGGGCAGAGATCATGTCCCGAGCCTCTGTTTGCCAGAAGCCAGAATGGGTGACAGGGGATTTATCACTTGATGATTACCTAAAAGCAGCAAAGAGTCCTGTGGCACCTTATAGACTAACAGACGTATTGGAGCATGAGCTTTCGTGGGTGAATACCCACAGGACTCTTTGCTGCTTTGACTGATCCATACTAACACGGCTACCCCTCTGATACTTGATGATTACCTGTTCTGTTCATTGCCTCTGGGGCACCTGGCACTTGCTGCTGTTGGAAGACAGGATACTGGGCTAGATGGACCTTTGGTCTGACACAGTATGGCTGTTCTTATGTTCGGAAACTGGACCATCAATGGTAAGAACATAGGCCTCAACCACTTGATGTAAAGGAGCACAGCCATTAGCTGGCAGTTACAGCAAGCTCTTAGCTTGGTCAGTCGCTAGCTGGAGAAGTGATTCCACCCACTTAACCAGTGTATTACCACTACTCTTGTTTCCTATATCTGGATACATGGTACTGTCTGACCTGTTTGGTTCCTACCACAGTGGTCAGATAGTGAAATAAGAGTGAGAAGTACTGCACTGAGAACACACCACAGGGCATTGTAGGGGATTTCTGGCACTGGGGTGCAAAGGCTTGTTAGGATTTGCTTTTTGCAAGAGTGTTCTGCATCTTGCTTCCCATTTGCTGGAAATGCTTACCAATGGGCGCTGGGGAAAAATAAGAAAACGGGTCGATGAAGGGGACGTTTACTCCCATGGCTAAATCTGAAGAGCAGGACTCCCAGGTCTGCTACCAACTGCCTGAGTATTTAACATGTTCCTGCCTCAGTTTCCCCACTGTCCAATGGGGATAATAATACTCCCCTACCTCACAGAAGTGGTGTAATGACTGCTGGTCAGGGAAATGGGTTTTTGCTTCCATTAAACATTTTGACAAAAATAAAAATGCTTTTGTTTCCTTTGAGAGAGACTAGGTAGGTGAGGTAATATCTTTTCTTGGACCAGCTTCTGTTGGTGAGAGAGACAAGCTTTCGATGGACCTGAAGAAGAGCTCTGTGGAGCTTGAAAGCTTGTCTCTTTCTCCAATAAAGTTGGTCCAGTAAAAGACATTACCTCACACACCTTGTCTCTCTCGTGTGCTGTGACTGACACGGCCAATGCTGCAAACGACAATGGAAGATACTGAATTTTGTTATCACTGAAATTTTACTGCAAAAGAGTGCACTTTTTTCCAGATTTCAGCAACTAAAAACATGTTCATTTGGAGGGTTTTCCAAGAAAACCTGAAAAATGTTATTGGAAAACATGTTTGGCATGAAAACATTTGACCGGGTCTAGCTGAAAGGTGTCATTCCAGAATGTTTGTAAGAGACTTTGAGAGTCTTGTGTGGCAGGTGCTACCAAAGTGTTCTTCTAATCACAATATTTTCCTGGTGTTAATTACTTAGAAACCAGCTGTTTCTTTAAGGATCAAAAGTGAAAGGATGAGTCAGAGATTCTTGCTCTTCTTCTGAATGGGTTTTCTCACATCTCTGTGCGGCATGGCTGCCCTCACCTATGAAACATCGATTTTTATTTAAGTATGATCCTGTTGACTGTACAAAGGTTAAACACATGTCTTATATTCCATCTGGCCCCTTTTTGAAATGCATATATACGAAGAATCCAGCTGTACGCATGTGGTCTGTGTACTGCATAGAAAAGTACCATTTTCCCACCCCACAGGTTTAAATTGGCCTAAATTGGTTGAATTTAATTGAATTTGTCAATTGCATTTTGTTCAATTCCTGGCTGCAAAATGTTCACTAAACAGAACCACAGATTCCCAGAAACCCCAGTGGCAAGGAAAAGCACAAGCTTTTTCTTGAGGAAACCATAATATAATAGTTTGCCTAGGGTATTCCAAGGGGAACACACTCAGCTACTGAGGTTTGAAACAATCTAGCCCCCAAAATTTCTAAGTACTTCAATGCAGGTAGCTCCCTTTCATCTAAATCAGTGGGAGGTGGGGTGGGGGAAAGGCTAATTCGATTGAAGTTAAGAAAAGAGAAGCCAGCTAGTGCGTTACAGACCAGCTTTTATTCCCCTATAACAAACGTGCATGCAGCAGGTATGGGACACCCTTTTAGAACTCTTACCTCACTTAGGTAAACGAGAAGCCTTTGATTCTCCTTACTGCCAATGGGGGAGAGATAAAATGAGGCAGAAAGGGCAGGGGGTGTGAAGATAGGACCAAAATCTGCAATGGGAATTGAGGGTGCTCTGCACCGACCAGGATCAGTCTCATAATTCATTGCCCTGGGCCAGAGTCTGACTCATTTACTTTTCTTGGGCAGCAGCTTCCTCCAAAGTGCCGGTTTGTGGAATAGAACACTGTAGACCCTGAGTAAAAGGATCAGTATCTAGCCCTCTGTACGTACCTGGAAAGAGTCCAGCGGAGGGCAACAAAAATGATTAGGGGAATGGAGCACATGACTTATGAGGAGAGTCTGGGGGAACTGGAATTGTTTAGTCTGCAGAAGAGAAGGATGAGGGGGGATTTGATAGCTGCTTTCAACTAGCTGAAAGGGGGTTCCAAAGAGGATGGATTTAGACTGTTCTTAGTGGTGGCAGACGACAGAACAAGGAGCAATGGTCTCAAGTTGCAGAGGGGGAGGTTTAGGTTGGATATTAGGAAACACTGTTTCACTAGGAGGGTGGTGAAGCACTGGAATGGGTTACCTAGGGAGGTGGTGGAATCTCCTTCCTTAGAGGTTTTTAAGGCCCAGCTTGACAAAGCCCTGGCTGGGATGATTTAGTTGGTGTTGGTCCTGCTTTGAGCAGGGGGTTGGACTAGATGACCTCCTGAGGTCCCTTCCAACCCTGATATTCTCTGATTCTATGATACCACAGGATCAGACCATACAGCTGGTATTTATTAATTTCAGGTGCTTTATTTATGCAGCACTACAGAGAATTAAAAGACAAAGGGAGGGGGAAGGGAGTTAAGAGCTGACTGATCAACTCCCCTTCTGACTGTTTTGGGGATTTGTACCAGATAGGCCATAATTCTGGTAACCAATGTGGATTACAAAAAAAAAAAAAGTATAAATTGATTATTGGGTCCTCTTTTATTAAATGCATAACTCGGTGTATTGAGCCACTTAATGGGGAGAGTGTTATAGTATGAATAAAGATGATATTTATGAATCACAGTAGGATTCAGACAAAACAATCATTTCTCCAGTTGAGCCACACTTTGAAGTTGCATTTGTTTCGTTCCTCCCACTAAAATAAAAGAAATTGAAATAAAATAAAAAACAGGCACCCTTTTCACTGTGGAATAAGGTTGTTGAGGGTGGAAGGAAGTAAGAGCTGGGCACCTATTTCATAAGGGAAAAGTCTCTCCCCAAACAAAGTCTGCTTGTAAAAATCATAGTCCGTGATTTGATCAATTAAGCAAAGATCAAAGGCTCCACAGTTTGGCCATGACTGGATGCCTGTGGGTGGATCTCTGCACTCTTGCCAGGCCTCATTGAAATCAACAGGGCACCACTCGTTATAAGCTTCATGGAGGAACAGCTGCGGGAGAGCCCATGACACGGAGGAGGTCAGACTGGTTGATCATCAAGACCCTTTCTGGCCTCCAAATCCATGAATCAGTCTGGGGGCAGGAGTCCATCTGTGTGTATCTGATTGAAGGTTTGGGACCTGGGGATGGTGGGTTAAGCAAACCTGAGGTTTCTGGTCAAAGAATTAACTTCCAAGTGTCTGAATAGTTTCCCACAATATTACTCATATGGACCAATGTGGGACATTGGGAAATGAGCTGGACAAAGCCCTGAGGGGATAGACTGTAGGGAATGACCCTGTAATGGCACTCAGGGACTAGTGCCCCTATCCTCAAAGGTCTGTAGGTACCTAATTCCCATTGATTTCAAGGGGAGTTAGAAGTCTATATACCTTGGATGATCTGAGCCCATGTGACCTAATAAATCCTTTCCCATCTCTGACTTATGAGATGACTTCATTTCTGCTCAAACTAAAGCTGACATGACATCACTTTCAAAACAAAACTTATGATGGGAAACGAGAATTTGCAAATGCTCATGTGTAGAAGGAAATCCCCTTTCCAGCCACCACTTCATCTTAGCTTTCTTCCCTCCATCCGTCTTGGATTGGCTGGTGCAGTGGCTGTTACATTACACAGTAGACAGTCCTTGGTCCTATGGTTTTAAATGTACAGTGTTTTTCTGTTCTACATCAAATATATTTATATACATACATAGGAGGGGGAGGGGCAGAGAAGAGGAGAGATGGGCATATGGAGGGTTAATCCTGAAAGACTACCAGGAAAAAAAATCTGTGTAAAGTGGGAAATTAGTCAGCAGAGACCTGACAAAGTGCTTCCTACACATGCTGTTCTGTCAGGCTGCACAGCTTCTTCAGCTTCAGAGGTAATTACATAGATTTTCTGTCTTGTACTTGCAAAAACACAGCACAGCACTCCACCACTGCTTGTAGCTCAGTCCTTCATGCCTCCAGCTGCATGGGGCTGGAAAATGTTTACACAATTTCTTTTCAGATTTTTTAAAGTACAATGTAGGATTGGGTTGGTTCTTTATCTGGGAGCTTGGAAGGGTCTTCTCTGAGGACAGACTAAGGCTCAGGGAGAAATGTACTGCTAAGAAGGTATTACTGTTCCCCTTCAAAAACAAAATGCATTCTACAGTTCTTTAATCATCTTCCTTTGGAATGTTCTAATTAACAATTCCGATCCAGATCTGGATTTCCCACACTTGAAGTTTCAGTCCCACACCATAAATTCTGATTTAAAACCATCTCCAGTTTTCTGGAGTAGTAGTTTTCTTAACTCCATTAAGAAAGAGGTAAGAAAATTACTCTTAAAACTAGGGATGGGTTGAAATCAGAATTCCAACTCCAAAATGTTGGGTGTTGGAAATCCAGATCTAGATTCAAATTGTTAATTGTTACTAGGGGTTATGGCCGTGTACATGCACAAATAGTTTCAGATTCAGTCACATTTCTACACTAAAGTAGGAGGCTTGACATCTGTTACCCAACTTGTCTATCATGCACTTTGTGTTCTCCTTTACAAGAGTAAGTGCACAGCAGCAACTCTATGAGTTAGTAACATTCTGAGCTCCCTCTGCCTAGCTGTAAATGATGACAAAGGGAGTGAGACAATGGAGAATGAGGCTCTCACTATTTATACTTGGAACAAAGAATCCTGTGGCACCTTATAGACTAACAGACGTTTTGCAGCATGAGCTTTCGTGGGTGAATACCCACTTCTTCAGAAAATACCCACGAAAGCTCATGCTGCAAAACGTCTGTTAGTCTATAAGGTGCCACAGGATTCTTTGTTGCTTTTACAGATCCAGACTAACACGGCTACCCCTCTGATATTTATACTTGGTAATTAGAGTTCTAGTCAGGAAATGATGCTTCTCCCCTCTCGCAAGAAAGTTGAGTGAAAACTAAGATTGCTTGTATTTTTTTTTAACTAACATTTGTCAGGCTTCCATCAAATTACCGAAACCAGATTTTGACCAAAATCTGATTTTTTAAAAATGAGAACAGTATTTTTTCCTGCAAAATTTCCACGTAGTTGAAAAGCCATTTTTCATTAACAGATGTTTTGATGGATATTTTCAAACTAGCTCTATTACTGAAGTCAGTGATTCTTTCAACTTCAAATAGCATTTTCCACTTTGTTTGTAAGACTGCTTGGTGGAAAACTCTTTGTATAATGTGACCTTAATGCTTGCCTCCCATTAAACATTATGTTTCACAGTCATGCCATATACTGATGAAGGAAACACTCTGAAGGTTGACTAGATAACAGTTTAGGAAGAAAGAAAATCCAAACCCATCTGACTTCTGTGATACAGAGGTTTTGCTTTAATAAAGAGGAGGAAAGATGGTCTTCTGGTTAAGCCGTTGGCCTAAGGTGATCTAGGCTCCCTTTCTAACTCCTCCAGAGACTTGTTGAGTGAGCTTGGGCAAGTCCCTTAAGCCCAGATTCTTAAAAATATTTGGGTGCCTAACTCCAAGTAGAGTTTAGGATTTGGGCCTTAGTACAGATTTCCATCTGCAAAATGAGGACGTCCTTCTCAAATCCTTTGGCTGGCTTGATATTTTGATTGCAAGCTCCCTGTGGCAGGGACTGTCTGTTACTATGTGTACATGCAATACTTAACAGAACTAGATAGAAGTGCGATAGCAATACAAACAAATCATATTACAGAGGAAGAGTGAGGATCTGATTTGTCTCTCGGTGAAGGTACTAGAAAACTTCCATTGACTTCAACCGGAGCAACAAGCCATTATTTCTGTGAAAGGAACAAGAAGGTTTTTAATTTCTATGTTTCAAACACTTTCCCAGACCATCCACTTTTTCTCAGGGGGGATATTTCTCATTGTTTTTTGTGTACATTTGGGATTTTTTTTCTGGATCAGCTAAAGGTGAAAAAAGAAGGTAACAACTTTGTGGCTGGCAAATAGCTGGAAAGTCAGTGTAAGCAGCCACCTGGTGCACAAGTCTTACAGAAGCCATATCAGAGTAAAAAGATGTACATATATGCAGTAGGATACTAGAGAAATAACTGTACCTTACTTCTGCAAAACCACTGTGCACTCTGAATGGCTGTCACCCAATCAGAGAAGAGGGATTTTTATGCTCTATGGCTACTGGGAAATAACCATACAGTGTTTATGCTAATCAGACACCCAGAATCAGAGTGTAAGAAACTGCATAAATGCCAGGGGGAAATGTACAGTGACAGTAAAGTTAGTAACTGTAAGGCACCCCGGCTCTTCAACTTGGATTGTCTAAACCACTAGAAGGCTTTCAAAGTGTTTCATAACTGATGCCTAGTTATCTGTCTACAGTGTATTGCCATATATTGTTAGTACAGGATTCAATAGCTATCCCGACTGCCACGGAAATAATAAAATGTAGCCACTTGTAGGATGGACTTCCACCAGGCCCAGGAACTCTACACTACACTTTAGGACAGGAAGTGGATCATGGTGGCTGTTTGACCATTCACTGCAGCACTATACAACACACTGAGACAGGAGATGAAGCATAATATATTCAGTCAAAGCAAATATGCTGATAAATATGCGAACATAAACCTTTTCCATACCCAGTTCAAATAGACCCAAAGCCTGGGAAGAAAGTGAGAGTTTATTTTACAAACAGTTTTGATAGATCCTGCTCATGAAATCTAACATACTAAAATTTTAAGCCAAGTTTGATACTCAAGTTTAGGAGCATAGGTACTAAGACCCAACTCAGCTGCATTCTTGCTTTCTGTACAGTAAATTATGTTTTCCCACTAGGTTCCTGAAAGATAAATGGTTAATTTAAAACACAGCCTCAGTACAGTTCCTAAGAGACAATTAACATTACCTGAACCATCAAACACAATGGTCATTAATTCCCTCCCTTGCTGTAGTTCAAGAGTGAAAGGATTCATAATGATTAGCAATACCCTGATTTTCCGGAGAGGAAAAGGTTCTGCTCCCCAGGTTTCATTTTGCGTTTTTTAAATCATTAAGGTACCAAAAAATATAGTAGCAAAAGTTTGTGGGGCTCACTAAATAAACAACATTGTCTGGACATCTGCTACCTCTAGTGGTCCTACAGAGTGTGTTACAAAACCAAACTTAGCCCCTCCTAGAATGTGCTGAGTGCTCCCAACTAGCACTGAACCCAATGGAAGTTGAGAAGGCTTGAATGTCCCAGGAAGAGGGCCATTGTGCCCTGAATGGTGTCAGTGGGTTTTTTACTGGAGTAAAAACAAGGGTGTGTGAGTGTGAAAAGAGAATAAGCTCCATTGGCAGCAATGAGGCTCTGGCACTGACAAGGGAGTAAACAAAACATATAATGGTTTTTACTATTACTGTTGATTTTACTATAGTACGAGGTGCTTTACATACACAGAAGACAGTTCCTTCCTCAAACAGCTTATAGTCTAAATAGAGAAGACAGATAAATGGGAAACTGAGGTAGGAGACACTTGCTAAAATTTACACATCAGTGGCAGACCCAGGACCGGAACTCACATAGCCAGAGATCCTAAGCTAGTATTATAGCCTTTGCATTTACCTTCCTGCAGTCCTTTGAGTCTAGCCACAGCTTACAGGGGAAAGTTAATAGCTTGGGAGGCGTCTCTAAATTGGTTTGGAAGATATTTGCTTTTTAGACCTTTTAAGAGAGTGTCACCAAAATTGAAGGTTAATAATAATAAAAAAATAATCTATATTTTTAAATGCCTCACAGCATCCTTTTAAGAGGCTGAATATTATTGGGATAGATAGAATAGTAACATTTTAAGACAAAAAGAAATTTGACACAATGTAGTTATAAAAGATCAGGTTTTTTGTGGAAAAATAGAAGAGGTTTCTATTCACTCCAGTTCTATATCTTATTACTTCCATTTGTTACCAAAAATAGAAGATAACCCATATATAAAGGAACATTGATTCCAGTGTATTTTCAATTCAAATAAACAGTCTTCACTCATCAATGAAATTCAAATAAGAAATGAAGGTGGCTGGTTGTTTTCTGTTCCCACCTCTCCTCCTTTTATTTATATATCCACGGACGAACTATAATGCCATCTAAACAACTACACACATTAAGAAACAAACATAGATCAATAGCTATCATTTGACACACACGTACCATTCACTGTGAAAACATCAGTAGTGTAAAGGCTTAGTGGGCATAGCTAGGAAAAATATGCTCCGTAGACAGTGTTGGCAGAAGATTAAATAACCACATGTCAGAGGGGAAAAAAAAATCTGTGAAACTGAATGCATATGGGAGATGTGCAGGTATTCTGTGCTAAATTGTGCAGGATTAATAATAAGAAAATTATCTTTGTCTTCCAATGATTCAATTACTTCATGTGCAAATATTTTGGCTTGGATGTCTGCTATTCAAATATATACTGGCTTTCCTATCTGCCAAAGGAGTGCTATTGAAAGACAAGAAAACAGGAAATGAGTCGCACACTGCAGTCAAATTGGAAGACAATATCTTAAGCTGCTATATATTCTTTCATAAACTGTACCATAGGTGACTGCTCATCTCCTCCTGATCCCTCATGCTCTGATGGAGCAATGAGAAAGGAATATATCAAGTAATGATGTGTTCAGGCAGCACAGAGACAGAAAGTTTATTCAGAGTACTTGATGAAAAATAGAACTGAGATTCAGGAATTTGTCAGCATTGTCTGTCTACAGACACACACCGAGAAAGATATGTTGAGAAGAACAGGGGTTCTCAGACTTTTGTACTGGTGACCCCTTTCACACACCAAGCCCCTGAGTGCGGACCCCCCTTATACATTAAAAACACTTTTTTATATATTTAACACCATTATAAATGCTGGAGGCAAAGAAGGGTTCGGGGTGGAGGCTGACAACTTGAGACTCCCCCCTATAATAACCTCGCGACCCCCTGAGGGGTCCCAACCCCCAGTTTGAAAACCCCTGGTCTAGCATATGTAGCACAGGACTAGAGGCCAGAAACACAGAGTTGTGTGAATAACTAATTTTTCAGTTCTCTGGCAATAAAAAAAAAAAAGAAAGAAAGAAAAGGGGAGCGATAAACCAAGACCATTTTTTAGGGGAAATTAAGAAGTAAAAAATAATTTTGAGTCAAATGAAACATTTGGTTTCACCAGAAATGAAACATTTCATTTTGTTATTTTAATATTTTTGGAATTTTTTTAACAATTAACCTGAGGAAATGTTTACATTTACATTTTGAAACATTTCAAAATTAAACATTTTGACTCTTTGAATATTTTTCTTTGCTTGTTTTCAACATGAACAATTTGGTGAAACTGACACAGCTCAGCAAAATGTTTCAGTGTTGTTGAATCTGCATTTTCCACGGGGAGGAAAAAAAAAGATTCTGCTGAAAAGTTTCTCCAAGTTCTACAGTAAAATCTATACTAAAGTTAGCTTTACCAGTGAATCCATTTGTTAACTCCTGTAAGTCACAGACCAATCCTTAAGCACAAATATAATTTTCCTAATATGAGTACTCCCATAAAATCCAGTGGGTCTGCTCACAAGCATGAATTTAGGCACGTGCATAAGTGCTAGCAGGATCTGTCCCTCAAACACTGTAATAGTCATTATTTGTTAAGCGAGAACAGTATGAATGTTGGAGAAATCTGGATGAAACTGAAGACAGATGGACTAATTTGGAAATGTCAGTGGTTAAGTCATATGGCCCCAAAATGGGTTACTTCCATACGTAACCCACACACCTCTTGAGTGTGGTGTTCTATCCCATTGAGTGGCACCAAGACCACTTAGAGAGAGAGAGCATGCAATTAATGAGTCTGCTCAACAGCCAGTTGATGTAGAGGCTCATGCACTAAGCTCCACAAGTCCCACATTCAATCCCACCTGCTGACAGAGCAGGGTCTGTTGGCATTACACATATCCACTCTGCATGCTAGATCTCTATTATAGACACAAGAGGGGTGAGGTAATATCTTGTATGGACCAACTTCTGCTGGTGAGAGAGACAGGCTTTCGTGCTTAAATGGAGCTCTTCTTCAGGTAGCAGGCGCCTCGTTCCATCATGCAATCTACTTTTCCCACAAAGTAATGATAAAAGACAAAAATATCCTAACACTTCTGGATGAAAACTTTTCACAAAACGATCACTTTATAGTTGACCTCTCAGTCTTGATTCTCAAAGGAAATCTGCAGAGCAACTTCAAGAGATGAGCCTGGGAGCTTAAATTCATAACTTTGCTAGACACTAAAAATCATAGACAGAATAGAGGCACTGGATTTATGGCGTATCACACCAATTTATAGCCCACTGACAACTGAAGCAAAGTAGGTATTAAACACCTCACCTTTCTTGATGTCATCAATTATTAACTCTCCTTCCCCACTGAATAGAGGACCTACACTTTCCTTCATCCCTTTCTTGCTCCTCATGTATTTAAGGAACCTCTTCTTATTGGCTTTTGTGTCCTTGCTAGGTGTTACTCATTTTGTGTCTTAGCCTTTCCAGTTGTGTTCCTACATGCTTTTTCCCCCTCCTTTTGTACTTCTCCTTAGCAATTTGTCCATGTTTTCACTTTTTGTAGAATTCCTTTTTGATTTTCAGGTCATTAAAGATCTCCCAATGCACCCGTATTAGCCTCTTACTATTCTTCCTCTCTTTCCTTTTCATCGGGATATTTTGCAGTTATGTCTTTAATATTGTCGCCTTGAGAAACTTTCAGAAATCTTGAACACCCTTTTCCCCCAGATTCTCTTCCTGTGAGATCTCACCTATGAGTTCTGTGAGTTTGTTAACATCTGCATTTTAGAAGCTCATTGTCCTTATTCTGCTGCTCTGACTCCTTCCTTTTCTTGGAATCATGCAATCTGTCCTTTCACCCGCTGTCACCCAAATTGCCTGTTCCCCCATTATCTCCCCCATTTTCTGGAACAAAAATTTGTTCCCGATACATTCCAAGCACTTTGGATATTGTGTGTTTTGACTTATTACTTTTCCAATACATGTCTGGGTAGTTAAAGTTCCCCATTACTACTAGGTCTTGTGTTTTGGATATTTGTGCTATTTGCTCTAGAAATGCCTGATTCACCTCCTCTTCCTCATTTGGTGGGCTATAGTAGACCCCTACCATGACACCACCCCTATTATTTACCTCTAAACTCTACCCTGAGATTCTCAACTGGTCTGCCTCCCATCTCCTTCTGGACCTCAGAACAACTATAGATATTACTGATGTATAATGCAATATCTCTTCCCTTTTTACCCTTCCTGTCCTTCCCGTACAAGCTATATCCCTCTTACCAATATTCTAGTTATGAAATTTATCCCACCAAGGATATGTCTTCACTACCCGCCATATCAGCGGGTAGCAATCGATTTCTCGGGGATCGATATATCGTGTCTCATCTAGACACGATATATCGATCCCCGAACGCACTCATGTCGACTCCGTAACTCCACCAACGCGAACGGCGGTAGCGGAGTCAACATGGGGAGCCGACATGGGGAGTCGACATGGGGAGCCGTGGACGTCAATCACGTAGCTGAAGTTGCGTATCTTATATCGATTTTCCCCCATAGTGTAGACCTGCCCCAAGTCTCCATGATACCAATTAAGTCATAATTTAGCTTATGTGCTTATACCTCCAGTTCATCCTGTTTATTCACCACACTACTTGCATTTGCGTATAGGCATCTAAAATTTTGAAAAAATTGCCCCATTGATTCTCTTTTGTTGTTTCTAAGACCCAATTGTAAATTTCCATGTCCCTCTCAACATCTAACCCTCTCTTAAGGTGACTTTTTGTTATACTTACCTGTGAACATTTTCAACTGCTCCCTTTGACACTAGTTTAAAGATCTCATCACTAGGTTGGTGAGTTGGTGCTCAGAAATGTTCTTCCCCTTATTGGTCAGGTGGACACTGTCTCTTCCCAGTAGACCTTCTTCACAGAGCAGCGTCCCATGGTTGAGGAAGGCAAAGGTCTCTCAGTGACAACATCTGTGCAGTCATTGATTCATCTTCACAATGTGCATGTCCCGGCCTGGGTTCTTACTCTCAACCAGGAGAATGGATGAGAACACGACCTGCTCCCTGACCCTTTCATCATAGCTCCCAGAACTCTGTGGTCCTGCTGATCTGCTCAGGGTCAGACTTGGCACTATCATGAGTGTGCACATGGATGAGCAGTGTGGGGTAGTGCATCTCTCAATATCTGGTGGTTTTCTTAAAGGCCCAGCTCCCAGAGAGATTTGATTATGTGAAGTATCAGAGGGGTAGCCGTGTTAGTCTGGATCTGTAAAAGCAGCAAAGAATCCTGTGGCACCTTATAGACTAACAGATGTTTTAGAGCATGAGCTTTCGTGGGTGAATACCCACTTTGTCGGATGCATGTAGTGGAAATTTCCAGGGGCAGGTATATATATGCAAGCAAGAAGCAAGCTAGAGACAACGAGATTAGTTCAATCAGGGAGGATGAGGCCCTGTTCTAGCAGTTGAGGGGTGAAAACCAAGGGAGGAGAAACTGGTTCTGTAGTTGGCAAGCCATTCACAGTCTTTGTTTAATCCTGAGCTGATGGTGTCCAATTTGCAGATGAACTGAAGCTCAGCAGTTTCTCTCTGAAGTCTGGTCCTGAAGTTTTTTTGCTGCAGGATGGCCACCTTAAGATCTGCTATTGTGTGGCCAGGGAGGTTGAAGTGTTCTCCTACAGGTTTTTGTATATTGCCATTCCTAATATCTGATTTGTGTCCATTTCTCCTTTTCCGTAGAGACTGTCCAGTTTGGCCGATGTACATAGCAGAGGCATTGCTGGCATATGATGGCATATATTACCTTGGTGGACGTGCAGGTGAATGAGCCGGTGATGGTGTGGCTGATCTGGTTAGGTCCTGTGATGGTGTCGCTGGTGTAGATATGTGGGCAGAGTTGGTATCGAATATGCATAATCATGTATCGATTATGTGAGAATCCCACTTTTCATTACAAAACATAAATAAATAAATAAATAAATAAAACATGCATGTTTCTATCCCTCAAGGTTGGGGATAAAATTTTAAGTGCTCAAAAACCGGGAGGAAAATAAAATGATCCCAAACTGATTATTATTGTTTTAATTTCCTAATTTGAAGATAAACTCCTGAGTCATGACTCCTGATCTTTCCATGTTACTTGTTGACAATACTGTACTGTCATCACCTATTTGATGATGACTGCAAAACTGCAAAGTTCTCTTTGGTCCTTTGTTAGTTTTCTTATCACTCTAAATGCCAATGTACTCAGATACATCTCTTGATGGACTGGGTGTTTTGAACATATTAAGTGCTATATAATGCTAAGTATTCTGAAAAATCAGAAAAAAAAAATCTGTTGTCTCAAACTTGGGCACTCAAAATTAGTGGATATTTTTTACCTTCGTTGCACTGTGCCTCATTTCCCCATCTGTAAAATGGGGATAATAATGCCCCCTCATCTCCCAGGGATGTTGTGAAAATAAATTAATTAATGTTTGTGAAGTGCTCAGATACAGCATGGTAAGAGTCACGGAACAGCCCATAAGGAAATTAATAATTCTGTGTTCAGAGCAGAGTATAAATAGTGGGCAGTAAATAAGGCCTGGGATCACACAATGAGGATAAAACAAAACATCGAAAACCTGCTCATTAAGAGAATCATCCATCTTTGGCACTGAATGAGGCAAAATGTGCAGAAAATGTTTGATCATGTAATTAAAGACTTTATCATAGTGCATACACACAAGGGGACAGCCTTAATTCTGGCATATCTTAACTTTGACTTTGCAACCTTAATAATATTCTTTTAATGTAATCTGAATGTGTTTGTGTGTTCTTAAATATATAGGCTGGCATTTTCTAGAGGGCCTAAAGGAATCAGGCACCTGCATCCCATTCAAATGCAAAGAAAGTTGGTCACTTAACTCTATTAAGAATCCTTGAAAGCCACAGCCATTTATCACACGCTATAATCCTCTGTAATTCATAGTGGTCATTACCATGGCGTTAGCCACTGCTTCCACTTTCCAGCCTACTCATTCTCCCATTCATTAATTATTACTTTCATCTCAGAAGTTCGGTCAACTTGCATTCTTCATCTTTACACCGTTGAGTATCAAACGTCTTTTTTAGTTAATGATTCTCTCCAGAAATCAAATATTGTTCTTAATCTCTCCTCATTTTTGTTTTTCTTCTCACACAAGGGCTCTTTCACGTTCTAGCTACTGTCCATCTTCCTCTGTCTTCAGCAACAACTTGAAATACTTCTGGTATCTTCAGCATAGTCACTTTTTTGGGGATGGGGATGACTTTCTCTAAGACTTTGATTACTTCATGATGTCATTTTTTTCCCCTTCAGAAATCTTTGTCTTATATTTTTTTTGGTACCTCTAGAGAACTTATAGGGTAATGTAAATATTAATGGAGAAGGAGAATTCCTTGCATTGGCCATGGCTTGTTCAAAGCCAAAATAATCTACATATTCATGTGCATGCTGATATTCCAGGAGTCTCTTCAGTACACAGTAAACACAGCTTCAGTCCTGACGTTAAATTTAGCATGTTTGTACCTAATACATTAGAGATTTTTCCCAAGGTTTATCCTTGTTAAGATAACCAATAATGCTGTGAGGGTCAGAGAAGACTGTGGTTTATTTGTTGTGTAGATGCTGGACAGGCAAGTTAAAATTTTCTAGAGGCTCTTCTAATTTCTCTAACCAGGTTTTCCAGAAACAAATGGACTTTTTATCCCCTCTCACAAATCAGTAGACTCTGTAGTTCATGCCAATCTGCCCTGTTCTCAGCGAGTGTATTTCTGGATGAATAAAATACACTGAGGATTTGGTGGCAATGGTAGTGTGGAGAGGGAGGAGGTTGTTTGCCTCCATACTTGTGTATATTCCTAATGAGAATCAGTGCTTTGTGCCTAAGAGCCTTTGTAACAAGAGAAAGCTGAGCATGACATAACCTGTGTGGCTTCCTTTATACTCTTCCTATGCAGCTTTGTTTGAACCTGGTGTAATAAGTACATAGGTTCTCCATTTCCATTTAAAAAGCAATCATAGAATTGATCAAATGATGTTGCAAACATGTTCCTTGTTGGTCAAAGGCTGGTTGCATTGTGTACTGTGTTCCCTCTACAAAGATCATGGTTATTATTGCCAGAGCAGCATCAAACTTAGAGGGGCCAGATCCTCAGTTTGTCAAAATCAGGATAGTTTCATTGACTTCAATGGAGCTACAGTGATTTACACCTGATGACAATCTTACCCTTTTCTATATGTATTCACTCAATAAAGCACAGATCTTAAACATTTTGATTGAGTGAAAAAATTCCACTGTTTAGAAATTACCCTGGATTCCCTGTGTTTTTTTTTCTAGCCATCCATAAAGGGAGTAACACCCTTGTCTTGATCTAACTTCCATACCATCATCTGCCTGCTTAGCTACCAGTAAATAACCACTGCTGCAAACAGATAACACTCCTTCTGATCTCCTTTGCTTCTGAGGAAGACTTTGTTCCCACCCGCTTCTCCAACTTCATTCTCTCCTCCCCCTCTTCCTGATCTACTACTTCCTTACACTGGGCCCAGTACCTTACTACATACCCACACAGCCCTCTGGATTTCAGTGAGACTACGCATGTTGTAAGGTATTACTCACCATGAGTACAAGAGTAGAATGTAAGGCCCTGATCATTGAAATCAATGGGAACATCTCCATTGACTTCAGTGGGCCGACTCTCACCTTTGACCTTCCTTTGACATTCCCTTGACCCTTTACATTTAATGCCAGTCCTACTGCCTTTTGCTCCATTCTAACACTGTGGTCTCTGCCTTAACCTCTTATGGAATCTCGCTTTGTGGTGTTTCCTTCCAGAAAGCATAACACACTTGAACAGGTGTAGAACTCCAGACAGAGAGGCTACTCGTGGGCTAAGTATATAATGCTTTGGTTATCTCTCGTGCAGATATTGAGGAAAATGGGAAAGAATACGTTTGGAGCAGATATCCTCTCTCTGATCAGTTTTGATGTGAGAGGCTAGATTTTCAGTACTTGCACTGGTATGTGCATATTGGCTAATAGCTGGGCACACAGTTACATGATTCGTGTGTGCAAATTATAGTGTGTGTAGAATAGTTCTCCTCTTTGCACATATGGCCCTTATTTGCCTTAAGTTATTTGGGAAGCCATCAGTTTCGAGTGGATATAGCATATCACAGGGAGACGAGTGACCTTGGTTTCATTGTCAGCTCTGCCATTAGAGTGGCAGTGTGACCTTAAACAAGTTACTTAACCTTTCTGTGCCCCAGATTCTCCATTGATAACAAGGGTATAACAGTACTTATTATTGTTTGCAAAGTGCTTTGATGTCTTTGCATGAAAGCTGACAGCTTAATACTAAGTAAAAATATTGAAATAAATAAAATCAAATTGGGAGCTAACTATTCAAAGTGTTGCACCTCACTTCCCGCTTGTGTAAAAACCACTATATACAAGTCAATGCACGGTGCGCACCTTTAAAAGTCGCTATTACAGTTGAGCACACGCGCACACACATCACCAAAACAAAACACTCTCTTGTACACACACAATTCTCCCCCTGGGGAAAGGATGAGAGAGAATGAACCACATGTGATAGATGTTAGTCACATACTTAATACATTTCTGGAAGGCAATCAGATACTATGGTGATAAGGATGGTATAAAAAGCTATACAGAATAGAATAGCACCATCACATGGTTTGCTTAATACCTTGCAGTTTTTGGATGAGAACAGTTATAGTTATTAACTTGGCTCATAAATGATAGAATCACTACAATTAGTAGGTGATACACAAGTAAATAAATTATAGATATCAATCCTGAAATAGAAGGATGTAGATCTGGATGACCAAACAGGTCTTATCCATCTCCAGCATCTGAGTTCTGGGAATCATTGAAAGAATTATCTGGTCAGCTCCCACTCTATTTGGGCAATCTACAGTAACCGAAACCCACAACTAAGAAATACGAGATTCCCTGTATTTATGGCAATTATGTGCCTGATCCAAAGCCCATTCAAATCAGTGGATAGACTCTCATTGGCAGTAGTGGGCTTGTATCAGGCTGAGTGAGCTCTGTGGATTTAGATTAGAAGAAAGAAGAGTTTTACAAAGCTTAAGAGTGAAGATCAGATGTGGACTAATGAACACATTGGACAGCAGAAGTCGCTCTTATCCTCTGAATAATCCAAAATTCAATAGAATGTAGAGATGGAAAGTTCTGTTAGGTCATCCAGTTCAGTCTTTTATGACTTCTATTTTTAAATGACTCACGCCATGGGACTCCCAGCGGTTTTTCTGGGGGCGGGGGGGCAGGCAGGGAGGAGACATGCGGGAGAGACTACTCCACAATCTAAAATATGGTAAAAAAAATCCACAGATTGGAAGGCCATAAAGGACCATTAGATCATCTAGTCTGGCCTCCGTCAATGTTTGTCAAGTAAAATATATGAGTGCCTTCAGTCAAGTGATTGCACAAATTATCAATGTTCACAACTAATAAAAGGCAGAGTCTCAGAACATAGCATCAGCCCAGAGAAGAGGCTGAAAAGAACCAGTCCCTGCACTGCGTTCATTTTCTTTTTTGGTATAGGAAGACAACCTGATTAAGCAGTTGCCCCTTGCATTTATTCAGCAGAAATACAAGTGACACTGGATGAGTCAAGGAGCAATTCTGGGTACTAGTAGCTATGATTCTCACAAGACATGCGAGGATTTGATCTCTTTTCCAATCTGCATTCCCATGTTGGAATCAGCTGCCAGCTGGCTGGGGTAGGAGCAGGTACATGCTGCAGCAGAGGCTGGCTAGCATGGAAACAGGCATGGGCTGGAGCAGGAGCAAGGCCTAGCTGGAGTGGAAGCATTCTGCAGAACTACTGGGCAACGGGAATGCTCCCAGACAGGTAGTGACATTGAGTAGACTGGAGAGACCTGCCGTAGGGTCCCCTGGGTGGGTTCTAATCTGTGGATTGGCTGAACCCTGGCTGAATGGGATGGGGCCTATCACAAAACCTGCATCTAATAACTTATCGCTATCTCTGGCTGAGGGATGACTCATCAGGTTTAAGCACGCTCAGGCTCAGAATTAACTCAGGGATGACTCATCACACCGCACTGCTCAAAAGGCCTTATTATCTGTCTATTCAGTGGTGCATGTGCCGTGCTGTTCTCACTCCAGTTCCAAGCTGGTAGCACTCCACACACAAATGATATCGTCACAACTGGCACTGATTCACCCTAGACTCAGCAGAGGCGACACAGATTAAATAAGCCATGGAGACTGAATGAACCAATCTCTCAGCAAGAGGTGTTTTTTCCGGAACAGGACTAAGGTGCATTCAGTGGAAGCAGTATATATGACCTTACCCTGTTGCTACTGCCTGTGCTGTGGATAAATAGAGAAGTTTAGATTCCAGGACATTTAAATGGAAAATAGCAGCTATAGAGAAATCTCCAAAGGATAACTGGGTCTGTCTGAAAAAGAGAACCCATCAAGATGTGAATATCCCTTCTTTCCTTACAAAATGCAACGAACGTTACACGTACCCCGATAGTAAATTCTAACATTAGAGGAAATTTGATACTAGTTATGGGTTTCCGTCATTGAAAGTTGCCCAATCAGAATTGTAATGGAGCCATGAATGGAAATCTCATGCTTTGGTATTATAATTGCGTTGGCATCCAGCCCTGCAAAGACTTCTGCACATGCTTAACTTTATATTCTCTGAGTAACACCACTGATTTGACAGGGATGCATTTTCATTTAGATTAAGGTCCCTTTACACTGTTCTGACAGTGTAAACTGGGCACAGATTTTGAAAATATTATTTGGCCATTTTTGGAGGAAGACCTTATGATATTTATGGTACTCGCTGCATTCACAGCCTAAATTTCACAATAATTTGGCCTTTGAACTCTCAGTCCAACCAGAATCCAACCTCTGAACCATTTGAAATGGGCACATTTCAAGCTTTCTAGATCTAAACATCCCTCAGAATTGGGAAAGATGGCAAATGGCTCTGGATCCAGACTTCACGGCTGGTCCATGTAGTCTTGATTCAAGGCTCACTGAAATATATGGGAATTTTTCAGTTGATCATGTTCTATGTGTATAAGGTACCTAGGCAAAACCACAGATCTGAACATGCCTGAATTCTGGGTCTGGATCCAATCATTGTGGTTTGATGCTCTCTTCATTTTGAGGTTAATGGATCACTAGATTTTCTGCTAATGACTAAGGGAACTTAAAGAAATGGAAAACAGGCTTTTTTCTTGTATCAAGGTCAAAGCATGCTCAAGGACAACAAGACGTAGAAGAAGAAGCTATGCATGTCTAATGCTGACAGAGAGTGTCACCTGCTGACAGCGCGTTACAGCCAGGGATTCTGCCAGAGCTATTTCATGATGATGTGTTTGAGACCTACAGGCAACTGATGCCAGCTCCTGTCACGAAGATGTGTTTTAAGCACTGACTTGCTGCAGTGTAAGTGAGTAGGGAAACTGTCAGCCACATTCCAATATGTGGAGTCAAGTTTATCTTCCATATCTTATAGCTGTCTACAAATTCATGCCCATTTTCATATTTCCTGGAAGCTCTTCTGTCCATACAAAAAGAACTGATGATGCTTCCCATTTGGGGAAATTCTGAAGACAAAGCTAAATGGTCATGGATTTGTGCTCCAAAGCATTTCTTCGGCAGCAGATTTCATCAATATATTGCAAGTTAATCATTCAGGATAAAAACCTGCATGGAATCTGCGTTCAAAGCTCCTCTTGGATTGAGTGGAAGTTCTAGGTACCATGGGCATTGCATAATTAGGCCCTTGTGATGCAGTTATTAGACAAATGGCATTACTTATGAAAACCAGATTAGTGTGGTTTGAGGTATTTCATGGTACGTGGGTTTGACAATTTTCCACTGGGCTAAGTCTTTAGAAGAGTATAGTCAATGGGGCCAGATCCTCAGCTATTATAAACTGGTCCATTGACCTTTCGAGCTAGACTGATTTACACCAGCTGAGGATATAGACCAAATGCTGTAATATTTGCCAAGAAACAGTACGGGGCAGAGTGGCCATGAGGACTGGGGAAGAGGAATTGTTTCATAATGTCAAGATCTTCCATGAAGCAGACGTACAAATGCTGCAGCTTTAAGTGGCAAAGTCATCCCTTTTTCACTGACTCGATCAATTCAATTGTATTATAGAATCCCTGGGAAACATCAACATTTCAAAGAATTTATTTTAAGCCTCTTATATAATAGAACATGTTGTTCAGTGTATAGATTTTTCTTTACCAAAAAAAAAAAAAAAGGAAATCTGAAGTCGCAAATGCATTGAGACACACTGGTGGAGCAGCAGGAAAAAAAAACATTCCACAGTGAACAGATAGACCTGGCAGAGAGGAAGCTGCCACACACTTTTTCATTTGAAGAAAAAATGAGATAGTTTGATGAGTTCAGCTTAATCCTTGGCGAATGTTCATCATTGTCATAAAACCCAGAACCAAAGTCCAGTGCCTAACCTTCAGGTAGCAATCCTTCCTTGCACTAAGTTTCTACTGGGAATATTACTCTGGATCTGCTTGCCGGTGTCTTGGCATAGCCTATCTAACTGTAATGTATCAGGTACAGGTCCAAATAGACACTGAAAGGTCCAGTAGCCTGCTCAAGAGTTAGAAGATATTTCTTTATGTCAGAACAAGTTCTGCCCCCACCTAATGCACATGTGGACCCATTGAAGTCAATGAGCGTCACACACATGCATCCGGTGGAGGAATTTGGTCCTTACAATTTACTGGGGTTAAGTGAATAATTTATCAAACAAATGGGAGGAGGGATAGCTCAGTGGTTTGAGCCTTGGCCTGCTAAACCCAAGGCTTTGAGTTCAATCCTTGAAGCCACTTAGGGATCTGGGGCAAAAATTGGTCCTGCTAGTGAAGACAGGGGGCTGGACTCAATGACCTTTTAAGGTCCCTTCCAGTTCTAGGAGATTGGTATATCTCCAATTATTATTATTATTTATTTTATTAAATTTAACGGCCTCTTTTTCTGCTCACAAGTAAATGGGGATTTTCTTGGTCCATTTGTGTTTGACAAAGTAGGTATTCACCCACGAAAGTTTATGGTCCGATACATTTGTTAGTCTATAAGGTGCCACAGGACTCTTTGTTGCTTTTTACAGATCCAGACTAACACAGTTACCCCGCTGATACTTGGTACACTTGTTATTCAAAATGAGCTGACCATCTTTAAGGTATTGTTTTGGACTGTTTGGGCCAGATTCCTAGGTGGTGTAAATCAACATAGTTTCAGTGAAGTCAGAGGAGCTATGTTTGTTAACACCAGCTGAGGATCTGGCCCTATATCTTGACTTCTAACAGTTCTTTCTTTCTTTCTTTCTTTCTTTCTTTCTTTCTTTCTTTCTTTCTTTCTTTCTATTTCATAGCACCTAAGAGCCCTGGCCATGGACCACAACTCCATTGTGCTAGGTCCTTTACAAACACAAAACAAAAAGATGGTTCCTGCCCCAAAGAGCTTACAATCTAAGTATAAAACAAAAGTAACAGATGGACACAGACAGAGGGGAGAGTACAAGGAAACAGTATAACAATATCGGTCAGCTTGATAGGCTGGTACACCAGGAGCCTACCATTGTCAAGTTTCTCTGTGAGTATTGGCTATCTGAGATGAGTTGGTAAGTTGTGATTGGTCAGACATGTCACATGGTGCTGTGACATCCCTGACTGGATGAGTGTGCAAGCACTTCTGGCACCAAAGCCAATGTACAGTCCGTGTGAAATTTGATTGCTACAAATAGTCACGCAAACAACTTTGAGGGTCAGGACAGATGAGGTAGAGGGCTGAACTGCCATTTCACTCCCAGAGGTGGTCCTTCCATGGATACATTGAAATAATGCTTTCATTACTGCTGCTCATGCTGTGCCCTTTTTTATTGGTGCCTCAGTACCTAACAGTGATCAGTGCCATATTGTTCTAGGTGCTGTACATACACATCACAAAATACAGCCTCTGCCCCAAGAGCTTACAATCTACATAGACAAGAGAGACAAAGTTTGGAAGACAGAAGCATTATTACCCCTTACAGATGGAATTTAGCAACTCACCTAAGTTCCCGTAGGAAACCTATGGCAGAGTTAGGAGTTGCACCAATATCTGTTGAGTCCCAGTCAAGTGCTTAAATACAAGACCGTGGGTGAAATCCTGGCCCCATTCAAATTAATAGGAGCTTTACCATAATGGAATCAGTATTTCACCTCATATTTCCTCTCTGGACTGTTCTTCCTGTCTGTCTGTATTCTGTAGCTAAGTAAGTCAGGGCTGTTTGCTCTAAATTCAGACTTCCTACATGTTGATCCAGGAAAGCCAGAACAGAATCTGTGCATTACTAGGCTCGCCAAAGTGTTGCTTGTTGTTTACAGAAAGTTGAGAGTTCCCTTCAGTAACCATTCACTTAAACTCTGAAGGGGCCAGAAGGTATGTTTTCCTACTGTTGTTGTCTCCAATTAAAGCAGCAAAGAGAAACATATTGGAAAGACTCATCTCTGACTGCCAGGCTGGAGTCAACTCGAAACCTTCAAACCAGCTGTACTGATGCAGCGATATAGAGAGCTCTTCCCAGGCTGGGATCTCTCCAGGGAACCGGAGGCAACGCTGTCTTTTCTTTTCTTTCTGTCTCTATTTTTTATTTGCCCTACAGTCTCGCAAAGTGGGAACACATGAAGTTAAAAGGAATCAGCTTGTCTAACATCTAATAAGAGAAGAATCTGTCACCACCAGTGATGTGAAAGGGAATACAAAAGCCGCAGGCATGTATATTCCTTCAGCAGCGAATGCACAACAAGGCGAAAGGTTAGCCTAAGATCTTCTCTCTGTTGCTTTAAAAGCTCTGTTTAATTGTTAGTCACGACGCACTGTGGGCAGAACAATTAGTTGTATCTATATTAGATCTAAACTGTAATTATTTGTTACATTAATCATGACTAGAGTGAGAATTTAATTAGTCACGAACATTAAGTGTTTTTTTTTTTTGGACCAGGGGAAAAAAATACCCTGTTTTCTGTTGTTGAAGTGAGTCTGAGCCCTTCAGGAGTCACCATCCAGGGCACCATGCATATATTTTGCCACCTGTGAAGGTGGAGGGGTTTTGGCTCAATAACAGAGCCAGTGATTGACATGCATTTAAAAAGAAATGCAGCAAAACAGCTGATGCACTTGGCTTAGAGCTGGCTTATGAAGATATACCTAGCTCATAGAACTGGAAGGGACTCTGAAAGGTCATTGAGTCCAGCCCCCTGCCTTCACTAACAGGACCATTTACTGGTTTTGCCCCAGATCCCTAAGTGGCCCTCTCAAGGATTGAATTCACAACCCTGGATTTAGCAGGCCAATGCTCAAACTGCTAAGCTAGCCTAATATACCTGTGCAAGACACTATAGTAGTATAAATTAACTCCCTGTGCTGCCTAGTCTTACAACAGGTTACGACGGGGGAAGGGAGAGCAGCCCCAAGGCAGCTACTCCATCTTGCTCACACACGAGCAGGACATGGACAATGTTCTAGCTCTGCCTTTCCGAGCAGGTGGTGGGGTGGGGGGGAGTAAGCTGTGCCAGGAAAATGGCTGGTACTGCTCTCGTCTCCAAGGGGAATGCAGGACCTCTTCTCCGTGGGTTCCTTGAGCCACGGGTTTGTTCCCTGTTCTGCTCCCAAGGCAGCACATGAGCTGCACCTTATTCAGATCAGATCAAAAGGGGCCAATGTAATCAGTCTAGGGTCCTGCAGTCATTGACCTCGGTGGGAGGAGAGAAGGGAAGGGAGAATCCCTGCATTGTCTGCAAGTGTTTCCAGTTTGGCTTGCAGAATAAAGACCTAAATTACTTTGGGCTGGATTGCAAGCTCCTTACTCACCTTGGAGCACATTAGTCTCACTGAAGTCAATGAGACTCCTTTCAAAAATAACTGCTCACCAAGGTGTGTCAAAGCATTCACAGTCTAGCCCCTAATTTGGTGAATACTTCTGAATCTCTGATGGTGTCCAAGAAATTTCACAAACCAGCCCATTATCCATATTCTGTATGTGCTGCTAGCCTGCCTCTTTCTTCCCCTTCCCTTCTCTTTTCCATGTGTTTGTTTCCCTTTCCACCTCTCTGTTTCTCCTTCACGTTTTTTGTCTTTCTGTCTTTGTGCCTCCCAGAGCTAAAGATCTGTTTCTTGAACTGCTGAAGGATGGGATGGGAGGAAGGATAAATCATGAAACAAATATCCAGTCCAGCAAGCTTTCCTTCCTGCTTGGTGTGTTAAAAGAGAGAGTGCATGTACTTTTAACATCTATTGCTAATATCCAGTGCTTCAGAGTTTCAGATTCCTTACGCTTCCTGCATGAGAAATGTAAAACAGAGCGGGAAAGATAATTTTATATACACGCACATACACCCCAAAGCATCCCTACCATACATGTGCTGGGCTGTGATAGTGTGGGTGACAAGGTTTTCATAATGTGGTACTTTTAATGAGTCACATCTATAGGGCTGTTATCACCCTAAGCAGCTCTACCCTGCTGATTCGGTTAAAAAGAAAAGGAGGAAAAAAAAAACTTTTTGACCATCTCAGCGTTCCCTTGCTCATTACACTGACCTGTCAGAAATGACAACGTAGCCATGTCTGGTTATTCCATGCTGACAGGGTGCTATATACACTTTTCTGCAATAATGTCAGCTTTTAAAGGTGTAATGTACTTGGGGAACCTCGTTGCTATGGTTTGGCCCAAAAAAAAGCCATTTGCTCTGTCAGGGGGCTGAGCAATGCCCAAGTTTTCTTAAAATTGGGCATCGTTTTCAGGAAGATTGTTCTTCGAAAACTAGTTCAAAGAAGAGGAGCTGTTTACTGAAAGTTTTTTTTAAAGGTTGCTTATTAAGCAATTGCATGATGATTACCTGACTGTCTAAAGAAGCAGTAATGTTAGCCCTAATATCAAGCATCTTTCGCATGTACCCCAATGCAACAAAACAAAGTTGCATTTGAGGGCATGTGTGTGCAATCTATGGTAAATATAAACATATAAGAGAGACACAACCATTTAAAAGGCAGTGGTGCAATAAATATACATTACAATAGTAGGATGGCCTAATTTGTTTTTCAGAAACTGCTTGGAGGATTGTGGCTACAAAATAGTAGGCAGAATTAATTGCAGTCGCTGTTGCACCCGTTCAGAAAGTGAAGAGGTTGGTAGCTAGCTTTCCAAATGTGTACAATTGCAGATGCAATTAATTGCTCATTCAGGCTTGGTCTACACTGGGGGTAGATGTGCGGGGTCTATCTAAGTTATGCAACTTCGGCTATGTGAAGTTTACCTCAGTGTCTTCACTGCAGTAGGTCAACCCCTGATGCTCTCCCATTGACTCTGCCTACAGTTCTTGCACCGGTTGAGTACCGGTATCGATGGGAGAGAGCTCAGCAGTTGATTTATCACGTCTTCACTAGATGTGATAAATCGACACCCGCTGTATAGATTGCTCCGGAGGTAAGGGTAGATATGCCTATCTAAAAATGAGGTCCTATGTGACTGTATATCTATAAGTTGGATAAGCAGCAGCTAAGGAAGGGCTTAACTTCTCCACAAGTGTGAAGGGTGTGAATGCAGCACATCAGTGTGGTTCATGTGAGTATATGTCCTTGTGGCTGTGCTCCAGCCACTTTAACAACCTGCTACTGATCCATAATTAAAGGAGCTCTCCTTTATCTCAAGCGGTAGCGGCTTGTGCTTTTACTGATCCTGAAGTGCCTGGGTTCCATCCTGATGCAGATGACCCTGTGTACGTAGCAGCAATGAGTTACATAAACATCCCCACTGCCGGTCATTCATGAACGTATTGATCATTGTCACTGTGCTTCGCACTGTACCAAACACCATCCCTGTGCAAAGAGGTTTAACTTAGAATGGGACAAAACAATTCAGACTCAGAATGCACTAAGTGACTGGATGACTCTCTAACCTAAAAAATCCTACATAGCACGGGATGCTCAGGGCTAGCTTATCGAATGGGGGTGGGGGAGTATGTAATAAACGAGTGTACTGCCTGTGACCATGTCTCCCTCTAGTGGCTAGATAACAGCCTGCTACTGACTGTTAGCTAAATGAGCTTTTTCTTTAGTTCAGATTTTAAGGCAGAGGTGGGCAAACTATGGCCCGCGGGACCCTCCTGCCCGGCCCCTGAGGTCCTGCCCTGGGAGGCTAGCCCCCGGCCCCTCCCCTGCTGTTCCCTCTCCCCCGCAGCCTCAGCTTGCTGTGCCACCAGCACAACACTCTGGGTGGCGGGGCTGCGATCTCCTGGGGCAGAGCAGCTGCAGAGCCCAGCTCTGTGCTGCACGGTGCGTGGATGGCTCCAGCTGGGTGCCTGTCCTGGTGCTCTGGGCAGCACGGCTGTAACGCCGCCAGCCACTGGTGCTCCAGGCAGCGCAGTAAGGGGATAGTAGTCAGGGGGCGGGGGTGTGGATAGGGGGCAGGGTGGTCAGAGGGCGGGGAACAGGGTGGTTGAATGGAGGCAGGGGTCTCGGGGGGCAGTCAGGAAGGAGAAGGGGGGTTGGAAGGGGCTGTGGGGGGCAGTAAGGGGGAGGGGTTCCAGGGGCGGTCAGGGGACAGGGAGCAGGGGGATGGATGGGGCAGGGGTCCTGGGGGGGCTGTCAAGGAATGGGGGTGTTGGATGCGGCAGGAGTCCCAGGGGCACATCAGGGGACAAGAAACAGGGGGGGAAGATGGGGGGGCTGGGCTACTCCTGGTTGTTTGAGGAGGCACAGCAAGGAACATGTCAGCTGAAGACCTGTTCTTGGAGAAAGAGTGTACCACACCTTATACCCGAAAGGAAACCCATGAGCTAAAGATTGGAAGAAACAGGGCTGTAGGGGTGGAAAGGAAATAGATGTCTGCAGACAGAATTGTTGGGAGGACAAGGAGTATCCTCAAAGAAATGTTGGGTTAGATAGTCTTTGGATCAGCCTCTAAATTCATGGTTGCACTTTGGAATTGAAGTTTTGTTCGTTACTGTTTGTAGGTATAGAAAAAAATCTCACTATAAGACCACTCAGTGGGGTGAACTAAAAATGATCTTACAAGCTCTTTTTATTCGAATTAATTTAGAATAAGTCAGGGAGTATTTTTTGCTTGCAAAAAATACTGTATTTAGGGCTGCTTGGAAAATAAGGAGGAACTAGTGAATTTTTCAGCATCAAAGTTTTCTGTTTGCCACTGGAACACTTGTGCATTAAAAATTTTCCAGTCAGCTCTCAGTGTTTATCAAAGCATTCCTCTTGCCAACTCCCTTATTCTGAATGACACTTCACCTGGTCACCACAGAATACTCAGCTCTCACAAAGCAGTAGGAGAAAGGCTAAGAGAGGCATTTGATCCACGAGTGACATTACAGACATGTGTGCATCACTGCTAAAATGAGCACAATAAGAAGTTTAAGAACCATCTCATAGCCATGAAAGATGTTGTAGCCTGGGATAGCATGGGCTAGATTTTCAAATCCTAGCAGCTCCTTTGGAAGCGCCACGTAGGTCGTTAAGATTTGATCCTGCAAACGTGCACACAGGACTTCACTCATGCGAGTACAATCATGCACATGGCCTTAATGCCCAATATGCAAAATTGATCTTTTTCATTTAGCTTTAACTCAATATTTTTCACATGTGCACACATGCAATTACTAATAAAAACTGAATAACTATGAACTATTCAGACTATTCCTCCTATAGCTGGGCTGGGAGAAAGAGAAAGACGCACTGTTATAGTTATTTCTATTTTTAAACATTTGGCAGATATGATGGTGATGGAGCTGTGTTAATATCTAGGTAATAAATAATAGATCCTCTGCCCTTGTATCTTCCATTGTTGTTCTATTAGGCTTAATAATACTATCCAGCTGTTATGCAGTTCTTTTCATCAGTAGCTCGCAAAGTGCTCTCCATTTTACAGGTGGGTAAGCTGAGGCACAGAGCAGGGAAGTGACTCACCCAAGGTCACCTACCAGCAGAGTTGGGAATAGAACCCAGAGACATGCACTGTGGCCTAGTGAATAGCCATGAGATGAGAAAACTGGTTTCTATTCCCAGCTCTGCTGCTGGCCTGATGGGTAACTGTGGGTGAGTCACTTCCCTGCTACGTGCCTCGGTTTCCCCACCTGTAAAATGGAGAGCACTTTGCGAGCTACCGATGAAAAGAACTGCATAACATCTAGATAGTATTATTAAGCCTAGTAGAACAACAATGGAAGATACAAGGGATGAAGATCTATTATTTAAAGCACCAACACGCCACCAAAAACTATGCCAGCTCAGAATTAAGATCTAGGGTTTGGAAATATCTCTTTGATATACAGGCTGAGTTATGGGGGAAAATAAATCCCTCTGTGATGGGGTGTCCACCCCATACAAAGCAGAACAGTTTAAATTCAGTCAATTAACCTTGTATGCTGCACCTGGAGGAGAGCCAGGGAGCAATAAATCTTATGGAAGATGAAGTTCAGCTGGGAAGCAGCAGGTTTGGCTTGTATAAAGGAATGGAGCCGAGACCAGAATGGGGCTATGGAGAAAGAAGTTTGCAGTCACTTTCTTTGAGGAGGGAAGTTTGTTTGGGGCTACAAAGTCTGGCAAGAAATCAGAGAGGAGAAACAGTCAACAGTTACTCTGTGGGGGGAAGGAGTTTGGGCTGCTAAACCATGGGAGAAGTAAAAGACAGAAAAGGGAAGTGGGAAGGAGTCCAGGGAAATAACGACAGTGTCTGGGAGCAAACAGACAGTAGTTGCTGGACATAGGGACCCTGGACTGCAACCTGAAGTGGTGGGTGAGCCTGGCATTCCCTACCAGCTGCTGGGAACGTGGCGTAAGTCCTGGCCTTGAATAGGAAGACTATCTAGAACAGCATGCAGACAGCTGATCCATTGGGACTTTCCTACCCCAGAAGAGGAGGATTGTACAGTGACCTGGCTGGACGGCTGACTCGTGAAGAAAGAGCTCCAGGAGATCTGGAGCGCGAGGAAGAACGTGGTGTGAGCAACTGTCGGAGGGGGGCGTCTGCCATGAAAGGAGCTAATCCCCATGCACAGCTCCAAGGAGGTGCCCCAAGGGTGAGTAGCAAACTCCACGAGACCCTCTTATTATGAGTTGTCAACATCATCAGCACAAACAAAAACCACATCCACATAGTGTGATGCCGTTTGAATTATGAAAGAAAACTTGAAATAGGACAGAAAATGGAAGCTGTTCCTGTGAAGGGAAAGATCAGATAAGTAAATTAAACTATATGTTGAATTCTGCTGTAAGCAGATATCCCTTAAGGCTACCAAAATAATGATTTGATTATCAAAGCTGTAGCATGTGCGGCTCATCTCCCTTTGTGCTACAAGGAGCCTTTCCATTAAATTTGTTGTTAAGCAAAATGTCTACGAGAGACTCATTTTGGATACTGATTATCCACCCCATAGGAAAGAATAACTCCTTGCCTCCATTCCACAGACTGGAGTTACATCCCAGCAAGGAATCGCAAGGTCAAGTCATCAACCCTGTGTCTTTGATATACCTGAAATGAGCAAATTCTACCAGCATATTCAATAAAGCAATTACAATAGCATTAATGCAAATTACCAAAAGCATCCGGCGCAGTGTGTTGGAGCAGCTGAAGGTATTTTAGCACATTTCCCAAAATTTTAGAGGCAGGATTTCCGCATTGCTGCGCAGGAGGAGAGGGAAGACAAATAATGCAAATCCCATTGATTGCAGGGGCGGCGTGGAGAGGAAAGGCCTCTACACAGTGTTATCCTCCACGCTGCTTCTCCTATTGATTTTCATCTGCTTTAGATCAGGCCCTAGAAGGGGTGAGATACTAAACATTCTTGTTGTATGTGGAACTCCCTTCCTTGTATACCCCTGCACAGAGGCTAGCCAGAATCTTGATGGGGGAACACTATCCCTGGTCTTCCTCAGTGCTCTCCTTGGGAGAAGCCTGATAGGGGATGGTATGAGCAGAACAAGGGCTGTGTCATCTGCTTTGGTCACTGGATGGCCACAGAATAGGGAACACGCTGCACTTCCTTCAAGGCACAGTGTGTCAATGTATGTCCAAGAAAAAACTCAGCCAGCTTCTACCAGCTCCCCTGATGGGGCTTGGGGTGGAGTCTAACCCAATGAGAGCAATGCAAGATCTCAGAATTCTCAGGCGGAGGGGAGAGGAGTTTGTGGGGTAATCACCTTCATAGGCATGTGCCCTCCCTTTCACAACACTGCTACAATATGATTTACCTCCTATGTTACCACGACTCTGATTCCACGGGTATGTGGTGTGGATTTGGATGAGTGGCTGTGGGGCTGTAGCATGGAAGGAGGCACAGTTCTGCTGTCAGTACTGCTAAGATGCAGCATATGCAATATCGAGGAAAAATAGCCCTATTCTCAGAAATCTCTGCCGTACATAAGAACTGGCACCCTCACCTGCCGTGACTCCAGGTTTGTGGTAGTGGATCAAAGCGACAGATCTGTTGAAGTGTTTCCCAGTCTCCACTTTTTAATACGTAAACGGAGGGATGAGCCTTGGTGTGGTGAACATAGTGTTGACATTGCAAGCTATCACTTTAAAAGCAGGAGGGTTTCCTGGTCCTGCTTGCAGGCTAGAGGTCCCTTTTGCAAAGCATGCAATCAGAGTCAGTCTGAAAGAGCCCGCGTAAAGTGCAGTGGGGTGAGTTGTCCCTTGCTGCCTTAGGGAGCAGCCTTTTTTCTCTCTCTCTGTTTCTGGATTGTGAGTTGTCATTCCGAATTCTAAGAAATGAAGTTGTGATACACTGCAGCCTTCCAGAAAGAGTATTGACATTTTTATCTCATTTCTCTCTGCGTGTGCTGTGAACACAACAGTTATTTTCATTGCTGCTTTATCTTGAATCCCATGTGTTTAGCATTGCCACTCTCAGGGCCCCTTTCGAGTTCTTAGAAAGAAAAAAAAAACCTAAAGGCAGAGCAAGTTACTTATAAGGCATCAGTTAAAAAGGGAAATATTTGTTTACAAAATGCCCTCTGAAGTGTGTTATGTTGGAATCATTCAGCAAGAGCTGGCGGGATCCCACGGTATTATAGAGCTGTTTACTAGGATTGTTAACAATGAGATGTTCACTACCCTAGGTTCTAAAAGTGGCCCAGCTTCAATTCAGAATAATTTCTGGCAGGAATGAACTCCAGAGTTGTGGATATGTATTGGATTCTTTATATTTCTTTGTTTATGGGGTGCTGGAGGAAGGAATCTGGGAGTGTAGACCATGTGTCTGGAGTCCCAATAAAATTCTGCTGGAGTCATAAGAACATAAGAATGGCCATACTGGGTCAGACCAAAGGTTCATCCAGCCCAGTGTTCTGTCTGCTGACAGTGGCCAGTGCCAGGTGCCCCAGAGGGAGTGAACCTAGCAGGTGATGATCAATGATCTCTCTCCTGCCAGCCATCTCCACCCTCTGACAAACAGAGGCTAGGGACACATTTCTTACCCATCCTGGCTAATAGCCATTAATGGACTTAACCTCCATGAATTTATCTAGTTCTCTTTTAAACCCTGTTATAGTCCTAGCCTTCACAACCACCTCAGGCAAGGAGTTCCACAGGTTGACTATGCGCTGTGTGAAGAAGAACTTCCTTTTATTTGTTTTAAACCTGCTGCCCATTAATTTCATTTGGTGACCCCTAGTTCTTATATTATGGGAACAAGTAAATAACTTTTCCTTATTCACTTTCTCCACACCACTCATGATTTTATATACCTCTATCATATCCCCCCCGTCTCCTCTTTTCCAAGCTGAAAAGTCCTAGCCTCTTTAATCTCTCCTCATATGAGACCTGTTCCAAACCCCTAATCATTTTAATTGCCCTTCTCTGCACCTTTTCTAATGCCAGTATATCTTTTTTGAGATGAGGAGACCACATCTGTACGCAGTATTCAAGATGTGGGCGTACCATGGATTTATATAAAGGCAGTAAGATATTCTCCGTCTTATTCTCTATCCCTTTTTTAATGATTCCTAACACCCTGTTTGCTTTTTTGACTGCTGCTGCACACTGCGTGGATGTCTTCAGAGAAGTATCCACGATGACTCAAGAGCTCTCTCTTGATTAGTTGTAGCATAATTAGCCCTCATCATATTGTATGTGTAGTTGGGGTTATTTCTTCCAATGTGCATTACTTTACATTCATCCACATTAAATGTCATTTGCCATTTTGTTGCCCAATCACTTAGGTCTGGTCTACACTGGGGGGGGGGGAGGGTTCGATCTAAGGTACGCAACTTCAGTTACGCAAATAGCGTAGCTGAAGTCGAAGTACCTTAGTTCGAATTACTTACCCGTCCTCACGGCGCGGGATCGACGTACGCGGCTCCCCCGTCGACTCCACCACCACCGTTCGCGGCGGTGGAATTCCAGAGTCGACGGAAATGCGTTCGGAGTTCAATATATCGCGTCTAGATGAGACGCGATATATCGAACTCCGAGAAATCGATTGCTACCCGCTGATATGGCAGGTAGTGAAGACGTACCCTTAGTTTTGTGAGATCTTTTTGAAGTTCTTCACAGTCTACTTTGGTCTTAACTATCTTGAGCAGTTTAGTATCATCTAAAAACTTTGCCACCTCACTGTTTACCCCTTCCTCCAGATCATTTATGAATAAGTTGCATAGGATTTGTCCTAGGACTGACCCTTGGGGAACACCACTAGTTACCCTTCTCCATTCTGAATATTTACCATTTATTCCTACCCTTTGTTCCCTGTCTTTTAACCAAGGATCTTCCCTCTTATCCCATGACAACTTTATTTACATAAGAGCCTTTGATGAGGGACCTTGTCAAAGGCTTTCTGGAAACAAAGCCGGAACAAATTTAATCATAAATCTGAAAATAACATTCAAGTATCATAACACACGTTGGCCCAGTTATTACTCTGTTCTATCCATGAAATCCCTGTGACTTTACGGGATTCCATAGACATCAGTAGGATTTAATGGGTGGAACTGAGGGCAAAATTTGTTCCCTGAGCTATATTCACTCATCCTTTTCTGATCTCTTTTAACTTCTTTGGACCCTATCCAAAGGAAGTGCTCAAAAAGAATCTTGCTAATTTACAAAGTAAAGAGGTAGGGCAAATGAAATCTCAGGAAAGCAAAATTAATGTTACATTGCAAAAAATGGATGCTTTGACCTGACGTAGGTTGGAGCAGGGAAAGATTTTATTTTTTTTAAGCCTTCATGGAAAAAGAGGGGCTCTATTGTCACCTTGCAATGCAACCTGCGTAAAAGGAACAGGGCAAGGCTGCTCCTGGTACAGACCAGGGTCTGAATTCTGACTGTGCCATGGAGGAAAAAAGCTTCACTGCAGTACTTATCTTGGTGCAGCTTACTGCTTCTTCCCAGGGCAGTTCAGCTGAACTGGTGATTCATTGGGGGAAGGGGATGTAACCAAGTATCTGCCCACTCCCTACCCTTGCCTGCCTGCCTACTCACTCCTGTACATCGGCGAGGGGGTAGAAAATAGCAGGAGGCTGATGATGCGCCCGTGATGCTCCTTGGCCCAGATCATTGAAGAAATCAATGCGCCTAAGTATCTTTGAGAATTTGGGCCCTTGTGCCTTCCTCATTTCCATAGGCATGTGGTTGGGTTCATGACTGACCGGAGAGTGATTAATGGCATAAAAGTCTCACCCCCAAACCTCACTGCATCATTGCAATTGCAGACTTAAGCAGGAACTGCTCTGAGTTCTGTCGGAGGCCGGGCCTGACCTCGCACGCCGACAACCCTCCCCGCTGCTGCTGCGAAGTGCTCCTGCCCATCAATGGATAACAGAGAGCAGTGAAAGTAATGAGAGAGGTAATAAGAGTTAAAACAAAGGTGGATGAACCTCGCATGAAAACAGAAAGATTTAGGATACCTGGAGAAAGACAAGTCAGCATTATATAGAGACGAATTAATACTTTGGGATTAAACTGTGTGTGAAGGGTAGGGGCACAGCACACTAAAAATAGGAACAGGGTAATTTAGAAGCTAATCAAGCTCTGTCACAGACAAATTAATAAGTAAAAAAAGTTTTAACAAGACATTAGCCATCCGAAGAGCCCAGGAAGCCTGGGGAGGAGGATACTGTATCAGGAGGTGTTATTAACGGTGCTATTATTAGAGTGGGTATGATTAACAAGACATGGGCAGAAAAGGAGCAAGGTGAGGCTGAGAAGTACAGTTATATGTCAATGGTTGATCACCTAGAGGTCCATTACAGAGGTGAAAATGTTTAAAAGGGGTGGGGGAGCATCCCCAAGGGCAGGAAACAATTCTGGGAGCCGACAGAGAGTTGGATTAAAGTGGAAGTGGGTGAATTGTTCTGAACTTTGTTATATGGGATGGGGACGCATGAAGAGAAGACAAGCCGTTGCTGTAATTGCTTTTCTACCTGTCCTTGGTCTTTGTGAAAATTTTCTACCTGGGAAAGTGAAAGAAGCAGCTCTACAGGTAGATACAGGCCTGGAGCATGACATGCATCTGACGAAGTGGGTATTCACCCCCGAAAGCTCATGTTCGTTTGTTGGTCTATAAGGTGCCACAGAGCTCTTTGCCGCTGGATCATTACTATTCATCCTGCCCTGAAGGAATGGAGAGGTCTGTTTGTAATGCTTCTCCCATGATGCTCCAGAGTTGATGATAACTAAAGGCAGGACCTCAGCTGGTGTAAATCCTTGGACATACCATGGAAGTCAATAGAGGTGCACTGATTGACACCAGTGGAGGATCTGACTCATGGCTTTAGCATTCTATCTAAGTTATTCTTCTCTGTTTTCCAGTGTATCTATTTTTCTTCCTGCCTGTGTCTTTTAGACTGCAAGTTCTGTGGTGGTCAACGCTGTGTGACTCATAGCTAAAATGTATGCACACAACTAGCAATGCAAAATTCCATTTGTGTTACTACCATCCCCCATTTTGCCATCCTACCCCCCTAGCTGTCACTGATCTGAAACCTAAAATGTAAGCTCTTAGGGACAGGGAGTCTCTTGCTATAGGTTGCTCAGTGCCTAGCACAATGGGGCTCTGCTTTATTTGGGCTATCAAGGCACTACTGTAATAAAATGTGGGGCTAGGACCATCTTTTTGTTTCATGTTTGTACAGCACCTTGCACAATGGAGTCCTGTCCATGACAAGGGCCCCTAGGTGATATGTTAATACAAATAACAATTAGGGAGAAGAAGAAGGATGGTTAATGGGTTTCACCTGGAGAAGATGTGGATTTTCAAAGCTTTGGGACTGCGGCATTCATATTTACATTTCCTGGGCCATATTCGGCTAACATTGGGTGTAAACCAGCAGTGATTCCACTGAAGTCCATGGAGTTATTCTGTCATAAAACTGGTGTAAGACCAGAATCAGGTCCCCTGTGTACCTTAAATATTTACAGAACTACACTCACCATGGTGGCATCTAGTCTCTGATCCTGTTATCCTTCTAGAAACTATTTGACAACTGACACTGATAGTAACCGGGCTGCTGAGCACCAGCTAATTCTCTGGCTCAGAAATGGCGAGGCCACTGGAATACAGGACTGCTCACCAGCATGTGTAACCCACACACCTCCAGGGTGTGTTGCTCTGTCCCATCTAGTGGCACCGAGACCACTTAGAGAGAGAGGTAAAATGAGTCTGCTCTACAGCCTTAGCTAACAGCCAGTTGGCTTTTAGCTCATGCAGTAAAGGCTTGTGCACTAAGCTCCAGAGGTCCCAAGTTCAATCCTGCCCGCCGACAGCCGGTGTTTGTTGGTGTTACAAGTGGCAGCTTGTCTGACATTTCAACTGGGAAGACTCTGAAGCTTGGGATGTGTGTTCTGTCCCATCTAGTGGAACCGAGACCACTTAGGGTATGTCTACACTACCTGCAGGATTGGTGGGTAGTGATTGATCTATCAGAGATCGATGTATTGCGTCTCATCTAGACACAATAAATCGATCCCTGAACGCACTCCCCGTCGACTCCAGAACTCCACTAGGGCGAGAGGCGGAAGTAGAGTCGATGGGGGAGTGGCGGCCATCGATCCTGCACTGCTAGGACGCGAAATAAGTCAATCTAAGTTGATCTAAGATACATCGACTTCAGGTACGCTATTCTCGTAGCTGAAGTTGCGTTTCTTAGATCGATTTCTCCCCTCCATCAGTGTAGACCAGGCCTTAGAGAGAGAGATTAAATGAGTCTGCTCTACAGCATTAGCTACCATCCAGTTGGCTTTTAGCTCATGCAGTAGAGGCTCATGCACTAAGCTTCAGCGGTCCCTGGTTTGATCCTGCCCACTGACAACCGCAGTCTGTTGGCGTTACAGATGGATGTACAGAATGTGTCTTCATTGCCTGTGTTCTATCGCCGCATTTCAGCTGAGTAAATCCACTCCTGTGTATCATATTAGCCTCTCTGTTTTCCCGTGGAAAGCAGTGGTGAACATGCAGAGCCCCGATACACATAATATCCATGGCTGCTGTTTTACACTTGCAACATCTTGTATGCACTGAAATGTACAACTATTCGCACTTGTAGCACTGTCAAGCAAACAAGTAGTGAGTGTGTATGATAGAAGGGAAATTGGCACAGGCGTGTTTCTCGCTTACCTACAGCCTGGTAATGCCTTGCAGTGGAAATCATTTGTTGTGAACCAAATTGGCTTAATCTACATTGTAAAAATTGCTTTTCCAAGGCAGAGAGAAGACAAGAGGAGATATATTTACTCTCAAGCAGAAAGTAGGCACACTTGATTTAAATTTTAACCGCGATAATTAGCAGTACACTGGTAATGCCTTGAAGCCTCAATCACAGATCAAGATCCCATAATGTTAAGCACTGCACAAACATATAACCAAATGTTAGTCCCTGTCCCAAAGAGATTACAGTCTCAGGGTATGTCTAGACATCAATCACTGAGTGGGATTTCAGCTTGAGCTGACATACCTGAGTTAGCTTTAATCTATCTAGCTTGAATCCTGGAACACTGAGTTCACAGCAGTGCAAGCTTCAGTGTGCACTAGCCCTGTGAGTAATTGCCCAGGGTTCTCAGCAAGTTGTACAGCCTGCACGGAAGCTTATGCTGCTGTGCCATCACTCTTCCAGGGCTAGATCAAAGCTAGCTGTGGTATGTCATCTTGAGCGGCAATCACACCCCACGATTGTAGTCTAGACATACCTTAAGTCTAAATTGAGAGACAACAGGTGGACACAGACAATAGGTGGGGGCAGAGGGCACAAGGTAACTGTGAGATGATTAAGTTCTGCACAATAAGCAACAATCACAACATACGTGCTGCCTGACCCATTGTCAAGTGTTCTTACACATTGCAAAAAATGATGACTTTTAAGGAGACGATTGAAACAGGACAATATAGCTGCTTTGCGGATTTTTATGAGAAGCTGCTGCTGCTCCGCCTCCTATGCCTGGTCATAAGCTGGCTGGCCCTCTAAAAGGAGATAGATCTCAGCCCACCTGTGATACAGCCAATATGACTTCACAGATGGAGAAAATACATTACTTCACATGACAGATGCTCATGTGACAAAACTAAATCAAACCTGGGGCGGTGGTTAGCATAGAAAAACAGAGGCCTGTGGACAAACAGGGAGGAGACATCCAGAAGCTAGAGCACAGAGAAGACAAAGGGGCCAGATGTCTCATCCAGCTGCTCAGAGAGCAGGAAGCAAGAATTGCTCAGGGAGGATAGCCCAGGCCCATTTTAAGATTGGGATGAAGAAGGCTTTTCTCCAGGAGCAGGCACCTTTGTGAATCTGCCCATCTCAGGGGAGCTGTACTATAACACTCTTCAGTGAGGAGTGATGGTGGAAAACTACAGACAACAGATTCTCAGGTAGGAGGAACTGGCTCTCACTGGAGTCTGGGTGGAAGATACAGTCAGTCTGGATGGAAGAGATTTTATTTTGAGTTTATTTGGACGTAATAAAGTGCAGTCTCAGCAGGGGAATTTTGTCTGATAGCATTTGGAATTGTGGAGTTCTTAAGGGGCCCTGAACAGAAGGGGGAATTGAGGCAGGGTGCTGCAGAATCACCCAGGGCCACATGGGTGTGCACAGGCAGAAGACCAGTAGAACCTCAGAGTTACGAACCCCTCGGGAATGGAGGTTGTTCGTAACTCCGAAAAGTTTGTAACTCTGAATAAAATGTCATGGTTGTTCTTTTAAAAGTTTACAACTGAACTTAGTATTTGTTGTTGTCAGGGGTGGCTCTAGGATTTGCACCGCCCCAAGCAGGGCAGCACGCAGCGGGGGGGCGCTCTGGCGGTCGCCGGTACCGCGGCTCCGGTGGACCATCTGCAGACGTGCCTGCGGAGGGTCCGCTGGTCCCGCGGCTCCGGTGGACCTCCCGCAGGCACGCCTGCGGCTGCTCCACTGAAGCCGCGGGACCAGCGGACCCTCTGCAGGCATGCCTGCGGGAGGTCCACCGGAGCCGCCTGCCGCCCTCCCACGGGACGCCGCCCCAAGCGCGCGCTTGGCGCGCTGGGGTCTGGAGCCGGCCCTGGTTGTTGTTAACTGAGTGCCTGTGGAAGGTTGTGTATTAACAGGAATGGAGAGAGTGAAGCCTTCTAGACACAGGATAGGTGTAACATACACAGCATTGATAAAATCTGTTATAGACCTGGCACCACCTCAATTCTTATCTCAATGGACCATCTGATTGATAAATTCCAAGGCCAGAAGGGATCACTGTTTTTCTGATCTGACCTCCTGTTTAACACAGGCCATAGAACTTCCCCAAAATGATTCCAAGAGTATATGTTTTAGAAACACATTCAATTTTGATTTAAAAATTGCCAGTGATGGAGAACACACCATGACCCTTGGTAAGTTGTTCCAATGGCTAATTATAGTCTCCGTTCAAAATTTATCTCTTATTTACCTTAGCCTTCTCTTAGTTAAGCTAAATAGGTGGAGCTCTTTGAGTGTATCACCCTGAGGCATGATTTCTAATCCTTTAATCATTCTTATGGCTCTTCTCTGAACCTTCTCTAATTTATCAATATCCTTCTTGAATTGTGGGCTCCCCAACTGGACATAGTATTCCAGCAGCTATTGCATCAGTGCCAGATACAGAGGGGAAATAATCTCTCTACTCCTACTCAAGACTCCCCTGTTGACATATACAAAGATTGCATTAGACCTTTTGGCCATAGTGTGGCACTGGAGCTCATGTTCAGCTGATCACCTGCTACAACTCCCAAATCTCTTTCAGAGTCACTGCATCACAGGATAGAGTCCCCCAATCCTCTAAGTATGGCTTACATTCTACATTCCTAGATATATACAGATTTCAGAATGGTAACTGTGTTAGTCTGTATTAGGGAAAAGAACGAGTAGTACCTGTGGCACCTTAGAGACTAACACATTTATTTGAGCGTAAGCTTTCGTGGGCTGAAGCACACTTCATCAGATGCCTGCAGTGGAAAATACAGTAGGAAGATACATATATATACAGAGAACATGAAAAATGGGTGTTGCTATACAAACTCTAATGAGACTAACCTTATATCTTCCTACTGTATTTTCCACTGCATGCATCTGATGAAGCGGGCTTTAGCCCATGAAAGCTTATGCTCAAATAAATTTGTTAGTCTCTAAGGTGCCACAAGTACTTCTCATTCTTTTTAGATATATACAGTTACTGTTAGCCATATGAAAACATATCTTGTTTGATTGCACCCAGTTTACCAAGCAATCCAGATCACTCTGTATCGGTGACTTGTCCATTTCATTCTTTACACCCCCGCCCAATTTTTGTGATCAGTAATGATTTTGTTTTCTTCCATGTCACTAATTAAAATGTTTAATATTGTATGGCCAAGAACTGATCCCTGCACATACCCTTTAGAAACACAACCACACAATGATTCCCTGTTTATAATTACATTGAAACCTATCAATTAACCAGCTTTGAATCCTTTTAAATTAATATGACACACATTAAGTGGATTTTTTTAGGAAAATACAAAAAAAGTTTTGTTTTTTTGTTAAATTAAACAAAAGCTTTCACTGAAAATATTAATTTCCGTCAGAATATTTTGTTTTTCTGAGGAAAAATTAAAATCAAAATGTTTTCATTTTTCAAAAAAGTATAAGTTTTGCTTTTCAGTGTTTGGAAAATTGAAAAAAAACGGGGTGGGGAGGTTGGTTTTGGTATTTCTTTTAAAAAATAGATAATAGATGAAGATGATGATGATGATATTGGTTATTACTTCCTATTCTAATGTACCTGTGGACACTCGCATTATCCTTTTATTTTCAATCCCTGAAGGAATCTGAGAGAAGAATCTGATCCATGGTTTCTATCCAAAGCTGATCACAATTTTATTTCTACAGATGTAATGCCACCAATCAAGTATAGCTCCTATAGTGTTGGAGACTAGGTGTGCCGTGTTACACTCCTCCACTCATAACACGGTGTATCCATAATTTATAGCTTTCAAGACAGCATCAACTTTTTCCTCTGCGTACTTGGGGATAAATTCTCCTCTCCTCTCAATTAATAGGATATACTCCAGTTTTGCCTGTGTGTGACTGACAGGAGAATGTGGCCAGTTGGTTTTAAATAAAACCCATGGGGGGAAAAAACTTCAGGACTTACATTTCAGCCCGGGTGCATGTTTAAAAAAGTCCTACAGTATTGATCACAGTAGTTAGGCATAATCAAAGAGCCTCCAACAGGGTCATAGGCAGAGCGCTGCCTGTAAGGTTTTTTGTTCTCAGCATTAGGTACATCTCCCGTGAGTTTTGCTGAAGCTGTATTAATTGGATGATTAAAGCAAAAGCCCGATCAATCAGAATTTGAAGAGACGCTGAGTGTTAGCATAAAGCAAAAAATAAAAATGTCGTATCTACCCGGTTTAAAAAAAAAATCAATAAGGTTTAGTGGAATAATGTAAAGAAAGAAAATAGGAAAAAGCTAACTGCTCCATCTTTTTGCAGAGTTATTTCCTGAGTCACGTTCCCATTTTTATTCTCTTTTAGGCCTGTGTAGAATGACCCTGCTCCCCTCTTCTCACATATGCAAAACCACAGCTACATTAATGGCTGTGCTTGCTCCAACAGTTCCTCTCAGTCTTCTGTTCCAAATTACCTTCTTTCGCTTTGCTACACTCTAGTCTGTTAATGAACTGGACTGAGACCTGAGTTTAACTCCTAACTCTGCCACAGACTCCCTCTGTGCCAAGAGCAAGTCTCTTCATTTCTCAGCTTCCCTGTCTGTGATATGGGGATAGCAGTAATTCCATCATCTGTCTTGTCTAGTTAGACTGTAAGCTCTTTGGGACAGGATTGTCTCTTTCTACATGGTTTGGCCCTGGCAGTGCTACTGTCCTAAAAAGATTTAAATTTAGATTCACTTCTAAGGGTACGTCCATACTACCCGCCGGGTCGGCGGGTAGCAATCGACTTCTCGGAGTTCGAGATATCACGTCTCATCTAGACGCGATATCTCGAACTCCGAACGCGCTCCTGTCGACTCCGGAACTCCACCACCGCGAACGGCGGTGGTGGAGTCGACGGGGGAGCCGCAGACTTCGATCCCGCGGCGTCTGGACAGGTGAGTAGTTCGAACTAAGGTAGTTCGACTTCAGCTACGCTATTCGCGTAGCTGAAGTTGCGTATCTTAGTTCGACCCCCCCACCCCAGTGTAGACCAGGCCTAAGAATGGGTGAAAACCGGAGACGAGAGGGTTGTGAGAAAGGGCAGTTGTATTAAGGATCTGATCCAACTCTCACTCAACAATAATAACTACGATAATAATGCTAGTGTCTTGAACCAGCAGCCCGGCCTAGTGGTGGGCTAGTGGTGGGAGAGGGAGATGGGTCTCAGGAGCTGGAGCCATGGAGTATGAGTCGGAAGGCAGAACCAAGAGGTCAGAGCTGGAGTCAGGAATCCAGTAGGCAAGGAGGGCTGTAATGGACAGGGGTAGGGGAAACAACAGGGCTGGGGACAAGGCAGGCACACAGCGGCGGCTCCAGGCACTAGCGCTCCAAGCAAGGGCGGCAGTCAGGCAGCCTTCGGCGGCATGCCTGCGGGAGGTCCGCCAGTCCTGCGGATTCAGTGGCAATTCGGCGGCGGGTACGTCAAAGCTGCGGGACCGGCGGACCTCCCGCAGGCAAGCCGCCCAGGGCAGCCTACCTGCCATGCCTAGGGCGGCAGAAAAGCTAGAGCTGCCCCTGCAGGCACAGGAGTAATTGCAAAAGCACTGAACAGCTAAAGATCAGGTGTTGCTGTTGGACTTAAGAGCAGGCTTGCTGACTTCCGTGGCCAGTCAGGCAGAGTGGTCAACTGGACAGCCCTGCTGTGGTTCAGCTGTGCCCGGAGACTAGGCAGGTGCAGCTGCAAGTCTTCATTCCTGACAGCTACTGCTGTCATAGACCCCTGTTAATTGGCAGGATGAAGGACAGTCTCATGCATCAGTTTCCTTTCCTGCTGCTCTGCTGTACAATGAGAAGATGAATCTTCTAAATAAGATAGTGTTACTTGAAGGTTTGAATCTCTTACAAATATCAGCCCTGACCATGCTCCTTTGTAGATGCTCAGTGCCTTCAAAGGGCCAAAACCAAGATTTTCAGCTGGGGGAAGGGCTAAAACTATCCTCCTAAATCCATATTTCCGTATGTAAATAAATGTTTTTTCCCAAAAGATGCTGAGCACCCACCAATTCCCATTATTTTCCCTTTTAAAGATCAGGACACTCAGTTAGGCACCTGACTATAGACCTAGCAGCCAAACCTTAGGCAAAAATTGGTACCAAGGTTTTCAAAATGGCGTGCTTATCTCCAGTGATGGCAGCTGACGAGCTTTCAGACCTGTACATCTAACATAAGTTTATTGGTGTTTCCCCCAGAGAAAAGATTAGTTTTGATCAGCTCCAGCAGAAGGTGGATCTTTGTTATATAAGGCTTTCAGAGATTGTGGGAGGAGAGGAGAGCAAGGAGAGCAAATATCATGGGAAGTTCTAGGTAAGTGAGTCATTGGTGAAGACAAGTGGAGAAGAAGATTAAAGGGAATACAGAATATTTCTAAACATGAGGTATTTGTGAGACTCAACATGAAATAAATAATAGGCTCTTTGTCTCTTCCATGTTAAGAAATAGGTATTATCTTGATATCTCTCCTGCATTTCTTCAAAGTAAAGCATTCCTGGCATTGTGATGGTGGTCCTGAACCTTAATTGGTATCTCTTGGATTAAAGTGATTTCATTATTGTCAAATCATTTAGGAGTCCATTAGCTCAAGATCCCTTATTTCTCTGCGTGAGCACTTGGCCTCTGACGTCCCTAACTACAAGATTCTCCATCTGTTCGCTTCAACCCCATGACTTACCTTCTGCATCCTTCCTTCCCAATGGGTTCAAAGAAGTAGCATGTCCATGGAGGACAATGCCATACATATCCTTCTCAGGCATGTGTGGAAATGTTGCCATCTTTGTTGGTGGGAATGAAGATTCCCTGCATGGAAAGCTGTGAGGATTTTTTTCAGCACCTGGAAATACCCCTCTCTAAGCTCTGGGGAGGAGTTGTGGAGAGCTGCACTGGTTCATATACTAGGCAAGAGGCTCTGTAAAATAGGGGAACTCCACTGATCTGATTTCAAGTGAATGGAGTTACCCCGATTTATACCAGCTAAGGCTGTGGAATTCTACCACAAGGGGTGAAACTCAAGACAGTTTTGCCATTGACTTCAGTGAGACCAAGATTTTCTGAGACCAGACAAAATAGCTTTGGAAGAATGTTCAAAGCACACTTAATCACCTGGATTTTTTGCTGAGGTCTATAGCTCAAAAATGGTGTTACTAATATTATATATTCAGTGCCTACAGTATATTAGGTATTCCCCAGACAGATAAGAGAATCCAGAAAATCAGTTTGCCCAGAAGACCTTACTGTCCAAAGACAGACAAGTAGACAGAGATGAGGGGGAAGAGGAAATTCATGTATATTGTTTTTAATTAAGGTACATATCAACTAGACAAAAGTGAGTCCTTCTAAGGAGAGACTTAAATGTGGAGGAGAGGAAAATGTTTGTTTGTTTTTTCCTAATAGCCTCACATTTCGGGGAAAAAATATTTGCTAATGGCGGTAGAACACTGCACATGCAAGATCTGTCATGGAGAGGACCTTTGAGATGGACTAGAATGAAGCTCACACTGAAAGGAAAGTCTCAAGTGAATCACAATCAAGATCTGTTGCACTGTATTCTGACAGACATCATCCATGGAATCAGTTAATAAAACTAGTGACTTTGCTGCAGGTGGCAATGTAAGACCTTCGCTCCTTTCCCACTGCAGCAGGCATAAGACAGACCGTCGCTAAGATACCTTCCCCTCACTACTCCACCAGCAATCTGTGAAACCAAGTTGATGATTACCTGTTCTGTTCATTCCCTCTGAAGCACCTGGCATTGGCCACTATTGGAAGAATCAACCTGGGAATCAACCAACCTGATGATAGGTTGATAATTTAGTGACCCTTTTTTATGGTCTGTCTTTGGGTGCTAAGGCAATTCTGTCTTCAGGCCACCTTTCGAATGCACTTGCAGAAGGTATTTGTTTTTCCTCAGGCTGATAACATTCATTGTCTTTAATGGTTTCGTGATGACAGATGAGCTTTTCCATCCCACTAAGGGGATGGGCCAGGCAGTCTATTTCACTTTAAGTTCTCAGGCTGAGGATGAACAGTGCTCTGGGAAATGGAAGCCTTCATTAATTAAGCCACCTAGCTACCTCTCCCCCATCCATTTCAAGACCAACCTTTCCCCCCTGCAAATGACTTACTGTATGCTGCAATTTTGCACTTTGCAGTTCTTCAGCTGGTGATGGAGCCTGTGACCTTAATTATATCCAGCCATTGCACTGCTATTGAAATACCAATGGGAAGGGGGGGGATATAGTAATTTAGTGCACAGTACACAAATTTAATATCCTTGCTACCTTCTATTCTTGTGGAAGGTTGGAGGTTTCCTTTAGAACTGTTACTTTGGGTGAATGAGCAAATCAGCATCTGTTCTCCCCTAAAAGATGGGATTTTTATGTGATGGTTAGATCATGGATCTATCTTGAGCTTATGAGATTTGTAAGGCTTTAGAAGTGGCAGTGGGGGGGGGAATGCCACATCTCTCTTACTTACGAGCCTCTTTGAACTTACAAAGGATTTCATTTGTATACATCTGGATAAACTATCTGTATAGTTAAATCTACTCAAAGCTGGTCTGGAAAGCCTAACCTTGGAAAGGAAAATAAATAATACAAAATAGCTGAACAGAAAAATGTTAGTCGAACAAAATGAGATATTTGCTAGGGTCTGGGGAGCCAGAAAATTGCAAGCATTTAAGAGAAATGCCTTTTACTTTATATTCACTTCCCATACCACAATGATATGCCTTACTATTGCAGGCTTCTAGGCAGAAGGGGTGGGGAAAACGTTGTAAGTTCAATAGCTACCCACTGATTGTAAACATGAGAAGGAACTCTGCGAACACAGCAGTGAAATATAGGGTAATTTTCTCTTTATTAGAGTCCATGAACTCTGCTATGTTAATGGGTAGGCTCTGTATACAGTGCATATAACAGAATTATACTGTTATTTTCTGCAGTGCTTTACTTGCCTTTTCTAGTTCCTTTAGAAAAAAAGAGAGAACTTTTTTTCATTTTTTCACCCACGCTGCCTTCTGCATCTTCCTTTATCATATAGTTATTACTTTTGAATACCCAACATGTTCTGGTACCATAGTTGCTCCTGAGGGTAGTTTGGCTGATACCAAATACCAAAGTTCTCGCTTTCTTGGTATCACCCAAATAATTGCAATTGGTTTAAAATAGAAAGAGGAAAAATTATAAACAGAAAGAAAGGTGTTGGTTAGGGATTTGGCCTTTGAACTGGGAACCTGGAACTTCAAACTCTTAACCTTAGCTCTGCCTCTGAGTGGCCTTGGACAAGTTAATTATCTACCTTAAAAGAGCTGATGATCAGCTAGATAATTATGCAGGGATTTAGGAAATATAGTGTTAACATAAGAAGGGCCACAATGGGTCAGACCAAAGGTCCTTCTTGCCCAGTATCTAATCTTCCAATAGTGGCCAATGCCAGGTGCTTCAGAGGGAATGAACAGAACAGGTAATCATTAAGTGATCCATCCCCTGTCGCCTATTCCCAGATTTTGGCAAACAAAGGCTAGGGACACCATTCCTGCCCATCCTGGCTAATAGCCATTGATGGACCTATCCTCCATGAACTTATCTAGTTCTTTTTTGAGCCCTGTTGGTCTTCACAACATCTTCTGGCAAAGACTTCCACAGGTTGACTGCATTGTGTGACGAAATACTTATTTTTCTTTGTTTTAAACCTGCTGCCTATTAATTTCATTTGAGGACCCCTAGTTCTTGTGTTATGAGGAGTAAATAATACTTCCTTATTTACTTTCTCCACACCAGTCATGATTTTATAAACCTCTATCATATCCCCGTATAGTCATCTCTTTTCCAAGCTGAAAAGTCCCAGTCTTATTAATCTCTCCTCATACAGAAGCTGTTCCATACCCCTAATCATTTTGTTGCCCTTTTCTGAACCTTTTCCAATTCCAATATATATATATATTTTTTTAGATGGGGTAACCACATCTGCACGCAGTATTCAAGATGTGGATGTGCCATGGATTTATGGAGAGGCAATATATTTTCTGTCTTTTTATCTATCCCTTTCTTCACGATTCCTAACTTTCTGTTAGCTTTTTTGACTGCCAATGCACATTGAGTGGATGTTTTCAGAGAACTGTTGTATGCAGTACCTCCCAAATATTATTATGATTAGACTGAATTATTTGGTCTTTACACAGACAGGACTCCCAGGCCTTATCTACATCAGGTTTCATTAGGAGGAGTGTAGGTTTTGAACAAGTTAAACTTTACTATACCTTGTTCTGTCCATGTGGCTAAGTTGCTTCCAACCTAACTCCCTGAATTCCTTGTTGTCTTGGTGTCTCCTCAATAGCAGTCCCTCTAGGGAACATAGGCCCTCGGACTTGAGTTCCAGTAATCATGATACATATTCCCTATTTCACAAATATTGTAATATACAAATTTAAAAACAAATAGTTGATGCCCAGGCCCCCACCTCTGTGTCCCTTTGGCGAGAGGTTGCTAGCGCATAGCTGACTTGGAGTCCTATCTTTACCATACTCTCAGCGGGTAGATAGTGCGGTCTTCTCCAAGAATGACCTGTCTCTGAGTCTAACAAACTGGCCTCCAGATGGTTCTGCTCCTCTGTTCTGTGATGGTCTCTGTATGCTCTCTCAGGAGTTGTGTCTGCAGTCTCTTCAATGTCTCCTGTTCCTTCAGATCACTTGTTGCCCCCACACTCCTCATAACTCTATGCGTGTGTTGGGGAGGAGGTGTAGTGGTCAAACCCCCATTTGCATGGAATTCTTATGAGGCAAATTGGGGTCTATTGTCAGTGAATACAATCTCTGGAATGCCATCTCTCTAAAAATGGGCCTTCAGATTGTCAGTCACTGACTTGCTTCTTGTATCAGTCAGGGCAATGACCTCCCAAAAACATGAATAATAGTCCACTGTAATCAGTTATTGATCTCCACTGAAGGTCAGAAAGCCCACTCCCACATTTTCTAATGGTTGGGTGGGCAGCTCATGTGGTAAGTGTCTTTCTACTGAAGGTTATTACATGACCGGCAGGTGTTACACCCTTCTATCAAGGAGCAGAGTTGTGTATTCATTCCTGGCCAGAAAAAACACCCTTGAACCCATCTAAGACAGATCATAGACTCAGATTTTAAAGAAGGGACCATCATGATCATCTAGTCTGACCTCCTGCACATTACAAGCCACAGAACCTCATCCACCCACTTCTGTAATAGACCCATAACCTCTGGCTTAGTTACTGAAGTCCTCACATCATGATTTAAAGACTTCAAATTACATATACTTCACCATTTACTCTAGTTTAAATTTGCAAGTGACCTGTGCCCCATGCTGCAGAGGAAGGCAAAAACTCCCAGGGTCTCTGCCAATCTCACCTGGGTGAAAATTCCTTCCCAATCCCAAATATGTTGATCAGTTGGTCCCTGAGCATTTTGGCAAGACCCAACAGCCAGACACCTCAGAAAGAATTCTCTGTGGTAACTCAGAGCCCTCCCCATCTAGTTGTCCATCTCCATATGCCATTATAGGGCATCCCATCATACCATCCCCTCCATAAACTGATCAAGTGCAGTCTTGAAGCCAGTTAGGTTTTTTGCCCCCACTGCTCCCCTTGGAAGGCTGTTCCGGAATTTCACTCCTCTCATGATTAGAAAGCTTTACCTAATATCAAGCCTAAAGTTGTTAATGGCTAGTTTATATCCATTTGTTCTTGTGTCAAGATTGGCACTTAACATAAATAACTCCTCTCCCTCCTTGGTATATGATCTCTAAATTCATCAGCGGGATAATCATATCTCCCATCAGCTTTCTTTTGGTTAGACTAAACAAGCCAAGTCTCCTTTCATAATATAGGTTTCCATTCCTCTGATCATCCCAGAAGACCTTCTCTGCACCTGTTCCAGTTTGTATTCACATTTCTTAAACATGGAAGAACAGAATTGCACACAATATTCCAGATCAGGTCTCACCTGTGCCTTGCATAATGCTAATAACACTTCCTTATCTCTACTGGAAATAGGATGCAGCAGGCAAGGTAAGATTTCATCAGCCTTTTTCACAGCAGCATCACAATGGCTGCTCATATTGGGATCTACCAATACACCCAGGTCTTTCCACTCCTCTATTGCTTCCAACTGATCAGTCTCCAACTTCTAGCAAAATTCTTGTTGTTAGCCCCTAAGTGCATGACTTTGCACTGTTATATTTCAACCCATTTCTATTACTCCAGTTTTCAAGGTCATTCAAATCTTCTTGTATGATATTCCAGTTCTCCTCTGTATTGACAATACCTTCAAACTTTGTCATCTACAAATTTTATTAGCACATTCCCACTTGTGCCAGGTCATGAATGAAAATGTTAAATAAGATTGATTCCAAAACCGATCCTTAAGAAACTCCACTAGTAACTTCCCTCTACCCTGACAGTTCATTTCAGTATGACCCAGAGTCTCCCCTTTACCAGTTCCTTAGCCACCATTCAATTCTCATATTATTCCCTATCTTCTCCAATTTCATAATTTACCACGTGGAACTGTATCAAATGCCTTACCAAAATTCAGGTAGATTAGAACTACTATATTTCCTTTGTCTAGAAAATCAGTTATCTTCTCAAAGAAAGAGATCAGGTTGGTCTGACATGATCTACCTTTTGTAAAACCATGTTTCATTTTACCCTAATTACCATTTACCTCTATGTCCTTCACTTTTTCTTTCAGAATTTGTTCCAAGACCTTGCAAACAACTGAGGTGAAACTAACAGTCCTGTAGTTTCTCAGATCACCTTTTTTCCCTGTCAATGCCCAGGTGTGAAACATATTTTTTGCATGACATCCTTACGTAATGAGGCAGGGACAACCGCTCTCTGTCCTCAAAATATGATTCCATCCAGCATATTCAGTTCATCTTGAATTTGAAAATGAGATATTTCTCCTGCCAGTAGGCTTTTGTCCTCTGACCACCCTGCTAGTATTAATCTCTTAACTGCCTGTAGCTGAATGTCTTTCTCCATATCCTCTTTCATTTCCATCAGTTGCACTGAAAGTGATCTGAAGCTGGAAGATAGTGCAGCATGTTAATTGATTCAGTGTCCTGATCCCCATCCCCCAATACACAACAGTTGGGTATCTACAAACTGTTCCAGGTGTTAACTAACACCAGTAGCTGTCCTGGACAATATCTGACTTCTACCTGGTAGCCCTGGAAACACATGAACATCTGCTGCTATCTCTCTGGAGCAATAAGAAGGGGCTTTGCCACGATTGTCTCTAGTGTTCTGTGGTATGATTGCACTATTACTGGTTGGCCACAGATAATGGAATTGCTCCACTCCAAGTACCATAACAAGAAGCTGTTTCTATTTGGGTGAACCCAACCCTTTTTCAGACTCTGACAGGGCTGTGCTGACATCAGTGATGGGCTGCTCCTGCAAAAGAGCTACACCCAATCCTTTCTTTAGTGAATCACACAGAGTGATAGTAGCTCTTCTACCTTGTAGTACTTCAACATGGGGGCATCCATTATCATTTATTCAGCATATCAAATGCTTGCTGTTGGGAACTGTAATAGGGTGTCACCTACCTGTTATGAGTGCCCCCTTGTTTGGGTCTGTGTCTGAACCTCTTTAGGTCTGTGCTGACCCCTTCTAGCAGTTTCTCTGTCAGTTTCTAGTGAGTCAGCTCTCCAGATGAGTCACACAGTCTGTTTGGAACACAACTCAAGCAGACCCCTCTAGGGTATCAGTTCAACAAACTCTTTAAGTGCTCCTGGCCCTCAGAGGGGTCCATGTCCCTAGGGCTTCCTCCCTGGAGACTTCACCCATTCTGGTTTGTTCTGGCCCCAGCTCTCCAGCTGGGCCTCTTAACAGTTAATATCCCCTTCTGGGGTTAATCACTGTACAATTGTAGGTCACTTCCCCAGTGGCCTATGAAGCAGACCCAGTCTTGCCCATTACTCTCGGTCCCAGCCCAGGGACTCTAAGAATAGCAGCCATGTGCTGTCATGTCCCTTTAACAAAAGTACTTTCAGTTTCCTGGGCCACTTCCCCATGGCCTCAGCTGTTACCCAGGGTTATCTGAATCCAAATCTATGGTAACTAATCTGTGTTCTCCAGGCAGTGCCAGGAAATAAATCAGTGGAGGACACAGCACCTCTATCTGATAAATGATTGGTGCACATAGAGTGCTTCCACACAAAAATCCTTCTTTTTATGAAGTACAAAGCACACATCAAAACTGCAATAATCTAGAACATTCCAGAATATAGTCCAAGCTGGTATCAAGTGGAAGCAACGGGTTTCTGGTAGCCAGCCTTTCTCTTAGCTACAGGGGAGTTTTATGTCAGTGACTCATTGCTCATAAAATATTCAAACTTCTCCAAAGTACACTCTCTAATGAAACTGTTTATAGGTATTCTCTGGACCAAGCAGCTAGCCAGGAGCTGTTTCTTACTCCCTCAGTCCCAGCTAGCACTGAGTTGTCCATGATGCTGCAGTCCTTCACCCCACTAGGAGCACCATCTTTACTCCTCAGGCTCCAAGCAGCGACTGATTCTGGTCTTCACTGCAGCTCCTTTTGTTATATCCTTGGGGCAGCCGGTGTAGGAAGCAATCACTTGAGGCCAGAGAGCAGGCAGCTAACCAAAACCTCCATTTTATTTACATATATACAGAGAGCTCCTCAGCCGGTTGAAACCGGTTGAGCTAACCCATAATAATCTAACTCAGTTGCCATAGCAACAAAACCATGACAACCAAATACACAACATATTCCTCCCCCCCCTAATAAGAACATCCCCTAAATAAAACACACACTAGACTAGAGAAGGAGGGTAGACTGCCTCCATTCCCGGCTAAACCCTGGGGATTATTTTGCCCCATAACCATGGGTTCGCCCTAGCTAAAGATCCAGCCGATGAGGAGGCCTTCTGTCTCTAGGTGGATTACGGCGAACTACTGGTGTTATTGCACCCGAAAGCACTAGGGGCTCAGGGTCCGCAGCACGAACAGGTGAGGAGGTGGTATCAGCTCGTGCTGGGCAAAGGGGTATCTCAGCCGCCGGCAGTAATGGAGGAGAACAGTCAGAAACAGGTGACTCGTGATTCGATCCCTCACCAGAAGAGGTGAAGTCAGACCCCTCAACTGCAGATGGGTCCTAAGGACTGGCATGACCTGGCAACAGCTGATCTACATGTCGCCGCCAGGTAAGATTCTCTGCAGTCCGGACTGTGTAGGAAACAGGTCCTGTTTGAGTGATGACTGTGGCCGGAACCCATTTAGCTCTGGAAGTATAATTCCGTGCCAAGCTGTCCCGAGCTAAAGGTTCGGTCTTTTGCTCTGGGTGCCCGTCTGATGACTTGATATTGCTGCTGATGTTGCACAATTTGTCGGGGTTCAGAAGGTTTCAGCAGATCAAAGCAAGTGCGCAGCTGTCGTCCCATCATTAGAAAGGCCGGAGATGCGTGGGTCGTAGCATGAGGTGTGTTTCTGTAGGAAAGTAAAAAGGTATCCAGACGCTTTTGAATGGAGTGTTGTCCCCTTGCTGATTTCAAAGCGTTTTTCATTGTCTGCACAAATCTTTCAGCTAATCCGTTGGTGGACGGATGATATGGTGCTGACGTGATGTGGTGTATCCCATTTGCTTTCATAAAATTTTGAAACTCCTGAGAAACGAACTGCGGTCTGTTGTCGCTCACAAGTTGTTCTGGCAGACCAAAACGACTAAAGAGTCCTCGTAGTTTTTGGATAGTACTCTCTGCAGAAGTGGACTGCATTATAGAGACTTCTGGCCATTTAGAATGGGCATCTATTGCCACCAAGAACATGCTTCCTTCAAGGGGGCCAGCAAAGTCAACGTGAATACGTTGCCACGGGTTTTCAGGCCAGTCCCATGGGTGTAGGGGTGCCCACTGGGGTGCGTTCCTCACACCCTGACATGCCATACAAGCTTTTGCCTTCTCTTCAATAGCGCTGTCCAGTCCAGGCCACCAAAAATAGCTTCGTGCAATTTCCTTCATGCGCACTATTCCACAGTGACCGGAATGTAGCTGTTCTAACATCTGTGATCTCAGTGGTGGTGGAATAATGACACGTCTCCCCCACAACAAACAACCAGATTGGACCGATAACTCCGTCCGCTTGGACATGTAGGGAACAAGGTCGGATGAGACCGGAGAGGTTTGTCGAGATGTTCCATGCATCACCAGGTCCATAACGTGGGACAATACTGGGTCAACGCGAGTTGCCTTCTTTATCTGAGTAGCAGTGATGGGTGTATTCTCTACCTGTTCAAAGTAGAAGATTTCCTTGTGGGCACTATCTTGGTGTTTGACCGGCAAAGGCAACCTTGAGAGGCCATCTGCATTGCCGTGTAGAGTGGATTTCCGATATTTGATTTCATATGTGTGTGCTGAAAGTAACAATGCCCAACGTTGCATACGACTAGCAGCTAATGGGGGAATGCCTGTGTAAGGTCCAAAAATTGATGTCAGAGGTCGATGGTCTGTGAGAAGAGTAAATTTTCGCCCAAACAGGTACTGATGAAACTTCCGAATTCCAAAAACAATTCCTAATGCCTCACGTTCGATTTGGGCGTAGTTAGTTTCTGCTTTGCTTAGAGTGCGTGAAGCAAAAGCAATAGGTCTCTCTTCTCCTGAAGGCATAATATGTGACACGACTGCTCCCACTCCATAAGGGGAGGCATCGCAGGCCAATTGCAGTGGTAAGGATGGATCAAAGTGCGTTAGAACTTCAGAATTTAGCAATGCATCCTTAGCTTTGTTAAACGCAACATCACAGGCTTCAGTCCACTTCCAGGCCTTGTTCTGCCCAAGGAGCTCATGAAGTGGTTTTAGCAGTGTGGCTAACTGTGAAATGAACTTTCCATAATAGTTCAGTAGTCCTAGAAACGAGCGCAGCTGGCTTACATTTCGAGGTGGGGGAGCCTCCACAATAGCTTTAACTTTTGCAGGGGCCTTATGAAGACCTGCAGAATCAATGATGTGTCCCAAATATTCAACGGAGGGCTTGAAGAATTCACACTTGTCTTTGCGAACTCGTAGGCCATACTCTTCCAGTCTTTGTAGGGTAGCCTCTAAATTCTTTAAGTGATCCTCTTCATTTCTTCCAGTGACCAGGATATCATCCAGATAGCACTGAACTCCTGACAAGCCACACAAGATCTGGTCCATAGCCCTCTGGAACAGGGCGGGAGCAGATGTTATTCCGAAGGGTAGACGACAGTATCGATAAAGCCCCTTATGAGTCACAATAGTCAACAGCTCTTGGGACTTTTCATCGACGTGCATCTGTAAATATGCTTGACTCAGATCAATCTTACTGAACTTTTGTCCCCCAGCCAGGCCTGCGAAGAGGTCATCGATGCGGGGAAGCGGGTATTGCTCTGCACACAACACTGGGTTGACAGTGACTTTAAAATCACCGCAAATCCGGAGAGAGCCATCTTTCTTCACGATTGGAACGATAGGAGTGGCCCATGAGCTATGGGTAACTGGTATTAGGACTCCATTGGTGACCAGGCGCTCCAGGTCTGCTTCAACTTTTGGCCTGATGGCATATGGCACAGTTCGGGCTTTCAGATATTTTGGTGGACTGCCAGGTTTAATGTTCAATGTCACAGTGATTCCCTTCATACTTCCCAAATCATCTCCAAAAACAGCAGCATGTTTCCTTAGTATAGGGGTTAGACTGGTTTCTTCTTTAGTCATCCGGTGCACTTCTGCCCAGTTCAGTTGAATCTTCCCAAGCCAAGACCTACCCATTAAGACTGGGTAGTTACCTCTCACCACAAACAGTGGCAATTTAGCCACCTGTCCATTGAGCTCCACCTTAACATCAATAGTGCCCAACATGGGCACAGCTTCACCTGTATAAGTCTTCAGAACAGTTTTTGTTGCCTTAAGCGGAAGATGCTGTAGCTTTTCCTTATACACAGTCTCAGGAACCAGCGAGACAGCTGCACCGGTGTCTAGTTCCATGCGTATACGTTTGCCATCCAACAATGGAGTTATCCAGTATTCATGTGAGCCCATTGCCAAAGACAAAACATGCAGTGGCACTTCCTCTTGCGATGAGGTGTCACCTTGATCATCCTGGGTCTGCTCTAGGGTATGCAGGGTTCCTCTTTTTGTCGGCCAGACCACAGGCCTCTTTTTCTTTTGTTTACAGGCACACTCAATGTGTCCCTTTTTGCCACAGTGTCGACACACCAGGTCCTTACACCAGCATTCTGATGCCTGGTGACCCGGCTTACCACAGCGGTAACATTCTTGACTCTGCACAGTTTTGTGGGTCGGTTCTTGTGACACTTTTTGCACCCTAGGGGGTGCACCGATGTATTGTGCCTCCCTTGTAGCCAGTTCCATGGAGACAGCAATATCAACAGCCTTCTGTAAGGTAAGCTGAGCCTCTGTCAGTAGGCGCTTCCGTATAGCTTCACTGTACAGGCCACACACTAACCTGTCACGCAGGGCATCATGTAACATTTCTTTAAATTCACAGTGTTCTGCTAGCTTTTTTAAAATGGCTACAAATTGTACAACTGTTTCATCTTCCTTTTGGTCTCTTTTGTGGAACCTATATCTTTCAGCAATTACCAGTGGTTTTGGGGAGAAATGAGACCCCAGGATTTCCACAATGTCACTGTAAGATTTAGTCTCAGGCTTAACAGGGTGTAGTAAGCTGCGTAGCAGAGAGTAGGTTTTAGCCCCTACAACAGTTAAGAATATTGGCACCTTCTTCGCTTCTGTAATGTCATTTGCAATACCAAAAAGCTCAAAACGCTCAGTATACACATGCCACTGCTCTGTATTCTCATCAAAAGGCTCCAGGGGCCTGGTCAGAGTAGCCATGATTTTTAGTTTCACCTTCACAGTCAGTGCAAACAAGCAGCTTTTTTGTTTGTTTGTTCTTTACCTTAACTTCTACTTCCTTCTGTTACTGGAGCAGCACCGGAATCCCACCCTCGTCGCCAGTGTTATATCCTTGGGGCAGCCGGTGTAGGAAGCAATCACTTGAGGCCAGAGAGCAGGCAGCTAACCAAAACCTCCATTTTATTTACATATATACAGAGAGCTCCTCAGCCGGTTGAAACCGGTTGAGCTAACCCATAATAATCTAACTCAGTTGCCATAGCAACAAAACCATGACAACCAAATACACAACACCTTTTACATTAGTCTGCAACCCTCTGATTGGCTAGCACCTTGCAGTCGTCCGCTGATTTGGCTGTTTTCCCGCAGACTTTCTAGGCCACTTGGAGGACTTCTCTACAGCTCTTTTCCTGGGATGGGTGTGGCAGGATCCTGAGGCCTCTAACAGGGGTTTACTGGGCCTAGTCCACCCTGTCACATGGACCTTCCCAGTCCCACTGAAACTCCTGATTGGTTAGTTGCTGTATGGGTTCCTCTATGGCAATGAAGCATGGATAGAATTTGGACAGAAGAATTATCATTCCCATGAAGCACTGTGCCCCTCTCACAGCCACTGGACCAGGAATGTTTCTCATTGCCTTGGTCTTGTTGGAATCTGTTTTCAATATCCCTGCTACAAGCATATGTCCAATGTGATGTCACCTCATGCTGTTTGAGTCAATTTTTTTTTTTGGACTAAGTTTTATGTTCTTGTCCCTGCATCACTATAGAAAAGTTTCTAGCTTTCTGTCATGGTCTTATTCAGCTTCTGTCTCATTGCTCCCTTCACCTACAGTGAGGATATCATCTGCAATTATTTCCAACCCAGGCAGTCCTTCCAATGCTTGCATGAGTTTTCTCTGGAACTTCTCTGGTGCTGGGCTTATGCGCAGCCATCTGTAGAGGCCAACTGGTGTTGCAAAGGTTGTCAGCTTGCTGGACTCTTTATCCAGGCTTATGTGTCCAGACACATTCCTCACATCACAGACCATAAACATTCTGGCTTTGGGGAATTCTGGCAAGAAGTCCACAGTTGTGGATAGTAGCCATCTTATCAATGCCGAGTTCAGTAGCTTTGGGTCTATTCAGATGCACAATTCTCCTGATGACTCTTTAACATCACCATGATGCCCCCCGAGCCTGTATTGCTCTTTACAGTTGCTACAATGCCATTTCTCTGCAGACTTTCAAGCCCCTTGCAGATTTGATTATGTACTTGTTGATTATGTAGATTTGTGCAACAAATTGTTGCAAAGAAATATTTTTCAAGGTAAAATGCCTGTGTAATGCCATGCTGTGCACAATAGATAGGGTAGGTTTACTAACAAAATGGATGCTTTTATTACTTAATAAGGATTTTGGGGGTGTTGTAATGGATGTAACTGTGTACATACTAACAAACAAAAAGAATGTGCTGTAAGTAATTCAATGCTTACTGGACAATTGGCTCCATGGGAACAAGGATTGCAATAAAGAAGCCTGTACTCATATCCACCTCTGGGTCAACCTGCTCTTTCTTCTAACATTAGTACTACTGGATTTTTTTCTTTATAGGTAAGCACACAGGTTCCACTCTGGGGTCTACTTCCAGTCACAGCTTTTAGAGAACCATTGCTTTTGAAAACCTCCTCATATGCTTTTTAAATTGCCTCCATTATCCATGGGATTCCATTCTTTTGCTTCTTGCACTGATATTATAAACTTCTGATGTTGGTCCCTAATTATATTCCTGGCTCATATGGCTGTGCTACCCAACAGGGGTCTCTGGTACCTACCATCCACTACCACAAATTTCAGTTGGTTCCATCTGTTATATTTTGGGTTAGTTACTATGAGGTCACATTTTCCTATGGGCTAAATTAAGCTCTCATTGTAGATTTCTAAATCTCACCTGCTCTTTGTAATGAATGTATTCAAGTCCAATTCACTCTGAGCAATCATACTGCTTGAGGCCCTAAGATACAGCTGAACTCACACAGGGCCATGTCCCTCTTACCATTGTTGCATGCACAGAAGCTGGTGTATTCCTGCCTTGACTGCCTGAACCTGGACTCTTGACTCCTGGACTCAAGATGAGGGTCCCAATGTCATCAGTGCTGTCCGGGGAATCATTTTTTGATGCATTTGGGACGGTTGTGTTGGTAACAGAGCTCGACTGGTCTGGAACACATGGTACTGCAGAGATTCTAGGCAGTGCAGCTACTATGAGGCAGTCCAGGAAGGCTGCCGAACATATATTGGGTCTGGTGCAGGCCAGGATCAGGAAGTTACAAAAGTGCCTTAAATCCACTTTATATCACCCTCCCCGAGGTTGTGAGTTCTGGGCTGTGCCTCTCAGAGGCCACCACTGTTGCAAACATCTAGCATTCCTGTGAAATACTTGCATAAACAGCACCATGGCGATTGCAAGCAAGGATAAGAAATGTTCCATCCTGCATCAGGTCCTTTTGCACCATTACAGTGATGGGGTAATAATAAAGATACTTAAATCTTGCATCTCCCTCCAGGCCAGGGAATTAGGCTGAAGTTCATTCTGTAATTCACTGTGATCACCTTAGCAGGTCTGACTTTAGGTCACCTGCCGTCTTGCTCTCTCAGAGGCAATGACAGGTTAAGCAAGGGACTGAACAGCCTTCATAAAGCAAAGTACTGCACCTCTACCCTGATATAACGCTGTCCTTGAGAGCCAAAAAATCTTACTGCGTTATAGGTGAAACTGCATTATATTGAACTTGCTTTGATCCGCTGGAGTGTGCCACCCTGCCCCACACTCCCGGAGCACTGCTTTACCGTGTTATATCCTAATTCGTGTTATATCAGGTCACGTTATATCGGGGTAGAGGTATATTAATTAGGAAGAAAAGCATTACAAGGAAAACAGAATTTGAAAACCAATAAATAGTTTACAAGCAGGCCTTGGCTTACCATCTTCTCTATTGAGACCCTGATAGGAACAAAGTACTTCATACCTTTTTAATAGGGTCTCTCTTTTTGGTCATAGTTTCATGTCCATTCTTGGACTGAGTGGGTGTCACCTCTCTCCCAGTGTTAGGGTGCTTGCTTTGTATAGTTTTTAGTTTTGTTTAGCTGGCTTCTCCAACCAGGTCAAACTCATCTATACAACTCCACCAGTGGGTTAGAGGCTTCTCTAGACTTGTTACTGGCTTAGGGATTGGCAATGATTACTTTCTCCCTAATCTGCAGTGATTTCACTTCCTGCAGGAAACATCTGTGACACCCCCACAGAGACAACACCTGATCCATACAGATACATACACATAGCCTATGAATACTCCATGTGTCCATAATGTCTGTCACACCACGCATTGGAATGTTGCTAAACCACATCTCGATCTAGAAGACCTTTTTCAGGCCTTTTCAGACATTCTGTGTTTTGATCTGTTCCTGCTCCCCTGATTCAGTTTCCTTTTCCATTTGGAAGGTCGGGAGGGGCGGGGGTGGAGTTTTACTCGCAAATTTCAAACTGTAACACCTTGGATAGGTGGGAGAAACTCATTAGCCTTGATAGTTAATCCAAGTGTGTTTGACATGGGTAACTTTCAGCAGAACACTGCAAAACACAATGGGCTTGAATCCTCTCCATGGCAATGCAAATGAAGAGTAAGGCCTCCTCTGCACTAGAACAGGTTTTATGATATAAATATACCAACAATCCCGCCGAGGGGAAACTGAGCTTATACTGGCAGCATAATGTTTTTTTTGCCAGTATACATTATACCATTTCCTTCAATGAAATAAGGTATACTGGCAAAAATCATTTTTTTACTTGTATAATTGCATCTACAACTAGGTCTTTGGCCACAGAGAAATGTCTTGGATTTATTTAAACCTCATTTTTAATTGACATGACTATATTGGCAAATATTTCTAGTGTAGACCCAGCCTAACTCTACTGAAATCAATGGAGTAGCATTGGTGTGAGTGAGAGGAATTATTTCAGCTCAGTACTAATGTGGACACGAGAACAAATGGATATAAATTGGCAGTCGGGAAGTTTAGGCTTGAAATTAGATGAAGGTTTCTAACCATCAGGGGAGTGAAATTCTGGAACAGCCTACCGAGGGAAACAGTGGGGGCAAAGGACCTCTCTGGATTTAAGATTAAGCTTGATAAGTTTATGGAGGGAATGGTTTGATAGGATAACGTAATTTAGGCAATAGGTCAATAACGTGCGACCACTGGTAATTAGTACCGAGGGTCAATGTTGGGATATTGAAAGTCTTTTTCCTGAGTGTCTGGCTGGAGAGTCTTGCCCGCATGCTCGGGGTTCAGCTGATCGCCATATTTGGGGTCGGGAAGGAATTTTCCTCCAGGGTAGATTGGCAGTGGCCCTGGAGGTTTTTCGCCTTCCTCCACAGCATGGGGCAGGGGTCGCTTGCTGGAGGATTATCTGCTACTTGAAGTCTTTAAATCAGGATTTGGGGACTTCAACAGCTGAGTCAAGGGAGAGAATTATTTCAGGAGTAGGTGGGTCAGCTTTTGTGGCCTGCATCTTGCAGGAGGTCAGACTAGATGATCATAATGGTCCCTTCTGATCTTAAGTTCTATGATTCTATGATTCTAGGAGATTCAGGCCCCAGGTCTCCTCAAATGCTCTTTGTAAAGGCGTGCAGTAGAAAAATGGTATGAAGGAAGGTATCTCAGGCTGTCCTCTTTGAAACTGGAGGTAGGAGAGAAGAAAACAAGGAGAAAAATCAGATAGAGCTGTTCCGTTTAAGGTAAAAGAAATCAATGGTATGTAGGCCGTAGAGTGACTGAACACTTACTATGAAAGAAATTAAATTTAAGGCTTGAATTAATCAGTAGCATGTTGGTTATTATGGAGGAAAAAAATTGAACCAGACATGAAATATTAGCATCCTTAGAAGTAGGGCTAACACACTGGCTAAGCGTAGTGACATACCCTGCTCTATTGCTTGGTCTACTAAAGGTTACCAAGCTACTCCTGTGTGAGATTAAGTGATGACTGATAGGGGGCGGGTGTCTGTGTGTTGTCCGAACTACCTTGGCCAATGCTGCTACTTTCTATTTTCCACCCTTGTGTTTGCAAAGCAGAAACCAGAATCGAAGTTGCTGCATCTGGTGCAAATTGAAATAAAACAAAGACATGCTCATTTTAGCCACATAATTTAAGAAAGGAGACAGGCTGATAACATTTAGAACAAGCCTCATGCACACCAGTCAGCCATTATCCTTCAGAAGCAGGTGGCAGATGGCATGAAATCATCTTTGTCAGACCTCCGTAGCTTCACTGCCACATTTGGGAGGATGGTTCTTGTAATGACTACTTGCATATTCATACTGAGTGATGGGCACTTTTCGATTTCTGTGCGCCACATTTTGGGAGGAAGCTAATATGGCTACATGTGTACTTGATGGCATCATTCACATTTGGCTTCATTAAGAGAAAGAAGATTTCTCTTGCCTCTCTGATAGTATCGGAATGTCACAGGGAATCAATATACAGACGACAGCTGTGCCAGCTGGAGGGCTTGGAGCACAGAGGTTTGTATATATAATACATTTAAGATATATTACCATAATGAACTGGTTAGTCTGCATGCATGCCACTGCCCTCTACTGGATGGAATCAGAACTACTCATAGGCATGTCATAGACTCTGTATCACTTAGTGAGTCTCCTTTAGATCTTGTTTTAGGGACCTGTGTTTTCGGAGATGGAAGATCTCCTTTCTAAGCCTACAATACCCATCAGAGTGGCCAGGGTGTGTGTGGTATAGATAACTATAAAGTTCTAGATGTTCTGTTACAATATGCCATGATGTTCCTCCATGGATCTCAAAGTGCTTTACAAACCTTGGTATTCAGCAGATCAGTAAATTAAGACACAGAGAGGTTTCAAATTGCCCAAGGCTTTACACAGAGTAAGTAGCAGCGCTAGGCAATTTCCTTAGGGTCATGTGGGCTGGATTGTTCAAACCTTACTTTCTTTAGTGAGAACTTATGCAAGTAGCCCCAGTGATATCCATGGCAAAAATCCCATTGATCCAGCAGGGAGGGATTTCACAGTGCTGCCAACTCTCACGATGTTACTGCACCTCTTGCAGTAGCTAAGGTTTTGCTTAAAGCCCTTTGGAGGAGAGTGACATGAAAATCTTAGCTTTCACAGTTTGCAAAGAAAGTTTCTAGCCCTCATGGTTGCAGAGAAAATCTTGAAATCATGATAACAGTGCCCCCTAAAGAGTTAAAAAAAAAGACAAATACAATAAATCTAAAATGTATTATTATTAGTATTATTTATTATTATTTTAAAATCATGTTTCTTAAGCCAATTTCATTATTTTGAGGGGGGGGGCTGGACTCCAGATGTTTGATTGGCATAGGCAGTATGGCTTTCACTCAATGGGACTGATTGTGAGTGCTTGCACAGCAGTGTGGGGAAGAGGGGATCACTGTCAAGCCTATAGCAAGACCTTAGAGCTGAGAATAGAACCGAGGATCCGTAAATTCCAGTCTGACAAGTATCTACTCCCTCTGAGCATTGGCCAACACTATCCTAGTCATGCTCTCTGCCTTTGGTACATTTTGGTGTGGTCCTGCTTTGAGCGGGGGTTAAAAAGGTAATAACTGGAGACATACCAATCTCCTAGAACTGGAAGGGACCTTGAAAGGTCATTGAGTCCAACCGCCTGCCTTCATTAGCAGGACCAATTTTTGCCCCAGATCCCTAAGTGGCCTCTGCAAGGATTGAACTCACAACCCTGTGTTTAGCAGGCCAATACTCAAACCATTGAGCTATTCCTGTCTCCCTGCCTCCCTCCCTCTTGAGGTCTCTTCCAACCCTAATAATCTATGATTCTATGATTTCTTATTGTGGCATTTCACTAAGGCCCTGATCCAACAAAGAACGTCAACACATCCTTAACTTTAATCAGCTGAGCAATCCCACTGACATGGGACCAGCGCCTAACAAGAAGAAAGTAAAGGAAAGTATGGGCCCTTTGCTGAATGAAGGAGGGAACCTAGTGACAGAGGATGTGGAGAAAGCTAGTGTACTCAATGCTTTTTTGCCTCTGTCTTCACAGACAAGGTCAGCTCCCAGACAGCTGCACTCTGCAGCACAGTATGGGGAGGAGGTGACCAGCTCTCTGTGGGGTAAGAAGTAGTTCGGGACTATTTAGAAAAACTGGACGAGCACAAGTCCATGGGGCCGGATGCGCTGCATCCGAGGGTGCTAAAGGAGTTGGCCGATGAGATTGCAGAGCCATTGGCCATTATCTTTGAAAAATCATGGCGATCGGGGAAGGTCCCGGATGACTGGAAAAAGGCTAATGTAGTGCCCATCTTTAAAAAAGGGAAGAAGGAAGATCCAGGGAACTACAGGCCAGTCAGTCTCACCTCAGTCCCTGGAAAAATCATGGAACAGGTCCTCAAGGAATCAATTCTGAACCACTTAAAGGAGGGGGAAATGATCAGGAACAGTCAGCATGGATTCATCAAGGGCAAGTCATGCCTGACTAACCTAATTGCCTTCTATGATGAGATAACCGGCTCTGTGGATGAGGGGAAAGCAGTGGATGTGCTAGTTCTGGACTTTAGCAAAGCTTTTGATACAGTCTCCCACAGTATTCTTGCCAGCAAGTTAAAGAAGTATGGGCTGGATGAATGGACAGTAAGGTGGATAGAAAACTGGCTAGATCGTCGGGCTCAACGGGTAGTGATCAATGGTTCCATGTCTAGTTGGCAGCCGGTATCAAGTGGGGTGCCCCAAGGGTCGGTGCTGGGGCCGGTTTTATTCAATATCTTCATTAATGATCTGGAGGACGGTGTGGACTGCACCCTTAGCAAGTTTGCAGATGACACTAAACTGGGAGGAGTGGTTGATACGCTGGAGGGTAGGGATAGGATACAGAGGGACCTAGACAAATTAGAGGATTGGGCCAAAAGAAATATGATGAGGTTCAACAAGGACAAGTGCAGAGTCCTGCACTTAGGACAGAAGAATCCCATTCACTGCTACAGACTAGGGACCGAATGGCTGGGCAGCAGTTCTGCAGAAAAAGACCTAGGGGTTACAGTGGACGAAAAGCTGAATATGAGTCAACAGTGTGCCCTTGTTGCCAAGAAGGCTAATGGCATTTTGGGTTGTATAAGTAGGGGCATTTCCAGCAGATCGAGGGATGTGATCATTCCTCTCTACTCAGCACTGGTGAGGCCTCATCTGGAGTACTGTGTCCAGTTTTGGGCCCCACACTACAAGAAGGATGTGGATAAATTGGAGAGAGTCCAGCGGAGGGCAACAAAAATGATTAGGGGGCTGGAACACATGACTTATGAGGAGAGGCTGAGGGAACTGGGATTGTTTAGCCTGCAGAAGAGAAGAATGAGGGGGGATTTGATAGCTGCTTTCAACTACCTGAAAGGGGGTTCCAAAGAGGATGGATCTAGACTGTTCTCAGTGGTAGAAGATGACAGAACAAGGAGTAATGGTCTCAAGTTGCAGAGGGGGAGGTTTAGGTTGGATATTAGGAAAAACTTTTTCACTAGTAGGGTGGTGAAGAACTGGAATGGGTTACCTAGGGAGGTGGTGGAATCTCCTTCCTTAGAGGTTTTTAAGGTCAGGCTTGACAAAGCCCTGGCTGGGATGATTTAGTTGGGTTTGGTCCTGCTTTGAGCAGGGGGTTGGACTAGATGACCTCCTGAGGTCCCTTCCGACCCTGAGATTCTATGATTCTATGATTCTAAGGCTATCAAAATATTATTTCAAAACTCCCAGAATGCTGGGATTATAGGATTTTCTTTCCTCTCAAGAAAGACACTTTTTAATATTTTTTTTGCCTTAAAATGATGCATATTCATATGGCAGTTTCTACTTTCTCCTGCAAACGACACACTGCATTCTAAGAGTATTCTGCCTAGCCAGAAGATATTATTAAATATCATAAAAATACAGATACACGCTGTGACATCTGGATGGAAATAGCCCCACGGTCACATCTTTACAGAGGCATCCCATCTCTGAGGCAGAACTCAGACGTGTAAAACGGTCATTAATGGCATCTTAATGGACCTCAGCAGCCTCTAGGGGCTTTAAATATGTTACTCCATGGTGAGTTCTAGTGCAGGTTTGTCGGCAGATGGAGAGTTGTAGGAACTCAAGATATAACAGCAGAAATATTAGTGCCCTAAACACACATTTTGATTTTTTTTCCTGGAATGGATCATAATTCATTATATGTTTTTGGTTCAGTCAGGATTCATTTACGTGCATTGAAGGCTGGTATTTTTTCCTTCTTTTTTTTTTTTTTTTGGCTAAGGGTGGTTCATATGCAGAGAACACTACAATAATTTTGAAGGGGGAAAGAAAGTCATTATTTTAAAAAGGTTTTATGTTGATTGGATTCAGGGGAACTTTATAGTCAACCCAGAGCAACAATAAAAATAAATGGCAAACTAACAAATCAATTTGAACTAAAAAAATATAAAGGAATACATCAGGTATAGCCTGTCTTCTCATGACTTTGTGCCAGGATTGCAGAATAAGAGAATTTAGACAGAGATTTGGGTTGAAAGAGTGTGATCCTTAAAAATGACTTTTAACCATAAAAAATGGGTGAAATTTTCATGATTCTCATTGTCTTCAGCACTTCTATAGCTAAGATCTCAAAGCACTTTTAAAATGTTGTGGCAGGCATCGCTAGGTGGCACTGTTAACCAGAGGCTTCCAAGTTCTTTTTGCAAGCAAGTTTTGACTCTTTTTGGAAGATGTTGTCTTTGCTGTTAGTACCAAAAGCATTGTGATGGTATTTTTAGTTACCACTAGAATTTGAGGCTTTATTTTTACATATTATACTTGTAACAGAAGTTGGAGGAAACATTTATTTATATACGATATCAATATGTATCTTGACTGACCAATAGATAGATTAGGTCAAATGGTCCAGTAACTAGGGCACTGGATGCGGCCTGTGTTCACATATCAATGCCTCTGTTTCCCGATCTACCCTTTGCCTGTTTTGTCAATTTAGCGTGTGAACTTTCTAGAGCAAAGTCTGTCACTAACTGTTTATACAAAACCTAGAACAAAGGGCCCTTCCTCTCATCTGGGGCCTTTGGGTGTTACTGTTATACAATAATAATACAAATTAATAATAAGTAAAACCAGTGCAAGGTAGCAGTGATCAGATCACCTCCAGCCCCAGTAATGTTTAAAATGTTTTCGTTAAGGCAAAATGGTTGAAACTATAGTAAAGAACAAAATTGTCAGACACATAGATGAAAATAACTTGTTGGGGAATAGTCAACATGTTTTTTGTAAAGGGAAAATCATGCCTCACCAATCTACTAGAATTCTTTGAGGGAGTCAACAAGCATGTGGACAAGGGTGATCCAGTGGATACAGTGTACTTAGATCTTAAGAAAGCCTTTGAAAAGGTCCCTCACCTTAAGCAAAGTAAGCTGTCATGGGATAACAGGGAAGGTCCTCTTATGGATTAGTAACTGGTTAAACTATAGGAAACAAAGGGTAGAAATAAATGGTCAGTTTTCAGAATGCAGAGAGGTAAATAGTGGTGTCCCCCAAGGGTCTGTAGTGGGACCTGTCCTATTCAACATATTCATAAATGATCTGGAAACCGCGAGGTGTCAAAATTGGAAGATGATACAAACTACTAAAGATAGTGAAGTCTCAGGCAAACTGCAAAGAGCTACAAAAGGATCTCTCAAAACTGGGTGATTGTGAACAAAATGGCAGATGAAATTCAGTGTTGATAAATGCAAAGTAATGCACATTGGAAAACATAATTCCAAGTATACGTATAAAATGATGGGGTCTAAATTAGCTGTTACTACTGAGGAAAAATCTTGGAGTCATTGTGAATAGTTCTCTGAAAACATCCACTCAATGTGCAGCAGCAGTCAAAAAAAGTAAACAGAATGTTGGGAATCATTAAGAAAGGGATAGATAATAAGACAGAACATATCCTATTGCTTCTATATAAATCCATGGTACGCCCACATCTTGAACACTGTGTGCAGATGTGGTCACACCATCTCAAAAAAGATATATTGGAATTGGAAAGGTTTCAGAAAAGGGCAACAAAAATGATTAAGGATATGGAATGGCTTCCACATGAGGATAGATTAATAAAACTGGGACTTTTCAGCTTGGAAAAGAGATGATTAAGGGGGGATATGATAGAGGTCTATGAAATCATGACTGGCCTGGAGAAAGTAAATAAGGAAGTGTTATCTATTCCTTCTCATCAAATCAAATTAATAGGCAGCAGGTTTAAAACAAACAAAAGGAAGTATTTCTTCACACAATGCACAGTTAACCTGTGGAACTCTTTGCCAGAGGATGTTGTGAAGGCCAAGACTATAACAGGGTTCAAAAAAGGACTAGATACATTCATGGAGAGTAGGTCCATCCATGGCTATTAACCAGGATGGGCAGAGAGGGTATCCCTAGCCTCTTTTTGCCAGAAGCTGGGAATAAATGACAGGGAATTGATCATTTGATGATAACCTGTCTGTTCGTTCCCTCTGGGGCACCTGGCATTGGCCACTGTCAGAAGACAGGATACTGGGCTAGGTGGCCTTTGGTCTGGCCCAGTATGGCCATTCTTATGTTCTTATGTATTTGAATTTTCCAGTATTCATCCCAACTTATTCCTAGAACCATTAAAGATTTGCTTGATAGCTAGCAGCCACCATCTTCATTTATACAAGGGACCCACTTGCCTGCCTGTGATTTTTGCATTCTGTGTTGCTGAAATGGCACACTGGTTAAAACACTGAATGTAAAGCAATGAAGGGTATGTGCTATGAATTAACAAAAGAAAAAGTGAGATGAACTTGAAGTTACGTGAATTAGCTTCACAGGAAGGTTGTTATTGCCCCTGTTAGCAGCTAAAATTCACATGCAGACATGTCTTAAGTAATGTGTTGAGCTGTCCGAGAGGTAATTTGAATGCTGTCAAGACAAACAAGAATATGCTCACAAATTCAAGAGCAATATATGTGCAATTTGCACAACATCAATTTCTTTGGTTGGTTGTGGATGGAGCCATCACCATCAATTAAGTTACCGACTCTTTGATTCAAATTACTTTTTGACACATAGTGAACAGAATGTCTCACGTGAGCTTTATTTTCCTCAGTGTTCCCTAGGCAGCCATATAGTAAATGTAAACAGGTGGAACTGTGGAACATCACTGCTCCTGAATCATCTAACTAACGCAGTAGGAAGAATCATCATAATAAATATAAATATTATTCTCTGATGGGAGACAATGAGAATGGATATTTCCATCTGCACTGCTCAGCCTTTGACATTGTAATAAATTGTGTCAAAAAGAGGCCTAATAAAAATGCAGAGCCAGATCCTCAACTGGTGTAAATCATCAGATTTCCATTGATTTCAGTGGAGACGTGCCCATCCACACCAGTTGAATAGCTGGCCCACATTGTAGTCTTGAAGTTAGAACAGAGGACTGGGTGTCAGGAGACAAATTTTCACCACTAAGAGATGACAAGGACAATAATAGTGATAATAAATAAGACACTTGAAGAGTGACATTCACCCCAGACACTGACCTATGTAAGGGCTATGCCTACTTGTGTCCTACCTAAGCCCAGCTTTGAGATGTTAATATGTTATGGGCTTTATAGCATTCCCTGGGCTGGAATGAATTGCTCTCTAAGTCAACACTATGCTCTGTAAGTCTCTTTGCATTTTGTGTCTGTTCTGTTTGTCTGTTGCAGATTACTCCAGGTAGAAACTGTGTCTTCCTTTGTCTTGTACAGCTCCACGCACAATCAGTGCTTAATAAATCATCAATTATTATCAGATGCATGGAGTGGAAAATAAACTAAAACCTCTCCAGCGCATCATCAGGAATCTACATCCTATCCTGAAGGATGATCCCTCACTGTCACAGACTTTTTTTTCTCCTGCTGATAATAGCCCACCTTAATTGATTAGTCTTATTAGAGTTGGTATGGCAACAACCATTTTTTCATATTCTCTGTGTATATATATCTTTCCACTGTATTTTCCACTGCATGCGTCTGATGAAGTGGGTTTTAGCCCACGAAAGCTTATGCTCAAATAAATGTGTTAGTCTCTAAGGTGCCACAAATACTCCTCGTTCTTTTTGCTGATACAGACTAACATGGCTACCACTCTGAAACCTATCAATTATTATGTATCTCTCTATAATATGTAGAACTGTGAAACAAACTAAGACCTTGAATACAGCAAAGCACTTAAGAATATGTAGCAATGAGACAATTTGCATGCTTAGAGATAAACGTATTGTTGTTGTTTTTCTGGAGCAGGGGCTAAAAGCTAAATTCTGCACATTGGGTTCCATGTTGGTGGAATCTTGCATCTCATGGATCCCATCACAGGACTGGAGCCAATTGTGATGCTCTGTTGACGGCCTCCAAATTAATATTTTGATATAGCAGGTCCACAGTGGACATGTCATGGTGTTGTTATCTGAAGATGAATCTGCTCAGGACATGATGGCATGGATCCCAATCAGCAAAGCCCTATTAAGCAGAGATGGTGCATACAAAGATTGCCAGCCCTCAGGTAACTCTGGAGACTCTCAGAAGAGAATCACTATTGGTGGAAGTCCTTTGGAGTTAATGGCTGTTTGAGTTATGACAAGTGACTGACAGGCTGAGAGACAATAGGAGAAAAATGCACTGTACACAAGTGAGCAATGATTGATTAAAATAACATGGATGAGGGAAGGCATTATGCCTGAAGAAACATATGATCTAAGATATGCAGCTTGACTACCACTGTGAAGACAGCTGAGATGAGAATAAATGGTGGCACTGGAATATGTAAGTCATCAGTGGCATATGAATCTCACGAGCAAAATGTAGGAGAGATAAAGAACATGGTGTTCTTTTTTGCAGCTAAAATGGGCAAATAAAAGGAAAAGGATATTGATTAAAGAGAAACCTCAGTCACCTTGATAATGACTGGGCAATCACCAGAGAATCAGGGAGGAATGGTGCGATGGTCAAATACTGCATATCTCTTTTACAGAATGCACTTAACAACCAGTGTAATCAGAAGCTATTCTGGACTTAGTCCCTGAAAATGAGCCAAGTATGACATGTACGACAGAAATAGTCAAACATCTAGGGTCTACTGTAGTGATCATAATATATTCAGATATGAAATATTCCTCAGGGTACAAGTGAAAATAGAATCTCAGAAGTTAATGCAACTTTTTTTCTTTTTCTTTTCTTTTTTTTTAAAGGCTGGTTTGGAGAGTCTAATATATGGAATAATTTGAAGGAAGTAAAATGATATCAACAGCAGTGCAGAAAATCTACCATTATGAACAAAAAAAAGAGTAGGAAGTTCTGTATCTAATTGGCAGATATGGAGGATGGATACCAACTATATTCGTCCCAATAAAAATCTGGGGATCATAAAAACGGATGGCAGAGACAAGGATGCGGTTAAGCAAAGATAATAAGAAGAAGCAGAAGGCATTTGAAAAGTTCAAAGGATACGTTAAGTGGGAAGACTGGGTAGATTATAAGTATAGATAAAGCAAGTAAGAAATAATTGGAGTGAAAATGAACAATGAATATGAAACAGGCCAAGACATCTCAACCCCATGGGGTGTTCAGATATTTACACAATAGGCAGAAGGGAAGAAGGCGATCCTTGGTAATTGTGATAATGAGTTGTGTTGTTATGTAATATATCGGCGCTGTGAAATAGTCTTGTTCATCATTATAGGACCTGATCCAAAGCCTACTGAAGTCAGTGGGAGTCTTTCAACAAGCTTTGGATCAGGCCCTACAATAATACTAATTTGGGCTGGAGGTTTTAAGGGAGTTGAGGACCCGTGTCCTGGGAGTTTGGTTCCTAAATCTCTTAAACTCCTTGCAAATCCCAATTTTTACTTCTTTATCAGGTCCCATCCTGACCACTGTTTTGAAAGAACAATAAAAAAAAACAAAACCAAAAAATATACTTGAAGGAAATTCACATTCAATTCAAGCCAAACAAGTGTGTCTCTTAAGGGAAAAGGGATGGGAGAAAAAGATTATAAATGTGTCACCCAAAATGCTGACATAAAACCCCCCCCAATCAACAAAGAACATAAAGTAAGGCATTTTTTTAAAAAATGGCACAAAATGGATTCAGATTTTGTAGGAGGAGACAAGTCCCACACTCAACAGCCGTCTCAGCCCAATCTACGGCCCTGATCTTATAGCTAGTTCCAGGTGGACAACCCTTGTGCTTGTGCAGATTCCATGTGAAATGAAGAGTCAATTCCCCCAGATTCATTTGCAGGATCAGGGCCTAAGTTAGGGTAGCAGGTTGCTAAATGGTACATGGTGTGTGAGCACAGATAGCTGAGAAGGACGCCTCAGATATATTCAGGCCTTACACTTAATGAAGCAGAATCAGCTTGAAATCAGTTCCCTGCTTCATAAGCAGCCAATGGGAAGAATATAGGATGAGCATAATAATGATACCTAGTTCTTATATGGCACTTTTCATCAGTATTTCTAAAAGTGCTTCGCAAAGGATGACACAATCACCCCCATTTTACATGCGGGGAAACTGAGGCAAATAACTTGCCCATCGGTACCAGAAGGATAGTGACAATAACCCTGACTTTCTGCATCACAGTCCAGTCTGCTGTCCACTAGGCTATACTTCCAGGCTCATGAATAATTAAACAAGTACGCTGCTGCTTTGTGAATAAGCTACTGGGGATGGTGATTCCCAGTTGAATGCTCACATGTGCTGTGGAGTGACCTCTGCACAGCTCAAGAGGTTAGTACTGACTGAATTTCTATCTGGTCATTGGCTCCTCTGCTGAGACTATCAACAAGGGTGCCAGTTAGCAGTGATTTCACTGGAGAGTTTTGTGACAGGGACAGTTGACAATTAGGAACATCAGACTCAACAGATGTCATATTGGACAGTTTTTTGGTGGGAAATAGTGATTTTGACTAAAAGATTTTTTGTGTGAAAAATCTCTACTTTTATGTGTGTGTGTAATGTGGGGAGGGAGATTCTTTGAAAAGATGAATGCCCAAAAAACATTTCTACTGAAATGATACTGCAGTGCCTCACACTCCCATTGTCCTCTATTTGTTGGGCTCCCCAGAGAGATTTCATCTCCTATGAGGCATCATGACCATGCAACTACCATTATTTGCCATCTCCAGTCATCAAGAAAGGCAACTGTGGTGCATCATGGGAAGTATAGTCTGAGCAGGTAGCTTGACTTACAGAGGCAAATGGGAGCTTGGGGAACCTGAACTACAACTCCCATAATGCACCACAGCAGCATTTCAGTTTTTTTTTAAATTTCAATTTTTCTGGGAGTGGTGGAAGGAAAGAAAATTATTTTCCAGCCAGCTCCCACCAGATGCTAACAGCTTTTTTTCACTACAAACCTATGTTGGATTAATTGTGCATGTGTGTGTTTCCTAAATGAGAATTTATACTACCAAAATCCAAACCATCTGAAATAGCATACATGTTTTTACTGCAGAATTTTTGTCCATCAGCAAACTGCATCTCACAACACGCTTTAGAGGAAAGTAAATATTATTATACCCATTTTAGGTGAGAGGAAACTAAGGCAATGTAAACGGTAAGATTAAAGCTACTTCTTTAAATCTATAGAGAGAGTCAGAAGCAGAGTTGAGAACAGATTCCACGGCTTCTTTCTCCCAGTACACTCCTGTCACTGCTGCCTCACTTTTCAACTCTAAGACACTTGCTTATAGTTAATGGGAAAGAAATAGAAAAAAATCTCCAGACTTCCTTGTTGCAATCATTTTCTTTATTAGCACTGTACCCTGCCCCAGCAAGTCAGTAATATATATAATCAGTAAATATAGCTTATTAAATGCTTGGGCCAGGTTATCTGCCTGTCAGCAAAAGGGGAAAACATGCGTTTGGTACATTGCTGCTGTGTGTGCTTTCTATTTCATCCCAGTGCACACCTCAGCTGTACCCAGAATTTAATAAGCATTGTATTCAATGCCCTTTTTAAAATGATTGAATTACAGCTGTTTTTATGGTTCTGTAAAAGCCTTTATTAATTTGGGGGAAGCTGCTGCATCTTCTCAGCCCAACCAATCGCCACTGAGTAATTAAATTATTCATGCAGTTTCCAGTTGGCTTTGTTTATTGTGTCCAACTCATGGCACTTGTAATTTGGAAGGAGGGAGGGTAAGAGGAATGTAGGGTGCGGGGAGTCATTACTGTTCTCATACAGAAGTAAAGATAGTTCCTGGGCTGTATAGGGTATGACCCGAGCAGATTAGCACGTCTGGTAAATTGCTGCATTGGTTAGGCACTGCTGCTTAAAGACCTCTAACTTTCAAGTTCTGTCTTCTCCTAGCCCGGATCCTCGAATGTATTTAGTTGCTTAACTCCAATGGGAATTAGGCACTTAAATGCATTTGAGACTCTGGGCCTTCCCGCCCTGCAGTGTGAAATCCATTGAATAGCACGGGGTTCCTGAAAGCACAGGTACACAAGCACCCTTCCTGCAGAACACGAGGGGATTTTAATGGCCCAGGACTGTATAGTGCACAACCTGAGCTAACAGTGCATAAGGACACTTGAGATAGCTATATTATTCCAAGTGAACTAGCTTTGTTTTTCTTGCCCCTTCTGTATCTCTTAGCTGGTGATTGAGCTTCAGAGAAAGAGTCAGTGTTTAAAAATTACCCCTTTAAGGAGATGAGGTACTACATTTGCTGTGATGTCTTGCTGTATATGGATTTTTATACAACACAGAGTCTGATCCTTAGCCCATTGAAGTCAAAGGCAAAAGTCCTGTTGACTTCAATGGAGAGGGATTTGGACTTTCAGAATTATTCATGTTTGTATTGAGTGGTGGAGCCATTCTCCGAGGAACTTTCCTTTTATCTAAGGCCTGATTCTCTCTTCCCCCAAACCCAGAACATGATTAATTCCATTATTTAAAAGTGGGAACCAAGCTCACTCTGAGGCGGTATGATTTAGTGGCCAGGGCCCTATGCTAGGGGCGAGAAGACTGGGGCGTATTCCTGGTTCTGGCCTGATGGGTGTCTTTTGGCATGATATTTTCTTTCTATGTACCTCAATTTCCCCCTCTGTAAAATGAGTATAATGTGCTGCCCTCCATTATAAAAATGTTTAAGTTCTGTAGATGAAAAGTGCTATATAAGAGCTATTATTAACCATATCTAGTGAAAGGACAATTGGGCCCTGTTAGTATTTAGGCCTGTTTGTTAGCCTGAGATAGAATTTTGGGTTTGATTTCTGATACTTTTATAGCCTTACTAATCTGTGTGAACAAAGACGCTGCGTGTTTCTTCCCAGCCACATGGGTTTGTTAGTGTAATGAGAAAAGATAAGGAACAGAGCTAAAGTGTTGCTGGGTGTGGTGGGAGTGTAATATGTGAGCATACAGTGGAAGGCTGCCTGGCTCGTCTCTCAAGCCACGGTCAAGCAACCAGTTAGGAGGCAAGAGGGATGGGGGAGGCATAAGAAACACTAACAACCAAAGAAATGCCAGTCCCTGACTGAAGCACAACCTCACTGCTTACCCCTCCCATGCAATACAAAAGAGGTGGTACCAAGCCCCCTGACTCAAGCCTCTCCAAAATGGAACCTCACCATAAGTTTTAAGGGGTGGGATCAGGGGTGTGCACTGCAGGTATATTTGGGCCTGCTAAAAAGGAGGTGGGAATAGGGACACGGGTAAAAGCTCTGCCGCCATGTCAGCAGGCCCACTGACGGGGCTGAAAAAGGGGGCAATTGCCCAGAAGCCCCTGGCCCCTTTAAATCACCCAGGTGGGCCACAGGAGGGCTCCTAGGCGTGAGCTGGGTGGGCACGTGGAAGCCCTGACCATGCTGGAGGAGCAAGCCCAGCAGCTCACTGCGCACCAGCCAGCACAGGCGCAGCACCACCCAAATGTCAGGCGGACTGCGTCCACGCGGGCTGGGGAGCCATGGACTGTTCTGCCCTGGGGCCCAGAATCGCTGTCGGCGGGCCTGGGCATCAGAGTTCTGGATACGCTTGCTTGAAACTAACACCTATAAACATCACATTGCCTGCACTTCGGACTTCTGGTCTTCTGCTTTCTGTCTACATGACAAGAACCAGGGGAAGCAGGGAAAGGAAAGCCACTAACAGACTCATCGGATAAAACAAGGTCATTCTACTAGAGCTCTACATATTATATCTATTTATTCTGAAGACCCCTCTCACTGCAGTTTGGTTCTCATGCAAAGTTGATTATAGTCAAAGGAAAAACTCCATTGACTTCAGTGGTCCTGAAAATCTGGCTCTCTTTGATCCTCTTTTTATGATATTTTGAGTGTCTTGTATGGCTGTATTGCACATACCCTGCACAGTTGGAAAAAAAGAAGGAATGCAGGAATATTTCTGCATGCTGGATACAGGGTTGCCAACTTTCTAATCACACAAAACCGAACACCCTAGCCCCGCCCCTACCCCGAGGCCCTGCCCCCCACTCACTACATTCCCCCTCCCCAAGGTGGTTCGCTCTCCCCCACCCTCTCTAACTTTCACTGGACTGAGGCAGGAAGTTGGGTGCAGGAGGGGGTTAGGTGCAGTGTGGAGCTGGTGTGGAGCCAGGACAGGTAGGGACTAGCCTGCCTTAGACCCACAGCACCGGCGACTGGACTTTTAATGGCCCAGAGCCACCAGGGTCCCTTTTCAACCAGGGTGTTCCGGTCGAAAAGCCTGGTCACCCTTGCTGGATAATCACCCTTGGAAGTAGCAGCAACAAATGGCCGAGTGAAGGTATACAGGGAAAGTATCACGTAATTTGACCGCCCAGCCTCTCCTGACTTCCAGAATGAGATGGAAATTAAGGGGTTAATAAATACCTTTGTGTAGATTGTGCCGCTTTCTGGATCTGAGAGATTATATGTTTCAGGTCCCTGAGAAGCAGCAAGGCAGGAAGGCGAAGCAGCAAGGCAGGAAGGCAGGGGAGCTTTCTTTTGTACACTTGTTTTTAAAAGAAAAAATAGCTTAGAAGGGATTTTAGTGCTGGAACACAGAGAACATCAGACTGGCAACATTGGCGGCTGAACTCTCCTCGCCAGTGAAGAGACACAGCACCGTGTAGGGCTTTTTTCTTTGTTTTCGCCCCAGATCATATTTTACAATAATGTTTATCATTTCAAAAACTAGGCACAGGATGTGGCAGCCCAGCAAGCCTTGCCCTAAAGCTCCTTTAAACCCTTCCATCTCCTGTTCTTCTCTCATGCTTGGCCCAGTGGCTCACTCTGCGGCTGTTCCCCATCTGTCCATTGCTTTGTAATTAATGTAGCCGCAGCAGAAAAGCTTTTCTCCTGGTTGTAGCATTTTCCTTCTGTCAATATGGCTCAAAGTAGACACAATTTGGGGGTAGACTCCTTAGCTGGAATGCAGATTCCAGAGTATTGCTAGTATTATTTATGATAGCACTCAGAGGCCATGATCAGCAACAAGGTCCTCTTTGTTCTATGTGCTGTACGAACACAGAGGTAGACAACCTCTGCCCCAAAGACCTTACCCCAAGGGCCTGATTCACTACTGGATTACTCCAATGTTACATCACCATGACTTCAATGGAGTTACATGTATCTACACGTCGAATAAAGCAGCGATGAATCAGTCTCTTAGAAACTATCCTTAGAAACCAGATTGAAAAGAGCCAGCTAGAAATGGAGAGCTGGGTTTCAGCCATTCTGGGATATGTTTTTCGCACGTTCCTAGCTTAGACAAACAGCGAAGGAAGAAAGTGTCAGGGAAAGGCACATTGACAAAGAGCAAAGGACACAACCCGCTTCATATCTACGCAAGGCAAATCAATTTAATGTCTTTCATTACTGCTTGAAAATGGAAACTTACATGTGAACAATAAACTTTAATCTGGTTGACAACAGCTTAAAAAATGCACTGAAAGCAAGTTTCGGCTGCATGACATACTTTATGACACTTATTAAAAAGAGCCAATTAACCTGCCCAATGGTACATTTTAACTTGTTTTCTAAAAGGAAAGGCAGCAAAAGGGCAAAGTTTTTCATTTGGGATGTTCTCAGCTGATTTCTTTTCCCCCTGTAAGTGAAGGACATTGCTACTGTCACTGTTCCTAACCAGTCCAGTCTGAAATATATGCGACTGGTGGCCCACCGACCCATACTGTCAGAGTGAATGGCTGCATGTTGTGTAAAACTTCATAGTCATTGCAGTTTGCTGTAGTAATTCATGAACTACGGTAATGACGACACCACAAGATGAGGCATTTAACAAGGTACATCTATCTGGGTATTACAGAGCACTCTGGTTGCACCCACTTAAGCTAAGGTTGCAGAAACGTTTCAACTTTAACCCCAGTTTTTGGAGTCTCCAAATTTTCCCAAGCGTTGTGACTGAATTTATTTTTTTACCCCTAAGTTTGGTGGAAGGCCCTTTTTGTATTTTGATTTGTCTGTGCAAAATCCTTTTTGTCATTTTTGAGTTATGGGAGCGTGAGGTGACCATCTTGTTATTGTTATCTATTTATTTGTATTACCATAGCACTTAGCAGTCCCAGTCATTGACCAGGATGCCATTGTCCTAGGTGATGTACAAACACAGAACAAATAGATGATCCTTGTCCCAGAGAGTTTTGGGGGAAAAAACCCAAAACAAATTGCACTTTATTTTTTGACATACCAAGCTGCAGCCCTTATATACATGACTGGCATGGAGAAAGTAAATAAGGACGTGTTATGTACTCCTTCTCATGTCACCAAATGAAATTAATAGGCAGCAGGTTTAAAATAAATAAAAGGAAGTATTACTTCACATAATGCAGTCAACCTGTTGAACTCCTTGCCAGAGGATGTTGTGAAGGCCTAGACTATAACAGGGTTCAAAAAAAAACCTAGATAAATTCATGGAGGATAGGTCCATCAGTGGCTATTAACCAGGATGGACAGAGACGTCATCCCTAGCCTGTTTGCCAGAAGGTGGGAATGGGCAACAGGGAAAGGATCACTTAAGGCTTACTTGTTCTGTTCATTGCCTCTGAAGCACCTGGAATTGACCACTGTCGGCAGACAGGATACTGGGCTAGATGGACCTTTGATCTGACCCAGTATGGTCATTCTTGTGTTCTTAACCCCAGCTGGTTTAAACCTGAATAGCTCCATGGACTTCTGTGGATCTACACTGCTCTAGACCATCAGAAGATCTGGCCTGCTGTAGCTACAGCAACATTAACTGAAGCTGGGAATATGAAGGCTGGTTTGTATGTAGCTCTCCAGAAGGACTAGTGTCTTTACTTGGCTTGTGATTGAAAGTCACTTTTGAGCATGCTCAGGGGGCACCTTGCTAAGATATTTTTTAGCAAGTTTAATGGAGCTTTTTTTCCTTGATAACATCATTGGAACTTTTCCCTGTCTGGTCCCACGCTACTACTGGGACAATTTATTGAAGTAAAATTGTATGTGTCACACTGAAACACATAGACAAGATCCAACCAAAAAAACTGACCTTATTGCCATGAACAAGAGAAAATCATGGCAGGGCAAGAACCGCCTAACCTCCCCGCAGGTTTTGTTGCATTCTCCAATGTTCTAAGCTTTAAGTACATTCATATTTCTTTACATTGTAACTTTAGCACCCTCGTGGCCAAGATGGAGTCTGCTTTCAGGCAGCTCTGGCCAAGAGAAGGCGTGCGCAGGAAGGCAGCAGGAGAAATTCCTTCCACCCCAGGGGCACCTGTTCCAACCCCCCCAGAGTGAACACACACATCCACAGGAACAGTACAATGGATATAACAAAAGGAGATATTTATTTACAGAGGGATGAGAGGAGAAAAACAACAAGGGGAAATATAGGAGGAGCAGTAAAACAGGGCTGCATCCAAACCCAGGCCCCACAGGCCCAGTGGTAGCACAGTCTAGAAGAGCAGACACCGAGCAATGTGTCTGCACACCGAGTTCAGGAGGCCTGAGCAAAGTTCCAGTCCAGTGGTGAGTCTTGGGTGCTCCTGGTCGTCTTCGGCACCAGTGAACTTTTCCCCAACAAACCCCTCCGGTGCCCTCTTCTGCCGCTCTCTGCAAAGCCACACAGAGCGACCACCTCCCCACTTAACTAGCCTCCCTCCTTGTTCCCAATGCAGAGTCACAAGCCCCAGTACTCACAGCCCCAGGCAGCTCTGGGCAGCCTGATACTGGGTCCAGCTCCGGCCTATCCTTCTCGGGCGATTCCTCCCTGGCACGGTACTGATCAGGCCTCAGGCAGGTTCTCCCTGCTTCACTTTTCCAGGGCCTGCTGACTGCCTCCCTCTCTCCCTGGAGCTCCAGCACTGCCTCCTGGAGTTTCCTTGCTTTTTTCTTACTCTCCCCCTCCCCCCTGGGAAAAAGATGCAAAGGGGTCATGCTCTCTAAACCCCAAAGGGGTTACAACATTATGCTTATCCATGCTTACCTCAGCTGTTCTCCAGCCTACTCAACCATCTCCCACCCAGAATGAGGAAGAGCTACCAACACAAGTTCCAGCTCCTTGTCATGTCGGTAGGTGGTAGTGGAATCTTGACCTCATATGCCTGTTCCTGAGATTCCTACTCTAGGCTTGAGTGGATCTTCCATTTGTTACACCTGGAAAAAAAAAAGTCCTTCTTTACCACCCCCAGAGCTAAGGAGTTTCTTCCATGTTTCTGGATGATCCAAAACACAGGGCGTGTTTATTAGCATGTTTCTGGATGATCCAAAACACAGGGCATGTTTATTAGACATCACTGATGTCTAAACAGAAGTATTACTAAACAGTAATAAGTCACCAGAACCAGATGGCATTCAGCCAGTGTTCTGAAGGAACTCAAATGTGAGATTGCAGAACTACTAACTAGTCTTTAACCTATCATTTAAATCAGCTTCTGTAGCAAATGACTAGACGATAGCTAATGCGACACCATTTTTTTAAAAAGGGATCCAGAGGTGACCCCGGCAATTACAGACCGGTAAGCCTGACTTCAGTACCGGGCAAACTGGTTGAAACTGTAGTAAAGAACAAAATTGTCAGACATATAGATGAACATAAATTCTTGGGGATAGTCAACATGTTTTTTGTAAAGGGAAATCATGCCTCACCAATCTATTAGAATTCTCTGAGGGGGTCAACAAGCATGTCAACAAGGGGGATCCAGTGGATATAACGTATTCAGATTTTCAGAAAGCCTTTGACAAGGTCCCTCACCAAAGGCTCTTAAGTAAGCTGTCATGGGACAAAAGGGAAGGTTCTCTCGTGGATTGGTAACTGGTTAAAAGATAGGAAACAAAGGGTACGAATAAATGGTCAGATTTCAGAATGGAGAGAGGTAAATAGGAGTGTCCCCCAGGGTCTGTACTGGGACCAGTCCTATTTAAAATATTCATAAATGATCTAGAAAAAGGGGTATACAGTGAGGTGGCAACATTTGCAAAAGATACAAAACTACTCAAGATAGTGAAGTCCCAGGCAGACTGTGAAGAGCTACAAAAAGATGTCTTAAAACTGGGTGATTGTGAACAACATTTGCAAAAGATACAAAACTACTCAAGATAGTGAAGTCCCAGGCAGACTGTGAAGAGCTACAAAAAGATGTCTTAAAACTGGGTGATTGTGAACAAAATGGCAGATGAAATTCAATGTTGATAAATGCAAAGTAATACACATTGGAAAACATAATCCTAATTATACATATAAAATGATAGGATCTAAATTAGCTGTTACCACTCAAGAAAGAGATCTAGGCGCCATTGTGGCTAGTTCTCTGAAAACATGCACTCAATGTGCAGCGGCAGTCCAAAAATCAAACAGAATGTTGAGAATCATTAAGAAAGGGATAGATAATAAGACAGAAAATATCATATTGATTCTATATAAGCCATGGTCCACCCACATCTTGATGCACGCAGATGTGGTCGCTTCATCTCAAAAAAGGTATATTGGAATTGGAAAAGGTTCAGAAAAGGGCAACAAAAGTGATTAGGGGTATGGAACGGCTGCCATAAGAGGAGAGATTAATAAAACTGGGACTTTTCAGCTTGGAAAAGAGACCACTAAGTGAGGATATGATAGAGGTCTATGAAATCATGACTGGTGTGTAAAAAGTAAATAAGGAAGTGTTATTTACGCCTTCTCATAACACAAAATCTAGGGACCACCAAATGAAATTAATAGACATGTTTAAAACAAACAAAAGGAAATATTTCTTCACACAATGCACAGTTCATCTGTGGAACTCCTTGCCAGAGGATGTTGTGAAGACCAAGACTATAACAGAGTTCAAAAAAGAACTAGATACATTAATGGAGGATTGGTCCATCAGTGCCTATTAGCCAGGATGGGCAGGGATGGTGTCTCTAGCTTCTGTTTGCTAGAAGCTGGAATGGGTGACAGGGATGGAACACTTCATGATTACTTATTCTGTTAATTCTCTCTGGGGTACCTGGCATTGGCCACTGTTGGAAGACAGGCTACTGGGCTAACTGGACCTTTGATTTGACCCAGTATGGCCATTCTTATGCTCTTATCTGCAAACATATTGGTGAACCTCAACTAAGTTTCAAGTGAAGCTGGATCACATAGCAATCCTATCTGGCCCTTGATTCCATGGATTTTAAGGACAGAAGAGACCATTGTAATAATCTAGTGTGAGCTCCTGCAGAACACAAATCATATAATTTCAACTGGTAATTCCTGCTCTGAGCCCAATAACTTGCGGTTAAAGACAATATGAAGGCCAGCTTCTCCAGTCCACTAAGGCCACTTTGGTCTACTTATGCAAGACAGAGTGGTTTTAAATCAACTGCAAATTTCTCCTGTTTCGAGGGGAAGCTCCGCTGCCATAAAGCCGGTGGAGGTGGTGTAGCTGCCTCCGATACCAGCTATCCCCATACTCCAGGTATAAGAGGAAGAAGGGGGCATTTAGGAAGTGGGCTGGGGCATGTTGGGCAGGAGGAGGGTTGGAAGAATGGAGGTCCACTTTGCCTAATATTTTTCTAGCACAAGTGACTTTATGCCAAGAGCACTAACGGTGTATGTTACAGCAGGACCCCCTCTGCTCTAACTTATACCAAAGTCAGGCAATCTTAAATATAAGCAACCAGTTCCCTGCAGCGACTCCATTCCAAACTGGGGCTTTAGGGATTTAGGTTTAGGGATCTATTTAAAACAATGCTTTCGCACATCAGAGCCTTAACCACAATGTATTTAAATTAACAGTTCTAATTTCTAACCTCTCCCTAACTCTGTGATTTGGGGGACTTTTTCTTTTTTATTAAAGAGAGAGATTAATAACCAGGTGGGATTTTAGAGTTCCCAGTTTTTAAGAATTTTTTTCCCCCACCTTAAAAAGTAAATTAATAACCTCATATAAACAGAAGCGGGATTCTTTCATCACTTAACTTTCCTAGGCAAAAGAGCAAAAAGGAAGAACACAATGGAAGCAATTGCTAAGGTAAAGTATGAATAAAGAAAACAACTTGCAAAAGAACAGCTGTCAAAGAGACAATGAACTTGAATACAATAGTGAAGTAAGAAAAATGTCAGTCTTCCTGATAGTTCAAATCACAGTCAGGGAGTATAGAGTATTTATGGGTTACAGATATAAAATAATTAGAGTATCCTAGACTCGTATTTATGTAACCCTGAACAGAGATCTTGCAAACATCTGTGGTAAAGTTACCAGACTGGATCAGTCTCACGAACCATCTAATCCAGTATCCTGTTTCAGACAAATGACAGAATCACATTCTTCAGAGGAAGATGCAAGAACCCTACAGTAGGGAGATAATACCTAGCTCTTATATAGCACTTTGCAACAATAGATCTCAAAGCACTTTATAAAGAAGGTTGGTATCAATACTTTAGGAGCAGGAGAAAGCTGAAGGAAAGTGTGGGACCATTACTTAGTGAGGAAGAAGAGCTAATGATAGATGGCGCCAAGAAAGCCAAGGTCCTTAATGCCTATTTTGCTTTATTCTTCTCTTGAAAAAAAATGTTAATGGTGACTGAATACATAATACAATTAATGATAAGAAGAAGGGGGAAGGAACACAAGCGAGAATAAGGACAGAATGGGTAATATAATATTTTGATGTATTCAAATTGTCAGGGCCTGAAAAAATTTCCCCTAGAGTACCTAAGGAACTAGTTGAAGCAGTCTCAGAACTGTTAGCAATTATTTGTGAGAACTTCTGGAGGAAGGGTGGGGTCCCAGAAGACTGGAGAAGGAACAACATTGAGCTTGTCTTTAAAAGGGGGAACAGAGAGGACTTGGGGAATTATAGACCAGCCAGCTTAACTTCAATACACAGAAACATACTGCAACACATTATTAAACCATCAGTTTGTAAGCACCTGGAGACAATGGGATATAAGGAATAGCCAACATCAAATCAACCTAATTTTCTCCATTGACAGAGTCACTGGCCTAGTGGATGGGAGGACGTAGTAGACAAGATTTATCTTGGTTTCAAAAGTAAATCTTTTGACCCAGTCTCATATACTATTCTCATAAACAAACTAGTGAAACGTGATAAAAATGGGTGCATAACTGATTGAAAAACTGTACTCAAAGCATAGTTATCAGTGGTTTGCTGTCAAACCAGGATGACAGATCTCTCTTGGATCTGGTACTGCTGAATATTCTCATTAATGAGTTGGGTAATGAAATGAAGACTATGATTATACAATTTGTTGATGAAACCAAACTGGAGGGCTTGCAAGCACTTTGGAGGACAGAATTCAAAATGACCTTGATATTAGAGAACTTGTCTGTATCAATAAGATGAAATTCAGTAAAGACAAGGACAAAGTACTACATTAGGGAAGGAAAAAAATCAAATGCCCAACTCCAAAATGGGAAATAGGCGACACAGTAGAACTGCTGAAAAGGGTCTGGGGGTAATAGTGGATCATAAATTGAATATGTGCCAACAACATGATGCAGCTGCAAAAAGGCAAATATCATCCTGGGGTGTAGTAACAGGAGTGCCATATATAAGATTTGAGAGGTCATTGTTCTGCCCTGTTTGGCACTGGTGAGGCCTCAGCTGATACATTATGTCTAGTTTTGGGTGCCACACTTTAGGAAAAATGTGGACAAATTGGAGAGAATAGAGAGGAGAACAACAACAACGATAAAAGGTTGAGAAAACCTGACATAAGTAAAGGTTGAAAAAAACTGTCTTGAGAAAAGTCAGAGGTGAGGACCTGCTAATCTTCAAATATGTTACGGGATATTATAAAGAGGATGGTGATCAATTTTTTCTACGGCTTCACTGAAGGAAGGATAAGAAGTAATGGGCTCAACCTGAAGCAAGAAAGATTGAGGTTTGGAAACACTGTCTAACTATAAGAATAGTTGATTACAGCAATAGGATACCACAGGAGATTGTGGAATCCCCATCATGGGAGGTTTTTAAGAATAGTGTAGACATGGGGTTCTCAAAATTCATAGCACTGCGACCCCTCTTCTGACAACAAAAATTACTATTAGACCTCAAGAGGGGGAACCGGAGCCTGCCCAAGCCCCACCATCCCAAGGGTGGGGGCCAAAGCCCCAGTGCGCTAGGCCAGGGCTTGAATATGGGTAGTTAGCCTGCACCTCCGCTGGTATCACAACAGCCCCACACCTATTTTGAGCCTGCTAGCACAAGCCTCGGGTTTCAGAGCGGTAGCCTTGATAGTCTGTATCAGCAAAAAGAATGAGGAGTCCTTGTGGCACCTTGGAGACTAACTAGCCCAAGCCTGTGTATATCTGCACTGCAGTGTAGACATACAGATGCTCCCCGACTTACGCAAGGCATTCCGGAACGCCTTGCGTACGTTGAATTTTGCCTAAGTCGGGAACGAGTGAAGAGAAATGAAGAGAAAGATGAAGTAAAAGTATGTTTGGTACAATCTTTGTATGTGGGCTAGGAGCTTTCCAGAAACCTGCCTTAAGTATTGATCACCAGTGCAGAACAACTGGAAATTATACTTGGGTGGAAATGAATTCAAAGCCTAGTTTTGGGTAGAGTTAATAATCAAATAATATATGTGACTGTCGCATTTGTTTATTGCAGCCACGGTTGTAATAAACATATGATATGGTCTCATGTATTGTGTGTTTGATTAGTAGTAGAAACCAATCCCAATATCTAGTCAACCTCATCGCCTCACAAAATCCGAGATATCAGTCTGATATTATGGTATGTCTATTAAATTGTGGTAATGACTTACTAATTATTTCAGAACACATCATGGTAAGGCACTGTGGATAGAACATCTGCTTTTGATTTAATAAGTAACAGGATTTCAGTCCATCACTAGTCATGATGAAAGATTGCTATTTCCATGTGACAATTAAATCTATCCTGAAAAAGGGTTTTTTTTCTTGTATAAATTAATATTTATTTGTGCACTCCTAAACTATGAAGTGGACTAATGAAGACTAGCACCTTACCCTGAATGTTGCTTTGTGCATTTCTAATAAAATTGTCAAGATCCTTAAGCATGTACCTAACTTTAAGCATATGAGCAGTACTGGGCCTGCTCACATGCCTAAGAACCTTGCTGATTTATAGATTTTAATGTATCATTATGGGAATATTATGATCTAGTTTATTATGATATAGTCTAACCTCCTCTTTGACACAGGGCAAATAACCTCATTATCTTTCTGCATTAAGGCCATAACTTCTGCTAGAGCTATTGCATATCTTTCAGAAAGACATACATTCCCGATATAAAGACTTTAAGAGATGGAAAATCCAACACATCCCTAGATAAGTTGTTCCAAAGCTAGCCTCATGGTTAAAAAAAATGTGCCTTGTTTACAATTAAAATTTTTCTGGCTTTAATTTCCAGGCACTCGTTCTTATTCTGTCTTTCTCCATTAGATGAGAGTCATTTCTCCTCCACGTCGACACTGCAATTCAAGTCTGTTTCACCACAGCACCACACTGAGAGCTCATGTTGAGTTATTTGCCCATTATGACCTCAAAATATTTTTTGGAGTCACTACTGGATCATGTTCATTGACACAGTTGAACAACACACCTTTTAAATCCTAGTCACGGCAGGTATTAAAGAATTGTGTTAGGTTGGGTATTTAGGGCTTCCTGAAAAATGAAGATCAGTCCAATGAGGTGATGAATATCTCCAGCACTCAGTGAAGTTACAAGGATGCTCAGAACCTTGCAATATCCAACTCTTAGGGCCAGATCCAAAGACCATTTATCCAACCTGTTCTTTAAAAAAATGCAAAGAACAGGTCAGGCAAACACCTATCAGGGATGGTCTAGATAGTACTTAGTCCTGCCCCAATGGATTGGACAAAACTAGGTGACGTATCAAGGTCCCTTCCAAGCCTACATGTCTATGATTTCTCAACCTCCTTTGGAAACCTAGGGAAACCTTTTTCAGAGTTTAGATACCCTAATAGTTAGAAAGTTTTCCCTAATATCTAACCTAAATCTTCCTTGCTTAAGATTACAACTGTTACTCCTTGCCTTACCTTCAGTGTAGGATGAACTTAATTTTAGCTGATGTATTTAGTAAATGTTCATGTTACTGGAATGAGACCAGTTGAATAACGAATGAAACACACTCTACCCTTTGCTTTCTTCTGTCTACATAGTCACACCAGCGCAGAAGCAATATAGTTCCAATTGTCATGCCATCTCTCGCTTGTATGCAAAACTGTAGGTTCCAAGGTAACAGGATTTGAGCTTCAGTATAACGAGTAATATCTTTTCAGCTTTGTATTCAGTCCTTGCCAAGGGCATGGAAACCAGCAACAGAAGCTTCAACTTAAAAAAAAAGAAGATACATTTGTTAATTTTATTTGCATCATTTCTGACTAGATCAATTCATGTGCCCTCAGATTATGATTGCCTTCATATAAGTTGCTCTCGGAAGTTGACAACTTCCATAAACTCGCTGTCAATGAGAACTACCAGTTATGTGTAAAATTTAGTGCTTAATACAGTTTTTATTTTATTGCGAAAGGGTTCTGCATAGCTAAGATGATTTAAGCAGTGAATGAGATTCAAGGGAAACTGCATAGTAAAATGAAGAACAATGCTTTACTCTTCTCTGTAGCTTCCAAGTTTGCTGGGGAGAAGTATTTCTTCTCTGTCTGTTTTTGTTTCAGGGTCTTTGCTACTTGGAAGTAATGAGAGAACAAAACTCCTATGTCCGTGTTTAAAATCCTTGAAAATGGGGAAGGTTCAGATCCAGATTTTTTTCTATTGTATTCAAATCTGCACTGAAAATAAACAATAATCATGAAAATATTTCTATATGTTTCAAATTCCATGGACCAGATTATAGAGTTACACAGAGTATAAGGCTAGAAGGTACCATCAGAACTGTTATATCCTTGGGGCAGCCGGTGTAGGAAGCAATCACTTGAGGCCAGAGAGCAGACAGCTCGTGCACCTGGCAACAGCTGATCTACATGTCGGCCAGGTAAGATTCTCTGCAGTCACTGTATAGGAAACAGGTCCTGTTTGAGTGATGACTGTGGCCGGGACCCATTTAGCTCTGGAAGTATAATTCCGAGCCAAAACTGGCTGTCCTGGGCTAAAGGTTTGGTCTTGATATTGCTGCTGATGTTGCACAGTTTGTCTGGGTTCAGAAGGTTTCTTCTTTAGTCATCCGGTGCACTTCTGCCCAGTTCAGCTGAATCTTCCCAAGCCAAGACCTACCCACTAAGGCTGGGTAGTTACCTCTCACCACAAACAGTGGCAATTTAGCCGCCTGTCCATTGAGCTCCACCTTAACATCAATAGTGCCCAACATGGGCACAGCTTCACCTGTATACGTCTTCAGAACAGTTTTTGTTGCCTTAAGCGGAAGATGCTGTAGCTTTTCCTTATACACAGTCTCAGGAACCAGCGAGACAGCTGCACCGGTGTCTAGTTCCATCCGTATAGGTTTGCCCTCCAATAAGGGGGTTACCCAGTATTCATGTGAGCCCGCTGCCAAAGACAAAACAAGCAGTGGCACTTCCTCTTGTGAGGAGGTGTCACCTTGATCATCCTGGGTCTGCTCTAGGGTATGCAGGGTTCCTCTTTTTGTCGGCCAGACCACAGGCCTCTTTTTCTTTTGTTTACAGGCATACTCAATGTGTCCCTTTTTGCCACAGTGTCGACACACCAGGTCCTTACACCAGCATTCTGATGCCTGGTGACCCAGCTTACAACAGCGGTAACATTCTTGACTCTGCACCGTTTTGTGGGTCAGTTCTTGTGACACTTTTTGCACCCTAGGGGATGCACCGATGTATTGTGCCTCCCTTGTAGCCAGTTCCATGGAGACAGCAATATCAACAGCCTTCTGTAAGGTAAGCTGAGCCTCTGTCAGTAGGCGCTTCCGTATAGCTTCACTGCAGAGGCCACACACTAACCTGTCACGCAGGGCATCATGTAACATTTCTTTAAATTCACAGTGTTCTGCTAGCTTTTTTAAAATGGCTACAAATTGTACAACTGTTTCACCTTCCTTTTGGTCTCTTTTGTGGAACCTATATCTTTCAGCAATTACCAGTGGTTTTGGGGAGAAATGGGACCCCAGGATTTCCACAATGTCACTGTAAGATTTAGTCTCAGGCTTAACAGGGTGTAGTAAGCTGCGTAGCAGGGAGTAGGTTTTAGCCCCTACAACAGTTAAGAATATTGGCACCTTCTTCGCTTCTGTAATGTCATTTGCAATACCAAAAAGCTCAAAACGCTCAGTATACACATGCCACTGCTCTGTATTCTCATCAAAAGGCTCTAGTGGCCTGGTCAGAGTAGCCATGATTTTAGTTTCACTTTCACAGTCAGTGCAAACAAGCAGCTTTTTTGTTTGTTTGTTCTTTACCTTGACTTCTACTTCCTTCTGTTACTGGAGCAGCACCAGGATCCCACCCTCGTCGCCAGTGTTATATCCTTGGGGCAGCCGGTGTAGGAAGCAATCACTTGAGGCCAGAGAGCAGACAGCTAACCAAAACCTCCATTTTATTTACAGATATACAGAGAGCTCACTCAGCCGGTTGAAACCGGCTGAGCTATCCCTTAATAGTCTAACTCGGTTGCCATAGTAACAAAACCCATGACAACCAAATACACAACAAGAACATCTGTACATCAAAGGCCATTCATTTTCTCCCAGCTACCCCTATATTGAGCACAATGACTTTCATTAGACTAAAGCATTTCAGTCTTCAGGAGACCAAGGGCATGTTTACATGACACAATTTTGCCAACAAAAGTCAGCTTTCAGCGACAAAACAGTGGAGGTGTACACACTGCAATGCTCCTCCTGCCAATTTAACTCTCCTGCTACGCTGACATAATAAGACCACCTGGACGAAAAGCATAGAGATTTTTGCGACGAAGTCAGAGTGACACAGTGTGTAGACACTGTGTTGCTTATGTCACCATAAGTGGCCTCCAGGAGGTGTCCCACAATGCCCATCATGGCATCTCTAGTCAGCAGTTTGAACTCCGCTGCCCTGCACCCAGGTACACAGGCATGGACCCCTCCCCCTTTAAAGTCCTCTTTTTGAAATTCCTCTTCCTGTTTGCTCGGCGTGCACAGCTCACATCTTCCCAGTTGACCATGCTGGATCCCTGCAGCCAGGGGCGGCTCCAGCCTGGAGTACACCGGAGTTGTTGGATTTTCTAGGTCTGTGGGGAGCGGAATGGACATGAAGCAAAGCCATGCTAAGATGAAGGAGCTAAGGCAGGTGTACCAGAAGGCAAAGGAGGCCAATCGTTGGCCTGGTTCAACACCAAAGACATGCTGCTTCTACAAGGAGCTGCACGCCATCCTTGGTGGCAAACCCACCTCCACCACCAAGAGCCCTTTTGATACTTTGGGGCAAGGGAGGTGGATGGAGGCATAGGCCAGCAGACTGAACCCCAAGGATGAAGTGGTGGACAAGGAAGTAGAGTTGGAGGAGGATGGGGACAGGTGACACGGTTGTACGTTGATGTGGCAAGCCAGGACCTCTTTTTAACTCTGGAAGGTCTAACCAGTCCCTGCACTCTGTCTCTGGTGTGCCTGATGCAGGAGATGGGAGCTCCGGTAAGTACACCTTGTGCTTTGATACTGCAGAGAGACAGGAGGTAGAGCTCTGCTTTTTCCCTGCAGGGCAGAAGAGCAAGAGAAATAAACAACACTAGCTCTGCTGGCATCTGCTTTTCATTCCCCTGTGCAGCTAGGCAGAGGAGGGCCTTCAGAAAACTTGACTGATGGATATTGGGATGTCCTGGGAATCCTCCACAGAGATGTCTAGGAAATTTTCCATGCTCTGCCAAAGGTTTCTTGGGAGGGTGGCCTTGTTTCTTTCCCCATGGTAGGAAACTTTACTGCACCAATCAGCAATTACTTCAGCAGGCACCAAAGCGGCACACAAGCAAGCAGCATATGGACCCGGTCTGCAGCCGCACCCATGCAGGAGTTTCACCCTTGCATCCTCAGTTACTCTCAGGAGTGAGATACTAGCTTCTATCACCCCTGCCCGTGGGAAAAAAAAAGTATTCAGAGTAGAGTCCCTAGGTGATTGTAGTGATTCCCCTCTGCCCCTTTTCCCGTCTTGTCCCTTCTCCCCTGAACTTAACTCGCCATGGTTAGGGCTCTCACGGTGCTGTGTGTCTGCCAGGGGAAAGTGAGAAAATGGTTTATGTAACTTCTATGAATCAATACTACGAGTGCACTCACAAGAGTTCCTCTATCTATTGTTTCTTTAGCTTCTGCAGATGTGCCCTTGGGAGTCTTCTCCTGCACACTGGCTGAGCAGCTCTTTCTGATAAGGAGACAAACCGGGAAGAGTAAGGAAGATGTGTTCCTGGAGGTGTTGCAATTGTCTGATGCTGTTGACAGCAAGCAGAGAGCATGAAGAGAGGCTATCCATGAAAAACTGAGAATGGATAGCCGGGAGAGGAAACAGTGACAGAAGCGGATAAGGACCAAAGCTCAAGGACCAAACAGACACACTGAGGTTCCTGACTGTGCTGCAGGTGGAACACATCTGTGCTCCCTGCAGACCATACAGAACTGCCTTCCATGCCCTCCCCAAACTCCCCCCCCACACATCCCTTGCATGTTTTTGGGGCATCACAATACCCCATGCACCCCACTCCTTGCGACATATTTCACAATGACAGCTGGACATACACCCAGCTGTGAGAACCTCATTTCAAAAACTGCTTTTCACTGTCATGTCCCTTGTAGGAAATAGAAATGTTTGTATAGCTGTTAAATTTAAAAAAATGTACTTAGAGAAAGAAAATGAATCCTTATTCATCTCCTAAACACGGTGCTTGCTGCTGAAATTCATACCCAGTGGCAATTGGTGCATTTGCAGAGTAAAATTAACACACACACAACAACCATTACAAGGGTCATCTTGCCATACAAGAAAGAAATGCCTGGCTCAAAACATTACAGAAAGACATTACTGGGGCTCATCAAAATGTTCCTTCAAAGCCTTCCTGATTCTAATAGCCCCCCATTCAACCCCTCTAACAGCCCTGGTATCTGTCTGCTCAAAAGCAGCCATCAGCCGATCCACCTCAAGGCTTCAGCCCTGTGAAAACGTTCCCCCCTTAACTTTACAAATGTTATGCAGAGCACAGCAAGCTGCTATGACCATTGGGATATTTTCCTCACTGAGGTCTAACCTGCTAAAAAGGCAGCACCAGAGACTATTTACATAAGGACATAAGAATGGCTATACTTGGTCAGACCAAATGTCCATTGAGCCAAGTAGGCTATTTTCTCACAGTGGCCAATGTCAGGTGCTTTCGAGGGAATGAACAGAACAGGTAATCATCAGGCGATCTATCCCATCACCCATTACCAGCTTCTGGCAAACAAAGGCTAGGGACACAAAGGCACTTTCAATGGTCATTCTGCACCTGCCGAGCCTGTTCTTGAAGCACTCCTTGCTGCAGTCTGGGTTTCTGGTATAAGACTTCATGAGCCAGGGGAGCCAGGGGCAGGCTGGGTCTCCCAGGATCACAATTGGCATTTACACATCCCCAACTGGAATCTTCTAGTCTGGAAAGAAAGCACCTTTGCAGTCACGGTCCTTCATAGCAGGAGGCAATTAATGGCCATGCACACTTGCATCACTGCAACCCCCGTGGTGGACTTCCCAACTCCAAACTGATTTGCAGCTGATCAGTACCAGTCTGGAGTTGGCAGCTTTCACACAGTGATTGCCACTTGCTTCTCCACTGTGATGGCATGTCTCATTTTGGTATCCTTGCCCCAGAGGGCAGGGCGAGCTCCATGCACAGTTCCATGAAGGTGGCTTTGTGCATTTGAAAGTTCTGCAGCCATCCCATACCTGCATCAAGGTGCAATCCCACCACTCAGTGCTTGTTTCTGGAGCCCAGGACCAATGGTCAATAGAGTGCAGCTGCTCCGTGAATGCCAATGGTAATCTTGAATTATTTCTTTTCATGGCAAACAGCAGGGCAGACACCACAGTGTCATTATCAGATTCATAGCTCATGAAATATCACAGGATGAACAGCATTGTGTTCATGATGCTCATCACAAGACTGGAGATGGCAAGCACACAGTTTACAGGGACTGTTGAAAAGTGGCGCAAAACATAGTTTGAAGCCCATAGAATGATGGGATGGAGAAAACTGCATCATGTAACGGAGCCCACCCCCATGCGGCACTGTGAACCCTTTCCATAGCACCCAGCAGCAGATGGTGGGGAGTTGCACAGTGGGATAGCTACCCACAGTGCACTGCTTTCTCTGTCAAAGCAAGAGCACCAACTGTGGACACAATCTGCCATCACAAGGAGGCTGCGTGGAGGTGCAAAGCAGTTAAATTACAGTGAGTAAATTCAGCTGGATGTGGCCCATTTGTGACAAGAATAGCTTGCATTACCAGATTGCTGAGTCAGAAATATATTTCTAGGCTCCATGCATGTGCCGCCTGCATGCACTCACGCACCCACGCATACAGCCAAATGCTGTCTGAAGGCAGTACATATAACATGTTAAACATTCTACAAAACAAGGCTGCCAAATTCCACTGTTTAAATACTTTTCTTTATATTGTATAATGTGGTGGTTATTATTATTATTTACATAGGAGTCTACACCTTGATGATTCAATAGTTCAAGCGAATCAGTGGGGAAATAAAACTTCCTCTAAATCAGAAGATGACCAGATCTGGATGACTGATAAAATGTCCCTTGATTGTTAATTGTTGTTATATATTAATTCTTGTTAAAGATTGTTTGTATAGGAAAAAAATAGGAGGGGAAGGTGTGAGGTTGAGTGCACTGTTGATTTAAATCTGTAGCAGGAAGCCATGTGGAAAAGGCCTAGATAAGGTTCTGTGCAGAAGCACTGCAATGAAGCAAAGAGAAAGTAGTTTTAGGGACAATTCTGTGTTCCTTATTCTAAATAAAGTTCCTGGTTCAGTGTAAGAAGAAAGTGACTCTTTTTGTGATGCTTTACCACTGTCATGGGGATGCACAAATCTATATGATATGGAAGATTTCACTAGGGCTAAATTGCAGGGCTGGCCGTGATATGATATGATTTGCTGAAAACATTAAAGCAGAGTTCCTTGCTATAAGGTCATGAACACAGAATCATAGAATCATAGAATATCAGGGTTGGAAGAGACCTCAGGAGGTCATCTAGTCCAATCCCCTGCTCAAAGCAGGACCAACACCAACTAAATCATCCCAGTCAGGGCTTTGTCAAGCCGGGCCTTAAAAACCTCTAAGGATGGAGATTCCACCACATCCCTAGGTAACCCATTCCAGTGCTTCACCGCCCTCCAATGAAATAGTGTTTCCTACTATTCCTACATAGGCCTACTTCAAGCATTTCTCCGACTGAGGAGCCCCCTTCTGTCTTGGAACACCAGGTGTATTTGTCCAGCTCTGACAAATGGGTGCTCTGGGTGAAAAAATCTATCTCATCCCTTTAGAAACACAGAAAGCTGAGCTCCATGAAGATTTGTGTCACTCTGCACTTGTAGGATGTTGCTTGTATGAGACACACCCACCTGGGTCTCTGATCAAAAGTACAAAGAAAGATGAAGCCCTCAGGAATCCTGATAATACATCCCGGGGAATATCCTTTCCCAAGCCCAAATCTGGCAGGTAAACATTTTTCATGAGAGCAAGAATCACCAGCTACCCGACCCCAGGGGGAAACCTGCAGTGACCCCAAAGCACCAGAGCATAAAAATATGGCCATACTGGGTCAGGTCAATGGTCCATCTAGCCCAGTATCCTGTGGGTATGGCCAGATGCTTCAGAGGGAATGAAGAGAACAGGGAAACTTTTCAGTGGTCCATCCCCTGTCATCAAGACCCAACTTCTGGCAGTCAGAGTCTTAGGGACACCCAGAGCATAAGGTTGTGTTCTTGACCATCTTGGCTAATAGCCATTGATGGACCGATCCTCCATGAACTCCTCTAAGTCTTTTTTGAACCCAGTTTTGAACCAGACAGTGCGTCTCTTTCCTTCTCATGGCTGCACAGCTCCAGCAGGGCAGTATGTTGCATCCAGTTGAAGTTTTGCTTGAGTAGAGGCTGAATACAGATGACACAATTCAGCCTAGCCTAAAATAATAATACCTAATTCTTATATAGCACTTTTCATCAGAAGGCAAGTCAGTATCATTCTCCCCATTTTACAGATGGAGAATCTGAGGCACAGGGAGGTGAAGTGACTTGGCCACCGCCGCTAGGGAGGTCAGTGGTGGAGTGAGGAATAGCTCCTATGTTTCCTCAGTTCCAGGTCAGTGCACTATCCACTAGTCCCTATTGTCTCCCTGAATTCAAACTGGGCTATTGAGTGGATGGGGCAGGAGATTTTCCATAAGGTGAATGGAACATTGCGGCAGGAGATTTTCCATAAAGTGAATGGAACATTGCCCAGCAACAGCAATATAAAGCCAGTATTAACACCAGCAGGAGACCTGAGCACTGGCCTTCAGCCATAGAGCAATTTGCACCAGGGCTCCACTCCTGCTCCTTACTCCCTGATAATTGACCATCCTTTCTTCACTTCCTCATCTTCTTTGTATTGATCTTTCATCATATAATTGGCGCAAACAGCAAAAGGAAGGCTTAATGACAAACATTACAATGAATAAATAATTACAGCCACAAATCGTCCTCAACCAACTGATTATTTGTTCAGTGACAACACGACAAGTAATTGGCTTTACATAATTTAAAAGGATGCCAGCAAGTAGGATTTTTTTTCTTTTAGTTTTTTAATAGTTATATTAAATATAACACTTTATCATGCCTGAAATACCCTTTTAAGGACAGCAAGGGCTGGACTTTATAATCAGTTTATGGCGCCCTTGTGTGCCACTCAGTGGGGACCTGGAAACTGGTTGCAACTGGTCAGCAGAGAATTCTCTTGCTGGATGCTTTAGCAGTGCCCAGGTCTCAGGACGAGTGTGTGCCCATGGGAGCTTGTTTGAAGCTTGCCCTTTCGATGAATTTCTTCCCAGGTGATGAGTCCAATAGGCCAAAGGGGAAGGGGTTAGGTGAGAGGATTTTGATGTATAAGGAGGAGTCAAGAGCACAATGAGTGGGGAGAGAGATCAGGGTAAATGTGACACAGGCAAAGGGTACAGGGAAAAACCTGCAGAGAGCAGACACTTGCTGAGCAGGCCTGAAAAGGCCTGCGAGGCCCTAGATGGAGGACTGCCAGGATGGAGAAGGCTTTGTAATGTATCAGAAGGACTGCTGTGCCCACAAGAAAGGCTGGGAGCTACTGAGCATGACTGAAGCAATTGCTGAATCTGGAAGAGAAAGCTGGGCTATTTTGGCTTTGAGCAAAACTGTTATTTGATGTTCATCAGCCATACCCCAGAAGGGAAGAGTCATTCAAAAGCACCACTTATGGTGGTTTGACTGAAGGGGAAGAAGGTAGACGGAGGCAGTGGATGGATCTGACATCAGATTCAATGAGTCCCTGCTACAGAAGAAAGCTCCTTGCTGGTCGGGACGGCCTGTGGTCTCCAACCTTTTGTCTTGGTCTCAGGGATGTGCTGGAGGAAAAGGAAAGGGCTTGCACGGCAATCTGCACTGACTTAGGGACCTTCCAACAGCTTTAAGATGCCTTGGATCTGAGGCTGGCCTTGAGAATCGGGGGGTTGGGTGTGGCTTCCTGACATCGCACTCCTGCACTCACTTTGCTCAGTGTAAGAGACTCCAGCATTAATATACACATTCAAACCTGGCTACCTATAGTCAGACCCCTAAATCCATATCTAGGCACCAAAATATAAGGTTGGCCTGACTTACATACATGCCGAGCATTTACAGTCCCCACTGAAGTCAAAGAGAATCTTAAGTGTTCAGCGCCTTTGGAAATCAAGTGACTTTTATTAAGTGGCTTAATATGGGTCTCTGGAGCTTAACTACACATGCCCAGGTTTGGAAATGTTGACCATTGTGCCATTTAAGCAGAGCCCTGGGAGAAAAGTGTCTGCTTCTGATGTTACTTTGACGTTCTAAATGTCTATGGTGAATTCTGGTGTCCCTAGTAGCCACTGTTTGCTGCATTATTTTTCTGTTTGCCTTTATTTAATCTACAAGCCCACCCTGGCATGAACAAAGACTCTAGTCATGACTTGGAACACCAACGGATGTTCATCTTTCACACCTCAGTCCTGGGTCACCACTCTTATGAACATGTCCCTAGAGTTATTTCAGAACTGTTTTGAGGTTGTATGACTTAGAACAACTTACTAATGGTCATGGTGGGTTCTCCATCACTGACATTTTTTTTTAAATCAAGATTGGATTTTTCTTTTCTAAAAGACCTGCTGTACAAATTATTTTGGGGCAGTTCTCTGGCCTGCGTTATACAGGAGGCCAGACAAGATGATCATAATAGTCCCTTCTGGCCTTGGAATCTATAATAGGAGCAACTCTTTGCCAGTCACCTCAGTCCATTGAAATGAGAGGAATGAAGAAGACCGCAGACCGGTTTCAAGACAAGATTCCTAATGCCAGAGGCCAAAAATGCTTTATTAATTAAAGGACCTTTCGTGCAGAAAGCACCATAACTAAATGACCACATGGTGAATGAATAATGACATGAAAATGGCATGATTTACAGTATGATGTGCTGGCAGAAACTTTGCTAACACCTCCCAGTTGTGCACTTTCCAGAAACTCACTGTACATAAACATAAAGGTCTGCAATCTGTCAGTTAATATTAATGTGGTCATTTGCTGGGGAGTTGAAATAACATGATGCACAAGGGACTTGCTACCCTGACCTTTTTCATGGTAGTGATTCATTAAATGGTCACTCATTTGGACAGCAGCACCTATTTGCACCGCAATTAATATTCTAAAAACTTAACTAGATATTTACTACTTTCAAATAGAAATTTGCACCAAGGTTAGCTGCAGACTAGACTGTTCATTATTCAATACGTAGAAATTCAAATGCAGCCATTAGAAAAGGGTGGGATGCTTTGCCAGAAATGACTTAGTCCAGATTGTGCTGAGTGGTTGAGCCATTTCTGGGTGCTTCTGAGCATGGGGTTAGGGTGACCAGATGTCCCTATTTTATAGGGACAGTCGGTCCCGATTTTGGGGCCTTTTTCTTATATAGGCTCCTATTGCCCCCCACCCCCGTCCCGATTGTCACCCTACATGGTAATCCACTCATCTGATTTAAGGAGACATCAGCAGCAAGTGGTGGTTAGAGTTGTGCAAACAATTGATGATAAACCACCAAACTAGGCATTTATATTATTATTATTTATCATTTCTGTTACCATTTCTGTTACCATAGTGCCAAGGTCATAGACCGGGCCCCCAGTATGCTAGGCACTGTACAAACAATGAACAAAAAGGCAGCCTCCTGCCCCCAAAGAGTTAACAATCTAAGCAGATTACATTAGGAGCTTGCATCTGTGACCTGGTTCATAAATGTTTGGAAATTTGGACTGAATTTTCCATGAGTGGCTAGGGAATTAGTTTAGCCATGTGAACTGGCAAATTATCTTTGTGCTCATCAGTAATTTGCAAACTAAACCGCTGCCACAGGCATGTATGTGGAACCCCATGAAAACAGTCAGTAGTCTGGGAGCTGACCTTGTTCGTGAAGACAGAGGCGAAAAAAGCATCGAGTACATTAGCTTTTTCCACATCCTCTGTCAATAGGTTGCTTTCCCCATTCAGTAAGGGGCCCACGCTTTCCCTGACCTCTTTACAGACTTTTTATACTGGCATTCAAAGCTGTGACACAGTAGTCAGTGATTAGGTACATCATCATTATGCCAGCCTCAAAAGCCTGCAAGATAATAATCAGGATTTGAGAAATTATAAAGATAATTCTTACATAACACAAAGCTCATTATTTGGGATCCCATCCTTTCCCCCAGCACCACCATCCTCGCTCAGCCTTTCTTCTTTGAATATTAAGCAATATTATTTCATGTGTACTTTATACCATGTTCAGAATTAATGGCATAATTAGCAGTGGAAAATATTTAGTTGTTGCTTTGTGTTTATTTATGTTCTCGGGATCATGTAAAGTTCTGCTACATTAAAATTTAATTTGAAAGAAAAAGAGTTTTATTCATTTTTCAGTGTAATGACCATTTCTGCATAGCTTATATGAATAATAAAATATGGCTTGAACACACTTTTCCATTTGTTTTCTGGGCATTTATGTAAACTCCTAAAGAAAACACCGTAATGCTTTGTTGGCTGACTATTTGACAGAGAATTGTAGACATATATTTTATTCTCCACATCCTGTCAGTGAATGTTCACAGCCCCATCCATTATTTAGCAGTTAATTTGTTAATCAATTGATCAGTTGGTTTGGGGATATTTGGCTCGGAGATTAACAAGCTTGCTCACACAAAAATCTTGTCTCTCTGGTAAATTCAGGGACACTGCAGCAGAATGTAAAGCGCGCTTGTGTTTACAGATCTTGATTGAAGCTGACACAGGATGGCAAACAACGGAAAAGAAACTTTTGCTTGCAGCATAAACATGTTGGCCCAAACCTTATGGTCCTTACAGAAGGGGTGATTGTCGTCCCGTCCATGTTCCAAACTGTGGAAGGAGACCCTATCGAGGGAAAACTGTCACTTTGCATTGAATTGATCCATTGAGCAGGGTGATATACCCAGCCTACAAACAAACAGGGATTTCTGTCTATCTTGGGTACATCTGTGGTCCTCATTAACATAGAATCTGACCAGTGCACAATCTTTGATGAGTTTATCCTCACAACACCCCTGTGAGGTAGGGCTGTGATGCTATTAACTGAGGCATCAAGTACCTAATTGACTTGCCCAAAGTCACACAAAAGTCCTGTGGTAGAGAAGGGAACCTGGGTTTTCAAGTTGAGGCTTGTACTTTAACCACTGCACCTTCCTTCCACTTTGGGCACCAGGAGATTCCCAATATTCATGTGAAATATGAAGTGTTTAGCTAACTCCGCTGACAGCTAGTGCTTCTGCATTGACTTTGGGGCTTAGCTGGTATAGACGGACCCTGGGAAACTCAGTGGAGCAGTGGTACGCTTCACCTGTGGTCTACTCAAGACATTCGTCAACAGCACTACAGGAGTGCTCCACACTTTGTGTGCAGTACTAGAACTATGGGAATGCTCCACCTGGGATGCTCAGCAGAAGCACAGGTGTGCACAGGGGGATGAATTTCATTTTTCCAGGGGAGTGCTCCACCCCTGTTCTGCCCTGAGGCCTGGGCCCCACTCCCCCCATTTCCACAAGGCTCCGCCCTCACTCCACCCCTTCCTAATCCCGTTCCCCAAGTGCCCCCTGCCAGCCGCTGAACAGCTGATTGGCAGGGCCAGCCAAACAGCTGTGGCTGGTGGATGCTGAACACCGACTATTTTTTTTCCCGTGGGTCCTTGAGCCATGGAGTACCCACAGAGTCGGCACTTATGCAGGTGTGTCTACTTGATTATGCTACCAGTTCAATGCACTTGGAGATATCAGCAACAGCACCCCAGGGGCATTCTTCTTGTGAACATTAGCACCACCACTAGGGTGTTTTAGGCAGAGCAAAGAGCAACAGCTCAGGGATGAAGTTCGCATGGGTCTCTGAGCAGTGCTTCAGTTGCGGTCTACTTGGGACACCCAGTAGCAGCACAAGTTCTCACTACCTAGGACATTTGACAGCACAGCAAATAGTTCCATCTAGTCCACAGCAGTGTGTGCATCTGACCTGAAACTCAGCTGCACAGTGGGTGTATAAACCCTGGCATGTGCAACATTAACTGTGAAGAGGGATACTAACAGATGGGCGATATGGGACGTTTGCACACCTCTGCGACCTGGCCATGGATAATAGTGCAAAAAAGCTGTTTTCTTGCTTCTTATAGGATTAATTTGCATGTTCCGCATCCCCTTCATGACCAACTAGTGTGCTTTGTGGGCTAAGGCAGAGGCTATCTTGACAACAAAAGGAAAAAAGATGGGACCGGAATAATATCTCTACAGAAATCCTGGTATCGCGAGCCAAATTCTGCAATCAGATGAGCGTGCAGGGCTCCAACTGTCTTAGATGGGATTGGCATGTAGGCATCCAAGAGCAGGGTTTAGCCTCTTATGTTGGTATTTTTCGGAGGAGCAGGTTGCACATTGAGAATACTGGGACATGAACCAGCATTGGGAGGAAATCCAGAGCCTACGAAGGCTGCCATGGTGCTAACTGAACTGACTGAATTACATTGTAATGCTCCTCCACATCAGATGCTCAAGTGATTTTTTGCTTTAGGTTGAACAGGTTCCAGGATTACCAGATTTACCCTTTTGGTTTGGAAGGCCATTTCCCCCTGTTGATTTGCCTGTGGTAGAACAACAAGCATAACACACAGACAAAATCAAGTGAAACAAGAAGAGAGGGTGGGGGGAGCGAACCAACAACTTGTTTATCAGATTCAAGTCGAACCATCTGTTGTTAATGATTAGATCTTCAGCTTCCAATTTTCATTTGAATGTTATTGCTCATTTCTAGCTGGGTACCGAAACGCCACTTACCACTGCAAGCAGGATTCTAAATAAGAGACTATTTGGATTGGAAATCTGCTGGAGAAGGAAATTATGTTGTCTATTATACAGCACAATACCTTTGCTAACACTGATGCTTTCGGGTGGCCATGTTGTGAGAGATTTAAAGAAGGGAACTCAGAGTGGAAGGCACATTTAGAGGTGGGGTAAATTACACATGGGTTGAACTGGGACTTGGTGAGTCCAAAGGGTCTGAATTTTAATCTTAGTTACAATGGTGTAAATCAGTGGTAACCCCATAGATGAGAATGAGGTTATTCTGGATTTACAGCAGTGTGAATCCGATCAGAAGCCAGCCTAGGGAATTTAAATTGGTGTAATTTACAGCAAGGTATTAGAATGTGTACGTTAAATGAGAGGTAACCTACTTTAATTTGCACTTTATACTCTCTTATGGGCTGCTTTTTGAGCTACACCCATTCATCCCTCTGTATGTAAATTACACAAGCTTAGAATCACTTTGACTCCTTTAGTTCAATGTAGTGTTTCTACGTAGTGAAATGTCACTAACACACAACTTTACACATCACCTTTGAATTTGGCACAGCGAATAGGGACTTCTGGGCTTGATTCCCATTTCTGTCTGGCCCTGGGGAAAAAATAATCTCTCTGTGCCTCATTTTCCGTATCTATAAAACTCTGACTGGCAAGCCTCGCCTGACTCATAGGGGAAACAGCATCACTAATATCAGTAGAAACACTATCCCAGATATACATTGTATGGCCCTCCAGGGACTTTCCCTGCACAAGCGGCAGAACAAGTTTGGGAACCACTGGAGTAGAGAAATGCTACTTTATCCTTATTTTACAGAATGGAAACTAAGACACAGATTGATTTAGTGGCTTTCCCAAGGTTGCATAAGAAGCCTGTGGCAATGTAGGGATTGGGATGCAGGTCTGCCAACTCCTAGACTAGCATTTCTATCCCTAAACCTTCCTTATCTGTAGTAGATGCTTTGTCTCATCTTCTTATATACCATGGCAATGAGAGTGCTCTACACACCTAGAAGTATAATTTTCAAAAGCACCTAAAAGACTTAGGCTTCTATGTCCCATTTTCAGAAGTCACATAGGCATTTAGGACCCTAAGATTTCAATGGTAGCTAGGTGCCTACATATCTTTGAGGATTTAAGCCTACATGTAACATGACATGAAAATGGACCTTAAGAGCCAAAGATTCATAGACTTAAAGCCAGAGAGGACCATCATGATCATCCAGTCCGGGAGTTCCTAAACTGTGGGCCATGACACAGTCCCAGGTGGTCTGCCATGGGCGGAGTTGGGGAGGGCATGGGGGTGTTCCCCCCTAAATTGTACACGTTGGTGAAGTGGCAGCCGGTGATGCCCCTCCTCCCCACCAGGGTTAATGGAACCCAGCACCCCTAGCAGGAAGGAGAGAGCAAAGTAGAGCCACAGGATGGGAGGTGGAGAGCAACGAGAAGGGGCCGGCCCCGAGTGGCAGCAGTACCCAGGATGGCTGGAGGAGGCTGGAGGGTTTGCAGCTGTTCCCACTCTGAGATGCCACACCCAGTGCCAGCCTTAGACCAAATGGCACCCCAAGAGAGGAGTGTCTTCAGCACCCCTCCTTTTGTTAGTCTGTTGAATACCTTATTTTTTATTGCATTTGTAGGCCATTTCATGACTTTGATGCACAATTTGTATGCATGATGTATCTTTCAATAAGATGATAAATTTGCACGCTAAAATCGGTAAATCTGTGTTTATTCAGGCCATATATAAGCAAATAAAAAAATGTTTACTCTAAGTTTACAGAAATGTTTTAATTTTAAGAATAACTAAAAACTACTAACTTCAATAAATTGAACTGTGCACCAACATTGGGTGCAGCAGTATTAAACTGTTACAGTAGAATCTTAATCCTAGTCCTTGGTTCCCCAATTTCTTCTGCACTGGGACAATCACCACTGCCTAAAGCCTGGTCAATGTTGTTCTGCTTCAGATATTTTCCCATCAACTTTGCCCCTTGCTGCAAACTAGATTGCAATTGAGCTTTTTGCTTCTTATACTGAGCTCCTAAAGGCTTGTTTGGCATCTTTTATTTTCTATTGAAGACAGACAATTTTAGGAGAACCAAAGTCTATGATCCACCATCTTAGAAAGTTATCAAACAATACATGTCAAGCACGACAAAAGAAATAACAGTATTTCTGTTATATTGTTGCATAGATAGGGGTTCCATAGATATCTCTGGCATCTCATTAAATATGTCTTTTATTAGTCACTACTTACATTCTGCAAGTGTTAAAACACAAGTACACTTTCACAGTTACACAATAAACAAGGTTCAAAATATCACAGCTGGGGTCTCACTTCATTGTTATATCTCACCGACTGACTGTAAATGCCCCACCCCTTATATACTAATGAGGGCATGGCTGACAATATTCTAGGAGGCTTGAGGAAAATATAGTTCTCAGAAAGTCTGGAAGGTTCCACAAGATTCTACAAAGTCCAGACCATTCTAGAAGGTTAGTGAAAAATGAATCTACATATGAAATACCTGAAACATGTTACTTCAAACCAGGGCCAGTGCAACCATTTAGGTGACCTAGGCGGTCGCCTAGGGCTCTAGGATTTGGGGGGCGGCATTTTCTTCAGCAGCAACCGCGGCAGCCGGATCTTTGGCCGCCCCGGTCACCGCCGGCATTTAGGCGGAGGGAGCAGGGGAGAGCGGGGAGGGCCGCCTGCAATAAGTAAGGGCGGGGGCAGCAGGCCGGGGAACTCCCTGCCCCAGCTCACCCCTGCCCCGCCTCCTCCCTGAGCACGCCATGGCTGCTTCACTTCTCCCGCCTCCCAGGCCTGAGGTGCCTAAGCTGATTGGCGCCGCAAGCCTGGGAGGCGGAAGAAGTGAAGCAGAGATGGCATGCTGGGGGTGGAGGTGGAGCAGGGGTGAGCTGGGGCGGGCGGGGTGCCTCAGGGTGGAGGGTGGGGGGTGGGGAGCTGCCACAGGGGGGGCGCCTTAGGGCGGAGTGGGGGAGCTGACGCGGGGGGGCACCTCAAGGCAGGGCCTAGGGCGCGAAACATCCTTGCACCGGCCCTTCTTCAAACATTCGATTTTCCCTTTTGTTGCTAGCAACAAAAACAGCCCCCCCCAAGCCTGGTGCACCCCAAAGGCAGCACCCCAGGCAGTCACTTGGGTTGCCTGCTCCTAAATCCAGCCCTGGCCGTATCCTTCGATTCGTGGTTGTTAAGCCCCTTGGCCTATCAGCCCCGCAGTAAACCCCTGCCCCCAGGGATCAGGGCTTGGTGGTGGGTGATTGGGTAATAACCGGGCCTGGACTGAACATGTGCTTCTGCCTGGCACTGGCAGCCCCAGAGCCCTTCCCTCATTCCCAGGCAGGAGGTTCCTGTGAGGCATGCCAGGGTGCTGGGTGGGCGACTGGGGCAAGGTTGTCAGCTGACCAGCTCAAGGCACTCAGTAGGCTGTTGAGGCAGAGGTATCAGCGGGGGCTGGCTGTGGCACTTGCTGGGTCCCTTTGCCTTCTCCCTGGGTCTGGTCCCTGCTGAGGCAAGGGGTTGTGCATGGCCCACAGGACCCCTCTCCCTGACGGACGTGTGTTACTAGTGGGCCACAGTACCTTCTGCAGCTGCACAAGTGGGCCTCAGGGGAAAAAAGTTTGGGAAACCCTGATCTAGTCTGACATCCTACTGTTTGCAGGCCACCAAACTTCACCCACCCTCTTCTGTAGTCAGCCCATAACCTCTGTCTGAGGTACTGAAGTCCTCAACTCTTCATTGAAAGACTTCAAGTTACAGAGAATCCACCATTTACTTTAAGTCACTTAGGTCCTTTAGAAAAATGTACCCCGAGACACAGCACTAGTGTGGTAACAGTCTGATTTGTTTCAGTTTGTTTTGTTAACTTTACAATCTTATTCTACTTATAGGGTCTCTGTTCTCTTGTACTTATGGTTCGTGACAGAATCCTAATTCACTATTTTTCATAGCTTACGTTCACTATGAGGAATTTGTTCTATTGATTGCAGGTAATTACATTTTATTTGTTGGTTTCCATCATTAATGTGGTTCATATGGAGGCCTGACCTACAATCCCTAAGGTAAAAACAGAATTGTTTTATCTACAGTTTGCCTTGTTTTTTAGCATCTAATGAATAGAAAGAGAGAGGCACCAGGAGAAGTTCTTAAGAGGGGCTGTTTTTGCTGAACAAGAAGACAGCTGGGATACCAAACCATTTGTGCTTTTTGACAGTATGTGAAGTGGCTTAGATGCTACCCTGTTTGATACCTGAAGGGTTCAGGATTGGAAGAGCAGGTTGAGGTTTTCTATTGACTCAATACTGTCTGTATCTCTGGTGTGTTCTTGCAAGGTGCTTAGTTGCTGTTTATTCACAATAAAATCAGTTTGAAGGACATAATTACAAAGTGGTGGCCTGAATGGGCATTTGGCCAAGAGTCTCTTTGTCTCCCTCTACTGGCTGGATCACATACAGAGATTTATAAGTTTACTACTGCTTCTTTGGTACTAAATCTGCTACTGTCGCTCAGGCAATAGATGTTCCTATGTTTCATTCCTGTGGGTGCAGTTAGCACACCAACGAGCACAGTATTGATGGATTCCAATACCAATTTGCCTTAGCACTGTGCATTCTACATGTCCCATATCTACAGTGTGATTTGGAAGATATCTATAAGGCTATACAATGAAGTGTTCAGTAAAGCGGGAGCACTTTTGGATTAAAGTGAGGGGCCTGTGGGGCAGAGAATCCTTTGTAACCTATTTGTAGTGCAGCATTTGAATCTGTTTGGTTCAAAGAAAGGGAGAGAAGCAGTAGGGAGGAGATATGCATTTCAGTTGGAATACTCTGCAGGGAAGGGCAACTCAACTAGAAGAGGCCAGAAACATCTGGAAAAAAGGATGTGGCCATGGCAGTTACTACATGTGCTCAGTAGCTGTTTCTGCAGTTGTACATAGGAAGTTTTCCTTGTGGGCAATCGCGTGTCAGGTCACACCCAGTCGCTCTCTGTACCAATCTGAATGTGAGATGGAAATGGGGAAGGTAAGAAATATAGGAATTAAAGACGGCCCTGTGCACTCCATGGCTGATTAATGCCGGACCAAGAGATTTCTGCTGTGAGGGGCCCATTAAATGTGCATACCACTTTGGATACTGACTACGGATTGCTGTTTCAGCATCAACCGAAGACCAGTCAGCTATTAACCAAAGGGCTGGAACGCTGCTAACTAGGATGATCCCAGACTGTTTGTTTGATGGCAGAATTCTGAAGTGTTTGAAAGGATGGAGAAACTGTCATTCTTAAGCTGTGAAGAGTCCAGGTGGCATGTGTTACATATTACGGCCACGCTATAAAGACTGAGAAATCATCCCGAAGAGAAGATTGGAGCGGTATGTGTTTATACATTTGTGCAACTGTAAAGATGTGTAAATGTTATGTGGGCACCTTATACTGAATATACGGAACAGCAACAAAGTGAGGAAGTCTGTAAGAAAACCAGTAGATTTACTACCTAATAGCTTTAGTTAAAAGTTATTCATAGTATTGTAAATACTATTTACAATGTTTTACCCTATTTACAAGGTTGTATTCTATTTTCAAGGTTTTCTGTGTACATTATCTGTTGGTTTTACAAATGCATGGAGGTTAAGTTGGATAAATTCATCGAGGTTAAGTCCATTAATGGCTATTAGCCAGGATGGGTAAGGAATGGTGTCTCTAACCTCTGTTTGTCAGAGGGTGGAGATGGATGGCAGGAGAGAGATCACTTGATCATTACCTGTTAGGTTCACTCCCTCTGGGGCACCTGGCATTGGCCACTGTCGATAGACAGGATACTGGTCTGGATGGAATTTTGGTCTGACCCAGTACGGCCGTTCTTATGTTCTTCTTATGTTCTTATGTTTTACTAAGCAACAGTATGGTTCTCTTTGAAGTTTACTGGGAACTATTACCACCCACTTCTTATTAGGGTTTTATATACACATGCCCTGAGGTTTAATGCTGTGCAATGCTTTCTGAAAAGTCCTGAAAAGGTAGAACTCTGTCCTCTGCTTCAGGAAGAAAGAGAGTTTCATGGACTTATATACAATATTGCATCACCATCCTACTGTCCCATGAGCTATAGCTTTCAGCCCTGATGGTAAGATGCCTGAAAATAATTGCAATGGCTATCATCTTGGCTAACATACCGGCACTGAACTGAGGACCTCTGGAGCTAAAAGCATTAGCTGCCACAACTTGATTTAAAGACCCAAGGCTTTTGGTTAGGGTTGTAACAGATTCACATCTGCTATGACCTGAGCATGGAGGAGATCTGTATACTAACCAGATATCAGAGGGGTAGGTGTGTTAGTCTGTATCCACAAAAACAACAAAAACAATGGGGAGTCCAGTGGCACCTTAAAGACTAACAGATTTATTTGGGTATAAGGTTTCATACGTCTTTTACCCATGGAATCTTATGCCAAAATAAATCTGTTAGTCTTTAAGGTGCCACTGGACTCCTCGTTGTTTTTATACTAACCAGGGTTTTCATAAGTTCCAGAACAATGGGGTTCCTGTGTAGCTTCTCTCCTGTAGAGTTTTGAATCACAGCTTCAGACTTTAGTAGCTCCCCAAAGATTGATACCAAGAAGACTACTCACATGCTTAATGTTAAGCATAGGCTGAATAGCTTTACTACTTTGGGGCTAAAGTGCTCAACGCTTTGCAGGATTGAGCCCTTGTAAAGTGTCCCTTCACTGTAATATCAAGGGACGCAATCCTGCTTCACTGAAGCTAATGTGAGCTTAACAGTTGACTTGGGAGCAGGAGCAGTGTGTAGGCTGCAAATATTCATGAGCATGAGATGAGGGTTGGATCGTTCTGCAAAGCCTGGGCCGAAGGATCCATCTGAAGTTTGAAGTGCGCATTTTATTATAGTCTTGAAGTTTAAGATTGTACCTGTGCCCATGAAAGAAACTTCTTTTGCAGGAAGTCAGTACCATTAAATGGATTTCACCCTCTAGGGCAAGAAATTCCCGGCAGAAGTGGAATGTTAGGATTCCAGTACAGTAGATGGGTTTAATTACCAGCTTATCTAAATGTTACTGCACCTGTGGACAGTAGATGTATTTTGACTTCATTCTATCTCCACTATCAAATTAACTTTGGCAAAAGCCAATTAACTACTGTAAATTATTCTACTTCAATTAAACATTAGGGCCAAACAGAAGCAGTGAAGGACTTTAATACATTAATTTGCAATCCATAGACTTACCAGGAGTCAAAAAAGAAAAGTTGAATGCTTTCAGTAAGAAATGAGAAATTATCTGAAAGCAATGCAATAAAAAATAAGGATCAGGCTAACTGACATTATCATTTTAACTTAATTTGTCAACACAGTAATATATCCAGCTATATTAACTCAGTTGACAAATCAATTACAGCTATAATGAAACTTTATATGATTTTACTTTTATTTAATTAGTTTCATCAATGTTTTTTTTTATTTTCAACTCCAGATTAACTAATCAAAGTATAAGTGATGGAATAAAGTTAACTATCAGTCCTCCAAACATATGTATTTTAGAGCCAAAAATTTTTTTTGTGCAAAATGTTGTAAGTAATGCAAATTGCAATGTGGATTGTTAAGCTGGCTACAGCCCATTTTCTTAAATAATAAAAATAAAATAAATGGTAATAGTGATAATAATCATAGCAATTATTATCATTATATAATCCATTTCTTTGTCACAACTATTTTAATTTCACAGACACTTCTCAAATAATAAATGAGAAGTCTTTCCCCAGACATTTTTTTTTCTTCAAATCCTTTTTCTCCCATTGTATTCTCCACAAGGGAATGTAACTCCAACACAAACAGAGGGAGTCTAAAAAAAGTGTTATCTAGTTCGCTGGTGCTAAATACACTTGATGTATTATACACTGAGAGGTAAATGGTAATTTAAGAGAAATTTGCCCTATTCCATTTTATGTATTTGTCTTTTTTAAAATTTTGTTCACCAGACACATAGCAACGGTTGCACCAAATGGTAATTATACTAACTCTAAGCTATAGATCACCTTCTTAAACAGACACAGGGAACTGTGCAGTGCTTTCAAAGAATATTGTAGCACATGTTCCATTCAAACCCTAAGTGGCCTGATTCAGGAAAGGGCTGAAGAGCATGCTTAAGTCCATCCCATTTAAGAAAGCACTTAAGCACGTTTTTAAAGTTATGCCTGTGTTTAAGTGCATTCTTAAATAGAGCTGAATTTGGGCTTTAAGTAGGAAATTATTATATCAAATCTACAGGAACTTTATAGCTGTTACTATGCTACGCAACATGATAATCTGGATTTTTACACTGAGGACAAGGATAGAACTCAGCTCTTCCTCTTCTAATAACACAAGCCCCTGCCGCTTGAACTAAAAGAGAATCATAGTAGCTTTCTGCCAGTATAAAGCCAGTGAAACATAGTTAAGTGGTTCTAACCCCATACTGGTGGAGAGATGAGAAGGATGGTCTAGTGGTGAGAGCACTAACCTAGCACTTGAGAATCCTATGTTTAAATCCCTGCTTTGGCCTAGATTCCCTGTTTAACCTTTGTGAAATCACTTAGCTTCTCTGAACAAGGGTGTCCCATTTGTAAGAATAAGGAGGTGGTGGCAATGTTTTCTTACCTCACAAGGGATAGCTAAGTTAAAGTTTGTGAAGTATTTTAAGATTTCTCATGAAAAATGCTATGTATTATCTACGTTAGCCAGTTCATTACAGTAATCATTAGGGAAGAGAGAATCTGATTGGATGAAATGAAAACTAATCTAAAAGTGAACTGAATTTGAAACTTTTTAAAGGTTAATCTTTCTTCTTTCTTTCTTTCTTTCTTTCTTTCTTTCTTTCTTTCTTTCTTCACTCACATCAGTTTGGTTCAGAAGCAGAAATAATGAGATTTGGCACTCTTGGCCCAGATAAGAAGCAGTGCAGATGCCAAAGCAGTGGTATAAAAAGCAAGAGATGATAGAATTGGAAGGTGCATGGACAATACCCTAGCAATCATCCCTAAGCTGGGTATAGTGTTTCCTAAAGTGTCAGTTTGTGAAGAATTCACCAACCTGTGCTCCTTTGAAAATAATGATGAAGATTTGAGATAATGGGTGTCTAAAGTTTGTCTCCTAAGTTTGCAGTTAGGCACCTGTGGATGTTCAAAAGAGCCTATGTGATTTAGGAACATAAGTCACATTCACTTTCAGTGGAACTTACACGCCGGTGTCGCTAAGGTGATTTTGAAAATTCCATTCTGTGATGGGACCTAATCCCCATAGCTGTAAGGAAAGGGAGAGAACCTAACTAGTTATGCTCTGCAACTGAGAGATAATTAAATAGAGGAAGACCTAGGCTGTATAAGGAATGGAGGGAGCTTCATTCAGGGAAAATTCAGGAGAGGGGAGCTAGATAAATTTCTTGCTCTCTGGGAATGGCCTGAAGGAGGAGCCAGTAGTTACAATTCGCTGTGGCCAGGAGATAGCTACAGGAGCACGGTGAGTAGTAAGAAGCCCTGAGCCAGGGTTTATGAGGACCAGGGAATGAGCTAGAGTCCCATGAGAGGTGGAAAACTAGTTTAAGTAATACTTGGCTGCCCAGCAGAGAAAAGCCGGGGGGGCTGTACCCTGACAGAGGGGAAGCGTTGAAGTTGAGCTCAGGAGGAGCAAAGGAGCCCTTTGGTCTGCTTGTTTAAAGCTGATCCCAGAAAAAAGATCAATGGTGACTTGGCTGGAAGGCTGACCCGCAGAAGACTCAATATGGCAATGTGTAGAAGGGATAGGATGGAGGACTGACCGTCATGGCTGAGGAAGCGTGAGAGGCAAAGTGCCCTGCAACACCAGTCTGGGATGAGGAGGTGCCCGAAAGGTAAGGATATGTCTTGAAATACCCCTAAATATGTGGCCTAATTTTCAAAAGGGCTCAATACTCACCAGTTCCTGTAGAAGTCAAGGGGACTTAAAATTAAGCACATGCTTATGTGTTCTGCTGGATGGGGTCTGAGGGTTCAGCCACTTGCAGAATCCAGCCCTTGGGAACCTACCTTCCCCCCATATAATGAACAGTTTCATGTGTCCCAAAGTTTATCTGGAAGATACCATACCAGATATCATGGTGTTGCTCTACATAGCTCCCTCACACATGCTACTAAAACTGGAGATTCACCTGATCTGTAGCAGACAATAAAAAAATGTCATTTTCTCCAAACGGTGCAGTTATAATATCTTGTCTTTCAACCCTATCTATCTGCTTTAAAAGTTAAAGGCGGCTGGAGAATGGTCCAAAATTCATGCAGCAATTTCCACAAAACACTTTTCCAATATGGCAAATGCTCACTTCATCAGCACCCTGGAAAATAAAGAGGAATAAGTGCTTTAAAAAGTGAGCCAAAAAAAGAAATTGGGGGAGAGATTATTCAATGAAACAGTGCACTGAGCCTAGTGATGTTGCATGCGAGAAATATAAATTGAGGATTGTTCCTTGGGGAACCACGATGGACTGGAGAAATCTTGAATAAAACTGCATTGTGTTTCCTTTACCTCAGTAAGCATCGTTCATTGAGTTTCATTTTAAAGGCACACAATCCAGTTTAAAGCTAACTATTTAAAAAAACAAGTTAAAATTAGTTTCAGATCATGAGTCCCATTCATTTGCCTACAAATTTCCCTGCCAATTTACATGTGGTTTGTTTTTCAGCTTTGTGGGGTTTTTTACATGTTTTCTTCCCTCTGTTATTGTAAGGAAGATCAACAAAAACAGGGAAAACTGACTAAATGACTGTACTTTGGGAACCGGAGAACATGACTATCCTGAAAAGTGATAGCAGATGCACAAAATAAAAGGACTGAAAAAATTATATTTATCTATAACATAGGTACTTAAATGGACCACTTTACTATAGTATCTGAGCACTTAACAAATGTTAATGTATTTATCCTCACAATAGGCCTATGAGGTGAGGCTATGCTAGTATCTCCATTTTACAGATGGGAAAACTGAGGCCCAGACTAAGTGACTTGACTAAGATCACACAGAAAGTCTGTAGCAGAGCTCAGATGTGAACCAAGTTCTCCCAAGTCCCTGTACCCTAATCACTGCACTCTACTCCCTTTCAGCTATAGAAATCTCAGGTATCACCTTAAAACACAGTGGGTCAATTTTTTCTCAAAGTTACAACATCCCTTTCATTTAGGGCCTGCTCCTGTTCCCATTCAAGTCAATGGCCAAACTCCCACCAACCAATTTTATAAAGTTCTTATACTGTGCTCCGCACCATAGTCTCTGGGAGAACTCGGTGGTGCAGGATCAGCAGTTTAGGAAATAATATCAGGATTTTTTTGTTTGTTTGTTTCACTGGTGACTTTAGTGGCTCTATTCAATATTTACATTGGTGTAGCTGGGTGCACAATTCCTTCCCATTCCCCCTTGTCATTAATTTGCCTGGTGTTCTATAAATAGTTAATTAAAATGATGATAATGATCTTAATCCTGTCAGTAACATTTGTGGTTGCCCTTTAGAACATAACCTCCCACTTTTCCTCATTATCGGCAATGGTGACAGAGGTGGAGCATCTCCCTTGGGAGACACTGGCTTTTTCAGCCCTATTCCTTTTTGTATCTCTGCATTCCCCAGTGCCTCTCCCTCAAAGGTGGAAGCATTTAAGGTCTCATCCTATGCCAATGAATTCAATGAGACGTTGAAAAATGCAGGATCAGACTCTTAATACAGTAAGCAATCTGTATTGCCTGATTGTGTACGGCTCCCACTGTCAATCTGAATATTCATTTACACATTTGCCAGGCTCAGAGCAAGCATTTTGCTAAGTTGCAAACATTGTGAATATGGAAGAGTTTCCACAACTGTTGCTGCCTCTGTTGCTTCCAAATGACTTGAGTGTGACAGCTTTGCACAGAGGTTCCACTTTTGTATTTCTCCTTGGCAGAAAGCAGGGGTCTTATTCCTGATGAGTCAGGGCACAGTACATTTCTTTTTTTTACTTTTTCTTTCTAGCATTATTTTTTGAAAAGGAGTGGGGAGCAAAGTTGCAGGGGGCGCGATATGGATTTCGGATGGCAGATCTTTGAAAGGAAACAAAAATATATACCCCCCGACCCACACACACCTTTATTTACTGAGCTGCAAAGACATCCTGCATTCACAGACATGTCAAACACGGTGGCTGGGTCTCCCTTTCCCTCCGTCTCCTTTTACTTATTTTTGAAAACACTGTCTGGCAATTTATTCTGGAAATAGTTGCAGTCCATGAACCCGATTCTCTTCTCACATACACCAATGGGAAGTAGAGCAGAGCTGGTCAAAAACTTCGATATATTTCCTGTGAAAACTTCTGCACAAAACATTTTTCAGATCATTTCCTTTTTTTTTGACTTACATGAAAACTTTGAAAATGGTTTTAGTTCCCATTCCCTTCCCCCTTTTCCTTCTCCCACCAGCCATTTTTTTATTTTATAATAAATGGAGATATACCTGGCTCATAGAACCAGAAAGGTCATTGAGTTCAGCCCCCTGCCTTCACTAGCAGAACCAAGTACTGATTTTGCCCCAGATCCCTCAGTAGTCCCCTCAAGAATTGAACTCACAGTCCTGGGTTAAGCAAGCCCACACTCAAACCACTGAGCCAACTTGCTAAAGTTTGTTATACTGCAGGAGACATTTGGGAAAATATCAGCCTTTGTAAATATTGTGGAACCTACTTAACACATTTCTCAATATGCATTCCAAAAAGCACTTAAAACTGGTTCTCGGTTCTATTACAACTTAAAAAAAAAATCTCTCCAGGTCCAATTCTGCAAATTCTTATGCACATGTGATTAATGCCCCTGACACCCTTGTATTTTGGGAGTAACACCATTGAAACGAATAAAACCACTCACACGTGAACAGATAAAGACGTATGTAAGTCTTTTCAGAATCCAGGTCCATGTATGTAACCATCATACATTGCAACACCTTTGCAAAGGCACAATTCTGCAAGGCAGCAAGGTATACTAGATAGAGCGCAGAAGTGGGGAAATGGGAGACCTGGAGCTAATCCCAGCTCTTGGGGGCGGGGGTGTATAATCAACCAATGGAACAATTTACCAAGGGTTATGGTAGATTCTCCATTGCTAGCAATTTTTACAGCACGATTCTAAAAGAAATATCCTGTAGTTTCAACAGAAATTAGTTCAGGGAAGTTCTCTGTCCTGTGTCCTACAGGAGATCAGACTAGATGACCACAATAGTCCCTTCTGGCCTTGGAATCGATGAGCTTCATTTCTGTGCTCCTAATTCTCTCCTGGTTTACGTCAGCTTTCCATGAGTGTCATTTCATTGACTTACTTGGAGCTATCCCCAGTTAGAACTAGTTAAAAGATTTTCACCCAAGCATATTTTTTCCCATGAAAAAATGTTTTTTGGACCAAATTTTTGGACAATTTTCATTTTGGTTGAAATTTTCCAGTTTTTCGAGAGCTAAAATGAAAAATGAAATAATTTTGTTTCCACAAACAGAAAAATATCCAAGTTGCATAGCTGTAACTAGTTTCATAATTGTAACCATGTGTTTCCTATCACAACAAACCTCCTTTGTCCAAATTCTATTCTGATTAAAAAGTCTTTTCAGCCTGGCACCTGGTGGACCTGTGTCCACCATGTAAACACCAGCAGTCCATTAGCATTAATCGGCATCTTTGTTGCCAGGTTTCATTGAAAGGCCTAGGAGTGGATGGACTAGTGAAAGTGAACATGACTCTGTAGTTTAAAGGTGAGGATCAGTTGTAGGACTGCATGGGGGGGAGTTCATTCTGCTTCCCTGTGTGCTTTTGATCATCTAGGGATCTTGAGATGAATTCAGCCTTCAGGCCTATCTGTCTGTCTATCAGACCCAATCTCACTTCCATTACAGTACAGGCCTTTAAACTGTACTATTTTTATGGATCTGAGCTGTCTGTCTAGAACCTTTCTCTAGCATGGACAGCTAGGAAATCTAAGTGCCACAGAAACCGTGGGTCAAATCCTGCTTGCCCGACACACGTATATCACCCTGACTTCTATGGCAGCTTTGTGTTAGGAAAGCTCTGCATTTGACCCAGCACATTAAAGCACCCTTTTAAAATCACGCATCATGATCTGTGTTTCTCTTTGTTCCTTCTTGTGAATCATGATTTTTGCCCCCACTTCTCAAAAAAGCCTCTTCACCTCTGTAATATTTTCACATTTTTGGGAACTCTCTGAAAAGTTTAGCATGGGAGAACTGCAACTCTTCAATTCCCATTAGAATTTCTGAAACGACAATAGCTGAAAGGTTAGGGCAAAACCTATTAGAAAAGAAATGTTGAGGCAAATCAGGTGAGCTCATCGCAGAAAATAGGGAAAGATTGGTTCCCTTTTGGGATTAGCTCTAATTAAGGTGAGCAAGCAGCTGTACCTGTTTGGAATAACAATTGTGCTAGCATGTCACTTTTTTTCTGCTTAGTTGAAATTTATATAGTTTGGGAATGGTGGATGTAAGAAAATTAGAGCTCATTTAGAATCTGTTGAAAGGACACTGCGCCTTCATTATTAGTTTTGCATCTGAATTTTCCTGGGGCTGTCCTCTCACGGTTATAGGTAATGGATTTTTCCCCAGATGTAATTGGATGAGTTTAATTTTTTCTTTCATTACCTGTCTAGAAGCCCTCTGCCCCTATTTCCCTTTGTGTTTTATTAGGCCTGTAACCCCTATTTAAATAAAGCCTTTGATTGTGCTTATATATGTTCAATCAGCACTTTCTGATTGAATAGTTCTGGTTGCACAATGCTCTCGCCCAGCATTTTTTACTAATTACATTTTACCTATGGTTGTGTACTGTCGAATCTCGGATGGTGTTTGTTTTTACTTCTCTTTCTAGAAGTCTGTGTCTCCCATTGTCCACACAGTATATACATTGCCTCCCATTCTACCATAATATAGTAATTGCCCAACAAAAGGGAGAGTTCTTGCTTCTAACCTAATCTGAATCTTTGGGGATGCAGATGAAGTATACTACTTTAAAATAGCCTCCAACATTTGGATTTGGGGTCTTCTTTTCAGCTAGATTTTTTTTAAGGTACTTGCATTCTGTAAAAGTATTTTGGGATTGTTGCTACAAAGTGGGACGAATGCCATCAGAAATAGATATACACGGACTCATTCACCTCTCACTTACACCAGCTTTATGCCAGTGTAATTCTAACTTCATTTACACCAGTGGGAGTAAGCAGTCAGACCCATGACTCCCATCACCCACACAGATAACTGCAGGTAGAATTTTTCCCTGCATGTTCTGAATTTCTTTGTCAAACTCTCTTTATTTTGTTTAATATAACAAAACTGATGACAAGGCTTTGGTTACAGACTTTAGACCAAACGCAGAGGTGTCTCTATGGAAATCAAAGGGCCCAGTTACCACCTTAATTACTAATTATTTCAGTAGGGGCTAGCGACCAACTAAGCTCAAGGTTGTAGAGCAGGTTTTAAACTAAGGGCTGGGGGCAAGCCGACAGGTGTGAAGGAGCACGTTGTTCAGACAGAGACATCCTTAGGGGAGGATTTATTAATGGAAATTCTCTATGTCCTAGTAAGGCGGAAAGGATGATAGATGATAAAATACGGGTAGGCTCTGATGAGAAACAGTCAAATGAAAAAAAAAAAAGTCCCATTCACTAACATCATGTAATGGGAGACAGCTAAAAAGTGTCAAATTCTAGACGTTTAAATAATAGGATGGGCAAACTAGACTGCCTTGTATTAAATGAGGATATGGATAAAATCGGCATCACAGAAACTTGGTGGAATGAGGATAATCGGTGGAACTCAGTAATATCAGGATACAATGTATATCAGAAGGAAAGAACAGGTCATGCTGGTGCGGGAGTGGCACTATATGTGAAGGAAAGCACAGAATCAAATGAAGTAAAAATCTTAAATGAACCAAACTGTACTATAGAATCTCTATTGATAGAAATGTCATGCTGGACTAATAAGACTATAGCAGTAGGGATATACTACCGACCACCTGACCAGGATGGTGATAGTTACTATGAAATGCTCAGGGAGATTAGGGAGGCTATAAAAGTAAAAATCTCAATAATAATGGGGGATTTCAACTATCCCCATATTGACTGGGTACACGTCACTTCAGGAAGGGATGCAGAGATAAAGTTTCTTGACACGTTAAATGACTGCTTCTTTGGGCAGCTAGTCCTGCAAATCACAAGAGGAGAAGTAATTCTTGATTTAGGCCTAAGTGGAGCACAGGATCTGGTCCAAGAGGTGAATAGAGTTGGACCGCTTGGTAATAGTGACCATAACATAATTAAATTTAACATCCCTGTGGTGGAGAAAACACCACAGCAGTCCATCACAGTAGCCTTTAATTTCAGAAAGGGGAACTATACAAAAATGAGGAAATTAGTTGAACAGAAATTAAAAGGTACTCTGCCAAAAGTGAAATCCCTGCAAACTACATGGGAAATTTTTAAAGACACCATAATAGAGGCTCAACTTAAATGTATACCCCAAGTTAAAAAAAAATAGTAAGATAACTGAAAAAATGCCACCATGTCTAAACAAAAAAGGGGAAAAAAAGCAGTGAAAGGCAAAAAGGCATAATTTAAAAAGTGGAAGTTAAATCCTAGTGTGGAAAATAGAAAGGAACATAAACTCTGGCAAGAGATGTATAAAATGTAATTAGGAAGGCCAAAAAAGAATTTGAAAAACAGCTAACCCAAGACTCAAAAAGTAAGTACACCGGAAGCATGAAGCCTGCTGAACAACTGGTGGGGCCACTGGACGATCACAATGCTAAAGGAGAACTCAAGGTCAATGAGGCCATTGTGGACAAACTAAACAAATTCTTTGCATCGATCTTCACGGCTGAGGATGTGAGGGAGATTCCCAAACCTGAGCCATTCTATTTAGGTGACAAATCTGAGGAACGGTCCAAGACTGAGGTGTCAATAGAGGAGGTTTTGGAACAAATTGATAAACTAAACAATAAGAAATCACCAGGATCAGATGGTATTCACCCAAGAGTTCTGAAGGAACTCAAATGTGATATTGCAGAACTATTAACTGTAGTCCATAACCTATCTTTCAAATCAGCTTCTGTACCAGATGACTGGAGGATAGCTAATGTGACGCCAATTTTTAAAAAGGAATCCAGAGGTGTTCCCAGCAATTACAGGCTGGTAAGCCTCATGTCAATACCAGGCAAACTGTTTGAAGCTATAGGAAAGAATCAAATTGTCAGACACATAGATGAACATAATTGGTTGGGTTTTGTAAATAGGGATAGCTCAGTGGTTTGAGCATCGGCCTGCTAAATCCAGGGTTGTGAGTTCAATCCTTGAGTAGGCCACTTAGGGATTTGGGATAAAAAAGTTGGTCCTGCTAGTGAAGGCAGGGGGCTGGACTTGATGACCTTTCAAGGTCCCTTCCAGTTCTAGGAGATTGGTATATCTCCACTTATTCTATTCTAAATCATGCCTCACCAATCTACTAGAATTCATTCAGGGGGTAAAAAAGCATGGGGACAAGGGGGATCCAGTGGATATAATGTACTTAGATTTTCAGAAAGCCTTTTACAAGGTCCCTCACTGAAAACTCTTAAGCAAAGTAAGCTGTCATGGGATAAGAGGGAAGCTCGTCTCATGACTGGTTAAAAGATAGGAAACAAAGGGTTGGAATAAATGGTCAGTTTTCAGAATGGAGAGAGGTAAATAGGGGTCTCCCCCAGGGGTCTGTGCTGGGACCAGTCCTATTCAACCTATTAATAAATGATCTGGGAAAAGGGCCAAACGGTGAGGTGGCAAAATCTGCAGATGATACAAAACTATTCAAGCTATTTAAGTCCAAAGCAGACTGTGAGGAGTTACAATGGGATTTCACAGAACTGGGTGACAAGACAACAAAATGGCAGATGAAATTGAATGTTGATAAATGCAAAGTAATGCACATTGGAAAATATAATCCCAACTATATATATAAAATGATAGGGTCTAAATTAGCTCTTCAGCTTAATACATTTCATGTTAAACCACACAAAGCCACTCTTAGTGCCAAGTACAAGTATCCACACAGGAAGTTTGTGTGGTCTAGCTACATGGGTGTTCAGAGATAGAATTTTGGTTCAGGTCTATCTTGTGGGATGCGGAATTGAACTGATCCTCATTTCAGTGCCTAAGCACTTCAGTCAGAAGTGCCACCTCCTTGAAGAAGTAGTGATGCTGGCAGACCCCATGCCAGCTCATGCCAAGCCTCCAGGCTTTCCTGAGAACTGAAAAATGCATAGCTGGCAGCCAATTTGGCTTCCTTCTGTGCTAGTTTGTTAAAATAGATATTAGAGTTATAAGAATGTGTTTATGGAATGCTTGTATAATGTTCCATTTATTAATGTCTGTATCCAGTGTTACCAGGTAATGTTTAAATATTTGCTCTGTAATTATAAAAAATGTTTGCTAAGGCCTTGGCTACACTTGCAAGTTAGAGCACATTAAATCAGCACCAGGCGCCCTAACTCCTGTGGTATTTACACTGGCAAGGCACTTAGAGCACCTGGACTCCGTAGCTGGAGTGCTCCTGATAATCCACCTCCATGAGAAGCATAGAGCTTTCTGCACCCCAGCTGGAGCGCCGGGGTGTCAGCGTGGACGATGTGTTGCATTACTGTGCTGTGACTAGCCTCTGGAAACGTCCCATAATCCCTTGAAGTCAAGTGGCCACTCTGGTCATTGTTTTGGACTAGGCTGCAGGCATATAGATATCTCCTTTCAAAGCTCCATTCCTGACAGTCCACATGCTTATCTGCTCTGGGATACAAAGCAAACCATTACTGTGGACTGCTCCTGCTGCAGAGGCAGGCGTTTGTGCACGTGTGTGTGTGTGTGAGAGAGTTGGGGGGGGTGGGGGGCTGGTGTCGAGGTCTCCTTGTCCCCCTGCCGCTGTCTGAACTTACAAGACAGCCTGCTGACGCACTCTCTGCGCCCCTAAAACACACTGTTTCTCCTCCCACTTACACACAACACACTCTCTGTCACACTCCACCCCCCCTTTGAAAAGCACGCTGCAGCCAAGTGCACACTGGGATAGCTACCACAATGCACTGCTCTCTGTGGTGTTGCAAGAGCTGATAATAAGGACATGCCAGTGCACCTGCAGCTGACAGTATGAACACACGGAAGCGCTTTCCCTGCTGCCGTCTCCGAGGGCTGGTTTAACTCCCGGCACTCTACGTCCGTATGTGTAGCCATAGCCTAAGCCCAAGTCTACACTAGCGGGGGTTGGGGGGTCGTCGACCTAAGATACGCTACTTCAGCTACACAAATAGCGTAGCTGAAGTCGGCGTATCTTAGGTCGACTTACCTGGCCGTGAGGACAGCAGCGAGTCGACCGCTGCCGCTTCCCCATCGACTCCGCTTCTGCCTCTCGCGAGCTGGAGTTCCGGAGTCGACGGGAAGCGCAATCAGGGATCAATTTTACTGTGTCTACACTAGACGCGATAAATCGACCCCCGATAGATCAGTCACTACCTGCCGATCCAGTGGGTAGTGAAGACCTGCCCTAAGACTGTAAAGCTAAGACTGTAAACCCCCACAGTCAGGGGTATGAAATGCTATACTTATCACAAGAGGTGTTATCTCCTCTCCAACAAAATAAGGTCTTGCTGACATCAGACAAGCCATTGTTGATTGCTTCCCCCACAATCCTGAAGAGGGTACCTGCACAAGCCCTCATCCCATCCCAGCTGGAATGCTGGGGGAAGAGAATAAAAACGCCTGTTAAGGAAAAATCGTTATCCTATGCTGCTTGAGCTCTGAGTGCCAAAGATTTCTAAGCATAAACAACGGGTCCGCAGCTGTTTTGCTTGGGTTAGCCTTAAAGGACATATAAAGCTTGCATATTATAGCAGCTACTATTATCTTTTGGAACCTAAGATTGTATCTCGTTTGTGTGTGTATGTTTACCTGCTTTAACCTTGTAAATAACCCTCTAATTTCTTTTCTTAGTTAATAAGCCTTGAGTTAATTATAGGATTGGCTACAAGTATTCTCTGGTGAGAGATCTGTGGTAAGTGACTGGTCCTTTGGTACTGGTACTAACCTGAGTATTGTGATTTTTGGTGTAAGGGCCCATCTACCACAGATGCAGGCTTGTCTGGGTTTCAAGATTGGAGTATCCAAGGGGACTGTCTATGGCTCCCTATTAATATTCTTATAGTGCCTGAGGAGTTCACACTTGCTACTTGGGGGATGAAATCAAAGTATAGAACACACAACCAGTTTGTTCTGTGCCCTGTTTCTTAACTGTTTGCCCAGAGGTTGGCACCCAGGGTTCCAGGCACAGTGACTTCCTCTGAAATTATGCTTGCATACTGTGTGCTAGAGATGGAGATGCTGGGATTCTGCTGCTCACCTAAATGTTTCTAGTACAATGGCTAGAACCAGATTTCTTCTGTCACCCATGTTTTGGGGATAGGGACTCAGCGCGGGGTTTTCCCCACTCAGAGTGGGAGTTACGCCTCTCTTCTGCCCTGTGAGGATTACAGAGGCCCAGGGTCTCACACTGCATTGTGATGTTTTCAGTGACACGTCATATTGCAATGTCTTCTGACTCTCACCATATTTGGGTTGGATTTAGCAAACAGGGCCAGGAGTGGATCAAGTGGATTCAGATGTCCATGCAAGGGTGTCTTGTCTAGAGTTCAATCCCGCAGGTTCCATTTCCCATTGACAGCAATGGGAAATGAGGCCTTCCTGCACCATTTAGGTATTGCTCAGGATCTTAAAGTATTGGGCCCTGTTCTTTACCCTTGAAAACTCATTTCTGGAGCAATGTTTCCAAGCCTGACAGTTCAAGGGAGTGGATGAAAACCGGACATTAGTGGGTGTCTAGAACATGGGCATTTTATTACCCATGCATCTCTAGCCTAATGTTGCTATTCACAGATGCAGTTCAAACAGATCTGCTTGGTATTGCAGCTCTGATACATTTGCATCCGTCTCGTTATTACAAAATGACTAAACAGTGGGTGGTTATAAGAGATCACTATTGGAACAATCTTACAGATAGCTTTTATCACAATCCTCTTGTGCATACAAATAGCTTATATCTCTCCATACATATTTATATATCTTAGATACCTTCAGGATTCTTTTATCTTGAATAATTTTAACACGACAGACAACAAGTCTCAGGGTAAAATCATCACAGCCAAAGAAGGCTGTATCTATAATAAATAAGTAAATAAAAATAAGTTTTTTACCTGGAAGATGGACTGCTTATTGCATTGCCTGGCATGCATTTTGGAATTGTCACCTGGTATGACCATGCAGAATTGACTGCAACTGTCTGACCACTTTGCTTTTGGATTTCAAAAGATAACTCTGCCAATAAAACAAATGTTTTCTATAAAAAAAGAGGGTGAGAAGATGATAATGATAGATGACATGAAATCAGAGCATTGCAAGCTCCTTCAGAGACAAGTGTTAAAAGCCCACTGCCAAAGGTATTGAAAACATGGACTGGATGAAACAATAGAGAATGTGCATTAAGGATTCCTTGCAAGGAAATGATCTAGGCGACCTAATGAGTGGCTGGCTCTTATGGGCTTTGTCCAAACAAATGTTGTCTCCATGGCTTCTATCCTAAAGCTGACCTATAATTATTTTAGGCTATACAGTCACAAAGACGGCTCCCTACTCTGATGGTTTCCCATTTCCAGATACATGGGGGGGGGTTGTTTTTGTTTCTTTGTTTTAAAGGTGCTCAGCATTCTCCCCTAGTTTGTGTCCTCACTGAAGTCAAATTTTACTGATGACTTCAATAAGGGCAGAATTGGGAAAACACTGAGAGCTTTTGGAAATCCCATCCCATACTGCTGTAATGGATCTTAAACATCGTCCTGAGCTGGATTATTCCCATGGGAGGAGTTGCAGTTCCTTTACAGCCTGACTTATGTAAAGCTGGATAGGTTCTCCTGATGCATGCATGATCTTCTGGGCTTCATACTTTTATTGCTTCTGGAAATATAAAAAAAAATTCAAATTTCCCCTTCATCAGTATTCACACTTGCTGATGGTTTTGCAAGTATTTAAGTGATAATCCAAGATGAGGTTTTACCAAAGAGGCAAGTACAAGTTTTGGCAGTGAAAATTATAACTTCTTGAACATCGAAACATTTTCATTAATTTGATCCAGGCAAAAATACACAATTTTGACAATTGATTTGTTCTGTCATTTTCACAGTGAAAACAGCTTCTGCACTGACAACTTTAAAAATTGTTTTTCTCTTTTTCAAGAAAATTAAGGCTTAAATGCATCACTTTTTTTCTACTGCTGTGACATTTTTTGGAAATCCTAATAAAATCTCATTTCTCAGCAGTTTTTTTCAGAAACTTTATGTCTTCACATTTTTGTAGCTGAGTTTCAAGTTAGCACATACAGAACAATGACAACTACACATTTTTCTGTGTCTTCAGGTATTTGTGTTTATTCCAGTGGATTAAATTTGAATAGACAAAAGTTGCACTAATATAATGTTTTTAATGGAAAAGGATGCTGAAGCACTTTAGAAAATGTATTAAATATACTCATTAGGAATCACATCACACTCCACAGAAATGTAGCCACCTCTGGGGTGTAACATGGCAGCTGTTACGCTATAATATTATACAGTAGGTTAAGGTCAAGAAGTGAAATACCACTTCCAAATGATACGTCTGGGAAAAATTTAATGTAGGGAGAATGTAAGGGCTGGAGGTAAGCAAATAGTGGGATTTTTCCCCATTAATATTTATTGAAATTTGAAAGCAAATTTGATTATGTTTGTGATCCTTTTGTGATCGCTTTCCATAAATATTTGAGGGTTCTTGTTTTGCTGGGTATAACACTTGCTAAAGGTATAATTTATCCTATGTTGCTTAGTTACTGAACTCACATGCAGGAGCGGTTCTAGGGATTTTGCCGCCCCAAGCACGGCAGGCAGGCTGCCTCTGGCGGTTTGCCTGTGAAGGGTCCGCTGGTCCCGCGGCTTCGGCGGACCTCCCGCAGGCATTGTGGGAGGTCCGCCGAAGCCGTGGGAGGCAGCCTGCCTGCTGCCCTCGCGGCACCAGCAGAACGCCCCCACGGCTTGCCGCCCCAAGCACGCGCTTGGCGTGCTGGGACCTGGAGCCACCCATGCTCACGTTATTTTTCCATTTTCATGATTGGACAATTTATGCAAGTAACCAAGACCTGAGAAATTAAGAAATAAGAATATTGCAGTTGAATACAAACTTCAAAATTCCTTCTGTGTCAGTTAGCTAAATTAGGTTACATGATTTGATTATGGGAGTCAGAGCAGGGATTATAAATGGTGTGTCAGCAAATCAAATTATCTGCTGCCTAATAATTTTTTTGCAGAAGTTATCCAGGAGAAATTTTGAATAACAAATCTGAGAATTTCACGGACAACTCACTAAAAGGCAAAATTTGTCAAATAAATTACTTGTTGTTCAGCTCTAATAATTATTCCAGCTGGGAACTTGGCCAGAACATAGCATCATTTTAGCAAATAAGTGCCAGGGGATTTTTAATAGCCACAGATGGCCAGAACCTTTGGTTTTGAATCTCACCTGAAGCATAACACGGAGCAGCATGGTGGGGTGTTGATTCAATATTCACTTGGAAGAAAGCGACTCTAATTTATTCAACATTTAGGGCCAAATTCAGCTTGTAGAACCTCAAGGGAGTTGTTCAGAGTTTGCATCAGACCAGGATGTGGTGATCACTGAGGATTGGTATAGCAAGCTCTGTCTCAGCTTCTATTCTTGGTCATGTTATGGTAACCAGCTTCCCAAAAGGAGACACTATAGCATTATGTATGTCTCTGAAATTAGAGACCGCTGCTTTGTGGAAGTGCTTGATGAGAGAGGAAGAAATGAAGTCTGAATGTTACACTGTCTTGACCCTCTCTATTTATGCTCTCGCACAGTCCAGGTTATATGTTCACAGCTCCCACTGATATACGTGCATATCCAAAGTGCCTAAATCCCCACTGCAGGGATCTGAACAGTTGCATAGTACAGGAGCATCCTTCATACAAAATATAACAAGTGTCATTTATATGGCACTTTTCACATTGCAACTGTTCCCCCCCCCCATACTATGTGGCCATCTAGAATTTCATGGCTGTCACTCATTCTGCCCAGCTCCATTAAGAACTTCACACAGCTCAAAAGCACAGGCCCCTACACTTCAGCTAAGAGAGATTCCCCTTAACAGTTAGCAGTGTAAGGTTTATGACACAGAGGCGAAGTTCTGCTTCCATCCAGTAGAGAGCAGTGGGACACACAAACATGATCCAATGCATTAAAGAGACACAGGCAGGTTAATTTAAATACACTTAAATAAAGCCACATCCGGGATTAGAACTCAAAAAAGTTTCTGGCACCTAAATCGTGCTCGAGCTACTAGATAATGATGCTTTCTGAGAGCTCAGAAAATGTAGAGACACCGACAGGAGCAAAAACATGGTGGTGACAAAGCAATTCACGTATAATCAGAAAAGTAAAGTGATGAGAGCACCGAGGATGGAACAGAGGGAATGAGAAGGGAACTGAAATGCAATATGAATGACTGGGAGTTATTCTTACAGTCTAGTTACAATGAGCGGAGAATGAAACATGGGAGGGGTTTGCAGACAGCTGCCAGGATTAAATAAAGGCACGAGCAGATATGTGTTCATGAGCTCAAGTGGTGAATTAGTGACCACGTAAAGGACACCATATTATCTAACACCCGTCGGGGCAATTAAATGCAGCCTAGGGAAACATGCACTGAAGAATGATTGGCATGGCGGCTGGCTCATTATTCTGTCAAATATTTGCTATGGCAATAAGTTGAACATGATTCATGATCAATTTCAAGCTTCCCATCAGCTGATGTGCCAGACCCTCACCTGAGTAATGACTTGGGGACAGTGCCAGCCACTGATTAATAGCCAGTTTGATGCCGAACCTTTCTCTGAGGCAGCTGAGTAACTATATCTGAACTAGAGCAAACACGGGGAATAAGGGGACGGTGAGAAGTAGCATGGCCGGGTAATGGCATTGCCAAATGGCCCACTGAAATGTGGGCAGCACGTGGAGTATGGGCTCAAGCCTCGTCCACCTCACTGGAGAGGAATTAAATGCTCTCAACTCTCATTGACCCACGTAGGTATGTACTGTTGTAGCCATGTTGGGCCCAGGATATTAGAGAGACAAGGTGGGAAAGGTGATATTTTTTATCGGACCATCTTCTGCTGGTGAGAGAGACAAGCTTTTGAGCTGCACACTGCTCTTCTTTGAGTCTGGGAAAGGTACTCAGAGGGTGTGTCTGCATTGCAATTAGACACCCACAACCGGCCCGTTCCACCTGACTCGGGTTCGTGGGGCTCAGGCTAAGGGGCTGTTTCATTGTGGTGTAGATATTTATGCTCAAGCTGGAGCCCGACTCTAGGATCCTGTGAGGTGAGAGAGTCTGGGCCACACCACAGTTAAATAGCCCCTTAGCCCGAGTCACCTGACATGGGTCAGTCACAGGGTTTTTAAAGGCGGTGCAGACAGACCCAAAGTATCACAGCTAAATAGAAGGTGGCACAGATTGTTTAGCATAAGTAGTTAACATATTTCAAGGGACCATTCAAAGTGAAGTTGTCTATTAACACCTCTCCAGTCATAGGTGAGACCTACCTAAGGTGGCTTTTATAAACTCGTCATTTGCCTTAGATCACAAACCAAGTGTTTACAGTGAAATAGTGAGGTGAGGATACTGAAATCACTTTAATCCAGCTGGTTCTACTGCTCAGACCACCATGGGATCTATTGCGGGAAATATCTTCAAGATGAGATATGGAGGAACACAAAGGAATCCTGCCAATATTGTGGTAACTGGTGGGTACTGGAAACTACGTTTACAAATGACAAGCTATCACTTTAAGTGTGGGGCATTTCCTGGTACTGCTTGTAGGCGAGAGGGCTGTGAGGGAAGCCATATGATAGGGATCATCTGAGGCAGTTTGCTATCCGTCTAAAGTAAAGTGGGAGTGAGTTGTGCCTCTGTTTTTAGGGATCAGCCTGTTTTGTTTTTCTCTGTTTTGGGGTCCTTGGGTGTATATTATTCTGAATTCTAAGAAATAAAGCAGAGTTACTTTGCAGCCTTCCAGCAAAATCCCAGTGTATTTTGTTTTTATCTAGCATCTCTGTGTGTAGGCTGGGAGCCATAACAGAAATTGTATCTATATCTAGAGGCAACATTGATAGGATTGTAAGGGCCTTCCTTAAATGAAGTTCAGGTTGCTCACCAACTTGCAGCACTGCTCACATGAGAAAGAGTGGCAGGGGCGATCTCTATAGCACAAGCAGCAAGAAAGAAAGGAAGGATGGTCCTGAGGTTAGAGTGGTAGCCTCAGGCACAGGAAGCCCCAGCTTTAATTCCCTGCTCTGCTACAGATTTAACGTGTGGCTCTAGACAAGTCACTTGGTCTCTCTCTATCTCCATTCCCCAACTGCAAAATGGTGATCATAACACTTCCCTACCTCCTAGGAGTGTTGTGAGCATAAGTACTCAGGTACTGTGGTAATGGGATCATATAAATTACCTCATCAGCAACATGGCACAGCATCAGCTACATGGCCCAGTCTTTGGGTCATAAACGATGTTGCTGAGCTGCACCATTCAGTGGATGGTGAATTTCTTTCCGGAGTTTTATGGTCCCTGATGATTCCTTTATCTGGACAGGACTTGGTCATTTGTAGGGCCCTTCCAAACTCATGGGCCATTTTGGTCAATTTCACAGTCATGGAATTTTAAATATCGTACATTTCATGATTTCACCTGTTTAAATCTGAACTTTCAGGGTGTTGTAATTGTAGGGGTCCTGACCCCAAAGGCAGTTTTGTTTTGTTTTGTGGGGGGGGCCCGCTAGGTTATTGTGGAGGGGTTGTGGTACTGCTACCCATACTTCTGCGCTGCTGCTGGTAGTGGCGCTGTCCTCAGAGCTGGGCAGTCGGCGAGCGGCGGCTGCTTGCCAAGAACCCAGCTCTGAAGGCAGAGCCGCTGCCAGCAGCAGTGCAAAAGTAAGGATGGCATGGGATGGTGTTGCCAACTTTACTTCTGCGCTCCTGCCTGCAGAGCTGAGCCCTCAGGCAGCAGCTGCCACTCTCCAGCCACCCAGCTCTGAAGGCAGCAGCGCAGAAGTAAGGGTGGCATGGTATGGTATTGCCGCCCTTACTTCTGCATGGCTACTGGTGGGGTGCTGCCTTCAGAGCTGGGCACCCGACCAACAGCCACTGCTCTCAAGCTGCTCATCTCTGAAGGCAGCGCAGAAGTACGGGTGGCAATACTCTAACATAACCTTGTGACCCCCCCCTCCCCAGCAACTGCATTTTGGATCAGGACCCCCAATTTGATAAACACTGGTGTCCCCTGTGAACTCTGTATATTATAGGGTCAAAGGACAAAAAAGACCAGATTTCACAGGGGAAGACCAGATTTCATGGTCCATGATGCATTTTTCATGGCTGTGAATTTGGTAGGCCCTAGTCATTTGTGTCCCCAGCTCTGTACCTGTTGGAAGTTAAGCACTGATCTGTGGTGTAGCAATCACATTCTCCAAACTCAAGGGCTGTTCATGTTTACCTGCCTTCTTCAACGAAAATGCACACAATTGTTCATGATCGCAACATGAGCATTCAATCCTGTATATTTCCCTGAGATAGAATTGCGGGGTTTGTTTGCCCGTTAAACTTATGATATTCATATATTCTTACTAACATGTGTGAACAAAGAACAAAGACACTGTGTCTTGCATCTGCCCACAGCCAGATGGGGTTTATAGCACAATGAGAAAAGATGAGGAAGAGAGTTAGTGTTGCTGGTTTTGGTGGGAGTTTAATATACGACTGCCTCGACTCCTATCTTAAGACAAGGTCAAGCAACCAGTTGGGGGGGCAAGGAAGGCTGGGAGGGGAGGCCTAAGGAACACTAAAAAGCCTAAGGGACAGCGACTCTGGCTGAAACACAACCTCACTCCCTTCCTCTCCCATGGAGTACACAAGGGGTGGTACCGAAGCCCCCAGACTCATGACCCTCCAAAACAGAACATGACCATAAAATGTAAGGGGTGGGACCAGGGATGTGCACTAGAGGTAAAATTATGCCTGCTGAGAAAGAGGAGGAGTACAGGAAAAGCTCTACTAGTGTACAGAGCTGTGGATATGTTTGTTTTATTACCACTAATAAACACTGCATTGCCTGCACTGCAGACTCTGGTCTTCTGCTTTCTGTCTCTGTGACAAGAACTAAAGGAGGGCAGGGGGGCCCTAACAATACCCCTCCTTGAGAAGAGATGTGGTCACTCCACATAATGGCAAGATATATTTCCTCTGTTTCTGATTATTATCCTCTATGAGTCAGATGTGTAAATTGGCATAGTCTAATTGACACCACCTGGGATTCTGCCCCCCAAACGAGAGGGCAACATTTTCAGCTAAGTTAGTTTCACAGTTTGGTGTCTGACTTGCCTGAGTGATTATCACAAGTGCACATGGACATCTAATAATTACTTACACCCTTCAGTTTTAGAACCCATGCTCTGTGGCAGACTTGCGAATGGAAGCTCATTTCCTGAGTCCCAGTACAAAACCTTCAAAACATCTTCATTCTTTTCCTCCTAGCTCTATCATACACTGAGCAATAACAGTGAGGAAACATGAAAAATATATAATTGAAAAGGAACTTTATGGAGGGAGAGGAATAGAGCAGTTACTAATAAGATGGTCTTGTAGCTAAAGATTCGGAGCCAAGAGATCCGTGGCCTCCTATATTCAGTTGTGCCAAGGATTTCTTTGGGTACATCACGTCATCTCTCTGTGCCTCATTTTCTCTTTCTACAAAATAGGGGAATCATACTTTCTTACCTCAACAGGTTGCTGGGAGGGTGAATTCATTAATGTTTGCAAGACATTTTGTGATTCCTGGGAAATGTTTGCTACAAATGCACAAATGTTCTTTTATTGCCATATGGAGCTACTCCCTGAAGTCACACCATCATGCAATGATTCAAGAGTGTGAGGACCAACCTCAGGGCAGACTGTTACAAACCAAAGCACAAACCACACATGGGCTGTGGGTTCTATACTTAGATTTCACCAACCAAATATCAGGTATAAACTCCTCAGGCACTATAACAGCCTAACTATGGAGTCACAGAGGGTTGTCTTGGGTGCTTTGATTTATCTTGTCACCTATGCAAGCTTGCCTCTGTGATGGATAAAAATCTCAATATTCAGGGTATTCACAGTCACTTACCCCAGGGCAATTGTACCTTAAATCTCACAGCAAAGACAATGCTTGAAACCAATGCTATAATATTTAAGGATTTATTAACTAGGAAAAGGAAATCAGAGAGTTATTGAAAAGGTTAAAGCAGGTAAATATATACACACAAATGAGTTAATGTTAAGTTTCAAAAAGTAATAGAAGCTTCTGCAATAATCAAGCTCTATATATCTCTTAAGACCAACTCAGGTTAAACACTGGGGATCTCTTGCTTACGCCTAGAAAACCTTGCCCTTGGGAGTCCAAGCAGCATAGAGATACAGTTTCTCCTTGGGCATGCCTACACTTGCAGATGTAGAGCGCCGGGAGTTAAACCAGCCCTCAGAGACAGCAGCAGGGAATGTGCTTCCGTGTGTTCACACTGTGCTTCTTGTGACCGTGGAGCATGTCCACATTAGCAGCTCTTGCAATGCCACAGAGAGCAGTGCATTGTGGTAGCTATCCCAATGTGTAAGTGGCTGCAGAGTGCTTTGGAAAGGGTTTGCAAAGCATGGGGGGCAGAGTGTGTCAGCATGCTGTCTTGTAAGTTGAAACAGTGGCAGGGAGAAGGGGGAAACCTGACATCAGCCCCCACCCCTGCTTCTCTCTATCTCTCTCTCTCTCACACACACACACACACACACTTGCCTCTGCAGCAGGAGCATTCCACAGTAATGGTTTGCTTTGTGTCCCAGAGCAGATAAGCATGTGGGATGTCAGAAACAGAGCTTTGAAAGGGGATAGCCGCATGCCTGCAGCTGAATTCAAAACAATGGCCAGAGGGCCACTTGACTTCAGGGGATTATGGGACATTTCCGGAGGCCATTCGCAGCACAGTAATGCAACACATTGTCCATACTGACACCCCAACACTTCAGCCGGGGTGCAGCAAGCTTTATGCTTTTTGTGGAGGTGGATTACCAGGAGCGCTCCAGCCGTGGCATCCAGATGCTCTACGTGCCTTGCCAGTGTGGACACCTCAGGAGTTAGGGCTCCCGGGGCCGATTTAATGTGCTCTATTGTGCAAGTGTAGGCAAGGCCCTTGTCAGGGATTTTCATTCCCTTTCCCCCTTCTCTGAGCTGCCAGCTCAGCTGATGGGAAGAATTTACTTGCACATCTCCTCTTTATGTGGAGGGAGGAGAGCAATCAGTAAAGCCTTTTGTCCTCTTTGATAGTCCACAATAGTTCATCTGGTGTTGATGGGCCTTCTCTGCGGGGCAGGAAATAACACCTTTTGTGGTAGGTGAGCATTTCACACTAATTACTGTCTCCTTTTTGTCTGGTGATTTACAGAGCTTCAGAGTTTTACAATGCAAATGCTCAAATGTTACCTTATATGGGATACAGATGTTACAACTGAGATTAATGCAGGCAGCAGCTTCCAAGAATTCAATAAAGACTAAACACTAAGTGCATTTTTATAACTCTAGTGCCTGTTTTAGGAATACTAACACACAGGTGAGCCAGACTAATCCCAGCGATGTATTTGTCAGCATTCAGTTGAGACCTGGAGGCCTTGGTGTGAGTTGACACCAGGTTTGGAAGCATCACACGTGTTTCCAAAGTGTCCAAATCACTGAGCACATGGTATATACCCTTTGTTATTGATGCCACATACTGCCAGCAGACAGATACGGTGCGCCTACAAACCTGAGAGCTCACTAAAGAGAACACAAAGTTGTTGGGAAAAGAGCAAAAGGCCATTTGGCAGGGTCCCTTGTGAGCAAGGTCAATGTTATATTGGAAAAAGTTCAGGAAAGTAATATTAAATTTTTCAGTGGAGTCCCTCATATCTCATTAGTGATATCTTGTCCTATTAGCATGTTAGCAGCATTCCTTTATATTGTATTAGTATTCATATCATATCCAAATGTATTGCTGTAAACACAATGTTACGGTTGTATCATATTAGTGACTTTCATATCAGATTAGTGAAAGCAGATACTAATAACGTATTCCGATTCAATTACTAAAGTTAACCAAATTCTCCTCTTTCCAAGACACTTCCAGCATTGGCCCTGAATGTAGCTGATTCTCTGCCTCAATGAAGGAATCCTTTTAGGATCTCAAAACAACATCACCACTGAGTATCATGTCTGCACTTGCCCTGAGTGGAAAGGAAACCATTGGCCCACATCCCATGAAATGCTAAGGTCCTTCAATTCACAGTGAAAGTCATGGGAGTTCAAGGTACTCAGCACTTTTCAGGAGCAGATCCATTGATTTCAGTGACAGTGGAGGATGCATAACATGTTGCTGAGAAAATGCAGCCTTTAGCAAGATCAGACCTATAGCCTGTTAGAGATGATTGAAAAATGTAGATACATTTTTGGGTGTGGGGCGGGGGAAGGCGGGGAAATGTTCTGTCAACATATCAAATGTTCTCAAAATTTTGGCCACTACATGAACTGGTTGAAATACTGCAAACATTATTATTGAAAACATTCTGCAAAAGTATTTAATCTACATCTTGAAAATCTTAGACCAGTATGGCTCTTAGAGTCTCCACCAGTGGCTGGACTCCATAACCAAAACTCGTACCTTAACCTGTGTAGTTCTTGGACATAAATGCAGCCACCTGATGGAAAATGGTTTGGTGGTCAAAGCATTTGCCTTGAGTTTTGGTGATCTGTGTTTGATTCCTTAGTCTGCCACTAGCATCCTTTAGTGTCTCTGTTCCCTACCTATAAAAATGCTGACTTCCCTCCCAGGGATGTTTTGAGGTACTCACATACTCTGAAAATGAATGCTGTGGACACGACTGTTGAAATAAAAATGATACCCAAATGTTTGCCAAGCCAATGCTTCTCTTAGCTGGAAATCACTTCCATTTGTGTGTTACATTTTCCTCTCTTTCGGGAGACTTCATGAGCAGTCAATGACCAGACGCTCTAAGCCAAAGTCATACCTTGTGTAGTCCTATGAGGCAAATGTAATTGAAGTAGGGATATTTTTAGCTCTCTGAGCCTGGACAGATTCACACCATGCTCCTTCTTATTATGTGATTTGGTGTGCATGTGTAACATTCACATCCGTTCACCTCAGGATATAATATCTAATATTCAGAAAATCATAGAAGTGTAGAACAGGAAGGGATCTCAATAGGTCATCTAGTCCAGTCCCCTGCACTCAAGGCAAGACTTAGTAATAACTAGACCATCCCTGACAGGTGTTTGTCTAACCTATTCTTAAAAACCTCCAGTGATGGAGATTCCACAGTCTTCCTAGGCAATTTGTTCCAGTGCTTAACCACCCTGGAATTTAGGAAGTATTTCTAATGTCCAACCTAAACCTCCTTTGCTGCAATATAAGCTCATGTTGATCATCAGCTCTGTTGGCCAACCTAGCAGGATATCTGCTCAGTTGAAGTGGTTTCCATAGAGTGTTCTCGTCACCGCTCATGATGTAATATGGCCGCATCACTATTTTATTGATAATCTGCTGTCAATGGCACTACTGTGGTAATGGGACCATATAAACTACCTCAGATGGAGATGGAGGTGTTAACAGCATCAGCAATATGATACAGTCTTTGGGTCATAAATGATGTTGCTGAGATGCACCATTCAGAGGATGGTGTATTTCTTTCCTAAGTCTGATGGCCCCTGATGATTCCTTTACCTGGACAGGACTTGGTCATTTGTAGGGCCTTACCGAATTCACATTCATTTTGGTCGATTTCACAGTCATAGGATTTTAAATATCGTAAATTTCATGATTTCAGCTGTTTAAAGCTGAACTTTCACAGTGTTGAAGAGGCCATTGGGGTGTGTGTTGGGGGGAAACAGACCGATTCTGGCTGGTTAGGCCTGGATTCTGTGCACACTGAAGTCAATGGTAAAGCTCCAATTGATTTTAATAATGCAGGAATTGGATTCCAGTTGCTGATTAATGGTGGAGGTGAGCTGAATTTTGATTCTGAAATATGGATTCAGACTAAATTTGGGAATTTCAGATTTGTATAAACTTTATTGTTATTAATAGTATTAATAATATTTATTATGAATAACAACCTCTTTATCTAGCCTCTTTGCATCTTGTGTGGTCACTTATGGTCTAATCCAGCTCCCACTGCCATCCACGGAAAGGCTCCCAGTGACTTCATTGGGATTTGGATTAGATCTATACATAATTGTGCAAAGTCAGTGCAAAGCTACTGTTGTGATTTGGTAAATGGATCTACAAGGTGCAACTTAGAGGAGAATCAGGAGCACAAAATATACCTCAAATCCAGGCAGGTGACATTTGTATAAGAGAAACTCTCTGTATTTTTAGCTGAAATGAATTTTTCCCATCTTGATCACCTCACCTAAATATGGTATGCTGGTTAGGCCTGAAAACACAGCTACAGGGAGAGAGAGTGGAGGGATGTTAATACATGCATATATGCAAAAAACATTATCCTCTCTTTCTGATCGCATATAAAACAGATCATTTGTACAATGATTTTCCATTGTTCACCACAAGGCTTTGTAAATGTGTCAATCTCATGTCAAAACACTTTGCAGAGATTCCTACACCCATGGAGCCATCTGTGTGATGGAGCATGGCATCCATTTAACAGTGATCAGCAACACTACAGGAAAGGAAGCTTGGAAAACATCATACTCAATTGAAGCCAAAGAGGAGTTTTTCATGCAGTTACCCAAGCCGGAATCCGAGAGGGCTGCTACTCCCTACTCTTGTGCAAAGTGACCCTGAAATCTTTTAATGGCCACCAGTAGTCAATACCTTGGGCCCAATTCTCAGCTGGTGTAAATCAGTATAATTCCACTGAGCTTCAGCTGACGGTCTGGTTCCCTTCTTAGTTTTGAGTTTGTCTGAAGATATGTTTGGCAGGTGGAATTCCCAGCTCGAATAGATGTGCACACACCAGCTCTGATTGAGCTAGGGTGCTAAAAATAGTGTGTTCGTGATGTCATCGGCAGCAGCTTGGCTAGCTGCCCGGGTACAACCCCATTCGCAATCCTAAGTAAGTACTTATGTAGCTGGCCTGAGCTGCCACCCACACTACTATTTTTAGAGCATGAGCTTGATCAGAGCTAACACATAGACATCTACTCATGCTGGGAATTGTACCTCCCAGCTGCAGTATAGACATACCGTGAAAGACATCACTCACATAGTGCCCCCTAGCACCACAGCTGGGCATAGGTTCAATACTGAATCAGAATCTTTGAGGGTATGTCTACACTGCAAATGAAGGTGTAATTGGAGCATGGGTAAGCATACCCATGCTACCTTTAGTCGAGCTAAAAACGGGGTGCAAAAGTCTAAGAAAGTCGTGCCTAGTTAGTCCCAAACATGGAGATATGACTGTGCGCAATATATGATTATACCACAGCTATTTTAAAACAGACACATGAGGTCTACCAAGCAGGGCTAGGTCAGTCCTTGGGAGGGAAACAGAAGGAATAAGTCTATGCTAAAGCCCATTCCAGCGCATCTTCACGGCTATTGTTACCTGTGCTGGCTCTATTAAAACTAGTCCTAGTGTGCTTACCCACGTCTCTTATGGTTTAGACATATCCTGATCCTGGGCATTATTTCCTGTAGCACAGAGCTATTCCCAAGGACTGACCTAACCCTGCTTAGTCCAGTAAGAGCAGATAGGCTCAAAACACTAAGTGGCATGGCTCAACGTATTCGTAGCCAGAATTCAAGTGCATGTTCTTAAGGTGAAAGACTTTATGTCTCATTACCAGCCATTTGATATGTGTGTGATTTAGTAATGAATAAAAACAATAAATCCAGAGTCCAAGCTTTACAGGGTTATCTGCTCGTGATGCTGAGCACTTCTTGTTCTCAAGGCCTTCCACAGGGGCTCATGGTCCTCAGAGCTGGATTCCATACAAGGAAAAAACGGGTTGCGTTCATAATTTCCCTGCAGTATTCATCAAAACAGCAAACATGGGATGTGCTTTCCCCATGTTTATATTTCTCTAGCAGTGCATAATTCACCTGCCTTTTGGTCTGAAAATCACCCCTGCTTACCTGCATACCTTGGGGGCATTTAGTTTAACAGCTCATGTAATGCCCCTTTCAGAAAAAATAGTGCCTATTGCAAAGAGGGATGCCTAAGGGCTTGTGTTCACTATGGGGAGATCGACTCAATGCTGCTGCAATCGATGCAGCAGGGGTCAATTTAGTGGGTCTAGTGAAGACCCGCTAAATTGACAGTGGAGACCTCTCTGGTCGACACTGGTTCTCCACCTCTCCGAGAAGAGTAAGGTAAGTTGACCAGAGAGCATCTCCCGTCGACGCAGTGAAGTGAAGACACCAGCGTAAGTCGAACTAAGCTACGTCAACTTCAGCTACATTATTCATGTAACTGAAGTAGCGTAACTTGGGTCGACTTATCCCGGTAGTGAAGACAAACCCTAACCATTGGTACACTTCATGAGACCCTTTTAAAATATGTGCAGTACAATCATATATTGTGCAGTTATACCTCCATGTTTGGGGCCAACAAGGCATGGCTTTCTTAGACTTTTGCACCCTATTTTTTTCTGATAATATGGAACAAAGCTATTTTTTTAAAAGCATAGAGTGATAGTCTAGTCTATTGGTTAAGGTAGGTGACTGGGAGTCAGGACCTTGGGAGTTAACCCTGTGCTGTATCCTTCAACTCATTGTGCAGTCATGAGCAAAGTCCATAACTTTTCTGTGTTTAGATTATCTGTAAAATGGGTATAATAATAGTTACTTTAGTACAGCCTTTACTGGTTAAAAATTATAAAATGTTTTCAGATACTCACATGAAAGCCATTATATGCAAAGCACTATTATTATTAATATAAAATTAGCTTTCAAGCTATGTACAGTTTTTTTCTTATCTTAACTTTCTTTTTAAATTGAAAGTATATCAGACAAGGATATTTAGGAGAAAGTAGTATGATGGATTTAGGGTGAAATTTGACTAGGTGGGTAAAGAGAAATGTGGGTAATGCTTCATTGTGTTGTATAATGGAGTTTCAGAAAGCAACCCAATGGAAATTCTGAATATTAGTATGAATAATGACCTATAAATATTCCACTTGTTAACCATATAACCAGTTCTGTGGTCTCAATGGCTGTATATCCTCCCCTTTGTATATTCCTATATTATAATTTAAATGTATATGTTATAATCACCTTTTTGGCTTACTGGTTTCATGTACAAAAGATTATTAATTTACCACCAAAATATGTACACTTGTATATTGGATTGGAATTTCAAAGTCCATACTTAGCATCTTTTGTACACTAAATAGTTATTCCACAGGGTAGTAAGGTTAAAAGTGTTACAATGAAGGGGTTTATAAAGCTGATGGAGGCATCTGGTGCCCAGCTTCGGGTACTGCCGGGAGATGTATCATTTAGGCACATTTTAATCATAGCCACTTCACTTCAGCTGCATTGGCTATTTAGCATGTGTGCATTCCATGACAGAGGAAAATATGAATATTTAAAAGCATCTTTGCCTAGTCATCTTTGCTGAATGTATACAGATTTGGTAATCTAGTCAATTCCTCTCTTCCATATAAAATGGTCAAGACCATTTCAAAACTTGGACAACTGCGAATACACTGGAGTTGACAGGACTTTAAAAAGAAGATTCATCAGTGGATTCCTCTCTGACACTTAGATTCACATTCAGGACACTCATTTCAGGCTTATCCTCTTTTTTGCTACCTATATCAGGAGCTCACTTGATTTCACATCTTCCATCTAGTGCCTAGTGTCAGGTTTAGGGCACAGCATACAGCGAGGTCTGGTTATGAAAAATACATTGTCTCTCCCCTTATTTTTCTTTCCTTAAGATTTCTACATTTCTTAAAAGTGGCTGGTCAACTAGACATTTGCTTTCCAGGATGGTGAATGTGTTCAAATGCCCTGTTCTTCTCGCAGCTTCTAATTTGCTTACTCAACAAAACCAACATGAGATTGTGGAAATCATGACAGCCATCCTGTTCTCTGAAATGCACTTGCTACATTTCCTTAGAGCTCATCATGGAATTTGAAACTGCACATAGAGAGATTCTTCCCTTTAAATGCAGGAAGACATTAAAAATAAAATGCAATTTTTGTAGAATGAGCAAATAATGTGGTTGACCAGTGACACATCTCTCCATAAAAATCTCATGTTAAACTTCTGTTCCTAATTTTTTATAAGGCAAAAGCAGTGATGGGAAACCAGAACTACTGATATTGGTGCTCATATTAGAAAATGTAGAGCTGGATCTTTAACTGATGCAATTTGGCATAGTTATAGTGAAATTAATGGAACTTCATCAATTAATGTCAGCAGTGCGTCTGATATAATATTAAAAAAAAACTGCCTAGTGCTTTTAAAAGGCAATTATAGTCCAAGGAGTGACTGTAAAAATTCCATCATAGGGTTTCACATTTATTAGATATCATTGATTTGCAGATCAAACTTGCTAAGCTTACAAGTCTAAAGGTATCAGTCCTGATCAAATTGGGGGATCTCTGCTTCTTACATCATCACCAGTAGTGAAGATTCTGCCTTTGGAATGTAGCTGACAACTTTGCTGATGATGCCTGAGGCACAATGGAACATGGCCATTTCTCTCTTTTTCCCCCCCCCCCCGTGTTTGCAACCATAACAAATGTACACAAAAAATGGTGAATAATAAAGTACTATGTTTAGTCACATCTCTGGAGTCAAGACTGGAATAACCTAATGAAGAGTTGGGGGAATCTCACTCCAAATTCAAGTGGACAGGTGCCTACATCAGAAAAAAAAACCACCTCTGCATTTAGCACCACTCTTGGCACTCTAAGCAGAGGGGCCAAATATTTAATAGGTACTGAAATCTGTAATGTCCTCTCACACTTTGAGGTACGCCGCTACTCCCTGTAGGGGGCACGCAGGAATAGCCACATCAATTCAGGAGACACTTGGATACTACAAAGGTGGTGGCCATATCAGTAACTACATAGATGGTTGGGTGTGAGGGTGGGTGGATGGACAGATGATGGATGAAGCTGGCACTGCTTATGTCAAGCATGTTCAGTCACCAAATAGAGGACGTCTGTCTCCAGAGCTGTCAATCAGCACCTTTCATTTGCACTGCATTTAACTGGAAGTCAAGAGAGACTGGACTTTCTTTGAAGACCTATAGCAAAACAGCTTCTCAGTGTCAACATCACAGAGTGGGAAGCTTCTCTCCAAAGAGGCTCTCAGACTGCCCATTTACCAAGTTGTGGCTGGTTCATTTGATTTAGGCACTCATTCATGCCCCCAAGCCTCCTTTGTCTTAGCACGATTTATGAACCTCTGAAATGCACATCCCACCGGCTGGACATTTCAGTTTGAAAGAGAGAGAGAAAGAGGTTACAGTCTGGGAACAGGGCTTAATCATTTCACCTGTAACACTGTCCAGATTCCTCATAGATTTCCATTACCAGCTGCTTTAATAATCTCTCTCACTCCCTCTTTCTCCCGCAAACTTGGCTTTGGTTCCAGCTATTCTTTTCCTTCTGATAGACTATAGATCTGTTCATCCAAAGTCATAAATCCTCACTAGTGTGATACACAATAGAGATTTAGGGACTTTGTCTTCTGGGCCCAACAAAGACTTCGGAATCTCTCTTGGTAACAATATCTCCTACCTATTTAATTTTGTAGCAGAAACATTTTCTGTAAAATTGAAATCCTTTATCTTAAAGCCATAGATCTTAGCTTTGACCTTGTACCCTTTTAAATATGAATAAGAGCCAGTGCTGAATGTTACCTGTCTTATTTTGCCTGGTCAGCTTACAGTGCCATCTATTATTTTGCACTGCTTGACAAGCAGACATCCTCCGTTTATCCACAGTAGTTAATTTTCTGCCCTCAGGAACTTAAAGGAAATGTTCTCCCTTTTTTTGAGTTGGGTTATCATGGTTATTGGAATTACAGTTTGGATTTGTTTGCCTTTTAGTTAAGATAGTATTATTGGAGTTATAAATTGTTTCTTAAAAAAAAAAGTAGGACTTTGTGTTCTATTCCACAGCCCTGTAGTATTTAATCAAGGGATCCTCATGTCAGTCAATCAGTCTATTTGCATTTATATTGCACTTTTCAAGCAGGTGGTTTATAAAACCTTTTTTCTCTCTCTCTCTTTTTTTTAAAGTGCTAAAATAAACTATTAGCTAAACTGCTGGAGAGAGAACAGAGAAGTCGAATTGGACAAGCTTGAAACAACCAGTCTTTGCTCCATGTAATTCATGTCATGAGACCTGGCCTATTTGCACCAAATACTGCCCAGCACCAAGAGGTATGTTAATTCCTCAGTTATCACAAAACTGCGGTACATTTTGCAGGTAGCATGTGACATTTTTCAAGCCATTCACAGTCACTTGAAATTTTCTCTCGAGATCGTCTCCCTACAGTGAAATTCTCCCCATGAAGAGGGCTGGGCACAAGGCCTATGCACCAATTATATCCCAACTAAGCACTATTTAGAGTACTGAAGTGGGATTGCATTGGGATTTATGTAATAGTCAAAGTAAAATGTACTGCTAGAATAAGTAAAGAAGAGGTCCTAGAATGGGCACAATTACCCACAACAACACAAATAATACAACAGAAGAGATGGACATATTGGGCATTCTTAAAATATGCCCCAAATAGTAGACTACCTAAAGAAGCAATTCTTTGCTAACCCCAGGGCAAGAGGCCAATCTAAAGGCACATTTTGTATCCCAATAATGGCTGAAGCTGTTAGTAAATCTGAATATATAAGATCTGGATAAACAGCAGAGGACAGGGATGGTTGGCCCCATTTGACTTCTGCCTTTTGACTTCTGCCTTTGAGAGGAATGATGGTGATATGTAATGGCTGCGAGGCTGCCATCTTGGCCAACGTACTGAGACTGAACTGGGGTTTAAAGCCTGCTACTGAAAATAGCTGGCAAAGCTAAAAGTACATGTTTGCACTGGAGCAAAGAGAGGCTTGTTTTCTTTGGATGAAAAACTGTCTTTAGGGAAGAAGCAATTTTCAGCAAAGTCACTAGGGACCGTAGTCTGTTTTCATTTACAGTGGCGTAATCATGTCACTCTGTTGTATGGGTTTGTAGCAGTGATTCCAGATTTACACCTAACATAACTTAGAACAGAATTTGGATGTAACACTTTTTCGGTTATAACTCCTACATATGGGTTTTTTTGAACAATGTATCATTTTTCCCTCCTGCAGCTCTATAAAGAAAATCAAGGTAGTAAGCTACAGAATCCAGCTATAGAAACCTACATTACTACATTAGGAGGATTATTTCTGTTGAAAGCAGATACTGCTAATTGCTTGGAAACATCAATTTTAACCCTTTTCACTACTCCCTGAAGGAGTTTAGAGACTACCCTGTCTTCTCAATCCTAGACGTGGTCTCTCTGGAAAATGTTTGTGTGGGAATGGTGTCTGGGAAGCTTGCAGTGTTTCAGGAACAGAAGCTTTTTACTTTTACAGAAAAGCAGTTTTTTTTGCTGGAATATCACACAAGCAAAAATTCATTAAACTAAGTCCCATCTTACTTTCAGAAGAGAGTTAAGATTTCACAGATTCTCATGTTGACATTCAGATATGGCCACAGAAATATATAGCAGCTATTTGAAGGGGCTTACTGCCCACAACTGGGGCCAGATTTTTCCGGAGTTCTCAGCTCCCACATAGGCATCTAAATGAGGTGGTCAGTTTTTCATAGTGTTGAACTCCCAACATGTCCCACTGAGGGTTGAAGATCTGGCTAATTGTCAAGAGTGGACCTGGTTCACCACTTCCTTGCACATTGTGTAGTTATTTGCCTCTGTGTGATGTGGGGGCACAGTGTCACCAAATGGAGCAGTAACATAAATGACTAAACAATATACTAGGCAGTGGAGAAACCAGCCCAAGGTCTCTGAAAGTTGCAGAGTCAGATTATCAAAGGTATTTAGGCCCCTAAAGATGAGGTGTAAAAAAATACTTAAGGGAGTTAGGCTCCTAAATCCCATGGACTTCAATGAGTTTGGTATCTAAATGCCTTTGTAAATCTGGCCATAAACAATAGCTGTAACCATTCTGCATTAAAATCCTTGTTTCCAGTGCATCTAAAGATCCCCTTCTTGGGGACAAACCTGCACTCCTGAAATCAATGAGAGGGTTGTCTCAGGACTGCAGGATCAGGGCTGTCTCTTGCACTAATGCACTTTGCTTCAACAACTCCTGACCCTAATGGTGAAGGATATGAATAATTAAATAATAAAAACCCCTTCTCCACCACAAATAATGAACTAGCCTAAGGCAAAACGTGATGGGGGATGTCCCCTGGAAAATGTGGATTTTTTAATAAACATGAGGAAAATATAACACTTTGTTCTGTGGAAAGAATTTCCATAAACATAAAGAGACAAAGCAAACAAGGCTGTAATCCCAGCCTTTCTATTCATGCATATTCCCCTATGTGCAGCTTCTTAACTGTCCACTTGCTTACTATGGTAATTTGTCACACTGTATTGTATTATACACCTAATGCACAGCTGGTCTTCTAATGCAGATTTCTTCACTCCTGCCTCCACATTACCCTCTTTTGCATCAAGTATTTATCTTTACAATTATTTCCCCTGCTCTCTAATTCCCTAGGCAGCATAATATTTCACTTTGCCAAGAGGATAGAGCAGACTGGGTACATTCAAGTCCAAGTTTTAGGATGGAGGGGATTTTTTCAAGAGACAGGGATTCAGGACTCCTGGGTTTTAATCCCCGCAGTATCACTGATGGTATGTGGGCAAATCAGGGTGATCTTAGACAAATTATTTCATTGCACTGTACCTCCATGTACCCATCTGTGAAATGGGAAGAATCATTCTTCCCTACTCTACAGAGGTTTCTGTGAGGGTAATTCATTGTGATTTGTAATGCCGGTTGCTTTGAGATTCTGAGTGAAAGTTGCTCTAAGTCTCAGGCTCACTGTGTTTAAGTTTTGAAATCAGAGGATAACAACATCAACGTTTTCTCCTGGTCGTTCTGTTTGAAGTTTCGGGGGGAGGGGTGAGGCATTCAACAGATTGTAACACTGCTGCTCACTCTAAGGCAGGAGAACTAGACTTTGAATGGAAGAGGATGAGTGAGAACAATGTAGTTCCTGCAGCCCCTTTGCCCGCTGCACCAGTACCTGACTTTAGCAAGGCATCGTATCTTCTCAGCTGGGTGCACCTGAAACAACTGAAAAGAGAAGACTTCATGCATGGAAGACGGGATTAGAGGCTATGATGTACCTCTGAGAAGGCTCAGCCCAGGAGGGAGGGAAGAGAAGGGTGATTGACATCACCTTTGTGGCTTTCTAATTCTGTCCTGTGCTGGAAGCTGGCCTGGACCCTGATGTAAATTAGAACTACCCCAGGGGCTGTTCTAATTCATGTCAGCCTCACACAGCTTCCTCTGGGCTGCTCCACAGCTCACAGGAGCCAGAGTGCAAACCAGCAAATCCCTTTCCAGAACCTGGCCCACCCCTTGATTGGGCAGCCCTGCTATCAGGGGCACCTTGTGTGAGTTAGAGCTGTAACCGGGACATGACAAGCAGGGCAACTGCCCAGGCCACAAAATCGCGGGGGTGGAAAAATGGGGCAGAAAGATTAACAAAAAGACCAGTAGGGGGCACAAGTCTGCTTAGTCGCTCCAGGTACTAAAATTCCTGCTTACAGCGCTAGTGAGAGTGGTCTATGAATGGGGATGATGACCCTACACCACCTCTGCTTTCAAAATGGTGCCCATGTTCACCCCTTTACAACACCGGAGCAGTGCAAACAGCTTCAGCAAGGGCCAGAATAGCTGAATGCAGCTCAAGTGTCCCCATAATGTATGTATAACAGTGGGTGGGGTTGGGAGGTATGAAAGGCACTGACTGGTCTCTTCACCGCTTTTGCCTGCTATCCTGAGGTACACCCCTCCGAGGCTAATATGCCCTTGATTGCTACGTTGATCCCAAAATGAAAAACTTCCTCCTCCTCTCCCCATCATCTAGTTCAACAAGGAGGTAAAGTAACGACTAGGCCAAGATACCTTCTTACCCAAAGAAAGGTTGGGTCAGAGTTGAGGGGAATCAGTAGGATAGCATCTGAGGGGAGCCTGAGTCTGTTGTATCTGCAAGGTTACCTCATTTTGGGCTTTTATTTTGTTTAAAATTTCTTGGGTATTTATTAGTGTTTATTGAAACAATTAAAAACATGGGTGAAAACTGGTGCAACACTTTAATAGTTTTTTGGGGAGTTACTTTTGGAATGAGAGGACAGAAAAAAAACAACAAATACAGAAGAGTAGGAGTATTGAAAGTAAAAGCACTTTAATGCTGTGGTTTATTTCATGAACTGTACGTTACCAGTACGTACACATGTGCATGATTATGTGTGTCTGTGTTTGTGTGTGTGTGTATTTTCTGCTACACTGCCTTACTTTAATAGACAGCCTGGCACTTATATGTAGACAACTTTTTTAACATAAATACATCTACCTAATGTCATGGATTGGAGTTTCTTAATCAGGATTTTCTTACCATAATCAGTATTTTCAGGTTCTCGAGTGGTCCAAAATATAGCTGGAAAATCAACAAAAAACAGAACTTTTGCAACCTGCTGGAATCAGTAAAACCCAAAAACGAAGGGCCTTATGGATCTGTTCTATGGTTAAACACACTTCAGTCTCCAGAGCTGCCAATCCACCAGTGATAAATTAATATACACCATTTTTTAAAAGCATGCGTTGCTGCTCTTATGCTAATATTTGCTTAGCAGATGTTAGTTTCATGTAAAATGCCTTTAATCCAGGGAGAATGAGCCACTTTAAATTAATAAATAACAATAGCAGGAACAACATCAGGGTCAAGAGAGAGAATGGCTAATGAAAAACATCACCTGTGCTCACTCAAAGCAGGGGACTGGGTTCAGCTTGACATTCACTGGGGATTTCTGGGAGTTTCACAATTAAAGGCTGTTCCTCCGGAGAGGGGAGGGCTCCATCTTTCTCCACATTACTAATGAAGTGCAAGTTATTCTACCTCTTCCCCACCTTTAGAAACCAAAGTTCAAGAGGCCATAGCAGTTCAAAGCAGAGGCATTGTCACCGCTAGCAATGCGGCATCTCCTCTTCAGGGACCATTCTCATGTTCTATTAATTATTGCACTTCTCCGGTATTATTATTCATGGCCTGGCATCTCAAAATACTTGACTTAGCAGTGGTTCTGGAACTAATACTAATAAGTACAAGGCTGTGCCTTGGGGGAAACATGCATTTTCTCTTACGGGTACAAGTGAAGGCTAATACTTTTATTCATGATTCAGCCGGTGTTCCTCGCATCTCTGAGCAGAAGGCAGTCAGTTGGCTAATTATACTGTTTTAAATATTAAAGAAGCAATGATGGGAGGTTATCACTGGGAACACTGGTGCATTGTCCATGCACACACCCTATCTCAAGTGGCACTGCAGCAACACACTAGCAATGTATCAGCAGACAGAAGAGAAAGCAGCTGCTGTCGTCCCACTGCTTTGGAGGTGTAGCCAATGATTTTATTGTTCATTTATTGTGCCATGTTACAAGTAACTAACATGTGATGTCAAATATAATCATCGTATGCTATACAGAGTTAAATTGTAGGATTATAGAAGTATAAGATTGATCAGTAGTTAGAAGCGATAATTATGTATTAGGTATCTAAGTAAGATGTGATCAAACTCAAGATTTTAGCTTAGCTATTTTAGGCCTTGGAGATAAGAAATGCTGACATAAGTAAGTGACCAAAGAATGACCCTATGCCACAAGATTACAGGAAAAGTTTTGCCAATGGGTCATATTGCAAAAAATTGACAGTAAAGTAAATTTTGGCTTACAAGATCCCCGGTACTCACATTTTTCTAACACGTGCCCTAATCATGGGGTGCATTATGTACATACATGCTAATGAGGTACACTCAGAATCACATTATGAAAAGAGAGTGCCCAGGTTAGGAAAATTGAGCTCCCTATGGGAAAATCCAGCAGGAACTATCGCTCTACTGTTGATCAATCCATGTACCCTATTGTAAAGGATGAGTGTATTACTATATTTGTAATTTGTGCATAGATCTTTATAGAATTCCAATATGCTTGGGTAATCATAACTTTAATTATAACTTTAATAAAACTTGTAAAACAGACTAAATCTTGTACATGTAAATGTATGTGTGGTCACTACCCTTGGTCTTTATGGGTTCCTAGAGACTCTAAATCTGAAGCAAGTAGAGTGGTGACTTTCACTCTGTTAAGCTTGAAATTGTAGCCACCAGAGACGAACCCATGGTGGTGTAACACCACATTACAAAATTCACTTTAAATAAAATACAAGTCTACAGCGGCATTACCAACCAAAGATGCTTAACAGGGGTAACCTACTTCACAGGCTCTCATTCCTGAGGAGAGAAACATAGCAATATACACATTGCTTTTCAGGCAATAGAAACTTAGGCCTTGATCCTCCAATGACATCTACATGTGCTCACTAAGGTTGCCAGGCATCCGGTTTTCAACTGGAACATTTGGTCGAAAAGGGACCCTGGCGGCTCCGGTCAGCACCACCGACTGGGCCATTAAAAGTCCTGTTGGCAGCACAGCAGGGCTAAGGCAGGCTCATTGCCTGCTCTGGCTCCACCTGGCTCCCTTAAGCTGCCAACATCTCCCTGTGGCCCCTAGGCACAGAAGCGGACACAGGGGCTCCACGCGCTGCCCCAGCCCCAAGCACGAGCTCTGCAAGTCCCATTGGCCAGGAAACATGGCCAATGGGAGCTCCGGGGGTGGTGCCTGAAGGCGCAGGCAGTGCGCGGAGCCCCCTAGCCCTTCCACCTGGGATCCGCATGGAACCAGAGCAGGCAGGTAAGCCCCGCCCAGCCAAAGCCCATACCCCCTCCCACACCTCAACCCCTACCCCAGACCTGAGCCCCCTCCTGAACCCCAAGGCCCTCATCTCCAGCCCCACCCCAGAGCTCGCACCCCCAGCCAGAGCCCTCACCCCCTCCCGCACACCAACCTCCGGCCCCAGCCCAGAGCCCCCTCCCACACCCTGGGAGGATGGGGGAGAGAGAGCGATGGAGGGAGGGGGGATGGAGTGAGCAGAGGGCGGGGCCTCAAAGAAGGGGTGGGGAAAGGGCAGCGCAGGGAGTGGTAAAAGTGTGTTTGGATTTGTGAGATTAAAAAGTTGGCAACCCCAGTGCCCACCCACATGTTAGTGAAGGATCAGGGCCTCAGACAGTGGGTTGCAGCTTGGAACTGGTTTGATGTCCTGAGTTGGAATTCCAGATCCTGTTCCCATTCCAGGCAGTGGGAATGGTATCATTGACTTTGATGGCCATGAGAAGTAGTCTATTGGAAGGCCTTGAAATCAAAATGGTCTATTCTGCAGTACTGAAAGGCTGAAGACACGATATTTTCAAACCTGGATGCACAAAGTTAGGCTCTAGTTCAAACAGGAATTGTATGGTGGGGGCGGGGGGGAGTTCTATGGCCTGTGCTATATAGGAGGTCAGACTAGATGATCATAATGGTCTCTTCTGGCCTTGCACTCTATGAATCTGGGAAAAAACAGACTCTTAAATCCATATTTTGGCACCTAAGTAAAGATTTGGCCATATTTTTAAAAGTGCTGAGCACCTGCAGCTCCTATTGGTTTCCATGTCATTTGTGAGTATTTGTGAGTATTTAGCGCCTCTGAAAATTAGGCCAATTTCATGTGCCTCAATATGGATTTAAGGGGGAGATTTTCAAAGACATGAATATAGACATACATATGGCAGTTAGACATACCTAACTGCCATATGTAGTCCTGCAAAGATCCCCCTATGAGCCCAACCTTAGGAACTCAGGTAACTGTTCAAAAACTTGGACCTCACTTTTACTAAACACTTCTTAACAGAGCTGGGAGGATGGGTTTTTTTGGCCAGATTTGGGCCAATATAAAAGATATTTGTTCAAGCTGGAAACTGGGATTTGAATCCAGATCAAACTCAGAGATTTTCCGTGATATAAAGAGATTTTCCTGATGGTTAGCCAAATCTTTCTTTTAAAATTAAATCTTTCTTTTACCATGAAACTTGTAATGCTAGCTGGCGAATATGTTTTAGGCATGTAATTTGAGCTCACATAACAAAAAACAAAAACAAAAAACCCAAAACAATAAAACAACAACCCAACAAGCTTGATAAGTCATTATAAGAATAATACATGGTTAAAACTCCTATTTACTTACGTATTTATTTGAAAAACAAAACAAAAAAAAACCTGCAGGTTATTTTTAATTTGTAACATAGACAAGCGTTCTGATAGCAAGCAGCCAGCTGGATATAATCCTATTGAAAACTGCATTGCTAGCAGAAAACAATTCATTTTTCAGTTTACAGAGATGTAAATTCTGCCTTCGACTACTTAATAAATACTCTTTTTTTAAAAAACAAAAATGAGCATAGATATATATATCTGCTCATTTTATATATTCTTTTGGCAAGCAAACAAAGAAAAAACCTCACTTTACTCATGACTGATCTTGGCGTTTCCTTTACTTATTGGATATCAGTGGGAAGAGCAGATTGCAATGTTTAACTGTCTAATGTATGCTGTGAAAGATTTCATTGATACTGTCATGCTGAATAGTTAGCCATTAAAACTCTTTCATATTACATGCATTTCTACACATTGTTACCAGAGATTGCTTCGTGCAAGAATGCTTTGTTAGGATAGGGTAATTTGATGGATGTCAAACAAAGTGGAATATATATATATTCTCTCTGTATAAATCTAACATGAGAAATATACTTTGACATGTAATACCACGTTGCGTATCTTTTAAAAGTATATGACAATTATGAATATAGATTTAAAACAATATGTATGGTCATAGCTTTAATCATAAAAAGTACATAATACTGTGGTTATCGTAGAAGTGTACATGCTGTAATAGCTGTCATTATCGAAATGTACATACTCTGATAATGGTCATCATGAACGACACACTCTGTAATAGATGTTAGCATTGAAAATAATAACATCCATCATTTTTTTTCATCATAGTTCTCCAAGGGCTTAAAAGGGCGGGTATATAATGTCTTCACAGCAGTGTGGTCCAGTGGTAGAGCATTGGGCTGGTACTTAGGAGACATAGGTTTTATTTCCAGCACGGCTGCTGCGTGACCTTGGACACATCACTTTAACCTCTCTGTGCCTCAGTTTCCCCTTCTGTAATGGGGATAATGATGCTGACCTCCTTTGTAAAGCCCTTTGACCTCCAGTGGTCAAGAAAGTGCTACATAGGCGCACTATCATACCCAATTTAGAGATGAAGAAATTGCAGCCCTGAAAGGGCAAGTGATTTACCCAAGGTCACGTAGCAGACCAGTGGTGGTGTTGGGAACAGAATGCAGATTTCCATTCCTCTGCTCTAAATATTGGCTCACCATTGTTTTACAGAAAGAGTACTGTCTATAAAGTCAATGGATACTGTGCTGCAGTGGGAGTCGAGCCTGTTAAGCAGATGCCAGGATCAGCTGTGCATCTTGCAGGATCGAAGCTCAATCCCCCACAAACTGAGCGGAGAAAAAAACAATTCACAGCAAGTCATTTATCTGACAAATTAGCCTCTTTCTGCTTGCCAGCAGGTTACGGTTTCCTCAGATTTATTTGCTATCTGAAATGATTTGACAGTGTTTTCTGCCATTTTTCATTAACCCCTGTGGCTTTATCATGATTTTTGCTAGTCCAGTGGTGTTGTTTATTTGTGACTGGTCAGACAAGTCACATGATGTTCTGTTTCCTCGACTGGGTGAGACAGCAAGCACGTCTACTGCAAATATTTGCACACACAACGCTAGAAATTTGCTTTGCGCAAGCTTTCCAGGCAGCACGACTCAATCTCTCGCATGCTCGTGGAATGGGAACTGAAAGGGAAAGAAAGATGAAGGAAGCGAATTCATGGAGAAGTTTGAATGAAAATGAATACATTTTCTGAACCCATGTTTTTGTGTTTGTACAACACTTCGTGCAATGGGCTCCTGCTCCATAACTAAGACTCGTTGGCACTATGACTCCTAATAATCATTTACATTTTTTGCCCAGCTTCAGAGTTTAGTATTATTAACACCTATGATTAGCACCCCCATATTACAAGTAGGGAAAGTGAGTCACGGGAAGGACAAATGACTTGCTTAAAGTCACCCAGGGTAGATCTACACTTTGAGCTGGCAGGGGAGGGTGATTCCCAGCTCAAGGAGTCACAGTTGCATTAGCGGTCATTGATGTAACACACTGAAAACGGAAGATAGGTGCAGCAGCATGAGGGGATGGGTGTCTTGAGTGGAAGCCAGTCAACGACTCTAGAGCCACCGCCTCCTATCTCCGTGGGCGCGCTCTATTTTTAGCATGCTGGCTGGAGCAGAGTGAGCGCAGGTATGTCTCCTTGAGCTGGGAATGACACACCCAGCTTAAAATGGAAACATACCCACACGATACTCAGATCCTGGAATGATCCGCCGCTACTTTAAGCAGCGTTGCTCATGCAGCGAGGGCAGGAAGACTGGGACATGAGGGCATCACCCCAGTGTAGGGGCGGTGGAGAAGAATTGGGGCCAGGCCTGGCATGCCAGCCATCTTTCTGTGGGGCCATCCTAAGGAATGTGGCAGAGGAAAAGGTGGATTGGAAGGCTGAGCCAGTGGTCAGAGGAACTGAAGAGACCTGGATTCAAAATCACTACTCTTCCACAGACTTCCTGTGTGACTTGGTCAAGTCACTTAGGTCCAGGACCGCAAAAATATTTCGGTGCTTAACTCCTATTGATTTCAACGGGAACTAGATTCCTTTGAGGAGCTGGGCTTTAGTCACTCTGTGCCTCAGTTTTCCATCTAAAAAATAGGCATACTGACACCGTCCTACCTTACAAGGAGGTTTGAAAGATAAATACATGAGAAATTGGGAGGCACCAGATATAATTCTATTTGGAGAGGAGGGATATAAGGAGTGCAGACTGGTGGTCTGACTGGAGCCTTTTTGTACCATAGTGATCCCCAGCCATTGGCAGCCAGCAAAACTGAGAGGTACTCGTGTAACCCACACACCTTCCGGGTGTAGTGTTTTGTCCTATCTCGTGGCATCAAGACCACTTAGAGAGAGAGTTTAATGAGTCTGCTCTACATCCTTAGCTACCACCCAGCTGGCTTTTAGCTCATGCTGTAGAGCAAGGGTAGGCAACTTATGGCACGTGTGCTGAAGGCGGCACGTGAGCTGATTTTCAGTGGCACTCACATTGCCTGGGTCCTGGCCACCGGTCCAGGGGGTTCTGCATTTTAATTTAATTTTAAATGACGTTTCTTAAACATTTTAAAAACCTTATTTACTTTACATACAACAATAGTTTAGTTCTATATTATAGACTTATAGAAACAGATCTTCTAAAAACATTTAAATGTATGACTGGCACGCAAAACCTTAAATTAGAGTGAATAAATGAAGACTCGGCACACCACTTCTGAAAGGTTGCCGACCTCTGCTGTAGAGGCTCATGCACTAAGCTCCAAAGGTGCCAGATTCGCTCCCTTCCGCCGACGTCCGCGGGCCGTTGGTGTTACACTTGCTCTGAAAGTTATTCTGAGGGACCAGTCTGGTTCAGAATGAAACTCTGTGCAAAGGCTATAACTGCCCAGTCCTTCCCAAGCTTTACTGCCCACAGCAGCTGTCAAAATTCTGGGCCAGGGACTCAGAGTCAGGGCCAGAATTTGGCATTGGGAGTTGTTAGCTTCTAGCTCCAGCTCTTTCCTACATGAGTGGGCGAGTGAAAGGGTAATAATGACAATTGTCTTGCTCTGAACAATGAAAGGGTTGCCCCTGTGAATACTGATAGGTGCTTTGGAAACTAGCATTCCACGTTGCTTTGTTTCTAATATTCGTCAGATTTCTCCCCACTTTAACCACTTGCTTCCCCACAATGAAATCAGGGTGTGGAACCAGAGGAATCTGAGCTATCCACTTACTAATAGGTATTTGATATACAGGTTCAGGAATCAGCTGAAATTTTAATGTCATTATTAATTAGTGTCTTGGATCCCCAGTTGTGGACCAAGCCTGGCTGTTCTGGGTGCTATAAAAACACAGACCAAAAAGATAATTCCTGCCTCAAAGAACCTACGCACTTGGATTTACATTTCTGATTGTTTTTCTTTTGGTGCAGATTCATTTGGGGTATGCCTACATGGCAAAAAAACCACACCCATACCAGCGTGTCTCAGAGCCCAGGTCAACTGACGTGGTCTAACATTATGCAGCTGCCAATATCTGTATAGATGTTCAGACTCTGGCTGGATTCTGGGCTCTAAAACATGGTGAAAAGGACGGGTCTCAGTCCCTCGGCTCCGGCCTGAGTCTGAATATTTGCACTGCTGTTTTTAGCTCCAGACCGTAGGCCATGAGTTCAAGTCAGTTGACCCTGGCTCTGAGCCTTGCTGACTTTTTTTTTTTTTTCAGTGTAGACATACCCTGTGCCAGCTGAATTCTTTAAGGAAGGAGAAGCGGAAATCCTTATCTGTTCTACCACCAGCACTGTAGGTAAAGGAAATGGCCAGAGGAGATAGATTGCCAAAGTAAATACCCGGAGGATCTGCAGACAGAGAGAGGCGCAAGGTCTTCAGTAGTAATTGGTCTATAAAACGTTTTCATTTTGGCTTTTATTGAGACCTTTAGGTCCAAATCTCATTACTTTGCCCTTTTCTGTCCATATGTTCCTAGGGAAGTTGGGGAATGTGTTGAGTGACTGCAGAGAGCTGCTCAGAGGATGCCTCAGTCTGTCAAAAAGTTATTTCAACTTTCTCTGCTTTATCTTCACTCTTTTAATCACATTCAAACTTTTTTTTTATTAATTATAATTAACAGTGGGTAATTACATTACCAGTATAGGAGATGATAACGCAAGAATGGTAGATTACAATGAGTGATCATTAAATATTGCATCAAGGATGAAGGTAAAAGAGTTACATGCATATGCAAATATTAATACTAGCTGTAAATTACTAGGAGCTGGATTATAAAATGTCAGAAGAAGGGGCCTCACATGCTGCTCAGGGCTATACTACTACTACTATTGCTAATAAATTATAATAATTAATAAAGAAAAATATGAACTCTGTTAAAGTATAAGGTTGTTCAACTCCAGATCTCCTGGGCCAGATCCTGGATCTCCAGCCAAAGAACACTTGACATGAGTCGTTAAGGGTGGAGGATGCAATGATGATTTTAAGCCCTGTTTAATCTCCACTGATCCTGGAGCTCCTGCCTGGGAGAGGGCTGCAGCTCTAAAAGTTGGGTTGATTGGGGAAGCAGCCACAGCTGGGCCACGCCCCAATCAGGCCACAGCTGGCCTGTATAAAAAGGCTGTGAGCCAGGAGCCCAAACAGTCTCCCTCTGCCTGTAGAGGGAGCTGGGCCTGGCTGCAGGGAGCTAGAGACAAAGTACCTGAGTGGAGCAGGGCTGGGGCAAGGCAGAGGAGCTGGGGAGCTCCAGCCTGGAAAGCCCCAGGCTGCGGCCTAGCATTGGGCTAACAGATACTGGGGGTTGCAGAGGGCAGCCCAGGGGTAGGCCAAGGCAGCAGGTCCAAACCAACCTCGCCAGTGATGAGTAGGCTGATACTGCAGTCTGCCCCAGGGTGTGGGGGCTAGATGATGACTGGCACTAGCCATATACTGAGGCAAGGTGGGGATAGTGGGTGGGGGTTCCCTGGGGAGGAGAGACCGTGAGAGACAGAGGTTACTGCCAGGGGGCAGCACCTCAGCTAACAGGGCACCGGGTCCAGGGAGGGACACGGGGGCCAGAAGACAGGCAGATCACTGGCCTGCAGAGGGTGCTCCAGGCTGGAAATGGAGCTAATTCCCTGAGAGACCAGCAGGAGGCGCCGCAGGGGTGAGTCTGCACCCTTACAGTCCTATACTTAGATTTCATCAACCACTTTTTAAGTGTTAAATCCTCAGGCACTTTAACAGCCCTAACATGGAGTCACAGACAGTTGGCATAAAAATCACAACAATACTCTGGTTACTCCCAGTCCCAAAGGACTAGTCACTTACCCCAGGTCAATTGCACTTTAGATCTTACACCGAAATAATGCTTGTAGCCAATCCTATAATAAACTAAAGATGTATTGGCTAAGAAAAAAAAATCAGGGTTATTTACAAGGTTAAAGCAAGTAAAAATGCACATAGAAAGGTGTTACAGTCTGAGCTTTCACAAGGTGATGGAAGCTGCTGTAATATGCAAGCTCTCTGTGGCCTGTAGGGCTAACCTAGGCTAAACAGCTGGAGATCCATTGCTTATGCTTAGACATCTTGCCCTCCTAAAGTCCAAGCAGAATAGAAATACAGTTTCTTCTTGTTATGGATTTTTATCCCCTTTCCCCCAGAGTTTAAGTGGATGGGATGAGTTCATGCACATGCATCCTTTTCATGTTCAGGGTGGCACGGAGATGTATGCAATTAATAAGGTATTTTTTCTTTGATGTTTCACGATGGCTCTTTTGGTTTCAATGGGACTTCTTGGTGGGCAGGACCTAACACCACCTGTTGGAAGCCAGCTTTTTATATTAATTGCTGCTTCTTTCCTGTTTGATGACTTACGCAGCTGGAGAGGATTACAATTCAAACACCTAATATTATTTTATTATACGGGGTGCAGATGTTACAAATTAGATGAATACATGGAGTGTCGTACAAGCATTTAGTCAAGTCTAAACACATTTTTGTAAATCTAATACCTATTTTAACAATTCTATCACACAGGTGAGTCAGATTGGTTTCAGCTATGTATTTTCAGTGTTGAGGTGAGGCCTAGCAGCCTGGGCATGGGTTGGTACCTGGTCTGACAGTGTCACAGAAACATCAGTCCAGATCCTCTTGGGCATAGGTCAGTGTTTCATCACAAAGCTAGAAGAGGTTTATTAGGTGGCATGGCACAATCATGAATCCCTATGCCTTTGGCTCTCCCTCCCTGTGGCTGGTGAAGGGGTCATGGATGGGATTTACAGAGGGTGTGGCTACTTGATATCCTACCAGGAGTTAAACAGCTGCTGTAACAGACCCATAGGATCATTGGCATCTGGTGTAATTTCAAAGCTATACTGGGAGACTGCATATCCACGGAGAAGGCTGAGAGGCCATCCCTTGACCTGCATGTGGCTCTCAGCTATATCTGAGAATCCAGACTAGAGATGCACCACTCCATTCTGGGATAGGACACACAGGTTACCAGTGATGTAGTCTAAGCTGCCAAGTGAGGAGAAACCCTGACAGCCTTTCTATGAAGAGAAGGGGAGTAACTGTACTCAGCTCTGCAGTCAGGAATGTCCCAGGTACAGCAATGCAAGATTTGCACCTAGATTTTCATTTTCTCTTTGACTAGATGCTTTTATTTTACAATTAATCTTATTTTGTCACTTTCCTCTATCTTCTACTTTCAGCTAAATATGCTCACATTTTATTTAAGATACCGCAAACAACTTGTGCTGCTGGTGAGTGGGGATAATCACTAACGGGCAACCCGAGAGAGAAGAGTGTGCTGACGCCTGACTATAACAAAGGTGGGAGAACAGGTTCAGCCATAATTTCTTCCTTGTGCCCCACTTGCTCCTGGGAGAAAGCATTCTGCTACTGCCTCCTTCCAGTTGCACATGACTTCCTCACCCCTTCTGATGTAGACCAGTGGTCAGAATCAGGGATCCACCCACTCCTGTCCTTCCTCGCCCATCCTGCCCAACATCAGCCAATGGGTAGAATCAAGGCCCGCCACATTCTTGCCCAGGGGTTCTCAAACAGGGGGTTGTGAGATTATTATATGGGGAGTGGCGAGCTGTCAGCCTCCACTCCAAACCCTGCTTTGCCTCCAGCATTTATAATGGTGTTAAATATATAAAAAAACGTGTTTTGAATTTATAAGGGGGGAGGGGTCGCATTCAGAGGCTTGCTGTGTGAAAGGGGTCACCAGTACACAAGTTTGAGAACCATTGCTCTTGCCCTCCTTTGGCGTGGCCCACTAACCTAGGCCAGAGGGGAATTAACAGCCCTTTGGTGTCTCAGCCATGACTTCTGTTTATCCTTCCCATACCTGGGGCAGTGGTCTAAGGTGGGGCGGGCTGTGAAGGGAAATAGAGCAGGGATCTTGCTCTCCTTTATGCCCAAATAAATCCGAGCTGGAAATGTTTCATTTTTAATCCCCGTCACTATTTAACTGTGGACTGGATGTTTTTGAATGCTGTGATATTTTGTGTGGTGTTTTGTCTGAACTGATTTTCTGTCTTTTTTTTTTTTCTCCATTGAATTTGGAAAAACAAACACACACATAAATTCAGCTCCTTCGCTGCTGTGGCTCAGCTGAAGTCAGTGGTTTACACCAGTTTACACCAGCTGAGGATCTGGCGCACAGGATTTCAAGTGTTCCAAGACCCCTTGGAAATGGCTTCTGCGAGCTCGCTCCTATGGCATATGCCAGTTTTCTGCAAGGAGCGGCTATGTTTTTAAAGTTTATTTTAGGAATTGATCATTAATTTTATTTTTTTTAATATAAAGGTGACTAGATCTATAATGTAACATGGTAAATGAAATGGTAAGTGAATTCACATTTAGTAATTTCCTGCTGTAAATACTATGCATTAAAAACAGCAGTTAGTGAGCTATTACCTGAGTTGTCTACGGTAATAATATGGAGTTTTGACATGGATTTGCATTGTCTGCATTGTACATGACACGTGGGGCTGCGGAAGGGGCTGTGTTACAGTGTCAGTGCTCAGTGGGCACCCTGACCACTTGCGATCATTCCCGTTGGTCTCTTTGTGACGGCAGGGGAGTCACCGTCGATGTGAATGACCAAATTCCAACATCACATCCTCTACCCCTGAATTCCCCTTGTACATTCAGCTGGATCAAGTATCCTTCACTGCTGGGTGCTGTTAGAGCCTGATCCAAACCCATGGAAGTCAGTGGAAAGTCTCCTATTGATTTGGGTCAGGCTCCCAAACTGTGGCTCTGTTTCACTCCAGAGTGGCTTCCGTCTCTGTTTGTAGAGCTCACAATGGACTCACCAATCTACTGGGATTAAAGACATTATGACCCCTGCCCTGTCCTCGATTATGTCCAGGTTTAAAAACCTCCTCTTGTCATGCTGCATGTAGAAAAACCAATGTATTGTCTAGCAGTCTCGTTGTCCTTAGTCCCTAGCCCAAAGGACTCAGCCCGTCTCTTTCTGAGTTTCTGTAATGCACCTCGAAGTGGGGTGGGGGAGGGGTGGGGTTCCACAGAACATTTTGACTTTTTGGTTTAAAAATAAATAAATAAATATTTCAACCCAATCAAGAGTTCAGCTTGGAAATGCCGCTGTGATTCCTCATGCTCCCATTCTTTCCTAAAGATGGGCTTCTTGGGTTAGACAACATCTCTCAGGATGCACCATGGTTTCCCCTCTAGGTGAGGGGAGGCTGTGTACCATAGGAGTCCCGTGTCTGTAGTGAATCATAGGAGATGAATTGTGTCTGGGGAGCCCAGCCCATACTTGAGAACGGGGATATGAGGGAACGGAACAGCAACACCCACGAGCTACTGCAGCAGCATTTCTGAATCAAAATATTTTGGTTTTCAGATTAAACATTTTTGGCTTCCAGGATTTTTGTTTTTCAACAGAAAAATCATTTTTTTCCACAGAAAGCTGACACTTTTTGAGAATAATGTTGTTTTGCTGAAAAAAAACAATTTTCTATTGAGAAAGTGTTTGAATGGAAAGTTTTCAACCAGCTCTTCCTACAAGACTGTGGGCACTACCATAAAAAGGGCATCTTCATCAGATTGTTATCAAAATCTCCTGAGATCAATACCTTTGGGCCAGATCCTGCACACTGTTCCTGTTGCATGCCTGATGGACTCACCTGAGACCACACAGAAGAGCTTGTCAGACTGGGGCCTTAGACTGTAATATCTGTAGGGCAAGGAGTATTGTAATGAAACTGTAGTCACAAATACCCTTGGATTTATTGATGTGATTGAAGAACGTTATTCCTTTAGCAAGAATACGATTAACAGATGAAACGAAGTAAGAATGGATTTTAAACAGCTGAGTCAATTAAATGCCTGATTAGTGAATTTAGGTATTTATTTTTCTTGGGCGCAGTTTACTGGGCTCAAGTACATTATTAGTCGTAGTATATTTTAATTGTCATATTTTATCTATTAATATATTTTAGAGGAACCTTTACCATAATTTATTAATTACTATTGTTGTTATAGCTGTAAGCACAAACACAGAACCTATTTTTGTTTCTGATGGAAGGAAAGCAATTTTTGGTGATCTTATATGAAGATAATGAAGCAGGGAGAATACAGCTGGAGATTCATGAAGTTACAGTAGGCTGAGCGTGAACTATTTACAGAGACAAAATAGGTTAGCATTAACCAACAGAGAACTGTGAGACAGGGGTCCTAAGGAGGAGAGCAATCCATTCTGTAAGTCATCAACTCCACAACGCACTCTCTTGAAATACAAAGTTGGAGAAATCCAGACTCCAGAACAGCCTTCCAAATACAGTGCTAATGTCTCTCAGTTTTACCTGCAATGCATTAGACAGATCTCCTTAATGAGATGTGCCTTTTTGGGAAAAAAACAAAACCAAAAAAACAGGCCTGGAGTTTACACACAGCCCAGAGCTATGGATGGTGTCTATGCCACATCACCTCTAGAATAGCTTTTTGACACACCCTTCTAAGCAGATATCACCAATTTGGTCAACCTAATGTACCCTTTCTACTCACATGCACATCATACGTGTCTACTTTAAGATGAGGTATGATGCTGTCATAGGTTTCACTCCCACTCTGAACTTTAGGGTACAGATGTGGGGACCTGCATGAGAACCCCTAAGCTTAATTACCAGCTTAGATCTGGTTGCTTGCACCACCCAAATTGTTTAAAACAGCTATTTATGAGTCATTTGGGAAACTCTGTCTTCACCCCCAAAATCTCTCCCTCTCAGGTACTGTAACCCTTCCCTGGGTAACCTTGAGAGACTTCTCCACCAATTTCCTGGTGAACACCAATCCAAACCCCTTGGATCTTAAAACAAGGAAAAAATTAATCAGGTTCTTAAAAAGAAGACTTTTAATTAAGGAAAAGGGGTAAAAGACATACCTCTGAGAGATTAGCATACAAGCTACTCTCACAGACAACAGATTTAAAACACAGAGGATGTTCCTCTGGGCAAAAACCTTAGTTACACAAAATAAAACCCAATTTGATTATCCCGCTAATGCAAAAAGACAAAGGGTACGTCCATACTACCCACCCGGGTCGGCGGGTAGTGATCGACTTCTCGGAGTTCGATATATCGCGTCTCATCTAGACGCGATATATCGAACTCCGAACGCGCTCCCGTCGACTCCGGAACTCCACCACCGCGAACGGCGGTGGTGGAGTCGACGGGGGAGCCGCAGACTTCGATCCCGTGCCGTCAGGATGGGTAAGTAGTTCGAACTAAGATAGTTCGAGTTCAGCTACTCTATTCGCGTAGCTGAACTTGCGTACCTTAGTTCGAATCCCCCCACTAGTGTAGACCAGGCCAAAGTTACTAAAGGAAATAAACATAAGCTAATTCATTCCTTCTCTAATATTCACTACTCTGATAGGAGGCTGATTCCTGGATCTTTTGTCTCCAGCACACAACTTAATGAACAGAACAAAGGAAAAACTTCCCTCCTTCCTCTTGAAACATCTTGTCCATCCATTGGTTTCTCTGGTTAGGTGTCAGCTAGGCTAGGTGAACTTCTTAACCATTTACTGTCTGTTTATGACCATGAGGAGCTGGCAAGTGGTGCAGTTTCCATAGAAATGAAGATAAACAATGACACCATCAATCTGTTAGAACAAGGATCGGCAACCTTTGGCACGTGACCCATCAGGGAAATCTGCTGGCTGGCCGGGCAGTTTGTTTACCTGCAGTGTCCGTAGGTTTGGCTGATTGCAGCTCCCACTGGCCGCGGTTGGCCCTTCCAGGCCAATGGGGCTGGAGGAAGCGGCGTGGATGTGCTGGCCACTGCTTCTCTCAGCCCCCATTGGCCTGAAACAGCGAACTGTGGCCAGTGGGAGCAGCAATCGGCAGAACATGTGGATGCTGCAAGTAAACAAACCATCCCGGCCAGCCAACGGATTTCCATGATGGGCTGCGTGCCGAAGGTTGCCAGTCCCTGTGTTAGAATGACCACTTCAAAATATTTGCACTTGTTTCTGTTAGTTTCATGACTCTGTATTATTTCAAGACATTAAATTGGATTTATTTGAGACCTCAAAGCAGAACAACAATAATCTAAAGGATAAACCAAAATCTAATAATTAACGTGTGCAGGTATCATTGAAATATAATAGCACTGGTGGCATTTCTAGTCATATCATTATCATTATCTTGTTCATCATTATGATCTTTGACAAGAGTGTGTGGGTTACCCCCAGTGTTCATTGCCTTGGAATGTACACAGTTCTGTGCAGAGGCTAGGTGAACTTCTTAACCCTTTACAGGTAAAAGAGGCATTAACCCTTAACTATCTGTTTATGACACAAGGAAATTTGTATTCTACTGGTACAGGCACAAATAAGACCTTTTGTAGACACTCAGATGCCATTGGGCCCTTGAAGAATACAGGAAGTAGTTCATCATTAGAAGCAGCAAAGAATCCTGTGGCACCTTATAGACTAACAGATGTTTTTGCAGCATGAGCTTTCGTGGGTGAATACCCACTTCTTTGGATGCAAAGAAGAAGAAGAAGAAGTGGGTCCGAAGAAGTGGGTATTCACCCACGAAAGCTCATGCTGCAAAAACATCTGTTAGTTTATAAGGTGCCACAGGATTCTTTGCTGCTTCTACAGAACCAGACTAACACGGCTACCCCTCTGATACTAGTTCATCATTTGCATTTTCCCATCTGTGTTGCAATAGCAGGGGCATTGTTTGGGGAGAAAGGGGAGACATTGCTCCCCCCAAACAAAGGCAAGGCCTGAGGGATACATGTGCCAGTGCCCCCTCCAGGATTTCTGCAAGCACCAACCTGCTCAGCTTCACCTGCCAGGGGGAGGAAGGCGCTCTGTTTGAATGCTGCACCTCCTTCCCAGCACATTTCCGGCTCATTCAGCCCCTCTCCCCTGCATCCAGGCCCAGGAATGGAGGGGGTGGGATGGAGATGCTTCTTCTGTCAATGGTATCTGTTCCAGATCACTGCCTTTGCAGCTGGAGGCTGCATCCCGCTGGGTGCTAGTGCCCATCGTCATCACCTTATATGGGCTCCCTGCATGGCCACCATCTTGTTTCCTGTAGAAAGGTGAGTGCCTGCAGGGGGAGAAGGGCAGGTGAGGTAGGGGGATGGGGATCGAGCAGGGGGAAGAAAAGTGGATAGGGGAGGGTGGGGAGGGGGATAGAGTCAGGGAATATTGGGAAGATGAAGAGGGATGGGATGGGGAAGAGAAGGCGATAGAGGAATGATGGGGAAAGTGGGAGCCCAACATGTGGCATCTCTTCGGCCACAGCTGCAGCCCCAAGAGGAAGGCAGCCGCAGTATCCCTGGGAGGCATTAGAGTGGCAGCATTGCTGCAGCCGCTGTAAGGAGCCGGTGCCAGAATGTCTGCAGCTCCTGCGCTCAGGTCACCACAGTAGAGAGCAGCAGCAGCAGCTGGGACTTCCCCGCTAAGCCTGCCTGTCACCCCCACACCCAGCACCGGCAGCTCAGGTACCACTCAAGGCAGGGGGGCAGAGAGCCAGTGACGCTGCACTTCCACAGAGTTACAGTTGTCATATCTGTCATCCTTCTAGGACCTGCCTCAAGTAATCAGTAGCCAACTCAGGGGAATGTGTGGAATTTGGGTCCAGACATCATTGGTATGAGAGCCATGGCATCTGTGATGTACACTGTGGTTTCTGTGTTGCAAGCTCTTAGCTTATGGATTCTTTCAGCTTGAACTTCCAGCTCATGCCCTAATTCAGCTTTGTTGGTTCTTCTCATTGCTCCATCGGTGTGGAAAAGGGACATAGGCACAGGTCCTATTGGGTGACTAAGTACATTTGCCATTGAAACATCATCTCTGCCTCTTGCTAAGGACAGGGCTCTGCGGACAATACTTTCTGCACCGATATCTGCTGCGATTGTCCCTCCCTTGACCAACTTAAATGTGGTCTCCTTATCTATATCAGCAACTGTTATGATTTCAGATTGCTTGACTGAGCTGAAGAAACTATGTGTTTGTAGCGAGGTCGAGACTCACCAGCACAGCACCTCCTGCTGGTTATCCTGGGAATTAGCTCTTGTCCAGCCTGAAGCGCCCTCTACAGGCCGGTGTCTCACCTGCCTTAGGGCCCCCATGTCCCTCCTGGGCTCCAGTGCCCCCTTTCCTCTGGGTTCTATCCCCAGCAGTAGCCCACAATCTGGGTCTCCCCTCCCATGGGAACCCCCAACTCTCTATCCCCCCCTTGCCTCAGTGGCTACTGCCAGTAATCATCTAGGCCCCACTCACTGGGGCAAACTGCAATCTGTAAAGGCCACTCATCATTGGCAAGGGGGGTCAGACCAGGTGCCTCTGCAACCCCAGTACCTGTTTTGGCCTTTAACCAAGCCCACAGCCTGGGGCTTTGCCAGGCTGGAGCTCCCCAGCACCTCTGCCCTTTCCCCAGCTCTGCTCTGTTACCTGTATCCTGAGCTCCCAGGCAGCAAGGTCCTTCTCTTTCCAGAGCAAGAGAGGGACTGACCCAGCTCCTTTTATAGGGCCAGCTGTGGCCTGATTGGGGCATGGCCCCAGCTGTGGCTGCTTCCACAGTCAGCCCAGCCTTTTTTCAGGAGTGGAGCAACTGCCCCGCTACTGTGTCTCCTCAGAATCAAGTGCACCTCTCACAAATCTTTCCATTTGTTCTTCACCAATATCTGCTATTTTCTGCAGAAATGTTTGTACATCTGACGTTACCGGTCCGCAGGTAGATATGTCGATAAGAACTGGATGTGATCCGGGTAAAACAAGTTTGTTATATCGTTGATGACATGGTTGGTAACAGCTGTAACGTACTCTTCATTGCAGAGGCAAGCATTTGTTTGTGGACTTTGTCTTCACTACTTCTTGTTCAGTGACTTCTTTCTCTCATTGTTTCTGCATATTCATAATACAAAGCTGTGTACTGTCACCCTTTCTACTGATACTGACCTGTGAATAAGTGTCACTGAATTAAAAAGCTAATGCTGCATGCATCAGCAATTACAAATTAAAAGCTTCTGCCAGGCAGACTAGATGCTACATTGTATGTATAAAAGCTTACAAAAGGAGAATCATTGCATTAGGAATTCATGTACATTTATATCTATCCACTATGTCGTACAAACTATGGGTACACAATGCACTGCTACTGATGTACAATCTTCAGTGTGAGACTGACCTGGCCAACAAATTTCAATTGAAAATATAGACAACTATTATAATCAATTGTGAGATACTTTGACAATTAAGAATATGCAACGTGAAAACATTTTATATTTGCATATTTCAAATTGTTTTTATTTGCCATTTTTGCCACATGCTAAACAGCTTCATCATTTCTAAAACCCATCCAAAACCAAGACAAAGCTTTTAATATGTAGTTATTTGGTCAGTAAATACCACATTAAGGTGTTGAAATTAACTGAAAGAATAAAATGCTTTAAAGAGATAAGATGGGTGAGGTGGACCAACTTCAGTTGGTGAGAGAGAACTTCAGAACATAAGAACAGCCATACTGGGTCAGACCAAAGGTCCATCCAGCCCAATATCCTGTCTACCAACAGTGCCAATGCCAGGTGCCCCAGAGGGAGTGAACCTAACAGGTAATGATCAAGTGATCTCTCGCCTGCCATCCATCTCTACTCTCTGACAAACACAGGCTAGGAACACCATTCCTTACCCATCCCGGCTAATAGCCATTAATGGACTTAACCTCCATGAATTTATCTAGTTTTCTTTTAAACCCTGTTATAGTCCTAGCTTTCACAGCCTCCTCAAGTAAGGAGTTCCACAAGTTGACTGTGCACTGTGTGAAGAACTTCCTTTTATTTGTTTTAAACCTGCTGTCCATTAATTTCATTTGGTGACCCCTAGTTCTTGTATTATGGGAACAAGTAAATAACTTTTCCTTATTCACTTTCTCTACACCACTCATGATTTTATATACCTCTATCATATCCTCCCTTAGTCTCCTCTTTTCCATGCTGAAAAGTCCTAGCCTCTTTAATCTCTCCTCATATGGGACCCATTCCAGACCCCTAATCATTTTAGTTGCCCTTTTCTGAACTTTTTCTAATGCCAGTATATCTTTTTTGAGATGAGGAGACCACATCTGTATGCAGTATTCAAGATGTGGGCGTACCATCAATTTATATAAGGGCAATAAGATATTCTCTGTCTTATTCTCTATCCCTTTGTTAATGATTCCTAACATCCTGTTTGCTTTTTTGACTGCCTCTGTACACTGCATGGACGTCAGAGAACTATCCACGATGACTCCAAGATCTCTTTCCTGACTCGTTGTAGCTAAATTAGCCCCTATCATATTGTATGTATAGTTGGGGTTATTTTTTCTAATGTGCATTACTTTACATTTATCCACATTACATTTCATTTGCCATTTTGTTGCCCAATCATTTAGTTTTGTGAGATCTTTTTGAAGTTCTTCGCAATCTGCTTTGGTCTTAACTATCTTGAGCAGTTTAGTATCATCTGAAAACTTTGCCACCTCACTGTTTATCCCTTTCTGCAGATCATCTATGAATAAGTTGAATAGGATTGGTCCTAGGACTGACCCTTGGGAAACACCACTAGTTACCCCTCTCTATTCTGAAAATCTACCATTTATTCCTACCCTTTGTTCCCTGTCTTTTAACCAGTTCTCAATCCATGAAAGGACCTTCCCTTTTATCCCATGACAACTTAATTTACATAAGAGCCTTTGATGAGGGAACGTGTGAAAGACTTTCTGTAAATCTAAGTACATTATGTCCACTGGATCCCCCTTGTCCACATGTTTGTTTACCCCTTCAAAGAACTCTAATAGATTAGTAAGACACAATTTCCCTTTACAGAAACCATGTTGACTTTTGCTCAACAATTTATGTTCTTCTATGTGTCTGACAATTTTAATCTTTACTATTGTTTCAACTAATTTGCCCAGTACTGACATTAGATTTACCGGTCTGTAATTGCCGGGATCACCTCTAGAGGCCTTTTTAAATATTGGCATTACATTAGCTAACTTCCAGTCATTGGGTACAGAAGCTGATTTAAAGGACAGATTACAAACCATAGTTAATAGTTCCGCAATTTCACATTTGAGTTCTTTCAGAACCCTTGAGTGAATGCCATCTGGTCCCGGTGACTTGTTACTGTTAAGTTTATCAATTAATTCCAAAACCTCCTCTAGTGACACTTCAATCTGTGACAATTCCTCAGATTTGTCACCTACAAAGGATGGCTCAGGTTTGGGAATCTCCCTAACATCCTCAGCCGTGAAGACTGAAGCAAAGAATTTGTTTACTTTCTCTGCAATTATTTTACCATCCATAAGTGCACTTTCTGTATCTCGATCATCCAGGGGACCCACTGTTTGTTTAGCAGACTTCCTGCTTCTGATGTACTTAAAAATCATTTTATTACCTTTTGAGTTTTTGGCTAGCCAATCTCCAAACTCCTTTTTGACATTTCTTATTACATTTTTACACTTAATTTGGCAGTGTTTATGCTTCTTTCTATTTACCTCACTAGGATTTGACTTCCACTTTTTAAAAGATGCCTTTTTATCTCTCACTGCTTCTTTTACGTGGTTGTTAAGCCACGGTGGCTCTTTTTTAGTTCTTTTACTGTGTTTTTTTTAATTTGGGATATGCATTTAAGTTGGGCCTCTATTATGGTGACCAATAAAAGGTCAAATAAAAGATCTGAACTCACCCATCTTGGCTTTGTAATATCCTGGGACTGACACTGCTACAACAACACTGCATATAGTTATGTTGCAGCGCCATTTTGGCAGTTTCTGAAAGAGATTTCTCACTTTCTTATCGTTTTATCTTGCCTCCAGGCTCATAACACCATTTGATAGTTCCACCTCAGACCTCATTGAAACATACATAGAATAAGCTTCAAATGATATGTGTTGTGGTGGTGTGTAAAGTGGGTACATTAAACTCCAAAAATATGGCCCTTTTTGGAGCATTGTCTCATGCCTATTCTGTGTCTTTGTGTGCTCCTGGGGGAGCCTGACTAGTTTCTATACTGCACTGGCACAGTTACTCTAACTAATGGGATGTTTCCCTTTCTACCCACTCACTGCCCATCTACTCCAGGAAGCAAAGAAGTAAGCAGTTGTGTCATAGGATGTTTAGACCCCATGCTTAGACTCCAGCAACTAAGTGAGAGGCTAGTTGTCTCCTCAGTTGAGGTGTAGTCATAAGCATTTTAATTAGCAGTAACTCATGGATTTGACAACCGCTTGTGGTGGGTTACTACAGCACAAGCATTGAATGTGGCATGAATGTGGCATGGTCTCAGTGGTGGAAGGACCAGCAGGATACGACCTGAACAAAGAAGTGGCAGAGCACCCAGGTCAACCCGAGCGTCAAACCCTACTTCGTAAGCAGGCTGATGCCCTTGCCAAGCACAAGCATAGCTATGGATGTATGGCAGTAACCGTCTTTGAAGAAGGAGGAGACATACCAACACAAAAAATAATATCCCTTTCCAGACCAGGCCAGAACATATATAGCCAGTGCTATTAAAGCCCTAATGGAACAGGGAGTCCTTAGTAGGTGTGTCTTAATGACCAACTCCACTTTTGTCCCATTAAGAAACTAGGTGGATTCTGGCACCTTAACGTTGACTAAATAAGGCCATACGTGCTTGTGTGACCACTGTAACCAAGATGCCAGATCTGATTAAGCCCTTTGATCCCTAGACAGCATCGTTTTCTGTGCTGGACATAAGCAATGTATCCCAGGTATCCAACAGGCCAATGGCAGGATCCTAAACTCATTGTCACTGTTGGGCCACTTATTTATGTAAGGCTCATAGGCCTCAAAGTCTTATGCAAACTCAAGCTAATGTCTTACAGGATACAGGCCTGTACGTTTCTTCTATTACTGCTAAATAAAATGCTTTTAACCTATTCCTATGGCTACAGTGGCTAATTGCTGGACTCTTAACAGCTGGGGGATAAAAGGTTACAGATCAGAGGATGGCGTGACTGTCAAAGAGACTGGTGAACTATTGAGAGGGGACTCCTTCAGCAATAGAGGGACAAGAAGCTACCCAGGGAGTTGGACTTCCAGAATGTGAGAATCAGAAGGTGAGTCTGGGAGAAGCCTACAGGTGAGGCAAGGTAAGAAGCAGGGATTGGGAGGATGACACTGATCAGCATCTTCACAGCACTGTGGGCTGGTACCCTACTTCACCACACATCCCTCTCGCTCCTAGCCCTGCCTTTCTACAGCAAATCTTGTGAGGGCCGTCCTCAGAAGACAGCCTTATAGCTGTCTCTGCAGAGCCTGTGCTGGCCGAATTCTCCCCCTGGTGGAACTGGGCCTTTTTTACGATATGACCATTTAGTAGACCCCTCTTCAGTCTACCATCAAAAAGGGTTTAATGGGATCCAAGATTTGAAATAAGGCCTAAATTTAACCAGGAAGGTATTTGCCTTTGGGACAATTTAGGTGGATTCTTCATCACTCGATTTGATTTAAAGACTGGATGGCTATCTGAGATGTGCCATGGCTCAACCAGGAGTTATAGGTTTGATGAAGAAATTACTAGGTGAAGTTCTCTGGCCTCTGTTATACAGGTGAGACTAGACAACCATAATGGCCCCTACCACTAGCCTTAAAATCTATGAATCCACCTCCCAGAGTGTTTCTGTCTCTCCTGCTTGTCTCTTACTATCTTGGCATGTTGCAGCAATATTCTATAGCACATCTTTACTAAATTAAAAGGATCTGTCTCCACTGAATTTGTAATAGTATAATAACAGGATTTTATTAGTATTTCATGGATATTTCAATGATTCTATATTTTTTTCAAATAACCTCCAACGTCCCCATCATCATCTTTTATCAGCTCTTTATTTCTAGGAAAATAAAATAATTCCATAGCATTCTTCTCCATTTCCTGACCTGAATGTTTCCATCTGCTATTGGATTTGGACCCAAATATTTTTCCCCTATGTTAACTTACATTTTGTTAATTTCCTTTCCTGTCTCCCATGTGATATTATCATTTCAGCTGCACTTTATCTGCCATTTAAACCACAGTTCATTATTTGATTTCTTTTTTATCTTGCCCGTGTTAATTTCCTCTCCTTTCCTCTGTGTCACTAGCTCTCCTTTTCTCTGGCAAAATCGTCATGACCAAATGTTGCACCCACGCTCAGGAACATTAGGATATTTTGCTCAACTTTTTCTTCAGACCTCTCCGTCTTTATCATGCACTGAACAACAGCACTGCAGACTGAGTGCAAGACAACACAGCTGTATGATTGATGCTCCCAAGTCTTGTGTTTCTTTTCCTCGTTTATTCACACAGTCCTCCTCTTGAGTTAAGGTACTTCTTGGTACCTGCCATTGCTACTAGGAAAACAAGGATTACCTGCCAAATCCAGCGACTGTTTTCTTGTTCTCATATTGCATTTTCTTATCGGTTGTGACAATATGCCACAATTAATGATAGCAGAAATACCCACGTTTGATACCATATGCATCATACTTAACGGTGATGGATTAGCAATCAAGAAAATTAATTCTGCCTTTACAAAGTAAGATCTGAACTTTGAAGTTAGACAAAAGCATTATAGAATGGTAGAAATATAAATTCTCCTAGAAATGGGACAGCCATGTTTCCATTGCACCTGCAGCATCTTTTCGAGAATGATCCCTAAGAGAAGTGTCTCAGTTTCCCCACACATGATAAAATTCATTTAAAAAAACCCCTATTTCTGTGTGTCCACTGCTACTTTAGCATTCCTACTTAGTATAAAGGATGTTCCAGCAGGCAGGGCTTTTAACTGGGATTCAGGGCAACTGGGTTCATTTTTTTTGCTCAGCCCTCGACTTCCTGTGTGAGCTTGAGCAAGCAGCTTCCCTTACTCTGTGCCTCAGATCCCCACCTGTAAAATGGGACAAATACTTCCCTTCCTCATAGGGGATTTGTATGGATGCAATCCGCTGATGATTGTGCAATGCTCAGATTCTACAGTGATGTGGGGAATAGAAGTACCAGAAATTAAATAGCTACTCTATCATCAAGTGCATCCTCCTTGCCTGCCTGATAGTTTCTCTTATATTTATAACGCATTCTGTGCAGGATTATACCCTACAGAATTTAATACAGACTAATGTCCTGATTTACCTAATCATGCGTAACTTACACAACTAGCAAAGACCAAACTGGCACCCTGTGTCATGCAAGATACTTCCCTTTCTGGCATTCAAAGCAATCTTATCTGTTTGGACCATAATTATACATGCCACTCCCCTACTGTCTCCATCTGAGGATCTCAAAACACTTTACAAACAGGAATGAATCAATGCACAACTGCCTTAGGAGACTGGGGCACTTTTTGTAGTATATTGTGCAATATACTAGGCTAGGAAAGAGACTAGGAAGGTGCAGATTATGCCCCATTCTGATTATCTGCACGGGGGCATTAGGAATACGACACCTTCTTTTTCCCTGTACCTAGTCTTCATCCTGTGGTGCTGTATCCTTCCCATCCTGCACACACGCGGACAGGAGTGGATGGAATGGGATAGGGTTAGGTGTGGAGGCTTGGCTTGCAATATACAGGCCAGCAAAGCTGTGCAGATGGTGTGTTGGGGAACATATGCTCTGCCTTGTATACGGCTGGTGCACTCTATGTGCTCTATCCTGGAGCAGGATGGGACCCAAGAGGCATGTTGTAATGCTTGGAGTCACAATTTGCTTCCTGGCCTGCTCCTAGGGCATCTCAACACCAGTCTGAGGAAGGATGGCTCGGGGGTTAGGAACCCTGGAGACCTGAGTTTAATCCCTGCTTTGCCACAGCGTACGTCTTGTGGGAAAGTCCATTCATGTCTCAGTTCCCCATCTGTATAATGGGGATAAGTTTATTTCCCTACCTCACAAAAGGGTTGTGAGGATAAATACATTAAGGTTTGCAAGGCTCTCAGATACTGTGCTGTCATCTATATACCCTGGGTAGTACTTAGTTAGTGAGTTCTGACAAGCATCCAGTATTGGTGACATGCCTGCAGGCAATAGGTGAAAAGGAGAATGGAGTTTTCCACTGAGAAAAACAACTGACTGAAGGTAGTTTTACAAGGGCATTCAGATGCCTCTGAGACCTTAATGGAATTGTAGGAGGACACCTGTTTTATAAGATTGTTTAAAGTCAGTGCTACATGAAGACATAATGCCCTTTAAGAAGCCCCACGGAAATAATGGGGCTTGCATTTTTAGCATGTCCGTGGGGTTTTTTTGTATATATTTTTAAACGTCATAAAAATCCATGGGCCTTTAATAATCTGACATGCAGCACTTTTTTTTCTGGTGATATAAAAGTCTGGTTTATTTTCCCTTCCTGACATATTTATTTAGTCAGAGATTATTTTTATATAGACAGATTATGTTGATTAGAAGTTTCTAAAGGCGTTTTCATTCACCATAAATTCTGATGGTTTGAGCCTACTCAGGAGTTGTTTATAGCAGTTTATTTTCCTAACCAGAGTCCATAAGTCTGGCTTTTAGAAACAGCAGGGCTGATAAACCATGAAAGAGCAATTTATGGAAGACCCTGTAACTTGGATTGCTGGAAAGAAGTGGAAGTAAAGAATTTTAAGAAATGACCACTATTGATCGCCTCATACGGTGGATGGCATTTTGCCTTCATCTTCAGGATAATTGGACTGGGGGATTACAAATCCATTGCAATAGAAGGCTTTCCTTACTAGACAGTTAATGCACCATAAATCAGCTGGTTGGAACAGCTCCTATGTTGCAGTCTAAGTATGTTTTCATTCAGCTCATTTGCACTTCAAAGCTGAAGTCGATAATTCAGCTCCAAGAAGGTGCAATTGGGGATATTTTCCTTTTGTAGAATATGAATACAAGCTGAGAAAATCTCTAAATTCATTTGCACAAGACATTACTGGCCAGAACCTGAAAGTCAGTGAAGCAGGCTAGCTTCCTATTGAAGTCAAGAGGTGTGCCTTCTTGCTGCTCATAAATCCCTCCGGCTCTGTGTTCTATGTATAAACAATGTTTACTCACAATTGGTGATCAATTGTTTTATTGCTTAAGAGGTAAGCACAGCCTTTGTTTTCTAAATGCTAAATAAGCAGCCCACCTTGCGTCTTATCTCTGTCAAGATAACTGGAAGCATTCAGGTTCAGAACTGACTCCTGATCTGATCATAAACCCCTTTGTTTAGCACTGTGCACAAGAAGTAGGTGGGAAGCTGGGAAGACCATAGATGAGACTTTCACATAATGCGTCCATGGTAGGGTAAAGTTTAGCTAGATTTATGACCAAGGAAACACAGCCATCAGAAGAAAACTGTCCAGGTTCTGCTCCTTTTTGTCCACCCAGCATTCACTAGCATCTCTCCTCTCTCTCTCTGACACACACACACACACACACACACACTCACTCATTCTCAAGACCCCCATCCCAACAAGGAATTGCCACTGCAGTCCTAACTCCAACTGCAGTCCTGCCTAGCACCTTGAGTATATTATAGAAGCACTGTTGCTGGCACATACTGTTTTTTTTTCTTGGGCATTATGCAGAGAATTCAGACAAATGCTTTTCAAGGTTTTCCTTGCAGCTCCACACAGTGAGAATGTACAGGCAATTTTAATCATTCTGATCTAGATCCAGTTCCTATGTTGTGAAAAGCACACACAGAAATAGCACCAAACCCAGACCTGGCATAAATAGACACACAGCTGTCATTAGCTCCAGTGGGAGTTTTGAGTCTGAATTTCTTCAACTGAGTTGAAACTTTTTTTTTCGTTTCCCACCGTGGAGAATGTTTCATGCCGAAGCTTGGCGGTTTGGAAGACAAGCACACAATCTATCCGTGCTGCACTCATTTTGGTGTACTTTGCAAATTGGTCTAAAGAGAAGTGCAAGGAGGACAGAGGGGGTGAAATTAAACAAAGGGAAATGCGGGCTGAACGCTGGGGAAACGGTCCTCACAGCAAGACATACTGGATTGTGAACTAGGCCTCTGAGGCCACTGGATAAAGCACCATCATGAGTCATTTCAAACTGGAATGGACAAAGCTATACCAAACCGAGCAATTGAAACTCATGAAGTCCTCGCTCCAGAAATGGTACAGGAGACTATCAGAGTCTAACAGAAAGACTATCTGTTGAAAGACAAATTGAGGAAAGATCACCTTGTGGCTAAAGTATAAGACTGACAGTCAGGAAACCTGTTTCCTATCAAAAGATTTTTAGGGAGATTCTCATAGACACAGAGAGAAAATAGACCCTGAAAGTCAATGGGAGTTGGATGTCCAACTCCCATCTGTGCCTTTGCAAATCTTCCCTTCTTTCTGTAATCCTTCTGTAGCCTCTTTGTGCCTCAGTTTGCCTAGCTAATGTGTGGGTATTATTATAATCCATTCCCACCACAAGCGGCTGCTGTGAGGTTTGTTTCATATTTGTTTATAACATGTTTGCAGATCTTTGAATGGAAGTTGCAAATTATTGTTTTTCATTATTATTCAGCCCTTATGCCCAGTGCCTCCACCACCTTTCTTCTAAAACTGCCAACCAATGTTTTCTCTCCTATGGACACCTCCCCGTTACGAACTGGAGAGAACCCAACTTATTTCCTTCAGACTAGCTGAGGGCAATTACAGGCCATTAGAACATCATCTAGGATAAAAGGTGTTATGAAAACACAAAGTTCATTTAGAAGAATAAATACATTGATGGCTGTACACACTACGGGCCCAATTTTGCTCACCGTTACACTAATTCTACTTAGTGGAAGGAAATGGGAATGCAAATAAGAGGAGAATTTAGCGCTGTATAGTAATATAGGACTCACTTTGTCCACTCCTAAAACTGAGGCATATCTGGGGTGGAATGTGCATGGTATTTAACAGCACACAAAAACACCATATAAGGAAAAATCAAAACTGCAGCGTGGGGGAAGTTTGCAGGCAGAACCCAGTTTATTGAGCGGAACAATTGTCTTGTGTTTAAGTCACTGGTCTGAGAGTTGGAAGATTTGGGTTTAATCCCAAATTCTACAATAGATACTCTGTGTGAGACCTTGGGCGAATTACTTAATCCTTCTTCAAATTGGAGATAATGGTACCTTTTTTTATCTGCTGTGTGTAGTTAAATTGAAAGCTCTTTGGGGCAGTGCTTGTCTCTCACTATATTTATGTATATACAGCAGGCAGTGCAGTGGGCCCCTGATCTCAGCTGGGGACTCTGGGAGCTGTTGCAATAGATAAAATGAAGCTGAAATTTAAGCAGGGCACCAGTTTTCACATGCCTTCTCTTGCAATCCTTCCCAACCATGGATCTTTAATTATCATGATTGATCAGGACCTTAGTTTAGCATCTTATCCGAAAAGTTATAGACATACTTCATTATGCCTCAGTGTGGGGGCATGGATGAGATTTCCTTTTGAGACCCCTTGCAGCCCTACAGTTCTCTGATTCTATGACTGTACTACCATCCAATTGAACAGTGCCCTCTACTACACTGTTCTGGTATTTGCTCAATGCTAACTCAGTGGAGAAAGTGCCACCTACAAAATTATAAGCATCACTCAGTTGTTGGCTAAAGGACCATCATCTGAGAGCCTGCTTTGCTTTAAAATTGACCATTGTAACAAGTGTAGCTGCTGCTCCTGTAGCCCGCATCATAGCAATATCTGAGCTCCAGATGATCATGAAGGGATTTTGGTAGAGAAGTCTTATCCCCATTTTACAGTTGGGGAACTGAGGCCCCAGGTAGATTCAGTGACTTGCTCAAATTCAGACACCCTGTCTGTGGCTGTGCCAAAAATTGAACTTGTGTCTTCTACAGCCCAGTCTCGTATTGACAGTCCACTGACTAGAGTGTCCTTCCCAGGCCGCACAGTGGTGCTATATCAGAGTGAAGATGTAGCTGACAGTCTCCCCTCAAAAGACAAAAGGCAGAGTGCTGTGAAAGCAGCAGGCCAAATTCTTTGCTGGCATAACTTCGATGGAGTTACCCCAGTGGAGGAATTGGCCCAGTGGCTATACTGCAAGGAGACAGCAAGCATTCCATTCTTTGGGATGGAAGAGCAGGGGATATGTAAGCATTATTCTCACTGGTGATGATGCAACCAGCTCCACTGCTGGCAAGGGTGACAAGATGCAGTGTTCACTGTTGATGCTGCAGGGGACCCTGGGCTCAAAATGGAATAGGTCTCTGAGGTGGACGGGTAAGTCATCAAGTATATTATTAATGAACTAATAAATATGACAGGCAAGCAAGGCTGGTGCCAAAAGGAATAAAAAATTGCTTAAAAATAAGCCGATCCCACCAGGGCTGCAATATAACCACTACCTTTTCTGGCCATGTTGGCACCAGTCATTTTCAGCCTGATTGTGCATATATTTGCGTCATACTATGCTCAACACAGATGCTGTATTTTTAAGACAGAGAGCTTACTTTTATTGCTATGTCATTTTTATTAAGTAGCTGTAGAATCTGTAAAACAGGGGCCTGATTCTCCTTTACTGTAGAGCAGGAGTAGGCCACCTATGGCATGTGTGCCAAAGGCGGCACACGAGCTGATTTTCAGTGGCACTCACACTGCCTGGGTCCTGGCCACCAGTCTGGGGGGCTCTGCATTTTAATTTAATTTTAAATGAAGCTTCTTAAACATTTTAAAAACCTTATTTACTTTACATACAACAATAGTTTAGTTATATAGTATAGACTTATAGAAAGAGACCTTTTTAAAACATTAAAATGTATTACTGGCACGCGAAACCTTAAATTAGGAGTGACTAAATGAAGACTCGGCACACCACTTCTGAAAGGTTGCCGACCCCTGCTGGAGAGTATAAAACCTCTGGGAGTGAGAGGAGGTTCAACCCCCGGAGTATATTTTTCTACTGTGCTATGAAGCTTGCATCCATGAGTTCTGGCCTGATCCAACACCCCTTGAAGTCAGTGGGGGTTTCCATCAGTGAGTGCTTGAGCAAGCCCATGGACAGTTCCTATTGGACAGAAGAGTCCACATCAAGAAAGCTTCCCTTGCTGATAACCTCATCAGAAAGACCAAGGTTTTCATACATGGAGGCTGAGCTCCATCTTGCTTCTACCGCCTGAGGCACAGTGGTGTAGGAAAACATGGCGTTGCAGCTACCCTGGAGATAAAGAGAGAAGTTCAGTGTTTGGGGCTGTTAATCCAGCACTTCTCATAGCCCTAAATTCATTTTACAAAAGGGATTTTTTTTAAAAAGAAGAATTTCTGCTCAGCCCCAAGGGGAATGGACACTCTCTGAAAAGTTGTCAGCTCTCCAGTAATTACACAAGCGTAGGACTTACAAGAAATGTATTCAGTGAACTTCTACTGTAGAGGAAAGAGACACAATCTCCATGGCTCCTGTGGGGTTTAGTTTCTTTTTCTGGTCCTGCTCATATTTTGGGGAGAAATCTAGTGAATGTAAAAGCAATCCAGATTCGAACGTGTGCGTGACTTTCCTAGCCTAGTGCTCTATTACACATTCCTGTTGTGGCACAGAGTTGATAAGACTTGTATGTCCTGTGCAATTCAGGGATGGTTTCCAAGTGACTGATCAACAAGAATTTCAGTAAACAAATCTGTCTATTTCAGTGCTTCTCACACTGTGTGGCTGGTTGCCCCCGGGGAGATTTCAGTCTTTTCCAGGGGAGTTGCAAGCAAGCACAGGGAAAATGAAACACATATATAATAATAGTAGTAACGAAGACTATTTTCTCTGGCTAGATCTTTTAAATTTAGACTCGGCAGAATCTGTAACTGCCTGAATACTACATTATTCAACAGGCAGTTCTACTTTTGCAGAATCCTAGTTGGAAGGACCCGATGAGGAAAAGATGAACATATTGCCCTACTTTGAAAAATGTTCCGTTTAGTTCCCAAAATGTATTTGGCAAGGAAGCCATGACTGACTCTAAGACTTTACAAACCATTCATCCTGACAACCTCCTGAGAATAAGTATCATTATCCTTGTTTTATACATAGGGAAACTGAGAGAGTGAGGGGTTGAGGACACATTTTCATAACTAATGAACAACTTTGGAATATTATGTCCACAGGGAAAGTTTCCTTCTAACTTCAGTGTGGTCCAGGAACCTTTTTTTATTTTTAATTGGGATCCGCCCGCCCACTGCTAAAGGACGTCCCCCCAGCCTAGAGGGGAGGATCCACAGGACCTGGAAGCCAAATGATTCTGTGGAACAACTAATGAGATAACAGGGACAGGAGTGAGGTCAAAGGGTCAAATGAAGGGAACCTCTTAATGACAGACGGCAGAGGGCTACAAAGAGTTTTACCGAGATCACCGTTTCAGATGTATGTATATTAGATTTTCCAAAAGGTGGCATGTGAGGTTTCTGCCAAGAGCCCATTGGTCGTCATAATCATTGGGAAATGTATGTACAGATAATGTTTAAGGAATTATGTATCTGTGCTTGCTGTCATTTGAATCTCTATTTTTTTCTTTTGCTTGTTTTCACTATAAACATACCTAAGTGCTGGGTGTTAAGCAGAGCGGTGATCTAAGGGGCCACTGCTGAGCCATGCTTCCCATTCCTTTGGGAGTCGTGAATCTGTAGTTCTGTGACCATCCAAAGAGCCAGTGGCTGGACACTTCAGGGAGATGCTCAGATGAGTGGGGAGTTGGAGAATGCCCATTGTTAACCTGTGGAGGAACAGTGAAGCCTGAATAAGGCAAGAGGGGATTTCTCACATTGCCCAGAGCTGGTGGAGCCAGGGAGCTGTGTTATAGGGTTTTCCCTTCACCCTCTCCCCTGGTTCTTGCTACACAGACAGAAAGCAGAAGACCAGAAGTCTGAGGTGCAGGCAATGCAATGCAAAGTTTATTGGGGTTCGTTTCCAGCAAGCATGTCCATAACTCTGATGCCACATAGCCTTGTTTCCCAGTGGCCCATCTCTCCCCTCTGTCCTTAGCAGGCATAATTATATCTGAAATGCAAAGGTCTCACCCCTTACAATTTATGGTCATGTTCCATTTGACCGAAAATTCTATCTCAGGTGAAAATACAAGCCTGAACCCACACTGCCACTAACACTCCTAACAAGCTGACCCACAGCAGGTACAGATACGGCTGCCTCACACTAAGGGCAGGTGGTGGTATGGTGCCTCGCAGCCCCGGAAGCATTACGTTCTGACAGTAAGTGGTTGATTTATGCCCTGAAGCATGAGGGTTTAATATTAGAGCTGGTCAGAGAATGTGGAAAAATTCAAGTTTTCAGAAAAAAAAAATCTAAATCTAGGTGGAATCTTTCATCTGAAAAGCAAAAGTTTTGATTCAGAAATGCTGCTGCAGTTCTTCATGAGAGTTGTAATTCAGATGTCTTATCCGTCCATTCTCTTCTCTGGGCCCAGCCCCTTGACTGGACTACTCTCCAATAACACACCATGGTCCTTCCTCTTGGTGAGCTGCAACAGGGGAATCCTGGGCCAGAGCGGATCGTGAAAGCAATTACAATTTATAGACTCTCTATTGCCCAGTCTTGCTTTAAGAGTCCCCATTTTGAAGGCTTCCTCATTATCTCTGTAGAGAATATTTTGACCCTAATACATGTCAGCACCGTCAAGATATGTTTCCCACTGTTCAACCTAAATCCTCCCTTTCTTAGTTACATTCTATTACTTATTGTCACGGGATTCGCTCACTGCACTGGTGCCTCCTGCTGGCCATTTTGGGAATTGTCTCTGGTGGTGATGGCTCTCCCGTCCTCGTCTCCACCTGCAGACCCACTGCAGTTCCAGTCTCACTGCCTCTGCTACATGGTCACAATCCGGGTTCTCCCTTTCTGGGGAACTCCTTATGCAACAGTCTAGCCGCTCCTCTCAGCAGCTTGGCAGTCCATAGCCTGGCTGCTTCTTCTGTGGCGAGTTTGTGTATGGGGGAGAACCCACCCACTGCCCCTCCTTTCTTTCTCCACCAGTCTGTCTCAGTTCCCTGGGCCACTTCCTCGCAGCCCCAGCACTTTTGGCTCCTGCCTCTGGCTCCTTCACCCTTTTCCCAGGGCCTACAAGCCCTAGCAGCCCTGTTCACGGTGCTAGTCTCTGCAGCCCTGTAGGAAGCCAGTCCCCTCCCTTGGGCTTCCTGCAGCAGACTGACTCGCTATGGTCTGCAGCTTCCTTTTATATGGGCCGGCTGGGCCCTGATTGGCTGGTCCAGCCATCACCCTAATTGGCTGTTTCCTTGCAGCCGTCCAGGCTGGGTTTTAACCCTATCAGGGCCAGTGCACAGCAGACACCCCGTCACACTAATAATTAGCCTCCCTTTTATCATTCAAAATAATGCGTCTTCCTCCTTGTTCACCATATGGGGGGAGAGATAGCTCAGTGGTTTGAGCATTGGCCTACTAAACCCAGGGTTGTGAGTTCAATCCTTGAGAGGGCCACTTAGGGATCTGGGGAAAAAATTGATCCTGCTAGTGAAGGCAGGGGCTGGACTCCATGACCTTTCAAGGTCCCTTCCAGTTCTAGGAGATTGGTATATCTCCAATTATTACCTTATTACTTCAGTAACCAACCATACATAATGAATAATCGATAATGAATAGCTGGGATGAACACAAGGGCCCTGATCTTATTTGAGGATTCTAACCACTGCTGTAGTAATTTAGTGTTATTTACTATAGAATATCTAATAGTTTGTAATACAAATTCTATAGTAATCTAATATACCTTTGTAGTCAGACCTACGTGAGCTAACGGTCCCTTCTGGTCTTTAATATCCCTGAATAATGAATGTCTCATAACAATCTGGACTGCCTTATGAAGGATTTGCAAAGAGAAAAAAGGCCTAAATTCATGACAAATTTGTGCACACAGAATAATTTCACCAGCTCCCCCACGATCATTTTTATTGCTCTTCTTTCCAATAGAATCTTTATATTTCCAAACTGTTCCTGGAATTTCCCTCTGCTATCTGTGACAAGCTTTTTTGTGTCGGTGTTGTTGCTTTCCAGGGATGCACAACCAGTGTCTCCTTTTGTAGTAAGTACGGTATGTTTTTAACTTAGTCTTTGATGTATCCAATGATAGTGTCACAAATACCGACACATCATACCATTTCAGTAGTGGAGGCTGTGTCAGTCTTTGTCTGTCCAGAGCTTTCAGATGCTTGCAGTCCCAGTGCCAATCTGGTTCTCTTTGTTAAAAGTTCCCAACAGGGGCTGTATTTATATATTTTTTTTTAGAAAGTGACATCGGTTTTACTCTGTGCACGTGTGAAATGGATGAGACGAGGAGTGTGATCGTGTGGCATAATTGAAGGGCAGAAGTCTGGATCGTTCTGAGAATTCTGTTCCCAGCCCCTGCCACTGATTCACAGGATGACCGTAGAAAAATGCTTGTGGCCTGATTGTCAGAGATGTTGACAGCCTGTGTAACGTTGACAGACCCCAGTCGTCGGCGGGCAGGAAAGAACTGGGGACCATGGGAGCTTAGTGCATGAGCCTCTATTGCATGAGCTAAAAGCCAACTGGCCGTTAGCTAATGCTGTAGGCAGACCCATTTTATCTCTCTCTCTAAGTGGTCTCGGTGCCACTAGATGGGACAGAACACCACATCCAGGAGGTGTGTGGGTTACACCTGCAGCCCATACGAGTACATCTATGCACTGAGCTGGGGGTGTAATTCCCACTTTGAGGAGACATATACCTATCAGGGATGGTCAAGGCTTTACTTCATCTTGCCTTGGCACAAGTGGCTACACAGGATGACCTCTCAAAGGCTTTTCCAACCGTACATTTCTGTGATCCACACTAGCTCTGATCCAAAAATAGCTGGATAGAGTTGAGTGGTATGAAGTGCAAGAACAGAGATCAGTTGTAGTCTGTGAACAATACTCCTGGTGAACCTAATCTTCTTTAATTGGAGTGTCTGTCTACCCTACAGTGGCTACGGGAGCACAGCAATGGTGCTGCAGCTGTGCTGCCACAGAGTGCAAATGTAGACGCTTCCTACATTGACAGAAGGGCGTTTTCCACTAATGTATGTAATCCACCTCTCTCCAGAGGTGGTAGCTAGGTCAATGGAACAATCCTTCCCTCGACATAGCAACGTCTACACCAGAGGTTAAGTTGACCTAAGGATTGTGCTCAGGGTGTGAAATGTTTCACACCCCTAAGTGCTACCAATAGGTTGATCTATTTTTAAGGTGTAGATCAGGCTTGAGTGATGAGGGACATTGTGGGCCTGATTCTCAATGATGCTAAGGACATTTACACTGCTCTGGCAACATTATGGGGCTTTAACGTAGATGTTAATGGCTGCCTCAGAGTGCCAACAGTGCAGAGACCTTCCCCAGCTGACTGAATTGGCCTAAGGGCTCTAAATGGACCCTGGCCTAGCAGCTAGTGTAACCCACTAGTCAGGGTGTTTTATATTTCCCCCCCACCTCCCCCGTACCTGGACCACAGACAATGTGAGTGTGTGTGGCGCAAGCTGTAAAGACTCATATAGAAAACTCTGGAACTTCCTGGTTCAAATCAGTGCTGAGAAACATGGCACCAGTATCAGAGACGTGGCTGGAGTATACCAGGCTACACATGTTCCAAACTGTGTACGGACAGCACTAATGTATCCCTACAGCATCGTAGGGGACTGTAGGAATCGGGGCATACATTAGTGCTGTCCGTACACCGCTTTATGTTTACTCAGACCCCTCAAATGCCGCAGAGTCTAGGGGAGTAGAAAGGTGACAAAGGCCATGTCTCCACTAGTGAGCTTACAGTGGCACAGGTGTACCGTTGCGGCTGTGCCGCTGTAAGATCGCTCGGGTAGCTGCTCTCCTGTTGACATAATAAACCCACCTCCAACGACACAGCGCTCTGCACACTACCACTTCTGCTGGCGAAACGTATGTCGCTCCTGTTCATGTTTTTTCACACCCCTGAGCAACACAAATTTTGCCAACATCAGTGGTAGTGCAAATACGGCCTTAAAATCAACTTTTCCTCCCCATTTGCCCTGCCCCAGGAATGGAATGACTAAAAATTAGGCCCTGCATTTAGAAACAGCCTTGGCAATGTAATTTCTGCAATTCACCCCAATCATCCCTTCATTGCTCAGAGCATTTGCATGAAAACAGGATCTTCATTTCCGAGGAGTCCATCTGCTCCGGCGGCTCATTCCCCTCCTGAAGTTAAAAACCTCTATTTGCAACACCATAAGCCTCTCGCCACAGCAACCTGCAGTGAGGTCACAAGTGGAAGGTGGGGAAATGAGCAGCAGGAGCAGATGAACTGTTAAGAAGCAAAGATCCAATTTTCATTGCAAATGTCCTTAGCATTAAAGAATGAAGCTAGGAAAATATAGCCAAGGGAGGACAACGAAGTAGAGTGTTGTGCACAGAGGAGGCACATTCAGTGGCTTTAAACGGTTTAACTCTCTTGGAACAGCAATATTTTAAGATGGAAAAGAATTAGCTTCTTCCACTCATGCCAAGTTTCAATGCTGAAAATATTCTTTTCCTGATCCTTTTGCCTTTTCTTTTCCTTTATCAACACTTATCAAGTGAATATAAAGCCAGAGAAAGGTACCAGATGGAAAGCCCTAGAGAACGAAATCCTCCATATTACTCAGAGAGCAATTACAATGCAGCAATCAGCTGTCCAAGCTTCCCCCATATTGCCTTGCCAATATGCTTCCACCGCAATCTGGAGAGATTACTTCTAGGAGCGGGAGAATGCTGCATTGATACATTGACTGATCCATCTTCAGGAATCAAAACACACACTGCAGGTGCAACACATGGGTCTGAATACATGCCTGCATATTAAAAGGTATGATCCTGTAAACAATATATCTTGTGAGTTGTCCAGCATCTACATTTATTGGGACTTGAGGGTGCTTAGCACCCAATAGGATTGGGCCCTAAATGTGTCATCCTGTTATGTATTAGCTGTGGTTAAATGGAACTAGGCTTTTCATATTGGGAGGAGAACTTTGACTGAGACTTCCACCACCTAATGGATTTTTGCGCCTGATTTCCCTTAGAAACAAATGGGCACTGGACATCCAAAACCTGTAGCCAGCTTGGAAAACTCCAACCCTTTGTCTAAAGTGCAAGTATCTCTTTAGAAATTCCATGAGCCATGTTCTGATGTGAGTGGCACACATGTGAACCAAGAGTAACTCCATTGACTTTGATGGAGTTTGTATTGACACTAGACGCTCAAACTAGATACATTCGGACTGAAAATACACGTTTAACAGTGAAGGTCATTGATCCTGGGAACAATTTACCGAGGGTGGTGGTGGAGTCTCCATCACTGGCTGTATTGAAATCAAGTTCAAACAGGGATTATTCCAGGTAAATTCTATAGCCTGTTATATGCCGGGTGGGCAGACTGGATGATTAAAGTGGTCCTTCTGGCTTTGGAATCTGTGACTCTATGTTGTAACTGAGAAACATTGCCCTTCTGCTCTGGAATAGAAATCTGCCTTTGGAAAGGGGATCCCTCATGTGAACCAGCTGCCAACAACAAAGTTAAAAAAAAAAAAGTGGCAAGTCCATTAGATTTAAGGCAAGTTATCAAGAGTTGGATGGGAGCCCAAAACCACTCTGGCAATAAGGTCAGAGCTTAACTGCTTTTCTATTTTACTACTCAAGGACAAGAGAAGTTGATACATGAGATTCAAGCCCCATAAAATGTCCGCTGGGATGGTTAGTTCATCACATACTGTTACAAGTTGAAGAGTGAACCCCACTTGGCAGCTGACTACATTTTAATTCAGTTGCCGGGGGCACTGGGGTGTGGGAAGGTTGCAACTGGTGATGTCGCATTGAGAATCTTCTCTGCTTGCTGTGCTCTGTGTCAGCAGGGGAAGGGAGGGAACCAGAGACTGTCTGACTTCCCCCCCACCACTCTTTCGAATACGAGATACATTACCTTTGATGAAAAGTCACCCTGCCTCTGAGAGTCCTGACATGCTCCCTGACAGGAGGAAGTGACATGGCTGTTTGACATTCAGGGCTACAAGGTTGCAGGGCTGTAATCACTAGTTAAAATTGAATCTTGTACATTGCACCCTGCCAGCAGAGTTAGACGCCTGGTAATTATTTGGATGCTACTGTATTTGGATTTTATTTTCCCAGTGGAGAAAAGGAGTAGATGGATTTATAGTTCATTGCTGGGTTTAGATTGGAACAGGATAGTTTTTTTTTTTTTTTTAACTCTTGAGAAAGGAGTGGCAAGGGGTGTAGGTGGGATTTTTATCTCAACCTCTGCCCCGGCCAGGAGCCCAACAGAATTCAGTGAAAGACCTTTTCTCCCTGTCAATTGTTAACCTGCCTGCTTGCCTGAGAAAAGAAACAGGGAAACTTACATGGTGACACATACTGTAATGACATGAGCAAGGGGAAGACTTTGGACAGAAAGATGCGGAAGGTCAAATTTACTTAAGCAAACAGCCAAGGAAGAGAAATGGAGTTCAACTTTACATTAAGATCCAGTGTGTTACTGCACTGCAGGCTATTGCTATCTGCCGATGGGCATATATATATGTATATTGAGGGGTATGTGTGTGTGTGTGTGTGTGTGTGTGTGTGTGTGTAAAAAATTTGGTAAGGAGGAAAGCTACCAAGACCGAACACTGATCTGATTTACCCTTCATATGCCACAGCTGCTGCTCGGTCCAGGGCTATGAATTTTCACACAGTGCCACATAAGCAATTCAAAAGAGCTTGGATCTGAGCCCTGAGCTTGCCGTGTTACTGGTTGCGCATCTATAGGCTAGCAGAGGTTGCTATCAGAAAGGAAAGGGGCCGGCTTTTTTTGATTGCAAAGCCGAGCCAATCTAGAAAATGGACTTCAAATGATAAAAGGAACAATGGGTGACTATTTATATATATATATATATATATATATATATCTGAGGCCTGGTGACAGACCTGGGGAAACCGGGTGGGATGGGAGGAAGCAGGTTATGAACTCGTTTAAGCTGTGTATGTGCCATTTCCCTCTCCCGAGTGGAATCTGATTTACTTGGGCACTGGCAGCTACGTTACCCTCTAGCATCTGACCTGATAGTGCATGAGAGCCAACAGCAGCATTTGACGATGGAGATTCTGCATTAGCTCAAGTGGCACATAAAAGCACCTGGGTTTTGAGCAGAGCTTTCTATTGCTGCTGTTGTATGCTCGCAGATTTGCTGATAACAGTGAGGTTTCTATGCACAAGGACACAGATACTTACAAGAATTGGCAACATCTCTCTGAATGTGGGGAAGTGTGGAGGCTCAGGGAAGAGAGGCTGATTCTCCCTTGTGCTAGTGCTCCTTTATACCGCTATGGGGGCAGAAAGGGAGCAGAAATGGCCCCTGGAGAATATCCCCTGTGACTTCTCTGCTGGCAGAAAGCTGCTATAGCAGCTCTACAATTGCCTCGCTCCCAGCATAAGCGGGTGTGTGAGAGGCAAGGAAGAGGCATGATCAGAAAACACTGTGCTCCAGATAGTCACACTGTTCTAGGGGCCAAAGGTAGCTCTAACTAACTAACACTGGGGGCACAAATAACCCCGCGATATAAGGAGGGCAAAAGTTCCTCCCCCCTCCATGATTGTCCACAGTGGACCTCAGCTATGGTCTCTCCATCAAAGCCGGCAGCACAGTTGGGCAAAAATACCCATTCTGGCTTTTCAGGTATTTTACCCACGATATTTTGCAGGGACTTCACCCAGGGTCCAATTCTCAAGCACTGATGAATTCCATGCCATAACAAATCCCACATCACTGGGCAAAATCATATGTGACTGCCTACTTGCACAAACCTGCCTTATCTTGGCTTTGAAATATGAAGTTGAGAAGCGCAAAAATTGTTTTAAAAGTTGCTCTTTTTCAGGGCCAGGAATCTGTTATTTCTTTCTTTGCTTCGGCCACTGGTGAGGGGCAATATCATCCCATGCCACTGGCTGAGCTCTCTCCAAGCAAGCCTGGAAATGCCACCCAACAAGGAAGTCTTTCTGGGAAGGGCATCCCTGCTGTGTTGGTAGAAGCTCATTCCTCTTGATATATGTACACTAGTTAAATAGTATTGACAGTGACATTTGAACTGCTGTCTCTCTGTTCTTCAGCTGGCACTGTGCTTTGGATAGTCTTGAAGCAAACTGCTGAAAGAGCAGTAAACTTTTTAATTCCCTTTTGATGCAGAGCATTTATATAGTGGAGCCTTCTTTATAGTGACGGCATCTCCCTCCACCCCTTGTCAGGGCTGGCTTTAGGCACCGCAGGGCCCGATTCGAAGGAGCTGCCGCCAAACTCCCGCCACTGTCTTCGGCGGCGGCTGTCGCGAAGGAAGGACCCTCTGCTGAAATGCCGCCGAAGACAGCAACAACGATTGAGCTGCCGCCGCCGACAATGGCGGGACTTCAGTGGCAGCTCCTTCGGGATGATGCGGGGCCCTCTTAGGGGTATGGGGCCCGATTCCGGGAAATCAGCTGACTCGCCCTAAAGCTGGCCCTGCCCCTTGTGCACAGAAAAAAACATTGCTATGACCCTGGAGTCGCTATAACCAGCACAGCTACATTGCAATGCACTGAAATAATTGGTGGTTTTGTTCTGCTTCACTGTGGGCTTGAGCTAAATTTGAGTCCCTTCAAAGTGAGTTTCTCCCTCCGTTAGGCTGTGCGTACTATGCATGTTTGCATGGGGAGAGCAAAAAGATAGATACATCTTGCACAGAACAAGCCAACTAGTCTGGCCTGCCTGAAATTGCAATCTGATATTTTCAGGACCTGCCAAGGATAGGGAGGCAGCTAAGTGATCTTGGGGTATGTCTACCAGGCCTTGGGAGCAAGCTTCCCAGCCCCGGTTGACAGACTCAGGCTAGTGGGGCTTGTGCTAGCGCTCTGAAAATAGCCGTGTAGACAGCTCTTAGAAGCTGCAGCTCAGGCTGGAGCCTGGGCTCTGTAGCCTATGGCTTTCCAATTAGCTACCAAAGGGTCTTAGTATCCGGAATCAGAGCCAGTCTCTGGGCAGCCTCAGGAGCGCAGCTGGACTGTAGCAGGCAGCCTGATTGGTGGGAAGAGACAACAGACCAGCTCTTAAGCCCACCAGCAGCAGGGTCCTGGCTGCTCAAAACATTTGCCCGCAGCTGCAATAGCTCCTGCACTGTGTTCTGTCCAGCCTCGGACCCAGGCCTGCTTCTGCTTTGGATCCAGCCTTGCCACTGCCTTTCCTCGCTCCACATAACCTGGTTCTGACCCTCAGCTCTGATTTCTGACTGTGGCTCTGTACCTATTGGGTTTCTGGGCTGACTTTGGCTCTGTACCTATTGGGTTTCTGGGCTGACTTTGGCTCTGTAGCGGGTGGTTACCCGCTCCTGTCCTGCGGGGCTTGAAACAGCCCAGGAGAGGGCTGGGGCTGGTGAAGGGAGCAAAACCCCCGCTGATTGGGGGAAGTGGCTGCAGCTGGGGCCACGCCCCAAACAGACTAACTGGGCCTTATGAGAAGGCCTGGGCAGCCAGAAGCTCAGGGCTCTTGCTCTGCTTGTAGAGAGAGAAGGGCCTGGGTACTAGGGAGCTCAGCAGGGTACGGGGAGTGGAGCAGGGCTGAGGGAAGGCTAGAGGAGCTGGGGAGCTCCAGCCAGGAAACCCCCCAGGCTGTGGGCCTAAGACCAGTACTGGGGCTGCAGAGGCAGCCCAGCTATAGAGAGAGGCAGCGGGTCCAACCCACCCTTGCCTGTGATGAGGGGCGTACACTGCAGTCTGCCCCAGGGAGGGGGGCTAGAGGGTGACTGGCAGTAGCCTTACACTGAGGTGAGGTGGGGTTAGTGGGTGGGGGTTCCCCAGGGTGGGGAGACCCAGAGTGTGGGGGTACTGCCAGGGGGGCAGCAACCCAGAGAAAGGGGCACTGGGGTCCTGGGAGGGACACGTGGGCCAGCGGTAAGGCGGATCATCAGCCTGCAGGGGGCGCTCCAGGATGCTGGAAGAGCTAATTCCCATGGATGACCAGCAGGAGGCGCTGCAGGGGTGAGTCCACTCCCTTATAGGCTCTGACCGTTGGCTCTGGCTTCTGGCCTCTGATTCTTACCCTGGGCTCCTATTCCTGGCTATCCTGCTCTCTGACACTTAGACACTTTTGTAAAACCCCACTAGATGCCTTTCTGCATCTTGTGGCACCTAAATACCACTGCAAATCTGGCTCCAAAGTCTTATTTCCTGTGGAAAGCTGCGAAAATCTCCTTTTCATGGTTTAGTTGTTTCTCATTCCTTGCCCAGAAGGGTGAAACACTAGCCCTTAAATCTGACACAGATTAAGTACTGTCCCTCTTGCATCTCAGACTAATGTGACGCTTGAGGGGAAAATTCCACATTTTTGTTGCAGAGGAAAAAAAAAATAGGTAGCAATTTTTGTTATTAATGGAGTTTGTTTGTGATTGCTCGGAATGTTAGAAGTAGTTGTGGAGGGATGATGGATTAGTGGGCAAGTGCAGGTGAGGCAGTTAAAAGTGGAGGATAAATGCAGTTTATCGCTTAGCCCTGCAATTTACCTCCGGGGCACTTCTGTCATGGCAACATTTATGTGGTACAGCCGCTCGGTAAAACCGTGTCAGTGGGGTTGAGCTACGTAACTCAGGCAGTGGCTTCATTACGGATGATTAATGCATATTTGGGCAATTAACATGTTTATGCCCGTCACCTTTTTATGCATGTTCTCGGCCCTCATACAAAGCCCTCTGAAGTGAATGGAAAGGCTCCTATGGAGATTTGGATCAGCCTGTTTACATGGAAGTGGGATTTTCAAAAGTGCCCCGTTTGATATTTAATGGGAGTTGGACTGCTAACTCTCTTGGGCATGCTTGAAAAATCTCACCCTGTGTTGTGGGGCAGATGACGTACACCCCACCCCTACCAGTCAAGAAGGGGTTATAGAATACCCGGGAGCCCAAACAGCCCCAACCTGCCACACTTGGACAGCTTGGCAGGCCTTAAGAGGGAAGAATTCGGTGCAGCTGCGGGAGGCACTCTGACACAAACAGAGCTAAGGTTTCTAGACTGGTGCCTTGCATTACTAATGTATGACCTGAGAATGCTGCCTGCCCAAGCCCTCTGAGGAAGAAAATGAACTGGTCTGTTTTTTCCTGTTGAAACCCCCTGGACTAAACCTCAGCCCTTCTCTGTGCAGGAGAGTGGGAGCTGAGACAGACCACAGGCCCGAAAAAGTGCTTCCCTCTCTCTTGCCTAAGGAAGAGGGCCTTGCCTTTTCTTTGTCCTGCTTTATATCTGCACCCACGCCTCACAACCAGACAACAGGATTGCTGCCACCCAGAGAATGCTGTATGAGGTAAGTGAGGCACCTACTTTCACCCAAAGGGGGTGAACTTGAGACATAATCTTTGACACTCCCTGTATATTCCATACACACAACCATACATGCACAAGACATTTCAAATCACTCTTGGTTTCATTAGCATCTCAGTGACACACATTGCCTGCTCTGAATCTTTTGCTCTGAAATACTGTGATTCTCAAATCATTACAGCTGCAAGTAGGGGTAAGTGCAGCACCTGACTTTACTCCCAAGTGGGTGAAATGCAAACAATGGCATATCTGGAAGTGGGTTTGTTGTTCTTTTCATATGCAGCTTGGTGTGCCTTTGAAGAGCATCAATAGAATTCTTTGATTCTAGACCAGCAGTGCTAAAATACTCAATAGACAATTGAACAGAGTGGGTTGCAGAGGGAGGTTTTGTCAGCAGCAGCTTCAAGTGAAATACAAAGATTATACCAGTAGATTTCCTCTTCCCGCCTCTAAGTCTTTGGGTAGGAGTGTGAATTTGAACCATCTGTTTATCTCATGAATATAACAAGAAAAATCAACCACCACTACAGCACTGCCTCATTTTGCTATAGTTTTTCAATATTTGATCTTCCAAAGCATCTCTCATTCTTGCTGGGAACTGTCAGATTCAGATCTTGAAACAGCATGTCAATTTTTTTTCTTTCCTTCTGGTCAATAACCCTTCTCCCTTCCCCGTCCCCCACCCCTGTAAAGTATGTATGTATGTTTGTTGCTCAAGAAGATTTTCAACAATGAAGAAGAGAAAAGAACCTCCCCCGGCCCATTTTCATTTTGGGGAAACAAAATCTTTTCTGACCTGAGAAGACTCTTTGCTTGTTTTGAAAAGGTTTTTTGTTTTTTTTTGTATTTTTTCCAGTCTCTTCTACTTAAGCTTCTTTTTAGTTATTTGCAACTTCACAATCCCATTCACAAACTGTTGCCATGGTAAATAATTATATCACAGATGAATTGTGTACGCTCCCACATCATGGCTGAAAGAGAAATTGTAGAAGGAGAGGTGAGAGTGAGACAGGAGGGGAAAAAATCAAATCCTTTAAAATTACAGGGGAGATAGTTGAGGAATGATTGCCTCCTCGTTAACATAATTAACTCCATGAATTATAAATTGGTATTAGAACTTGTGACAAAAGGAGTAATTATATTTACTCATGTAAAATTAAACAATACCCTCCCACAAAAAAAATTAATGGGATTCATCAAAAACTCTGTTAATATTAACATAAAATTCAGAGATCCAAATAACTCAGATTCTGAAGTGATTTAAGCCGCATAAACTTTAAAGCTCCTCAGACTTGGATACAGCGTGTATATATCTCCTCAGTGGTTTATAATCTAACTGAATGAAAGAGCACATAAAATGGCTCACTTGTCAGTCAGATAGACATAGATTGCTACAGTCTTTCTAGACAGGGCTTTTTCATAGGTAGGTAACTTTGTTTATCACAAGGTACTCTCCCTTTCTCCCTCCACCGATCCTAAAGGAGGAATGAGTTGTGTGGGTTGACTAACTATCCAGATTGACCAGAACTTAAACAAATATCACATCCAGCAGAAGACCGTGTGACTCACGTGAGCTATTGGTATTGCTATTAAGCCTGAATGGTTTCGATTCAAATTCCCCCAGAAAGACTGCAGTGCATGCTGACTTCATGCCTGCTGTAGCACTGCAGTCCTAGTTGCTTTATTGTTGGGTACCATCTTTTGGATGAGGTGGGAAAGTGAAGGACAGAAAGAACATAGCTGTGGGATGATTTAAAAAAACAACACAATCTCATGGACTGTAGGGGTGAATCTGGTATCCTGGTTCATAGTCTCATTTTTCACTATGAAAGATTCCCATTCACTTCACTGGGTTTTGGGTTAGGCCTTCTGTGAGGTAGCACTTAGAACAGACAGCTGCTGTTTCTGTATTCACAGTTCCTGTCCTGTTAGATTCCAACTCACTGCTGAGAAATATGTTGCATCTTTCTCCAGTAATATGTGAGTACTTCTATGTGAGTTTTGGTATCTGGTATTGCTGTGGGGAGAGGATTCCTGGGGACCAATAGCTGGTGGAGAAGATTCTAAATGTCTTTTCCCATTTGTTCGATCTACTATTGGTTAAAAAGGGCTTTTTCTTAAAAGGTCATAGGGTCATTTAGACTCCTATCCTTCCTGTCTCCCACTGCATCCAAGCTTATGATGGCCTATACACTTGCCCCACACCATGATTATTTGTGTTAATCATCGCAACCTCCTCTTCTCAGACACCCATGTAACTCCCCAGGGTCGGGCCTCTCTCTGAATGCTGCATGCGACACTATGATACAATGAGAATATTTTTGGTGCGGGCTCAAATCCAGGATCTCTTGGGCTAAAAGTATGAGCCTTGGCTACTTGCTAAAGGACCATGAACTCGAGCAGTAGTTGTCTTGAAAACCTCTATGTGAGTAGAGGAAGACACAGAGCCACCATGGTATCAATGTGGGTTGCATGTGTCCACACTTCAGGGGCAGGGAATAATGGCTAGACATTGGGAGTGTTGATTTCCCATGCGTAAACTCAAACCACTGCCCCTTATTCCCTTCTGATAATAAACCCAGCTAGAGTATACACATTTTAAGCCTAGAGAGTTGATCAGTAGCAGAAACCCTAACAGACAATTGGGACTGGGGGACTGCATTTAATCTTCAACAGATGCTCATATCCCATCTGAAAACCTCACTTCGGCCTGCAACACAAAAAGACGAGAGTAGTCATTTCACCCAAGGCCTGTCTGCATTTATAAGATCACCCAGGGCATCAATTTCAATTTTCATGTTTCTGCACTTTCTCTCTCTCTCAACTTTGTATGTGCCAACAGCCTTACCTGCCAACTGTTGGGGAGTGGGGGGGGGAAATTGATTTCTATTGAATACTGCACTTTGGAATGAAAGAAAACATTGTATAAACGAGGCTGAGGCATTCATTCACCTATGCCTATATTACTGTGAAATCAATTATGCAAGGCTCTTTCGAAAGTTACTGATTGTAGCAAATTGAATGGCCTCCATTTCAGCATAATTTGGAGAGGTTGATGTAATCAGAGACCTTACACCATGGTGAGATACAAGATTCGTGATATTCAGATGGGAAAAAGGCTACAATGGTTAAGCTTATTCTGTACCTTCCGCTTACCGGCTGTAATGCTTTCATAAGTACAAATGAAATTGTTTTGATGAAGGCGGAGATGGTTCTGAGGGACAGGGGAAAGGAGGGGGGAACTATATAAGGTTGTTTGAAATCAAGGTACTATACTGCTAAGCGAGACGGCAGTGGAATCTAATCCTGAGCATAATTGGTTGCAAATGAAACACTTTAATATCAAATCTCGAGCTGTGCCCCGGAGCTGCAGTTCAGGTTTGCATGAGCTATGTGTAAGCAGAGGTGAAATGTGCCAGTTTTTCCTTTGCAAATATATGTTCCTCTTCAGTCCGGTGGAAATTTGAGGGGCAAAATAATTGCTCTTCTGATTATTATCAAGAATATTCTGCCCCAAGGAGTTTTTTCCTCCTCAGGAAAAACAAAATAACTCCCCCAATGAGTTCTGTCTCATTACATCAGCCTACAGTGTGGTGGGCTGTGACATGTAGATGTTTGTAAAACCTATGGTGTGTGGGGTGGTGTTTTATTTATTACAGACAAACTTTTCTGCAAGTGCTGCACAGAGCTTCACAGCCAGGAAAGCTGCTGAAGAAAAGAAAACTTGGTAGGGGACCACATTTCTAGGAGGTTGAACACTGGTGCATTAGATACCAACCCCCCCCCAAACACTGGAGAAGTTCAGATCTGATCTGAATTTCACTTCTTAGATTTGTCTCCTATAGAGAACTGAATTTGACCTCCTACATTGTCCAGGTGAAAAAGGATATTCTTGGTGATAAGGTAGTGGACTGGGAGTTGGGTGGAGGGAGAGTTCAAATCATGTTTTACCTCAGACTTCCCGTGTGACCTTTAAGTCACTTGACCTCTCTGTGCCTCAGTTTCCAGTTAGTAAATCAAGGATAACACTTCTTTTGTCTGTCTTCCCTGTTTACACTGTAAGTTCTTTGGGTCAATGGCTATATCTTACTATGTGCAGCATTTAAAAACAAGGCCCTGATCTTTGACATAATAGATAATATACCTTCAAGCCTTCAAACATGGGTCTGAATAGTGTTGACACTGCCAAATTTAGAATGCAATCTCTTCAGGGCAGGTACTGCATCTTCCTTTACATTTTACAACCTGAATCACTCTAGCTTTTTCAATATAAAACATGATAATTAGGGTTGGACCTGAACCAAACACTCAAATCCAAACACCTCCTAATGTGGGATCCAAGTTTTGAGGATCAAACCTGTATCATCATTGATAATGGTGAATGTGTTTTTAAGAGGAACAGCCAAGTGCTGAAAAATATTAATAACTGGAAGGAATTCAAGAGAGCAACAAAAAAACTGGTCCAAGGGCTGGTGAGAATGACTTACAAGTAAAGATTAATCAGATGCATGCCCCTAACTACTAAGCCTAATGACAAAATAGTGGCCGCCTTTTCAAAACACCGTGTGGACATTTAACCCTGAGACTCTGCTGACTTTAATAGGAGTTGTGTGACTAAGTTCCCAAGTGCCACTTTGAACATTTAACCCAAGGTGTGAATTAGTGCAATACAGTTCATGCCCTGCCATGTCTTACTGTTTAATTAATGGGATAACATTGACATCACCGAATTGTAAATCCTGGCAAGATCTTTTTATTCTGTCACTTGTTCCCTAAAGTTTAAACTGAGCTAATCTAGACTAAGTTAAATGACCTGATCATTGAAATACTAGGTTCAGTTGTAATTGCTCAGCCTTGAAACAAGAAATATTAATAAAAGAATCAGAACAGGCAACAAATATGATTAAAAATGGAAAAGGTTTCTATAGGAGCAGAGATTAAAAAGAGTTAGGGCTATTTATTTATAAGATGGATAAAAGGCACAGGACTGATGCATGCAGAATAACAAATAGCTCAGATAATTTTTCATTTTTGTTGGAAAATGCTGGTTCTTCAAAATGGAAACCTTTTGCAGGAAAGGGTCACTTTAGACCAATTTCCTATTTTGAAAAGTTTCTCAATTGTCCAAACATCCCATTTTTGACATATTCAAAATAGGCGAGAAGGGAAACTGGTTTTCAGCTTGAACTGATTTTCCATTTAGAAATATACAGTAGAACCTCAGAGGTTTGAACACCAGAGTTACGAACTGACCAGTCAACCATACACTTCATTTGGAACCAGAAGTACGCAATCAGGCAGCAGCAGAGACAAGGAAAGAAAAAGCAAGTGCAGTACAGTACCGTGTTCAATGTAAACTAAAAATATAAAGGGAAAGCAGCATTTTTCTTCTGCATAGTAAAGCTTCAAAGCTGTATTAAGTCAATATTCAGATGTAAACATTTGAAATAACTCTGTGGTTTTGTTCAGAGTTACGAACAATCTCTGTTCCCGAAGTGTTCATAATTCTGAGATTGTACTTTAAGTTAATGCAGTTAGTGTGTGTGGGTTTTTTTTAAAGTCAAAAGCAAACATTTTGAAATGATCAAAACATTTCAATCAATCCAATCCCTTTTTTTGGTTTGTGAAAAATTTCTGAGATTTTTTACCAGATTTAGGCTGTGAAAAATTTCCACATCAAGAAAAGCCTTGTGAGATGAGGGAAAGGTGGTGGGGAGGGAAAGCCAGCATAAAGCTTTTGGTCACAACTCGTCCAACTGAATCCCCAGTTCTTACTAGATGACCGAAAAAAGAAAAAGTTGTAGCTTAACCCAGCAATTGCATGCAATAAATACAATTGTATGGCAGCTGAATCCTTAACCGCTTTCAATGCGGAATTCCTATTAGTACTGCAGGTTTATGCGCTGAAAAGGCTATGCGGAGCTGGTAAGTGGGGAAACAGCTGAATCCTCTGTCCCTGTTGGGGGAGAGATTTCTTGGAAACAGCTTCTGATTTGTGTGAATTGCCCTCTATTGCCAAAGCAAAGGGAGATGGGGAGAGGGAAAGGACAAACTGCTGATAAACTTAAAATTTTAGAGGAGGAAAAGAGCTGTGAAACAAGTGGGGGAATAGAATGTAACCCAAAGAGAAACATGTCTTGAAAATCATAGAATCTCAGGGCTGGAAGGGACCTCAGGAGGTCATCTAGTCCAACCCCCTGCTCAAAGCAGGACCAATCCCCAACTAAATCATCCCAGTCAGGGCTTTGTCAAGCCTGACCTTAAAAACCTCTAAGGAAGGAGATTCCACCACCTCCCTAGGTAACCCATTCCAGTGCTTCACCACCCTCCTAGTGAAATAGTTTTTCCTAATATCCAACCTAAACCTCCCCCACTGCAACTTGAGACCATTACTTCTTGTTCCGTCATTTGGTACCACTGAACAGTCTAGATCCAATAAATATCTCCAAGCTCATAAACAGTGAGGCCACTGGTCATGAATGTAGCAGATGTTTAGTACCTCATGTACCCTCTGCTACTTTGGGATAATCACTTAAATATCCCCAAATCCATTTTGAATTTAAACTAGCTTCATATTTTCTTTCACAAATATTCCATTAAAAAACCATATGATTTTCCAATTAAATGGAGAGGAGGCATACATCCCCTCCCCCTCCCCCCCCCCCCCACAAACACGGTAGAAAAGCCATAGCCTTTAATATTTTCAATTAAGATGTAGTGCCTCCAATAAAAGAGGCTTACATTTTCATTTTATGGGCACCTATAGAGAGCATTATGACACAAATGATTCAGAGCAAAGTAAATCGTTTTAAAATATATTGTAGAAGAGGACTGTAAACAGAGCAGTGTGTTAACTTGGATGGTGTGTGATGAAAATATAAAGATTTGAGAAGTACATTCAGTCTTGGTTTAGATATTTCTTAGGGCACGCCTTTGAAATGCATCTCTTCTCTTGCTGAAGACAAAGAGATGTCTTTGTGCAGAACAAAGCTCCGATAGGTAAAGGCAAGGGCCTGAATTCCTCGAGCTGCATTTCTGTTACATGTGCTTCTGTGAATTTTACTCAGCTGAGGAAAGCAGGCTGTGGAAGTCTGCTAGTTGTAAGCCCATCCCTGGAAACATTTGAGGCCAGTTTAGAAAGAGCAGGCATATTGTAGGGTGGGCAGAATTCACACACATGTCAGGAGAATCAGCTAGATGGTCTATTAGATCTTTTCCATTATTGTTGTGACTCAAAGGACTCCATGACTCAAAAGACCAGTGGCTTGCTGGTCAGGAGTGCTGAGCACCCACAAACCCAGGGACATGCTCAGTACCTTTTGAAAATCAGGCCACCAATTTCAAGTCGCACAAGAGGTGTTTTTATTTGTTTCTTTGTTTGCTGTGATTTCTGAAAGCCTATAAAAAGCATCAGCTACACATAAGGGTCCATACCAGAATTTTACACTGCTATGCTTTGAGAACAACTTTTTCAAAGCTGGGTGTCTAATGTTAGGCTTCTAAATAGGTGTTTAGGAGACTAGTGTTTATCACCTTGGTTTGCAAATGTTGGCCCATGACAATGATAACAAAAATGTCTATTATGGAAACATTCCATGAACCATGTCTGTGCTGGCCATGGTGGATTTGATTTTTCATGGTATGCCCTTTTTTGAGAATAAAAGGGGGAGGGGAGGTAATCACCTCACATCTACATTCCAGCCTGAGTCATTGTGTGACACCGAAAGACCCTGGTCCTCGGCGTGCGGGATCGAACCTGGGACCTCAGTGCATGAGCCTCTACCCCATGAGCTAAAAGCCAACTGGCTGTTAAACTCTTGCCTGTCCTCTGGCCACTAGATGGGACAGAACACCACCCACAGGAGAGGTGTGGGTTACAGGTGCTCTCAGAATTACACAAGCAACATAGTTGTTCTTTCCTGTCTTAAAAGAAATAAAGAGCTCGATTTATGGATGTCTTCCATTCCCCCCCCCCCCCCCAAATTAAAATGACAGGAAATCTTGAAATCCTTAAATTCTTTCCCACATATCCATTGTTTGGGATTCCACAATTACACAAGAGGCATGTGCTCTAACGCCGTCTTGCTGCCTTTGAAGAGAACAGCTACAAATCTGCGCTTCACAATAGGAAGAAATATTAGTATGTAATTAATACTTCACCACAGCAAACACAGCTCAGGTGATCTCTGTTTCCTAATGAATTCCCTTTACATTGCTGGCAACAAAAAGTGCTGGACAACTTCATGCTACTTGTAATTCCCCTTTAAGGTAGCTTCAGGCACCGTTCACATCAGCAATGGATTTAACATGGGTCTATTTACGAGGACAATTGGCAGAGCTTGTAAGCGGCTGCTTTTTATTAAAATATTCAAATGATTGCATTATGTTACATAGGAAGGGACCTTTGGGACACTGCAGCTTTCCTCCTTAGGAAGAGAAGGTTTCAGTTACAGGAATATACAGCCCATTAAGAATTAGGAAGATGCCAGAGCTGTGATGTAATTCCTAAATAAAGCGCCTCATACAGATACATGTGGTCAAGGATTGGACTGCTATGAAGAATGTCCTATTCTTTCTGCTTCTTCTGATGCACTGTATGTGCAAAGGACTGAAGCTTCCAGAGTTGTCAACCAAGCACCTCTCATGAGCGCTAAAGATGACTCTCTGAACACTTATTTGTACATTACTGACTGGTGTCCCTTTGAACTGCTGATTATCCTGCTATTTCGCCTTCAAAACAGATTCTGGAAAGGGAATTACATCCTTCTAAAGTAGAACTCTAAACGTGTCCTATAGATCAGAGCCTGGCATTTGACTGATGAAGCTCACAATAGTTCTTGGCACCTGTAACAGGGTGGCTTGTCCCAAGGGTGATGACCCCTCCCCCTGAGGGGAGTTAAGTAATTCAGATATAAAAGACAGGAGGAAGCTGCGGCGGGATGGTGTTGAGAGAAACTTAGGAAGCAGGAGACAATAACAGGAAAAGGATGCAGGGCCGGAGGGCTCAGCTCCAGCCAGAAATGGCTGGGGACTGGTGGCTTCAGGTAGAGCAGGCTGACCGAGAGAGAGCTCTGCATGTGGCTGAAGAAAGGCAGCTAATTTGGAACTTTTGGATTATGATTTGGGGCTTAGTGTTGAGGATGGTGTTGTGGTTAAAGGTTCTGAGATCTGTGTGAACTTTAATATTAAGCCAGCCCCGGAATGGAGTGTGACAGAGGTAACAGGGTCCATGTGGAGTGCTTCAGGAGCCTACAAGAGGGGACAAATAGGGGCAGGGTGCCTGTAAAATGACCCCTGGCCATGATGGGACACTCAATAAGTGCCCACACTGCTGCAGTATCAATGAAACATAAAGATATTCCCTCTCTCTCTTCAGAAATCTAGTGAGATTATTTCACTAAATTGGTCAAATTTACATTCACACATTTTAAAACAGCTCTGAGCCAGACACCCCCACATTTACTTGGGTTGAATAGAGCCTTTCTACACAATTACTACCCACTGACTTCCATGGACTACGGTACTAGGGTGAACAGTAGCAAAATGTTGGCCACAGTGGGTCACCAGGACGATCAGTGAGTTATCTTACATGCCTATACACAAATGCAAGAAGCCTGGGGAACAAGCAGGGAGAACTAGAAGTCCTGGCACAGTCAAGGAATTATGATGTAATTGGAATAACAGAGACTTGATGGGATGACTCACATGATTGGAGTACTGTCATGGATGGCTATAAACTGTTCAGGAAGGACAGGCAGGGCAGAAAAGGTGGGGGAGTTGCGTTGTACGTAAGAGAGCAGTATGAATGCTCAGAGCTCCAGTATGAAACTGCAGAAAAACCTGAGAGTCTCTGGATTAAATTTAGAAGTATGAACAACAAGGGTAATGTCGCGGTGGGGAGTCGGCTACAGACCACCAGACCAGGGGGATGAGGTGGACGAGGCTTTCTTCCAGCAACTAACAGAAGTTGCTAGATCACAGGCCCTGGTTCTCATGGGTGACTTTAATCACCCCGATATCTGCTGGGAGAGCAATACAGCAGTGCACAGACAATCCAGGAAGTTTCTGGAAAGTGTAGGGGACAATTTCCTGGTGCAAGTGCTGGAGGAACCAACTAGGGGAAAAGCTCTTCTTGACCTGCTGCTCACAAACAGGGAAGAAATAGTAGAGGAAGCAATAGTGGATGGGAACCTGGGAGGCAGTGACCATGAGATGGTCGAGTTCAGGATCCTGACACAAGGAAGAAAGGAGAGCAGTAGAACGGAGACCCTGGACTTCAGAAAAGCAGACTCCCTCAGGGAACTGATGGGCAAGTCCCCTGGGAGAATAACATGACGGGGAAAGGAGTCGAGGAAAGCTGGCTGTATTTCAAAGAAACCTTATTGAGGTTGCAGGAACAAACCATCCCGATGTGTAGGAAGAAAAGTAAATATGGCAGGCGACCAGCTTGGCTTAACAGTGAAATCCTTGCTCGTCTTAAACACAAAAGAACAGCTTACAAGAAGTGGAAGATTGGACAAATAACCAGGGAGGAGTATAAAAGTATTGTTCAGGCATGCAGGTGTGAAATCAGGAAGGCCAAATCACACTTGGAGTTGCAGCTAGCCGGAGATGTTAAGAGAAGGGTTTCTTTAGGTATGTTAGCAACAGGAAGAAAGTCAAGGAAAGTGTGGGCCCCTTGCTGAATGAGGGAGGGAACCTAGTGACAGAGGATGTGGAGAAAGCTAGTGTACTCAATGTTTTTTTTGCCTCTGTCTTCACAGACAAGGTCAGCTCCCAGACTGCTGCACTCTGCAGCTCGGTATGGGGAGGAGGTGACCAGCTCTCTGTGGAGAAAGAAGTAGTTCGGGGCTATTTAGGAAAGCTGGACGAGCACAAGTCCATGGGGCCGGATGCGCTGCATCCGAGGGTGCTAAAGGAGTTGGCTGATGAGATTGCAGAGCCATTGGCCATTATCTTTGAAAAATCATGGCGATCGGGGGAGGTCCCGGATGACTGGAAAAAGGCTAATGTAGTGCCCATCTTTAAAAAAGGGAAGAAGGAAGATCCAGGGAACTACAGGCCAGTCAGTCTCACCTCAGTCCCTGGAAAAATCATGGAACAGGTATTCTGAATCAATTCTGACCCACTTAAAGGAGGGGAAAGTGATCAGGAACAGTCAGCATGGATTCACCAAGGGCAAGTCATGCCTGACTAACCTAATTGCCTTCTATGATGAGATAACCGGCTCTCTGGATGAGGAGAAAGCAGTGGATGTGCTATTTCTGGACTTTAGCAAAGCTTTTGATACAGTCTCCCACAGTATTCTTGCCAGCAAGTTAAAGAAGTATGGGCTGGATGAATGGACGGTAAGGTGGATAGAAAACTGGCTAGATGGTTGGGCTTAACGGGTAGTGATCAATGGTTCCATGTCTAGTTGGCAGCCGGTATCAAGTGGAGTGCCCCAAGGGTCGGTGCTGGGGCCGGTTTTGTTCAAAATCTTCATTAACGATCTGGAGGATGGTGTGGACTGCACCCTTAGCAAGTTTGCAGATGACACTAAACGGGGAGGAGTGGTTGATACACTGGAGGGTAGGGATAGGATACAGAGGGACCTAGACAAATTAGAGGATTGGGCCAAAAGAAATATGATGAGGTTCAACAAGGACAAGTGCAGAGTCCTGCACTTAGGACGGAAGAATCCCATGCAATGCTACAGATTAGGGACTGAATGGCTAGGCAGTGGTTCTGCAGAAAAGGACCTAGGGGTTATGGTGGACGAAAAGCTGAATATGAGTCAACAGTGTGCCCTTGTTGCCAAGAAGGCTAATGGCATTTTGGGTTGTATAAGTAGGGGCATTTCCAGCAGATCAAGGGATGTAATCATTCCCCTCTATTCAGCACTGGTGAGGCCTCATTTGGAGTACTGTGTCCAGTTTTGGGCCCCACACTACAAGAAGGATGTGGATAAATTGGAGAGAGTCCAGCGGAGGGCAACAAAAATGATTAGGGGGCTGGAGCACATGACTTATAAGAAGAGGCTGAGGGAACTGGGATTGTTTAGTCTGCAGAAGAGAAGAATGAGGGGGGATTTGATAGCTGCTTTCAACTACCTGAAAGGGGGTTCCAAAGAGGATGGATCTAGACTGTTTTCAGTGATAGAAGATGACAGAACAAGGAGTAATGGTCTCAAGTTGCAGAGGGGGAGGTTTAGGTTGGACATTAGGAAAAACTTTTTCACTAGTAGGGTGGTGAAGAACTGGAATGGGTTACCTAGGGAGGTGGTGGAATCTCCTTCCTTAGAGGTTTTTAAGGTCAGGCTTGACAAAGCCCTGGCTGGGATGATTTAGTTGGGTTTGGTCCTGCTTTGAGCAGGGGGTTGGACTAGAAGACCTCCTGAGGTCCCTTCCAACCCTGAGATTCTATGATTCTATGAATAAGAATGCTATAGTCTAGTGTTGTGGGGGTTTTTTTTGTTTGTTTGTTTGTTTTTCAGATGGATATTTTATGACATTGGCCTTTATTTACGAATTACAAAATAAAATCCTATTTACTTTGCTTAACTGGAGTCAGATTCTCAGCTGGTGTAAACTGTAGTAACTCCACTGATGTCAGTGGAGTTGTGCTGATTTAAGCAAGTTAGACATTTGGCCCACTATCTTTCTCAACTCCTTTTCTTCCATTGCTGTGTAGGGTTGCTATGTGTTATTGAAATGGCTTCCTCACTCCAGCCAGATGTGGCTGTTTTTTGGTGCTTTTGGAGGCTTTTCCAAAACATCTGAACTACTTCAGGGACTTTTCTGGAAGTCCTACTTCAGGCGGATTCTTGGAGCTAGAATGATTAAGATAGGTGCGTGTGTGTGTGCGTGTGTGTGTGTGTGTGTGTGTGTGATAGATAAGACAATGGGGATAAAGCCCCAGTGTTGTCCCTCAGTTCAATCAGATGAGTGATGGTTTATTTGACTGCGAGGGAAAGGGTTCAAAAGTGTGAGCGAACCTGGAATATCAATGACAAAGAAACATGCTTGTCAAGGGCATAATTCAGAAGCAGGCACTGGGCATAATTACTCAGTGACATATGCATTGTATCAGTACAGGGAATGAAAATAAAGAAGGGACATTAATCAGTCAGTGATGCAATAACGGCAATCTAGTGCACTTAGCTAGAACACCTCATGTCCAGGAAAACATCCAGGTAGTCACCATTTTCATACTGATTATATCATGAAAAATGAGGGTAATGATTCAGGTTTGGCAGCCACAGGGTTCCCCTGTACTGAGAAACTAATAAAGGGACACTAAATCTTGATATACTTATCACACTGGGGCTGTCAAAAATGCATATTCTTCTCCACAAAAGTTCCCTTGATGTTTCAGTGTGATGTAGCTTACTTTCTTTGTTTCTCTATGGAGCAGAGTTTCTGCAAGCAAGTAGCCGGCAGCAAAGGCTAGACTGCGACTTGAATTACAATCCTTCTCATGGGAAGAAGTGGGGGGTAAGACCCTCCATTATCCTTTGTATGGGCTGTCTGGCCCTTAGGTTTGAGCACAAAGGTATCAATAGGCACCTGCTGACTTGGTTGCTGAAACAGGGTGGGGAGGTTACTTCTCGGGGTGGAGTGGTGGGGATGTGACCGATGGTGCCTGGTGGATGGTCACACAGGTGGAGGTGGGCCCAGGCCACTTCCAGAAGTATTGGAATGTCCACTATTCTGGGGATGTATCAGTGGCCACCTTAGCTATGACCTGCAGCTGCCTGCAGTTTTAAGTTACTGTGCATCTCTTTTCTAAACAAACACACTTATTCTCAGGGTGAAAGTATTGCAGAAAAAAAACAATGAAAGAACCTACACATATGCTGAAAAGCTTACCAGAGGTCCCCCCCGCACCCTGCACCATCTCCCGCCTAGAGGTCTGGTAGGGGTTAGTTTTTCAAAAGCCCCAGCTGGGTTTTCCTCTCAGATACAAATTCATCCATTTTAGATCAGAACGAGAACCAAGGCTGGGCAGATCAGCCATTTCTTTATACAGCTTGGGCCTTTGACTTTGCATAACCAGAGTTGAGTAATTTATATTAATCTCCTCTCTAGGGATTCTCCAGGAAATCCACTTAGCATTTATTGTCCCAAAAGTCCATACTTATCTGGTACATTTTAAATATACGCTTTTGAATGCCCAGGTCTTACATCTATCACAGGGGTCAGCAACCTTTCAGAAGTGGTGTGCAGAGTCTTCATTTATTCACTCTAATTTAAGGTTTTGTGTGCCAGTAATACTTTTTAACATTTTTAGAAGGTCTTTTTCTATAAATCTATAATATATAAGTAAACTATTTTTGTATGTAAAGTAAATAAGGTTTTTAAAATGTTTAAGAAGCTTCATTTAAAATTAAATTAAAATGCAGAGTCCCCCGGACTGGTAGCCAGCTTATTCTTATGCAACCAGACCCAAAGTCCACCTAGCTTACATAAAGATAGGAGGGTTCTCACTCTTTCATCCCTTGCACAGAAATGTAGTTCCATACAAATAATTAGATTTTGAATGCCTGAGACCTTTCTGCTCCTTCTCTGTATATGAATATGCAGCCTCTTCAGGGCATGACCTATGTCTTTTGTGTACAGAGCATAGAAGAATGGCCCTGATCTTGATTGAAGCCTTAGAACAGTACTGCGAACAACGGTGTTGATTCTGAATTTCGAGAGTTGAATTGTAAGGACAATATACCTGCTTTGTCAATCTAATGCAGAGATAAGCATTTGGAATGAGCTAGAGAGGGAAACTCCTCTCTACTTTGGTTTCCTCTTTATCGGAATCACCCATCTAAACCACCTCTGGTGTGTGGTTTGCAAAAAACAAAGCCCCTCCAGGTACATTTTGCAAACCCCCAAACTACCTCCACATTGGATCATCCACTTGGACATGTTTTTCAGGGTGAATACAATTGGACTAATGCAAACATTGAGTGCAACCTAATATGACTATATACCAGATTTAGTATTGGTATTTGTGACCCTCACCTGTGGTTTCTGACTCTACTGTTTTCTCTTCTATAACAACTTCCAGTTGAGCACCTCAAATCACTTTCCAAATATTAATGAATTAAGCCTCACAACATTTGTGAGGTAGGTTAAGTATAATTATTCCTGTTTTACACACGGAAAGATCTAGGAGCAGGGAGATTAAATGATATGCCCAGTGTTGGACAGTAGGCTGGTATGAACCAAGAACAGAACTCTGATCTTTTGATGTGTTAACCATTAGTCTATTTCTCTTTGTGGCTGCTTTTGTCCTCAGAGTAGAACAAATTCTGTGCGTTTTCCTGTAAAGCAGAAGCCATTCTGACTTTTTTTTTGTGTACGTTTGTGTCTTTCAGGCTAACACTGATAATTTGGTGTAACCTGAAAGTCATTGCCATTTAAATTGTCTCTTTCCTCTTCAGTGCCTAGCTTTGAGCAATTTTTTTATTTCCCCCTATTTATCAGCTACTTAACTACCTTGTAGGAAAATGAAGCCAACTAATTGTCCATTTGATTCCTTGGTTCGCTCATCTGTTTAAGGATGTCTCCCTAGTAAGACACTCCTCATTATAATGAGGATAAGCTCTTCCTTGTGCACAAGTATGGTATCCTTGGCTCTGAAGCAATGGGCACTTAAACACCAGGAAGTTTTAATAGAGTAGTCCATATCCTGCTTCTTGCTCTTCTCTAAGTACCTGCTGATGATGATCATTTTGTTTCCTGCTGCTTTAAGATGAACAATTAAAGGGAGTTCAACCTTGAGCAAGACTAGAAGTATCTGAGGGTGTCAGAGCTTGATAGAAGATAATCCATCCTGTGTTGTTGCAACTTTGTATGTCTTTCCTCTCCACCCCCTGCCTCCTTTTGGATTATTTTTCTTTTGTGCAAGCATCTGGAGAGCAATAAATGTGTGATATTGGATACAAGTAAACTCTTAAAATAATGATTTGAATTTGGCAGCAAGGTATTTCTTGTGAAGAATCCAAACCTGAGACATTTGCTGCAAGGTTGCTCATCTCACCATAGGGAAAGACTTGGGTGCAGATCAAGAATCTGTGAGGGCATTTCAATTTGTCATGTTCCATTTCATTTTTCGTGTGTCCCTTTTCTTCCTTCCCCGATTAAACTCAGACAACCTCTTTTGGCCTGATATGAAGTCAATGGAAAGGCTCCCATTAAATTCAGCTTTGGTCCAGGTCCTGAGTCAAATAGAGTTTGAACCAACCTTGACCTCAGCAGAAATTAAACCAGTCACTCCTTACAACATATCAATATTGTTCTACAATCCATCAGTAAGATGTGTCACATATATAGGATGGTCAAACCCACCTGCCAGGAGTGATGCTCATGTGCTATTGGCCAGTAGCCAGTTTGGCCAATCAAGCTATTCTGCCTGTGTGATATGAGGAGTTATGCATATTATTCATTTTCCACCCTATTTAAAAATGTCAGCATGGAATCTTTGCAGTAACTGCTCATAAAGTTCAGCAAATTCCTCTCCTTCATTTCACGATTAGCACATTAATGATCTTCAGATGGTACAGGGTGTTGCTGAAAGAGGTTTGGATGACTAGCAGACCTTTCTATTGTCACTGCTGAGGATTGCTTTAAAAAAGTCTGTGCAATTAAAATATTCAGACAAATTATAAAAGGAGATGAACTGTAATGGTGAGATGAATTACAAAGTATTAATGGCTTTCTGGTGTCCTTGCATCTTCAACTCAGGCAGGACATGACTGTTCATCTTTTCTTGCAACCAGTTGAGATTCACCCAACCTGCTCAGCTGACATCAACAACAGATGCGCTGATACCAACAACAAATTTGCCAGGAATGTAAAACAATGTTCAGTGCAAAGGTGAATTCAAATTATAATTAAAAAATAAGGATAAAATAGACTGTTATTCAGTCCACCTACCTGGCAGTGGAAGAATCTTTCCTACAATATATTCTCAAGTGCTTTGTCCAGTATTGTTCTAAATAACTCAGTCAACAGGGCTTCCCTGGCATGCCTTGGGAGATCATGCCAGAATTTAATATGTCTGTGTTCTCACGACTAAACATTAGAGCTGGGTGGGAAACTGTTTTCCCATCCTGCAGGAGTTTGATATTTCAAAAACCTTCCCAAATACAGTAGAACAGTGTTTCTCAAACTAGGGTCGCCGCTTGTGTAGGGAAAGCCCCTGGCAGGCCGGGCCGGTTTGTTTACCTGCCCCGTCTGCAGGTCTGGCCGATCATGGCTTCCACTGGCCACAGTTCGCTGCTCCAGGCCAATGGGGGCTGCTGGAAGTAACGCCGGCTGAGGGACTTACTGGCCGCCGCTTCCAGCAGCCCCCATTGGCCTGCAGCAGCAAACCACAGCCAGTGGGAGCCGTGATCGGCCGGACCTGTGGACGGGGCAGGTAAACAAACCGGCCCGGCCCGCCAGGGGCTTTCCCTATTCAAGCGGCGACCCCAGTTTGAAAAACACTGCAGTAGAACCTCAGTTACAAACACCTTGGAAATGGAGGTTGTTCATAACTCTGAAATGTTTGTAAGTCTGAATGAAATGTTATGGTGGCAATTTCTAAGGTTTAAAACTGAACATTGGCTTAATACAGCTTGGAAACTTTACTATGCAGAAGACAAAAGCTGCTTTTAACTATCTTAATTTAAATTTAAAAAGCACTGAAGGTTTCCATACCTTGTTGAATCTTTTTAAATCTTTTAGTAGTGTTTTTTTTGTCTCTGCTGCCGCTGTTTCCAAATGAGGTGTGTGGTTGACCGGTCAGTTCATAACTCTGGTGTTCATAAGTCTGAGGCTCTATTGTAGGAGGAAAAGCCAAAATCTCCAAAATGTTCAAGAATTTAATTGGCAGCAGGTTTAAAACAAACAAAAGGAAGTATTTCTTCACACAATACACAGTCCACCTGTGGAACTCCTTGCCAGAGGGTGTTGTGAAGGCCAAGACTTTAACAGGGTTTAAAAAAGAACTAGATAAGTTTATGGAGGATTAGCCAGGATGGGCAGGGATGGGGATGGGGTGTCCTTAACCTCTGTTTGCCAGAAGCTGGGAATGGGTGAGTGGATGGATCACTTGAGGATTAAATGTTCTCTTCATTCCCTCTGGAGCACCTGGCCTTGGTTACTGTCAGAAGACAGGATGTTGGGCTAGATGGACCTTTGGTCAGGCCCAGTATGGCTGCTCTTATGTAACTGAAAATCTGAAAAAAATACATCCACTTAACTGAAATGTTTTGGGTTTTTTGACAATTTCAAAACATTTCATTTTGACTTTTTTAACCTTAATTTAAATTTAAAAACAAAGTCACTTCAAACTGAAAAGCTGCTTTTTTTTCTTTTCTTTTTTTCCTATTTCAAAAATGTTGACTAGGACTGTTCACCTTTGAAAGTGATTTTTTTCAAACCAATGTTTGAAACTGGAAATTTGTTGAAACTGACCCTTTGTCAAGGACAATTTCAGTTTTGATGAATGGGCATTTTCCAATGGGGGGGAGGGGTCAAAATAATTCCTGGCCAGCTCTACCAAATAGTGCCAAATCAGATAAGCATGAGTGACCTCCATGGACAACCCAGTTGTTAAAGGAAGTGATGTGATTTAATGGGTGGTGGTCTTCCATCTGAGTCAGTACCCAACTGCCACAGTATGGTGATAAAGGGCATTCTGCTACTGAATCAGCCATCTTTCAAATGAGACTTGATTTCCTGATGAAATATGATCATTAGTATTCCATGGCACATATTACAGGAGCAGGCTTCTCAACTCCAGTGTACATTCTGGCCAACTAAATTCTCCTTGCTTTTTCCAAGTAGAGGAGTATTTTTTTTTGTCCTCTGCTAATTATTGGCATTATTGTTCAATGTAGAACATACCACACCCCAGGGGCAGCTGCATTTCAGTTGTCAAAACAATGTCTATTGTGTATATACGTGCACATCAGCTGTCCCTACCTAGAGGTCAGTTCTGCAAGATGCTAAGAAAACTCAAGACCACACAACATGTTAGTGACAGAACCAGGAGCACAATTTAAGAGGTCTGGATTCTCATGCTCATTCTGTAATGCTTACTCCAGACATAACCAACCCCCAGTGATGAATGCATACCTCTTAAAACAGTTAAGAAATCCTTGGGATATAAGTCACCATTTATGTCTAATTATTATTGCCTTGTAGGAGTTGAGTTCATATGACATTTTGAAATAAACTAAATGAAGGGAGGATGGCTTGCTGATAAATGATAAAGAGAAAACTGACACCCAAGGGAGAGAGAGAACTCAGATTATAATTGTCCTGGAGGCAGAATTCTTCACTTTGGCAACAGGGCTTGAAACCCATTAACCAGTATGTCCCTCCACTCTCAAAACCATTTCATATTGGCTTGACTCCCACCCCGCACACGCACACATCCCTGTACCTGTAATTACACATTTATCTCTGAGTTTCCATAATTGATGTCAGAATGAGTTTTATAGGTTTGGCAGGAGACTAACCCTGAGGAATGTTGAAGGACTCTTTCCTCAGCTCTCTCTTGCCATATACAGCACAGGTGACTATACTGAAAAAGGTTAATTGTTAAATTGTTTTCAATGTACATATTACCTCTTTATTTAAATCAAGTAGTGTATTGTACTTGATGCAGCAACTGATGATCACATCCGGTTAAATTTTAGGACTCACCTAGCAAAAAGGCTCACAGGAGAATAATTTATGCTGTGTGCCTACCTCCAACATCTTCTGGTGAGACATACAATCCTCTTCATCTACTTGGCCTATTTTCAGGCCCATGCATGTGAAAGGTCCTGTGGGCTGCAAAGGCCTGCCTTGAGTAGCTTTTTTTAGTTGGGAACCTGAGATAACTTGTAATTGTTGGGGTAGGGGGAATCACCACATCCCTATGACAACCTTTCATAGACTTTAAAGTCCATCAGTGGAACTTATGCAGCCCCAATTACACAAACAATACCATTATCCTTGTAGAGAGGGACCAACCTACATATGGTATGTATTTATTTCACAAGGTGTCATGTCTGGGTCATGGGTACCCAAACCTAGTAGTTGGAACCAGAGTCCACAGTCACAAGACAGGAGTAAGAGTTGGCTGGATCTGGATACCGGGAGTCAGAGGCAGGAGACAAACTGGAGGTCAGGAACCGCAAGTCAGTGGCCAGGCCTCAAGCAGGGCTGGGATGAAAGGAAATCAAGGTGCAGGTAGCACACAGTCCAGAATAGGATGGGACCCAGTTGTTCAGACAGCTTTTTTGTGTCTGCTACTGGCTGCAGTAGGACCAGTGGACCAATCAGCCACTCTGGGACTCAGTCAGGCTGGATGCGTCATGTTAGGGTTTTGCTTCATGTGTCCCACATGCGCTTTTGTCTGTAGGCTGCCAGGTGGAGGACTGGAGCATGGTTGCTCTTGTGGTCCTGGGTTTGAGACACAGCAAGAGAGGTAGTGTCTCAGGTAGGTCAGAGCCTTCAATCATCATTTCTGGTGTCTCAATGTTTTTTAAAGTAGGTTTCAAGGTCAGGTACCAGAGAAAGATCATCTAGTGGCTAGGGTGCTAACTGGGAATATGAGAGAACTAGGTTCAGTGCATTGCTCTGCCACAACCATCTTGTGAGACCTTAAACAACCCACTTGTTCTCTCAGAGCCTCCACAACCCATCTGTAAAATAGGAATACAGATACTTCCACGCCTCTCAGGGATCTGTGACGATAGAAGTAGCAAAAGGAAGTATTTATATGTATTTATATCCCTGTTTTACACACTTACTCTGCTGTCCTTGCTAGAAAATCTGATTTTTCAATCAGTTCTAATATAAACCCTCCTGCTTCTGGGCATAAGCTACCTCTTTAAGGCTTCAGAGGAAACTTCCCTATAGAACCAGGTTATCTCCGAACTGCCTAATGCTGCGTCCCCCCCCTCCCCCGAAGCAACTGGTACTAGCCACTAGATACTGGACTAAATAGACCAGTGCTCTTGTACAGTCTGGCAACTCCCATGTTCCTCATTTTTATGTCTTGTACAATTCTGGGATGTTGTCAGCAATTATTTTTTTTAATTAAGAACTTCCAACTTATCAAAATGTGGCCATTATTTCCAAAGCAATTGGTGCTAATTAAATTGGAGAGACACAGATTGGAACATTTATGGACATCATCTGGTCTTCCATTTTCAGATCACTAAAGAGAAAGCAAACAACCTGTGGACCAATATCCAAGTCCATCAAAAGCTGCAAGGGCAGCATCTTTTTCTAATATATCTTCTGGGAAACATTACCCGACTGTGCTCTTCCAGGCCATTGATTCTATCCTGAACCCATTAAAAAAAAAGACTATAAATCAAAAGAAGGTGGTGTTGGTAGAACACTGCGAATGGTTTATAAGTTATTTTGTGAATGAAAATGTGACCATTAGAGCTGCCAGGTTGCCTTCTATTTCTAATATTTTTTTTCCGACTAAGTTTCTTTCCTATTCTAGAGGTTGTGTTTGTGAGTTTATAGCTGTATTATATGGAACAAGTCACTTAGCTGATATCATTGGAACCTGTTTAACTATTGTGTCAAGTATCAGAGAGGTAGCCGTGTTAGTCTGGTTCTGTAGTCTCTTAGTCTATAAGGTGCCACAGGATTCTTTGCTGCTTCTGTTTAACTATTCTCAGCCTGGTCAATATAGATTGCTGAAAAACTCTACTTCTCTCCAGGCTTCTGATTTATCTTGGAAATCACTGTCACACGGCCTGGAGAGGCTCACTATCATGAGTCCCTACCTCAGGGCAGACTGTCAAAAACACAGTAGATGCACCAAACTGGCAATATGTTTTATAATTAGACTTCACGAACCCAGTAACAAATGTGAACTCCTCAATCACTTCAACAGTCTTACCAGGGAATCACAGACTGTTCCCTTAGACTCTCCAGTCTACCTTGCCACCCAGGCAAGCTGGCCTTAGTAATAAATGGTCATACCTAAAATCACAAAATACTCAGGTTGCTTCCAGTCCCAAGAGACCAGTTACTTACAGAGATCAATTTGTATCTCAGATCTCACAGCAAAGACAATGCCTGTAGCCAATTTGGTAATTAAAGGTTGATTAAGTAGGGAAAAAAGGGTTATTTACAGGTAAACAAGCATATAACACAATTGGGGTTGCAATCAAAGGCTATGTCTACTCTATACTGATGCAACTGCGCAGCGGTAAGATCTCTCGTGTAGTCGCTCTATGCTGACAGGAGAGAGCTGTCCTGTCGACATAATAAAACCACCTCCATGTAGGGTGACTAGATAGCAAGTGTGAAAAATCAGGACAGGGAGTGGGGGGTAATAGGCACTTATATTAGACAAAGCCCCGAATATTGGGACTGTTCCTATAAAATCGGGACATCTGGTCACCCTACCTCTGTGAGTGGTGGTAACTATGTCGTCGGGAAAACATCTCCCACTGACATAGCGGTGTCCACACCAGTGCTTATGTCAGGGTAACTTATGTAGTTCAGCAGGTGTTTTTTCACATTCTGGAATAACATGCATTTTGCAGATGTAAGAGATAGTGTAGACAGCATAAGAGTGACAGAGTTGTAGTGATCTGTCAGTTCAAGATATTTTTTCAGGGCAAACCCAGGAACAATTCTGGGGGATCTCCTGCTTCAGTTTAGAGTCTCTGGTCCTATGAGAGTTCAAAAAGCAAAGAGCTGGAAAAATTCACTTGTGACCCTGTTTTCTTTTACATTCAGTCTTCCAGTCTGAAACAAGCTCTCTTGCACATAACATTTCCAAGGTGGGATAGGGCCATAGAATCAAATAAGATTAGGGTTGGAAGCAACCTCAGGAGGTCATCTAGTGCAACCCTCTGCTCAAAGCAGGACCCCCAACTGAATCATCCCAGCCAGGATTTTGTCAAGTTGGGCTTTAAAAACCTCTAAGTATGAATTAGTTGGTGTTGGTCCTGCTTTAAGCAGAGGACTGGACTAGATGACCTCCTGAGGTCTCTCCCAACCCTGATATTCTATGGAGATTCCACCACTTCCCCAGGTAACCCATTCCAGTGCTTCACTACCCTCCTAGTGAAATAGTGTTTCCTAATATCCAACCTAGGCCTCCCCCACCTCAACTTGAGACCATTGCTTCTTGTTTTGTCATCTGCCACCACTGAGAACAGTCTAGCTCCATCCTCTTTGGAACCCCCCTTGAGGTAGTTGAAGGCTGCTATCAAATCCCCCCTCACTCTTCTGCAGACAAAATAAGCTGAGTTCCCTCAGTCTCTCCTCATAAGTTATGTGCCCCTTATCATTTTTGTTGCTCTCCGCTGGACACTCTCCAATTTGTCCACATCCCTTCTGGGGGGCGGGGGGCAAAACTGGACGCAATACTCTAGATGTGGGCCTCACCAGTGCCGAATAGAGGGGAATAGTCACTTCCCTTGATCTGCTGGCAATGCTCCTACTAATGCAGCCCAATATGCCGTTAGCCTTCTTGGCAGCAAGGGCACACTGCTGACTCATATCAGGCTTCTTTTCCACTGTAATCCCCAGGTCCTTTTCTGTAGAACTGCCGCTTAGCCAGTTTGTCTGCAGCCTGTAGCAGTGCATGGGATTCTTCCATCCGAAGTGCAGGACTCTGCACTTGTCCTTGTTGAACCTCATCAGATTTCTTTTGGCCCAATCCTCCAATTTATCTAGGTCACTCTTGACCCTCTCCCCCCCATAGTGTCATCCGTGAACTTGCTGAGGGTGCAATCCATCCCATCATTCAGATCATTAATGAAGATATTGAACAAAACTGGCCCCAGGACTGACCCCTGGGGTACACCACTTGATACCAGCTGCCAACTAGACACTGAGCCATTGATCACTACCCGTTGAGCCCGACGATCTAGCCAGCTTTCCATCCACCTTATAGTCCATTCATTCAGCCCAAACTTCTTTAACTTGCTGGCAAGAATACTGTGGGAGACCATAACAAAAGCTTTGCTAAAGTCAAGGTATATCACTTCCACCACTTTCCCCATCTCCATAGAGCCAGTTATCTCGTAGAAGGCAATCAGGTTGGTAAGGCATTACTTGGCCTTCGTGAATCCATGGTGACTGTTCCTTATCAACTTCCTCTCCTCCAAGAGCTTCCTTGAGGACCTGTTCCATGGTTTTTCTGGGGACTGAGGTGAGGCTGACCCTTCTTTAGTTCCCCAGATTCTCCCTCGCCCATTTTTTTTAAATGGGCACTATATTTGCCTTTTTCCAATTGTCCAGGACCTCCTCCGATCACCACGAGTTTTCAGAAATAATGGCAAATGTCTCTGCAATCACATCAGACAACTCCCTCAGCACCCTCAGTTGTTTTGCATCCAGCCCCATGGACTTGTGCATGTCCAGCTTTTTAAAATAGCCCTTAACCAGTTCTTTCACCATTGAGGGCTTCTCACCTCCTCCCATTACTGTGTTGCCCAGTGCAGCAGTGTGGGAGCTGACCTTGTTTGTGAAGACCAAGGCAAAGGAAACATTGAGTACTTCAGCTTTTTCCACATCATCTGTCACGAGGTTGCCTCCCCCATTCAGTAAGGGTCCCTCACTTTCCCTGATCACCTTCTTGTTGCTAACATACCTGCAGGGGTGAAAGTAACTTACAGGACTTACCGGTACTGCCAGAGTCCTGAGTGCGGCGTGTCCTCATCCAGAAGAGGCAGGGCCTCTTAAGATTTAAAGGCCTTGGGGCACAGACTGTGGCTGGGAGCCCCAGAGCCTTTAAATCAACCAGGGGCTCCCAGCTGAAGAGGTGGCTGGGAGCCCCCCGGGCTCAGGGGCAAATTAAAGGGCCCGGGGCTCCTGCCGCTGGGGGAACCCTGAGCTTTGCGGGGCTGGGGCAGGGATTTAAAAGGCCCAGAGCTCCTGCCACTGAGGGGAGCCCCGAGCCCTTTAAATCCTGGCCCCAGCCCATCCGCCAGAGCTGTGGCCGGGATTCAAAGGGCTCTGGGCTGCCCACAGCTGCGGGGAGCTCTGAGCCCTTTCAATCCCTGCCGTGGAAGCCGGTGCGGTCCAGCACGGCGTACTGGCTCTTGCCGATACACCGTACCAGATCGGACCAGCTTACTTTCACCTCTGCATACATGTAGAAACTCTTCCTGTTACCCTTCACATACCTTGCTAGCTGCAACTCCAATTGTGGTCTTTTGTGTCTCTATGTTCCTTAATGGCCTGCTTAATTTTAACAAGCCTCTTGAGTGGGCAGGGGGGATGATCTCCATGCCTAGGCTCACAAGTTCAGAGCAAACATTTTCAAAGTTTTAAAGCAAAATTTACATATGTCCTTAGTGCATGGAATACAGGCATTAGAAATAAGATTAATGTATGCAGCAACTTACAAGCATTTCATAGTCTAAATACATTCTTATAAGACTAATACCTATTTTGAACAAAACTAACACATACATGAGCTGGTTTGGTTTCCAGATATGAATTTGTCAGTTCTTTGCTAATGCCCAGGGCCTTGGCCAGAACTGGCACTTTGTTCACCAGCATCACAATCCTATTTCTATCATAGAAGTTATGGCTGGAAGAAAGTCTTCCACATTGTTTGTCATCCCCTACAATATTCCCCTGGGTATGTGCTATCTAACCCTTATTGGAAGATGTTCCTTGGTAGTTTATCTGTGTCTTTTCTGTTTTAGTGCAATGGCTCTGTTACAGACAAGTAACTTCATTTAAGAGGCATCAGTGGGCTGCCTTCCAATCAAATGCTAGCAATCTCAATTTCTAGACCACCACTAAGCTAATCAATTGCCTTGAAAAGGTGAATGTGAAAGTCCAATATTCTGGCACCATGCAGGCTGCATTCTAATAATTCTCAAAGCTTTGCCACACATAATTAGCATTTACAGCATCGAATATCTCTGCTGGACATAGAACCATGCTGCAGTAGTTTGAACCCACCTGTCTATAGGGCTTTGTGGTAATATTTCAAGGTAGTTTGGGGGTATGTCTATACAGCACAGAAAAACCCATGGCTAGCCCATGCCAGCCGTCTCGGGGTCATGGGGCTCAGGCTGTGAGGCTGTTTCATTGCTGTGCAGACTTCTGGGCTTGGGCCTTGCAGTGTCCTAGAGCCCAGGCACCAGCCCGAGCCCCAAAATCTACACAGCAATGAAACAGCCCCGTGAGCCAGAGGCGGCTGGCACAAACTAGCCACAGGTTTTTCTTTGCTGTGTAGAAATGCCCATAGTCTTATTTCAGGCACCATACCTGCTTTGTCATTATAGGTGACTTCATCTTTTCTCATGATCACATATACTCTACTATGGAGAAGCACAGGACTGCTCTCTACTTCATGCTAACAACATGGAGCAGTATTGGGCCAATGTCAGATGACTTGCACTCAGCTATCTTTGGACAGTCCTTACTACATTAACTCCCATCCTTGGCTCTTCAGCCTTCATGGTGTGGCCCAGCTCCAATGCCGAGAGACTTGAACTACAAAGCACTGCATTAGAACAAATGTCTTTTGGTGAAGTGCATCACCACCCTGAAGTGTGGAGTTGCATCAACAAAGAGACTGAAGTTCATCAGCGCTTTAGCTTCATCCATCCTGTGTTGCAGGAATCTCATGCATCCACTTTGCATAGACAGCTGGTTCACAAATGGTTCTGCACTGGTATCACAAACCCTGATGCTTTCCTGTGTCAACGCCTGTCTCCATCAGGCAGAGCTGGAAAGCAATGTGTTAGATCCTCTCTCAGGCAGCCATTTCAAGACAGACATCTTCAAAACTCTCCAGACTGAGAAGAGGTTGGATTTACATGAGTCTCAGGAAAGACTATTTACCTTAACTCCATGACCTCAATGTGTCACACACCAAACAGCTACTCTGCATTGACATGTGGCCTTCAGTTTTGAAGGCTGGCTCTGAACTGATATTCCAAACTTTAACGCCTTTCTGTGTCAATGCCTCTTTGTACCAGGCAGACAAGTAAGGCTAAACATCAGATACTGATTGACATCCACATCAAGGCAGATGTCTTCAAAGCACCCAGGGCAGAAACACTTGTTGGAAGCCTCAAGAGATCTGAGCAGCTCCATTTTCTTCAGCGAGAATGTTGTAATGTCACCGTGACTGGAAGAAACCTTAATAGAACCTCAAAGAATTGAACATCACCCCTGTCAAATGTAGCAGAGGAGACAAGAACAAAGAAAATCAATAGAAAGACACAGCACCAAGGATCAGAACTGAGGGTTAAATTGTACTATTGAAATCTATCCCTAGGAGCAGAGCAGGGAGAGAATTGTGACTCAAAGTAGAGAAATAAATTGCTACTGGTCTATACCAGTAGTAGATTACTTCATGTGCAACTCTGGCTCAGCTGTGCTAGTTAGTACTTTGAGATGAGGCACAGTTAATCGTCCATCCATTGTCCGCCCACCTGCTTTGGAGAGGGAGATGAAGCTCAGGGGAGGGCTAAGACCCTGGTAAACCTTTAATGCCTTCTCTACTGTCATAATGGCAGGTCAAAGCCCTGCTCTTAGAGAGGGACCGCACCACTCCAGGGCCATAGAAATACACCATACTGAAGGTGGAGTTGTTGGTGCAGTCTTGAAGCAATCAAAGCAGTAAGCTCCAAAAGAATCTCAACATTTAAGGGAAATGAGTATGCCCGTGACTCATATCACACCAAAAATCAATGACCAAAATAAGCCACAGCAGCCAGGAAACCCCCATCATCTCAACCAGGGCTGGCAGGAAAACTTTCCATTGAAACTTTTTTTTTTCCACCATGGAAAGTGGCATGTGTGGTTCCTTGTTGGTTGGTTATTTTTAACTGGAAAAAAAAGAAGTGTCAAATGATTGAGTTTTTAGCAAACGTTATTGTTGTGGTTGACAGAACCCCAGCATTTTCCTTTTTTGGGGGGGATGAAGGGGTTATTTTTGTCAAAAAACACAAACAGGACTTTTCAGGAAAACACAACAATTTTGTTTTTGTCAAACTTTTTGGCAGGGAAATAAGTGTTTCTTGCTGCAGTTAAGTGTTAAAGAAAACTGTTACTACAAAGAACCACTCCAGGGCACTGTGGCTCTGAAGGGGAAGAGGGCAAATCAATCCAGCTGTGCTCCCTCCATAAACATAGTCACAAAAGCTGGAATATCTGGGTTATTTAACGCCCAGTCAAAGGCCCACTCAGCCAGCTTTGTTCCTCCTCGGCAATTTCTTTTCTTTTCTTTTCTAGTTTTAATTTTCTAGTTTCTTACAAACATGAAGGGCTCAGGGATGCTTTTCATGATGGGTGGAGGAGGAGACAATAGAAAAGCATGTTTATTGCCTAGTATAATGTTTCCAGCTAGCGAACTGTTGCATCATTTTCCAATCAATGAGCACTTGAGTTTTAGCAGATTGCCTGCAGGTTGACTGCACAAAATGCTGTAGGTGCTTTTTTGTGGCTCACTGAAGGAAACATAACTGACACTGACACTATCTGGAGCTAAAACGACATTAAAAGAGTGAGACAGAAACAGACTGGGTCAGTCCATGGGGGAAAAAGGAGTTGGGTCTGAGCACTGGTTATAGATTATTTAATTTTCTCTTTAGCAGCTGCCACTGTCCACTCCAGAGATGGCTGCATCCAAGTGGTGGGTGATTTCTTCTCTACATAGGACCAAATTCTGTTCTCAGGTACATGTGTAGAATTCCCAAGGACTTCATTGGGATTTGCATCAATGTCTGTATGGACTAAATTTGTCCCACACTCTCGGTAACTTCCTTTGGGATCTTTTGGGTTGAAAGGAAATGCCAGTCTAAGGGATTTCTAATTATGACTGTTAATATTTATTATTAATAGTCAAGGACCCAAAGATGTCATGGAACGTCTGTGCTCGTCTCTCTCAGGGCACACAGACACTCCTCTCCCATGCTAAAAGAGGGATCAAACTTATCTACAGAAGAATTCTCCTTTTTCCCCCTGGGACCCCCCAGACGGCCCCCCACTAACTCAGGGAAACGGGGCATAGGCGAGGTCATGCACATACTCCGTAGACCAGAGGTAAGCAACCTTTGGGAAGTGGTGTGCCAAGTCTTCATTAATTTAAGGTTTCGCGTGCCAGACTGGCAGCGCGGGCGGCGGCCAAGATCCCAGACTGGCAGTGGGCTGAGCCGCTCATCCCGCTGCTGGTCTGGGGTTCTGTAATCCAGGCTGGCAGTGGGGTGAGCGGGACCGGCGGCCAGGACCCCGGCTGGTGTGGGGCCAGTGGCCGGGACCCCAGACCGGCAGTGGGATGAACCGCTCATCCCGCCGCTGGTCTGGGGTTCTGTAATCCAGGCCAGCAGTGGGCTGAGCGGGGCCGGCGGCCGGGACCCTGGCTGGCAGCAGCGTGCCACTAAAAATCAGCACGCGTGCCGCAGGTTGCCGACCCCTGCCGTAGACTGTTCCACGAAGCACCCCTCCCCGCCAATTTCTACCCGAACCTTTGTGACAGAACGGTTTGGGGAGAAAACATGCCTCCCTTTTAGCCTCGTCCCATGGGCTTCCCTTGCAGAAAAAAGGTGATTGGGGCCATTCTCTGTGACTGAGAATGCTATGGGTACTGGTAACTGTTCCCAACTTGTAGTGAGTGAGTGACGGAGAGCTGTGAATGGAAAGGATTCTGCTGATATGGAAAAAGCCAACCAAACAACGGATTGGGAGGGGAGGGAGAACAATCCTGCTAAAAATTATATAAAAAGAGAGGGAGGCAAGGCAACAAGAGGCCATGGACAGCTAGGCAGCCAAGGAAAGAGATTATGAGAAATAGAGCGAGGCTGCGTTAACCTTTAATGCGCTGTTTGCCATGTAGGAAAAAGCTCTGCCTATGCATATGATCCAAAAAAAATCAAGGCACTAAGCAAAGCCTAGCTGGAAGTTCACAAAGCTAAACTACAGAAAGACACAAACAGCATAAAGAGACTCACAAAGGCCTGGCCTACCTCTGATATGGTGCCTCCATCATCCAATTGAGAAAGACAATGTTGTGGTTAAAGGAGACTAAGGAGGAACAGAGAGCCAGCTTTCACACTCTCTGCGTTAAATGGTCCAGAAGTGAAAATGGCTCATCTAAAGTAATTATCCAAACAAAGAGCAATGCAAGAGGTAACAGAAACAACACCAGAATAGACAACCTGAGCAATCATATATCATGATTCAGAACCAAAAATATCACAAGATTCGTTAAATAAAAAGTTTAAAATTAAAATGTTCGGTTCTTGCTCTTTGTTTTCTAGTTTCTGGGTCTTTATAGATTCTAAGGCCAGAAAGAACCTGTGTGATCATCTAGTCTGACCTCCTGTATATCACAGGCCATAGAACTTCCCCAAAATAATTCTTAGAGCAGATCTTTTAGACTCAGGGGGCGGGGATCTTGACTTTTAAAAAATTATCAATGATGGAGAATCCCTCAGAACCTTTGGTAAATTGTTCCAATGGTTAATTACTCTCTCAGTTTAAAAACGTACACCTTATTTTTCATTTTGAATTTGTCTTGCTTCAATTTCCAGACACTGGACCATGTTATACCTTGCTCTGCTTGATTAAAGAGCCCATTATTGAATACTGATTCCCCATTGAGATACTTTCAGACTGTAATCCAGTTCCTTTTAACATTCTCTTTGTTATGCTAAATAGATAGGCTCAAGGCATGTTTTCTAATCATTCTTGTGGCTCTTCTCTGAACTGTGTCTGAACTGTCTCCAATTTATCAACATCCAGAAATGGACACCGTATTCCTGCGGTGGTGGCACCAGTGCCAAATAAAGAGGTAAAATAACCTCTCTATTCCTAATCCAGATTTCCTCAGGTCATGTTTTCAAGTTCTCCTCCCCACAATAAAGACTAGAAACTGACCCCCCTCCCCAAAAAAGATGATGAAATTCTCATGTACTCATCTGACTTTAGAAGCTAAATCTGTAAATAAAACAACAAATATGGTTAAACTCATGACAGAATTGCAAGTATTTGCAACACTGTGAGCGTACATGCTGAAAATTTAAAACAGAAATTATTTAGGGGAAGTCCTATGGCCTGTGTTATGTAGGAGGGAAGATGGGACGATCACAGTAATTTACTCTGGCCTTAGAATGTATGAAAAGGACATTAGACTTTTACAGTTCTTCACGTTTTTCTAATCCGGGGTGCTATAATCAGGTAAAGATATTTTCAGCCTAAAATATATATTTGTGACACCTATCTACATACCTAAATCTTTTTTTTGGTTGCTTTTAGCCATTTATACCTGGGCTCCTCCCAATGCAACTTTCATGACAGCCTTTTTTTTTTAATTTTCCTACCAGCAAGAGAACCATAGGCAGGACTACTTTTTAATTATTATTGAGTTCAAAAGTGGGGCAGGCGGGACTCAGTCTGAGCAGAGTAGTTTTGTGGGGAAGGTTTTGCGTTTTGCATTGAATGATGTTAAATTGTGGTCAATCTTAATTCCTCCAGTAAATCTACAGCTATGGTTGCCAACCCTCCAGGATTGTCCTGGACTCTCCAGGAATTAAAGATTAATCTTCAGTTAAAGATAATGTCATGTGATGAAAACTTCACGAATTCATCCCACCAAATTGATAACCCTATCTGAAGTCTTGTTATGAATCCTGTGAAGATTCTGTTACAGCTGTTTCCATTTTGGTCAAAACTAGAGCTGACCCAAAAGCAATGTCCATTGTGTGGAAAATTCTCATTTTTTGAAATTTGTTTTCATCCCAAACTGGGACAAACTTTTGAAATATGCCAATTGTTCATCGAATGAACATTTTGATTCAGACATTTAATTTGGACATTTAAAAATCAAAATCAAACATTTCAATATTCCTGGATTGAAATAATTCATTTTGGGTCAACATTAATTTCTGCTTCCACATGAGCTGACATGATGCTTCATAGGAGTTGCTCTGGGTTCCTCGTGTCCCCAACCTCTCCATCTCCCATGATGCACCAAGGTCTCTCTAATCACTATGGTGCCTCACAGATAAAGCTGGTCGGAGTCTTTTTGTGTTTTGTTTTTTTTAAGTCATTTTAGATATAAATGGGATGGGTTTTCTACACATGTCCATTTGGATTAAATACCCAAACCAAAGCATTTCAGTAATGGTAACATGCCTTTTTTTTTAAAGGAAGTTCCTTTTTAATTTATAAAATAAAGATTGAAATGGGAACTAAATAGCTTTATTTTTATCATTGTTTTCAGCTCAAGGGGTTTTTTTAAACTGTTTTGTGGGATTTTTTTTATTCAATTTCAAAATGGGAAAATTAGAAATTGTAGATTTTCCTGAAAAAAGGAAAATCTGGATCCTGTGCAGCTCTGTTCATGGGGCTCTATTTCATTTTAATTTTTAGGATAGACAATTCTGTTGAAATTAGTTTTTTTCCTCATGGCAAAATAGATTTTGACAAAAGCCCATATGCTATTGATAAAATATTTTGTTGGAAATTTTAAGACCAGTCTAAGTTAAAAAGGTTCATTGTTACAATGGAGTGTAGCTGTCACAGGGGAGAGGATATTTTTTTTCAAGAGAGGGATGATTAATGACCCAAGTATCAACCATGCATTGCATCAGAGAAAATGAAGGCATTCATAGAAGTCAGGGTTTGGTACTGCAGGCACAACATGCTGAAGAATCAGAGAGGGCAGTGCAGAACGGAGAAGAAAATTGGCAGCAGGTGGGCTCCAGAAGAAAGAGAAGAACCTATATACCCCCAATGCAGATAGAGGTAAAAAAACGTTTTTCAGGCTCTCTGCACAGGTGCTATGGTGGAGAATGGTTTGGAAGAGTAATCTGAAAGAAGAGATCAGAAGGAGACACCACTGACCAGAAGACATCAGATGCATTATCCTAGAGATGGGGGTTCCATGACCAACACTCCCAAGAGGAGGAGACGGGTGGTGGTGGTGGTCAGGGACTTCCTCCTAAGGGGGACAGAGTCATCCATCTGCCACCCAGTTGAGGGAACTCGAGAAGTGTGCCACTTGCCTGGAGCTAGAATTCAGGATGTGACAAAGTGTCTGCCAAGACTGATCAAGCCCTTGGACCGATACCCCTTCCTACTTCTCCACGTGGGCACCAATGATACTGCCAAGAATAACCTTGAGCGGGTCACTGCAGACTATGTGGCTTGGGGAAGAAGGATAAACAAATCTGAAGTGCAAATCCTGTTCTCGTCCATCCTCCCTGTTGAAGGAAAAGGCCGAAGTAGAGACCATCAAATTGTGGAGGTAAATGCATGGTGACACAGGTGGTGGTGGAAAGAGGGCTTTGGATTCTTTGACCATGAGGTATTGTTCCAGGAAAAATGATTGCTAGGAAGAGATGGGATCTCTAATGAAGAGAGGGAAGAGTATCTTCTCAGGCAGGTTTGCTAACCTAGTGATGAGTGCTTTAAATTAGGTTCGCCAGGGAATGGTGAGCTAAGACTGGAGGTAAGTGAGATACTGGGAGAAAACAGAGGGAGGAGGGTGCAACAGGGAAGGTCTCCTGATTCATACTGAGAAAATAGGGCAATCAGCTAGTTATCTTAGGTGCTTGTACACGAGTGCAAGAAGCCTTGGAAACAAGCAGGAAGAATTGGAAATCCTGGTACAGACAAGAACTATGATGTGCTTGGAATAACAGAGACTTGGTGGGGTAAGTCACATGAGTGGAGCACTGTCATGGATGGGTATAAACTGTTCAGGAAGAATAGGCAGGGGAGAAAAGGTGGAGGAGTTGCACTGTATGTAAGGGAGCAGTATGATTGCTCAGAGCTCCAGTATGAAACTGGAGAAAAGCTTGTTGAGAGCCTTTGGGTTAAGCTTAGAGGTGAGAGGAACAAGAGGGATGTCGTGGTGGGCATCTGCTATAGACCACCGGACCAGGAGGATGAGGTAGACGAGGCTTTCTTCAGACAACTAACAGAAGTTTCCAGATTACAGGCCCTGGTTCTAATGGGGGACTTCCATCACTCTGACATCTGCTGGGAGAGCAATATAGCAGTCCATAGACAATCCAGGAAGTTTTTGGACACTGCTGGAGACAACTTCCTGGTGCAAGTGCTGTAGAAACCAACTAGGAGCAGAGCTCTTCTTGACCTGCTGCTTACAAACAGGGAAGAATTGGTAGGGGAAGTAGAAGTGTGTGGCAACCTGGGCAACAATGACCATGAGATGGTTGAGTTCAGGATCCTGACACAAGGAAGAAAGTAGAGCAGCAGAATAGAGACCCTGGACTTCAGAAAGACAGATTTTGAGTCCCTCAGGGAACTGATGGTCAGGATCCCCTGGGAGGCTAATACGAGGGGGAAAGGAGTCCAGGCAAGCAGAAACAATAGCAAATATGGCAGGCGACCAACTTGTCTTAACAGAGAAAATTTCATTGAGCTTAAAGACAAAAAGGAAGCTTAAAAGAAGTGGAAACCCAGACAGATGACTAGGGAGGAATATAAAGGTATTGCTCAACCATGCAGGGGTATAATCAGGAAGTCCAAAGCATAATTAGAGCTAGCAAGGGATGTGAAGGGTAAGAAGAAGGGTTTCTACAGGTATGTTAGCAACAAGAAGGTGGTCAGGGAAAGTGTGGGACCCTTACTGAATGGGGGAGGCAACCTAGTGACAGATGGGCTGTCGATTAATCACAGTTAAATCACGCATTTAACTCAAAAAAATTAACTGCCGTTAAAAAAATTAATCGTAATGAATCACACTGGTAACAATGTACTAAATGTACTAAATATTTTGGATGTTTTTCTACATTTTCAAATATATTGATTTCTATTAAAACACAGAATACAAAGTGTACAATGCTCATTTATATTATTTTTATTACAAATATTTGTACTCTAAATATAAGATAAATAGTATTTTTCAATTCACCTCGTACAAGTACTGTAGAGAAATCTCTATCATGAAACTGTAGTTTACAAATACAGATTTTTTTTTTTTGTTACATAACTGTTTTGGTTTTGAGTGCAATGTGAAACTTTGGAGTCTACTAGTCCACTCAGTCCTACTTCTTGTTCCGCCAATCACTAAGACAAACAAGTTTGTTTACATTTATGGGAGATACTGCTGCCTGCTTCTTATTTATGTTACCTGAAAGTGAGAAAAAACATTTTCATGGCACTTTTGTAGCCAGCATTGCAAGGTATTTACGTGCCAGGTATGCTCAACATTCGTATGCCCCTTCATGCTTCAGCCACCACTCTGGAGGACATGCTTCCATGTTGCTGATGATCATTTAAAAAAAATAGTGTGTTAATTAAATTTGTGACTGAACTCCTTGGGGGAGAATTGTATGTCCCCTGCTCTGTTTTACCTGCATTCTGCCATATATTTCATGTTATAGCAGTCTCGGATGATGACCCAGCATATGTTGTTTCATTTACAAGCATTGTCACTGTGGATTTAACAAAATGCAAAGAAGGTACCAATGTGAAATTTCTAAAAATAACTATAGAAAAATCATGGAGCAGGTCCTCAAGGAATCCATTTTGAAGCAGTTGGAGGAGAGGAAGGTGATCAGAAACAGTCAACATGGATTCACCAAGGGCAAGTCATGCCTGACCAACCTGATTGCCATCTATGAGGAGACAACAGGTTCTGTGGATATGGGGAAAGCAGTGGACATGATATATCTTGACTATAGCAAAGCTTTTGATATGGGCTTCCACAGTATTCTTGCCAGCGAGTTAAAATATGAATTGGATGAATGGACTACAAGGTGGAAAGAAAGCTGGCTAGATCATCGGGCTCAGCTGGTAGTGATCAACGGCTCTATGTCCAGTTGGCAGCCGGACTATGTCCAGTATGTCAAGCAGAGTGCCCCAGTTCTGTAGCAAAGGACTTGGGAATTACAGTGGATTTGAAGCTGGATATGAGTCAACAGTGTGCCCTTGTTTCAAGAAGGCTAATGGTATGTTGGGCTGCACTAGTAGGAGTATTGCCAGCAGCTCAAGGGAAGTGATTATTCCCCTCTATTTGGCACGAGTGAGGCCACATCTGGAGTATTTCATCCAGTTTTGGGCCCCCCACTACAGAAAGGATATAGACAAATTGGAGAGAGTACAGAAGAGGGCAACAAAAACGATTAGGGGACTGGGGCACATGACTTATGAGGAGAGGCTGAGAGAAGTGGACTTGTTTAGTCTGCAGAAGAGAAGAGTGAGGGGGGGATTTGATAGCAGCCTTCAACTACCTCAAGGGGGGTCCCAAAGAGGATGGAGCTTAGCTATTGTCAGTGGTGGCAGATGACAGAACAAGGAGCAATGGTCTCAAGTTGCAGTGTGGGAGGTCTAGGAAACAATATTTCACTAGGGGGGTGGTGAAGCACTGGAATGGGTTGCCTTGGGAGGTGGTGGAATCTCCATCCTTAGAGGTTTTTAAGGTCAGGCTTGACAAAGCCTTGCCTGGGATGATTTAGTTGGTGTTGGTCCCGCTTTGAGCAGGGGTTGGACTGGATGATCTCATGAGGTCTCTTCCAGCCCTAATGTTCTATGAGTCTATGACATCTGCTGCAATCCTGGCCTCCCTACTGCCAGGATGGGAATTAATTGCCTTTCGGTGCACTTCTTTGGGGAATCAACACCACAACAACCCTGAGGCTGAGCCTGCTTCTGCACAGCATGTTGTGGCTTATATTATGCATGGTGGTAGTGCTCTTCCCTGTGAGGTTAGTGTCCCCCTGGCCCATGCCATGTTGGTTAATATGTCCAGTGTTATATGGGGCAAGGATATTGATTGTGGAGCAGAGAAATGCAACATCAATTAGTAAGGGTGAAATTCACCCTGGCACAGAGGGTCTGCTCAAGGTCTATGACTTAAATGGGCACCTACATGCTTTCTATGTAGGGCCCTTCATACTTCGGATGTACTTCCCATAAGCATCCACAAAACTAAAGGGGAGAGATTTATGATAATGAGTAAACTCTCTCTGCTGTGAAGTCTACTAAAAATTTGACAACCATCAGGCTGTAGTGCTGGCACCACTGCCTCTCATGCTGATGATTTTTTCCCACTGTTTCCTTGTACAATCCATCAGTCTTATATCCACCTCTATCTTCTCTTGTCTTATACTTAGATTGTAAGCTCTTCTGGAGCAGGGACTGTCTTTTTATTGTATTTTTCTAGCACCTAGCACAAGGGGACCCTGGGCTCCTAGATGCTATGGCAGGGGTCAGCAACCTCTGGCATGCGGCTCGCCAGGGTAAGCATACTGGTGGGCCGGGACAGTTTGTTTACCTGCTGCGTCGGCCGATTGCGGCTCCCACTGGCCGTGGTTCGCCGTCCCAGACCAATGGGGGCTGCGGGAAGAGGTGCGGGCGAGGGATGTTCCGGTCCCGGCTTCCCGCTGCCCCCATTAGCCTGGGATGGTAACCGCAGCCAGTGGGAGCCGCGATAGGCCGAACTTGCCGACGCACCGGGTAAACAAACTGGCTCGGCCTGCCAGGGTGCTTACCCTGGCGAGCCGCGTGCCAGAGGTTGCCAACCCATGTGCTATGGTAATATGAATAATTAATAATAATTAAGTGGGAGATAAGTGGCAGATTGGCCTTTGCCTGACTGTCCACAAAAGGTTGAAATTCAGGGAAGACCCCCTGGAGTCTGAGAATCAGAAAACACTGGGTTTGGGTTTAATCGGTTTGTTTTGTGTGTTAGTAAGTGTTTGGGGAAAGAGTAATATTACAATTCTTCTTTGCTCTCATTTACTATTATATGCAGGTGAGTGGGGGATAGTAAACAACAAATTACACTACTTACAGATGTAGGCTAAGGTGGTGGGTTTTTTTGCCAGCTGTGTCAATAAAGTACACACATAACATCAGTGTCCCATTACAAACCTCATTCAGACTCCTATATTACTCAGTATAATGGGAAAAGGGGCCACTGAAATCTAAAATGAAAAGAGAAATTAAAGTAAAAGCAGCAACGAGCAGCTGAGGCTGGAGCAGCTGTGGCAGTGAAACACTTAGTCAGTGCCCTTGGAAACCAAAGAGCTACTGTCTCTAATGGCACCCAGTGTCATGTCTCAGAAAGCCTCAGAGCAGGTGGGACTCTCTGGGATTGGAAGATACTCATTCCTCACCCTCTTCCCTTTCCTAATGTGTTTGTTTTATTTAAAATAAATGAATACATGAGTGAAATGCAACCCCAGTCATGCTACTGGCAAGGTCTTTCCAGAGCTTTTACTGTATATTATGGGGCACATTCTGCCACATAAGCTCTCTGTGATTCTCCGTCTCTGACAATCTTTGAATCAAGACTGGCTGCGTCTCTAAAAGATCTGCTTTAGGAAGTATTTGGGGGAAGTTATATGGCCTCTGCTGTCAGACCAGATGATGACAATTGTCCCTTCTCACCTTAAAATCTATGAATGAGTAACATCTTACCCACAAATAGTCCCATAAGGCTAAGTTTTGGTGTTACCATAGCAGCTATGTATGGAGCAGCATAGGGATGAGAATCATACCACATCATCATCCAGACCACATCACACGATCCATTGTCTACAGCCAAGCTCTAAGATACAACCACATTTGCTCTAATCCCTCAGACAGAGACATACACCTACAGAATCTCTATCAAGCGTTCTTAAAACGACACTACCCACCTGGTGAAGTGAAGAAACAGATTGATAGAGCCAGAAGGGTACTCAGAAGTCACCTACTGTAAGACAGGCCCAACAAAGAAAGTAACAGAACGCCACTAGCCGTCACCTACAGCCCCCAACTAAAACCTCTTCAGCGCATCATCAAGGATCTACAACCTGTCCTGAAGGATGATCCCTCTCTCTCACAGACCTTGGGAGACAGGCCAGTCCTCGCATACAAACAGCCCCCCAACCTGATGCAAAAACTCACCAGCAACTACACACCACACAACAAAAACACTAACCTAGGAACCAAACCCTGCAACAAACCCCACAGCCAACTCTGTCCACATATCTATTCAAAGGACATCATCATAGGACTTAACCACATCACCCACACCATCAGAGGCTTGTTCACCTGCACATGTACCAATGTGATATATGCCATCATGTGCCAGCAATGCCCCTCTGCCATGTACATTGGCCAAACCGGACAGTCTCTATGCAAGAGAATAAATGGACACAAATCTGACATCAGGAATTATAACATTCAAAAACCAGTAGGAGAACACTTCAATCTCCCTGCTCACTCAATAACAGACTTAAAAGTGGCAATTCTTCAACCAAAAAAACTTCAAAAAAGACTCCAAAGAGAAACTGCAGAACTGGAATTAATTTGCAAACTGGACACCATAAAATTAAGCCTGAATAAAGACTGAGTGTGGATGGGTCACTACAAAAACTAAATAAAATTGTCTCTAAGGTGCCACAATTACTCCCCGTTCTTTTTACAAAAACTAATTTCCCCTTGCTAAATACTCACACCTTCTTGTCAACGGTTTGAAATTGGCCACCTTGTTTACATTGGCCTCATTAGCACTACAAAAGTGATTTCTACTCCTTCTTGTCAACTGTTGAGAATAGCCCACTTCCAACTTAATTGAATTGGTTCATTAGCACTGACCCCCCACTTAGTAAGGCAACTCCCATTTTTTCATATGCTGTGTATTTATACCTCCCTATTGTATGCGCCACTCCATGCATCTGATGAAGTTGGTTTTAGCCCACGAAAGCTTATGCCCAAATAAATTTGTTAGTCTCTAAGGTGCCACAAGGACTCCTCGTTGTTTTTGTTTTTTTTAATCATAACTCAGAGAGGCATGATTTCCCCTCTGGTCCCTCACTGAACTAGGAGACAATTTGCTGTTGGTCCATAACATGAGCAAATTACTTCTCTCAGTGTGCTGGCTCAGGTCGGCAGGCTCTCTGTGTTGGAGGGGCAATGCTATAGCTTTTCCTAATCCCTGCTCACCTATTCTAGGTTGGTTGGTTACAGCAGGTGCACAATGGAACTTACCCCATGTGCCTGGAACCACGGTTTGTGGAGAAAAATAATGGGGTGAATAAGAGTAAATGGGTTCTTGTGCCCATCAAGGAATAAGGTATTAGGTTGTCTGAGTAAAGATGACACAATCTAGCCTGCATTGAGGCAGTGGCAGGGGAAAAGATGTATAAGTCTTGGATCCCAATACCTAATATTCTTTATCTAAAAGAGATGATACCTTGTTCTACAGTACATCTAAGCATCCTCAGAGCATTTACTTTAAGATAATGATGATCAGAAAAGCAGACAGAATTAAATTACCTATCAGCTCTCTATCTATCACAAACATAATTGTAAGAGCTGTACACTTACAGTAACCTACCAACACAGACAGGAATATAGAAATGTAAATATTAAACTACTTAATCCACTTGGTTCAGCCAATGTTGCCCAGTGAAACAACCATCTGTGATTCTGATCATTAACATTATGGTAGCACCCAGCAGCTCTAACCAAGATCAATGCTCTCTTGTGTCAGGTGCTGTACAGTGACAAAGTAAGGAACAGTGCCTGCCCTGGACAGCTCACAATCTAGGAAGACAGGACAAAGGGTAGGGGGAAGAAAGGATTATCATCCCCATTTTACAGAGGCACAGAGAGATTAAACTACTTGCTCAAGGGCGCACAGCAAGTCTGTGGCAGAACTCGGAACTGGAACCTGAGTCTGAGTTGAATTCCTTAACCACACAATCATCTTTCCTCATGGCTTAGGAAGATGAAGTGGCAGCCTTGTCTCTGACTCCAAAACTGCAAAGCAAAATTCAGGTTCAGTGTTAATTGTAAAACTCTGAGGGATGGGGTGGGGGTGGAATTTAAATCTGTTTCTGAACTAATACGAATAAAAACTGGAAGGCATCTTCTGTGATTTCATAAATGTTTTGGAAGAAAGTGTAGTGATTGCATAATAGCCCATCAAATGGATGGTTGATTAGTTTACTCAATTCAGCATAAATTTCAGCTATTATTTTTGACTCAGAAGCAGGAGGTTAAACAACACGGTTGCCTTTATCATGCGCACTTAGCAAATGAGCTACCCAAAGATCACACTGTTTTCTTTCTTTCTCTACCATAATGTGTCAGGATTAGCTGGTGGAAAAATCTAAAAACAAATCTAATTAACCATTCTAACTGATTTTTTTTTCTATCAAGTCAGTGGAATTTTTTTAGGGTGATTTAAAAAAAAACATGGAAAAAGTAGTTCATCAAGGTTTTTGACAAGTGTTTTTGAGTGTTAACTTGATTTACATTGGAGTCTTTAGTTCAAAAGTGGATGTCTCTCAGAAAGATAAATCCTAGTCCAACCACAGATGGCTGGGCTCTTAGCAGGAATGACTGAGTGAAATCTAGGGCCTGTGTTTTGTGCTGGATGTTAGTTTAGATGGACATAAGGGCCCTGTCTGCACTTAAACTCTATGAGTTACTGCAGGAAGGCTCTTTTCTTCCTTTGACAAATTCTTGGAGTATATCCAGCCACCATCATTGTTATCTTGGCCTTTAAGAGTTTTTTTTTTATTTAAGGATAATGTTTTCAAAAGTACCTGACTTAAGTTGATGGAATTTAGGATCCTTTAATAGGATGTAAGATTCTAAATCACTTTTGAAAATTCTACCTCCTGTCTCTTGAGCCCCCAGTCTCCTTCACTGCCTGCCATGGCTCGGGAGGATTCTCACCTTGGTAGAACTTCTGTAGTTCTTTGGGGACAGGCTGCCAAAAGCAGAGGGATTAGACCCCCCTGTTACGGGACCGAATCCCATGGGAGCTATTGCGGTAGCTGTAAGGGAGAATGAATGATGGGCAGGGGATGGAGCCAGGGCATGTGCCATGTACACATGAGAATCCTTCATGTTGCTTTCATGGAATCCTTGTCCTTTGTATGCAAGGAATGTGGAGGTACTCATACAGCTGTGGAGCAGCTCTTCCATCACAATAGGGCATATAGAGAAGGATTTTATTTTTATCCTCTAGCCACATTACATTGTCCATTCTTATCTCTCTTTTCTCCCAACCCATTTTCCCTTATCCCTCTTTTTCTCCCTCAACACATGCTGTCCATCTCTTATTCTCTCTCCAAGCCTCTTAATCTTTCTCTCCTTGCCCTCCGCTGCCACTCCCTCCCCCCTTTTCTCCCTGTCCGTACAATATAGCTTTCAAAGTTTATGTAGTTAGTGTATGTCGCTTGCTATGTGTGAACAAGGGACAGAGAGAGTAGTGACTAATATCAGAATCATGAGAGAAGATATGTTTTATTCATAAACCCTGCTCCTCCAGTGAAATTAAAAGCAAAGCAAAGGGTCGACGCTCTGAACCCTCTTTCCTGAAGCCTGTAAACCAATAAAGGCTTTATATTAGCTATCGATATCTATCTCTGACTTGGCTTAATAACATCTTATTCCCTGTTTTCAGCAGCCATCAATAATATTTCTGCCTGCCCGCTCAGGCCCTCATCTCTGGGTGCAATTGCATTATAAGGGTCTATAAGCCCAATTTGCTTCACATTCTTTTTATTTTTGGAAAAGGCTGCCTGGCTTTTGTAATGAGAGCAGCTGCCAAGAAGGTTTGACAGAATTTGTGGCCCATCTGGCTTACAATCTTCATTCAATATCGCAGGAGCCTAAACTCCCAGACCAGCTGATAAGCCAGAGCATATAGGCAAGTGATGGCAGTAATCTTCTTTCTGATTTCTCATTAAGGACAGGGACATCTCTGTGAATCTCTCATATCCTGGATATAATTTCTTTCTTATTTTCTAATAAGCCCCAAGCTGTTATACCTATAAAAATGTGATGATAAAAGCAACATGGTACATTCAAGCATGTGGGTTCCCTTGTGTCGTTATGAATCTAGGAAATCACAGTCCAATAGCTGTTTTGCCCTTGTCCTCAATAGGAGAAGTTGTATAGATACTATGGTGATCAGATCCATATATATACCTGGATAGATAGAGTAGATAAGGATTGTGCACTAATAACAATATAACCCAAAAATCCTAATAAATATAACAATGAATCCCATGGATCATGTTTTTCACACCATTGTTCTTAATCTTGTGGATCAGGCTTCAGCCATGAGCGTTGTTAGTTGTGGTTTGTGTGGTCAGAAGGGTTTAAATGCCATTTTAATCTAGAGGATGTGTTTAGATCTGGATTAGATTTAAGAAGTAGTCTGGTGTTTGAGGTTGGAGTCCATGTTCTGTTCTGACAGCAATGAAAGCAGCAATTTGTTCTTGTGAGATTTTGGGCTGAAAATCTATTGATCCCATGCAATTTCCACAATTTTGGATGATGGAGCTCTCCTTTACCTAGCTGTTGTCATGAGATTTTTTGGAGCCCGTGGAAACCATTTTGAGAGAGCAACAAAGAATCCTGTGGCACCTTATAGACTAACAGACGTTTTGCAGCATGAGCTTTCGTGGGTGAATACCCACTTCTTCACTTGCATCTGAAGAAGTGGGTATTCACCCACGAAAGCTCATGCTGCAAAACGTCTGTTAGTCTATAAGGTGCCACAGGATTCTTTGTTGCTTTTACAGATCCAGACTAACACGGCTACCCCTCTGATACTTGACATTTTGAGAGAGTTAGGCTTCTTCCACCTTTGTATCCGACTGTGAATCAAAATCTTAGTATTGAGCATAGATCCCATTCCCTTCACCCACAACATATGGAGAAATTTGGTTTCCGATTTCAAATGTGAGGAACTGCTTAAGGCCTATCTCTTACCTCCATTTGCAAATTACATTCCAATGGTTGTCATATGTGTGTACGTGTTTGTTTGTTTGTTTTTTTCTGGAAATACTAGGAAAGCAATAACAGTAATCACAAAACCACCACAGTTTACAGTAATTCACTCCTTCATTTTTAGTCTCAGCACGTGGTCCAAGATGACAACAATCTCATGAGAACTGCTGGTTTAAGGAGAGCTCCATCATCCAAAAAATTCATGAGATCAATAGATATTGGGCCCAAAACCTCACAAGAACAAATGACTGATTTCACTGTTGTCAGAGCTGAACAAATCCCTAGACCATTCTTTTTATCTTACCAAATGTACATAACTTAATAGCAATAAAACAGACCTCACCCTAAACTTTTTCCTTCTTTTAGCTGTTCCTAAAGGTTTTATCTCCATACCTTCACCTATTTCTGTCTGCTTTAGTGAGACGTTCATATCCTATGCATGCCTGGTTGGAATACACCAGGTTCTGTCCTCAGTGTGAGTCAGCAGAAGAGCTCTGCATTTCTCTGCACAGACTTAGAACCTTGCATCTGAAGAAGTGAGGTTTTTTACCCACAAAAGCTTATGCCCAAATAAATCTGTTAGTCTTTAAGGTGCCACCGGACTCCTTGTTGTTTTTGTGAATACAGATTAACACGGCTACCCCCTGATACTTGAGTCCGAGAACCTGACATCCTGTTACATATATTTTTAATACTAAACTGTAAAACCTCTGAATACCTAATAAGACATAACTAATATCAGAAACTGTAAAGAGGCAACATGGCAAAGTGCTGTAATAACATTCATATCCACAACAATTTAAAAAAATCCTTCAGGAAACCACCCTCTCTCCTATAGTATTAGCAATAGTAATGATTCTTGGTGGTGGTGCTTTTTTTATCACTGTATACATTAACAGAGAGCAAAATGAATTGTCCTGTGCAAAAAAACAGGGGGGTTGCCCTGGATGGCTAACTGTTTAGGGGCATGATCTGGTACAATACAATTCTAAACAGCCAAAACGTGTTGGCGGGTTTAGTGTTGACAGAAGGAAAAGTTTCACAGATCAAGTGGCTTTTCAAAGACACTTTCAAGTAAAGAGAAGGATTTTGATGGATGTGAATTGGGTGGGTATTCCAGGCATACAGAGAGGCATGGAATTAGCATCAGGCAAAGCTAGAGGTAAGGAAAAAAGTGTGAGGTTAGTCTATATCTCTGCTTATATTACCTCCTATGCATGATCCCGGAGGATAGGGCTGTAGGATGGAGTGGAGCCTTAACAAAGACAAGAAAAACAAACGCCGAAGGCTTTAGCTTCACCTGGAAGAATGCCACCATTGTACTTTGACAGAAATTAAGAGGGAGAGCATTCAAAAGTCCCAGACATGCAATAAAGAGAAATGAGACTGAATAGTTTTTAAATTGCCATAACAGGTTAGTTAGTGGTCCATTTACTGCAGTGTCTCACTTCTGACAGTGGACATTAGCAGATGCTTCAGAGGAGAATCTGAGAAACAGCAGTATGAACAACTATGGAATGACCTGTCCATAGGAGAAGTTTCTCCTAATCCTCATTAGCTAATGGTTCTCTTAGGCCCTGGAGCATAAGACTAGATTGTGAAACTCTTACTCACACTGAGTATTACCTGACTCGACAAGTTGTTCCAATGGTTTCCCTGGGACTACTTGCAGTATAGGATATTATGCAATGTCTTTCATACAGTTTAAGGCCAGAAGGGACCAGTAAGTCATCTAGTCTGACCTTCTTTGTATCACAGACAATTAAAATTCACCCAGTTACCCATGTGTTGAGCCACATCATTCGTTTGACTTATCTTCCACAAGACATCTAGTCTTGATTTGAAGACTTCAAGTGATAGAGAATCCACCACTTCCCTTGATCATTTGTTCCAATTTTTAATTTCCCTCATTGTTACAAAGTTGTGCCTTATTTCCAATTTGAATGTGTGTGGCACAGTTTCTAGCCATTGTGTCTTATGTCTTTTAATATAAAATATATTCTCCAGCCCTTGGAGCATTTTATAGCTTTCTTCTGCACCCTTTCCAATATTTCAATATCCCTTTTAAAATAAGCAGATCACAGCCTAACTCTTAAGGATTATTGTTATCATGTCATGAAATAGTAGCATAAAGAAAATAATGCAATGGAACTCACTTACCCAAGTCATCTGGGTAGAGATCTGCTCTCTGAAAAAAATAGGTTCCTGTGTTCTAAATCACGGACAAGAATGCAGAAAAGATTCTAATTCCAGGTCTCATATAGGTGTTGAGATGAACTAATTGTAAAGTACGATGTTTTGGGAAATATCAAGACTAAAGCTAGGGCTATCCGCTATGGTAGCTAAAGGTAATCACACACTTGAACAATATATTTGCCTGTTTGTAGCAGAGAACCTCAACTAGTTAGATCATTAACTCACTACCTCATTCTTTCTGCTTATTAGCTCCAGTTAGTTCTCTTCTCATCTTTCTCTTAACTTTTCCCACCTATTATCCACATGGTGCATCAGATCAAATTTGGAACTGGTGTAAGACAGCATAACTCCATCGAAGCCAATGGAGCTACAGTTTTTTACACCAGTTGAAGATCTGGACCACAAACCTGCTCTGCAGCCACATAAAAAGACAGGAACCCAACTTTTATGTAGGACTTCAGTAGGAAAAATAAGCTATATAACCTGAATACCCTCAGTTGAAAGGGACAGGGTCAGGTCACATTTCCCACAAAATTTAGGCTTTTTTTAAAACAAGCGTTCACCAAAAACCTGAGATCACGTTTCCATTTTTTTTCCAATTCCCCTGAAGTCTTTACAGCTGTAACACTGCATCACTGGCCTAGTGGATAAAGGCCTGGAGTCTCCAAAGTAGTGGGTCTCTGATCCGGCAAAGCACTTAAGCATGTGTTTGTAACTTTACGCATATGAGTAGTCCCACCGAAGTCAACAAAATTAGTCAATTTCTTCAAGTTAAATGCAATCGGGTGCTTTCCTGGATCAGGTCTCAGCATCTTGAAGAATTGAGCCTGAAGACCTGGATGGGAAGAGAGTAGCCCCAAAACTGATCTCACTGAATGTTTAAGTCCAGAGATACGGTGATCAGAATCTGGCCTTTGGATTACTAAACACAATCAAATTGTCTGAGACAGGCTCATGTGGCCCAAATTATTGTTCCGCACTATTGGCCTCTCAGCTGTTCAGTGCTTTGGGATCCATTGGCCGATGCTAGGTTCACATGAAGCAAAATTATTATTGCAGATATTGGGACTGCTCAGTAATGGAGCACACAAAACCCCTCAGGTGCTAGTAGCGTGTCAGGTGTCCCACGACTTGGAGTCAAGTACTGTAGGTGTTTCAGCAACTAAGCCTTGTAGGCACCAGCTGTGGTAGGTCCCAATAACCACTCAGACTCATGGTTCAGAGAAAGGATATTTTACTAGGGCTGGCAGGAAAGTGAGCGAGAGCGGAGCTTGTTTGGGTCCCTGGGGCAGTCCAATCTAGGGTCAGGGCTCTCAGGGCTAGTGCCTGGGGTGCCGTCTCCATTCAACAAATAGGAACTTGTGGGTTTCTTAGCCCGGATCAATGAGTGCCTCTCATTGGGGCCCCATTGCCCCTGGCTCTCTGCCCAGCTGCTGCTGCTCCCCCATAAGTCCCACACAGACTTGCACCCATATGTAACATCTGGCAGTCACGGCCTGGCAGTTCCACACCTGGCTCTGCATACAGAGGAGTTCTTTCTGCCTCCAGGTTTAGGACTTTATTTACCTAGCCAGGAGGAAGGGGATGTGCACTGGGGAGGGGGCTGATGGGAGCTGTGGATCCCTGCTTAGCAGATCCATTAAACGATCATTTAGTCTTTGTTTTATAGCAGTGTTTAGAGGCCACTGCTGACTTTGGGCCCCCATTGTACTAGGTGCAGTACATGCCTATAGTGAAAGAAAGTTGCTACATTAAAGAACTTACATTATAAATCGTCAAGACAAGGCAAAGGGTAGCATTTTCCCACCCGTGGGCCTGGCATGTCTGTTTAGAAAGGACGTATTATTATCCTCATTTCAGAGATGGAGAACTGGAGCTCAGGTACAGAGTCTGTGACAGAGATGAGACTCAAACCCAGGATCTTTCTAGTCCTAGGTTTGGGTCTTCATTAGAAGACCAGCCTCCCGCCTTCCCCTGAGCAAAACCACATTGCACCTGATTCTTGCCTTACAGTGCTGTGAACCTGGAGAAATTCTTTTTCCTTTATTCATTCTGTGCCTGATTTGGCACGCACATATGGCACTTTGACACAGCTGTAGTACCCTACACTTCAGTGGAGTCACTCTGGGTTTACTATGGTGTAAGTGAGATCGGAATTAGAGATTTCACAGATTAATAGATTCCAAGGCCACAAGGGACCACTCTGATCATCTAATCTGACCTCCTGTGAAACACAGGTCAGAGAGCTTCCCCAGAATAATTGCTAGAGCAGATCTTTTAGGGGGGAAAATCCCATCTTGATTTAAAAATTTCCAGTGATGGAGAATCCATCACAAACCTTAGTAAATTGTTCCAATAGTTAATTACTCTCACCATTTAAAAATATGCCTTATTTATTGATTGAATTGGTCCAACTTCAATTTTCAGACCTCAGATTGTGTTGTACTTTTCTCTGCTGGATGGAAGAGCCCATTATTGTGTTTTTTTATTCCCCTTGTAGATACTTATAGACTTTAATCAAGTCACTAGGGTTGCCAACTTTCTAATGCCTGGAAACCAAACACCCCTCCCCCACCCCTTCCTCCGAGGCCCCACCTCCTGCCCCACCTGCCCCAATCTTAGGCCCAGACCAGGGGTGAAAGTAGAAATAGGGACTTACTGGTACGGGACTGGGTTGGGGCCAGCTCTGGCCCCTGGAAGGGATGGGGTCTCGGGTGGAATGGGTGGGGATGGTGGGGTCAGAGCCAGCCCCGGCCCACCCTGTACCGGTAAGTGCCCTCCCTCTCCCCCGCCGGGGTAACAGCGGCATCCGGGGGCTTCGGCAGCAGTTTAAAGGACCCAGGGCTTGGCCGTTGCTACTGCCCTGGGCCCTTTAATCCACTGCCAGAGCCCCTGGCTGCCGCTGCTACCCCAGGGCTCCAGCGGCAGGGTTCCTGCCGGTATTTAAAGGGCCAAGGGCAGTAGAGGCAGCGGAAGCTCTGGGCCCTTTAAATAACCCCTAATGCCCCATTTCCACTGCCCCAGGCCCCCATTGCTGCTGCTGGGTGCCCCAGGCCCTTTAAATTGCCACCTGGGGAAGCCGGGCCGCCCCGGTACGGCGCACCGGCTCTTGCCAGTATACGGTACCGGGGCGTACCGGCTTACTTTCATCTCTGGCCCAGACTAACTCTTGTGACTGAGCTCCAAGGAGTTACATCCTTGTACCTGGAAGTAGAATCAGCGTCTCTATGTGTTGGGGGTGGTGGTGGTGGGGGCACTGAGAATTATTTCACATGTATTGCAGTATTTGGGGCATATTTTCTGATGCTCCTGCTGTGGCTTATATTAGGCAGCTGCACTCAAGGGGGAAAATATGTCCTGGGGAAGGGGATGGGATGAAGGTTTGGAGGGAAGCGGATGAAGGAGAAGCAAAAATGACACCAAATTAAAAGTAAATAAAAATATTTCCAAACGTTCCCCACAAGGTCAATGGCCTGCATGCCTAACAGCATAAGTAGCAGAGAGAAGTTTGGAGGGACAAAAGGGACGTGAGGAGGGGGAGGAAACTTCTTTCAGCTTCATTAATAGGAAACACTGCAGGAGGGGAGTTCAGGGGTTCATTATCTCAAAAATAGCAGTCCACGCTGACAAGGGTGGGTGAAGACTTCCTGACCCTGTGGATGAGCAGATTTCACAGCTTCCTGTATTTGTCTTTTTAAAAGCTGTGGGGTGGGGGGGATACAGGGAGAGGGAAGAGCCTGTTCTCTGATGCCTTGAGGCTTTTCTGCTACTATGGAAATAAAAAGGAAGTGCGTGGGGGGGGAGAGGGAATACAGAAACAAAATACAATTCTTACCTGCAAATACCCAACAGAGATTAAATATACAGTTACAATGGTACAATAGTTTAAGGTTAGTGTATACCCTCTTCTAAGTCTATGAGAACCTTACCCATACTAAATATTAAAAAATCATAACATGAAAATTAGGAACTCCTGGAAGCAGTTTCTTCTTCTCTATCTATACCTTTTCACTGCATACATCTAGTATTTAAAGGAGGCCATCCAAGTAATTAAAATACCTGTAAATGAAATGTCAATGTTATTTATTTATTTTTAAAGTCCTAATGGTTAGGCAAATGAAAACCTTTATTCTAAAATAATATGCTTTAATTATCTGTATCTTTGCGAGAGAGCAGAATAATTAAGGTTTTGCCAAATAAAACGGGTCTACAGTCTGTTTCTCTGTTCAGTAAGTAACCTTTATGAAGGGGAATGTTAAGTTTTGCTTTGTTTTTTGGTCTTAAATACTGTCATTATTTTAAAACATGAGGCCTGTCACAGTGGCTGTAGCTAGGAGTCCAATGCACAAGGAAGGAATTAATCCTGTAGGACAAAAATAAAAAATAATTCAGTAGTTTGCAGCTCTCAGATTCCATTACATGATTTTTTGTCATTTTCCTCTGGTAGGTGGAACTGTTTGAAACAGGGAAATAAATAGTTTGCAATTAAAACAGGCAAATAGCTAAAAGGATTGTTTCGATGATTATGTTTTAAAAAATGTGTACTGTTAGGAGGATTTCAACTGGGTCAGGCTCCCTAGTTTGTCATCTGTTGACATCGTCGCCTGAATTTTAATTAAAGCCTTCATCGTGGCTGCCATCTCTCAGGTCAAGCTAACATTTGCCCTCTGCAGTAAAAAGGAACAGATCCTCTCAAGTAAGGGATTGAACATGCTGGGGGCAGGAGCCTCTCAGATGCTCAAATATAATGGTGATGAGCATGATATAAGACCTATATCGAATACGGTCATGCTTAGCAATAACTCTCAGAGGGGAGTGAAAATAGAGTGAGTTTGCATGAACCAGAGGTTTGTGGCATAGAATGGGTCTCAAGTAGAGTTGGCTGTAAAATAAGGAGCTTTTACCCTCTTGGTGGGGTGTGTTATGTGCCCTTTGCCAGGGATCATGGGAGCTGCAGTCCAGCCTGTAGAGGAGAATGGAACCATAAGGCAACTGAAATATATTGCCATGAGGCACCATTTTGAATCTAAATATTTCAGTTATAGGCCAAGGCATTTGGTTTTGGACAAAATCGTTCAGGTTCTGATTAATTAAATAGCAATGTTCTGTCACATCAGACACTGTTTACAAAAATAACAACAAAAAATCTCTTTGGTGAAAACACAGTGTAACGTTCTCTCAGGAAAAACAGCACTATTTTCATCAGAGCCACAAGATTACCTGTGCCCCTATGTGACGGCTGCCATCACACTGAGGACTTCCAAAGATCAAAGTAAGAGTCTCTATGACTCATGATAAAGAGCCAATATCTGAAGTTGACGTCTATAACAGATTCACATGTTTCATGTGGCTCGGGTGTAACACACACTGACGAGAGCTACATCTACACTGACTATTGGCACTTCTTAGCAGCTGTATGGAGCTCCTGGGTCATCTCTGATTGCCTTGCCCCTTCCTTTTCCCTCTAGATAGTATTAAGGCTCTGGGTGGAGGTGGAACCCATACAAACTAATGCTAGTTTAGTATTCACCTTATGTGTTTTGGGTTGGCAAGAATCATAGAATTGTAGGACTGGAGGGACCTTGAGAGGTCTTCTAGTCCAGTGCCCTGCACTCAAGGCAGGACTAAGTATTTTCCAGACCATCCCTGATAGATGATTGTCAACCCTGATCTTAAAAATCTCCAGTGACAGAGATTCCACAAACTCCCTAGGCTTAAACACACTGACACTTAGGAAGTTTTTTTTCCTAATGTCCAAACTAAACCTCCCTTGCTGTAATTTAAGCCCATTGCTTCTTGTCCTATCTTCAGAGATTAACAAGAACAAACTTTCTCCCTCTTGTTTGTAACAACCCTTTTTGTACTTGAAAAGTGTTATCATGTCCCCTCTCAGTCTTCTCTTCCCCAGAGTAAACAAACCCATTTTTTCAATCTTTCCTCATAGGTCATGTTGTCTAGATATTTATGTTTTTGTTGTTGCTCTCTTCTGGACGTTCTCCAGTTTGTCCACATCTTACTTGTAATGGGGCATCCAGAATTGGACGCAATACTCCAGTTGTGACCATATTGGCATGGAGTAGGGCAGAAGAATTACTTCTAGTGTCTTGCTTATGACACTCCTGCTAATACATCCCTGAATGATGTTTGCTTTTTTTGCAACAGTGTTGACTCCTAGTTAGCTTGTGATGCACTATTACGTGAAGATCCCTTTCTGTAGTACCTCTTCCTAGGCAGTCATTTCCCATTTTGCCTGTGTGTAATTGATTGTGCCTTCCTACGTGGAGTACTTTGCATTTATCCTTATTGAACCTCATCCTATTTACTTCAGATGATTTCTCTAGTTTGTCCTGATCATTTTGAATTTTAATCCTATCTTCCAAAGCACTTGCAACACCTCCCAGCTTGGTAGCATCCACAGACTTTACAAGTGTACTCTCTCTGCCATTATCTAAATCACTGATGAAGATATTGAACAGAATCAGACATAGGACCTAGAATCTATTGGATTGTGTCTAATCTAGAAGGCCTATACACAGATGCTGAAGGAAATTAGAAGAGAACTTGTACCACCCTTTAGCTGCCCTTAGTCCAGGATCTGCAGAAGCGGTGTTCTTAGAAAAGAGAAAGTGGCCTTTAAGAACTGTAATGGACTCATAATACATATGAATCACTGGACTAGTTCCCAGAGCTAACTAGTTGCCTAATGGTGGCACTGCATTGTAGTTGGCATCAGAAGAGGTCATAGTGAATTGCACCTAACCATATGCAGGGAGGGATTTTCAAGGCCATCAGTGGGGATTTGGTGGCTCAATTCTGAATAGAAATTAATGGGAATTGGACATCCAAGCCCAAACTTTCGGAATCCCAGCTGTATTATGGAAGGGGAAAGATAGCCTGAGAATTGGGAGACCATAGTTCAACCCCTAGCAACACACCTGATTTGGCATTCTGTGCCTCAATTCCCCATCTGTATAATGGGGAAAATAGCACGGCCATACATCACAGTAGAATTGTGAGGATAAATCTAGTAATGTTTGATGTGCTCAGATACTTTGGTAATAGAAGGCATCCAAATAGAAGAACAATATATAAAATGGATAAAACAAAATAAAATATTTTGATCAAATCTATTGAGTTTCCTTTTGCCTTCACCTTCAGCCATGCAGCCCATAGGGTCTGGCTAGGCTGAAGAAGATGTAAAGGAGCGGAGAACTTTGTTCATGGTGCAATATTATTAGGCACTAAGCAATGATCACTTCAACTGCATGAACATTTAAGCCCCATCATTTTTCTTATAGGGAAATTTGGCATAAAGCACCTGGCTTGTACTGCGGTGATGAGCAATAATAAGAGTGCAGCATTTTCCTTGTGCAATAAAACCCACTGTGGAAACAGTACTAAAAGGTTATACTGGCAATAACATATAGTAATGTGAAAAGGGATCATTGTTCTGGGCAGAAAACATTTGTAATTCACCATTTCTGATGGAGAAGGTCAGGATCTCAAAAGGATCCTTCCACTTGTGTAGGTGGACAGTGAAATCCTTGCTGATCTTAAACACAAAAACGAAGCTTACAAGAAGTGGAAGATTGGACAAATGACTAGGGAGGAGTATAAAAATATTGCTCAGACATGCAGGAGTGAAATCAGGAAGGCCAAATCACACTTGGAGTTGCAGCTAGCAAAAGATGTTAAGAGTAACAAGAAGGGTTTCTTCAGGTATTTTAGCAACAAGAAGGTCAAAGAAAGTGTGGGCCCTTTACTGAATGAGGGAGGCAACCTAGTGACAGAGGATGTGGAGAAAGCTAAGGTACTCAATGCTTTTTTTGCCTCTGTCTTCACGAACAAGGTCAGCTCCCAGACTACTGCACTGGGCAGCACAGCATGGGGAGGAGGTGACCACCCCTCTATAGAGAAAGAAGTGGTTCAGGACTATTTAGAAAAGCTGGACGAGCACAAGTCCATGGGGCCAGTTGCGCTGCATCTGAGGGTGCTGAAGGAGTTGGAGGATGTGATTGCAGAGCCATTGGCCATTATCTTTGAAAACTCATGGCAATTGGGGGAGCTCCTGGATGTCTGGAAAATAGCTAATATAGAAGAAGAAAGAGGATCCGGGGAACTACAGGCCAGTCAGCCTCACCTCAGTTCCTGGAAAAATCATGGAGTAGATCCTCAAGGAATCAATTATGAAGCACTTAGAGGAGAGGAAAATGATCAGGAACAGTCAGCATGGAGTCAGCAATGTCAAGTCAGGCCTGACTAACCTAATTGCCTTCTATGAGGAGATAACTGGCTCTGTGGATGAGGGGAAAGCAGTGAGTGTGTTATTCCTTGACTTTAGCAAAGCTTTTGATATGGTCTCCCACAGTATTCTTGCCAGCAAGTTAAAGAAGTATGGGCTGGATGAATGGCCTATAAGGTGGATAGAAAGCTGGCTAGATCGTCGGGCTCAACAGTTAGTGATCAATGGCTCCACGTCTAGTTGGCAGCCGGTATCAAGCAGAGTGCCCCAAGGGTCAGGCCTGGCGACGGTTTTGTTCAATATCTTCATTAATGATCTGGAGGATGGCATGGACTGCACCCTCAGCAAGTTTGCAGATGACACTAAACTAGGAGGAGTGGTAGATACGCTGGAGAGTAGGGATTGGATACAGAGCGACCTAGACAATTTAGAGGATTGGGCCAAAAGAAATCTGATGAGGTTGAACAAGGACAGTGCAGAGTCCTGCACTTAGGACGGAAGAATCCCATGCAATGCTACAGATTAGGGACTGAATGGCTAGGCAGTGGTTCTGCAGAAAAGGACCTAGGGGTTACAGTGGATGAGAAGTTGGATATGAGTCGACAGTGTGCCCTTGTTGCCAAGATGGCTAATGGCATTTTGGGCTGTATAAGTAGGGGCTTTGCCAGCAGATCGAGGGACGTGATCATTCCCCTCTATTCGACATTGGTGAGGCCTCATCTGGAATACTTTGTCCAGTTTTGGGCCCCACACCACAAGAAGGATGTGGAAAAATTGGAAAGAGTCCAGCAGAGGGCAACAAAAATGATTAGGGGGCTGGAGCACATGACTTATGAGGAGAGGCTGAGGGAACTGGGATTGTTTAGTCTGCAGAAGAGAAGAATGAGGGGGGATTTGATAGCTGCTTTCAGCTACCTGAAAAGAGGTTCCAAAGAGGATGGATCTAGACTGTTCTCAGTGGTAGCAGAAGACAGAACAAGGAGTAATGGTCTCAAGTTGCAGTGGGGGAGGTTTAGGTTGGATATTAGGAAAAACTTTTTCACTCAGAGAGTGGTGAAGCACTGGAATGGGTTACCTAGGGAGGTGATGGAATCTCCTTTCTTAGAGGTTTTTAAGGTCAGGCTTAACAAAGCCCTGGCTGGGATGATTTAGTTGGGGATTGGTCCTGCTTTGAGCAGAGGGTTGGACTAGATGACCTCCTGAGGTCCCTTTCATCTCTAATATTCTATGATTCTATGACAGTAGAGATGTAGTCTAATAAAACCATCTCCTTCCTCATGAATTAAGTTAGATCCTCCACCATCATAGACATTAATGATTACCTAGATGTGTCATATCCCAACTAGGGCTATCCAGCTCTTCACAATTGTTACAGTGCTGGGACACTCAGAATGCTGTGTGTTTGGAGGGATAGAAGTCATGTGTGCCCTCCTGCTCTGAAAGCTCAGGTCCCCGTCTCTCAGTCTTGAGAATGTCCACTAGCTTGTAGTTGTATAGTGCCTACAGTGCAGTCGATTCTGTTGGTTATGCAATACTAGCTGGAACACTACAGTAACATTATATCTGAACATTGCATAGTTGATACAATATATCACAAAATCTTAATTTCTTCAAACGGTGATGCCTATGAATAAATGCATGTCAGCCAAGGAATAGCTACAGGACTTTAAATTAAGGGTGATGATAAACGACAGTGTATTGAGTTGTGGGAAGTCATCTAATGACATGCCTCAAGGACTGGTGTTGGGCCCAGTTTTATTTTCACTAATGATCTGTAAATGAGAGTCAATAGCATAGTTATTAAATTAATGGAGGCTACTAAATTGGGAGGTGTTGCAAAAACTAGCGAAGTGAGTGGAATAATACAAAAGGATCTTTGAGACATGGGGACGAAATAACCATCTGAGATTCAGATTTATACCACAGGAAAAAAACAACCAGAGCAGTGATGTACAATGGGAAGATGACTTCCAGGAAGCAGTAATGGAAACGGAAAAGATGTAGGCGTAACACTTCACAGCAGATTAGACATAAGTTTGCAACGTAATGTGAGATAGTAGTAAAAAACGGTTGATACAATTTTGTTCACATACAGAAAGACATCAAATCATGGGCAGGGAGTGGTAACCTGTCCCTGTATATAGAACTGTTAAGGAGAGACTTGGTATGCCACATGCAAGACTGGTCATTTCACTACCAGGAAGATAATGTCTAATTAGGGATGAATTCACCCTCAATACAGAGAGCTCCAATGCTACATCAGTGAGACCAATTTAATGTCCACATTGCAGGAACATTAAACTGAGGGATCGAGATCCAGATTTTCCCATGGTATTTAGGCACCTAAAGATGCAGATAGGTGCCTAGTGGGATTTTTAAAAGTATCCAAGACGAACTCCTGGGCACCTACTGGCTTAACAACTTTTGAAAATCCTAATAGACATCTATATGCACCCCCCTCAATACCTTTTAAAATCTGTATTTTAGGCTTCAGAGTCTCATTGACAGTGATTGAGACTTAGGCTCTTAAATGCCTAAGTCATTTGTAAAAATGGGATTTAGGCATCTAGGTATGTAGCTAGGCATTTGCTGTTTTGTTTTCTGTGCAGAGTATCTTTAAACATCTAGATCTTCAAGAGAAGCTGAAATGTTGTGAGGCAGATTCAATATAGCATGTTGTGGAGAGAACACACACTGTGCTGTCTCATTGAGATTTGACTTTTGTTCTTTCTTGTTTGCCTTTTTCCTTAATCTAAATTAAGAGCCATTCAGGCTCAAAGTTTGTGCTTCTCCTTTGTGTATTTAAAAACTTATGGGGAGTTTATGAGGTATCAGCGAGGGGGAGAAAGATAGTCTTATGATAAAGGCACCAATGGTGCACTCAGGATGCTTGTATTCAATTCCTGGCTCTCACACAATCACACAGTTTGACCTTGGGTAAATTCAATAGGGTTAACTTCCTGACCCTACTGAAGTCAATGGGAGTTTTCCCATTGTCTTTAATGGGGCAAGGATTTCACCCATTATCTCAGAGGGGGGGCAGGGAGAGAAGGATTTCAGATAGTAGTTAAGTGACCAACTCCCATTTAAATTCCAATGTGCCTTTGAAAATCTCCATCTCTCCTCCTCAGCTCTCAATCTTTAAGAAAGGGATGAGACTCCACTGCCTTGAAGGAGCGTCATGTGGATAAATTCATGACAATTTGTGAGACATTGAGATGATGTACTGATGGGGCCTGATTAATACCGAGTACAGAAGGGAGAAAAAATAGTGAGACTGCGAGGCAGAGGGAGACAGAGAGCCTATTCCAAGTGTGAGGAAAAGCAGAGGAAAAGACTCTTATACCAGTAGTGGTGCAAGAAGAAGAAACAGTTGAAAAATGAGTGGAAGGTGTAAAGTAGAAAGCAGAAGGAGAGAGGGGTGTGGATATCATTTAATACAAGAAGTAACTATCTCCCAAATATTAAGTATTTACTTGCTGTCTCTGTTAAATAAAACACTCAGTGGTTGATGTCATTTCTGAACTCATCTTTTTTGTTCAGTGCTGACTCTTATTTTTGAGTAAACTCTTAATGAAATTAGAAATGCTCTATTCCTCTTCACTTCCGCGGTAATGAACTTTAAAATAATCAGGAGAAATGCTTGTTCGGCATGTCCCCCTTTTTATTATGGAGAAAGCAAAATCTATGCTGTCCAGGACACTTCTGGTTCAACTATCAACCTGGAATCCAGGCAAAATAGAACCTGGCTCACACATGAGAATTAAACTGCTTAGACAGGGTTTGTAAAAGGGAGGTGAGGCTTGTGTGATTGAAAGGTAACTGCGCCAGAGTGGTGCTATGTGCTAGCAGACTACCAAACCTAATATCAACAGGAATATTTTTTTAAAGAGCTCCTTACAGAGGGGCTTTTATGTTTAGACAAAATAAATCTATACTAAATTCTTTTTAAACTTGCTGCTTTGTTACTGTTCTTTATATCTGTGTCCAGAGGGAGATGCCGCAACTATGGTTTATGGAACACGGCATAGATATGATTAAGTTAGTCTAATTTCCACAACAACATCAAAAAAAGTTATCAAGTTGTACTAAGGCCTTCCACTGGGCTACTGAGGGTTTTCTAAAGCATTTTTTTAAAGGTAACAACTGATATTTTTAATATTACTTAGTGCTTCTCTACTAAAGCCGCTTTTGGCCAAAGATCTCAAAGTGCCTTACAAAGATGGATATTGTATCATTATCCCCATTTTGAAGATGAGGAAACATAGAGGGGCACAGAGAGTTTGATAACATTGCTCGTGGTCACACAGCAAGTCACAGGCAGAGGGTGAGGCAAACGTTGACCTAGCTCTGCTTCCATGGGAGCTGTAAGAACAGTGCCAAGCACTTTGGAAAATCCACCCCCAGAGGATGGAATAGAATTCAGGTGTCCCCACTCCGAGTCAACCCCAAGCTACCAAGGGTAGGATCTCTGCTTGTTACTGTCCTGCACCATCTCATTGTTGGACCACTAGCAGTTTCCTAACGGGTTTGACTATTACCTAATTGGCCAATCTGTGACCTAGGTGTGAAAGGTTTCATGGCCAGTTACTAGACCTTGAGCTAACCGGTCTTCTAATTATCTCTATTTATATCTATACCAGGATCAAGAATCTGGATTCTACTCTTAGGATTCTACCCTTAGGTCTTCACATTATTTGATGTGCAAACAGACAGTGCAGTTAGATATATGCACAATTACCCAATTTGCATATGCAAAAACAGGTTTTAAATAACAATCTTGACTAATTGAACCCTTATGGGCCAGTCCTATAAAATGTAATAGATAATACGTATTCTATAGTCAAGTATCAAAGGGGTAGCCATGTTAGTCTGGATCTGTAAAAAGCAACAAAGAGTCCTGTGGCACCTTATAGACTAACAGATGTATTGGAGCATAAGCGTTCGTGGGTAAATACCCACTTTGTCAGACGCATGACAAAGTGGGTATTCACCCATGAAAGCTTCTGCTCCAATGCATCTCTTAGTCTATAAGGTGCCACAGGACTCTTTGTTATATTCTATAGTGTTTCTTAACTATCTTACACAATTCTGTTGCAGGTTTCAAAATGTCTATGGAAAGGTTCTCACTCTCTATTGAATTCTATGAATGTTTAGAGCAATTGACGTGACATCCTATTTAATCTCGCTGAAAAAATGTTGATTTCATCCCTATTAAATTCTATAGGCCTTTTCCATAAAGGGCAGGCTTTTATAATACTTTGTATTTATGTAGCCACTTTCATTTGAAAATGTTCAAATGTTTTAAAAGACTTAGACCCTGGTCCTGCAAACACTTTCTGACATGAGTACATTTTATATACATGAGTAGTTCAGGTGTGTAAAATTACTTTTAGTACTTAAGGAATTAAAGGGACAACTTAACTATCACTTTTATGTCTTAACACTTTTTGCCTATGTTGCAAGTAACAGCTAAAATTAGTATCACTGAGATCAGATTTTATTTCCTTTATCTTTTTGCGCATTTAATAGCACTTTGTATATAGTCAGCATCACTATTTCTCTTAGAGAGTCAGAAGCAGCAAAGAATCCTGTGGCACCTTATAGACTAACAGACGTTTTGCAGCATGAGCTTTCGTGGGTGAATACCCACTTCTTCGGATGCAAGTCTTGCATCCAAAGAAGTGGGTATTCACCCACGAAAGCTCATGCTGCAAAACGTCTGTTAGTCTATAAGGTGCCACAGGATTCTTTGCTGCTTCTACAGAACCAGACTAACACGGCTACCCCTCTGATACTTAGAGAGTCAGTTTCTCCAGTTGTTGTTTTTTTCTTTCCTGTAGTAAAAAGAAAGAAAAAAAAATTAAGAATTAAAAAAAAGGCAAATGTGAATGTAAACCCACAAAAACTACAGGCCACTTTGTGGCCGAAATAACTTCTGAAACTCTGTGAAACTTTTTGTTCTTGTTTTTGTTTTTTGTTTTGTTTTTTTTTTTGTATTGGATTTCAAGTTGACAGTGTTACTTGAAGCCACATGATGCCTTTATTTTCACAATTATATAGAAAAGATTAATGCAGAACAGAAAGTGTAAGGGTCTGATTTTCTAGGGCACTGAACAGCAGTTCCCATTGACCTCAGCTGCCATTTGGGATGCTCATTGTCTCTGAAAATTACACTCTAGACTTGCTTAGGGTAAAACCAAAAGCCAGATACACAGACAGAGATCTCCTGACACCCAATATTGGGCTGTACACAAAGATGTGAAAAATGGAAATGTGAACATTTCAGTTAGAGATGGTTGAGAATTTGCCAACAAATGGCTGGATTCACAGAATCAGGCCCCAATGGGATTCCCCAAACCCCTGCACAGCTGCCTCCAAATCCTGTAGCTGCCTAAGCTCGTCGGAAGCGTGTCAGTAATAGTCTTACCATTGACTTCAGTGGGTTTTTGATCAGGCCCTATAGCCCTGATCCAGCAAAGATCTTAAGCATGTGCTTATAATTAAGCACATTCTTAAATACTTTGCTAGATTGGAGCCTAATACAGCACAGATAATAGACATGACAGCACTCCAGATTCCCTGTACAGCTCCTCTTTTCTTGAAAATTATGATGTTGTGATTCAAGTGGAAAGCAGGAGCCAAATTTGTAAAGAGGCTCTGATTTGTATATGCTTGAAAATTACTTTCCCATCTCGTTCCCTGGGGAAAGGAGCATGGGCTAGTGATTGAAGCATTGGTTCTTCAAACTCGCAAAAGTATCCCATGAAATATTTTGTTAGGCACAATGGAATTGCATTTGATTTATCTCCACGCCCCGGTATTATTGTTTCTTTGCAAGAATTACCGAAATATATTATGTGGCACTGGGGGAAAAAAAGCCCTCAACAACTTTGCACAACTTGTAAGAGAAGTTAGCCAAAAGGAAGCTTTAAATTTCAGTTACAATAGAGCTGCTAATGCTGACAGATGACAAACTGGGGATTGTGAACAATGCTAGACTCTTCTAATGTTATAGATTTTAACATCATTATCAATGCATTCATTTCAGCTATATGCCATTTTAATTGCATGCAGCTTATTTCTATGTTTTATAGAGCTAGATCTGCAACAGGAAAATGAAAACAACAAAATTAAAATGAATGAATTATGCAAAGGAATCGTCTGAATCAGTTTTTCTACTTTATACATGATTCATCTTTTCTGTGGTGCTTTTATACTGCTGGTTACTGCATGTCAACCACTTGTCTTGGTGGGTCTTCTGTTTACAACGGGAGTAACAATTTCAGGATTGCCAACCCCGAGCATTCAAAACTCATGAGTCAGGCCCCCCCAAACTCTTAAAATTTACTTAAAATCAGTAGATTTTTTTAAAAATAAGTGTTGGGTTCTTTTTATTTCACTTCTAATCCTTCACGGTGCCCTTGGGTCATATTTTCTCTGCAATTGTAAGGGCTAGAAACTTACATTTTTATAAATGAAAGCAGAGATTGTCAGGTAATCACATGCTTCCAGGGACTGAGGCTTTAAGAAAAACACAACCTATTGTGAGACTCACAATCAAATCTCATGCTTCAGGGCTTCAGCTGGTCACATTATATGGGTCAGGAAGGAATTTTTTCCCCCAATGCACAACTGGACAGATGTATTCTGTGTCCCCCTCCCTCTCCCTTAGCCATCTTCTTCTGAAGCATCAGGGATTGGCCCTGGCTGGAAATAGGACCAGGTAGGGTAGACAAGGATGCTCAGATGGTACACAGAATCCTGTGTCTTAGACACCTAGCTAAGGGTGTGTCTTCCTTACATGCTCAGGGTACAACTGGTTACTGCATTTTGGATTGGGAAGGCATTTTGATTGGTAGGGAATTTGGATGTTTTTTCCAGTCTTTCTCTGCAACATAGGGCTTGGCTCACGTGCTGGGATCATCTGAGCATCTTTTTTTACCTAATCCGTTCCCTGCTATTGCAAGGTACTTGGGCTTTGGTGGCACCTTGCTCTCGCCTGTTCTCTGTCTATGGCACACAACAGTTTAGTCCCCTGAGGACGGAAATGCTTTAGTCGAACCCAAGTTATTGGACTCAACACTAGGGTAACCGGGTGAAATTGAAAGGTCTGTGATATACAGGAGGTCAGACCAAATGATCTAATGGCCCCTTCTGGCCTTAAATTAGAGTTGGCAACACTGCATTCTGGATGCATTCATCCACATGTTGGGGACTTTTGGATTTTGTTCCTGGTTTGGCTGATGTTTTATACCCTGATCCTGCATACAGGGCCGGTGCAACCATTTAGGCGAATTAGGTGGTCGCCTAGAGCGCTAGGATTTGGGGGGCGGCATTTTCTTTGGCAGTGACCGCGGCAGCCGGATCTTTGGCCACCCCGGTCGCCGCCGGCATTTAGGCAGAGGGAGCTGGGGCAGGGGAACACGAGGTGGGCGGCCTGCAGCAAGTATGGGGGGGCAGCACGCAGAGGAACTCCCCGCCCCAGCTCACCCCTGCCCCGCCTCCTCCCCGAGCACGCCTGGCCGCTTCACTTCTCCCGCCTCCCAGGCTTGCGGCGCCTAAGCTGATTGGCGCCGCAAGCCTGGGAGGTGGGAGAAGTGAAGCAGTGACAGCGTGCTCGGGGTGGAGATGGAGCAGGGATGAGCTGGGGCCGGGGGGGGCGCCTCAGGGTGGAGGGGGGGAGCTGCCGCGGGGGAGGGGAGGCGCCTCAGGGTGGGGGCTCGGGGACAGGGGAGGGCGCAAGGTGGAAATTTCGCCCAGGGCGCGAAACAGCCTTGCACCAGCCCTGCCTGAATACACAAGGATCTTAACCTTATACTCTGGGAGTGATCACACCTAAGTTGCTCCGTTGACTTCAGTGCAGTACAGAGAAGAATCAGACCCACTCTTTCCATAGAAAATGGACTCCTCACTCTCCTGAAGATAATTCACATCTGCATGCACTAGGAAACAAATCCTCTGGCTCAGCTAAGGATCACAGAAAGCCACTGATTTAACAAAACCAATGGAAATCCCAGGAGTTGGAGGTTAAGGACAAGCGTTGGGAACTGACATCCATTGGTTATTGTAGAGCAGGGCCCCAGGAAATGTGCAACCACCCAAAAAAGTGTAATTTTCAGGCTGGAATAGATATGAGCCGAAGTATACTATTCTATATAGTTTCTCATACCAGGCTCATCATGGTAGGATCCGAACATTTAATCATGTGACTAATATCTGTCAAGTTTTCTTTGTTTTCATCCTCTTCCCACAGGGAAAATTGTGTATGCTTTATTTTTCTAGGGTTTTTGCTATGCACATGCTGCTCTGTGTTAATATTAGAAAAAGATATGGTCTAAAAACGTGCACCTTGGATGTGGAGTGGAAGGTGATGAGGTTTTGGATGGACGTTAGTCACTGGAAAATTCATTCCAGTCGTGGGCTGCTCCCTGCCCACCCCAAAGAAAGCTCTCTGCACAGAGGAGCTTTACCCTTATCGAGTTCAACTATGCCAGAGGAGAAGAGTTGTTGACCATGGTCTTCATCATAGAGCGTTAGGTGATCTTTTAGATATCCTGGGCCATTGAATGCCTTGTAGATAGTGACTGAGACTTTGAATTTGACTCAGTGTTCATATGGCTAAGGAGCTACAGCTGTATGAATCTGCTAGCCTAATCCCCCAGTGTAGAGGTGGGGAAATGCTGGAGCTTGGAGGAATAAATTCTATTTCCTTCCCAACCCCGAACCCCAAGACTGCCCTGCACATAGCCCATTAAACTGGAGGAGGCTGCTGGCCCTGCAGAAGTGGCCTTGTCTCATCACATGTACATCTCCTAGCCATGGTCCATCATTCTCCTCCTCCTCTTCCGTAGGAGTATTTTGCAGATCAACTGTCTGCATGTGCACTTTAAATGTGAGTTTGTTGCTTCCTTGGTTGGACCTTGTAGGTGACGCACTGAGACGCCTCTTTGATTGGAATTGTGCATCACATCTCAGCCACCTTAACACCCAAGCAGTTTCATTGTGATCAGTGTTATTACAAAGATCACTAAAGGAATTAATAATAATTAGCAAATAATTATTGCCAGGTGTAGCAAGAAACACAGATCGACCACCTGCTTTCCCCTTCACAATTCATTTCTTCCTTTTTCTTAATCATACAATGAAATAATTATCAACCACTTGTGACATCCAAATAACTCCCCTAGCAATAGTCTTTCCTCCTGTCTCTGGTGCTTCGGTGTGGGCTTAACCAGCAGCTAAAACAAGAGCCTGGACTAGATTTTGATCCCATTTATGCCAGGGTCAGGCTAGACTATCAAGGATGGTGTGTGGACCAGTAGAGAAGACAGTGCCATGGAACTCAGAGTATATCTACGTGGCAATTAAAAACCCACGGCTGGCCCATGGCAGTTGACTCAGGCTCAGGCTGGAGGGTTGTTTAATTGTGGTGCTGATGTTCGGACTCAGGATGCAGCACAAGCTCTGGGATCTTTCCACCTCATGGGGTCCTAGAACCTGGGTTGCATCCCAAGCCCAAACATCTACACCACACTTAAACAGCCATGCAGGGAGAACCCTACGGGCCCGAATCAGCTGGCATGAGGTAGCCATGGGTTTCTAGTTGCAGTGTAGACATACCCTAAGTTCTATGGCAGTGTCTTATCTACACACACTTACAGGACCTTGGTTCTGTTCCTGGCTCTGCTACTGCCTGTCCTTGGACAAGCCACTTCCGGTGTCTCTTTTCTCTCCCACACTTTGTTTAGACTGTAAGCTCACTAGGGCACAACAGGTCCCATTTTCTCTGTTTGTGCAGTCCTCAACATGATGGGGCTGTGATCTTGGGAGAAGTCTTCCGGGCTCTGTAGTAATACAAAGGTTAATAGTTAATTTCAGTGGCCTTATTAGCATTATTCTGGATTTACACTGTTGGAATTGAGATCAGAATCTAGGCCCCTGTTTATATAATTATATTATACACACACATACTGTCAGCAACTGCATGGAAGAAAAATAGGAGGTTAGGAAATGTCTTGCTGATAAGAATTTCTTTTTAAATGTTAATTTTTTTCTCTCTTATTTTGTGTCTATCTGGCTGTAAACTTCATCTTTTAAACTCTCCCCCCCACCATTATCATCAGCATACCTAGAGCACATGCAGGCCGAACATCGGTTCAGTGTGACCTTTCTGAAATCATAACCAATTCTTTCTCTTTGTCATAGTGATAATAGAATGGATCAGATACTTCCTGAAGACATTATAATAGAGTTCAACTGTCTAAGCTGTACACTAATGAAAAATGGAAAATCTCTTTCTTCTCTACCGTGGTCCTCAGTAGAATAGAGGTGCTGCCTTGCGGAAAGTTTTCCATATGGTAGGTGGGCTCTGTAATATTTCTTGCTCTTTCTGGGCAGATTGCAGCATGGACATGCTTCCCCACCTCCCCTCTGCGCACCATTGAGGTAAAGATCTGAATGTATTAACTAATACACTTTTATCTACCCTCTTCCACTTTTTCCTCACTCCCCTTGCAATTGCAACCTTTGAAGTCAAACATGTTTCATGTTTCAAATAGACCAGACAGGGGAGGGATAAGATAAATGTTTAACTCTTTGTTTTACATATAGAGCTGGGTCCTCTACTGGTGTAAATCAGCATCACTCCACTTATTTCAATAGCACTTCACTGAAATACAAATTAGCTCAGTACCTGGCCTGTATTGTCCAAACAGATCTCAGACTTTATTTGGGTATTATTCTGTCCTTACGAAAAGAAATTTTTTAAACATTCCTGGATGTGAATTTAGTGCAATTGAAAAAGGAAGGACTAAGCTCTGGAAACGAGTCCTGTATTTATCCACAGCGCTGATACTGCATGGATAAGTAGAGGTGGTTGCAATTTTTTGACTGAAAGCTGGTTCCTGTGTAATGGCTTGTTGAAATGGAAATTTTTCCACAGAAAAGCGATGATTTTTTTTGTTTTGACCTGAGAACTGAAAATGAAACATTTTGTTTTGTGGTGACATTTCAAAAGGCCGCAAATATTGACATTTTGAAATGAAATGTTTCATTTTGATCAAAATATCTTCCACCTTGTATTTAGCAGGGACACTGAATACATTTCCCAGACCTGAAGAATTCTGTGCAAGCTCAAAGGCTTGTCTCTCTAACCAACTGAAGTTGGTCCAACAAAAGATATTACCTCACCCTCTTTGTATCTTTAATATCCTGGGACCTACATTGGTACAACATCGCTGCATACAATTTTTTTCATTGACATGTCAGAATTGAAATTATTCAGAACTTTTTATTCTGTGATTTTTTTTTCACTCTTTCAACTGTTCCTTCTGTTTGAGCACAGAAAGAAATGTCAAAATACCAGAATTTCCCACAGGGCAGAAATACCATTTTCTAGTGGGCAGTAGCAGAGTAAAGCTTTCCACAGTACTCCATGCAGCAGTGCAAAAACCTCACCAGGACAACCATCTGTAGGAGTGAGAGTAGTTCATTTTCAAATACCCGGTCCTAGGCCTCTCTGTTAAGACTGCCAACAAGAACACTAATTAACAGAGCTGGTCAAAAAGCAAATTGTATTCTGTGAAAAAGTTAAGATTTTGAGGAGAAAAAAAGTCATTCTGCATTGAGACAAAGCCAAAGTTTTGTTTTTTGGTGAAATGAAATTCTGGAAAAAAAAACAGTTTGGATCTATTAGTGTTTTATTTCAATAATTTTAAATGGTTTCATTTCAATTGGCCGTTTTTCTCATTTCTTACATAGAATCAAAACTTTCCATTTCAAAATGTTGAAACACAATGTTGAAACACAATTTTGACATTTCCAAAATGATTTTTCCAATTTTTTTTCCAAAACAAAATTTAGTCAGTCAATATAATTTTGCAAAAAAAAAAATCCCTTTGTTAAAGCATCCTTTTCTGACAGATTTTAGAGGGCTTATTCCTTCACCCTCTCACTTCCCTGGTCCTTCTCGCATGAACAGAGAACAACAATACCCAAAGTCCAAAGATGCAAACAATTCAATATTTATTTGGGTGAACTTCCAGCAAGCATGATTCCAATTTCCTTCCTCAGTGTCCTCCTTCCCAGCTCTGACACTACAGAGCCTTGTCTGTGTCCCTGTTCCCATTCCCCCCCTTAGCAAAACATGATTCCAATTCTCCCACCCCCATTCCCCCTTACTTCCTGATTGACTGCAGACTATATAGTAAAACTTGAGTTCTGCTTAGCTAAACCTTAACCAATCATTTTACTGAAAATTAGCTAACCAATCCTAACACATTGTAACATGATTATTTAACCAATTATATCCCACCACCTTAATTGGTTTACACCCAACAAAATTAACTATACAGCAGACAGAAACAATCACAGAACCAGACAGAGATTATACAGACAGACAATAGGGAAGTGGAGACTACAGTGATAGAACAATACAGAAAGGAGGATTTCACACCCCAGCTATTGATAAGGGAGTTCTTGCCAGACAGGATGCCATCAAACTAAGTTTCCTTTTACATCTTCTAGGCTCTTCCCTTTCTCTGGAGGTGACAGGAATATCAGGACAGGATTGTATTCCTAACAGCCTGAAATAATAATTATTTCAATGTGACTGGTTTGGAATGTGAGGATGTGACCATACACTTCCCAGTTTATGGCTGCTCCAGCTACTTAACCCAAAGGCCTTAGCCAAAGAACAGGGCCTCAGACTGTCACAGTAAGAGAAGGCCCTTACAACGGCAGACAGTGATTTTGATTCTTTCTTTTATACCTCTATAACTAGCTAAGTGACAAGAATACACCTACATCCTTAAAAGTATAGGCCTTTGCAGGCAGGCCTGAATATATATATCCTAACAACAGAAACTTGTTTCAACAGATGTGGTATTTTTTGTTTTTTTGTTTTGCTTTGGGGTTTTTTGCCTCTAATTAGTGCCAGTTTTGTTGGTTAATTTTTTTTTTAAAAAGGACACTGTCTCTTGAAAGACATAGGTTTGATATTCTTTTTCCAGTTCTAGCCATCTTTATATACAGCAGTATTTATTATCATAGCTTGCACATATGTAGGAGGCAGTCTGGTAGTGTGAATTGGCCACTGGGGTAGGACTCAGGAGATCTCTGTTCTATTTCCAGCACTGCCAATGACCTCCTGTTGGACCTTGAGCTAGTCACTTCATCGCTATCTCCCCTCCCACTCTTCCTTTATCTTGTTTATTTAGATTGCCAACTCTCCTGGGCAGGGCCTGTCTCTTACGCTCTGTACATGCAGCACCTAGCACAAGGGGGTTCTGGTTTTGGTGGGGGCCTCTAGTTACTACTAGAATAAACACTAATAACCTATGTGCTGTACATAATATAGCTTTCTTGGGGAAATCCTTGCAACAGCCAATGTGTGCCTGTAACCGTGTGGCACTCACTTCTCATGAACACCCTTTCTGCTCAGGCGTCTGCAGTCTTTAAACAGTCCTGGTCCTGGTATCAGGCTGTACCGCCAGGGCTTCCTCCCCGGAGGCAAAGGTTTTGCCCTCTTCATCAGTTCTGGTCCCAGCTCTCCAGCTGGGCTTCTAGATAGTTCAGTTCCCCTTACAGGGGTTTATTGCTGTCCAATTATAGGTCACTTCACCCAGTGACCTATGGTGGGGACCCAGGTCCACCCACTACCCTGGGTCCCAGCCCAATGACCCTAAGAATAGCAGCCACACACCATTGGGTCCCTTTAACAAAACCACCTTCAGTTCCCTGGGCCGTTTCCCCGCAGCTGATCCCTGCCTTCACTGAGTTGTCCATGATGCTGCAGTCCTGTTTGGCCAGCCAAGAGCACCATCTGCACTGCTCTGGCTCCCAGAAGGAGTCTTTGGGGGGATTTGATAGCTGCTTTCAACTACCTGAAAGGGGGTTCCAAAGAGGATGGATCTAGACTGTTCTCAGTGGTAGAAGATAACAGAACAAGGAGTAATGGTCTCAAGTTGCAGAGGGGGAGGTTTAGGTTGGACATTAGGAAAAACTTTTTCACTAGTAGGGTGGTGAAGAACTGGAATGGGTTACCTAGGGAGGTAGTGGAATCTCCTTCCTTAGAGGTTTTTACGGTCAGGCTTGAGAAAGCCCTGGCTGGGATGATTTAGTTGGGTTTGGTCTTGCTTTGAGCAGGGGGTTGGACTAGATGACCTCCTGAGGACCCTTCCAACCCTGAGATTCTATGATTCTATGATGAAACAACTGTCTTTGGCTTTGCAGCTTCTTTGTATATGGCCCTCCTGGGCCCTGATTGGCTAGCCCTTTGCAGCCTCCCCCTGACTGGCAGCTTCCTGTGCAATTTCTGTAGGCCACTGGGAGGACTTAGCTTCAGTGTCCCTTTCCTTGGATGGGTGTGGCAGGACCCTGAGGCCTACAGCAGGGGGCCACTGGGCCTAGTCCTCCCCATCAAAGTGCCTATATCATATGGTTGGACAGAAATCTAACAATTGTTTTACAAACCCCTCCATCCCCCCCAAAAAACCATACAACAATGGTGAAAGAAGCCCCACCAAAGCCAACCTAGTGTGATCAAAATGTGCCAGTTGGAGAGGAGCAGTTTGTGTCTCTCTGCTCCCATAAGGCACAGCACAAACCCATTTACTTGTTTGATTTCTTTTTCCCTTTCCTTTTCAGTAAATAATTTACACAGGATTGCATTAGCTCAATTTGCAAAAATTGAGCAAACAGTGCAATTTTCTGCAATTAAGCTAGTGCAAGACGAAAGAAAAGTCTGGCTGGGAGTGAGAGCGATTTTTTTTCTTAACTGAAAAGACATTTTGTGGAAATGGAGCATGAGAAGCAAATGAAGAGCTGCTCAGATTCGGTCTGGCCAAAGTCAGGGAACAGACCACATTTCTGCTAACAGTGCTTAGGAAGGGAAGCTGGGGTTTTCTTGTTGTGGCTTAATTCATAATATCCACACATAGTCCAAAAGGGTGCTCCTACAACCTAAATAAAAAAGAAATCCCTGTGTTATATATTTCAAATCTGTACATGCTGTTTAAAAATAATAGTATTCTTATAGGACCAAATACTGGAGTCACACCTAAGTCAATGGCAAAACTCCGATGGATTAGAATAGGTCTGGAATTTGTGCATCATTCTGCAGCACGAACTCCTGTAGAAATGCAACCTTCCTTTAACCCTTTGGAAAGCTAGAGGGACATACGCATTCATGCATCTGACAGCCAGGAAAATGCTAATTGTCAAAGAGCAATGAGGGCCTGTTTGGACTAGTGAACTGGTGATCGAATGGGCTGAAGGAACATCAGAGGAATTTGTTGAGGGCTTGGCTACACTTACAAGTTGCAGCGCTGGTGGAGGCTTTCCAGCGCTGCAACAACACCCCGTCCACACTTGCAGGGCACAACCAGCGCTGCAACTCCCTGGCTTTACCTGTCCTCCAGGGAATAAGGAGGTATCCCAGAATTCCTGTTCAGCCACTCTGCACATCAGTTTGCACTCTACTGCTCTTGGCTCAGGTGACCCGCCCTGTAAATGCCCCGGGAAATTTAAAAATCTCCTTCCTGTTTGCTGCAGCCAGGTGTGGAGTGCAATCAGTTTTAATCAGTTACAGGTGACCATGCCTCCACGCGGCAAACGAGCCCCAGCATGGAGCACTGGTGAATTGCAGGACCTCATCAGTGTTTGGGGTGAGGCATCTGTTCAGGCACAGCTGCGCTCCGGCCGTAGGAATTACGATATCTTTGAGCAGATATCAAGGGCCATGCTGGATCGGGGCCATGATCGGGACGCAGTACAATGCAGGGTGAAAATTAAAGAGCTGCGGAGTGCCTATTACAAAGCCCGAGAGGGGAATCGACGATCCGGAGCTGCTCCCACGACCTGCCGTTTTTACAGGGAGATGGATGAGATACTTGGGGGTGACCCCACTGCCAATCCCAGGATAACGATGGACACTTCTGAGCAGGCTGGGGGACAGGAGGAGGAGGCGGAGGAGGCGGCGGAGGCGGAGGCGTGGGGGGGGGAGGAAACCGCGAGTGAAGCTCCTGGCATGGGGGAAGAAACCGCAGATTCCCTGGAGGCATGCAGCCAGGAGCTCTTCTCAAGCCAGGAGGAAAGCACCCAATCGCAGCAGCCAGCAGTTGCAGAAGGACAAGCAGAGGAGCGTGTTACCGGTAAGCGGCTTTTATTTTCTGGGTGAAATGTTTCTGGAGAGGAGGGGGGTTATGGATGCATGCATGCCAGCCTCTAGATGTGGAATAGCCCGTTGATGTGGTCTATCACGTCGCGGTAATCTGCCTCAGTTATCTCAGCAAAAGCTTCATCCAGAGCGTGGGCAATATGCCTGCGCAGGTTTATAGGCAGAGCCACTGTGTCCCTTGTCCCAGTGACGGTGACGCGTCCGCGCCACTCTTCTGCCAGTGGTGGGGGGACCATTTCTGAACACAGGCAAGCCGCATAGGGTCCCGGGCGGAATCCACATTGCTCTAAAAGAGCCCCCCGCTGTTCCCTAGTGACTCGCAGTAGGGAAACATCTTCCAGGATTAAGTCCTGTGAAAAATGTTGGGAGACTCTTTAGTGAAGAGATAGGGAGATAAGATCACCCCTGCATCTGCATTTCACTCAACCCCTCTAGCACTCCAGATTACCCGAAGCAACCAGCTCCCCTCTTACACCCAAGCCCCACTTCTCCCCATATAAGCACTGCTCACTCACCATGTCGTGGCTTCTGTAGTGTTATGCGTGTGGGTAAAAGAATGCTTAAATAAGAACTCACTCCCTCAGTGTAACAATTCATGTCTGGAGATAGTGGATACAATGCTGCCCGTGTTAAATGTTGTCATTTCTGTTTCTACAGTGACCTTGACTACTGGACTGCCCAGATGTTCAACATCACAGAGGCTTCAAAATTTGAGAAAAAATCCCCGAAAGAGCAAGGAGGACATGCTGAAAACTGTTCTTAATCAGTCTGCTCGAGAGAGTAAGGACTTGAAGGATTGGCGAGAGAAAGAAAGCAGGACACGCAAGAGAAATGCAGTGGCCAAGAGGAAAACCACGGAGCGGCTGCTAAGCATCCTGGAGCGCCAAGCGGAGTCTATAGAGTCACTCGTTGCCATGCAAGCAGAGCACTACCGTGCTACTCCCCCACCCGCCCCGTCCTTTGTGCCTTGTGCCCCAATGTCAGCTCAAACCACCTTTCCCCAGCATCCAGGTTCTTACCACCACCAGCTGCCTCCAACACCTGTATGTTCCCCAACCAGCCCTGATACCTACCACCACCCTTACCCTCTGCATTCAACCCCCATCACCATGCAGTATATGAACCCTGAAGTGCAGGATTCATTAAACAGCAATCCAGACAGGGCATATGCAAACTTGTGACTGTACAGTTCACCAACCCACACCCCTGCCCTCTTGTGTTCATGAAATGTTGTGTGTCTGTCTGTCTGTCAAGGAAGTTTTTTTCTTTTCAATAAAACAATTCTTGGCTTTGAAAACAGTCTTTATTATAGCAGATAGTGAAAGATACCTTAGCCCAGTAAAGAAAGAGGCACTACAAATCATATTATTATTATGGATAATAGAATAACAGTGTAAGCAGTGCAATTCACTCCCATGCAAGGCAGCAAACATTATTGTTGGCTTTCAGCCTCAAATTCTTCCCTCAAGGCATCCCTAATCCTTGTAGCCCTGTGCTGGGCCTCTCTATTAGCCCTGCTCTCTGGCTGTGCATATTCAGCCTCCAGGACTTGAACCTCGGTGGTCCATGCCTCACTGAATGTTTCACCCTTCCCTTCACAAATATTATGGAGGGTACAGCAAGCGCATATAACCGCGGGGATGCTGCTTTCCCCCAAGTCTAGCTTCCCATACAAGCAACGCCAGCGGGCTTTTAAACGCCCAAAAGCACACTCCACAGTCATTCTGCACCGGCTCAGCCTGTAGTTGAACCGGTCCTTGCTCCTGTCAAGCTTCCCTGTATAGGGTTTCATGAGCCAAGGCAGTAACGGGTACGCGGGGTCTCCAAGGATCACAGTGGGCATTTCGACATCCCCTACTGTGATCTTCCTGTCTGGGAAAAAAGTCCCTGCCTGCATCTTCCTGAACAGGCCACTGTTCCGAAAGATGCGTGCATCATGCACCTTTCCAGGCCAGCCTGTGTAAATGTCAATGAAACGCCCGCGGTGATCCACAAGCGCCTGGAGAACCATAGAGAAATACCCCTTCCGATTAACGTACTCTGATGCCAGGTGGGGGGGGCCAGAATAGGAATATGCGTCCCATCTATCGCCCCTCCACAGTTAGGGAAACCCATGTGTGCAAAGCCATCCACAATGTCCTGCACGCTCCCCAGAGTCACGGTCTTTCTTAGCAGGATGCGATTAATTGCCTTGCAAACTTGCATCAAAACGATTCCCACGGTCGACTTTCCCACACCAAACTGGTTCCCGACCGACCGGTAGCTGTCTGGAGTTGCCAGCTTCCAGATTGCAATAGCCACTCGCTTTTCCACCGTCAGGGCAGCTCTCAATCTTGTGTCCTTGCGCCGCAGAGTGGGGGCGAGCTCAGCACACAGTCCCATGAAAGTGGCTTTTCTCATACGAAAGTTCTGCAGCCACTGCTCATCATCCCAGACTTCCATGACGATGTGATCCCACCACTCAGTGCTTGTTTCCCGAGCCCAAAAGCGGCGTTCAACGGTGCTGAGCATTTCCGTAAATGCCGCAAGCACTTTAGTGTCACACGCGGCAGGCAAATCCATATTGATATCATCGTCGGAATCCTCACTGTCACTTTGGAGCTGAAGGAATAGCTGGACTGCCAAACGTGTTGTGCTGGTGACACTCATCAGCAGAGTCCTCAGCAGATCGGGCTCCATTTGCCACAGAAATCGCGATTCACACAGAGAGTAACAGAAAGACACTCACAATGGCGCCAAACGCTGCTGGAAAGAGTGAATGCTGGGATGTGAAGCGATGCACCACGGGGCGCTGGCAAACAGGAAGCGGAATGACCCGCACACTTCCTTCCCCTTCCCACAATACTCAGCGCCAAAACGGCGCCAAAACGGGACGAGGTGCTCTGTGGGATAGCTGCCCACAATGCACCTCTCAATACAGCGCTGGAAAGTGCTGCAAGTGTGGCCACACTGCAGCGCTGGTAGCTGTCAGTGTGGCCACACTCCAGCGCTGGCCCTTCCACAGCTGCATGACCAGCGCTGTAACTCCCAGCGCTGCAACTTGTAAGTGTAGCCAAGCCCTGAGTCTGAAAGACTGAATAATAGTAGCTGATATTTTTGTTATATGGGTTCAGGCAGCAAAGCCCCTGTGTGGTGTGGTACGCAGGAACTAGACTTAAATTTGGGAGCAATCCAAGATGCTCTGAGTGGTGGTCAAAAAGTGAAGGAGTGACAAAGTATATATTTTATAAGATAAGATGCTTCTTTGTATACCTAGTATGCACCAAACTAAAGTTAGAGATGTAGATGTAGCTATGACTATTATATATTTAGTGTGATGCTGCAACATTGGCTAGATTCTTTTGTGCACCCAGAGTAATGACCTTCAGTTACCTTTGCAACTCAGATATCTTTCAGTTGGCTTTAGATATTGAGTAGCTAACTAAGCCTAACCCTACAGTGGAGTAGCTCTGGCATTGGTGCTATCTAGTTTCTATTTTCTTTTTAACCTTCAAACTCTGTGTATTTTCTTCTATAGACAGAAAAAAGGTTACCGAGGATGAGACTATATTAGTTTTATTTATTCCTGCAGGTTTGTTTCTTTCCCCCTTAAAATGTAGAAAATCAAAACCATAGCAAGTGATCTTTCATACTGTAAAAATAAAAAATAATAATAATGCAATTCATAGTTCTGCACATAGAAGAAAAAAATAAACTCTCTCTCTCTCTCTCTCTCTCTCACTGAGAAACTGAAATTTTCTTGCCCTGAGAAAAGGATGTTTCTTCAATCTTCTTGGCCTAACTCCATCTTTTTCAATGTCTATAAATGTAGCGGTCATGATTTCATGGGATAAATGATGGATAAGCATGGCACTATTTATAGCACATCGGGGTGGCTCAGATGAATCCAAGAGAAAAATTTGTCACTGCTTGAACTCAAGACCCTCAGATCCACCAATAGCCAATAAGGTGAGGGAAGGAAGGACGGTCCAGTGGTTAGGACACTAGTGTGGGATTCATAAAACCTATGTTCAGTTTCCTTTTCTGCTACAGTCTTCCTGCTTTAACCTCAGTGAGTTACCTTTTCTATTTGTTTCTTCTATTCCCCAGCTGTACAATGGGGATAACAGCAGATATCTCCCTTACTGGGGTGTTGTAGGGAACATACATTAAAGGTTGTGAGTTGCTCAGCTACTAGGATACTGGGGGGTCTACATAAATACCCCTAATCAAAAAGATTATTCTTTGCAATTATTATCCACTATAAATTACTTCAGCTTTTAATGCAAAATCAGAGTGTCAACCACACATGGTAGGGTGTCCTTCAAACCTTGCCAATTTTGTCTTAGCTCAATAGAGTAAACTTTCATATTTTCAGTATTCCCTATACTAAGTATGAGGAATATTGAGGTATAAAACCTGAAGTGTTATTTATGGGAATTGGGTCATCATGATTAGAGGTAGGATCACGAACAGGAGGAAAAGTTGCTTGGACAATAGCAGATGGGAGGGGACGTGGCTCGTGAGTTCAAATGGGAGGGGAAGTATCCATGAGACAGTCTTTCTCTTAAGAAGTGATTCACACTGTGGCAAGGTATGAAACACTGTCCTATCTTCTACTGGTCAGGCTAGGAGGAAGTAAGGCCCGTGCAATATTTTATGGCTTCTGTTATACCGGAGGTCACACTAGATTTGTGAAATTAGAGTAGCAAATACTATAGCTGTAGTTCAGAAGTACATTGAACCATCTTAATATGAATCATTTTCAAAGAACACAATTGTTTTCGTGCCTGTTCCCAGCCCTGGTGACTCTCCCCCCGCCCCTGAGCTTGAGTTTGTGTGTATCTACGTAGTAGGGGGCCTCAACTGAGATGCCCCCCCCCCGTTGTGCAAACACTTAGAAACCGACGTGTCTTAGCCCAGACATCTTCAAATACATACAAAGAGTGGAAGGGGAAACAAAAATAACTTGCTCAAGGTCACAGACAAGGTTAGTAGCAGAGCTGGGAATAGATGTGAACTGTTAAAATGTCTCTGAAACTGGAAACACAATAGATTCTGGATAAAAATTTCCCCTCAAAGACTAATAAGAACCAAAGACAAAGGAGCTGTGATTTGTATGTTTGTCTTTCGGCTCTTTTGCAACAGAGGCCTGTGCGTATTTTTGGCCCAAACAGTGCACCATACAGTTCTTCATGTCCTTGTAGCACAATACACAGACTAAGTATTGATGGTGCCTTTGGGTTTTTATTGAGAGTCAGTATAGAGGCCACAGATCTGGAATGACACTGATCACATTCTGAACCCAGTTTTCAAACTTGAATGTGAAAGTTGTATTTCCAGCTTCAAGACTTCCATGGTCTTCATCGGGCTTTGGAGAAGGCCCTTGCTCAGCTTTACTGAATGCAAACTTCCTTTCCACGCTGCCACTATTGGAATTGAGACTCATTAGCTCATCTGCCAAATAAGTCATCGTCTTTTTTTTTTTTTTAAATGGGAGTCATTGCATTGTGTTCCCTTAATTATACCATGTCTCGCCACACTGCAGTGTAAAATGACACGGTGTAACACTTTGTGACATGTGATAACTATGATGAATTACATCCAGAACAAAGACCTGCTTTGAAAGGATATATCTGATCTGGGGGAAAGCAGGTATTTCAAGCACTCCATGGATATTTTGGATTAACGGATAATTCCCCCATCACATATCACAAATGTTTAATAATAAGATTATGAACATGCTGGCAGAGGATTTTTTCTGACTTTTATCCTAACATATCATTTTTTTATTTACTGTAGCAAATTAATAATGTCTGTGCTTACAGTAAAAATATGAAAAGCTAGCTACTTTCAAAGAGATTAGCTTCCTATTTGATTTCTTGGAATAATCATATTAAGTGATGAAATTAACATCAGAGAGGTATTCACCTTAGCAGCAGTGGTTCCATATTTTGTGTGTGTGTGTGTGTGTGTGTGTGTGTGTGTGTGTGTGTGTGTGTGTGTGTGTGTGTGTGTGTGTGAACAGACACACACACACACCACACCATCACAGCAGTAAAAACACCAATAATTTTATCAGCCATTGTGGAACTTTTAAGCATGAAATCTCTTAAGAAGCAGTTTTAAACTCAAGAAAAGTAACGTGTCATTTTTAGATTTTTACGGTAACCTCCAGATCAAATTTGCTTGTTTCATGTCAAAAGATGGTGTTTTTTCCCTCTGACTGCTAGCCCTACAAACTCATCCTGAGATATGATAAACTAAGCTGTGCTCTTTTGTCATTTGGACCATCACAAGGAATAAAGATCCCTACCTGCAGACAATGTTGTTGATGACACATGAGACAGACTAGAATTCAGCTCTCTCTTCCAGAGTTGTACTGACTCTGCAAAGTGAAGTTTACAAGAAACTTGTGTCAATAACATTGGCAGATACAGCTCAAAGGCTCACAGGGAGCTGAGCTGGAGAATAAGTTGTTGCCATTTTTACATACAGACTTATTTGACTACAACAGGCACTTTTAGATTTCATCTCGAAAGTCATCAAATAAACAGCGGATTTAAAATAAGCTATTTTGTAATTAAAAAAGATGAAATATAAGAACTGCTGCCTCAATGTTTAAAATCTTATCTGTTCAAGGTAAAAGTAATCTGGCAAAGTTTTCCATTGAACAAGTAGGAGTTTGTGAGTTATGTGAGGCACAGACATTGTAATCTATTGAAAAGGGTTTGACCATTTGGCCAAGGGTAAATATAGTATCTATGAAAAAGAGAATATGGACAACTGAAGGAATTGAGGACAGTCATCTTAACTTCAGTACCCAGAAAGATAGTGGAGCAAATAATCAAACAATCAATTTGTAAGTACTTGGAAGATACGGTGGTAGGTAACAGTCAACATGGATTTGTCAAGAACAAATCATGTCAAACCAACCTAATATCCTTCTTTGACAGAATAACAAGCCTTGTGGGTAGGGAGAAAGCAGTCAATGTGATATATCTTGACTTTAGTAAGGCTTAGGATGCTATCTCACGTGATCTTCACATAAGCATATTAGGGAAATATAGCATAGGAAAATCTACTATAAAGTGGGTACACAACTTGTTGGAACACTGTACTCAGAAGAGTTATCAATGGTTCACAGTCAAGCTGGAAATGTATATTGAGTTGGACCCTGAAGGGATCTGTCCTAGGTCCAGGTCTATTCATTAGCTTCATAAATATTTGTATAATGGCATAGAAAGGACACATAAAGATGCAGATGATAACAAGCGGGGGAGGGGCATTGCAAGCACTTTGGAGGAAATGGTTAGAATTCAAAATGATCTTGACAAATTAGAGAAATGGTCTAAAATAAATAGAATGAAATTTGGTAAGAACAAATGAAAAGTACAACACTTAGGAAGCAATAAGCAGTTGGACTAATACAAATAATGGGGTCTAAATTAGCTGTTACCACTCAAGAAAGAGATCTTGGAGTCATTGTGGACAGTTCTCTAAAAACATCCTCTCAGTGAGCAGTGGCAGTCAAAAAAGCCAACAGAATGTTGGGAATCATTAGAAAACAATAATAACATAATAAGATAATAAGACAGAAAATCTCATATTGCCCTTATATAAATCCATGCTACACCCACATCTTGAATACTGCGTGCAAATGTGGTTGCCCCATGTCAAAAAAAGATATATTGAAATTGGAAAAGGTACAAAAAAGGGCAACAAAAATGTTGAGGAGTATGGAACAGCTTCCATGTGAGGAGCGATTAATGACACTGGGACTTTTCAGCTTGGAAAAGAGACCACTAATGGGGGATATGAGAGAGGTCTATAAACTCATGACAGGTGTGGAGAAAGTAAATAAGGACGTGGTATTTACTCCTTCTCGTAATACAAGAACTCGGGGTCACCAAATGAAATGAATGGGCTGCAGGTTAAAAACGAATACAAGGACATATTTCTTCACAGAATGCATAGCCAACCTGTGGAACTTTGCCAGAGGATGTTGTGTAGGCCAAGAATATAACAGGTTTTTAAAAAAATAACTACATAAATTCATGGAGAATAGGATTGTCAATGGCTATTAGCAGGATGGGCAGGGATGCGACAACCATGCTGAGTGTCCCTAGCCTCTGTTTGCCAGCAGCTGGAAATGGGTGACAGTGGATGGATCACTTGATGATTCCCTGTTCTGTTCATTCTGTCTGAGGCACCTGGCATTGGCCACTGTCGGAAAACAGGATATTTGGCTAGATGGACCATTGGTCTGACCCAGTAAGGCCATTCCTAAGTTTTTATGTGCAAAATGAAAAATGACTGCCTAGGAAGGAGTACTGCAGAAAAGGCTCTGGGGATTTTAGTAGATAAAAAATTAAATATGGTCAACAATATAATACTATTGTAAAAAAGCGAACATCATTCTGGAATGTATTAGCAGGAGTATTGTAAGCAATACACAAGAAGTAATTCTTCCACTCTATTCAGCAATGATAATGCCTCCACTGGAGAACTGTGTCCAGTTCTGGGCACCACACTTGGGGAAAGATGTGGAGAAACTGGACAAAGTCCATAGGAGGACAACAAAAATGATTAAAGTTCTAGAAAACATCTCCTACAAGGATAGATTGAAAAAACAATGGGTTTGTTTAGTCTGGAGGAAAGAAGACTGAGGGGGTTATGATAACTGTTTTCTCTTCTTAACAGTCTTACATCTCAGACCTTTGGCTTCTCCCTTCTCTTCTGAATTAATAATTATTTTTTCTGCCACTCTTGGGCTCCACTGAAATTCTTTCAATGACCCTACCTCATGAGCTCCTCCATAGGAGCCTGACACTGCTCTGCCAGCCGGTGAAAGGGAGTAATAGTGCTGATGGGCCAAGCATATTTCAAAACACTTTGCAGCGTTAGGGCACCCTCTTGTAATCCCATACTCACATGAGTAGTTCTTTATCCTATTACTACTTGCCTGAAAAAAGGTTATTTATGTGTAAGGATGTGCTGCATCCGGTCCTTTTATGGCAATGCAGTGGGCTGTATGTATGGTATAAATGGCAGACAACAGTGATGGATTCATTCCATGTGCAATATCTTTTTAAAAGTATTTGCTTGGAAAGATAGTAGGAGGAGAAATAAAGAAGCACCTTAAAGGATTGCAAATATGTCTTGTCCTGTCAAAAGGGATAAAATAATTTTGCCACTAATATTATTAGTCTTAATATTACTAAGATCTTTCAACCGTGATAATCTTCTGAGTAATTTAGCCTTCCTTCCCCTGCCCCCACCCCCCTGAAAATTCCTAGCTGTGCCTTTTAATATTTCATCATTAGAAGACAGAGAGAAACTGTTGGAATTGGGGGTGGGTCAGGAAATAGTATGCTGAGCCACTGTATTGTAGCTATGAAAAAAATTGCATACTCTAGAAGAGATAGGGCACTTGACCAGAGAGGATATTGCAAGATGCAAAAGAGAGATATGAAATACTGTTCCCGAGAAGTTCATTTCTTGCTCTTATTACATCAGTTCAGCAGAAAACGTGGCATTCATGAAACTATGACAGTGCCAGCAATTTATTGTTGTTTCTCTAAGACTCTTGAGAGATTTGCATGAGAGTTCAGCAGCAATATGCCTTAGGTTCTTGCTTTACCAGTAGTTCAGATCCAAGGTGCATGGTGATGCAATTCTTAAGGGACACCAATGGTTTTTTTTTCCCCCTTTTTACTACAAAAGTAGTTCAATTGACAGAACTGGGGGTCAGGCAGCCTGGGTTTTCTCTCTTCCTCTGCCACTGACTCCCTGTGAAGTCACTTCACCTCTCTGTATTTCTCTTTCCTTTCTCTCAAATGGTGATAATCACAGAGTGCTTTAGGGCCTAAGAGGAAAGGAACTCTGCATATACGTAATGCTGCCACTACTAAGTATCATTATAGTTTGTTTGTATTTAGTTTTGCCCACCACTAGCTTCACTATAAAAACAAAAGTACCGTATGAGTCGTGGAGACTAGATTATTTCTTTAACTGTCAGTGAGGTGGCTGCCATCTTGGTCAGTGCATGAGGACTGAACAGACAGAACAAGGAGTAATGGTCTCAAGTTGCAGTGGGGGAGGTCTAAGTTGGATATTAGGAAAAAAACTTTTTCACTAGGAGGGTGATGAAGCACTGGAATGAGTTACCTAGGGAGGTGGTGGAATCTCCTTCCTTAGAGGTTTTTAAGGCCCGGCTTGACCAAGCCCTGACTGGGATGATTTACTTGGGATTTGGTCCTGCTTTGAGCAGGGGGTTGGACTAGATACCTCCTGAGGTCCCTTCCAACCTTGATATTCTATGATTCTATGGCTGAAGTGGGGGACCTCAGAAGCTATAAGCATGAACTATACCAAGCTCTTCAGCTGTTGCTGTAAGAGACACACATCTGCTATGGAGCACCACAGAGGGAGACCCGTGACATATCCTCACAAGGGGGTTACACCAGCATGTGGGCCAGTCTGTTCACCTGTCCATGGGAATGGGTTCCCCCAACTATTCCCCTAGGTTTTCCACCTACATTACAGCAAAAGATCAGTCTTCACAAGGGTGCAAATTTCCCTCCTGCACATATGGGTGTGGAGTGGTGAAGTGCTGGCCAGTAAAGTTGAGCCAGGGGCAGGTCTGGCACAGATAACTTCCCCACAGATTGGGGGAAAACTAAGAACAAGATTGTAAGTCCTGAGTCACAGTCTGGTTCCTGGCCTGCTCACCAATGCACCACCCCTTACGTGGGGTCCATCACACAGCCACCATCTAGCCATAATTCCAAGTAAAGAGGTGGGCACATCAATAAAGCAAAAGCTCTTGGAAAACTTTAGAAAGCTGATGCTTTAGACTTTGGACTGCAGAGTGAAACCAAGCATATAACAATAGAAGCTAGAATCAGTTCTTTAAAGAATTCTATCATGCAACTGGAGCTACTAAAGGAATAGAAGGGAATGGGGGAGTGCTTATTGTTTGAAAATAAAATCAATATTAATGAGAAGGAGCAAAGAGTTTGGCACTGTCATCACTGTGATCACCACATCTCTGTTATGTTTTAAGATGCCTGTCACAGCACATAACATACTTCTTTCCTTTTTGCATCAGAACATAATACTGGAGATTAGCTCCTAGGAAAATAATAGGGGCTGATCCTATGAGATAGGCAGATCTTCTTATCCCCACTTTACAGAATGGAAAGGAAATTGGAACAGGTTCAGAGAAGCACTGCAAGAACAAGACAAAGTGGAAAACATGGCTTATAGTGAAAAACTGTAGAACCTCAGTCTAACTGGTTTACCAAAGAGAATATTAAGAGGGAACTTGACCACAGTCCATAAGTAGTTAATTGGGGAGAAGATTGCTGATAGTTAGGGCACTTTCATCTCATAGACAAAGGCATAATGAGATACAATGACTGGAAGATCCCCCATTCACTTTCGGCTAAGATAGCAGCTGTCACAGTTGGAATCCAGGAAATTAATTTGGCCTGTGACTGGTCAACCACAAAGTTCAAATCAGGATCCATAACTTAAGTTCTCTGGCCCTCACATCTGTGGTTTCGCTTTAGGTCTAGGTCTAATAATAAATAACAAAGATTGGGGTGTATCAGTATCTTACAGAGATCTTGTAAGATACTAAATGTCCTTACATAGATTAATGTATATTGCAGCCCAAAAGGTTACTACACCAAGGGCACCAAAAAGAATGACCGTGAGAGATGTGGAAAGAACACAAACACTGTTAGTTTTCACAGCAGACAAGCACCATGTTATTTAGCACAGGTTTTCTGTAATCGTGATCTCAGTGTTCAATGACCCTTAAACTCTCCCTTCCATCTTTGTGACGGGGTCATCTTAACTGTTAGTATATAGGGTAAAGAAGGCAGCAATATAATACATGTAGAGATCATGGCTGGCTTAGGACCTTCTTTAACAACCTTTTTGTTTCCGATGCTTCTAATGCACTGATTGTCTTTCCAAGTCTGTGTCTTTGTCAAGGCCTGTATATGGACAGCCTGACCTAATGGTCAGAGCCCAGAGTAGAGTCAGGTGTCATGCCAAGGGTCAAACCAGAGTTAATAACAGGAGTTAGGGTGAGGGCACAGGAACGAGGCAAAGTAAAAAAGAACAAGGAGCAGGAACCAGACAAGGAGGCTGGGACGTGGTCTCAAAGGTCTGGTCAGCAGCAAGCCTAGCAACCAGTTATTCAGACAACAGGCAGGAACAGGAAGTTCTGTGCTAAGAGGTGACCAATCAGCAGTCTGCTGCTAGTCAGTTGATCCCACTGAGTCAGAGGTGTAGCCTCTGTTTGTGAGGTATCAGCTGCAGTTCCCCCAGCTAGTGGTGCAGCAGGGAAGGTTCTTGCTGCCTAGCCCTGGGTTTGAGACCCATAGTGCCTGATGGTCATTCCATCAGTATTTATAGACACGTTCATGGTCTCTGTGCTTCTGCTGCTGTGCTACTATTAATGTTGCTTTGAAATTTGTTGAAATGCTAGGAAGTACCTGGTTCATTCAGCATCACAGGAGATCCATTTTACAATGGTATCCCTAGACCATTCAGTAGAAGAGCAGATGTTGGCTACCTAGCCAAATTTGTGAACCCTTTAGAAAGCCCTTGAAATCTTTGCATTGACTTCAGCCACTCAGCAGAGGAGAAGCTGAGAAAGACAGATTATAAAGAGCAACAAAAATACCCAGAATGTCCAGCTGGACATTTGGGAGAACTTGGAAAATATAAGAGGTGCCTGGGAATGGTGCTAAAAGTGAGAATCTAGCTCAGAATAGCAAAACACAGCTGGGCATAAGGGCAGCACAAACATTCAAGGAAGCCCATGGTGCTCCCATCAGGACTCAGGGGTATAAAAAGCCAAGAGAAGCCCTGGAAAAAAGTCAGCAAAGTAGACAAGAAAGCTGGAAATGGGTCCAGAGGCCTAAAGATTTAGGAGTGTAAGCCCTGTGGTCTGAAGCCCTAGAGAATAGGGAGCTCGCTATTGACACCTGCTGTTGAACAGAGAGAAGAGTGGTCCAGAGCTGCTTGAGAACTACGGAGATGAGAAAGGTTTCACTGGAGAGGAAGCTCCCTGCTGACATCTGTTGGAGAGCAAAGGGAGTTGATTGATTGAGCCAGGACTCATTTGAATTTCATGTATGTGACAGTTTGGGGCATTTTGGTGAAAATATAGTTAAATTTTGAGTGTGGGGGCAGTGGAATGCTATGGTCCTTGCTGGGAAATGAAGAGACAACGTATCTACACCAAATGTGCCTAGGGTCACCCTGACTAATTACAGTAAGGCACAGCTGGGTATGGGTGCCTGGAGAGGATTAAAAAAGAAGTGAGACAGGAGTGAGACTTTTATCTTTTGGTGTGTCTGACTCACTGGTAGTAAGGACTAGATATGACTGGTTTGTCTCCAAAGGGTTGAACTGAGGTAGCTTCAAAGCATTGGATGGTGTGGAGTTGAAGAGGTTTGGAGGTGATGGAGGGGGTTGAGATGAGGCAGCCTACCCAAGGAATTGTGCTGCAGGCTTTCCTAACCAGCAATTAAAGCTGAAATCACTTCAGCTGGATCCCTCAAACCTGCCCAAGCACCACTCACCTAGAGAAGCCTTGGACTTTTCACCAGACAACGAATTGCGAATGGGGAGGAGAGAAGTGACTACAACATGTCAGCCACTCACAACTTCCAGAAGAGGACTCTTCTTGAGACTCTTGTTAAAACCCCAGGATGGAGTCTTACCTAATATTATTAGCAAAGAATCCTGTGGCACCTTATAGACTAACAGACGTTTTGCAGCATGAGCTTTCGTGGGTGAATACCCACTTCTTCGGATGCACGAAAGCTCATGCTGCAAAACGTCTGTTAGTCTATAAGGTGCCACAGGATTCTTTGCTGCTTCTACAGAACCAGACTAACACAGCTACCCCTCTGATACTAATATTATTAATTTGTCAATTTCAGGTGTCCCCAAGTTTATTCTGTTCTCCTCCTGCTTCTCCCGCTCCAAATTCCCTCCCCCCAATAAAGTTCTATTTGTTTTAACCCCCTGCATTTGAGAGTGGGAAAGTATTGCCTACGAAGGCAGCCCAGGCTGGAGTATATAGGTCCCCATGTTTCTGGGTGGGGGCTCAAGCTGATGTTATTTGAGAATTTAGAGGGAAGCCCTATAAAATGGAACCAAGCCCTTGTTGCTGCTGGCAATGCCTCACAGAAGGGTTACTAAAGGACGGATGGAGTACGGGAAAGAGCTGCTGAGGCATGTTTTTGAGAGAACCTGAAAGCGCTGGCACAGAGTTATGAAGGGCCAAGGGGACTAGAGATGAGGGGTGGCAGAACCTGGGGGGGGGAATGAGGGAGGGAGGCCCACAGCCCCTGCAATGGAAACATTGTGGGGGCTCCCTTCCATGTACACTCATGCATGCCTAGGGCGTGGAGATGACAGGGGCTGGAGTGATTACTGGGGGCCTTGGGATCAGGCTGGAGAGCAGGGAGTAGAACCCAGAGGGGTTGGAGCAAGCCCTGGAGTAGGTAGTGACCCCTGGCACCCTCCTTCCCAGCTGGGAGTGAGCTATGCCCCCTGGAGTGTCGGTGCCTTCCCTCACTCCCTCTCCTACCCCTCTGCCCGCCCCCCATTCACGAGGAGCTTCCATCCCCCAGCTAGACAAGTAAGGCCACGCTGTTCCAGTCCATGTCTGGAGTCACACGGGAAAGAGAGGACAATGGGCTTCAGCAAAGACCAAGCCTAGAGGTGTCCTCGCACTCCAGTTAGTGTCCCCACTGGTACTAGCCTCTCCAAGAGAAGCAGGGAGGGGCCCAGACTGTGGCCCCAGCCCGTTCCCCACTAGCTAGCAAGCTGCAGACAGGTACAGAGTGATATGGACACTATATACTCCCTAGGCATTCCGCAGAGCTCCACCAGGCTTTGTGCCTGAAGCAGGCACAGATGCCTCTCATAATCCCAGGTTGGCTGGTATGGGTGAGCAAAATCTCCTCCCAACGCAGGCGCTGTGGCTATCTGCCATAACTAAACCACAGTAGTGCTTGCCATGAAAAACAAACAGCAATGTCTGGTTTTGCGGACTGTGGCTCCGCGGAGCAGCTCTGCTCCTTCCCGATAGCCAGTGGATTTGGATTCTTGTCCCCTTCCCCTCCCCCGCCCCACAAAGATCCCCAAGACGCAACCAGGTTTTTCTGGTTGGGAGCAGAGGTAAAGGTTTGCACCTTGGTGCACTGCAGCTAGTATGCACAAAATGTTTAATTCCTGCAAAATGCATCCTTGGATGGAATTCAGCTTTTGCTGAAAAGAGTTAAGTGACATGCCACATAGAAAAAACACTAGACAACGTGGAGAATGCAGCTCTCAGTTTGAAAACACAGCACTCAGATGAATAGCTGGAGATTACAGATATGTATCCACTTGAGGGCATTGTTATGGCCTAGTTAAACTGAAATAAATTGCGCACTTTTAGACTTGCAAGTTTTCTAGTGGGAATACTTCACTGTAGAAACATGTTCTAAATATTGGACTAAATGGTAGGGTAGGACCCTAGCGGAAAACATTCTTCAGCTTGGGAATGAAACATTGTTCTTTAAATATGAGTAGTTTTACAAATGAGAATTCAGCAATATGGAGCACCATTATTGTATTATTATTATTATTATTATTATTATAATAAACAGAAGCCTTCTGGAGAACACTCTGTTCTGATCTGCAAATTCAGCTGCATAATAAGGGTCCAAAACGAGGAATGGAAAACACATTTGTTATTTAAAGTGACACCATTTAGGGTCTAAATTTAGATTTTATAACCTAAAATGTGCGTGTGTGTATATATATAATGTTGTCAATATTAGGATTTATACACACAGATATTAATTGGGACTAATCATGTTACGAGGCGAAGCACAGCCTCCACCTGTCCTGCATGAAGGAATGATCTTTTTTACTGACATTCAGCGATCTCCAAAGGGATCTGTTCTGCAGGACTGGAAATCCCTCTAGCACAGAACAAATTTTAAAGAGCTAGGGCTATTCATATTGACCTGCACAGCTGAACGTAAAGAAATGAAGGCATGGACAAACATTAAGACTCTCACGTGCCCCTGCAAGTTAGGGCAGTTTATCCCTCTTTTTACAATGGGGTAGATGACGAATCAATGGAGAAGTGAAATGTTTCATAATGAATCAGTGACAAAACAGACTAGATCTCTTAAATTTTGTACCCCAGTCTCCATTCACCAGCTACCAGACCATGCAATTTATTTCTTTTCTCTAGGGGAAAAAAAGCTGATAACAGGTTAATACCAGAGCATTGTACCACACCTGCGATTGCCTTTCTTTTTTGAGCTCCCACCAGACAGCCTGCAGCTCAGCTGATGTAATGCTTTTTGGCTACACTTTAACTCTCTTCTTTGTGCTGTGTGTGTATGTGTGTGTGTATACGTACTCACTTTATTACTAAGGAGAAAGATAACCCATTTCCAATCCATCTATCCCGATCCCATAAGAAGCCAGGGCAATAACAATTATCTCTATCCTTACATTTTCTCCCTTCTCTGGATAGTTCTTGTACAGTAATGAATTGTAACAGCTCCCTCGCACAGACTTCTCTCCCATATAATTAATGTCCTAAGATATTCTATTTACCGGTGAAGCAGTTTGAATCAAGAAGTGATTACTTTTGGAGTCAACAGAGCTGCTAACCACATTACACAAACAAAGAAGACAGCCGTTTTCCTTTAAAAAAAAACCCGTAAAAACAGCCTCCCTGCATTTGGATTTTCTTACTTCTTGTACGTGTATATATAAAATGAATTTACTGCTGCTGAAAGGAACCAGATTGATAGCCCTGGAAGCCAAAGTCCTATCTTAGAACAGCTACACTGTGAGCATTGGCAATGCAAACTTCTCAACATTTGATTACAGGGGCCATTTTTGTGAAAGAGTTGTTCGTTCTCCAAAGCCTGTTTTGTTCAATGGCTCCTGTGCTGAGATTCCTGAATAAGGAGCTAACGAATGCAAACTATAGTAGATTTGTTCATTCAGCTGAGAACTGGACACTCAACACTCATTTTACATAGTCCACCACACAGAAAATAGTATTTTAATTCTATATGTATGCATAGCTAGTTTCAGACACAAATATCTTTGTGTTTTAGATGTACTGAACTTTCTATCTACCTTACTTACTCAGAACTGTAGTATTTGACCACCTCATAATCTCTAATGTATTTTATCCTAACACCCTGTCAGGTAGGGAAGTGCTATTATCCCCATTGCATAGATGGGGAACTGAGGCACAGGGTGGCTAAGTGACTTGCCCAAGTTCACACAGGAGCTTAAGGCCAGGAATGAAACCTGAGTCTCCCAATCCCTAGACTGGACACATCTTTCCTCTGTTTTGTACATTTTGGTTAACTTAAACTGTAGGTGTTTTGAGAAACAGTGTCATAGGGTAGAACTTCAGGCAACATTCACATGAGGAGATTGCTCTAGTGAACAAGCTTGCATTGGAGAGATGATGTCAAGGCTTCTTCAGCCAATGGCTGCCTAGGGATCCCCTTAAAATTAGATATCCTACTGCAAAGGAGGCTAAAGCAGAAAATTAATACAACCAGAGGCTGTGTTTTATTTCCACATTGATCTCTGAAGGGGTTGTAAGGAAGAGCAGAACCTCACGCCAAAAATTTCATTGATGGATCCCCGTATCAAAAACTGATATCTTCACCCATGGCAACTGCATAGAGGAGACCTCTTCACCGCATCCTGGCTTCTGGCACAGCATCCCTCTGCCCCCATGAGCTCCATCCACTTTGCCAACTTCTGGTGTCACTGTTGGGGAACTTCATAGTGCACACAGTCACCAGAGGCTCCCCTCTGCATGTTGGTCACTTTTTCCAGCTTTCCCACAACTAAGAGGAAGCCTGTCAGTGGAGACCTCTTTCGGAGAGTCAACTGGGAAGAATTCCCTGACATCTCGTGGCCTGTCCTGCATTATTTTTGACCAGCACTTTTTGTATAACTGAGGAAATAGCTATAGATCCAAAGAAAGAAAACTTGTTTTTTTCTAGAACTTAGATGCTGCCCAAGCCAAGTAACCACTCATGAGAGCACTGCAATCATCATCCACATCATCACTAGGGAGTAACCCAGAGGGCTCTGCAGCTAAAGGTCTGAGTTTCTGCAGCTTATGCTAAATGTCTGACTGTCCCAGGTGGCAGTTGTAGTAGACTCATATCCTTTCTGGATCAAGCACAGACAGGGATACATAATACATACTGACGAGTGGATAGCAAAAGCAGCTGATGATGTGACAGTTCTATTTTTTTCCCCAAAATTTTGTGAGAATATTTGTAAAATTCCAAAGCCATCAAATTCAGCCTTAGCCTGAATCTAGTCCTTTATCAAAATGTGAACACTAATTGGGTCCCATCATCAGTTACCAAAAAAGAAAGAAAAAAAATAACTTTTTTTCATTATACCTCGCCAGTCACATTTATTAACATCCATGTTTTCTTATGCCAGCCCCTGATTCAGTTGCCTAACACCCCCAGTGCTATAGCTCCAACAAAATATGGACCTTCTTTGTTGAATTGTACTGAGTTTCACCTTTTAATATGCGAGAGAAGCTAAGGTGTGTAACTGAGTTTCAGTTGCATCATGTTTAATATGTTTTCACTGATAAGATTGACTAACATGATAGAAAAAAAACCATAATTTTGCAACAATGTCACATATTTGTATTAGGTTTTTTTAGCATAATGTGCAAATGTGTATTCATTTAATAATTTGTAATTGCCATTATTTCAAATATAACTACATTCCCCAGACAAAGGCATCCTCAACTGCTTTTCAGGCCTGTGTCTCTACAACAGCTGGAGCCTTTCAGAAATTATGAATCGAACAAGTGGCTACAAAGCCGCATTTGATATACAATTATTGCCATGTATAGACCTTGCCTGAGCACTACACTTACTATCTCTGATATTCATGAACCACGGGATAGAATGGTTCACTGCCTCTTCCAATTGCTTCTAAATAGTTTGGTACATCAAATGTAATCTTGGGTAAAAAAAATCCTTTTAAAAACATTTTTAACATTCAGCTCCTGTGCCTTATTGTTAATTTCAACGTCTGGTTTTTTGTTTTTGTTTTGTTTTGTTTTGTTCTTAATAACTTGGGGATTTAGATGGTCCTGGAAAATGGAAAGCAGCAATCTTTAGTGAGAATAGTGTAGAGGTGTCTTCCTGAGAGTTAGCAGGTATGAAAAAATAAGGAATGTGACTTCTGGAGCTCTTTGAAGTCAGACACAGGGCCAGGCATGATTTTGTGTTGGCAACTTACTTAATACAGATTTATTTTATCTTTTCAGCTGAGACAAAGTGGGAATTTTCTTTAATATTTTCGTGAAGCCTATGTGTTTGCCTCAGTTTCCCTCTGTGCATTGCATTGCTGTTCAGCGGGTGCAAAGGGGCTAAGGACAGGAGACACAGGGGTGCGTATGTGCCTGCGCTGTGTGGATAGAATGAATAGCTCATTAAGGAACTAGTTGAAACTGACCTCGATCAACAAGAAGTACAGAAGGACAATGGAAAACCCCAGTGATTCAGCAATCCATGCTCAGTTGTGGGAAGCTCTGGCACATGAGGTTCTGAACTCAGTGTGGTCTGCCTGGAGCCAAAAGGACTGAGAGGTGACCACCAGGGGATAAAGTGTGGGCTTCTGATAGAAGTGGGCTGCTCTTACCTGGGACTGACTAAGGAATCAGGAAGAGACACGGAGTCTAAGAGGAAATCCATTACAGCCTGGCTGCTGGATTGTACTATGGACTATGTTTTAACCTTCATTTTTCCAAGCTAACTGAAGGATTTCCACTGTTGTGTTCCAGCAAAATCCTATTCTGTTTTGAAAACGCTTCTTGGGGTCACTGTGAATATTTGCTGGAGTGTGTTAGTCCCTGAAGAGTGTCCAGTTAGGCGGTGACAAAGGCATGAGTAACTGAGGCCAGATCATCATCCATCAGGATGTGATGGCATTTCCCAGCCAACCAAAGGTGGTAGAAAACTCAAATTGCATACATGTCTATGTGAAAGCTTAGCATCAGCAAGGGATCCAGAAGCACTCCTACATTAAACACCGAATTGACCCACTGAAATGTTGCATAGTTGCTCTGTACCAAACTTTCATGCTGGGATGAAGGATTTCTTCTCCACTTCTCTGAGCTGTCATGCACAAAGCCCATGTACTCAGGCTTTGTGCAGGCTGGCAGTCATGTGTCAAGCAGAAGAAATTCTCACTGAATATCCGGTAGGTGTCCTACAATGGATTCTCTTCCTGCACGGAATGGGAGCAGCACCAATCCCTCAGCATCTACATTGCATACGAGCTACAAGCACAGTGCATTTTGGCTGCTGCCGTTTTATATCCTAGATTAGGTTTCTTTTAGCAACTGGTGGCCAGGCCCTGAAGCAGATTCATCCAATTAGCAGTGTCCCCTGCCCAGTGACTTGATTCACTGGGTAGAAAGTTTAAATAGGTGCTTTACCAACAGCATAAACAGAGGCACAGACGGACACATACATAGAAAGCATTCTGCATGTTATTGCTGCCAAACTTTTGACCCAGATCCCTTTCATTTTGTAGGGATCTAGCAGCTGTGCCAAATGGGAGGGTCCCTCTGGCTAAGACTGTAGGAGCCGTGCTGAGATTGTCTCAGCTGGAAGCCACCCACAGCATCTATTACAAACTGCAGCTGTGTTAATAATGTTTGGTGACTCCTTTGTTTCCAGTTTGAAGCTGAAATGTGCAATCTGTACAGGATGCAGGCTTATTTCTAAATCCCGGCAGATGAATGTTCTGTATCTTAATAAATTATTTGTGGAATGTAAAACCTCATTGCTAACGAAGGCCCCTATTCTGATGTGAATGTATCTCAGATAATGCTGACAATTGCTGGAGGGCTCAGATAGTTTGTGTGCGGCTGCATGGTACTTATTGCTGCCATCCTCCAAATTGCACATTCCAAAACTGGCATGTCTTGTAATGGATGTCCTAAAAGCACCATTAACACCTCTTGACATGGGGAAGAGAACTAGCGCATGTGACCTCTAAAGAGAATCTTCTTTAAACTGTATCTGCTGTAGATATAACATATAGATGCAAAATCTCCTCTAGTTTCTTAAATGAATGACTAAAAATGAATAATCCCCGGGGTTATATCTACCAGCAATGAAATTAAGCAAAGGAAAATGCACAATGAGTGGGCTAAATCCTAAGGGCCTGATCCGAAGTCCACTGGAGTTAATATTTGTCCTTCCATTGACTTCAATGGCTCTGGATCAGACTCTGAATTAGAGCCTCAGAATCTGTCCCAGTATCAGGAAAAACACAGCGTCTCAAGGGAAGCGGTGGGAGCCCCATCACATAAGTCATTACAGAACAGGACAAAGCACCAAAAAATTGTGTTCACTCTTGAGACAGGGACTGAAGAAGTCTGCTGCCCTTGAGGCTTTGTTCACATTTCTGTTGGAGTTGAGAGTGAGGAGCAAAATTTGGATTCAAAGTGGGACATAAAGCAGCCCCAACGTTGGAGTTGTTCAGACTGTGCAAAGGAAGTGGGTTCAGAACAGAATAATAAAGAGAGCAGCTGTGAAATTGGAATATGGATTGGGATATGGGTCGGGGTTTAGATTTTGAATCCCCTAAAAAAAAACATGACTCCATCTCCACAATCTTTCAGATGCTTATTTAACCGTCCAAACCACTTGGGTCTGCTAAACTCACAAGGCAAGTTTCCTAGTAGTTTTTTTTTTTGTTTCTGATTTCAGATGGAAATAAGGCAAGCAGGGCTGGTCAAAAATTTTCCGTCTAAACTGGTTTTGACAGAAAATTGGGGGTTCAACTAACCAAAGTTTCTTCTGAAAAGTGTTTGCTTTCTGTGGAAAATCGATTTTTTATTTTATTTTATTTTATTTTATTGGTCAGAAAAATCAAAAGCCTGAAAATCCAAATACTGCAGCTAGAAATCAAAATATTTTGACCAAAACATGAACTATTTTGATTCAGATATCCTGCCATGGTGCCTTGTGGGAGTTACTTTGTTTTTCTCATGTGCCCGTATTGGCTGGGCTCCCCAGGCAGACCACATCTCCCATGAGGCATCATGGCCAGGGTCTCTTGTGATTAAGAGCCTCATGTCACCATGAGTGGATACCAGGGTGCATCATGGGAGGGGTAGTCTGACTGGGGAGCTTGTTCTGTATACAGAGAGGACAGTGAGAGCACGAGGCACCCAAACTATAATTCCCATGAGACACCATGGCAGCACTCTCAAATCAAAATATTTCAGTGCCATTTTTTTCTGTGGAAAATGTTGATGACAATTATTTTTTTTCTTGTTATTTCCATTGAATTTTTTTGTGGAAAAAATGTCTATTTTCTGACTAGCTCTAATGTGAAGCACAATCTTCCTCACAGTATTTTGGACGTTCCAATTTTTGTCCTGCCTAGAATCTCAAAATGCAAACACACTCAGTAAAAATGGACAGGAAACAATAACATGCCTAATACAGCAAGCTTTTTAGACTACTGAAATGAGATGTTGATAGTACAGTTTTATATGCAAATTTGCTTATTGGCGTCAGAAATATAACATTCGACCAGCCTCAGCAAACTATATTTAGGCTTTGAATCTTCCCACCTTCTGGTGTTTACAAGTGCAACTAGAAACATAGCTATAAATATTAAGCAGTATCTAAGTTTTCAAAGAAGGAAATAAAAGACTCAAGGGGATTGTGACATGATTAAGGTGGGCCCCGTCCAGTGCGGGGCGAGTGCACCCACCTTCCTCAGGGAATAGGGGTAGGCACACGAGCCTTACATGCCTATTTCCCCCAACTCAAGTCTGCAGGTCTGGGCTTAACTGTGGGGTAGAGTGGCCCAATGGCCGGAGTCAATGCAAATGTCCTGCTCATTCAGGGTAGTAAAGCCTAGCGGCCAGAGTCCATGAACCATGCCCCTACTGTCAGGGCAGTGTGGCCCAAAGGCCAGAGTTCATGGGGGCTGCCAGCAGGAAGGCTGGTGGCCCAGGTAGGGAGGCCCAGGCCCACCCGACTTCCCCGGGCCCCAACCCAGAGGGGAGTCCCATCGAAACACGCTGAGCTTACCTCGGTGGGAGATACCACTCCAATACCACCCCTGGATCACTTCCTACTGCGATCTCAGGCATTGTAGTCTAGAAGACATTGGGATATCTTAGTTCCCCAGCACCAGCTGCTCCCTGGGACTCCGTAGGCTGCTGGGGTCCGAGGCTGTGGTCCATGTCTCTGCTCTCCTTTGGCACAGGCTGGAGGCCATCCTCAGCCAGAGCTCCTGGCACACGCCCTTCCCCACCGGCATCTCCTCCTGACTGAGCTGGGCTGCTCTCTTTTATACTGGCACAGCTGGAGCATGCCCAGTAGGGAGAAGGGGCCATGGCTTCCTCAGCCCACAATGTGGCATTAATCCCTTTCTGTCTGGTGTGGGGCGAGTGCACTCCGTCAAAGCGATATTTAACTTTTCCTACCATATAGGAAAGAAGATGGTTTGATCAATAAACTAGAGGTTACAGTGAAGAGCTAACAGTAAGATACCCTTAGGACATGCCCTGGTTCTACTCGATAGGACAACTCTAGGAAAACATTCACTGGGTGAACCTAAGTGGGTTGAGGTTTGATTAATTGTTTAGGCTTAGTCTACACTAGGAATTTAGGTTGGTATAACTACATCGCTATGGGGTATGAAAAATCCACACCCTTAAGAGATGCTGTTAAACTGACCTAACCTCTGATGTAGTCACTGCTTGATTGATCGAAAAATTCTCCGGTCGACCTACCTACCACGTCTCGGAGAGGAGGAGTTATCTATGACAATGGGAGAATTCCATGGCCACTGAAGTATTTTAAGGGTAGACAAGCCCTTAGTTCTTTGATGCAGGAACTGTATCTTCCTCTGTGTGTGGATATTGGCTAGTGCATTTTGGGTGCCACAAAAAAATATATGGTAAACAATACTAATAACTAGAACTGGATGAACAAAAAACAGTTTTAGAAATGTTCTGGGAAAATGTGCAAAAATACTTGCAAAGAAATTCATCACATTTTTCAAGCAGCCCTATTAATAACGCAAAACTCCAGATGCTTATCCGACTTATTCAAACCTCTTGGGTCTATCTAACTGAGAGGAGAATCCCCTGAGGAGAGGATTAGTGGTTTGGGGGTGGATTATTGCAATCTGAATATTACAAAGCCTCCAAAGTTTTGTTTGGCTATAAAAATGAGTAATGGCATGGGAGGTAGAGATTCCTATTTTATCTGACAGGACTCATTCATCCCTAATTTTGATCCACCTCCAATGCAATATATATATAAAATAGACATCTTTGTATAGATAGATAATATTCTATCCTAGGGATAGATGAACACATGCATGGACACAAACATATATAATCAACTGTTGCAGTTCTACAGAGGTGGTTTGGTCAGATGACCAGAATGATGAAATACGAGGAGAAAATTCCATGTTAATAGAAATTATTTACTTTGGAAAACGGATGAATAAAGGGTATAAAGAGGTACATTCAGTCAAGTTGAAAGGCAGCAGATTGAAAACGGATGAAAAGAAATACACACATAGTGCACAGTTAGCTTGTGTCAAGTATCAGAGGGGTAGCCGTGTTAGTCTGGTTCTGTACAAGCAGCAAAGAATCCTGTGGCACCTTATAGACTAATAGACGTTTTGCAGCATGAGCTTTCGTGGGTGAATACCCACTTCTTCGGATGCAAGCAGAGTGGGTATTCACCCACGAAAGCTCATGCTGCAAAACGTCTGTTAGTCTATAAGGTGCCACAGGATTCTTTTCAGTTAGCTTGTGGAATTCAACACAAGACATCAACGAGTCCAAGAGTTCAAAAGCATTCAAAGAAGCATTGGACATTTATTTATATGGATAACAAGAACATCCAGAGTTACAATAGCAAGAATTAAAAAAAAATCAAACCAGATATGTGCCAATTTCTAAAGGAGGAGACTAGGATAAGACTTTATACATGGGAAGGTTGTTTCATAACTGCTTTTTGCAGAGCTTTAGGCACCTTTCTCTGAAGCACCTGGTATCTGACACTTTAGGACACAGGATACTGTGCTAGATAGACGATTGGTCTATTGTTGCTATTCTGACATATAACATAATCCCATAACAATTCATGAGTTCCATATTCCACACACTTTCTTCAAAATAAATTGTACACCCTATGGGGAATAAACCACACTCTCAGTGGAGCAGCAAGTATGGTGTTCAACCCAGTTACTGAAGGATACAGCCTTTCATTTTATATCCAGTTTCTTTATCTTTATTACTGTCTGTGCAGTTACCTGTTTACCTCCTGCAGGTTGCCAAAAAAAAGTGTAGCATTTTCTTTCTCTACTCCCCAGAAGAAATACAATTAGGTCTAAAAGTAAAGTGTTTTATAGGCAAAATAAATTACAAGTGAGTCTGGTGGATAGTTGCTAGGTAAATTGATTTCTCTGTACAAAATGGCCTTTTCTTGATTTGCTGATAAAATTTTAATGTTATACATGTTAGAGCTGTTAAACACATCATCAAGACATGGAGAAATTATTCCTGTAACAGTTTTTCTTTTTATCACTTTTTTTTAGAGCAGTGTCTTGCATAATGTTGGAAATTTTGCAGACCAGGTGCATAGAAAACAAAATGTTTAACCATCATAAAAGATACATTATGGCACAATACAGACTTTCCTATCTGGCCCCTTGCATGCATGGATCCTAAATTCTTTTACAATCAGGAGGGAAGAAAAAATAAAAACTAAAATTAGTACTGTGGCAGCGGGGAAAAAACTGTCCTTAAAGTATTGTTTTGAAATTGCTGAATACAAAAGAAATTAACTCTTAAATTTGGATTTTAAAGAGTCCCAACAGATGAAGTGTACTTGAGTACTGAGGATATGTGTGAACCTGAAGGCGCGCACACACACACACAGGTGGAGGAGAGATTGAGACTGATGTGTCAGCAGATGGAATGGAAAGCTTCCCAAAAAAAGACCAGCTAAAGTTTTACTAAAAATGGGAAATAAAGAGACTAATTCCACATCAAAGGGACAGTCTGCAAGAATAAAGAATACCCATGCAAGTAAGGTTTTGTGGAATCGAGCAGTGACCTAGGGAATGAGCCTTCAAGTGAAGGACTGGCTCTTTTCTTATTTTTGTATTACAATTGTGCCTAGGATTTCAAGCCAAGATCAAGGACCCATTGTGCTAAGCACTGTATATGCACATCGTATAAAAAATAGTCTGAGCCATGAAGAGTTTAGAATCACCATAAACAAAGCATGGAAGACAAAGAGTATCATCTCCATTTTACCCACGGGAAACTGGCTTGCACACAGTCATTTAGGAGGTCTCTGACAGAAACAGAGAGTGTATTAGAGCAGAAACAACTGATGGAATAGCACCATTGACAGGTGACCTGGTAGGGTCAGATGAAGACCCTGCTCCAAAGCCCTCTGAGATCAGTAGGAGTCTTTCCAATGATTTCAGCTGAGCCTATCTGGAATCAAGGGGATTGAATGAGGAATGCAAGAAGGAGAGAGATGCATTTGGGGATAAAAGAGAGAATTATCTGATTTGGTTGGGGGTGGAGGTGGGGTGAAAAAGAGGCAGAAGTGGAGAAGAAAATGAGAGAAGGACCAGAAAGTCCTGGAAATTAAAAATGCAAATTTTCAGTTTTTATTAGGCCAACTTGTCTATCCTCCAGTGACAATGCAGAGTTGGTCTGATGCTTTTAGCTTATTCTCTAAAGCTTTGTAGGGTCTTGTTTTAAATTTCTCAAGCAGTGGGGCTTTCACTACTTCCCTTGCTCAATTTCATCCCATTATTCTTAATTATACTCCCTTGGATCACTCTAAACAAATTCTCTCCCTCTTTGCTATTTATATCATTCAAATACATTTGGCCATGGTTTATGTTATATCCCCCTCCCTCCCTCCATTGGTCCTTGTTTAGTTAGGCTACACGTATTTAGTTCTTTACATCTGATACCTTTTTAAAATCGTGCCTGAATGTGATGGGAGGAGGTGGCAACACTCCAGCATGGTTTCATTCAAAGAACAAGGTTAAAACTATATTTCTGACTGAGTATCCTATTTTATTAACAGTGCTTAATTGATCATAGTGGAAAGGCTGTTATAGTCAAGTGGAGGAGGGTGTTACCTACCAGAGCATTTTCCAGCAAATTTACTTAATTGTTTCTGTTTACTGCACACACATTAATGCTCTATCATGCATTAAAAGCAATGGGCAAGATTAATAACAGCCTGCTCACCCTCAAAATATCATAAACACTTTCTGTATTTATGGCAAGTGACTCATTAAGTTTAAAAGGGTGTATGTGATAATTTTCATCACATCTTTATCTTTCAAAAAAAAAAGAAGATAAATTTCAACAAAACTCTAAAGTTTTACTCATTTATAGAAACAGAGAAGACACCAAGAAAGTTTGACACCCAGCCTTGCAATCCCAAGGAAATAAAGATACAAAATTAAAGGGATCATATTTCAGATGTCCCCAAAATGTCTGGAAATGTGGCTTGGAACCAACTCTAATCCAAAAGGATTATCGTCCCTGCAGACAAGAACACTCTCAAAGATCCTGGACATTATTTTCTTGAATTAAAATTATTCCTCATGCATAAATGTGGTGATCACTTTAGCACTGTGCTGGTGAATAAGAATTACAGTCCACAGCTAAGCATGTTATCCCATTGTTGCACCATGCTGAAATGGCCAAAGACAGAAATTGAGGAAGCTTCTGCTTGGGATCCCACATGGGCTGTGCAATGTTTGGGCCAGGCTTGTTTCTCTCTCTGTCACTGAGACAGCAAAGGGAAGAAACTTATAACTCAGCTGCTACATCTCTCCTCCTAGCCACCTGTAGTGTTTTGGCACTCTGATTTTGCTTGAGATTGTATGGCTGACCCTGCCATGGATCTCATTAGAATCCAAAAACCTGGATTTTGCTTTAAATTATACGAATATCAATCCAGGGTAACTCTGTTTATTTAAATGGGGGTTACTCTAGGTTTACCATAATGTAATTTTAGATCAGACTCCAGTGCCATCTGCAGTTATCTCTCTTAATCAATTCCCTGCCATTCACACAGTCATAGAACTCTTGGCCTGGAAGGGATCTCCAGAAATCATCAAGCTCAGGCCCCCATTCTGAGGCAGGACCAAGTAAACATAGACCATCCCTGACAGGTGTTTGTCCAGGCTGTTCTTAAAAATCTCTAGTGATAGGGATCCCACACTCTTCCTTAGAAACCTATTTCACCGCTTAACTACCCTTATAGATAGAAAGTTTTTTTTCCCTAATAGCTAACTTAGTTCTAAATTTCAGGGGTCTCAGGCATTGGTGGCACCTTGGTCCTGCCTGCTCTCTGCCTTTGGTGGACAATAGTTTAGTCTTCTGTGGTCTGTAAACTTTGGTCTCATTCTGGTTGTTGAGCTTGGTATGCAGGTTCTGGATAGCGTTGGTTGCCTGTGACATACAGGAGGTCACACTAGATGATCCGGTGGTCCCTTCTGGCCTTACATTCTGTGACTCTATGTGAAATATGCTATAATACAGTGGCAGATGCTGATAGACTCAACTACTTGCTTCATCTTGCAAAGCTTTCGATATAAAAGCACAATTCAAAACCTGCTAATTCAGCTGTTCTTTCCCCATATCAGCACTATGTCTCTGTCCCTAATGCAACACCATGCAGTATATTTTTGCTCAGTGGAAGCAGCAGGTTTCTATTTATTACCTGTATAAGTCAGATAAAATCCTCATTCTGTACATATTTCTTCTTTATCTAGAAATTCCTTGTGCCTCCCATTTTTTCTTTCATTTTAATGACTTTATTTTCTGCTTTGTTTTCTTTCTTAATATCTCTCTTAGTTCCAGGATCTTTGGGAGATCTTTACTCCTTTGAAACCCAGTTGGTTAGTTTGAAGATGTGTACTTTGAGAGACATTCTCTTGAATTATTTCTGTTGGGGTCTCTTGATTATATTTTGTGCTTTAAATAATGCTAATAATAGAAATAGCAAGGATAGTAACAGAATAATAATCTCTCTGAGGGCTCTGTTGAGATCCATAAAAATATTCCCAGTGATTTGAATGGGAGTTGTATCAGGGTCTTAGGAACCTAAAAGATTAAATATCTTTTGAATTCATGCCAAATGTTCAAATCCAGATCCCAGTCTTGCAAATGGTTACTACTGGGGGTATGGTTCATAAAGAGATTAAACCACTCATAAGAGTAGTAAGTGTCTGTAAAATGGGTCTTGGAGCCTTTGAAATTGCCTGTGCAAATTTAAGTCCAGACTACCAAAGGAGTTCTATCTCTTTGGGCACTGGAACATTGTGCTTCCAGACTATGCACCTGTACTTCTAAATGTCCAATCTGTCTATGCAAGTTATGCCCTTTGAACAAAACAACTACATGCAAAAATAGGGCTGGTTGAAGCCAGTTTCCAAATTCGCTCAAATTGTGAGTTATAGCCATAATTACGAGCATCCTTATCCCTAACCCGCCTTTCAGGCTCAGCTGAAATGTACATAGCTGGTTTAGTGTAATCGTAACTTTAATATACCGGTACTCTCTCGAGTAAATTCAGGGGTGGTGTATATATTGATACAAGTTACACATTGCTAAATCTTTGTAAGTGGGTACAAGACATGCTTGAAGGGGTGAGATTGTGACTTAAAAAAGAAAAGGGACAGGAGGATTTAAGGTATTAGGTAAGCAGATCCACCCTACTTTATCTTAAAACTTCTTACACCATGCTGTTGGTTCCTTTTTATGCAACTCCATTTGTCCACCCACTCAGCATGTATCTAGCACCAATTTACATCTGTGTCTCTCTCTGTCTCTCTCTCCTCAGATTAGGCTACAAACTAGGTCTTCAGAGTTTACACCAAAATTCCATCTATCTGAATATTTTTAAATAGCTGTGCACGGTCATACTTGCCTTGCCTGGGGATATCCTGATCTATTCACTTCACACTCCAAACCTCCCTTTCTCCCTTTTCCATATAGGCCTCCCCACTTCCCACCCTCCACACACACCTTTCACCTCTCCCTCCCACACCTACTGACACCTCTCCAGGGTTTCTCAGTCCCTGAATAGAATACATGCTGCTAGGGTTGCAAGGACTGAAGTGGTTTTTAACACCAGATCCTTGGGAATAGCTGCCAGAATCACCCTTTACTTCAGAGTCACTTCAGAGAAAGTGAGGAGCAGTTGAAAACCAGGGCTTTATAATGTCAGCTGGTTTGCTACCTAAACTATAGTATTTGCCAATATAAATGCTAAACTGTATTTTAAACAATGAACTGAATTTATATTAATGGGATAGATTTGTGAGGATTATCATCTGACCAAGAGGTACCCAAACTAAGTTGCATGGACCTCCTGTGATCAGGACAATTCTTAGTGGTGATTTCTTTATAACTCTGCTGGTGTAAATTTTCAAATGTGAGTAGTGATTTTAAGTGTGTAGTATTGCCAACCTCAAACACTGAAAAGTGATGGGTCAGACCCCCACTCCCTCCAAAAATCATAAGACTGGCTAAAAAATCATGGGATTTAAAAAATTATATGTGTGTGTGTGTTTTACCTTCTGGGTTCTTGGGTGCACCCGGGTCATACCTTCAGGCTGTTCTCCACAAACATGTGAGCTAGAAATTTCCTTTTTTAACGAAAGTTGTGATCATCATGTAATCACTCATTTCCAGAAGATGAGACTTTTAACAAAACACCAAATAGTGTAAGAATTGCAATACAATCACAAGAGTTGGCAACACTGAGAAAATGCTAGTTGTGTTTGCGCGTGGGGGAGGGGCAAACCGAGACATGTTAAAAGGGCCAGATTTGCAGAGGGTGGGTGCTTAGCACTTCTGAAAATCAGTCTTCTTTATGGTGTTTCAAGTGTGGCACCCAGACACTGATACACACAAAATCACTAGTCGGTTTTGAACAGTTAGGCCATCGTGGTTATTGCTCAGTACTCATGGATATGATATCCCCTATATGAAATGGATGTAATGCATTCAAAGTACTTATAAAAACAGAGTGATGCTGATTCTGGCTTGCATAATCAAAGTTTTGTGGCCATGTTAATTTACCATTCCGTGTATCAGATTTATTTTGACCTTTGATACTCTTGCTCAAAATAATAATGAGGGTGTCCTTCCAACCCAACCCATATTTAAAAATAAAATACCAAGGTTTATGCTCATTTGTTTATTCGTTTTCTAAAGTCTAAGGCCACTTTGCTGGTGAGGCCCAGAGCAGAAGGATCCAAGGGATATTGATTTTTCTTCTTCATGACTATTTAATTGGTTAAAGTGTGCACCTCTAGCATGAGCCAGAGAGTTGATGCCGGTTACATTTTAATAAATGTATTCCTCTGCCGATCAATACTTCCCTGGGAAAAAAAAGTGCTGCTGTATCATATGTTAATGGGAAGAAAATCTCTTTACTCTAGTCAGTCAGCATGACAAACAAGAATATGAAAAGTGTTAATGAAATGACTGGCTGTCTATAAAATGAAAGACTCACAAGACAGTCTCCTTTCTCCCTTTAATTTGATGAAACAAATAGAAAGTTACACTGCAGCTTGTTGAGCAGAAGGTAATGTTAACAAGGAGAAATCAAATGCTCTAATGATGGCCACGCAGAAATATTTATGCCTCTGAGCCAGTGTGGGACTTATTGTACAGGTGTGGACATAAGCTTATACCATGGTACCCCCATTTAGACAGCAGGGGCCAGATTCTGCCACCCTTTCTCACTTTGCATTGTACCTTACATCATAAGAAGTCCTAATTAAGTCAGTGGACTACTTGATGTCTAAGGTACTACTGAATACATATCATAGTCTGGCCCTAAGCTAACTGGAGCAATGGCTACATTATTCATTTAATAGATTCAAAGATTTTTTTCCCAGAGGGATCATTAGATCATCTAGTCTGACTTCTAGTAGAACACAGGCCAAGAGAATTTCACCCAGTAACTTCTGTAATGAGCCCAATATCTTGTGTTTGACTGTTCTAAACTATGCACAATTTTGTAGCTTTATAAATAATAATAATAAAAATAATGCTCCTAGGCAGATTTTCAAATGCACAGCTATACACGTGCAACAGTCAATGTGTGGGTGCAAGTCAAGATTGGCTTGCATCACACCGTGCAATGGAAAGTCCAGCCTACAGAGTCACAATGCGGGCTTTCAAGACCTGCCATTACATCTTGCAACAGTGCATTTATCTGTTTTGCCTCTGGGAACAAATGTTGTTCGAAGGGAGAGTTGCAGTTCATATAGGTCTGTAAAGTGAGCTGAGTGAATAACTGATTTTTTGTTTTGGTGGCCAAACCAAAAAATAAATGGTTTTGAATTAAAATTCATTGTTATGTTTTTGAATGTGGTCTTTTTACTCTTTAATTTTGTTTAAACAAATCTAACTACATTTTGAAATGAAAAGTCAAACCGTTTATTTTGAAAATGTCAAAATGAACTATTTTGATTTTTTTTCTATTTTTCCCATTTTTTATTTGGACAAAATTATTTACTAAAGTCAGCCCAAATTCGCAAGTATTTTCAGTGCCCCTCAAGCTGCATTTTTCGGCAAATGTATTATTTGACCAATTATTTTTTTACATAGCTCTATATGTAAATCTTATTCATGGCCATCATAATTGCATGTATGGATCAAAGCCAATGTATGGCCCTAATCATCAATTACACTGGACATACTGTCTTTTAATAAACTTTCTTTTTCCTCCCACATCTTCTGTCATCAATATGTGTATTGTCCCCTGCCCAACATTGTCTATGTATGGCACTTCCTCAGCATGATATTTGTTGAAATCATCAACCATGCCTTCATCTTCTCTTCTGATCTCGTATATTTCATCATCATCCTTCTCTATGCCCCAGCACTCTGGATTCCAGCTAGCAGAGAATGCAGATACCTGCTTTCATTTATCCAACATACAAAGAAGCACAAACATGTCAACCCCATCTATGAACAAAACTTACCACATTTTTCAAGATCCAGTTCAAAATTTCCCTCTTGGTTTTTTAATGCATTTGCTTAAAGCCTAAGACACAAGACTTCCTTTTCTCTGTCCCTCTTTCTATCCTGCTTGTCTGACAATGAACTCCTTCTTGCACCTTCTCACAAATGTGTTGCCATTGGTTGGAGCCTTCATCCGTGCAGTTACCGCCAACTGGAATGGCTTTCCTTATGCACTCCATCTGTTTTGAAAGTTCAGCTAAAAATAGACCTTGTCTCATTTGTCTATGCCTCTCAGTTGGTTTCTTCCTCTTGTAGTGTTTTACTGGTTTTAACTATTTAAGTTTGTGACAAATTCTGAGATAGACTTTGTATGAAAGATGATAAGTAAAATAAAGTTGGAGGGTAGGATATTCAAAAGAGGGCAGCACTGACGAACTGAAGTCAGAGGTCAAGCTACCATAGACTTTAGTGGGAGCAGAGGTAGACCAATGTTAAATGATTTAGAAATCTGAATATGTTTATTGCAGAAATGATTATTAGCCATTCCTGCTGTATTAATATTAACCTTTATATTCTTTTTGGAGGCTACCAAAATATATGACATTAGAAAAGTAGATGAAATTAGAAAATGGGTACAATTAGAGCTAGCTGGGGTTTGCTGACCTTTTTCTTTTGGAAACTGCCAATTAGTTGAAACCGAAACTGTTCATGGAAATGTATTGAGTTTGATGAAAAATTCATGGGGAAGTTTTCTCAGGTCCAAGATGGAATTTCTGGAGGGTGAGAGGGAGGAAAGGGAACCACCCCAGAGTAGCCAGAAGGGTAGTTAGGGCACTCAGTTAAGAATGTGGAAAACCCAGATGAAGATCCCTGCTCTGAATCAGGCCCAACCCAGAGGAATGCCCTAGCTAGCAGGCTAGAGAGTTAGTTTCTCTGTTTGTTTTTTGTTTTGTTTTGTTTTTTTCTTGAAATATTTTGTTTTCATTCTGATGTGGAACAAAAACCAATGTCAAAACTTCTTTTTTTTTTCATGAGAAGGAATTCTTTTTTTTTAATTTTTCTGGCCAGCTGTAAGTACAGTTTCTGAATATATCTTTCTTCTTCAAGTAGTGTCCCTATGGATGCTCCATTGAAGGTGCACTTGCATCCCTGCGCTGATTGGAGAACTTTGATTGAAGTGTCCGTTTGGTCCGCACATGTGCTTTCGCCCCATCATGCCCCACCACAAGGCTAACCAGCGTGCATGGGCAAAATCCCTTCAGTTCCTTTTCAACTGCCACTGGCTAGAGATGGACCCATTAGCAGTCCATTTGTAGGTCATTCCTCAGAAGTGTTATCTCTGTTAACAAATCAAACCCAGGTCTCAGAAGGATAGGGAGCTGAGACAAAAACGTATCCTGATGGAGGCAGCCCTTCAGCCTTCCCAGGACCCATGCCTGGAATCTCCCACAAGGGGCGAATCTTCCCCACAGCCCTCGACATCCAGGGACTATGGGTTGAATAAAACAGCCATGGACCTTTCATGTAGAGCTTCTAAAAAGAGAGCTGTGAGACCCCAGAATGATCCCTGAGCAGCGGAAAAGCTCTCAGGCATGCTTGGTATTGTTGGTACCATTGGTACTGAAATAGTCCAAGCACAGTACCCATAGCTCACGAGGTCTGGAGTGGCAGCTACCACTGATGTGCCTAAAGACATGATGGGCATACGCTCCGGGCCAATGGTACCAGTGGATAAGGACAAATGCAAGGAGAACACTGCGAAGAAGATAATGCCAGTATGAGTGGTACCTTCAGCACTTCTGAGCACTCGGTAGGGATAAGATCCCCAATTCCCTCCATACCACCCTTGGCACTCGGTCAGTCAGCACCCACAAGAGTTCAGGCACTCAAGAGAACTCAAGGTATCTGATATACCATCTCCTCTGCTTGGTACCAGGGCTCAGGTACCAAGTCTTCTCCAGACACAGGAATCTTCTCCAACATCTTGCACCTCCAACTCTCTAGTGGTGACTCAAACAGTGAGCTAGAGGAGTTTGTCTCTCATCACTCATCCATGCTCTCTATAGTGCCCATTATCAATTGGTGACTTTTCTTTTATACCTTCTGCTTGCTCCTCAACCACCATGGTATGGCCCAGTCATGGGTGCCAACACTGGGCACTATCCCTACCTTCTGCTTGCTCCTCAACCACCATGGTATGGCCCAGCCATGGGTGCCAACACTGGGCACTATCCCACATCTCCCAGTGGCCCTGGTGGAATCCCTGTATGAAATATAGACTTCACGCCTCTCAGGTTTCCAGCATGACTCACTGTGAGCCCCTGAGATGTTCTCCCTCAACCACAGCAAACAGAATCTCAGAATCTCCAGAGGAGATCATGGAGGAACAGGAGGGTGGATTTGAAGTCATGCCAAAACCAACATCTCTTCCTCCATTTATATGAGCCTCAGAAGAAAAACTCCAAATTTTCCAGACGTAAGAGATCAGGCCCACAGCCTTCCACGTCACAACCATCTACCTCAAAACATCAGTTTTCAAATGTTTGTCGAGGCATTGACAGACCATTCACCTCAACTACAATTGCAGCTAACCAACCCATCACATGCATTTGGATACTACCATGCTCTGTCCCACAGCAACTGGGAAAGTTTAACATCAGACCGATGAGTCCTGGAAATCATCCACAATGGGTACGCCATTCATCTCTCCTTGCTCCCCTCCATCACCTTTACCAGTCCCTCTTCAGGGACCCTTCTCATGAGAGTTTATTATAACAAGATCACCTCCTCTGGTTAGGAGCCATAGAACCAGTACCTCAACATCTGTGAGGCAAAAGTTTTTACTCTCATTATTTCCTGATACCCAAGAAAAAGGGAAGTTGGAGACCCATACGGGAACTCGGAGCACTGAACAAATTTGTCAAAGACAAAAAATTCAGAATGGTCACACTAGCAGTAATCAAATCCATCTCTGGAACATGAGGACTGGTTTTCAGCCTTTGACCTACAGGATGCCTATTTCCACATATCAATCATACCTTAAAATAGACAATTTCTCAGATCTGTCCTGGGCCAGGGCCACTACCAATATAGAGCATCCCCTTTGGCCTCTCATCGGCTCAGAGAGCATTCCCCAAGTTCCTCTCCATAGTGGCTGCTCTCCTACACTCCCAGGGGATCATGATCTATGCCCTGGACAATTTTGTCTTCAGAGCCCGCTCCTTCAACAAGGCCAACCTCGTTACCAAACCCACACTAGACTTGTTCACAGAACAGGGTCTACAGATCAACGTTCAGAAATCAACCTTCACCCCTGTACAGCGCCTAAAATTCATAGAGGCTGACTTTGACTCATTAGAGGCCAAAGCACTCCTGGCACAGCACAGAGCCACACTTTGGCCACACTCGCAGAGACAGTACAAAACAGCCTCAAATATCAGCCAGACACTGCCTCCAACTCCTGGGACATCTGCTGGGGAGCACTGCAGTGATACCTCATGCCAGACTTCACATATGGCACATCCAGATGTGGTTCAGTTAGGTCTACAGACCGAACAGAAACAAATTACATAAACATCTTTTACCTGCCAGGGCCAATAGCTCCCTGGACAGGTGGAAAGATCCAACAAATGTTTGCAGGGTGATCCCCTTTTCACAAACTTCCCCATCATTAGTTCTCAGGACTGATGCATCACTCATAGGATGGGGCACACATCTAAATGACTTTACAACATAAGGCAAATGGTCATTCACGGAGATGTCCCTCCACATCAACCTGCTCGAACTCAGGGCGGCCAGGAATGCCTGTGCCCATTTCCTCCCACTGATCAATGGAACGCACACAACATAGCATGTATGTACTACATAAACTGGTGGGTTGCCCTCCCTTTGCGCAGAAGCACTAAAGTGATGGAACTGATGCATTTCACCCAACGTCACATTATCAGAGACCTACTTTCCAGGGGTACAAAACTCGATAGCAGACAGTCTCAGATGCAAGTTCCCACATGATCATGAATGGGAGATAAACCTGCCAGTGCTTCACAACCTATTCAGGAGGTGGGGGACACCAACCACTGAACTGTTCACTGCTCCAGGGCAGGGATAGGACAATAGTCCTTGGGGAATGCCCTCCTTCTTCCATGGGAGAGGGAGCTTCTCTATTCCTTCCCCCCCACCCTCCGTTTCCCCTATTGTCAAAAATCCTATTAAAAATAAAAAGAGAAGGAGCATGTGTCATACTGATTGCTCCCACTTGGCCAAGCCAGACCTGGTACCCTTACCTGTCACAAGTGGTGACATGCCCAATGATCTCTCTCCAATCCATGCCACACCTCCTATCGCAGAACAAAGAACAAACTCCACATACCAACTTGCATATACTGTGCCTCACAGACTAGCGCCTTCATGGTTCCAGTGCATAGAAAGGTCCTGCTGGGCGGAGGTACAGGAAGTGTTACTACACAGTAGAAAATCCACTACATGTCATACGTACATGCAGAAGTGTTCCATGTTTCAGGCTTGGTGTAATTCCCAGCAACCCAATGGTCCTAGACTATGTACTGACTCTAAAAAACAAACAAACCAGGGCTATCCCTCAGTTCACTCAGAGTTCACCTAACAGCTATAGCAGCCTTCCATCAACAAGTAGAGGGATACTAACTGCTCGCACACCTGACCATAAAACATTTTCTGAGATGTATAGTAAACCTTTTCCCCCAACCCAGACATCCTACCCCAACGTGGGACCTAAACCTAGTGTTGAAAAGCCTGGTCAGGAAGGAACTGAGCGTGGGTTGGCCGTGCATGCCAGTTAGTCTTGTGGTGCGGCACAAGGGGTGGGGGGCAGCATAGGTGCTGGCTGAACAGACACTGCTACCAAAGTTCTCTGATCAGCAGCGCAAGGACACAAGTGCATGTACAGTGGAGCAGCGATAGGGACACACATCTCAAAGAACCATTGTTACTATGCAAGATGAGTAACTTTCTTTTTTGCTCCCCTCTTTCATTGCTTGTGTGAGTTTAACAAATGAGCACACCCATAGCCTAGTAGTTTCGTATTTGCTCAACTCGGGCTGCCTGACTTAGGGTATGTCTACACTACAAGAGTAGTTCGATTTAACTTAGGTGGAATTTGTGGATTCGACCTGATGAATTCGAATTTGTGTATCCACACTAAGGACACTAATTCGACTTTGTGAGTCCACACTAATGGGGCAAGCGTCGACATTGGAAGCGGTGCATTCTGGGCAGCTATCCCACAGTTCTCGCAGTCCCCGCTTCCCATTGGAATGCTGGGTAGAGCCCCCAATGCCTGCTGGGGGAAAATGTGTCGAGGGTGGTTTTGGGTAACTGTCGTCATTCAACCGTCACTCCCGCCCTCTATCCCTGAAAGCGCCGGCGGGAACTCTGTTCGCGCACTTTTCTGGTCAGTGACAGCGCGGACGCCACAGCACTGCGAGCATGGAGCCCGCTGCGATCATCGCTGCACTTATGGCCGTTGTCAACTCCTCGCATCTTATCGAACACCTCTTCCACAGTCAGCTGCTGAGAAATCGGGCGAGGAGGCTCCGGCAGCGCGGTGAGGACATGAAGTGTCAGAGTGGCACAGACCTCTCACAAAGCACGGGATCCTGCGCCGCGGAGATCATGGTGGCAATGGGTCACGTTCATGCTATGGGACGGCGATTCTGGGCCCGGGAAACAAGCAAGGACTGGTGGGACCGCATAGTGCTGCAGGTCTGGGATGAATCACAGTGGCTGCAAAACTTCAGGATGCGTAAGGGCACTTTCCTTGAACTGTGTGACTTGCTGGCCCCTGCCCTGAAGCGCCAGGACACCCGGATGCGAGCAGCCCTGACTGTGCAGAAGCGAGTGGCCATAGCCCTCTGGAAACTTGCAACGCCAGACAGCTACCGGTCAGTAGCGAACCACTTTGGCGTGGGCAAATCTACCGTGGGGGTTGCTGTGATGCAAGTAGCCCACGCAATCGTTGACCTACTGCTCTCAAAGGTAGTGACCCTGGGAAACGTCCAGGTCGTCATAGATGGCTTCGCCGCAATGGGATTCCCAAACTGCGGTGGGGCTATAGATGGCACTCACATCCCTATCCTGGGACCGGCCCACCAGGCCAGCCAGTATATTAACCGAAAGGGCTACTTTTCAATGGTGCTGCAAGCACTGGTGGACCATAGGGGACATTTTACCAACATCTACGTCGGGTGGCCGGGCAAGGTTCATGACGCGCGTGTGTTCAGGAACTCTGGTCTGTTTAGACGCCTGCAGGAAGGTAGTTTCTTCCCAGACCACAAAGTAAGTGTTGGGGATGTGGAGATGCCTACAGTGATCCTCGGGGACCCAGCCTACCCGCTAATGCCCTGGCTCATGAAGCCCTATACAGGCGCCCTGGACAGTGACAAGGAGCTCTTCAACTACCGGCTGAGCAAGTGCAGAATGGTGGTGGAGTGTGCTTTCGGACGTCTCAAGGGGAGATGGAGGAGCTTACTGACTCGCTCGGATCTCAGCGAAACCAATATCCCCATTGTTATTGCAGCTTGCTGTGTGCTCCACAATCTCTGTGAGAGCAAGGGGGAGACCTTTATGGCGGGATGGGAGGTTGAGGCAAATCGCCTGGCTGCTGATTACGCTCAGCCAGACACCCGTGCAATTAGAAGAGCCCAGCGGGAAGCGCTGTGCATCCGGGAGGCTTTGAAAGCTAGGTTCCTCAGAGAGCAGGGTAACCTATGACTGTCCAGTCTCTTTACAGAGAAGCTGAACCTGCCCCTGTTTCAGTTACTATTGACTTTTTTCAGCGGTTACATACCCCGTTCACCAGGTTTCCCCCCTTCCAACAGACGTTTAAAAATAAAGTTATTGGAACATTTTTAATTAACAAAGTTTTCTTTACTAACGAATTCTCGTTCAAGGGTTCCAACAGGGACGCAGACTGTGGTGGGTACGGTGTGCAGTGATGTACAGACCGCTTCTACACTCGAGGACTGACAGGCTCCTGCTCCTACAGCGGTCTCTGAGGGGGAGGACGGTTACCGGAGGGTGTGCAGGAAGGGGTGGGTTTGCAGGAAGGGGTGAGGGGTGTGTGGGAAGGGTGAGTAGGTGTGGGGGGATGATGGATCTGGCTGGGGCTCAGGGCATCGGAGAGGTTCATGGCTAGGGTGGAAGGGCATGGTAAGGGCAGCCTGCCTTGCCATTTGTGGATGCCAGGCGCTCGGACCCTGGGGCAACATACACCTCCCAGACTGACCTGGGGCAGCAGACACCTCGCAGAGTGACCCGGGTGCCTAGTGACTGCACTCTGTGTGTGACCTGCTGTTGATCCTGCCCCCATGTCTGTACCCTGGTAATGGTGGCTGTCCTATGCAATTAACAACCCCCTCCCCCCCCTTCACACAAAGTCTTCTGCAAAGAAACATGACGGAAACAGTAATGAACAGCAAACTATTTTTAATACTCAAATACACAGTTGTGGGATGAAACTGGGATTTGGGATCGGGTGAGCCAGGAAGGCAAGCAATTCTCATACTTTGCGGAATGAGAGCTGTTTGGTACATGAGCGCTCTGCTGGGGTGGAGTGACAGTTTTCACGGCCCCTAGCGCCCCTCCTTCTTGTGATTTTGGGTGAGGGGGGGACAGGACTTTGTGGCGGGGGAGGGCGGTTGCAGATACAGTTCAGGGGGGCTCTCTGCTCCTGCCTGCGGTCCTGCAGAACATCCACAAGGCGCCGGAGCGTGTCCGTTTGCTCCCTCATTAGTCCAAGCAGCGTTTGAGTCGCCTGCTGGTCTTCCTGCCGCCACCTGTCCTCCCGTTCGCTGTGTGAGCGCTGCTGCTGAGAGAGGGTCTCCCTCCACTGGCTCTGCTGGGCCGCCTCGGCTCTGGAGCAGGCCATCAGTTCAGCGAACATCTCGTCCCGAGTCTTTTTCTTTCGCCGCCTAATCTGCGCCAGCCTCTGTGAGGGGGATGCCGGGGCAGTTCGGGAAAGAGCCGCAGCTGTGTGATGTGAAAAAGAAAGTTATTTCCTTGCAAAGATACATGTTTGCGAACACTGAACACAGTCTACTCAGTTTCTGTGAACAAGACCATACAGGGCACCTAATCTCATGTGCTCTCAGGACAAGTTCGAATTTTCGGCATTCGCTTTCATTGCCTGGGGTCTTGCACTGGAGATCGGACAAGCCGGGCAGGACAGCAGAATCCGTGTAGCAGCCAGGCCTGGTAAGCCATAAACTTTAGGCTGCTTAACAGTTAATGGATAGCAGTGCCCTCCTGCTGCAGGCAATCTGGAAAGCATAAAGTCTGACCCTGTTCCAGCCCCTCGCGGCTGTCCCCGGGAAAGATCCCTGTATGCTTTTCCTCTGCAGCCTCCAACACGTGGCTGTTAAACGACGGTCATTGTTATGCAAAGGAAAAGTCAAGCATTCACAATAGTAACATTAAAGTAATTCCCCTAATTAGATGCAGCAGTCGCCGAGCGAGATCACCCTGAGGCGGGTCTCCAGGAGAAACAGAGACCCCATGCTGCGTGAATCCCTGCACAGACCAGGGCCCTATGCTGCCATGCTGTTCGAGGCAATGCTCCCACTATACCTCAGGATGGCCTGGCGCGGAAGAGTGTGCTTCCACGGAGCACCCAATAAGGCACCTCTCCCCAGGAACCTCCTGCGGAGGCTTTTCGAGTACCTCTACGAGAGCTTCGTGGAACTGTCCCAAGAGGATTTCTGTTCGATCCCTATATGCATTGACCTTCTTTTTATATAGTTTTTATTCCTGTTTTGTTAAAAAATAAATGTTTACATGTTTATAGCACTTACCGACTGATCCTTCCCCTGATTCGGAGTCCAGGTTAACGGCCGGGGAGGGTTGGTAGAGGATCTCTGTGAAGGTGATGAAGAGATCCTGGCTGTCGGGGAAATCAGTATTGTAACCGCTGTCACCTGCCTCGTCCTCCACAAACCCTTCCTCATCTTCCCCATCTGCGAACATCGCCGAGGAACTGCCCGTCGACACTATCCCATCCTCAGAGTCCACGGTCACTGGTGGGGCAGTGGTGGCAGACCCACCTAGAATGGCATGCAGTGCCTCGTAGAAGCGGCATGTCTGGGGCTTGGCTCCGGAGCATCCGTTTGCCGCTTTGATTTTTTGGTAGCCTTGTCTCAGGTCCTTGATTTTCACGCGGCACTGCGTTGCATCCCGGCTGTATCCTCTGAGTGCCATGGCTTTGGAGACCTTCTCGTAGGTCTTTGCATTCCGTTTTTTGGAGCGCAGCTCCGAAAGCACAGACTCATCGCCCCACACAGCGATCAGATCCAAGACTTCCCGGTCAGTCCATGCTGGGGCCCTCTTTCTACTCTGAGATTGCATGGACTCCTCTGCTGGAGAGCTCTGCATCGCTGCCAGTGCTGCTGAGCTCGCCCCGATGTCCAACCAGGAATTGAGATTCAAACTGGCCAGACAGGAAAAGGAATTCAAATTTTCCCGGGGCTTTTCCTGTATGGCTGATCAGAACATCTGAGCTCGGACTGCTGTCCAGAGCGTCAACACAGTGGTGCACTGTGGGATAGCTCCTGGAGCTACTAAGTTCGATTTGCATCCACACCTAGCCTAATTCGACATAGCCATGTCGAATTTAGCGCTACTCCCCTCGTCGGGGTAGAGTACCAAATTCGAACTAAAGAGCCCTCTAGGTCGAATTAAATGGCTTCCTGGTGTGGACGGGTGCACGGTTAATTCGAATTAATGCTGCTAAATTCGAATTAAAGTCCTAGTGTAGACCAGGCCTTAGTGCCATAAATCTTGTTCATAGCTTTCAGATACAACATTGCATTTGAAACATACACTTGGTTCACACATCAAACTTCTTTAAAGGCCTGCAAAAAGAACAGGAGTTCTTGTGGCACCTTAGAGACTAACAAATGTATTTGAGCATAAGCTTTCGTGGGCTACAGCCCACTTCATCGGATGCATAGACTGGAACATACAGCAAGAAGATATTATACATACAGAGAACATCAAAAGGTGGAAGTAGCCATATCATCTGTAAGAGGCCAGTCAATTGAGATGAGCTATCATCAGCAGGAGAAAAAAACCTTTTGAAGTGATAATCAAGATGACCCATAGAAGGTGTGAGGATACTTAGCCAACACAGGCTTATGCTCAAATAAATTTGTTAGTCTCTAAGGTGCCACAAGTACTCCTGTTCTTTTGGCAGATACAGACTAACATCGCTGCTACTCTGAAACCTGTCTTTAAGGGCCTGATCCACTTCCCACTGAAGTCAGTGTGAGTCTTTTCATTGATTTAAATGTGATTTGGATTAAGCCTTAATGTGGTGCATCAGAGCAGAGGTGCCGACTTCCCCAGTTCCCACAGGGTGCTCGAGCTGCACTCCGACCCAGGCCCCACTCTTCCCCTTCACCATGCACCCACCCCGCCTCTTCTCACCCCGCCCCACCTCTTCCCATCCCGTTATACCCCCTCCCCCACCTCTTCCTGCCCCCACTCCTCCCTCTCCCCACCAGCACCTCCTGCACACCACTGAACAGCTCATCATGGTGGGCGGGAGGCGCTGGGAGAGAGGGGGAGGAGCAGATTGCCAGGGCCTGCAGAAGGCTGGAGGTCTGTGGGGGAGAGGGAGGAGCTGATCTGCAGGGCTGCCTGTGTCTGCTGAGCATCCCCTATTGCTCCAGCCCCAGAGCACCCACAGAGTCAGCACTTATGCATCAGAGAATATTCACTACGTTTAAGTAACTCTATGACCCAGGGTCTATCAGTAGCTTGTATTGCATTGCAAGAGAAGATGGGTAAGAGGGATTTATACTGAGGGGGGTCGGGGAAGCATTCTGCCTAATTGCAAACTATGCAAACAGGATCGAGCTGCTCTGAATGTGTGGCCATCTATAGGCAAGAACAATGAGCATACAAATCAGCATTCGGTCATCTTGACTGATGGGATGGGGCTGAGGGCAAGACTTACAGAAGTGTCCTGAGTCATGCTGTACTTGTAAGTCATGAAACCGTGGGTGGGCTCTGTTGTCGGAATCAAGGGGAAAGGGAAGAAAAGGTTTGGGTTTTCATTGGAAAATTGAAAAACTCCAAATTGCTCAAGGATTTTTATTTGTTTATGTAAATCCCAAAATACATACATATATACATACATAAAGGGGGAAAATCAATATTTTTTTTTGAAAATTTTTACAGGAAAAAAATGTTTGCCAACTACCTCTTAAACAAAAAAACCTTATAATCAGAGTTTAAACCCCCAAATGGGAGATTACCAGAGTCTCTGTGAAGTCCACTAGGACCTTTGCTATGACTATGATTTTTACATGGATAATGCTCAGATACTATAGTGATGGGCCACAGTATAAAACCCTCAAATAGATAAAATAGCATTTTCTCCAGGTGCTGCACTGATCAAACACTATGTTGTGGAAATACTGATGTACTCTCACCTTAATATGACACCGAATTGTAATGTCTGAGAGCTGATCTGAGTAAAGGGACTTCATAAACAGGATCAGAGAAGAAAAGAAAGCTAGCTGCAGGGAGGAATGTTTTGCACACTGAAAAATTTCAGCCCAAACCTAAAATACATTGACCAAGTACCAAAACAGTTTTCAGCCAAAACTTTTCAATTTTCCCTTAGCAAATTCCAAAAAGAGTCAAGTTTGGGGATTTCAGCAAAACCCAAAATCTTTGTAAGATGTTTTGTTTTTCTCATTTTTTTCCTCCACAGGATCACAAAAACAAACAAACATACAAACAAACAGAAAGAATAAAAATAAAAAAAGAAACCCCAACCAGCTCTAATTCTAAAGTTTCTAAGATAAAAGGTGCTAGCGAAATTCAAAATACTGTTATTACTTTAATAAATAACCAGAGAACAATGGAACAAATTGTCTGTTATGCTAGTTAGATTATTTTACCCATCTGCCCTCTGGTTTACTTGTGGGTAGATAGTTTATCAAACCTGCCCTGCAGCCTTTACGCATCTTGTAATAAGTATTTTATCTGGATGAATCTCTATCCTGTGGTATAAATAATTTCAGCTGCATAAATAAGTTAAATCCCATTTTTTGAAAGATGCATTTATTTACATTTACTTTTATACAGCATATCACTGGAAACCATTTCATTTGATTTGAGAAAGAGTGAGCAGACTGGCTGCAAAAAAACAGAATTAACACACAGTAGCACTTCCATAAAAAGCTATCTTTTTTGCAAATACTTGTGCATTTTAGGAAGCACACTGTATAGCCAGGAAATGTCACTGCAGAAGAATTTTAAATAAAGTGTTCATATTTCTTTGGGGACTTTTAGATCAGAAAAAGAAATGGAATATTTACAATTTGGTGCATAATTCATTTTCTGTGGGTAACTTCCAATTCTCCCCCAACTCCAGCCTGAGTGGAACTGAAATCCTAACAAAAATAGAGTTAATACATTATTGAGTAAGAAACAGAAAGTCTAAAACCGATTTATCATAATTTATTTTTAATATTAAAGTCATCTGCATGAAATGGAAAGAATAACTAGAAGTTTCTGACAGAGATAAGTTAATCTTTTTACCTGCATTTTTGTTTGAGTATAAAATGAGCTGGAGTGAAAATACTGGATCCGAATCCCCCAAACTTTGGGAAGGTTCAGCTATAGATCTACATTTTGAAGCTAGTAGCTATGAGTCAATTTCAGACCTATAGAAAGTGGGTTTGATTCTGATCTTACTTACAGCAGTGGTGCTGGAACAAATTTTATAATGGGGGGTCTGATGATGGAGACCATGGGAACCAGATATTTGGTGTTTGTTATTACTACTTCAAACCAGCATCCTTACAATCTACTACCCACAGCACTTATAGTTCCAGCACCATGGACCTACAGCAGTTTTACACTGGTCTAATACCAGTGACTTCAATAGAGTTACTCCAGATTTCCACTGATGTAACCGAGAGCAGAATATGGCCCAGTAGTGCAATTCCACTGAAGCCAGTGAAGTTTGGCATCAATGAGGAATTGTCTCTATGCCATTTGTTTTTACAATGCTTAGTACAACAGAACCTTAATTCCTGTTCAGGGCTCTTACCGTGACTGTGATAATGACAATAATAATTAATTACTTTGATGTTTATGCAGTGCTTTAAGATCCTCAGATGAAGGGGATGAAATGTAAGTACTGTTAATATATTACGTGTTCCTCTGAGGGGAAAAAAATCTAGCAAAGGTCGTCTCATCTCACTGCTAACCTGATATACAGCAGATAAAAAGTTTCACTCTGATTTCATGCCTGTCAAAGCCCCTATATCACTCTGTGTTTATGGAATATTTCAAAGTTGTGTTCATTTCCACCTCAGTCAGATCTCCGGGAGGACTTTGCACTTGATAACGGAATGAGGCTGCCAAGTTTCTTATAAAAGAGGAAATGGCAGGAGCACGTTCAACCTATTTTGTACAAATTGTACTGGCTGACAGTCAAATATCATATTGATTTTAGCATTGCTCTCCTTGTAATTTGTTACATGGGGCTAGTCCAGTATGTCTCACTGACCTTCTTATACCCTATGTTCCAGGCCATTCTTTTAGATTTACTGAAGCATGAACCTTCCTTGTTATAACAGGGCAATATGCCCTGCCCTCCTGCAGATACACCACAGGAAGGGACACCTTTTTAGACCAGCTTAAATGAGTTTCCATTGTTACCTGAAATATGTGTCTAAATCATTGTGGGGCCTAAATTTAGATCATTTAGATATCCCAATAACTGACTGTAGGGCCCCCATGAGTAGTTGAACACCAAGGGGCAGGAGACTGTTCTGATTTACACCAGCAGAAATTTGGCCCATAGAATCTAATTTTCAAAAGTGGCTTCTGAGCGTGTGCCTCTATTCTTGGGTGTCCAGCATCAAACCACCCTGGGCCTGAGCACCCAGAACTCCCATAGAAGTCAATGGACCTTATTGACCTAACTGGTGGGTGGAAATTGTTGATGGCACAAAATAGGGTTGTCAGTTTTGGTTGGACGTATTCCTAGATGTTTCATCACATGGAATAATCTTTAATTAAAGATTAATCTTTAATTCCTGGAGACTTCAGGACAATCCTGAAGGGCTGGCAACCCTAACAGTGCACCCAAATTGTTTTGCACTGAGAACTTCCAGATATAAAAATGGAGGTTGAACTTTCAGGATCCGGTCTCCTACAACAAGTGTGAGGAATCCAATCTCTTTTAAGGTTCAATCATGAAAGCCGTTATTACTGTGCTGTTATTACTGTTGTTGTGCCCTTTGGACCAAGTCCACCAGACTACCTAAGAACATGCTTAATTTTAAGCATTATAATTATTCCATTGAAGTCAATGGGATCACGTAAATGCTCAAGAATAAGCACATGCTTAAATTCTGTGCTTGATCTGGTTGTTAATGTCTAGATTAAATTAGAAGACTTTGTTTAAAAATAGTAAAAAGAACGAGGAGTACTTGTGGCACCTTAGAGACTAACACATTTATTTGGGCATAAGCTTTCGTGAGCTAAAACTCACTTCATCAGATGCATGCTGTGGAAAATACAGTGGGAAGATATATATATACACAGAGAACATGAAAAAATGGGTGTTGCCATACCAACTATAGTTTTTACTAGTTATTGAATTATGATGCCAGCGTAAGGTAGTGTAGTCAACTGACCAATGGGTGGCACTGTTGGGTCAAACCCAAAGAAACTAAAATGCAAGTTTAACTCTGAGTAGACTCCAGGAACTTTGCTGGTGTATAGTTTATAGACTGTTCTATCCTGGAAAATATTTTGGCCACTTTATTTCCATGTTGTATGGAACTATCCTGTATTAAAAGGGAGACTGACAGGTTAACCACATACATCTTTTGCAGCTCTAATTTCTTCTCTTCCATGTTGACATGTTGTTTAGACGCTGTTGAGGACCAGAAACACTAACTAAGTTAATCAGTGGAATTGCTATCATTTGGGGAACATGAACAGGGTAACTCCATTAACACTTACGCACATTTGTTGCATCGGTTCACTAATCAGATTGCTTTGCTAGTCCAAACTTTCTTATCTGACAGTACTAGTTGTATTACGTATTAGTAGATTAAGTGATAGAAATGCAATATTGGTTTTCTTCACTATTTTGTATGCAATTAAAAATAATGTTTAAACTCAAAAATATCTATAGCAGATGCTTTTCTATTTTACTGCTGATGCTGCTTCTCTGTGGACACGTCTATGGCTGACCTGATTAATTCAGTTACTAGGCTGCTTATTGTGGTGCACTCAGTTTTGAAACTGTGATACCATTTGTTTTTGGGGTGCTGCACCTTTGTGTATGAAATATAGCAGTCAGCTTTGTCCTCATAATTCAGTGTAGACTCCGATGGAGAGAAGATGTATGCTGTCTCATGAAGACTTTAGTTTTGTTCTTTCTTGTTTTCTTGAATGGACAAAAAAAGGTTATGCTGACTAAAAGTGTCTGGCTCACTGTGTGTGGAAAAACATAACAAGCATCAACTGCTCCTCCCCTGCACTGCTTGACCCTCGTTCTTATGGTGTTCCTGCTGCTCCTAGGAGATGGAAGAGGACTCCAATACTGACACAGTTCAGTAGCTGCAGTAATTAGCAGAGATGCAGGGCTTGGGAGAACATTTTGAAAGAAAACTTGTTAAAAAAAATCAGTTTACTCTTATTGGATTGAGAATAAACCCTATGAAGTGTGGGTCCTTTCACTTTAAATTAAGGTGTGGGGGAGTTACACCGGTTTAAAAATGTTGTGAGATCAAAATCAAGGTGCTTGATATTTGCTGCTTACTAATTAAAAAAACCCCAAAACAAATCTGATTAATGAGAACCCATTTGGCTAATGCCAAGGCTTGAGTGGTGTTTAACTGGCTGTTAAAAAGGTAAGTAAACAGTAGTACTCAAGTAGCCAAATAAAGATTAAAATAAATAAGAGACGAACTATTATTTTTAGTCAAGATTTGCATGTTTCATTTTAAGACTTTTCAGGCCATATTTGTAAAGGCCTCTTCTCTTAGTGCCTCTTTTTTTTTGGAATGTGCGGAGCACTTTGCTGGGTCAGGCCCCTAATCTGAATACAAGGCTGCTCCCAGAGGTTTATCAGTTGAGAACCTGATCCTGCAGTCATTGAAATGAATGGGAATAGAGGGCCATCAGCAACTCTCAGAAGTGTAGGATCAGGTGTAAGAGGAATCCATGGATACATTCAGTCAACAAAGCACTTAATGCCTGCTTACTTTTAAACATGCCCTTGCATCCATCTCCGCTTGACAGAGCACCTAAGCATGTGCTGTGACTTTAACAGGACTTAAACTAGAGCTTAGGTGCTTTGCTGAATCGAGACCTGAATGTTTATATCTATACCTACCTCATCTGTATTAATACCATCTATCCATATAACAGCTCCATTTATATTTATGATATTTAATACACTATCGCTGCACATGAAATATGTCTGCAGGTTATTGTTATTCTTTTTTCCACAAATGGTTTGTATCTGAAAGGCTACATCAAAGAGCTATCCGAAATAATGCAGGTCTTTGTTTATCTTACCCAAAGAAGAAATAAAACGCACATTATACGCACTCAGAGACAGACACACACATATGCTAAAGGAATGAAATGCTGCCGTCATTGCAAATGACAAAGAAAGCAAATGGATTGCTAGAAGCAATATAGCCTCTGTTCCTTCCCAAGGGAAAATGGCCTTTGGTAACGGAGCTCTCTGGAAAGAACTTTATTACTTTTTTTCTACCCCTTCTTTCCCTTGCTGGCTCTCTACCCCCCTCTGTCTTGTTTTAGTTCATCAGTTCATCAAATAGCAAATGTGATGTCTCCTCCATATATCTCCCTTTCAGATTTCATTGACCTCTGACCTGTAATGTCCCAATTTGCTTCAAGTACTTTTATTTATGCCATTCCTTGGATCTATACATTTTGATCAAAGAAACAGTATTCTCTGCTCAGTTTGCAGGTACCATCAGTTCAGAAAAAGCAGTCACCCAATATATGAGATTGTGACAAGGTATAATGTAATGGTAGTTATGTGAACCTCCAATAAACTAGTGGTACTTCACAGATTACTTGGAGAGAAAGTCTTTTAGCGTGCTTGAAGAAGTATGAAATGAATTTCATTTCCTTCTCATTTACCTTGCTTTTGAAAGGTTTCATGCAAGATATGTGACCAACTATTATAGTACTAATCCATCCATGACAGAGCTCAATTTTCCCTGAGAATTTACTTCTGAATGGGCTGCGGAAAAAGCTCAGAATGAAAGTATACTGAACAGAGCAGCCACTGAGCTGTGGGCAACTGTCTGTCAAGAAAACCAGTCGGAACAAAACTATAAATTCGATTTTATTTTATTTTTGAAAGCGGTCATCAGTGGTAAAGTTTTAAGGCCCCGTGTACAAACAAGAATTAGAGGAAGAAACTAGCCGTCGTTGTGAGTTGTTCTCATTAGTGTAAATGAAAATGAAACCACAGACTAGTGATGCTTTAAAAACAGAACACAGCTATTGCTCCGTGTTTAGCTTCCTGTTATAAGGGGAGCTAAAGGCTTGTCCACACAAACCGTTCGCGGCAAGCTGGGATGTAAATTTGCCCCGCACTAGCCTGCCACGCGCTAAGTGTCCGTGTGGACCCAGCTGCTGTGTATTAAACATTCTCTCCTGCACTTTAATATACTCCTGTTTCAAAGCGGGGTAGATCAAAGGTCACTGCAGAACTTTTAGAGAGCAGTGGCGGGGTCCACATGAACACTTAGAGGACAGCAAGCTAGTGCGGGGCATATTTACCCTCTCCTCCCATCTTGCTGGAAAGTAAAAGTTTGTATAGACAAGCCTTAAATAGTAGCAGGATGCTGCAGTTTTTTATCTTGAACTCACTAGTTCAAAACTGACTGGGGTCCACAGTTCTTTGCCATCTGATGGCCCTGTGGGCAGTCCAGGTGAACTGAGTTGGTTGTCTCTGTTAGGCCATTAGTACAAAACATGATGTTTTTCTTGGCTAAAAATTCCGAGGTCAGCTTGCTATTGTTTGTGGGATCATATTATTTGTTGTTCATGAACAACTGCCAGAGGCAGGGACTCTAATAGGACGGGATCTGAACATAGTGCATTGCAGCAATCTTGGGCTGCTGAAACCATCCCATAGCAGCTTAATGACTGTTTTAATGTATGCCACAGGCTTGTTTGGTTTCAAATATTGCAAGGATTGAGGGAAATTAATAGCTGGCTTTTGCCACCTTTTCCACCCATATCAGCACAGCCCTTTGTTTGCATAGTCACCCCTACATTAGAAACTTGATATACCTGACCTTACAATAAGAATTTACCAAATCTCACTTACAACCATCTCAACACAAGCAGTGCTATCTTCACAAGTACTGACAAATTTTACCTCTGTTTTGGCTATGAAAAGAGCTGTTTTGGTGGCATCTATGATTACATTCCACCTCTGCCCCAGAGCAAAATTACAAACATTTGTGAGTTTGCCTCAAGCAAACAGTTACCCTTGTCCAAATTACATGTTGTCTTCAAGATATGATTATGACTGCCCTGAAGAACACAAGGTGAGATGGAAGAATGTTTGGTGAAACCACAAAAAACTTGATTTCCTCCTGTCTCCTCCTCCCATCAATTTCAGCAACTAAGGGACAGGACAATAGAGCACTGATCATTTACATCAGCTGAGGATCTCTGCTGGAGAGTCTTTCTTCATCTATTTTCTACAGAATCATGGAAGTTATAGATATAAAAGACATTAAAAACACTAGGTCCAGGCCAAAGCAGGACCCTTCCATACAATATTGCTCACTGTTCTGTCAAGTATTCAGTTCTCCGACGCTGACAGTGAGTTTCAAAGTTATTGGGTAGAGGAAAAGCCCACTGCAGTGATGGAATGCTGCCATACGGCAGAGACAGTACTACAGGGAGACCATACGAAAGAACAGGTTCGTTGTGGGGATGCTCCACAAATCACTGGGAATTTCATGGTTTTGCATGTCTCAGACTTTTCCTCATTCCTGAGGGGAAGCAAATCCCACCATCTCAATGGGATACTATTTAGAGAATCTTGCAGAGTTTTTTCTGTGAGTTATAACAGAACATAAGAATTGCCATATTGGATCAGACCAAAGGTCCATGCAGCCCCATATCCTGTCTACCGACAGTGACTAATGCCAGGTGCCCCAGAGGGAGTGAACCTAACAGGTAATAATCAAGCGATTCCTACATTCCTACAAAGTAGACTAGCTGATCCACTATCACATTTTTTTCTTTCCCTAATTTCTTCCTTTCGTTCATCCAAGTGGACACATTTAGCCATGGAATAAATGGGCACAACTCAAGTTGACTTCCACTGTAATTTTATGCACCTACAGCATTTAGTCAACTGCATCATTTTTAATTATAGCAGAGAGAATTCCAGCTATAGACTCTGGTTGGCTCTATCCTAACTAGAGCTGTGTAAAGAGCTAATTTTTCAATTAGCTGCTATACCAATAATAATAATAATAATAATAATAATAATAATAATAATTAATAATAGATAAAAAATTAGAGTTGACCCAAAACTAAATTTTTCCAACTTTTTTGGTAAACTGAAATGTCAAAAAGAAACCCACAACAACTTGGGGTAAAGTGAATCATTTAGCTTGGCCCTAAATTAAATGCTTCATTTCAGCTTTGAGGTTTTTTAAACTTAAAACAAACAAAATTGAAGTACGTTTTAAAATGAAAAGTTGTTTCAAATAGAAAAATCCAAATTAAACATTTTGGTTTTTTTTTCCTGACCAAAACAATTAGGCAAATTCAATACAAATTTGCAAAATGTTTTGATCAAGGCAAATCTGTATTTTTCTGTTTCTGTTTGCCAGAAGCTGGGAATGGACGACAGGAAATGGATCACTTGATGATTATCTGTTCTGTTAATTCCCTCTGAAGCACCTGGCATTGGCCACTGTCAGAAGATAGGATGCTGGGCTAGATGGACCTTTGGTCTGACCCAGGATAGCCAGTCTTATGTTCAGGAAAAAAAGGGGGTTTAATTGAAAAATTTCACCCAGCTCTAACTCTAATCCTAACTTATTTCACTCAAGAAATCCAGTTCAACACAATAAAGGCTTAAACACAGTAAAAAAGTTAAACACAAATATTTGGATCCACCAAATAAAGTATTTTCACTCCATGGAATACTATTTTCTTGTATTTAAATGACAGATCCTGTCACAGAACTCTTAATATTGTATTGAAAGTTATCTGTATTACAACAGAAGTTAAACACATTTATTTATAAGACTCCGGGGTCCTGGGAAGGTTTTCTTTCTCTTTTTGTCTGCAGACTGTTTATATCATTGGGAAATAAAGAGTCTACATTATATGACAAGGCACAGTGGTATTAAAGACAAACAGAGATGTTTGAATCAAAGAACCTCTCTAGTCTCAAGCAAAGTGTTTGTTGTAATTGAAGAGAAATTGTATCCGAGTACTGATGCTTCTTCCAATATGCTTTGCATTTTCAGAGTCTCAACAATTAGAAATTGAAGGTGAGAATTGCTTTTATTGCATGTTAATAGTGCTCATGTCACTAAGGCACCTGGGTGCACATCCTTGGGTTTTGCAATGAAAGCTGGAACATAGGAACAGAAGAATTTAGGAACTGCCAAGCTGGATCAAAGCTCTGGCTTGTGTAGCCTAGGCACAGTGGTCTGGGACAGACAGTGCGGAGGATGATGCAAGAAACCTTTCAGTAGGTATTTATGGAACAATCTGCTTACAGGGAACATCTCTTCCTAGCCCCCTTAGTTAGAGATTGGTTCTTGTGTATGGAGAAACAATGTCTCTCTGTCTTTTGTTTATTCGTAGAATGATAGATTTTAAACCAGAAAAGATGTTTTAGGACCATCTAGTCTGACCTCCTGCAGAGCACAGGCCATAGAATTTCACCCAGAAATACCTCTCATACAGTAATCTGTGGCTGAGCTAGAAAATACTTTTAAGAAAGAAGCATCCAAGCTTAATTTTGAAACTGTGGCATGGAAGCCTCAAACATAAGCAGCTGAAGGAAAGAAACAAGAAAGAAAAGAGGTGTGATCTAGGGCAAGTCACATAGGGCCAGGTTCTCCCAGATATTTAGGCACCTGAAGATGCAGATAGGCTTTTCATAAGTGCCTAATTAGGAATGACAAAATTTAAGGATGGCTGTAATGGGATATTCTGGACCTTTAAGAGTAAAGGGGGGCAGAAGAACCCATTACAGAGAGTTAGAATGAACAAAGGCCTAAGAAATGACCTGGTAGTAGATGAGCAGAAGCAATCCCAGGGAATTAGGAGAATTGGATGTGGGAAACAACCCAGGACACTGTTCCTTTAAAGGCCTGAAATCTGGAGCCCTGTAGTATAGGTGGGGGAGGGATTCCCTCTCCTTCAGCCAATCAGGAGGCAGTCTCTGGAGGAGGTTAGTATATAGGCTGCCTTCTTGCTCAGAACAGAGGAGACACTGAACATGAGGAGGAGCCCAGAGCGCCATTCAGAAAGGCCTGGGTTTGGTGGCTTTGGGTGGAGCAGCTTAGGTCAAAGGAAGAGCTCTGGGTGTGGCAGAAGAACCAGGGCTGGGTATGAATTTTTCTGTTATCGTTATGAGCTTTATTTTGGAAGCTCGCTGAATATTATTTGAACCATTTTGTTATTAAGGACTCTGAGGATTGTTTCAGCCTATTCTTTTATTAAACCAGCCCAGCTGAGGGTGCCGTTAGCCACAAGAAAGACCATGTGGAGCACTTAAGCCGAGCAAGAGGGGGCTAACAAGGGCAGGATGCCTGCAAAGTAACCTCTGACCACAAGGGAGTGCTCAGTAAGTGGCCACCCCGCATACTGTCTATGAAAGAGCAGTACAAGATTTCAGGCCCCTCAGGATAAAGGACTGTCTAACATACTGTCTTAGCTCCAAGCATAGGTGTCTCTTTACTTTCAGTGCACATTCCTATAGGGCAGTACTCTATATAACCAATCATTCAGAAGTTCCAGGGTTCAGAGAATAAACATTTATACTCTACCTAGTTATTAGTTCAGAGAGTTGAGGAGGAGAGGGCGATAGTTTCTTGGTTTTACCACCGGTTTAATTACATCACGCATTTCTTATTGTTTGGTGGGGTTTTTTTTAATTAACTCCCCGTATGTGTGAGTTATATTTATGGTAAAACATATTTATGCCCATGAGACAATGTGTCAGTGGGTTTTTTAAACTAGTATTTTAAAACAAGGTTTAAACTGAAAAATGACTAGTATGATGTGACATTTCTTTGCTAGTTTACTACCAGGCAATTATTCAGTTGGTCTTTATACTAGCCCTACTAAGAAGCAGATCATGCTACAAAGTTATGACACCAATGGGAGTTACATGCCGGACCTGCTTGGGAGCTTTTGAAAATCCTACTAAGCACCTATCTGTAGCTTCAGGCACCTCTGGAAATCTGGCCCTTAATATCTCTGTGCCTCACTCTCTCATCTGTGAAAGAGGGATAATATTCCCTTTCTCTCAACTTTTAGGATTTAAAGTGCAAATGCTGTGAGACAGGGTCTGTGTTTGTGCAGCACCTAGCACAATGGGGGCCCTAGTTTTATTCAGGGCCTCCAGATACTACCACAGTACGACTCATATATAATAAAAGCCCTGGAAGGATCTACTGCTACTGTTCATTCTGTCACCCCTGACCTATCCATGCGCTCATGCTTGCTTCCCTTTATAAGAGAATCTTTAGATGCATAACTGACATAAAAATACTCTGGTTGTTTCTTCTCACCTGTCATCTTCATGCCTGTGATATCTAAACTGGTCACAACCCTCACCATCTGTGGAGTTCAGGAGTTCAAATTCCAATTGTCCTGCTTTAAGGATATTTAATTGTTTACAGGAGCTCAGTGCTATTCAATGGAACAACATCTCAAGGGGCAAGAGGGCTCTAGATCAGCAGGAATTTAAGCCTCCATATTCCGACTGTACCTCCTTCCCACCTTAGCTCATACTTCCTACTGCAATTAACACTTCTACAGAGCCTGATCCAGCTGCCACTGAAGGCAGAGAGAGCCTTTCCATTGACTTCCAAGAGAGGTAGATCCAGGTAAAAGTGCTTTACAAATTAGATGCTGCTCTTAGTTATGCTGATGAAATCGTATGGCAGGGTTTGGCAACCTTCGGCATACGGACAATCCCCTGGTGGGCCGTGAGACATTTTGTGTATGTTGACTGTCCGTAGGCACGGCACCCCGCAGCTCCCAGTGGCCACGGTTTGCTATTCGTGGCCAATGGGAGCTAGCTAGATCTTATTGTTGTAATAAAACACACACAATTCCTAATGGGAAAATGTAGGTGAAATCCCAAGCCCCATTGCATTTTGAGTTTTGCCATTGTCTTCAACTGAGCCAGGATTTCACCCTTTGCATTGCATCAGAAAATGTGTGTTAAGATGGGATAAGGAAAAATAATAATTAAAATGGAATGGATGGCATAATATGTATCTAAAATAAATCATCTTATGGATAATATGGTTTAGGTCCTTGAATGAAAGCTGCTCCGGGGAACTCATGTTGGGCCTCGGCTTTGGCAGGGAGAGCCTGGAAAACAAACACAATCATAAACTGCGCATTCAGTGTGTGCCTTTAAGCCATTGGCATTAATTAAGATTCTATGGCTTACAAACAATTATGACATAATTAAAGTAAGATTCTTTCTACAGTAAAACAATAAGAAATGACTTTTAGAAACCGTGGGAACTATTAAAACGGCACATCAGTACCAAAATGAGCAATATTTACTAGTATTAGCACTATTAAAATGCCTTTTGAAGACAAACTTAGGCAATTATTACTCAGAAAAACTCACATTTGGAGATGGAGAACAACGATAATTAAATCCCTCTCTATATATATCTCCGTTTTTGGTGTTTGACAGAATGGAGTCTTTAAGAGAATCTATTTTAATGGTCTTGAATTAGCAAGACTTTCAAACAGAGAGAGTGCACTTAGCAGGAGGTTGATCTCTACTGAAAGAGCTTTATTAGCAGTATTTTATAGGTCAGGGAGCTGCATTTAAGGCCTCCTACGCAAAGATACATATTTCTGTGTGTTGTAATATCCTGTAATTTTTTCTGAGACATGGATTCCGTGCACTTAGGCCCTGTCCCTATTATTGTGAGTCCTACTGATGTGCCTCCTGGATTATCCATTATTGTTATTTATATTACAGCTGTACCTTGAGGCCTCCAACCAGGACAAGATCCCCTTGTCCTAGGCACTGTACATGTGTGTAATAAGAGACAGTCCCTGCATCAAAAAGCTCATGGTCTAAACAGACACGTAGATTTTAAGGCCAAAAGGGACCCTCAGGACAATCTAGTCTAACTTCCTGCACATCACATGCTACAGAACTTCACCCACCCACTCCAGCATAGGCCCACAACCTCTGGCTGAGTTATTGAGGTCCTCAAATCTTGATTTAAAGACTTCAAGTTACAGAGAATCCACCTTTTACTCTAGATCAAACCAGCTAGCGACCCACACCCCATGCTGCAGAGGAAGGCAAAAAACAAAAATAAAAAACCCTTGAAGGTGTCAGGCCCTAGAGGCTAAAACCCAGGTCTGTCATGCTATCAGGCAGATAACCTCTCCAAGCTGCCACCCAGCAGCAGCTGTAACTCATCTCCACTCCATTTCCCATGACCTGCTGTGGACCATGGGAAGTTCCGCCTCAAGGGTTTGATAGGCAGGAGCCCGATGGCTCCTGATTGGCTCCCTGTCCTATATAAAACCAAGAGGCATGCCAGGAACCATCCAGGCAACAGCGTGGATCTTTTGTAGCTTGTACAATTGTTCCTGTTCTATGCTCTTGACCTTGGCTTGTTTTGGACTTTGCCACCTGACTTGGACTCTGACCCTGGTCTGGAACTGACTATGATCACCTTGGTTACTCCTAGCCTCAGGTTTGCCTCTGCTTTGATCCTTGGCCCTGACTGCCCTTATTGGGATCCTGACACAGGGTTTCTGTCACTCTGAGCTGGGGTGAAATTACTTTCCAGACCCCAAATATGGTGGTCAGTTGTTCCCTGAGCATGTGGGTGAGACCCACCAGCCAGACACCTTGGAAATAATTTTCTTTAGTAACTCAGGTCCCTCCCTGTCTTTGGCTGTTGGAGATAGTTGCTAGTAGCAGTCACAGATGGGCCATGTGATAGACAAATTCTGGGAGATGAAAACAAAGGCACAGAGAGGTAGAATGACTCACCCAGCATTACAAAGCAGGTCATTAGCTGAGACAGAAATAAAACCTTAGTCTCCTTGTTCGCAGCCCAGAGCTGTATTTGCTGTTAGACCATGCTGCGCATCAGCCTCTATGCTGAAATAGTAGCTGTGAAGCATCTCCACGGCTCCCCCACCTGGGCAGTGGTGTAATATGTTGTTTGGGCTGGGCACTGGTGAAAAGGTTTAGGCTGGCGGGCTGGCTCAGTGGGTTAGTATGGAGATTTGGAACACCTGTTCAGAGCAGTACAGCTCAGTAGTGCCTGATTGTGGCTGTCCTTTATGAGGGGGGAGGGATAGTTCAGTGGTTTGAGCATTGGCTTGCTAAACCCAGTGTTGTGAGTTCAATCCTTGAGGGGGCCACTTAGGGATCTGGGGCAAAATCAGTACTTGGTCCTGCTAGTGAAGACAGGGGGCTGGACTTAATGACCTTTCAAGGTCCCTTGCAGTTCTAAGAGATTGGTATATCTCCAATTATTACCTAGTTTGGGAGGTCTCCAGCCAATTATCTGTGCTCAGAATTCCACACCACAACTTTGTTGATCACCTAACTGGCAAGGTCAAGGATTGGCTGGCCTGTGCAGAACACAATCGTCTCCCTGCTAGGAATAATTGTTCTTTGGCAGAGTAGAGGGACATTGTGGGAGTGGTATGGGGGAAGTTTACCTGCGGTAGACAGGCTCTCTGGATAAATAGACAATCTCATTTGTTGTAATCAGCACTCAGTTCACTTATTTCTTTTAAAGCACAAAGTAACACATATCTGCACATGCACTATATGGTCAGGGTTTAGGCAAGCAAGAAATTTTGTTCACTGTTCATATCACAATTGGGGAACACTCCCTTTCTCCTATAGGGCAGCAGCTTAGATTGCACAGGGAGAAACAACACAAAACATTTTGCTTGAGCAACACCATTGCTCAGTTCCCTAGAGTAGCACTACAAGGATAGACTGAAGCAAGGGGAGTGATCCCTAGCTGGGATCAGCAGCAGGCATTAAGCAACATTCCCTTAAAGATTTGGTTTAAGTCTGAGGCACCTGTGGACACTGCAGGCGTGATTGTGATGAGTTTGTCAGCAAATGCCATGCCCGGCCCTCGGCACAATAAGAATTTACTCCTGGTGACCCTCTTTCAATCTCATTCAGTTTATCGAAATAAACACTGTAATGTAGCCAATGACATTAGGCTATACTTTGATTATAAAGCAGAGGAGCAAATCCAAAGATTGGTGTGAATATTCTTTTTTATTTAAATACAATTTTCAATGAAAGCCATTAAAAACAAACAAAGTACAAGGTAAACATTCCCCTGCAGTAGAGCTGGCTGGGAATTTTCCATCAAAATGTTTTTACTATGGTAAATTTGGTTTCCACAAAATCACAATTTTCCCTTAGAAAAATCCCTAGGTCATCCTGAATCTAAACTCTTGGTTTGTCAAACAGAACTGAAGGGTTTTGTTTCAGGTCAGTTCAATCTTAATCTGTTTGCATCTCAGTTGCTGTGGTGCCTTGTGGGAGCTATAATTTGTGTCACGCACCCATATCCTTCCCCAGGGACTGGACTCCTTGGCCAGACTATACTTCCCATGATGCACTTTGGTCCTCTTGCTGAACCACTGCGGTGTGCCATACAGTGGCTCATGAAACTGGTAAGAGAATATAAGGTCTCTGGACCAAATCTACTCTCATAGTGGGCCAGGTCTGGGGCTAGCAGATCCTGGCTCATCCTGCAGCATGAATTACAGCCTGCTGAGGAGCTGCTCTCAGTTGCACTGATTCTAACAGCCCTTTATGAGCCCCTGGATTGGCAATGGTTGCTGGAACACAGCACACTTGAGTCATGCCTCCTGACACCCCCCTCCAGAGGGGGCAAGGCCTGGAGTGATGGCTATTGATGACCTTATGACAACTGAGTATTTCTCCGTGCTGGGGAAATCCTGTACCTTTATGGTAGCTGTAAGTTCTATTTGCTTTGCCAGTGTAGCACAAAGCATTTTAGTTTGAACTGGAATATGGCTGAAGGTCTATAAAGACCCCAAAGTAGCCACCATTTCCATTAGAGTGAAAGGTTTTTTGTAGTGATTGGAGAAATTGGGACTGGAGACAGGATGCCTGGATTCTGCTTCCAAAACTGTGTGATCTTGGGCTATTTCTGCATTTCTTTTTTCCCCAAGAAGATTAATAATACTCAGTCAGTTGTATGAAGACCTCTGAACTCTCAGGCTGAAGGCAATATATAGGTGCAAAGTATTAATCATCATTATTTAGTGTTAGCACTGTCTAATATTTAGTATCTCTTTAGCATGTATATGAACTAGCTAAATGGCTAGTGAATGGCCTTCATGAAATATGAACCTGGTCAACCTGGTGGCTAGTAGGCATGTCTCCATGTTATGAATAAATACCACCATAATACATACTAACTGCTAGCATCATACGCAATGGACCTGAGCCAATGCCTGTTGAAATCAGGGGGAGTCTTGACTGACTTCAGTGGGCACTGGATGAGGTTGCATCTCAATAGAGAAGTCAAGAGTGTGTATTCCATGGGAATTGAACTACCTTCTCTCCTCATAGTGATTCCATTATAAAGCCTTCTTCTCTCCAAGGCTGAGAAACTTTCCACCACCACCACTAAATTTCCACTTAGAATACAAAAATAAAAGTGGCTTTAATTTAGTGAGACAGTTGTGGACAGAGTATACACTATGAATGCACTGGTTTCTGCCTCCAAAACTATGTTCCTGAAGGACCATGAACCTGTCAGCCTCATGAGTGAAGCTCATGATAACAGAAGGCCAGGCTCTGGCATTGTCAAGGCCAACTCATTACCAAAGGAGTTAACTTAAATTGCCAGGAGAATGGGACTGCATGTTAATTCTCTGCCTTTGTAGGGACATGAAGGGTGACTGGTATGTGTGGAGTCATAGTTACAGCTTGTAGTCAGTTGTTGGCTGTATCTGTGTGTGTGTATGTGTCCTCTGTGTGCTGCACTGGCCCTGGCCAGATACCCTATAGAGCAGGCTCACATTGAACTGTCCAAAAGACCACAGACTCGGTTTCTAACCCTAACACATGGACGCTCATTGCAATGGACTCAGCTCAATGAATAACTTTCCATTCCCCCCTTGGCTGGGCAAAGACACCCCCTCTGAGATGCTGAAACAAACAAGTTACGTACTGCCCCTCTGACATGCTTAGTTACCACCTTGTATGTGTTGATTCGATCAAATATCTCTATTCATCACTCTGTCATCCTGACCTTATCTTTAAGAGGGAGTCAGTGTATCCTTGTATCATCTTTGGGAAGTGTGTTTACACCATAACCTTGTATCAAGGTGTTCTGATACTACCCTTCTGGAATGTGTTTCCATGAATATTTAATGCATAGGAGTGCTTGTGTTTTTGCAATGCAAGCCCGGTTCTTTCTAAATTCATGTATTGGACAGTGCTTTGTAACGGAGAGGGCCTGAATTTAGTCTGGGCCTTATGCCTTACACCAGGCCCTCAGGCCTCATGTCAGGCTCTCTCTTTCCACTACACAGTCATGCAAATAATGGTGTTCCCCCTCCCCCAGTCCTTTGGCAATTCTGAAAAAAAGGAGGGGAGAGGAATCATTGTGGGTTGAACCAATTTTTTTTCTCAAAATGTTCATCAAATAGAAATTTTTTTAAAATTATGTCTGACTAAAAAAACTCATTTTTGTTTTAATTAAAAATAAAAAGGAAATTTTGAAACAGTCATTTCAAATCAAAATGTTTAGTTTCAAAAATGTCAAAATAAATTTATATATTTTTTTAAATTCTGTGAAAACTGTTGGACTGAAATAATGTGGTGAAATTGTCACAAATATGCTAAATGTTTTGGCATCACCAAAAGTGCATATATATATATATATATATATTTAAGTTTGTCAAAAATTTCCATCCAGATCTAGCATAATCCCCCTCTAAGTCTCATTGCTGTTCTAGTGAGGCAGTAAATGGTGCTAGTCTGTGTCCATGCAGTATACACTACATAATGTGCTGGTGCAGCTAGGTGTTGTTAGATGTTCAGTTGCATGTGTGTGTTCTCTCTGTGTGCTGCCCCAGCTCTGCCCAGACAGCCAGCTCAGCAGACCTTGAATGAACACCCCAATGACCACAAGATCTGTTAAGGTACGAAGGTGGCAGACCAGGTTTTATTCTCAACAAAGCATGGTAATAGCACCTGGCAGACATAAGAGGATACTAAGACATGTATGCCCATGACAATGGATGCAGCTCAGTGAATGGCAGGACTTTCCATTCCCCCCTTGGCTGAACAAAGATACTCCCTCTGAGATACATCTTTATACCCTGATACGAACAGGTTATGGACTGCCTCTGACATACTTATTTACTGATGTGTCTAGTTATCCCTCATCACCTTGTACATGTTGGTTTGATCAAAAACATCTTTATTACATGCTGTCATCCTGACCTTATCTTTTAGGAGGGATCAGCGTGTTCCTGTTATCCTTGGGGAATGTTTTTGTACCATCCTTGATATTGGGGTGTTCTGGTACCATTTATATTGAGATGAGTTTGTGTGTGTCACTCTGTGACTAGGAATGTATATTTCTGCAATATCAGCCCTGTTCTTGCCAGATTCTGTGAGCAGATTTTGCCTCATACCAGGCCTCTGATACAAGGCTTATGTCTCAGGTTTGCTTCCTACTACACCAGGCAGCTGGGCACATTGCCTCTTTGCCCTTATCCATCCTCTCCTGCCTACTTGTGCAATGGTAGGGGAGTGGGAATATGGTGGTGCCACAAAGCTTACTACTTTTCCCATGCTACTTCCTGTACTGCTAGTGTCCCTTTACATCTCAGTGCCATTGGGCTATCTAAGCCATAATTTGGCTCTAAGCTAAGTTTTTTGGTTTAGTTTTTTAACTTTCCCACAGCTGATGGGCCCATTCAACCAAAATATGTTTTAATACACCCAAATGCAAAAGGTCATTCATCTAGGAATAAAGACAACAGGCCATACATAGAGAATGGGGACCTGTATCTTTGAAAGACGTTCCCCTGGAGAAGATTTAGAAGTCATAGTGAACGAACAACTCAACACAAGCTCTCAGTGTGACACTGTTGCAAAAAGGTCTAATGCAATCCTTGGATGTATAAACAGGGGGTGAATAGGTGTAGAGGGGTGAGTTTACCTCTGTGTATGACACAGGTGAGACCAATACTGGAAAATTGAATCAGTTCCATTGTCCACTTTTTTAAAGGATGTTAAACTGGAGAGGGGGCAAAAAAGATCCACAAAATGAGTTGAGTGCTGGAGAAAATGTCTTAGAGTGAGAGACTTAAAGAGCTCAATCTGTTTATCTTATCAAAAAGCCGATTGAAAAGTGACTTGATTACGGTGTATGAGTACCTTCAGAAGAAGAAAATACCAGCTATGAAAGGGCTCTTTAATGTAGCAGAGAAAGGCAGAACAAGAACCAATGGCTGGAAGTTAAAGCTGGGCAGATTCAAATTAGAAACAAGGCACACATTTTTAACAGTGAAGACGATTAACTATTGGAACAAATTACCAAAGGAAGTGGTGGATTCTCCTCCTCCATGTCTTCAGATCAAGGTTGGATGCCTTTCTGGAAGATGTGGTTTAGTCAAGCACAAGTTATTGAGGTCAATAAAGCTGTGAAATTCTCTGGACTGTGATATACAGGATGTCAGACTAGATGATCTAATGGTCCCTTCTGGCTTTAAAAATCTATAAATCTCTTCATTAAAAACAATATGAAGGAGGAAGAGGACGAAAAAGAGGTGAATGGCAAGAGGAAAAGGAAAGGAAATAAATGGCTCTAATTGCTTGAGGGCAGTGGTTAGGGAGGGAAAAAAAGACAGATCAGTGAATGTAACTATTATATTTCGGAAGGCACTCCGATAGGTCAGTGATGGGGAACATGAGAATCCAATTACAGACAGGACTGGTAATGCCACCTAATATTAAGGCTGTTCAATATTTTCTATCGTAAAACTCCATTGCATAGGCAACCTTAATTCTGGCATTTGCCAGTTTGTTTTCAGTGCTTGAATTTTCAGCCTTAATGATGTTCTCTTAACATAGTTTTTGTGCATAATTTAGACAGTTCTATCTTAAAGAGGGATTTTGTCTGAAATAGTATTGTTACTGAATCTTATTTAGACAGCTTTATTATATTACCATGATTTCATGGCATTTTAATTTATACTACATTATTGGACTGTTAACTCACTTCCACTACTCAATTAGGCTGGTTATATTGTTTCACTGCTAACTTGCTTTTCAACAGATTATAATTATTAGAAGGCTCTTTATATTTACCTAGTGTCTAGGTTTATTCCTGTAAGCAAGATTCCTTTCAGTGTCACCATGGTATCTGCAGACTTCAGTAGGAAGGAAAATTATTGTAATATCTTCATATCCATGTGTTTAGAATATGATTTAACTAGTGTATGACTTATTAGAAGTAGCTGTATTCTTTCCTCTGCAAAACAAAATAAGGTCAGGTGGAAGAGATTTTGTGCAAGACACCATTTAACAAACTATGTTTTATGTTCATTTGGATTCTTTCATTATTTGAATTACATATCTGGTTACACTTAGGTACTGTATGACCTAATAACTGTTTATGATTCATAGGGTCTGTATATTTAATATGAGAGCTGTGCGAGTGACTAGTGTTTTTGGGTTACTGGCAATTCTGAGAAATCTGGGGGAAAAGGTTATTTTGAGTTGACCTGAAATCAAGTTTTTGCAAAATTTTCAGCAAATTGGAAATACAAATTCATTTTAACCCAAAGCCCAATGTTTGATTTTGAGTATTTTTAACATTTCAGGAAAAAAAATGAAGACACTTTGAAATGCAAATCCCTTTGATTCCAAAAAATCAAAACATGCTGACCTTTTTTGAATGGTTTTTCTTTGGCTGAAACAATTTGGTGAAACAGAAAAAGAATTAATGAAATGGTTTAGCCTACGTCTACACTCAGAACTGGGTGTGTGTCCCAGCACATGTAGACAAACTCATGGTCGTTCTCATTGAGCGAGCATGTCAGAAATAGTAGTGTGGCTGTGGTAGCATGGGCAGCGGAGGCATGAGCTAGTCATACCGAGTAGAAACCCACCCAGACCCCACGGGTACGTACCCTTGGTGGCAAGTCCATGCCACTGCTGCTGCTGCCCATCCTACCATGGCTACACAATTGTTTTTAACACACTGGCTCAGTGAGCACAAACATGAGTATGTTTATGTGAGCTGGGAATCTCACCGCCAGCTCCAGTTGTAGACTTAGCCTCAGTATCACTGACTGTGCATTTTGTGCTGAAAAAAATTAGCTCAGCTCTACTTAATACATAATAAAAATGATTCCTTTATAGAGCTTCTTTCTTGGGCACCAATACTGCAAGGAGAACCGTTACTATAGACCCTGAGACCTGCATGGGACTCCACTGATTTCATTGAGACTCAGACTAAGAAGAAAGATTTGTGCTAACAAACCTCATTTGCAGGCTCCAACCTAAAAGACTTAATGAGGCATAAGTGCCGGAGATTTGACTTTCGTAAGGCGTTATTCATTTTGGCCATGATCCAATGCCCATTGAAGTCAATGGGAGTCTTGTCAATGGCTTCACCGGGCTTTGGATCAGGCTCTGTAATCAATATGTGGTGGATGCTCTATAGGATTTAGAGATGCTGAATGGGGCTTAGCAATAATGAAACCTTGTACTCCTATAGAATCTTTCACTGGAGGATCTCAAAAGATTTTACAAATAGTTCATCCACAGTGATAAATTCAAGAGTGGAGGTGGTTTGAAATTTTCAGATGAAACTTTGTTTTGTTGGAAAATGCTAATTGGATTAAAACGAACTCTTTTGTCAAATCTGGTATAGTTTTGATGAAACTTTCATTGGCTCGCAAGCAGGTTTCTAATCTTCCAGGGTCCAGAGTCCCAGTTCTTGAGCTGCTGAGCTCCCCACTCCATCAATTTCTCATATTTTGTTTTAGGAACACCATATTTCAGTGTATCCAACATGACTTTTTCAGGGAGGAGGCTTAGGTTCACAAGAAATTTCGGTAAACTTGGTTTTGTTTGGAAACAGAACAAATGCAAATTCCAAAACACCAACATTTCTCTAACCAAAACCCCTGAGTTTTAAACCAGTTCTGTTTGAATCACCAAATTGTATTATGACATCATTCAATAAATCAGCCAATAGAGTGGAGCAAATGAGAGCCACTTTTGGAAGCTAGCTTTTCCTAGTATTCAACTTAAATTTTCCTGTTTTCATATTTCTCTTAACTGTGCCCTCAAGGAGTACAGTAAATAATTCCTCACACTCATTGAAACTTATACCATTCACAGTCTATACTTGTTATCAAATCGCCTTTCTTAGAAATCAATTAGCAAAGCTACACAAGTGTGTGTTGAGCTAAATTCTCTCTCATTTAATTCTTCATCAGAAGCCAATATAGCCCATACCCTAATTAATTTTGCTAAAGTTTCACTGAATTCCCTGAAATTTGTACATAGGAACATAATTACCACAAAGGATGAGACCTATGGTCCAACTAGTTTAGAATCTTGTCTCTGAGGCAGAGATGAGCACCAGATGTTTAAGAGGAAGACGCAAATGTAACCTACATCAAGGGGAGTAAGTCAGTTTACTTAGCAATTCTGTGGTACAAAATTCCTTTACCCAGCAAAGTCTTTGCACAGACCTGAATTCATATACTTGCACAAGACTGCAGCTGGATTTTTATAGGAAACCTTTAAATACTAAAAGTGGAAACTATAAGAAGATTCATTTTCTCTTCCTCTAAGAATCCAATGCCAGTCTTTACCATAAGATGGTTATACACACACCACATAGACACCCATGTGTACACACACAATTAGCAGTTTCAAATTTCTGTTCACTGAATGACAATCCAAAGATAAAATATTACAGCATGCCATTTGCAATGCACCCAAGCTGGACTAACATCACTCACTCGAGGTTTGTTTTTTTTCTATATCCCACTATCTCAAACTCATTGAGTCTTCTAATAATCAGAGATCTTCTGCTTTCACGTACGTTCCCCCAGGATATTATATTGAGAACTAGATAAAACATTTAATTTTACCCCGTAACGAAGTATTTCAGCATCCCAATCTTGAGTGCATACAGAACTTCAAATAAGAAAAGCTGACAATTACTGAAATCGCTAGGCTCGCATGGTGTCTTTGGTTCAGTGATGTGATACAACTTACAGAACCATTTGGCCTCCAGTCTACAATTGCTCTTTTTTGGTGTTTTCCCAGTCTCAATCCCATTGACTTCTGTAAAATTCCAGGTAACTATATTGAGATCCAATCTACAGATTCAGTCTGGCTTATGCCGGCAGCTCTATCTTCCCCCTCCAGGGCTGGGTTGGATCTGAGTGGTACTGAAAATGGCTGCCAGTTTCATGCCCCTGATAGAACTCTCTAGTGACCCTTCAGGAGCTTCCAGCTTCTCACTGTGTATGTGTGTACAGCCAGTGAGAATGTCTGCCCTTAACAAAGCCTTCCACACCACCTTCAAAACAGCTACAGAGCATGGCTAACAATTTCCTGCACCCCCTCTTGTGTGCTGAAATTGCTACTACTTGCTTAATCACTCAAGCATCTATACTGCCGCCTTGCATGGGAATGTTACCATAGCAACTCAGAGCAAATAGAAACAGCATCTGTAATTACACCAATATGTTTTTTTGGGTGAACACCAAAAGAAAAGAAAAAAGGGGGTTACACAAGAAACCCGTAGTGGGCAGTTATGGCATAACCTGCTTAGTCTCTTCCTAACCCCGTTAGTTAGAGGTTGACTTATTCTTTGAAGCATGAGGTTTTCTCAGTATCTTTCTGGTAATGAAGTGCAAGAATGGAGTGAAATGAACATCCCTCCCAAAATATTTGGATAAAGTCAATGGCAATGGTCCTCCCATTACTGTCCAGAGAAACAAGTCAAAGACAGTGTGCTCAGATACTACAATCATGGGTGGTCTTAAGAACCCAAATAGAATAGAAAGATGCTTCACATTAATGCTTGTCCAGTGCTGGACATGCATTACTCTTGCACCGCCAACATTTTTGTTCGGAGAACACTGCTCCTGCAGACCAGCTCCTGTCATTTGTGAACTGAAGATGGCTAAGCCTTCTGCCACCTCTCTCAGGCCATAATCTGCAAGGCTGTGCCAGGGTGTGCTTTTTGAAAAGTAGAGAAAAAATGAAAAATAGATGAGGAACACTGTACAAAATAGGAGGTAAATAAGAGGAGAGCTGTCCCTCCTGACTCAAAGATTAACATTTTTTCAGCTTTGCTGCATGCCTCCTTTTCACCCCGGTTCCATAGCTGTCAATAATGGAAGTTTTCTCTTCTTTCTCTCTAATCGTCTCTGACAAGCATTTGCAATCTTACGTGTGAGAATCTTCCTGTAGTATTCTATGTTGGTTTCAGACTTTCTGAGAAAGGTGGACAATCTGGGATCCGAAGTTTTTAAAAAGAGCCAATATCCAGGCCATAGTCAGTGGATAAGAAAGACGCTTCAGGGGGAGTGGGGCAGGATCGACTTCTATTAATAAAATCAAGAAGTCCTCTTACATCTTCTAACAGTAGGTGGGAGTTTCAGCTCAAAATTACATGCTTTTATGACCGAGTTCTCACTAGCACTCTGTAAGCTGCTAGACCAAATTCTCCACCTTGATTTCAGTGGGGTTGAGTGAGAGGAGAATTTGGCTCCATGTTAATATATGGATGGGTGCCTATGTGGGAGGGGAGTGAGGGAAAGGTTGTTAATTAAATCTGAAGACGAGATTCTGCTTTTTGCAGCTGAATTAAAAATGAAATAGCAATTGAAGTTTAATTAATGTCTTTGCTTACTTGTGCATTCAAACTTGAAAGATGACTTAACACTTGGTCGTAAGCTCCCGTGGCTCAGAGATGATTACAGAGTCTGAGTGCGATGTGCCACACGGTGTTATCAAAGACCTCAAACTACAATCGAGACATTTATTCTGTAGATAACGTAAGCATCAAGTGAAATGTCTGGGCCAGATTCAGAAGTGATGTAAGTTACTGTGTGAGTATGCAGGTAGAAAGGGGGCCTGTTCCAGGAATCTAGAGCTGGCTGGAAAACAATTTTCTTTTATGAAAAATGTCAAGGTTTTGAAATTGTTTTTGTTCAAATGCAGAACAGGAGAGAGACCCCAGACTAGCCTGGTGGTTAGGACACCTAGTGGTCCAAGACCCTGATCTGAATCTCCCTCATCTTCCACACCTCTCGGCTATTGTGGAGTTTTCCTCTGCCCAGAAATTCCATCCTGGACCTGAGAAACCTTTCTAGGAAAATGTTGATTGAAACAAATACATTTCCACAAATTGGCATTTTTTCAACCAAAATAAAGTTCATTCTTTTTTTTCCACCAGCTGTAACCAGTAACTCCCATTGGTTTCAGCAACAGTAATGATTGCTCATTAACCACTAGCAGTTGCTTATTACTGGTTAATTATGAAATAACGATGCATGTCCTGAACTGGGATAAAAGAAGAGCCCAGGGAGTCTAAGTAGGGCTAAATGACACTAAAGGAACCTAAACTGATGGTCAGAGTGGTCCCTCCTGGCCTTTATATAGACTATGTTGTGGTATCTTACACAACCAGAGGCTGGAGGATAGGTAAAGTGGGGTTATTTGGGGGGGGAGTTACTGTAATTTTTCGTATTTACACCATTGTGATAGTTATGCTTTTTGATTTCCTTCACTCTTACAGCCCAAAAGGCCACGATTTCTCATACCCCTATTCACATTGCCCTGGAAACAGTCTCACTGGTTTCAGCTATGATTGGAGTAAGCTTGGAATTAAGGCCTTTGGGGGTTTAAGCATCCAAAACCTGTTGGATGTCAGTGGGATTTGGGCACCAAACTCCTTTTAGGCCCTCTTTGAAAATCCCATCGTAAGAGGCTGCTCCATGTGAGCCAGGGTACAGAATCTGGCCCATCAATTCATTTATACACACCTGCCATCTCTTGTTTTCTCTCTCCCTCCCTTCCCCCACCCCACTTCAATTTTGGCGAGTCAGTGGAAACTCAGGTAAATCTGTGGACTGCAGCTGTAGTAAATCAAACTAATTACTTTTGCGCTAAGAAAGAAAATATCCACAATGGCCGATTTTGGGTTTTTTTTTTCTTTGTTTTGGTTTTTTGATTACGGACTGCTAATACATCTTTACTCAATCACTGTCCTAAAATGTTATTCCTTTGAGGGAAGAGGGAAGCTGAAGCAATTGTGGAATCTTTTCCCCTCTCTTCAAAGTCTAGAAACCTATTTACAGTGCTAAATCATTAGGGTTACCCCTTGTCCAAAAGCTAGAGACTGTAAATCTGTGCCAAGCCTCTTAACAAGCCTTCTTGGTGGAATAGTATTATACAGCCAAAGAATAGCTGCACTGAATGATTTTCTCCTATAAATACCATTTAATGGCATCTTTATTTATGCTCTCTTCCACCTGCTGCTTCTGTCAGCTGTTGCTCCTAAAACTTTTGCCTGCAAGCTGATTTGCGTGGGTGGCCCTTGCACCTCTATGAATCCCCATTTGCGTCAATCGAACTGGCAAAGAGACAAAGACAGTGTGGTCTAATGGGGTTCTGCTCCTAGCTTGGCCACTGACCTAATCTGTGACCACAGGCAAATCACTTCAGTCCAGATTCTCAAAGGTATTTAGCCTCATAACTCCCATGTATTTCAATAGGAGTAAGATAACTAAATATCTTTGAGGATCTGGGTCTTCATCTGTATGTTCCTATTTTCCCCTCCTACCCTTTGTCTATTTAAATTGGAAGCTCTTTGGGGCATGGATTGTCTCTAGCCGTGTGTGTACAATGGATCCCCCAGTCACTATCAGAGCCTCTGGCTGCTTTAGAAATATTGGTAATTACAAAGGTGCAGTGGACAGGGTGCAACACAAGTACAGTGTTCCAGGTGACTGCTGGCCTGAAATACAACACTTTACTAAGTCATTGTTTTTGTTTATTAGGTAAAATAAAGAGATTATCCTGAGACGTCCACATTAATATGAGGATATCAAACTAATTGTCATCAGTTGTTTCTGTCTTTTCACCAAGGGGTTAATGTTAGGATCAGGAAGGATAATGCAAAGGAAAACTATTATGCAGGGTAAGCTTAACATATGCAATTTAAAACTGTGGCAATTGTTTTTGGTCAGTTTCTTGCAATCTACAAGGTAATTTTTTTCAATTTATTTGGAATTAGTCAAGTGCACTGTTGAAAAGGCAGAGTGAATTGATGTTAAATAGTTTTTGGAAGATGTAATTGTCTGATGATTTGTAAATAGCCAAGCTTATCAAAAAAGTAATTTAAATGTTATGCTGACAATTTTGTTCACTTTGGTGTACTCTGTAAACTTGTGATTCCAATTTTTAGCCCTCATTAGCATCAGAATTCTCTTTGCACTGCTAAATCATTTAAGGCATTGAGTGTACCCAACACATCTAGCTCTGAACTTTTACTGATCCTTCACCCAGCATACTTAAGTTATATTCAGGAATCAAGATTGCTTTTGTTTTCCAAAGCCCACAGTGAGTCAGGCATTCTAATAACATTTTGGTAGGAGTGGTATTAAGAACACGACTAGAAAAGAAGTAGAATTTTCTAGGTTGGAATGTATGTTTACATTTTGCCACCTCCAATAATTTAAAAACAAACAAACATGAGTCAGGCTCCAAAATTATGAGATGACCTTAAAACTAATGTGATTTAAATAAAAAGTAATAAATATTGGGATCCTTTATTTGCCTTTTTAATTCTTGAGCCTCTTCGGTGGTGTGACTAGGAATGGACATTTGGGTGGGCCCCAACTTTTGCTGGACAGGCAATGACTAAAGATCTGATATCACAGCACTCCAGAGCTTCTCAGGTGGGTAGCCAGTCCCGAGGCCCCCACGCCCTTTCCCTGAGGCACTCTGACCCTGGTGATGGGGATGCTGTGTGTGTCACTCTGCATGGCTCCCCACACCCTCCCACCTACTTCAGATAGGACTGGCCTTTCCTCCTGCCCTGGGCACCAGCCACAGCCGACCAGCACCACCCACTAAAGAGGCACTGTTGCCTGGTACAGAGGAAATGCATCAGACCTGTCTACATCAGAGCTTCCCTGCCACCCTTCAATGGACACCAAGCAGCACCCCTCTCCCTGGCTCTGTGAGGCGAGAGAATGAGCGCCCTCCTGGCAACCATGCAGCAAACTGGTGGGGGTGGTGGGGGGTGAGGACATGGGCTGACAGATTTGGGTGGGCCTGGATGCTAATTGGGTGGGCCTACCCACAGTTAAACATAGGTCATGATTTCAAACTTTTCTCTGCAACCGCGAGGACTAGAAATGTACTTTTCTTAAAAATGAATGTTGGATTCACGTGTAATCAGAAGATCCCAGGAGCTGGAAGTTTAAGAAAAATACCAAATAGCATGAGATGAAGTGAAAAGAGTTGGTAACACCATATAACAAGAGCAGTGCTAATTGCCTCATGCAATTATAGGAACTGATGTTTCACCTGCAGAATTGCTCACTTATTCCAACCCTTGTTCCTTATTCTTAGAGTTAAGTATTAGAGATAAACATCTCTATGGGTCATTGCACTTCTCAGGCCACTGTGCTCTCTATGGGATATTCTGTAATTCTTTGCCCAGTCTTGGCTTGGGCATCCCAGTTTTTTGGGCTTCTATTACTTTTTTTGGGGAAATCATTCCCCAGACTAACGGAGCTCATGGTATGAAAGCCACCCCTGATATTCAGATGGATGTTTCTTTGCCTCACTTTCATCAAATTCTTATATTACTTCCCAAAAAACTATGTTAAAAGAATGTTAAGGTTGCAAAATCAGGCACCAAGCACTTGGAAAGGCCAGAAGGAAGGATCCCTGTGCAACTTTAATTCAGCCCTCTTGTGTGTATCCATTATGGTACAATCTTTACATACTTTCGTTTCCACAGGACCTCTGCTGGTCACAGAGTCACTTCTGGACCAATTTCCAAATGCTCTTAGGAAGAGCTGCACTAGTGGAGACTGCCAAATGAAATGTAAAATGAGATGAAATGAGGAAATTTAATTAAAAAAAGTTAGGTTGAATATCAAGCAAAAAAAAAAAAAGAAAAAAAGTCCCCAACAATGAGCTTTCATAGGAAGCAGTGGAAGCCCTTTGTCTTGGGATGCTGAAAACTAGATGGGAACAAAACACTAGAAAATGTGCTCTAGGAATCATCCTGTCCTGTATTTTTTTACTCATTTTCCACTCACTTGTTACTCAGATAAAATCCCCACTGAAATGAACACAACTTTTATAGATTGAGTGGTAGATTTTAACTTTAAGTGTAGCCCTCAGCCATGAGTGCTGCATAAGCTTCTCCACCCTAAAAGTAACTCCATGAAGCCTCCAAGGTCCCCATCTCCATCATAATTCCCCCTCCATTTCCTTCTTGCACCTTGGAGGTAATACTCTGCTTCCAGGCTATACCAGAAGTGGAGCTGATTGATTTTTTTTTATTATTATTCAAAATATTTTAATGAAAAATTGTTTTCCTCAAAATGGATTTTTTTTTGTTTTGAATGTTTTCAGTATTTTGTAAAAAAAAATCAATTTTAAACTGAAGCAATTATGATATCCCTGTGACAACTCATCTGCACTGGCCAGAGAATGAAGGGGATGGACAAAGGCTATAGCCATTCAGAATCTGTTTAGCTCCTTGCATAGAAGATTAAGAGGTGACTTGATTATATTATGTAAATACTGTCACTCAGAGAAAATACTGGTTACAAATGGGGCACTTAATTCTAGTGGATAAATATATAGCAAGAATCAACAGCTGTAAGTTGAAGCTAGACACATTCAAATTGGAAATGTCACTTTTTTTTTTAACAGTGAGAAATTAGCCATTGGAATGGACTTTCAATAGATGAGGTAGCTTCTCCATCTCTGGATGTCTTCAGATCAAGACTGGGTATCTTTCTGGAAAGTATGCTTGAATTAAACACAAGTCACTGGGCTCATTCCAGGGATAACTGGGTGAAATCCTCTGGCCTGTGTTAAACAGGTAATCAGAGTGGATGATCTAATGGTCCTTTCTGTCCTTAAAATCTATGCATTTGTCCCTGCCCTTCTCTCTTCCGTCTCTTCCTATTTGATCCGGTAAGAGAGAAAGCTGGCATTATAGTACCCACTTACTCCTGCATGCCTGGAACCAAGGTCTGGGTAGCCCACACTGATGTATAAGGGAGTTTCTTACTTCCTCTTACTCCATGGCATGGTCTTATGGTCCAAGTGTCATTCTAGCCCTCTGAATTTAAATTAACCTCTACTCCAATATAATGCTACCTGATATAACACGAATTCGGATATAACACGGTAAAGCAGTGCTCCGGGGGAGAGGGGGCTGCGCCCTCCGGCGTATCAAAGCAAGTTCGATATAACACGGTTTCGCCTATAATGCGGTAAGATTTTTTTGGCTCCCGAGGACAGGGGTAGAGGTGTATATTTAAATGCATTATTATTATGCGTTCAGGGCATGAGGCTCACTCCAGACCACATTTAGCTTTTCTACCAATATCGCAATAGAGCTACATATGCCAACCACCCTTGTTTTTTTAACTTTGACCATGTATTTCAGTTACTTGGCTGCATCTTCCCTTTTTCCCTTTCTACTTTTTATTTATTTATTTGCCAGATTATAAATGCAATGGAAGGAAACCTCATGAACCACAGGTATACTGCAGGCATCACTGCTTGGCTGTTATGTTCTACTGCATTGAAGAAAATGAATCTTTTCGAACAGGTGAATTTTCCAGCAGAAATGGACCAAACAGATTCAGTTCATTGAATAGAAAATATAATGGTGATCTAAACCTATTACCTTCAAAGGAGTCTGTGACATTTTCTTCAAGCATATTGATCTGCCAGAGAGACAGAGAGGTGGAGGACCGAGGGGAAAAAGGGAACTTTATTTTTTTACTCATTGTGTTGCGTCAGTCATTGTAATGCTAGTCACAATGTATAAAAGACTCCACGAATCACAGGGTTTTTGAAGAAGCCACAATAAATGATTTTACAAAAAAGTAGTAAGAGTCTGTTTATAATCAATTGAGTATATTTTGAAATTGCTAAAAAATAAATCTAGATTTCCCAGTTTCTCCCCTGTCATGCTAACTTCCACAATAACCGAACCTATTTCAACCCACCATAACTATCACTTGTCCAGTGGTCCGTTCGTTCTTTGCAATCTGTAGTACCTATCAGTTTCTTAATCACATTTCCCCCCGCCCCACCATCACCACACATATCTCTTTCTACTAGGCTGTTAATAGAGACTGAGCTAATTTCAAATCTTATTTAACCTAATTTGGATTGGCAACATGTCCTTTGAGGGCAGGGAGAAAACAACATCAGCCTGTTTCTTGTGTATTTTCTAGTTTTTGTTGTAGAATCATGTCTCTAGAGATTAGCAAAGCTACGGAGAATGCTACCTCATTATAGAAATGCCACTTGTGCTGTTGTAGTTAAGGCTATGTCAGTGCTTCCATTATAATATAATAAAACCTCTATTTTACTGAATAAAATTTCCTTGTGTTTGAAAATTTGTAGTTTGAATGTAACAGAATTTAAGTTTTGTTCCATACTTTAAGGTAATGCAATCTTTCCATAGATCTATTTTGGAATATGCTGCATATATGTTTGCATTTAGAGGCTGTTAGTAAGACATTCAAAGTAACACTTTGCAGGCAACATTACCAATATAGGTAGAAGATGCATTAAAATCCTTGGTGGGATAACAGAGCTAGTAAAGTTCTTTATTATTAACATAATATTGAGTCCATTTATTTTGGCATTATCTTAATTTGATCCATTTTCCTTCTTGTCCATGGAATATAGAGGTGGTGGGTTTTTTTCCTTTGTGCCAGTGCATAAAACTAGTGCATTTTGCTGTAGTCTGAATTTTATAATCTTGCCTATTACTTACAAGCAATCTGCTGCTACAGTTGTTCCTAGGTGTTTTTATAAACTAATTTAACATCTGTTTGTACTATATAATTGTATCAACTTACAAATGGCCAATAGAACTTAGCATTGCTGAGAATTACCATGCAGATAAATGGAGTTACATTAGTAATTATAAAAAAACAAAACAAAACCAAAAAACCCCTCAGTATTTCATGGTAACTTGGTAAATAAGCTCTGTTATCAGGATGATTTTATTTTCTGTAGGGCTTCTGCGTTCAGTAGGTTAAATTGTTAACAAGAAAATATAAGCCATGTGCTTTTTAATTAAATCAGACCTGAATTGAGTTAAAAATAATTCTTTATCCATAATATGATGCCAGGATCTGGAGATGTATATGGTACATGTTGGAAAGTGAGCAAATTAAAAGGAAGTAGTTTAACGATTCAGTGTAGTTTAAAATACTGAATGAAGAACCAAAGCCAATAGGCATGCATGGGTATTACTGAGAGCAAAATGTAGCCCCAAATGTGCAAGCCCAAAGCATTCAGTGTATGTGCGACACCTCCAATAAGACTTGTTTACTTATGCTGGCATATTTAATAGGAAAAACATTTAATGATACTGGTCTTCTGTTGCACATTTTGTTCGGTGCCTGACTGTACTATGATCTCGAAACATTTGACAGCTATCCCAGCTATATAATTCTTAAGGATTATATTATTAATAGTAATAAGTAGTAGTTCCTAGAGATCCCAACCAAGATCGGGATCCCATTGTGCTAGGTTATATACATACAGTAGCAGTCAGTCCCTGGCCCAAAGAACTTACACTCTAACTAGACAAGACAGACAAAGAAGAGCAGAGAAAAAGCAGCATTATTACCCCAATTTGACAGCTGGAAACTGAGATAGAGAGAATGGTCAGACAGGAACTCTACAATAGAGCTAGGGATTGAGCCCTAAATACTGACTCCTAGACTAGGGTCTTAACACAAGGCCACCTGTCCTCTCACTAGGTGCAGTCCTCATTAAGCAGGTGTATTGTGATCAGTGCAAGGATAATTCCACAGTATCAACAAAGAATAGAACGTTATTCCATGGCCATTTTCCTTGCTGAATTTCCTCCTCAACTTTCTGGTTGCTGTTGATGGCCAAAAAGGAAGGAAGGTGGCCAAGAAGTACAAGACTTTTTCACCAACTTGGTGGTTGAATTGTCATATTCAGAGATTCAGGGGTACTCTATGGGATTAGAAAGATGAGGGAAGGTTTGGAATTTTTTTTGCAGCTGTGTGGAGAGAGAATGTTGACCTGACAGGGAGAAGGGAACAGCATAGGGAGAAGAGAGTAAATAACTAATTTCTTAGTTCATGTCCTTTGGCTTCTAATGCTAAGGGTTGAAGCGGACCCACTCATTAACCCAATATGAGTTAAAGTCTTCAGTGCCGAAATGCAGGGCAAGGGTGTGAAAGAATGAGCCACAATTCCAGTACTGGTGGTGTTTTTTGTAGAGTTCAGTGACATTCATTTCCTAGAAGCATGTTTAAATAATGCTAAACTCCGTGTTTTGTCCAAAGGGCTTGTTCAATGGTACAGAGTTCCCAGATGGACAATTAGGTGGCAAGATCATTGTGGCAGACTACCTGCACCACTGTGGGAGCCTGGGGGGCAGGAAAACATCCATTGAGGAAGTGAGATACTATGGCTGGCACAGGAATGTGGGAACTGTTGGGCCTTTCAGCATGACAGGTGATCTTACCTCTTGATGGGATATATGGTTGGGCAGTCAGGGGAATACAATCTAAAGGAGTTCAGGGAAATCCAGTTTGAGAAGGAACACCAAAAAAAAAAGTGATTGTCAGTATCTGTCAGCCTTATTGCACTGGAGTTCTGTTCAGCTTCTGAAGTGTCTGTTTGTGTATTCCTCTCCTTCCTTCCTTCTTTCGAGCATGTAACAGCAACAAATGTCAAATGCTCTACCAATTCAATCACTTATTAACAAAGCACATTATTTTTTGTTTTTTTACTGAAAATAAATGTGACTGTATAACACAGGGTAAAGTAGCTCACAAGTCAATTCTTGTGGATGGATTAATGGAAAACCTGACCACAAGGGCATACAGAGGAGTGCTAAAATTTGGCCCAGTTTAAGTTTACCACTGGCAACTACAACTGGCTAAAAGTTTTCCATCAAAAATTCAATTTTGTTGAAATTGAAATGTTTCACGGAAACATGTTGATTTTGTCAAAATTTCCAAAGGGAAAAAAGTCTATGTGAAATCAATCCAACTTTCCTGTTTCATTTTGATGTTGAAACATTTCACTTCAAGAAGGCAAAAACATTTTGTTTCAATATTATTTTTGGTTAATTTCATTTAAATTTGTGTATTAAAATATGTTAATGTTACGTACAAATATAATATACATCATACATACTATACAATAAAAGTCAAAACAAAATATATCAAAGCAATAAAGTTGAAATACATTTCTTAAAATGAAGTGAATTGACATTATCAAAAGAAAATATTTTAATGGTCCTGAATCAATTTTTTTTCAGAATTTTCATTTCACAGGTAATTTTGGATTTTCTTTCTGACACAGAACAAAAAGAAATGTCAAAATGTTGGAATGTCCTCTGGAACAGAATTGTCAGTTTCCAACCAGGTCTACTGGCAACTTGTCAAGAGTTCAAAGGTCATTAATGAAAGGCAGGGGATTATTCTGGGAAACTGGATAGGTTGGTTTCTATGGGCCATTCTTTTCTGTTATAAGATATCAGTAATTGCAGGTTTCATTACATAACTCCATAGAACGTCAGGGTTGGAAGGGACTTCAGGAGGTCATCTAGTCCAACCCCCTGCTCAAAGCAGGACCAATCCCCAGACAGATTTTTTCCCCAAATCCTCCCCTCAAGGATTGAGCTCACAACCCTGGGTTTAGCAGGCCAGTGCTCAAACCACTGAGCTATCCCCCCCCCATGTTTCATACTTGGTCAAACTATATATTTAGGAATATTTTTAATGAATGACCAACTAAATGCTAAGGGTTGGACTGGGTGGTCCCAGACATCTCCTTATGAATTTACTATCTATGATTTTTTTTTGGTACCATGATGAATATAATTGAAACAATGTACTCAGCCCAATATTTATAAAGAGCCTGACATGATACATGTGTGGTGGGTTGATGAATAAAATATGTATGAACTGTACTCGCAGAAGTTAATTAATGGCCACCCTTTACTGATATGTGGCAGTGCAGTGTAATGGCACCTCTAATATGATACGTTCATATACTTGAGAATCTAACATTTCATTTTAACATGTGACCCAAGTTTAACTGACACAGCAATGTCTACTTACATATGCAGAACTGGCCAAGTAGAACCGATTAGGAATTTTCAGAGAAAATGTTTTTTTAAATAGAAATTGCCAATTTACCAAAACTGAAACTGTTTGCAGGAAAAGTTTTGATTAATTTTTCAACTCGAAAAAAAATGGGGAAAAGTTTCAAAATAGTTAAAATATTTAGTTTTAAAATTTTCACAGCAAAAAAAAAAAAACATTGTCCTGTTCAAAATGACTTTTCATTTAACAATGTAAGCCAATTATAGTAAAAAATACTAGAGGAAATTGAAACAAAACATGTCAGAATTATTAAAATGAAATGTTTTGAACGGAACCCATTTTTTCAGGTGGAGGAGGGATTTTCAGTTAATGAAAAATTTAAAATTTTGACTTTAGTGGTGATTCAGGATGGGGAAATGTGTTGATCTCAAAAATGTTCATGGGATGGGAAATGCGTTACCTGCCCAGCTCTCTGGTCAAGTGAGGTGTGATCTGCTCCATTCCCTGCAACAGGGGCCACTTCAGATGTCCAAAGACAGTACTTTGTATGTCAGCATTGTTAACTCACTGCTCATTGGAGCACTTAAGGAGAGGGAGGATCACATTATGAAGATCTGAATTATCTGCTGTGAGTGACAACTCATTTCAGTGCACCAGCAAGCGGACTTGGGAGAGCATTGCCACCTTTTTCTGCTCCTAATCAAGAAGGACCCAAGCCCGCAGAGCCTTTGGGGACCTAGCAAGGCATCTGAGATCCTTCAAGGAGCAGCTAAGCTAAAGAAGCCCAGTGGGACATAAAGAACCTCATGGAGGGGAAGCCAAAACCCAGCAGAATCAAAGGGTGTATTCAGACCCCACTGCGGGGAGCTGAGACAAAGGATGACAGAATCTATATGTGGTCATGTATTGAGTTGCTGCACAATCTACTGTGAGCGGTGTCTCATATGGTTGGAGCTTATTTGGGGAGCATTACCATTATTTATCCAGTGTGATAAAGTTTCTCTTGTACCTTGGTGGGTCCTGTGCTTATTGGTGGATTTTCTGAGCATCAGAGATCTTCCTGTGTCTGATCAGGAGTTGGGAGGTTTACAGGGAACCCGGGCCCACCCTCTACCCCAGGTTCCAGCCCAGGGCCCTGTGGACTGCAGCTGTCTAGAGTGCATCCTGGTACAGCTACAAATCCCTGGGCTACTTCCCCATGGCCTCCTCCCAACACCTTCTTTGTCCTCACCACAGGACCTTCCTCCTGATGTCTGTTAATGCTTGTAATCCTCAGTCCTCCAGCAGCACGTCCTCTCACTCCCAGCTCCTTACACACACACCACTAACTGGAGTCAGAGCCTTTTTATACCAGGTGTCCTGATCTAGAATTAATTAATTCTAGTAACTTCCCAGTTGACTACAGGTGTCCTAATTAGCCTGCCTGCCTTAATTAGTTCTACAAAGTTCCTGAGTGTTCTGGAATAGTCCCTGTTATCTTACCCAGGGGAAAGGGACCTGCTTAACCTGGAGCTAGTGTATCTACCTTCAACCACTATCTTGTAGCCATCTGGCCTGACTCTGTGTAAGCGTGTGGACTCACCCCCACAGCACCTCCTGCTGGTCTCACAGGGAATTAGCTCAATTTCCAGCCCAGAGTGCCCTCTGCAGGCCAGTGATCCACTAGCGCTTAGCCCCCATGTCCCTCTCTGGACTCCAGTGCCCTGTTAGCTGGGGGTACTGCCCCCTGGCAGTAACCCCTGTCTCTCAGGGTCTCCCCTCTCCAGGGAACTCCCACCTTGCCTCAGTTTAAGGCTACTGCTAGTCCTCTAGCCCCCACGCCCTGGGTCAGACTGCAGTATCAGCCTACTCATCACTGGCAAGATTGGGTTTGGACCTGCTGCCTTGGCCTACGCCTGGGCTGCCCTCTGCAACCCCCAGTGCCCATTGGCCTTATGCTAGTCCACAGCCTGGGGCTTTCCAGGCTGGAGCTCCCCAGCTCCTCTGCCTTGCCCCAGCCCTGCTGCACACAGATACCCTATCTCTGGCTCCCTGCAGCCAAGCCCAACTCCCTTTACAAACAGAGAGACTGCTGAGCTCTTGGCTCCCAGCCTCTTTATACAGGCCAGCTGTGGCCTGATTGGGGCATGGCCCAGCTGTCGCTGCTTCCCCAATCAGCCCAGCTTTTAAAGCTGCAGACCTGTTCAGAGCTGCTTTCCAGCTCTCCCAGGCAGGAGTGGGTGTCCACCCCGCTACACCCTGTCACACCAGTTAGATCCCTGCTGATAGGAGTAGCCCCAGATTTGCTGAAGGATTAGGTTTTCCACTAATGTAGGGCCCAATCGCATAAATATTTATTGATACAAGTATTTTTTTCAGCTGGACTTTGGTGGGATTGCTTACAAGTAAGAGCTGCAGGGTCAGACCTAGGTTGGGTCTGAACCTACTTACACTCTCACAGCTCACTGGGCCTGAATCAGCCCTCATTTCCCCCCCACGTAAAACAGGAATAACTCCACTGAAGTTGGTGGAATTATACTAATGTAAAACCTAGGCAAGGATATAGAATCAAGCCCAGTGGAACTACTTGCATAAGAACAGGAATGGTGCTTGGCCCTTTATGTAGTGATGGGTCTAAGCTGCTACATTCACATCTGGGTCCCAAATAGCACTGTTGGTCAGATCTAGGATTTTGGGTTTTCCCTGTTACAGAAATAGAGGCCAGCTTTGAAGTTCATATCCAAAGCCTGATGTAAATGACCGTAAAGTTTGGGGCATGCTTGACTCTAAGGGCTTGGTTCATGACCAGTTATAAGTAGAAGTGAAATTGTATTGTTAGTGTAGCATCAGCACATTTAATCCAAACTAGAGCAGATGATTTCAAAAGCTGCGGGGGGAGCTTCATTGCCTCTGACGTGTGCAGTTTGATTCTGAAAGAAATGGGGCTCAGGGCTTGTGGGGATTAGCAGAAAGGAATAACTGAAGTGGCATTGACTGAATACAACATGTTTGAAGCAATACACAACAGTGTTATTAGCTAATATAAAGCATGGGCTAAACAATGCCATGATGTTCCATTCACCCTAATAGGCAAGAGTGGATAATTGGGGACAAATAAAGTACTGAAAACTGTCTCTCACCACCTTTCTGAGCTAGTCCTACAAGCAAATTGGGTCCCGGCATGCCACCGAATTCAGTGGTAGCTTTGGAAACCAGCTTTTGTGTTTCCCTGAAAGAATATGTTCCCGTTGCTAATGGAAAACAACAGAAGCTAAAGACAAGCGCTTGAATTGTCAGATCTTTCTTTGTTTCTTTATTTTAAGTGGTAATGAGTAGACAAGGAGACAATTTCTCAAGCCATCAAAGGGTTTGCACAGCTCTTTGTAATTCATTACCCGTTGACGTCCCAAACACTTCTAACTATGGGGGCTTTTAAACTTAAACTCTAAAGTTATTTATTTCATCTAACAATTTTTTATCCAGGGGACAGACTGGGCTTTCCCTGTGACCCCCTATGCTTTTCTGTCTTCTTCCTTTTTCTATTCTTCATTCCATCGTTATTTGGGAAGTGGATTGAAACATGCTCTGCACAAAGCATGCTATGGGAAATGCTAGAGTTGTTCTAATGCCACTGGATCTAGGCTGTCCTCAAACAGCAGGGGGCTTTGTCAGATCAGCCATATTTTTAAATTATGACAACATTAACACACCGAATCATAATTACTCCTTACCTGGGGTTTGATGTATCCAGAATTGCCACTTGCTGCTTTGAGCAGCAATATAAGCCCAGGTAGAGTTTAAAAGGCAAAGAAAAAAATGGGCTTTGGCAATTTGCTAAAGGCTTTTTTATATGGTCTCAACATAAAATGCCAGCCTAGATGTCTGTAAACTGTACAGACGGAAATGCTGCCACTGTAAATCTGGTGCTCTTGCATTACTGGCTTGCTTTCAAAGCAAAGAGCTATTCTCTAACTTTTAAATTGAAAGGAACTCCCCCCCCCACTTTGAGGACTTTGACCAAATGAAAGGAAGGCACTCTGCACAACAAGCCTGCATTTGCATGTGATGGATTGCTACGTACTACTAATATGTGGGCTTTCAAATTCTATAGCATCTTTCATTCAAGGGCTTTGCAAGTATTACCTTATTGAAGCCTCACACTCTCACTGTTTGGTAGGTGATATTATAATTGTACAGGTGGGTACATCGAGTCTCAAAGAGATTAAGTAGCAGTGGAAGGAGGAGGGGAAGGATGGTCCAATGCTTAGGGCATTATCTGACAACTTAGGAGAGCCTGGTTCAAGTCCTGGCTCCCTCCCCAGGCTTCCTATATGACCTTGGACAAGTCACTTAAGCCTCTTTGTACCTCAGTGCCCTGCCTGCAAAACAGGGATAATACAAGCACTGCTCTACATTACAGGGGTGTTGAGAGGAGAAATGCACTCAAGTGTGTGAGGTGCTCAGATGCTATGGAAATAAGGGCTAAAGAAGTACCTAAGACAGATAAAAGTAACTTTACTGATGGGTAAACAGTCAGAAGTTTAACCTCCCACTTAACTGCTCTAATCAATGTACCAACATCCTTCCCATAATAGTTGTCTCCTGTCTCTCTAGGGTATGCTTCTATCTCTTTAAATAGGAAAACTTGCTAAAAACTATTACTCTAGAAGGGCTGGCTGGCTGGTTCATCCCATTGGCAATGAGTAGCACAACCTTCCATCTATAGAGAAATAGGCTGAATCCTGGCCCGGTTAGGAGTGTAAGTCATTACCGTCTGAAACTGTTCAGTGGCCAGCTGTACAGGAATTAGTAGTCTGAGTCCTCTTCCTGCTGGGCATGTGCCTGCATTTTGTAACAGCTAGGGACTGAGTGAGAAAAGTTGTGCTAGTTACTCCTTCCTAGAGGTAGTCTTTCTCTCTCTGAATGTTGAAGAACAATGACAAGACAGTGTGGAGGAAGCATCCACTGGTATTGTTGGTGAACACGTAGAAGACATAGGCTACAGGGGCGTCAATCTAGCACCTTTCACCAACACTGAAAACAGAAATATATAGAAATGCAATCTACAGATATGGGGCTCGATTCTCCACTGCCTTCCATCTGGATAGTCATTTATACTAGTGCAAAGTGGATGTAAAGTACTACTATTTTGATTTGGGAAGGCAGCATTGTCACTGTACAAAGAGTCAGGAAACCTGTTTCTGACACTGATGTGTGGCCTTGGTCAAATCACTTCACCTCTCTGAAGTTCTGATTCCCCTGTCACCATTTATCTGTCTTGTATTTAGATTGCAAGCTCTTCAGGGTAAGGACTGCCTTTGGAGTAGGGTGTATTTGTGCACAATGGGGCCCTGGTGTCAGCTGGCACCTCTAAGTACTACTGTCATACAAATAATGAACAATAATACAAGGCAATGGGGAATTAGACCTCCAGTTTGACAGATTTCTCCCAGAAACACTTTAAATCTTATTGTATTGAGTCCCCTCTTTATTCTGGTAGAACTGACGGTTTATGCTTCCTATCTCTCCCATTGCTGTTTTATTTTACCACATTTTTACAGGAAAAAAAGGAAAATGGGGGAGTGAGAAGGGAGACAAAAATGTAGAATATTAGTCAGGCTTTACGAAGTTCCCCTAAGAACAGATTATCTTGTCTAATGCTGTGGGGAAATGACTACTATACATCAGGGAAAGAGGTCAGGAAATTACATTTTGTGTGTCCTATCTGGGAAAAAAAATATGTGAAATGTTAATGTTTGTTGACATGGTAGAAAATGTGGACATTTTAATTCTGATTGAGAAAGGAAGTTCATTAAGTAGCTACATAGTGGTAATAGGTTTTAGGCTAGTTTGCTTTACACGAGAAATACATGCCTGGGGGCAAATCCTCAGCTGGTTTAACTTGGTTCCAATGGAGTTATGACAACTGACCCCCGCTGAGGCTCTGCCTCCTGCAGCATCAGAACAGGAAGAAAACACAAAGTAAGGACACTAAGTGCTCTTCTTTTGAGTAAACCTGGATTGTGTGAGTCTCTGGTTTGTAATGGAAACCAAAGCAAGGTGGAAGAACTAGGCAAGTCTGGTTTGGTTTGGAGTGTGACAAAGTTTTCCATGTTACGGTACCGTAGCGGGGTGGTCACCCGCTCCTGCCTTAAAAGGCTTAAAACAGCCGGGGGAGAGGGCTGTGGCGGGGAAGGAAAAGCGGGTCGCATTGGGGAAAGCAGCCTCAGCTGGGGGCCATGCCCCAGTCAGGCCGAGGCTGGCTTAATGAGGACCCAGCTGGCCCTTATAAGAGGGCTGGGGCCAGAAGCCAGGGACAGACTCTTTCTAGCTTTGAGCGGGAGGGACCTGGCTGCAGGGAGCTGAGAGAAGGTACCTGGAGTGGAGCAGGGCTGGGGGAAGGCCACGGGAGCTGGGGAGCTCTGGCCTGGAAACCCCCCAGGCTGTGGCCTAGTGGAAGGCCAATTAGGTACTGGGGCTGCAGGGGGCAGCCCATGGGTAGGCAGAGGCAGAAGGTCGAAACCCCCCTTGCCTATGATGAGTGGTTGACAGACTGCAGTCTTCCCCAGTGATGGTGACTGGCCGTAGCCAGTGACTGAGGCAAGGTGGGGATAGAGGGTTGGGGCCCCCCCCGGGTGGGGAGACCCTGAGACTGCAGGGGTATTGCCAGGGGGCAGCACCCCAAAGACAAGGGGCACTGGGTCCTGGGAGGGACCTGGGGGCCAGAGGCAGCGGGACACCGGCCTGCAGAGGGTGCTCTGGAGGCTAGAAAGTCTAATTCCCTGAGATGATCAGCAGGAGGTGCTGCAGCAGTGAGTCGCACACTGCGACAGGTATAATGGTTCAATGACTCCTGCTCTGCTGTTACTTCTGACCTAGCTAGGAAACAGAAATACTAGAGATCAAACTCTGCTCTCAGTTACATCAGTATAAACCAGGGGTAATCAATTATTTTTATGTTCAGGTCCACATTTCTTGGTCAGTGTATAGTAAAGGTCCAGACTCCAGAGAAAATAATAATAATAATAATTAATAATTATAATAAACCCAACAAGAAAAAATGATAAGTAAATTAAAAGATTTCAGGATCTGTTCAAAAGCATCTGGAGGTCTGGATTTGACTCACAGTCCACTTATTGCCTACCCCTGGTATAAACCTAGCACAACCATTGGCAACAATGGAATTACTCTTTTGCATAGACTACAGAAATGTTCCTAATGCAGAGAGGTTTCAAATTAGAGCTGGTTGAAAAATTTCTAGTGGGAAAAAAATTTCCATCAGAAAATGTTTTGTCAAAGATCAAAACTTTCCAAAGGAACATGTTGATTTCAACACCATTTCATTTTGAAAAAGATATTGAAATGATCGGTTTGATCAGGTTGATCTTATTGGAATGTTCCAGTCTGATTTTTTCATTTCTTAATTACTTCTCATTTAGTACATTTTATTTTATATTATAATATAAAAATTTACAAGTCAAAATTGGAATGAAGTTGTTCAGTTTTATCTAAATGAAGCTTTGTGAATTGACCCAATGTGATTTTCTTTTCAAATGGATTTTTTTTTAATACTTTCATTTCAATTCAGAACAATTTTTTTTTTCAAATGGTAGAATTTCTGCGAAAGAGAAATTCTGGTCCCCACACAGCTCTACTTCAAATAAACATGCAGGACATGATTAACACACTTTTTGTAGTGACTGATGGACAAACTGAGTGTAATATACCAACAGCTCAGAATGGTAGTTATCCACTTTATAGATGTGAATGACTATAGAAGGCTGTAGAGAATGAGGCCCACAGAGTTTTGGTCCCTGATTTAGACACAGTAACTTGGGAAGAAGAGGATGAGTCCCAAGGATTGTTGGGAAGAGGCGAATCTAACCTGTCTGGGTTCACGTGGTCTCACGTTGCATTGTTGCTCTGAATTTTCTCCAAGATCAAACTGAACACCAATGTCTTCTGCACACAACTCTCAGTTCACAGGGATTTGTTTGTTTACAAAAATGGGTAAAGTTTCATGCTCCTGAATTTCAATCAGAAAGTAAAACTCTGCCAGAATCACTGCTCTGCATGTAAAATCACTGGCTTTCTTATTGCTGTCCCAGATCTCCCAGTTTGATCTAGAGCTGCCCTTGCTGTGTCCCTCATCCTCTCCAAGTTTGCCATGCATTCCCTCAAAGACCGGAGCTGATGGACAACTGCAAATCTTTGGTATTGAAATGTATGCCCCGCTCTATTACTGCAACCATCTCTCTTTCTGATGGCCCCTTCCATTCTTTTTCTATTACATCAAAACTTCAAAAACACAGAGTTACATTTCATTCATAAATTGGATGAGATGTGGAATTACTGTGATGGCAGCTGAATCACTGGAGGTTGCGAGGCTTGTCTCAGTCAATATAAAATGCCACTTTCTCTAACACACATATAGTCTACTTACAATCCACAGGAGAACAGAGGAACTAAAACCAATAGCCACATACATATCTTATGAGTGTTTACTGATGAAAAAAGCTCTAAGGCTATTCAGCAGAAACGCAGATGTTGTAGCTCTGTTATTTATAGTTAACAATAAGATATAGCACTAGGATGAACCAAGCAAAATAAATTTCCCAGTACATAGTTAAAACAAAGTTTATGACTTTTTTTTTCTGGGGGACAAAATTCAAAATGTGCATAATAGCAATAAAAACACATCCCAGTTTGCAAAATATAAAACAACCAAAAGATTGCATTTACAACTGATAAATTTGACACTTGTTCTAATGTGTTCTTGCTTTACTTTCTTACCTGCAAATAATAATTAATAATAAATTATTAATTCAAGAGCTCAGCCTGTCCTGATTAGAGCCTTGAGTTTGATTTCACTTATACTTGGGTTGCACCAATTTAACTTCAGTGGTCTGACGGAGTTAGTCCTGTTTTGCACCCGCGCAAAAGAGCGCAAAATCAGGCCTTGTTATCCTTAAAGAGATACTGTCAAGAACTTTAAATTTCAAACCTTTTATTTAAGGGCCTTGATTCACCAAAGCACTTCAATATTTGCTTAATTTTAAGCACTTGCCTAAAGACTTTTTGTCAGTAGAGATGGTGGTTAAAATTTTCAAGATCACCTAAATCACTTAGGAGGCAAAGTCTCATTGATTTTCAGTGCGGACTGGATTCTTAAGTCCAATGGAATATGGGATTTAGGTGTCTAAATCGCATAAATGACACTGAAAATTGTATTCATTTTGCTTAATTTGGGCTTATGTGGGGATTTTACAAAATGTATATAGAAACGCTTTCATGAAAAATAATGACAACAGACGGGTGTATGAATCTTCATACAGCAGTCTGTTATTATTTTCGTATAAAACCATGATGCTTTTGTATGCTACACTTTTACATTTCTAAATACTGTCCCTGTGTGTGAAGTTCAACAGCCACTTAGTGGAGAGTTGCTGCATCGCATTGCAGAGGAGATGCCAACACTATGCCTTCTCCTGGAGACTTTACATTAGTTCTTTCTTTCTTGTTGTTGTGGTTCCTTAATCTAAACTAGAAATAATTTTAGACTGAAAGTACATGTTTTGCTCATTGTATATGGAAATGTAAACAGCTTCTAGGTATGTACCCGCACTGCAGCTTGTGTACATAACACAAGCACAAACTGCAGCTTGTGCTTGTGTTAGTGCATGTGAAATACTACTCATGAATTTCAAAGTTGTTCACACAATGAACTCTATAACAGTGCCTTTCTCATGAAATTTTCACTATTCTGTGCATATTTTTCACTCTAAAATGGATTAAAAGGAGCCATCCTTTGAGCATAGCTTTTTATCACATCTGAGGTATGTAAAATCTTTTTTCACATCTTTTTGACTGGCCATGGTGATTGATCTACCATCTTATCCGTGCATGTTCAGCTGAAGTCCTGTAGAAGAAGCTTATACTGTCTTTGTCCTCGTTGAACTTGTTATATGGATGAACTCAATCCAGCCATTTCCAAAGCTTTCAGGCCAGCACTTTTCATCAGCATGAAATTCGATGAATAAAACACCATAGGGTAACAAAACAGATGCTGCCTTAATGTTAAAAGGGTGAAAAAACAAAAGGCTTTGGGAGGCCGTGCTGGTTGCTGTTAAAACTTTATGGGCATGAAGACTGTCTCTGAAATTGTCAGGAACGCCTATTCATTTTTGGTGCCTCCATTTTTGAGGGCTCAGCATGGGACAAGAAGTGTCTGATTTTTCAGGGTGATGAGTACCTGTCACTTATGATGAAACTAATGGGACCTGGAGAGGCCACACATCTCTGGATATCAGGTCTTAGGTGGGCACCAAAAACTAATCAGTCTTTATATATATATATAAAGATCGAAATATAAAGGCAAATACTTTATATATATATATATATATATATAAAGTATTTGCCTATATTTGTTGAGTTTCGTAATATAAAAATGAATGCTTTTAGAATCTTGTCTTCAGAAAGGACTGGGACGTAGAGGACATCATAGATACAAAAGCAAAACTACTGTTATAGGGAGGGGGAAGGATGAAAATGGATGAGGGGCATGACTCATATTTGCCCAGAGCAGGTCACAGGCTCAGACATTCCCACATTTTGGGTAAGCTTCCTTTTCAGGTATACCCATGTCCTGAATGTAACCAGGGGGATTAAAGAGAGGCATACCAACCCTTTATGCTTTGAAAGGGAGAGAGCATCCCGAAGTCAGGAAAAATCAAGTGTGTGCCAGACAGTTTTCTCATAAACGGAGAAAGCAGGGATGCCTTTCCTTGTAGGTGACCTATTCAAGGTCAAATAGCAACAAGGCACAAAGGAACTCTCTGCCCAGCTATTGAAAGTCTATCAGAGTCACTACAAAAAGAGTGGATGTTCCAGTTCTTTCCTCATTCATCCCTGTGCAGCTGGATATTAACTAGAATGTCACGGCATAACTGAAGTCAGGATTTGGCTCAGGGGTTTGATTACAATGGGACACTCAACTTCTTGTTTCAGTGAATTCCAAAAACCGCTCCGGAAGGGCAATGCTGGTCTAGCGGTTGGATAGGATTTGTGGGTTCTAAACTTCCCACTGTTAGTGATTTGATGTAGTTTACCCTTAAGCGTTCTGTGCCTCTGTTCACTCATATCCAAAGAACCTACATACTCCTTTTCAGGGAGTTGGGAGACTAACTTAATTATTTTTTGTAAAGGGCCTTCAAATTTTTGGATGAGAAGCAAAGTATTTTTTTTTATAATTGTAATAATTTTAACTGCATCATGAATGAATTTCACTAGTCACTGATGAAATGTGAATAATTAATAATAAATTCATCGATTCTGTGGTCCAAAGGGACCACTGTGATCATCTCATCTGACCTGCATAGCTCAGGCCATAAAATTTCCCAAAATAATTCCTGTTTCAGTTAGAGCAGATCTTTTAGAAAAAAAAAAACCCATCTAATTGTGACTTAAAAATTGCCAATGCTGGAGAATCCACCACAACACTTGGTAAATTGTCCCATTGGTTAATTACCCTAATAATAATTAGAGATGGTCCAGTTATTAATTATGAGTTATGTGTCTAAGTTTGGCCCTTTTTCTGCTTGCAAATAGCTTATGAACGTATCCTGATTCCTGTTAATATATTTATTATTCTTAAATCTCTGCTGAGTACCTTATGCAAATATATTTCAGCCTGTGTGTTGTTAACTATTTGCTGACACTTTTGCTTTGAGCATTCAGTGTCATTGATAGGTTCCCATCACACACTATAAATAACCTAAGTGATATAGTATTGATTCTGAAGGATTCTTCAGGTTTTTACACACTAGGGAACAGGAATTGCATTTTATACCCCTTTTCCTCCTGTTCAATAGTCCAGTCGTCTCTGGACTACAAGTCCCAGAATTCTCTTCATCAGCGAGGAAAATAGGCATGGGTCACTGCTGTAGCTTGAAGATCTCTTATGTCTACACTGCAGTTACACATCTGTGGCTGGCCTGCACCAGCTGACTCGGGCTCGTGGGGCTTGGGCTAAGGGTCTGTTTATTTGCGACCCTTGAGACACTCCCACCTCGTAGGGTCCAAGAGCCTGGTCTCCAGCCCCAGCCTGAACCTCTATACCACAATTAAACAGTCCCTTATCCTGAACCCTGCAAGCCTGAGTCAGGTGGCACAAGCTAGGCAGAGGTTTTTAACTGCAGTGTAAACAAACTCATAAAGGCCCGGCTCAGCATGTGATATGGCATTTCTCAAACACTGTTCTAGAACATCATACTGTGACATTACTTCAGTGCTGACTCAAAGGAAAGAATGTCCTCTCCTGAATCAACCCCACCGCTTCTCTAAGCACAGAGATATTATCCTGGAGGCCTCCCACCCCAGTAAGGACCAGGCTACACCTTGCTTACTGTGCAACATGTGACAGGACCACACCACAAAATGATGTTGTATTTAAGGAAGAGCTTTATGATTCCTATGCATGGTGACAGGTTTCAGAATGGTATCTGGGTTAGTCTGTATCAGCAAAAAGAACGAGGAGTCCTTGTGGCACCTTAGAGACTAACAAATTAAGTGGGCTTTTATCAGCAAGAGGAAAAAAAGTTTTGTAGTGATAATCAGGATGGCCCATTTCCAACAGTTGACACAAAAAAACCCTTCAAAATCAGTCTCCAACAAGAAACTGCAGAATTGGAATTAATTTGCAAACAGGACACCATTAAACTAGGCTTGAATAAAGACTGGGAGTGGATGGGTCATTGCACAAAGTAAAAACTATTTCCCCATCCTAATTTTCCCCTACTGTTACTCACACCTTCTTGTCAACTATTGGAAATGGGCCATCCTGATTATCACTACAAAAGTTTTTTTTCCTCCTGCTGCTGATAGCCCACCTTAATTGATCTTGTTATAGTTGGTATGGCAACACCCATTTTTTCATGTTCTCTGTGTGTGTGTGTATATATCTTCCTACTGTATTTTCCTCTGCATGCATCCGATGAAGTGGGTTTTAGCCCACGAAAGCTTATGCCCAAATAAATTTGTTAGTCTCTAAGGTGCCACAAGTACTCCTGTTCTTTTTATGATTCCTAGTTAGCTTCAACTGAGAACTTTATAACTGCTGAATCTTAGTTTTGCAATCTAGGCATCTAGGCCAGAGTGGCAGCCACAGTGCAGACATTTGGTTTAGTCTAGTCTTCACAGTATAAATATGGGGCAGCAATTCAGATGCTCAGAAGTACAATTAGAAGATGGAAGGGTGCACTGCAGTACCTTGTTGCCCTCAATGATGCAGAGTTAGATGGCTGAACAATCGAGATATTAACTTGAGACTCATGAACAAAGAATCTCGGAAGACTTTATTTCAAATTACTGTCTGAAAAGTAAAAATGGAAAAAAATGGAGTAATTACAAATCAGGTCTCCAAAGAAAAAGGTAGAAATATTTAATGTAGATAATTATGCAAACAAGATTTTCACATCCTAAGTTTTAATAAAATTAGGTTTAACAAAGCTCTCCTGGGAGGTAGCCCTGAGGAGTTTATCAAGATGAGCTTTGGACTGAGAAAAATTGAGCTTCCTGCTAAATTGATTTAAGAGTGAAGAACTTGGAATATCTGGCTACTGAGTCTTGCCCACATTCTCAGGGTCTGATTGCCATTTTTGGTGCCAGGAAGGAATTTTACCCTGGGTCAGATTGACAAAGGCCCAAAGGGGTTGTCATCCTCCTCTGTAGCATGGGGCACGGGTCACTTGCAGGTTTAAACTAATGTAAATGGTGGATTCTCAATAACTTGAAGTCTTTCATTCATTATTTGAGGCCTTCAGTGTCTCAGCCAGAGGTTATGGATCTACTACAGGAATTAGTGAGTGAGGTTCTATGTCCTGCAATGTGCAGAAGGTCAGAATAGATTATCATGATGGTTCTGTCTGGCCGTAAAGTCTATCAATGTATGTAGCCCATTATCCTCTCTTCCAGCCATGGCTGGTGCCAGATGTTTTAGAGGAAATGAACAGAACAGGGCAGTTTTGAGTGATCCATTCCTTGTTATCCAGTCCCAATTTCCCGCAATCCAAGGTTTAAGGACATCCAGAGCATAGGGTTGCATCCCTGACCATAATGGCTAATAGGCACTGATGGACCTATCCTCCATGAACTATCTAATTCTTTTTAGAACCCTCTTATAGTTTTGGCCTTCAGAACATCCCCTGGCAATGAGTTCCAGAGGTTGGTTGTAAATTGCGTGAAGAAGTACTTCCTTTTGTTTGTTTTAAGCCTGCTGCCTATTAATTTCATTGGCTGATCCCTCATTCTTGTGTTATTCAAAAGTATAAACCACACTTTCACTTTCTCCACACTATTCATATTCCCACTTGGTTGCCTCCTTTCCAAGCTAAAAAATCCCAGTCTCTTTAATTTCTCCTCACATGGAAGCTGCAACATAACTTTAATCATTTTGTTGCCAAAAATGTATCTCTGAATCTTTTCAAAATCTAATATTTCTTTTTTTTTCTCACGATATTCAAACTGTGGGCATACCATAGATTTACTTAGTGGCATTATGATATTTTTTCTCTTGTTATCTATACCTTTCCTAATGGTTCCTAACATTCTATTAGCGTTTTTGACTGCCGCTGCACATTGAGTTTCTGCAAACTATCCACAACAGCTAATTTAGACTCATCATTTTATATGTATAGTTGGGATTAAGTTTTCCAGTCGGCACTACTTTGCACTTATTGTGACATACCCAGGGTATAGTCCAGACTAATGAATAGCTGTGTCACCCCTGCCTTCTAACTTGGGGTGCCCTTTACTCTGATTTGCTGCTGTAGCATCCGGTTTGGACTGCTCCCAAACAGCCTCCAGCAAGAAGTCTCTCCCAGCTCTGTCTGTGTGTGTGCTGCTGCCAGCCAGCCACACCCTGGCTCTTACCAGCCTGGGTTATACGGCAGGGTGACCCCAACACACCCCCAATCCTAGATTTCCCCCCAGAAATGTGTGGCCCATACTGCCCTGTCCTCTCCTGGACAATATAAGTTTATATAAAATCCATCACTCTATTAATAGAAATGATATGCACACATATTGTTACCCCAAATGGATTTTCCCAAACACTTCAAATCAAACACACTGGATCAGATAGAACAAAAAAATAAATTTATTAACTACAAAGAAGTGAGTACAAGTAATGAGTCCTAAAAGTCAGAAATGGTTACAAGAAAAATAAAGATAAAATGAAACTGGTGCCTAACACAGCAAATTATGTTAAATTCAAAGCAAGGTTTTCTCACCATGTGCCTTCAGTAGTCTTACTAGCCAAATTTCTTAGGTCAGGACCCTTTTCCCAGTTCAATAGCTGCTTACTTTGTCCCTTCTGGTGCTGTGAATCAATGGGCAGACAGAGGAAGAGGTGTTTTGGAGGTGTTTGTGCCTTATTTTTATAGTGTCAGTCCCCATCTTGGAAAACATTTTTAGTTGAGATTCAGGAGACAGAGAGTCTATGGGAAATAATGTTCCCTGCTGCTTTTCATCACCTGTTAGGGCTTCTTTTTGTTCTGCTTCCTGCTTGATGATCCTGTTTACTGCTTAAATGGAAATTAAGCAGAGCACACACTCCTTTGTTTGCCAACCTCTTGGAACATGTGTTAAGATTACCATACAGTGGAATGAGAACAGGAGTACTTGTGGCACCTTAAAGACTAACAAATTTATTTTAGCATGAGCTTTCGTGAGCTGCAGCTCACTTCTTCGGATGCATAGAATGGAACACACAGACAGGGGATATTTATACATACAGAGAACATGAAAAGGTGGAAGTATGCATACCAACAGGCAGAGTCTAATCAATTGAGATGAGCTATCGTCAGCAGGAGGAAAAAAAAACTTTTTGAAGTGATAATTAAGATGGCCCATAGAAGGTGTGAGGAGAACTTAACATAGGGAAATAGATTCAATTGGTGTAATGACCCAACCATTCCCAGTCTTTGTTTAGGCCACAGTTAATAGTATCTAGTTTAACAGTGGAATGTTATAACTTCACATACAGTGTTGACACACACATTTTATCAGAGTGATATTGACCAGCAAATTATGACAAACTTTGTACAAATATTATTGCAATAGTATATAGGGTGTGGACATAAGGGTACATTCTGTCACATTTATCAGTATGAATTTCATCTGCCATTATGTCGTGCAGTCACTCAGTTTAGTAAGATCTCTTTGTAACTAACTCTTCACAGTCAGCTTTTGACCTAACCCTCTTGAGTAATTATGTTTTATCAGAAAATTTGGCCACCTCATTGTTCACTCCTTTTCCAGATCATTTGTGAATATGTTGAAAAGCACTGCTCCCACTACAGATTCTTGGGGAACCCTGCTATTTACCACTCTCTATTGTGAAAATAGACCATTTTTTCTTACCTGTTGTTTCCTATTTTTTAACCAGATACTGATCCATGAGAGGACCTTCCCTCTTATCCCATGACTTCTTACTTTGCTTCAGATCCTTAGGTGAGGGACCTAGTCAAAGGCTTTCTGAAAGTCCACGTATACTATATCTATTGGATAATCCTTGTTTGCATTCTTGATTCCCTCAAAGAATTCTAACAGATTGGTGAGGCATGATTTCTCTTTACAAAAGCTGTGTTCACTTTTCCCCAATATTTTGAGTTCATCTATGTGTCTGATAATTCTGTTCTGTACTATAGTTTCAACCAATTTACCTGCTACTGAAGTTAGGCTTACAGTCCTGTAATTGCCAGGATCGCCTCTGGAGCCTTTCTGAAAAATCAGCATTACATTAGCTATCCTCTAGTCATCTACTACAAAGGCAGTTTTATGTGATAGCTTATATACCACAATTAGTAGCTCTGCACTTTCGTCTTTGAGTTCTTCCAGACCTCTTGGGTGAATACCATCTGGTCCTAGTGACATATTACTGTTGGGTTTATCAATTAGTTCCAAAACCTCCTTTATTGACAATTCAATTGGGACAGTTACTCAGATTTGTTACCTAAAAAAATGGCTCAGGAGTGGGGGTCTTCCCCACATCCTCTGCAGTTGCATTTGGTTGCATTTAACTTCTGCACAATGGCCTTGTCTTCTCTGGGTGCTTCTTTATCACCTTGATCATTCATGTCCTCACTGATTGTTTGGCAGGCTTCATGCTTTTTATTACATTAAAAAAATCTGTTCGTTTTTTGTGTCTTTTGCTAATTGCTCTTCACATTCTTTTTTTGGCCTGTCTTACAATTTGGCAGGACAACTGTAAACATAATATGTCCTCTTTTATCTTTCTCACTCAGATTTGACTTCCAATTTTTAAAGATGCCTTTTTGCCTCTGATCACCTGTTTTACTTGCTGTGTAGTCATGGTGGCATTATTTTTGGACATCATGCTACTTTTTAGTTTTGTGGGGTTTTTTTTATTTGGGGAATACATTTAATTTGAGCCTCTCTTATGATGTGTTTTAAATAATTTCCATGGAGCTTGCAGACATGTCATTCTTTTTGAAGTTAAATACTGCTGTGGTGAGTTCCTCTGGTATTTCCCCCCTACAAGGTTGTTAAATTTAATTATATTATATAAGTGGTTCTAATATATTTCCCTCTTGGACCAGATCCTGTACTCCACTTAGGACTAAATCAAGAATTGACTCTCCCCTTGTGGGTTCCAGGACTAGCTGCTCCAATAAGCAATCACTTATGGTGCCTAGAAATTTTATGTCTGCATCCCGTCTTGAGATAATGTACACAGTCAATATGGGGATAGCTGACATCCCCATTATTACTGGGTTTTATGTTTTTGTAGCATCCCTGTTCTCCGTGAGCATTTCACAGTCACTGTCACCATCCTGGTCAGGTGACTGGCAATATATTTCTTCTGCCATACTCTTATTATTCAAACATGGAATTTCTTTCCATAGAGATTCTATGATAGTTTATTTCATTAAGGTTTTTCACTTTATATGACTCTATGCTTTCTTTGACATATAGTGCCACTCTCTGACAAGTATGTCCAACTTTGTCATTCCTATATATTTTGTACCCTGGTATTATCATGTCTCATTGATTATCATTATTCCCCTAAGTTTCTGTGGTGCCTATTATGCAAATATGCTTATTTAATACCAGACACTCTAGATCATCCAACTTAGTATTTAGACTTCTAGCATTTGTGTGTAATCATTTGTACATTTTGTCAATATTCAGTTGCTTGCCTTTGTGTGCTATTTAAATGGAACATTTTTATGTTTGACTGTTCCTCACTAGCTTCTACTTGTACTTTACCAACTACTTACCTATCCTCTTTACTAGGATATAGCACTCCCCCTTTAATAAATTCTCCCATAAGGGGTGTTTCCACCTGAATCGTGTGCTCCTCCTCTGCTGTCAGCTTTCTCTCAGCCTTTAAAAATCTTCTACAACTTTTTTAATTACACATGCCAGCAGTCTGGTTCTGTTTTAGTTTAGGTGGAGCCCATCCTTCCTGTATAGGATCATCCTTTCCCTAAAGGTTCCTCAGTTTCTAATAAATCTAAAACCCTCCTCCCTAGTCCAGCATCTCGTTCATGTACTGAGACGCAGCAGCTCTGCCTGTCTTTCGAGCCCTGCACTTGGAACTGGAAGCATTTCAGAGAATACTACCATGGAGGTGCAGGACTTTAATCTCTTCCCTGGAAGACTAAATTTACCCTCCAGGACCTCTTTCCTACCTTTCTTTATGTCATTGGTACCTACATATACCACAACCACCAGCTCCTCCCCAGCACTACACATAAGTCTGTCTAGATGTCTCATGAGATCTGTAACCTTTACACCTGTCAGGCATTTCACCGTGCGGTTCTCCCAGTCTTCACAAACTCAACTATCTGTATTGCTAATAATGAAATCTATCATTGCTATTACCTGGCCTCTTCCTCAGTGTGAGAAGATTCCAAGATGTCACCTGGAAGGAGGCTCCCACTATGGGATTGTTTCCCTGTACTCCAGCTTGATGCTCCCCTTCTACAACCCTTTCATCCTCCTTAGCACAGAAGCTGTCCCTCTCTCCCTTAGCTCCTCCAGTTCAGCCACTCTGGCCTCAACAGCCAGTACTGTGTCTCTGAGGGCCGTGAGTTGCTTGCACCGAATGCACTCACATGCCACCCGCCCACAAGGCAGGGAGTTATATATTCTGCAATGCAATACACTGGATATCCCCCTTGGACTTCTGCCTGCATTGACTTTACTCTTGCAGATGTTTTTTATTTTATTTTTATTTCATTTTATTTTTGTGGGGTGGTGGGCAGTTATTGGCTAAAGTTTAGAGTGTTGTTGTTAAGTGTATGTGCCTCTCGCACTCCCTTTCTAACTTCCCTTGTGAAACTCCCATTTGCTAGCTCCTCTGGTTGCTTAGGAGCTGGCTTTTTAAACCCTTGTTCTCCCTGAGTTAGCCCTGTCCCCTTGTCAAGGAATCCTAAAGGGGTTTGGGATCAAAGGATGGCAGCTTAGAGCCTCGTTAGTAAACTCTCAGCACGAGCTCGGATAATCCCCCAAGGACTCCCAAGGGACGTGTGATCTGGTGAGGGGCATTGCACTGAGGATGTTTGTTGTATTTTATAGGATCTGTCCTAGCTTGTGTTAAGTAAAAGAACAATGGTGTTAGAATCTGTGGAACGTGTCTTTATATGCTTCACAAGTACCATGTGCCTCCTTTGGGTGGAGTTCTGGGAGAGGATGTGTTTAAAGTATGGTGAGGTCCGAAGACTCAGCACTAAGTCCAGGGGCTGGGCAGCTAGACAGCAGGCTCCGTCTCTCAGGAGGGAGCGCTAGACAAAGGGTCTGTGCCATGAGAGCATGCCTAGGGATTCCAAAACCGGGGCAGTGGCTGTACTCTGTTCAGACTCTGGGTCTTGAAACACAAGGGAAATCAACAACTGAGTCCCCTCCCAGCTCTCTAGTGAGTGGTCATGAGAGGGTGCTTGACTTGATCTGTGACACAAGGCCACCTAGGAAGTCTGTGGCATAGCATGGCATTAAATCCAGATCTTCCAAGTCAAACACTAGCACTTCAACCACTGTGTCTTCCTTTCTCAAAGAAAGCAAGCCCAAACTGGGGCAAGGTTTTGGGTTTGGTTTCAACGATGACAAAACCTTGTGATCTGTTCTCATGTGAGTTTTGAGTCTCAAATGATCAGCCTTATTGAGTGACATTGGAACCAGACCCAGGTGACACTTTCTTTCCAGTTGTAGATATGCCATAAATACAAAGCTCTAGGAGTGGCTTTATTTCAAGGGATTTGAATCCATGCTTCCCCAAAGTTCATGGGGATAGTTTGGGGATAAGGCTGAGTCTTCTCTAACTTATATATATGAGTATTAAATTATATGCTGTTTAGTAGTTCCATTCTCCATGTTATCTGGACAACTTCCCTTCTAGAGATACAGCATGATTGTTCATAGGTTGATAATTGTACGAGCAGAATAGAATTCAGCACTGATGTATCCTGTTACATCATCAAAGTACTTTACAAACATTAATTAGTTCTCCAACCCCCTCAAGAGTTGACTCAGTATTATAATTCTCATTTCACACAATGGCAACTGAAGCAGGGAATTGTTAAGTGACTTGATCATAACCACAGAGGAAATCACTGTCATAGCCAGGAATAAAACTCAGGAGTTCTTTATAGCTAATCTGTATTTAGATCACTAGGCCACCTCTGTAGATACAATTACAGTAACATCATTTAGGGCCCATGTCAACCTCCAATTCAGAAGCTGTGTGGAGAACAGCTCCCTGTGCCATCCCTACACACTGGGATCAGTTTAACCCAGAACATCCTCTTATTCATAGATTCTAGGACTGGAAGGGACCTCGAGAGGTCATCGAGTCCAGTCCCCTGCCCTCATGGCAGGACCAAATACTGTCTAGATCATCCCTGATAGACATTTATCTAACCTACTCTTAAATATCTCCAGAGATGGAGATTTCACAACCTCCCTAGGCAATTTATTCCAGTGTTTAACCACCCTGACAGTTAGGAACTTTTTCCTAATGTCCAACCTAAACCTCCCTTGCTGCAATTTAAGCCCATTGCTTCTTGTTCTATCCTTAGAGGCTAAGATGAACAAGTTTTCTCCCTCCTCCTGATGACACCCTTTTAGATACCTGAAAACTGCTATCATGTCCCCTCTCAGTCTTCTCTTTTCCAAACTAAACAAATCCAATTCTTTCAGGCTTCCTTCATAGAACATGTTCTCTAGACCTTTAATCATTCTTGTTGCTCTTCTCTGGACCCTCTCCAATTTCTCCACATATTTCTTGAAATGTGGTGCCCAGAACTGGACACAATACTCCAGTTGAGGCCTAACCAACACAGAGTAGAGCGGAAGAATGACTTCTCGTGTCTTGCTCACAACACACCTGTTAATGCATCCCAGAATCATGTTTGCTTTTTTTGCAACAGCATCACAGTGCCATTAGTTAGTATAAACCACTGTATTCCCTTCAAACAGTCATCAGATGGTAATGTCTCTGCATCACTAGACGCTGAGGGTAGATTATACATCAGACACATCAAGGGGAAAAGGGTTCTTGTCTATGTGCAATCTTGTCGCCTGCTTTATAACCACCGGGTGTTGTGGGCTTGATGCAAAAATTACTGGGTGAAAATCTAATGGCCTGTATTATCCAGGACATCTGACGCATGACCATAATGGTCCCTTCTGGCCTAGCAACATGTGAATCTATACAAAAACATTTTATTTTCTCTTTCTTGATTGATTCAGTATAAATAAAAGAAATGACACTTTGACTGCCATGGCATATTGATATTTACATTAAAGACTCAGAGAAGCCATGCAGTTCATGCCTTAGGTTTACAAAATGCTCTACTATGTAATACAGAAAAAATTTACTCAGTGAAGAATAAATAAATAAATAGGAATGCATAAAAATATACCCTGTATTATAGGCAGCTCCAGAAAGTCAAGTCTCTAGCATTGCTTAAAAATTTTCCCATGTGTTAAATTAATAGATTTTTTTAAGGCCAGAAGGTACCATTATGATCGCTTCATAATAGAGTGGTGGAGAACCTCTATATAACACAGACCATAGATCACACCCATTATTCCTGCCTCTATTTAGGTACAGCTGAGCTCCATCTCCAGATGCACAAGGAGATCCTGATTCTGTGTGCCCTTGCCCCTTGCATTGGCATTTACACCAATGCAAAGTGGAGGTCAACTGCTATGAGATCAGGATGGTGGTGTTCACCATGGTTCCCATGTAGACATAAGGTGTAGGGCAGTGGAGAATCAGGCCTAGGAGGTGAAATAATGAGTGACTTTTAGAAACAGAAGAGATGACCCCACAATCTGAGTGCTGGGGATGTGACGTGGTAAGTCATATGCGGCAGTGAGACTCTCAGGGGGCAGATTGTGATGACCCCCACTCAGGAGTCTATGTCAGAGGAGGGAACATGTGGAGACCCATCCTATTTGCATTATTGTGCAGGAGCCAGCCAAGGATCTGTGCAGGAATAAAAATTCACTGCTTTTGGAGAGGCACTTTCTGTGACCCTGCCACAGCCCCGGGTCCGGAGGCTCGCTCTCCCCACCGTGGCCCCAGGATGAGAGGAGCTTGTTCTCCCCCCAAAGTGCGCTCCCCCTGCCAGTTATGCACCTGCTTTCTCCCCCTTGTGCACGCCCCTGGAGCTAGCCTAGTCAGGGTGGCAAGTGGTGGTACTGCATTAGGCTAGCACTGACTTCACCTAAGAGCATGGAGAGGCAGGTTATGGATCAAGCCACGGCCTGGACCTTGATTCCACTCAACACAAGCGAGGGGTTCTGAGTTTCTCCAAGGCAGAATATGTGCTGCACCATATCTGCTCCTATTCCCCCACCTCCCCGGGGTTCTCCCTCTGCACCCCTGGAGGAATCTCAGTTAAGCTAGAGCAAATCTGAATTGTCTTTGCTCTCTTCAGTGCAGCAAGTGGTTTAAAGCCATAATCTGGCTGTGATGGGTGTACCTGGCCTTTGTGGCTGCCTTCAGGAGGCTCCGCGGTCCTACTGCACCCCAAACCAGGAAGCTGCAAGGTGGGAGGAAAAAAAGATGTAAAGGTGAGTCCTCCATGCCTGCCTAAAAAGGCCTCAATGGAGCAGCCAACTTGGAAGCTAAAGAGACCCAGTCTTTCAACAGCTAGAAGGGTGAGCGACCTCCAATCAGAGCCCAGCAGACCCAGATAAAAGGTACTGCAGGACCTTAGCGGGTCAGTTCCTGGCTGGGACCAGATGGGGAAGGTAGAGTGTGCCTCTCTGGCCACAGGAACTTGAGGGACAGCCAGAGAGGCCAAGTCCCCTTGTCTATCAAGGAGACTTATAGCAACACCTATCTCATAGAGCTAGAAGGGACCCTGAAAGGTCATCAAGTCCAGCCTTCACTAGTAGGACCAAGTACTGATTTTGCCCAGATCCCTAAGTGGCCCCCTCAAAGATTGAGCTCACAATCTTGGGTTTAGTAGGTTAATGCTCAAACCACTGAGCTATCCCTGTTTAGAACAGAACAGAAACTCAGAACAGGAGGCACAAATAAAATTTGTAGGCACCATAAATGACTTCTTGGTGCAGCTTCTCCTGAGAGAGTCAACTTTTGATTTAGTCCTAGGTGGAGCACAGGACCTGGTACAAGGGGAAAATATAGCTGAACTGCAAAGTAATAGCAACCACAATCTATTTAAAGTTAGTTTCCTTTAGGGGGAAAAATGCCAAAGAAACCCATTAAACTGTCATTTAACATCAAAAGGGGAACTACACAAAAATGAACAAGCTAGTTAAACAGAAATTAAAAGGAATAGTCACAAGAGTGAAATGCCTGCAAGATGAATGGGGAGTATTTAAAAACACCATAATAGAGGCTCAAACTAAATGTATACCCCAAATAATCGTGGAGTCATTTTGGATAGTTCTCTGAAAAGATCCGCTCAGTGTGTGGCAACAGTCAAAAAAGGTAACAGAATGTTAGAAACCATTAGGAACGTGATAGATAATAAAACCGAAAATATCAGAAACAGAAAAATGCTACTATATAAATCCATACTATGTCCATACTCTGAATAGTTTCTGCAGTTCCAGTCTCTCCATCTCAAAAAAGATATATTAGCATTGGAAAAGGTGCAGAGATGGGCAATAAAAATGATGAGGGATATGGCACATATAAATCCATGGTATGCTCACATCTTGAATACTCCATTCAGATGTGGTCACCCCATCTCCAAGAAGATATATTGGAATTGGAAAAGGTTTAGAAAAGGGCAACAAAAATGATTAGGGGTATGCAACAGTTTCCATATGAGGGGAGACTAAAAAGGCTGGGACTGTTCAGCTTAGAAAACAAAGAGAGGGGATATGACCGAGGTCTATCAAATCTTGAATAGTGCGTGGAAAGTGAATAGGGAACAGTTATTTACCCCTTCACCTAACAGAAGAACTAGGGATCACTCAGAGAAATTAATAGTCAGTAGATTTAAAACTAACATAAGGAAGTATTTCTTCACACAACACACAGTCGACCTCTGTAACTAATTTCCAGGGGATGTTGTGAAGGCCACAAGTATAACTGGGTTCAAAAAGGAATTTGATAAGTTCATGGAGGATAGGTCCATCAATGGTTATTTACCAAGATTGTCAGGGACCCAGCCCATGCTCTGGACGGCCTTAACCCCCCACAGCCAGAAGCTGGAACTGTACAACAGGGGATGGTTCACTCAAAATTGCCCCGTTCTGCTCATTCCCTCTGTAACACCTGGCCCTTGCTTGCCAAGTAGATATTTTGGTCAAGTTCTCACACATATGTGGCAACCACAGAACTTTTTGGAGGCTGGGTGAACGTTGGACAATCATGCTGAGCACTTGAATGGGACAGGCTACTAGCAAACTCAACATGTACCTATACTGAGAGGTGAGGGAAGAAGAGGATAAAAAATACATAGTAGTGAGTCTAGTGAGGAGCATGAATAGTATCAGCAAATTAAAGGTCCCACACAAGTTCACACTTTTCCCTTTGTGTCCTATGTCCATTCATCTCTCTTATCCCTGCTCCTCAAGAAACTTTTCCCATTCTCCTCAAGAAATCTTATGATGATTTGGCCGCTAGTGTGCTAGGACCAGTGTCTATCACGTTGACCAATATTATCCCGTTATTTTCTTGCAGCCCTGTCTGTATCCATCTGTTGTCTTTTGTCTTATAATGGCATTGTAAGCTCCTTGGAAGGGGCTAGCTGTTTGTCCTGTGTTTGTAGAGTACACAGCACAATGGAGCCTGGGTTCATGACTACGTATCCTAGGTGCTAGAATTAATAATAATCTAAGTGTGGTCAGAAAGCTACAACTACGAAATGTGTATGAAGACGAGAAGTGATGGGTGACTCCTTAGAGAAGGTAAGGCTTGAAAAATAAACCCTGATCAATGCCTGCCATGGTTTTTCCATTCACATCCTTCTTTGGATAGAAAGGAGTTATTACATCTTGGTAGGTTTAGGCTGCATAAGGGCAGCTATGAAGTGGGGAAGTGTGTTGGTTCTAGAATTGGAGAGACAAGGTGGTTGAGGGAATATCTTTTATTGGATCAACTTCTGTTGGTGAAAGAGACATGCTTTCGAGCGACACAGAGTTGTCCAGACCTGGAGAAGAGCTCTGTGTGGCATGAAAGCTTGTCTGTCTAATATCCTGGGACTGACATGGCTACAACTGCACTGCATACAAGATTGTTCTAGAATTTATGGTTGTGTCTCTATTCACTTGTTTGTATTTGCATTTGTATTTGTTAATCAAAAGCTATTTTGATAAAGCAGGAGCCAGATTATGTGGCAGAAATAACAAATCATTTGGCCTTCTTACTTATTTCAGTTCCTGGAGGGTGTAAATCCCACAAAAAGACCAGCTTTCCTGTTATCTCAGCTACAGAAATTGCTACCAGAAGCAAAAAGAAAAGCCTGTGAAAAACATAAACATAGATACAAAGGCTGAGTTGTTGAAGTTTATGTGGGTTCCCGTGGAACCTGAATACTTACCCATAACGTAAGGGCAGAAAAAAAATCGAGTGTCTTACGTGATCTGAATTATTGTCCTCTGCTTCCCAGTTCACAATGAAGGGTATTTAACAGCATGTATTTAAGTCACTTTTTGTTGCATTTTAATCTGGTAATTAGTTTTTCCATGAATCAAATACTTTTTAAGGAGATCAAACTAAAATAGCATTTAACTTAATTCTGATGAGGATGAAGCTATGCTTCATTTGACCAAGGGTGCTTAAGAGTTGAACAATAATGTATAATATAGAAAGTCTTTAGCAGCAACCTTTTCCCTTCTAACGAGTGAATAATATTGGTTTTGCAATCATTTAGTAATTATATAAGGAGGACATATTTATTACGAATTATTGATTTTATAATTACTGCTGCTGGTGTTCACATTATTACACAATGAAAATCTTTTAATATACAATGTTCTTCACCCTCAGCTGGCAAGCAGATAGTGCAATGCAATTTAGTGAGTAGCCAAGAGTAGATTTTTATCTGCATTTTTTGCCAATGACCTAAGTGGTTTGGTCTCTGAAAAAAATATTGCTAATGGCACTTAAACCCAGAAGAATGCCCCATCCCTCAAGGTCATTTCTGGGACATGATTATAAGAGAGAGCTGCTGTTTAATTGTTAAGTTATTTTACTGCTAATATCACTATGAACTAAAAGTTACGGCTTTAAATTTGCTGTAAGCTAAATAGACATGAAAGGGCACTATCATACACGGGATCATGACACATGAAGATATATCTCTTATTAAATTGATTTTTCCACATGTTGAGGCTTACTGCTCAGTACATCTACCCTCCCAGAGAACTTCAGCAAAAAGTTATATTCAGGGCTGGCGAATAATTGTTGATATGTTTTATATTCCAGAGTGAGGGATTGTTCTTTAATATATGTATAAAATATTATCCTAGTTTATAATTTGATTGGTTCTGCAGCTGCTCACTCATAGTTTTTGCTAAGAAGCTGTCACCCAAACTAAGAGGAATTTGTAAGCATCAGAAATATTTGGAAATAGGACTCTCCATTATTTTCATAAGGAAGTAACATTCCTGCTGTAGGATATGATCCTGCCAGGTGCTGAGTGATGTATTGTCTTCACAAGAAGGTGAGGATACCCAGTATGGCTTCCAGGATTTGATCAGCACCTTGCAAGTTGAATATTTATTTCCCCCAGAAGAATATCCAGATTTTCAGATGTAAAGCTGTAAAGTTTGATACAGACCAAGATTTTTATTTATTTATTTATTTTTGTTCAAGTTCATATCAAGTTAAATCTTGAGGACCTTACTTAGTATTTCACTCTGTGATGCAGGAAGACTACATGCTAGCTCATGCCAAGACCTCAGGCCTCATTGAATACTTACAAATGCATAGCTGGAAACCAGTCTTGCTTATGTGTGTGGTGGTAGTATCAGAATAAATATTTGGTGTTAGGATGATAAGAATGTGTTTAATGTTTCATAAAATGCTTTTAGGATGCTGCATGTATTGTTCTCACTGCACAATACCCAATGTTATAATGAAAAAGTAAAGATTTGCATTATCTATACCCTTGTAACTAATAATCTATCAAACAGAAAGAAGACTCATATAATTCAAAGGAAGAACTATATCAGGAAGGTGCTAATACCTGTACATTTCAAAGCAAATGGTACTCTTGAGTGAATTCTGTGCCAAATAATTAAAAATTATGCACTAAAAAAATAAAAATTCTGCACACAATATTTTAAAATTCTGCAACTTTTATTTGTCAATAAATAATTGCAGAAGCTCCAGCATGGCAGCAGGGAGCAGGGGCCACTGGCTGCACAGAGGTGGGACATCACCCAACAGCCTCTCTCCCCTCTCCCAGGACACTGACGCGGCAGTGAGGCTGCACCCAACCCTGACACAGCGCAAGGTCTGGGCCTGCCCCAGAAACACCCCGGGGCCCTGCCCCTCTGTGCCAGATGCACCAGGTGGGGGCAGGCAGCCTCAACCAGGCAGGATCCAAGTGTGGAGAGGCTCAGTGTAGGTGTGGGGTGAGAGGGTTCTGTGTGGGACAATCTGGGTGCAGACAGTTCAGTGGGGGGTCCAGATGTGGGTGGAATCTGGATGCACAATGGCTTGTTGGGGGTGGGGGTGGGGTTCCAGTTGCAGGGGCAATGGGACTCTTCAAGGGGTTCCAGGTGAAGGTAGTTGGGGCTCAGCGCAGGGTCGGTGTGGGAGGCTCAGCAGGGCTGGAGTTCTGGGTGCTGGGAGAGTGGGGTTTGGGGATCCACAGCTAGCTGGGGCTCAGTGGGGTGAGGGTCTGTGTGGGGCTGATCCCGTTTCAGAAGGTGGTCTGTGTGCAGAGGTGGGGGTCTGGAGGCAGGGGGTCTGGGTGCATGGTGGCTTCAGATGCAGGGGCTGAGGTTCAGTGGGTTGGGTTAAGGTATGGAGGGCTGGGGGGGTGTCTTGGTGTTACCGGGTGAGGTTTGGCAGGGGGCTACGTATGGGGAGTCCAATGAAGGGGGTTGGGTGGATGGGGGAGCAGCTACCCATACAGTGACCCCTTCCCTGTGGCTGAGGAGTGATGGGGGCAGGAAGCAGGGGAGGATGCTGAGCCTCCTGCAGCCAGGGGAGGTTTCTGATGGTGAGTCTAGCAGCTGATCCTGGTGCAGGGTAGGAACCAGCATGGTGATTTTCCTTTCCACCGACTGCTCCAGGTGACTGAAACGATGTGCCTGCGCTGCTAGGGAGGAGTGTGTGACCACTCTTGCAGCTTCCTTTTGCTTCCCTGTCAGAAGGTCATTTTTTTTCTGCAGAGAAGCAAAAAAATCTGTGGGGGACATGAATTCTGTGTGTGTGCAGTGATGCAGAATTCTGCCAGGAGTAAAAGTGTGCGATGATCAGAGATCAAAGACTGCAAATGCATTCCCCTCTCTATCCATCATCAAAGAAAGAGCCCATGCGGATAGCCAGACTGTCAGCTTGTTTTCTGTGAGAAGAAGCTGTAAGCATGAACACAAGGAAAAGTTCATCGTCTCTGGATTGTTTGGATTCTAACAGGGCAGAATAATTGCATGATAAGACAGAGATCCCCAGAGTAATTCTGGATAGCCCTAAAAGACTTTTGGGAAACTGGCAGATCTCTGCTACCATTTGGCATTATAGACTGTGACTCACTTGTAAAATATATTTTACCTGCTTTAACCTCTCAATATCGCATTTATTTTTCTAACTAATAAACCTTTGGCTAGTTTACTATAGAATTGGTTACCAGTGTTGTCTTTGGTGTGAGATTTAGGATGCAAGTCGACCTGGGTAAGTAAGTGACTGGTCTCCTGAGACTGGGTGCAACCTGAATATTTCTGATTTTTGGTATAAGTGACTATATATCACATAGTTCAGCTTGCCAGGGTGGCAAGTTAGGCTGGAGTGTCTAAGGGGACTGTCTGTGACTCCATTATGAGACTATTGTACTTTAGAAGTTCACATTTGGCACTGGGCTGGTGGAATCTAATCGTAGAACATACCACCTGTTTGGAGTCTCTGCCCTACTTTTGAAAGTCTACCATGAGGCAGGCAGTCACTGTCATGAGATACTCCAGACAGCGCGACAATTGGCATAGTCGTGAGAGAAGTCACATGCCACAGGTTGATTGGGTTTATCGATAATAAACCCCAGCGTTGCTAAAAGTCTGATTGATAATGAGAGTTTTGAAGGCTAAATGTTAGTCACAATGACTGAATCAGTCAAACGAGGGTCTTGGGACAAAATACCTTGAGTATTTGTGCTAGCAAAGAGGATTATCCTTTAGGAGGGAAACCTCGGAGTGGGAACGGAGAGCTTTGGTGGAGGCTGAACAACCATCTGTCTTGAATGGACAACAACAAATCCTGCATTTTGGCAGGGGGTTAGCCTAGGTAACCCTTGTGGTCACTTCTATGATTCTATAAACTACAACTAGGCATCCAAGGTCCCTGCCGCCAGGGACTCTGCAGGGGAACTGGCCCAGCTGTGACACCTGGAAGCCCAGAAAGGACGTGAACCTCTCGAGACAGCGTGATACGCTCTGTCCTTATTCAAACAAAATTCCCACAGCATCCTTGACTTATTATCTTGGGAGAGACGCAATCCCCTTCCCTGCATATTTGCCACCAGTCCCAGTTTATCCAGTACAGACTCAAGTTCTTACAAATGACCACAGTGACTTGATATCCTCACAATGACCCAGGGCTCACCCAGAGAGGTACCAGAGAGATCCTTCTTGGGGTTAGTATGCACATGAGAGTTGCCACTGCAGCATCTAGAGAGGCACAGTGGGGCGGGCAGTGAGCATGCAGGAGATCTCGAAAGCATGGGGACATGTACGTCTAAACTCTGTGATGGGGGAAAACTCAAACCTTCTCAAGTCCCAGATAGGCCGAGAAGAGAAGTCTGGAGCTCCCTATGGAGAGATAGTAGGAGATACTTCATGGTCTCAATTGAAAGGAAAGGGCATGACCACCAAACATTCTAGGGCAGGGGGGACAAATCCCTGGAACTTTTACTCTAGGGAATCTTGTGTTTATGGAGAAAGATGAGGGCATCTAATGGGTCTTTACTGTCTCTCATTTGTGTGATTCAGGCAGCAAGCTAGGTGCAATGAGGAAGCTCCCTTTTGTTTTTGTGAGATCCCTAGGGATCCATTTTCACAAAGATGGGGCTGAGTTGCTCTTGCTGAGATCTTTCATTACAACATACAGAATAGATGACCCAGAAGTAAACCTTCTCTGTGACAATAGGAGCAGGAACTTTGAATATGTGTCCCCTTGAAGTCTTGGACATCCTAGGCCACAGCCTGAATTGGTAAAAATTGACACAGTTCCAACAACTTCTAGACAACTATGGCTACTTGCACCAGTTGGGGAGGTGTCTCTGTTATTTTAATGCATTACAGGCAACTGCCCCCAGGATGCTATATATTGCCTATGGTAAGTTTCACAGCTGGACATGCTGCCTCACGAAAAAACAAACAAACAAAAAGTGGACATGAGGATGAACTAGATGCCTAATAAGTCGGGGATGAGGAATGAAGAAAAATCAACGCAGAAAACCAAATTGGTGACTTCAAAAAAAATACTTTGCAGTACTTATAGCTGGTGGTTTTAAACTTTAGAAGGTCTGTGAGCCATAAAACAAAAAAAAATTAGCCTTGAATGTTAACTCCTCAGATCTTTTCTTTTAATCTGAAAACAGCAGAGCTGGCAGGCAAATGTTTTGACCTATGCATAGGTTCACTGTACACCTCCAACTTTTTTAAGTACCTACAGTTTGAACCACTGAAAACGTGACTAATTGGAAACCTAGCATAACTTTAAATCAAAGATGTATTTGATCCTTCCTTTAAAGGACAAGGCTTATTGAACATGCTAGCACAATGCAGAGAGCTCTTCTATTAGTGTAACCATTTAGGGCTGTGGAAAAAAGGTTTAATCTAGAGTCCTGTAAATCTTAGGCTCCGCATTAAACAGTCCTTATCGTGTGTGAGTTTTTGTTGTTGTTTTGTTTAGGGTTTTTTTGTGGTACTATTGCGTGATTTGGGGAAGCCAGTAACTGGTAAAAAAAAATGCTATGGTTTAACAAATAAAAATCCACAGTTTAGTTACTATGATGTCCTCAATCTGGAGAGACATACCTGCTTAGTCTTTCAATAACCCTCCAAAGCTCAATGCTCGATTTGGTGTGAATATTGCAGTCACCCTGGCTGAAAATTTCAGAAGTTACTAGTGGTTTGGGGTGTCCTCCATTTTCTCAGTAGCCAGCATGAGATACTATAAAGGAGCCTGGGTTTGAGAAAGTGCTGGGTCACCATCTGGTAAATATAAGGCCTTGTTAAAAGGGGATCAATCTTTTCACCCAAATGAGGCAATCAAAATCACTTTTGGCCTGTGTGTTATTAATTCATATTTGTATAGTAATAGAGTCCACTGTGCTAGGCACTGTACAAACACACAATGGTGCAGTCAAGGGTAAATGTGGTTAACAGAGTTTACCCACTTCTCATTTAGAGAGTAAATGCTTTATTCCTTATCTTCTGCGATAAACAAATCTTGGGTGCAATACCACCACAAATGACGTTTGTGCTATCTACCAGCAGGTTGCACTCCGTAACAGATCAGTCGCAGAAATCATGGCCTGTACAAATATGCATTGAACCATTCACTGCATATATAGATGGACGCAATATATTTTGCTGACCATTAAAGCATACAACATTTATTTTTTACCACTTTACAAGCTTATGCCCAAATCAAAATAAGGGTTTCTCTGCACACCTTTAGTGCCTACCATGCCACTGTCTGGCCTGGAACACCAAGAAGATTCCTTTATACACTTATTTTTTTAGCATGACACCACTGCAAACCCAGAACAAAAGCATGTTCCCTAACCCAAAGAGCTTACAATTGAAGTACAAAACAGGAGACAGTAGGTGGATACAGATAGATGGGTGAGTGAGGGACCATATGTCTAATTTGCTGAAAGACTTACATTTAGGTCTGATGTTGTTGGGGTGAGGGTGTTAATTCCAAAAACAAAAGGAAAACCCTTGCTGTGTATTGACCAGCCATGATCTAGGCTCTCACTTTAGTTACCTACATCCCACGTCTAGTTGCTGCTGCCATTCACAAAACTACTGTTCAGCTGCAGCCTAATCCTGGAGGCTCTTAAAGTCCTTACAGGCCTACGTTTCCATTAGTAAAATCCCCAAGGTGCCTACCTCACAATGGCCATGCTGCCCATAGTTCCCAAAAACCTGGCCCTAAGCAATAGCTCGGCACCTCTCATGCCTCACACCCAGCAGGATTCACAAACTAGATGTTCACCTCCTTTCCTTCAGCGCTTGAGCTGGTAAGCATGCACTGAGCATGCTTAAACTCACATAACTTTTAGACTAGTGGTCTGAGCACTCACACGGGATGTGACAGACTGGGGTTCAAATCCTCTCTCTGCCTGAAGGGGGAGAAAAAAATTGAGCTTGGGTCTCCCAGGAGAGTGTCTAATATTTAATTATTTATGTGCACTGGAATAGCTGCAGCAGAAGAGATTGAGAAACACCTTCCCCCCAAAACCCTATAGCCCAGTGATTAAGGTACTTCCTTGGGTGGTTAAAAAAAACAATAACAAGTTCAGATACTTGCTCTCTAACAGGCAGAAGTGGGATTCCAACCTCGTTCTCCCACAGTGTGAGTGAGAGCTCTAACCATTGGGCTAAAAGTAGGCCACTGCCTCATCGTCTTGGTTTTCTCTTGAGAAGGGACTTATCTGGCTTAGGTGCTTAGCACCAGGAGATGGTTTATGGCTGTGAACCCCAAATGGAGGAAGGCACCTAACTCCCTTTGAGGGCCAGGATGTAGGCCACGCCCTTCTTCTTGGCATTTCCTATTGGCTAGTTTGGGTGGCTTCCCTCACAGCTTATTGACTTTCGTGAATCCAGTGATTAGGTGCCTAACTCTCCCCAGGCACCGTGTAGGGAATCTGTGCACCAAACTCAAGGCAATGGATTCCACTGGGCAGCAAGATGGCTAGGACACTTTGTGAATCTAGTCCCATGTCCCCAGCACTGTAGATTGTCTTTCTTTGGTGACCACACTGGAGGTTATTTTAAGATAGCTTTATTCCATCCCTTACTGTTCGTCACCACTTTGTTAGGATGGCAGCTAAAAGTTCCCATTTCTCTGTGTCATCATTACCTCACAGTGTATTCTTTGTGAGAATGAGAATGCTGCCTTTTTCCATCTTCTGTCTGTTTCTCATGAGTTTGTCCACCACAGGGCAATGGCTTTGGTGCTGAATATATGATGCCTTTTTCTCTGTTTTGCTAGTGACAAATCTGTCCAGGTTCTGATTACTCATAGTCACCTGTATGCAAAGATTCCCAGCTAAGTACATGAATGCTATGCCCAGTCATCCATGAATACATACAGGGTGAAACCCACATATTCCTCAGTCCCAGTCTTACCCTCCAGAAATGCACCTTTTGTATTGTTCAGTAGCCCACTGGACTGTACAAGCTCATAGATTAGTTCATCATTCCAACAAAGGGTAATGAATGTGCACCAGCCCCGTTGACTTGTGTAGGGATTTCCCAAACACTTCAATCAAACACATTGGTTTAGACAGAACAGTAAAACGAGTTTATTGACTCGTTTGACTTTTTTAAGTGATTACAGGTGATAAGGCAGATAAGTCAGAGTTGGTTACAAAAGAAATTAAAAGATAAACATGCAAGATACTTCTTAAACTTTACCAAGTATAATAAGCAAAAAGGTTTCTCTCACTCAAAAGCTTATAGCAGTCCATGCTAGCTAGAAAGCCTTCTAGCTAGGACCCATCCACCTGGTTCCAAAAGCTTCCTTTGCTCTTTCAAAGCCTTGTAGGTGTGTTGAGCAGAGATGGGGTGGGAAAGGTGATGAGTAGGTCACTGTCTCTCTTTTTTATACTCTGATCCTGTGTACTGGAAAAGTCTTTTCTTGGTCATGGAGTCAGGCAGTTCCATGGCATATGTAACCTGCCAACTATGGGCCAGTGTATGGTACTTAAACTGATGTGGATGCATGAATTTCATAGATTCCATGGTCAGATGGGCTATTGTGATCATCTACTCTGGCTTTCTGTATAACACAGGCAATCAGACTTCCCCAAAATAATTCTTAGAGCAGATCTTTTACAAAAAAAAATTCCCATCTTGCTTTGGAAATGTCCAGTGATAGAGAAGCCACCACAACTGTTGTTAAGTTGTTCAATGGTTAATTAATCTCACAGTTCAAAATCGAACATTTTGTTTCTAGTCTGAATTTGTCAAGCTTCATCTTTCATCCATTGGATCATATTATATCTTTCGCTGCTATAATGAAAAAGCATCTATTATTAAATTTCTTTTCCCCATATGGTACTTATAGCATTTAATCAAATAATCTCTTAACCCTCTCTTTGATAAGTTAATAGTCTGAATTCCTTGAATCTCTCACTATACCTTATGACATGTTTTCCAAACCTTTAATCATTTCATGGCTCTTCTCTGAACCCTCTCCAATATTTCAGCATCATTTTTGGAATTGTGGAGACCAAAATTGGATACATTATTCCAGTAGTGGTTGCATCACACCAATTCAGAGGCAATACAACCTCCCTTCTCTTACTCAGTATTCCTGTTTAGATATCCAAGGATTGCAGTAGCACATTTAGCCACAGCATCACACTGGGAGCTCATGTTCAGCTGATAAAGCAAACATGACCCCCAAGTCTTTTTCAGTCATTGTTTCCTAGGATAGAGTCTCTCATCCTGTAAGCAGGGCCTACATCCTTTGTTCCTAGATGTACGAGCTTACATTTGGCTGTATTGAAACACGTATTGTTCGCTTGCACCCAGTTTACCAAGTCACCCTGATTCCTCTGTATCAGTGATTTCGCCTCCTCATTATTTCCCACTTCCACAATCCTCGTGTCATCTGCAAACTATATCAGTGATTTTATGTTTTTATTTCCAGGTTATTGATAAAAATGTTAAATAGCACTGGGTCAAGAACCCCACTAGAAACATACCCACTCAATGAGGATTTCTCATTGAAAGCTCTTTCTGAGACCTATCATTTTGCCAATTTTTAATCCATTCTAGGTATGCCATGTTGATTTTGTATTGTTCTAGTTTAACTTTATTACAACACTATTACCATTATCAACTGAAACTAAAATCTCCTTTAAAAAAAAAGAGATCAAGTTAATTTTACAGCATCTATTTTACGTAAACCTATGTTGTTTGGTACAAATTATATTACCCTCCTTTAATTCTTTATTAATTGAGTCCCATATGAGCCATTCCACTATTTTGCCCATGATTGAGGCTGACAGGGACCCTATCATTACTTTTTAATCCCATTTGTTTTAGTTAAATATCTGTACTGCATTAGCTTTTTTTCTGGAGTTTCCTCAGTTTTTCAGGACTTATACCAATCAACATTAATGGTTCAGAGAGTGCCTCAGTCGTCTCTTTTAAATTTTTGGGATGCAAGTTAACCAGACCTACTGATTTTAAAAAGTCTAACTTCCATACCTGCTACTTGTCATCCTCCTTAGTTACTGTCGGAATGGAAATTATTTCACCATTTCTGTATGAGATGTGATGATGCATCATCTGTTTTCTTTTCCAAATACAGAACACAAATATTTATTGAACACGTTTGCCTTTTCTATATTATTATTGACAGCTCTATCTAACAATGGGTCAATACCATTGTTCAGTTTCCTTTTAGTTCTGATATTTGTAAAATTCTCCTTATTGTCCTTCACTGGTCATAGAAGTCCCCTTGCGTCCTTTTGCTTCCATTATCAATTTTATAGAATTTCTAGATTCTAATTTTTGTTCATTGATATGAACTTCTTTTTTCCCTTTTCTTATAAATAATAGTAACAATAATAATTAATATTAAACTGCTGTTCTCATTTCCCTCCTAAGCCAGTCTGTTTGTTGGTTTTTTAATCAGTGTAACCTTCTTTCTCAATTGTGGGAGTGTGGCTTTTGGGAATTCTAGTAAAACATTCTTAAATAGTTCTCAATTGTCATTCACATGTTTTCGTTTTCATTAGTAGAACAGTATCTGTTTGGATAAAGCAGAAGCTTCATGCAATGGTTAAGAATACACAGAAACACCTATTTTGGGGTATGTATGGCTTAACATCTACATCTATTGCCACAGGATGTTGTTAGACTAAGAACTTAGCAAGAGTCAAACAAGGACAAGAAATTTATATGGATAACAAGAAAATCCAGTATCAGAGGGGTAGCCGCGTTAGTCTGGATCTGTAAAAGCAGCAAAGAATCCTGTGGCACCTTATAGACTAACAGACATTTTGCAGTATGAGCTTTCGTGGGTGAATACCCACTTGCATCCGATGAAGTGGGTATTCACCCATGAAAGCTCATGCTGCAAAACGTCTGTTAGTCTATAAGGTGCCACAGGATTCTTTGCTGCTTTTAAAGAAAATCCAGGTTATTTTTTAAAACGTAAAAGAAAAAGTTATGGAATTAGTATAAAACCTCATACTTCAGGGCTCAGGGAGAGACTTCTGTCACAGTTTCAGGGTAACTGTACCTATGTTTCCTTGAGGCACCCACTTAAAGGTTTCTCACTCCCAGCTGTCATGTCACTTTGGCAGAGACCCGCATCTCATTCCCATCTGACCAGGTGTTTTAAGGATGCACAGCTTCCCATCATCTAATGTGTTAACCCCAGCAAATCAGAATGACTAAAATGGCCAGTGCCTATGCTTTGCTTTCTTTCTGCGGGTTATGAACAGTATTGTCAGCAATTACAAGTTACCACACAGGTCTTTCTAAGCAAGCATATTTATTTTTCCAGTAAAAGCTTTACAAAGAAAATATATATAAAACAGTCACTATTTCTATCCACGTGCTCACAGCTTACCAGAGATCACCCATCAGTCTTATGTGGCCCGAGCATGCCAAAGTCTTTCCAACCCTTCCACGAGGATTGCCTCCTCCACGCCCCATGGACAGAAAGTCCTGTCCATTTGGTAGATCAGAAGGAAAGCCCCAAGTCAATTTAAGCTCAGGCTCTTTTTCCAAAAGTCCTTTCTTTGTATGTTGGTCTCTGGAGAATTCGGTTTGAACTAGCGTATGCAAGCCTTCCCAGGAGGTGGTATCTCTCAGGGGTGGGGGTTACAACCTGGCTGATTTGCCTTAAGCACACACCTGCTGTTTTTATTTCCTGTAGGAGCTGTGGTAGCCTTCCCCCACAGAGTACAGTATAGTCATACATAAACCATTACCTCAAAGACACTGTATGAGGTTAGAATATCTGTCATAACTTCCTCTGAGGGCAGCTTATCCCATGTCTGCCTATTGTGATGGGGTCAGGCCAGAGGACTAAAGGAGAATGATAGATGGCTGGTACATTAGCCCCAGGATAAACAGGTCCCTTTACCCCTAGTAGTTGAACAGGGGTTACTCCAGGTTGATTAGGACACCTGGGACCAATCAAGGGCCTGCCAGAACCTGTTAAAAGCCTCCCTTCCAGTCAGATATGTGTGTGCAATAGGAACCATGGGGAGCAGGTGTGCTTACTAGAGAGCGGACAGTGCAGACACTGACAAACGCCGGGGACAGATCTCACAGGTACAGAGGTGAAGAGCAGGGGAAAACCCTGCCCAACAGGGTGTACAGTCTTTCTAGGCCCCAGAGATTTGGGGAGAAGAGACCCTACCAGAGAGGAGAGACTGAACTGGGTGCCTGGCCTGCTGCCACTACACCTGGAGGAGTTGCCAGAGACTAAGAGGCTCCCCTCCCCTGCCCAGACAATGTGGGGGCAGTAAACTCAGAGGTGTGGGGGAATTCTCAGAGAGAGCGGAATCCCCCAGCCTGCCACTAAGAGGAAACATGGAACCCACCGAGGCAGAGAAGGTGCTCTGCCACATGATGTATACCTTCCTCTCATATATCTGCTGCTGGCCACAGGGTACTTGAGTAGATAGGCCAGGAGTTTGATCCAATATGGCAATTCTTATGTTTCACTTAAACCATTCTTACCGAGGACTTCTCCAATAGGTGCATTTTGTCATTGGTTTAGCATTGTGCTAGTTCCCTGGTATTCCATTCAATACATGATAGGGTTTATTTGGCTTTCACTATCACAGAGCCTTGGTCTTTGCAATTCTAATTATCTAGCCCAACTTTGCATTGGCAGTTGCAAAATGAGATGCCATAATCTGCAGAGTTACTTTTTCTTTTCTCGGAGCGAGCTACATATGTGTGCCACAGTTATCCTCGGAGAGCAGTTCTCTAATAAGAGCATCCAGAACCTTTGGTAATACACACAACATGAGATACAGAGTTTGCCTGAATGGAATCTAATCTTCACTCCCAGAGCTGGGTTATGAGTTGTTTCATCTAATATCCCTGCAAAGAAAAGTCCAGATAGAGATGGGGTGATAATGTCCCTTGGTTTAACGCCATCTGTTGTGCCAATAGGCTCAGATCATTGCATCTTTACAGTCTCATCTGATCACGCCACAGTGGAGTTGTCTCCCACTGTCAATCCCATTCTTTGTCTAATACTTTTTACAAATGTGGCAGTTACCCAAACTCTGGTGCTGTTTGCCATCTAGAATTACTATTGGGTCTGCTTCATTCTCAGTTGTGCCTTTAATAGTAAATTTAGCCATCTGAGGAGCTCCTCATATTGGCACTTAATGGCTTCAGAACTAGTTCCCGCTGCAATAGAATTGTTTTGTTGCTGTCTAAGGACATTGGAGAGCAAAGACACATGCACACAACTTCCATGGAGAACGGCCAAGGACTGTTTGCAAGAACACCCTTTGTTAACCAGCCAAGAAGCAGTAACTCTGCAATCAGCATCCAGACATTGAAGAAACTTACTTATGCCGCTCCTTAGGCACCAGCTGACATTTATAAGCCTAGCTAGAAAAAAAACCAGTTGGTTTGTAAATGTAGACCTGCCAGGCGAGTAGCGGGAAGTTCAGTGGCCTCGTTAATTAGGATTTGTGAGATGGTAGGAGGTGTGTTTTTGTGGGGGTGAATGAATGAGGCTAGGGACCAGGTGGCACCAGTTTCTTCTCTTCTCCTGGGCAGTATTGTAACTCTCTGGCAGGAAGGCTGTTTTTGTAGTCAAAACACTGGACTATGATTCAGGAAGTCTGGGTTGAACGCCAGACTTTTGCCACAATCTTGCTGTGTGACTTTGGGCAAGTCGCTTCACCTGTCTGTTCCTCAGTTCCTCATCAGTAAACTAGGGATAACATTGCTTCCTTTACATGTCTTGTCTACTTAGATTTGTACACTTTTCAGGGTAGAGACTAGCTCTTATTATGTACAAGTGTAACTCACCTGTATGCCCTGCAACATTTAGTGGTGTAAATAAGGGAAGAAACAGTACAGACTACCTAGTTTCTTGTTTTTATTTGGGGGTATTGTGTGTGCCTACAGACTTGCCATCTTCTGGATGTGCCATAATCATCCATAATTTGGGTATGGCATGCTCTAGGTGTGCTAATTAGCTGTATGAAGCTACTTGGGTGATTGCCATTTTGGGCAAGCAGCCTGGCAGGACACACTCAAAGCCATTCTCTGAGAGTGGAACCAATGAAAACTCAAGGGGTGGGGGAGGAGTTTATAAACAGGAGAGTGAGAGTCTCACGGAAGAAATCTATGGTGGAGCAGTTCAAGGATCCACATGGTCTGCTGTAAGGATTGTGTTCCAGGGACTTTGCCAGTTTTGTTGGGTTTAGACTGCAGATTTCCTCACCCCACTAGGGAAGAAGAAGAGTAGAATTTGCTGCAGGCTGTGCACATTGCAGCCCGCCATTGCAAAGGTGAGTGTGAGGTATCTAGGTTCTAGCTTAATACAAATAAGAATATTAGCATAATTTCACTGTCACATTATAAAAATATGACCATACTGTAGTTCCAAACCACACACACATGCCGTCTTTAACCCTTCCCCCAAAAGGAAACTTTGGGAAAGTTTGAATTCAGATTGATTCCACCTGAACTTCATGACTTGGGCCCATACCTAAAGTGGCATTGTCACTGGCCATCTTTCAGGGCAGCTGGGCTCAGCCCTTTCCTGTGAGGTAAGTTAACCCCCACCTGATCCTGACTGGATTTAATTACAGGTAGCAACAGCAGTGTGAGATGGCCAAGGATGACTACACAGAGAAAGAAGAGAACTCAGAGAGGAAGAAACCCAGGAGAGACGAGAAAAAGGAGTTCCTTCTCTCTGGGAAAGGACTGCTGAAGGCAGTCTGAAAAGAACAACAGGCAGCAAGGAAGGCTTCCTATGGGAGGTCCTAAAATGGGGCTGTAAGAAACAGGGAGGTGTCTGGGAGAAGCTGCCAGAGTTAACAGGGAGGGGAAGTAGTGGAAAAAACAGCTAGGAAGAAGCACTCCAGGGGAAAAGCTCTGAGAGGCAGTGATCAGCCAAGGGCCGCAAAGAAGAGCTCTGCAGTCTCTGGGAGTAGGGGTGAAGGCCAGGGAATTTCAACATAGCCTGAGAGGGGCAGAAGGAGCTTCTGTTTGGTTGTTGGTGATGATTCTTTAGTTGGAATGTTGTTACTCTGGAAGGGGACAATACTGGAATGAGGTGATCTGGATGGAGAGAGCCAGGACACGGAAAATGTAGCCAAAGACGGGTCATTCCAGGGCCAAAGAAGTGGTCAACCAGGGGAGCTGAAAATGAAGATCCCTGCAACACCATATTCTGATATTAGGAGGTATTACAGTGGTGAGTGCACCCACTGATAGTTGTGTATTGTATATTTATTTGCCTTTACAGGCCAGACCAGATAAAGAAGCAATCCCGTTAGCCAAGAGGGTATCAATTCATGTCTATATCCACAATGGGTGCCAATCTCCTTCTGAGTCACAATTGGACCAAGACACAGTATGGCACAGAGCTAAGATGCTAATTTCAGATAAGAGATAAAATGAAGATTCTGAAACTTGGGTCATTTAACAACTTATTACTGAAGAGAGACTGGCTTCCGCTCCCAGTTTTACCACAGTATATTCAGAGTAAATCAATAACAATATTCCAGATTTATGCTAGTGTAACAGAGTAGAATTTGGCATTATGTTTTTTCACAGCTGGATCCAAAGCAAACTCCTACTTGAGTATCTATGTTCTGCAACAGGAATGTAGGCAGGCAGTTCAATTGATCATGGTATGAGAACTCTTGTTCTACAGTGTATCTATAATTTTTTAGGTACGCATATATTCTATTAGTGATTCCAAAAGTGTTTTTTTTAAATGAACATGGAACATTTCAGTTGAATGCAAAGCAGCAGCAAAGGTTGGAATCTTTTCAGCATCCGTAATTGTGTCAATTCCTTTCTTGGTCTTCATCTCCACAACAGCCCCGTTTACCTTGAACCGCACTACATAAAGCTTTCTTGCTTTTCACATTACATAAACTGTGCCTCTCTCGAGTGTTTCTTTATGTGGGAACTATTAGTATAAATCCAACATTCCACAGAAATGTGCTTTAATGAATGCAGTAGCTTAATGCATACAACTCTGCCTGATTCTGTGTTTGTGAACAATGCTGTGTGCTAGGAAAAAAATAAAAATAAAAGGCAGTATGGTCCAACTACATAAAAGAGTCCAGGACAGAGTTGTGCAAAATTCACAATGTTTGGTCCATGGTCTTTCACATTATTATAGTTACTATTTAACATTTGTATTCCCATAGCACCTAGCAATCTTAGTCATGGGCCAGCGTCCCATTGACCTAGGTGCTGAATAAAGAAAGGACAAAGATGTCCCCTGTCTCAAAGAACTTACAGTTAAGACTAAAACAAGATAAAACAGATGGACACAGACAGACTGGGAAGCACAAGGAAACAATCAGATAGTATTGGTCAGCATGATAGGCAGTGGTCTCAGCAGAACAGCAGCCTAACTGTTGTCAAGGTTTTTGTAGGCATCGTGGCAAATGAGAATTTTATGGAGGATTTTGAAGTAGGAAAATTACTTAGTTTTGCACATGTTTATGTGGAGCACTTCCCAAACATGAGAGGCTGCATAGGAGAGAGCAGGAAGGTGCTTGTTTGAAAATGTAAGAAATTGGTGAAGGAGGTTGGAATCTTGTGCCAATGAGAGGCGGGAATCAGGGCTGGCTCCAGGCACCAGCCCAGCAAGCAGCTGCTTGGGGCAGCCAACGGAGAGGGGCGGCACGTCCAGTTCTTCAGCAGCAATTCGGCGGCGGGTCCCTCACTCCCTCTCGGAGCGAAGGACCAGCTGCCGAATTGCCGCTGAAGACTGAAGCGGCGGCGGTAGAGCTGCAGATCGTAATCACGGCTTTTTTTTTTTCTTTTTCTTTTTGCTGCTTGGGGCAGCAAAAACCCTGGAGCCGGCCCTGGCGGGAATCAACATCTCATTACTGAATGAGAGGTGACAGATAGGATGGGGGATAGATAACGGTAAGATTAAATCACGGAATTCACAGAATTCCAGAGACTTCCGTGACATTTTCTGCTTCAGCTCTGGCGAGGTGGGGCTGGAGCTGTCAGCCAGTGGGGTCTGAGGAACTCTCAGTCGCCAGAAGCGGCAGGGTCCCCTGCAACTCCCAGCCACCAGCTTTGCAGCTCCACACCATGGCGGGGGACCACTGCAGCTTCCAGCCTCCATGGGCAGCAGAGGGACCCTGGAGCTCCCAGCTCCTGTGGGGACCCCCCTCAGCTCCCAGCTGCTGGCCCCAGAGCTCCAAGCTGCACCGGGGTGACACCACAGCTCCAAGCCACGCAGCTGGCTAGGGGACCCTGGATCTCCAAGCTGCCATGGGAGCCCGGGGGAGCCCGGAGCCCCACCAATGGTGGGTGATGGACCCCCCCCTTTCCAGTTTGTCAGTTATTTTAGTAAAAGTCAGGGACGGGGATGTGAATTTTTGTTTATTGCCCCTGACCTGTCCGTGACTTTTACTGAAAATAACTGTGACAAAATTTTAGCCTTAGGGAAAGGCCATGAAGGGCACTGAAAGTGAACAAAAGCAGAAAAGGGATCCAGTGGAGGGTTTCAAAGAGGGGGTGACATGGTTGAAGTGAAAGGCTAAGAAAATTTACTTTGTGGTAATATTCTGAATGGAGATGAGCAGGGCAAGATGGGCCCAAATTTGAGTTTGGAACAGCCTTAAGTTATGACTACTTTTTATTTTCAGCTAGGAAAGCTGGATGTGCACAAGTCCATGGGGCCATATCTAATGCATCCAAGGGTGCTGAGGGAGTTGGATAATGTGATTCCAGAGCTATTGGCCATTATCTTTGAAAACTCGTGGCAATTGGGAGGTCCTGGACAATTGGAAAAAGGCAAATATAGTGCCCATCATTAAAAAAGGGAAGAAGGAGAATCCAGGGAACTACAGACTTGTCAGCCTCACCTCAGTTCCCAGAAAAATTATGGAGCAGATCCTCAAGAAATCCATTTTGAAGCACTTGTAGGAGAGGAAAGTGATCAGGAACAGTTAACATGGATTCACCAAGGGCAAATCATACCTTACCAACCTGATTGCCTTCAATGATGAGATAATTGGCTCTGTGGATATGGGAAAAGTGGTGGACTTGATATATCTTGACTCTAGCAAAGCTTTTGATACAGTCTCCCACAGTATTCTTGCCAGCAAGTTAAAAAAGTATAGATTGGTTGAATGACTATAAGGTGGATAGAAATTGGCAAGATCGCTGGGCTTAATGGGCAGTGAGCAACGGCTTGATGTCTAGTTGGCAGCCAGTATCAAGTGAAGTGCCCCAGGGGTCGGTCCTTCCCCTCTCTGACACGTTCCCTCCCTGTGCCTCAGATTACCCATCTGTAGAATGGAGAAAATGATACAGGCCTCTCTTTTTAAAATACTTTAATATCTACATCTTCATTAATGTCCTGGATGATGGGATGGATTGCACCCTCAGCAAGTTTGCAGAGGACACTAAGCTGTGGGGAGAAGTAGATACACTGGAGGGTAGGAATAGGATCCAGATGACCTAGACAAATTGGCGGATTGAGCCAAAAGAAATCTGATGAGGTTTAACAAGGACAAGTGCAGAGTCCTGCATTTAGGACGGAAGAATCTCATGCACTGCTACAGGCTTGGGAACGACTGGCTAAGTGGCAGTTCTGAAGCAAAAGACCTGGGAATTACAGTGGATGAGAAGCTGGATATGAGTCAGCAGTATGCCCTTGTTGCCAAGAAGGCTAATGGCATATTGGGCTGCATTAGTAGGAGCACTGCCAGCAGATTGAGGGAAGTGATTATTCCCCTCTATTATGCATTGGTGAGGATACATCTGGAGTACTGTGTCCAGTTTTGGTCCCCCCACTACAGAAAGGATGTGGACAAATTGGAGAGAGTCCTGCAGAGGGCAATGAAAATGATCAGAGATTGGGACACATAACGTACAAGGAGAGGCTGAGGGAACTGGGGTTATTTAGTCCACAGAAGTGAAGAGTGTGGGGGATTTGATAGCATCCTTCAACTACCTCAAGGTGGGTTCCAAAGAGGATGGAGCTAGGCTGTTCTCAGTGATGGAAGATGACAGAACAAGGAACAATGGTCACAAGTTGCAGTGGGGAGGTCTAGGTTGGATATTAGGGGGAAAAATTCACTAGGAGGGTGGTGAAGCACTGGAATGGGTTACCTAGGGAGCTGGTGGAATTAGAGGTTTTAAAGTCCCAGCTTGACAAAGCTCTGGCTGGGATGATTTAGTTGGTGTTGGTCATGCATTGAGCAGGGATTGGACTAGATGACCTCCTGATGTCTCTTCCAACCCTAATCTTCTGGGATTCTATGAATTTATTTGTGATGAAATTCACTCCCATACAAAGGTCCAGTATAAGGTATGACTTCAATCATACATAAGGCCTTAAAATTAGGTATAAGTGGGATTTAAGCGGAGTGCAGGCCTTGAGCTAGGCCTATGATCTGATGAATTTCACACTTAACCAAGTTCAAGATAAACTCAAGTTCAAGAATAGCCTTGATTCAGGTTGAAGCTCCCCAAAGTTTAGAGCTGGTTGAATCCTGGGTTTTGGCTCAGGCAAACCTATCATTTCATTATGAATGTTGTGTATGTCTCTGGGTGGCTTTGGACAAGTCACTTCCCCTCTCTGTGCCTCAGATTATGCATCTGTAGAATGGAGAAAATGATACTTGCCTCTCTTTTTAAAAAGCTTGGAGATCTACACCTGAAAAGTGCTATATACAAGCTAGGTATTACTAATTATTAATAGTGTTATTGAAGAGTAAATCCTTGAATTGGAATTCAAATTCGGGTTTTGTATCTCCCTTGTCTGCTAGCTGATTTTTCCTTACCACCTTCACTATTGAAAGCTGTGTAAAAAACTTGAATCAGGCTGGTATTTTCAGAGAAAGTCCATGGGGATTGGGCAATTAGTTCCCTTAGATCCCTTTGAAAATCACAATCTGACTTCACTGTAAATCAACTGACCCAGAGAAGGGCTTCTTCTGGTTCAGCAATGTGAAACTCATAAAGCACTTTTTGCCTAACAAATGAGTTAATATAAATTACAGGATGTTCCTGCTTAGCTGTAGTTGATTTCCAAAAGTAGATCCCCTGCCGTCCCCTACAATACAGCCAGCACAGTGGTAAATGAATATTTGGTCATATGTCTGCCACAGCACACAAACCAGATAAACTGAGCCTGTATTTCTTAGGATTATTGGCAGGTAAATTTTGTTCTATGTCAAGCTTTTAATTCACACCTGCCTAAGTTGGATTTTCAATGACCCAGTTTATCTTTCTGATGCATTTATCTAGTAGGCAGATTATTATCCAAATTCTCTCTACAGAACTTTCATAGTTTTATATTTGAGCTGAAGTCCAGAACAGACCATTAGATAATTTAGTCTATCTCCTGTATGTTACAGGCCAATACATTTCACCCAATTACCCCTGTATTGAGCCCAAAACTTGGGTTAGGCTAAATAATTTCAGTCCTCAGGATACTATTGTGTATCTCAGGTAGAGAACAGGGCGGACCGAGATACCACCATTGGGACCAGTTATATGGTCCCCTCCATTAGTTTAGGATACAAGTGCCTTACAGTCTAATATATTTACTCTCACCACAATCACAGCAGGGATGTGTTGTTATCCCCATTTTATGGATGAGGAACAGATATATGGAGAGATTAAGGCCCAGATCCTGAAGATATTTAAGTTCCCATCTTCCAATGAAATCATGCGAAATTAGGAGCCTAAGTATCTTTGTAGATCTGGCCCTAGGTGATTTGTCCAAGATCTGACTTGCAATAATATTGATAATAAGAAAATGTAGTGTGCTCTTATTAGTGAAATATATTAATGCATCAAGACATTATTATTTCAATATCTACCTGTATAAATGCATCTTTAACCCTTATAAATTCAGTTGCCAAAATTATGCTTTACAATAATAATAATAATAATAATAATAATAATAAAATAAAAAAATCAAGTGGAAAGAGGATGTATCTGTATCCTTTAGTGATGAATATGGCCCTAAGTCATTCATTCAGCTGTTTTATTACTTGTCTTTAAGTATGATGAGTGCAAACCAGATGTGCATCACTGAATTCTCAATCAAGGGCCACCGCTTGTCCTGCTGAATAATAAGATCTGCTAATGACACCAATTAGGAACTGTAAATGTCATTTACACTTGTTTGTTATTTTTCAAGTCAATAAGGCTATAGAAGGCAGAGAAGCCTGAGATAATTTAGATTGGTCCACTTTGAAGGGACATTTTAATTGAAATATTACTTAGGGTAATAGAGAAAATAGAGCAATTACATTTGTGATTCCATCAGCTACAGAAGATCCATCAACCGTATTTTTAAATATTACGAGATGAAAGGAAACAAAGGCTAGTGACGAATTATAACAGACTACAAGTGGTCTATAACTTCTGGGTGAGCTAGATTAGATCTTTTAAAAAGAGGCATCCAGTCCTGATTTAGGATCTGAGGGAATCCAAAGGCTGAAGGGAACTGATTTATTCATTTAGATGGAATAAATATGGGCCAAAGGTGTTAACATAACCCAGTCAGTGCTGAGTAGATTGGGACAATTACCTCCTTGTCTTACATACAACACTGCTGTTAAAACACCCCAGAATGATATTAGCCTTTTTCACAGCTAGATCACACTTTTGGTTCATATCCAATTTGTGGTCCACTGTAATCACCAGATCATCTTTCGCAGTACCACTGCCTAGTCAGTTATTCCCCATTTTATAGTTATATATTTGATTTTTTTTCTTCGTAAGTGTAGTACTTTGCACTCGTCTTTATTGAATTTCATCTTGTTGATTTCAGTCCAATTCTCTAATTTATCAAGGTCATTTTGAATTCTAATTCTGGTCATCCAAAGTGCTTACAACCTTGATGTCATCTGCACATTTTATAAGCACAGTCTCCACCCCATTCCAAGTCATTACTGAAAATGTTAAATAGTACCGGACCCAGGACAGACTCCTGTGTGACCTCAATAGATATGCCCTCCCAGTCTGATAAACAATCATTGATAACTACTCTTCGAGAATGGTGTTTCAACCAGCTGTGCACTCTTCTTGCAGTAATTTAATCTTGCCCACCTTTCCCTAGTTCGTTAATCAGAATGTCATTTGGGATTGTGTAAAGAGCCCTTATTGAAATCAAGATGTATCAAGATGCTTTCCCCCATCCACTAGGCTAGTAACCCTGTCAGAGGAGGAAATTAGGTTGAGCTGGTGTTATTTGTTCTTGACAAATCCATGTATTACACATTATCCTACTATCTGCTACATTCCTAGTAACTGACTGATAATTAGATCCAGTATCTTTCCAGCTATCAAAGTTAGACTGGTCTATAATTTCCCAAGTCCTATTTTTTCCACTATGTCTGACCTTCTCCAATCTTCTAGGACCTCAGCTATCCTCCATAAATTCTTGAAGATAATTGCTAGTGGTTCTGAGATTGCTTCAGCTCAAGTTCATTAAGTACGCTAATCACTGGCCACTTTTGAAAATTTTGGCCATCTTTTCTCCCATGCCACTTTCCTTACCTTTGTGGCTCTTCCCTGAACATGAGCTACTTTACTGACTGAGGGAGATAAAAGAAGCCCATGAGAAAAGATCTAAGAGCTGCTACCTCTGCTCTATTTTTCTCAACTCTACCGCTTGGCATTTTGCACAGGAGGAGTGAGGGTTTATGAAGCCCTCTAAACCACACCCCTCCAAATCAATCATTTCATCCTTTTTGTTTTCCTTATATATTTAGTTTTAGTTGGATTCTTTCCCAGCATTTCCCTTCCACCTGAATCTGTTCTCTCCCACACTGATGAAGAAAGGAAGGCAGGAAGAAAGAATATTGTTTAAAACAAAAACACAAAGCTTCAATGACCCAGCAGGGTCAGTATTCATCTGCTTCAAACTTGGTGGTGTTCATTTCTTCGGTTTGTGTTTAAGGCTATGTAAGAAGTACCAGCTAGGCAACCCCAGAGACTGAACTTCCATTTTTATCCGCAGAAGGACTAGATAGGGACATTCAAATTTATCTCTCCCACCCTCCTCCTTCAGCCACAATGCTTCTACAAACATATATCCACCCTAATCCGGAGGGACTGCCTCTGTGGACTGCTATTATTTATTGTGTAGCAATTTACAGGCCCCCAAGTGAGTTCTGGGCCCCATTGTGCTAGGTTCTAGACAAACACATTGGGAGAAACAGTGCCTTGCCTGCAATCTAAAGACAAACAGAAGCTGAGAGGAGAAACAGAGGCACAGATATTCAATGATTTGCTCCCGGTCACACAGCAGGTCAGCAGCAAAGTGTAAATGAAACCAAAGTCTCTTGATTACCAGTCCAGTGCCCTAACTACTAAACTACACCCCTTTGCTGAGGCTAGGGTGACCAGATGTCCCGATTTTAATGGGACAGTCCCAATATTTGGGACTTTGTCTTAAATAGATGCCTATTACCCCCCAACTCCCTGTCCCAATTTTTCACACTTGCTATCTGGTCACCCTAGCCCAGGCCCTCGTTGTCCTCTGAATTTGATGCCCATTTTGGCCGTTCCATCGGTGCCAGCAATGGTGCGGTGAAATGGACGGTCATACACGTTCACACAGCTGGAATGACACCACATAAGCCTTTCCCACGGGCCATCAAATAATTTTATTCTCCATTTTACTCAGCTCCTTTCCTCACCACCTCCCTCTCTCTTGCCAAGAGATTCCCCATTGAGGTCTGACGGTCGTACAGGCAGCACTCAGTGTGACATACAGGACACCGGATTTCCCACTTGGCCAGCAGCACCAGTTCCATGGCAAATCATGTATTACGCATCTGTGGATACATGAAGTATAGGAAACCTGTCTCTATCCGTGTGTGTGTGTGGTTTTTTGATGACAAAAATTATCCTGGTGGAAAAAGAAACTTAGCTAGAAAGGTTGATTTTTCATCAGTTCCTGTTAGCATCTGAAATGTATCATAAGGCTGCAGAAATCAATGGCCTTAAAAACAGCATGAGGAAAAAAATGTTCTTTTTGATTTAAAAGGAAAGTAATTGTAGGGGAATTCCCTTATTTTGATTAAAAGCAGTGGGGCAGCTCAGTAAAAATTGGAGGTAGAAACATAGAATAACAGGGTTGGAAGGGACCTCAGGGGGTCATCTAGTCCAACCCCCTGCTCAAAGCAGGACCAATCCCCAGACAGATTTTTGCCCCAGTTCCCTAAATAGCCCCCTCAAGGATTGAACTCACAACCCTGGGTTTAACAGGCCAATGCTCAAAACAGTGAGCTATCACCTTAAAGAACAAATTGCCTATTATTGGTGGTGTTTGGATTACCGTAGTGCCTGAGCGCTCCATTGCAGTTGGTGTGGTACAAACACATAGTGAGAGACAGCCCATAAACACTTGCAATCTAAAAAAGACACAGACTATGTCTACACTGCAATGTAAGCTCAGGCTTGGTGGGACACAAATCAGCTGACCCATGTTAAGGAACCCTGGGCTTGAAACTCTACATTGTATTTTAACCCTGTTAAGACTTTTCTAACCCATGCTCAAACCTAGAGTTCTGGCATTCATGCTGCAGCGTGCAGACCTGAGTGAAAGTAAACATATCCCACAGTCTCTAGTGCCTTCCCCAAAATGTGGCTGCTTTAGCCCTAGGACCATGGTGCACTGTGGGAAAACTTTACTGCCTGCTCTGCACAAAAGGCAAGATTGGTTCGCTCTCCGTTGCAAACCCAGGAGACTCTCTGATAATGTGCTTGCAGATCGGTGATCAGGAGAGAATGGATTGATGCTGACCTAAACTGCTGCTGTTTGCAAAAGGGGAGGAGGGGGTGTGTCACTTCCATTTTCAATAGAGTGGATTGCAGATTGTTGGGATAGAGAAGACTAAGGAAGTTGTCCTGTGGGATTGTGGGATACTTCTGGCTGATTCCTGGGACCTGAGTCAAGCAGGGCTGATTCTACACTGCAAACCAATAAGGCTTGGACTCTGGATCCCGGCTTAACTCAAACTCAACCCTCCCAGCTCTTCAGAGTCCTGGGACCCTGAACCTGACGCCTGGATTAGCGCAGTTGTAGTGTGAATGCAAGGGGTGTTAGGCTTGATTATGGGCTGAAGCACAGGCTTACACTGAGTCATAGAATATTAGGGTTGCAAGAGGCCTTGGGAGGTCATCTAGCCCTGCTCAAAGGAGGACCAACACCCACTACGTTACATGTCTACATTGCAGTATAGACGTACCCAAAGAGTGTGAGAAAGGGATAGATCAGACAAGAAGAAAATTAGGAACACTGGCACAGACGGTAACATCTCAGTCCCCTTGATTTTTAATAATACTTAGGTGCCTAAGTCACTTAGGGTCAAATTTTCAGAGATTTAGGCACTTAAAGATGCAGTGGGATTTTACTAAGGAAGATAGGCATCTAACTCCCATTGACTTCATTTAGGTGCTTTTGATAATCCCACTATGCACCTAGCTGCATCTTTACGTGTCTACTTTTGAGGTGGCGAATTTGCAGATGATACAAAACTACTCACGAGAGTTAAGTCCCAAGAAGACTATGAAGAGCTACAAAAGATTTTACAAAATTGGGTGACTTGGCAACAAAATGACAGATGAAATTCAATGTTGATAAATGCAAAGTAATGTACATTGGAAAACATAATCCCAACTATACATATACAACAATAAGGGGTCTAAAATTAGCTGTTACCACTGAAGAGAGAGATCTTGGAGTTATTGTGGATAGTTCTCTGAAAACATCCACTCAATGTGTAGCTGCAGTTAAAAAAGGCTAAGATTGTTGGGAATCATTAGGAAAGGAAAAGACAATAAGACAGAAAATATCATATTGTCTTTATATAAATCCATGGTACACTCACATCTTGAATACTGCGTGCAGATCTGGCTGCTCCATCTTAAAAAAAAAGATATATTGGAACTGGAAAAGATACAGAAAAGGGCAACAAAAATGGTTAGGGGTATGGAACAGCTTCCATATGAGGAGAGATTAAAAAGACTGGTACTTTTCAGCTGAAAAAGAAACAACAAATGGGGGGATTGATAGAGGTCTATAAACTCATGATGGGTGCAGGGAAAGTAAATACAGAAGTGTTATTTACTCTTTCCATTGCACAGGAACTAGGGGTCACCAAATGAAAAGACTAGACAGCAGTCAACCTGTGGAACTCCTTGCCAGATGATGTTGTGAAGGCCAAGACTATAACAGGGTTCTAAAAAAAAAAGTTCTTCTTCACACAGTGCACAGTCAACTTGTGGAACTCCTTACCTGAGGAGGTTGTGAAGGCTAAGACTATAACAGCGTTTAAAAGAGAACTGGATAAATTCATGGAGGTTAAGTCTATTAATGGCTATTAGCCAGGATGGGTAAGGAATGATGTCTCTAGCCTCTGTTTGTCAGAGGATGGAGATGGATGGCAGGAGAGAGATCACTTGATCATTGCCTGTTAGGTTCACTCCCTCTGGGGCACCTGGCATTGGCCACTGTAGGTAGACAGATACTGGGCTAGATGGACCTTTGGTCTGACCCGGTACGGCCGTTCTTATGTTCTTATGTTAGATAAGTTCATGGAGGATTGGTCCATCAATATCTATTAGCCAGGATGAGCAAGGATGGTGTCTCTAGCCTTTGTTTTCTAGAAGCTAGGAAGGGATGACATGGGATGGTTCACTTGATGATTATCTGTTCTATTCATTCCCTCTGAAGTACCTGACATTGGCCACTGTCAGAGGACAGGATACTGGGCTAGATGGATCATTGGTCTGACCCAGTATGGCTATTCTTACATTCTTAAAATCTGTCCCTAAGGCCCAGATCCTCAAAAGTATTTCCATTGAAATCTGTGGGAGTTAGGTGCTTCAATACCTTGGAGGATTTGGGGATAAGTGGTTTGCTTATGTTCCTGCAGGATGTGTGTGACAGAGTCAAGAATTGAACACAGATCTTCTGCATTCCAATAATGCTTTAAACCGAAAGGCTATACTATGGATTTCAACCCACCGGCGTTCACAGCATTTTGAGACTTTTAAAAATAAAACAAAACAACAACAACAACAAAACATAATGCTTCTACCTTTGCAGGCTACCATCCCATTTACATCTGTCTTGCTGTACTCTCACCAACTGGCAATTATTGAATGCTTTTCGATTGGCATTTATGACCGCCTCTGATGGCTTGCTTGTACAAAAGGCTTGCATAGCCTAACTAAATATTCAGTGATTTTTTTTCCTTATTCTAATGTTCTTAATTAGATTTATAAACTCTTTACTATGCTTTATGTTGATGAGGGACAGAGAATAAAAATCCCGAAATGTTCACTTTAATAAAATATCAAAGCTAACCAACTAGTGCTTTTGCATGTGTTATTTCAGTGAATAATGAGTTTTAAATAATATGTTACTGAGGATGGACTAAAGAAATATAGACTGATCGATTATGATACATTAATAAATGCACTGTTACATAAAGCACATAGCACATGAAAAGCAATGAATCACCATATACGAACAATTTACAGGATGGTTTGGGGTTGTTTTTGAAGGCTTATATGTCGACACATTTTATACAGAAATAATTAACAACTCACCATTTTTATTCCTTTCTGACTTTTTAGTTCACTTAAGTGTTTTGAATTTGGAGGGAATCACTGAATGAAATCCTCTCAGATGTGTAAAATCGGTTGTAATATAACATAGATAAAACTATCATTTTCATCGTTATCACTAATTAGCTTCCTTTCCTACATTAGATAATGATGATGTTTAAGCAGCATAAACTATGGTTGCTGTCAGCCAATAGCACCCTAATCAAATTGGCATAAAACTTGCTATAAAGGTGGTAGAATCACAGTCATAAGATACCTTATTACACATGTGTCTTGGTCCTGGATATAGGCATCAATATGATCTTTCCATACCAGTGCCATCCCACTTCAGAGTGTCAGTTCTTTTAGTACCAGGCCTATAATTCAGAATGTAGGTGGACATGCCTTCTTTTCATAGACAATTCCTCCTTTTTAGGGACTATGAGCTAGGCCTAAAGGTGATGTAAATCAATAGAGTTACTTTGACTTAAATGCAGTTACTCTATAACCACCCTTCGTGTCTAGACCCAGGAAATGCAATTCAGCTGTCTGTTACACAGCTGTAAATCCACAGTACTATATAGAAGTCACTGGAGTTACTGGAGTTTTGCACTGGGATACATGCAGACCGTTGGTGTGCTGACACTGTTACATGTGCTGTTTGGGGCTCTTGGGATGTTCCAGTTGGAAGTAGAAATTGATGGAGTCTGGTATTTTTTTTAATCTATTTTATTTATTTACAAGAAATGTGCAAAATCCTATGTCTCTGAACACAGAAGGAACTAAGCACAAAAGGAGCAGCTTCTTAGCTTACATGACTTTTTAGCCAACACCAGACCCAAAAGTTCTCTCTCCATCTTTTTCTAGGGTCACACTGTAGTTACAGGCTCCTGCTTGGTTTCATTGCCTCTCCCTGTCTGACCATTCTTGGATGTTCTCAGTTCCTCTCCTTCTCTCCACCACACCTACCCAAAAATATACTCTGCCAAAACCTCTTGGGTAGGTTCACATGCAACTTTTGGCTTAGGCGGAGGCTTATGCTTACAATTATGTTAATTGAAGGGTGATTTCACACCTATCAATTCTCAGTGGGATTTCAACTCAACCCATTACAAGATTTCACCCAGCTCATAACAGTACCATGCATAGTCCAATTCATGTATGTGTTCTCCCATCCCTTCTTCGTGTTTCTTTGGTTTACTCAGTCAGTCTCTCATCATCAAGTGTTTCCATTAACTCCAGTGGGCTTCAGATCAGTCCCAAAGATTGCATGATCTTTGGGCAGAGACTGGCTTTCTGTTCCGCTTGTGTATAATGTCTAGCACAATGGGGACGTAGTTGTTACTGTGAAAAAAGTAAACAACAGAAAATATTAACAGAAAACAACCACCAGAATTGGTTTATGCCATATAAATTACCCACAATAATGACCATCAGTAAAAATTCCTCTAATATTACTTTCAAGAGTGGTGATAGGTTTCATATACACAGTTTTATATTGCATATAGTTTTAGTTATATATAGTTTTAATGTTTATAAAAAATGTCCTGGCATGTCCAACCCCATTACTAACTTAAAAAAACACTGTAAGGAATCCCACCCCCTTCCCTCTATACATACAAATCCTTAAATTATAGGGATGTTCATTCGTGTGTGTATGTGTGCATTTGTATGTTTGTCCTAAACTACATAGACAGGCAGATGTAGCTATAGAAGTAAATGAAATGTGAGGAGACTTCACTGGGATATGATGCTTAACTGGCACAACTGGCCATTGGTATTTCCCAATTTTGGGGTGCCCAGTTCAAGACACTTTAAAGGGCCTGATTCTTAGAGAGTGCTAGGAGTTGGGGATGGAGCCATGGGGCAGTGTACTGAAGGGAGCATTTTGCATCATCCTAACATGTAATGTAGAGTGCACAATCCGCGTGGACTGAAAAGCACAAGGAGAAGTTGTCCCTACATGAGTTACAGGGTCAGATTCTCTGCTGTGTTCAGCTTCCACTGGGCACAAAAAGGTGGTGATATGGTAACAGCTCCCTGAATCTCTGCTTGGCCTGGGTACGTAGTGCTTTAACCTACACCAGCTCCTGATTCTTCCTCAGCAAACCACCATCTGGGAATTGCCAGAGCAAAAACCTGATGCCTCCATGTCCCGCAAAGGCATGGTCTAATGGTATGGGAGCCAGCTGTGGGTGCACTGGGGACTCCCCTACATCAGGGATAACCCCAGCTAGTAGACTGTGGAACTATAGCCTCTGCCCCCCAATCTCTCCCAGAGCTCTTCATAGGATATCAGGGTTGGAAGGGATTTAAGGAGGTAATTTAGTCTCACTCACTGCTCAAAGCAGGACTGATCCCCAGACAGATTTTTGCCCTCAATCCCTAAATGGCTCCCTCAAGGATTGAACTCATAACCCTGAGTTTAGCAGGCAATGCGCAAAACACTGAGCTATCCCTCCCCCTCCATCACACCACCTCTATATAGGTCTGTGGCATAAAGGCTCCAATGTAACCATTGGTACAGAACATTTTGGGATGGAACTTTTTTCCATGGGAAAATGTAGTTTTCTCAAAATTGACATGATTTTGACATTTAAAAAAAAATTGAACAAGGCATTTTGAACCAAAACAAAATCAAAAGTCGATTTGAACCAAAATGTTTCAATACGCAGTCAGTTCAACTTCAAATGTCATGCTAGCATCATTTTGAAGCAAAATGTCAACTCAAGATGAAACCCAATTTGAAATGTGGAATTAACCAGTTCAAAAGATCAAAACATTTTGTTTCTCTCAAAAATGTAGGAGCTTTTTGTTTTGATGTTTCCCAATCAAAATTTTTGAAACTTCTTTTGTGAAAATTTTAAATATCCTTGACTTTAAGGACTGAAATGTCAAAATATTGGAATATCCTATGGAACAGTAATTCTGGTTTTGACCAGCTCCAATATGTACATATAGAGGGAAAACGACAGAGCTGCAAAACAGGCTGAAAAAATTAATAGCCACTTCCCAACCCCCACAAGCTTTGCTCACAGTCAGAAGAGCCCAACTTGAAGCATTGGTTTTCACTTCTGAGTCTCTAGACTGTAGTAGTGGCTCGAGTGTGACCATTCTGGCTATTAGAGGAGGGGTCATAAATTATTCTTCAATGATGATTCAATGGGTGACCTCCTGAGGTCTCTTCCAACCCTAATATTCTATGATTTCATGATTGGGCCCCATAGGTCTAAATGGTACCATGGCAATTTTTGCTGCACATCTGCAATGTGTCATGATATCTGAACATCAACTCCATATTTAATCTGTATATAATCTGTATTTAACACTGTAACAGGGTTCAAAAAAGACCTAGATAAATTAATGGAGGATAGGTCCATCAATGGCTATTAGCCGGGATGGGCAGGAATGGTGTCCCTAGCGCCTTTTTGCCAGAAGGTGGGAATGGGCTACAGGGGATGGATCACGTGATGATTCCCTGTTCTGTTCATTCCCTCTGGGGCACCTGGCACTGGCCACTGTCGGAAGACAGGATACTGAGCTAGATGGACCCTTGGTCTGACCCAGTAGGGGCATTCTTATGTTCTTATAGTAATAGTCGGTGAATCAATATTTATAAATTAATTTTAATCTTTTATAGCAGATCCATTAACAAAACCAGAATTTATTGTGCAATAAAAAGTTAGTCCAAAGCTACTGTATGTGCTAATCTCTTATAGTTCCCAACTGATTCACTCTACACCATATATCTGTTGCTGCAAGTTGCACAAATACATAGAAAAATATATTTTTTTTTCCCTGTTTACTTTTCCTTAGGATAAACAGTAAAAAAGAGGCTAAGGCACTACAGGGATGCAAAACAGACAAGCTGCAACAGCCTCCATGGGAGGATATTACAGAATTACAGTTGTTGTTGCAATGGCTACCAGCTGTGCATCTGGAATGAGCTGGTTTGGAAGCCGTGAGTTTAATACAGAAAGAACTTTTCCTGCAACACTTCGTCTTACTTTACATTTCTAGGAGTTTTTTTCCTTTCAATGTCTTCAGAAAGAAGGGGCCTGATGGGTTAGATGTTCTATTTTTATTTAAACTACTCTGCGTTAAACCAAGTGAAAGCACATCCAAAACTATGTAGCTAAGTATTTCAGGTCACCTCATTTGTCTACTAAAGGTTATTTGAGTCTGCCTGCTTTGTACTGCTCTTGCAAGAAAAAACATAAGAACTGCCATGCTAGGTCAGACTAAAGCCAAATGCCTCAGTGGGAATGAACAGAACAGGGCAATTTCAAGTGATCCATCCTGTCATTCTGTCCCAGCTTCTGGCTTTTGGAGGTTTAGGGGCACCCAGAGCATAATGCTGTTTTCTGAGCATCTTAACTAATAGCCATTGAGGGACCTATCCTATTAATGGACGAATGAATGGGAGAGGAAGGCTTGTTTAGTTCTTAGAAGGCCAAGTGCTGGGATCCACTCTTGGTACTGTCACAGGCCCTTGGTGGGATCATTTAACCTCTATGGGGGATTCAGAAAAGAATCGGATCTGATCAGCTCAGAGGCAAACAGGTGGAACTGAGCATTCTTTGCACTTTCTCCCATGCTGCCCCTCATGCATGGGAAAATTTCCCAGATACAGTGCATACAGATGCTATCAAACTCCTCTTAAGATTCACATGTGCCATCAAACCTGCAGAACCTTCCCTCCTGATCCTGACTAGGCTGGTGATCTTGTGCACAACCTTAATTCTGGCATTTCTAACTTTTGTGTGCTGGACTTTGAAGCATTAGTGCTCTTTTACTGCATTTTTAATGTGTAATTTGCTAGGCTTTTAAAAAAGCAAACTAAAAAAAACCAACAAACTCTATGATATGGTATCATATTAACCCTGGTATGGCTTATCAACAGGATTGGAACCTTTAGTTCCTCCAAACGGACCTCTGTCACTTGAGCTGACAGAGCAACTGATAGCAATAGCGTGCTGTCACCTCTCTGGGCCAGCAGCACGGGGGAATGACACACTGCTGCTGGGTTTCATAGGTATTTGCTTACAGCAGAGAATTGAAAATTGTCGATTCCATTCCAGGGTCTGTTCTCTAGTGGATATTGACCATACTGCCCATTCCCCCCAAGCCTGACCTCTTTTGCCCTGTCCCCTTGTAAACGGTTGGTCGGGGCTCCACCCTCCGGCTGGCAGGAGGGGAGCCACACCGACTCGCTCCGTGTCCCCTCTAATTGGTGGGCGGCGAGAAGTCGGGGTCAGCACCGTCTCCTGTGTCAGGCCCTCTGTACGCTCAGCTCCTCACAGCAATCAGTCTCATGAAGGTTCTCGGGTGCAGGCCCTCAGGCAGGGGCTGCACAGAAGGCACACAGTCAGTCAGTCTAAGCCCAGGCCCTTAACCAGGGCGGGGCAGCACAATAGCAGTCCTAGGCTCAGGTCTGCACAGCAATCAGTCTCAGGAAGGTTCTCGGGTGCAGGCCCTCAGGCAGGGGCTGCACAGAAGGCACACAGTCAGTCAGTCTAAGCCCAGGCCCTCTGGAGCAGGGGGGCTGGGTAACAGCGGTTCAGTTTAAGCCCAGGCCCTCTGGAGCAGGGGGCTGGACAACAACACACAGCAGTTCAGGGGCTCAGGCCCGCAGGCAGGGCTGAGCAGCAGTTCAGGTTAAGTCTTAAAGCCCAGCCCTAGCTCAGGGCGGGGCAATAAACACAGTACAAGGCTCAGACCCTCAGGCAGGGGCTGCACAGCAGTTCAGGTTATCAAAGCCCAAGCCCTAGCTCAGGGCGGGGCAACAAACAGCAGTTCAATGGGGCTCAGGTCCTAGTGGCAGGAGCTGAGCAATAACAACCACTCGGATCAGTGCAGGCGATTCTGTCTGCGCTGGGGTGAGGGGGAGACTGCCACCCGTGAGTGGGGTGGCAGGGGGGACACAGGCCCACCCACTCCACTGTGTCCCAGCCCAGGGCCCTATTAGCGGCTAGTACTGCCGCTGGTCAGTGGGGTCCTGACCGCAACACACTGACATGGGCACCTCGGTGCCTACAGCCTGACAGGGGTCGGCTATCCCCGGGCTACACTCCATTTCCCCCTCCGTGGGTACCTGCTCCTCGGTCACCGGGAGGTCGGGCCAGTCCATCTGCATGGGCTCCTCGGGACCAGGGCTTGGGGGCAGGTCCGGCAACTCCTGCTGGAAGTCCGGCCAGGCGTGTTCAGGCGGCTCCTCCGGATAACAGCAGGGCGGAAGCGGCGGTGGCGGCTCCTCTTCGTAGCCGGCGCGAGGGAGTTTCAGCGGCTCCTCAGGGTACCGATCCCGGGGAAGCTCTGCTGGTTCCTCATCGTACCGGGCGCGGGGTAGCGGGGCCCAGTCTGGATCGCCGCCTCGGGTCCTAGAGGGCTCCCAGTCTGGAGCCCCCGCCGGCACGTCTGCTCCCGGCGGTGTCTGGCTCCTGACTGAGCTTTGGCGTCCTCCTTTTCTACTTCCTGTCCCGCCCCTTGACTTCCAGGGGGCGGGGACAGGAAGTGGTGGTTCAGCCCAGCTGGGCTTCTGGGAGGGAGCGCCCTCTGCTGGGCAGGAGGGGAGCCACACCGACTCGCTACACCCCTCCAATCCATCCCAGTCCTGCCTCTTCCCATTCCTGGCTCATTTTCTAGTGCCATTCTCCTCACCTAACCATTCCCAGTCTCCAGTCCTCAGTCTCCTTGCCCCTCCCGTGCTAGTGTTACCCCTCTGGGAACCCCTTCTCAGTCCTCGTCTCCACGCCACTCCCAGTCTCCTTCCTTAGCCAATTCCAGTCTTCCCCTCCGCTGGTTCCCACTCCTGGTTTTTCTCCCCTCACCCCCAGGCTTGTCCCAATCTACTCTGCTTCTGTTACTTTCAGTCAGACTCTTGTCCCCTCTCCATTTTAGTCAGGTACCTTCCTCCTCCATGTTGCTTGGACTCCACCAGGGGACATTACTGATAGCACAGGCGAGAGTGTCTCCCTGCTGTCATTTCTGGTGCCTGGCCTCATCCTGGCCCACAGCAGGTAGGATCATCAATTTCAGGGAAAAAGTCCTTTTTGAGCCCCATATCCTGAGCTGGGTCATATTTGGTCACATATTTGGGGATGCTGCATGTGCAGTCTGGACACCTGCAAGAGCTGTGAGAGGCGCAAAGACGCTATGATACAAAACGTTGGGGAAGTGCATCATTTGAGAAATGGAGACAAGCTAAATGATGTAGAACACTTTCCCCTTCTCTTGTCAAGTCCTCTGTCAAGTCTCAAAGCTATTCTTCCAAACAGAATTGGAGAAATAATGGAGCCCCTAACTGGGCTTGGAGAGCTAGGATTCTTTAACTTAGCAATGGTTTCTTCCTATTATTTTTATTTTACAGGCTATTGATTCTACCGTTCCCTATCTGCCCTGGCAAAATAGGAATCTCTCTTAAGAGGAATTAGTTTTCTCTCTCTTTCTCACTCCCTCTCTTGCTTTTTAATAACTTGAACAGCTCCTTACTCAGATAATCTTCTAGCACTCACTCACCAGCACCCCTTTCTGTAATGGGAAGATCAGCTGGCTGTATAGTTTACTTCAGTATATACTGCCAGGTAATGGCACCTTTATTAGGTATCTGCGGTGAGATGATGGGTCACGTGGGGGTGTTAACACCTGGATTTACAGTCACAATGGTAGAGCATATTGAAGTTCATCACTACACTGAATTACTCAATAATAGCCTCTGGAAACATAAATAATCAAGAAGCATCATTTTTGAAGATAAGAGCCAGGAAAATGTCTGGCTAATTGACCATGATGGAGTTATAACAGTGATATACGGTACAATCTCAGAGTAAAGTTCTCCATAGGGCTGCTACAGCTAAAGCACTGGGGCCTCCCAGCTCCACAGAAGTTTATTGATAGTGACTCCTTTTCAAACTGATCCTGCCAATAAGAAACATGATCGATTTTACACTGGTCTGATCTCCTGCTGTGGGCCATGGGCACAGGGTTTCCAGATGTTCTGATTTCATGGGGTCAGTCCTGATACTCAGGGCTTTGTCTTATTTAGGCACCCTTTACTCTCTCACCCCCATCCTGATTTTTCACACTTGCTATCTGGTCACCCAACGTGGGCATCTAAGCAGCTTATAGATGGTGTGAGGCAGGGAGGATATGTATTAGCAGAAGCAGCCCAGAAAGCAGTGCTGTGAACAATAGTGTCAGCTCCACATCGGTTTGAATTCAAATAAAAGACCATGCAGTAACTAGGGCTCTGATTTAGCAGTTCATCCCTGCTCCGCAAAACATTTAAGCATGTGCTTAATTCGAGGCATGGACTTAAGTCTCATTGATTTGAGTGGGCCAAAGCACATACTTAAGTGCTTTGCTGAGCAGGGATGGACTTAATCACATGCTTAAATGCTTTGCTGATCTGGGAGCTAGATAACTAAATACGTTTTGTGAGCTGTGCAGCTGGAGCAAACAACAGAAAGCAGTGAAGACTCCCATGGGAATAGGCATGTGCTTAAAATTAAGTGTTTGCAGGATTAGTGTCTTAGAATCATATAAGCAAATAAGATTAGGGTTGGAAGCAACCTCAGGAGGTCATCTAGTGCAACCCTCTGCTCAAAGCTGGACCAATCCCCAACTAAATCATCCCAGCTAGGGCTTTGTCAAGCCTGACCTTAAAAACCTCTAAGGAAGGAGATTCCACCACCTCCCATTCCAGTGCTTCACCACCCTCCTAGTGAAAAGGTTTTCCCTAATATCCAACCTAAACCTCCCCCATTGCAACTTAAGACCATTACTTCTTGTTCTGTCATCAGGTACCACTGAGAACAGTCTAGATACATCCTCTTTGGAACCCCCTTTCAGGTAGTTGAAAGCAGCTATCTAATCCCCCCTCATTCTTCTCTTCAAGCTCTCCAGGCACGGGCCTATCTCCTCCAGTGTGTGTGTTGCTCATTTTGGGAACTTCCGCAAAATAAATAAAAAGAAAAAACAATTTCATGAAAATATTGTGGGAGAAATTAAATGTATCGGTCACAACCCCAAATTGCTACAAAATGTGATTCGTAATTGAGAACTTTCAACCACATCTATATCTGGTAATTATTATTTAATTTCCAGAAAGCATCATTTCCTCCACCTTTTTTCCAGTTCACATTCAACATTTCACTATTTTTGATCAAAAAATCAAAATTTGAAAAGTATAGAACTATAATTCCCAAACTCAAAGGGATATTCAGGGGTACCAAACCCACATAAACCAACACTAGGAAATATATTTCCCCAACTACTTGCAAACAGAAACCTGCATATTTCACACAATAGTTCTAGAAATTAACACCAGTATTGGAGCTGGTTGGAAAAATTGTGACAGAACATTTGTTTTCCTTCCTGTTGGTTTCCTAGCAGCTCACCTGGAATGCTGGTGGGTAGCTGAGGGCCTGTGAACCCTCACTCCCAGGCTCATGGCTTCTCAGGGTCCATGGATCCAGGAGGACTGACTAGGGGCCAAGGACCCTGGAGTGTCTAGGATGTGCTTAGGAGCAACCTGCCATACAGACTGCCCCAGAACCAGGGGTCAATTCCCTTTTGTGGAAAGTGTCAAGATTTTTGGTTTTCATTTTGAATCTGAATGAAACCAGATTTCAAACGTTGAAATCTTCTGTGGAATGAAATGACCTTTCTCCATCTAACTGTGTCCAGTAACAATCATAGTAATGGTGCCAAGAGCCATAGTAGAAGCAATTAGCATTTTGATGCTGTAAGAAACTAATGACTCCTATCACTGGTGTTTTGGTCCTAATCAAGTCCACTGCAGACAATCCATGAAGCTGCCCAAGGCATTGAGTCCTGTAGCCATGGTAGAACTAAACCAGGGGATCATATAGTCGTTTTTTCTGGTTGTAAATGCAGGGGCTAAAATAGTGATTGGGAGCTGTGTGTTGGAGGGAGCAAGCCAGCAGAAGAAGTTATGAGTGTGTCTCTGACAGAAAGTGGAGACAAATCTGCATGGCACAGAGCTTGCTGGAGTGGCAGACTATGGGATTTCTGAGCCAGGAACTGCTTGCTGGATGTTCCTACTGTGTTTAGGGAAACAGGGCTTTGTATGCTCTTTTTGGTGAACAAATGAGATTACAAGTATTGATCTCTGTAGCAGGGTGGTCCCCTGCTCCTGCCCTGAAAGGCTTAAAACAGCCCAGGAGGGGGCTGGGGCTGGGGCAAGAAGCCTGATCTGATTGGGGAAAGTAGGCTCAGATGTAGCCATGCCCCAATCAGGCCCAGCTGGCCCCTATAAGAGGCAGTGAGCCAGAAGCCCAGGCAGTCTCCCTCTGCCTGTAGAGGGAGAAGGGCCTGGCTGCAGGGAGCTAGACACAGGGTACCTGAGGGGAGCAAGGCTGGGGAAAGGCAGAGGAGCTGGGGAGCTCCAGCCTGGAAAGCCCCATGCTGCGGCCTAGCATAAGGCCAACAGGTACTGGGGGTTGCAGAGGGCAGCCCCGGGGTGGGCCAAGGCAGCAGGTCCAAACCCACCCTCGCCAGTGATGAGTGGCTGATACTGCAGTCTGCCCCGGGGCGCGGGGCTAGACAATGACTGGCAGTAGCCATATACTGAGGTGAGGTGGGAATAGTGGGTGTGGGTTCCCCGGGGAGGGGAGACCCTAAGACTGAGGGGTTACTGCCAGGAGGCAGCACCCCAGGTAAAAGGGCACCGGGTCCCGGGAGGGACACAGGGGACAGAGGACAGGTGGATCACCAGCCTGCAGAGGGCGCTCCAGAGCTGGAACGAGCTAATTCCTGAAGTCACCAGCAGGAGGCACCGCAGGGGTGAGTCCGCTCCTTTACAACCTGACTTGTAGTGTCAATTTCTTATCCTGACAGAAGCCCTGCAAGGCTCCTGAATTTTGGCTAACTGCTTCGGGCAACAGATTGGATTAGCTGAGCAGTTGGATTAGGCTATTGAGTGGGAAAAATTACTGTGAATAACAATAAACTATAAGAGAGTGGGGAATCAGGCCTATAAGAGGAGGTGCCATGTCTTCCTTCAACTGTTCAGCTGTCAGATAAGAATTTGCCTAGACGAAGGCATCCTAATGCAGGCTCGGGGGGATCTCAGTGTCTATAGGAATCAAGACAATCTAAAAACAGCTCTGTTCTACTTCAGAAAGGTAAATGAACCTTCTATGGAAAGCAGAGGTGTGAAAGGTTCAAAAGAAACCCATTACAAGCTTCAGCACACATTTAGTGACAAGAATTGCAACTCTATATTCGCAGTGCACAGCCTTCCCCAGGGACTCCAAACTAACATGTGAAGTAGAAGCATCACATTCATTTCAGCATTATAACTTCTTCCCTTAGATGCCAGTGCAATTGTTTCCAGCAATCTCATTCCACATACAGATGAGGATTCTCTAGTCTTAGTTGGGGGCAGGGAGTGAAAGTTTATTTATAGAGCTGGTCAGAACATTTTCAACAAAATGGCATTTTGTCCAAATCTGCCGATACATTACAGCTGAAATGTTTTGTGGGGAAGATTTTTGGGAAGGTTTTATTTTTGGACCAGGGTTCTATGGCCCCTTCTCACCAGAGAGAGAGAGAGAGAGAGAGAGAGAGACCCCTAAACTGCATTTTTTGATCCAAAATTGGATATTTATACCCAATTCCATTTCTCAACCACATTCCAAAGAGGTCCACACCCATTTAATGCCAACCAAAAACCAGCACTCCAAAGTCTTTGTGAATAGAAACCATTACACACAGTGTTTCTTATTAACATGATATATATCTGTCCTTTGGGCTCTGCTATGCTGAAAGTTTGGACATGTGCTTAATGCTAACTACAAGGCACTTCTGTTGTGTTGTATCACTTCATGCTCATTCAACGACTGCTGGCTCTAGGGTTCTGTCCTTACAACTTGTCTGCCCCAAACACCAGCTCACTTTTCCCAGAGGGACACTTCCACCTTCCTTAACCCCTGGGCGAATTATTCACCGGTTCCTGCCACAGAGAGTCAGAAGCTTCTCCTAGCAGGGTTCCAATATCTATTACCAAAGGAGTTACATAACAGAGAATTTGGCCCCTTGACTATTAGGATCTAATTTCTGAAAGGCCAAATAAGTCAATATGAAGATACAAATATATGTCGTTTTTACATTTGAATGCCTAGTTCATGTGTGCAATTATTGCAATTGCATGTGCAAATCAAGTATTTGTTTGTCCAAAGGTCCTACAAGATGAAGCCATTCACATGTACCCAGCTGGCATCCCTGAATTAGGTGCTCAGTTTCATGCATGCATTGGCACATGTGGTCTTTTGAAAAATAAGCCTTTAGACCCTTCTCTCATCACTTGGAGTAGATTTGGGTTCAATTTGCATAGCTCAGAATGTGTTCAAAGGAGCTATGAAAACCATTTCCTTAAATGTTTGCATCTGTTCTTTTTTTCCAATGCAAACTTAAATTTTATACAAATATAAACCAAGCAGCTATGTAAACAGAGATTCTTGCCTAGGAGTTTTGCCTGTTTCGCTTTCTAAAATACAAAAGAACAGAACTCTTAGGCATTTTAAGTATTGTGATATAGTACTCTTTGTAAATCAGTTATAGGCTGATGTCTGTCCCTCAGGCAGGATATCTTTTCTCACTGTATACTTTATTTCAGCTTGGCTTAGTTTTACTGGTTCTCCTCCAGATAACAGTAGGGTCTCCAGAATGCCTGAGCACTTCTTGAGACTGGAAACGTTCTAGCAAAAAAACCATTTTTCACTTAAAAAGAGGCTAGTAAAAATTCTCACTGACTTCCACATAGATGCCAGAACAGTCAGCTTATATCTATGCAGTTGCAAAATTTTAAGAGCAACTTAACCAATAAAGGAGACTAGATGAAGGAGCTCCAATAAGACATGGTGGGGAAAAGGAAGGAGGAGAAAGAAAATACTTAATCTAAGAGGTTAAAACAGGCCTGCTAAAAAAAAAACTTCACCCAACCCGATGCAGAGAACTGATCTGACTAGATTGCCACCCCAAATGCACCAACTCTGAGAACTCTGAATCTCTTGTGCGTTTTGGAGCCACAGTGCTTTGTGCTGCAAATCATCTGCTTCAAAGCCCCTCAAATCTTGTAAACTTTAATGATCTTTGTGCTGCTGAGTTGAATGCAGTGTCCATTTTTTGTCTATAAACTTTGTCTGCAACTACAACAACAACAAAAAAGGATTAATCTGTGCAGCATGTATTGTGTGTGTACTTTTCCACTTTGGATCAAGCTAAGGCTAAGAAATTCATTTAACCTTTTAGTGTCAAGTTTGATGGACCCGAGGTGACACTGTACTTTTTCATAGTGCAGTACAGTTTATGATTGCAATAAACCTGGAGGAAAAATGGATGTTGACAAAGATTGTATACATATATTTTTTTTTCTTCCCCTCTTGGTAAGTCAGAAAAGTGACAAGTGTCACTTTTAAAAAGCAGTAGCCTCTCACATATGATATATGGACAGGGGTAGTCATCAATCATGTCTTTTCATAACTCTTCACTGATGAGTTTGACTTTGGACCTGAAATCTTTGTCAGAGATCCTTTCATTCATGCATTTATAGATTTGGAGGACAAAAGGGGCAATTATGATCATCTTGTCTGATCTCCTGCATAACTAACACAGGACAGTGCATTGCATCTCAAAAACCAAGAGGCCAAACACAAACTCAACATCAGTTGTTTTGGGATGAAATTTACTCATCCCATAAGTGCCATATACCTTAGAGTTACACATTCTCTCTTAGAGCCCAGACTGAGAAAACTAAAGCCAATGTTAACATAGCAAACAACATTCTCAGCAAGCTGGTTAGATCACTGTGGGGTGAAGACCCACTCACTCTGAGATCTACAGCACTAGTACTTTGCTAATCCTCTGCTGAATACACTTGTGCAATGTGGGCATAATCACCTCATGCAAAGAAGCTAGACCCTGTACTTAATGCCACTTGCTGCTACATTACAGGATGCCTTAAGCCTACCCATGTTGACATCCTCCTGATATACGCTGGAAAGTTGCTAATAGCGTTGAGTGGCCAAGGCAATAGACAATTCCAAGACATCTGCTATATGATATAATGCCGATGCTGAGTCGACTGAAGTCATGACAAAATTATCTTGCCATTGTTAAAACCCTCATACTGTCACCCAAACAGACAAGGGTTCAATTATGACAAACGAGAGTGGAGAACAACCCTGTGGCCTGTGCACTCCAGGTAAAGGCACCTGCCAGCCAGTGCAGACCATTCTAGACTATGTGACATTGCCTTAATCAACTGTGCACTGGAGTTGACCGGTCTAGACATGCGATGATCAAGTGGGGCTACATCATTGGCTCCAGTACTTGTGACTGTGGCAGAGACTCTCAAAATATGAAGCCTCTTCTGTGATGCCAGCTGCTGAAGTATGAATGTTTTTATGGTGACCTAGTGGAGAGCAGTGATTGGGCAATTGTATGTGGCAGGAGGCAGTATGAGGACACATCAAGAAGACCCTCCTGCATAACACAGACCATAATGTCAGAAAATTAATTCCCTGATCCTCTCCTTTATTTACAGACACTCTCATGCTGGGCATCTCTTGCATTCTCAGATGCTCCCCAAGTGGTCTCTGATGCCTAGACCATGTCTAGCAATACCCCAACCTCTATTTCTGCTTGCTAATGAGTAGGCTTTGCAGACTTTGACATCGATTTTTCTAATTTTGACAGATAATATTGATATTTATTTTTCAGCCTTTTAAAGCTTTTTATCCACTTAAATTGTCCCAGTTTCATGAAATTATGGAAGGGTCAGACAATAATTATTTACTGAGAATACACATTGAGATTCTAAAAGGTAAAGATTTCTGACCGTTAAAACTAATTGTCAATGTCACATGTCGAACTATACAAAGTAAATGTCTTTAAATGAAACTCTAATAAATTCTCAAGCTGCATTTTTCTTATTTTGCCTATCTCTAAACTGCAATTATCATCCATAGAAATATTCTTTCATCAATTTGTGTGTATATGGTGAAATCACCCTTTACCACCATTTACCAATAAAAATCTAATCCTTCCAAGCCTCCTTAGGAGACCCCCTATTATCTTTCTTTCCTAGAACAACCTAAACATACATCTCTTTGTCCATTTTGATCTCCCCACCGCATCAGTAAAAGGACTGTCACCCCAAGTCTGCCACATAATGTGCTTCATATAATAGAAAACATTAAGGGAAAATGTCCTTCCTTACCCCAAATGGTGCTCAGCTAATGTTTCGAAACATGAATATTTATTGAGTAGCGTGTACTCATTAAATCATGGAGCAGGTCCTTAAGGAATCCATTTTGAAGCATTTGGAGGAGAGGACGGTGATCAGGAACAATCAACATGGATTCACTAAGGGCATGTAATGCCTGACCAACCTGTATGCCTTCTATGATGAGATAACTGGCTCTGCGGATATGGGGAAAGTGGTGGACGTGATATAGTTTGACATTAGCAAAGCATTTGATACAGTCTCCCACAGTATTCTTGCCAGCAAGTTGAAGAAGTATGGACTGGATAAAAGGACTATAAGGTAGACCGAAAGCTGTCTAGATCATCGGGCTCAACAGATAGTGATTAACGGCTTGATGTCTAGCTGGCAGCTGGTATCAAGCGGAGTGCCCCAGGGTCGGTCCTGGGGCGGATGACACTAAGCTGGGGAGAGACGTAGCTATGCTGGAGGGTAGGGATAGAATCCAGAGTGACCTAGGCAAATTGGAGGATTGGGCCAAAAGAAATCTGATAAGGTTCAACAAGGACAAGTGCAGAGTCCTGTACTTAGAATGGAAGAATCCCATGCAATGCTCCAGCTAGGGACCGACTGACTAAGCAGCAGCTCTGCAGCAAAGGACCTGGGGATTACAGTGGACAAGAAGCTGGATATGAGTAAACAGTGTGCCCTTGTTGCCAAGAAGGCTATCAGCATATTGGGCTGCATTAGTAGGAGCATTTCCTGCAGATTGAGGGAAGTGATTATTCCCCTCTATTCTGCATTGGTGAGGATACATCTGGAGAATTGTGTCCAGTTTTGGGCACCCCACTACAGAAGGGATGTGGACAAATTGGATAGAGTCCAGTGGAGGGCAACAAAAATGATTAGGGGGCTGGGGCACATGACTTACGAGGAGAGGCTGAGGGAACTGGGGTTATTTAGTCTACAGAAGAGAAGAGTGAGGGGGGATTTGATAGCAGCCTTCAACTACCTGAACGGGGGTTACAAAGAGGATGGAGCTAGGCTATTCTAGGGTAGCCAGATGTCCCAATTTTATAGGGAAATATTTCCTTAGGAGGGTGGTGAAGCACTGGAATGGGTTACCTAGGGAGGCAGTGGAATCTCCATCCTTAGAGGTTTTTAAGACCCAGCTTGACAAAGCCCTGACTGGGATAATTTAGTTGGTGTTGGTCCTGCTTTGAGCAGGGGGTTGGACTAGATCTCTTGAGGTCTCTTCCAATCCTAATCTTCTATGATTCTATGATTCTACTGGAACTGCAGGTTCCATTGCTATTCAGATCCACGTCTAACCCTTTTTAAAGCCCTTCTCATCTCTTGTTCTGTTTTTCTCATCATACTCTTATGTCCATCTCTTTCTCTCTGCCTCATAAAAGTTTAAACACAAAAGGACTTCTAAGTTCCCAGGTAAAATAAATTGTCAATGTGTGCCTACTAACAGTTCATAGCCTTTTATTCCCCCATCACCCTGCATACAAAAATTAATGGGATGCACCAGTATGCCATTGTGTCCTTGACATGTAATTTGTTATAAATAATAATACAAATGATTACAGGGAAAGCTACAACTGCTGGGAACACATCAGTTTGCCAGCACGGGGATAAATAAGACAGTTCTCTCTGTGGGTGACTCTGTCATCATATTTTGTAGTGATGCTGCCCAGCAGGCTTAGCAACATGAGTCCTGTCACGGGCAGTCTCAAAGTTCCTTCAGAGAGAAGCTGGAGGGCTTAAGCCCTTTTAGAGAAATGACAAAGAAGAGTTAAAAAATATGTGGCTCTGTGATGGGCCTTTGTGTTCGATATATTTAATTGCCCACAAGTCCCATATCCTCCCTCCCTCATAGTATTGCACAAACCTGCTGCATTTCTCAGGTTTTATCTTCTAAAGAGACAAGCTGTAATTTCTTTTATGGGGGGAAAAAGACTCATAACAGAGAAAGCAATTACAACAGCAACAGTAAGAGCCAGGGATAGAGGAACAATAGGGTTGTGGGTCGAGGCACAAAAACTTGGAGTCAGAAGGGTTGGATTCTATACACAGTTCTGCCACTGGCTGTGCCTACATTTGGAGCTGGGGATGTGCTGACTGGTGGTTTTGTCATGGTAGCACAGGCAGCAGTGAGCAGCGGCAGAGGCTAACCTCCCTGAGTATGTACCTGTGAGGTCCAGATGGGTTCGTATTCAGGGAGGCTACTCCCTGTTGTTGTTTCCCGTGCTACCATGTCTACACTACTATTTTTAATACAGTAGCACAGATGAGAGCTAGCAAGAGTATGTCTACATGAGCTGGGAATCACACCTGCAACTCCAAGTGTAGATGTAGCCACACTGCGAACTTGGGTAATTCACTTAGAGTCAGGGATGTGCTGGAGTGGGGCTTTTGGGAACCTCTTGTTAAAGTTCTCCTACCAAACTCGGAGAGGAGTTTGGAGATTCCCTTGCTTCTGCTGGTGCCTACATGGTTATTATTAAACATTTACACTGTAGTAGCACCGAAAAGCCTGAGCCAGGCTGGGGCCTCATTGTGCTAGGTGATGGATTCTGCTATATCATTATTATTTACTACACATAGGGAGGATTTTTCTGTCTGGATGATGATTTTCATCAAAAATACAGTTTCTAAAAATATCTAATTTTCTGTGGAACAGTACTCACAAGGGAGGAGAGTGTGAAGTAATGAGGTTATGTTCATAAAGTACACACACAGAAAGGCAATAGAAGTACCGAATATTATTGTAAAATAAAAGTTGCACTGGGAGTGGTTGAGATTTTTTAAATATCAAGGTTTGGTGAGCCTCTTTAACCAACAGTTTTTGAAAACTGGGTGCCTAAAGTTAGGCTGGGCAAAATTTTTAATGCAAAGCTTTTTTCTTTTTTTTCCCCCACACTGCAAAATGCAGATTCAGGTGACTGAAACAATTTAGCATTTCGGGTCAAAAGAAACATAAATGGAAATGACAAAACAGTTTGTTTTGGCATTTCATTTCAGAACGATTTTTTTTTCAAAATGTCCCACTCTTTTATTTAAAAAAAAAATGGTCTTGAAGATGACCTCTTCACTGAAACTTGTTCCCAACATTTCATTTGCCAAAATGTTTCAAACATTTTCATTTCAGGTCAACCCAAACCAATTTTTTTATATATAAATATCTCAATTCAGCCACTAAACCACAAAATCAGTTCTGTGCACAGCTCCACTTCTAAACCCATAACTAGGCTGCTAAATTATAAAGGGACTGATTTTCAGAAGTTGTGCTAAGTATTCCATGCTCACATTACCATCAATGCAAGCTGTAGGTGCACTTTTGAAAATTGGAATGCTCAATTTTGGGTGTCTAAAAATGGGTTCAGATAGAAAAATCTTGGCCTAAATTCACATGTAATATCTGATCTATTTATTTACTTTTAGTTTGATCTATACTGTAGATAAGCCTGTGCAAATGTGTCTGAAAATACTGCTGAAGTGTACTGACAAGCTGTACTACAATGGTTTGAATGTTGCTCAGGAAAGCAAGCTTTTAAAACAAAAGCAAACAAAGCCTGTCTATATTAGAGAATTGCAAGGCATTCAGCGGAGGATTAAATTTCAATGTTGTATCCCAGATAGGGAAACATAAGACTATTTTTCCACAGTCTAATAACACTCACTGTCAATTTAACTCTCCTTACTTTCCTGACCTGCTCCCTGCTCATTCATGAGAACTGGTTACTTGTGTATGAACAATGACATTAAGTTTATAAAACCTGGTTGCCTTTCTAAATGGGATGGTGAATTTTAAAGTGAATAGCTTTGCATTATGAGGTAGGTGCACTTTGAGAAGCATGAAATGGTAGATGGTGGACTGGCTTCAAAATGCTGTATCCTCTTGAAAACTCACTGTGGAATATTTAACCAGAGTGCAAAGTATGATTGATGTACTGTACATGTAATCCACTGGTTAATGGGTGCTACAAGTTCCTCCTTTGTATCCAGGCCACAGAGGACATGAGTCTGTTACAGGCCTACCTAGAAGGCCTTGACGTTTTAGTTCGAGTTGTAACAGCATGTGTTTTTAGATCTGAAAGTCCCCAGTTGGATAGGATGGCAGTCATCACATACACATTAGGCATACAGCAAGGAAGGCATAGCAATGCTGCGCTCTACTACTGTTGAACTGCATGCTCCTGATTGCGCTATAGGTATATTGTATCTGGCTAAAAACATGACCCCCACAATTTCATTATCCATTCCTAGAGGTATCATGACAATAGTCATTGAGACAGGAAAAGAGAGTGAGAATGACTCTGTAGCCTGGTATCCAGGGCACTCACCTAGACTATGGGGGTACGTCTACACTGCAGTTAGACACCCGCAACTAGCCCATGCCAGCTGACTCAGGCTCACGGGGCTTGGACTAAGGAGCTGTTCAATTGCAGTGTAGATATTCGGGCTTCGGTTACCACCAGTGACCTTCCCATCTCACAGAGTCCTAGAACCCAGGCTCCGGCCTGAGCCCAAATGTCCACACTACAATTAAACGGCCCCTTAGCCCAAACCCTGGAAGCCTGGATCAACTTGCACTGGGCCTGACTGCATACCCTGGGAGACCCAGATTCAATTCCTTGCTCCAATGACTATTTAATTATCCATACAAAGTGGATCAGCTTCGAGAGAAGAGATGGAGACAGTCTCATATCAGAATATCCCACAGTCCAGCAAAGAAAGAGAGCAAAGTTCAACTCCTTTCTCCAGATCCGGCTGGAATGAGACTTGATCGTTTATCTCCCACGGGCCAAGTTGTGGGGTGGGCAATTGTACTTGGACCCCGAGTTCAAGGGTGCGTAGGGCAGAACTTCTGTAACTGGGGTTAAATTGGAGAGTGAATATGATGTACTGGGATCCCAAATTTCTCTCCATGGGGCTGCCCACGAGTACCCTAACCACTGGGCTAAAGCTTACAAGGAGACACCACTAACCTAACCTCCCCCTCTTTTGCTTGGTAACAAAATGACTAAAATGTTTTTCTGACTTTTCAACTTGCCCAAAATATTTTAAAACTGTCATTTTTGCTTCAGTCTGATTCAATTTTTAATTGTATTTTTCAAAATTCCCAGAGAACTGAAAAATGCATTATTTGCCCAGCGCTAGTAGGGGGACTGTGTCATCTTATCTGTATCTTAGCACAGTACTGCTGTGGGTTGTAAAAAGTAGAAATCCATAAGTGCATGGCCAGATGTTGCAATTATTTCCATTGGCCCCAGTCCAGTCAAACTCTTAAATCTGTGCTGGAACCGGAGCATGTAAACCATTCCATGAAGTCAATGGCACTATTCACATGCTTTGAGTTAAGCATGTGCTTCAGTGCTTGGCTGAATCTGGGCCATTGATTTCAAATAAGTTCTCTACCTGCGGGGAAGTCCTGACCTTGATTAAATCAATGGCAAATCTCTTACTGACTTCAGTGAGACCAGGATTTCACCCATGCATAGCATCCATCCTGGGTCCCTGTACAAAGATGACACTTGAGCTAGTAGTTTTCCCAATGTTTCTTATTTGCAAGCTGCAAAAGGTACAGTCTGAAAACCTACCTCCAATAGGTTCAAATCATAAGAACATAAAAATGGTCATACTGGGTCAGACCAAAGGTCCATCTAGCCCAGTATCCTGTCTGCCGACAGTAGCCAATGCCAGGTGCCCCAGAGGGAGTGAAACAAACAGGTAATGATCAAGTGGTCTCTCGCCTGCCATCCATCTCCTGCCATCTGACAAACAGAGACTAGGGACTCCATCCTTTACCCATCCTGGCTAATAGCCATTAATGGACTTAACCTCCATGAATTTATCTAGTTCCCTTTTAAACCCTGTTATAGTCCTCGTGTTCACAACCTCCTCAGGCAAGGAGTTCCACAGGCTGACTGTGCGCTGTGTGAAGAAGAACTTCATTTTATTTGTTTTAAACCTGCTGCCCATTAATTTTATTTGGTGGCCTCTACTTCTTATATTGTGGGAACAAGTAAATAACTTTTCCTTATTCATGTTCTCCTCACCACTCATGATTTTATAGACCTCTATCATATCCCCCCTTAGTCTCCTCTTTTCCAAGATGAAGACTCCTAGCCTCTTTAATCTCTCCTCATATGGGACCCATTACAAACCTCTAATCATTTTAGTTGCCCTTTTCTGAACCTTTTCTAGTGCCAGTATATCTTTTTTGAGATGAGGATACCACATCTGTACGCAGTATTCAAGATGTGGGCATACCATGGATTTATATAAGGGCAATAAGATATTCTCTATCTTATTCTCTATCCCTTTTTTAATGATTCCTAACATCCTGTTTGCTTTTTTGACTGCTGCCTCACACTGCGTGAATGTTTTCAGATAACTATCTACGATGACTCCAAGACCTCTTTCCTGATTAGTTGTAACTAAATTAGCCCCAATCATATTCTATGTATAGTTGGGGTTATTTTTTCCAATGTGCATTACTTTACATTTATCCACATTAAATTTCATTTGCCATTTTGTTGCCCAATCACTTAGTTTTGTGAGATCTTTTTTGAAGTTCTTCACAGTCTGCTTTGATCTTAACTATCTTGAACAGTTTAGTATTGTCTGCAAACTTTGCCACCACACCGTTTACCACTTTCTCCAGATCATTTATGAATAAGTAGAATAGGATTGGTCCTAGGACCCTTGGGACACACCACTAGTTACTCCTCTCCATTCTGAAAATCTACCATTTATTCCTACCCTTTGTTCCCTGTCTTTTAACCAGTTCTCAATCCATGAAAGGATCTTCCCTCTTATCCCATGACACCTTAATTTATGTAAGAGCCTTTGGTGAGGGACCTTGTCAAAGGCTTTCTGGAAATCTAAGTACACTGTGTCCACTGGATCCCCCTTGTCCACATGTTTGTTGACCCCTTCCATGAATTCTAATAGATTAGTAAGACACAATTTCCCTTTACAGAAACTATGTTGACTTTTGCCCAACAATTTATGTTCTTCTATGTGTCTGACAATTTTAATCTTTACTATTGTTTCAACTAATTTGCCCGGTACTGACGATAGACTTACTGGTCTGCAATTGCCGGGATCACCTCTAGAGTCCTTTTTAAATATTGGCGTTACATTAGCTAACTTCCAGTCATTGGGTACAGAAGCTGATTTAAAGAATAGGTTACAAACCATAGTTAATAGTTCCGGAATTCCACATTTGAGTTCTTTCAGAACTCTTGGGTGAATGTTATCTGGTCCCGGTGACTTGTTAATGTTGAGTTTATCAATTAATTCCAAAACCTCCTCTAGTGACACTTCAATCTGTGACAGTTCCTCAGATTTGTCACCTACAAAGGACGGCTCAGATTTGGAAATCTCCCTAACATCCTCAGCCGTGAAGACTGAAGCAAAGAATTCATTTAGTTTCTCAGCAATGACTTTATTGTCTTTAAGTGCTCTTTTTGTATCTCGATCGTCCAGGGTCCCCACTGGTTGTTTAGCAGCCTTTCTGCTTCTGATGTACTTAAAAAAACATTTTGTTATTACCTTTTGAGTTTTTGGCTAGCTGTTCTTCCAACTCTTTTTTGGCTTTTCTTATTACCTTTTTTATACTTAATTTGGCAGTGATTATGCTCCTTTCTATTTACCTTACTAGGATTTGACTTCCACTTTTTAAAAGATGCCTTTTTATCTCTCACTGCTTCTTTTACATGGTTGTTAAGCCATGGTGGCTATTTTTTACTTCTTTTACTGTGTTTTTTTAATTTGGGATATACATTTAAATTGGGCCTTTATTATGGTGTATTTGAAAAATGTCCATGCAACTTTCAGGGACTTCACTCTAGTCACTGTACCTTTTAATTTCTGTTTAACTAACCTCCTCATTTTTGCATAGTTCCCCTTTCTGAAATTAAATGCCAGTGTTGGGCTGCTGAGGTGTTCTTCCCACCACAGGAATGTTAAATGTTATTATATTATGGTCACTATTTCCAAGCGGTCCTGTTATAGTTACCTCTTGGACCAGATCCTGTGCTCCACTCAGGACTAAATCGAGAATTGCCTCTCCCATTGTGGGTTCCCATACCAGCTGCTCCAAGAAGCAGTCATTTAAAGTATCAAGAAATTTTGTCTCTGCATTTTGTCCTGAGTGACATGTACCCAGTCAATATAGGGATAATTGAAATTCCTCACTATTATTGAGTTCTTTATTTTGATAGCCTCTTTAATCTCCCTTGGCATTTCATGGTCACTATCACTGTCCTGGTCAGGTTGTTGATAATAGATCCCTACAGTTATATTCTTGTTAAAGTATGGAATTACTATCCGTAGAGATTCTATGGAACATGTGGATTCATTAAGATTTTTACTTCATTTGATTTTACATTTTCTTTCACATATAATGCCGCTCAATAAATGCATGCAATACATGGATAGACCCACACAGTGATAATATGGTCTGATCCTGTTCCCATTGAAGACAATGGAAGACTCCTATCAATTTCAAGGGTCTTTATTTTTCACTTCCCTCATGGTTCATCTGAGAAACATTAGCTAGATAAGCAAAACAAAGAAGTCCTTCTCCCTAAATAGGCAGAGCATTCAGACTCTTTCTGTGCTCCAATACTTTTGATAGTCATTTTTCCCTCCATTTAATCAAATGGACCATAATGTCGCAGGGCTCAAATCAGGCTTCCTGCTTTGCTCATTACAAAAAAACACACACATAAAAAAAACCCCGATACAATTAAACCTTATTCTTGTTGTTGTTTAAGGGAATGAAAAATTCCTTACTGAAAACATGCTGATTTTCCAATCAAACACTTCTTTTGGTCAGAAAGATAGAAGGCATCTGAAAACAAAAAGGCGTGTGAGCAATAACAGCTTTGACAAAGCTCTCTACACAGTGGCTTCTGTTGCTGTGAAATATCGGGCTTTGAAGGGTAATACTAATTCAAGGAGCATAGCACGGCATACAGGTAAGGGGTCCAAAGTCCTTGAATGTTGAAAAGAACTATAGATCTTCAAAGTCACGCATACAAACAAAAAAAGGGTGGCATGTAATGGAGACCTGAATAATGTAAAAGCTTTTGTCTGCCAGGGGGAGAGAAAAAAAAAAGAGATGGAATGTGAGTTTTAACCATTGTAGTTGGGAGATGCAAGCTGGCACATCTCTGATTTTGTAAACCATAATATCCAAACGTACTTAATGAGGGGCTGAATGTCAGTGTCAGTTTCCACAAGGCAGTGAGACAATTATGTTGAATCAAATCCCAAGAGGGTTTGTGTGATAGGGAAAAGGATGGCTGGGTTCAATGTCTGGATTCAAATAGATGGGCACTGAAAGGGAATGATGTCTGTGCTGGAGCAAAGTTGGGTGACTTTGTTGGAAAGTGCAGGGGCAAACTTTGAAAAGAATAGAAAAGCTGTTCGAAATGTAGGGAATTAATTATACAGCTGTTTTACGTCATAGGAAAAGGCCAGAGAGACAAAGTGGGTTCTGAAATGCAATGCACTTAAGTTATTTCTGGTCATTGCTCTACTCGTTAGTCTCCCTAAAAGAAAACAAAAGGCCTGTGGATGGGACAAGAAATCAAGACTGCAGATTAATCAAATGCATGCACTACGCCTACAGACCCACACAATGAAGCCAATGGCATGATTCCTATCAATTTCAAGGCCTTTTATTTTTTATTTCCCTGGTGCTTCATTTGAAAATTTGTAGATAAATAACAATAATACTTAGCTCTTATATAGCATATTTCATCTGTAGACCTCAAAGCTCTTTACAAAAGAAATCAGTATCATTTGCCTCATTTTACAGATGGTGAAACTGAGGCAAGGATAGGGGAAGTGACTTGCTCATGCTCATCCTGGCAGAGTCAGGAATAGAACCTAGGTCGCCAGGCCAGTGCTCTAGCCACTGGGTAATATTGCCTCTGTTTAATTAAATCTCCCAACTTCCCCGCTTTCGAAATAGGTAAGAGCTATATACTAGGACCATGGAAAAGGTTTGTATAGAACCCAGAAACCAGGCAAAATCAAGGTGCCATTTTACAGACTCTTAGTAGGGATTTGTTTAGCCAAGTTATAACTCATCACTGCTATTTACCTTAAAGACATTTTTTTTTCATGGCAAGGATAGCCACAGATACATAAGAACTTGAAAACCTGAAATTCACGTCATTATCGATATCCACAATGATATAAATGATCCCAGTGACCTCTACAGAGTACCTGCCTGCACTTACCCCATCTATAACATTTTTTTTTTGTAAATCTTGATAAATGTAGCCAAAAGCCACAGTGGAATTCAAGATTAAAATGGATGGTATTATCATCTCCGAGGCCTTACTGACAAGGCTCCGCTACTTATCTCTACAAGATACATTCTTTACATTAAGGAAGCTGCATTTCTACATTTGATAGTTCAGAGTGGCTAAAAGTCTGTGTTTGACTACTGAGGCCAGAGAGAATTGCAGGGTAATTTTGTTCTGAGCCAGGTGAATCCCACCGCTTTCCTCTAGTGACAGCAGGGCCAAAGCATAGTCCAAGGGCCAACTGGAGTCCATAGACATTATATCATCGACCAACTTCTTGGCGGAGCTGGGCACATGTATTTAGTAGGATCAGAGGCTTTGATTATAAACTCTCTGGGGAAGGGAAAGGTAATGATGTGCTTGCACTGCGCTTAATAAAATGGGGGACCATCTCATCTGAGGCCTGAGGTACTACTGCAATACAAGTGATGTTAATAATTATAAACTTCAGTGCGGAAGTTTGGTGTAAAGGGGATCCCCATTCCTAATCCAGGATCTGCCAGTTTGAGAGTCAAGGTGTGACATCAATTTAAAGTAATTATACAGCTCTCCTATTATCTGAGGACCTCCCAATTTTTATTGTATTTATTCTCACAACTCTCCTGTCAGGCAGGGAAGCACTTTTCCCCCCTTTTTACTAATTGGGCACAGAGAGAGTAAGTGATTTCCTTCAACCCACACAGGAAGTCTGTGGGGAGAGGAAGGAAGTGAACACCCTTCTCTCAAGTCTCAGAGTAGCGCTTTAGCCAACAGAACCACCTTCCTCACATTGGTGCTTGGACTTCCATTTTCCAATGGCCACACTTTCAGGTTCAAGATGAGGGCAGCCCTAATCTGCTCCCTTTTTTATGCCTATTAAATACGGCCCTGGGAAGTCAAGTTTTCTGGCTTTTTGACAAACTACAGAGCTGGTCAAAAAATGTTAACAAAGAAATGTTGGGGAAAAAACAAAGGAAACAAGATTTAAATGTTCCCCACAAATGTTTTTACTGTTTTTTTAGACCAACTGTACAATCCTTATTTGAGCAAAATCTAGATACTCTTGCTGCATGGCATTGACCGAATTTGGGAGCTTTATAACGAGAGAGAGAAAAAAGCACAGTGTCTTGAAAATGTTGGTGATTTTCCAGTATCATTGTTCAACAGTGTGTGTGTCTCAGCTAGCCTTTAGATCTGATTCCTACCTCATTTACACTTATTTTTACACCGGTGTAATTCCGTTGGCTTCATCAGAGCTACTCTTGATTTATGCCAGTAGAAATTAAGTTAGATTCAGGACCTACATTTCCCCAGTTCATACGGAAGCAAACTCTTGAGAAACTGAAAATATCTCCTATCTAGATACATGTTTTGTTCCTGGCTGAGGAACCTTAAAATCTTTCCATCAGGTTTTCCACTGTGGTTCTACTCTGAAAAGTGACTGTATAAAATATAATGTCTCACTATTCAATCCACCTCCTTTTGTCATAGAATAATAAAAGTGTAGGAATGTAAGGGACCCCAATAGTCCAATGCCCTGCACTCTGTCACATATTTGTTAATTATTAATTTTTATTATTATCAATCATTATTTTATTATTAATCATGTTTATTACCATAGTGGCTAAGGGCCAACCAAGAGAATTGCCCTGTTATGCTAGGCACTGTACAAACAGAGTAACAGACCATCTGTGCACTGAAATCTTTACACTCTAAATACAGAAGACAGACACAGAGTGGGGGAAACAGTAGAACACTCGAACAGAATGAACAATGCAATGACAGCAAATGTCATGTTAGTTCCATAGGGAGGTTACCTAAGAAGGGATCTGGCAAATGGAAATGGCAGGAGGGTAAGATGGACAGGTGTAGAGTGAAGCTGAGGTGAAGAGACTGTGATGGAAGGGGTGGGGGGGGTGAGTTGGAGCAAACAGCCAATCAGCCCACAGCAGTGAAAGTCCAGTCACAATTGTAGAAAGTTCTCTGAATGTCCGAAGGTCCCAATGTCCCTGTTTTGGTAGCTTCCACCCCTATAGGATGGAGTCTCTGGCTGGCTCCTTCCTGTAGTTTTCTCCCAAGCCCATGTGACTCCTAGTGTCCCCAGAGTATGTGTGTGAGGGGGTCTTGTCTGCATGGTTCTGAGTCCAGGGGGCACTGGAGGGAGAGGTAGCCTCAGCTGGGTCCCATTTTTTCCCACTCTCTCTGACCACCCCACTGCATTTGTCCCTGCTTGTTTCAGAGTCAGATCTCCTGGCTTGTCTGACTAAAATATATCTTTGCTACTAATTACTCCTGTTAACTCTGCAGAGGTCATGCAGCTTTTGGGAGAGCAAGCTGGATTCTTTTTTGGTCCATATATCATCACCAGAATTATTAAATAAGTTCAAGAAAGCTCATCCTCACTTTCAGATCCCAGGCTGAGCTCTCCAGGCTGATAGACACAGGGAGGGAGGGGAGATAAATTATATTTATTTGACCTTACAAACTGAACAACATTGGTCTGCAAGTCACTGTGGGCTTGTCTACGCTACCCGCCGGATCGGTGGGCAGTGATTGATCCAGTATAGAATAGACGTGATAAATCGACAGCTGAGCACTTTCCTATCGACTTTGGTACTCCACCAGAATCAGGAACGCAAGCGGAGTCGACGGGAGAGCATCAGCTGTCGACTTACCGCAGTGAAGACACCACGGTAAGTAGATCTAAGTATGTCAACCTTAGCTACGCTATTCACGGAGCTGAAGTTGCGTATCTTAGCTCGACCCCGTACGGTAGTGTAGACAAGCCCTGAGAGAAGATAAAGCCCTGATGAGGCATTGCGTTGGTGCATTGCTCAAGGGGCTTGGATCCAAAATCAGGAGCAGGATCCAAAGGCCTAATCCAAGACCATTGATGTCAATCAGAGTTTTGCCATTGATTTACATGAGTGCACGATCCAGTGTTAGTAAGGAAGCCTGTGATCCCTTTTTTCCAATGGCTCTTTTTCAGAATGGAACTGGACCACAAACCTTCCAGGGAGAGCGGGAAATGTCACCCTATTCATCTAAACAGAATCTCCTGCATGTTACCAATGGAAAGCTATTGTGCAGGCCCAGGCAATACATCATATAACTAAATGAAACCTTCGAGAGTCAGGTTCTGGAAGTACTATAATCTAGTTTTAGTACATCCATGAAACTGTAAATGAACACACTGCATTCAATGTGCTGTGATATATTGAGCCGTGTCCTCAATATACTGTGAAAATGGCTAAGAAAACATACATTGTTACAGCAGATGTGGTTTTCATAATAATAATTAATTAATATTAATTTCCTCTTCTCTTGCACTGTGCATCCATGTATCTCCAAATGAATAAGGCTTCTGCATTACCCATGCAAAGTAAGAATTGTTTTCCCCATTTTACAAATGAGGGAAGTGAGGCAAAAGAAAGTTACAATCAAAATATACGAAAGTGGCATCTGATTTTTGGATGACTCCATTTTTAGGCATCCAGTTTTAGTCTTTGGGGCAGGGATGTGTTTGTACAGCACCTGGTGGAATCCATGTCTGAGACTCCTGGGTACTACCGCAATACAAAAGAACCTTTTTGCCTTATGTAACTTGACTCACTCAAAATCACATGAGTGGCCAAGTTCACTTATACTTAAGTAGGCTGACTTTCATGACTCCTTGTCCTTTCTATCCATTGTGACTGGTAGTTGTGATGTTGATATTAGAGGTCTGATCCTGCTATCTTTACTCTGGCAAAGGACCCTTGAAGCTAGTGGGATTCCCTCTTTTATAATGGCCTTAAGAACTTGGATCTTTCCTTTATGTAGGATCTGACTTTAGGAATGTAAATGAGTTGAAATGATCAGTTGACAGAGAATAAAAGACTATGGGTCATTATGACTTGGATTAGATTTAAACTATTGACCCAAATTCTATTACCATTCCCTGAGCCAGACAACTTTCCATATCAGTACTTCCAAACAGTAACATGTTAAGAACAAGTGTGACGTTAAGGCTTAGAACTAACCGCATAGGGCAAAATTCATCCCAGGTGTAGTTCCACTTCAGACATTTGTCTCAAACTCTACATCAGGGGTCGGCAACCTTCGGCATGTGGCCCATCAGGATAATCTGCAGGTGGGCTACGAGATATTTTGTGTACGTTGACCATCCGCAGGCATGCCCCCCGATATCTCCCAGTGGCCACGGTTCACTGTTCCTGGCCAATAGGAGCAGCAGGAACCAGCGGTCAGCAAGTCTCTGTGGCCCACACTGCTTCCCGCAGCTCCCATTGGCTGGGAATGGAGAACTGCAGCCACTGGGAGGTGTGGGCAGCCGTGAAAATGTAAACAAAATGTCTGGCGGCCTGCGGGTTGCCCACCTTCTGGCCTAGAAATTTATCAGTCTAGAATCTATGAATCTATGAAATGCACAAGTTTCTCTTTTCTGCTGCTTTCTCCTCCAAAGCCTTCACTTAAATGACAAAACTGCAGCCCTAGCAAACTGGGTTGAAAGATCAGTGCTTGTTTCCCATGTATCCAAGTGAGAGAATGTCTGAGCAATGGTGCTATTATGGGTCGCTAAAATAGATGCAATATAAAAGGAGGCAAAAGTGAATTAAGATTATGAGCATGACCTTGGAGGACCATTAATGTTACTTTGTTCTTCTGGGTAGTTTCCCATCCTCTGGATCTATACTGCCATTCTATCCTGTGGGCCCAATCCACTGACTTCCATGGGTTTTGGATTGGGACTTATGTGCTCTGCTGTATAACAAATCAGAGAGGTTTGGCTTTGACAGATCTGTGCTAAGAAATCCTACTTGGGCCCATGAAATCAGTAAGAATGGGATTCTGGAGAGAAGGGTGTTGGTGCCGGTCCTGCTTTGATCAGGGAGTTGGACTAGATGACTTCCTAAGGTCTCCTCCAACCCTAATCTTCTATGATTCTATGATTATAAGGTAGCGGGTGGGAGGATAGGGGATAATATAGTGAAAGGGAAGCCTGGGCATTATTGACAGGACAGAGGACTGATCTTTGGCCTGTACAGTTCTAAACAATGCCTATAAAATCAAGTATAAACTCTTAACCATATAGCAATACCAGCTAAAGGTGTGGTAGCTGCAGAGAGCTCCGTGCATGTTACAGATCCATTAGACATATACATCAGATATATGAAAGGCGTAGAGCTGTCATTGGATGGAGAAGTGCTCCAGGCACACCAGCCTACAGGTGCTAGAGTACAACAGTTACAACAACTAGGATGAATTACAGCCATCCAGCTGAGATGTAATAAAGGTATGAATTATTGACTTGGCATCATCCTGAGACAGCTTTGGTCACTGCATTGCTGTACTTGGGAGATGATAGAATGAGATTTGTGTGATCTAAAATTCTAATCAAAGAGAGTTCAGGATGAAAGATGACCGCCAAGGTTATGAACCTTAGCAGGAGGCTGCACACTCCCATTAAAAAGGAACTGTAAGGGAGCAAGTATCGATCATTTGGTTGCAGGAAGCCATCCCAACCACCTGGCTCTGTTCAGAATGTAACTTCTGGAGGATTTTAGATAGCCAAGGAGTAGCTGTCACTTAGGGAGTGAATTGCATCAGAGTCAGTGGGGATGGGAAAACTGAAACGTGTGCAGCAGTATAAGCTTAAGGAGAGTTGTTTATGTTCTACCTCTGCAGTAATGATTAATACCTAATGGAAAAACTGAGAAACAGAACAGCATAAAGAGGGCTGGAGGGGGGCGGGGGTAGAGGAAGGGGAGGGGAGAGGAAGGAGAGAGGAGAAGGGAAAAGTCTGTACCCAACTCTGATGCTTATCAGGCCTTGCATAGGAAGATAATCATCCAACTATCAGTCTGCTCAGAATGACAAACTTTGTGTGCTTCCCAAAATAGGATTTGAAACCACCTCAAGGAGAGTTTTCCATGCACTATGGTACCTACTGAAGCCAGGTCCTGTGGGTCAGTCCTGTTGCATACAGCAAGGATGCGAAATCTGATGGAGGTAAAGAGCATCCCCATGGCTGGGGAATCTTGTACGTGTTGCTAAATAGACTGAGAAGGGGCAGTTTCATTTCTGAGCCTGGCAGGAATGGATATGTGCGCATAGCTAGCCAAAATAACCAGGCAGGGTCAGATACTGTGATGATGGAGGCATCTTAAGAATCTGAATAGGTTAGAATGGAATATTTTGGAATGACCCTGTCCTTTCTTCTTATTATTTATAATTTATTTGTATTTTGATAGTGTCCAGGAGCCTGAGCCATGGATCAGGACCTCATTGTGCTAGGCATCAGATAAACAGAGAACAAAAACCCAGTCCATGCCCCAAAGAGCTTACAAATTAAATGTCAAGCAAGAGACAACACCTGGATACTCACAATGGAGTACAAGGAAGCAATGAATCAATATTGTTCAGCATGATAGACAGTGGACTCGGCACACAAGGAACCCATTTCTTCATTTGTCATCATCAACCAGTGTGTTAAGTTCTGAAACAGATTAGGAAGGTTAAGAATCATATTGTAGTAAACAGCCCTCTATTTTCCAGACTCCTTATGGATCTGTGCCACCCTACCTAATCATAAGAACATAAGAATGGCCATACTGAGTCAGACCAAAGGTCCATCTAGCCCAGTATCCTGTCTACCAACAGTAGCCAATGCCAGGTGCTCCAGAGGGAGTGAATCTAACAGGCAATGATCAAGTGATCCTGCCATCCAACTCCACCCTCTGACAAACAGAGGCTAGGGACACCATTCCTTACCCATCCTGGCTAATAGCCATTAATGGACTTAACCTCCATGAATTTATCTAGTTGTTTTTTAAACCCTGTTATAGGCCTAGCCTTCACAACCTCCTCAGGCAAGGAGTTCCACAAGTTGACTGTGCACTGGGTGAAGAAGAACAAATCCTTTCCCGTTCCCTCCACCTACACTGCACCTTCATCTCCTCTGTCCCCTCCACAGCATCTCACCATTTATCGGCACCTCCTCAACTCTCCATCTGTTCCAAAACACTCAGCTCAGAATATTTCTTTTCATAGACATCTAGCCTATGCCGATTAATTTCTATCCCCTTTTGATTATAGTATGCTTTGATTGTTTCAGCATACAATGTTTTACAGGACCACTTTCTGAAAATCTGAAATAGTGACTAATTGAGACCTGTACAGTATTGAAAAGCAAGTGAAATCCAGGTCCCATTGAAGCTAATATCAAAACTCCAGTTGTCCTCAATAGCGGCATAATTTCATCCAGTGTGTTGTAAGATTGTTTGTATGAAAGACCGTGAAGGAGTTCCTGTGGTGTAGTCAAGGAGGTCTTAAGGCTGGGCTATATAAACAGGAAAGGGATCGGGCCAGGGCTGCCGAGAGCAGGTTCGGGCCCTGGTGAAAAATTTTTTGGGCCCCCCAGCAATGGCGGAACGGCTAAACAGGGCCGACGAAGCTGGGGAAGCCAGGCCCCGGGTCCCCTTCCGGACCACCGGGCCCTGGTAATTTGTACTGGCTTCCCCACCCCCTCATCGGCCCTGGTGGGGCATGTGGAAATGGCCCAGGTCTTTACAGATCAAAAGGTCCAGATCCTGATTCAGAGATTCTAGATTTAATGTTCACAAAACAAAATCTCCGAGTCTGGTAGGGCTGGTTTCTTAGAGCCTCAGAGCAAAACTACCGCCAGCTGCAGCCTGAATGGTTTCTACTCTTTCTCTTCCTCACCTTCTTCTTCCTAGTTATATAGTCCAGCCCTAGGAGAGGGTAGGGCATCCCTGTCCCAACTGTAGGCGGGAGTCTGTCCTTTAAAGACCTTCCCAAAGATGTTATACAAAATCAGGGCCAATCCTAAATGTCTTTATTTCAAGGAGTAATGACAGGAAGCACTACAAAGAGTAATAAATAGAACTGGATGAAATATAGTGAAGATTTTGCATGGAAATTTTGAAATCATTTGCATTTTACAAATTTCAGAAAGGAATAATTTTCAATTGATTGAAAATTTTTCACCCAAAAGTTTGGGGGGGAAATGTATTGTTTGTAAAAAATTGCAGTTTAGAAAATTCGGGGAGGATAATTTATTTTTTTTTGTTTGTTTTTCATCTTTTTTTTTTTCCTTTTTCCACATTTTTATTGAAAAGGGCTGAGGGGAAGGGGAGGAGGGGGAGAAGGGAATGTGAACCAAAACTGACAAACTGAAAACATCAATCATTTTCAAGTTCCATCAAGAAAATGGGGAAATAAGCATTTGTCACAAGTATTTTTATTTTCAATAAAAAGCTATTTTCAGTGAAAAAATATTTAGCTTGAAACCTGTTTCCGTAGTATGTAATTGCAGGATTATGCCTTAATGCTGTCCTGTCTTGTATTCCTCCTGCTCATAAGTTTCTTAACAAGTCTCTGAAATGGTACCCTCTCTACATATGTTTCCTCCTCACTGGTTCTATTTATCTGTGTGGAGGGGGTAGAAACACAGGTCAGACTCTCACTTGAAAACAAAACTTCCTTTAAATGGCTCACTAAACTGCTGTCTCTTATTTGATTATTCTATCCTCAGTTGAGTCCTTTATTTTTTACTACTAAATGGGAGTTTTTATGGACTTTTTTTTTCTTTTTTCTTTTTTAAGTACACAAGTGCTTAGCGGAATAAAAGGTCAACAGCCACAGTGCAGAATCTCACTGCATGGAAGATGAAGACAATGATATCATGTAGTGTTACCTAATGAGTCAAGTTTAGCAGCTACTTGAGACCTTTGGGTAAAAATTTCCATTTGGCCTCTTTGATCATATACATGCTTTAATTTAATGTAATGAAACAGTAATTCATAGATTTACACCAGGCATTAAGACATTTTTATGTCTTTACATAATTTCAAATTACATATGAAAAATACAGTAACTCAAATTAATGCATTTCCAACTCATGATCAATGACATTGTATTTCCTGGCCATTAAAATATAGCTCAATGGCATCAATAACAGATGTAATCAAAATATATTTCCTTATTAGGGTCTTTCGGGGAGGGGGCATAAATGAAAATTGTAATCTTCAAAGGTACTTTCTTTTTAAAAAAATGGTTTAATTGTTCTTATCTGCATAATAAAAGAACAGACGGTATTGACAAAATTAATTCTAGAAAAAAAGTGTTGTTCATCTTTTATTTTCCACCAAAGCACACTGTTTGGCTGCAATCTGAAGCAAAAAATGCTTTCATAAAAAGAAATTACAATTTGTTCCAAAAAATAGGAATTAATTTTAAAAACGTTGTCTGTTCTATTTTTACATATAAATGTTGATTTGAAGATATTTAAATTATTGCAAGCATTTTTGTCTTATTTGATTTTGAATAACTATTTGCAATTATTTTTTATTGCAGAATAGAAATATTCTGGGTCTTTTTGTGTGCATATGTACTTGATACATAATACTTTTCACAAAACATTTCTCATTTTTCCTCTCCACTTACAGAACAAAGTCTTTTATCTTCAAAACTTTTTTTTTCTTCCCTGCTGGTATGCAGGCTGGGAGAGACAGAAAACTTACTTAGTCTGGAAGGGGGTAAATTAGCCTGTAGAACTTCTTTTATGAGGTCTGAGAGATTTTTTGCTGACCTTTGACTGAATGAGGAAGTTGATGTTTGTGTGGCGCAGAAACATCAATAATTCTACAGTTCTTTTGTCGTAGGTCTTTGAAATCAGACTCTGTCTGGTCCTAGAACTTGTCTGGGTCACTACACCATCTAATAAGGAGAGCTTGAAAGCAGCTTGACATAGCAAGCTGCCTAGTTCCAAATTCTCTTGTGAAGTTTGTGAAAATAGTGTGGGTAGGTGGGTGAGGAGAAATAAAACAATGTGTCTCTTAAATCTGATCACTTTGATTTGCTCATCTTAAACAGGCAGATGGCCTGTAGTGAGTTATTAATATTTCCTATTTATTGGTTCAATTGCTTATTTAAGGTTAGGCTGAACACTCTGTGAAATGGAAGCTTTGATCAAGGCTGATCTATGAAACCTTGTATTCTCCTGATATTTACCCTTGTCTCTCTTCTGCTCTATGCTCCCATCTGTCTATTGTACCTTGTCTTCACCTAGGCCCCAATCCTACAAGCACTTATGCAAAAGTATAATTTAGAACACTACGGGTAGGGATAGCTCAGTGGTTTAAGCATTGGCCTGCTAAATCCAGGATTGTGAGCTCCGTCCTTGTGGCAGGCCACTTACAGATCTGGGGCAAAATCAGTACTTGGTTCTGCTAGTGAAGGCAGGAGGTTGGACTCAATGACCTTCCACAGTCCCTTCTAGTTATGTGAGATGGGCATATCTCCATGTTACAACACTGAAGAATGATAGCCCTGTAGGGAAGGCACTGGACCCATATCAGAAAATATGGGTTTCTTTCTTGGCTCTGCCACAGATTTCCTATGTAACTATCTAAGGTACTTTTCCGGTGCCCATTACCATTGACTCTGAGCACCTCACAATGTTTAATGTACTTATCCTCAATCACTACACCCTAAGAGGTAGGGAAGTATTATTATCCCCATTTTGCTGATGTGGAAGTGAGAGGTACAGAGACTAAAGCCAAAACTTCCTAAGTATTTAGGCTCCAACTCCCATTGAGCCTAAATACCTTTGAGAATCTGGGCCTCAGTGACTTGCCAAGGGTCACACAGAATGCTTCCATTGGAGAAGAAACTGCAGATGTCTCACAATCCAGGCTAGTGCTCTACCTACTGGAGCTTCCTTCCCCTCTTTGGGCCTAACCCTGGGCAAGTCTGAGCCTCAGTTCCCCTATGAAGAATGATACAAATTTCTTGTCTATTTAAATTGAAAACTATTCAAGGCAGATACTGTTTCTTCCTATGTATTTAGATAGCACCAGTCGCAGTGGGGACCTGATTTCAGTTGAAGCCTCTAGATGCTAGAGCAGTACAGATATAGAGTACTGATAACTTGAAGTCACTGGAGATACTTGTAAGAAAAGAGTTATGCGTGTACTCAAGTGTATACAAAATCAGGGGCCTACCTTGTAATTTCTTCAGGGTAGGGAATCTCTTTCCCTTAGTGTTTGTACAATGTCCAGCACTCCAGGAAGTGCCATCATTCAAATAATAGATGTAATTCTAGCAACCTTGAAACTCTGGGTTTTTTTACAGGAAAAGAAAGGGTTCACCGATAGTCAGTGTATTGTGCAGGCCCAGCACAGCAGCAGGAACATTTAGCATGGAATCCTAGTTCTACTTAAATCAATGGCAAAATACCATTGGTTTTGTGGGGCCAGGATTTTCCTTTCAATCCCCAAACCTGGAAGCTGTTACATGTGTGCTGCGGTGCTTCCAGAATTGGTGCCTTCGTAAGTAAGCTCATGGACTGCTTGTGGTAGTAGGAGACTGGACTCGATTACCCAGCAGTTCTCTTCCAGTCCCATGGCCCTGACTCTCAAAAGTATTTAGGCACCTAGCTCCCATTTAATTCAATGTGAGTTAGGCACCTAAATACCTTGGGGGATCTTGGCTTACATTCCTATGAGTATTGCATGTATGAATAAGTGTCGAGCCTAGAGGGGTAGTCAATCTCCAGTTTAAGCCAGCAAGACTCTAGTATCAACATGGAAAGATTCAGTGACTGTAGTGTCTCTGGGTAACTGACCGTTAACCCTGAAACAAAAAGTTTCTTGCTAGCTTGATGCTCATAATCAGGTTTTTTTCCCCTGTTGTCATTGTTCTGCAAACACATTGAATGATGGAGGGACAAGGCAACAGCATTTTGGAAAGCTAATTTTTCATTCAATCTACCTGACAAAAGCAGAGTTAGAGTTATCATTATAGATTGCCTTTTATTGTACTTTGGAGCCAGCACGACATTAGCCTAATTAAAGCCTCAGTGTGACTATTCTACTGATCTCACTGCAAATATTTGAGAAATTTCTCCAGCCACTGAAAACATGTTGTGACTCCACAACAAACCCCTTGGTCCAGGTCAAGTATCAGACACCCGGGCCAACTTCTGCTTTGCAACAAAGGGCGAATGTCCACAGCATACTTATGTTAAAATATGCTGAAAACCCCAGTCACGTGACACTTTAGTAGTGAGCACTGACTGGTCTATAAGAGTAATCATAGCAATACTTATTATTTCTATCCCATTTCCTCTTCAAAAGTCTCCCCAGGCACTTTACATTAACTTAAACCTAACAACAGCCTGGTAAGGTAGGCTTCTATTCTTCTACCCAAACAGAACTTGCCCATCAATTCCTTCTTCCATCTTGGTTCTCCATAGAAGTGTTTGTGTGGGAAGAAGGGTGGCTGGTTGGGAGTCCCCTACACAAGTCCATAATGTATGTCCACATATGCACACATTTGTTTGTCATGCTGCGGGACAGCTTGTCAACAGACTCATTTCAATTAAAGTCTTTCTGTTGTCCTCATTCTTTTCCCCATACTATGTCCCATCTACGCAGAATGATGCAAGGTCACTTCGCCACATGATGTCAACACCTATGATAACATCCAACCACCAAAACTGGTGAGTGCTCCATCCTATTTTGGTTTGATTTGACCAGTACTTATGTGACTTGGGTAGGTGCCGTGAAAGTGAGAAGAACCCATATTTTCTGCTAATGTAATACACTGGCGAATGTATGTTGCCAGTTCCCTTTTGTGCCTGATCCGCAGATGCTATGAACCAGTAATCCGACCCCCCACCTAGTGAGAATTTTTTAGCTCAAGCTGTACCAGCTCATACTTTTACTTCCAGGAGTCTCCAGTTCAAGCCCTGGTAACCCAAACCAAGATGGCAGTCATCATATTAGTCATAAATATTGGACAGTGTTTCCTTTGCCTACTCATTCTTACTAGTCCTGGCTTGATGGTTACATTTTCAGTTTCACCTTTCTAAATAAGTGTTGTATGTTAAAAACTCATGTGCTCATGCAAATATTGCACAGCAGCTTTTTTTTTCAGTCACTGTACTGAACAGTTTTTTTGAAATATGAATGATAATAATTGCCTAACGATGGAAAAAGTTCAAATAATGAAAATGGCTAAATACAACATTTTTATGCACAGGTTTATGAGGTTCAGTTCTTGGATATTTTAACTTACAATAATTGTCCTTTTTATTTTAGCACTTTTTCATCATCTGTTTTATTCAACTGTTATTTTATGACCCATTTATCATCCTAAATGGCATTTAAACACTTAAATTGAGCTGTTCATGCACCACCTATGGGTTCTTCCTAACTTATATCTTTGTGCTGTAACTTGCTGCACTACATCACTACTGTTATATCTCAATTCTGAGATGCAACCAAAACCAGGACAAAGATGTCACAATGTCTACAAGAGATCAGAACATAGCTGAAGAACTACTGGCTTAAATGCAACTTGGGCAACGCTGAAGTGATGTTGATCACAAGGAAAAACTGCTTAGGTGAACGAAGCACAAAGTCATCCTCCCTTTCCATTAAAAAATATGTCATCATCCCCAACCCCACCCTATTCATCAAAGTAGTGCATAGTTTCAGGGTCCTGTCTGACTTATCACTGAGCCTAGATGGTCAGGTAGCAGCAGTGACCAAGGACATTTCCTTTCACTTGGGATCATAGGGGACCTGGCTCAAGAGGGAGCCAGAGACTCTGGGTGAAAAGAAGCCACAGTCTAGAGGCCACAGCCTGGGAGTGGGTTGTGGAGATAAGGCCAAGCAGCTTTGGAGCTGGAACTACAAGACTGAGAGCTAGGCTGTGAAGCAACCAGCTGCTTTCAAGGGAGCCACAATAGATGGATACTCAGGAGCAGCCTGGAAAAAAAGGGTAATGTCTGGATGGGTTTGAACAAGGTGACACTCAAATGGATGGAGCTGCAGTTATGAGACTGGGTGATTTCATCTTTGGGAGTTGTGGTATACAGTGAGGCTTGATGGACTGGGACTCTACTCTGTCTTGTGTTTCTCATCTTTCATATATAACTTTGGTGGCACAGGGACCAGAATGTAGGCACTTCTGTGTCAGATCATCTCTAGGGAAAAGATTAGAGCTGAAACTATCATCAGAATTTGGTCAGTCATGTCTAAATTCAGTAAGACCATCTTTGTGTACATTGAGATGACATAGACAGGCAAATGCCATACTCAGCCCAACACCATGTTTGGGATCCAACATATAGTTGATAAGATATGCCCTATATCACTACTGGGATGCTGCAGGGAAATGCTGGAGGGAAAACTATGGGAAACCCATTCAAGTTCTCCTCACACCTTCTATGGGGCATCTCAATTATCACTTCAAAGGTTTTTTTCTTCCTGCTGACGATAGCTCATCTCAATTGATTGGACTCTTCCAGTTGGTATGCATATTTCCACCTTTTCATGTTCTCTGTGTGTATAAATATCTCCTGTCTGTGTGTTCCATTCTATGCATCCGAAGAAGTGAGCTGCAGCTCACGAAAGCTTATGCTGAAATAAATTTTAGTCTCTAAGGTTCCACAAGTACTCCTGTTCCATTCATACATAGTTCACTTCCTGAGTATTTCAATTAGTGCCCAGCATGCATGATGGCTCAAAAATATCAGCAGGCTCTTCATCAGACCATGCCATAACATTCTTATGGAGGGCAGGGTAACTCTCCTGCCAGAGTTATACATGCACTATCATTCTCTTGATGAAACCCTTACAAGTCGACCCCGTTAAGTCAACAGTTAAACTCCCTTTGACTTCAACAGTGGTAGGATTTCACTCTGTCTAATGATTTTCTTTTCTATGTCCTCCAGGATTAGAACTTCCTTATTAAGGAAATTGGAAAAAGTAGCCACATGATATGATTTCATCTTGTTATTAAATCAGACACCATTCAGAGAGAAAGAGAGAAACTCTGAGAGTCTGGATTGAAACTAACAGATTTAAATGTGTGTTCTATTTTCCTGAATGCATCTTCACAGTGACTTAAGCTTTGGTGATTTTGCAAGTTTGCTGATTTATTTTTTTTTAAGCTGACGTATGGACTAAGTTCTTGCAGCTTCAACTATTTACCTTCCCCTCTCCCCGCACCGCTCCTAATTCTTTATTTCAGGATCACTGGAGTCTTCTGTGTTAAAAAAGAAAAAAAATAGGAACTATAAACCTAAATTATAGCCAATCAGATTGTACTCACAGCTGAACTACTAGACAAATTGCAGCTCATGAAATTTGCCATGGGTCAGGAGACTGAGTAATTTCATTTTAATCAGTCTTATTTGAAGCAGAGATGCTACTGCAGCAAAAGCTTTGCAGCAACTGAAACCTGGCTGAGAGAACACATCAAGGGATATAAAGTCGTTGTCTTTTATTAATTATTATTATTACTATTATTATTGTTTTATTATATAGTGAACAGTTTCAGTACCCAGGCTAAGAATTTGAAATATTAGCAGCGATCTTTGAATTTTCATTTAGCTTGAAATGAAACATCATTTGGAGCTTGAAATTTGCCAAGGCCTTTATTACATAAAGAGTTAAGCTGCCTCTGATAAGGTCCAAAGAATAAATTTTACATGGTGATGCCCCAGACCGAGTCAGTGTCTCGTCACTTAAAACACAAAGGCTGCAATCATCCACAGGGATTTCTTTTCTCTCCCTCCCTTTTGGCTTGACGAACCTTATTTTTGATACAAAGTCACTTGCAATTTGTGGTCTTGCAGTATGCTCCTTAGGCAGGATTTAAGTATATCAAAATCTTACAGCAGCACAAACAATGAGAGAAAACCAATAAGGACCTTCTCCGAGCCTTTAACAAGTAACCGGAGTTACCAATGTAAATTATATTAGGATTTCCCCAAATTGCTTGTCTTCATAATCAGAACTCTGCATATTGATTAGGTTATAGCTGTAGGGGAGAAGTAACCTTAACATACAAGAAATTACAGTGCCTAAAAAGAGGAAATTTATGTTTAAAAAGTTCAATGTTCATTTCTTAGAGTAACTTTAGAAGAAGGATAAAAATAATGAGGCATTGCACATACTCACTTTTAACACAGAGATTTTTAAAGTCTCTCAATCAAACAAAAAAGAAGCCAGAAATATGTGCTCCCCCGCCCTCCGGTCTAAAACATAAAAAAGAAACCACACATATGTATATATCAAAATGCTGTTCAAGGATGAAAAATAATGAACAGAAATATCACTGCGTCCTTGTCTTGTGGGCCAAGTCAAAGCACAGAGACAACTGAATTGAGTGGACTTGCGGTTGATGATTGGGACTTACCTAATTATTGATTTTTTAATGAAAATGAAACATACAAATTTTTAATTTTACATCTGAATCCTCCATGACAAAATTTATGTCACCACGGCCTGGTCTACATGCAGCTTTTGGACTTGTGCAACCATTTCGGTTAGTGAGGGTGATTTTTTTTTTTATCGCTACAGTTTTATCGGTACAACGTTTACTGTGCCCAGACACCAGTATAGTTTATTCCCCTTCCCAGTTCTTTCTAGAAAGAGGACAAGCAACACCCAACAAGACTGGGCATATGTCTACACTTCAGTAAAACACCCATGGCAGGTCTGTGTCAGCTGACTTGGGTCGGGGGGCCTGGGGCAAAGCGGGGGAGCTGCGGCGCTTGTACACACCTGGCGGCGGTCTGGGACTTCGGCGGCATTTTGGCGGCAGGGGGGCCCTTCTGTCGCTCCGCATCTTTGGCAGCACTGAAGGGCCTCCCACCGCCGAAATGCCGCTGAAGACCCAGACTGCCGCCAGGCCAGGGCTCGCAGGGCATTTCGGCTTCAGGGGGCCCTTCCGTCGCTCTGCGGCAGCACTGAAGGGCCCCCTTCTGCTGAAGACCTGGACCGCCATTGGGCCAGGGCTCATGGGGGCCCCTGCAGGGCCCGGGGCCTGGGGCAAATTGCCCCACTTGCTCCCCCTCCTGGGTGGCCCTGGACTTGGGCTTGCAGGGCTCAGGCTGTGGGGCTATACAATTGCTGTGTAGATTCTGGGCTTGGGCTTTAGACCAGGCTTTGAGAAACTTCCCTTTTTTCAAAATCCCAGAGCCTGAGGTCCAGCTCCAGCCCGGATGTCTACCTTGCAATTTTATAGCCCCGAAGCCCGAGCCCTGGAAGCCCAAATCAGCAGACACAGGCCAGGCACGGGGGGTTTATTGCAGTGTAGACATACCTTAAGATGCTGAACGAGTAGCAATGTCCAGAAGGGAGCAGGAGGAGAGGAGAGATGAAGGAAAAAAGCTGAGATTGGGGAGCACGGGCCACTAACGGGGGCCTACCTCCCTAAGAGATTTTGGACTTCCCCGAGAGGTAGGAGAACTTGTGGGAAAATGGGACTAAAGACACTGGGTGATGATGATAAGCTAAATACTAATACAACCTTTTATAAGTACTACTGCATTCTCTCTGGCTTCCTTCCCCCCTCTTTTTTTCTGTGGTTGTCAGCTTAGCCAGGACCACTAGCCCACGAGCTTATCCAAGCCTCACGAGCATAATACACCTTTATACCAATATAACTGCATTCCCACTAGGGCCTGGTTTACACTAGTAAGTATTAGCCAATATATCTATACCAGCAAACACTTCTAGTGTAGATGGAGCTTATTCAGGGATAAAAGGGTCTTTGCTTGTTGTACCCCCAAGCGAAATAAGCTATGCTGCCAAAAGGGCTTCGAATCATAGGACTCGAAGTCTTCTGGTCCAGTCCCCTGCACTCTAAGCAGGTCTAAGTATGATCTAGACCAGTGGTTCTCAAACTGGGGGTCAGGACCCCTCAGGGGGTCGTGAGGTTATTACATTGGGGGTCACGAGCTGTCAGCCTCCACCCCAAACCCTGCTTTGCCTCCAGCATTTATAATGGTGTTAAATATATAAAAAAGTGTTTTTAATTTATGAGGGGGGTCGCACTTAGAGGCTTGCTATGTAAAAGGGGTCACCAGTGCAAAAGTTTGAGATCTAGACCATCCCCAACAGGTGATTGTCTAATCTGCTCTTAAAAATCTCCAATGACAGAGATTCCACAACCTCTCTAGGCAATTTACTCCTGAGCTTTACTACCCTGGCAATAAGGAAGTTTTTCCTAATGTCCAACCTAAACAGCCCTTGCTGCAGTTTAAGCCCACTGCATCAGCCTCGGAGGTTAAAGAGAACATTATTTCTCCCTCCTTCTTGTAACAGCCTTTTATGTATTTGAAAACTATCATGCCTCTCGCCTCAGTCTTCTCTTCTCCAGACTAAACAACCCCATTTTTTTTCAATCTTCTAGAACTTTAATCATTTTTGTTGCTCTCCTCTAGACTTTCTCCAGTTTGTCCATGTCTTTCCTGAAATGTGGTGCCCAGAATTGGAGACAATACTCAAGTTGAGGCCTAATCAGCATGGAGGAGAGCAGAAGAATTACTTCCTGTGTCTTGCTTACACTGCTCCTGCTAATACATCCCAGAATGATATCTTCTGTTTTCCCAACAGTGTTATAGTGTTGACTCATATTTAGCTTATGATCCGCTATGACCCCCAGTCCTTTCTGCAGTACTCCTTCCTAGGCAATAATTTCCCATTTTTGTATGTGTGCAACTGATTATTCCTTCCTAAGTGGAGCACTTTGCTTTTGTTCTTATTGAATTTCATCCTATTTACTTTAGACCATTTCTCCAGTTTGTCCAGATCATTTTGAATTTTAATCCTATCCTTCAAAGCCCTTGCAACCCCTCCCAGTTTGGTATCATCCACAAACTTTATATGTGTGCTCTCTATGCCATTATCTAAAACATTGATGAAAATATTGAACAGAACTGGACCCAGAACTGATCCTTACAAGACCCCACTTGAAATGCCCTTCCAGCTTGACAGTGAACCACTGATAACTACTCTCTGAGAGTGATGTCAAGTATCAGAGGGGTAGCCATGTTAGTCTGGATCTGTGCTTTACGTAAAAGGATAAATGGACACAAGTCAGATATTAGGAATGGCAATATACAAAAACCTGTAGGGGAACACTTCAACCTCCCTGGACACACAATAGCAGATTTAAAGGTAGCCATCCTGTAGCAAAAAAAACTTCAGGACCAGACTCCAAAGAGAAACTGCTGAACTTCAGTTCATTTGCAAATTTGACACCATCAGCTCGGGATTAAACAAAGACTGTGAATGGCTTGCCAACTACAAAAGCAGTTTTTCCTCCCTTGGTGTTCACACCTCAACTGCTAGAAGAGGGCCCCATCCTCCCTGATTGAACTAATCTAGTTATCTCTAGACTGATTCTTGCCTGCATATTTATACCTACCTCTGGAAATTTCCACCCCATGTGCCTGACGAAGCGGGTATTCACCCACGAAAGCTTGTGCTCCAATACTTCTGTTAGTCTATAAGGTGCCGCAGGATTCTTTGTCGCTCTCTGAGAATGGTTTTCCAACCTGCTATTCTTCCACTTTATAGTAGCTCCATCTAGGTTGTATTTCCCTAGTTTGTTTATGACAAGGTCACAAGAGACAGTATCAAAAGCCTTACTAAGGTCAATATACATCATAACTACCACTTTCTCACGTCAAAGAACACTATTAGGTTGGTTTGACATGATTTGTTCTTGACAAATAGATGCCTGCTGTTACTTATCACCTTATTATCTTCTAGGTGTTTGCAAATTGATTGCTTAATTATTTGCTCCATTATCTTTCTGGGTACTGAAGTTAAACTGACTGGTCTGTAATTCCCCAAGTTTTCCTTATCTCCCTTTTTAATGATTCACACTATATTTGCCCTTTTCTAGTCCTCTGGAATCTCTCCTGTCTTCCATGACTTTTCAATGATAGTCGCTAATGTCTCAGAGTTCTCCTTTGACAGCTCCTTGAGTATTCTAGGATGTATTTTCATCAGGTCATGGTGACTGAAAGACCTCTAACTTCTCTAAATAATTTTTAACTTGTTCTTTCCCTATTTTAGCCTCTGATTTTACCTCATTTTCACTGGCATTCACTATGTTCAGGGGCGGCTCCAGGCCCCAGCACGCCAAGCGCGTGCTTGGGGCGGCATGCCGCGGGGGGCACTCTGCTGGTCGCCAGAAGGGCGGCAGGCGGCTCCGGTGGACCTCCCGCAGGCATCCCTGTGGAGGGTCCGCTGGTCCCACGGCTTCGGTGGAGCATCCGCAGGCACGTCTGCGGGAGGTCCACCGGAGCCACGGGACCGGCTACCGGCAGAGCGCCCCCCGCGGCATGCCACCGTGCTTGGGGCAACGAAATGGCTAGAGCCGCCCCGACTGTGTTAGACATCCAATCGCTACTAACCTTTTGGTGACAACTGGAACAAAAAAGTCATTAAGCACCTCTGCCATTTCCACATTTTCTGTTATTATTCTCCCCCTCCCCTCATTAAGTATCAGGCCTGTCCTGTCCTTGGTCTTCCGATTGCTTCTAATGTATTTTTAGAATGTTTTCTTGTTTCACTTCATGTCCCTAGCTAATTTAATCTCATTTTGTGCGTTGGTCTTTCTAATTTTGTCCCTAGATACTTGTATTATTTGTTTATATTCATCTTTTGACATTTGACCTTGTTTCTAGTTTTTGTAGGACACTTTTTTGAGTTTCAGATCATTGAAGATCTCCTGGTTAAGCTAGGGTGGACTCTTGCCATGCTTCCTATCTTTCCTATGCATACTTCCTATCTTTTCTACACAGACTTTTATGCTGGTATAATATATGTACCAGAGAGCTATGTCAGTAAAACAATCACATATACACCCACCACCAATGGACATAGCTATGCTAGGGTGAGTTTTTAGTGTAGACCATGCCTAGGGCAGTAGTTCTGCTTATACTATACAATAGTTATTCACTCAGGTAGTTCTACCACTCAGATGTTGTATTAACATGGTAAAAACAGGAGCTGCTAGTCTGATGACCTAAAGATAAAGACCAGGTGAGAGGAATAGGGTTTTCCTTGCTAGCTACATCTAGGTAAATACTACCTGTGCCTTGTCTGTTCTAGGATTTTACACTGAAAGAGCTCTCTCAATGTCAAAACAAACTCTTGCAGTAAAGACAAAGCCAAGAAGAAATAACAGAAACTGATCTTAGAGCCAGATTAGTTTTGCAAGAGCACCAGTGCTGTGATTGCACTCTCTCTCTGTCTCTCTCTGTCTCTCTCTCTCTCTGTATTTGTTATTAATGAATAAATAAGTTATCCCAAAAGATGTTTAAGTTTTCACTGAAATACTACAGAGACCAACTAGTACATTGTAGGGAGTATTGAATACTAAACAAATAACAATGCCAAAGTTTTACAGTGAATCCATGCTCCATTAGAACAAAACTCTGGTTACATTTCATGATTTACATCTGATAGACAATCCTGAAAATGTGCTACACTTTCTTCCAATGGGGAAAAAAAATGGAAATTAAATGTGAGGAAACATCATCAACAACACACTCACTTCATCGTATGCACTTGGTATTTAAAACCAAATTGTCAGATGTCCAAGGAAGCAATGTTATTCCATCCAGCTTTTATGACAGAAATGCCAAAGAAATTCTTTTTTTTCTCCCCCATTTTGCTGAGGTCTGGGAGTACTTCACTGGGAAACTGCATTTGGCAAGAAGATCTGGAGTTGATGTGAACTCATCAGCGGGATGAATGGGGATGACAGAACAGAAAGCTTGTCAGTGGATGGATGGATTTTCAGCATTATCTGTGCTACAATGCCCAGATACCAGATAGTATAACAACTAGTCAAGCTAAGGTACTGATTTCTTTCTTTTTCTAGAGCAGGAGAGGGGCTGTCCAACACACATAGGAGGCCTGCAGGTTGTAATGAAGCTCGGGGTTTTCTCTCCAGTGTAGTGTTGTCAGTCTTATATTTACCACATTCTACTACAGAACTGGAACCAGAATGATCCGAACAATTAATTGTGGACTCTGATACCAAGTGGAGGAAAATATTTATTAAAAATAAGAAAAAAAGTGACTGCAAAAGCACACAAATTGTCAGGGGGAATATAGGGAAGCTTTAGGACCTGAAATTACCCTTCCCACATTTTCTTTTTATTGTTGATGGTAACCCTTTAATATCTCTATGCTTCAGTTTTTCCAGCTGTAAAATGGGAATACTCATTCTTACTAACCTTGCAAAAGTTAGATGAAGATGAATTAATGCTTGCAAATCAATTTGAAGAGGTAAAACATTATATAAGTAAATAGTGAAATTAAATAATCCTTGTTTCTAACCTGGGAGTTTCTTATTCGTTTCTAAGATACAAAGAGTAGTGCTAAGATGAAATATTGTCCTTTGAGGAAGGTTAAATTCAGGGAAAATGTCAGAGATGTGTGTCTTGCTAAAGCTCATGAATTGTCATGACAGCAGCAAAATGTGTAGGCTGCCTATTTAAGCATGGACAACCAGTTCTAGCTGGAAATGTCCATCAAAACAACACAGTGAGCCGTTTATGTTATGTTCTGGAACTAAGATGCCTGTAATGGGACACAACTCATGATTTGAGGCATCCCCCAAAGATTAACCCAAAGCAGCACTGTGGCTGAAGTAGCTTATGGAGACATTAAAAATAACCCTAAAAGGAGCTCTGCTTGAATATTTGAGTACCTGGTGTCTCTTCCTTCTTACCACCTCTTCTTAACATAGAGCAGGGTGGGTCTCCTTTTATCAGAAACTCGGTTCAGCCCAGACTGCATCCCATTTCCCTGAGCTTCCATAGCTCAGGTCATGCTGCAGAATCTCTTCTTGGAAGGATGGTTGTTGTAACTCTCATTATTCTAGTTGGATGCTGTTTTATACGCGTGAAAGGTGATCTTACATTTGCCCTGGTGTTCAGACTGGAGGAGCTCAGGAAACAAACTTGGGGTAGACTCACTACTCTATATCACGTATATATAAAATATCATGGGAAAATATGGCTGGGAAACTCAGGTAAAACCAGATCATGAATATGGCTGGTGAATAATTATACTCCATAAGCCCAGTGGAAACCCTTTATTAACAACAGGTAGCATTGTCCAGTGATTAGAGCACTGTGCTGTGAGTCAGGAGACTTAGGGTTCTGTTCCTGATTCTCTCACTGAGCTTTGTCCTTTGAGCTCATTGTCCTTGAGCAATTCTTGGCTTTGCCATCTGTGAAACGATGTATACACTGCCCCTGTCTAGTGGATGGACCCCATAGAGGACTACAGTCTGCTACTGGCTTTTAGCTGACAGACAGGTAACTTTTAACTCAGATAGTAGAGAGTAGCCATGCTCTTAGACTCAGAGATTAAGCATTCAGTTCCTCTTGCTGGCAACTCATCCAGGGGCATCATATGCAGTGGTAAAGCTTCTTATTCTCCTTTCTGACATGCTTTGAGATCTACATGTGAAAAGCACTATGTGGAAGCAAAGACATTTGTATTAACCCCTGCTTTCCTGGCCTCCTTATTGTGACCTTGTGATAATGGGTGGCATTTTCATAGCTATCATGGATTAATTTGTAGTGGCAGAAAACTTCAGAGAAATACTAGTGTTTTCCCCTTGAAAATGGGCTGAGTCACCTCAGGTTTCTTTTAGTCATGTCATTTTCCGTGATGTTCCATGACACACGGTGCAAAAGCAGAGAGAAAAAGACACTCTAAATGTTCCTTTTACTTTTAAGCCCCAATCACCTGCCAGAATGTGTTATCCTCTAGAGAACTGACAGAGCAGGTTTCTTTAAAAGCATGATCAGAAGAATCACAGAATGTCAAGCAGTAAAAGAAAGGAGGAGAAGAGTAGCTGCTAATCACAGTTTTAAACAAAATTATTAAAACCTTGGTTACCAAAGATACAATGGAATTAAATGGCATGTTGCTCTATACATTTAAAGATATTGATTTTGCAAAAACTATCTTAACAAGCTTTAAAGGTCATTTATGATGCTTTAAACATAGGGCTCTCTCTATTATTTTATTTTATTGTTATTCCATTTGTACTTTTATTGCACCTTTAATCTGTGCTTTAAAGAACTGGGTAGTATAATTATTCCCTTCTCCCCCGTGACTATTTTACAGAAAGATTTTTTTCTATCTCAAAGCATTCCACTGGGAACAAGGAACAAGTAGGTTTTACATCAGTGTAGCCACTTGAAATCAACCCTATACACTCTACCTGGGGTTGACCTTTCTACATACATCAAGGTAGACACTACAGAGCCTTGTCTCCATTGGGGTTTTACATGGAGATAGCTAATTCAATGTAAAAAGCACACTTTTTGCAGTGAAGACCTATCCAAAGCAATAGAGTCACAAAGAGTCTTAGTGATGGTCTCAAATGAAGTAGGTGGGGAATTTGGGAACTGATTTCTGGTTTCCTTCCTTCCAGCCATTTGTTTTAGCCACAAGATGACCACCTCTACCAACTTGCACGTGGTGAGCATTCACACATTTAAAAACTCCTGTAGCTCTGGGTGAAACTTAAAGGGATTCAGTTTGATTCAGCAGCAAACTTTTGGATGCTTCTAAAACCTCTTGGGGCTGCAAATTTAGTCTGAAAGTCCCTCTTGATAACAGATTTTCATATGACGACTTTGGTACACCATCACACGAGAGTAGCTGTTTCACACAGTATTTTGGCACTTGCCCTTCTGTTTTCAGAAATATGCCAAGTGTGAGAAAATTAGCAATATTTTTAAAAAGTGAAAAATCTGGTCTCTCTAAGGTGTCCTAAACGGGGCACCCAAAATCTGAGGAACCCCAAATCACTCTTTTGAAATTTCAAGCCACCTTTAAAAAAAAAGATACAATGTATGAAAGTGAGTCACAAAGGCAGGATGAGGAGAAAGGTGATCTAGTGGTTAAACTGCCAGCCTGGGACTTGGGCATTCAATTCTTTCCTGTATCACAGAACTCTTGAGCCACCTTCAGCAATTTGCTTAAGATATGTCTCCATTGGAACTGGAAGGTGTAAATTCTTGCTTGAGGATACAAACATATGCAAGCATGGGTTGAGCTAGCACACTAAATCTAGAAATATAGCCGCAGTGGCATGAAGGACTAGATGTCCCGAGTATGGGCTCGGATGGGATTGTACTCATGGCAGCTAGCTACACTTCTGTTTTTAGCATGAGTTTTGTTTCCTTGTGCTGGAATGTATACCTTTCAGTTCCAATGGAGACATACCCTCAGTCTCTCTCTGCCTCTGTTCACCATCTGGGGGTGTGCTCAGGACAAATGCATTAAAAATTGTGAGGTGCTCAGAAACATGGCTCCCGTTACTGTGCGTTATATGTTTTCCAGATCGCACAGCTGATTTCCATCCCTGGATTACTGTTATTGCAATCTACATGCAAAGCAATGGGTTCTTCAGAACAGACTGGTCTCAAGAGATGGGAATGGCAACAAAAATAGTGGAGCCATATGGGGTTCATTTCTAAGGCAACCTGTTGAGTTTGAATTAGCCAGCTCAGTTTGGGGACACCACAACAAATGAACTGAACGTTTCCTGGGGGTTGCTCAAGCAGTGCATGCAAAAGACACACAAGCATTCATAAAACAATCGTTGAATGAGCAGACAATAAAAACCAAACTGCAGTAGGCAGTTAAATGATAAAGAGAGGCTGCAGTGTAGAACTTGCTTAGGTAAGAACTTTCTGCCCATTGCTGCTCCATTATGATTAATGCGTGCACATGTGAACTTTATGAAAAAAGATAATGAATTGATTGTGTTCCTAAACGATGCCATTTTAGACCTGTTTGGATTCCTGCCCTCCCCGGGGGACCAGATGACCACACTCTGTTAGTTTAAACAAATGAACGTTTAATAGTTGCCTTTCTGCCAGCCAGGTGGAGAAAGAGAAACATTTATCAATGGAAGGGAGAAAAAAAATTATCACGTTGCCTGTTCTGCTGAGAGGTAGGTGCTGCAAAAGAGGTTACAGAGAAGAGAAAATTGCTACAGTTATAACAGTTACCACTCTCCATGTGCTCATTAAAATATGGAGATGACCGAACCTGTGACTAGGGCATTTTTTCTACTTTGTTTCCTATAATATACAGGACAAGCGAGTTTAGTTTAATTACTTACCCATATGAAGAGTATGAAGAGTGAATTCTGCATCATTTTCCCAATTGGAAAAGCAATAAATACACAATGCTAAAGGAGTAGAGAGCCTAACTCTGACTGAATTTTAATGGCATTTGGGTTGAAAGTCCCAGCCTCAGACTTTCGGTGCATCATTTTTCTCATTTCTAAAACAGTAGCTTAGAGACAGGTCATGACTTGACCTTCTGGTGAAAGGAGTTATACTGTATAGTAATAAGTGAAAGGTATCATTATGGTTAAAGGCTACAATGAAAACATAGTTTTCATATGAGTTAGTGTCTTCTGCCCAGTTCCTGCTGTACAATGTTCTTTATGATAAACTGTGGGGTATTGAAAACAATGTTAAAAATATAAGCTCTCACTTTAAATTTCTAATGGGTTTTCTGGTGGTGTTTGTAGGCTCTGGCGCTCCGCAGGGAAGTGTGCAATCAGAATCAAGCTGCAGCCAGACAGCCTAGGGTAAAATGGATTGAGTTGTGCATCTCTTTTAGGGAGAAGCTTGCTTTGTCTCTCTCTGTTTTGTGGGTTCTTGTATGTTATCATTCTGGAGTCTAAAAAATAAATGAGTGTCGTGTTGCAAACTTCCAGCACAGGTTTTTAAGTTCATAAAATCATAGGGTTAGAAGGGACTGCAACGTTCCTCTATCTGACCTTGTGTGTATGCAGTGAACATAACACAAACGTCACAGCTGTTTTCTGAATTTATTCCCAGTACATTTATTTGCTGCTGACAAAACCCAGCCTGCATTTTCATCCTAGTTAAGGTGGTTTAACAAAACAAAAATGGACTTCATACCTGCATCAACTCCCATGTTATAGTATGTATGGATCTTCTACATTGCCTGGCAACAGCATGATGATTATTATTTATTGATATTTCAGTAACATTCTGAGACCCCCAAATTAGATCAAGGCCCAGTTGTGCTAGGCAGTGTGCAAATACAAGTCTTGTCTACATTGTGCTTTAGTTCACACCAGTGGAGTCTAAATGTTAGTCCACACTAGCATGTTGTGCACTAACTGGCCTGTGTGGACCCTGATGGCACGCTCTAAAAGTTCTCTAGAGGATGGTAACATAGTGCTCTCTGAAACAGCATGCATTAGGGAACTTCTAGTGAGTGCTAGCAGGGTCCACGTGGGCCAGTTAATTCACGATACATAGTGTGGACTAAAATGTCTACCCTTCCAGCACCATGTAACCAAGCCTATGTGCAGAATTTACAATCTAAATAGAGAAGAAAGACAAAGGGCAGAATGGAAAACAGATGCATAGTGACTTTTTGGGATCACACAGTGGGTCAGTGGCAGAACTAGGAATAGAACAATTATTTCCACTGCTCTATCTACTAGACTATGCGGACTCCATATCAAAAACTATTTTTCATGCCAATCAAAACAGAGCTTCCTTTTCCCCAAAGATAGAGGGTCGCAACACTTTTGGAACCTCTGAATCCACATTCTTGCTGTCCTCCTGTGGTCTCTTTTATGCAAGATCTTTGTCTCACTCTCTCTCTGAAAAATTCCTCAACGCGTTGTGGATTACCGTCTTTGCAGCCGTCCTGGCCTGTAAGGATGGGTTCACACCCAGTTTATGGATGCTTCCATTTCAAGAACCTGCTTGCTATGACTTCACCAAAGGTTTCTGTTACATCTAGGCACAATGATCACAAAAATTGTTTTACAGAATATAGCAATTTTTTTCCCAAGTAATCCTAAACTACTTTGCAAATTTTACATAGCCGTCCCTGGCAGCTCTGGGGAGGAATGAGGCAACTGTTAGCAGTAAAGGCTACACAGGAGTCAAATTTTAAGCAATTTCATGGGATCTTTATTCTGCACAAGTAATCAGGAACTCAGTTATATGCCTCAGCCAAAAGCCACCACTTCTAATAGTGTGGTGCCCTCCTAGTATACTGTTGAGGTATTGTCTGAGAACTGCTTCGAGGAAAGAGTACCACCAGTTGAAAATGTCACCAGCATCACTTACTGAAAAGCATTGGGATAGCCCAGCAGGTGCTCCACTGGTCATTTTGAAGTGACTATGATCAAAATTTTCAAAAGTCTCCATTAATTTTGGGTGTTCTACAGCCTCATTTTAAGAGGTACTCAGCACCCGCAACTTCAATTTGAAGTCAGTGGGAGCTGCAGGTGCTCATCATCTCTGAAACAACGTCCTAGTTGCGCCCAAAATGAGACATCCCACTTTTGGTGGAGACTTATGAAAATGTGAGCCTGAGTTGATTGCTAAAGTTTGCATCTGAATATGAACTCTCCTAAAGATCCAGATTTTTTGGTTCAGACATCTCTGGCTGCCAAAGATATTAACATGTTCCGATGAAAAAAGTCTCCATGCAATGCTGAATTTTCTGTCCTGCTCCAATATTCCATTTTTCTAATCAAGTTATCTGAAGCTATGCCACTCCAGTTAGCAACAGGTACCAAATGCTGTGTCCATTCCATTTGGCTAACTACATTTTTCCCTTTGTAAATTATAGACATGCTAACTTATTTAATTCATATCTCATGTGTCTGGTGAACCATGGCATCTGCCAGCTCCTCAGATAAAGGGGATCCACTTATTCATCTGCTCTGTCTCTATCTGTGCACTAAATTTGGATTGACTGCTCACTGTCCAGACTGATAGCAGGGGATCTGATTGAAGAAAATAATTCTTTTATATGTCTTTTTCCCCCTTTGGATATGGCACAACAGGTTTGTTGTACCGCAAGTGTTAAGCTGATGTGACATGATGTAAGATGACCTGCCATGGCACGTCAGAAATTAAAAAGAAAATATTCTTTCCGATTGGAATTCTGTGCATGATTTTTATTTCCTTGGGCTTGTAGCAGATTGAGTATTGAATTGCTCGAGTGCAGCCCGTGGATAATTTAATACCTGGAATATTCCTTTGAGTGTGAATTTCAGCCACATTTGACTTGTTCAACAAGGTCCTGCGCATATTGTCTCAGGCCTTATGTATTTCACGGGACTTGTGTAAATAACGATTGATCAAATCCCAAAGAAATCTTTTTTCACAAACATGGTGTTTTTTTTTTAAATACATTGCAAAGGAAAAGACGAGTCATCTTTCTTTCTGTCCACTCCACTGCACAGACATTGTAAGGAACTTTGAAACTACAAGCCAGGGCCTCAGCTGGTGCAAATAGGTATAGTGACATTGACTTCAATGGAACCATGTCAGTTTTCACTTGCTGAAGATCTGCCCCCCTTTATTTACAATTCCCTTTGCCCCTGGGGAAGTTAGAGACAGTTTTCAAACTGATATAAATAATATTGGACCTAGTGTTCCTCCCACATTCATCAGCACAAAACAGGAGTATCCCATCGAAATCAGTGGAGTTATCCCAGTGTGAAAATGGTGTGAGAGGCCAATCAGGCTTCTTAGAGGTTGTCTACATTGTGTGTTAGCCTGCACTAGGGGGGTGCAAATCCTAGTGAGCACTAGTGTGCAGTTCACTCACTGGCCTAGGTGGACCCTGCTGGCATGCACTAGAAGTTTTTTAATGTGCATCAGTGTAGTCCTATTTCAAACACGACTGCATTAAGGCCTCTAGGGAACTTTTAGTGCACGCCAGGGTCCACATGGGCCAATTAGTGTGTGACACACTAGAATGACTAAGTGCAGAATAAGGCACTGCGAAGACAAACCCTTGTATTTGGATAGCCGTTTTCCTCCTGAAGCATCCGCAAAGCATATTAGTGTATTAAATGCTGTCACTTCTAGCGCAGAGCATGGCTATTCAACAGGAACATAACAACACTCTACAACAGCTGGGGATAGGAAGTGAAGAATATTCTATCCAGTTGGATGTACGGAGAAGATTTTAGGTAGGCTGGAATTGGCATTTATACCTGGCCCAACTCTCTTACTCTTGGGAGAAATACATTATGGCTGCTAGGACTGAAAATACTCAGGACTTCAGAGACAATTTGTGAACAAAACTCATTATTATTAATGTATATTTCCATAGTGCTTCTCCTTTTCATGGACCATTGTGCTAGGTGCTGTACAAGCACAGAATAAAAAGATGGCCCCTGCTCCAAAATATTTACAACGTAAGACAAGAGACAGCAGATGGATACAGACAGTGGAGCATAAGGAACCAATGAACCCATATTGGTCAGCATGGTAGGCTGTGGTCATTGAACGTTCCCCTGTTAGGTAAACATTTCCACAGTTATACTAAAGCACTGCCATGGTGCTAAAATGTTCACCCCAGAGAAATATATTAACAGAGTTTTGAATACATGTATAATTGAGTTTGTTTTCAAATAGCACCCAGGCCAATGCCTATTGAAGGCAATGGATGGATTTATATTGACTTCACTGAGTGTAAAAGTCCTTTATATAATGCTTTACAGAGAAATTCCCCTGTAAACTGAACAAAGGAAAAGCTTTCAACTGAGATTAAAAGAAGGCAAATGATTTGTACTGGGCTTTCCAAAAGGGATCTCGGTACCTGATAACCTTGGGTTCCTTCGGAAATCCCAACTTTGGTGACTTAGCTCGGACCATATAGAGGGAGAGACAAAGACTTGCAGGAAATTTCTAGGAGGGGATTAAAAAGAGATTAAGAATAGGGAAGCTAAGAAAAGAGGTGGAGTTTGGAGCAAAATCCTTGGGTTGGGAGAGGTATTGAACACCAAAGTCTATTTTATATTGTATTCTGAGATAGATGGGAAAATGATGAGAGTGACAGAGGTGGAGTGGGTTGGTGGGGGAGATATGATCGCCTCTCACTTCTCATTCTGCTCAATATATTTCCCATTAATATTTATTTAATTAAAAATAGCTTTGTGTGTGAATTTGTGTGTGAATTGTGGTTTTTTTTCCAAACTTCTCTCTCCCACTCTCTCTTTCTCTCTCCCTCTTTCACTTTTTGTTTTTATTTCTTTATTTATTAACATTCCCCAATGCAAGAAAGGTGGTGAAATTTATAAACTAGAGACTGGTATTTTTCCCCACCAAAATGAAATGATTTTTTAAAAAGAAAGAGAGAGAGATTGCTTGAAAGATTTCCAGTGAAACAAAACTTTCCATTTATTTATTTATTTCCATGAACCATACTTATCTTTTTTTTTTCACTTGCTATAGTGGTCTCATTAGTTTCTTGGTTTGTTAAAGTTAATCTAGTTAAGTACACAACCCCTGGGGGAAAAAGAGGAGATATGAAGAAAGGGACCCGTGTTGTGATTGTAATTAACTTAAAGTCACAGACAGACAAACAAAAAAGGATGAAAACCTTGGGAAGGACATAGACATTGTGGATTTATAGCTGTGACTCATGCATCTGGAAATTTGGCAATGGTGGACTCTATAAAATAGCATTACATCACTTGTGCTAGTGCAAAAATCAATGAGTGATTGATTTCTTTTTCCTTGGAATGAAGTCATGCCAGAATAGCAGGGCAATTTCAGTTGTGAATCGGAAGAGACAAAAACAGTGTAATATTTTATTTTGTACTTTTCATGTGTGAAAGTGCCCCAGTATGGGCAGTGCTTAATTTGTGTGGGAGCTTGCAATCTCCCAATCCACCAGCGGTTCCTTGCTAAAACTCCACTCCTATAAAATTTTAGGACTCGCTTCCTGGTAAGAAAAACAGCTGGTTTTGAATAGGGACAGTGGTTTTTCTAGTGATATTTTATCTCCCCCTTTAACTTCCCACATGCTTGCACTCACCAGCCTCGGCAGGCTTGCACCAATGGAATTCACTTATTCAAGATAGTCTGGTCCCACCAGCAGCATGATGCTCTAGACAGTGGCATTTATCTAGGATGCTGTGGACCAGTCAGTAGAATGCAATCAGCCAAAGAAATTGAATGAATGAATGAATCTGATTTTAGGTGTCCACAAATATCTTGGTTTAATGTGGATCTGATGTTAATTCTTCCCTATTTGGACTGAGAACAGTTCTCTCTCTTATACACTAGTCTGGGAACCATCTGACTGCTTATGTATCAAGGTCTTTAGCATCATCTGAGAAAATTTATGCACGGATTGAGCTAAAGGCTTTACCTACCATTTTCAGTTTGCAGACATTTTGAGACTAGCTGTGTGGCTGTAAACATGCATAATCACTACTCGCAAACATCCTATTTTCATTTCAAAACCAAAAAAAGGAATTTCAGTTCAGTTGAATTGAGATTCAAGGTCAGGGGGCAATCCAGATGATGGTATATAAAAGAGAGATCAAATATTGCTCTTCAGCACAAACATTTCTAATGCTGATGGACTGTCTAGGATGCCCTTAAAATTTTTGAAGAGATGCATGATGGTACTAGCCTGCATATTGTCCAAATCATATTATCTGAGACACTCAAGCAGATCTGCCAGGCCAAACAATGAGATAAGCTTTCATCTGAAGTGTTAAACTTTGTACTAAAAAGATGGACAAACAAGTAGAAAAATCACTCATGATTTGAGATCTTATTTTTACAGGAACAATGAGGTATCCTGTGGTTTATTAGAATCATTGACCCGTAAAAGCATTGTCATCAATTTTGTCAATAAACTCATGAAAACTATCCAGGTACAGTTTGTACGATAGCCTTAGCTAGTGAAGATTTTTGTTGGCCAATATAGATGGGAAATTGAAGCATCAGTTCATAACTGTTAGCCTTTGCACAACTGAAGCCTGTCCTGTATTATCATATGTTTGGGTTTGTCTATCACACAGGGAAGCAAGCTCACTGGGTTTGCAAACCTTCTGTTAAGTTGGATGACGTACCATCACAGTGGCCAGTGTAGTGTATTGAACACTATTAAAATTACACATTATTTTAAGTTTTAAAGGGTTTTCTGCTTTCAGGCTAGGGGGATCTATAGGGAAATATGCTATCTGGATTAGATCTTTCAGAGTCAGTCTACAAAGAGCCAGCCAAGAGCAAGGTGGGTGAGTTGTACTCCTCTGCCTGAGGGAGCAGCCTGCTTTGTCTATCACTGTTTTTGGTTCTTGTGTGACAGGGTTCTGGATCCTGAGAAATAAAGTAGCGTTACACTGCAATCTTCTGGCAAGAGTATGTTATATTTTTATATAATTTTTCTGTATGTATGCTATGAACATAAAAGCTAGAAGTTATTTCGATATCCTCAGCTGATGTGGACAGAACTCTTAAGGATTATGCTTCTTTTGGTGACACACTCATTAACTGATGAATTCATAGATCAAGAACTGAAGTACTTTTTTGATGGTTATTCAATATGTTTTATCAGCATCTCAATCTGTTCTTACTTGGGGAAGATGAGTGTTTTGTTAGAATTTTGTAAACTGATATGAAAACTATCAAAAGAGATAGGCTTGTCTACACTGTCCCACCATTCAGACTAAGGGGCTTTGAATACTTGCGTACACTGCCTGAGTTTGGACTATAGCGGTATGAATAGCAGTGCACACCAAAGTGCTGCATTGTAACCAACCCATGTGGACTCTGTGGCCACAAACTAAAAGGTTTCTAGTTTGGATTAATGTAATGCTCTTCAAAGAGTAACAGATCTGAGCAAACTTGGGACCTTTAATTCTGTGCCCACATGGGTGAGTTGCAACATGACACTTGGGGGTGCACTGCTATTCACACCCCTATAGTCCAAACTGTGGTCAGTATACACAAGCCCAAAGATAAAATGCTCATGAACCAGAATGGAAGGTACAAATCTTCATGTGGGTAAGCTCCGGGGAAGACAGCTAAATAGGTAGAAGTTGGAGAGCCAATATTAATGTGTGACTATAGGACTGAAATATCAATTTAGATTCAAGGTGCATCTGAAAAATGTCTGTATATATATCTATCAATAGATAGCCATATTGGTACCAGTGAAATACCGAGTCCTAGTAGATCTTCCCTATAAAAGGCATATTGATCAGCTAAGAGGTGTTTAAGGTTCTTGATATTGCAATCAGAACATAGCATAGACTGTAACAACCCTGTTCTTCAAAGTGCCCATATTCCCTACATTATGTTGGAAAAATAAAATTCCTGTGTCTACTCAGATCTCCGAATAATGACGGAAAAGTGCTTGGATTCTGCCCACAACCCTAGGCTCCACCCATAGTTCCAGACTAGACTGATAGTTTTGCTGAAATGGGATTGGGAGGTTAGGAAGAATAAGTAGCTGGGTGTCTTAGACTTTCCATCCCTAAACTGGTTCAGCACTACTAGCTGGTGCATTGGTTCTGGTGTGAAACCAATGATCATCTCTGCCCATTACCACCCACCTATGAAATGGGTAAAAAACATGCAGCCTCTGACTTCCTCCAAACCACCACACCGAAGGCTGAGAGGCAGGGGGATGCACAGAGGACTTTATGTGAGAGGTCTTACACCCTCTTATTGCCCTGCATGGCCATGTAAGATTTAATCAGAATCTAGCCCTTCATCAATAGTGAAATAATTTGTGAGGTTAATGCCAAATGTAGCAATTGCTAGTCTTCAGAGTTAACCATCAAGTGGGATAAGGGCACCTTGCTCTCTTCTAAGAATCTTTGGTTGTCTATCTGCAGTTGTGATCCAGCAGGGACATCCTTCATCAAATCACATTCTGAAAAAAAATTCCCCCTCTAACCTTAATCTTAAGCTTCAAAGAACAGCCACGAGAATGATTAAAGGATTAGAAAACATGCCTTATAGTGACAGGCTCAAGGATCTCAATCTATTTAGCTTAACAAGTAGATGGTTAAGGGGTGACTTGATTGCAATCTGAAAGTAGCTACATGGGGAACTAATATTTAATAATGGTCTCTTCAAACTAGCAGAGAAAAATATAACACAATTTAATGACTGGAAGCTGAATATAAACAAATTCAGACTGGAAATAAGGTGTAAAATTTTAACAATGAGGGTAATTAACTATTGGAAGAATTTACCAAGGATCTTGGTGGATTCTCCATCACAGACAATTTTTAAATCAAGAGTGGATGTTTTTATAAATGATCTGCTCTAAGAATTATTTTGAGGAAGTTTGATGGCCTGTGCTGTACAAGAGGCCAGACTAGATGGTTCCACCTGTCCTTAGAATCTATGATTCTGAAGGAACTGTGGGTGTCACAAGACAAGTACTACTGGCCTACCTAGTATGAAGGATGAGCTAGGGCATCTGGAGTAGGCCTTGGAAGATCTGAGCTGAATGCTTGGCTGAGTCACAAACTTGCCAAATGACCTTCGGCAACTCATTGACTCTACCCTCTGCCTCAGTTCCCCATAAATAACATGGGGATTTTACCTCACACCAATTCCATTGGTGTGAGGTGTTTCAATACTACAGTGACAAGATCCATATAAGTACTTAGATAACACTGACTTTATCAGTCCTCTGGATAGATTATTGCTATTCCAGCCTCCATGTTTATTTCTTTAAAAGCCTACACAAAGAGACCGGTTCATGGGTTGAGTTTCCATTGAGAAAATATCATATTGCTCTAGTGTCAACTCATATGAATCTCTGTGTATTGTAAAGTGAACATCTGAAAATGGCAAAAGGCTGTGGGAGAGCAGGCTACTTCAGTCCTGAACTGCAGGTGGTGTTTAGAATTAATTAAATCAATAAATAAAGAGGATGCCCTGTGTTTATAGGAAATGCCTGCTTTAACATGTGTGTTCTTGTTAGAATTTTGGAAGAGTTGCCCTTGATGCCAAATGCCAAAACATCTTTTCTCTATCAATTATTAAGAAAGGACACTGCACATATTTTGCACTGGATGAATTATGCACCCATTTTTATGTAGAGAAGAAATAAGGAATTTCTATTGTACTGCACATCTGAACTTTGTAAGGAATTTTGCACATACTGAAATGTTGGTCCCAGTATTTAATGCATCAGCATATCTCATGTTTTCTTTATAAACTGCAGAGAATCTGCACCCTGAGTTGCATGTTCTTTTTTTAAAGAAACCAAAATTTAAACAATATGATTTGACCCAACTTTTATTTTTTTCCCCCTCCTATTCTCTTGTGGGACAATTGGCACCTCTATAGCCACATTTAATTTACAGACTCCAATTTTTCTGCCAGGGATGGGGAAAAACAGTTAAAATAAATTAAGGACTCTCTTTCCTCACCAGGGACAAACTTTTGCTCATTTTCAGAAGCAAACTGAAACCAAGGTTAATTTCAGAGATGCAGAAAAATGTGATGCACTTATTAATATTTTACAGCGCTTTTAGTACTCCCAACTTCCCTTTAGCAAGGGATATGTACAGGGAAGGAGTAGAAACATCCAGGGTTAAGAAAGAAACGTTGACAAATAGGGCTTGATCCAAAGTGCAATCAAGGCAGCAGGAGACTTCCTGTTGACTTCAGTAGGTTTGGGATCAGGCCCATTGTGCATTCACGGTACTGATACGACAAGGTGCTGAGCAGCTCCTGTAAGATGCTAAGTGCCCTCAATCCACTAGCAGTTAAGGGGCCTCAGCACTTTGTAGGTGTTGAGTCGTTAGAAATGAGTAAGGAGAAATACAGGGCTGAAAGAGGGATGAGTAAACAGAGGCCCCATGTTTCAATGAAAGTTTGTGAATAGTCCCCTTGAAGTCAGACAGATAAAGAACATACCAAGTGATTTGCTGGTAGAGTAAAGAAAGGGATCCTGAGAAACATGAGCTCAAATTGAATAAGTGGTTTGGAGTAACATGAAATGAAGAAGAATGTTCTGGATTAAATTTAGAAGTATGAACAACAAGGGTGATGTCGTGGTGGGAGTCTGCTACAGACCACCGGACCAGGGGGATGAGGTGGCGAGGCTTTCTTCCAGCAACTAACAGAAGTTGCTAGATCACAGGCCCTGGTTCTCATGGGTGACTTTAATCACCCCGATATCTGCTGGGAGAGCAATACAGCAGTGCACAGGCAATCCAGGAAGTTTCTGGAAAGTGTAAGGGACAATTTCCTGGTGCGAGTGCTGGAGGAACCAACTAGGGGAAAAGCTCTTCTTGACCTGTTGCTCACAAACAGGGAAGAAATAGTAGAGGAAGCAATAGTGGATGGGAACCTGGGAGGCAGTGACCATGAGATGGTCGAGTTCAGGATCCTGACACAAGGAAGAAAGGAGAGCAGTAGAACAGAGACCCTGGACTTCAGAAAAGCAGACTCTGACTCCCTCAGGGAACTGATGGGCAAGGTCCCCTGGGAGAATAACATGACGGGGAAAGGAGTCGAGGGAAGCTGGCTGTATTTTAAAGAAACCTTATTGAGGTTGCAGGAACAAACCATCCCGATGTGTAGGAAGAAAAGTAAATATGGCAGGCGACCAGCTTGGCTTAACAGTGAAATCCTTGCTCGTCTTAAACACAAAAAAACAGCTTACAAGAAGTGGAAGATTGGACAAATAACCAGGGAGGAGTATAAAAGTATTGCTCGGGCATGCAGGAGTGAAATTAGGAAGGCCAAATCACGCTTGGAGTTGCAGCTAGCCGGAGATGTTAGGGGTAACAAGAAGGGTTTCTTCAGATATGTTAGCAACAAGAAGAAAGTCAAGGAAAGTGTGGGCCCCTTGCTGAATGAGGGAGGGAACCTAGTGACAGAGGATGTGGAGAAAGTTAGTGTACTCAATGCTTTTTTTGCCTCTGTCTTCACAGACAAGGTCAGCTCCCAGACAGCTGCACTCTGCAGCACGGTATGGGGAGGAGGTGACCAGCTCTCTGTGGGGAAAGAAGTAGTTCGGGACTATTTAGAAAAGCTGGACGAGCACAAGTCCATGGGGCCGGATGCGCTGCAACCGAGGGTGCTAAAGGAGTTGGCCGATGAGATTGCAGAGCCATTGGCCATTATCTTTGAAAAATCATGGCGATCGGGGGAGGTCCCGGATGACTGGAACTACAGGCCAGTCAGTCTCACTTCAGTCCCTGGAAAAATCATGGAACAGGTCCTCAAGGAATCAATTCTGAACCACTTAAAGGAGGGGAAAGTGATCAGGAACAGTCAGCATGGATTCACCAAGGGCAAGTCATGCCTGACTAACCTAATTGCCTTCTATGATGAGATAACCGGCTCTGTGGATGAGGGGAAAGCAGTGGATGTGCTATTTCTGGACTTTAGCAAAGCTTTTGATACAGTCTCCCACAGTATTCTTGCCAGCAAGTTAAAGAAGTCTGGGCTGGATGAATGGACGATAAGGTGGATAGAAAACTGGCTAGATGGTCGGGCTCAACGGGTAGTGATCAATGGTTCCATGTCTAGTTGGCAGCCGGTATCAAGTGGGGTGCCCCAAGAGTCGGTGCTGGGGCCGGTTTTATTCAATATCTTCATTAACGATCTGGAGGATGGTGTGGACTGCACCCTTAGCAAGTTTGCAGATGACACTAAACTGGGAGGAGTGGTTGATACACTGGAGGGTAGGGATAGGATACAGAGGGACCTAGACAAATTAGAGGATTGGGCCAAAAGAAATATGATGAGGTTCAACAAGGACAAGTGCAGAGTCCTGCACTTAGGACGGAAGAATCCCATTCACTGCTACAGACTAGGGACCGAATGGCTGGGCAGCAGTTCTGCAGAAAAGGACCTAGGGGTTACGGTGGATGAAAAGCTGAATATGAGTCAACAGTGTGCCCTTGTTGCCAAGAAGCCTAATGGCATTTTGGGTTGTATAAGTAGGGGCATTTCCAGCAGATCGAAGGATGTGATCATTCCCCTCTATTCAGCACTGGTGAGGCCTCCTCTGGAGTACTGTGTCCAGTTTTGGGCCCCACACTACAAGAAGGATGTGGATAAATTGGAGAGAGTCCAGCGGAGGGCAACAAAAATGATTAGGGGGCTGGAACACATGACTTATGAGGAGAGGCTGAGGGAACTGGGATTGTTTAGCCTGCAGAAGAGAAGAATGAGGGGGGATTTGATAGCTGCTTTCAACTACCTGAAAGGGGGTTCCAAAGAGGATGGATCTAGACTGTTCTCAGTGGTAGAAGATGACAGAACAAGGAGTAATGGTCTCAAGTTGCAGAGGGGGAGGTTTAGGTTGGATATTAGGAAAACCTTTTCACTAGTAGGGTGGTGAAGAACTGGAATGGGTTACCTAGGGAGGTGGTGGAATCTCCTTCCTTAGAGGTTTTTAAGGTCAGGCTTGACAAAGCCCTGGCTGGGATGATTTAGTTGGGTTTGGTCCTGCTTTGAGCAGGGGGTTGGACTAGATGACCTCCTGAGGTCCCTTCCAACCCTGAGATTCTATGATTCTATGATTCTATGAATGCCGAGAAGGGAGCGGAGCACGAATGGGGAAATGGGGTTGATCGCAGAAATAGAGTGGGCTGAAAGGAGAAGTGGGGTTAAGCATGAAAAGGGAGGATGGAGATAAGGAGAAAGCTTACCTATTTTTTTTTCTGCTGAAGATGTAACTGAAATCTCTGATCCACTGTAGTTTGAAACAATTTATTTTTCCCTTTCCCTGGCATTTTTGGCAATCGTCATTTTTTTCTTTTAATAATATTGAACAAGCTCTGAAATTGTATCATGTTTTTGGCACATTTGCAACTATCTATTTCAGACACTGCTCTTGGGAGTTTCTCAGGGGCTTATATTTGAGAGGCAAATGAATTTTATTCACAGACGGAGGCACAACATGAAGACTCTTTTTTTCCTTTCAAATTTAACACACTTCTCTCTTTTTCCTTCCCTACCTCCCATGATGCTGGAGAACCTTTACTTTTCTTGGAGCTTAGCAGCATCTATACAAAGCTCTCAAACCCTTTCACAAAAACGGGAAAGTGGTATCACACCATATTTCAGATCTGAAGCCTTGGGGACACTGAGGAGTTTTTATTTGCCGAAGATCACGTCTCCCAAGTCTGTTGCAAAGTTAGAAATAGTACCCAGGTCTTCTGCTTGTTCCCCATGTAAAACCTGCCCAGGTGGGCAAAAATGCAAGGCTCACTCATGGATCATACAAGGCCAGCAAAGATCAGTTATGCAGGGATTGTATCTAGGGAAGGACTAGAGCTGGGCAAATAAAGAAACAAATTCAGTCTTATTTTAAAAAAATGTGAAATTTGTCTATATTCATGAACAATGAAAATATATTAAATAATTAATTCCGAAAAAAATTGCAAATTTGATTGAATAAATTATTCAAGGTCTATTATTCAGGCAGCTCCGTTAAGGACACTCTGACATTTTATGCATGATCCGTTCACCTTTTCATGCATGAACCTGGCATTTTTGCTTGTAGGTGGAAGATGGTGTTGCTTTTGTATTTCCTCAGGGTGAGATTCACTCCTGTGCAGAGGACCAGTACTGGGCTTATGCCCCTCTTCCATTATACTTCAGACATCAAAATACTACTGACCCTCTGAATTTCACCTTAAAGATGGTGGCAGCTTCAAAATATAAGTTTCTAAATATAAAGCCAAAAGAAAGAATGAAAGAGATATTTCTTGTCGGGACTGGATGTGGAAAATAATACTAGAGATGCTATGGAAAGGCATTTCTCAGAGTCAGAAAGTAAGACATATGGAAATCTTATAACAGAATTGCTCACAACATTTCCAGTCAATTTTCAACCCATCTCAAGAGCAGATGTGGTGGAATAGTACAAAACCAAAAATAACCTAATCTTCATTTGTAAATACTGTCATGAATAATAGCATGGAGTTCAGCTCACTAGGGTGCTCAAGGTGACATTTATTAATGTTTGGAGGGATAACAAGGTTCCATGAAAATATTTGTGAATCTCCAAAGCATAATGTCATTGTGAATGCGTATTGTTTCAAAATTTCTTACTGGCTTGTAAGAACTTTGGGGAAGGGAATGTCGGTAAAATTTTCAAAAGTACCTGTGACTCAGGAGGCTAAGTCACTTTGACTGCTGAAGGGATGTAGTCCTAAGCCACTTAGAGGCTTTTATAAGTTTCATTCCCATGTCACCATATGTGTTTGAACAGTATACAACATTATAGACCACCCACCCTGATAGGGGCCTTTGGGGCACTACCATAATAAGCATAATTAATAAGAGCATCACTTGTTGACCATTATGTGTTCTCCAGTTATCCAACGAGGGATCAGAAATAACAACATGTGCCTAAGGTGATCCATCACTGGATAACTGCTAACATATATAGCAAGTGCTAGTAGTTCATGAGCATGTCAAAGACTAAAAATTACTCCTCCAAATTATTTGGAAAATTATTAAAAATAACAAACGTCATTGTAGAAAGTCAAAGATTGGTGCAGGAATTTTCTGTCAAGCAAAAAAAAAAGAGCTAAGGCACTTAAGCAATTGCATTTAAGCAGAAATGCACTTAAACAATTGCATTCAATCAGACTCAACCACATGCTTCAATGCTTTCTTGAGCAGAGGTGAGTTCCTGAATCTGGGCCCATTAAGAAATTGGGAGTACTGTGTAGGTCACCCACTTTAACTCAAGAGGTTCAGATAGTTCTGATGAGGTTTTGGAAAGGACATGAACTATTGGATGCGCCTCTGAAACCAATCTCTGAAAATTTTCAGTTTGGCGCCTCAGTATCCAAAACATATGAAGAACCATCTTTTCCATCATCCAGTGACGAATGTCAAAATGGTGATGCCGAAGCCACATGGCTGCAATTTTCTTGTGAACAAAAGCAAAAACCCTTCAGAAGATTATCCTTCAAAAATACTACATTTGCTACTTCTTGAATCTCCACTGTGTGTTTGAGTGGTGAAGTCTAAGACAGATTTGATAGGGAAGCCATAATGACATCTATATTTGGAATCCATGCCGAGTGGGTAAAGGAACCTTTATTAATCTTTGTTATCCTTTATTAATGGGAGGAGGGATAGCTCAGTGGTTTGTACATTAGCCTGCTAAACCGTGAGTTCAGTCCTTGAGAAGGCCACTTAAGGGTTTGGGGATTGGTGCTACTTTGAGCAGTAGGCTGGACTAGATGACCTCCTAAGCTTCCTTCCAACCATCACATTCTATCTTAGTTTTGCAATATAATTAATTATTTTGTCATTTCCCCCCTTTCCCACAAGCTATGTGAGTACAAAACTTTGATCTTGCAAGGAAAGATCATTAGAGAACACATCTGTGGTATCCATGTGATTACTACTGCAGCCTAAGAGTCACTCTGAGACTTATGGAGTACAACTAAAATGCTTGAATACACCAACAATCTCTTCGCCTTGCTCACCTTCTTACTAAATAATTCATCAGCTTAATGATAATGACATTCAAATATCATAATTACCGCCGACTCTTTGAAAAACATCAATTTTGAGGCTGAAAATGTAACGCTTTCACCCACCCCTCCTTCTTCCCACCATTAGCTATTAATGCCAAAATATGATCTTTATTCATTCCACTGACATAATATAAAACCAACGTAGATTTCCCATTTTTCATAAAATTTTCATCCGCGCTATTAGTTTCACTGATAGCAGGCTGGGAAATGTTGTTAGGATACAAGATGGACGACACTGCAAAACCTCAGCATATTAAGAAGCCATAAAATTTTATTCAGTTCATTTACTGCTACAGTCCAGTAACCCTATAGTAACAGTATGCTATTTTTATTGTGTATTTATTTAAAGGTTGAATATTCCCTCTGCTGGGCCCTCTAACTGAATTAAACTGGTTTTCTAATGCACTCCATTGTAGGAGGTGAGGAGTACACATTCAATCTATTGTTTCTCTTTGTCTCTGACTGTCTTACTTTGTATATATTACTAGCTGGTTTGCTAGAGCTGGGGAATAAACAGTTGGTGTATTAAACAAAATCTGCCTAGCGGAGAAATGTGAGAGGTGAACAATGTTATGGATCACTGGCCAAATCATTTTTCAGAAAAAAATTAATTTATTATCAGAGGGTTCTTAGAAGATGTACCCAAAGTCCATACAACATTCAGAAATATTGGGGCTAGAACATACATTCTTTGAAATAAACACCCATTGAGTTAGTGGATCATGCCCTCTTTTCACAAGGATTCATGCAAACTTTTTCTCTGTTTTCCTGTTGTATGATTTTTGCATGCCTTGAGCTTCTCTTTGAGTTTTTTTGGTTGGGAGGGGGTGAACTTGGGTGAAATAATCCAGTCGTGGGTCAAAAACCACTGGTTTTATGTTTCCACCTAAAGCCATAACTCATAGAATTATAGAAGATTAGGGTTGGAAGAGACATCAGGAGATCATCTAGTCCAACCCCCTGCTCAAAGCAGGACCAATCCCCAACTAAATCATCCCAGCCAGTTTTAGCAAAACTGTACAGAGTTATCCCACTCCAGCAGGGAGATGGACTGGATAGTGTGAAAAGTCTATCACTATGAAATTCTCATGCTAGGCTGCTTGATTGAAGATCAATCCTGATTTGCCCAAAAGCCCTCAGCAAATTTCTGAGCTAGAGCTCAGAACAGTGCCCCAGGATCCCAGTAAAGGACCAAGTCACACATAACAACTATCTCTGTCCCAGAGAACTTGCAACGTAAGTATAAGACAAAAAGCAAAAGCTCAATGCAGCTAACAAATGTAAGGGACACAAGGTAACAGTGAGATGGTTTGGAACAACATGGTAAGCAATGAACACAGCGCACAAACTGTGAAGCCATTGTCATGTTTTTTGTGGATATCCCAGCAGATGTGAGTTTTCAAGTCTTCCTGACTATCTTTATGAATTCTAAAAGTTTTGTGAATTTTAGTTATTCACCCAGTAAAATTGCACTGGAAAGTGTTATTCTTAATCTGTTTTAAAAATTTCAGTCATCCAGTCAGGGAAGCAAAACAATTCCATGTGTTGTGCCCTACCAAATTCATGGTCCATTTTAGCCAATTTCACAGTCATCGGATTTACAAAATTGTTAATTATCGGGGAGTAGCCGTGTTAGTCTTTATCCACAAAAACAACCAGGAGTCAGGTGGCATCTGAAGAAGTGGGGGTTTTTTACTCACAAGCATATGCCCAAATAAATCTGTTAGTCTTTACGGTGCCACCAGACTGCTGGTTGTTTTTGTGAAAAAATGTTAATTTCATGATTTCAGCTATATAAATCTGAAATGTCATTGTGGTGTAATTGTTGGGGTCCTGACCCAAAAAGGACTTGTGTGGGGGTTGCAAGGTTATTATGAGAGGGTTGTGGTACTGCTACTCTTACTTCTGCGCTGCTACCTGCAGAGCTGGGCCCTCAGTCAGCAGCTGCCACTCTCCAGCCACCCAGCTCTGAAGTTAGCATAGAAGTAAGGGTGGCAATACCATGACCCCATAAAATAACCTTGTGACCCCCCCTGAAACTCCCTTTTGGGCCAGGACCCCCAATTTGAGAAACTCTGGTCTCCCCCATGAAATCTGGTCTTTTGTGTGCTTTTACACTGTATTATACAGATTACATGGATGGAGAGCAGATTTCATGGTCCGTGACGTGTTTTTCATGGCCATGAATTTGGTAGAGTCCTAGCCATGTGACTTAAGTCACCAAGAACACACCACAGAGGAGAGGAGAGGATGAGAGAGAGAATAGGCCATGCCTGACAGATATTAGTCATGTTATTTAATGCACAGCTGGAAGGTACCTAGATTTTATATTCCATAGAACATATAGATCACCACACATTCATTATTATAGTAACAAATTCTGCTCTCATTTATGCCTGTGTAAGCCCAGAGTAACTCAACTGACTTAAGTAGAGTTACTCTGGAATTACACTAACGTAACTGAGAAGGGAATTTGACCCATAGTGAATTATCAAATCAAACGGTTTAGGAAGAATGCTTAGACTGACATTTACTCTTTCCAAACAGTCAGTCAAATCTCACAGATAACGATCACATTTAAAGATGATCAGGACAACTTTGTGAGTAAGTCAGGGGTCTAAAGGTCTGTTTCTACTGTTATGTACTATCTAAATAAGGAATAACTCAATGTTATCACATTAAACTGGCATAAGAGGAGAATCAGGGGAAAATCCTGGCAACACTTGTTAGTTAATGATAGCTTTGCTAATGACTTCAGACGGACTAGGATTTCCTGCCAGCTGAGTAGCAAATTTTATTCAAGATAAATAGTTCAACCAGGTCTACCATCAGTAAAGATGGGCCTGGGTCATTAGGGCTTTATAATGAAACTCAAAGCCGGGTGACTTTTGGAGCTGATCAGACAATAGAATTTTCATTCTACAGGAAACTGTGACGTGTCATACTTTGTTTTCATTCCAAATTGGAACAAAAAGTGAAAATTTATCACAGAAGAAAAATTGTGAAAAAAAAATATTGGAAATATCAAAATGTTTCATTTTGATAGCGTGGAATGATTTTATTTTGATGATGTAAAACATATACAATATTGACTACAATGTATAATGCTAAATATAATATGCAATTGCAATCAACGTTTTATTTTAATTAATATTTCAATATAATATGAAAGTAAAAATTAAATGAATTGCAACAATAAGCTCAAAATGAAATGATTTTACCTTAGTGAAACAAAATATTGACATTATTGAAATGAAAATATCATTAAAATGGTTTGCTTCACCATTTTCTAATGAAAATGTTGTCAAAATCAACACATTCCCTCAAAATATTTGGACTCTAATGAAACTGCATTTTCTGATGAAAAAGTGTTCTGTCTCACTAGCTCTTTCCTCTGTTTCTGAATACCATTTGGGAAGTTTTGACTGGACCTAATACCATAGACTCAATAAAAACCTCTACAGATGCTTTCACATGGATAGAGGAGGATGTAGTGACCACAAGCATTTTTTTTAATACAACACAGAAGCATAACATACAGAAGCAAATGGAAAAAGCAGGAGCAACATTACTACTTGATTCTGTCTGAAACTGGGCATATTAGAAGCATAATGCAGGGACTGACCCTACATACAGGAAAACAAGTAGGCATTACAAAGACATTGCTTTCTCCTGGCATTGGAATGCATTGGATTGACAAAAGAGTACAGGATGCGTTTTTCAGGGCAAGAATACAAAAGGAGTGAGATGTGGCCATTTACATCAGGGTAAATGGTTTTGAATCTATCCATTCCAAAGAGCTGTGTTAAAGACTAAATGGGTCATGAGGAATATGTTGAAGACCATCCCAAGAGAGGGGAAGCATACATTAAAAGGAGAAAAAGAATGTGTGTGAATTAATCAACCTCTTTAGCACTGGTTGCTTTCATCCTCTTCTGCATTGGCGGGGGAACATTTAAGAATCAATATGTATAGTAAACAATTGCTTCTTATAGTGAAATGTCAGAGACACTTCCTCGAATGGCTAATATCAAGAAATGAACTAACTGAATGATCAAAACAAGAAAAGCAAGTTAAAATAAGTAAGTCAGGAAGGTCGAATGACTCTGGCTGAAGTTGGTAAATCTAAGGGAGAATTTGTCCATTTGAGCAACCTTTCTTAGTACTTAGATACCCCAATCAAGGAGCAAGGCCCATTTGTACACATGAAAAAATGCTAGACACACAGAAAAGAATAAAATATTTGTGCTAATTTCCTAATAGTGCAGAATTCAGACACGGGTATCTTCACCAGATAGTGAAAATAGCATTCACAGTCATTGGCGCCCTAAATTCTACCTGATCTGTGAAAATAAATTATCTTTTTCCTCACAGGAACTCAATGAAAGTCCTCTGAAGGACAGGTGGAAATTTAAGACTTTAAACACACTGTCCATGATTTTCAAAAGCAAGTGTAACCCACACACCCTCTGGGTGTGGTGTTCTGTCCCCTCTAGTGGCACCGAGATCACTTAGAGATTAATGAGTCTGCTTTATAGACTTAGCTAGGAGGGAGTTGGCTTTTAGCTCATCCGGTAGAGGCTCAGACATTTAGCTTAAGAGGTCCCTGGTTCGAACACGCCCGCCGACGACCAGGGTCTGTCGGTGTTACACAAGAAGTGGTTTTGGGTGCCCAATTTTTGACACCTTAAAGAGGCCTGACTTTTCAAAGGTGCTGAACACCGGCCCTCTGAAAATCCAACCTCCTTTAGGAAGGGTGCCCGCTGAGGAGCTGAAAAAGTGACGTTACCAAGATCTGTAGGATAGAGGTTCCCGATTTTTTTTTCTGAGTCCCCCTTCTCCACTGAAGTCACGTAACAGGCCCCCACTGTCCAACTCCCACACATCCGGGGAAGAAAGTGAGCTGGTGGTTTATACCCACAGTGGTGACAGGACCCAGCTGGCTCGATCCCCAGACCAGTCCATGTCAACATGGAGCGAACCAGGGCTCCTTGCTCTACCCATCCAGATCCTCTTGCTCTCGCAAGAGGGTTTAAAATCTGCAGGGCTGTTGCCAGCCGGATGTCTGGTCCCGGGCATGGCAGCAGCAGGGAAAGTGCACAGGGAGTCCCTACTGGTCAGGAGAACAGGGCAACGGCATCAGGTTACTGTCAGGGTGGGGAAGAGCTCCAATCCGCACCCCTCACCTCACCCTCACCTCATCCCTGCTGGGATTTCCTGCCCACTCTTCCTGCTGCAGCCCTGCTGCGGCCCAGACACCTAGCCGGCTGCAGTCTTGTGCCCCCAGTAAACTCACTGTGCCCACCATGGGGTGCACCCCATAGTTTGAAAGCCAATGTGCTAGAGTAAAATCTCCATGAGTGACTTAGGAGCTTAAGCCTCATTAAAAAAAGTGATTTAGGCACTAAGGAGCCTCAGTCTCATTGGAAGTCAAAGGGAGTTAGGTTTCCAAGTGTCTAAGGAAAGGTCCACACTGCAGCCGGGATCGACGCTCTGAGACTGATCCACCGGCGGTCAATTTGGCGGGTCTAGTGAAGACCCACCAAATCGACAGCAGATCGCTCTCCAGTCGATCCCTGGACTCTACCCCCGACAAGAAGAGTAAGGTAAGTCGACAGGAGAAACTCTCCCGTCAACCCCCCCCCGTGGTGTAGACCCTGCGGGAACTCGACCTAAGGTACGTCGACTCCAGCTACGTTATTCACATAGCCGGAGTTGCGTAGCGTAGGTCAACTTACCGCGGTAATGTAGACATAGCCTAAGAGACAGAGTTTTAAAGGTATTTATTTCAATGGGAGTTAGGCACATATTTAACTTTACAAATCTGTCTCTACAGGGATGTCTACACTGACATTGGACACTCACAGCTGGACCATGCCAGTTGACTCAGGCTTGGGAGCTTGGGCTAAAGGGCTGTTTAACTGTAGAGTAGATGTTCGGGTGTAGAATAGATGTAGAGCTCTGGGACCCTCCTACCTCATAGGGTCCTAGAACCCAGGCTCCAGCCGAACCGCGTCTACACTGCAATTAAACAGCCCCTTAGCCTGAGGCCTGCAAGCCTGAGTCATCTGGCACAGGCCAGTCATGGATGTCTAATTGCAGTGGAGACATACTCTTAGTCCAGGAGTAGGCAACCTATGGCACACGTGCCAAAGGCGGCACGCAAGCTGATTTTCAGTGGCACTCACACTGCCCACCGGTCCGGGGGGCTCTGCATTTTAATTTAATTTTTAAATGAAGCTTCTTAAACATTTTTAAAACCTTCTTTACATACAACAATAGTTTAATTATATATTATAGACTTATAGAAAGAGACCTTCTAAAAATGTTAAAATGTATTACTGACACGCGAAACCTTAAATTAGAGTGAATAAATGAAGACTCGGCACCCCACTTCTGAAAGGTTGCCGATCCCGTCTTAGTGCCTTTAGTCTCTCAAGCACTTTTGAAAATGTTACCCCTAGTCTCATTCAAAATTCCCACACCAAAATGATCATTTAGGTGCCCAACAGCTGATGTAAACAATGAAATGTGGCATGTAGAGGTCCTATTAAAGACCTCCTGTGTGTGGAAACTGGACTCACCCTGATATTTAATACTTGCTGTTAATAAATATCTCAGAAACCAGGGAGGTAAAGGTTTGCTGTGTTCTTCAGATCCGTTTACAAAGAAGAATGTACACAAACATCAGGTTCTCCAAAATGAGAAAAACATAAAGGGTTGCTGAAAAAAAAATTGTGTATCAAAATCCTACCAACTTACAACACAGCAAGGGGAAAAATAAAAAGGTCAGAAGCATGCAATGAAAAAAATGGAGAGAACAGCCACTGAAATAAGCCTCGCACAAATCAACATATCCAAGATCTGTTTGGGGGTGAGGGTGGGGGGGAGAAGACCACTATTCAAAAATGAAGATTCTTTCCTCCAAGGTTGTAGTCAGGCTGGGGCTCACCAGCCCCTGCTCCCTGCTGACTTAAAGGGAAGCATTTCAAATATGGGAGGCCAAAGAACAAAAGATGTGAATCTCAAAGCAACTAATGAAAGACAAGAAAGTCCAGGCTCCACCTTCCACCCTGAGCTAACGCGGCAAGTAGCAAAAATATATAAGCGCCGCAGATTTTTTTTTTTTTCTCTCTTGCAACTCTTGAGGGAAAGAGAATCTGAACATTCCTGGAGGAAAACTTCAAACACATAAAGACAAAAATAAAACTTCAATAGGCAAAAAAAAGTCTCCTTGAATATATCCTCCTATGCGTGCACGCATGTAGCTGTCCTCTCCCTTTGGCTCTGTTAAGCCAATGCTTTTTGAAGAAAGAAAGATCACTTAACAGACGGTGTTTGGAAGCTTAATTCATGCCCTTGTCTTTTGTCTCGCCCTTCCTTGTCATCTGATGTACCCTGTAGAAAGTGACCATGTGTCCTGGTTTTTCATGTGATGTTCCAGGGACCTGGAAGGGCTTGTCTACACCGGACACTAAGCCTGGACTCTGACTCTGGTGTGAGCCCAAGCTAGGGGTGCCAGAAGTGGGGGGCAATGGGCCATGACCCTCCCACTTTTTACCGGCCTTAAGGGCGAGCGATGAGGGGGAAGGGGCGGAGAGGAGCGAGCAGGGTGTGTGGGGCCTCAGCGGGAAGGGGCTGCACAGAACAAGGCCTCAGGGAAGGATGGGGCGAGGGCAAGGCCAGAGTTCAGGCACCTGTGCCCCCTCCCTCCACTCTTACAGCACTTCTCCTGCTCCTCGCCCAAGCCCTGCTTCCCTCCACACCCAGATCAATCTGACTCAGGCCAACAACCGTGCAGGACCCGGGTCCTAGGACCCTTCTAGGGGCCTGGGTCAGAGTCCGAGTCCTGCTGAGACTCGGAACTGGTCCTCACTGGAAAGTTACATCATCGTAGCTACATCTCTGAGTGGCGTGAAAAATCCATCCCCCTGAGAGACAAAGTTAAGTTGACCTAACCTTTGGTGTAGCCAGTACTAGGTTGGTGGAAAAATTCTTCTGTCAAGCTAGCTATCACCTCTCGGGAAGGTACGTTACCTGCAGCAATGGGAGTGCCTCTCCCATTGCTGTAGTGCCTACAGTGAAGCACTGCAGCCCCTGTAGCGTTTTCAGTGCATAGACTTAGCCTGGGATCCCAGCCCTGGCATTTTGCAGTGTGGACACCGCTCAAGTTGCAGACCTGAATCATAGGGTCTATATAGTGCATTAGCATGACTGTGAGGATTGGGTCCAGGAATTGTAAACCCAGGTTTACAATGCAGTGTGGATACTCAAGTGCACAAGCCTGAATCTCACAGACCTGGGTTTACAGTGCAGTGTAGACATACCTGGCTTGTCTATTAAAGTGCTTGAAATGTTTCAGTTTTCCATTCCATCAAGCAAAATGTTTGGCTAGTTTTATTACTATCATATTTTGGTTTGAGACATGTTAATCTCATCAGTAGAATTTGCTTTGTGTTAACCTGGGCCAAACAGCCCAGTGGAATGAGTGGTCTGTAGGATGATGAACAGCATCTGGAGTGAAGAGGGAAGTCTTATGAGTTTGAGACACTATCGGTCCTGCTCTTTTATTCCCAGTGAATATTAACAACACTTGTTCAGTGTTTCATGATAAATTCAGCCAGACATTGAGTCACTGGAAATTTCTCCCCGTTGAGTTACATGCATATGTCACCGTTGAGTCAGAAGCTGGCAGCAGTGACACCAGCAGGTATGGTTTTTTTTCAGATGTTCACTTTTCTCTTGGGTATTTCATGACCTTAAAAAATGTTGCCACAAAACTGGCCTTTTTATTTTATTTTGGAAAAAATGTGGTAATGTTACCTATGGAAAATACTTGGGTCGGAATGAGATTATGATGCATATACTACGGCCATGATTTTCAAAAATAGGATCCAATACTGTGCCTTTCAAAGTAACTAAGGAGCAGATCCTTAGCTGGTGTCCAGTGAAATCAACGGAGCTATGACAGTTCATAGAGTCTCACATTTCAAAGGCCAGAAGGAACTATTAGATCATCCAGTCTGGCCTCTCCACCAGCTGAGGATCTCCTCTTATGAGTTTTGATATTCATCAGTGGGATCAGGATTGGGCCCTGCAGGTATAAAGTCAGACACTAAATGCCAATTTAGATACCTATATAAGTAGCCTGACTCTTAGAAGTCCTGAGCATGCAGCAAATCCCATTAATTTTAATTAACACAGTGGGGCCCAGATCCCCAATCACACCTGTAGCTGCTACCCTAAATCAAACCCATAATGAAACAACAACAACAATAATAAAATAAATAATAATAATAATAATTAATAAACAGCAACAAGGGCTAGTTTTGTCAAATGCATTGTTTGTTGTGGATTACTCACTACACTGTGTTAGTGTTGTTGTGCACTGTTACTTATCATGTTTCACCCCCAGAGCTGGCTGCACTTCACTGGCAGGCAAAATTATTCTTACATGTAAATATATATATATAGTCAATAAAGCCTGGAAAGCCCTTTGAGGTTTCACATTCTATGGAAGCGCAAGGTGATTATCATTATTGTCTTGAAGTTCTCAAACGTGGGAAAGTTCAAACATGAATTGAAACACTTTCCTCAGACAAACTGCAGAGAGAACAGTATGTAAAACTTTAAAGGGAACGAGGGTCAACCCAACCCTTGTCAATATTGTGCTTATATTTGTCAAACAATTGCGCTTCGCAACATGATAACCCCATCACTTTGATTTGAGAAGGAGAATGTGGAGTGTGAAAAAAGCTTTTCTAAATTCCCTGTAGCTAGTACTTGATCAAAGAACTCGAGATAAAAGACTGAAAATTGTTTTAAATATATAATAATAATAAAAAAAACCTCTGTATTTTTCCAATCATATTCTTGCTGAGGTTATTACCAAGTGACAGGTAGCTTTCCACTTTCCTCACTGTGATATGAGCTTTCTGCAAACTCCAGATTGTTTCTTATCTGATTGTTATCTGTTTAAAAGAAGGCCAGGTATATTTTTGTTTTGTTTTTTTCTCTCTTTCTCTCTCTCTCTTTCTTTTTCTCTCTCTCTTTTTAACTTTACTGACAGCAAAACCATCACAGAAAATCCTTGAGTACATGAGAGAACCTTAGATTTATTCAATGCATTCAATGAGCGAATTATTTACGTCTAGGAAAAAAAACATATTTTTTTTTCCACTGCTGTTCTTGCAGAAGGATAGTTTTAGGCTGAATAATATTACCCTGCACCTTTACTATCGAATGCTCACACACACTCTTGGGTAGCCAACTTATTTTCACATTATCTTTGTCAACACTCTGAAAAGATTGTTTTTTTCTTGGCTCTTGGCATGACTGCTGGCAAGAAAGAAAGAAAGAAAGAAAGAAAGAAAGAAAGAAAGAAAGAAAGAAAGAAAGAAAGAAAAATGCTTGTATGAATACACAATAGAAGGTTTATTCAACATGTGAATTATATAAATCTGCATAAAGAATAAAACCTGTAAGGCAAAACTTTTGTGTTTAATACTCCAAGCTCTTTTGGAACATAACTGATACATAATTGCTAAACTGCGTACTATAGTTTTTTAATTTAATTGTTTATTTTTCTTGACATGATATTACAGTAGGAAAGCTGTTGGAGGGAAATCTCAATCAAAATAGGTTTAGATGATCAGTTAGGACCAGATTCTACTCTCAGTTCCATTATGTATACAACTGGAATAACTCTATTGACTGTAGTAAATTTAGTGGAGTCACTCCACATTTACATCAGCATAACTAAGAGCAGAATTTGGTCTTTTGCCCATGGAATCATATTGGATCTCTCAAAGTGCCAAATGGAGATTTTTCCAGCATTTGAAACTTGTTGTTTCATTGTTTTCATCACAGTAATTCTGAAATTTGTGAATGTTGCTGCTTTTTCTTAAGGGGAAAATAGCAAAAGGTAATTTGGAAACTGATTGATAAATAGAAGAAAAAAATTAAGGAGGAAGGTGGATCCAGGAAGGGGCGTAGGTATTGGAATGTTGAGAATCACCCTGACTAATTTTTAGGGGCGTAGGAAAACCACAGGAACAACACTGACATCCACAAAACCCTGTCTGCGTGGCAGACAGTGCTAAGAAGCTCTGCAGTGAGCTTGGGGAAGAGTTCTAGAGAGAGTGATGCTAGTTCATCGTGAGCCTGGGAAAAGATGGGGTGAGGGCGGGAGAGACCTGCTGAGAGAGAGGCAGCAAGGGGTATGCACAGTTAGACTTTGGTTATTAAAGACACCATCCCTGGACTGGAATGCAGAGGAGAAGGGAGAGCCTGGGTTTTTCTACTGGCCCAGTGAGGAAAGTGGGGCATAAACCTCTGGACACAAGGAGTATGGACTATTGAAACACGCTGATAGAAGAGGTAAGGATGAGTGAGTTTGCAGGTGAGCCAATGGCACAGTGTGAGATGGATGGACTCTTGTTTGCACAATGGCTGAGTCACAAGAAGAAACGGAGCAATGAAGGGCTGGAGCAGCTGTCAGCTATGAGTGCAAAAGGCCTGCTATGCTATGCTCAGGCCATGAAGGAGGCATGTCAGCTGGTGAGTCCCACTCATAGCTGTAGATGTTGATTTATAGTTTGTAAACAGGGTTATTTGGAACCAAAACTACAGCCCTGTGGTTTCCTCCTATTAATATTGTGTAGAGAGCAAAGACACAACAGTGTGAGATTGTGAACAGGATTTATGATGTTAGTATTGGTGCTTCCCATTTCTGGCAGAGTTCTCCTGTTAGAAGAATTTGTGGTTTTTTGTTTTGTTTGTTTGGTATGTGTGTGTGTGTTTTGTTTTCCACCCACATTATTCATTCCAATCACTTTTTCTTCTGGCCTAAAGCAAAAAGTGAAATATATTATTATATATTTTAAATCAACTTCCCTGAATTTCAAAAGCAAAGAATAACAAAGAGTCCGGTGGCACCTTACAGACTAGCAGATTTATTAGGGCATAAGTTTTTGTAGGTAAAAAACTTCACTTCTTCAAAAGCAAAGAATGAAGTTTATAGAAGTGGTTTGGATCAGTTCTTATTTTATCCAAGCCTGTTTCACCTATTCTTCATTGTATCATGAATTACCCTGCTTATAAGATAAAGGAAGCAAAAGGAAAATATATTGCCTATGTTACTTTGTTTATGAAAATATGTGGCCAGTTCCTTAAGCTAATGGAAACATCAAACATGATTCTCGGTTTCCCCATTAAAATGTAGATAAAGCAATGTATCATAGCACCAATACATACTACTATGTTGGGGACTGAGATCCCCTCTTGCTGTCTAGGCAGAAGATAAATATGACATTTTTTTAGAGAGTAGAAGGCACTCTCCTTCCTCAATAAAACAGGTTCTGGTCTGTTTAAGCAGCTGTTGAGCATAGTATGCATGTTCCTTTGTGTACAGAATGGGACAGCTAGCTAATAATATTTGTACTTATATCACATCTTCTATCATAGGATCTCTAAGCTCCTTATGTGTTTGTTTTTTAATTGTGAAAAATTACTGTTGAAAAGCTACAGCTAAGAAGTGAGTTTTGAGTTTAGCTCAAGAAGTGAGGTTTGTGGTCACTTCTTTCTCTTATCCAGATCTAGCTCCTGTGAAAGTTTTGTGTCTCATATTCATGAGCATCCTGCCTCCCTTGATTGGTTCTTTTGCTCCAGTTGACAATAACTGCCATGAGAAGTCATGATTGTTAAAGGAAAACCATTTTTTCAGGCAATGAGGGCTAGTCCCATAGAAGGCTTTGAATAGCCACCTCTATCTATCTAAACATCCAGAAATTACTGCATGTCACACCCAAACTCTGGGGCTCTGCAGTGTTATCTATTAACTTCTGGCTAAAGTTTAACCTGTTGGTTTTGAATTGCAAAGCCCTAAGCAATGTGTTTTATGCTTCCATGAGAGACCTCTTTCTTTGCAATGCAGAAAAACCTCACAGTTAAAAACAGCAGAGTTATGAACTGACCGGTCAAGCACACACCTCGTTTGGAAGCAGAAATACGCAATCAGGCAGCAGCAGAGACAAAAAACAAAGAAAAAGAAAGCAAACACAGGACAGTACTGTGTTAAATGTAAACTACTAACATAAAGGGAAGGCAGCATTTTTCTTCTGCACAGTAAAGTTTTCAAAGCTGTATTAAGTCAATGTTCAGTTGTAAACTTTTGAAAGAACAACTGTAACATTTTGTTCAGAACAACGAACATTTCAGAGTCACGAACAACTTCCATCCCTGAAGTGTTCGTAACTCTGAGGTTCTGTTGTACATCGGTGGATGAGAATATTTCAGAAGACCAAGCCTACTGACCCATAGGTTAAAGGAGGATCAGGCTGGTGGGAGGTCATCCTTGCTTTAGAGATTCATTTAGCCCTACCTCCTTGATCTTTTGAGATGTTTTCCTAGCCTTTTTCTGGTTGGTGATGGGTTGATGATTACAGGATGCAGCTTATACTACAGTCAGGAAAATAGTTGAGATTTGTTGATGTAGTTGACATTGGCTTGGCCGATATTTCCATTTTGGTGTGTTTGTTTGTTTTTAATGCACCCAGTGGGGAAATGGAAGGAAAAAAATCCAAACAAATAAATATTAATATATCCTGAATTTAGCAGCTCTGCTCAATCTTCTTGGGTCAATCTGTGTGTGTGAGATGGTTCTCAAGATATCTAGGACTGGGAGTCATCTTGTTTCCCTGCCCACCTTAAGTGAGAGGGAAACTTGCTTGTACTTGTAGCATTAAAAGGTTCTTGGTCCACTGTGTGTATGTAGCCATTAGAATAGACCTAGCTGGTGCTGTAATGTGCTTACAATATATTATTGCATTTTACTGTATTTATTTTTGTACATGATAAAACTAAATACAAAGTCAAGGAAGCCAGCTAGTAGTTAGGATGAAGAACAAGCAAAGATTTAAATCAAGATCGTTGACCGCAGACCAACCCAAATAATATGTACTTTCAGAGAGCAGAATTTTCAGTTTCTTATATAATGCCGATAGGAATGCTAATGAAGACAACAGGGCTCATCAAAGGAAGATAGTTATTTTAATTTTGTTTCCTTTTTAGAGGAACTGATGCATCTTCCTGAAGCTTGACTATAGCAATGGGTGTGAGAACTGGTTTTGAAAACTGTACCCCCTTTCCTCTATACCATTGGTGGGCAACCTGCCGCCCATCAGGGTAATCTGATTTTGGGCCATGAGACATTTTGCTGACATTGACCGTCTGCAGGCATGGCCCCCCACAGCTCCCAGTTGCCACGGTTTGCCGTTCCTGGCCAATGGGATCTGTGGGAAGGGGTGACCAGCATGTCATAAACTTTAAAGAAATGCCATTATTACTAACATGCAGAAGTTTTGTTTATGTGGAGGCAAAGGTACTGGAGAACAGCCCTGAATATGATTTTTTGTTGTCTTCTGATATGGCTGTCCTCTTTCATAGAATATCAGGGTTAGACAGGACCTCAGGAGGTCATCTAGTCCACCCCCCCCTGCTCAAAGCAGGACCAATCCCCAAATCCTTAAGTGGCCCCCTCAAGGATTGAGCTCACAACCCTGGGTTTAGCAAGCCAATGCTCAAACCACTTTTATGCTAAATTACTTTACTAGTCATACAGTGCTCTTATTTCCTGTTTCTTTTCTGGAAGCAACAAAGTAGCTCTTCCTGTCTGTCAAAAATGGAAAACAAGTAGTCTGTGAACCCTAATTCCAATTTGCTTAGGAGCACCGCAAGCACCCCTGTTGATCCCAGCTATCTCAAATGCAGGAAGAGAGATTTTGTTTCATTTCTGCTGACTGCAGAAAAATATAACTGCAGAAATAAAGAGATTCAGTTGCTCATAAATAAATGACAGCTTAAACAAAGACATTTGTTGTCGGTGACAAAGCTTGCCATCAAAACTTCATTGGTACATCTTCTCCATTGGCTAAGATTTTGGTTAGCTCAGCCAAGGAAAAATATCTTCACATTACTTAATATTTTGCAAACTAAAAGTTTCGTATAACTCTGTTACCTCTCTCTAATTTTCCAAGCATCTTTTGAAACCCAGATTAACTAAGGGGCAAATTCTGCGGCCCTTACTCACCCTGAGTGGTCCCATGGAAGCCACTATTTGAAAAGAGGTTAGGACAGGAAGCAAAAATAAACAACCCATATCCAACTGAAGCTGCAGGTTACTTCAGGAAGGCAGACTAAGTACCGAAACTGGAATTTGGAAAGGATACTGCACTCATGCTCTTAAAATGTCATGAGCTCTTTAGTGATCACGTAAGTGGAAAGGCTCCCATTGACTTCACTGGGCTTTGTGCAGCATCTTCCCTCTCACTAAGGGTATCAACTTCAAGGGCCTGAATCAAAGAGCCCAGACGCTGAAGCATCTGTGGATGTGGGGAAAACAATGGGGTGACATGGACATGGTTCCACCCTTCCATGTGCTAGCCTACCAGAGCAACGGTGTCAGGAATGATGACCTGCAGCTGCGCACGCCCAGTTGCCAGGTAGCCAATGAGTGCAGCTAGGGCACAGCAGAACCACCTGATTGGCTAAGGCAGTCAGGTGGCTTGTTCTTAAGCCCAGCAGCAGCAGAGGAACAGCAGTTGCTCAGCGCAAATGCCCACAGCTTTGACAGTTCCTGTGCTGACCTTGTACTAGCTGCTTTTGCCCTGAACCCAGCCCTGTCTTTACTCTGTGCCTACCCTGGACCATGTCCTGCATCAGCCTAGCCTAGCCTCTGCCCTAGATCTTGTCTTGTACCACCCTGGTATCCAACTACACCCCACATAGTCCAGACTCTGACTCTGGGCTCTCCTATGTGGCTTCTAACTCCAACCCTTGTGTGATGTTCCCCTGGTGATCTGCTAGGTCACTCCAATCCTTGACTCTGAGAGCCAGCCTTACTCTGCTCTGCTGTGAGAACCCCACTCCTGGGCTGTTCACGCACATCCTCTAGCATGTAAACTGCTCCTTGGATTGTGCAACCGAATGACACTAGTCAATATCTCAGGTCCTAGACACAACCCTAGGAACCTCCATCTTGCAGTGTCCAGTTATGCCTGCTGGATGCTGCAAGCTTATATGAGTTCATCAATTTAACAAATAAATTGATATGTACCAGGCTTGTTATCCCAAGGGGAGTCTCTGACATGCCTCAAACCAAACACACTGCTTCAGGTAGAATAAACAAACAGATTTATTAACTACAAAGATAGATTTTAAGTGATTATAAGTGATAGGCAAAAAGTCAGAGTGGTTACCAAAAGAAAACAGAATATAAGCACGCAGTCTAAACTCTCAGCCCTATTAGACTGGGCAGCAACTAGATTAAGCAGTTTTTCTCACCCCCATTGGATATTGCAGTCCTTAATATACAGGTTTGTTCCTTAAATCTGGGCCAATCTCCTTGTCTTCTTCTCAATGTCTTGGTTGCTTGCAACATAGGTGGGGGCAGGAGAAGGGCCCAGTATGTGTCAACTCTGCCCATTTTATACCCTGAGTCCATGTGCTTGGGGAACACAAGTCCAGGCATGTCTGGGGGGGCATTGCTGAGTCCCCAGGCAAGGTTAAGCAATTCCCTGGTGTGGCCTCATGCAGGTGAGTTATTGAATTGTAGCTCCCTTGCTGGACAATGGCTGTTGATGAGTTATTTGACACCCTGTCTGAGTGTTGGTTACTTTCCTTGCTGTTGTCTCTGGGGAGCTAATATCTGGCTGATTCCCCAATTTACAGCGTGTTTTAGTGACCACCATACAACACAATTCCCATAACTTCATATGCATTAATGATACACCTATATAGATAAAGAAATGACATTCAGCAGATCATAACTTTTCCCCTGATATCTTACAAGGCCTGCTTTGTATGTAAGATCATGATTATATGAAAATGAGGTATATGGGGGTTACAGTACACTCCGCCAAGGTATAGAATGTCACACCTTGGCTCTGGTTCTTGGCTCTTGGCTCCAGCTCTGTCCCTCAGCTTTGGTACTCAGTTCCTCACTCCAGTGTGACTTTATAGTGCTGGCTTTTGGCTCCAGCTCTGACCCTGGCTTTGGCTTTGACTATTAGGCTTGGCCACCCATGCCCTGGTCTCATGATAAATAGAACCTTATTTACCATTTGTATTATTACTTTCTGATAAGAAATGAGCTAGTAATTCAGCACTGAAGAACAGGCCCAAAGACTACTGCCCACCCTGATGAGAAATGGTTGCATAGACTCATAGATCTTAAAAGCTGGACCACCATGATCCTCTAGACAAACCTTTTGAGTACCACACAGAATTCACACTACAGCATAATAATGACCCCAAACCTGTGAGCAGATCCCTGATGTCCTTCCTATGAAGTAACTGAAGCTCTGGATCATTATTACCAGCTGAAATGGGTTGATATAATAACACCAACGTATTATCTTGGCTTAGATCCACAACTGGCTTCCATCAGCGTAACTCTACACTTGCTGAATAGCAAATGTTTTGGGTTGTAGAATGCCAATATATGGAATCAGTATATTTATAATTGTTGATTACCTTTTTAAATTATTTTTCTTACTCTTCTCTTCCCCTGTCCCCCATTTTGCTTTCAGTGTGAGAATGTTTTGAGGAAATTAAAACGTGTCATGGATATCTAGCTAAGAACAACTGCAGGAGGGCTCCTGGACCAGGTTTCAAAACACCTTGACAATGCCCTTTCCTTCCCCTCTATTGTTGCATTACTTATCCTGTGGCAGCTCCATGCTGTTCTGCACAAATCAAAGAAACATCTTTAGCAATCAGCTGGGAAGCCTACTTTCCTATCAATCTGTCTGGTTTCTCGCCTTGGCAAAGAGGAGAATGCAAATCATTTTGAAAGTGGAGATGGAAAACCGAAATGGTTTAGAAATCTCTAGGTGGGCAGTACCTGCCTCCGACACATCAGGCAGTTCAAACTACTTTTCCAAACCCAATACCCAAACCTTCCGATAAATTGAATGTGGCCAGTCAGATGAATCATAGAGAGAGAACTACCTAGTTGTTTAAAATAGCCCCCAGAGCTGTTCTTTCCCTACTGTTTTCTGCATTTCCTCACTATGAGCGTATCGTCCTTGGAAACATTCAGTGTGAAAGGTGTAAAATGGACATTAATTCAGACGCCAAAAGAAGCCACACATGGGACTAGATGCTTAACTATGGAGATTCGTGCTCAGGGTTAAAAGTATTAAATTGATCCCCAAATCTGGTTGAGGGAGAATCCTGCTACCCAACACAGGAATATTGATAGAAAGGTGAGAAATATTTTGCCATCTTCTGGAACATTAACTGAGAAATATCCATCGGCTGCATATGTAAAGGCCCATCTCTTTCATGGCATTCCAGAAAACAGCAGGCACCAGTGCATCTACATTTTTGTAACTTTTCTATTGTCATTATCCCACCGGGTTATACCTCCTCCTCCCCATTTTAATCAAGCTATTGATGATCGCTGCATTTAATAAGTCTAAAGTCACATACAATAAATGCACTGTTGATTACAGGACTTGTATCCTATTACCAATATCCTTAGCCATGCATTCTTCCCTCCACATTTGTCTGTGTTGCAGCTTGTAAACCTGTGGATATAATAAACCCTAATTATGTGGGGAAGGAGGGAGAGTGGTAGAGGAAATAAGTTATGTTTTGAGGGCATGGAATAAGTATTTAGATAGAAAAATAGCACTTAATATAGTTTGTTAAACAAATGATCTTAGGTAACAGGCTACAGTAAAGTAGCAAGAAGTTAGTTTGTTGTACATATATAGGAGTCTTCATCCCAGCAAGGGAAAGTGAACAAGTTGTTGGATGCAATATGCTTTCTTAAAATCACAGGAAGCAGAGATGGAAATGAACTCTATTAAATCATGTTGTCCCTCCTTCTTGTGATTTCAGCATGGCTTCTTGCAGCCTTTTTGACAGTAAGGCTGGTTTAATTTTTTCTGTCAAAACTGTTTTGCAACAAAAAAGCTAATTTCTGATGAAGCAGGGTCTTTCTTTTGCAAATGTTTTTCTTTTTTTGTATTCTGTGGGAAATTTCAACTTTCTATTGAAAACCCAAGCATGAAAAGATCTTGTTTTTAGGGCAAAAACCACAAAGAGCTCAAAATCAATTATTTTATTTAGAATACAGGCCATGGGGCCTCATGGGAGTTGTAGTTGGGTGCCTCATGCACATATTTTTCTCTGATTTGGACTCCCTAGTCATGCTATATCGCCCATGCTGCACCACAGTCCTAGAGCTCCCATGTTGCAATACAGAACCTCAGCAAGAGAGAAGACCATTGTGCATCATGGGGGATGTAGTCCAGCAAGGAAGCATGGCCAATAGGGAATAATGGGGGTCCAAGGCACTCAAACTATAATTCCCATGAGGCACTGCAGTAGCATTTCTGAATCACTTTTTAAATTTTTAGTTTTTAGCTAAAATCTTCAGTTGTCTTTGGACAGTTTTCCCCCAAACTAGCTCCGTTCCATAGTGCTCTGTCAGGGCTAGTTTTGCATTGTTGAAGCAATGGGGCTTCCACCACTTCCCATGGGAGAATATTTCAGTCTGATAGATCTCCCCATTACCAGGAAATGTCTCCTGATGCCCCAGCCAATGAATTCCTTTGCTTAATTTCTCCCCATTAATTGCAGATGGGTCCCTTTAGACAGCCTTAAATAAATCCTCTCCATTTTTCATGTTTACTCCCTTCAAAGGCTCACAAACGATTCTCATATCCTTTGTTGTCATTTGGTCAATACATATTTAGTTTTCAGGCTGTAGAGATGAAACCATTGTGGATACGAGGTTGATTATATGCAGGTTGTCCTCTATTTGTTCTCTTTAGTCTGAGCAGAGCTGTAAGAACAAATGCCAGATTTCATCAAAGGTACCTAATTGGTCATTCCAGTCAAAGGCTATTCATTCATATTTTACTATTTCCAGCAAAGTGCTGACCCAGTGATCAACGGCAGGTGTTAGTAATTTTTTTCCAGACATAGTTGCTTTATTTGTGTGTTTGTGTTTATAAGCTGTCAGTATGAAGGCTCTTAAATATTAGACTTATTATATTTTAAAACATCATTAGATTAAAGTTACTATTGCTAACAATATTGTAACAATATGAATGACAAGGAATGTCCTTAAAAGTATGGAAAGGAACAGTTAAGAAAAGGCAAATATATACTCAAAACCACTCATAGTTCATAGTCCTTGGAAATTAAAGTGCACAGGTAAAATACTGCATTGTAAGTACCCAAATTAATCTTACCTTTCCCCCCATCTCACTGTGTAGCATCAGCCACCAGACTGGTAACTCTTACACACCACCTATGTACATGGACATTTGATTATCATCTCAAACTAGAGTAAAAACAACTCTTCACGCTTCTCGAACACTGCTCACCTATATATTTCACAGCTCTTTGCAGACAATCACTAGTTAAGCCTTACAAAACTCCTGTAAGGTAGGTAAATATTAATATCATTTTTTCAGAGGAGTAAACTGAGATGAAACCTGTTTGCTAATGACTTGTGTCCTCCTCTGTACCCAATCCAAGCCTGTCTCTTTAAGATAAAACTGTAGAGCCTTATACTTTTAGCTCTGAGGTCCATGGCTCCGTCAGTGGTGTTGGTTAAGATAGTGGCAGTCCCAAAGGTGCAGAAAGATTATGTGGGTGGCCAAAGATCAGATTGTAAGTCAGTGTCAATTTTAGGAATGTAGAACCCAGGAGTTCTAGAGCAAGGATGGCCCAATGCTTCATGAACTAGCCTAGGAACTAGGAGACCCAAAATGAATTTCCAGCTCCAGCACAAGCATGCTCTGTGACCTTGGGCAAGTCACTTAGCTCTCTGTGCCTCTGTTTTCCATCTGCAGAACTGGGATAACAACACTTCCCTACCTCTCAGAGGTGTTGTGAGGATAATATATTCAAGATTGAGGCACCATGAGATCTGCTGATGAAAAGTGCTATAAGAGACAGGCATTATTATGGTGCTATAGTCACTAAATCACACCTTTACAATGTAGGAAAGTCTTTCTTTGTATCTCATCTCCACTAGAAGTATGTGTTCCAGTGGTACAGTGTATAAATTCTGCATTCTGCATGGGGTTCGGTATATCTGGGCATTAGAAGCTTTGGTAAATCAAAACTCTAAAGCTTACAACTTTCACTTTTATGGGTATTAAAGATCCAATCCTGAAAAGTGTTCAGAACTTGCTGAGAGTGCTGGGCACCAGACATGCCAAGCCTGCAAAAAAAATGCAGACATTGGGCTTGGTTTTGGCTTAATTGGTTGCTTGTTGGCTAGTTTTTGGCTTGTAGCTTGTTGGGCATGTAGCTTGTTGCTGCTGCTTCTTCTGTTTTTTGATCGGCTCCCGGCAAGCAGGGGCAAGGGGAGTAAGAGAGTCAGTGGTGCACAGTAGAACCACCACAGTCCCAGACTGCATGCTGGGGGATCTGATCACATAGAGTGTTGGGGCTCTTAGGGATTGGCTTGCTTTGGCCTTGTTTTGAAATGGGATTAGCTTGAGTTTTGGCTTATTGTGAAAGTCGGGGTGCTTATTTACCGCGTGAAAGTTGGCAACTGTGCTGGGCACACTCATTTGCCTCTGAAATCAGTATAAACTGAAGGCACACGGCATATTTCAGAATAGGGCCCTAAGCTTGTGAAGAAAGGCTTGTGTGTATCTACGGTGTCATAGATTCCAAGGCCAGAAGGGACCATTTCGTTCATCTACTCTGACCTCCCTGTGGAGGCCACACAGGCCACAGGACTTCCCCACATTAATTCCCATTTGAATTAAAACATATATCTATATCTATATGGGGGGTGGGATCCAATCTTGTTGGAGAATCTACCATGGAAAATCCACTAAAAGAGAGAGGTCTCTATGTGTCTAGCCTAGATAATGAATATACAGCACACCATATACTAGCACAGTGGTTCTCAACCTTTCCAGACTACTGTACCCCTTTCAGTGGACAGATTGGTCTTGTGTACCCCCAAGCTTCGTCTCACTTAAAAACCACTTGCTTACAAAACCAGACATAAAAATATAGAAGTGTCACAGAACACTATTACTAAAAAATTGCTGACAGTCTCATGTTTACCAGATAATTATAAAATATATCAATGGGAACAGAAACATTGTACTTACATTTCAGTGTACAATACACAGAGCAGTATAAACAAGTCATTGTCTTTATGAAATTTTAGTTTGTGCTGACTTCACTAGTGCTTTTCAGGTAGCCTGTTGTAAAACTAGGCAAATATCTAAATGATCTGATGTACCCCTGGGAAGAACTTTGTGTACCCCTGGGGGTATACACACCCCTGGTTGAAAACCAGTGTACTAGCACATAAGAATAAAGTAGCATTGTTCATAATAGTAGGTTCAATAAAGTTGTATCTGATAGTCATGTTGTTACAGATATTAATCATATGGCTTAATGCACTAGTTGGAGGTGCTCAGCTATTATGGAGATGAAGGTAGTATAAGAATAATTATGCATTGCAATGGGTTTCCTGAGTCCATCTCTTAGCACATAATCTCTATTGCTGCCCTCTGTTGAACAGAACAGGACAGCCTGTTCACTAGTATCTGTACCCCCTGTGAGGTGGGCTACTGGAGTCTGCCCCTTTAGCACTCTAGGTTTTGTGTTTTATTCCAGATGAAGCATGTTAATTGAGTGCAGGTCAGTAGCTGTTCACCTCTAGCACAACGGAAGCCTGGTGGATACTTTCTCGGAGATGCCTTTCTAGCATCACCAAGTGAAGCTCAACAGGTGATAGCCTCAGCATCTGCCGGTGGGAGAATCTGAAATTACGGAAGTTCATTGCACTCCATTTATCATGCTCTGTATGTTCGCATGCTGTTTTATAGGCACATTGCTCCGCAGTGTAACCATTTTAGTGTGCAAACCCTACACTTTTCGTTTAATTTGCAACAGATAATGATATCAAGATAAATGAGTTGATGTTTCTCACCCACCAACAGAAATTTTCCCAGGCAGTTTACCAGCCGTCAGTCTCAATGGGGATGGAAGTCTTCCTTCACTTAAAGCCATATTTGCAAAGAGGGAAATGAGCAAACACTACATGCAGTTTCACTCGGGTCTATTTTATTATAGATTAAAAACTTGTTAAGAGTTTGCATTGCAGGCAAAGGTTATAAAGGCAACAAATAGATCCTTTGGACAACATGAGTACAACAGAGATCATCCCCTGTGAACAGGATAGAGACAGATGTATCCTTCACACTCATACTTCTGTTTATGTAGTTAAGCTCCAAGGGATCCAGAAGGCATTAGTGCAGGACAGGAAGGATGATCTTCTGGCTAAGCCACTTGACTGAGATTTGGCAACTCTGAGTTCAGTTTCTGGATCCACCATGTGTTTCCCTTTGTGTTTTTTTGGGCACGCCCCTTATAGCTCAGTTCTCTACTTCCACATACATAAAATAGGCATACAAATATTTTCTCCTTCCCTTTGTTGGTTTTGCCTAAATGGGTTAAGCTTTTCAGGATGGGAATTGTCTCTTGGAATCATAGCAGGAGATTAGATTTGGAAGAGATCTCAGGAAGTCATCTAGTCCAACCCCCTGCTGAAAGCAGGACCAATCCCCAACTAAATCATCCCAGCCAGGGCTTTGTCAAGCCTGACCTTAAAAACTTCTAAGGATGGACATTACACCACCTCCCTAGGTAACCCATGCCGGTGCTTCACCACCCTCCCAGTAAAATAGTTTTTTCCTAATATCCAACCAAGACCTCCCCCATTGCAACTTATTTTGTCATCTTACTACATGCATGTACCGTGTCTATCACAATTTGGGCCCCAGTTTCTGTTGGAGCCTCTATTCTCTAGCTATAATCAAAGACTTTATCCTGCAAATTGAATTTTTTGTGCTTTATAAAGGGAGTAGGAGCATTTAACATCATTATTTTTCAGTTAGACATATAAAGAATATTTTCTTTTTATTGTCTCAGTCCATATAACGATGACTGAGGCTGCTGCTTTGAAATGGAAAACGTTGGGTAGTTCTTAGGATTTGAGTTTTGTTAAGGACAGATTTTTCATAAAGTGATATGAAAGTAAGTGTGTTCAGTATTGTGAGCACTCTGTGACAGGGAATGTATCTTACTTATCTGTCACATTGTCTAATTTGCCATTTCTATCAATTTACTGGATCTCTCTGCAAATCAGCCAAACAAAAATAACCCTGCCCCAACTGGATCTTTCTGTAACCGAAAAAGGGAAAAGTGATAGAGATTCCTTGGGCTCTATTAGGAATCTTGCTACAGTTAAATGACTTTACATGCAAGGTGCCCAGATACAATAGTGATGGGTGTCAGGACAAAACCCTAAGGTGATCTCACTATTGTATTTGTCTATCTATGTCTTAGACTATAAGTTCATTAGGAGGGGAGTGTGTTTTCCTATGTGGGTATCACAATGGGGACCCAATCCTAATTGGGTCCCATGGGTATTATATTGATTTTACTATTTGTATGGCAGTATCATTCATTCTATTGTTTTTCATCATGATGTTGTCTCTTTAAAGGGCTGCCAAGAGAAGAGGCCTTGACATTCAGCTGTAATGATCTAAATAAAACAAATCTAGTTCTTCCCAGGCATCACCAAGATAACGCCCCCCCCACACACACAAAAAATGAGGCTATTCAAACCCAAATTAGAAATGGTGGGTCTGGGGGGAGAGTGGAAAAGGTTCTCTACTTGCTTAATTTGACCACTTTAACTGAGCATGTTGTGTTTATGTTCTGGCTGTTTATGTGAGGAATTAATGAAGCCGTTTCCTCTTTTAACGGACCAGAGGGATTCGAAGAGTCACAGAGAGGTTAGCACTCAGGCTAGCGGACTGTGTAGCCAGAGAAGCTGTCAGGGCGATGCCCAGGTCTCGTGCTGTGCAGAAAGACTCTGCCCAAGTGCATTTCCAAAGGGACTTATGTGTTTTATGCATGCAACAGCTGTTCCATTACTTCCCTTAAAATGACTTCATAAAGCCGAGAACCTTTTCCCAATTTGTTTTAGCGGCTGTTGCTGAATATCTTCATTTGGGGCTTGATTCAAAGCCCATGGAGACTTTCCATTGACTTCCATGGCCTGTGGATCAGACCTCTGATGCATTAGACAGAACACTTTGCACCTTATCTTGGTAAAACTCCCATTGTGTGCAGTGACAGGCACTTCAGTCTAAAATATCAGAAATGGAAGCTGCTCCTTTGCTAATTATTCTAAGGCTCGGCGCGCAGGTTCACTTCTGATAAACTGGGATTATTATTTGAAGTTGAATCAAACCTCTTCAATGTGTGAATTAGGGCTAGAAATCTCACTCAAAAACTCTATTTTGCTTCCCTTGTTTTACACTGAGGTCTGGTCTATACTAGGGTGGGGGTGTCGATGTAAGATACGCAACTTCAGCTACGGGAATACCGTAGCTGAAGTCAACGTATCTTATTCCGACTTACCTCCCGTCCTCACGGCGCGGGATTGACGGCCGCGGCTCCCCCGTCGACTCCGCTACCACCGCTCGCTCTGGTGGAGTTCCAGAGTTGACGGGGAGTGCGTTCGGGGATCGATATATCGCGTCTAGACGAGACACGATATATCAATCCCTGATAAATCCCTGATAAATCGATCGCTACCCACCGATAGCGGTCTGAGTTTGGTTCTAAATATGGACAAAATTTCAGCGAATTTTTAAAAAAAGTCATTGCTTATTTATCTGAGAGAAATTCCATATTGACAATCCCTCCCCGCCCCGGTAACATTTGTAAGCAACAATAAAACACTCTGGGGGCATTTACTCTATGCTCTGCCTAGTGTGTTTTGAGCTCCTTAGTTGTCGGTTACACTGATGAGCCTCTTGTCAGTTACTTTGATGATGATTTGTGCGGTTTTATTTCAAATAAGGCAAGAGCAGGCAGGGTTCTATATGAGTAGGAATGGGTGAGGCATATTGATCCTATGCCATCCTTGCACAGAGGGCGTTTGAAACATACTCCACTTTCTCATCTATTGAGAAGTGCTATATGAGACCTAGATATTTATTGCCTGATTGGCTGAGCAGCATTGCCTGGACTGCTCTTAAACACAGCGAGAGCAATCAGCCAGTGGATGCTCAACGTTTACACTCGCAGCTGCGAAGGCTCCTGTGCCTGCCTTGTTCCTTGCCTTGCTCTCTCCCTCTTCCCCAGTTTGGATTCTGACTCCTGCAGCTTGACTCTGGCTTTGGCCATTAGGCAAGACTGCCAGAATGCCCACTCCCCAATCTGTGACATGCTGAGAGGGTGACATCAATTGTAGTGGGGCAGTCATCCTGCTCCAGCCCTGAAAGGGTTAAAAGCCAGCCCTTGGGGAGGGCTGGGGCTGAGAGCCAATAAGGCTCGGCTGATTGGGGAAGAAGCCATAGCTGGGGCCACGCCCCAATCAGGCCACAGCTGTCCCTATAAAAGGGCGGTGAGCCAGGAGCTGGGTCAGTCTCTCTCTAGCTCTTGAGAGAGAAGGACCTGGCTGCCTGAGAGAGAAGAGTACTTTGGACAGAGCAGTGCTGGGGAAAGGCAAGGGGAACTGGGGAGCTCCAGCCTGATAAATCCCCAGGCTGCGGGCCTTACTAGAAGGCCAAATCAGGTCCTGGGGTTAGGCAGAGACAGCTGGTCCAAACCCCCCTTGCCAGTGATGAGTGGTTTACGGACTGCAGTCTGCCCCGGTGAGCGGGGGCTAGATGACGACTGGCAGTAGCCACTGAGGCAAGTTGGGGATAGAGGGTTGGGGGCTCCCCCGAGAAGGAAGCCCCAGAGTGTGGGGGCAGTGCCAGGGGGCAGCACCACAAGGCAAAGGGGCACCAGGGGGAACATGAGGGGCCAATGGCAAGCGAGACGCTGGCCAGGAAGAGGCGCTTCATATGGTGGAGAGCTAATTCCCAAGACGACCAGAAGGAGGCGCCGCACCAGTGAGCCTCATGTTGCTACACAATGCATTGTTGTGCTGCTCCTTTTTCAGTGTAAACAATACTGTGGACCTACATTCTCCTTAGAATCCCTACTGCCCTGGAAAGGCAGTAAACTGAGGCAGGTCCCTACCTGATGCAGCAGACGCTCCTTGACACACTAGTGTCAAGCCATAGCAGTGGGACCACTGGGAGAGCAGAGTCAAGAATATGCCCAGTCCATGCCTCCTCCTCCCCCTTCCTGCTCAAGAATTTGCCACCCCTGCACGCTGGAAGCGGAGGTCTGGCAAATGAGCACAAGGGAGTAAGGTGACTCCTCATTTCTCCTTCCTCCACTGTGCAGGGCTGGCCACAGCTGGCTCTGCCTGGAGACTTGCAAATTCTTTACAAAGTAAACTCTTGATGGTTTAGAAGATTTTTTTTTTTTAGTAGCACAGAGATAGCAAGAGAAATAAAAAGGTGGTTTAGCACACCTGCTTGCTCTGCAATCAATATTACTAGCACTTTACTACTCCTCTGCTGAATATGCTTTTGCAGTGGGGGCACAATCCCTTCATGCAAAGAAGCTAGATCCTGTACTTAATGGCACCTGCCACTATGTCACAGGATGCCTTAAATCTTCTCACATCAACAGACTCTACATCCTTGCATGTGTTGCTTATCCTGATGTACCCCTGGGAAGTTGCTAGTAGATTCCAGTGCACAAGGCAATGCACAGATCCAAGATATCTGCTATACACCACCGACGCTGAGTTGACTGAAGTCACAACAAAGTTTTCTTGCGACTGTTAAACCTCTCACATTGTCACCCAAACAGACAAGGGTTCAGTTATGGCAAATGAGTAGGGAACAAACCTGTAACCTATGTGCTCCAGCTCCCAACACCCAGTGCAAACCAGCCCTGGACTACATCGTCTTAACTGATGCCATGCTGGAGCTGGCCACTCTAGAGATGTGATAATCAAGTGGGCTCTATTACTGGCCCCAATACCTGTGATTGTGGCAGAGCAACTCAAAAAAAGAAGCTTTTCCTGTGAAGGCATCTGCTTGAGGGCAAATGCTCTTCCAGTAACCCGGTGGAGTGCAATGATCAGGAAACTGTATGTGCCCAGATGTGGTGGGGAGCATTCTCAGGACCTGCTAAGAAGAAGAGAAGAATAAGCAACTGCTACAGAAGCCATAGAGATAGATAATAAGACAGTAAATGTTATAATGCTACTATAAAAATCCATGGTAGGCCCACACCTAGAATATTGTATGCAGTTCTGATCATCCCATCTCAAAGATATATTAGAATTGGAAAAGGTAGAGTGAGGCAACAAAAATTATTAAGGGTATGGAATGGCTTCTGTATGAGGAGAGATTAAAAAGACTGGGACTGTTCAGCTTGGAAAAGAGATAACTAAGGAGGGATATGATAGAGGTTTATAATATCATGAATGATGTGGGAAAAGTGAATAAGGAAGTGTTATTTACCCTTTCACAAGAAGCAGGGATCCACCAGTGAAATTAATCGGGAACAAAAAGAAGTACTTCTTCACATGATGCACAGTCAAGCTGCAGAGCTCATTGTCAGGGGATGTTTGAAGGCCGAAAATTTAACTGGGTTAAAAAAAAATAGATAATTTCATGGAGGATATATCCATCAAAGGCTATTAGCCAAGATGTCTAAGCCTCTGACAGCTAGATGGTGGGACGGGACAACAGGGGATCGATCACTTGATAATTGCCCTATATTGTTAATTCTCTCAGAAGCATCTGGCACTGGCCCCTGTCAGAATTCAGTGGCGGGTCCTTCACTCCGAGAGGGACTGAGGGACCCACCGCCGAAGACCCAGACGTGCCACCCCTTCCCATTGGCCGCCCAGCACCTGCTTCATTTGCTGGTGCCTGGAGCCAGCCCTGCCTCTGGGGCACCTGGCACTGGCCACTGTTGGAAGACAGGATACTGGGCTAGATGGACCCTTGGTCTGACCCAGTAGGGCAGTTCTCATGAGACTCAATGATCTGTATGGAGCAGGGCTCAAACTACAGTATCTGCCCCTATACCACACAATCCCAGCTATCAGTCATATGGAGTATCTAGAAATTGCCACTTCTGGGGAACACAGCGGTGGGTTGTCCAACAAATTCAACCACTGTGTAGTCTCCATCACATGGATCTGAACCCCCTAAAACCTTAGAGAAGATCTGATCTGAACTTTGTGGCTCAGACCCATTTCAATTTTCTGTCTATTTTTTGTCACCATTTGTGAGAGAAGGAATTGTTCTGTCTGTGTGTGTGTGACAGAGATTATGCTGACCTAAATTGAAGTGTCTGTGTGGAAAATGGATTGGCAAAGTTCCTTGGTTGTCTGACATGTACTTTGTTCTGCTCAGAATGAGATGAGTGCACTGATGGGAGACAGTGGTAAGTGGAGTTTTTTTTTTTTTGCACTCACACTTGATCAGATCTGTGTACATCACCTTAAGCCTCGACCTACAAGGGTCTGAATGCTTTCTGTATATGCTGAATGCTCCCCTTCCAGGTTCTAGTGGGATCAGAAACAGTGCAAGAAATAGCCTTTGGTATCACTTTGGCCTCTGATGCTGGCCAATTCAGAACTGGAGCATTACATGAAAATGGAAAGCAAAATAAAAAATAGCAGGTAGCTTGGGGAGAAGAGGGTGGCTGAAATTGATGATTTTTGATGAGCAAAGTTTATGCTCTCTAATCATGTTTTGTTCTCTGATCTCCTAGTCAACAAAAGAGCAAAAACCTTAAGAACACTGGCTACCTTTAGTTTGCTAAATTATTGCCCACGTAACAAAAGCCAGTCAAGAAAGAATGTTATAGCTGCAAAACTTAAATAAGGCAAAGGTTGGAAATTCTAAGTGACAGGTCTGAGTACATCAGAACAGAGCCATGGAGTTCTGAATAGATACATGCAAGACAAAAAGGTGATGAACAGCACAGTGAGCTTATGGGAATCTGCTCCTGCATTAATAAGTAGCAGCATGGCCTCCAGTATTGCAAAGTTTGTGCTCCATTGCTTCTTCAGAACTTCTCGATTGTGATTGCATTGTCCACTAATGGCTGGAGGCTAAAATAGAAGCTGTAATCTTAATACTTATCGGCAACCCCATCAGTAGGAGGGGATTGGCCTTTTGATGGTCCAGGACAGAGCAGCTTCCTTTCAGTCCTATGTTCCAATGTGATGTCGCTGACCACTAATAAACAGTCTCCTAACTCAAGTGCATGTGTGTGGAGAAGGGACAGGAGCTGTGTTTTGGGAGCAGAAACTCATGCATTCTATTTATCGTGCTGCATATTGGCCTGCTAGCTTCAGACTGGCGCAGGGAATATGTGCAGAACCATAGATCATCACTGAACCCTTCTGGAGCCTACAGATTTCACCTGTTCTGCCAAAAGGGAGTGTCTTTACTTTTCCTTTGACTGGAACTCAAGCTAGTCAATGGATTTGACCCTACAAGACAAGAAATTCCCTGCAGCCAGGCTGGGGAATGTTAAGATTCAAGGACTGTATACATCTACTGGAATGTTAAAACTCCAGTTTCTGTTAAGAGTAACATTCATGGGATGATTCAAACCCATGAAAGCTAGGAAATGGGAAAGAAAGTCCCCCACACTGCCAAACTCATTCCTTTCTGTCTAGGGGAGGACCGTGTATGTGCCAGGTGTTTTGCTATATTGCTGTCTGGTGAGGTGAGTTTAGGTTTGACCTGGGGATCACATTGCTTTGGTGGATTTAAATCAGACCTTTAATATTAGTGTAACAGTCAGGGGTTTCCTCAATGTACAACTTGGTTTGCTGTGAGATTCTTTATCTGTGTGTTGTTGCTATGGGAGACAGTACTGCACTACTGAGCAGATACAATGGATTTGGTTTGCATAATTCCAGAATATGTATTTTATATTTGCTGTAAGTCATAAGGACAAAATGCATCCTGGCCACCCCAGAACCCTCCTGGTCCAGCCTTGCGGGTTTGCCTTTATTATATGCAAAGAAAAAAAATGTTATTAACTTGTGTTAGCCAACTGGAGTTAAAATAGCAGTCAAGACCTGGCAACTCGCTTTTTAACTTGGGGTTAGCGTCTCGAGTTAAAACCCACAGGGGAGCCTGGGTTTCAACTTGAGCTGCTGACCTGAGTTAAAACCTGAGTTAACATGCGTTCGCTGCTATTTTAACCTGTAGCTAACCAAAGTTAATGCTCTTCATGCAATGCAGACACTCCCTGGGAGTGTGGGTACTGGTATTAGACCCTGATTCCCTATCAACCCTATAGGACAGTGTACTGTAATGTCCACTTTACAGGGTAGCTAGTCAGAAAAAGAGGGCTAGGCTGAGGCTGCAAAAATGCTGTGTTATTTATTATTTGTTCGGTACCAACAATGCCTGCTGAATGCTGCTCTCTTTTGCAACTCTGGACCTGTCTGCTCAGTGCTGTGCAAGACACAAAATGCAGATAGTGCCTGCCCTGGCAAACTTGCAACCTCATCTGATGTGTGCAGGGGGAGTAACTGAGAACTCATTTTCACTCGCAGTGACCAGATCTGTGCAGAAAAAAAATGCAACACTTGCAAAAACATTCAGTCCGTATTGGGGTAAACTTCAACTGAGCTTTCTCCCTGGACTGTAAAGCAAGCTGAATCGGGCTCACACCTAGTGCTGAGAAGTAGTTACTGCACATGATGTAAAATTCTCTAAAATGCCTGAGGCATTTCGGAACCTGACTTCTATTTTTCAAAAGTGCTGTAGAAACTTAAAGGTCACTTTTTTTTTTAAATCCCACTAGGCACCTATCTGCATCTTCAGGTGCCTCAGTACTTTGAAAATCTGGCCATAGGCCACTTTTGAAAGTGAGACTTTCAGTAGGACATTAGATGCGTAAATACCTTTGAAGATCTGAGCCCTAAGTATTTATATGCTTTAAAAAAAAATGTATCCATTGTGTCACAGTCCTGCATGACTTCAGCTGGATGTGAGAGGACTGACCAACCTGTAGGACTGCACCCATGCTCAGCTACTGCTTTTCCAAATGAAACACAGGGCATTCATTTCACTGAGGGAGTGTGGTAGCATTAGGAGAGGGGATACTATGTATGTGTTACCTGCAGCACATTGGGGTGCGGTGGGATTATTATGTCCCATTAGCAAAGCACAAGACATTCTCACCTGCTCATCTCCTTATCCAGAGATTGAGCAAAGAGGAGCCTTAGGATCGCTTTTTTCCCCTTCACAGTCCCAGTTGCTAAAGACTGGGTATACACCTGCCTCTAAAAATATAGGAAGCCAGACTCAATTGCACCTGCTTAAAACCTCCACGAAACCCCATTTTGGCTTAGAGATAATTGTTTTTAAATATGCAAAAAGCAATAAAGTTATCCCTGTAGGACCCATAGCCCTCAGTTTAATCTTAAAAAGAAATGGCTAAATCACAGGAGTGCAGAAACGGCATCTCAGATGGCCAGATTTTATTTTTTCACCGTCTGGCAGTTTAGCAATGGCCGTGATATTTCCATTAAAAAGCATTTAAAAATAATAATACAAAGCCATTTTCTTTGCCTGGGATCCAGTCTCCTAAAGTTTGACAGAGAGGAACTTTTCAGTGCTGGGTATAAACTCCTGAAATGATACATTATCTGTACAGTAGAAACCCCAAGAGACCAGGGACTACAGATGGTCTGTCAATCTAGTTTAATCTAATCTAATCTACTAATGCATTTATCACCTGGGCGTTTAGCTGATACTGGGTGAATAACACTTCAGAGCTTTGGGCCAGCAGGAAGCTAATGTGCTGCCTGTATCCCATTTAAGCCCCCATTTCAGGATGTTTATAGTATTTAGGACATGTTCTTGGTGGTTTCCATAGTATAGTTTTCCTTTTTAATTTCTTTATTGTCACCAAAAAAAGAAAAAGAACAATAGTTTTTATGAGACAAGGTGGGTAACTGTTAAGTATTAACTATATTGCCCAGGGGTGTGAACAACACAGCTGAGCAACATAGCTAGGTTGACCTACATTATAGGTGTAGACTAGGACTTAGAACATTTTTTTTTGAGTATTTTCCACCCTCTTCTCTCCAAAGAATGATCAGTATACCCACCTTTAACATGTATATTGACAGGGCTGATCAAAAGTGAAAGGGCACATTTTGTGTATGTCTTCACAAAAATGTTTGCTTTGGTATGTTTTTTCCCATTAAAATTGAAATTTTTGGAAAAATTAGTCTTTTGTTGTTGTTTTTTTGTTTATTTTATTTGTAAAGAACATAAGAACGTAAGAACGTACTGGGTCAGACCAAAGGTCCATCTAGCCCATTATCCTGTCTACCAACAATGGTCAATGCCAAGTGCCCCAGAGGGAGTAAACCTAACAGGTAATGATCAGGTGATCTCTCTTCTGCCATCCATTTCCACTCTCTGACAAACAGAGGCTAGGGACACTGTTCCTTACCCATCCTGGCTAATAGCTATTAATGGACTTAACTTCCATGAATTTATCCAGTGCTCTTTTAAACACTGTTATAGTCCTAACCTTCACAACCTCCTCAGGTAAGGAGTTCCACAAGTTGACTGTGCGCTGTGTGAAGAAGAACTTCCTTTTATTTGTTTTAAACCTGCTGCCTATTAAAGGTTTCCACCAGCTCTATGGATGGCTTTAAAAAAGTCACAATATTTTCCATGGACGTTTTTATAAAAAATAGCTACTAGTTTTATTTATTAAAATTTGAAATGTTGGTGAAAATAATAATTGTGAATTTTGAATGTTTTTGACCGGCTACACCAACATCATATATATATGAGCCATATAGATTTGCTTTAATAGTTCAATGAGAACGTCTATTCCAGGGGTCGGCAACCTTTCAGCAGTGGTGTGCTGAGTCTTCATTTATTAACTATAATTTAAGGTTTTGCGTGCCAGTAATACAATTTAACGATTTCGAAGGTCTCTTTTTATAAGTCTATAATATATAACTAAACTATTGTATGTAAAGTAAATAAGGTTTTTAAAATGTTTAAGAAGCTGTATTTAAAATTAAATTAAAATGCAGAGCCCCCCCAGACCCGGGGCCAGGACGGGCAGTGTGAGTGCCACTGAAAATCAGCTTGTGTGCCGCTTTTGGCACCCGTGCCATAGGTTGCCTACCCCTGGTCTATTCACTTAGAGGGCCCGATCCTGAAGTGGTGTCAATTGAAGGAACTGGTTTGTGACTAAACTTGGAGCATTTGTCCGCAATGTCACACAGTAGAATCTTATAACTTTTTACATATATTGTTGCCACACACATTTTACCAGGACAATACTGTTCAGGAGATCGAATTTTCAAATGATACCTCACAAAGCATACTTTGTACAAAATGTATCATAGTCTTGTAAAAAGGAGGAACACAAGGGTACAGATTGTCACAGATTACAATGTCCCCACATTGGTCTGCTTGTTGGATCACTATCTGGCGGTTGGAGTTTAGGGACTGTATAGTTGTCTTGGTGGTTATGATGTTTTGTTAAGGATTTCAGTCTTTGATTACTTCAGGAAAAAATGTAATGACCAAGGGTGTGGTTTCGTCTGCTGGGGGGATGTCCAGTCAGATGATTATTTTGCCTTATGATGGTCAGTGGGGACATGGTGGTTGTGGGCGGTGGTGTTTTTGTGAAATAATTCTTTGAGGTAAAATCAGCAAAATAATTATTCTAGTTCTCCACATGTTAGTATGGTAACAGAATTTGTGATAGGGCAGAAGTTCAGACCCTTGGAGAGTACAGGTAATTCAGCTCCAGTTATGGATAGTCTTGATACATTGATGATGATAGGGTGTCCTGTACAGGGCCGCCCAGAGGATTCAGAGGGCCTGAGGCAAAGCAATTTCGGGGGCCCCTTCCATAAAAAAAAATTGCAATACTATACAATACTATATTCTTGTGGGATCCCCTGCGGGGCCCGGTGCAAATTGCCCCACTTGCTCCCCCCCCACGAGCGGCCCTGGGAAAAATAAACCTTCTGCATCTTGGCACAAACCCAGTTTTGAGAAAACTTCTTTACAAGGTATCACTGGTTTTCTGCATCAGCTAGTGCTAAAAGGCACTAAAGCTCATTAAAAGGGTTGGAAAAATATTTTCTGTCAAAACTTTTTCTGGATTGAAAACTAGGGTTTTTTAAAAAGCAGAACAAAAGCACGGACAATGTCTGCTTTCCTTCAAAATTTGTTGTGGTTTTTTTAATTGAAAAGCTGAAATTAGTCTGCCAAAACCTGAATATGGTTTGAGGTTTCAGAAGTGTGTGGCCAAATATCTGCTGCTTGCTGTGTTTGATTGTTTAAAGAAACAATAAAAAAATTCTACTTAAATAATCCAAAACTTTTAAACCACCTCAGCTTGTGACCAAACGCCTGAGTCCATCCAGTCAGAGATTTTTCCAGGTTTCTGATACTCTGCTGGCTTCCTTGACTCATATCTGTCTCCATAACTTTGGGTTCATTTAGGTTAGAACATAAGAACGGCCATACTGGGTGAAACCAAAGGTTCATCCAGCCCAGTATCCTGTCTACCAACAATGGTCAATGCCAAGTGCCCCAGAGGGAGTAAACCTAACAGGTAATGATCAAGTGATCTCTCTCCTGTCATCCATCTCCACCCTCTGACAAACAGAGGCTAGGGACACCATTCCTTACCCATCCTGGCTAATAGCCATTAATGGACTTAACCACCATGCATTTATCAGTTTCCTGGAGACTGGCTCCATGGGGTCCCTCACAAACTGGAGACGGTTACTGTGGGTTTGTCTTTAGTAAAGCTTATGTACTTACTCCACGAACTGAGCATTTGAGCTTGTTCCAAATCTGGGATGAGCCTATGTTGTGAAAACTGAAATGCTCAAAATAGCACATGCATGTAAATGGACACAGGGTGCTAAAATTAAATTACCCCAGGGGTTCTCAAACTGGGGGTCAGGACCCCTCAGGGGGTCACGAGGTTAGTACTGGGGGTCACGAGCTGTCAGCCTCCACCTGAAACCCCGCTTTGCCTCCAGCATTTATAATAGTGTTAAATATATAAAGAAGTATTTTTAATTTATAAGGGTGGGGGTCGCACTCAGAGGTTTGCTATGTGAAAGGGGTCACCAGTATAAAAGTTTGAGAACCACTGAATTAACTCCTCTGGAGCCTGGAATGCAGGGGAGGGGGGGGTCTCCCTTGGTAGGGTTGGGAAGGAGGTAGGTGGTGTAGGATATTGCTCTTCTCATGTGATCCCTCCCCCCGTGACTAATTTTCAATGAAGCTACCCTCCCCTGACATGAATCTCCCTATGGCACTGAAATTACATATACACTCTAATTTGGCACTTGAGAAGTGAAAGGGATGGGAGCCCTAATGGAAAAGCTAACAGCTTGGCTCTTCTGCAAGCCTCAAACTGCTGAATGAGCTTTAGGGTAGGGAAGGCTCTGCTTCCCAAACAGCCTGGCCCTGCCCCTTATCCGACGCCCACCCACTTCCTGCCCCCCGACTGTCCCCCTTAGACTCCCCAACCCATCCTGCTCCTTGTCCCCCTCACCGTCCCCCAGAGACCCCCCGACCACCACCCAGGGACCCCACCCCTGCTCCCTGTCCCCTGGCTGCCCCGACCCCTATCCACCCCCCCGCTGAGTCCTGACAGACCCCCAGAACGCCCACAATACAACCCCCCCATTCCCTGTCTCCTGACTGCCCCCCAACCTCTGCCCCCTCCCTGTGCCCTGACTGTCCCTGGGACTTCCTGCCCCTTATCCAACCCCCCCGGCCCTGGTCCCTTATCCCCGGCTCCCCCCTCAACCAGAGCCACAGCGCATCCAGCAGCGTCCCTCGACAGGGACAGTCCCTCCCTCCACTCAGCCTGGAGCTCGCAGCCCTGCCCCCTTATCACAGGGCTCTGAGCGGGGAGGAGCTCAGGCATCCCGCCGGAGCCATGCTGCACCGCTGTCCAGGGACGCTCCTGGATGGGCTGAGGCTCCGGGAGAGGGGAGGGGCGGAGACGGGTTTGGGTCAGGCTGGGGAGGGAGCCTCAGCCATTCTCATGGGGGCCCCTGGGGAGCCCGGGGCCTGAGGCAAATTGCCCCCCCCCGGGCGGCCCTGGTCCTGTAATGTGCCCTGGTGTTTCACATTTTACAAAGGAGGTCAGTATTATTACCCCCATGTTAGATAGGGAAACTGAGGCACAGAGAGGTGAAGCAACTTGCCCTAAGTCACCCTGCTGGCCAGCGGAAAACTGGGAAATAGATCCCAGGCCTTCTGACTCTTAGCCTAGGGTGCTATCGAGTAGGCCACCCTGACTCCCCTTAAAGTATCCTTTGGGTCAATGAGACTAATCACACCATGTAAATGAAACATGCTTAAATCTCTTCAGGAACTGGTCAATAACTTATTCATTTCAAATTTTACAGTGCTTGTCTTTAAAATCTAGTGGTCAGATTCCTTGGAACACTTGACAAGGATTCCTTATACTTTGTTTTGATGGTTCGATTTTTTGGCCCTCACTTTCTTTTTTTAAAGTTTTCATTGAAGTTAGAGTTTGTAGCGGGGTGGTCACCCCGCTCCAGCCCTGGAAGAGTAAAAGCAGCCCTGGGGAGGGCTGCAGCAGGGTAAGAGGGATTAAGAATAGCTGGGGAAGCTGAGTGGGTAGCTGACCACAGCTGTGGCTGGCTTAAGGAGGGCCCAGCTGGCCCTTATAAGAGGGCTGTGGGCCAAAAGCCAAGAGACACTCTCTCTCTGGCTGTTGAGAGGGATGGGTCTGGCTGCTGGGAGCTGAGCAGGGTACCTAAAGTGGAGCAGGGCTGAGGAAAGGCCGGAGGAGCTAAGGAACTCCAGCCTGGAAAACTCCCAGGCTGCAGGCCTTGTTAAAGGCCAAGAAGGTACTGGGGTTGAAGAGGGCAGCCCAAGGGTAGGCAGAGGCAGCAGGTCCAAACCCTCCTTGCCGATGATGAGTGGCAATTATACTGCAGTCTGCCCCAGTGAGCGGGGGCTAGATGGTGACTGGCAGTAGCCCAAGACTGAGGCGAGGTGGGGATAGGGGGTTAGGGGGTTCCCCAGGGAGGGGAGACCCAGCGAGACTACGGGGTACTGCAGGGGGCAGAACCCCAAGAGAAGGGACACTGGGGACCAGGAGGGATACCGGGGCCAGCGGCAAGCGGGTCACCGGCCTGCATAGCGCGCTCCTGAGCTGAAAGAGCTAATTCCCAAGACGACCAGCAGGAGGCGCCATGCCAGTGAGTCGTTGCACATCGCTGCAGGGTTGCTGATGCAGTAACTCAGTCTCTTCAATTTGTGGTCTGTGTGCTTTGAAATAGTAGGGTTTTTTAAATTAATTTTTACGCACAAGTTTTGGAGGGCTTTAGTTTTCATGATTGGACTATAGGGTGTAGAATAAATCATTTGACAAGGAGACATTATGGATAATTTTTACAAAAATGACATGTGATTTTTTAATGCTGGGTCAAAATGCTGCATTCTTTACTCAAGGAAAACTCCCCCCTGAAGCAAACCTGAGTTTTGTCTGAGCAAAGCAGTATGGAATGGGAACTTTTGTTCATAAACTCACCATGTTTTTTTTTTAAGAATATAGAGAAAAATAAGTGTCCTATCTCGGAAGATGTCTCCCAAAGATTTTAAAGCATTGGGTAACTGGGTGATCGATTACCTAGAAGCAGAAAAAGGATGTTCCCCTTGTTATATGCAGGCCATCCACAAGTGTGGGTATTAAAATATCTTAACATTTTCAATGTTAGCAAGGAATAAATAGTGAACCACTGTAATTAATAACTATTAAAGCTGTTTGACTGATCATATCTTCTGGCCTGCAGAATGTCTTATGTGCAGGTGTGTGCATTAGTGGAATCCATTAAATTCATATATTTCAACAGATAGTAATTTACAGTCTTTTATAAGATCTGTCATGAAACACAGTAGGAGATATAGGATTGTCTCAGTGCATTACATAGCAAATTGTACTCCCCTTCCCTCTGAAATGACTTGACTTTACAGACTAAATATGAATGTCAATGCATTGGACAGTCACATTAGGTATATCTTTTGCTCCCCCATCGCCTGGGAATATGCGGAATAAACCTTTTATCACCGGCAAAGCAGAGAACAAGTGAGCAATATTCAAAGTGGCTGGAGGAAAAAAAAAATGTGTGGGAGTTCTATCCATTTCATTTTACACATAAAAAGAGCAGGTGATTGAGTGTGTAACCCTCATTTATGAATTGTAATGGCTTTCCTATTAGTTACTAACTATTCTTTTCAACTCATATTTGTTTGTTTTTTTCTATTTCCCGCCCTCTCTTGTGTTTATTCCTGTGAGCCTGGAGAAACCAAGAGCCATTCTTAAAGCCACTTCCACACCAGACTCAGAGGCCTACTCTCCTCTCGCTGTAGGCACTTATCACTCAGGAGTGTGAGTAGCACAGCCTCACCTTATGCTGGCCAGTAGGAGAAGCACGTGAGGTTAGGAAATATGGACTAGTTACAAACAGGGTACTGGGACTCCTGGGTCCTATTTCCGGATGGCAATGAATGTCTGTGTAACCTTGGGGAAGCCACATAAAGCTTTATAATAATATGTACCATGGGTGGTTTTTCACTCAGTTGACTATTATGAAGATTATTTCAAAGTTCTTTATAACACTTTGAATATATAAAACAGCATATTAATTATGATTATGAATTGTCTAATTATGTATTACGGAGGAGCAAGCTAGTTCAGAGAAAACACTAATACACCCAACACCAAGAACCTTCACCTATTTTTACAAGTGAATTCACCATCAAACCTCTGAGGTACTGGCTATTCCACTGCCAACCTCTATCCCTTAACTGAAATGGAGGTGTCAAAATATCATCAGCCTTGTCTGACTGTGACTAGAATTTAATCAACCCTAAGAGGTGGAATGTGGGACACAGATCTACCAGGTGGACATAGAGACCAGAATAGGGAACAGCTGACTGGTAACACTTTATATTAGAGGGACATAGCAGGCCACATTGGCTCCTGTTTAATTCAGTGAGCATTGGCTTGAGCCCTTCGTTAGGGGTGGGGGAGCAGGTCCATTGTTGGAGGCCAAAGCAGTAGAGGAGGTGAGCACAACTGAGGTTGGAATAATGCTACTTAGCTCTTACACCTAGCACTCTACATTGTTAAAGTATGAAGGCATAGGGTGAATATAAAGAAAAATGGAGAGACGAGCAGTGGAATATGTGGGAAACAATCTATAGGGAAAGACAAAACCCCAAGAGAGGGGAAGCAAGAACATGAGTAGGAAAATAAGGAGCACTTCCCCTACCTATGTCGGTAATGCAGAGAAGGAAAAGAGGAAGGTGGCATGAGAGAGAGAGAGAGATGTCACAAACAGAACAGAATTCAGAGGAAAGTAACCAGACTGATGAAGGGGCTGGAGAGAATGAATCACAAGGAAAGATGAAAATAAATAAATATGCATTCTCTGATTAACTGATGACTAACAGGGGACATGAGGACTCCCTATAAGTGTTTGAAGGATGTTTGTTATGGGTGTCTTTCTGAGGATTGAAATGCCTTTGGGATGTGTAACAACAATAAACAAACAACTGAAACCAGCAACTGACCAGCCAGCTAAATACTAAGGAAAGATGGCTCTCTGGAGGTGAAGTGTTGTACAACCGGCACAGATATGGGACACAAAGGAGAGCTACCTAACAGAGCATGGTTGGACTGTGAAATAAACTAGGGGAGTGATGAGACCCCCATTGATAGGGATGTTTAAAAATTAAACTACCAACGTACACGGAATATACTAGAGGGGACAGTACAGAACTGACAGAGTATGGACTAGAAAATTGAGGACCAAACACTCAGCTGGTGCAAATCCACATAGGTCCAATGATTTCCATAGAGTTATGCTGATTGATACCAGCTGATGATCTTTCCTTCAGTTTTTTCCATCTCTGTTTCCAATTCTTCAGTACCAAGATCACAGGCCAAAGTGGAATGACAAGATGAACAGATAATAGTCACTCTCACTTCACCCCATGACACTATTCTAGAAAATGCTACATTCCAAGATTTGACATAAAAGCCTTTGGATTTGAGGGAAAGTTCTTTTGAAAAGCATGCTGCAAGAAGGGCTGCTATTACAGGTGGAATAACCATGAGTTGAAAATTGCTGTTAAACTAAAGAGACAATAAGAGGGATGTAGATGCCAGAAATTGCTCTTCCTCTAAGAGAGATAAGCCCGTATTTTGGCGGAAACAGCTGCTGGTGCACCTGCAGTCAGGTCACTGTCAGAAGAAGGGAACCAAGAGATGCTTGAGCAATGTGTGAAAGACAAATAATTAATATTCTGCCATGCCCTCTCCTCTTCTCCTTCAAATGCCTAGGATTTAGAGAGATGCCTTAGGTAAGAGATGAAGGCTGCGGGTTTGATGCTGAGGAATTCAGAAGAGCTGTAACAGTGACAATAAGACTGAAGGGCGGTTGTAACTTTGGACTGACATTGAGAGCTCCCTTAAAAGAAGCTTGATAAGGTCAAACTAATAAACTTGGGAGCTGCTCAAGGGGAAACCAAATTCTGCAGCTGTGAGACATTTTGACAGATAATTAGCATAAAACAGGGCAACTGCCCCACCACATAGAAAGCAAAATTGCAATTGCAAATAATCCTTAGCGAGAATTCGTCAAAACTATGGCCCACAGTTTGCCCTTGGATTCATGTGGACACACACATGAATCCAAGGACACAGTTTGGATCATAGTTTAATGAATTGAAATCAGCTCATAATTATTTCAAGTCAATGAGAATGGTGTGCACACGTCTTGTGGTGGCACCTTTTTTTTTAAAAGGCTGCAGAGGACTTACAGCATCATCATGTTAAAGCGGTGCAGAATTTGATGGTCTTGGCTAGTTCATAAGGGGCTTACTTTTTGTTTAGGTGTATGTGGCTTTGTTGTGCAATGTCCTTGTTTTGTGGACTTGTCTGCTGCAACCTTCACTGACCACCAACTCCCTTCTCATAAGCTACTAGATTCCCTTCAGACGGTGGCAACTTTTGTTCCACACTAAACAGTCATTTGTAGTGTCTGATCTGAGTGCACTCTTTCAACTGTCTGGGGTGGAATTCTGCAAATGTTCCACTCTTAGACCAAGCTCTGGGCTACAATACCTGTTTGTTTTCCTTACAGCCCTTCCTATTAAACCAAGCCAATGTTTTCCAACACAGCTTATTACAGAGCAGCTCCATGTCCCTTGTACCATGTAGATCGGTTACCTTCTTAGTTGTTAGATTCAGATGCTCTTCTGGGAAGAATGTGTCCACCTCTACACTCAAAATCAAATAAGTGTGTTGGCCTGGGTATTCACCCACGAAAGCTCATGCTTCCAAACGTCTGTTAGTCTATAAGGTGCCACAAGACTCTTTGCTGCTGGCCTGGGTATTGTGGTGTCATAAATGCTATCAAAGCGATCTCCAAAGGGGAGGGACTGTTGAACTCACAGATGCACACTGCTATTTGGATTTAGGCACTGGACAAAGGTGCTGGTTTGTCTTTCACGTGTAATACTACCTTGTACTTTTATACCACCTGTCACCGGTGGATCATGGAGTGCTTTACAAACATCATTGATTTTTGCCACACAACTACCCCTGTGATATAGGGCGGTGGTAGCATCCCCATTTTACAGATGAAGAAACTGAGACACCGAGGGTGAAGTTCACCCCGTATCAAGGGTCAGAACAAGATCTATGCCCCATTATGCCATCAAAATAAGATGTAAGTGGTGTCAAGGTCTAGCACTAGCTCTCTGCACAGGGGTAAGTTTCACACAGCAAGCCAGACACCATACTGATGAGTCCATCTGTATGCAATCCTGACGCAGGCCAACCCTCAGTTCTCATTGAATTCAGTGGGAGCTGAGGTTGTGTAACAGTCCACAAGAGGTGTGCAAGTATCAGGTGTTAGGAATGAACTTTGCACTTACCATTTGTCATACAGTGCAGGATGTATATGTGTGTGAGCTTTCAGTTATGTCAGAAAAAGCAGTAAACCTAAAGCCTCTGAAATGTCTTCCTATACCTTATAGTGGGGGAGGAGAGACGATAATATCCATGGGATGTTTTCCAGTTGCTGCTTCCTGGGGAAAGAGGAGGATTTTTTGAATTGGCTTGAGCCAAAAGGCCAGACTCCGTAACAGGTGGCCAGTGAGCAAGATATGTCCCAAGATACTCAGTTAAAGTACCTGCCATTCTTATTCCCTAAGAGAAGAGCCAGTGTCCTCTTTGCAAATCTTTGCCCCAGGACTTCAACAGCTATTTACCAGAAGACAGCCCTACCTAATGGTGAGAAGAATGAGGCGCTCCCAGTAGAACAGACTCATTCATCCCACACCCAAGGGGAAAACCATTTTAAACATTGGGAATTACCTGGCTAGTGACTGATTGACTGCAGCACTCAGCACTGTGCTTGGCATCTAGAGGACAAAAAAATAAGTGTTCCCTGAACCAAAAACCTTGTAATCTACGCTATAGAAAAGACTTAGCAAGTGAGATTAACAAACAAAGGAAGAAGAATGGAGGCCAATAAGGACAAAGGTTTTAAAAAATGGTGCTAATGTAGCTGTGTGGCCCTTACATCGTGCAGGCTACGGTATATGCCTGAGAGTACATGCAAGTGTGTGTGCATATTTATACACATGCTCACTTTTTTATTTTTTTTAAAAATTGTCACCCAGGATAAGTGTGAAACATTGTTACTTTCAGGACCAAAATAAGAGCTCTAGACATAGAACCTAGATCAATGGTCGCAAAGTAAATGCTTTTACATCATTTTGCAAGGGCAACATGCAATTTAATGGGAAGGAGGAAACCAAAAGATAAGACCAAACTATCAGTTAATGTGTCAGGTCTCAATGGAACTCAGAAGTGCATGGGCCACTGTGAAAATAAAATGGGGAAGTGAGGAGATGATATAAAAAAACCACTTTCACTTGTCTACTAAAAACGGTCCTTGGCTTTCTTAGTAGTTGCATTCCGGCAGTGCCTAGAGTCTCTGTTGTGATTGGTACTTTACGAATACAGAATAACAAATAGTCCTGGCCTCAAAAAGTTGACATTCTCAATAGACAACAGAGACAGAGGTAAATCAACCTGCCCAAGCCTTACAAAGCAGGCCATTGTCTGAGCCATGATGAGAACCCAGGTATTCTGGGTTCTCATCCTGTTACTTATCTCCTGGATCATGCTGTTCAGTTTGGGTCAGTTTTTACTTTATCCAAACTTGTTCACCCATCACTAAGCCCAGTGCACCTTCATTAAATAGCAGATCTGCCACACGTCACGCTTGCATAAAAATATAAAAATAATTATATTTCTTGCCAGTTCAAAGGCTCAAATTTCAATGTTCCCCCTCAGGCTCATTTTTCATTTGCATCTTGAGCTGTGAAAGATTGGAACTCAGCTGCATCAGGAAGGTAAAAGACCAGAGGAGAAAGGAAAGAAGAATTAAATGAATGAATCCGGGAGGTGGCGGGGGGTAGGGATGGGAGAGGCATAATAGTAAGTGTCTGTGTTGACCACTGCCTTCAATTAATTAATATAAAAGAATTCATAGATTCTAATGCCAAAAGGGGAACCATTGTGATGATCTAATCTGACCTCCTGCATATCATAGGCCATGGAAGTTCTGTGAAATAATTCCTGTTGTCATATTGAATCAGACCCGTGCTCCATCTAGCCCAGTATCCTGTCTCCAACCATGGGCAGTATCAGATGCTCCATGAAGCAGTTGTGGAATAGCCTGCCCACAGGGACAGTTCCTTCCTGATCCCCATGAGTACAAGGTTAACTTATGCCCTGAAGCATGAAGGTGTCCGTTTTGTAAGATGATCAGATACAAAGTGATGACTGTGGTACAAAAAAGCTGGGTAAACATTCATAACATACAAGTCTTATACATTGATACATACCACGACTGCCTCCTCCCTTCTTTCTTTTGGCAATTAAAAGGATAATTAAATCCCATGCTTTTGAGTGATCGGCTGCAGGGGACAGAGAGGAATTCCCCTCCACATTTCCCCAGTCAACAATCCAGTGAGCATAGCATGAGGTTCTTTCCCACCTCGCCTTGGCTATGGGCCATTGCTGTGGGCAGGATACAAGATGGTGGTGGATCAATGCTCCAGTCTGGCAATCCCCAAAGTATGCATTGCTTTCACAGAGGAGTGTTCACCAGTCACGGTTTCAGTGACATTGATGATATTGACTGACATCTTTACCTTCCCACCCACCTCTCCTCGAAGATACATTCATTTTATTACTGCGAGAGTTAAGTGAACAATGCAGGATTTGACTAATGAGGAGGTTTGTTAATTGAGCCCTTCAATTTTGCATGCAGGAGCTGGAAGCTAGTTTACTTCTTGAACATTCACTAGGAGTTTTGAAGCTGACAATCCCCAGCCCTCTTTCCTACCCGCTCCCACTTGTCTCCATTCACCACTCCAAACCCTGTGCTGTGAGCTGCCTGTGGAAGGAACAGGAAGGACCAATGTCCATGGCAGGTATCAGAATAGCAGCCGTGTTAGTCTGTATCAGCAAAAAGAACAGGAGTGCTTGTGGCACCTTAGAGACTAACAAATTTATTTGAGCATAAGCTTTCATGGGCTACAGCCCACTTCATCGGATGCATAGACTGGAACATGCAGGATTTCCACTCCATGCAGTTATATGCAGTGCCTTGCATAATGACAGGTTTCAGAATAGCAACTGTGTTAGTCTGTATCCACAAAAAGAACTTGTGTGGTTTGAAAATACACTAGATCTGAAATCCTCATTCCCTGTTCACAGGGACATATGAAGCCTAGAAGCCAGGCTAATATGAATAGTTTTGAGATTCAGGGCTTGATTCTTCATTGACTTGCCCTTGTGTAATTATTTACAACAGTGCAAAGTGGAAGTGCAATGATGTCGTTTGAATTTGGTCGCATTTTACATCCCCTTTCTAGTGCTGTAAATCACAACACAAGGGCTGGACAATGATGAATGAGGCTCCCGCGTTGAATATTTTGTACAGCTCTAGTTCCTGCTCCCCAGATTTTACTTCTGATAAACATTTCCAATAGGTAGGCTTTTTACTAGAGAAACTTTTAAAAACAAACAAACAAGAGGGCGAAGTACCTTTTCAATGAAAAGTGCAGCGTAAGATCTTTGCAAAACTAGCAAGCCTGCTCTGCATATGTGTGTGCAAAAGAAAATATTTGTAATGCTTCTGTTTATCCGTATATCTCCCAGCAGACCTCTTTGTAAGTCTGCTTCTGTGCCCATCGCTTTGTGTCTATCAGTCTGTTTTTCTTCCTGCCACCTCTTTTGTTATGTATATGCTGTCTCCTTCCAAAATCCCTTATGCTTATTTTCCAGACGCATTTATTTATGTTCCCTCGCTAATTGAAAATCTCATATTTGAAGTTATTATTCTGATTGATGTCTGTCATTTTGATCAAGCAGTTGCTCACAGATGCTTTGTTAGTACAATTGTGCTTGTTAGTTTATCACCATCCATCTCCCTCCTGACCTTCTGTGATGTTTGGTAGCAAAGCCATTAGGTATCTCCTGCAAACAGAAACAATTGGCCATCATCTCGCATAGCTGTAGCTGCAAAGATGTAGATGCCCTGTGCTTGCTGCAGAAGCCTTCTCCCATCCATGACAATGTATTCTAACATAAATTCCTTTCTATATTAGCCAGATGTTCAGATCCGGGACAAATAATATATCCAAGTATAGACCTGAGCTCAAACTATTGCCTACGCATCCACAAGGTACCATGACAGCTGTGGCCCAGAGGGATGCCAAAGGCTGAGTGCCCCCAGAGGGAAAAGCATTCTCAACATGAGAGGAAGGAAGGTCCAATGGTTACAGAACTAGCCCAAGACTTAGGAGATACAGGTTGAGTTCCCCGCTCATCCATAGGCTTCCTGTGTGACTCTGGGCAAGTCACTTAGTCTCTGGGCTTCATTTTCCCCATCTGCAAAATGGGGATAATAGCACTGGCCTCATAGGAGCGCTGTGAGGATAAATATTTAAGATTGCTAGCAGCTCAAATACTACAGTGATGGGGGGCACAGAGGTCTCATAGACCAGCAGGAATGGGCCCCCACGTATGGGATACTCTACCAGAGATGGTTAGACGGGGACTGACTCCAATGATGTTCAAGATATAACTGTGATATCTCCCAGAGGGACACCTGCAATGGGGCATGCTGGGGAGAAGGAAGAAGGCAAAAGAACATTCTGAAAATAGAGAAGGAAGGAGAAAAATAAAGTGAATCCAAAACTCCCAAGGGAAAGTGGGAGATGATGGAAGTGAAGTCCTTTGTGGGCACCTTCAAAATGCTGCTTCATTGTTCTATGGCAGTAGTAATAAGGGGGTTTGAAGCATCTGTTAGCTAAGGGGTAGGCAGCCTATGGCACGAGTGCCGAAGGCGGCACACGAGCTGATTTTCAGTGGCACTCACACTGCCCGGGTCCTGGCCACCAGTCCGGGGGCTCTGCATTTTAATTTAATTTTAAATGAAGCTTCTTAAACATTTTAGAAACCTTATTTACTTTACATACAACAACAGTTTAATTATATATTATAGACTTGTAGAAAGAAGCCTTCTAAAAACGTTAAAATGTATTACTGGCACGCAAAACTTTAAATTAGACTGAATAAATGAAGACTCGGCACACCACTTCTGAAAGGTTGCCGACCCCTGTTAGCTAGAGAGGTGCTGGATCACACTTGTGTTGGGAAGTATTAGGGGCCTGTTATGATTGCTCCCAGCTACAACGGAACCACTTAAAAAAACATGGGTGACTATACAACTGTAAATACGGCATGCATGGCTTGAAATAGCCAAGGAGGATGTCAGTGTTGCCGAATACCTTCCCGCAGGATTGGTTAACCTGGATGTTCAAATGTCCTTCAAACAAGAGGTGGTATGTCAAAAGTCAATATACAGAAGTGGTGCTATTCCAGGGACACAGACACACATGACTGCAGTGAAACAAAAAACATGGGCCATCTGTTGATTTACTGCAGGAACTATGCTCAATAGAAATTCTCACAAGGCTACAGGAGGACAAACTCATGTGCCCAACAGTGAAAAAACCCTATGATTGTGGTGGAAAGACACAAGAAGAAGAATTCAATTTTGTCCTCATAGGGTAGAAAGTTATTTTTTATTTATTATGTATTGTTGTGGTGCCAAGAAGTTCCAGTCATGGACCAGAACCCAGTCTGCCAGGTGCTCTACAAACACAGCAATCCCCATGCATTCCAAGGGGAAATTCGTGTCTAATAGTGCACGTATTGCAATGGAAGAGGATGAATTATAGTTCTGTCATGTTTTCCAGTTACCAGGTTAAACTGGCTCCTAACCCTAATGGTGGTTGATCATTAAGATTAGACTTTTCCATTCACAATTTTAATTTGCCCTCGTGCAAAAAGAAAAAAAGTAATGGCTGCAGAGTTTGTTTATTTAAGTCAGAAATGTGGGTGAGTAATAACCAGACTGAAGAATAAACCTAGCAGCAGTAGGTCTGTCCTAGGGCTCGACTCAAATTCACTTTAATTTTAATTTCACATTTTTTCTTATCTTCATCCCTGTTCCATGCACAGGAATTAGCTGCAATTTATCATCATGGCTCGCCCATCTTCCAAGTCACGGATCCATTGTGAGACAGTCATTCAGGTGCCCCCGGCCATGTAGTCAGTATTTTGCAAAAGTTGCAATGGGAAATCAGAGATTCTCCACAAGTTAAGGCTTTGAAGACCACAGATAGCATTAGCTCAAAATCTCATGTACATTGAGGGAACAGATAAGAATTTCCTAAAATAGTGACATAGACAAGCCACTGGGTTCCATGTCTTCCAGACATAGAGCTAGAGTAAGCCACTAGGCCATGTGTGTTACAGGTCTCTGTTCCTGTTCCACAGAGGATGAGTCTCTCGCAGCCACAGGGAATTTTAGCTTATGATGTAGTGACTCGTGCTTTTAATGCTGAGGATTCATCGTTCCATCTTTAATGTGCCAGCCAAGATGGCACCCTCACATGTAGTAAAAAATCTATAGCACTCAGAATGCTCGTTTTGGATTAGGTTGTGGATTGGATTAGGATTGGATTACTGATCTTGGGCCAGGTTTTGACACCTGTACCACATTGACCAGCATCTAACTCCTGCGTTAGCCTCATTGACTTCAATGGGAATACTTATGCAGTAACACGGTAAAAGTGAATATGAAGGCATCTGGCAATCCTTGGGACATCATTAGTGATGACAGCCTCATCATCAGATATCCGCTCCACCCTCATGGCCAGGAGAATCGGGATTGTATGCTCCTGGGTGATTAGAATGTGAGACCAAAGATCAGCCTGGAGATATCTGTCTGCTCCCTTTTATGATAGTTTCTGAGGTAAAAAATATCCACTTTCAGGTTATCTGAGGCTACCTGCCACCAGACAAAACAGTATGTAAAATAGCCAGAAAGATAATTCTACTTGGAAAATAAACCCATAATGTTCTTCTCCTGCGTTTCTTGATTTCATGTCTTTGACATGATTTATCCCATACAATCAGATCACTAAGCTGGGAACTGATAGTGTATTATAAGTAAATTACAATAGAATTCAACATGTATCAATAATATTTGAAGATGTCTTTAACTAGAAACCAAGTCCTTTGAGTGATTAACTCCAAACCTCTTTTTATTATTATTATTTCTTGCAGTACTTGCAGATGGAGCTTTTAACCAGTCAAGGGAAAGTCTATTATTTCCATCTCCTTTCTAAATACTCTAAAGAATTCTGTCGTTCATAATAGCTTTGTTTACTGCGTAGTACAGCATGTTCTAATTATCACCTCTGCCTCACTAACCATACGGTTTATATTTTCACACTCATCAGTTATTTTTATGCCCCCTGCAGAAATGAAGAGAACATTAATAAGAATAATTCTTTCTGGATAACATTTTGGGTGAAATTATGAGTAATATAGGGGATAATGCGGTAAAGCATTGAAATTCAGCTTTAGCTAGATCCTCCCAGCAGAAGCTCTGTCTTTCTTTCTTTTTCTTTAGAATGGTTATAATGCATGGGTTGCAAACATCATTTTATTCTTGACTGGGGCGAGGAGGGGCTAATAGGAAATTACCGGATCAGTTGAATGAGTTTAAGAGAGATTTTTTTTAAACAAAGGGTCAAAAATAAAGTATGAGCAAGCAAGTAATGAGCCTGACTCTGATATACATACAGTGCCCTTCCCAACAGTAGATCATTTACTTTAATGGAGTAACTCAAGCTCTAAGGTTCAACATAAGTAAAGGTATCTCGGTCTGGCAAAGTAAATATAGAGAAGCTTATCAGCTAAATTATGCCACTGTTACACACAATGAGCAATATTTTACTCCGTGAGTTGTTGCACTGAAATCAATGGGATGACCTATAGAGTACTACTCGGTGTGAATGCTGATGGCTGAAGCGGGTTCCATGTAGTCCATTCAGCAATCAAAAGGAGGTTGATATGAAGCTGTGGGTTTTGAGACAATGGCTGTGGCTTCCTAAAGGTTTGCACAGTGCCTAGCAGAAAAAGGGTCTCAGTCATTGTGTGTGTATTTAATTATGATATTGCTAACATGCCTCCCTTGGGTGCAGTATTGAGCATGGTGACTTGCCTATTTGCTGAGAAGAAAGAGTAGCATCAAGAAGATTTAATGCCTAGAGAGGGGCATGGGTGCACTGCTGATTGGTTGCTATCGCTGGTATGTTACCCAGATTTAGAAAACGGATACCATATTTTCATATATCCATTAGGGTGGGCCAATTGGATTGAATAAAAACTGACACAAACTTTTTTTCAAGAACTTTAAATGAATCAAACCTGTAGGCTTTTTGAAATCTGAAAACAATTCAGCAAACTTTTTTTTTCTTCCTTCTTCCCTATGCCTAAGCACTTGCAGCTTTCACTGGGGACAGGTAGTAGAAATAGGAAAATGCTAAAGCGGGCCCCACACAGGATAATTTGAATCCATGTTTTGCACACAATAGACACAATTAGTACTGAAACCGTCATACAGATCAGGAGGCAGGATTCATAGATAGATAAATGGTAGAGGGCTGTTCTGATCTACTCTGACCTTTTTCAGACCACATGCCATAGAATCTCAACAAGTGGTTCGTTAATTAGGCCCCTAATGACTGGTTGAGCTACAGCATAACTTTTTGAAAGACATCCAGTCTCCTTTGAAATAGTTCAGGTCACTTGATCTAAAGGAGACATAGCACATCTCTTATCCTTCCTGAAGACCAGTCATGAGAGAGCATCATTACTCATTCACTCACTCACACCTGAAGCCACCCTATGACACCAGGGCAAACTGGAAACATCACAAGAGATGTGATCTTGTAAAATTTCCAGCCTGATATCCAAATCAGAGGTGAATTTTCAAAGAGTCTCACATATGCATCCAGAGCCTGATTTCCATAGGTGCAGAAGCACCCCAGCTTTCACTGACTTCCACTGTTCAGTACGAAGGAAACATCAATCCTCCAAACTTTGTGCAGCGGATAAAGTTGAACTAAACCTCCAGAACCTGTGTCATCTGTTCCTAATATAAACTAGCACTGAGCTTTTCATTCCCTGCTATTGGTTGCCTTTCATCTGTGCGATAAACCTGATTCTCATGTCCTTTTGGAGTAACATAATCTGAAGGGTTCCCCCCAGTGAGGGTAATTAACTATTGGAACAATTTACCAAGAGTCAGGGTGGCAATATTTAAATTGAGATTGGATGCTTTTCATGAAAGATCTGTTCTAGGAATTTTCTGAGGGAAGTTCTAAGGCCTGTGTTGCACAGAAGGTCAGATTAGATGATCACCAATAGACCTTTCTGGCCCAGGAATCTATGAAGTAAATCCTCAGGGTCTGGAGAATTTGGGGAGGAAAAAACCTAACTGGCTTCAAGACTGAGCGTGATAAGTTTTTGGAGGGGATGGTATGATGGGACTGCCTACAATGGCATTTAGCTGATCTGTAACTGCTAGCAGCAAATATCTCCAATGGCTGGTGATGGGACTATAGATGGGGAGGGCTCTGAGTTACTAGAGAATTCTTTCCTAAGTGTGTGTCTTGCCCACATACTCAGGGTCTAACTGATCACCACATTTGGGGTCAGGAAGGAATTTTCCCCTGGGTCAGACTGACAGAGACCCATGGGGGTTTTCACCTTCCCTGCAGCATGGGACACGGGCCACTTACAGGTTTAAACTAGTGTAAATCATAAATTCTCTGTAACTTGAAGTCTTTAAACCATGATTTGAGGACTTCAGTAATTCAGCCAGAGGTTATGGACCTACTACAGGAGTGGGTGGGTGAGTTTTTTGTGGCCTGCAATGTGCAGGGGGTCAGACTAGATAATCATGATGGTTTCTTCTGGCCTTAAAGTCTATGAGATATCATTATTCAAACAAATATACAGAAACCCCCTCGTAAGCATCCACACATGGAATCTGAATTCTGGACTTTGCTTTGGGAACACAATCATGTAACAGGGCCAAGTAGTACCTTAATCTCCACTTGTTGAGCCAATTCCAGAAGTAAGGTACTACTCAAGGCAAATAATTCTGGCAAAAGCAAGCCCATAATAACTGTTGGTACTGGCCATATTCCCTTATCAACTCTGATGATTGACTTCCCCCTGGAAGCTCAATGCATTGTGTTTAAAAATAAACAAACACATAAAATTGCAACCACAAACATTCTTTTCCCCCTCTCCTTTAACAATAAATTCTTCTCATTGGCTCAAGCGAAGATAATGAAAGTTGTAACCAAGACATTTGAGGCCAGTACTGAAATCTTTATGACAAGTGCAAACCTGTAAGGAAACACACTTATCACTTATACTTAATAGGAATAAACAGGTATTGTGTGGATATATATTTACTTTATAAAAAATATGCAGAACAACCTTCAGATCACTCTGTTCATATGCACAATGAGTCATCTGTAAAGCTTCCCCCCACCTCCAGTAGAACAAAATTTCATTGCTGAGGATTTTTTCCAAACTAGCTGTCAGCTGTTACTATCAGCAGTGATTAAACATAAGCAAGAGTTGCGATTCATCAAAGCAGATAGAATCATCATGGATGTAAAACATTCCTTGTTCCAAGGTCAGATCTAGTATGAAGCTAGGACAACTTTATGCACCAATCTGTGTCTAGGTTTATTTATGGTAATTCCTTTTACTGTCATATTATTACGGAAAAGAATATAATATACATGCAATTGAACAAATATATCCTAAATATATTCACATATGCATAATGAACATCTGTGTACATATGTACATTCTGCTATGTATATTTTGCATTTTGAGAGAACTTTATATATCAAGATATCTCAGAGCAGCTTAAAAGCCATACTCATGTTCCTGTATTAGGTATTGCTTCAATATTTACCTTTTGCTTAAATGGTAAACTCCTCAAGAACTATTTATCTAGCACTGTGGAGCCCTCATGATTGGAGACTCTGGGCATTATTAATATCTAATTAATAATAATAATTACAGATGGATAACTTGAGATAGAGAGAGATTAACTTGCTGAATCTCATACTGCAGGCAAAGGACTGAGCTGGAAATTTACCCTAAAAGTCCTAAACTCTACTCTGTGTATCAGTCAGTAGATCCCCCATTCAAACTCCATTGCAGATGAGAAAAGATTTTGATCAGTACACCTTAAGATCTCATCTATCCACTGATAATGTCCATTATACAAACTGGAGGGTTTTCTGACATTTACCCTCTTAGCCTCATAATCCTAAATATTCCCCTCTGGACTAGGGAAGCCTTAAAAAAATTACTTAATCCTGCAGGGAGTTCAAATAGCCAATGTCTGACCCAAGATACTTTTTTTTTTCTGAAAGATTAAATAATATCCATAATCAGATCAATGTTATCAAAAGTACAGCAGGTCACATCCTGCGAAACTGTATTCATGACATCCACCACCATTCCAAAATTCAGCCATGTGTGCCCCTTTGGGGGCTATTTACAAATATTTGTGTGAACAGGATTTTGCCCAAACATTGTCAGGGGGATGGCTGCTTTTTATATGCATTCCCATATTTCCATAAATCGGTATTTGTTTTGTTTTACAGGCCAGAATGATCATCTAGCTAGTCTGACCTCCTTTGTACCCAGGCTGTAGAATTTTCACCCAAGTGATTCATGCAGTGGAGGGAATTTATTTTTGCCTACCAAGATAAGTGAACATCATCAAGCCCTCTGCCTTGTGTTTTGAGCAAGAGCACCCATTGTTTAGTGTATTGCTTCTGAGTTGTTCTCCTTTCAAAAAAGATTTCAGTCATCCAGTTGAGAAGCAGAAACAATATGAAATGATTTAACTATTTGCACACCATGAATAACAGCAGAGAGCGAAGAGCTAAACTGGACATTTTACGAACAGCTCATAGGCCAAAGATGGTTCATCCAAAATGTGCATTCAGCTAGTTAGGGACAAAGAACATGTTTGCCGAAATGAGGATTGTTTCATGCATAATTCATGAAAAGAAGTAAGGGCTAAATTTGTAGATAATATTATGTTCATCAAATAATTTGACAAGCTCTAATCAAGAGATAGAAGTGGAGACAAAAATGGCTCTTGCAAGCGCTGATTTTTACAAAACCCGGAAGGCAGAGAAAGGACAGAGAGAGCATGGAGTGGCAGAAATTGAATGGTAATGTGTTAGATTGATATAGCATGTTACACTCCGGAATCTCAAAGCACTTTCTAGACTTTAAATTCATTCTTACAAAATAATTCTTTCTCCTGCAAAGAAGCTAAGTATCATAATCATTCTTCAGATAATCAGAATAATAAGAGAGACAATAACTTGTCTTAGGTTACAAAGTAAGACTAAGAGAAAGCCAGGATCAGAACCCCGAAGTCCTGATTTCCGGTCTCTTAGTTGAGGAATCAGGACAGGAAGGAAACACATTCCTTTACCAACAAGAATAGCTTAATATTTCAGGGCTTTACCTATTTTTTTAAGCACCTGTTGTTTTTCACTTTCATTAACTCGCACTGAGCTTGCCCTAGGCTCACATTCCTGAAGCACGTGGAACGCATTTCATTTCTCAAAGCTATCACCGCTCTTCTTCTGCATGTCATTTGACTTCGACAGAGACCGAAAAACATATATCAGATCTTCTGCAGTATCCCATAGAGAGTTCACATAGCACTTCAGTCACTTAGGCATGATCTATGCTCTCAACAGTTAAAGATAATGACTTCAGGAATAATCTTTCATAGGTTTTATATTAAATGAGACTAAAGTGAAGTACTTTGTTATTTGCAGAGCGCTTACAGTAACCTTAAAGGTGGAGATGATCAAATTTCATGACCTTTATTTTTAATTCTTTTTTCTTTGTAAAAATTCTCTGTGTGTGTCTATATACACATGACATACAAACACCACACACAATGAGTAATTCTACTCTTCATACACTATCCACCTAATCCTGCAGCCAGTGAAGTCACAATAAGACGTATATTTTTTATAAAGTGCTTGTGCCTTACTGATGTGCATTAGGTGACTTAAACTTTCAAATTACGCATGTATAAAAATATGTGAAAACTTATAAAAATGTAGAACTAAATATTTTTTTCTATTGACTTCACTGATTGGAAGCAGGATTGGAACCTTTGCATCTCAGATACGGGTTTATTCTTTGCTTCCTCTAATATTGCTGATATGCATTGTTAAGTTGTTGCTATATTGCATGCCAGCAATGCCTATGTTTCAATCATACTTTTGCAAATTATTCACAATAACAATTGTATTGTGTGCAGTAAGAGAGAGAGAGAGAGAGATATCTCAGTGATAAATTGTATAGCTGGGTTGAATTTGTTGTTGGTTTTGACATATACTTATAAAGCCCTAGACTTGAGATCTGCCTCTGCAATTCTCCTATAGTACAAACCCTTCATTTCATACTAACCCTGATGGCTCACAAAATATACATCCAGGACTGGATATTAACTGGCCTGAATTTCAGACTGGTGTAATTTTCTGGGGAAAGGAGGGAAGATTTCTGTAGTAAGTCGTGAGGTGCTATTTGGTTTCATTTCTTTTTTTCAATGGAGGCTGCTGTGAAGCTACTTTGATGTGGGATTGTTAGAAGTAGTCCTGGAATTGCTGGATCAGTGGGCAAGGAAGCAGATGAGTCAGTCAAAGGTACAAGACAAATGCAATTTATCACACACGTCAAATATATGAACGTGCCAAACATAATACCTACATATGATGCCGGCACAGTCAGTCTTTGTTGCCCCATGGTCAAAAATGTTCCCATAAACTGCCTTCACAACTTCTCCCTTTCTGCCCCCCGTGCATGAGAAGAGAGCGCTCTGAATATCTGCAAAGCCGCTGCGCTATCCTCCTTCAAATCCTTCCTTACTGTGATGCCTACAAGATACTCAGCCATGGCAAGGGAGTAATCATTTTAAAACACTTATGCAGCCCGGGTAATTGTAAGTTAATTGCTTAATTACTTACAGAATTGAAGCAATCATCTCATTGTTACTTTGCATTCCTCCCAGCCCCCATCTGTGTGTCATATTTCCCTGTTACCCCTCTCATCTTATACATGGGGTCTGTCTACCCTGAAGCTGGAGATGGTACTGCAGCTTGTGTAGAGAGCCTGTGCTAGCAGTGCTCAAACACAAAAATAGCAGTGGAAAACACAGCACTGTGGGCTTCAGTGCTAGTTGTGAAAGTATGTCCTATGCACTCGTGTTCAAATCTGGCTTCTGTACTGCACCATCTTCACTGCTATCTTTAGCCTTGCTGGCCAAATTAAGTCTAGCTTGGATATGCCCATCTGAGCTGCAATCACTGCTCTGGTTGCAGCATGGACATTCTCTGAAATTGTAAGCTCTTTGGGGCAGGTCAATCTCTTTAAGTGTATAATGAGATCTGGTCTCTTACTGGGGCCTGTAGGACCCATGGCTATGTGAATAAATAATAGCCATACAAGGAAACAAGAGGTACCCCCAACTCCTTAAGGTTGATGCGCTCGCCAGTTTAGACTTCTGAAACCTACTAATATGGGCTGACATAACAAATTAACAAGGGAAGTTCACCGAAGGGCAATCCCGCAAAAGTGTGCCAAAGAAATTAGTATTCATTCTGCAACCTTGTCTCCAGTTTGTGCGAAGTTGATGGTTGGAGGTTACACTTTCATTAAAAATTGACAACGTGTTAAATGCTAATCAAAACTGCTTGTCCTTTCTACCACTGTTTATCTTGCGGGAGGGGAGCGGGGGGCGGGGGGAGTGGAAAAATAGAAAAGAAAAGAGAGAGCAAAACATAAAAGAATCCCGACTTTGAACTGCAACAAATAATCTCTCTCCTCCCTCCCGCCCTCCTTCTGTGTACTACAGATAAGAGCTATGCAGATTGAATGTCAGGACCCCAGCAGCAAGAGGGAAAGCTCCATTTCAGGACTTCAGGATGCTCTTTGTGAGAAGAGAAGGTAAAAAGCCAGCAGACTTAGAAGGCAAAGAGAAGAGAAAGCTGCAGAGTTTGCTTTTCAGTGGCAATACAATTGTAAAATGTTTATATTTTTTTTCCCCATGAAGGGGGAAAAAATAGCAGTCCAAGCAAACAAGCTTTAAAAAAAGCCTTAAGATCATATTCACTGATAGACCACAACATTTATTGTCACTAATCCTCAGACACAACATATTATTTAAGGAGCTAGCTGGAGGAATAAAACCTCTCCTCTAAATATGGTAAGAAAGAGAACCACTGTGTGTGTGTCTTCTGTCTTCTCTGCCCCTCCACAACCCCGCCAGCCCCAGCACTGGAAAAGGAAGTTAAAAGGGAAAAAGGGAGTGAAATTGTTTTTTTCCAATTTCTTGACGTTTTTTTTTTTTACTTTTTACAACCTTCTCCAACAGTAACAATGTAAAAAAAAAAAAGAAAAGAAAATATTCCCACTGAAACAAAAAAAAGTTGACAAAAATGTTTGCTTTGATGAAAAAGGTATTTTCCATTTTGAAAAAAGAACAGGTTGGACATTTTCTGTTCAATGTACTATTATGGTAGCCATGTTGGCTCCAAAGAAGAGCACTGTGTAAGCTCAAAAGCTTGTCTCTCTCACCAACAGAAGTCGGTCCAGTAACAGATACTACTTCACACACCTTGTCTCTCTAGCAACCTGTTCTACTCCAGTTAACCCAAGGCCAGTCATGTCAGCCATAGGAACGGAAGAAGCCAAAACAGGGGCTGCTGCACTGGGTGGAGGGGGCTAAAATGGAGCTCAGTTGGGGCCACCCCTTCCCCAGCAACCCTTGGCTCCAGAACGGTGCTGAGAACCCTCATCATAAGGTGGGTTCACTAGGACTCCCCAACTCCCGCATTTAAACTCATTTGTAATATCAGTGACTTATAGCAGATATTGATATTGGTTTGGGTATTCAGATTAGTGTAGCTGATTGCACAATGGCTGCTCTATTAGCCTGGGAGATAGGTTTGAATGGTACCCGCTTAACTACTATAGGAGAACTAATATGTAAACATTGGCCTTTTTTTCCTGTTAGCCATGTATAGGTTAGTATTTTGAAACCTGGCTGCCTATATCTAGGCACCTAACTATGTGGCTTTAGGATCATACATTTAGGCAACCAGATTTGAACTAGTGGGCCAAATTCTTAGCTGTTGTAAACCACCATAGCTCCATTGACTTCCTGGGAGTTGCATCCATCTACATGAGCTGAGAATCTGCCCCAGCAAGTTTAATATGTTCCTTAGCCAAGAATTATTTTGAAGGTCTATAGGTAAATATAGAGATAACCCAAACTCCACCCAAGGCAGATTTTGAGCAAGATGGGGGAATTGTGCTACAGGAAGGTTCCACCCTCCCAACTGAGTTGTGAAGCAGAGATTCCTACCTTTTGCAGTTGCTACAGGACATGGGGCACATTTTCACCAGAATACCTGTGTTAATTCGAGAGTTCTGGCCAAGTTCCTTTACAATGGGCCTCTTTTAAATCACCCCCTCCCACTCCTGCACCTTCCATTAGATCAGGTATTGTCCACTTCCTGTTCTGCAATATTGTAAAGTGTTTGTGGGTGCTGTTAAATATCATGTTCCACCCCCAGAAGTGGCAGCATGTCAGGACAGGCTGAAGGTATGTACAAATTTTCTAAAGTGCATTCCTTAGGGTTGCCATATGGAATGTAAGAGGCTATTATTATGAACTCATAGTCAGCTGTGGAATTAGTATCCCAAAGGAGGGACTGAAATAAATATACCCTTTGGGGGGAGGGGGAGATAAAATTTAATAATATTTCAAGCATTTTTTTATTTTAAATTAAAATGCATGGTCTAGACCATGTTTCAATTATCAGCTCAACATTACTCTTTAAGTAAATGACTAGAGTTAACAAGAGAGCTACTACATTTTGAATACATTGATTTTCTGCTTGGTGTAAACCCTAAATAGCTGATTAGAAAGCTGTGAATCAGAAGGACTCAGTGTACCTTATATACCCAGCAATAAATTACAAGCTGAAAGCTGTACCAATCTTTGAAGGAGAAATGTATTCTAAGCACATGACTGTAGAACTTAAATGTATAAATGTTAATCGTGTACCGGCCCTATCTGCCAATTTAAGAAATAGTCCACATTTTGATATGCATATCAAGCTAATGCAGAAAACGAGTGAGCTTAAAGGTATAAAGAGACCTCAGATTTATTTAAAGAAAAAATGTTACTTTGAAATGACTACTTAATTGACAACCTATAATTGGAATTTATGCTATGTTACATTTAGTCCCCCTGTTTCCCCCTCCCTCCTGGCCAAACACTCTCGGGATTAGTTGCATCCTCACCTCTGGTCCAGAATGTTGAAACTTCAAGTGCTACATTGACTAGGCCAAGTTAATCTCTGGTGTAATTCCACTGATGTCAATTGAGTTATACCAGGGATGAATTTAGGTGCATGATACAGGCATGTTATGTAGTGCTGATCCTGAAGTACCATGTAGGATGGAGGGGCAGTAACTGTCTTGTATTTGAAGAAGGGAAACCAGTATGCTGTTAAAGGTGGAATGGCTAAAATGAGATGTTGAAGTCCCTTCCAGCTACCTGTCTCTCTGTCATAGTCTTATACTGGTTCTGTCTATCTAGCTGTCCATCTACCTTAATTAGCTGTCTGTTTATACATCTTGGTCCTTCATAATGGTTATATATACACACAACTGCCTATCTATCTCCTGCATCTAGTTGTCTATCTATATATCTGGATACTTATAAAAGTTCTATCCATCTATCATGTATCTATTGTGTTTCTATAGTGCCAATCACTATAGCAACTCTGTCTCCGATTAATGACTAGATAAATATATGTATGCAGTGTGGTTGTAGCCATGTTGGTCTCAAGATATTAAAGAGACAAGGTGGGTGAGGTAATGTCTTTTAATTGGTCCACTAAAAGGTACTTTTTGGGACAGGAACCATCTGTTCCTTATAAGTGCCTACAGCACCTAGCACTGTGGGCCCTGATTCCTGATTGGAGCCACTGGGCATGACTGAAATAGCAATACTACTATGACTAATAGTCTTTGATGTGGGAGACAAAGATTTCATCTGTGAAGTCCTACAGGTTCTGGTGTTCATATCCCTATGATATTCCCTGCACAGTAGGAAGAACATAAGGTGTGAACTGGGAGGGTGTTTGCTAGTCAGATCTCACTAGTCTCCAAAAACCTGGTTTCAAGTTGGGGTGCCGAAACTTATGTACACAGATCTATTTTTTGAAACTTTTATACCCACTTTAGGTTTTCAAATAGATATTTAGGTGCGTAAATCAACACTGAAGTACTCTGAGAGATTAGTACCTGAATATGTGATGTAAGTGGGGAGCTTTACATATCAAAGTTGGAAAATTTGATTCTGACGGTGGGTGCCAAAGTTACACAAATAGGAATTTGTACTTGTCATGTGCCTTTCTGTTCACCATCATACTTGTTCTGAGTAACCTGCCTTGGAGAGCAGTGGAAGTCATTTGTACTATATATAACTATATTAAACAGCTCACACTTGTTTGTGTTCTTCCCCCCACAGATTTCAAAGGGAGGCTTCCTTCTGAAATACAGCAGCTGCTCAAACGTATATTTTGTTAATTTAGAAGACAAAAAATAATCTATTTCAAGTCTATCTATAGAAATCTCAGCTGGCTGACTGGGCACGACTGAACTACTGTTCCACCACTTAGAGAAAAAATCCTGGCTGTTGAGATGGGGGGCAGGGGAGCAACTGAATAATTGAGAGAAAGAAGGCAAGTGGGATCAATTAGTCTCTGAGTTGCTCTTTTAATGAGCAGGAAGGCAATGACCAGGTGAAAAATCTTATTTGCATAACAAGAACAAACATATTCCAGACACTATAGCAATAATCATAATAGTGTACTATAATATAAACTAGGGAATGGAACAATGCAAGAGAAGACAGAAGTTAAATCAGTACAACCCTTGATGAGCACTAGAGCTGGTAGAAAACTATAATTTCCATCCAGTGGGAAATCCTAATATTTCAATTCTTAAGGCAAAACAACAACAAAAATCATGGAACAGAAAGTACCAAACTTTTCTAAATTTGGAGGTGATTCATTAAAAATTTCCAAACAAAAATAATTTAAATTGACACTTTTTGACATTCCTGATTCCAAAGATTTCATGTCAGCTCAGTTCAGTGTCTAGTTGAGCTGTCACAATGCCTTATGGGGATTGTAGTCTGGCTGCCTCATGCCCCCATTCTCTTCTGTGGTCTGGGCTCTTTGGATGGACTCTTTGGATGGTGTGCTGTAGTTATGTCATGACACATTATGACAGTTCAACCAGAGGTGAAGACAAGGTGCATGATGGGGTATGTAGCCCAGCCAGGGAGCCTGACAAATAGGGATCATCTGGACACAGTTCACTGTCAAACTCACCCAAAATAAATGTTAAAATTTAGGTCAACCAATTGAAATGTTGCCGTTATAGATGACCTAACCCAAAATAAAATATTGAATTTAGATTTTCCTGACAAACTAAAAAAAAAATAAATTCTGCGTAGGCTGAAACATCCCCCGTGGTACTTAAACCTATCCCAGGGTTTGAGCTATGTGGAGCAAAGACTCAGAAAGCCTTAATTGGTTCAGTGATGGACCCCTCCCTATTCTGTATGAATATCCGGTTGGTGCCAGAGAGAATCTTGCCCGTTATATTTATCTAATAGATCTACAATCCATCAGCAGTAATTCAAGCTTAAAGGGTGCAGCTCTTGAAGCAAAGAAATGAATGAGCATAAGAACTGAAGCTCCATTCACATTCACGGCAGGCAATGATTTACCATGATTTAATAACGTGTGACCAAGATATAACCACTGATGATATATTGGCACAAGATTCACAAAATGGATGATCTCTATCATTTGTTCAATACCACTGGCCAGTAGTTCATCTTGGTTTTAGCAAGACTAATGCTAGACAAAATAATAATAATAAAAAAGGGTGGCAATAGTCAGTTTTGAGATTGGTTATCACCTAATATAGCAATTCACCACTTGTGTTTAAAAATAATGAAGCAGAACAAGGTTTTTAAAGCTATCCAACATCTAATAAAAATGCTTTTGCAAAAAATATATTGTACTAATTCAGAATTTCTGTAATTAAAATATGCTTTTTCTAAAAGGCGTGCAACTCAGTGGAGCAATTCACCGATGTGATCAGGATCAAATTCCAAATAATTCCATAGAGAATGAGCTCTTCCTATGGAATTGTATATAAAATTGTATCCTTGTTGTAGAATTTTATAGATTGGTTTAAACATCTAAGTTATTATGCTCTGTTAAATTTTATAGGCCTCTTCTGTAAAATCATGTATATAAGTAAGATATTAACATATCCAGTATACTGTTTGTTAAATCTGATAGCCAAGGAGCTATGCTTATCACAATATACACAGTATTGCTAACCCTAATCTCCCAAAATATCTTGATTATCTGAAAATCATGAGAGTTTTTTAATAATTGTTTGTTTTGTTTTTTATTTGCTTTCTGGTTTCTGAACCATTAGGATGCATGTTTTTCAAGATTTTATTCGCAGCCATCAGTACTAGAAACTTACTTTATTTTTTAAATGAAACCTTAGAGTCTCATGATTCCACCAGCTTGGGCTTTAAGAAAAGCATCAAATATCATAATGCTTATGATAATATCACAAGAGTTGATTACATCATATACCTGCCAATTATAAATAATTTAAGAAAATGTTCACAAAGGGTAAGAGAAAAAAAAGGACCATTATGATCATCTGATTTGAATTCCTGTATAACACTGTCAACCAAGTTTAACTCAACATTTTATGCAATGTGCTGCACAACTTCTGATTGAACTAGACTCTTTTTTTTAGAAATATATCCAGTTTCAATTTAAAGACACCAAGTGATGGAAAATATACCACATCTCTTGGTTAATTACACACATTTAACAAAGTGCATCTTTAGTTTCATTTTTTTCTAAGATGAACTTCCAGCCATTGGATTTTATGTCTTTGCTAAAATTGAGAGCTTTCTACATTACAGCCCAATATCACAGCCAGTTGACCAAATTCACCACTCACACAAGTAAGCCCAACTCCACTAAAGTCAATGGAGATTTCCCTGCATACTCCAGTGAGCTAGCAGGAAACTGGAAGTAGCAGAAATCAGAATATCTGTTGCTCCGAGACTTCCAGCTCAATATATAGTTTTAGGGACAAGCATTTCAACATTTAGGTAGTGCTTACCTAGGGATCACTCTAAGTAGACTCAAGAGAGGCTTCTTAGAAAAAATATGGCCATATACCACATTTTTTCCTAGAAGCTTATGACTCAGATTCACTGAAACTGGTGCTAGGAGGTGTAATTTACACCTCCCTGCTCTAACTAATCCTTTTGCATCCCCAATGACACAGCTTCTCATGGGGAAAATCTATGACTATCTAGTAGAAGGTAAATCCATGCATGCAGAAGTCAGGGTTTAAAGCAATTAGAACGGTCATACTGGGTCAGACCAAAGGCCCATCTAGCCCAATATCCTGCCTACCGACAGTGGCCAATGCCAGGTGCCCGGGAGGGAATGAACGAACAGAACAGGTAATCAAAAAGTGATCTATCCTCTGTTGTTCATTCCCAGCTTCTGGCAAACAGAGGCTAGGGACACCATCCCTGCCCATCCTAGCTAATAGCCACTGACGGACCTATCCTCCATGAACTTATCTAGTTCTTTTTTGAACCCTCTATTTTATTACTACAGCTGCAGACTCTCAGCTCTTACCCTAAACTCCACTCCCAGAGGTCTCAGGTTACCATAATAGTGTTCTTTTAGGGGGTATACACAATTGCAGAGATAAGATGTCATTATTGACCCCCTCCCCCTCTTCTGCCTGGGTATTCAGTAGGAGATGGCTGTTTTCAGTCTTGCTGGTGCTCCCTAGAAGACCTACTAGGAAAGGCTGAAGAGAAGATGGGCTGAGTTGGAATATTCCCGTGGCACACGCCATCTCTACTGACAACCGCCAGTATTGTGTCTGCAGTTGTTCCTATATCCCTTCTGTGGGGAAGGGGAAGGAGGTGAGGCAGTCATGGAAGATTTCTGCTTCCCCTCAGAAGGAAATTTCACTCTTTCCTGGAGAAAATAAGGGGCTTATGAACTTATTTTCTTGAAAATGCCAGAAGCTATTCAAAGTAATAGCATCCTGAGTAAAAGTATGAACTAAAGTGAGTTTTGATTGTTTCAACTGCAGCCCTCTTCCCTTTCTATAGTAGCACATGAGCTTTCCATCTGCTTTGGCACTAAAAAGTGTCCACACCTAATGCTTTGGGAGCAGGAATTTATCTGCCCTAATAAATGTTTATATTTAGAAATCTTGCATACTGCTAAAAAGGAGCAAGAAAACAGGGTTAAACTTTTTAAAATAAACAAAATTGCTCTGTGCGCTCTGTTCTTCTGTTCATCGTCAAGCGGAAATGTTGTTAGTCCTGATAATACCTTGAGTCCGCGTAGCGTTCTCAAGGGAATCTCAAAGAACCTTTCCTATAAATGGGAGTGATATCGCTATAGATTCTAATCAACATTTTCAAAAGTGGCCAGTCGTTCATTATAAGTGCTGCAGTTCTTCAATGTCCAACTAAGGCTTCTTCGTCTGAAGTCCTGGGCACCTGCAACTTCAACTTAAGCTGGAGTGTGTGTGTGTTCAGCAGTTATGCAAATCAGGTCCTGCGTGTCTTGAGCTGAGCACTTAGAACTGATGGATCCATAACCAATGTCCACTCCTCAAAATGTGTCTGTGTCTCACTCTGCCACATGTGGTAAGATGAGGCCCTGAAACATAAACCCTTTTATCAGAGGCCCGGTGTGAGACCTAAAGCCTGAACTAAAGTAATGGTCAAGACTTTGCTAACATAAAGCAAAGTTAAGCTGTGAGCCAAAGGCAGGCCCTGATCACAGAAGCTGGCAAGAAGAAGACTGATATTGCAATTATACACGTACCTAAAAGGAACTACATAATAGTAATTCATAGATTCTAGAACTGGAAGTGACCTTGAGAGGTCATCGAGTCCAGTCCCCTGCCCTCATGGCAGGACCAAATACTGTCTAGACCATCCCTGATAGACATTTATCTAATCTACTCTTAAATATCTTCAGAGATGGAGATTCCACAACCTCCCTAGGCAATTTATTCCAGTGTTTAACCACCCTGACAGTTAGGAACTTTTTCCTAATGTCCAACCTAAACCTCCCTAGCTGCAGTTTAAGCCCATTGCTTCTTGTTCGATACTTAAAGGCTAAGGTGAACAAGTTTTCTCCCTCCTCCTTATGACACTCTTTTAGATACCTGAAAACTGCTATCATGTCCCCTCTCAGTCTTCTCTTTTCCAGACTAAACAAACCCAATTCTTTCAGCCTTCCTTCATAGCTCATGTTCTCAAGACCTTTAATAATATAAACATGTGCCAGGATGATACCAGAACATTCCAGGACTAGTACATTCCACATAGATAACAAGGAACACGCTTACCCATCCTAAAGATGGGACAGGAGGGTAATATGATGGATAGAGCTGTTTTGTTCAAACCAACATGTACAAGGTGAGAGGCGGTACTCTAACATGTAGAGGGGTTGTATTTCTCTACATCGGGAGTGCTGTGTAACTTGTTTGTATCTGTGTATAAAAGTGTACCCCTGAAGAGTTGTCTTTGTCTGGCCTAGGGGGCAGTGCAGAATTCTGTCACGGACTGAGATGGTCCATTGTCAGGGGGCACATATTCGTACTATGACCTGTAGAGTCTGCGGGAATCATAGAAAAGAATCATAGAATCATAGAATATCAGGGTTGGGAGGGACCTCAGGAGGTCATCTAGTCCAACTCCCTGCTCAAAGTAGGACCAATTCCCAACTAAATCATCCCAGCCAGGGCTTTGTCAGCCTGACATTAAAAACCTCTCAGGAAGGAAATTCCACCAACTTCATAGGTAACCCATTTCAGTGCTTCACCACTCTCTGAGTGAAACAGTTTTTCCTAATAGCCAACCTAAACCTCCCCCACTGCAACTTGAGACCATTGCTCCTTGTTCTGTCATCAGGTACCACTGAGAACAGTCTAGATCCATCCTCTTTGGAACCCCCTTTCAGGTAGTTGAAAGCAGCTATCAAATCTCCCCTCATTCTTCTCTTCTGCAGACTAAACAAGCCCAGTTCCCTCAGCCTCTCCTCATAAGTCATGTGCTCCAGCCCCCTAATCATTTTTGTTGCCCTCCGCTGGACTCTTTCCAAGTTTTCCACATCCTTCTTGTAATGTGGGGCCCAAAATTGGACACAGTACTCCAGATGAGGCCTCACCAATTTCGAATAGAGGGGAATGATCACATCCGTCGATCTGCTGGCAATGCCCCTACTTATACAGCCCAAAATGCTGTTAGCCTTCTTGGCAACAAGGACACACTGTTGACTCATATCCAGCTTCTCATCCACTGTAACCCCTAGGTCCTTTTCTGCAGAACTGATTCCTAGCCATTCAGTCCCTAGTCTGTAGCAGTGCATGGGATTCTTCCGTCCTAAGTGCAGGACTCTGCACTTGTCCTTGTTGAACCTCATCAGGTTTCTCTTGGCCCAGTCCTCTAATTTGTCTAGGTCCCTCTGTATCCTATCCGTAGTATCTACCACTCCTCCAAGTTTAATGTCATCTGCAAACTTTCTGAGAGTGTAGTCCACAGCATCCTCCAGATTATTAATGCAGATATTGAACAAAACCGGCCCCAGGACCGACCCTGGGGGCACTCCACTTGAAACCGGCTGCCAACTAGACATGGAGCCGTTGATCACTATCCATTGAGCCCGACGATCTAGCCAGCTTTCTATCCACCTTATAGTCCAATCATCCAGCCCATACTTCTATAACTTGCTGGCAAGAATACTGTGGGAGACTGTATCAAAAGCTTTGCTAAAGTCAAGGAATAACACACCCACTGCTTTCCCCTCATCCACAGACCCAGTTATCTCCTCATAGAAGGCAATTAGGTTAGTCAGACATAACTTGCCCTTGGTGAATCCATGCTGACTGTTCCTGATCACTTTCCTCTCCTCTAAGTGCTTCAGAATTGATTCCTTGAGGACCTGCTCCATGATTTTTCCAGGGACTGAGGTGAGACTGACTGGCCTGTAGTTCTCTGGATCTTCCTCCTTCCCTTTTTTAAAGATGAGCACTACAGTAGCCTTTTTCCAGTCATCCAGGACCTCCCCCGTTCGCCATGAGTTTTCAAAGATAATGGCCAATGGCTCTGCAATCACATCTGGGAAACTATTACTGTGCTTCGTTTGACAATAAACCTGGCCGGGTGCCTTCGTACCTTATCGGAGTCTGTGGTCATTGGGGATCCTCTTGGGGTTTGCTGTGCCAGCTATCTGTGCAGATCTGGGGCAGCACGCAGAGGGAACACACGCAGCCAACTGTTATCAACATTGAACAGAGCAGAGCACCACACCAGTGATGTCTGACGACACCACATTCAGGCAGTAAGGGTCAAACCCAGCAGGTCTCTTTTGCTCAGAACTCCTCTGGAAGTCAGTGAGAGTTCATAACAGGTAGGTCTTCTATGATCAGGCTCCCAATCAAGAGCAGACTTGTATGAGTCCCCAGGCACAGGTCTTCCTTTAAACATTTTCTTTAATTTAGGTGCAAAGTGTGTTCACACTCCTGCATCTTGCTTAGAGTTTTGGCATTAAAGAAACCCAACATCCGACAGTTATATTCAGTAGAAACTATTGAGTTTCACAAGTTTTAATCTCAAACCTGTCAATTTTGCTTGATTTCGGTTTGAAACTATAAACCAATCCTCGGAGTGCTGGAACACATTGTGACCACTTTATGAGGAACATAATCCGTATTTGTGGTGAAATTAAAGTTGGCTACTTCTGTCTGGCTGTAGCATTGTTATATAAGCTTTTGCAGAAATTCCTGAGTGCTGCTTCTGTTCCCCTGCTCTAATCATGAAATGTAGTGAATGCTTCTGAAATAGCTTGCCTAGGTATTGAATTTTACTATGTCATAGTTATATTCATGTTTTATAGATTGGTGGAGTTTTTTGGTTTTGCTTTTTTTTGTCTTATTGACCTTGTCTGATTTTTTTGCTCCATATGTTGTAAGCATGATTACAAAATGCTACTACAAGCATACAATACTGAATACAAAAATGTGGGTTTGGAATGTGCAATTGTAACGCTGATGGACCCTGATGATTATCTGGGTCCCATCAAACCTGGGACCTCTGGAACCAAATGCTTGAGCCTCTACTGCATGAGCTAAAAGGCACATGGCTATTAGCTAAGGCTGTAGAGGAGACTCATTCATCTCTCTCTAAGTGGCCTCAGTGCCACTAGATGGGACAGACCACCACACCCAGGAGGCATGTGGGTTACACAATGCAAGCTGAAAAAGCTTAGGATAAACCCACTTTGTATGTATTCATCATCTAGCAACCTTGGGCCCTAAATATCATTGCCCATGAACTGTGAATCTGGAGGTAAGACATGTCCTGCTCTTGAGATAGGAGGCATGACTGCCAAAACCAGCAGATCTTGGGAAGGGAAGTTCTAAATCCCACAGAGCTGAAGACTTCCAACTGGAAGGCCCGTTCCCCCTCATTACTCTCCATTGCCATCCCACACTGGGAGACTTGACTCCCTCATGCTGTCCTTTGTGTTCTAGGCTGGAAGGTGTACAACACACATAAAAAGTCAGTGTGACTCTAGTCCCAGCAGAAGTGCCAAACTAAGTTATGGGCATGATGATAGACAGGCAATGGAGAGAGGAAGCCCTGTGGAGTCATAGCCCAACCATTCTGTCCTGCCCTAGCCCCCAGAATGCATAGACATAGCCATGCCTACTTCCACTGGAGGCTTCACATTGATGCCTGGGAAGTTTCGTGCACATCACAAATCTGTCATTGCCCATCCCATTCTGCAGTTATAGGGAACCTTGCTACTCCTTTCCATTCCTTGCAGAGGATAGTTCCATAGTGCCCCAAAAGCAAAATCAGTGTGATGGTACTTCATAGTATTTCTATGTTTGCAATATATAGTATATGCAGATATATTAGCCAGATACTATTGAAATAAAAGAAACATTCTCAAATACGAACACAAGTGCTCAGATCAGCAAATTGGCCATTTATAAGGTCAAGGCAATAATCTTTCTAAAACACACTTTATATTTAATCTGAACCAGGGGTATATTACCTTACAAAACACTAAGGGATGGAGTATCCCTTTGTCTGAGCAAAGAGTAAAAGGCAAATTCCCTCTCCAATTCCCTGCTCAAATGTATGAGACCTACTTGGATGTTGCATCTCTGCATATTTTCCTCAGCCAGTTTCTAAGTGGAAAAGTTCCCTGCCACACCTGTCAGAGCCAGTAAAGTGAGGATCCAGCTCACACCAGGAGGGGAACATACTTGGTGTGATGTGACCGGACCAGTCTGATGAAAATAGTTACACATTCATGGTTCAGATGCCTTGATTTGGAACTTCTCTCCTTGGGTTAAGCTGTCAGACCTTGAACAGTAGGGATCCCTATAGAAATGCTAGCTTGGCCAGAGCTTATCTCAGAGGTTAGCTCCTTCAGTGGCTCAAGTCCTTAAATTATAGTCTCTAGGAGACTTCACTAAGCACAACAATGGGGTGATATTAAGTTCCTCACAGCAAAAGGGTTTATTTTCCAGCAGGTGACTAAGCATATTTCCTTCTCATCACATCTTAAAGCAGCTGGGTGTTATCCAGGCTTAATTGACGTTGGATCCTTTGCCCCTTAAGAGACTGAATGGACATAAAACATTTTGAAATGATCCATCAGCCTCTAGCTGAAAGCTCTGCCATGGAGGATTTTTTGGTTGTTTTTTGTTTTGTTTTGTTTTGTTTTAATATCATTACTGTGAAGGTTTGGAAAGCTTAATTCTTAATGGACATCTCCCATCACCACCACCCAGAGCTATGGTGAAGCTAAGTCTTTGGCAACAGTAGAAAGTTCTTGTACTAGTACCTAACTGTTTCATGTAATTATGTTAACTTAAAAAAGGGCTTTGGTAGTCATTTGTTCATTAGTATCATTCAGCAGGGCTATAGTTATGTGGAAAAGTTTTTTTATAGATCAAATATCAATACATTAATAAGGCCATTTTCTGGCAGGTTTAGAGTGGGAGAAAACCAAAGGAAAAAGATCCAATAAGAAAACTTATTTTTTTTTAAGGGATTGGACTTTTTTTCTAAAATGTATGCTTTAGTTCAACCACAGCTGTTGGGCTTGAAGCAAGAATTAAGTCAGGAAACCCCTGTAGCCTGTGTTATGAAGCAGGTCAGAATAGATGATTACAATGGCCCCTTCTGTCCTTTAGATCTATGATAAAGTCAGATGAGACACTAAATTTGCATTCAAAGAATACTCGGTGTGAAAGATTTTGGAGAGGCTATATTTTGGGGTATTTTGGGGGCGGGGGTGTTAAGGTTGCCAGCAGAAAACATACCTGACCCAAAACCACAAAAGCAAGGGAAATGAGAGGTTAAGCTCCATGACAGCATATTGCTTCTGCTCCTCTGACAGAGACACACACCTTCACACTACACCTCCCCTCCCCCTGCTACCGGGTGCTGAAGGCCAGATGCAGGACAAAAATTACACTTCACAATGTCTTTTGAGGTTTTGAATTTTTTTTTCATTCTGCATTGGAATGGGAAAAAAAATTCTAGTGTTTTTTGTGAAACAGAATTGTGTCAAAATGTGTTTTCAGATTGAAAAGGTCAATTTTTTTGAGTTGGGTCTCTCTCTCGCTCTCTCTCTGGCAGAGGTGACCAGATAGCCTGCCCCTCGGGAATCTTTCCTAGTGAAACTTCATTGTAATTGACATGTCTCTGTGAATCATTTCCATTTCAACAGAATATCATGTTTCAAAGAAAAAATGTTTCAAAGGAAATGTTCCGACCAGCTCTACTTAAACCACAGCTCACACAATCTTCACTCATCTGCCCTACCCTAGGGCAACCTCTCATCACCACTCCATCCAAACACAACACGCTAACTTTCCACACATCCTTTCCCCTATCAGAGCTTCAACACATTCCCCCATAAGACCACACCTTCTGTTTGATCACACTTCCTGTGGTGTTAACTTCCACTTGGCATTTCAAGTGCTTAAGACCTAAGTATTTTGCTTAACAAATGTTACAGAATAAAAAGTGGAAATGGGAGAGCCATGCAGGTAAATGAATGCCAATTACAGTTTATCAAATGTAAACTTAACCAATGAAAAGCTTCTGGAAAATAAAGGTTCCCTCTGCCCCACCCTGCTTCTTTTTTCTTTTTGTCTTGCTTCTCAGCAACACTTAAAAGACCACAGCAATGTACAGATGGGATTCAATTTTTATAAGAGTAAGTAATTTAAGAGCTGAGATGTGTGCCCTAAGTCACTTAGGCCCAGATCCTCAATAGTATTTAGGTGCCTCACTATTATTGATAGCCATGGAGTTAAGTGCCTTAATACCTATTATGATCTGGCTTGTAGGTTCTTCTGAAAATTCCACCTGAGGTAGTTTCCTCACGTGTCCTTGCCCCTGCAGCTATCGTCCACCCCCCTCTTGGTTTCATTATCCTCTTTCTAAACATCTGTTTCCCTCCCTCCTTCCCAATGCATTCATAGGATTGTTTTCCTTTCACATTAACTAAGAGTTAAGAAAGCTTTAAGAAATTCTAATATGTGAATTGGGCATTTAATAATAGCATGTACACTAATTAAGGTAATTACAATAAAGGAAATGCATTAACATAGTTAACAAAAATGACCCAAGGCACATCTCCTTAACATATTTTGAAGTTAACTCATTAAAACAATTCTATAACATGGAAGATACTGAAGAAACGTGAGAAGATCAGGGCTGTCCGGGGGGGAGGGGGGGAAGAGGGGAAAGTAGGGCAATTTGCCCCAGGCTCCGGGCCCCACAGGGGCCCTCACAAGAGTGTTTTGGGGGCCCTGGAGCAGGGTCCTTCACTCACTCCAGAAAACTCTTGCGGGGCCTAGACCCCCAGAGCGTCTTCCGCTCCGGGTCTTCGGCGGCAATTCGGCGGCGGGGGGTCCTTCTGCTCCGGGAGCTGCCACCGAAGTGCCCCAAAGACCCGCGGCGGCGGGTCCTTCCTCCCCGGGAACCCGTCGCCGAAGACACCAGGCCCCCTGAATCCTCTGGGCAGCCCTGGAGAAAATTAGTCCAGGTACATTGCAAATATATCATCTTCATGACCCCAGAACCCCAGGAGAAGTGGAGATTGGTTTTCACAAAACCCTTTCCCCCTGTTTTTTCTTGTGATGCTTTTAGCTCATGTGCCGTTTGAGTCTGCTGTCTTCCCCCTTAGTATTTTATTTGAGGCACATAATAACTTTATACTGCAAAGCAGAGCCAGACAAACTGGTTTGGATACATTAAGAACAGACCTGGACCTACAACTAGAATTTGAATTAAACTATATGTTCATTTCTTTGTTTTAAATTATTATATTCCATTTTTACTTGCCTCTCCATGCAAAAGTTTGGCTAGGACTGTGAACATTAGAGTGGAAGCTCTTTGGAGCAGGGCCAGTCATTTTGTTGTGTGTTTGGATAGTGAAAATGTGTTCCAGTCATGCTGTCACAATAATAACCAAAGAAATGGTCTTTAATTACAAGCTCTTCGGTGCAGGGATGCTGTCATCCTGTCTCTTCTGTGCAGCACCAAGCACACGGTCAGCACTCAACATGGAACAGATCATATGTACAACAATGCAAGAAAGGCTATTTTAAGTATTTCTAACCTGTGGTCAACCACATCAGAAATGTCATAAGCAAACCTGTCCATCCATAATTCAAAATAGTGGGCTAATTTCAGCCCTGATCTTGTGGTTGAGACTCTGGACAGGAGATCTGTGCTCAGTTTACAGATCTGTGTTCCGTTTCCGGATCTGTCACAGATGCCCTGTGTGATCTTAGTTAAGTCACTTGGGGCTAGATACTCAAAGGTTTTTGGACACCTAACTCCCTCTGCAGGCACCATTTAGGTGCCACTGACCTTCTCAAAACCACCACTCAGCTACCTTCTAATCCCGCAGGCATCTAAGTTTCCAGTGGCAAGCATGCAAAAAACCCACTGAAGTGCTGGTGCTACCCCACAACTAATGAGTTGCTTGGAACCCTTGCTGATGCCCCAGCAGCATTCTCAGACTGGGCATTCCCATGCTGATCTTACCTTTGAGGCCTGATCCTGCAGGTGTTCTCAGAGTGTACCTACAGGATCAGTCTTTACACAAACAGCCTGTGCGTCCTGGGAATACTCAATACCCTAATGGGATGTAGGAGACCCAAATTCAAATCTCTGCTCTACCTGATTTAGAATCACAGAATATCAGGGTTGGAAAAGACCTCAGGAGGTTATCTAGTCCAACCCCCTGCTCAACGCAGGGCCAACACCAACTAAATCATCCCAGCCAGGGCTTTGTCAAGTAGAGGCTGGAGTAGAGGCTTGACTCCAGCTCTCCCATGCCCTCCTAATTGGACATACTGGACTGGATCCCTCTCAATCTCCCCTGTTGAAGGTGGTTCACTTTATACCTATGATTAAATCGTCACTGCTCAAGAAAAGAGGTTGAGTCTGTTCCCCCGTGGTTAGGGAAATCATCTTGGCTGTGAGGGGCACGGGTTCAAGTCCTTCTCCAATTACTATTTGTTCCTGGAACGCAAATTACAGTATTGTGAATAATTCATTTAACTCCCATGTCTCCAAACCCCTATTATCTGAACTTTCACATTGTCCCAATCCCTTTCTGGTCCCCCTACAGGAGCCATGTGCCTCAGATGTCCTGTATCTCAAGCTGCTGGACAATGAAGGGATTTAGATAATGTGGAGGTTCAGATGATAGAGCAGAGACCCCAGCCACGACTGTGAGGAGGGGGATGAGACCCCAGACATGTGGAGGCTGCCCCACGGCTGACTGGCTCCTGCCCGCTCCATTATCTGAACTTCTGATTATCCAAAATATACTGTAATAATAATAAAATAAATTTGTCAGCTAGTGTGCTGCCTTGGAGGAGGGCTGGTTGGAGATAGCTGATGTTCATATTGAAAACTAAAGTGGAATTTTTGTTGTATCCCTTTCTTCTCATTTGCCACTTGTTTTCTCAGCTTATGCATTCTTCAGGCCAGGATCTGTATCTCACCCTATGAGCCAGAGCTGCTACTCTTACAGTGAGTAAAATAATCCCACAAATAGATCTGTTGCTTTCGCCTCCTGACTTTAACCCACCACCAGATATGTGCAAAGCAAGATGCTGCTCCCCGAACGTAAGGGTGCAGAATCTGGGTCTAAATTCGGGCAGGCTGTAGCGCTTTGTGGGTGTTACCGTAATGCCAGTGTAAATATAAACAATAAGAGAAATGGAGGCGGAGGCATCAAATAATGATGCAACATGTAACCTTAATATATGTAGATTACAGTTGCTTCCCTCTACAGCCTACAAAAGGCTTGTTGAAGAATTTCTGAGAAAGAGAAAAAAAGGGGAAAAAATACCCCCAGGCAACTGTTGAAATATTTACATCACGATAATAAAAAAACCCAACAAAACCCCTCCACACTGCAGTGTGAAAACAGTAGGGTTTTTTTTAATGTTGTTCAGTAACAGACTAGTGATGTTGACTGTGACATTTTAAGATCATAAATTACTTACCACTAGGAAACACTCCTGCTTTTCATATTTACACTTAAAAAAATAAAACCTTTTTTTCTTAATGGCTAATTAGGTCACTAATCAAAAGAAATTCTTAAGAGGAAAATGAAATGTTGACATTTTGCAATTATTTGCTACTGTGAATAATACATAAACACCCTACTTATGGTTAAAGTGGTTTTCAAACCCTTTTTCTGCCATTAGGGCATGCACTGACTGCAGAATCAGTGCATTTTACTTGATATACTGCCACATTATCTACTTCAGTGCTTCCATTTAGTTTGGGTCACTTACATTTCATTACACTGTACCTTTCCTAAGTGCAGTTAAAAAAAAATATTGCAACTGCAAGATCCTAATTAAACATCAGATGTAAACGGAGCTACACGTTGCAGATTATAAAAGAGATGATATTCTTGGAAATCACTCTGTCATAGCACATGATTAATATACATATCCCTAAAATATGACTTGATGTATGCTATACATAATGGATATTATTAGCTTTTTATTGAGGCCCAGGACATCAAAGATCAGGTGATGCATAGTTTTCTTATTCAGCAAAATTATTGTATACGACATAGGTAAGTCTGTCTATTTGTAGACGGTGCATGTATATAAATTTTCCGTATATTATTATAGTGCTGCCAGCTGCCAATGCAGTAGCTACGGCTGCACATAGACCTTGATCCTTCAAGTACTTTCGCAGGATGAAATCTATTCTTGTGCAGAGAGCTACTTGATAAGTTGCATAGGTCAATTAAAGGCCTCTACTACCTACAAAGGCCAGGGGAATGAGTTTCACCCTTTTGTCTTTAAAGAGCTGCTACCAGTCATCTACACTGAACCAGGGAACAAAGTAGGGGGGACTTATGAAACACATATAGGAATTTGGGAAGGGGTTATGTTTAAGGGAGGACTGAGAAGCCTATTGGGCCCTACCCTGTGCACTCAAGATGCTAGTCGAGCTACATTCTATAGTGAAGTTAAAATCAGCTAGGACAGAGAAGAAGAAACCAGTCTAGTACCAAGCTGACAGAGTTGCGTACCCCGAGGGTACTTTTTATAGTAAAACCAATGGGCACTCCATCTTCATAGACTTAATGTGACTAAACGAGGGCTCAGTCTTGAAAGGCGTGGAACATACAGGCCCCAGTTCTCTAAAAAGCTTTTCATAGATGCATGGTTTCTAAAGCCAGAAGTGATCACAGTGATCATCTAGTCTGACCTCCCATATGAGACAGGCCATTGGACTCCCCCAAAATAATTCCAGTTTGAACTAGAGCATTTCCTTTAATTTTATCCAATCTTGACTGAAAAATTGCCAGTGATGGAGAATCCACCCTGGTAAATGGTTCCAGTGATTAATGACGGTGAACAGCCACAGACTAAACGATGTGGTTGAGGGTAGAAACAGGAAAGACTAAAGCTATAATTCTGTTGTCTGTGTGCTACATTCAAGGGTTTTGAATTTTATTCATGATTTGGGGTTCCACAGCTTTTGGGTGCTAAACTTATGACACCTTAACTGGGCCAGATTTTCAGAAAGTGCTGAGCATCTGCCTTCTGAGAATCAGGTCCCTTTCAGGTGTCTCCAATTAGATTCCAAAAACTCAAGGAACCAAATAAATAAATAAATAAATAAAGCCACTAATCACTTCTGAAAAATCTCGACCGACACATTTAAATAAAAGATGTCTTCCTGTCAGAAATCTTATGGAACGAGAGTCTCTCTGATTCTCACCCACTGAGATTTTATATTGGTTCCTTCTTTCTTTTGTTGATTGCCATAATCTGTTATACAAGTAATAAAGACAGAAAATGAATTTGTTTGCACTTAGAGTTTGGGGGGAGAAAAACAATGGAGTTTGCTGGCATGATACTAGGGAGCCTAAATAAAAGGAGTAGATCAGGTTTGAGTTGTTGATGTGCTGAATACCCTTCTTATATGAGCCTAATTAATGGGAGCATAGAACTTAAACAACACTGTGGCAGTTAATAATAGAATTTTCAAATCGCGGATCAGATTCTTAGCAGGAGTAAAGCAGATAGTGTTACACCGATTTCTCCAGCTGAGGGTTAAAAAGTGGGGTTGTTTCCAATAAGAGCTGTCTCAGAATAAAAGCAAGCTGTCATATTTTCTCTAAAAACACTGCTTCACAGTCTCTCTCTCACACCAAAAAAACACTGTAACAAAGACAACAGCTTGACAATGGCAGATGCTGCACAGAGGAAAAATTAGAGGACAATGTCATTTTTAATGATTTTTTAAATGAAAAATTAAACCAAAATAAACGAGATGTCCTAGATTTTTTTATTTTTTTTAAAGAATCTGTCTCTCTCTGTCTTATTATTTATAAGTGGCAATGCAAGTAGAGGACAGAAGCATATGTTGGGGAAAGGCTGAAATTAGACAAGCAGTAAAGGAAAAAAGTTATTTTTGAAGTTTGATAAACAGAGGCATGAAGACAGGGGAAATGGAGAGCAGTATTTGAAAATCAAACCCTAAAATTTTCTTTGTGTGTGTGTGCACGCGCTGCATGCTCACGTATAAAGGAAGTCTTCTTTAGACTGGATTTTGAAGCACTGCTCTCCACTTTTTTCTCTCTTAACTTTATGGGACCAATGTAGGTCTCGGTATTGCCTAAATACAGCCCCAGAGCCACCTGTCTTGCTAGAACAGAGTGTCTTTTTTTACAGGAACTCACTCTTACTCAGAACAGATTTTACCAGATTCTAAGACTTTCTCTACAGTAGAAGCAGCAAAGAATCCTGTGGCACCTTATAGACTAACAGACGTTTTGCAGCATGAGCTTTCGTGGGTGAATACCCACTTCTTCGGATGCAAGCAGTGGAAATTTCCAGGGGCAGGTGTGTATATATAAGCAAGCAAGAAGCAAGCTAGAGATAACGAGGTTAGATCAATCAGGGAGGATGAGGCCCTGTTCCAGCAGCTGAGGTGTGAAAACCAAGGGAGGAGAAACTTGGTTTTCACACCTCAGCTGCTGGAGTCAGGGCCTCATCCTCCCTGAATGATCTAACCTCGTTATCTCTAGCTTGCTTCTTGCTTGCTTATATATACACACCTGCCCCTGGAAATTTCCACTGCTTGCATCCGAAGAAATGGGTATTCACCCACGAAAGCTCATGCTGCAAAATGTCTTTTAGTCTATAAGGTGCCACAGGATTCTTTGCTGCTTCTACAGAACCAGACTAACACGGCTACCCCTCTGATACTCTCTACAGTAGTGGCCCTTAAATATTTTGCCGATTTCCTTTGGGAACCAATTTCCCAATCCTGCATTCAGAGCTGCGATGAAATGCAGTTGTGCGTGCATTCAGGATGCATACTAATAGATCTGATTGCTGGATTTGGGACAATAAATGTTGGATTATTTTGGGGCTAGATTATCTTGGGTGTCAATTGAAGTTCCATCAAAGTCGAGGAATTTACGTGGATTTGCATCAATGAAAATGGGGTTTATAATATAAGAATGGCCCTACTGGGTCACACCAAAGGCCCATCTAGCCCAGTATCCTGGCTTCCGACAGTACTCCAGAGGGAATGAAAAGAACAGGTAATCATCCCGTGACCAATTCCCAGCTTCCGGCAAACAGATGCTAGGGACACCATCCCTGCCCATCTTGGCTAATAGCCGTTGATGGACCTATCCTCCATGAACTTATCTAGTTCTTTTTTGAACCTGTTATAGTCTTGGCCTTCACAACATTCTCTGGCAAAAAGTTCCACAGGTTGACTGTGCATTGTGTGAAGAAACGCTTCCTTTTATTTGTTTTAAACTTGCTACCTCTTAATTTCATTTGGTGACCCCTAGTTCTGGTGCTATAAGGAGTAAATAACATTTTCTTATTTAAATTATTTACATTTCTTATTTACATTCTCCACACCTGTCATGATTTTATAGACCTCTATCATGTCCCCCTTTTGTCGTCTTTTTCCAAGCTGAAAAGTCCCAGTTCAATTATTGTCTCGTTAGTTCACTATTGTCTCATTAGACTGACCTCATACTTGATAAGGCAACTCCCATCTTTTCATGTATTTATACCTGCTCCTGTATTTTCCACTCCATGTGTCTGATGAAGTGGGTTCTAGCCAATGAAAGATTATGCCCAAATAAATTTGTTAGTCACCAAGGTGCCACAAGGACTCCTTGTGTTTTTGCTGATACTGACTAACACGGCTACCACTCTGAAACTCATTTAGTTGAAACTTTATTGATACTATTATTGAAATGGTTATCAAAGTTTGTTACCAAATATCTGTTACACTAACCCAGGCTTTCTTGGAATCTGGTTCAGATTCACGAGAAGATTTGCAAGCTTTTCAGTGAACTTAGCCCCAGTATTGGGTTTGCTTCAGAACTTGGCTGTCTTTCTGTTTTATTCTAAAATATGTGTGTAACTCCAGCCATAAACTGATATAGTGCTTAATACTTCAACCTTTACTGCTCTGTACAGTTTTTACACAGGTATGACTTCTGTGGGACTACGCAAGTGAGTAAGAATTACAGGATTATAACTTTTAAAAACAATCTCTATGTGTTACTGCAACAATGTTATAATTCAACTAGGAATGCATGTCTTGGGCAGATACCGCTAAATTGTGAAAGGGAAGTTCCCACTGTGCAGTAAATCATATACATTCATATACCCATTTACTTTTTAAACCACTGGAAATTATTACATTTGAGAAATAAAGACAGTTGTTTCCCCTCCCTTGATCATGCAGAATAAGTTAGTGTTGAGATTTTAGTGCAGAGACTATATCTTGTCTCAGATCTATATTAACACCTAGTACATTTTGTATGTTACTGTAATAGAAATAGCAATTCTTATTAATACCCAGAGCAGAGTTGCAGTACAAATGCATAGGAATAGGGGAACAAACCCCATGTGTTGTTTTTATAGGAAAAGCATGATGCCAAATTGCCAACAGGAGTGTACAGAGAATGGGTTGACTCAAGAGATGGGTACTAAGATAGAAAATCACTCATGCCATGCTCAGCATTTTGAATTGGGCCCATAAGCTGGTATTGGTTGAAAGTTGAAATGTGTCAGTTTATCAGTGATGGTCGCGAAATGAGTTGCTGGTCTGAGCTGAATTCCTAATGGAATGGGCTTCGCATAATCCACCATCAGAAAAAAATACCAGTTGCCAGGCATACCCATTGGCAGTCACAGAGAGGGGCCATGCTTGCAGACTGAACTACAGGGGGTCTTCCCATATCTCTAGTGGGGCGACTCACTGTGTGACAACCTGGGCTTGGGCAGTCAGACCTAGAGGTCAGAGCAGAGAGCCGGGAACCCAAGGATCAGAGCTGGAGTCAGGCGTTGAGACAAAGGTGAGAGTCAGAGGTCAGGGCAGGGATCAGGAACAGTCCAGGAAAGCAGGAACCAGAAGCAAGGGAGGGAAATAGGCAGGTCAGGAAATCAGGCATCAGGAATCAGGCGAGAAGGTAATAAAGTAACAGTCATCCAGGAACAGGGCTGCCCGGGGTGGGGGGCAAGTGGGGCAATTTGCCCCAGGCCCCGGGCCCCGCAGGGGCCCCCACAAGAGTTTTTTGGGGCCCCTGAAGCTGGGTCCTTCACTTGATCCAGGGACCCTGGAAAACTCTCGCGGGGCCGGGGCTCCCGGAGCTTCTTCCGCTCTGGGTCTTCAGTGGCAATTCGGTGGCGTGAGGCCCCCGCTGCGGGTCTTCGGGGCACTTCGGCGGCTGGTCCTGGAGTGGAAGGACCCCACCACCACCGAATTACCGCCAAAGACCCCAGGCGCCCTGAATCCTCCGAGCGGCCCTGGCCAGGAATTCACTCTGTTGCACAGACAACCTCTTGTAGATCCTCACACACTGATGGCTTTGAGGCAGGGGGTGGGCAGTGCAAGGGAATCCAGTGCTACCACTGCCCATGTTATAACCATTTTGTGGCAATACAGCTGCCAATCTAACACCATTCACTGGCAATACATTTACGTTTTGTTTGTTTTGTTTTATATAACATAGGAACGGCCATACTGGGTTAGATCAATGGTCCATGTAGTCCAGTATCCTCTCTTCCAGCAGTGGCCAGTGTCAGACGCTTCAGAGGGAATGAATAGAACAGGGTGATTTTTTAATGATCCATCCCCTCTTGTCCAGTCCCAGCTTATGTCAGCCAGAGTTTAGGGACACCCAGAGCATGGGGTTATGTCCCTGACCATCTTGGCTAATAGCCACTGATGGACCTATCCTCCATGAATCTATCTAATTTGCTTTTTGAAGCCAATTATACTTTTTGGCCTTCACAACAGCCCCTGACAACAAGTTCCATGGCTTTACTGTGTGAAGAAGTATTTCCTTATGTTTGTTTTAAACCAAGCTGCCTATTAATTTCATCAGGTGACCCCTGGTTCTTGTACTATCTGATGTGGTAAATAACACTTCCTTATTCACTTTCTCCATGTCATTTATGTTCTCCATACCATTCATTGTTTTAGAGAAGGTGAAAAGCAATATGAAAAAGACACCATTTCACCCAGGGACAATCCATCCAGATAAAGGCTGAAAGAAAAGCAATGAGATAGAAGCGGAGAAGAATTTTCACAAAGTGACCTGGGACTCAGGGGAATTGTTCAGATACTCCAATCTCAGCCTTGTTAGGTGGCTTTTAACTCTTCATTCTCTCTGCCCCTTGCCCTCTTTTCTCACAGTCACACCAGGGAGTCATTCCTTGTCTGGGGTTTTCTTCATTGCCCTTTTCCTTGACTTTGTCTTGTCACTCTGACCACAGTCTTGTTCTGCCAGATATGTTTCATTTTCTGCATGACTTCCCCTGGATGGGCATTTCAAGCTGTGATTTCTAAGCTTGATCTCACACTGTAGATCCTGTTATCTCAGTAAAAAGCTTTAAAGTTCAAAGTGAGTTGGATGAACAATCCTTTAAAAAGCAGAGTGCAGTGTAAGCATCCTCTGGGTGTGAGCGCTTCAGAAAATGTCAAATTACAGTGTGATTTTGTTTGGAGAAACAGCAATTAAAAGTCCAGAGGCAAGTTAGAAAAACACAATCAACTGAGTTTATTAAAAACGCCAATGAACTGCATGTTTGTGATAATTTTGTGGACACCTGGGACTGTATGGTTACCACTGGGTTATAGCAACCCAAGCATAGAACTGAGGCCCTTTTGCTATTAGAGCCTGAGCCTAATTCCGCTAATTGCAATGGGAGTTTTCCATTGACAGCTCCTTAACCAGAAGACATGGAGATTAGCTGAAGTAGGTTATGCTGGTGATTGCAAGTTTGATAAAGATGATTGTGTTGATGTAATATTTTCTGTCAGGCATCTGACTTGGAACTTCATGTCATTTTGATTCAGAGGCTAGAACAATACAAAATTAACATGGCACACACTAAAAAGGTTAAAAATTGGATAAATGATATTTCATGAAATTAAACTGTAAAGAGGGTAATCATCATCAGATGGGTGTGTTTATAGTGCGGTCCTGAAGGCATCTGCCCTTGGTCCAATGCTATTTATCATTTTTGTCAGTGATCTGTAGTAGATAACATAAACCCATCACTGACAAAGTTTGCCAATGTCACAAAGATTGGAGAATGGTAAGGAAGCAGAGAGGTCACTGATACAGAGCATTCTGGATCTCTTGGTAAACTGGGCACAAGAAAACAATGTGTTTTAATATGGCTAAAAGTAACTGTATATATCTGGGAACAAAGAATCTAGGCAATACTTATAAGATGACGGATTCTATCCTGGGAAGCAGTGACTGAAAATGATTTGGGATTTATGGTGGATAGTCAGCTGAATATGAGATCCCAATGCTGTGGCCAAAAGGGCTAATGTGATCCTTGGATGCATAAAGAGGGAAATCTTGCATAGGAGTCTGGGGTGACAATTATAATCTAACAATACCTATATGGGGAACAAATATTGGATAATGGCCTCTTCAACTTAGCAGAAAAATGTATATCAGATCCAATGTCTGGCAGTTGAAGCTATATAAACCTTGAATAAAGCGGAGCTTGGGTTCCACTACCAGCCACTGGAGAAGTCGCACCAATGGGGCAGTGACTGGGAAGACTGCCTGAGACAGATGATATGGAAAGACTCTGATACCATCCCCCAAAGGGGAAAACACGGTGACCTCACTGGAGAGCCAAGCTGCATAGACAGAGCACCCTGAGGCACAGAAAGTGGGTGTGTGAGAGAGAGAGAATGTATAGCCAGCCAAGACCTTATGATTATAACCAGGAAGTGAACCCTTGTCTTTTAGCTCCAAAAGCACAGAGCTCTGCCAATTAAGTTAAAGGGGAATCTTTAGCAACCATATTAGGGTTACGGTTTATGATTCACGTGTGAACAGAACTGAAACTTCATCCATTAGAGTATGACATATAAACGTACACAACTGCCAGTGTGATACAATAGGCTAAAGAAAACTGTTTCTGTTTCACACTCAGTGCTCTCCAGTAGAATATGTGTGTCAACACATTGGACCAGTGAGACCCCAGCCTAGAAGACTTGGGTCAGAGTCTCAGCTGGCTTCATTGGAGCTATGCAACCATAAGCCATCTGAGAATCTGGCCTCTTACTTTTGAACAAACTCAGATTACCTGAGGGCATGACACTATTTCTACCAGCTTCTGATCAAATAGTACATAACTGCTTTAGGAATGTTTTGGGGAATAACAGTGATGAGCTCACCTTTATTTGAGAGGATGCATTAATCATTGTTCATGAATATAAATGTGGGTACAAGGCATTCTTAAAAAAGATTTACGAAAGCAGAGGGCTTGCATCATCTCTCTTTTACACCACAGGGGCCCACTGGTGTAGAGACAGTTTAAAGGTGAAGAATCAGACCAAGTGCATTTCATGAGTGTGACTACTAATGATTATCCATGCAGAACTCCATACTACAACGTGCATTATTTTGCTATTTATTCTTCTTTTTAAAGAGTTTCATTCATCCAAGTATAAAGCAGAAATGCCACTAGGTCATAGATCCACAAAGAGATGTAGGTGTTGCAAGGGCTAACTTTTAGGTGCCTAGCCACCCAGTGGAATCTACAAATCCTGTGTTAGGTGCCTAGGCTCCCTATGCAACAGTTGGGGAGAGAGAGGCACCTGAAAAGGGAATCCACAAGCAACAATATGGTAGGCAGGGAGCCAGCTAAGCTGGCTAGTTGCAGATGCTGATGAGAGGGGTGTGTCCTAAACTCTCCCCATCGTCTAGCTCTGTTTGGAATTCACAGTCAGGAGATTTCCTCTGGATTCAGGCACCTAAGATGTTTCTTGCAACAGCTTCAAGAGGATGGTTCGAGAGAGTGCCTCATCAGACGAACTGTCCAGTGCTTAGGAAACCCCTGTTCAAATTCATTATCATCAGGAAAGGAAAGAATTGATCTAAGGTCTCCCCCATCCCAGGTGTGTTTCCTAATCACTGGGCTAAAGGTTATAAGGGAGACCTTTCCCACCAGTTGTGTTGTGTGGAGTTAGGTGTGCTCTGAGCAAACCTGCTGGGCTGGACACCTCAGGAGACACAGCTGTTGCCCTACCTATTTTCATGCGATAGGGTCTTCAGTGGCTGGGCAGCCTAGTGGCAGATCATTGGCTAGGCAAGGGCTGTAGGGGGGCCCGGACCCCTTCTTCCTTGGGTCCTGTCCCAGGGTCTTCTGTTGCTCAACACCTAAATAGGGGAGATGGATCTTTCTCACAGCTATGAGGAGGGATTGAGTCTGTTTTCCTGGCCTGCTCCCTATGTAAGTCCTTGTAGTTTGGGGTATGGCCCCGCTAGTCCAGTTGCCCCACAGTTGGGGCTTCTCTGTAGGTTCTCCTTGGCTGGAGAAGACTTACTTGCCTCCAGTGGCTGCGCTGGCAGGCAGGTTGCTGGTCTGTGACGTCAGGCAGGCACACAGAGAGCTCCTGCCTCTTCACCACTCAGCCCCTGACCGAGCCAGGCTCCCTTCTTTTCTTCCCCCTCCAGGCCTGGCATTGGCTGCAGGTATAACGGGGCGGGGCTAGCTGAACCCACTGTTCTTTAACCCCTGCTGTGCCTGGCTGCAGTCTCTCTGCTCCTTCACACTTCACCTGGTTTTAAGATCGTGCTGGTGTTTAGGCAGGAGATAGGCATATGCCCAGAGACAGAAATTTAGCTGTACAGGGAACTTTTAGAGTGAAAAGTTAGGCACCGAGTGAGTTTGGGTGCCCACAGGATTAGGCAGAAGCTGAGAGGGGGTTTTGTGAATCACGATGGTGCCTCGGCACCTAAAGCTCGGGTGTAAGTCTCTTTGTGGATCTGGGCCCATATGATTGAGACCCAAACCACAAATAATGAATAGAGAAGAGACCAAGGGAACAGCTAACCAACAAGCTTTCGACAGAAACTTATCCATAGCAACTATTTGGTGAATACTTACCAGAGGAATTACAATTGTCCAAATCAGGATTGGTTCACAAAGGATTCACAGACAGTGTACAACCCTCAGATATAAAGGGGATGAACATGGGATAGAGCGAACGGAATTGTGCAAATTGGCAGCAAATATTGTTGACAACAAATAATTCAACTAAGTGTAGTTGTTACTCAAGTCACTGCTGCCCAAGTCTTTCTTCTATAGAAGTCTGTTCATTTATCTCATCCTTGGAGAGTGACAAAGATGAAAAGCTCTTTGCAGATTCTCCAAGATAATAATGCACTAAGCAGCCTCCATGTCTGGGAAGAAATTGCAGTGACCCTGAAAGATAATTTTTTGTTTGTTTGTTTAAAATGCCTTTCTGTCTGGTCTTAGTCACATTTTACAGCAGTGAAAGCAATTAAACCGTCATTGTCCAAACTTCCAACACTGTAGAGTTTCACTAGCTTTCAGTATGGCAATATTATACCTGTCATGCATGCATTTCTTCTGGGACTAGACTAATTCTCAGTCACTCTAAACAGATAAATGCAGCTTCTTAGGTTAATCTTGTTTTATTATTGAGTGACATTAGGTTATTTGCATTAGTTCAAAACTCCAGCCTCTTCCTTTTTTAAATCTCTTTTTTTGTTGTGAAAAAACCCGTGATTTGCAAGAGAGAAACACAGTTGACATACTGCAAGAAATAAAACAAAAAGAAAAAAAAAACACAGACACTATTTTTTCTTCAACTCTTGTGATGCAGTGAAGGTAAACCAGACTGTATTGTGTGCTGTTTAAGTTGTAGTCAATGACATTTCTTATAATGACATATTGGACATGCGGAGCTCTCTCTACCATCAATAGTTTGGAGTGTTGATATTAGTTAATTGTGAAATAATGTAGGCTTCGGGGTGGGATATTTGTGGAAGAATAAATTATGGGTTGATTCCATTGTAGTCATTGACAAAAGTCAATGGAAAGAATACCTCGCTCTATTTGATCACCAGGTTCTGTTGATTAGAAATATACCGGGTACCTGTATTTAGTGGGAGTATCCTGAGCCCCAGATCGACATCAAGAATTTGTTTGCATGGAGACTATATAAACAGATCATTATTCTTATTTTATGGTAAGTGCTCACAATACATTTGGCTTAGTGCAAGACAAAGAAGAAAACTGGGGACTAGACTTTGGCCTAACCTCTATCTGCTTTATGCTACTCTGGTGATGCAAGGAGGGTGGATAGTTGTCGTAAAGGACAAATTGGGAATCCCTTTTGCTTAGGGAAAGCCCTCCACTGTGGAAAGTGAGTGTCCCTGGCCCTGGCTTTCCCCCCCACCAGTGAATGGCATGTTCCTGGGTTATGTCAAGATTGGGAGGGGGCATTGTTGGCGCATGGTACTGAGGCAATCCTAGGCAAATGGAACAGTTTCTAGCCGAGACAAGTCAGTGCAGCCTTCAGGCTATTCTAACTTGTACCAGTGGCCAAACCAGCCTTCAGATGACTCCCGCTTTGGGAGAATAAAGGTGGCAACTGCTCTATCACACCTGAGGACCTGGCCCACAATCTCTGCCTTGACAAGTTTATAAGTTACGTAGATGAACATCACAAAATGCATTGGGGGGCCGAGAGACAAATTTATTAAATGATATATTTCAGGAAGGCAATTCCAACAGCAGTTCAATAGCAACATTTTTACTGGGAGGGGTTAGCGTTAGTGATCTTTGCAGGTGAAGCAAGTTGCAAATAGGAAAGTGAAAGAAAAATAATTTGCAAGGATGACCTGGTAGCAGATGTGCTCCTCAGGATTCCTTCATGGCGGATCACCGCTTCACTCCTCTCCCTAGATCTGCATCACCACCAAGGGAGGCTCTAGCCATTTCGCCGCCCCAAGCACGGAGGCACACCGCGGGGGGCGCTCTGCCGGTCGCCGGTCCCGCGGTTCCGGTGGACCTCCCGCAGGTGTGCTGGGGCCTGGAGCCACCCCGATCACTATATCCACAGAAATACCACTGAGCGGAAGGCAGGTATTATTTCATCCAATCTGAAGAAAGTTAAACTGAGGCATAGATAGGTCAAATGTCCAAATGATCTAAGACACACTGGGGGTGAAATCATGGCTCCAGTGAAGGCAATGGGAGTTTTGCCATTAACATCCATGGGGCCAGAATTTCACCCCAGAAATCCCAGTCCCTTTCCCTGAGAACTTCCATAGCCAGGGGTACAACTGTAAATGTTAACAAGCTAGCAGTCCATATGCTGAGCAAAATCAATAAATAGCCTTTTCCCCATCACAATCAGTGTTCACCTCTTATAGGTACAGCTGTCCCATAGGAACTGTGCCAGAGTGTTCCTAAAATGTGTATCTCACCAACACCAGCTCCTGCTTCAGCAGTTAGTGCCAATATGGCTCATGAGAGATAACAGACATCATCTGTGTTTTTTTTACAAAATCAATGGGGAAACTGCTTTGAATAGCAGCAACTCCCGCCTGGCACTCTGAAATCTAAATTAACATGGCAAACTGCCATGATTTTCAATATTGATTTACAATCAGGTCCCAGTTCATAAACGCGTGGTGGTGACTTCTGCGGTCACATTGTATGTGTGTAGTCAAGAACGAGTGTTTTAAGTCATAAAACAATAACTCAAGGAACGGGAGTGTCAGAAATCATCAGTGTGTTGAACTGAACCATACAAGTTTTTAACATGTCAGAGTTGTCTCTTTGTGCACTATTCCATAATATTGGAAGCAACAGCCAAGTACTGAAAACAAAATCCACTTTATGCAATTTTTAGTAAGAAACATAGAGCCTGATCCAAAGCCCTGTGTCTTTCAATTCACTTTAATTGCCTTTGGATCAAGTCCCTGTTGAGGATTTTTAAATTTTTTTATTTTTTAGTAGGAGTGAGAGGAAGCCCAGGGCTGTTTAAGTTCGGTTCTAAACACAACGGGTTGGATTCTTCTTTGTCATGGTCCTTGTACAGATGTTTTCACTTGTGCAAACTGACGTTTAGAAGCTACGTGTTTGCAGAATATGCACAGAGAATTTATATAAAAACAGAAAATAACAAGAGCATTGTAGCATAAAGCTGATTTTATGTTTATAATGTAGATTGATAAAACACAGTAACCAAAACTGGAGAGTCATACGTTTAAGACCAGAAGTGCCCACCAGATCATCTGGGCTGACCTCCTGTATATCACAGGCCACCAACAATACCCAGCAGTGGTACACTAAAACCCACAACCACAATTAGACCAAAGTATTACAGTCCTCAGAAGACTAGGCTATATATCACCAGCAGAGAATAGGAGGGAGCAAGGTGCACCACTGCCCGAGGCCCCTACAATGGCAGGGGAATGATTAAGTGAGATATGCACAGATAAGCCTGATAATTGACCCACACTAACACCCTATAGAGGAAGGCAAGAAAACAAAACAAGATCACTGCCACTCTGACCTGGGGGGAAATTCCTTTGTGATCCCCATATAGATATTAATTAGACCCAGACCATTTGAGCAAGAACTAGCCAGCCATGCACCTGAGACAGAGAATGCTTGGTGCCACCTCAGAGCCCTGGCCCTCCTCATCCAATGTCCTATTTCCAGCCTTGGCCATCCCTGATACTTCATGGGAAGGATGATGGGGGGGAGGGGCAGAGCCACGGAATGTTTTGGGTAGGAGGGAATCCCTTCCTGGCCCCCACGGGTCACCATCTGAAACCCTGGTTTATGAGCTTTTAGGAACATAAGACAAACCAGAAGTGACTCCCAGAGCTGCTGAGCCCTGCCCTCCACCCTCACAAGCAACCCCATCATACAATCACACTCATAATTTGTGACCTTTACCCTACAAACAGTGAGAGACAAAACAGGCTGCACCTTAAGGCAGCGAGGCACAACTCACTCTAGCTAATTCCAGGACAGATGTTATCAGCAGGAACAGAAGTCTCCTCCCACCCCTTACTTCTAATTGGCTTGTAATTTTAACACAGTGTTCAATACACTGCAGCTCCAATTCTGATCTGGCAGCATTTTACACCCAGTTTGCATACTCTTTGCATGATGTGGGAAGCAGTGGAAAAATGAGCCCTCAGTTAGCAAAACAGAACCCAGACTCCTTCCTGTGGTACAAAAAGTCTGCCATGAGCCAGAGCACTAATAGTTCTGTGAAGGACTGTGCTCAGACTCCGTATTAGAGTCAGTAAAGCAACTATTGATTAGATTTGGTGAATACAGTGTGTGTGGGGGGGGGATCTAGGTAACACCCTTATTAAAATCACATACCCCAGTATTCCATGGTAAGGCCAATAATGTTGCAACTTGCAGGGAGAACTGGTTGGAAATTTTCTGATGAAGTAAAGTTGCATCCATAAATGCAGGTACGTTGAAGCTGAAATGTTTCAACAAAGACTTGTGGGTTTGGTGGACATTTGGTGAATCCAAGGTAGCGTTTCCATGGAAATCTGCTGGGATTCCTGGTGGGCTGCTGAAGACCCTTGTGTTTCAAGGGTTTGTGGATCAAGATCAGATCTACCAAGAGACATCCCCAGAGCCACAGATCCTTCCAGGGTCCAGAGCTCTGGGGCAAAATCACCATTCCAGGGCTTCCAGGGTCACTGCTGAGAAGTCAAAAGCCTGGAGGTTGTAGAATGGACTCACAAAGTCTGTAACTCTGGGGCAGTCCACAGGACAGGGCTTCCCTGGGGCTTTAGACTCTGAGAGTCCTGCAACAGCTGAATGAAACTGAAACTCTTCTCAAAATGTTTTGTCTCCTTGACTGAGACATCAATTATTTGCCCAACTCTACTTGCAATAGTCTTTTGGACGATTACTGTAGAACACTATAGAATATTTCCACAAGAGCACCACCTAACACCAAATCTTCAGCTGAATCCTGTTGTACCTAAGCTGATTTACAACAGCTGATGATCTGGATGTCTTTCCTACCACATTTGTGGAACCAGCTCTGTGATCTTAAGTTTTATAATACCTGGTTGTTACAACATTTGCTGTCTGACACTGTTACTTAGGGTTGCCAACCCTCCAGAATTGGCTTGGAGTCTCCTGGAATAGGCATCAATCTCTCGGTGACTATTGAAAGCCAAAATCCAGGAGTTTTTAATAGGATATTTTAAGAAAATGACATTTTGTCATGTTGAGAAGAAAAAAATCTCCTGGAATAGTTTCAGTCAGAATTGGCAACCCTCGTTACTTTAAAGAACTGCTTAAAAATAGATTTGTTACAGAGGGGGGAGAGAGAGATGGAGTGTGTGTGTGTGTGTGTGTGTGTGTGTGTGTGTGAGGGGAGTAGATTAAGGCCTGGGATCCCCTCTCACTTTAAGAGAGCATTCTTTTTGAAAAGCCAGGCTATCCCTTGGTGTTTATTTGAATAAAAAGCTCTTCTTGACAATGAGAGCTGCTTTCTGATGCCAGGCAGAAGCTGACTAGTATTCTACATGGGAAAGAACTAAGTACAATGGGACACATTTTCATTAGACCCAGCTAAATTTTACGCACATTGCTGTGCACAAAGAGGTATTGCCATACCCACAATATTGCAGAGTGGCAGTCAAGAGGCAAAGCCACAACCCACTAGCCAATGGAAACTCTCCATTGTTAGAGGTCTCCTATTGTTTAATCCCAGAATTTGAAACAAGTTTGGGAATTGGCTAGTAAGTGTCAAGGTGGCCTCTGTGAAAATTCTACCTTCCCTCCTCTTTTGTTTAAGTTACTGGTCAGATAAGATAACAATTTCCTATTGTTCTGCCTCTTTGTGTGTATGTTGTTTGAGCGAAGGATGCTGTGACGATAGCCACCATTGGTGGATAACTTCAGGTTTCCAGGTTGGCTTATTTTAAGCTTCTTTCACCGGATCCCAGTTTTAGGTGTTTGGTCATGGTAGAAAAGTGATATTACCCTAGTTGGGGATAGAATTAAAGAGAGGTGATGGTTGTGATAGTAATGGTCCTCTTCCTTGTGAATGAGGCATCAGCTCATCTCTGGTGCAGAAGGGGGCTGGTTCTGCAGGGAGTCCCAGTTCTCATGGGAGGCTTAGTGGCTGCTTTGTGCGGTAGTCTGCATAATGCTGTGGCCTTGGTAACACCTTGGATTAGCTGGATGCCTTGGGTAGGTCTTGGAATAACATTGGCCAGATAGGGGCTGGCGTTTAAAGCCCAGGACATGTTAGAATGCTCTAGACTTGAACCCTGAGAAGGAAGAAGACCAGGGCAGCTGTTGGTTTCTCACCTTTCACTGGTGGCAGGGCAGGTTGACTTTAGGAATTGTCTTGATAGAATTTAAGGTTTAATAAATCTATTACTACTCTTTGACCGAAAGAGTCTCAGCTATTTTATTGGGTTCTCTTGGTCTCAGTGGATATTTAACGCCTATCTATATATCTGTATAATGAAGTCACCCTAGAAGCCTCATAGTAAAGGTTGTGCTTAAAACAACAACACTGTAACTGATGAAATTTCAAAATGTGGAGGGAATAGTTATTTTTAATATTTTTGACCAGCACTAGTTGAGTTTTACTCATTAAGGGAGGATTTAGTCTCTTAATTAACACTAAATTCAGCACAAACATGGACCTTTCCAATAAAGAAGATACACTTGTGTTTTCTAACTAAATTCATATAGCATTCAACAGTAGATTGAAAATTATAAATAATTAAAAAAAAAACAAAAAAACCCTTATTGATGTTTTTTCCTATGAGTTCTACTCCAGAATTCTGAACTACTTCTTAGGTTGTTAGTGCACTTTACAAGGCTTCTAGAATGATTTCATGTTTTTGTTTTGCTTGAATGAGTTTTGCTGGTGATATGTTCAACATCTAAAAAGAAACTGCACCCAATTTAAGAACAAAAATTTCTCCAAGATCTAACTGCCTGTACATTCAGTCAAACAGAATTTGTACTACTACTACCTGTAAGAGAACCCTCATATGACTCCCAATACATTTACATCTCTACTGAAATTATAAGGTATTTTGTCTTTATTATGTAAATAATTATTTTAATGAATGTTGGACTGGTGTATAGTATTCTATTGACAGCCCTGAAGCACAAAGTCATCTATGCTCTCCTATGCACGTATCTCAATGCTGATTTAGAGGGACCATCACTACTCCTGTCTCAATCTCCTATTCACGTCTTAACACCTGTGCTAAGGAAGTCAACAAGGGGAAAAGTGTTGTTAAATGTGATTCTGCTGATGATCACTTTTTGTTATTTCATTATAAAAATGTGAACACTTATCAATCAACTTGTTACTGGAAAGTCACAATCAGCTTATTTCACATACTCATCTGCTGTATAGTCTCCAAATGGTAATGGTTTCCCATTTCAATCACCCTAATCAGTATTTGAAATTGCGAGCTACAGGTGAAAAGATATGAAACCTATTTTTTTTAAAAGCACCTTTGTAGATTTAAATGAAATCTTGGCAAAGTATAAAACCAGGGGGAAAATAAACGTTCAATGAACTATCAAAGTAAAATGAAATAGAAAAATTGGCCATTATTTCCAATTCTACTGTACTCTAGCAAAAACAGAGAGGCAACTAATGTGCAGGGGAAATGTTAGTTTGTTTGTACCATCCTGTTCTTTGAGAATCTCAGGAGAAGGCTGAGGGGAGATATGATTGATCTCTATAAATACATCAGAGGGATAAATACCGGGTAAGGAGAGGGGTGATTTAAGTTAAACGCCAATGTGGACACAAGAACAAATGGCTATAAAATGGCCATCAACCAGTTTAGGCTTAAAATTTGTCAAAGGTTTCTAAACATCAGAGGAGTGAAGTTCTGGAGCAGCCTTCCAAGGAGAGCAGTGGGGGAAAAACTATAACTGGCTTCTAGTCTGAGCATGATACGTTTATGGAGGGGATGGTATGATGGGACTGCCTACAATGGCATTTAGCTGATCTGTAACTGCTAGCTGCAAATATCTCCAATGGCTGGTGATGGGAAAGTAGACGGGGAGGGATCTGAGTTACTACCAATAATTCTTTCCTAAGTGTCTGTCTGTTGGGTTTTGCCCACATACTCAGGGTCTAACTGATTGCCATATTTGGGGTTAGGAAGGATTTTTCCCCAGGTCAGATTGTCAGAGCCCATGTGGGGGTTTCGCTTTCCTCTGCAGCATGGGGCATGGATGACCTGCAGGTTTAAACTAGTGTAAATGGTGGATTCTCTGTAACTTGAAGTCTTTACATCATGATTTGATGACTTTGGTAACTCAGCCAAAGGTTATGAGTCTATTACAGGACTGGGTGGGTGAGGTTTCTGTGGTATGCAACATACAGGAAGTCAGACTAGATGATTATGGTGGCCCCTTCTGGCCTTAGACACACAGACGTTGTAATGTGACACCTGAAACCTCCTAACTTTTAGCCCTGCAGCTGCATCGTTCTTGCAAGTTCTAAAGTTCTGGGAAATAGAGCCCCTCAATATGCACACATCCAAGTCCTCTTGACTAAAAAGAAATGATTCTCATATCTCAAAGTGACAGCCATCTCTAGAAATCACAGGGACCTATTCATTAAGGACCTGAGTCCCATGTGCATGGTAAAATTCATTAAACAATGTATTCTCTGAGCAAATACTATAGAATCCTACCATCTGACATTTCTAAATATTTGTGTCGTGCAATTACCTAGTAAAACTCCTGTGGATTGGAAAAGAAATATTAAAATAAAGTCAATTTTATTTTTTCAAAAAGACTTGACTTCTGTCAGTCAGGTTTAGAGCATTCTTCTGTTGCATGCAGAATGGGCCTACCTCTCTCCACATCAAAAATATCATCTTGGCCAAGGTCATTTAATTCCATCAGAATCAGAGCTGAGGCTCTGGTATGTGGAGACATTTATAGCCCGCTGTCACTCTGGCGAGTAACAGAAATAGAGGGTGGAGCAGGTGCCGAGCAGAATTGTCATATTTCCATAACAAGGCCGGAGAGCTTTGTAATTTACGGATGCTCAATATATAACTGTGATGCCCCGTGAGTGAATATACCAGTTGCAAATCTGTAAAGAGCTACAGTCGGAATTTGCTAATCTCTGCCTGCTATAACTTATTCCGTGCAGGTCCTCAAGCTTTGTATGAGAAAGTTTTGACATTGTGCTCCATAAAAACATACACAGCGGCTTGCCAGGGCCTGTCAGCAAGGACAATAACACATTTTACTAAGTCTGTAAAACCTATCATTGTTCATAATATCGCACTGTTGAGAACTGGAAAAGCAGAACTAATAAGGCTTTTCTAGAACAATTTCTAATGTCCCTTGAAAAGCAAATGCATGGTTTTTACTTACTACTTTGTACTAAAGTAATCCAACGCTCTGACTAAAAATCAAGATGACAGGAGATTTCAGCGTGGTTGGCAGACAATGGATTTCAAAATGTGCATGACTGTTTAGTATCTGATCTTTCTTTTGTCAGCTTCCCCTATCCACTCCGATCTTTTACATTTATGAAGGAAGCAAAAGTCAGAGCCCTTCACTGCAGTCTGAAAAGAAAAGAAAACAGATGCAAAGGAGCTTAGTGGAATTCAGAAATCCCTGATTAGGGGCAGGATTATGACCACTGTATTCACACAGGTAAACCCCAATCTCTTGGATGGATAGACCCATTGACTTTAATAGGAGCACTGAGGTGAGAAATTGCTCACTGACATAACCGAGAGGTTCAGTGTCATAGACTATCAGGGTTAGAAGGGACCTCAGAAGATCATCTAGTCTAACCTGCTGCTCAAAGCAGGACCCAATCCCCAGACAGATTTTTGCCCCAGATCCCTAAATGGCCCCCTCAAAGATTGAACTCACAATCCTGGGTTTAGCAAACCAATGGTCAAACCACTGAGCTATCCCTCCCCACAGAGGTATAGGGTTGAGAACAGCTCATTATGTGAAACTTTGAAACGTCTTTCTAGTCAGCCTGCCATGAGGAGCATCAACTCTCTTAGAGGTTTCATTCATAAGACCATAACTACCCAAAACAGAAAGGGACTTGGTCTCTGAGTCCAATCATCTGCTATCACAGACAACTCTGTCAAATAATCATTCCATGGGACTCAGATCTGAATTTTCAGATGTTACTCAAACTATCTGAAACTCTTTGATCTTCAAACTGGACTGGAGATCTCACAAGCTCAGGCTATCTCAGAAGATTTTTCAGAACTGTGTTGACTCTCTTGCACTGAGATCTCAGTAACGGAGACCTGTGAAGGCTACATCTGCTGTAGGCCCAGTGCCATCCATATAACATGTTTGAAATATTCTGAGTTGGCTAGATTCAGCTAAATTTCATCGCATTTGCAGTATCAGACCAGTGCAAATAGGACAGAAAACAGTATTTAAACTAACCCTAGACGAACAGCTTTCTTATAGCTGGTCATGATTTCTCCTCATCATAGCGAGTGCTAGGAATAACTGAGAATGATGAAAATTAAATTGAATGGTAACACATATAAAACTAATAAAAGGAAATACACTACCCCCCACCCCAATGCATAATCAGAGAATCATAGAATAATAGAATATCAGGGTTGGAAGAGACCTCAGGAGGTCATCTAGTCCAACCCCCTGCTCAAAGCAGGACCAATTCCCAACTAAATCATCCCAGCCAGAGCTTTGACCCATGAAAGTCATCACCACAACATTAGGGTTGCCAGGCATCTGGTTTTCAAGAAATGCTGGTGGCTTCAGAATGCACCGCCGACCAAGCCGTTAAAAGTCTGGTCAGTGGTGCAGTGGGGGCCCGGGGCTAGCTCCATGCATGTCCCAGAAGCAGCCACCAGGTCCTTTCAGCTCCTACATGCATGGGCATCTAGGGAGGCTCTGCGTGCTGCTCCCACCCCGAGGACCGGCTCCACGGTTCCCATTGGCCAGGAATCTGTGGGCACGAAGGCAGCACGTAGAGCCTCCCTGACTGCCCATGCGTCTAGGGGCTGCATGGAATTGGTGGCTGCTTCTTGGGAGCCATGGTAAGTGCCACCGGGACCCCGCACCTCCTCCCGTACCTCAACCCCCGGCCCTAGCTCAGAGTCCCCTCCCGTACCCAGACTCCCTCCTGGAGCCCACACCCCCACACAAAACTCAAGCCCCTGCCCACTGCAACCCCTTTCCCCAGCCCAGTGAAAATGAGTGAGGGTAGGGGAGAGCAAGCAACGAAGGGACGGGGGATGGAGTGAGACGGGCTGGGGCCTCAGATAAGGGACGTGGTAGGGGCAGGCTTTGTGCGATGAGAAAGTTGGCAACCCCGTGCAGTATACGGTTGGGACTAAGAGTTCTGTGGAATCTAGAAAAGGATCAGACATTTATATTTATCTTCCTGTTTGACTGGATAATATAAGTAGGAAGTATGATTAAAGGCATAAGGTGGCCACTTATTGTTGGGAGTGAGGAAGCAATTTATGTCCATGAGCAGATTTTTCTTCTTTACACTGGATCTGGAACCTTCCTTTACAGCCTCCGCTACTGGCCAGTATAAGGGTAGAGGAAACTGGATGAGACAGACCTCAGGTCTGAACCATTATTTCAGGCCCTATGTTTGTTTAAAGTTTGAGTCAATTTGTTGTTGTTGTCTGTACCAGTCTGGCCATGCCTAATATGGCGGCAGGAGAAAATAATCAAAACCTGAACTGGAACAGAGCTGATTTCATACATCTCAGAATGGTAGGAGTTCTTCTCTCAGCAAAGAGCAGCTGGAAACATGGAATTTATTTTGGCCCATGTTGACTCAGGCACTAAGATAAACAGCACAAGCTCCAAAAAGCTGCTTCATAATGCACAGCAGTAGTTTTCTGTTCCCAGTGGTCCCCATGGACACAAGCAAGTGGCAGCTGCACAAGCAAATTGGGTGGTTGTGTGGTCACAGGAGACTTGTGCTCTTACTGATATGTCCAAATACAAGGGGTTTGTATGCAGAACACTTTGAGTGCAAATTCATTGGCTTCTCTTCAAATTTGGCCCTAAATACATAACATGGGTGAAATTTCCACTATGTCCCTTGCGAGATGTGGCAGATTTCACTTTGGAGTATTTTCTACATTTACCTTCTTTGAATTTCATCCCATAACTTACACCTCTGCTACTTGCTTGGCAAACCTCACAGCTAACCGAATTGGTGGCAGTATTTGCTTATTTCTGTCTAAATCATATATGTTTACAAGCAAAATTCTATGCTCTGTTACATGGTGAACACGTTATACATTTACCCCTCAAACAGAAAACTTCCTTGATAGGATACCTTTGAAATATGCAGCAATTTGGTCAAAAATACTTGGATGATACCTTCATGGCTACCATTTATCTTCTTCTCCTCTGCGGCCCCCCTCCCTTCTCAATTTTAAAACGTATTGTCAGATTTATTTGCTGAAGTATTACGTTTCAAAGCCTAACCGTTTGTAACCGAGCACTTCTAATGTGATTCAGTCCTTTGACTCAAAAGTCTCATTCTCAGATATTAAATCAACATGTGCCTTTATGACTCAACATTTATATGTGGGATGATGATTGAATTCATAATTTAGAAAGGCATCTGTATAAATAGATCTCTACTAATAACTGCACAAGATAATCCTGCCATGTTCCCGATTATAAAAAAAAGAAAATTAAATCAGTAGGAAAGATTTTTGAAAAGATGTTGCTCATGCAGTCATCTCTAATCTTAGGTATCTGTGTGTGTGTTTGTATATTCATTTATATAAAGGACCCTTTTACACCATTCTGGGTGCATTATATATAAATGTAATGTACACTGAATTTAGACCCTTAATACTTCCAGAGTGGTGGAGGTGCCTTAATATAAATGAAAACAATTAGACTAAGGGAGTGATTATTAATTACATTATATCTCAACCATGCCATCTTTGGAGCTACTAATATGTTGCATATGAGTTTAGATGTTGGAATAAAATCCACATCAACTAAGTACAGTATAGATCAATCATGCTTTGGTATTTATAACAGAAGGGAACATTGTTAAATATTTCTCGATAGATTTTTTTTTTGACTCCACTCTTTTGCAATACCTTCTTAGAGTCTTATAATGGGCATTTCTTTCTCATTGTGACTTTTTTAGTGGTTACAAGAAGGGATTTCATGTCATGAGTCTTGGCTTCCATTCTGAACTGTGCAACTGAATCGCTGTGTGATCTATTAATCAGTTCACCTCTAGTCCTAATTTTACCCGCTGCAAAATGGTCAAGATAACACTGCGCTTACCTACCTCAAAAAGAAGTTGGACCTGATTCTGCTAATACCTGCAGCTGTGTTAATAATTTTACTCCAGTAAAATCAATGGAGATACACTGAGATGAAACTGAATACAAGTGAGATCAACTCAAACTCTGAAGGAACTAAAAGTGTTTGTAAGTTGTGTTGAAATCTACAGAGGAAAGTTGATGTCTAAGTGCAAAATATCCCAAAGTGCATGTTTTATGCTGCATAATCTTGAGTGTCATGTATGGCACTTTATCTATTTACATTTATAGAGAAATATAGAGATCTCTCAGAAGAGTTTGAAAGAGAGACCCAAAGAGAAGAGCAGATGCCTGTGAGGCTATGCAGGACCAATTAGAAGAGGCAAAAGAAGAATTTCTATAGACGTCCTTTTTCCCAGCTTGCCTTTTGGTAGCCTACATCTCCCAAGTATCCTTCTGCACTACATGTCCCATGATGCCTTTCTGCAGAGATCAGGTAATGCGGCATTGGAAATCCATTTTTAAGTGCCTGTATGCCCCCTATGCTAACCTTAAAAGAAACAAAGAAAAAGTATCTGGGTGGAGGGACTGCAGGGGATGCTGTACCCTTAATCCCCACCATTTCCGTTCAGCTAACATTGACATCTGAAACACACACAAATCAGGGAATGGAAAGAAGTTAAGTTCTCCTTGCAACTGTAACTCCTACATTCCACCTACTGTATTATGTGTTCATAATACACTCTCTGCATAAGATCAATGAGGGGAAGACTGAGTGAAAACAAAGGGACATGATTGAAGGGGACTTGCATGCCTAGGGCTAGATGATCTATCTGTTGTGGCCCGAGAGTAAGGCTGTGGACAGGTCCACCACCCCAGGAACAGACCTGGAGGGAACTGTGACTTAGGAACAGATCCTCAAAGATATTCAGGTACCTAAGTCCCCCTGAAATCAGTAGGAGTTAGTGTCAGCAGTAAGGACCCACAGCCAGCCTGGGGCCAATCACCACCCTGGCCAACAGCACTCCAAGGTGCTGTTTGCTTGGAGTGTTTGCCCATGGCTCTTATCGTCCCTGAGTCTGCCTATCTTCACTCCAGGTAATCTGACTCTGAATTCGCCTCCGATTCCTGACTTCTGCCTTCCGCTCTGACCCTTGACCTGGTATCTGGCCTCTAACTCTGGTTCTGACCCTTGAGTCTGATTCCTGGCTGCTGACTCCTGTTCTCACCTCTAGGCATGACTTCCACCACCCCAGTCTCTGCACCTAAATACCTTCGAGGATCTGGGCCTCAGTTTTTTTGTGTGTCCAAGAGGGGATTGACTCTGGTGTTGATCTACACCAGGAGCTGATTACTTCTTGTATTTCAGCACAGCTGGGTGGGCCAGCAAAATTGTGGGGCAGAGCTGTGGCTGTGACCCATGATGTGGGTAGCCCAGGCATGGGAGTAATGGGGTCGGTTTGCATTGCCTTACTGCCATGTATGTTGTTGTTGTAAAGGCACTTGATGATCCTGCTCTGAACTGTAGTTTGTTGCTCCAAAAAATATGTTGACTGTTCTTAGTCTGTGTGTGTGAGGGGTCTCTGTGAGTGATTGGTTTTGCATCTGTCCATCTACTCACATTTATATCTTCTGCACAAGTGGCTGCCCTGAGAATTCCCCCCATTTTCTATACATCTAGAAAAACAGTGGAAGAGAGGGAGGATTTTCCTTTTGAGGAAAAAAGGGCTAGAATGGTCCTTTCTCTCCCTGATGGTGCACTGAGCATCCTTATCTCATTCCAAATATCATTGGAATTCTTGACCCGCAGCAGACTCTCCTGTTCATATTTACGTCTGGACACATTGTTCAGAGCAGAAGTTAGGTGTCCTCAATCTAAAAAAACTCAGAACCGTGATAGCGATTGCCAAATTCAGGCAAGAACGAGATTGTGACTGGGGGACAGGAGAAGGAGGAAAAAAGTAGGAGGGAAAGGAAAGAAATGTGATTTACTTTAAAACTTAATTTAATAACGTGTGCTAAAGATGTTGAAAAATGCATTTAGCTCTGAACCTCCAGGACTGTGTATTGTGAAGTAGCATCTTGCTGTAATGGGGTTTCTGCTCCACCAGCTGCAATAATTATTTTCCTTGATTTGCCTTGGCCATTTGGTATAATGATTCTTGTGTGTATGTGATTTGATTTCCACTTCTTTATGTATTTTTCAAAACAAAAAAGGAAGTCATTGTTGGTTGCTTTATTTACTTATGGGTTTGTTGTTTTTTTTTGACAAACAAGTGTCATTCACTGGTCAGCACGTGTGTCTTACAGGTACCCTGATCCACAGGGAATAGGAGTCCGGCTCTTTAGCTCATGCTGTACTTGTGCTTTTAGCTCTGGAGGTCCCCACTGGTGTTTTCCAAGAGAGTGGCTGTCACATAAAGATTCCTTGACCTGCCTGTATATATGGGTAAATTCACGACAACCTCCATTATCAGCCAGCCTTTCCCACTTACTGGTCCAATCCTGCATGATGCTGATTTAAGTGGGAATATAAGGGGGTAGCTCAGCAGCTAACAGGATTATAAGATATCCCCATCTATATCTATATAACTTAATATCTATATGCACCATATATACTATAGAGATGGAGTAAAACATCCATGTGCTCTACATCACCAAGAGAGAACTATTGTTGTTGTTACATCTGGGGAACCATTCTAGGATCAGGGCTTCATTGTTCCAAGTACTGTAAAGACAAAGCACAAAAGAACACTGCCCCAGAGAGTGTATAATCTGTGTGACCTACAAGATGCAATAGGTGGATGAAACCAATAGATGGGTTCAGCAAGATTGGGGGATGGGAGAATGACGTCACAATAGAACTATTAGAAAGTAGAAGAGCAGAGACTTTAGTCTGACCCTTGCCCAAAAGTAAAAGGATTTATTTTTGGTTTCCAATTTAAGTGGCACTCTTGATGTACCATCTGTCTCCTTCTCTCACTGCTGCCTCTGTGGCTTTTTCCACAGTGCTACCCATGTATGAAATGCTCATCCCCTCTGCCTGCATTCCTTGACACACACATCCTCCTTCTTTCCCTTCATTCGAACCTCTCCTAGCGTGTCCACACTGCAGCTAGGAGCATGCTTCCCAGCACAGGGAGACAGGGGTGCATTAGCTCTGCCTGAGCTAGTGCACTAAAAATAAGAGCATGATCATGGTGGCATGAGCAGAAGCTCTGGTTAGCTGCCCTACTACAATCATGTTCGACACCCTTTCCCCCGCACTCCCGGGGTATGTATTCGGGTAGCTAGCCTATACTGCCATGGCCACACTGCTATTTTTAGTCTGCTAGCTCCAGCAGAGCATGCTCCCAGCTGCAGCGTAGATGTACTCTTAAAGGCTCACCCATTACTCCCATGATGCTCCCAAGAAGCGCACCACAAGATGTTTCTCATCCTCTCTGGTCCTATCCGGATGCAGTGCACATATGATGACTGCCAGCTTGCCAGTGCATCAAGGATTGAACAGGGGACCCCAAGATCTAAAAGCATCAGCTGCTACAGCTTGAGCTAAAAAGCCAACTCTCTATACTTGGGGACTGTAACAACTCATATCTTCTGGTTTTTTCCTTATCTTTTATTAAAGATTACAAACATGCTTAATGGTGTGTTTGCCATGGTACTAAAGATGCTGAGAGGTGTCTACCAAGCCTTGAACCTTGTTTAACACTGTGCAATGTTGAACAGTGAGTGGGTTACGTTAACCAGGTTATCCCATATAGTCCATCTAAATTACTACAATACCCCTCTAGGTAAACTGTGATTGCTCCTTATCTCACTGATTCAAATCATCTATCACCTCACGCTTCACCTGTTCTCTCTGGTGTTCTACTTAGATTGAAAGCTCCTTGGAGTCAGGAAGATGTTTCTTGTTAGGTATGGTGTTCAGCACAATGGGGCCCTGGCCACTACACCGTAGGCAGAACCTAAAATGGCAGCCGATGCAGACACACAGCATGACAAGGAGAAGGCAGAGAAAGAAAAGACAAAGCAGAACATTCCATACAGTGCTGTGTGTCTCGCTACCCTTCCTCTTTGATTACACATGCACCAGAGCTGCCCCAGTTTGGTCCTTACTCTTTCAGAAGCACTTTGAAGATGAAGCACTTTTTATAAATGTTCAGTATTATTATTAAAATTAATTGATCGGGTGAGTATTCAATAGGGCTGCCTGCTAGCTTGGATTGAGTTATACTGCAGGATACACAATGTTGTGCTGGAGTAATATTGTACGATGGACTCTTGCCCAGGAGTTCTCCCAGAAATGAGATGCGCCTTTGAGGCTATCTCAGTGAGCAAAGATTTCAATACACAAATAAGAATGAGGAGTGTATGAGGGAGGTAATTTAGGGACTTCATAAACACCAGTGTCTAGCTCTTGATAGAAATTGATTCTGGGTTCTATTCAGCTGCCAGGGATTTAATAGGAGGTTCACTGCTGGCTACAATGGGAGGAGAAGGAAGACTGAAGCCTGAAGTCCTGCTTCTCTACTCACTTAGATTAGTTTCATGCTGATGTAACTATGGGAGAATCACTCTCGATTTGTCCTAGTGTTAGTGAAATTTGTACCTAGTGTTGGCTATGATAAGTCATGTTTTAAAGGCCAGCCTTGCTTTTGCACGTGCACATCCCCTCACTTGCATGGACCAAGGTCGTGTTCTCCATGTGCACAATAATGAGCTCAAGCTGGAAATGTGGGCTGATGGGCTCAGAGTGAAATATTCCTGGTATTTCTCTTCCCATCCTGCCCCCCAGCCAGGCCGTGTCTACAATTAGGTTATGAAAGGTAATAGAGTTGATACATTTAGACTTCTGCAAGGCATTTGACTTAGTACTGCAGGCCATTTTGATCAGAAAAACTGGAACGATATGAAATAAAAACCACACACATTAAACGGATTAAAAACTGGCTAATTGACAGGTCTCTCAATGCGGTTGTAAACAAGGAATCATCATCAAGGCAGTCTGTTTCCAGTGGGGTCCCAAAGGGATTAATTCTTGGCCCCAGGCTATTTAACATTTTCATCAATGCCCTGGAAGAGAACATTAAAATCCCCACTGATAAAGTCTGCAGATGACAAAAATTGGGGGAATGATAAATAATGAAGAGGACTGGTTACTGATTCAGAGAGGTCTAAATCTCTTGGTAAACAGGGTGCAAGCAAACAATAGGCATTTTAATATTGCTAAATGTTCACATATTCATCTAGGAACAAAGAACATAGACCACACTTACAGGAGGGAGATTCTGTTCTGAGAAGCAGTGACTCTGAAAAGGATTTGGGGAGTGTGGTGGATAATCGGCCGAACACAAGTTCCCAATGTGACTGTGGGCAAAAGAGCAAATGTTTCCTGGGATGTATAAACAGAGGACCTTGAGTAGAAGGAAGGAGGTTATTTTCCCTCTCTATTTGGCACTGCTGTGACTGCGTTGGAATACTCGGTCCTGTTCTTATGTCTACAATTCAAGAAGGATGTTGATAAATACCCACCATCTACATATATCAGGGAAGAATATTAATGAACAGTGAGTTACTGGTTTTTAAATGATACCTCACAAAGCATATTTTGTACAAAAATTACCACAAGGGTTTTGAGGGTATGAATACAGTGGTGCTTAGGGCCACCCCTCCCACACACAAGGCTGCAGGAGGATTAGTAACTCACTGACCTAGAAGAAGCAGGTCAGAACTGTCTTTCCTGCACAGGGCATCTACCAGTATATTTTCTTTCCCTTTTCCCTGCAAATCAATACACACAGTAACAGAAGACATGTCAAACACCTGTAACCCACACAACTTCTGGGTGTGGTGCTCTGTCCCCTCTAGTGGCACCGAGACCACTTAGGCCTGGTCTACACTAGGAGTTTATGTCGAATTTAGCAGCGTTAATTCGATTTAACCGTGCACCCGTCCACACCAGGAAGCTAATTAGTTCGACCTAGAGGGCTCTTTAGTTCGAATTCGGTACTCCACCCCGACGAGGGGAGTAGCACTAAATTCGACATGGCTATGTCGAGTTAGCCTATGTGTGGACGGAAATCGACCTTAGTAGCTCCGGGAGCTATCCCACAGTGCACCACTGTGTTGACGCTCTGGACAGCAGTCCGAGCTCAGATGTTCTGATCAGCCATACAGGAAAAGCTCCGGGAAAATTTGAATTCCTTTTCCTGTCTGGCCATTTTGAATCAGTTCCTGGTTGGACATCGGGGCGAGCTCAGCAGCACCGGCAGCGATGCAGAGCTCTCCAGCAGAGGGGTCCATGCAATCTCAGAGTAGAAAGAGGGCCCCAGCATGGACTGACCGGGAAGTCTTGGATCTGATCGCTGTGTGGGGCGATGAGTCTGTGCTTTCGGAGCTGCGCTCCAAAAAACGGAATGCAAAGACCTACGAGAAGGTCTCCAAAGCCACGGCACTCAGAGGATACAGGCGGGATGCAACGCAGTGCCGCGTGAAAATCAAGGACCTGAGACAAGGCTACCAAAAAATCAAAGCGGCAAACGGATGCTCCGGAGCCCAGCCCCAGACATGCCGCTTCTACGAGGCACTGCATGCCATTCTCGGTGGGTCTGCCACCACTGCCCCACCAGTGACCGTGGACTCTGAGGATGGGATAGTGTCGAGGGGCAGTTTCTCGGCGATGTTCGCGGATGGGGAAGATGAGGAAGGGTTTGTGGAGGACGAGGCAGGCGACAGCGCTTACAATACTGATTTCCCCGACAGCCAGGATCTCTTCATCACCCTCACAGAGATCCCCTACCAACCCTCCCCGGCCGTTAACCCGGACTCTGAATCAGGGGAAGGATCAGTCGGTAAGTGCTATAAACATATAAACATTTATTTTTTTAAAATCAGGAATCAAAACTATATGAAAAGAAGGTCAATACATATAGCGATCGAATAGAAATCCTCCTGGGACACTTCCACGAAGCTCTCGTAGAGGTACTCGAAAAGCCTCCGCAGGAGGTTCCTGGGGAGAGGTGCCTTATTGGGTGCTCCGTGGAAGCACACTCTTCCACGCCAGGCCATCCTGAGGTACAGTGGGAGCATTGCCTCCACCAGCATGGCAGCATAGGGCCCTGGTCTGTGCAGGGATTCACGCAGCATGCGCTCTCTGTCTGTCCTAGTGACCCGCCTTAGGGTGATCTCGCTCGGCGACTGCTGCATCTAATTACGGGAATTAATGTAATGTTACTATTGTGAATGCTTGACTTTTCCTTTGCATAACGATGACCGTCGTTTAACAGCCACGTGTTGGAGGCTGCAGAGGGAAAGCATACAGGGATCTTTCCCGGGGACAGCCGCGAGGGGCTGGAACAGGGTCAGACTTTATGCTTTCCAGATTGCCTGCAGCAGGAGACCACTGCTATCCATTAACTTTTAAGCAGCCTAAAGTTTACGGCTTACCAGGCCTGGCTGCTACACGGATTCTGCTGTCCTGCCCCGCTTGTCCGATCTCCAGTGCAAGACCCCAGGCAATGAAAGCGAATGCAGAAAATTCGAACTTGTCCTGAGAGCACATGAGATAGGTGCCCTGTATGGTCTTGTTCACAGAAACTGAGTAGACTGTGTTCAGTGTTCGCAAACATGTATCTTTGCAAGGAAATCACTTCCTTTTTCCCATCACACAGCTGCGGCTGTTTCCCGAACTGCCCCGGCATCCCCCTCACAGAGGCTGGCGCAGATTAGGCGGCGAAAGAAAAAGACTCGGGACGAGATGTTCGCTGAACTGATGGCCTGCTCCAGAGCCAAGGCGGCCCAGCAGAGCCAGTGGAGGGAGACCCTCTCTCAGCAGCAGCGCTCACACAGCGAACGGGAGGACAGGTGGCGGCAGGAAGACCAGCAGGCGACTCAAACGCTGCTTGGACTAATGAGGGAGCAAACGGACACACTCCGGCGCCTTGTGGATGTTCTGCAGGACCGCAGGCAGGAGCAGAGAGCCCCCCTGAACTGTATCTGCAACCGCCCTCCCCCGCCACAAAGTCCTGTCCCCCCCTCACCCAAAATCACAAGAAGGAGAGGCGCTAGGGGCCGTGAAAACTGTCACTCCACCCCAGCAGAGCGCTCATGTACCAAACAGCTCTCATTCCCTAAAGTATGAGAATTGCTTCCCTTCCTGGCTCACCCGATCCAAAATCCCAGTTTCATCCCCCAACTGTGTAGTTGATTATTAAAAATAGTTTGCTGTTCATTACTGTTTCCGTCATGTTTCTTTGCAGAAGACTTTGTGTAAAGGGGAGATAGGGGTTTGTTAATTGCATAGGACAGCCACCATTACCAGGGTACAGACATGGGGGCAGGATCAACAGCAGGTCACACACAGAGTGCAGTCACTAGGCACCCAGGTCACTCTGGGAGGTGTCTGCTGCCCCAGGTCAGTCTGGGAGGTGTATGCTGCCCCAGGGTCTGAGCGCCTGGCATCCACAAACGGCAAGGCAGGCTGCCCTTACCATGCCCTTCCACCCTAGCCATGAACCTCTCCGATGCCCTGAGCCCCAGCCAGAGCCATCATCCCCCTACACCTACTCACCCTTCCCACACACCCCTCACCCCTTCCTGCAAACCCACCCCTTCCTGCACACCCTCCTGTAACCGTCCTCCCCCCAGAGACCGCTGTAGGAGCAGGAGCCTGTCAGTCCTCGAGTGTAGAAGCGGTCTGTACATCACTGCACACCGTACCCACCACAGTCTGCATCCCTGTTGGAACCCTTGAACGCGAATTCGTTAGTAAAGAAAACTTTGTTAATTAAAAATGTTCCAATAACTTTATTTTTAAACGTCTGTTGGAAGGGGGGAAACCTGGTGAACGGGGTATGTAACCGCTGAAAAAAGTCAATAGTAACTGAAACAGGGGCAGGTTCAGCTTCTCTGTAAAGAGACTGGACAGTCATAGGTTACCCTGCTCTCTGAGGAACCTAGCTTTCAAAGCCTCCCGGATGCACAGCGCTTCCCGCTGGGCTCTTCTAATCGCACGGCTGTCTGGCTGAGCGTAATCAGCAGCCAGGCAATTTGCCTCAACCTCCCATCCCGCCATAAAGGTCTCCCCCTTGCTCTCACAGAGATTGTGGAGCACACAGCAAGCTGCAATAACAATGGGGATATTGGTTTCGCTGAGATCCGAGTGAGTCAGTAAGCTCCTCCATCTCCCCTTGAGACGTCCGAAAGCACACTCCACCACCATTCTGCACTTGCTCAGCCGATAGTTGAAGAGCTCCTTGTCACTGTCCAGGGCGCCTGTATAGGGCTTCATGAGCCAGGGCATTAGCGGGTAGGCTGGGTCCCCGAGGATCACTGTAGGCATCTCCACATCCCCAACAGTTATTTTGTGGTCCAGGAAGAAACTACCTTCCTGCAGGCGTCTAAACAGACCAGAGTTCCTGAAAACACGCGTGTCATGAACCTTGCCCGGCCACCCGATGTAGATGTTGGTAAAACGTCCCCTATGGTCCACCAGTGCTTGCAGCACCATTGAAAAGTAGCCCTTTCGGTTAATATACTGGCTGGCCTGGTGGGCCGGTCCCAGGATAGGGATGTGAGTGCCATCTATAGCCCCACCACAGTTTGGGAATCCCATCGCGGCGAAGCCATCTATGACGACCTGGACGTTTCCCAGGGTCACTACCTTTGACAGCAGTAGGTCAACGATTGCGTGGGCTACTTGCATCACAGCAACCCCCACAGTAGATTTGCCCACGCCAAAGTGGTTCGCTACTGACCGGTAGCTGTCTGGCGTTGCAAGTTTCCAGAGGGCTATGGCCACTCGCTTCTGCACACTCAGGGCTGCTCGCATCCGGGTGTCCTGGCGCTTCAGGGCAGGGGCCAGCAACTCACACAGTTCTAGGAAAGTGCCCTTACGCATCCTGAAGTTTCGCAGCCACTGTGATTCATCCCAGACCTGCAGCACTATGCGGTCCCACCAGTCCGTGCTTGTTTCCCGGGCCCAGAATCGCTGTCCCACAGCATGAACGTGACCCATTGCCACCATGATCTCCACGGCGCGGCGTACCCTGCTTTGTGAGAGGTCTGCGCCACTCTCACACTTCATGTCCTCACCGCGCTGCTGGAGCCTCCTCGCCCGATTTCTCAGCAGCTGACTGTGGAAGAGGTGGATGATAAGATGTGAGGAGTTGACAACGGCCATAAGTGCAGCGATGATCGCAGCGGGCTCCATGCTCGCAGTGCTGTGGCGTCCGCGCTGTCACTGACCAGAAAAGTGCGCAAACAGATTTCCCGCCGGCGCTTTCAAGGAGAGAGGGCTGGAGTGACGGTTGAATGACGACAGTTACCCAAAACCACCCTCGACACATTTTTCCCCCAGCGGACATTGGGGGCTCTACCCAGCATTCCAATGGGAAGCGGGGACTGCGGGAACTGTGGGATAGCTTCCCATAGTGCACCGCTTCCAATGTCGACGCTTGCCCCGTTAGTGTGGACTCACAAAGTCGAATTAGTGTCCTTAGTGTGGATACACAAATTCGACCTAAGTTAAATCGAACTACTCTTGTAGTGTAGACATACCCTTAGAGATTAATGAGTCTGCTACAGCTTTAGCTAAGGGCTATGTGGCTTTTAGCTCATGCAGTAGAGACTTATGCTCTAAGCTCCAGAGATCCCAGGCTTGAGCCTGATGAGCGGGGTCCGTCAGTGTTACACACAGAAATACATGTACTGCATGGGGGCCAGATTCATCTCTAATGCAACCTCCCAGAAGTCACTTTAAGAGAAGAATTTGACTTTCTCTCTCTTGAGACCCCACACAAATACATTCTTCCCAGCTATTGGGGTACAGACTGTCCCACATCTGCCTAGTGTGGCATATTTTTGCACCTAAGGGTATGTCTACAGTGTACCTGGGAGATAACCTCCCAGCCCCAGACTTGCACTCGTGTGCTAAAAATGGCTGTGTAGATGGTATTTTGGCATTGTGGCTTGGGCTGGAGCTCAGGTTCTTAAGTCCACCCCACCAGGCTTGAGAGCTAAGCTCCTGCCTTTGCCATACCATCTACACAGCTATTTTTAATGTGCTAGAAAGAGTCCTGCTAGCACACATCTGTGACCATGAGCAGGGAGGCTCACTCCCAGATGCAGTGTAGACATACCCTAATGCATTGACCATATACTGGACTGGATGAACCAAGGGTCTCACAGAGGATGGCAATTGTTATGTTCTTGTCTGCGATAGTCCCTATTTTTAAATGAGTCTTGATAAAAATATTACTTTGCTCCAATTTTGCTGCACAGTCACTTATTTTTACTTCTTGAGATTTAAGGTTTTTCATTGTCTTGTGGATCTAAACCACATAAAGAAAAATATATTGTGGATCAGTGGCAATCATTTTGTCATTGCTGAAAGATATTATTATCTGAATGGCATTTATGGAAGAGAATATGTGATCCATATATTCATAAGATTTATTTAAATTGGTTTGACATTTCTTACCAATATATCACACTTAGCTTTTCTATGTTAAAGACATGTTTCTAGAAAACAGGATTCATATATCTGTGCGTTTCCTCATATCTCTTGTTTAGTTAGTTTATTCTGGCTTGTTAATTCATATATTCTAAGGTCAGAAGGGACCACTGTCATCATCTAGTCTGACCTCCTGTATAACACAGGCCAGAGAACTTCCCTGAAGTAATTCCTATTTGAACTAGACCACCCTGTTTAGAAGAAAAAACAAGTCCAATCTTGTTTTAAAAATTGCCAGCAACAGAGAATCCACCACCATACTTTGTAAATCATTGCAATGGTTAATTACTCTCCGGGGCGTGTGCACCAGGGGAGCAAGCAGGGGCACGGCCTCTCCCTCTCCCCCCTCCCCAATGAACACAGAACTCCTTCGGGGATGGGGTGGGAAAAACAAGTTTCTCCAGCCCTGGGGCCATTGGAGGAGATCCAGCTCCTTCAGCTGCCAGGGGAGAGCGAGCTTCACCTGCCACAGGGGAGAGGCGGGGAAAACCATCTCTGCTGGGCCTGGTGAGGAGAACCAGCTCCTCCAGCCATGGGCAGGGGTAGGGAGAGGGGACAGCCAGTTCCTCTGGCCATGGGGGGTGGGGGAGGGAAGGGGAAAGCCAGCCCCTCTGGCACAGAAAGTGCCCCTCCAAAAGTGGCCAATCTTTATTCCTGTGCACACCCCTGTTACCCTCACTGTTAAATATGTACCTTATTTTTCAATCTGAGGCCAGGTCTACACTATATACCTACATCGTATAACTGTGTTTCTCAGGGGTTTGAAAAATCCACAGTTATACCAAATTAACTCCTGCTGTAGATATTGCTATGTTGACCGGATGGCTTCTCCAGTCAACATAGCTACCACCTCTGCTGGAGGCGGACTAATCACGCCGATGAGAGACGCTCTCGTGTAGGCATAGTCGCCTCTTCACTGAACCACTATGGCTGCACAGCTGCGCCACTGCAGTGTTTTTAAGTGTAGACCTGCCCTGAATTTGTCTAGCTTCAGCTTCCAGCCTTTGGATCTTGTTGTTCCTTTTACTGGTAGATTAAAGCCCATTATCAAATATCCATGCCCCTTGTAAGTACTTATTAGCTGTGATCAAGTCACCCGTCATCTATTTAGCTCAACAAAGAGAAGGTTAGACTCAGGGAGCTCAATCACCAGAAGGCATGGCTTCCAGTCCTTTAAGCATCCTCACAACTCTTCCCTGAATCCTGCACACACTTTTGTAGTATCAAACCACAGGGATTTTAATGTAGTTATATTTACAGTGAGCAGGGGTGGCTCTAGACATTTCGCCGCCCCAAGCACGGCGGCATGCCACGGGGGGCGCTCTGCCGGTCGCCGGTCCTGCGGCTCAGGTGGACTGGAGCCGCGGGACCAGCGGACCCTCCACAGGCACGCCTGCAGGAGGTCCACCGGAGCTGCGGGACCAGCGACTGGCAGAGCGCCCCCCCGTGGCATGCCGCCCCAAGCACGCGCTTGGCGTGCTGGAGCCTGGAGCCGCCCCTGACAGTGAGCCTCCTTTTGGTTACTTAGAAAGCCTTCAAGAACAAGGCTGCAGTCATGTACCTGGATTCCTCATGGGATTTTGGTGTCTAACTTCATTTATAGGCAGCTAAATAGTCATGTAAAGCTGGCCTTAAATGCCCTATAGTCAAGGTGACTGAAACATTAAAAAAAAATCCCTCTCTCTCTTTCTCTCTCTCTCACACACACACACACACACACACCCCACCTAAAAATGTCAATCGTTCTTTTTGTTTTCAAAAAAGTACAATTTGGGGAAGGTTCAAATGTGTCTACGTACCTTTTTAAATTATGTAATTTATCATTGCTCTAAAAGTCACCATTTGATTAGGAGTTTATTTTCAGTTGATTATGACCACCAGTCTGATGGCGTGACTAATACAGCTAATGTGATCTTAGGACGTATAAACAGGGGAATCTCAAGTAGGAGTAGAGAGGTTATTTTACCTCTGTATTTGGCAAATGGTGCACCTGCTGCTGGAATACTGTGTCTGGTTCTGGTGCCCACAATACAAGAAGGATGTTGGTAAATTTGAAGTGGGTTCAGAAAGGAGTCCCAGCAATGATTCAGGATTAGAAAACATGCCTGATAGTGAAAGACTCAAAGAGCTCAAGAGAAAGGTAAAATACACTCCAGTGGCTGGAAGTTGAAGCTGAACAAATAAGATGTAACATTTTAACAGTGGAATTCATTAACTCGGGCGCAATTGACTAAAGGTTGTGGTAGATTCTCCATCACTCACAATTTTGAAATCAAGATTGGGTCTTTTTTTTTTCCAAAAATATCTGGGCTAAGAATTATTTGGGAAGAAGTTCTATGGCCAGTGTTAGACAAGAGGTCATAGAATCATAGAATATCAGGGTTGGAAGGGACCTCAGGAGGTCATCTAGTCCAACCCCCTGCTCAAAGCAGGACCAATTCCCAACTAAATCATCCCAGCCAGGGCTTTGTCAAGCCTGACCTTAAAAACCTCTAAGGAAGGACATTCCACCACCTCCCTAGGTAACCCATGGTGCAGAAAGGTTGCAGAAGAAGGTGCCACTTTTATATTGTCTTTTCTGAGCATGGCCATATGTTGTAATTCTAATAATAAATAATGTGATAACATCATGTAAAGGCATGAATAGTACAACAAGATAGCACAGAGCTATGGCAATGGTATGATTAAAAGTTTAAATGAAAATATCAAAGAAAAAAGAAATTCAGATTTCTAGTAAGTACTTATTTTTATTACGCTCACATGTCTACACTTCATGCTGCTCCAAAGTCCCATAGAAACAGTAGCTCTTCTGAATAGGATGGGAAGAACACAGCTCATTAAGCATTCACATTAATTCACTCCACCACCTCATCCTTTCGTCATAGCCAGTTCCAATTTATTCAGCAGTTGCTTACATTTTGGATGAGTTATCCTATCACAATCTGAAGCATGCTTCCTTACTAACACCGTCCCTTGGGGGCTATGTGACCATTTTGTTTAATTTAATTTAGGAGAAAACTGAACAGAATCTTCAAGTTCTCTCCCTGGGCAGAATACGCTTCACAAATGAAGTATTCCAGACCAAAAAAAAAAGAGAGAGAGACCTTGGAAGTCATACATCCTGTCAGGAAGCTCATTTGCATATATCCTCTTCTATTCAGTTGGCACTCAATATGGAGCTTTATATTTATCCTGAAACCAAGTGTTCCTCAATAAACATCTGGGGCACCTAGAGCCCTCTAAAAAAGTCCTTTTGAGTTCCCCACCCCCACTTTTCCACTTGCATAATAATCAATAAAACTGGAAATAAGGCCAGATGTCTCATGGGATTTGAAATGGGTTTTGGAGTGAAATCTTGAATCCCGACCAATGCCACCACCCTGCAAGCTGCTCTGCTGGCACAAGCTGCTGAGTCTTTTTGGAGCATCACTGAAAGTGAATGGGGTTCAGTGAGTGCCACGCCAGAGCATTCTGTCAGAGGAGAGGGGTCAAAATCAGTAACCAGTAACCACCCCATTGCTCTCGGAAAGGCTATCTGGAATGAGTCTTCACACGCTTCTCGAGGAAAGGGTATCTGTGCCACACAAAGCCGTCTCACCTCAACTGGCCTTGTTCCATAGTTTTCTTGACAGTTTCAGCAGACAAGTCAAGATCTGAATGTGCATAAAAACTAAATGACCCGCTCACTTGTTGAGATGATTCCTCAAGGGCCAAGTTGGCACCTTGGCAGGAAACAGTCAACAAGAAGCTTGGACTGTTGCTGCCTGCACTGTACTTGTTCTGTGGCAAATTGAGAGGACTCAGTTGTCAGCATCAAATTCATTAACATTCTTTTTCACAATATTAGCCTGGGTGAAAGAAAGTACATCTAAATTGGGTGGGGAACCTATGGCCTGAAGGCCGGATCTGGCCTGTTGCATAATTTCATCCGGCCCGTGGCAAGTATTTCTAAAAATATAGATGTATGACAATAGTTTATGAGGGGTCGGAGACAGAGGTGGGGAGAAGGAGGGAGGTGAGCTGCAGGCAGTGGCTGTCACAGCAATGCTGGGGTAAGGCAGACCCTCCAGCCTCGCTCGTGCGTTATGACCTCACAACGGTTCATGCTGGAGCCCGGCAGTGCGTGCCTTGTCCTTGGCCCTAGCGTGCGCTCTAGTGTGGAGCAGCCAGGAGTGTCCCCGAGTTGTGCTCATGCGCCCATGGTGATGCTCAGGTTGCGAGGGTTGTGTGAAAAAAAGCTTTGTGCCTTAATTTGCAACCTCAGCCATCACACTAAGAAAGCGGGTGAGTTGAATATTTTATATTTCTCTCTCTCTCTCTCTCAAAAAAAACAAAACCTCACCCCAAATTAAGCTTTTTACTTGCATGTGGCCCGCGATTGATTTTTTTTTTCCTGTGGGTCCATGGCCCATGATAGAGAAAAAGATTTCCCACCCCGATCTAAAAGGATCTAGTCCTTTTGATATGTAGCCTCTACTCTATCTTCCTCCCATACCCTATGACTCCCCTTACTTTGGCAATCTCTTAGCTGAACCAAACTGCTATTAATTTCAGCCAGCTCCACTCCCAGGAGGTTGTCCATTTTTTTCTGCCCTGGCTGGTCCAAAGTGTGGAAGACCAAGGTTGCCCTAATCCAGGATCCACTGCCAATAGGCTGACAGGCTGTCGTGCACGGGAGTCATTTATTATCATGGAGAGGGTGCGTTTGGAGGTAGTTTAGTTAAAACACTTTAAAAAGAAGTATCATTATAGTCCTATATTTTTTTTTCAGAAAAATAACATCTCGGGGGGCAGGGGGGAGTGTCATTTCAGGTTTCCTTGTCCCATGTGTCATCTTAAAAAGATGGGTTTGGCTAGGTGTCTCCACTTACAATCCAATGCAAAGTGACAACTTCAGCCAGACATGGTGTAAATTCTAAAATAATGTGGTCCATCTATAGAATTCCTTTACAAAGATATATATATTTCCCAAAATTGCAATTACCCCCCCTAAAATGAATATATAATATAAATTAAATTGGAATATAAGAATGGCCATACTGGGTCAGACCAATGGTCCATCTAGCCCTGTGTTCTGACAATAGCCAATGCCAGGTGCTTCAGAGAGAATGAACAGAACAGTCAAGCATCAAGTGATCCATCCTCTGTTGTCCACTCTCAGCTTCTGTCAGTCAAAGGTATAGGGGGGATGCTTTCCTGATGGGGATGCTTTCCTGATCACGTTGTCTAATAGTCATTGATGGACCTATCCTCCATTAACTTATCCAGTTCTTTTTTTAACCCAGTTATAATTTTTCCTTCACAACTTCCCCTGGCCACAGGTTCCCTGTGTGTTGTGTGAAAAAGTACTTTTAACTGGGAAAATATCATTAGAACTTTTAGGATTTTTTCTTCTTTCCTTTGGTTAAAGTTTTGTCATTTGAAACGAAAATTGTGCACATCTAAAGTGTCATAGCTGGATATAGTGAAACAAACCCTCTCTTTGATAACAGGGACTGAGACCATTAATGGCTGTAGAGATCATCTTGAATTTCAATCAGAAGTCATTAGATAGCTCTAATGACTTGCAAGATTAGGTGCTCCTAATAAATCATCCAATTTAAGAGGTGAACTGTTGCATTCTGAAAGGAATGAAGCTTCTGAGCAGAGCTGATTTAAAAAAAAATATCAAAATTAACAATGTCTCATTGAAACTTTGAATTTCAATAGGAAAACCAGAACAAAAAGTTTGAAAATGCTGACCTGTTTTGACCAGCCTTTCTTCTGAGCTCTCTTCATAGGTGATCACATGTCAATGATATATGATAATCTACCATGTAGGTGACAAAAACATGGATCACTGAGACAAGGTCCATATTGTGACAAGATCCAAGGGCTCTTGAAGGTAGTGGAGAAAGTCATAACAAATACCAATGGCTGGAAGTTAAAGTCAGACAATTTTATATTAGAAATTAAGCCAATTTTTTTTGTAGCATGTGTGAGTGATTAACCATTGGAACAGAGTACTAAGGGAAGTGGTGGCTTGGCCGTCTCTTGATATTTTCAAGATGCCTATTGGGAACATATACTTTAGTCAAACACAAGTATTGGGCACAATACAGGGGAAAGGAGACTGTGGGTCAAAGAAACCATCTTGAACAAAGGTTGTATCTTACTAGATTAAGTTTTAGAATTGTAGATTGTTTTCACTTTCATTTGCTTGTAGTAGTCTCTACCTTTATCACTTTTTTGCTTGGTATCACTTAATTCACCTCTTCTGTTAATAAACTTGTTTTGCTTTCATTTATCAATAGTTAGTGCTGTGTAAGTTCAGTAACGTGTGCTTCTAGAAATTGGAGTGTTTTACTGTCTCTGTAAAGTCTGTGAACCTAACACTTTCTCGGTGAGGGCAGTAGGATGATTTGGTAGCAAATTTGGTGCTGGAAGGATACTAAGAATAAGCCGGTTGGGCAAAGCCAGGGTGAGTCTTGTGGGCTGCTGGCGGGCTGTTAGGGTCAGAGCTCTGGACCAAAGCTACACAACCACAAGCAGGGGTGGCTCTAGGCATTTTGCCACCCCAAGCACGTCAGGCAGGCTGCCTTCGGTGGTTTGCCTGCGGAGCATCCGAAGCCGCGGGACCAGCAGACCCTCCGCAGGCAAGCCGCCGAAGGCAGCCTGCCTGCTGCCCTCGCGGCACTGGCAGAGTGCCCCCCGCGGCTTGCCGCCCCAAGCACACGCTTGGCGTGCTGGGGCCTGGAGCCGCCCCTGACCACAAGACACTATGGGTTACAAGGCAGATGGCAACTGAACCCCTTACTGGCCTGGGTGAACCTCAAAACATTACAGTGGGTGCACCACTGGTTGAAAGACTAATCAAAGTAGTTATCAATGGTTTGCTATAAAACTGGGAGGGCCGATCTAGTGTGATCTCTAATGGGTCAGTCCTGGATCTGATAACAGTCAATATTTCCATTAAAGACTTGCATAATGGAGTGGAGAGTATGCCAATAAAATCTGTGAATGACATCAAGCTGAGAGGGGTTGCAAGCACTTCGGAGGATAGGATTAGAATTCAAAGCAACCTTTGTAAATTGGAGACTAGGTCTAAAATCAGCAAGATTAAATTCAATAGAGACAAATGCAAAGTACCACACTCAAATGCACTGCCCTAAAATAGGGAATAATTGGCTAAGTGGCAGCACTGCTTAAAAGGATCTGGGGGATAGTCTATCACAATGTGATACAGTTGCAAAAAAGGCTAATCATTGTTGGGGGGTGTTAACAGGAGTGCTGTATGTAAGACACAGCAGCTAATTGTCCTGCTCTACAGGGCATTGATGAGGCCTCAGCTGAAGTGCTGTGTCCAGTTCTGGGCACCACACGTTATGAAAGATGTGGACAATTTGGAGAGAGTTCAAAGGAAAGCAACAAAGACAACAGGTTTAGAAAACCTGACTTATGTGGAAAGGATAAAAAAACTGGGCATATTTAGTCTTGAGAAAAGAAGTCCGGGGAGGGGAGTGATAAGTCTTCAAATATGTTAAAGGATGTTATAAATAGGACAGTGATTAACTGTTCTCCATGTCCACTGAAGGAAGGACAAGAAGTAATGAAGTTAATCTGCAGCAAGGGAGATTTAGGTTAGATGTAAGGAAACACTTTTGAAATATAAGGGTGGTTAAGTTCTGGAATAGGCTTCCAAGGGAGGTTGTGGAATCCCCATCATTGGAGGTTTTAAGAACAGGCTGGACAAACACCTGTCAGGGGCGGTCTAAGTTTGCCTGGTCCTGCTTCAGAACAGGAGGCTGGACTTGATCACTACTTGAGGTCCCTTCCAGTCCTACATTTCTATTATTTTTTCTACTTGAGATTCCCCTGTTTCTGCATCCACGGATCACATTAGCCCTTTTGGCCACAATGTTGCATTGTGAGCTCACGTTATTATCCACATGACCCAAAAACTTATTTCAGAGTCACTGCTTTCCAGGATAGAGTTCCCCCATCCTGTAAATATGGCCTACACCCCTGGGTGGCGGGTATCGTAGACCAGGGAAGGCTAAACCTCCCCTAATCCAGACTGTGACCCAGCCATGCTCTGCCATGAGGCCCTGCCCTCACTCCCCCATCTACCCTGAAGCAAGCAGGGGCTCAGCTACAGCCGGTGGCCTGGAGCTAGGGGATCAGGCCAGCCAGTGGCCCAGGGGTCAGGCTGCTGACCAGGGATAGCTCGGGATGGCCAGCATGGGTGGGCTATAGCTCCTCTGTCTGTGAAGGGTGAGTGTGTGCGGGGAAAGGCGGTGGGCAGGGCCTCGGGTGAAATGGGTGGGGCCGGGAGAAAACCTCCCCGAAGATGAGGTTCATCCTTCACCATGCCTACTTTCCTTGTTACTAGATGTATACACTTCTGTTTAGTCATATTAAACCAGTTACTGCTTGCTTGCGCCACGCTTACCAACCAATTGAGATAATGGTTGTATCAGTGGCCTCTCCTCCATTAGTTATCACTGCCTCGATTTTTGTATCATCTGAAAACTTTATCTGTGATGATCTTATATTTTCTTATGTTTTTAGACTGATCAGTTAGCCAACTTTTAATCCATTTAACGTGTACCCTGTTAATTTTACATCTTTCTAGTGTTTTAATCCAAATGCCATGTACGTCAAATGCCTTACGGAAGTCTGAGTATATTACATCATCACCATTAGTTTTATAAACCAAACATGAAATCTCAGAAAAAAAAAAAGTTGGTCTATTAGTTCATTCCGAAGCCAGTTAAGGATAATTGGCAGGTACTGGTGCTAGACTACTTTGGTATTTCCATAACCATGCAGAAACTGCTGATCTGTTGCAGATGTCACTTCACATGTCCTTGTGCTTAGGTAGAGGGATGCTGAGTTCCCGCCATGTATGCTAAAAGTTACTCAATATGGTAGTATAAAACAGAGGTATATTTATATACCTTCCACGATGACACTGAAGGGAAAGGTGTGCTATAAAAGAGCTCATAACCACACAGTAGAATGCATCACCCATTCCTGCACTCTGTATTCCATTATGTCCATGAGTGACTTTATTAGCTAGCAGAGAACTGCAGGCAGCAAGCAAGTGGTGTATATTAACAACAGCTCTCAATTATAATAGGCTCTGACCCTGCTCCCATTGAAATCCATAGCAAAGCTCCTATTGACATCAGTTGTGTAGGTTCATGATCCTATTATTTAGCACTTGCATAGTGTGTTTAATCTTCACCGTATTTTACAAATATTAACTAACTAATCCTGTGAGATAGGGAAGTACTATCTTCATTTTACAAAAGGGGAAACTGACTGAGGAATGAATTTACGTGACTTTTTCAAGGTCCCAGATGGAGTTATCATCTCTGCTGGGATTAGAATGGCCAATCCTGTGCTCACCAGAACTCACAGCTGTTTCTCAGACATTCTGAAGTGCTTGGAGTGTGGGTATGGAACATGTGCCTATCTGTTTTTTTCTGGAGGTATCTCCTAGCAACACCATAGTTAAGGTTGTGTTCGGAACTGGAACATAAATTCCTGTTTTTCCTCTAAAAGCAGGTGGCCAATCTGTGTGAAATTTCACACAGGGTTAATTTTTATGTCCTTTGAATTTTCTGTGTATTTTTTGTTTGGCTATTCCTCACATTTGATTTAGGAAACCTTTAAATGTTGGTTCTGTCTGAAATGTGTCCTGCTTGTTTCATTGTTGACAAATTCCTCTCATAAAACATTGTCTATCTACACAAAACTTCATGATGTGGTGGATCCTGAGGAGAATGGTGCAGAGGGTAAGGTTTTTATTAATGTTGGCTAATAGTGACCCCAAAGCCATTATTCACATTATAACTACAAGATTGTGCTGTATCCACAAACATGACTGACAGAAGCCAGGGAAACACAGTTGATTGTTAATACACACAAGCCATATTGCCAGGGGGATGGAGCACATAAGCCTGATGGCTAAGGATGAGCACATGTAAATCTGATTACTGGGCCTATGTGCACATAAATGCTCCTTCAAAAGCTACACTTTCCTGTCGCGTTTCATCCTATGATAGAGAAGGGTTCATGTGCAGCTACTGACACATAACACATGTCTGGCTGCTGATGGATAAACTATTCTCTGCCACCAGCTTCATTTCTACCCCACAGAGACCTATCCCCTACATCTCTGCCCCTTCTCTTCTATCCAACTGACACCCCCAATAAAGCATTCAAAAAAGCTAAGAAGATAAGACACACAAAAAGTTGTTGTGAATCAGTTTGGGTTACCCAACCCAACCGTTATATCAAATGCCCATAACTACTAATAATGGGAAGGGGAAATTGGTAAAGAAGGGTGCGCAGAAGAGTAAAGCAGTGGGGTTGGAGGGCAGGGCAGAATTCAGTTTGTGTTGTGTAGTGTGTGGTTTACGGTAGTTGTGATAAAGGTCAGACATGCTTGTGGATGGAGTAGTAGAAGGATGTCTGGGTATATCTTAACTTTTCATCTCCTTGCTTTTGTGGCTTTGTACGAGACATTTGTGTGTGTGTGTGAGAGAGAGAGAGCGTGAACCCTAACTGCTTCAGTGAATGTGTGTGTGTGGTGTTTTTTAGTGGGGGGAGACAAGGAAGATTGGTGCAAAAGCAACAGGACTGTCAGAAAAGCTAGGTAATTATTTTAATCCTAATCGGAAAGCCCAGTACTGTTTGATTGGGATGAAATGAACAAGTTTCTATAGAAATGAAACAGAGCTTTATTGGATTTACTATAAAAAAATACAGAATTAAGGTTCCAATTCAGCAAAACACTGAAGGACGTTCTTAACTTTAATGACTTCAATGGGACATAGGCACATACTGAAAATTAAACACATGCTTAAGAATTTTATTGAGCTGTGGCCTTAAGACAGAATCATCTTCTTTCTCTGTTTTGTAAAATATATGTTCTACTGTTAGTTATGCTCCTGCTATAAGGGTGGTTTGAAAATTCTGTGGAATGGTTCTTGTTCTCTATTAAATACTATAAGACTTTTCTATTAGGTGAATACTATAAAAGAAGAAAAAAAAATCTCCATTTGCTGTGCTTCATTTGTTTATTTCACATTTTAACCTTTGTCCGTCTAGGTATGTCAGACCTTGCCAAGAGGTGTCCTCTGCACAATGTAGCCCCACTTTATATATATACCTTCCCATATAATGTCACCTCTTTAGCTGTATGTTCCCTTTGCTGGTACTGTTTATCAAACTGTTTTTATATGTTAAATATGTAAATAATATAATGTCTTGTCTCAATAAATAAATAAATAACGCATCCCTTTCCATATGGAAAATTCCTTTTGACTTTAATAGGAAATGAATCTATAGGACCCTTCCTATAGTGCCCTCCCCAACCCACTCCCCAGCACTTCTGTACAATTCAATACAGAATTATATCTATACTCTAGAATTCTGTATGATGGGTTGAAAATATACAGAAATAAATCCCATTCTTTATTAAATTCTATAAGATTTTGAGCTATTTCCATATAAACTTCATACCTTTATATAGAACCCAGTTATTTTCATCCCTGTTCAGTTCTATGAGACTTTTTCTAAAGGGCAATGGAAAGACTCCCCATGAGGTGTCAGAATGTTTAACTAACACTAACACAAGCTGGATATTGTCAGGACCTGGATTATTAGGTCTGTATACAATTCTGAACACTTCTGCAGTTTTGTCCCCCCCCCCAAACATATTTGATTTCATATGATGTAGGGGAAACGAAGACTTGACTCTGAAATCCTATTTTGAACATTTCACATAAGAAAAAAGTTTAGTGAAAAAACGTTGCAAATCGGTAGTAAAATTATATAAAAAACCCTCCATCTTGAGCATTTTGGATTCCAAACCAAATATTTTAATTACCTTTATTTCTAAAACACCACCTAGATGGATAGCGTGACAGAGAACTTCCTAGTCCATGGACTGAATCATTGTGTCAAATTCATCCCTAGGGTAACCCCACTGAAGCTAACGAGTGACTCTAGAGATACATTTGACCCGGAATTTGTATTCTTACAACAAAAGCTTTTTCTTTTCAGTCTTTTCCCCCCTCTTTTCATTTTCTCTTTTCTTTTCTCTCTGTGTGTTTTTAGTCCACCAGTCATTCCTGTAACTAAGATCGATAATAATTTTTAGAGGTTTGGCATCTGGTGGTTCTACACACAACAAAATACTGTACTTATAATTTAATAATGTAGCGAGTTCTTGAGCAGTAGGATTATCATTATGTTGTACATCATAGCTATGGTGGGGATACAGCTAAGATCCTTTTGTTCTATAGGCACAGGTTTTCCATACCTATGTTGGAATACACACACAGTTTTTGTGCCATACTAAATTGATATAGTTACACTGATGTAAAACCATATTGTAGACACACTCTCACTGGTTTAAACACAATGTAAACTGGTTATCTTAATATGGTCATGTACTGAATTAAGTAAACCAGTTTAAATATGTATTATACATTTGGGGTTTGCATCAGGCAGTATAAATCAACTGATTTAGTTACACTGTTTCAAGCTTTCTAATTCACACAAGCTCTTTGTTAAGTGGTAGCACCCTAGATCTGTTGCATACAACTGAGTAGTTCTGAATACAGACAGTGGAGGATAGCACTGCCCAAACACACCAGCCAATACCTTGCACTAATAATAATTATAACAACATAATATCTGTGTGTGTTTGTGTTAAAGCATACATCAGACTGAACGACCTTAACACTCTACTTAAGCTGACTCGATATGACATAGGTAAATTTGGCTTAACCAGATGCATTCAGTTGAAATTTATTTTTGTTTTTTCAACTTCTTTTGACTCTCTGCTCTGCACTTGTGCAGCAGACAGGTACCCAAATTATAATTATTATGTATTATTTTCAAGAGGGCATATGGGTGCGTCTCTGTGGGTTGGAATATCAGGAAACAGTTCAAAGAGAGCATGTGCATTACCACTGCTGACAACTCTAACTGCAAGGCACAGTTTGGTATAGGGGAAACAAAAACCTAGCTGAGGCTAGAACAGGCATTTCCAGCTTTTCACAATAAATGCTGTGACAGTGAGATAAAAGGGCAGCTCTTCCTCTTGTGAGTCAGTACAGGCCGAGATATGTCATGTAGATGTACTGGTATTTTTCTGTTTGGGCTGAATGGTTCATTCAAACCAAAATTTCGGGTGGCTCAAAACAGTTTAGTTAACTGTTGGTGTGCAATAAAGAGAGAGAAACATAATTTTAATATGTTTTGCTCTTTGTGTATCCAGCCAGGATATGATAGTGGTCCGTGAAAAAGTCCGTTCTTGCAGGATTGCTAGCTCAGCCAGAAAGAATGGGAATATCATATGAGAGAATTTTTGTATGATTTCCAGACCTATGTTGCAGAAGCAGGAGGTTCAGATAAACATGCCAGGGCCAGATCTTCAGCTGATGTCAATCAGCTTGGGCCTACACCAATTTACACTAGCTTCAGATCTGACACCCAGTCTTTTATTTTATTATCTGAACTCAGAATGGTTTTAGCTTCACCCATCACTAGCATCTGCACTTCAGACACCTTTATCTCTCTATCATCTAGGTATTTATGCTATGCTCATCACTTGCGGAATAGAAGAGCTAATAATCTCCCATTTGGGAGCCCATGAACACACAGCATCAGCTCAAGGAGCAGATTTGGTATCCTCTTTACTTTTAGTCCTCTAAATGCACTTTTTGTACCCGAAACACTTTGAAGAAGACTTGATAACAGCAAAAGTAAAGTTTATCTCCCTCAATATTCCCTTCCTTCTCCTCTTTCTCCTCTCTCTCCTTCCTTCTCCCCTAGTACAATCTGGGAATTATAGTCCCTGGACCCAAAGTTACAGGAAACACCTAGGAACAAACTTACAAACACAAATTGGGGTATCTATTTGCACCTCGCTAGATACAACAGCACTCTTCCCATCTTGACATTGGTAAATTTAGTGTTTACAACAGGTACCCCTTTCACAAACCTGGGAATGGAAGTTCTCCAGGTATCTATTGATCAGGTATATTGTAGTGCCCATACCTTGTGGTAATGGATACTATATAATACACAGATGGATGGCATGGACAGAAGCACTGCAGGTTCTCCATATCAACCATTCAACTAATGCATCTCAACAACCCTGACCTGGACTGATCTTTGCTAGTGTTGTAGTGCTAGTTCATTGTTTGCATGCTGAGCCTCTCTTCCTGAAAGAGCCAAATAGGTGTGACATGGCCACCAACTGCATTACATGACCATCAGTCCATGAAGGTGTTAAAATTAGCTCCTTTTACACCAGTGGTTCTCAAACTTTTGTACTGGCGACCCCTTTCACATAGCAAGCCTCTGAGTGCAACCCCCTTTATCAATAAAAAAACCCACTTTTTAATATATTTAACACCATTATAAATTCTGGAGGGGAAGCAGGGTTTGGGGTGGAGACTGGCAGCTCGCAAACCCCCATGCAATAACCTCGTGACCCCCTGAGGGGTCCCAACCCCTAGTTTGAGAACCCCTGTTTTTCACAAATTAGGGACTCCATATATTTCTTTTGCCATCACTGGCTTTCAGTCAAAGCATTCCATAAGTGTCAGTTATCTGCCCTCAGTCTGATACATCTTTCTCATGCTCAGGGAGGTCTACTGCATTATTAGTGTGCCCTGACACGTTAATTCAGCCAATACAAGGCCATTGTTGCCCCATCACACTGTAGGCTATTTTGCTTGAGGTGGGATGAGCCTTCAGACGAGTGTTTGACAATTGGTATCAGCCAAAGAAGGGCATTACAGTGTTGCCAATATTACTTGCTGCAATACTAATATCCTGTTGTATAAAGTGATGGTTTCGTCATCCAAAAATGTGTCACTACATAGCGCAAAGCTTTTTGCTGAATTTGATATCCACTGCTGACACCCCCACTCCCAGCTTGTCCTTCAGAATACCAATGGCTTTCTCCAAGTCCTCCCCCAATTTGAGTTGTGGTCATCCAGTCAAAAGATGCATACCATGTGACTCAGAGAACCAATCGCAACCAATACAACTCAAATGTCAACGTTCAAGTATCAATTACACACAGTGGATTCAGTGTTTTTGTTTTTAAGAGCGGAAAAACTCATTGAAATATTGCCTTGTACATTTGAATAATGAGTAATTTCAAGGAACTCAGAACTGGTTTCTGAGCCTTCCCAGAGAAGGAAAGCAGGTCAAATTTTAGACACAATTATTAGCTACACTGTAACAATTATTATTGATTTTTCCTTTAAATTTTCCCCAATTTCTCTGAGTCACCACTTTTAAATATGTTTCATTTTTACCTCCCTACTTCTTTCTAGACATTTCCCTCTTTGCTAATCTATTTTTAATTACCGCAGTCTTAGCTTCGTTTTGAAATCGCATTTTGTGTTTCATATCTGAGCTTCTGTATTAGCTCTCTGGCATCGTTTATGTTAGTGGTCTTTGACTAGCTTGCGGGCAGCTGAAAACTCAATAGAGAACCTCAATTCCTGGCTGAATTCCTATCTCTTTCACCCTCCTCCCACCCCGACCCCCTTTTATTTGTGTGTGTGAAGGAGGTAAGAGGGGAAGAATGTTTTCAAATTAAAAAGTTTTGATTTAACCCATTGTCTGGATTAGTGTGGGAGAACAAAGCACAGAACAGCCACAGAAATAGTCAATTACAGACCCATGCAGTAGTTGAACATGGGCCATGTTTGGCAGATGTACATATCTGATAGCCCCGCCTACAGCCAGATGTGTGCATGCAGATCTGTGGAAATCAAAGAACAGAATTTGGCACAAGCTTCAATGTCCTTGCAGCGTACCAGGCATCTGCCAGAATTGTCAAACTAAGCCTGCTGATCTTCAAAAGAGTTACATTTGGCTCCATGTTCAGAAGCAGTTAAGGTACTGGCCTCCTTGTATTATACTGGCACAGCTGGTAACTCTACCTTGAAATTAGTTTCCAGTCAAGACAATTTTCTTTCATTTCACACCGCGATAAGAATTGCTGTACCAGACAAGACCAGTGGTCCAGTTAGTTCAGTAACCAGCCTCTGAGAGTAGCCAGCACCTGATACTTCAGAGGAAGGTGCATAGAATTCTACATCGATTAGTTATGTAATAACTTACCCTTAGAGAAAGTTTCTTCCGAATAGTTAAAGGTTGATTTATGCCCTAAACCATGAGAGCTTATAACGCTTTCAAAACTCTTTTTTTTTTTTTTAAATAAAAATCTCATTCCCTAGCGTTGCAATTCTTAGTCCTTAGAAAGATCTGATTGTTTGTTTCTTTTTCTGGAAATGTGTGAATAGAATTAACATAGAAATAGTGATAAAGATGTGCACTTATATAGCTCTATCCATCTACAGATCTCAAGCCCCTTTTATGAACATTCATTAATTTAGCCTCACAATCTCTGAGATGGGTAAATATTATCAATGCTATTTTGTGAATTAGGAAACTAAAGTAAAGAAAAATAAGGTCAGCATTTTTCAAATGGGGTGTCTAACATTTAGGAACTGTAGGAAGCGCTTTTTTTAGCAGTGCTTAACACCTGGAGTTGTCAGTGAAGTTACTGCGAGCTGTGGCTGCTGAGAGCCTCTGAAAACTAGACCCTCATTATTACTAAATATTTATATCACAGTCGCGTCTACAGGCCTAAGTGAGATGGAGGCCCCAGTCTAAATAGAAAAGACAGGCCAGGGTGGGATGGGAAACAGAGAACTTGCCCAAGGTGATAGAGCAGGTGAGTAGCTGAACTAGGAATGGACCCTGGGTCTCTTGTGTCCCACTCCAATGACCTAACTGCTAGGCCTAGCATTTAAATATGGATTTAGGCATCCCAGTTTGAAAACAGTGGCCTACTTTAGCTGCACACAATGGTATATGAAACCAGTGGCCGTTCTGGTAATAGAATCTAACTCCAAATAGCTTTGGCCTAGTGAGCAAGAATGGGAATATCCAAAATGTCGTCCCCATATACATGTCCACTGCCAACTTACTCTATCCAAAGGCAAGTAAAGATCAGTAAGTGGGAGAAGGAGGAGTTAACAAAACTCCTCCTTGAAAGAAAACAATAAAACTAGCTGTCCCATTGTGATTCACTGACTAAGCTAAAGCTCATGCCTCTCTTGCTCCTTCACAGAGAAGGGAGGAAAACAGAACATAAATTAGTAGTGCCTATGCAAGTCTGCACCTCAGGGAGGCTGGGAAAATGGTGAAAGGCTATTGTGCCTCGTCTTTCATTTATCATCGTCGGCATCAAACCGATGCAGGTAAGAGGACAGGGTGCTCCAGTTCTTATCCCTCACTTTTCATTGCCCTGTAAGTGCTGTGCATTGTTTGCTGAGTGATTAGTGACGTGTCGGCAAGTGTATTAATGTGGAAGGCTGGATGGGTTTGACAATAAGTCAATGATTCTTTTTGACATCACTTTAATAGAATCAAAGAGGTGGTTGTGGGATGATACTTTTTAATGGGATATAGATATAAATGACCCAAGTTTTATGACAAAGGTCAATGATATTGATGATTAGTGTAGAGAAGATAATTTTGCTAGCATGGTCGGAGGCAGCTCGCATGATTCATGAATGCTTCTAGGGTGGGTTGTTTTGATTTTTTTTTTTGGTGGGGGGGCAAGGCGGGGAGTTGGAGCTCACCTACAAGAAAATGAAGCACTCTTGCCATTTACTCTGTGCTGCATTCTTATGGCCATAACTAAATCTGCTTTAACATAGCAAAAGGCCACTGCAGCATTAGGCACTGGAATTAGTGGAAACTGACCCATGCCCTCTGTGTTCCTGATGTACACCAGTGACTGGGGCCAGAAGGCAAAGAGATCTTTTACCAGCATTCCAGTGTGCTGCACCTTTATTACAGCCAGTTCCCCAGATGAGAAAGTGGAATCCAGAGAGAAATATCAAAGTGATCAGAGTTGTCAATGGCTTCTGCATTGCGACAGATCTCTGGCATCTAACTATAACGTGTCAGGTATGCTTTTCCCCCTTGTATCACAATTTTTTATATATTCTACTGAAGTGGCATGTAGTAATAAGTCAAAGGAGTGAAACAGAGTGTGTGTTGCATCGGGGAGGATACAATGAGAAATTCTTGGCTGCAAATGGACACTCGCAGTTGGATATTGACCCTCATGCCTATACGTTGCTCCAGTGTCATCAAGGGTCTACAACAGAGCTGGGAAACATTCCCCAGGCAGGAGTGGCCCTTCTTTGCTTTCTCTAACAGACTCCAGTGGACAAGAGTTCTGAGGGTGAAGGGAGATGGAAGGAGGCATGTTCACAGCATTAAGTATTCTTGGGATTGTGGGGTACTGTACCTTTGTGAAGCTCTGGCAAGGAGTAGTAGGAACTAGTTATGCTACAGAGCTGCCCATAAGCATCAAAGGTTAGGCTTCAATAAGTTAGAGCAGCTTCCAGAGAGTGTATTCTGAGACACTGTTCTTCTCTCCCTACTCTTCCACCCGTTCCCTCATAAAAAGGGTGCTCCTCACTGGCCCAGTCTGTAATTTCCTGCAGCTGAGAGCTCCTTACTGCTGTTTAATAAAAGTCACTTCCTTATATCCTTAGAGAAGGAATAACCTAGATGCCAGAGGCCAGTATTTGTTCTTTGTTCCATCTCTTGCATTGCGGACATTATGGAGGTTGGTTTGGAAATATCTAGAGCTGATCAAAATTTTCAATAAAAAATGGCTGTTTGGGAGATTTGCCACACGCACCAAAAAAGGTTCATTTCTTTCAATAACTTCTAGATTTAAAAAAAAATGTATTTGTTGTACAATTAATGTCATCTGCACACACTGCATTGTTCACCTGTCGAAGTCTGCCAGTGTATAGTCTAATGACATGTAATGTCACCATCTCCACTTTTCCTCACCTATCTCTGCTGTGTAAATTGTAGCTTCCAATCTACCTAGACGATACAGTCAAAAGATGGGAGGAGAAACAAAGGCAAAGAGAGATGTAGTAACTCATCCAAGGACATAGAGCAGGTCATTGTCTGAGTTGGGAATAGATCCCAGGCTCTTCTATGTCCCATTCCCATGAACTAACTACTAGGCTCAGTACTTAATTATGGAGTCAGCTGCAGGGGCGGCTCTAGGAATCCCGCCACCCCAAGCAGGGCGGCGCGCCACGGGGCGCGATCTGGCAGTAGCCAGTCCCGCGGCTTCGGGGGACCTCTTGCAGACGTGCCTGCGGAGGTTCCGCTGGTCCCGCAGCTCCAGTGGAGCATCCGTTGCCATGCCTGCGGGAGGTCCACCCGAGCCGCGGGACCAGCGAACCCTCCGCAGTCATGCCTGCGGGAGGTCCACTGGTCCCGTGGCTCCGGTGGACCTCCCGCAGGCATGACTGCGGAAGGTCCGCCGGAGCCGCCTGCCGCCCTGCCTGCAAAATGCCGCCCCAAGCGCGCGCTTGGCGCGCTGGGGTCTGGAGCCAGCCCTGGTCAGCTGTCCAAGTTTGAAAAATGTTGGCGTAAGTCAGTTGCATAAGTATGTCAGGGCTAGTGATAGAATCCAGGTCTTCTAACTCCAAATAACTTTGGCCTAATGCCCAAGAATGGGAATGTCCCTAATGTCTATATTACTGTTTCAGTAACACATATCACCCATTTAAATTTCAGATATGGCCACTAGATTAGTGGCTTTGCATGCTGTGAAACTTCAGAACTCCCCTACAATCTAAGTGGTATCTATCCAATATACCCCCTCCCCTCAGAAATGTGGGAATGGCATAGTGATTGTGACTTCTTGAGACCTGTTTTTGATTCCCCAGGTTAAAGAATCATATCGTAGATCATCGTCTCCATTATTTACTAGCACATTTCCTGATATTGGTTATTTCCAATACTTTGCTGTATTTGTGCATAAACACTTTAGTATGTAAAAGTCTATATTTTTCTTCACCTTCCATTTTGTTTTATTAGAGATGAAAGAATTAGCAGTTTTGTTGAGAAGTCACCTTGGGCTGGAGAAATCAGTGAACAGTGTGCTCTTCAATAGCCTATGTTCACTTGGTGTGTGTAATCTGGATGGAGTCTTTGGAGGAAGAAGCATCACTTCTTCAGGTGCATCAAAGACCTGATCTGGAATACAACAGAGGTCTTTTGAGAATATTACAGAAACCCTCCTTCTTTCCATTCAACACGCTAGCTCAGTACCAGGACTAAAAACCTTGTCTTCTTCTCTAAAAAAAGCAACATGATCAAACTGATAAACTGATGTATTTTATGAATAATACATTGCTCAAGGGCTTCATTCTACATTATATACAACACAGCCATAATTTGTAATGTTTACTTAAACACTGGCTCTCAACAAAACACTTAAAATCATCTTGCCCCTAAGCAGTTTGCATTAGAAATCTGGACTGCTTAATTTTATGGTGCTACAGCATTAGAACAAGGATGGGAGAAATGGTATTCTTGACTGCAATGTACTGAGGAAGGGGAAGGGAACCTTTAATATAATTGGGAAGAGAAGTTTTCAACATGAAGCCACCATATCATGCAGGATTATATCTTGTTGTGATTGCCCTAAATGGAAACAACATTTTTATATTCATTAAGAAAACTCTTTTCTGGGACAAGACCTTTAACAGCTGGTACCTTGTCTGTTGTCATCCTGTGATACACTTTGCCAGTTGCCTTACCATTTAAAATGAATTAAGTGCTACTAAACCTTACTTTTCGGCAGTTTCATCAGCACTGCCTAAAGGGATATAAAGAAAGGAGCTTTTCTCTGGCTGGAATCCAGATACTAATGGTGTTAGAATGCCTCCTTATTGCATTGAAGTCTGTAGTTAGGTCAAGTAGACAAACAGATTTTTAGAAGATGCTTAAATAAACACTCTATTTAGTGTTTCCTTGTAAGTTGCATCCCTAATCTCAAAACACTGGCAAGTAGGAGATATGACTCTTCATTCATGTGCAAACATTTGGCATAGACCAGATCATCGAGGTTGAATATTTATGCTGCATAAATTGTTAATTTAAGGTGGTCTAATAGCCTGGTGATTAGTACTTTCTGCTGCTGTGCAGAACCGAAATCTGGCTGGAAAAACACAAGGGAGAAAGTGCCAGATAACTTCCTGAAGAAGTTCCATACAGTCCCACAATCATACATACACATTTGCATTTTTTAATAGAAGGAGGTCCTAAGATTTAACTTAATTCAATAAGGTTTGTCTCGAAAATTGCCGTAAATGTCACAAGTCCTATGTATAATAGCTGGAATAATCTAAGTATAGTTGGCTTTGGAGATTGCAGGCCCCCTGGGTAAAGGACAGTCTTTTTGTTCTGTGTTTGTATAGTGCCTATCACAATGGGGTCCTGGTCTATGATTGGGGCCCCTAGACATGTCCACCATACAAATAAAAGTACTAACAGCAACCACGATGAGCTGTTGTACATACAAACATTATGGAGTCGGAAACGTTCAGCCAAAAATTCCATTTAGTGGAGTCTAATTCAACACTGTATTCAAAGTTTGGTCAGGAGCTTACACATATATACAGAGACTGAACTCTCAAGAGCAAGTGACAAGTGAGTGCTTTAAATATGCACTGAATGAGCTTTTATTTCATTACTGAAATATCCTGTTGGACTAAATTATTCTGTAACAGCATTTGATCATGCAGCTCCTGGACCTGGGTTCATTTACTTTAAGGTTAGTGCAGTCACAGCTTAAATTGCTTAACAGTTGGTAACATCAAAATTCTTTCTCTTTCCTTTATTAAGCACTTCAATTTTAAGTAGTTGAAACCTGATGGAAAAAGAAGAAGGTCAGCTTGGATGAAATAGTTTTAGTGGATACTTCGAAACTCCTGAGGTTTGCATGCTTTGGGCCCAGTCTTGGATGGAAGCTGAACGGCTGCAAACTTCCACAGACTTCGTACCCAGTCTTGGGATGTGCTGAGGACCCTCAGTTCTCATTGCAGGCTACAGGATCATCTCCGTGGGGAAATGATGGGAGAGCTCTCTGATTAGAGCTTTTCAGAGTAGCATCCATAAAATTCTAGTGACCTCTAGATTAGGATGCTGGCCTGATTCCCTACTCTGCCCCAGACTTCCTTTGTGATCTTGACCAAGTTACTTAGAACTTGTCTTCATGTAGAGTGTTACAGCGGCAAAGCTGCACCGGAGCAGCTGCTCTTCTTCATGTGAAGATGCTCCTATGCCCACGGGAGCTTCTGCCATTGGCAAAGTTAATCCATCTCCCCAAGAGACGGTAGCTATGTCAGCAGGAGAAGTTCTCCTATCAACATAGCACTGTCTATACATGTGTGTGTGGCAGGGGTGTTGGGTCAGTATAAATATGTCGCTCAGGGCTGTGGATTTTTCACAACCCTGAGTGATGTAGTTATACCCATATATGTCTGTTGTGTAGACCTGGCCCTAGTATCTTTCTTCCTCTTCTGTAAAATGGGAACAATGGCACTTCCTTACTTCTCAGGGACGTGGTGAGGTGCTCAGATGCTATGGGATGGGGCTCTGGCCCTATACCATAGATGGAAAATACATCCCAGGCAGGGTGCTCACTCTGAGGGTTGTGCAGAGATTTTGAGGATTTTCTGCAGGCGAACATCCCAAAGTTGATTTCTTTTGTAACGCTGAGTCATGGCCATTTACACCTTGCAAAGTGGGTGTAAAATGCTATTGCCTGTATAAAGGGGTGGTTGACTTTGATACGTTCCACCCATTTTGCACACTGGAAATGACTACACAAGGTGCGAAGCCTTGGAGAATCAGGCCAAGCGTACACTACATGTGCTTTTAAAGGATGCTTGTTACTCCTTAATATAATATTTAACTATAAAAACTAATACTAGTGCGATACTAAAGGAAATATGAATGGATTACCACACGGTCATGAGGCTGCACCCCTCTCTGGCATGTAAGGGAAGAATTGCTCTTTGTAGCAGCAACTTAAGGCTCATATAAGAAGTCCTATGCTGCCCTCCCCACTCCCCTTACAAGCTTGGCAGAGAAGCCACATTCAGTGTAAAAGGGTGTATATCAGAGGCATGAGGGCAAGTAACAATACTGCTGGGTCCTATGGAATGTAGGCATGTAATGCTGTGATACGGTTGCTCTAACCTACACAAGGGCCACCCTTCCCCCATAGGGGACATAGCACAAAATCTGGCTCTATGTGTGCGCCACGGGCAAGCTAATGTAGCATTAGAAACCTAATTTCTTTCTTGGTTTCCTTAAACTTGAATTCCCAGTCTCACTATTGCATTGCCATGACTTTTTGTCTTAATCCCCCTTCTTTTGAAAAGAAAATGAGGCTGGGGTAAGAAAATTTAAAGTCACCCTGATTCATTTAAGGACGTTATTAGAATTGGAAAAGCACCCTCTAAAGCTCAGGAGAATAGTTGGAAGAGCTAAAGGTGCTCTTAATTTGAGTGCCAGCAATTGAATAGCCCTATGTTGAAATTCTAGGCATAGCTCAGTGGGTTGAGCATTGGTCTGCTAAACTCAGGGCTGTGCGTTCAATCCTTGAAGGGGTGATTGGGGGCAAAAATCTGTCTGGGGACTGGTCCTGCTTTGAGCAGGGGGTTAGACTAGATGACCTCCTGAGGTCCCTTCCAATCCTGAGATTCTATGATCTATAAGAAGATGAGCCCATGGCATACACCCCTCTTAAAAAACCTTTGTCTAAGGCTCAGTAGAGTTTAAGTGGTGTATAAGCTCTGTGGGGTGAATTTCACCCTTAAAGAAATGAATGCAAAACACCCAATTATCCCTTTGGGAGTAGGGCTGCACCCAAACTGTTTAGGGAAGCTTGTTGCTGAAGGTGGCTTTGCTGCTACTCATTGTACAGCCTTAAGCAGTTAAGGCAACCAAAAATCTAAAAGGACTTGGTGTGCATCCAATGTACCAAACTGCTTTAGCCCGAGGGCACCATGAAAAACATAATGAAAACCGGTCTAGTGTGCATTTGTAAATATGCCAAATTTAAATATTTATAACTTTAAATCTATCCGACCGACTTCCTTTGAAGCTTTATTGTCTTGCTTTCCTCTAGGAGTGGTACGGTACAGACACACTAAGTTTGACAGCCATTTTGGAGTTAGTTGAGTGCAATCATTCCAAATGGCATATCGGGACAGAGTCGTATTTTTTTTCCACACACACGTAACTCAAAAATGGCTCAGCTGATTGAGCTCAAACTTTCCAAACAATGACTCACCATTAGCCTGAGAACAAGCATGAAAAATAGAAGCCCAGAAGACAATTGTTGGGAAAGTTATGAGCAACTGAAAGGAGAAAGACTGTATTGTACTGAGTAAAGAAACAAACTACAAACGTAGGGACTGGGTTTGTTCAGACTGAAATGACCTTGTGGCCTGATGGGTTCCCAAGAAAGAGAGAGAGGAAAAAAAAAAAGAGAATTTAAAACATGATGCTCTAGTAGGGAAGATTTTTGAGGTTGAGCTCAATATTATTATTATTTTATTTTTTGATGTAAGTAATAAGAATAAACGAGTTCCTATAAACAGTTCTAGGGACCCTAAAAATCATCTTACTGCATAATACACCCATCCACATGGGAACACAAGCATTCCGAGTCAAACCAGCTAGTTACAAACCTCACTAGTGATAAAGGGATGGGGCCAGGAGTAGTGGCAGACCTTAACCCAGCTGCTGGGCCCATTGGGTGACAGTCCCTATTTCCAGGCTGCATCACTGGCAATGTTCAAGAGACTGGATTTAATATTGGTCACCAAATCCTGCCCTTTTATTAGTCATTGGCAGCTGTGTGTGCATGTCCCTAGTGCGGTAAGAGAAGACGAGCAGCCGTTCCTTGGTTTTGGGTACTTGCATGTATTTAGGCCTGCTCTACACCTAAACCTTAGTTTGGCCTAGCTACATCACTCAGGAATGTGAAAAATTCACAGCCCTCAAAGACATAGTTAAGCTGAGCTAAGCTATAGATGCCATTAGGGCGGATGGATGCATTTTTTCATCTACCTAGCTGCTACCATTCAAAGGGCTGGATTTAGTACAGTGATGGAAACCCCCCTTTCATCACAGTAGCAACTGTTTATGCTCCAGCGGCATAGTCATACCCTTAGAACTAATTTGTAATGAAAAAAGGGACACATTTTCCTTGAAAACTTTTGCAAACAATGTTCCCATTTTTCAGACAGTTCTCCTTGGAAGGTTTAACCCATCTCTTGTAGCCATGGCACTTAAGAATCTGTTCATTTTTTTTAATGAATTCTACCTGTACCCTCATAATACATCCATTGCCAAGGTACCCTATGGTGATGTATTTGAAAACAAACAATTCACTAGTTGCTGCTGTATCAGCTTCAGGGAGTTGTTGCCACCCAGAGATGGGAAGGACCCATCTTATATTATTCATTACTACTGCCAGAGATCTGCTTGTCATGTTCTGTAGCTCACATGGTGGAAGTCTAGACTGTATTGTTGAAGATTGAGGGTTTAAAACATGTGGAGGTGCTACAGTTGCATGCAATAAAAATAAATGCTTAGGTAGGTCTTGGAAGAGCAATGGCAATGTTGTGCTTTGTACTTCTAGACAAGAGGTTCCAGGTTCAAATCCTTCTTTCTCTATTGCAGTCTGGATGGCTTTAGTCATATACAAGTTATTGGGTTCAGTTCTGGAGTACTCAGTTGAAACTCCCTGGCTTGTGTTATATGGGAGATCAGACTAGATGATTTAAGGGTCCCTTCTGGCTTTAATAATCTATCAGCTTGTCTACACGAAGACTTAGTGTGGGGTGAACTGGGCTGTGAATCTACAACGCACTAGCTGGAGGTGCACTAACTGTTCGTGCAGACCCTGCTACCGCACACTAAAAGTTCCATAGGGTGTATCAACAGCAGTAGGTCAAAGCATATAGGCAAACTCTAAGATTCTGTGAATCCCTGCCCTCCAGATATCAGCACTTCAGATAAAATAGCAGAGGGGCTGCTCTTAGCAGTGTGAGTTTATAAAACATTGTGCTAGCCTCAAATTGGACAGTCACCCAGAAAGAGGAGGAGAAAGCCCAGAAAAAAGCTCTTCTCAACAGGAAAACTTGTGGTTTAAGAACAGATAGGTAGGTGCTCCCTGAACCTTTCCACTCTCATAATGCCAATCTCCTTAGGCTCACCGAATGAGGACCAGGGTAAACATGACACTTCAATTTCCATGCCTGCCCCCTGCCCCCCAAAAAATAATGCCAAATCTCTGCACCGATCAAGTATCTTTCTAAGGGTGACCAGACAGCAAGTGTGAAAAATCGGGACAGGGGGTGAGGGATCGGGACTTTCCCTATAAACTCGGGACATCTGGTCACCCTAATCTTTCTGGACTTCGGTGTAGTAGGCTGTTGTGGGGTTTTTAAATCTTATTTAAATGCCTCTGTAAAGTTAACTTTGCCCCATTATGCAGCCTGGCTTCTCTCAGAGAACCAGAACAATACCAACATTCATGGGAGGGAAAAAAAATTGGAGGAACAAGAGGCTGGATAGGAAAAAAATGAAAAAGAAAAAGGTCCTGCTGCTAGGTAGGCAGCCCTGCTGGGAAATCTCAAATCAAATTCTTCTGAAAGGAAGTGTTATTAAAAGTAACTTTAATCCTTCCAGCCAGCCGGCTCGTAAAAGCATACAATTAAGTCAAACAAATGACAAGAGCACTCTCTCTCCTACCTGTTTTCCCCCTTCAGAGAGTAATTACTGCAGGGTAGTCTAGTCTCATTTTGTGCAAATAGCAGTGGAGTGCCTGAGTGAGGTGCCAATTCCTCCCTCCCCGTTCCAACCCATCCTGTTTGCCACTCCTCCCGACAACAGCCCGGCTGGCAGACGCAGCCAAGAACAAAGGGGTGAATTTGAATATTTCCTCTTTGTGCAAGGTTAATTGAAAATCAAAAAGTCACTTTCTGAATGTCATATTCAAACTGCCAGTGCATCAATTTTCTTCAGGCTCCCGTCTCTGCAGGAGAGAGAGCGAGGCGGGGGCTTACATAGGGGCAGGAGTTAATACGCAAAGGAAAAGAGAGAAAAAGAAATCCTAATGACCTGATGTCAGGTAAATTGTACTACAAGGGAGAACTGGGTCCAGAAGAAACCTATTACTTCTTTTCTCGCACAGTTCAGTGGCAGTGTGACCTAGTAGGGAGTGCAATGGACAAGGATTCAAGAGAACTCTCCTCCCAGTTCTGTCACTGAGCTACTGGGTGACCTCAGACAAGTCACCTTGACACGCTGAGCCTCAGTTTCTCCATCTGCAAAATGGGAATAATGTTACTCACCTCACTTGTAAAGTGGCTTGAATGTACTAATTAAAAGTGCTATATAAAAGCTAGATATTATTATTTAGATTGCAAATTGGGTTAGGAACTGTTGCTTTTTATGTATTTGCATGGTGCTTGCCATAATTGGGACACTGATCTCTGTTGGAGGCTGCACATGCTATGTTCATACAAATAATTAACAATAATATCAAGATACATGTGCTGAAATCCAGCACATGGTATACATACAACACTTATGCCCTCAAATTAAGGACTTATGTGGCACACACCTTCTGCAAAAGGGTGAATTTTCACCAAGATTCTGTGGAGTTGCTTCCAAAATTCCCAAGGCTAGGGCAAAGATTCCATCTTGTCCCTGTTGCTCTATATTGGATTAAAATTAAATAATAAATGGCAGTGTGATGACTGGTTGTTAGCAACATAGTGTTACAGCAGTATTGTCTCAGGGTGAAATGTAGTTCCCAACATCTGTCTGTATCCACTTGTTGTCTATCATCTCATGCTCTGATTGAACTTTTTCAGAGGAGGGACTGTCTTCTTGTTCTGTGTTTTACAATGCCTAGCGCAACAGGGTTCTGCTCAATGAATGAGGTTCTCTAGGTACTATATATATGGTAACACAAAGAGCATGCCAACCTTTGTTATAAATGTCCATTTTGTTTACACGAGGGCTTATGGCTTGCCTATGAGATACGGACCTTTGTTCCTTTATGTTACTGGCTCAAATCTAGCCCAGGTTGCCAGAAAGACCATCTAACGGCTGGCTGTTAGATGACATTTGATATGAGCTACTCTTTTCAGTTCATTTTCAGGCAGGTATGTCACCATGTGAACTAGTTGCCCTGCCTTATTTATAGTCTCAGGGGAGGACCCAAGGACTGAATCTACATGGAGAGTGAACTGTGTGAACTAGAGGCACTATGGCCTAGTGGGTAGTACACTGGACTGGGATTCAGGTGAATCATGGAAATATAGAACTGGAAGGGACTCGATAGGCCATCTAGTCCAATCCCCTGTGCTGAGGTAGGGCTAAGTATTATCTAGACCATCTCTGACATGTGTTTATCTAACCTGTTCTCTAAAAACCTCCTGTGGCAGAGATTCTACAAGCTCCCTAGATAACTTGTTCCAGTGCTTAACTACTCTTATGGTTAGAAAGTTTTTTTGCATAGGTGGCGGTTAGGCCAGGGCAGGCTAAGCTCTGCGGCCGCCAGACACCGGTTGTGGGGTTTGCATGGGAAGTTTTTGCTTATTATTAGGCCCGTGCAGGTTCCGGAGCAGCTGAGGAGGTGGTATGTGCTATTCAGCTTCCTGGGTTCATCAGTAATCTCCCTAGACTCTATATACTGTACATACCACCCCCTCAGCTGCCCCAGAACTGGCATGGGGCAGATAAAAAGCTCAGGTTCTTTGGGAAGAGATGAGCTTTTCCCATGGAGCAGCTTGGGGTCTCAGGAGGGCAGTCGCGGCACAGTTGAGGGAGCTCCAGCTGGCCTGGGGCTCCTCCGGCCATGGGGAGGGCCTCGAGTTCTTCTCTGGGCGGGGCGGGGGCTCAGGTGTAAGGGGCTTGGGGAGCTAGCCTCCCTGAAAGGGAGGGATCCACCCGCCACACATGGTTTTTCCTAATGTCTAACTTCAATCTTCCTTGCTGCAATTTAAGCTGATTACTTTTTGTCCTGTCCTCAGTGGATAAGAACAATTTATCACCCTACTCTTTATAACAATTTTTTATGTACTTGAAGACTGCTATGTCCCTGCTCATTCTTCTCTACTCCAGACTAAACAAGCCCAGTTTTGTAAGTCTTTCCTCATAGGTCATGTTTTCTAGACCTTGAATCATTTTTCTCGGTGTTCTCTGGACTTCCTCCAATTTGTCTACATCTCTCCCAAATTGTGCTGCCCAAAACTGGACACAATACTCCAGTTGTGGCCTAAGCAGTGCTGAGTAGAATGGAAGAATTGCTTCTCGTGTCCTGATTAAAACACAAGTGGGTTTCTATTCCCGGATCTGTCCCTGGCCACATGTGGAACCTTGTGTAAGTCACTTGAGTGCTCTGTGCCTCAGTTTCCCCTTTGGTAGAATGGGGCTAATGACACTGACCTTTATGTGCTTTGAGATCTATGAATGAAAAGTTCTATCTAAGAGCTAGACACGCCAATTATTTAGTTCCTCTCTCCTATGTATATGATATCACTCCAATCCGAGATGAGGCCAAAGGGACAATGTAATGAAACTTTGACCACTATTATCATTCTTATTGTTCAGCTGTCCCAGCAGAAGATTTCATTCTGTGAAATGGGCTCTCTACACTGTGAAGCGTAATCAGTACATTTCCCCCTGTACTTAAGTAATTGTATTTACTTAGAAATCCTTGAAATTGTTTTATCTGCTGTAAATAAATTACAGTTACATTTTATGATAGCCCAGTTACTATTTATTTGCCTATCACATTTAATTTTAAACTTCTAGGCTGTGGTTGGGTGGGGTAAAAAACGAGAAACTTAATGTGTTTAGTAATAACACCACCTAGCCCTTATATAGCACTATTCATATATCTCAGAGAGCTTTACAATGGTAAACAATGGATTCAAAGAATGCATTCTGGTAAGCCCCCAGACTGGATTCAGAACTTCCCTAAAGATCAAGGCATTTTGGATGCAGGAATCTGGTACGTAATCTAAATTTCACTGAAATCACTGGATGAGGCCCATTTCTAGTAGTATGCATGACTTTCCTTATGTCTGGTTCGACTCTGCTTCTCAAACACTTGCCAAGGAAGTGTTCTATGGGAAAGAATGGCCTAAGTTCCAAATTCCGTGGGAAATCCAGTAATCTAAATAGATTGTATGGTCAAAGTGAAGGTCTGGACATCAATGCTCATTTTCAACATGCACCAGTTTCAGAAGACCAACTTTGCCCAGCAATCACATTTTACTGGCTTGTGCTGTAGGTTGGTGTTTGGTTGGGTTTTTTGTTTGTTTGGTTGTTTGGTTTTTTTCCGGTGATATTCAAAATGTGTGTATAATCCTTCCAAGTTTGCAGTCTCAAGTGTCAAAAGCTTCAGCTTAATGCTGAGTTAATGCTCGGTCGTGCCAAAGCTAGAAGCTTTCAGTGCATTGCTGAAACCAGCTGTGACCCATCACTAAAGCAGAAGCCTTGGCTCAGACTGTTGACTGCATGGAGCAAATGCCTCTTTGTTTTTCAGGTTTGTCAGGACACCAGTAAAAGGTTTTTTATTATTATTATTCCTGTTTAATTTAGTTTAGACAGTTTTAAAAGCAGCTTCCCGGGAGCTGTCTAATCGCACAGTCCTCTTAGTCTTTCTTACGCAGTGGGAGGGCAGTAATTTTTCCCACTTTCAATCAGTGGTTGGTTTCTCTCTCTTCCCTCTGTGTAATGACTTAGGTCAAGAGGCCAGACACCTTCTTCCGCTGTTACAGCTCACCCTTTATAACAGAGGTTTTTTTAAAAACATATATATATTTGCCTTGGGGCACAGTCTCTGGGTAGCTCCACTTGGTCCAAATGCTTCAGGAGCAAATTCCTGTTTAATCTCCTGGGCCCAAATGCTCAAAGGTATTTACATGCCCCATTGAAAGCAATGGGGAGTTGGGCACTTAAATATCTTTGAGGATTTGGTCTCTGTTTCCAAAGCCATGTACCCCAACTGAAAACTTTCCCTTTCATTCCAGCTACAGGTTAGGCTCAATTCAAAACAATCTCCTAAGTGCTTTTACTGGGGCACTGTGGCTTTGCTTTGCCACTTAAACAAAGCAGTGGCATGAATGCCTGGAACCAGCCCTAACCATGCCATCTTCATGTTCTTTCAAGGTCCTTTTCTGCTGAAATACATACATGGCATGAGCTCCAGACCCAGGGTTATAATATGCATCTCAAATAGGTGCTAGCAGAAAACCTGTCTGCCACATAAATAAATACCCCTTGTTCATTCTAGACATGCTGCATAATTTAGGGAAAATGCAATTTGGAAAGTTTATGCATGTTTGGTACCATTTTTCATAGCTCTCTGCTTCTAAAGCCAGACCGCTGTAGGGAGTGTGGCTTGGTTTTTTTTCCCCCATAAATGGGCATTACATTTAGGTGCTGCAGTTTCTGGGTGTCCAATGTGTAGTAAGTGTTCATACATTGCACCTAAAAACAATGCCCATTTTCGAAAGCTTGGTTGCAAAGCTCCAATTCTTCAGGCTCCAGAAGAAAGGGATAATTAGCTTTTCCACTTGCCTACTTGTTGGCTGACTGATTCATAGTGCTTAGAGAGTGTTAGCTCCTAAACTTTGCTGGGCTTCCAGCCTTGACCTGGATGGAGGGTGCAAGCTGATAAGTTCTGAAGGTACCACATTGTCTCTTCTGCAGGACATTGGCATGAATGCCACAAGCTAGCCCTGCTTCTGTGGCACATGCTATATTTAACTGTAGCAATTTGGAAAAGATCTGTCTGCTAAATATCCAATACTGAGAGACTGATAGGCCTTTCCCTGGGACCTTGCATCAATGTAAAGAAACAAGGTGCATCTTCCTTATTGTAAAACTCCATCACAATAGCAAAGCAGGGCCAGGGGTGCACTGCAAACCCACGAGTCAGGAGGAGCCCAGCACTGCAGCTGCTGCAGGATGGAGCTTAGAAATGTCACTTTCAGGTAACTGGCATAGCTGGGATTTAGCATCCTAAAGATCAGCTGCAGTATGCAGATTTCTTGAGAGATTAGATCTGACTTTAACTGTTGTCAATGGCAAAGTCAACAACTAGGAATGGAGGGGTTCTTTGGAATGCAGCAGATCTCCTGTGACATGAGTCTGACACTCATTTTCAGTAGGATGGATTTATATCCTTATAATCCCATTCTTCTGTCTCCCCGGGGACAACAGAAAATCAGTCTAGGTCACTCCTCTCTGTAAAGTGCATGCCGGCATGGAGCTGGATGATAGGAAAAACAACAGGCAGTACAATGCAGCCATGATAATACACCCAGACAGTTTCTCAGTGTGGAGATTTTGCTAGTTTTGCCATCAGATCCAACCTGGGCTCATTTATATAGCTGTATATCTGTTATATCATTGACAATAATAAGTTCTAGCCAGCGAATCGTTAACATTTAATTCAACGGAAGATGAATGAGGCAGAATAGAACCCAGCTTGCTCTAACTTGTCTGTTTCACCCACAGAGCTGTAAAAATTACAGATGGAAAGGCCATCAAGTCTAGCCACAGCCATCACGGGCTCGTTCCCTGTTGTATATGCTCCCTGAGCTGGTCAGGTAGGCAAATCCAAGCACTTTCCCCATCACAGCAGATGGGCAAGTTACAGCCTAGCGCTCAGAAATGTGCAATGGAGGAGGCCTGGGTACCTTGCTAGAAAGTCCTGGCTCTAAAGACGTGGCCTCCCCCATGCTGCATATGTTAATGAAGGACTCATGTCACCCCCTTTCCAAGACTCTGTGTGTGCCACACAGTGCCCTCGGCAGCCTCAGCCATCTCGCCATGGTAACTAATGTGCAGCGAGCAGTGTTTCAGTTCCCTGCCCAGCACAGCTCCTGAGAATGAGACCAGGGAAGCTGCTTACATGATTAAGGAACTGAACTGGGTTCCTTGGGTCTGGGTCTAATCCCCATAGACTTTCTGTGTGACAAATTATGTGGCGTTCAAGTGCTCAGCCCTCATAATTGGTGCCAGACTTTCAGCAGAGCCTGGCACCCGTCAGCGCCCACTGTGAGACTCGTGGCCCAGATTTTCAAAACCGTTCAGAGCTCTTGAGGTCTAAATGGGAGCTGAGGGCTTTTAAAAATCCAGAGCTGAATTTCTCTGTGCCCAACTCCTCCTCTGTAAAATGGAGGTGATGCTTCTCCACTTGAGGGAGGGGAAGTGTTGATCATATATTCAGTAATGTGTGTGCTCAGAGACTATGCTGAAATGGAGCCATGTAAGTAGATCAATTTGATCCCTAGTAATGTGAAGCTATTGGAGTTGCTTTTCAAAATCCTCCCTCCTCTATCTCTCTTAAGCACCTAATGGACCCTATCACCATAGTAGCCGAGCATCTCACATTCTGGGATATATTTAGCCTCACAATGCCCCAAAAGGTGGAGAACTGAGACAGTGTCACTTGATCAAGGCGCACAATAAGTCTGTGATGGAGCAGGACTGGGGAGTTAAACCCACGTCTTCCTAGTCCCAGGCTAACCAGGCTGTTTTTGAGTTTTGTAACCTAGAGGGACGGGGCAGGCAGGGACAGAGTCAGAGGGGGTAATTTATCCCTGTACAGAGGAGTAAGCACCAAGCCTGTGCAGCATGTGATGGCAGCCGTTCTGGCTGAAAGCAGGGTTTGAACTGGTGATTAACAGAATGAAAAAAACCTTAACAGTGTGAGCTAAACAGCAAAGCTTTGCTAGGTGAAAACAGAAACAAGGGCCTGATTCTCATTCACAATAAGGCTCCTTTACACTGTTCTGGAAGGGGTCTCAAGTGGGTATGATTTACTCCTCCATTAAGGCCAATTTACATTGCCCGTGCACTGTACAGGAGCTGTATTGTGAAGGAGAGTGAGGCCTAGGTCAGACATTTCTCCATATGCCAGCAACTCTTCACTGGTGTTAGTGTTAACATGACAAACTCTGATCCGTTTCCTGCAGAAAAACTCTAAGGGAAATTTTGTTCATTTACAGATATGTCAACCTCTCCAAAAAGCACAGATAGGACTTAGTAAAGGAGCTAAGGTTAAACAGCAGTGGTAAAAAGAGATAATGTTAATGGATAGCTGGTATAGGTGAGAAGTTAGGACTTTAAAGCAGTCTGAGTTACAGTTCAAAAAGTTAATGTAAAAACCTATCATAGCAGTGGAGGATGGAGTTTAAAAAATGCATTTTATTATCACTGTGGTAAAAGGGGGAAACATAGAGGAGCTTTCAACTAAAGGGACAATGCTAGCTTGTGATACATGCTGGAAAAAATACTCAGCATATCCAAATAGGCCAGTTAGCTGAGAATTGGCTTATACTAGGATCTCAATGGTGCACTTTTTAAACAGGTAAGAATTGTGGAGGCACTGGTCTGTGAGAAAAAAATGAGCAAAGGCTTGAGATGTGGCCTGTCGAAAGCTGTTGACACTTCTAAAGCACCTGGGATGTGGCCTGTTTTTGAGAGCAGGCTGAGTAATCATGAGATCATTAATGAGACATGATCATATACAGGAGGTGATATGTTGATAAAGTAGCTGAATGACAGCTTTTCTCTATTTCCACCTAAGGGAACACCCACAAGAACTTCTAATGCTTTCCAAACTGTCAAAAAACAAAACAAATTCCCTCTATTTCAAGCAGTTCACAATTTAAGTACAGACCAAGCCAGACAAGTGGATAGAAGTTGTGGGATTTGGTGCTTCTAGACGCTATTGTATTATTAATAACCCCACCCCGTTGAGATCTTTGCAAAATCACAGTCTACTTCATTGTGATAAACCCCATGTGTCCTAGAGCTGTATTTTAGTGGGTATTTCCTTATATACTGTATGCAGGTTATTTGTTCTTTTGAATGAGATGTGGTCAATGCATTGACTGGGATTAGGCTGTATTCCCCTTAACTGTCTCCTAATATCACTTGTTTAGGTGGCAAATGCCAACTGTCCAGCTACCTATCTATCCCTCATGGAAAGACTCCGAGTTGAACGGCTTCCAAAAAACAGCCAACAAATAAAAAGGATACTTCTAAAGAGGGCTGCATTTACCTTATTTGCCATCAAACAGACTCTGAAATCAGGATTCTCTGTGTTTTATCTCTAAGGGTTCTTTGCTTTTTATCAAAGGAAACTCTTGAATTTGACTGTTGGGGATTTACCTTCAATTAAGGTTTCCTTTAAACTCCCTATATTTAGTCATAGTAAGGGGCTGGGATGGGGGCAGAAAGATAAGAGACAAGAAAAAAGGCTCAGAAATGGGCATTTCAAAGCCAGCATGGTTCTGTTCTGAAGTGACTTTATTATGGCATGTTAGTTTGTTCAGCAGGGCTTTAATTTATGCCATCTCCCTTGTTTCTGTCAGACTTTGCTGGGTAATGAAGAGTTGCATGTTTTAATATGCATAGGAAATGTATCATTGCTTTGGGACAGAGCAGGGTCATTTCTGTATTGTCGTCCCTCTTCATTGCCCTCTCCGTCAATTCCAGTGGATACATTTCACATTCATCAGTGCATAGCATTTCATCAATAGTTCACCCTAGAAAGAAGTGCTGTTGAAAACCAAAACAAGTACACCCATTGAAAATGTACTTCCTGCTCTTCATTCAGGGACAGATTCCAATATCCTTACCCACACAAAGTCGCACCTTTCTTCACACGTACTTCCTTGAACTTCAGTGAGGCTACATATGGCATACGTTACTATTGAATGTGTGCCAGGACACAAGAAGCTGGCCCCAGTGTGTGTATGTTCACACTGTCTGTTTTAGGATGGGACATGGATCATGTCTTCCTCTGTGTTCTGTGCAATTCTACCACTGGAAGCAACCTTTCTCACTGAACAAGATCCTTGGCTGGTGTAAACTGGTGCTTCTCCATTGACTTAAGTGGAGTTGTGCCCATTTACACTAGCTGAGAACTTGGTCCATCATTTCAACATTTTGGGGGGCCCTGAAATACTCCACACTTTGGATGAAAGAGTTAACTGGTGGTGGAGAGCTCAATTACAGGACATGGTTGCCCGGCCAGGCCCAATTAAATGAGTCCAGATGGTAGAGGAGCAAATTCATATCCCACCTGTCAAAAAACACAGAAAGCGAGATACATATTTTTCTGTGGTGGTTTCTTTTCATAATTTTTAGTGTCTTTTTTCATCCCTGTGAATTTAATCAAGGCACCCATTTTTGTTTGTTTTGGGGAGGATGGTGGTTACTATGAAGAGAGGAAGCTGAGAGTAGGAAATAACTCTGCAGTCCCTCTCTTGGCACGAGAGAGCGGCAAGACTGGCGGGGTTAAGGAAGAAGTCTAGGAGGAAAGTTGGCCTTAGGATCCTCTCCTGAGAAGCAAAGTCTGACAAGAGGTCAAGGGGGACATGTGAGCACCCACCAGGGTGACGCAAGTTCTGGTGATGAGCCCTGACAAAAGGGCAGGATTTGGAGAGAGCCCTGCAAGTCATTCAACTGAGGAACAGAGCAGGAAACATTTGGGGATGAAAAGACACAGCCCCAGGTGGGCAGAAGGTGGTTTAAGTTTGTACTTATGGTTTCGGTTGGAAAAAAGGGTGAACACTGAGAGGCTGTGAAGAAAAGGCCTGAGAAAAGAGTTGCAGTAGGAAGAAGTCTAGTCAGGCAGCTGCAGGGAGTCTGACAGAGCAGACTTTGGCTGCTGATTTATAGGGTCTTGGATTGGAACTCGAGTGGGAAGGCCGGGGTTCCCTTACCGTGCTTGAAGGCCCCTGACATAAGGTGCCTTGAAGCCCTCTGACATCAGAATGATTGAAAGATCTAACAGAAGGGTTTAAGAACCACAGGACTCAGACTTGAAGGCCAAAGATCATATGTAAGCATTGGGACTATTGCATGTTTCCCTGCAACAGGTGCAACTAAAACGTGACCCGACCGGAGTGATGAGTTTAGAAAAGAGAGCACATCACAGGACTGGAGCACAACTTTCAGTGGGGGTGCTAGAAAGGAGAGACCTGCTATGTTGCTCCTAGACATGAGTACGTGGCACAGAAGCACGTATGGACATTCAAACAGTGGGTGGAAAACAGTTACCTGGGCATTTCTGAACTTTTGCAGCAGTTTGTGTCAGCTTCGGTTCTTGGAATGAAGAAAAGATTGTCTGGATTTGGACTGAGCTTCTTGTTTTTTAAAGTCTCAAATGTTGTATCTTGATTCAGGCAAAACTCCCCATTGACAGATGCTAGGGAGCCGAGGGCCATGTAAGTACAGAGATCGAATAGATAGATAGATAGATACATTGACTTCATGGGGATTCTTGCCTGCTTGGGGACTGCAGAATCAGAAGCTATATGTTAAGTTTAGATTTAATGCTGAAATCTGTTTCCCTTCAGTAACAGCATCAGAGTTTGGGAATACTTTGCGGGTGCAGTTGGCTACTTTTAATTGGCACACAAATTAATAATTTACAGTCGCATGGCGCTCTGATACACTGGGACAATCTGTGTAAAAGCAGATAACCCAACAGTTCAAGTGGAATCTTGAAAATAGTCAGAGCTGCTTACAAATCTGTGGTCTCTTTCCATATCCCTGGAGGTCTGATGGGAAACTTGCTAACAGGTCTAATAGCATGAATGTGCTTATGACTTCTTCAACCTGAACATTATTATATTTTCCCCTTTAAATTGAGTTTGTGAATTTCTCAGTGTTCAGCAAGTGTGATTGCAGATCAGAATGAGAAATGTGACACTTTTTTATGAGGTTCACATTGCACCTTGTTATTTTAAATGGTAGTTTCTTAATAGGAGAGATCTTCAGGTGATATAGTGGCCGCTACTTGATTATTTAATTCCCTTTTAACCTTCCACTCACCAGGCTGAAATACTTTCTCCAGAACAGAATGGCTTTGAAAAACCATCCACTGGGATCTAAACAAGTCTAAATCTTACTAATCAAGCTTTTGTCTTAACAGATTGTTCCAGAATGCTGCCAAACATGTGGCCTAAACCAAATCTAAACATGGAATTCAGATCCACATCGGTTTCTGCTGTTGACTCATGGGCATATTGACCCATGATTTTGCTTCAACTCATGATGGAGACATGGGAACAGCTGAAATGTTCAGATCTAAACAAATACTTATTTTCCTAAAGTTTAGGAATATTGAGAACCAAAACTGAATGTGTTTTCTTGTTTGGGGGAGCATCTTAGGCCAAAATGTAACTTATTTAATGCTTAGTCTGCATAAGGTTCTTAGAAATGTCAATGAGGATACCACAGAATATGCTCCAAGGAGAAAGTCCAGGATGTAAACCTTAACATGCTTAAAATTGTCTTCATCAAACAAGGACACTCAACCAGAAAAGTAGATTGCATTATGGAATAGACCACCCTAATACCCAAGAGAACCTGCTTCAGTTCAGAAATAATACCTCCTCTGACTGCATACTCCTAGATGTCACCTACCACACCCTACTGGAACCCATACTGGGTATCATCAAACATCTACAATCCATACTCAGTGGGGGCCCCATACTAAAAGAAAACTTTCCCCCACTTCTGGCCTTCAAAAAGCCCCCCAACCTCTCGAAGCTCATCATCAGAAGCAAGCTCCCCACAGACCAGTGCACACACCAACTCAACATGGCAACAAACCCTGCCAGAACAACAGATGTCAAACTTGCAGACACATTTCCACTGCTACAGTGATCAATGCTCCCCATAACACACCTTTCAAGAGCCATGGGTCCTACACATGCCTATCACAACATGTGGTGTACCTTGTCCAATGCACTAAATGCCCCATTAACAACTCTGTGGGTGAAATCAGACAAACACTACACTCTCAAATGAATAGGAAAAAGATAGAAGACAAAAACACCGTATCATCTGTGGGTGAACATGTTTTACAAAGCGATCACTCTATATCCGACCTATCAGTCCTCCTCCTCAAAGGAAATCTGCACAACACTTTCAAAAGACGAGCATGAGAGCTTAAATTCATTACTTTGCTAGACACTAAAAATCATAGACTAAACAGAGATTCTGGATTGATGGCCCATTACAACAATCTATAACCCAATAACTCCCTCTTTTTGTCATATGACTGAAAAGGTATTACTTGGCCACACATTGAATGGTCCTTTAGAATATATGCTAACTACTATGCTAAACAATCTATTCCGCCTTATATTTAGCTGTGACACTGGGAGTACCTTTCCCAGACCCGAAGAAGAGCTTTGTGTGGCTGGAAAGCTTGCTCTCTCTCACCAACTGAAGTTGGTTCAATAAAAGACTTTACCTCACCCACCTGGTCTCTCTAATATCCTTGGACTAACACAACTACAACTAGACTGCATATGACAATGAGGACATTACATTTCCATCACTGTGACTAAGTAACATGGGAAGTATGGTATGGTAGGAGAGTGGCTATATTTCATTTAGGACAACCATGACCTATATATTTATCAGAGCACATGCTTCCTTCTCTTTTTAATTTGTAAAGATCCAAGGAAACAGACTGCTCTGCTTAATTCCCTGTTATAAAAATGGTGTGTGAGCTAGACTGTGCCAATCTTACATCAGAGGAATATATCTTACAACAGATATATTTAAGTAAGAGTTCACAGTATAATCAAACAACAGTGGCTTACTCCATGCAAGGTAGCTTGTCTCTCCAAATCCTGGCTCAGGAGTTTAACTAATGTTGGCTGCTCAATCTGATTCCAATGGGGAAAGGATAAAGCCCCTATTTTTTCTGCTGGGATGCAGCTGTATTTCTGATCTATGACTGCGTTGCAAAGTGAAACATTGATCTGTAAAATCGGATGTGACCTTCTGCTTCCCCTTAAGCTTCTCGTTCGCACCGGATAAAGGGGAAACCAATGAGAAGTTAAATAGAAAGTAGGGGGTGGCTCAGTTGCATACACTCACCACCCTTTTCATAAAACATAACAGGTATTAAATGGCACAAAGCTCACATTGTCTCATTAGTTACAGAGGTGGGAGAGTGAGTTAAGCCCTGGTGAAAGGTGCTATACTCTCAGCCCCAGAGACTGAAGTGCTCTGTATATTCATTGAAGAGGTACAGCACAAAGAAGGGATCTGCAAATTCCATCACACACTGGCTGTTGTCAACATCTTCTAGAAACCAGCTATACGACAGGCATAGCAGCCTATTCAGTCTTCATTAACCCATATCTGCCATCTATCTTATGTCTATGCAGGGGACCTGTTCTAGAAATGAGAAGAATGCGTAGACGCCATGGTATTAAAGAATATTCAGCCCTTAGCCTCCCCACTGAGATTGCCAAAAAGGCCGATAAATAATATTAATAAAGCTGGTGGAGTTTTGTGACCAGGAACTTGACTGAGACCAAATCTCTTTTGATGAATTTAGGGTGAAAGGTTTTTGGGGCCCAGACAAATATTCAGAAACTGATTGCTTCCATTTTTTCATATAGGCCCTAACCAGGAATGCCTGGCATGGTAGAAATATTTATTGGAGGGTCATAGAAACATAGGATCATAGGGTTAGAAGGGACCACAAGGGTCATCTAGTCTAACCTCTTGCCAAGATGCGAGAGCATTGAATTGCTGATTCATGTTGAGGTTGTGGACCATCACAACTCCCTGATCCTTTTCAGCACTGTTGCTGCGAAGCTAGTTATCTCCCATTCTGTATTTGTTCATTTGGTTTTCCTTCCCTAAGTGCATCACCTTCCATTTGTCTTTGTTGACTTTCATTTTGTTGCCTATAGCCCAGTTCTCCAATTTATCAAGATCCCTTTGAATTTTAGCTCTAGCCTCCAAAGTGTTGGCAACCCCTCCTAGCTTTGTGTCATCTGCAAATTTGATCTGTATACTCTCTATTTTTACATCGAGGTCCTTAATAAAGATGTTAAACAGCACCTGACCCAGAACAGCTCCCTGTGAAACCTCACTTGAGACCTCCCTCAAGTGCCTAATTTGTAATGAAAGAGTTTCTGGGGCTCAAGCAATTTTTCTTCTTTTTTTTTACTTTCATAACTAATTCAGCAAACCCAGAAGTGCCGAGGCTAAGAACTGCCAAGCCTAGAGGCTGATCCCTGGCAAGCCCTGGCACAATTTAAGCACTGCATCCCTCCAATTTGACATAATTTCATTAACAGTTACTCTTTGTTTGCAGCTGTTTAACCAATTATGTATCCTCTAAATGGTAGTTTTGCCAAGCCCACATTTCTCCAGCTTACTTACCAGAATATCTTATGGGACTGTGTCAAAAGCAAGTGTCTACATTCTTACCGTAGAGCACAACACCTTTCTCCCCATACCTATCCACTGAGTCCTTTATAACTCTCCTCTTACTTGGTTACATAGATGAGTTAGCATGTGCTTTTCCTGGTATTTTCTTGTACTTTCATAGATTTTAAGACCAGAAGAGACATTTGGGTCATCTAGTTTCACCTTCCGTGTAATAAAGGTCAGAGAACTTCACCCAGTGCTTCCTGCATCAAACCATTAACTCCTGGGACTTTGATTTGCATTTAATTCTATAAAACAGATATAGTCCTTCTCAAAAAAAGATCAAATAACACATTTAGGGCTTGCCTTAATCTACAAATAAAAATATCACAGATGTCCGTTTAGCTACATCAGTATTGGGATGGAAGCATGTTTCATAGTCTAATAGCCCTGTATCAACTGAGACACTCCCATTGTGATAGGTACTGTATGTACAACTAAAAAGAGACATTTCGTAACCTTTAAAGTTTAAAGTCTAAATAGGCCAGACACGTATACAACAATACGGGTCAGAACAATAGTACTTCTAACCCAATATCTTGTGTTCCATCAGAGGTTTGTGCCAGATGCTTCAGATGGAATCAACAGGGTAATTATTGAGTGATCCATCCTCTGTCATCCAGTCCTATGTTCTGTCAGTCAGAGGTTTAGGGACACCCAGAACACGGGGTTGCATCCCTGACCTTCTTGGCTAATAGCCCTTGATGGACCTATCCTCCATGAACTTATCTAATTCTTTTTTGAACCCAGTTATATTTTGGTCTTCATTACATCCCATGGCAACAAGTTCCACAGGCTGACTCTGTGTTGTGTGAAGTATTTCCTTATGTTTGTTTTAAAGCAAAGTTAAAGGTTTTACACCAAAGGTAAAGGAAGTATTATTAACTCCTTTTTAGGCAAACTGGGATCTCAGGACCAGATCTTTAAAGGTGTGTAGGCCACCTATAGCCCATTGAAAATGAAATACCTTTTGAGAATATGGGCCTGAAAGATTAAATGATTTGCCCAAGGTCACACAAAACTACATAGTGTAGTTGGGTTTTGAACCCAGATTTCTTGATTCTCAATCTAGTGTATTAATCATAAGACTCTTTCTCCACTGGCCATAGGACTATGGCTTTTATTTAATAATATTACATAGTTCGTAGTCATTAGATAACAGTGTTATGTATATACTAGCCGGTACACCATTTACAACATGATACTTTCTATATGCTGGATAGTCTGTTTTAGTACAAGAACAGTAGTTGATTTTCACAGTCAAGTGTGTCAGGGGGCAAGATCAAACCTTTACAGACACCCAACAAATAATTATGAGTCAAATCAGCTGGGGAAAAAATAATTAGAAAAATGTGAATGATAATTGGGAATTGTTTAAGAATATTTTACTAGAAGCCCAAAATATCCTCAATTGAGGAAGAAGGTTTTATTGGTAAAAACAAACCAAAACAGCTACTTAAAAGAAGATGAACCACAAATGAGATATGTTTTAATTTTTCCTGGTGCAACATATTTTTCCACAAGCAAATAACTTTCAAAAATTAAAAACAGACCAATGAAATATGTTGATGCCTAAATCAGCAAGTTGTGACCAGACTAAGCGTCCATCAAAGTTTAACACAGTACAGTTCTCATTCAGACAAATATAACATCTAATCAAGTAGCGGTTAAATCCTTCAGTAAGCTCTCAAAATGAATTTGATCTTGATTTAATTCTTGTGGCTTTCTGGGGTTACTGATGAAGTTACATGCTGTTGTTATTGTGGGCTTTTATTTGTTTTTCGGTTTAATCCAAGACTTGCCAGTGGGACAAACTCCGTTCCATCTCCTACAATTAAGCTCCTGAACTTTCATGTCAATTTAGGGTTTTGGCTCAATAATTCTAGCCAATCTCACTTAATTATGAAAAGTAACTTGGGGTCTTCCACATACTTGTAGTGGTATGTGGTGGCACTCTGCGGGTCAGACTGAGTCAAAAACTCACAGCGTTTCCTGTGGAATTCATTTACAGGAGGGAACACTCAGCCCTCCTTGTTAACATGAGCAAATCACTGATCTGCATCCCTGTCTATCACGTATGTTTAGACTGCAAGCTATTTGACGCTGGGCTTGTATCTCAACATTTATCTGTAGACTGTCTAGCACAATGTATCCCTGATCTCCCTTGTAATATTACTAATTATATGAATTTCCTATCTCCAGTGGAAACGGATAAGCTGCAACAGGAAGGTCTCTATTCCTGAACCAGTCATCCGGGGAAGAGCCATTATATCGCTGGGCATCAAAGGAAGGGTAAAGGGGGCAGCGCTCAACCTTTTGAAGGCCCAAAATCTCCTAACACCTCCCAACACAAATTTGTAATGAACCCCACAGCTTGTTTGGATGTAACTTTTCTGCCGGTGTGGCTAGAATGGTGCTGGCAGGTGCCTCTCTGTCTTGTTTCTGGGTGATAGCACCTGGAAACTGGCTTCCATGTGGCCGGGGACTCATCAGGATCTCAGTGGGATTTGTCCTTGGACCAAGTTCAGCTCCTATTGTTTGGCCAGGGGACATGTGGTGGGACTCCCTGGCACCCTTCATTTTCCTGCTGCAGTGACTCCACTGCCAATGCTGCCATCATCATCTCCCTCTCTCAGAAGCAACAGTTTGATCGTACATAGCAGCATTAAGAGCCTCACCCAGGAGAAAGAGGGACAGTTTTCCAGGACGTAGCTGTTCTCAGTAGCTATGATTGGATAGCCTAAGTTGCAGCTTTGACATGTTTAGAGAGGTGCTCTCAACGTAGTGCTGGTGTATTAGGAAGGAAAGATATTTACTAGACGATGAAGACTTTCATGCAGTCTACCCCGGAATATCCAAATTAAGCATGTGGGTTTTGTCGTTGACTATCCTGATCACTTTCACTTCATGGACTTGAGAACCAATATATTTCAACTGGGACATGCTATAATGGATTCCGAACTGGTTACAAAGTTTACTAGTGGGATAGGATCAGATAAGCGTATGGCAAGCAACATCTGCAGTGGCTTGTCTTTAGCTCAGGAGTCAGATCCTGGGCTTAGAGATATGAAGGGAAGGGAGTTGGGAAAGGGGAAATAAATGTTCTTTCCCATTAATTAGGATTTAGCAGACATTCTGTACCAAAATGTGTTGTATTTTCAAGGATGTCCACGCTCTAGTAGCAAAGACAAGGTTTCTTTGTGCAGTAGCCTGCATGGGTTTATATTTACTGGCCATGGGATTAAATTAAACAGGCCTATCGGGGCATTTGGTGGATGCTGGTTTGTTAGATCTTTGATTTGCTCATCAAAAATGGGGGCAAGATGGTGTCAGGGCAGGATGGCTGTCCCCCCCCCCTTTTCACTGTTGCCAGAATGAGTTGTCCTTAGAAATCTCATTTTATTGTCTCAAGTTATAGTAAATTTGTGGCTACTTGGCCATAAACCTTATGGTAGTATCTGTTCCACTGTCCCTTCCATGCATAGGCCCCAATTAAAGAAAACACAAGCACCTGCTGATCTCCCATTGACTTCAAATGCTTCAAGACTTTAAAGAAGAGCTGGAAAGTAGCCCACCATTCAGAAAGGGCCAATCAGTTAAATTGTACATCCAGGTTACAGCAATACTGGGGGGTGGTAGACAGCTTCACCATACTGTACACCGTGCCTGTCAGTTGCTGGCTGCGCAGTCTGTCAACTGATTCTGTCTGCTCTCGCCATGTCCCCTACAGAGGTGACTATACACGTGCTGTCCTTAAAGCCATATATTCTGAAAGGGCACATGAGTTACAATATGAAGTGGCAGAGTTGCTGTGGTAAGTACTGCACTTTTGTTTTTAATCGATATCAAAAGCAAACAGAATACTTTTGCTCACCACTACTGAACATGTGTGTCTGGAGCACTGGAGAGAGATGTTGCCTCTGGGCTGTTTTACACATCAACTGTCTGGGGAATTGTATTTCGTTTTTCAACCCCTCCTCCCCATTTTTATGAATTATTGTTGTTTGTATGATCAAGCTTCAGGTTTTTTGCTTATTCAGCTTCTTTACCTTAGCTCATTCACCCCCTTAGGAATGGAAGCAGAGTAATGGCAGCTATTTGTGTGCAGAGAAAATAATCCTGGAGGACCCCAGAGAGGTTTGGGGGGTTTAATGAAATCATTAGAACATAGTTTCTCAGATGTTTTACAGAACAGCTATTCAAGGAAAGAAAATCCACTCTGTCTGCAGTGGGAATTTCTCAGAATCCAACACTAAACTAAAACATAACAACAACAATAAAAACAAAAAACAAACAAAAAAACCCCACAACTTCTGCTAATTGAAAGTGTAGGATATCATGAAAGAACTCTTTTTGTTACCCACGTCTTCACAGCATATCAATGGTGTGTACCTATTGTGTCCTTGCTACTGGGATGGGCACGCACAATAAATTATTCTCGTTTGCTTTAAAACCAAGATTTGTTTCATGCATCTTCTTTCTCTCTCTGCTCCCTGCTCTGATCATTCTGTTCTTACACCACTGGCTTTTCGTTGGTCCCCCACCTCCCCCATCACCTTGCTGATTTTAATACAAGAGCCTTCTGTGACGGGTTCCCACACGGTTGCCACCTGGAACTGGGATACCACTGAGCCCTCTGACCCACCAGCCTGGGCTCCCTTTCACACTGTGATGCTGTGACAACTTGCAAAGCCCTGCAAGCTTGCATTTCCACCAGCATTCACACAGGTAGGGACACACCCAGCTGCAGTCCCATGCAGGCTCCCAGCCTAGCACCCCAGAGCAGTACTGTCCTGCTCTGGTCAAATCTGGCCAGTATATGGGTTTAACACCCGGTCCGCCTCTCCCTCCAATGCGAAGAGGACCATGCACACTTTTGATAACCAAGCTGAGATTTTCCCCAGACACTTTAGTCAAACACACATTGGTTTGGATTAAAACATAAAATAAGTTTATTAACTACAAAAGGATAGATTTTAAGTTATTATAAATGATAGAAATCAGCTCAAAGCAGATTATCTAGTAAATAAACAAAACCTCAAACAGAGCTTAATATACTAGATAGGTAGGATATAAATTAACAAACGCACACCCTGAGTGATCAACACGCTGGCAGATTCTTAAGACACAAGCTGCCTCAGTTTTGGAGCTTGGGATTCCCAGGTTTTCATACACAGGCTAGAAATTCCTTTAACCTGGGACCATCACTTCCCCCCCAGTTCAGTCTTTATTCCTCAGGTGTTTCCAGGTGTGCTGTTGTAGGGAGAGTGAGGTACCATCATGATGTCATTTCCCCCTTTTATAGCTTCTTCTCACTTGCTGGAAAGCTCTTTTTCTGTGACGTGGGTCAAACAGTTCCCATTGTGTAGTGCTCTCTCTGAGAGATTTCTGTTGTACACAGTTCCTGGAGTAAGCCTTGTGCTTGTGTGCATTTCCTCAATAAGCCATTAACCTTGTTTGGCCTTCTTACAGTTGTACCTGAAAGGCGGCTTGTGGATGTTTTCAACCTCACAACATGTTTCAGTCACACATACCTAGCCAAACTTCGTAAATTCACATACAACGATAACACATACAATCCAATGAGATATGAATATCTAGCAGATCAAGAGTTTTAGAATGATACCTCACAAGGCATACTTTGTACAAAACATATCCTAATTACATGAGTGGTAAACATTGGGGTGCCAGAGTGTCAGACCTTCTCTTCTGCAGCTCTTGCCTTTAGCCTACCTATATCCCTGTGCTCTGTGAACTCTTGTGCTGTCTCACAGAGTCCTCAGGACACCCTCCACAACCCTCTTCCTGTGTAGCCCCCACTGCTTCCCTGGTCAAAGAACCTTACCTGCTGCAGATGACTGGTCTGGAAGAAGTGCCAGCACCGTATTGCCACAGCTATCACAGGTGGTTGGATCAGGAATAGGGAAGCACGATCCCCTACTAATGCATGCTAACCTCTGCATCATATATGCTTGAATCCTTGTCAACAGACTACCTGCTTTGGGCTCTGGAACATCACTGGATGTGGTAGGCAATTTTCTTCTCAATGCACTCATGGGCAGTAAGAAAGGCCCTTGCCCTTGCAGTGTACAGTGAAATAGAGGAGTAGCGATTCCACATCCTTATTCCCTCCACCCCTCAGTTCATCCATATAATCCATGGTATGATTCAAGCCTAGTTCCTATAGGCCCAGATTTCCAAAAGAACTCAGCACCAAGAAGCTCCCAATGAAAGCAACGGAAGCTACTGGGAACTAAGTGCTTGTGGCCAGTAGTGTGTGTGGATTTGCTAACAACAGCTGGCTATGAAATAGACATGAATTCATGGACCATGTTAGCCGAGGAAGAATAGATATCTGGAGAAGCTGTTAATGCCCCAAAATAAAACCTCACTCCAGCTTTCTTGTGGAAATGTTGACAATTTAAATGTGCATATATTACAGCAAAAAGAATTTATTGATTTCTGCACAAATTAAGTCCTTTGCTAATTTGCACAGATACAACTGAAACAATAAACTCAATGAGAACAACAAACTGGCTAATTAGCTTAATGATCATTTAATTTTACATTTGGTAATGGATATTTTTTTCTTCTGTTCTTTTTTTTCCCCAGACTAATAAAATGTAAATTATGATCAACTGGTTTTAAATCTTAGCAGTATAATTTTGTGGATTTTAACTGCTAAGGAAAACTGTGACAAAATGGCCATCTCAGACCATTAATATCTGTGAGGCGTGGCAGGGGTTCAAACTTGAACTGGATCCGTTGCTACTTATTTTGTACATTTGACTGTGTGATTTATAGTTATGTGAGATGGAAAAAAAAAATTCTAGGCCAAGGGCCAGATTCTCTCCAGGCTCCAAGCTCTGCTCAGCACAGTGTGTCTTCAGGGGCAGCAAACAGCTGGTTACAGCTCCCTGATTTTGTAGGTCAGTCTATGGCAACTCCAATTTTAGAGCCACCTAAGGGCTGCTTTAAATTGAACCCGTGGTGCACGACTCCTATGGGATCTTATTCCCAAGTAGGCTCCTATCTTCCTGACTTGGTTTCTACATCAGGACATGCCAGACACAAGAGCCAACTCCCCCAGGTACATGCCAACAGAGTGATTCAGAAAAGCCAGAACATAAGTGAAAGTCTGACTCCAAGATTTTGAAAAAAAAAAAGATGATTTTGGCTTCTAAATTCAAATTCAGGAACCTAAATAGGTAGCCTGACACTCTGCAGTGCCCAAAGAAATTAATCTGTTTTTCCGTTGATCATTTTACATACTTTGCTTTCCACAAGTAATCATGCTACATGCTAGTGAAACTTGATTGCACAAATGTCAACAGAAAACAACTGTGTGAATTCATGTAAATATTCAAGTGAATACTCACAGCAAAGTTTTTCCTGCTCTTCTGCACATAATCATTATTGACTCCTCCTAATCATCACTGCCCTTTGTTAATGAAGTAATCAGATAGTGGAAAAGGGAGAATGACAGTCAATTAGTTGGTATCATGAAAGCAAATATCTTCTATATTAATGGTTTCATGTATGGCCATTTTGAAAGATGATTATTTTATTATATTCTTATACCATGTTCTTCATCAACCATGGCATCTTCTTGACTATGGTTCTCTTTTTGGTTGCTAAGAATTCTCAAGTCACAGATGAAATATCTTTAAAAAAAATGCTCAAGGCTGTCTTTATAATTGAGACATTGACTGCCCACCAATATAAACCTTCACATAGTGAGACTTAGAAGACTTTCTTCGGTAGACATTCAGAGTTAGTTATAACAGTGTTTTCTCAGTCCATTGCAATTGAGTTTGCTAAAGGATAGCCTCAGGACTTCGGGTTTTTTGTTGATCAAGAACAAGAGATAGTCCCAAACAAAAACCCTGGATCTCATTTTCTCCTGACTTGGAGAACATATGAACATAAGAAAGGCCATACTGGGTCAGACCAAAGGTCCATCTAGCCCAGTATCCTGTCTTCTGACAGTGGCCAACTCCAGGTGTCGCAGAGGGAATCACCAGAACAGGTAATCATCAAGTGATCCATCCCCTGTCACCCATTCCCAGCTTCTGGCAAACAGGGACACCCCATCCCTGTCCATCTTGGCTAATAGCCATTCATGGACCTATTTTCTATGAATTTATCTAGCTCTTTTTTGAACCGTAAAGAAGGATTTTGGATATTTATACTGAGCCAAACTTTCCATCTCCATCCTTAATTTATAGGACTAATGTATAGGCCACACCAGAAGTCTAGATCTAAGTGGATTCAGAGATGAACTTTGCTGCCTGGGCTCACCTCTTTCAAGAATTTTAACATTGTAGACACAGTTGTACCAGTTGACTCCTTGCCTGGTTAATGGAATGTTGAAAATATGTTACTAGTGGGACAAAATCTGTGTGGCCACCTACCGCTTTCTGTCAAGACTTTAAAAAGAAATACCAACTGTGCTATAATAGGAAATCAGCTTGCCAAAACATTAAAAGGAGCAGCAGCTTCCAACTCACTGAAACTCTACTTAAGTTATTATATGCTTGAATGGCCCCTGGAACAACAGATAGCTGTGCAATTAATGCAAACCTTGTCCTCCTCCTCCACCTCCTTTGTCTCTGTGCAGGCCAGTAATGAGGCTCCTCCAGACACAGAGTGTATGCAAAGCCCCGACAAACCACCTCAATATGCAAAAGAGACTGAGGGAAACTGCAGGAACCATGACCCCAGCCACAAATGATGTTAGTCCTCCATCTCTGGCTACTTGAACCGTTTTAGCCTTGGAGTCAGCCTATGTTGAGATGGAAGAATATTTGCTTGGTTGATGCTAAAATATTTACATCCAAGGGAAAGTACCTTTTCAGCAAGTTATTCAAAACTCTGTACTTCAGTTTACCCATCTCTGGAAAGGGTTATTGACATGATGGATGTGTTTTGATGATTCATTTATTCATATTTGTAAGGTATTTAGAGAACCCTTAATGAAAGATGCAAAATATTTATTCCTGATTTTTCCTTTCCTGTTTACCGAAACAATTTCAGTCAGCAGTTCAGGTATTTGTTCTCTGTGAACAGATCACAGAGCTTGTAGAATCATTTTGTTGTTGTTGTTGTTGTATTTGCAGCCTTATCACTCCCCATAGAATTATAGTACCTGCCTGCAATTATGTAGCATTATCTATTGAGGAATGCCTGACTTCTGTAAGAAAGGACTGAAAATAAAGATGCTACTGCAGCTGTAACAGAGCGGCACATTTTGAAGCTGTTTACACTTGTTTCATGTAACCTAAGATCAGGAAATTCATCGGTTACAGCACGTCAGATTGCTAAACACAAACCAACTAAATCAGTCACTAACTATGAGAAGCTTCAACCTTGAACAAACGGAATGAATAGAATGGAAGTGAATGTAATGAAGCCACTAGCAGCTTAGAAAAGACGTACCTGAGGCTGAGCTAGCTTCCACGTTTCCCCTGAACTTGGACAAGAGTACAGGGCATTCTCAGGAAAAACCCAAGCTGCTACAAGACATGTCTTGAGTAATTCAATAGGTGCGACTCCTCCCTCTGATTCACCTCAGCACCAATCCCCCAAAATGGTGCTAGAGAGGGCTGTGCTCATGTGGTATCTCTCAGCTGAGCCATAAAAGTGAGGTGCTGACCCACTCCATGGGTGCTCAGGGGCTCAAGCAGCCATGGAGAAAAAAAATAGGGGGTGCTCAACACCCAGGGGGCTGGCCGGGACTGCTGCTCTGCCACCAAACAGCTGTTCAGCCACTGGCCCTGCCCCCACCCATCAGTTGTTGAGCACGGCTGCCCTGCCCCTCTCTCCGCTCTGCCCCCTCCTCCTCTCAATGCCTTTAAAGCAGGAGGGGGAGATTCGGCAGAAAGGAGCGAGGGAGGTTTGGGGGGAGGGGACAGAGTGGGAGTGGGAAGAGGTGGAGGGCCCTTACCCCTGGGAGCATAGTGGGGGTAAGGCCTTGGGGGAGGGAGTGGAGCTGGTGTGGATACCCACCAGCAAAACCAAAAGTCAGCACCGCTGGTCAAAACTATTTGAAATTAGACATTTCAATAAAACTGAAAATGTCATGAACATTTTCACCAATTTGGACACTTTTTTAATCTGGTCTAGTTCTGGCTACAGGTGGTCAATTAAGTTCCAAAGAACTTTTTTTCAGGTGCAGAGGGTGCTAATACAAAGGCAACAACGCAATTTGAGTAATATGTTACCTATTGCACCTGACATCTCCATCTGGATTAGCCATTCTTGTGTATTGTTGTGTGCTGCTAAATATCTTCACCAGAAGTGAAGATATTTAGCAGTTGCATTGCATTCTTTTGTGAAGTGGTTGCATTGCATTCTTTTGTGAAGTGATCCCCATGCATGTAGGACCAGATTGTGATTCTCTTACTCGTGACTAGTACCTTACTCCATGTGTGTCCCCAATTAGGCCAACTGGGATGCTCATGGAGTAGGATAATATTCAGCGTGAGTAAATGTATCACAACCTGACTCATAATTTGCAACATCTGTTGAATGCATTAAGATCCTTAAATTATTTGCTCTGAACTATTGCCACTATTTTCTATTTTCAGAGGGGTAGCCATGTTAGTCTGGATCTGTGAAAGTAGCAAAAGTCCTGTGGCACCTTATAGACTAACAGATGTATTGGAGCATGAGCTTTCACGTGTGAATGCATCTGACAAAGTGGGTATTCACCCCCGCAAGCTCATGCTCCAATACGTCTGTTAGTCTATAAGGTGCCACAGGACTCTTTGCTGCTTTTATTTTCTATTTTAAATACCCTGATGTGGTGCTATTAAACAAGGCAAACAATTCATAGCACTCAACTCCTCCAAGATATTCTGCCCTCTTTTCCATTCACAAATCTTTTGCGACCAGCTCAGATTTTTTATGAATTTTGATGTTAGTCAAAGTCATTTGCCAAATGTTTCATTTAGACAACTCCCAGCATATGAAACACTTGCAAAATGTGTTTGCTGCATGTGTTCTTTATTGCCACCATGTGATAGGTCACTTTAGTCACATGGGATTTTTTTTATTTACCGACTGGATAAGGGAACTTGCAATAAAGAGGAGGAAGGCATGATCAAATCATTGAGCTGTCAGCTCACTCAGGGGGACCTTAACATAGTTGAAAGGGGAAAAGATTAGGAAAAATGTGGAACATTTTAATCCTTTTTTCTCTTCTGAGCTACATGGCCCAGGCCTTGCCTGAGGCATCATTGCTACAAAAACTACCTCATTGTAATAAAGGCTCAGGTCAGACTTAAAATCATCTTCAGGATGGAACATAGGAAGTGCCAGACGCTACACAAGATAAGGACTGTGGTACCTTTAATTCCTCCGCAGCCCATGCAATTGTGTCCACCTGCACATACAGATGATCCCTGATTAATGCTAGAGAAGAAGAAATCTTCTCCCAAAAGTTTATGTTAAAATGACCTGGAGGAAAATCCTTCACGACCCATAATTTGGCAATTAACCTTGTACATGAGAGAGAATCACCACTCTTAAGCATCTCATATCATTTGTATCCTGTGAATTGTCATCCAGGCAATAGCCAGTTTCCTCTTCCATCCCAGCCATGTGGATTTTGCTAGTACCTGAGGGGCAGAAAGTTCCAAAGTTTGTTTATTCCCAGCAGAAGCGGGAGGCGGGGGAGTCTATTTATTTAAATCCAAGCCAATTTTAATTTTCACGATCAGCTACCTATTGTATGGAGTTTCTGCTCTAAAATTAGATCTCCCTTTTTAAATCTCATGTCCTGGATGGCTTTGGAACTGTAATTTGAAAGCTGGCAGCTTGGATGTGACGCAGCCAGGCGGACATATTTTTAAGTGTCAGATCTAATACTGAAACATTTCAGTGTTGGAAAATAAATGTGATTTGCATCAAGGACTGGACTTATTATGGAAGAACATTGTTACAATCCAAACTTTTTCATTAAATCTCTCACTCTCTCACTCTCTGTCGCTCTCTCTCTTTCTCACACACACACACACACACACACATTTTCTCCAAACCCTTACCCTCCAGAAAAAGAGGGGAACCCTTTGATTCCATAGGGAAGTGGCATCTTGGTCTAGATGCAGCATAAGAAGTGGACGACGGTTGTTCTGATGTCCTCTAGATCCTCTTGGCCACATTTTCCAAAGAGATCAGCACACTTGGTTTTGGTGCCTAAAGAGAAGCTGATTTGTTTTGAAAATCTGGCCCTAGGGAGACCAGGGAAATATAAATGCAGTACAACTAGATTAGAAAACAAAGCATTGGTTAGTGTGCATATGTGCCATTGATCTCCAAAGGTTGGAATAACAGCTCTGTCCAAGTGTGCGTGAGACTGTGACCTCTGCTAGCAACTAGTCCATAGAAATTATGAACCCTTAATAAGGATAGCTGGATGGATAGGAAAAATCTCCATTATCTAGCTATAGTTCAATGGTACAGGACTATAATTTTGCGATCAGTGGGCTCTGAGATCTGTCCCCTTTACAATAGCACGTTAGGATCATAAACACCCAGGACAGAGAAAACCAGAGATAAGTTTCTTCCTCCCTGATAATGTTACCAAATGTACAGTGGAGGGAGGTGTCTCAACACAAATACTTCAGCCATTAACTCACCAACCATTCAGCTCCCAAGCCCCCTTCCCGCTATCACTTCCTGTGTCTGTACTACAGGGCTGGTTAACATTTCTGTTCGCTGAGCTCCAGGACCTCACATTATGGCGCAATGGGGCTGATGAACAAACAGCTGATGACGTTACAGTTGTGCTTTTCAAGAGAGTCTATAAGGCCTTGCTGCTCAGCTGAGTTCTGATGTCCTGGCAATAGCCATAGTGTAAACCATATTCGGCTGCCACATCTAACTATTCACCTAGCTTCCCGTCCCCATATATAACATGGGAAAACAGTCCATTGTTCTAGCTATAAATGCATATAAGGCCAGATTTTCAGAGGGGCTGAGCCCCTCAGCTCCCATTAATTCCAGTGCCTCTGGAAGCCAGACTGATTCTGTATAATATTTATTCGCTATGGGCTATACTCCAGGCAGGCTGAGTTCCAGTTCTCCTGTTTGCTTGTATTCCTTGCAGCTACAAATGAACTAGGTGATCTAATGCTCCCTTCTGGCTTTAATCTATGATTTTTTAAGATTTGCCCTCACGGTTCACTGCAGGTGTTAAAACGGTGGGCCCAGTGTTCGAAGGTGCAGCTTTCACTCATAAAAGAGAATCAGGAGCAGTGAAAATGTGGCCCTCAAATCAGTATATCTATTGATTATACCGGTAAACAAAACATCTCCTTGTTAGCAGGGGCTGCCTTGGCAAAGTGTAATAATGAATGCAATGTCCGCAGATGCTGACGCTTCATAGTTCATTAATGAGAGAAATCATTCGTCTATCTGTACATCCAATTGGCATTTGGCAGCTTCTTGATCTATTTAAAATCCTTGTTCTGAGGGGGAAACACATTCGTCGTTCAAGGATATTAAAATTATCCTAGATCTCTCTGGGATAAGGGCATGATGTGGTTTTAATACTTTCCGCTGACCCCCCGCACACACACACACACTGCTTTTGGCTCAGCCACAGCAATCATTGCCAGGGCACCCCATCTATTTTTCAGATGTCAGACACAGCTGAACCACTCTCAGTTTAGGGGGAGTGGCGCCACCCAGGTTTGGCCCACCGGCTCTGTCAAAATGGATCAGGCCAAATTTCAGTGCGTGGCGGGGTCACAGCGTCACTTGGGGTTAGCCCAGGGGCCCCTCCGTCACAGGGCCACCAAGCCAAACCTGAATGGCTCTGCGACCTCATGGGACAGGTCCCAACACCACTCAGTTTAGGGACTTCAAATTGGGGGCCCAGGGCAAACTGCCTCTGCCCTGTGGGGAGCTTGCCCTTGCCAGTCGCATATACTGACTGTCATGTGCATACGGCTGTGGGTGCTGCTGAATCAGAACACGGTTCAGCGTGAAACCACCAAATCTTTTCATTTCTCTCTGATCTATATGTATATATATACAGCAGCCTGATTATAGTTATCTTGGCTCATTCTGCTTACGGCTGAATTGGACTGGTCCCAAAGCAAAAAGAACAGTGACTAATCCAGTGAGCCACCCACAGCCTGAAGATTGTTAAACATCAATGGTATTAGCTTGAAAGGCATAAAAAGGAAGATTTACTCTTTGGTTCCCATGAAGACTAGTGCATGTTGCTCTCTGTTTTGAATAAATGCTGCTAGTTTTGTATTCTTTTCACTTTGCCCTTTCGATCCTGTCCACATTGTGTGTTCTGTTTGCTTATCCTGTATTGTTGTATAAATGCTAACGTCTGAGCTGTTTCTAAATGTGCCGTGTAAATCATACTCCTTTTCAGTCCTGCAGGGATCCTTCATTATGAAAGTAGACTTAAGGGCCGGATCCCATCGCTGGTATAAATCAGAGTAGTCTTTGGTTTCAGGTTGGTGCTGTCCATTTACACCCAGTCAAGGGACATGTGCAATTGCTGTTGTGATAGTAGCTTGCTATTAGGAATCATGAGAAACCATTCTGTATAAAATGAAAACTAAAGATGGACCCAAGTTTCAAAATTCAGTTTTGGATACAGATCTGGAGAACTATATAAGAGCTAGGATGTTGTTGTTGTTTTTATGTTATATTATTTATTTATTTATTTGATTTTATTCTGATTGTTTATTTGATTTTATTTTGATTTTTTATTTTATTATTTCAAATACAGTACGTTTAGGAGGCTTCAGCTGTGATTGGGCCCTTTCTGGAACTGATCTTGGATTTAGTGTTCAAGGGTGATCATTTACTGGACTGTAGATCTTTTATAAGGACTAACACAAATTTTCACTCAAAATTCAATCCAGATCATTTCTGAGGGTTGGAAAAGTTTTATTGTTTAATTTAAAAATATAGCTTGTTTCATATGTCGAGAGAGAGCTGTAAATATAAGAAAACTTGGGTAACTGACTTTGCCCCTCTCCAAAGCTGAAGACCCTTCATCATGTCCATCCCATGCGGACAATGGACAGGGCAAAAGACTATTTTTAGCATACTTAAAGTAGATGAAACTCCATGGGTGTTCAGTGGAGTTAATCAGTTTATGGCAGCAGTGAACTTGATTCTATTGTGTTATCAGTGGTTTGTGTTGTATTTGTAGTGTGGGTGGTTTTACTGTTCACTGTTATTTGCTCTGTTTCTTCATGCTTCAGCCATGTTGGATCAGAGCAAGATTATATAGTTATATGTATGCTTCATTTCATACCTGTAATGGTGGGGAAATAAATCTGTATTCAAACAATACACCAGCATTTGTCATTTTAGGAACAAGTGTTGATTTGTTCCTAGAAAGGGAGGGGAATTGATGCTAATTAATGGATTTGTTTGGGCAACGTTGGGTAGATGTTACGACTTCATGAACTGGAACAGGAGCAACACTATTTATGATTTTCCATCGGGCCAACCTCTGTATTGTTAAAAAGTAAAATAGAAAATATCACTGTTCTCACAAAGGGTTGTGATTGTGCTTGTCTCTGTATGATCAGAAGTTAAAACTCAGTTAGTATTTGCAGTTAGTATCTGTGGTGTAAAACACCTGATGGAGACACAAATAGCAAATCAGAAAAACCTCTTTGAAATACCTACTGCCACACACCCATCAGTGCATCAGAGTTTACCATGTACGTTAGGGCAATACACTGCAGGTTGGATTATCAGCTGACATTAATCAGCATGGCCCCATTGACTCCACAGGTGCCGGGCCGATTTACACCCGCTGAAGAGAGAGCTGCAGTGATGTTAAAGGCACTAATGGCTCCACTTGCCAATGTCTATGTATTTAGAGGAATGACGGCTTCTGGCGAGTGCCAATTGGCAGGCAAAGATCGTGCCCCTGTTGTGATCTATGGGAAATAATAATGTGCCACACGGTGCTGATTATAGCTATAATGAGGATTTGCATTTCCACAGCACCTTTTCATTTAAAGGCCTCAAAGCACCTTGGAAACTTTAATTAATTAACATGCACAAAACCCCTGTGAGGATGCATATATAATAATAAACACATTTCATGATTTTTGCCCTTTTAACTCATAGCTTTTGTCTCTCTCTATCCCTGGCTGTTCATGTCTAACTGAGGGCCCAGATTCTGCAGCCTTTACCTTCATTATGCAGTACTTATTTTTCAGAGTTGTCCTTTTAGGATGAGAGAAAGGGTGGCCTACAGGTTAAGGACCTAGGTTTGGCTTCAGGAAATCTAGCTTCACTTCCTCTCTCAGCCAGAAACTTCTTGTGTGACCTTGGGCAAGTCATTTAGAGTACCTCTACGCAGCGAGCCTCTGAGCCTGGGTTGACAGGGTCTCACTAACATAGCTGTGTAAACAGTGTTCTTAACTTGCATCTCAGGCAGGAGCTCTTGTCCTGAAGCCCATCCCTTCTCTATAGGCTTCAGATCCTGAGCTCCAGCCCAAGATGCAATGTCTGTATAAGCCCAGCTAGCCCGCGTCTGTCGACTAGGGCCTGTAGGCTTGCTGCTGTGGACCGTGTAGACTTACCCTTCCTCTCTCTGTACCTCAGAGCGTGATCGGTAAAATGGAGACAACAATAACTGTCTCTTATCTGTCCTGTATATTTAGATTGTAAAGTCTTCACAGCAGGACCTGTTGTGTACTTCAGTTGTAAAATACCTAGTGTACTTGGGTCCTGAGGGAGGGATAAGTGGTTTGAGCATTGGCCCACTAAACCCAGGGTTATGAGTTCAATCTTTGAGGGGGCCATTTAGGCATCTGGGGCAAAATCAGCATTCAGTCCTGCTAGTGAAGGCAGGGGGCTGGACTCAATGACCTTTCAAGGTCCCTTCCAGTTTTATGAGATAGGTATATCTTGCTTGGAACCTGTAGACATTACCATAATAGAGAGAGAGGAAGAATGTGGGCAGGGTATTGATCTAGTCCTCTTTAAAATGGGTCTAGATCAAAACACATTACTGAACTGTTAATGCATGTCAGCAGGATCCACACAGACAGTTAGTTTGTGGGAGGCTAATGCAGGGTAGCTGGATACCCCAGCTTGCCACAAACTGAAGTTTCATGTAGACAAGCCCTAAATCACTTGCCAAATTTTCCAGAAAGAGTCACTGACAGATCCACGTGCTATCTAACAGCTAGATGCCGGCCCTATTAACTATATAACTTACTACTCCCCTTCTCCTCTTCCAGCACTTACAAATTCCCAGTGACCAAGTTTTCTTTTAGGAGCAAAAGGAATAGAAGTGGAGAGCTGGGGCTATTATCGTGGGCTGTGAACAAAAGAAATCCTCTTGTTGACAAGGGGTACTCTTTTAACTGAGTAGAGGAAGCTTGTTTGGGATAGGAGCTGTGATCCTTCAATACCAACACCCTGAAAGATTAATTTAAAAGGCAAGATGCCAGGATTCCAAATAATTGTATCACTTGGCTGTGAACTTCCAGATTTTTTTTTTTGGTGTCGGATATTATAAGTAGTGATGGATAATGGCACATGAGAGAGAGAGGGGTAAAATTTTAGAGAACCTGAAAAAGAAGGAAATTCAGTCTCAGTGAAAATAGGACAACTTTCTGTTGCCTTTTCTGGTATTATCTCTTGGGGGGAAAAGGGAGAGGAGGATTTAGCTTTGGAAACCTGGGTTTAAATCCTGTCTAAAGTCACACAAGTGAAATAGATTCGAGAGGCTGTCTTGCCCTTATATCTTGGACGTTTCTCTACATTGTCAAATCAGCATTTGATTGGCAGGTTCTGCTCAGACAAAGTTCATGACTGAAATAGGTAGGTCAAGGTTAAGATACATTGGCTGTATGAAGCTACCTACACAGTAGCACTAGTTTTATTATTATGCTCTGGCTGTCATGAATTCACACAAAAATACTGGAGAAGGGGATGATGGAGCTTCACATTCCTCTTGGACATGTCTGTGTCTAGGCAGATCTATAATTATACTTATAGCATCTGTATCTACAAATATCTGCCTGTCTGTAGTTGAAATAAAGACTATAAACTGACAAATATTCAGCATCTGTGATTATATAATACTGAAAAAAGCCACTTCAACCATTTCCTAATACTATATAGCTATTTTTGTATAGTAATCTGCAATGTTCTTTAAAAAAAAATAACAGAGTCCCCTTTAGATGTCAGGAAGGTGAATACTCTCCTAGAGACAGGCAGTGTGATCCAGTGAGCAAAGTACAAGAATAGGACTCAGGAGAGCTGGGTTCTACTTCCAGCTCTGCTACTGAGCTACCTTTCACAACTCTGTGTCTCACTTTCTCCATCTGTAAGATAGGGATAATGATGCTGATCTCTTTTGTAAAGTGCTTTGAGATATAGGGATGAAAGGTGCTATATCCCAGCTATTTATTATCATATCAGGCAGTGTTGTCAAGTGGGTAGACTAAGAGACTGGAAATCAAGACATTCTGATTTTATCCCCACTCCTGCCACTGATTGGCTGTGTGGCCTTTGAGAGGTCTCTTTAATAGACTCATAGGACTGGAAAGGACCTTAAAAGATCATTGAGTCTAGTCCCCTGCCTTCACTTGCAGGACCAAGTACTGATTTTGCCCCAGTGGCCCCCTCAAGGATTGAACTCACAAGCCTGGGTTTAGCACGCTAATGCTCAAACCACTGAGCTCTCCCTCCCCCTCTTTGTCTATATGTGATTTGATATCCTCATCTGGAAAGTGGGGGGATGATCTCTCATTCTTAAATAACTCAAAGAAATGTATTAGAAAGCTGAATTAACACAACTGCAATATGCTGGGGTTAAAAGTGCCACAGTGTGGTATATCAGACCCCACTTGGTGGGAGCTGTTGGCAAATGTTGATTTCTGCCTGGTGACCACAGTAAGGGTCATATAAGCATATTGATTATTTGAGCACTGATGGCATTAGCGTACCTACTTTACAAGGGAGCTGTAAGCAGAATTAGTTAGTGTTTGCAAAGCACATTGTGATGAGGAGCACTAGATAAGTGCTACGCAGCATATTATTACTATAAACCATGACATTGCTTACATCACTGTATTCTGGCAGGATTAAATGCAATCAGACGTCAGTCCTAGACTGCAGAGGTGCCTGTTAAAGGGGACCCTAACTGCAAGCAGGGCATTGTATAGACCATTGGTTCTCAACCAGGGGTACGTGTACCCCTGGAAGTACACTGAGGTCTTCCAGGGGGTACATCAACTCATGTAGATATTTGTCTACAACGGGCTACATAAAAAGCACTAGCAAAGTCAGTACAAACTAAAATTTCACACAGGCAATGACTTGTTTATACTGCTCTAGATACTATACACTGAAATGCAAATACAATATTTTTATGCCAGTTGATTTCTTTTATAATTATATGGTAAAAATGAGAACGCAAATAATTTTTCAGTAATAGTGTGCGGTGAGGCTTTTGTATTGTTCTGTCTGATTTTGTAAGCAAGTAGTTTTTAAGTGAGGTGAAACTTGGGGTACACAAGACAAATCAGACGCCTGAAAGAGGTACAGTAGTCTGGAAAGGCTGAGAGCTACTGGTAAAGCCAGACACCTTTAAGTATTTGCTGTGTTAACCGAGAGGCATAGATGATAACAGCTGCTTCAAATAACTTTGTGTAGTCTGGCACATCTATATAACCAAAGATAGTGCTTTTTCTTCCAGGATAGTTAACTTAGCACTTCATTAGTATGTGTACGAAACAAAGTGTGTAGCACATTTGTCACCCCCCATTGTGCGCGCACACACGCACACACAATTCCAAAACACGTACAAATAAATAGACTCGCTTCTTCCAAAAAGTATTCAAGGAAAAGGCTGCATTTGCCTGAAGCAGAGGCCAGATGCTTTGACTTCCAGCTTTCTTCCATCAAAGCTGTGCAGTTTCGAAATTAAAATCTACAGCAATAATGAAACATATTAAAATGCATGCAAAGTCTTGAGGGCTTATAATATGCTAAAAACTGGCAATGCATGTTTACATCCATATATCAACTTGGATGTGCTGAAAAGATTTAAAGTGTAAAATATGCAAATATGTGTCATATTGTCACACTTGGTCTCCCTAATGGAACTCCCTTTCATCTCAACTCTCCTTAATTTCATGAATATTACATGCCCCTCACACCTTTTACTCCTGCTGTTGCTAGGCTGAGAAGATTATGAAAATATGTTAATAGTAACTTTCATCAAATAAAAGTTGCAGTATTCTAAAAGAAAAAAAAAACAATTTCTCTCTTAAAATACAAATGGTCCAGGCTTTGTAAGCCATTTTATTTTCCATTGGGAGCTCGGATAACGATTGACCAATTAAATTAATGAGAAAAGACTGTGGGATTGACAGAACCTTTGCAATGCAAAATGGTGAGGCCAGCACATGCCAAAAAAGTGAGATAGACAGAGATCTTTGGTGGGTCTGTTTGGATGAAGAACCCGGAGAAGAGGGTTTCATTTCTGCTAGGCTTTCATTTATGCACCAGTCAATGCCTCTTTTACCAGTGGGATATATGATTTCCCAGCCTTGCTAGGCAGACTTAAGAGTTCTCAGCTGGCTTTTTGAATGTTCCTCACGCACAGTTGTGGACAGAGTTTCATACCAGCTCAGCATCCAGCAGCTCCTGTTACAGCTACATTTTCAAAAGCACCCAACATGCTGAACTGTCTGAAAAATCTGGTCCCGATAGTGGGTGCTGTATTCTTTTGAAAACATGGCCCTCATTTCTTAGGGCTTGTCAGTTCAGGGGTGACACTATGGTCAGCTTGTTCATATCGGAGCATGAGCTTTCGTGGGTGAATACCCACTTTGTCAGACGCATGTGTATTCACCCACGAAAGCTCATGCTCCAATACGTCTGTTAGTCTATAAGGTGCCACAGGACTCTTTGCTGCTTTTACAGATCTAGACTAACACGGCTACCCCTCTGATACTTGTTCATATCAATACACAGCTTTTCTAATGTAAGATGTTATTTCAAAGCTTGTATTACTTGCAGTGCTTACTAATAACTCCCCCCCCCACACACACACTTTCTTGTTTTTGAAGCAAAATGAAACTTCCATCTCTAAATATCCCTAAATGGAAGTCAAAGAAAAATCTGACTCATTCACCACTCATGCACAATGGTTTTGTATTTGTTTGGGTCAGATTCTGTGACAGTTTACTCCATAAGGCTTTATGGGGTGGGGGTGCTCATAAATGTATGTATGATATAACTGGAATAGGGTTTTGCTGCATATGCCATGTAACATATCTATGTAAAGGTTATGTTCATCCTAGTTGTATGTAGGCACCATTTGTGTGCTCAAAGTTATGAACATTGGCTGTATAATTGCTTGATTTCTAAGTAGCCTTAGTTAAAACATTTGGTCGCTCCTTGGGAGAGGAATGTGCTCAATCAGGAAGCATTTAATAGACAAAAGAGCTTGGAAAACTCCAATCCACATAAGAAGTCTACCTGAGGACATTCAAGGTAGCATGTGGGTAATGGCTGCTCCCTGCAAGTCCTGAGTCATGCCTGGCCAGGTGACTTGCCCATGTGATTCCAAATCTCCGTTTGGTGACTGTATTCTACACAGACTGAGGATGGTGGTCTCCACCCACAAGAGAGAGTCTATAAAAATCCCTGGGAGACCCTTCCAGGTTGTCTTCAGCTGGCTAAAGAAGAAGCCTCTCCACCCCCGCACCCAGGATACTTAAAGGAAACTGGAACAAAGGACAGTAACTACAGGGTGTGCGTGCAATTGCTGGACCCAGGCTAAAAGGAGATTAGCCTGTAAAAGGGAGCATTCTGGAACTGGTGAGGATCCTATCTGTATCTAGTTTGATTAGACATAGATTTGCACATTTTATTTTATTTTGCTTAGTAAGTTACTTTGTTCTGTCTGTTACATCCTGGAACCACTTAAATCCTACTTTCTGTATTCAATAAAATCACTTTTTGCTTATTAGTTAACTCAGAGTATGTATTAATACCTGGGGGAGCAAACAGCTGTGCATATCTCCCTGTCAGTGTTATAGAGGGCAAACAATGTATGAGTTTGCTCTGTATAAGCTCTATACAGGGTAAAACAGATTTATTTGGGTTTAGACCCCATTGGGAGTTGGGCATCTGGGTGCTAAAGACAAGCACACTTCTGTGAGCTGTTTTCAGGTAAACCTGCAGCTTCGGGGCAGGTAATTCAGACTCTGGATCTTTGTTGAAGTAGACAAGAGTGTCTGGCTTGGCAAGACAGGGTGCTGGAGTCCTGAGCTAGCAGGGAAAACAGGGATAGAAGTAGTCTTGGCACATTGGTTGGCAGCTCCCAAGGGGGTTCCTGTGATGCAACCCGTCACAAAAGTGTTATTTTAAAGCTTGTATTACTTGCAGTGCTTACTAATAACTCCCCCCCGCCTTTCTTGTTTTTGAAGCAAAATGAAACTCCCGTCTCTAAATATCCCTAAATGGAAGTCAAAGAAAAATCTGACTCATTCACCACTCATGCACAATGGTTTTGTATTTGTTTGGGTCAGATTGACCTAAGCATAAGTGGCACACGGCAGTCTGAAAATATATGGAGATTTCTTCTTGTGTAGGGGAACTCTCTTCCGATACAAAGTGATAGAGACCACTTGAGTCCACCCCAGTCCCCAAGCTAAGGTGAGGAAGGAAGCACATCATGGACCTTCCATGTGTGGGCTCAGGGCATGACAGAGTGTGGTGCAGTGCAGCTCCCCTGACACTGGCATAGGTCTGTTATGGCCCTTGCAAACATGCAAGATGTTAGAGTAGGCCGCCTGTTGCTGTAACTTTCACTGCAACTGCCATGTGGCACTGCAAACATGCACAGATGATATGACCTAGTTGAGAAGCTGGACAACTGCCTTCAAGAGAGTTCCTCCAGCAGCAGAGTGAGATGAGAATGCAACCCCTGAACGTGGAAAATTTGTTCTCTTCTCTTGGTATAGAGACAGACAGCACATGGACAGATGCAGAGATTTTAATTGATTTATGTATACAAAGTCTCACTCTCGCTGTGCCACGCACACATAGAGTAAATATACAAACACTGACTGGTATTGACTAGAAATGAGCCAAAGCAAATATGCAAACACTGACTGGTATTGACTAGAAATGAGACAAAGCAAAACTGCGTCTCTGAACCCCTCACCCCCGCCCAAAATCTGTGGGCTCCAGGCTCCCCCAAGAGGAACAGTCTTTGCAATGCCCTTAGTCGAAATTCCGGATGGAAATGTTCATCTGTTTTTTAATAATGCCAGTCTGCAGCCAAATTCTGGAAGAGCAAAGGACAGTACTTAGCACAATGGGATTCAGGTCCCAAACCTGGGCCCTTAGGCAGTCCCTCCATCAGGACAGTAGAAATCAACAGAAACCAGGTGATGGATTCTAATGGAGTCTACTGTAGTTTCCTATAGAGCAGGAGCAACTTTCAGGCAAAAAGAACTTTTTCACAAGAGAAAAACCCATTTGGAATAATACTTGGAGGTCAGTGACATCAGTTGCTATGAAATTCCCTAGCCTCAGGAATAGATCAGAGTGCAGTGCATCCTCAAGCCTGAATTCATTCTAATTCTGATTTTAGGAACCCATGCACATCCCTTGTCCTTGCAGCTGGGGATATAACCAAATACCTACATTCTGCTGTATTAACAAACTGCCTCATATGTGATATTCACATAACATGTGCATTGTAACCTGGCCACAACCCACGCTGCGGCAAGTAAGTGTTTAACAATATCACATAGCTTTAAGAAGCACCTCAGCACCTCATCATCCTTTGTCAGCAGAGACAGGCACTACAATGCTTATATAGACCCGTCGACAAATGGTCTGGTGAAACCTCTCTGTAATAATCATGTAATTTTCCAAAAGTGTTCCTTTTATTATCTGTCCTAAGCTCATCTATTTTTAACTACTGAGATTTATTATAAATGGAATAGCACAGCTTATAAGGTCAGGCAACCCTTGATTACAGCTACAGTAAATCAACCTAGATTCATTTTAATGAGACACATCATTCTATTTTTTTTTTCATGAGAGTTCCTCAAAGAACAAACTTTTTCAAAGACTAACACATGGTAATTGGCTGAAAGATTCTTATACCTCCCTGCTTTCTTTTTTCTTTCAGATACACCACAGGAAGAATACTGTGTATGTTGCTGTTGTTTTTTAAATCAATCCTCTAGGAACCGAAGTAGAAACATAAGGAACAATCGGAAAATGAAATTGTGCTGTAAACAGTGGGAGAAGCGGAATCGCCAACATTATTGCATGTTCTTTGCACTGTTGCTCTCCACCAGGACTTGGGAATGTACAGTATAACTTACCCAACTACAGCCCCAATGAATCACGGAACTCATGTATGTGAGTTACTTCAAGCATGTGATGACTCTCATTGAAGTCACTGGGATTATTCCCATGTTGAGGTACATGCATAATCAGGTGATTTGTTGAAAAAGGACCTATGCAGATTACCCACATGCCATGGTTAGAAAACACAAGCTGGTGAATAAAATGGGATTCAGTGAATGAGGGCGGCCTGACGACGTCATTATACAGAAATTGCCAGGTAATCACCACCCCCTTAAGACTGAAGTATTTTTATTTTGCCAAATTTGTAATAATGTGCATTTTCCAGGAAAATGGGAGATTCCAAAAGGCAACTGAGTCCCTTCTAGTGGAATATTTCACTATAGCAGGCCGGATAAGGCTGAGATGGCAAATGTATGGCAGGATCATGGTGCCAGCACTGAGAGCTAGCTTCATAGTTCTACTGTGATTTTAGTTATTATCTAAAATGTGTATTATGTGGTAGATCTAGTCAGAAAATGTCAGTTGAAATGATGATTAGAAAGTAGAAAAAATATCACAAAACTGTTTTCTGTCTAGATCAACTATATATATAAAGGTATTAATTCTGAACCCTCTAGCACCCAGACAACCCTATTGACTTCAGAAGAGTTGCACATATATAAGCCACAGAAGAATTAGGCTCTTTGGAGTTGCATGGAAGGGAGATCCTCTGAACATGAGGCTATTCCTATCTTTGTGTTAGGACTTAGCCACTAAGAACATGGGCTGTTTGCTTCCTGATAAGGTTCACAAACAGAACCCTGCAGTTCTAAATATGGGAGCAATGATCAAAACCCACAACTGTAGCTTCTCGTGGATTTTATTAATCTAAATTGGTGAGTTCATATCCCTTTAGTTTGGTTGGGGCTTTGGGGCTAGACTAACCAGAAAAGCCAATATGAAACTTTATGAGAACCCTACAGAAAATTGCCAGTTTCATCAGTGAAACTAATGAACTTTGCTCCCAATCTCCACAAACACCACCTTCCCCAAAAGGGCCTGCCTCCCCAACATACACTTAACTTTCATTGTCTTTTATGGGACAGGTGACCTACAATCCCTAGCTACTGCCTTGGATATCTCTGTGGAAAACCCAGCTGGGCCACTCCTTCCATTTGTTGTCTTCTGGCACAATGGGGAGATACCAGTACATATGAAAGGTGCAAGGTAAATATAAGATATTATTATTTTTATTTGTTATTTATTTTATTTTATTACAACTAACCAACTGTTGTGTTTTGGTCAATTTCTATCTTTTCACCCAGCTCTAAATTACCCATTGTTTACCTGCAGGGATTGATCAGTATTGCATGACTAGATGGCATGTATATTCCTTTAAGAGACCCAATTTCTTAGCAAGGTTTCTGCAGAGTAAATTTCTTTTAATTTTTCATAAAGTGTAGCTTATGAAAAATTTAAATGAAATCATTTAGTAGTGATTGCGCCATAAACACAACATGAACTCCTTTAAAATTCCAATTATATAGGAGCTCACCTTTTTAAGTGGCTTTTGAATGAGAATAGCTAAGCACAACGTTGAGTCGTTTGGACGGATGAGATGTAAAATCAAGGGCTTGGCCATTTATGGTCATTAGAGATCCTACAGCACCTTCTGCAAGAGTAGGGGAGTTAGCCCAGTGATCTGGCTAAAATCCAAATTGAATAATTAAATTCTGCCTACTTAAAATTCTCCCTGTAGTTTCAGCTGCATATAGTATTCTTCACTTCCTCCCTTAAAACGATGTGCAGTGTTGCTGCCCACTGTTAAACAGCTGCCACATTCCAACCTAAAGCTAGTGGCATTTCAGTGGTTGTTGAAATAATAATAATAGATTACAGTTAATATACTTGACTAGTATATCTTCCCCATACAAAATAATGTCACAGTGTTAAGGTGTGATGTCTCATGATGTACCAGGGCTAGAAACAAAGGTGCAGATCCTCAGCTGGTGTAAATCGGTATCACTTTAGTGATGCCAATTTACACTGTCTGAAGATTTGGCACAAATCCTTATATTGTTAGAAAGAACAGAATCCCCGGATTTGGGGTAGAATAAATACTTAGGATTGATCTTGATCTTATACAAGTGTAAATCAGGATCAAAGTCAATTGACTTAAACAGTAGTAAATAGGGTAAAAAGCAGGCTTCTTGATTCTAGTGCTGACTACATTGACTTCAGTGAGACTACTCACATGCTTAAAGTTAGGCATGTGCTTAAGTACTTTGCTGAATTGGGACCCCATGAAAGGATCAACCTGCTTGGAGAAATATAATCTGACTGGAACTCAAATATTTATTTTTCTTGATATTTTTTGAACATTCAAAACAACATGGTCACTCGTGAGTAGGATGCCACCAAATTCACATCTGTGAAAAATGCGTTGCAGACCATGAAATCTATTTTCCCCCATGAAATCTGGCCTTTTGTATACTTTTGCCCTATAGCAGCAATTCTCAAACTGGGGGTCCCAGACCAAAAGGGGGTCACGAGGCTATTGTAGGAGGGTTGCGGAATTGTCACCCTCACTTCTGTGCTGCCTTCAGAACTGGGTGGCCGGAGAGCTGCAGCTGCTGGTCAGGCACCCAGCTCTGAAGGCAGCACCACTGGCAGCAGTGGCGCAGAAGTAAGGGTGGCATGGTAGGGGGGTGTTGTCACTTTTGGGGGGGTCACCATGGGCTTTACATGTTTATAGTTTGCCATTTTTAAATATATATTCATGCTTTGTTACAACACCGTGAAATTTAAGATTTAAATATCTGAAACCGGGAAATTCAAAATTTTAAAATGCTATGAACATGAAATTTATGAAAACGTACTGTGTATTTGGTAGGGCCAAGTTCAGGAGTGAATTTAGATTCAAATTTGAACCAAAAAATTGTATCTAAATTAATCGAAAAGTTTCAGAATTTGAACACAGAACTCTTTCTCTCTCTCTCTGATAGTTTCCTGGCCCATACTATCTGAGTGAGTCATGTGTTTGTCTAAATAATAAACCTTTTACTAAAAAAAAAATGATTGTCGGAATGTTCACATTAAGCCAAACAAAAAAGGGATCAGAATGCCAACTCATATCCAGCAAACTTGCTTGCCAGTAAATGTCCTTATTATTCAACCAGCTTGATATTTAACCTATATTTCCTGCTGTAGCCTAAGCCCGTAATGTCTTGCTCTGTCCTCACGGATTAGTGAGAATGTTTCACACTATGTCCTCTTAATAACATCCCTTTTCATATTTGTACACAAATACTTTATGGGTCCTCTCAATCTTCTGTTCACCATAGTGAACATGCCCAGTTCTGTTAACCTTTCCTGATACTGTAGGTTTTATTTTTCCAGGCTTGTTATGATTCTTATTGCTCTTCTCCGTATCCACTCCAACTACTCTGTTTCATTTCTGAAATATAGTGCCCAGAATGGAATGTAGTATTCTGTGATGCCAACATTTAGATACTATATTGATAGGCACCTTGGAAATAGATAGAGCTAACTAGTGCTATTTGCATCAGAATCATTATTACTATTTAATTCCAATTTAAATCCCTAGTCTTGGAAAGACTTCGGCTCTGTCTACACTGAGCACCTTACAGCAGCACACAATGTAGCCACTGTTTCCTTCTGACGAAGCACTGTCCACACTAGCGCTTTTCGTCGGTATAATTTTTGTCCGTCGGGGGGTGTTTTTTCATGCCCCTAATCGACAAAAGTTTTACTGATGAAAGTGCAGTGTAGACAGAGCTTAATACACTAACTTTACTCACTGTGAGTAGTTGCATTAACTTTACTGGGACCAACTCACAGTGTGCATAGTTAAGCATATGTGCAAGTCTGTGAAGGCTCAAGACCCAATAGGACATTTTCTTCTTTCAAGACAGTACCATATGAATGACTGATCCACACTTACATTTTGCAGCATCCAGAGCCTTCTTGGTTTTACTGCTGCCCAACCTGTATTCTCTTAACGTAGGTTTGTGTAGTGTGGGTATTTGTTCCACTTTACATTTGCCTTTAATAAATCTCATTTCATTGATTCCAGACCATTTCTCAAACACATTGACATTTTATCGTATTTTCTTTGTAGTTGTGATCCCTCCCTGATATGAAGGATCTCTAAAGTCTCTCTGGCATCCAAAGTGTTACTTAAAATATAGGACTGTAAGAAGACCTTTGTGAAAGCCCATTCAATAACTTCTCCACGCTTGACAGCAGAAGCTTGCCAGACAATTTGGTTATGTAATTATATGCATAATTACTGAGATTCCATGTACAAATTAGGAAATTGTGTGTACAAATGGCCAATTATAGCTATCTGTGTGCATAATTACCTAATTTGCACATATAATCACAGTCACCCTGCTTGCAAATTAGACATGCAATTGCATTTGCAAATTAGATGCATGGATTTGCACACCTAAAATTGCTTAAAAAACAAACCTTCGGCCCTTAATAATTCTTCTCTTGGCCTGATTCTGCTGTCACTTGTGAGAGTGTAAATTGGACATAATTCTGTTGAAGATGACAGTTCAGCCCTTTTAAAACTGGATAAAGTGAAATTAGAGTCAGTCCCTCTGACTTTGTTTTCATACTCAGTTCTTCAACTTGGCAGGGCCAAGGAGGGGGGGGGGGGGCAGCCGGTACAAATTACCAGGGCCCGGCGGTCTGGAAGGGGGGGGGGGCAGGGCCTGGCTTCCCCGGCTTTGTTGGCCCTGTTTAGCCAGTCTGCCCATGCTGGGGGCCCGAAAAATGTTTTTCACTGGGGCCTGAACCCGCTCTCGGCAGCCCTGCATCTTGGTCTAATTTCACTGTGAGAATGGCATGTGGGACCTTGTCTAATGCATTACAAAAATCAACATCTTCTATGCCCACTGTGTTTCATTTATGCACCAGCTTGCTGACCTATGAAAGAAGGACATTAAAAGAACAATTTAGGTATAGAGATACTTAAAATACCTGTTACTAGCACAGCCTTAAATTATTAAAACTGAAATGTAAGTCTAAGTTATTTGTCACCATTATATTCTTTCTTCACTTTTTGTAGTCCTCTCTGCTTGGGCAATGAAAACAGACAGGACAATTTCAACTTTTGTTTAGAGTCACAATTACTTCCTAGTTCTCCTACACAGTGTTGGCAACTAAAAGGATTAGGGGTTTGGAATGAGTCCCATATGAGGAGAGATTAAAGAGGCTACGACTTTTCAACTTCGAAAAGAGGAGACTGGGGGGGATATGATAGAGGTATATAAAATCATGAGTGGTGTGGAGAAAGTGAATAATGAAAAGTTATTTATGTGTTCCCATAATGTAAGAACTGGGCCACCAAATGAAATTAATGGGCAGCAGGTTTAAAACAAATAAAAGGAAGTTCTTCTTCACACAATGCATAGCCAACCTGTGGAACTCCTTGCCTGAGGAGATTTTGAAGGCTAGGACTATAACAGGGTTTAAAGGAGAACTAGATAAATTCATGGAGGTTAAGTCCATTAATGGCTATTAGCCAGAATGGGTAAGGAATGGTGTCCCGAGCCTCTGTTTGTCAGAGGTGGAGATGGTTGGCAGGAGACAGATCCCTGGATCATTTCCTGTTAGGTTCACTCCCTCTGGGACACATTGGTCACTGTTGGCAGACAGGATACTGGGCTGGATGGACCTTTGGTCTGACCTAGTATGGCCGTTCTTATGGTTGATGGCCTGATATGAAGTGCACTGAAGTCAATAGAAAGACTCACATTGACTTCAGTGGGCTTTAGATCAGACCATGAGTTCGCAAAACTGCTGTTTTTTGTTTGTTTTGTTTTGTTTTAAATCCTATTTTCACTCTATATTTAATGATAAAAACATTTCTTTGTCATAAATGTGGGTCAATAACTAATTGATAATGTCCCTTTAGGACAGTTTGTGTTTTGCACAACTATGTGGCCTTCTAGGGACCTGATCCAACACCCAGCAAAATCAGTTGGAGTTTTCCCATTAAATTCAAGCCATAAATCAATTCAAGCCCTAAGTCTTCACTAGTCAACTGGTATATTAATTGTTTTAGCAACTTTGCAGACATGGAAGACCAATTTGCTAGCCTGTAATTTCCTGGATTCCGCTTCTCTGTCTTCTTTAAAACAGAAACTAAGACTGCCCTTTCTAAGTCTCTTGGGACCTTACCTGTCCTCTGTGAATTCTCTAAAAATAATTACTAATGGTTCCAGTATATTTCTTCTGGCAGCTTCTTTAGTAGTCTAAAGTGAATTTGATTGGACCCTCCTAATTTGACTATATTCACATTATCTAGATATTCTTTAATCTGTTCCAACCTAATACTGGCTTGTGACCTCCTTCTTCCCTTGTTAACTTTCAGTGCATTAAGATCCTCTTACTACCAGCCTTTTTCAGTGAAAACTGAAGCAACATAGCTATTAAGCATTTCAGCCTTCTCCTTGTCATCTATTATTTTTTTCATCGCTTTCTCTTCACTAGGTAGAAGACCTAACACTTTCTTTTCTCAGCCTCTTGCTTCTTATATACGTATAAAACTTTTCCTTGTTCCATTTTACATCCTTTGCTAATAGGACCTCATTTTATGCCCTTTCATTTCTGACTTCTGTTCCTATATGTTCTTTCTTTCCTCCAGCAAGAGACCCTGTGTCAGAAACCGTGAACCAAGTTCCATTGTGATGTTTAAGATTTGAATGGAATGTGAAATATTTAAACAGCAAAGGTCTTCTTCCGATTGATAAATCAGTATTAAGTGATAGCCAGAGCTAGCATGGGGGAATATAGGTGTCACCGTGGCTTAGACTCATTGGTAAATTGCATTGGGACCTAAAATCCTTTAAAAATGAAGATATTGTACTTAAATGCAGACTTCTTCAACTGTTACTGCTGTGCAGAGAACTTTGACTCCAGCTTTTTCTGTACCCTTGAAGAGAGAAATACAAATTAATATTGGTTTATTTTCCAGCAGAAAAGTAAGTGGAAATAAAATGTCAAAAGTAGAGCTGACGAGGTGGGTGAGGTAATATCTTTTATTGGTGAGAAAGACAAGCTTTTGAGCTTGCACAGAGTCCTTCAGGTCTGGGAAAGGTACTCACTGTTTGACAGAAGCTGGGAATGGGTGACAGAGGATGGTTGACTTGATGATGACCTGTTCTCTTCTTTCCTTCTGGGGCACCTGGCATTGGCCAATGTTGGAAGACAGGATGCTGGGATATATGGACCTTTGGTCTGACCCAGTATGGCTGCTCTTATGTTCTTATGTCACAGCTAAATATAAGGTTGAACAGATAGTTTAGCGTAAGTAGTCAGGACATATTCTAAGGTACCAGTCAAGGTGAAGTGGTCCGTTAACACCCCTGTAGTCATAGGACAAAAATGGGAGTTAATGGGTTACAGATTGTTATAATAAGCTATAAATCCAGTGACTTTATTAAGACCATGATTTTTAGTGTCTAGCAAAGTTAGCCGACATCTGCTTACAACAAAACTGCATACAAAAGTAGAGCTGGTCTGGAAATATATTTTATTTACCACAAAAAAATTCAAAGACAATAGACATTTTTCATTTTCATAGACATTTTATTCATGGATTTTTTTCTGTTTTCTATCAAAAAAAAAAAACTTGTAAAACTGAAAACTAATTTTGGGGGTGGAGGTGGGAATGGGGTTGTTAAAAACTAAATAATTGTGATTTTCAATTGTGGAAAAGGGGGCGAAATGTTTTTAAGGCCTTTCTTTTTTTTTTTTCAACAACCCCCCAAAATATATTAGCAAAATTTTACATTTCATCCAGAAGGCAATTTTTAGCAGAAAACGCTGTATTAGCTCTAGTCCAAAGTGATACAAGGAGGTCACTCATCTGCTCTTCAAACACATACCTACAGATGAACTTGTTTTGAAAGCCAGAGTATACGGAATTAGTAATGAGTGTCGGGGCCTTTAACTTCCAAACCACCAGTTTAAATCTAGCCCCGAATAGCACTGAGTTAAATTAAACCAAAGAAATCAGCTTTTGTTTTCTTCTTCAAAACCAATGTCAAATTTTGGTCAAACACAATGCCCTAGGGCGGTTGGTTATGCTCTGAAGTGACAAAATTCAGTGCATCCAGATACAACATTGGTGTTCTTATCCATTTCTGTTAGTGAGTGAAAGCAGTGCTACTTGCTGGCCGGTGTGAAATGAGTTGGTGGTACTAGTACAATTGTTAATGGATATATCTTCCTATCACAACTGCCCTGCCACAGCATAATTGATGCTGATTGTCACGGGCACAGCCCCCATGGCAACTAGGTAAGGGGTTGTGCCTCAGGAAATACTCTATGCCTTTGCGTTGGACAGTGGCTTGAGGATGCAAAGAGTGAGCAATCCCTCTCCGTTCCCTTAGGATGTCTCTAGCCCTTATGTGGGAAATACAAGACCATGGAAGGCAGTGTGGTCTGGTGGATAATGCATTTGACTGAAACTCAAGAAACCTACATTCTCTTCACAGCTGTGCCACTGGCCTGCTTTGTGATCCTAGGGAACATGTTTCACCCCTCTGTGCCTCTCTTTCTTCTCCCACCTTTTACATTTAGACTGTAAAGCTCTCTGGGGCAGGTACTGTCTCTTACCATGTGTCTGCACAGAGCCTAGAATAATGAAGCCATGGGCTCTTGGACATTATATGCCTATTTTCAAAGGTATTTAGGTGCCTAAGGATGCAGATAAGTGTCTAGTGTAGGATTTTCAAAAATGCTTCACTGGGTTAGGTGCCTAACTCTCATTCACTTCAATGGGAGTTAGAAGCCTAAATACCTTTGAGGAACTGGGCCTAGCCGCCTAGCTGCACCTTTAGGCACCTACCAATCTCAGAAACATCACATCATGGGCTGTGGACAACCACAGAGTAAGGTTGAAGTTGGTCTCTACCCACATTCCACTGACACGTATCTTTGAGGTGGCGCCACGAGTCACTTGGCAGCTAATGTCTGCCACTTCTAACTTCTTCAAAACTCTTCTGTCAGCGACCTGCCTCGAGTTGCAAATGGCATGTATGCTTTTTATATTGACTTCAAAAAATACAATGTGTTTGCTGGGATGTTCTGAGCAATGCTGTGCTTCAGGTTTGAAAGGAACAACAATAAAAAACCAACGACCAAAAGGAGGGGAGAGTGGGAATAGATGCCACGAGTTTATGTTACTCTGTGTTGCTTTTTTCTCTCTCTTCCACCAGATCTATTTTTGCTTTATATCCTAACTAGTAAAAGAATTGACCACCTTCGGCAATGACTACAATTCTGCTGTGCTGGTCAAGTACTGTATGGCCACTGATTATTGCCCAAGGGGGGTTGCTTGCTCTTTATTGGTAAGCTCTGTGTGGCAAGAGAAAGCTTATATCCTGCTTCATGGAGTGAAGCGGCACGTTTCAAATGAAACATCCACCCGATTTTGTTTCTGTCAATTAAAGACAAGGTGGGGAGATGAAGGACTTTGGATGCAGAGCAAAATAGCTGAGCTAGACTTCAGGAATAAGGATCATCATTGCAGGGACAGACTGTTGGTTTGTTTGACCTGGTGGCTTGTCCCTGTCAGTTATTTATGCCTGATGCCTTCAGATGAAGGTAAAATAAAGGAGACCCATCATGCCCCTGTGAATTTGTACAATATTCAGGTATGGGTGAAATTTACAGATTTAAATAGCAGTGGATCCATGGGTGATTTGAGAAATGAATATACTATAATAATACCTTCTTTGTAAAATGCTTTGAGCTTTACTGATGAAAAACACTATATAAGAGATGAGTATTATTATAAATATTGGCACCGGTGTGGGCATCAAGAGAGCTAGGATCTATTTCTGTCTCTGTCACTGACCTGCTGAGTGACCTTGGGAAAGTCACCTCACCTCGCAGTGTCTGTTTCCCTTTCTGGATGTGAATGACCCTTACCTTCCATGTGAACATACTTTGAGATCAGTGGATGTAACATACATGATAACATCCAAGTGTTGTTTTTTTCCCTGCATCGAGCAGAAGATATTTTGATGGCTTTGGAATAGAATTTGCTTTTTCATTGCACTTTTTCAACTTTGGTGTCTCAAAAGGGCAGAGTTAAAGTTGTTAGAGTTAAATGACTGTTTAGATAAATGCAACAGCCACTGAGTGCTTAGCAATATTTCATACACTGTCATGCCTACAGCGGCAAATACAAGGACCTGGCATGGGTATGGAACCAACTAGAATCTGTTATTGAAAGAAACCAGCCTAACGCAAGACAGTTTTGCATATTCCATTCATGCACCTTAATATTTTTACCAATACAGACTGACATTTAGGACCATAGTTTTGAACAGGCTTAACCCAGCCTCTAGTTTGTCACCTATAATTAATTAATAGTGGCTAGAATATTGGAAACAGAAATGATAGGATTTGCACTTCAAATGACTCATTTACAGGCACAATTAGGTAGTCCTTAGCTCTAGTACTATATTGCGCTTTCTTATAGAGGCCAACGCTCTACAAAGCAAATCGAGTATTACAGTCCTCATTGTACACAGCTAGGGACTCTGAGGTGGGACTTCCACCAGCTGATTGGCAGAGATCGGAGTAGAAGCCAGGAGTCTTAACTTCCCACTTGATGCCCTAACCACTGGACAGTGATCTATCTAAGGTATTTGTATATCCCCCATTACAAAAGGATCTGAGTTGTGTGCCTCACAGTCTTCTAATATATTTGCCCTCACAACAGCCCTGGGAGGTAAGACAGTGCTATTGTCCCCATTTTTACAGATAGGGAACTGAGGCACAGAGAGATTAAGTGACTTGCCCAAGGTCTCAAAAGATGTCTGTGGCAGAAGGAATTGAACCCAGGTCACTTAAGTCCCACACTAACACTGTAAATATGGGACTATCATTCCTCTTGATGGCACCTGATTCGGCTATCTGCATATTATCGTTGGCTCCTTCAATGTTGCAGCCCAAACAAATGTTGGGTGCAAAACTACAGGTGCAAAATACGAGGCTGTCTTTAAGAATTACCGGTAGGTCCTTCCATTCCCAGTTGATTAAGTAATGAAGCGTGGGTTGTCACACTACTTTTTTTCAGGAAGTGCCTTGGGAGCATTAACGTCCTGTGACGAAGTGGAACTGTTCTTCACGTTTCCTCAGGATACTGTGTGGGTGCCTCAGTTTCTGGCCCACACTGTCTCCTGGCAAATAATGGCCCGGGCCCTTTCCCCCTGCAAGGGGATGCTAAAGGTGTGGGAGAACAAAGAGGCCAGGTGACCTCCTGGCCTGGGAAAGGAACTCAGAGAAGGAGGGGCTGGAGGGGGTTTCAGTTGGGAGCTGGCTGGGGACGGGAAGTGAGTGCAGACGGGGTTGTCTGACTCACTGGGCCCCAAAATGGACCCGGCTGAAGAGTCCTGTTCTCTGTACCTACAAGCTCTGTTTTCGACTGTGTTCCTGTCATCTAATAAACCTCTGTTTTACCGGCTGGCTAAGAGTCACATCTGACTGTGAAGTGAGGGTGCAGGACCCTCTGGCTTCCCCAGGACCCTGCCTGGGCGGACTTGCTGTGGGAAGTGCATAGAAGAGCATATGCTGAATGCTCCAAAGTCAGACCCAGGAAGGTGAAGCTGTGTGAGCTTCTTGCCCTGAAGATGGTCTGCTCCAAGGGAGAGGAGGCTCCCCAAAGGCCTGACTGGCTTGGTGGGGAGCAGTTCCAAAGCATCGCCCAGGGATTCCGTGACACGTCCCCCACAAATGAGCAGACGAGACCTCCATTTAACATCTCAGCTGAAGAACAGCAGCTCTGAAAGCACAGTGTTGGTTAGTACTGCACCTACAATTTCAGCATTGGGCAGGAGCTGAATTTCTTGGTGTGGAACAGGTATGTATCACCCCGGAGTGGCCCAGCATGTCACCAGGTGAACTACATATTCTATGGACCAGATTTGCCTCTGTGTAAATGGGCAAAAGCTCTTGTGCTAGTGGTGTCCTTGGCTCAATATTTGGGGTTGGGCTTGCAAAGTTCTGGGTGCCCCCTGCAAAGTGATGAGCTCCCTACACTATCGGTTGACACTGAGGACACTTTGCATCCTTCAGGAGAGACTTAGTCCCAGATCCTCAAAAGTGTTTAGGCTCCTAACTTTGGAGTTAGGTGCCTAAATACCTGTATATAGATCCATTTAAACAAACAAACAAACAATCCCTGAGTGGTATCAGTTTGCAGAGACACCTGCAAATATTTTCTGTGTTTGGAGCGCTCAAGGATTTTTCTCTCTCCTGGTTTCACTCTGAGTTGCAGTTTCAAACGAACTGAGAAAAAACAAACCTCAGATCAAAACTGCTGAGTATCAAATGGTTTGTGTCAAAGCCATGAGTCAGCTCATGTTTAGGGACTTTACTGAACCTGGAGCCTGTAATGAAACCTGAAAATAGGAGAGTTTTTACAAACATTTCTCCCAGTGCTCTAAATATTGTATGTTTTCTTTTTCTTGTGGCTTCTACTGCTATTAACAACCAGCTCTGAATGGTTTAGAGTTTTATTCCTCACTCCCTACTGAGCCTTCCCTTAGTCAATATGTTTATAGCATGTGCCTGTTGGTGGTATTATCCTTTTTATGTTCTTTCTGTCACATCTGGCTTTATTATCTATTTTTTCCTATATTAAACTGCATAAACCACGCAAGTATCTGTGTTCTCATTCATTCTGAATTTTACTGCCCTCCTCCTTTTTTCATACTTACTGGCTCTCCTGCCCCGCTTAGGTGTCATCAGCAAATTTCATCTCCTTCCTGCACATTTTTCCCCTTCCAGTCACTGATATATAAACTGGGCACAATTGGTTCTTGTACTGATCTCATTATCACTAAGGACATTTGAAAAACCTCCGTTGCCTCAAAATTGTGGATTCTGCAATTTTAGCGTCCTTCTGCAATTTTCTGCTGTTTTTTGCAGCATGCCAAGTTTCCATTAAAAAAGAAATATATATATATCTCCTCTTGCATTTTCTTTTGTGAAGATGGCCTTACACTGTATAACGCCGGGCTGTTTCCCTGTTAAAGGTGAACTGCAAAGCTAAAATGGATATTGAGTTAAGCCTGATTTATGTGCTGACCGTACCCACTAACCAGGCTGTTAGGGGAATTCATCACAGAGAAAAGTTGTAGCTAAGCTCTTCAGAAGTGTACTCTGCTCTTTGTTAAACTGTCTCATGCTTCCTGTTATGCTGAAGATGACTCAAAATGCATCAGTGTGTTACATCACGGATACCACTAGTAGCAGTGGTCGAAACAAGGAGAGTAAATGAGTCTTCTGCAACCTGGATTCTATCCTGCCTCGGCCACAGAGTTCTAACAAGATGTTGGGCGAGTCATTTAAACCAAACTTTTTGCAATTGGCTACTAATTAGGTATTCCATAGTTTTGGAGTATCAAACCTGAGACACCTGCAGTCTGATTCGAAGAGGAGCTTGCACTTATAGATGCCACTGAAGTCAATGGGAGCTGTGGTCTAAACATATATGGTCAAATAAATTGCCAAATACTCTGACAAATCAGGCCCTACACGTATCATCTTGGGCACCCAAAAATAGTGGACAGTCTATCTCTCATGCATAAAATAACGATAATAATGTTACTGTACCTCACAGAGATATCGTGAAAATAAATTCATTGTTTGTGAAGCACTCAGATATTATAGTGATGAGGACCACAGTAAAGCCCATATGCAAACTGATTTTTAAGAGGCTTATAATTTGGCATAATTCGAGCAAATGTTCATGGGTACATCAAAAAGCACATCTCTGAAATCCAGACTACTCCCACTAGCAAATTTCAAACCCTTTCTCCAAATAAGGGAAGTGCTAGTGCTTCTCAGCAAGACACTAAGATTTTAACAACATATTTTCCCCCTAATTTCATTCTCAGAAACAGCTGAACCATTTTAACTGAAACTTTCAAAAAGAACTCTGCCTGAGGCAGACATCTGGAGTAGAAATTTTGAGCCTGGATGGCTAGAGTTTGGCAAAGTTATAAGTAACTGAAAACAGGGTCTTATAATGGAAAGTGTCAGGCAACCTCAACTATTGGTGTTACTATCAGCTGTGTCTATAATATGTACAGTAAATACCACACCATTGCACATATATGAATTTGGGTCTAAGGACATCTGCTTTCATAAGAGTGGCCACCTTAAGCATTCGTGGAATTTGAGTTTTTCATGGGTTTTTGTGTGTGTGTGTGTGTGTGTGAAAAAGAGAGAGAAAAAATGACCTGAAACCATAATTCATTTTTTTAAATGTTTCCTCCTGTGAGTTAAACATATGCAATTGGTGCATGAATAATAATAATAATAATACATCCAGCAGCAACAACCAAATTTAGACTGTTTTGTGCCAAATTTAAGCCTGGTAGGATATTATTTTCCTATGGTTGGCAGAAATAATGAAAACTCTATTTGAAATTGAAAGGAGCATTTCCACACAGAGCAAAAATGAAGTAAGATACACTGTGTGAAAAAATGGTTTGGCCAATAATTCTCTTTGCTATTATTTCTGAAATTGTAGGCCAAGTCCATCACACCATATTCACACATCAATAGGTCAAATTCAGATGTGTTATAAATGGGAAGTAAATTGGCATACTGCCGTATATATAGGTGTGATTTACATAGTAAATAGTAAGAGTTGGGTGAAAGAGCTACATGGAGGAAACCATTGTCATGCTCAACAAATTTGACTAGTCCTAAAAAGCCCAGAAACTTGCAGCATAGTCTTGAGACCTACCTACTGGCACCATATCTAGTAACTATTTACATCTACATAGACATAGGCTATGTCGACACTATCGTGGTAAGTCGACCTAAGTTACACTACTCCAGCTATGTGAATAACGGGTAAGGTCGATTTATCTCACTCCTCTCATTCCCAGTGGAGTACCGGAGTAGACCGGAGAGCTCTCTCTCATTGATTTATTAGGTCTTCGCTAGGCCAGCTAAATCGACCCCCCAGTGTATCAATCGCAGCAGCCTCGATCCTGCGGCAGTGTAGAAATAACCATAGTCCACTCTCATTACACTTAGGGGATGGGAGGGTGAGAGTGTAACTGGCGAGATCGTAACTGGAAAAGTGACCCAATAGGAAGGAGTAAGGTAAAGAAGGCCTCACTACAGAATTTATCCTTCTAATTTTTTTAAATCTCTAAATTGGAGAGAATAATACTTAACTCCCTACTAATATGTGATTATGATACTTTAAATTCTTTATATTTTGGATTTCCTATTTAACCTGGGTCCATTTGGGATTTCCTGAATATTGTATATTTTGGATTTTGCATATGAGAAGAATTGAGAAAAATGAAACTAAGACTGGGTGGGATTTTCCTCTCTTTAGACCAGCGTGGTCTACAAACCACTGTTCTTTAAACCAAGAGTCTAAACTACTAGCGCTCATTGCTTCCAAGGCAAGTCAAGCCAAAATTTTGAATGTGAGTCACTGATTTTTGTCCGTCTCACTTTTTGGATTCCCAAATCCGGCCGCCTTGGGCCTGACTTTCAGAAATGTTGAGCATTCACAAGTCCAACCAGAAATCTTCAGCTGGCCACCAAAAAAAATGTTTGAATCAGTGGGCAATGATTTTGAAAATATTGGCCTTAACCTATCTGAACCTCAATGTCCTTATCTGTAAAATGAGTACAATGATAAGTCTTTTAGGAAAGTCCAAAAAATTTATACAGCATTTGAGCTGTCTGCAGTCACAAGGATGGAGGCAAACACTATAATTTTCATTTTGCAGATTTCAAAATTGAACTTCAAAACAATTAATGATTTTCCTGGTAAATAGACATGGTGGGTCTCAGGGCATATCTGCCCCGCAGCTCCGACTAAGAGCGTGTGAGTAGCAGTGCATATCAAAGTGCTATCCTGTAACTCCTCCATGTGGATGCTGCTGGCACGAATTTAAAGGTCTCAAATTCATGTGACAGTGTTGAGATGCCTTCAGACACAATTAAGCATTCTCTTCACAACCAAGCAACCTAGAAGTTAATTCTGATACTGGCTTGTCACTATGCCCAAGTTACATTGGGCCAATTTCTGATACCCTTCCTTGAACGGAGTGGTGCCTTGTGTCCCAACCATATCAACATGTGAGTAAGCCAATGATATTATTTAGGTCACCGAAGCTGCTCACATGCATAAGTATTTGCAGCACTGGGCTATTGCTCCACGAGGAGCCCAACTGACTTCAGTGGGACTATTTTCAGAGTAAGGAGTAGGCTGGCAGAACTGTATGGTGTCTAAATATTATTAAAGCCAAGCAGTTGCAGCGGTGGAAATAAAATTTAGGCTCTCTTACCTTAAGTAGACTATGTACCTTTTGCTGAAGAACATCTCTGCCTCTATCCTTTGTAAGCATACAATATGTGGGTTTGGTTTTTTTTTTAAGCAAAAGCAGATTTTTACAAACCTCCAGACAGTGAAACATATGTTGCATGAAAAATTGTGAAACAAGTTAAAAAATTGGTGTAATTTCATGGAGTCAGATTGTGCCAACATTACACATACTGAACAGAGTTGAAACTGCTTGCAGACTAAGTCAGCATCAGTGAGGATGACAATATCTGAAGCATGGTGTTATTTGAACTCAACAACAAATACATTTTGACTCCCAAAATAGTCATCATGAATTTTTTGCTCAGCTCTAATCTTCATTGTATAGCAGTGGTTCTCAAACTGGGGTTTGTGAACCCCTGGGGGTTCGCGTAATGTTACAGGGGGTTCTCGGGAAAAAAATCCCTAATGGCGGACAGAGCTGTCCCTAAGAACCCCGGGCAGCACGTGGCCAGCAGCCCACAGCCCCTGGACTTCCAAGAGCTAAGCAGATCAAAGCAAGCATATCTATCACCCTGAGGAGATTTAAACTTCAAGACTCCTTATAAGAAGCAGAAAGGGAGGTGAATATTTTTTGCTGTTTTTTAAATTAAATAGGCAGCTAGTATTGTTTTTAAAATTATTATGAAGAACAAGTTTAAGCTTTGTTGTAATGTGCGCTGCTTGCCTGGACTGCTCAAGACCTGAAAGCTTGTGTAGGAGGAATTCTTTTGAGTTGGCTTCTTAAATACCTTCCTGCTGTTTCACATCTGATACTCCTTGTTGAAACATAGGAGCCTTGTCTCATAACAGGCTTATTCAAAGTGATACAAGCTACGAAAGTGAGATCTTGGAAGAGTGTTGCCATTTTCATAATGTAATAAAAATACTGTAATGATAAATAATAATTAATAATAAATAGTGTGTAATAAGCATGTCATAAAACAAATTTTATATTTCCAAGACCACTGCTTTTATCATTTATCCTCTGGTAAAGGAGAAATTCCCTGGAAATATTCTTTTTAAGAGGGGTTTGCAAGACTTTGATGTGCTAGTGAAAGGGGTTCACAGGCTGTTAAAGTTTGGGAACCACTGTTGTATAGTCAATTTTTATCATTTCAGGTGGGTAAACTGGGGTTCCCAAAAAGATGATGTAACTTGCCACACTTCATAGAGCAAGTCAGTCACAAAGTGGCATAGAACCCAGGTGTCCTGGTACCCAGTCTCTGTCTCTAAACACAAATGACTGCTTGGTTTAACCATGCTTCTCACACTGTTGTAATATAGGCAGACTTTAGCACCCCACATAGTCTGCTATTGCTTCCAAGGAGATTTTAAATATATCTGCTAAAAGATTCTTTTCTCTGTATTTTTTGCCACTTCTATCAGCATTAAGGCATGGAGCCCATCTGGCCCTAGACTTTTTTCAGGCTGAGGATTATTCTAAAGACAATTGTCCAAAAGGAGAGCAAAAGACGGCTGCTATTTTTCTTTGATTTTTCATTGGTTGGAATGTCTGTCTTCTACTGCAAATTGACTTAAATTCCTTCCATCTGCTGCTGGGAACCTAATCTAAATGTAAATTAAAATAAATACATTTCTTGGGGGAAAAAAAAACTTTAAACACTCAGAACCTTGGCATATTTTGTAATGTCCTAATGATTTTTTTGTGTCATCCCTCTCTTGCTTCCGAAGGGATTTCTAATGATATCAAACATGAGTTCCTTGGAGACATACTGAGGAACTCTCTAGCTGCAGTACTTTTATGAGTGATTGGTTTGGGATATTTCAGGCATCTCAATTTTTTTCCAGCCTCACAAGCACATGGGCATGAGGCTGTGAGCCAGTTTGAAACACAGGCAGTTAATGGAAGGGAGCCAACGAAAAGGGGTTGGAGTGATGTTGACAAAGACTAGAATTTGAGAAAAGAACATTGAGATGCAGATGTGGCACTTTTCTGCATTAATAATGTTCTTTAGGATGTGTGTGTGTGCATGTGTGTGCATGCATTTTAAATAACTATTGATTTTTGAATATTAACATGAATACAAATTTTTCAACATGGGAGCAAAACAGAGATATAGTCAATGTGTACACTGCACTCTATATGCAATAGCTCATGGGATCTTACATAGAATAGGCGCCCACTGCTTCTTATTTTTGTTATGGAACATTATCTGCCCTTGTAAAGAAGCTGTAACTGATTAGTTGGATCAGGAAAAAAAAGAGAGAGGTAGGTCCAGATTGAACCCCTTGATCTGAACACAGCCAAATTTTGGAAAAGGGAAAAGTTTTGGTATCTGGTTCTGAATCTGAATTTAAATGTATGTGGCTCGATCTCCATTCACCTGAAACATAAACTGAACTTTTTTTCAACATGTAAAGAAGAGGTTCCATCAGCTATTATTGAAAACAGGGGAAATCGCTAGATATGTGTGTTGCTAGAAGATGCAGAGCCTTTCAGCTCAAGGTCAGCTGTTCAGCTCCAACTCTGATTGGTAAGCAGCGAAAAGTTGTTAGGTCGGGATGGCTGTTTGGCAGACTATTTGAAATAAGTTGTTGGGCTTCAGTTCCTAGTGGATAGGTATTCCAATCAAACAAACTGCCACATGTCTGGCATAGTCTTACACTCTTACTGCAAGCTTCAACAGAGAGGTCAAGCAGTGAATGGGCCACACTGACTGCATTTTTCTCTAGCTGCAACGGATGATGTCTTTAGGTTATAACTGAGGCAGGGCAGCATAGGAGATGCTTATGTTAATGCTGCATATGATCTACTACAGTGACCTTTTGGATAAATTCATAGCTCCACATATTGTAAGTCCAGAAGGGACCAATGATCATCTAGTCCAACCTCCTTCATAACAGAGGACATAGAATTTGACCCAGTTACGCCTGCACTGAGGCCAATAACTTGTATTTGACTATAACACACTTTCCAGAAAGGCCTCCAATCTTGATATGAGGAGAACTAGAGACAGAGAATCCACCATTTCCCATGGTAATTTGTTCCAAAAGTTAATCCTCCTCACTGTTATAAATGTGTGCCTTATTTCTAACTTAAATTTCTCTAGCATTAACTTCAAGCCATAGGTTTTCATTGTACTTTTCTTCACTAAGTTAAAGAGCCCTTTAATACCTGGTAATTGTAGGACTTCACTTTCCAGTACCATTAAGAAACCAACATTAATCCATTTTTTCCCCACTAAACAAACCTAGAAGGGCAAATTTGCCTTCATCTTGGTTCCAAATGGGATTGGAAGAGAATGTGCTGAAATACCATGGGGGCAGAGGGTGGGGGCTAGTCTTCTATTTTAAATCAATATAGGAACTATCAATTTCAAGTAAAATCCATTTTTCACCAATTTCCAGTTCAATCTCTAAGCCAAAATTTAGATAACCTTTAGTAGGCCTACAGACATTTGGGTGCTTAACTAGATTGAACCTCTGGACAACTGAAGAACCTCCTATCACTAAACTATGCCCAATGTTATTTTAAAAGTTTGAGAAGGGACACCTGAGGAAAATTCTGGATTTCCATTTTCCTTGGACTTCTGGTTCAACAAAGCAGCATTGGGCTGAATTGAGATGGATAGGGAAAACTCATTCCAGAGAGTGAAGAAGTACAACCAGTCAGATTATGCAGGTACTTTAGGACAGTAGAAGAATCTGCCATGTTTGAATACAGGAGTTACTATACATGCATAAAGAGACAAAGTCACAAAGGGCTGGTAGCTGTCATCAGAAATACTGGAGACCCAGCAATATAAGTGTACTTTTCACTGAACCACCTTTAGGGGTAAGAGGATAAAACTGTACAAACTATGCATTCTTGCAAACTAGTGGGATCTTGTGGCTTTGCCATTGGTATGGAGAGGGTGAGGGATTGGCTTCTAGACAGGACCTCAGACAAGAAATTGTCCTACAAGTCAGATTGAATCCCTATATTGACTGTTTGACAGATGGTGCAGTTAGCACATCAGTCTGAGCCATTGGAAATTATGGGGGCACAGCAAGGATGTAACAGATGCTGGTTCCTGGGGCTGGGGCTACATGAATGAAGTGTTAGTACAGGGATCTTAGAGTGGCAATGGTCACTAGTAGTGAGCATGCTGTCTTTTTTAATGTTTGGCACCTTTGATGTTGCAAATCTTTTTGGAAGGACAAACTATGCAATCTAGAAACTGAGCTCCTCCGGCAGCCACCTGTGGTATATTGAGGACTGTGTTGGAACTGCAAGTTATTGCTTTAATTGCTGAAGGGTAGGAGGAGCCCTAGTCCTGCATGCAGGCAAGTGGACTCCATAGCAAAGCATGAGATCAGAGTAGGTCTGGAAATAGCCAGCTTAAAGTGATATGAGGCGAAGTATGCCTCTGTGGTTTAGTGAGCAGTCTGTTTTGTTTATCTCTGTTTTTGAATTCTTGTGTGTTCTGAATTTTAAGAAACAAAGTAGTGTTATGTTGCAACCATGCAGCAAGGGTGTTTTATGTTTTTATCTAATCTCTCTGTGTTTATGCTATAAAATGTAACAATGGCATCTGTAGCTTACAGATACATTGGTGTGGAGCTGTGAGATGTGTAGATTGGGTGATAACTGTTGAGTAGATAAATAGAGGACTTCAGTGTCCAAGACCGTAGATCTGGCACCTTTCCCCAGCACTCAGTTGGCCTTATAGAAGTAATTTAACTAATTAAAGAAACAGGAAGGAAAAATCTCTTTCAGGGCTGCCAGTTTTTAACACCTCTTTGTAGGTTTTTGTTGCTGGGCTATTTTCAGGTATGTGGGAGATCCAAGGCTCAGGCGAGATCTGTAGTTTTACAAGGAGGTTTTGAATGGTATTTAAAATAAACATAAGAAATAAAAAATCTTTTCCACTCTTCATTTTACTTTATTGCATGTATAGAGAAAGAAACCTCTATCTCTTTGTTTCTGATTTTTGCAGTCTGCCCTGTGCATTTCTATGGTACATATGATGACTGGTCCTGCCTTGAGCAGGAGATTGGACTAGATGACCTCCTGAGGTCTCTTCCAACCATAATCTTCTATGATTCTATGCTATATTTCTATGTTTCTGTTCTGAGGTTGTTTACATTAGCTCACTGGTCTCCTTAGGTTCCCAGCTGGTGGGTGTTTTTTTGGAGCTTCTTCTTCTTCAGCTGCACTTAGGGGAGTTTAGATGCCAGCCAGGCACATTCTGAGGGTAGTTCTACACTGCAATCAGCATGTGTAGACAACCAGCTTTGATCTAGCTATTTCAAATACCAAGAGCAATGAAGCCCCAGCATCATGGGCTTCAGTGCAGGCTAGCTGAACTGCCTATGCTGAAGTTTCTGCTGCCGCAGCTTCACTCCTCTCAGTACTCTCGCTAGCTAGATCAAAGCTAGCCCAGAGATGCTTACTTGAGCTGCAATCACACTCCTGATTGCAGTGTAGCCATACCCTCTGAGGGGCATCAAATTAGCCTCTTTGCATATCCTGTTGGTTTCTCTGCTCTAGCCCTTTAGGATTTGCTTAGAGCTAACAGGCTGGTGCTCCCACAACGCTGGCTTAGTCCAGCTCTCATCAAAGCTAATACGAATGTTGCCATTGATTTCAATGGGAGCAGTATTGAGTCTCAATTCAGTAATGATTCCAGTTGGGGATGGAACTCAGATGGCAGCTCTTCCTCTGCCCATTCTAGGTTGGAGGTGTGGGGGCTTTTTTCTCTCTCCCTGCACTGCCTGTTGATATCCGTCACTGGCTTTGTCCTTTCCAGTTAAATGCTTTGAACAACATAGGCTTGCTGGTGCATGCCAAAGGGAAAACCTTTCCTTTTCAGAAATATCTTTCTGAGCCATGGAAAGAGGGTGCCAGAATGGGAGGTGAACTTCAGCAGAGGCAAGGCCAGCCACCTCTGTGTCTCTTGGATTGGAAGCCCCTCGCCCATTACCACATGGAACTGCTTTTGTCCTTATTCATAGGCCAGATAGCTTTTGATTTGGGCTGCGAATTCACTGTGGTGAGTAACATCCACCAGAATGACAGACAGAATATTGAAGTCTCCCCAGGGATGGGGAAAGAATAGAGTTGTGAATCTCAGAGATGTAATTAAGACCTGAGATTTACAACAATAACCAGATCTGACAACACCGAGGATATCCAATGCTGTCATTGGAACCAACAGACATCCCCTCCCTTCTCCCTCCTTTCCCCAGTTGACTCCCAGGGTCTAGAGGAAGGATGCTGCAAGCACGGCATTCAGATACAATAACAAAGGAGTCAGAAGGATCAAAAAATAACCAAGGACATCCTGCAATCAGGTCCACTCATGACCCCTACCCCACACCCGGTAAAATTTGGGGAAGTCTCCAAAGTTTGCCTTCTCTCAGGGACAAATAAGAAAAAAAGGATGTGATTTTCCAAATGCAGCAGTACTCTTTTTTTTTTTTTTTTAAAGAAATCTTCTCTCCCTTGATGACAGACTTACTGAATATTTCTTTCCTTTAGCACAATTCTGATGAACTGACATTTCAGGTTCATGCAAACAAATTCCCCATAGGATGAATGTATTATTTGTATCATTATTAATATTATACTTAGACCTGGAATTCCTGCTTCAGAGATTTCACCTCTTTTTTGTTTGTTTGTTTGTGTATGGGAAGGGGAGAGGTATTCACAAACAACACACAACTCCCCCTACCTTTTTTTTTTTTGTAAGATGGTTCAGTTAAAATAATTATAATAAAATCTATTTACTGCTTGTTACTGCAGGGGGAAACAGCATTGCATCCAGACTCACATCTGCAACCATTGATTCTGAAGTGGTGACTGACAGTTCCCAACTGCCTAAGTAGGTTATAACAAGCTAGCTCCAGGCGGGAACAGCCAGTGGAGTGCAGAGGAGAAAAAGCCTGGCCTCCAAACTTGTCTTAACCCTCAAGAAAAAAAACCAAAAAAACCCTCCTGCCAATAACTGCAGTTCCTGTTCTCTCATTCAACAGTAGCAGCTTTGTCATTGCCAGCTTTCTTTAATTCACATTCACACCTTGGGGGGACACAAAATAGAGTTCTTTCTAAAAGATAGTAATAAAACTATTCTGCTCCTAATCGTTCACAAACATATGGGTTCCTTTTTAAAATCCGTGCCTCCCTATTCCCACGATAACACACACACACACTCTCTCTGATGTGAGCAGGGGTGCTGGAACAATTTGTATAGTGGGGGTACCGAGACCATTGAATGAAACTGTGAACCCTGTATATGATGGAAACCACTTAAGGCCAGGGGGTGCTGCAGCCCCCCCAACACCCCTAGTTCCAGCACCTATGGATGCGGGCAAATGCAGCCACAATGGTGAATGGTGATGTAATTCAAATGAATCATTGTGCACTTCACAAAGGCACACATCCATACCATAGTGTACATAGGGTGACCAGATAGCAAGGGTGAAAAATCAGGATGGGGGGTGGAGGGTAATAGGAGCCTATATAAGACAAAGCCCCAAATATCGGGACTGTCCCTATAAAATCGGGACATCTGGTCACCCTAAGTGTACATCACATTATGATCCGAATGGGCTCTGTGTTTCATCCAATCCTTAGTGTATTTTGAGTCTGCAATTCTGTAAAGAACTCTGAGGATTGCAAAGGAGCAATGCAGAGGAATAGTAGTCTGTCAGTTCAGAGTGTCTTAGTAGGAGTGTTTTGTGTAGTTAAGGGCTAAAGACACAGTGTTTTGACTGCCAGTCTTATAATCTCTGTCCTTGCCCCAGTCAGGGTTGGGCATGATGCTGGCAGTGGTTATTGTTCCTAAGGGGACACTTCATGTTCCTCAATAGTGACCTATCTGGCCAGGGATGGCTTTAGGAACTGTGGGGCCTGATTCCAGGGCCGGCTCCAGACATCAGCCTACCAAGCATGTGCTTGGGGCGGCACCTTGGGATGGGGCGGCGCTCGGGGTTTGTTTTTGGTTTTTTTGGTTCGGCCCGGTGGCGCTGGGGGCGGATGCGGGGCTTGGGCGGCATGGCGCTCGGCGGGGGCAGGGACTTGGGCGGCGTGACGCTCAGGGGGGCAGGGACTTGAGCAGTGCAATGTGATGCTCGGGGAGGCAGGGACTTGGGCGGCGCGGTGCGATGCTCGGGAGGGGCGGGGGGCTTGGGCGACGTGACGCTCGGAGGGGCGGGGGACTTGGGCGGCATGACGTGACGCTCGGGGGGGCGGGGGGCTTGGGGCGGCGCGACGCAACTCTCGGGGGTCGTGGGGACTTGGGCGGCGCGATGCGACGCTTGGGGGGCGGGGACTTGGGCGGCGCGATGCTCGCAGGGGCGGGGCGGCGCTCTTATTTTTTTGCTTGGGATAGCAAAAATGTTAGAGCCGGCCCTGTCTGATTTGAATACCCGGTGGCAGTCCAGGTCTTCGGTGGCACTTCGGCGGTGGGGGGCTCCTTCATTCTCTCCAGACCCCCTGCCACCGAAATGCTGCCGAAGTCCCGGACCGCTACCGGGTATGTAAAAAAAATTAAAAAGGTGCCTAAGGTGCGAGGCCCTCTTAGGAGCAGGTGCGGGGCCCGATTCTGGGGAATCGGGGGAATCAGCCTAAAGCTGGCCCTGTCTCCGGCTGATTAGGAAACAAAATGTTCTGAGTTCCTGAAGGGTGAAGTTACAAAGTAGGGGAGAAATGGTTGGAAAATAAGAAAAAGAGTAAGAAGCTGCTGAGGAAATTATTATTTGAAGGGATGCAGAAGCTATCAGGAAGGAAGAGCTGCTTGGATACAGAGTTCACAAAGGCAGTGCAGAGTTCACTAGTGACTGTGGGTCACAAGAGCAAGAAATTTAATCACTGCTGTGCTCTTATAGTATCACCATAGATGAAAATGGCATCTGGTCAGACCAGGGTTAAATGACAAGCAATGACTAGAGCTAGCTGAAAAATGGCGAACAATTTTCAGTAACATTTTTCAAAATTTTCCATTAAAAAAGTCAACATTTCCCATTTTTGGCCAGCTCTTGCAGTGATTTAAAGTTCTACCTCTCTGGTGGGATTCAAACTTTTGAAAGACTCTCAAGTACAATTTGGGTGAAACCATGTTTTGCCTCATAGAAGTCCAGCAGACTCTTGATTATGCCACAGAGAAAACTTATTACGAGCTTTCCTTGTCCCTCTGCAGTTTTAGTGAACACACACAATTTCTCCAGAAAGAAAAATAGGAGAACCAGACAGCTGAAGACACACTGTTAGCTGGGAAACAAATTCAGGTCAACTTCTTTGAAGGCAGCTGTGCTAACCCACTATTCTCTGTGGGAGTCTATTCTATAGTGCAACAGATCTCAAAAGTAAGGAATACTTCCTGATATTCACCATACATTTTCCTTTGCTTAACTACATATATTTGTGTCTCGGAGCACTTGGCTCCTCTCCATCTTTGGTGTTTGCATTTTTCATATAAACGTAGATGGTTATTATAAATAAGAAGCAGAGATTTATGAAGAACAAATGTTGCCAGACAAACCTGATTGCTTGTTTTTGATAGAATTACAAAATTAGTGGCTGAAGGGAATTCATTCAGTGTAATATATCTGGAGTTTAGTAAAGCATATGATACAGTGTCTCAAAAAATTAGTTCAAATTGGCTAAGATATGAACATGGTCACACGTACCGAAAACTAACTCAACATCCATAAAACAGAAGTAATAATAAGTGGCGCTGGAGGGAGGCATCTGGGGTGCTACAGGTCAGCCTTACAGAACATCTTCACTAATTATATGAAAGAGGGGGTAAATAGCATATTAATGCACAGGGTGCTAAACTGGGAAGTGATCTGGAGATGGAGTAATAATAATACAGGATCTAAAGACCAGGGAAAAACAAAAGAACATAAAAACATAAGAACGGGCATACTGGGTCAGACCAAAGGTCCACCAAGCCCAGTATCCTGTCCTCTGAGTGGCCAATGGCAGGTACCCCAAAGGGAATGAACAGACAGGTTATCATCAAGTGATCCATGCCCTGTCACCCAATCCCAGCTTCTGGCATACAGAGGCTAGGGACACCATTCCTGCCCATCCTGGCTAATAGCCATTGATGGACCTATCTTCCATGTAGCTCCCTTTTGAACCCCGTTATAGTATTGGCCTTCACAACACCCTCTGGCAAGGAGTTCCAGAGGTTGACAGGGAAGGAGAAGAAGAAGACTCAGTTACCCTTGAGTAGTAACTGAGTAGCCCCATTGATTTTCATGGGATTATTTGTGGCATAAACTACTACTGAATGGGCCAGATTGTAGTGATTTTACTCACCTGTTCAACATTTATTCACACAAGTAGTCCCTCTATCTTTACCTGGTTCTCATCAGAGTAAATGGGAACTTCATAGTCTGGTCCAGCAATGTGAATAGCAATATGAGGCTCTTGTCCAAAATTAGCTTCACCTTTGAAAAACATGGGGCTCGTAGAGCTCAGATAGAAGTGCTGGGAATGGTGAGGCGATGGGATTATGATTGATGTAAATGGTGGTGGTTAGATACATAGTAGGAGAGCTAATAAGAAAATAACTTTAGAAATTACTGTTGGGCTGAGGAAAATGGTTGAGCACTCTGGAGGAGACACATGGGCTGAAGAAATGAATAGCTTTTTTAAACCATGATTTGTACTTTTGACCTGTCATGTTATGCAATCCAAGAGGTAGCGAAGTCTAGTGGATAGAGCATTAGACTGCAAGTCAGTGGATTTGGGTTTGTTTTCCTAGGTCTGTCACTGACTGCCTGTGTCACCTTGGGCCAGTTATTTCACCTCTGCTGCCCCTCCTACCAAACTCTTTGGGGCAAGCATTGTCTCTTTGTATGTCTGTGTACAACTGGATCCGATCTCAGCTGGGGCCTCTTGCAGCCTTATAATACAAATAATAATCTGCCTATTTGTTTGCCTGTTCTGCCAATTTAAACCCCAGTCCTGCAAACCACTGCTCCTTCTTGCAGTGAATTACAGGATAGGGGTCTCAGATTGTAAGATCTCAGGGGCAGGGACTGGGTCTCTCTCCCTCTGGTTCTACAGTTCAGTGCGTAACATAAGGGGTCCTTGACCTTATCTGGGGCCTCAAAGAGCTATTGCAGTATAAGTAATAAATCATCATCATCATCTGTGAGAAATAACCCAAAGCAGTTATTACAAGGGAGGAAACAACCTAGGAAGCCAAAGTACCATCAAAGAGAAAGTGAGCAACAAGAGGGGCAGTGGCACTAGATGCGAGCAGCAATGCGACATGGTAATATAAAAGCCCAATGTGATTTTGGGCTGCATGTATACAGGCATCTGTAGAGCGGGTTGAAAATTTTGCACCAAGACTATTTTAGAAGGAAACCTGGAACTTTGACTAAATTAACATTTCCGTGGAACGTCAGGTTTCCTTGAGCATTTCCAATCTTTCAGCTGGAAGCTGAATATGTTTTTGGTTTGGGGGTTGGTTTTTGTTTGTTTTGTTTTCATGGGAAATTTTTTTTGGGGGGCGGGGGGTTGCTTCAGAATTTTTTGTTCTTGGTAGTTTTTCTTATGTTTGGTTTCTTGAGGGAAAAATGGAAAGTTTTGGTGGAAATAAACCCTATTTCCTAACCAGCTTTAGGCATCATATTATAAGACAAGGAGATGACAGTCCCCCTCCATACCATTGCTGGTGAGACTGTGTCTGAAATGCAGGATTCAGTTCACTTATTAAAAAGAAAAATAATACCTGTATTCGAACTTCAAGAGCTGAGCCTATAACCGCATGACTTCATCTTATTACAGTAACTCTTACACGGCTCCCATCTACGTGATTGTCTCACAGTTTACAATATTTACTGCTGTTCAGAAAGCCCCACCTCCAGGAGTCAGATGATTCCAGGAAAGTCTCAGCTTTAATTGAAAATACAAAATCTTTCTGTCCCCCATTGTTGTGGAGAAAGCCTTGAAAACATGAACCCCAAAGGCTTATGCAACAGAAGCCAAATAAAAAAGAACCCTGTGAGGAGATTCACTCACTGTTGGGGTGGTTCCTTGTGGTGGGGTTCTGGGGATCAGGGCCACCTGGGGGGCAAGTGGGGCAATTTGCCCGAGGCCCCGGGACCCACAGGGGCCCCCACGAGAATATCGTATTCTATAGTATTGCAACTTTTTTTTTATGGAAGGGGCCCCCGAAATTGCTTTGCCCCAGGCCCCCTGAATCCTCTGGGCGGCCCTGCTGGGGATTAGTTCCCCAGACCAGGGCCCCTCTCTCTGGGACACGGGGGAATCCCTCTTTGTGACTCAGCCCTCAGGCAAGGTCACTATTTCGTCTTCCCCTTCAGGGTGTCAAAGCCCCACTGGACAAGTTGTTCATACGCTTTGTCAAGCAGTCCTCTGGCCCTAGCCGCAGGTCCAGTGGCTGGTCGGGGAACCCAAGCCCACCCACTACTCTGGGATCTAGTCCAGGGACCCTACGTTTAGCAACCACAATCTACTCAATCTCAGCCCCTGTTGCTCTTCCCCTGTGCTCCCTCCTCCTCCTCTAACTCCTGGATCATCTCTGGCTTTACCAGCTTGAGCTTCCTCAGTTTGCCGTGGCTACTTCACCCCTCTCAGCTTCTTGACAGACTGTCGTTCAGGGCAGCATCCTAGGATTTCCCTGTCTCCCTAAAATGCCTTATTGTCCCTAGCCAAACTCCCTTTTTCTCTAGGGAGTGACTAGAGAACTCCTCTCTGTAGCCCCCTCCTGCGCTCACCTTACCAGCTTGATACAAGCTCAACCTGACCCTGCCCAGCTGGGCTTCATCATCACTTAGACTTTATCAGTCCGTGACTCTTTCCCAGGTGGAGCTGTGAGGTTCATTGGCCCCTTTAAACATGTCCAGGCTTTGTGTGGAATGGATACTCAATCACACACCCTAAATGGGGGGGCAGGCAGGGAGGGAGGGATAGCTCAGTGGTTTGAGCATTGGCCTGCTAAACGCAGGGTTGTGAGTTCAATCTTTGAGAAAGGCTACTTAGGGATCTTGGGCAAAAATTGGTCCTGCTAGTGAAGGCAGGGGGCTGGACTCCATGACCTTTCAAGGTCCATTCTCAGAGATTGGTATAACTCCAATTATTACCTTTTAAAATGTAATATTTAAAAAAAATCTCATGATTTTTAAGCCAATCTCAGAATTTTAAGGGGCCTGATGTGATTTTTGAATGCTTGGCATTGGCAATATTTCCCTTAGTTTTCCTCACCCTTTGCCCGCTATTGTTTGCTGGTCTTAGTTACCTAATATCAGATTGTAAGCTCTTTTGGGCAGGGACCACCTATTGGCATTTGTTCTGTATAGCACATGGCATGTGTTAGGGAAGCTAAGGGAATGCGAGCGTTTTGAGATACATGAGGCTTCACTGCATGTTGTGTCTCCTCTAGATGTACCTGAATTGAATTGTCAAATGATAAATAATGTCTGTGGCAAGTACACTGACTGAGTGGCAAAGCAGCCCCGGAGATTGATGAATAATAAATAACAGCTCTCTTTTCTTTGTTAGGGGCATGTCCCACCTCACTGATGCTCCTGCTGGGCAGACAGTGAACACTATAGTGCTGTCAGCTGGATGGAGGGGTGGCTTTACATGGAGAGACAGATCTGGTGCTGGTTTAGTCCCTGTGTCACTTTGGGGTACATTTTCAAAAGTGGGGGCTGTTTGCCCTTTGAAACGTGTTCAGTGGTTTGCATCCATCTGCAAATGCAATGAGAAGCCACGATGTAACTGGGCCTGCACCCGCAATCCAATGGCAGGAGCAAATATGTAGGAGCAACATCTGGGAACCGTGTTACTTTGGAGGAAAATTGTCCTGCATCCTCTCCGTGTCTCACTTTGATCATTTGTAAATGGAGGGGTAACTCACTGGTTAGCGTGTTATGAGCCTCTGTCTGAGCATGATCCACAGAGGATATGAAGTGCCCAGAGAGCTTTAGTTCAAACTGTAGGAGGTCATGGTTTTAGCTCTCAAGTTCCCCCCATTCAGTTCCCAGTGTGTCAGCCAAGATGGCTGCCTCACATACGTGTGTTTCGCCATGTCCTCTGTGTATTGGGCACGGATCTCCCTTGTGGGCTATGTACTTGCACTGGATAAAGGAAGCTCGCAGTCCATCAAATATTGGATGAACCTCCGCTTAGATAACACACACTCATCAATGGCTTGCAGAGGTACTAACTCTGTTCCCACTACAGCTGATCAGCACTTTTCAAATTTCAGAATCCCTACACCATTGTTCATTAAACTTTGGAAACTGGACCAAACAGAAGATTGGGGGAGGGGACTGGAGGGGGGGAGTTCACAACGTTGACATCATTCCTCCCATTTTTCAACTGTTTCATTTCCTATTTCATTTTCTATTTCACAGGATTGCTGTGCGGATTCATCCATTAATGTCTATGTTTTGAACTCCTTAGCATAGCAATAGTTATTACAGAGAAGACCCTATCAGATAAGTCAGGCATTAATTAGCGAGTCAGCTGGGTTATTTTTTCTTTAAAAAGAGCTCATTTAAAAGTAAGAGCTCATTAATAAGATGGCTTTTTCACTAGGAAGGTGGTGAAGCACTGGAATGGGTTACCTAGGGAGGTGGTGGAATCTCCATCCTTAGAGATTTTTAAGGCCTGGCTTGACAAAGCCCTGGCTGGGATGATTTAGTTGGGGTTAGTCCTGCTTTGAGCAGGGGGTTGGACTAGATGACCTCCTGAGGTCCCTTCTGACTCTGATATTCTATGCAGGGGCGACTCTAGGTATTTTGCCGCCCCAAGCATGGCAGGCAGGCTGCCTTTGGCGGCTTGCCTGAGGGAGGTCCCCGGTCCCGCGGATTCGGCGGCAGCCTGCAGGAGACCCGCTGAAGCCGCGGGACCAGCAGACCCTCCGCAGGCTGCTGCCGAAGGCAACCTGCCTGCCGCCCTCACAGCGACCGGCAGAGCGCCCCCCGCGGCTGGCCACCCCAGTCACACACTTGGCGTGCTGGTGCCTGGAGCTCCCCATGATTGGCTGAAGTGCAAGCTAAAGGCAGGTGGCCTTGAGGTTAAGATACTGTGACTTAGGAGACCTAAGTTCAATTCCCTGCTTTGCTACAGATTTCCTAGATGACCTTGTGCAAATCACTTAGACCCAGATCCTCAAAGGCATTTAGGTGCCTAATATCCATTCATTTTAATGGCAGTGAGGTTCCTAAATACCTTTGAAATGCTGAGCCTTAATCATTCTGTGCCCCAGTTTCCCACTGTACAATGGCCATGATAATACTTACTTTTCTCGTAGAGGAGTTGTGAGCAGTTCAGATATGGTAGCCTTGATGGGCATATAAATAGATAGTGAGAAGTTGGCTCCCTAAGCCCAGGTGTCCATCAAATGCATGGTCCTCCATGGATGTGCTGAGTCACTCTCATTTATTTGATTTACTTGCTCTTCCTTTTGCAACGAGTTGTGCTGTTGTAATGGCATTAATGAAACAGAAACTGAAAATAAACGCGTCCACTTCTCTTGAACGCTAATTTTCTCTATCCTGTAGGACACCATTATCCAGTCACAACATTCAATTCCACGGACATCATGGGGTAAATTCTTGTCTTCATTTCCAGCTACATACATTTGTACTAATGTTGTTCCAAACACAGACAGCCTTGAGAAAGGCAGGGACCAATGAGGGACAGAGAAAAACATTAGACTCTTGGCCAAGTGGTCACAGCTTTAGAATAACAACAACAAACAAGACAATGCCTACAGGCATCTTGCCCTGACGACAGCGAACCTGGGAGAAGCAACAGCTGTTGCTTCCTCTTTCAGGTGCTCAAGTCCAGACCTTCAAAGTTTACAGCCCTGATTCCAAGACTTAGCAAAGGACTGGGGGGTTAGGTGTGAGTTAGCCACTGTGTGGCAGGACTGAGGCGGCTGTGTATAGGTCCAACTGCCAAAATGTAAGTGCCTTGGAGACTTTGAGGGTGAAAATGTTGCCATGTAGGGACTTTAGGAATCAGCTGAGCATTAGGCAGCAGCTGAACAGGGGATTTGTGACTTTGCCAGAAGGTATCAAGGCCAGAAGGTACCATTGTTATTTTCTAGTCTAACCTTCTGTATAACACAGTCCATAGAACTTCCAAAAATGATTCCTACAGCAGATCATTTAGAAAAAAATCCAGTCTTGGTTTTGAAATTGTCAGTGATGGAGAATCCACCATGACCCTTGGTACATTCTTTCAGTGGTTAATTACGCTCTCCGTTTACAATGTGCATCTTATTTCCAGTCGGAATTTATCTAGCTTCAACTTCCAGCCATTGGATCATGTTTCACCTTTCTCTGCTGGACTGAAGAGCCCAGTATTAAATATTTGTTCTCCATGTAGATACTTACAGACTGTAATCAAGTCACTTCTCAACCTTCTCTTTGTTAAGCTAAATAGATTGAGTTCCTTGAGTCTATCACCATAAAGCATGTTGTCTTAGCCTTATATTAAAAGGCTAATTAGGCACCTAAATCCCCGATGAATCCCACCCTTACTTTCTTTGTACCTTAGTTCTCCATTAGTAAAATGGGGATGACAGCACTGCCCTACCTTAGAGGGTGTAGGAGGAAAAATCTACTGAAGTTTGTGAGATTCTCAGATACTATGACAGTGACAGCCGTATAAGTACCTAAGATAGACAGTTCGCCATGGGACTGTGGTACAGTCAATTCACCTTGATTTGCATTCCCACCCTTTGTCTGAGTTGTTTGTTTATACTGTAAGCTTTACAAGTAAGGGACTGTCTCTTACTTTGGGTTTATACGGTGCATAGGGGGGTCTCAGTCTTGGTTTGAGCTTCTAAGCGCTACTCTAATAAATAACAGTGGAGAGTAGCATAATGTCATGATGGGGTTCTTGTAAATTGGCCTATTTTGACATTCACAAAAAAAAACATGACCAAGAAACAATTTTCCAAGCAGTTTTTCTGTTTGTTTGTGAATACGTCCCAACTCTAGTTGTCAGGCCATCTGGAATTTGCCCAGTTCATTGGGGTTAATATCCCCACTCTCGTGGGAAACATTGCAGGCTCCTTAAGGGTGGCCAGTGGTCCAGACATCTGTTTTATATCTCAGCAGAAATGTATTTTGTTATTGTCATTCTTTTGACATCTGCAGAGAAACTATTCCCACTCCCACTCTGAGGAATATGTGGCATCTGGGATTTCCAAATGGCCCTGTGAGAGTTACTCACCTAGCTCCTTTAGAAATGTACTGAAACTCTGGGATGAAATAATTTCCCACTTGTGCAGAGGGCCCGAAGAAGCCACAGGCACTACTCCAGAGTCACTCTAGCCCTCAAAATGGAGCTTAATTGGGACTTAATATGGTACATAGACCTCTGAAGGGGGTGAATTTCACCCTTAGGGCTACTCTACACTTACCTGCCAGGTCAACGCGCTGAGTTCAACTTCTCGGAGTTCGAACTATCGCATCTAATCTGGACACGATAGTTCGAACTCCCCGCGCGCTCCGGTAGACTCCGGTACTCCACCACTGCAAGCGGCGGTGGCGGAGTCGACCTTGGAGCCGTGGACTTCAATCCCGCGGCGTCTGGACGGGTAAGTACTTCGAACTAGGGTACTTTGAGTTCAGCTACGCTATTCACGTAGCTGAACTTGCGTACCCTAGTTCGACCCCCGCCCTTAGTGTAGACCTGCCCTTAGAGAATTTTCAAGACACAACAAATAATAACTAACAAATGCTTCACATTTTTCCTACCAAATAAATAGATCATTCATCTCAGGGAGCTTGTGCATATGGACTATTTAAATTGTCTTCACTCAGTATTATAAGAAATATCATTTTTAATTCATTTGGCATTTCATTATTTTAGTTCTCCTAAATAAATGAATTCTGAAAGGTTACAGTAGAGATTCCTATCAAACATCTTATCTGGCAGTGAACAGAGGAAGAAAAAAACCCAGCTATGTACATTGCAAACTCTAATCTAAATGTGTCATTAGATTGTGAACAAGTTGTTAATGTCGTCCTTGAAGGCGACCTTGTACTGAAGATATGTAGAAGGTGGTATTGCAGCCTTTCATTTGAACTGGCTTCCAAGCTTGCTCATTCTCCATCTATTTATGTAGAAATGTATCATTTATAGTGATTCATATTTAAATAAAGCTGAAGATATGATAATGGTTTTAAAGCAACTTTGGTTGAGGGCTGGGAGGGCAGGAAAACAGGGGAAAGGTCCTTTTGAAGAAGATGACAATAAATGTCTAGTGAAACTGCATTAGATACCTCTGAGAGAAAGGACTTCAAGGAATCTGACTCTAGTCAAGTTCAGATTGGTACAGACTGGAGGCCATAAAAGTGTCCAGCTTGCTTCCCCTGGCTACATAGGGTCAACTGACAATCTAGCCCTTAATCTCTCCATGCTTTGATTTGTTATCTCTGAAATGAGGATACTAATACCCCTGAACGTCACACAGCAGTGTTGTGAGGATGAGTCCCCTACTGTTTGGAAGGTACTCACGTATTGTGGGGAAAGTAGATAGAATTTTTTGTGAGATGCTCAGATACTCTGGGGATGAGCATGAAACGTGAATACATGGTTTTGAATGGGGTAGAGATCATGGCAGAATTTGTCCCTTTGTTTAAAATATCTCCATTCCCAAGGATACAGTTAGCTTGTTTTCATGGAATAATTGGAAACGAGAGCATGCCAGTAATTCTGCTGCGTGGTGCTTCCTAGAAGTGAAGTGCACTTATGGGCAATGGGGTAGCACAATGTCTATTTGCCACTTAAATTCCCACTTAAGCCAGGAAAATGCATTTATGCTGGTCCTTAGTACTGGAGTGCATCTCCCCTTTCACAGACAGAAAGCTGCTAGATCACCCTGTGGTTTGGTGACTTCCCAAGACTGCTTTTCAGTATCAACTTGGGTGAGCAATTGATGGAACAAAATAGATTACAACAAACACACAATCACGAGGGTAGATTGGTAAGGAAAAAAATATTCCTGAAAAAAAGTTTTCTTTCTTAGTCTGATGCAAATCAGGGGAAGCATTTCCCTCCACCCCCGACATTCTGACAGTTGGGGCCAAAGCTTTCGGAAATCAAACGTGAACTCATTTTGAAATACCAGCAGCGTTTGAATTTTAAATTAACCTATTTACAATGAAACTATGCCTGCTGATTGCCATCATCTTCAGGAAAATTAACAGTAACGATCATTGGTGTCATAATGCAATTTCCCCGCAAAAAATCACATAGGCTTCATTACTGTTTACATAAATTGTCATAAATACCAATTATAGCTGAACATAAAATGTAATGCTCTTTTTTTTAATCATAATCACACAATTGTTCTTCTAATTCATATGCTGGGGGAATAGGGTTTTGATTCAACCTTTGTTGTGAAGGAAATGTTTTGCTGGTAGTTAGTTTTGCTGTAAGTGCTTGTTGGCTTATTTTCAAATCTCTCTCTCTCCATTTGGAGCATTTAGTCCTTGTCCCTTGTTCGCTTTGCCCTCTACTGCTCTGAGAGGAACATGTAGGCATGTTAATAGCAGATTGGGGAGATGCGCGTCTCGTGTCCTCTAGACATCGGCCGCTGGGGCTGAAGAGGATGAAGCCTTTCCAGTGGGGATTTATAACATCGTTTTGTGCAATTACGTCGTAGACCCCATAAAGGAATAATGCAATAATAAACCTGTTAAAAGAGCAAATTTGTTACACCAATTTCAGATTCCCTCATAAGTCAGCAGAACAAACAGCTGATAAAGGAAATCACATGTTAAATGACTAATTTTAAAAAACAAAGCAGGGCTTTGGCTTTATTATAACCGTGCGGTTTTGCCACACATATTTTGGGGTAATAACATTGCTGTGTAGAGTAAATATGGTACAAGGTAACTGCCGTATAATCACAGGGTAATTATCTGGTTATTTCTGTCTTCCAGCTAGAAGCCTCAGTAGCAATGTGATTAGTTAGGGCTACATTCTGCTTCAGCTCAGAGCCTGCTGAATGTTACCAAATGCTCTGACTCCCCATAAGTGCATGTGTCTTCACTGGGAGTTGAGGCTGTTCATCAGCCCACAGGGGGCACGTGACACCTTGTAAGCATAACTGCATTGCTCAGGGTGTGTTACGTATCCCCTGCTGTGTCTGGAAAAGTGTTTCCTACAGCTGCCTTCTGGGATAGTCGGTGCTTTATCTCAGATTGTAGCTCTGGAGGTCCTGGGTTTGATCTTTGGTGATAACTAAGATGATAATCTTTGCACTGGGTTGTTGAGGGACTGATCCTAACTGTCTTTTGCAATTTGATGCCTCTGCCTGCATTATGCAGGCGCAATCTCTGGGGACAGTGAGAGAGCTAACCAACCCTTTGCCTGCAAAGTTTCAAAATGGAGGTGCCAACCAGGAATGGTGGGAGCGAGGTCCATAAGGCCAGCAGTTCTAGCTACCAGAAAATCAAGGCCAGGAAGAGGGAACACTGCAAATAGCCCCAGAGAGATACACACACCAACTAACATTTTAATAGCAACTTCCTTGAGCCCTTTCATTCTAATCCCCTCTCCCTTCCAGACCAGCAGGCTGCTCTGTGGTAAGTGGTGAGTCGAATGATTTGGAGCTGCTGCTCTCTCCATTCTATTTACCCGGTCCTAGTTATGCTCTCCTTTGCAAAGCAGGGTGGGGGCATCGGACCCTATGTCAGGAATCTGAAACCAAAGGTTACCAAGGTTATGTCTACACTTGCAGATGTAGCGCACCGGGAGTTAAACCAGCCCTCGGAGAGAGCAGCAGGGAAAGCTCCGCCATGTGTTCACACTGTGCTCCTTGGGACTGTGGAGCATGTCCACATTAGCAGCTCTTCCAACGCCACAGAGAGCAGTGCATTGTGGGAGCTAATACAGCATCTGTGGGGTAAGTGACTGTCTGTAGTGTGTGTTTGTTTGTGTTTGGGGGTTACTTGCTGTGTGCTGAGCTTGTGTTTGTCAGTCTGTTTGTTTGTTTGTTTGTTTGAGGGACCGTGTGCTCTGGCTGGCAGTTGGAGGCAGGTTTGAAAGCTTGAAGCCTCTGGTAATTGGCTGAGCCTTAATCAGTGGGTGGGGCATTCACTCAGGCCAGGGCTTTATAAAGCCGCGCACAAGCGACCAGGGAGCTTTGCGACCAGGGGCTGCTAACAGGGAGTTTCGCAAGGGAGTTTGGGAAGGGAGTGGGAGCCCCTCGCCAGCCCTAACCCCTTCCCCGTGGCCCCCCCCTAAAACCTATAAACCGAACCACATTCCAAAACTACTTCCGTAAACCACCATTTCACTAACTAGGAGACAATGCAGGCAGAAGCCCAGCAGCAGAGTGGGGGCTATCCAGTTTTTTGCAGACTGTCGCATGTATGATTACCTGCCCTGTGGGCGGGTGGCGTATGTGTGCAGTCGGTGCAAGGAGCTCCTGGCCCTCAGAGACCATGTATGGACTTTGGAGGCCAGGGTGGCGGAACTGGAGGAGCTGAGAGAGGCAGAGAGGTATGTTGATGAGGCTTTCCGGGACACTGTAGAATTGTCCCACCTCCGCTCAGACAGCTCCTGTGCTGTTGAGGAGGAAGAAGGGCCCAGGGAAGTAGAGCAGTCAATGGGAGCAGAGGGAAACCTTCCCGTAGTTGGGACCCTCCTTCCAGATGGTGCTGGGGTTGCCTCTCGCACTGAGGTTGCCTCTCCGGGGGAGGGAACTCCAGTTTCTGGGAAAAGGCAGGTGTTAGTAATGGGAGATTCGATTATTAGAAATGTAGATAGCTGGATCTGTGATGACCGGGAGAACCGTATGGTGACTTGCCTGCCTGGTGCGAAGGTTGCGGATCTCTCGAGGCATCTAGATAGACTTATGTGTAGTGCTGGGGAGGAGCCGGTGGTCGTGGTACATGTAGGTACCAATGACATAGGGAAGGGTAGGAGTGATGTCCTGGAAGCCAAATTTAGGCTGCTAGGGAAGAGACTGAAATCCAGGACCTCTATGGTGGCATTTTCAGAAATGCTCCCAATTCCACGCGCAGGGCCAGGTAGGCAGGCAGAGCTTCAGAGTCTCAATGTGTGGATGAGACGATGGTGTAGAGAGGAGGGGTTCACGTTCATTAGGAACTGGGGAAACTTCTGGGATGGGAGGAGCCTATACAGGAGAGATGGGCTCCACCTAAACCAAAGTGGAACCAGACTGCTGGCACTAAACATTAAAAAGGTTGTAGAGCAGTTTTTAAACTAGGAGATGGGGGAAAGCCGACTGCTGCAGAGGAGCGTGTGGATCGGACACAGACTTCTCTTAGGGGAGAGTCTGATGATAGAGAATCTCCAGGTTATAGTCAGGAGCAGAGGACTGAGAAGTATAATGTAAGGGCCGGATCAGATGATAAACAGTCACATGAAAAAGAATCTGGCACATCAGAAAAAGGCAGGCTAATAAACAGGGACAAGTTTTTAAAGTGCTTGTACACAAATGCCAGAAGTCTAAATAATAAGATGGGTGAACTAGAGTGCCTTGTGATAAAGGAGGATATAGATATAATAGGCATCACAGAAACCTGGTGGACTGAGAGCAATCAATGGGACACAATCATTCCGGGGTACAAAATATATTGGAAGGACAGAACAGGCCGTGCAGGGGGAGGAGTGGCACTATATGTTAAAGAAAGTGTAGATTCAAATGAAGTAAAAATCTTAAGTGAATCCACAGGTTCCATAGAGTCTCTATGGATAGAAATTTCATGCTCTAGTAAAAATATAACAGTAGGGATCTATTATCGACCACCTGACCAGGACAGTAATAGTGATGATGAAATGCTAAGGGAAATTAGAGAGGCTATCAAAATTAAGAACCCAATAATAGTGGGGGATTTCATTTATCCCCATATTGACTGGGAACATTTCACTTCAGGACGAAATGCAGAGATAAAATTTCTCGATACTTTAAATGACTGCTTCATGGAGCAGCTTGTACAGGAACCCACAAGGGGAGAGGCGACTCTAGATTTAATCCTGAGTGGAGCGCAGGAGCTGGTCCAAGAGGTAACTATAGCAGGACCGCTTGGAAATAGTGACCATAATACAATAGCATTCAACATCCCTATGGTGGGAAGAACATCTCAACTGCCCAACACTGTGGCCTTTAATTTCAAAAGGGGGAACTATACAAAAATGAGGGGGTTAGTTAGACAAAAGTTAAAAGGTACAGTGACTAAAGTGAAATCCCTGCAAGTTGCGTGGGCCCTTTTTAAAGACACCATAATAGAGGCCCAACTTCAATGTATACCCCAAATTAAGAAAAACTGTAAAAGAACTAAAAAAGAGCCACCGTGGCTTAACCACCATGTAAAAGAAGCAGTGAGAGATAAAAAGACTTCCTTTAAAAAGTGGAAGTCAAATCCTAGTGAGGCAAATAGAAAGGAGCACAAACACTGCCAACTTAAGTGCAAGAGTGTAATAAGAAAAGCCAAAGAGGAGTTTGAAGAACGGCTAGCCAAAAACTCCAAAGGTAATAACAAAACGTTTTTTAAGTACATCAGAAGCAGGAAGCCTGCTAAACAACCAGCGGGGCCCCTTGATGATCAAAATTCAAAAGGAGCGCTTAAAGATGATAAAGTCATTGCGGAGAAACTAAATGGATTCTTTGCTTCAGTCTTCACGGCTGAGGATATTAGGGAGATTCCCAAACCTGAGCTGGCTTTTGTAGGTGACAAATCTGAGGAAGTCACAGATTGAAGTGTCACTAGAGGAGGTTTTGGAATTAATTGATAAACTCAACATTAACAAGTCACCGGGACCAGATGGCATTCACCCAAGAGTTCTGAAAGAACTCAAATGTGAAGTTGCGGAACTATTAACTAAGGTTTGTAACCTGTCCTTTAAATCGGCTTCGGTACCCAATGACTGGAAGTTAGCTAATGTAACGCCAATATTTAAAAAGGGCTCTAGGGGTGATCCTGGCAATTACAGACCGGTAAGTCTAATGTCGGTACCGGGCAAATTAGTTGAAACAATAGTAAAGAATAAAGTTGTCAGACACATAGAAAAACATAAACTCTTGAGCAATAGTCAACATGGTTTCTGTAAAGGGAAATCGTGTCTTACTAATCTATTAGAGTTCTTTGAAGGGGTCAACAAACATGTAGACAAGGGGGATCCGGTGGACATAGTGTACTTAGATTTCCAGAAAGCCTTTGACAAGGTCCCTCACCAAAGGCTCTTACGTAAATTAAGCTGTCATGGGATAAAAGGAAAGGTCCTTTCATGGATTGAGAACTGGTTAAAGGACAGGGAACAAAGGGTAGGAATTAATGGTAAATTCTCAGAATGGAGAGGGGTAACTAGTGGTGTTCCCCAAGGGTCAGTCCTAGGACCAATCCTATTCAATTTATTCATAAATGATCTGGAGAAAGGGGTAAACAGTGAGGTGGCAAAGTTTGTAGATGATACTAAACTACTCAAGATAGTTAAGACCAAAGCAGATTGTGAAGAACTTCAAAAAGATCTCACAAAACTAAGTGATTGGGCAACAAAATGGCAAATGAAATTTAATGTGGATAAATGTAAAGTAATGCACATTGGAAAAAATAACCCCAACTATACATACAACATGATGGGGGCTAATTTAGCTACAACGAGTCAGGAAAAAGATCTTGGAGTTATCGTGGATAGTTCTCTGAAGATGTCCACGCAGTGTGCAGAGGCGGTCAAAAAAGCAAACAGGATGTTAGGAATCATTAAAAAGGGGATAGAGAATAAGACTGAGAATATATTATTGCCCTTATATAAATCCATGGTATGCCCACATCTCGAATACTGTGTACAGATGTGGTCTCCTCACCTCAAAAAAGATATTCTAGCACTAGAAAAGGTTCAGAAAAGAGCAACTAAAATTATTAGGGGTTTAGAGCGGGTCCCATATGAGGAAAGATTAAAGAGGCTAGGACTCTTCAGTTTGGAAAAGAGAAGACTAAGGGGGGACATGATAGAGGTATATAAAATCATGAGTGATGTTGAGAAAGTGGATAAGGAAAAGTTATTTACTTATTCCCATAATACAAGAACTAGGGGTCACCAAATGAAATTAATAGGCAGCAGGTTTAAAACAAATAAAAGGAAGTTCTTCTTCACGCAGCGCACAGTCAACTTGTGGAACTCCTTACCTGAGGAGGTTGTGAAGGCTAGGACTATAACAATGTTTAAAAGGGGACTGGATAAATTCATGGTGGCTAAGTCCATAAATGGCTATTAGCCAGGATGGGTAAGAATGGTATCCCTAGCCTCTGTTCGTCAGAGGATGGAGATGGATGGCAGGAGAGAGATCACTTGATCATTGCCTGTTAGGTTCACTCCCTCAGGGGCACCTGGCATTGGCCACTGTCGGTAGACAGATACTGGGCTAGATGGACCTTTGGTCTGACCCGGTACGGCCTTTCTTATGTTCTTATGTTCTTATGAGCTATCCCAGTGTGCAAGTGGCTACAGCGTGCTTTGGAAAGGTTTTGCAATGCCTAATGAGGCAGGCACATGATGCAGGTTTCCCAATCCCGCTGTTCCATGGGCATCCTACTAGATTGCCAGCTGCTTTTGAAATGAGAGGGTGGGGAGAGTGTGTCAGTGTGCTATCTTCAGGGTGACCAGATGTCTTGATTTTATAGGGACAGTCCCGGTATTTGGGACTTTTTCTTATATAGGCTCCTATTACCTCCCACCCCCGTCCCAATTTTTCACATTTGCTGTCTGGTCACCCTAGCTATCTTGTATGTTCAGACAGTGGCAGGGGGAAGGGGAAAACCCGACATCAGCCCCCACCCCCCGCCTCTTTCTCTCACACACAAACACAAACACCTGCCTCCGCAGCAGGAGCATTCCACAGTAATGGTTTGCTTTGTGTCCCGGAGCAGATAAGCATGTCAGAAACAGAGCTTTGAAAGGGGATATCCACATGCCTGCAGCCAAGTTCAAAAATAGTGACCAGAGTGGCCACTTGACTTCAAGGGATCATGGGACGTTTCCGGAGGCCAATCACAGTGCAGTAATGCAACACATCATCCACACTGACATCCAGCCAGGGCGCAGAAAGCTCTATGCTTCTCATGGAGGTGGATTATCAGGAGCGCTCCAGCCACGGAGTCCAGGCGCTCTAAGTGCCTTGCCAGTGTGGACACCTCAGGAGTTAGGGTGCCCAGGGCTGATTTAATGCGCTCTAACTTGCAAGTGTAGACAAGGCTCAATCAAGCATGGCCAAGCACCCCGGGAATGCATGCATTGGACAGGTTTTTTCCCCCAACAAATTGAAGCAGCTGCATTGTTAATCTTATTCAGCTTCTCTGCTGTGGTATAAATTCTTGGGATAATCTTGATCTGTGTTTCTTTACAGGAATTCGATGAAGGGCAGTGAAGTATGTAGCTCCAAATTATGGGCAATCCATTGTCAGATGCAGTAGATTCATCTGCAGGTCTCTTTGCCAATACTTCTTAAAAGCATTATTTTTCTTTTGCTATAATGAATGGATTCCCTTGTAATTTCTGGATGGAAGACTTTTTGCCCACAAAATTTATATCATCCTGGGTGTTTTGTGAGGTGTGTTTTTTGTTTTTGTTTTTTTGCTCTGTGTTTCCTACTGTCTGTGCAAGCTGTGTTATTCTTAAATGTTTTACCACAGTGAACTGAATTTGAAGATATCGAAGAAATAAAGTGGTGCTTGCCCTCTAACTTATGATTTTGCAAAGAACAGGCCTGTTGTGGGAAAACTGCGATGTTCTGCAAAGGCTGAATTAAATCTTTGGCACAATTGTTGGAGGAACTGATCATTCAGCACTCAGGTCAAAAGGGAGCCTTTCCATTGACTCCAAGGGATCAGGCCCAACATGCAGTTATCTAGGAGCACAAAAGTCAAAGCAGAGTCTCACATTTCCCGCAATTTTTATTCTAGTTTGATAATGACCGGAACCGGCAAACCTTCCCTAAGGTCAGTGGAACATCTACGCACAGAAGGTGTGTGGCTTTGGGCTCTGATTGATCCTTATAAACAAGTGTCTACATAGGTCACACTGTATCTACACTGTGTAGACCTGAGTTGGTTGACTGTCGCTCAGCACTGTTTGGGGAAGTGGTTTTACTGCATTGCATAATGGGGTGCTTACATCAGATGGAACAAAATTTGAGTGTAGACACATGCACAAGTAGGTCGATGCAATGTGACTTATATTGACCTAACTTCATAATGTAGAGCAGCCCTTAGTTTTTGTATGTGAAGTGTCCTGGAGTAGCTTGTTCATGCAAGCCAAGCCTATGAACCTCCCATGCTAGTGACAGGACGATTACGTAACCAATGGCAGATTAAGCAGAGTTCAAACTGCCAAATAATTATTAATATTCATTTGTATTATAATAGCACCTTGGAGCCCCAGCCAACATCCGGGTGCCCTGCTATTATATCTGGTACATATTTATGCTAGGAGACAGTCCTTGCCTCAGAAGGTTACATTCTAAACAGAGAATACATACACAGGAAATATTGTTGTTATCCTCATATGACAGAGGGGGAATTGAGGTACTGAGAAATTAAGTGACCTGCTTAAAATCACAAAAAAAGTCTATGGCACAGTCAAGAATCAAACTCCAATCTCCTGAGTCACTGTCTAGTGCCTTAACTGCAAGCTCCTCCTTCCTACAAACTCATATTAGGGAAAGCTAAAACATCCCAATGGGGTGACTTAATCATTGTAGCCCATTACATATGAGAATTTTTGCTAGCCCAACGGGTGGGAGGGATAGCTCAGGGGTTTGAACATTGGCCTGATAAACCCAGGGTTATAAATTTAATCCTTGCATGGGCCATTTAGGGATCCGGGGCAAAAATCTGTCTGGGGATTCATCCTGCTTTGAGCAAGGGGTTGGACTAGATGAGGTCCCTTCCAACCCTAATATTCTATGGAAAACATTATTTAAATGTCTCAAAGATCCTACCGTGAAGATAAATCTGGGTAAGATGATTATATAAATGTGGTTAATATAGCCTATCCCATTAATAAAAAGGTTATTTAAATCTTTAGGTCTCAAGAAAAATGGCTAATTAGTAGACCCAGTCAAATTATTCATTGGAAATAAATTATCCAAGGAATTTAGCCCTTTTTCCCCTGTGTACAAATTTTTCATGAACTGTTTCTGATATCAGCAAATATATTTGTAATACATAAATATTCACTAAGCTGGTTGCTGGTAGAGACTTTATTTATAATGTGTTTGGGTTTTTTTTAAGCCGTACACCTTACTTGATAATTGTCCATGTCACTAACATGTAACTGCTGTTACATTCTTGTGTTCCCTTTATTTGTTTGTTATACCTAGTTGCTGTCCTGTCTTACATTAGAACAGCGGTTCTTAAACTTTTGTACTGGTGGCCCCTTTCAGAAAGCAAGCGAGTGTGACCCTCCTTATACATTAAAAACACATTTTAATATATTTAACACCATTAGAAATGCTGGAGGCAAAGCAGGGTTTGGGGGAGAGGCCGACAGCTCTCGACCTCTGTGTAATAATTTCACGATCTCCTGAGGGGTCCCGACCCCCAGTCTGAGAACCCCTGCACTAGAATGTAAACTCTTGAGGGCAAGGACTGTAACCTACTATGTGCATGTACTGTGCCTAGCAAAATGAGCCTTCCTCCCAACTGAGCAGTTTCGGTGCTACCATAAAACAAATAATAAACTCTAGTCATCTGTATTAGAATGGAATGATTTTTTAATCACAAAAGAGATGAAAAATTTGAAATTGTTTCTGTTTAGCAGGTTCAAAATGGGCCTGTCATTCTTAAAAAAATTAATGACCTTTTAAACAGTTTTATCTAAATTAGTATATATATAAAAAACTATTATTGAAAGAGTGATCAACATTTTTACATTTACTTCCTCCAGCTGAGAGGTAAACTGCTCCAGGCCTATACTGGGTTTTTGGTAAATGAAAAAGGTTGCAAAACAGTTTTGGCAAAGTTTTCCAGACAAAATTTGAGACTAAAAAACATTCAATCAATACAAAAAAGCTCTGAACACGTTTGAAACAAAAATGTAAACTTTCGGGAAAAAACAAGTTTTTTGTGCAATTTTTAAGAAAAGGCTATTTTCCAGTGCAAAAAACGTATTTGTTTGAAAAAGTTTGACTGGTCCTCGTTTGGATGTCTTTCAACTACTTGCTCCTCACAGTTTGTTATTCATAGTGGGATGATTGGTCATCTGAGCGAGATGGAATGGTTTCTGCTGCCTGATTTGAGTAGAATAACATAATGAATGACAAATACTGGATATTGAAAAAGGAATAACAAATAATGAATTATCTGCTTGCCTGGGAATATGGAGGCTGATCCGAAACCCACTGACATCAATGGGAAGGCTCCCATTGACTTCAAAGGGCTTTGGATTAGGCCTGTAGCTATTTCTATAATGAATATTAAACATTAAGTTCTTTAAGCATTAGTATAATCAAAACCCATATGCGCAAAAGCAAATAAAATGGAAACAAAAGAGGGAACTACACACTGAATTGCCAGTCAGAGTCTGACTATTTGAATGAATGTTCACAAGCACTTCTTTTGGGGTGTTTCCCCCCCCCACCTCCAGTATCCAACTAGCTCTGCTAATTTGTGATTAAATTGGCTTCAAGAAATTTGCCTATGGTGGGATGAAGAGCAATGCTTCAAAACTTGGCATCGTACTTATTTGTCAGGTCAGGAAGGTTTTTCTTTCCCAGTTGGGATTTTGTGAAGAGCACGGCAGAGGATTTCTCAATATTAATTTTAAAGTCACATAGACAGTGGGTATGGAGTAGTCCCTACAGAGATTTCCTTTTCATTTAAACATTCCCCAGAAATGTTAATAATTTCTGTGCATAGCAGTTTTGCTCTTACATTTGAAGTTCTCAGATTTCTTTACATATAATTGTTAATTAGTTCACATAATTTTCCTGTGAATTGGATGTTTTTTATTTTAACCATTTTACAGGTAAGTAAACTCAAGCAAAGAAATGTTAGTGTCTTGTCTCAAGTAATGCAGAAGCTAAATGTAAAAGACAAGAACCTATGTATGTGCTATAGAAATGTAGGATGGAATGGGCCTTGATAAGTCATCTAGTCCGGTCTCCTGTACTGAGGCAAGACTAAGAATTAGCTAGACCATCCCTGACAGGTATTTGTCTAACCTGCTCTTAAAAACCTCCTATGACAGGTTCCATAACTTTCCTAGATAATTTGTTCCAATGCTTAACTACCCTGACTGTTAGAAAGATTTTCCTAATGCCTAAACCAAATATCCGTTGCAGAAATTTAAGCCCATTACTTGTGCTACCCTCAGTGGATAAGGAGAACAATTTATCATCCCCAGTTCCCTTTATAGCAACCTTTTACATACTTGAAGACCGTTATTAGGTTCCTCCCCCTCATCTTCTCTTCACTAGACTAAACAAATCCAGTTTTTCAATCTTTCTTCATACTTCATGTTTTCTAGAACATTCATCATTTTTGTTGCTCTCCTCTGGACTTTCCCCAGTTTGTCCTATCTTTCCCAAAATGTGGTACCCAGAACTGGAGTACTCCAGCTGAGGCCTTATCAGTGCTGAAAGGAGTGGAAGAACTACTTCCTGTGTTTTGCTTAAAACACGCCTTCTAATACATCACAGAATGATGTTCACTTTTTTTTGCACAAGTATTACATTGTTGATTCATATTTAGTTTGTGAGTCACTCTAACCCCTAGTTCCTTTTCTGTTGTATTCCTTCCTAGGCAGTCATTTTCCATTTTGTTATTCATTCAATCGATTGTTCCTTCCTAAGTAAAGTACTTTGCATTTATCTTTATTGAATTTTATCCTATGTATTTGAGACCATTTCTCCAGTTCATCAAGATCATTTTGAATTATAACCCTGTACTCCAGAGCACTTGTAACAGTGGTTTGAGCATTGGCCTGCTAAACCCAGGGTTGTGAGTTCAATCCTTAAGAGGGCCACTTAGGGATCTAGAGCAAAATCAGTACTTGGTCCTGCTAGCAAAAGCAGGGGGCTGGACTCAATTACCTTTCAGGGTCCCTTCTAGTTCTGTGAGAGAGGTATAGCTCAAATTATTATTATTATTTGCTCATTTCCAGTCCTCTGCAATCTCTCCCATCCCCCAGGAGTTCTCAAAGATAATCACTAACAACTGAGAGATCCCTTCAGCCAGTTCCTTAAGTATTCTAAGGGTTTTTTAGCAGGCCCCTGAAGACATCTAACTTGTCTAAGTAATTCTTAACTTGTTCTTTTCCTAGTTTAGCCTCAGATCCTGCCCCATTTACACTGATATTTACTATGTTAGTCATCTGATCACTGCTAAACTTTTGGGTGAAAACTGAAACAAAAAAGGCATTGCTGCATTTTCTGTTATTGTCTTTCCTTCCTCCTTGAGTAATTGACCTATTCTGTCCTTGGTCTTCCTCGTGTTTCTAAAGTACATGTAAATTTTTCTTGTTACCCTTTATATGCCTCCTAGTTTAATTTTGTTTTGTGCCTTGGCCCTTCTAATTTTGTCCCTACATGCTTGTGTTTTATATATATACACTCATCCTTCATAATTTGACCTCATTTCCACTTTTTGTAGGACTCTTTTTTGAGTTTCAGGTCATTGAAAATCTTCTGCTTAAGCCAGGTTGGTCTCTCACCACACTTCCTATCTTTGCTACACATTGGAATACTTCACGCTTTTGCCCCTAATAATATCTCTTTAAAACATCACCAGCTACCCTGAACTCTTCCCCCTCCTTAGACTTGCTTCCCATGGGATCTTATCTACCAATTCTCTGAGTTTGCTAATGTCTGCCTTCTTGAAATCTATTGTTTTAATACTGCCGTGTTCCCTTCTACCATTCCTTAAAATCATGAACTCTATCATTTCATGATCACTTTTACCCAAGCTTCCTGCCATCAGCAAATTCTTAACAAGTTCCTCCCTATATTTCAGAATTATATCTAGAACAGCCTCTCACATGGTTGCTTTTTTCCACCTTCTGTAATAAAAAGTTGTCTCCAAGGCATTCCAAGAACTTGTTGGATAATCTGTGCCCTGATGTATTATTTTCCCAGCAGATGTCTGGGTAGTTAAAGTCCTCCATCACCACAAAGTCCTGTGCTTTTGATGATTTTGTTAATTGTTTAAATGTCAGCCTCATCCACCTCTTTTTCCTGGTTATGTTGTCTATAGTAGATGCCTACCAGGACATCACCTCTTGTTATTACTCCTTTCATCTTTACCCAAAGATATGCTACAGGTCTGCCTCCCAGCACCAATGTGTATCTCTCTGATACACAAGGCAACACTTTCTCCTTTTTTACACTTCCTGAACATTATACCCCTCTATACCAATATTCCTGTCACGTGAATTATCCCGCCAAATCTGTGATGCCAGTTATGTCATATTTTTAATTATTCACTAGTATTTTTACTATTATTCACTAGTATTGTTTGTTCCAGCCCCTTCAACCAAGAAGCAGATGTGGCTGGCTGACTATTGCAAGCGTTTTGTGCCTGTCTTCACTATAAAGGCTGTCCCGTTTGGGAACTCATAAAAACACTCAACCCAGGAAGGTGCAATGGATGAAGGTGTGTGACAGAGCCTTCCAGACTTTGAAGGACCAGCTAACTCAGGAGCCAGTTCTCTTTCTTCCTGATTTTTCAAAACTGTTTATCCTCCAGACAGATGCCTCAGAAGTGGGACTTGGGGCTGTGTTGTCCCAAGAGGTAGAAGGTGATGAACTCCTGATACTGAATTTGAGTTATGCCCCTGAGAAGCAAAAACTCAATGATCGAGAAGGAGGCAATGACTGTGAAACTGGCAACAAAGGACTATGCCCTTTTCTGCTGACTAAACTTTATGAAAGACACTAATACCCGAATTATGAGGTGGTACCTCTCCCTTCAACCCTACAACTTCAAGGTACTCCATCACCTAGGAAAAGTGCACACACAAACACTGATTTTTTTTCTTGGGAGGGAAGAGAGCAGGAGGAAGACCCACTGACAGCTTCTAGCCTGAGGGGGAGGGTGTGGATGGGTGTACAAGCCCCACCCCGGTGAAGTAGGGGTTAATGAGTAACTCCTGGCCCAGAAAGCCCCGTCCAGCTGCCCCTGTTGGGCATGCTCACAGTGGAGGCTAAGTTCAAAAGGGAGAAGCTTAGCTCAGTCTGGGTGAACAGAGATGGGCAGCAGTTGTGTGTTGCAGGCTCCTGCCAAGAAGCCGCCAGGGCCCCATACAGCCAGGGCCAGGCCCCACTGCTGGGCTGCTATAGGCCCTTCAGCTGCAGAGGTTGAAAACAACCAGCTGTGACCGAGAGAGAAAGATCTTCGAGACTGGGACCAGAGAGGACACCGGGGGAGCCCAGCAGCAAACTAGTGTCACTAACAGAGGATTAGAAGCAGGAGTAGGAAGTGGCCAAGGGAGAAGGCGTAGGGGTGCCACCCCCGAGGCCACACATTTTGAACTATTTTTTACTGGGCTCTGGTTTGGAACCCCGTGGAGCAGGGAGGGCCTGGATTCGCCTACCCATAGCCACGGACTCTTGCCACTGGGCGAGATGGCCACGGATGCTTGCCGCTGTGTGGTACTGCCAGGCACAAACACTAATTCTCCCCCACCAACAATTTCCCATACTTTTTGTATTAGTATACAGACATCTAAGATGTTCGTTAGATTTCCCCTCTGTACACCCTTACTGAGTGTTTCAATGCCTAACTTTTATGCACCTAAAAATCACTGGAACAACACTGAGATCCACCAAGCCTGAGTTAGGTGCTTAGGATCCCGACACAAGGAATGGAGAGAGAGAGGCACCCCAAACTGGGATTTACAAAAGCCAGAATGCTGAGTAGGGAGCTGCCTATCCTAGCCAAAGGGAAATGCTAACAAGTGGGGTGTGTCCTAAGCCCATCCCTCTAGGGGCTTGTCTACACTTACTGGGGGATCAACACGCAACAATTGACACATTGGTGGTTGATTTAATGGGTCTAGTGAAGACCTGCTAAATGGACCACAGATCTCTCTCCCATCGACTTCTGAACTCCACAGCTACTAGAAGAGTGTTTAGAGTGCTCTCCTGGGAGGTGGGATACCCCAGCTCAATTTCCCTCTCTACCTGATGGGGAGAAAGGATTTGAACTTGGGTCTCCAACCTCTTGAGAGAAGTGCTTTGACCACTGATCTGTGAGATATTCTGATGTGGCATTTCCTCAGTCTCTCCTACTGAACCTGTTACACTTTTTGAAGCTACTTTAAGAGTTGCTGGGCCAGAGAAGGAGAGTGTGAGATTGATTCTATAGCTAGCTGGTTAGAGCAGCAACCTGGGTGGTGGGAAACCAGGATCCAGTAAGTAATTTACATCTTACTTCTCCCCTTCTCTGGCTGGAAGGTTAGAGGAGTGCTGCAATGATTTCATCTACTCCCTGCCCATATTTAGGAGGGGTGGGGGGAAACATCTTCTCCACCTTGGGTGATCACCAGCAATCTAAATAATCCACACAGAGGAGGAATGGGTCACAATGGCACCTACTTCCCTGCATATACAGGCAGGACAAATTGCAATGGTGCCTTATGTGAATATGAGGTCATTGGTGTCCTCTTTAAGTAAACTCCTGGTATAAGAATAAAGCTACTCAGTGGAAGAATTAAAGGCACACAGAGGCTGTGCATGTTAAGGAGTCTGGCATGTTCCTATTTTGTTTAATAATTTCTAATTATGTTCTACATCACACAATTAAATATTTCCATCTCCATGGTGTGCACTTACCCAAAAGTAGGGCACTAATCATAAAACAGTGTATCTAGTTGTCTTTAATACAAGAGGTGAGTTGTTCTGTTCAGCATGCGCTGCAAGGACTTTAGCTGCATTGCCTAGTTTTTAGGAACTTTTTGTTGTTTTTGTTGAGCTACTGAGCTCATCTCCCTGCTCTTGTGCTATATAACATTGTATTTTATTCTAAAATTTATTATTAAATAAATACAAGAGAACAAAGAGTATAAAGATTGGTGTCCTAGGCCAAACACTGTTCTCAATCACACCGGATTATGTACGGAGCAACTCCACTGGCTACGCCAGCTTCATGCCACTGGACTTAAGACCTCAATACAGCAAAGTATAGTGTAACTTGAGAGTGCAACCAGTCCCATTGATGACTAGCTATGTGTAAAGTTGTTCACTATGCTTAAGTGCTTTGCTGGATCAGGGCCTAAGGCCACAATCTGAAGCCCACTGAAATCAATAGGAGTCTGTCGACTGGCTATAGTGAGCTCTGGATAGGCCCTACATGCACAATCTAGCACCATGTTACTAACACGGGAGGGGCTATGATAATGAGATGATGTCATGCGATTATGGGGGTGACTATACTTAAGCTGTGTGAAGCTTGTGGGACACTTCCATGTGGACATGCCCATTGAGAACTAGATTCTTGCAGAAGTCGGAGCGCACCTAGACTGAGCTGAGAGTTTGAGCCGTTAATAAGAGAGCTGGGCCTGCTTTTCAAACAGCCTGCATGTGGAGTGCTTCCTGGACATTGCAGGCCATGTCCTCACTGCTATATAAACCCAGGCTCAATCAGGCTTACCCTCAACCCTCTGCCCTTCCATTTATACACAATTCTGTGTATCTTGGGCCCAGGCCCCAGGACCTCACAGGGATCCATTGTTTTGCAGGCTGGACTCAGCTTAGGACATCATCCTTCTCCTTTTATGAGGGGTTTGACAAAGTACTGTGCTGAAGCCTGAGCCAACAGTGCTTTATAACAACCTGGTCAGCTGGGACAGTTACCTTCTTACCCCTCAATCCAGTATAGGCTTGGAGGAGAGCCAGCAATAATCAGATCAGGCTGCCAAAGGATCTCGTACTCAAACTGGTCCCCTAGGAGATTTTGCTGCTGAAGCAACTGCAGCACATTCTGGGTCCTTACTCAGAGGAGCTTTTTGATTTCCCTTCTCCTGCAGAGGAGCTGCCTGCCAAGGAACCATCATCAGGAACACAAGAGGCAGGAGTAGCTCCTAAGCATGGTAGGTTTCTGGCTTAATGTTTGTTGTTACTAACATAGGGATGCAAAATGTATTCCAAGCCATGGATGGCAAGGTGTATCTGCTAATGGTGGATTGCACGCCAGAGCCCTGGCAATGCTTCTCTCCCCCGCACCTCCCACAACACCACCACATGGAATTCAAAATGGAGACTGGGAAGAAGAAGTGGGTCCCTGGGATGCTGAACAGTCACTGGTCCAAGCAGAAGTGTTTCTGTGAGTAACGTATGGTGAGCATTCTGGACAGAACCAACAAACAGGTGCAGTAACAAAGGGAGAAGGTTTCACGGCCAGTGAAAATGCAAGTGGGAAAGCAGAGCAAAGGGACAGAATTTCAGTGTGCGATGAGAGAGGCTTGCAGTGCAATTTCTGGAGCAGGAATGTCGTCTGAGGGAGGAAGACAGAGCCCAGCAGAAAGCCATTTTTGAGAGGCAGCTCACACGTATGGCCACCAGAGTACAGGCTCCTGCTGCACCCACACCACATCCACAGTACCATGTGCTGGAGACCAGAAACACTTTGGACAATTCCATGGTTGGCTGCAATCGGGATGCAACAGCAGTTGAACAGGACAAATCCACCACATGAAGTCCTCCACCCTGTGCAATGGTTTAATATTATGCTTCTCTAATATATATTAAAAAATAAAGGTTTTTATTTTATTAAGAAATTGCTTTGCCATCAATGCATCACATCATATAATGTGTATATCCAGTAAAAGAGGTAAACACATTATAAGAGGCCATTGGGAAGTTGTATACAAACACTGTTTTGCGATACATTTCTCTATCTCAAGACATGCTGTAAAGCCACAGTTCTTGCCATTCGCTCTCCACCCTGTTTCATAAGCAATCATGTCATTCATAACTGCAACGCATGGCAATCCACACAGACACCCATTACATAAGCAGACTTGTCATTGGTTTGGTTGGGGATTGTTCCTGCTTTGAGCAGGGGGTTGGACTAGATGACCTCCTGAGGTCTCTTCCAACCCTGATATTCTATGATTCTATGATTCATTCATAATTTCAATGAATGGCAGTCAATCCCCCCCACACACACACACATTGTGTGACGTGACAGTACCTTATTTACAGTAAAGATTGCATAACCACATTCATAAATGTACTATTTTTCCCTCGTTTGGCCCATGCAAATCCATAATGTGGGAATACAGAACATCCCTGATTTGTATTGCCTAGGTGCAACCTAACCCAGCTGAGATAGGTGCACCTTCTGGTTGAGTGTACTGGTTCAGCAGGACATCACCTTTGTCTTCGTATAGATTATGAAGAGCACAGCAAGCCACAATAATGTGGACAGTATTGATGACACAGGAATCCAAACACGTCTGTAAACTGTGCCAGCGGGATTTCAATCTGCCAAATGCACATTCAGCCACCATGCTGCACCTGCTGAGAGTGTAATTAAACCTTCCTTTGCCAGGCCCTCTGAGATTAGGATATGGTTTCATAAGCCAAGGCAAAAGGTGGTATGTGCCCCCCCCCCTCGCCCCCGGATAATAATGGGAACAGTAACTCCATTTATGACAATGCCATTTGGTGGGAATTGTGTTCCAGCCTGTCCATGAATGTAGAGTCCTGCTCTTCGGAAAACCATGACATTGTGAACTTTTCCAGTGCGGCCTATGTTGGCATCCATAAATTGGCCTCTGTGGTTGACAAGGATCTGAATAATAATGGAGGAGTATCCTTTGTGGGTTATGTACTCATGTTCTCCCTGAGGAGGGCAAACTCTGGGCACATTAGTCCCATCAATGGCCTGGGCACAGATTGGAAACCCCATTTTCTGAAAAACAGCAATTACTTCAGATATATTGTTCATGCCCACCACCTGGGGGTAAATCACATGCCTGATTGCCTCTGAAACCTCTGCACCCACTTTGCCCAGGGTTGATTTCCCAATGCTGAACCGGTTAGCGACACTCTGTAGCAGTCTCCAGTAACTAGCTTCCAGACTGTCATAGCAACCAGCTTCTGGGTTGCAATGGCCACCCCCACATGTGTGTCGTGATGCTGGAGAGTGGGGGCAAGCTGCTCACAGAAGTCCAGAAATGTAGCTTTCTCCATGCAAAAGTTCTAAGGCCACTTGTTGGTTATCCCAGGTTGGCATGATGATGTGATCCCAGCAGTCTGTACTTGTGGTCCTGTGACAGCACTGCCAGTCTCCATAGGGGCATCAGCAACTGTACTGAGCATCATGAGCAAGCTCAGATAGTTTGAGTCTTGAGTGCAGCCCCAGAAGATGGCTCGGCAGGATCTGTGAGGAATTTGGTGGGGTGTGACAACATCCTGTAATGTGCAGGGTGGACAGTCATGTTTTCTCACATTGCACCATGATCCAAGGCATAGCATGGGCACAGCTGGAGAGGACGCTAGGAATCCTGGGATATAATGGTTTGACTCAGGTCTATGTGGTACAGTGTGGATGCTGGGGCTCTGGGATTGGGGTCTGAGTCCAGAAATTCTAATCTTGGGGTCAATATGCAGTGTGGACACTCAAACCATGGGCTTGTAAAGACAGAGCGCCCCCCACGGCATGCCGCCCCAAGCGCGTGCTTGGCGCGCTGGGGTCTGGAGCCGGCCCTGTCAACTAGTAACTACCTGCAGCCTCTACATGTCACTTGCACTATTGAGCTGACATACAACATGGGTGGGTATTGCCAGACATATAGAAGATGGAGTTATGGTACAGCCACTCTACATGACATATCTCCCTGGAAATGTAATGTGATTTAGTATATGGATGGCATTTTAAATGACTGCTGCTTAGTGTGGTGTTATATTCCATGCTATGGCTTCTACCCCTCGGAGAGGGATATATATGGGTGGGGACAGGGAGCCAGCAACAATCAGATCTATGGAAGTAGGTAGTAGGGATGCAGAGATATTGCATGCAGATGGCCTAAGATCTGTAGGATTGCTCTGTGCTAAACCTGTAGATCATTGTATTCTGTACCTTTCTTAGGCTACAGCCATAGCACTACTATAGTACATCTCTCTCAGAGGAGAGGCTTCAGATCTGGAGAAGCTCAAGAGCTGTGGAATCAGTTTTCCATTTCTGAAATGGAGAACAAAGATCTTAGAAAATGCACCTGTAAAGGGAATCAGTGAATTAATTACTAGTTGAGTGTGATCTTAGATTTAGCAGCTAGTGATTTGGGGTGCCTCCATTTTTGGTGCCAGTCTTACAAGGGCCTGATTATCAGAACAACAGTTAGATAGGAAACAGATTCTGCTGCTCCAGTGATCTGAGATGGCCCAAGGAAGTCTACAGAATCTTTGCCATTGACTTCTGTGGATGTAGGATCAAGCCCCAAAAGTGCATGCCATTACCACTTACTCTAAGGAATAATAACTGAGAACACAATTCAGCAATGTACTTGAGCATACACCTAACCTGAAGTGTGTGCATAGTCCCACTGAAGTCAAGCATAGGAAAAGGTGATGTCCGGTGGGCCGTAGAATCAGGCACATGCTTCAGAACATTGCTGAGTTAGGATCTAGTAGCTGTTAGGTATTACAAGGCTAATGGCACACTATTAAGCCTTCTAGTTCCAACCAGTAGAGGGCATCCTAGCAAATTCTCTAGACTATTTAACTCAGAGGGAAGAATCCCGTCTACTGCATCATCACCATCACTTCCTTGCAACACTGAGATTTTCCTTTGGCGATCTCCAGCCTTTCGCCAGTCTCAGAAATAAGACCCACAAGTCACTGAGGTTATGAATTGAAGCCAAAGTAGCTATGCCAAAAGAATACAGAAAATGCAGCAGAGTTGGAGAATACATTTCTAGGGTAATACAGAGTAAGATAAGAGTCATAATAAAACAAGACCCAATGACGGGGGGAAGTGCAACAATTAAAAAATAACTATCAGCTTTACAAGAGAAGATTTATTGGACTTTTACCTCTGAGTCCCTGGTTTGAATCCAGATCTAACGAGACTGACCAAATGTCACTCTAATTAGATAGCGATAAAAGTTCCAGAGTGAAATGAATTCCATGGTCTGCACTCAGCTCCAAGTGGACATTTGTCTTCATTATGAGCCCAGCATACATTTGGCACAGTCTGTACTTCTGTCTTTAAAGAGGCTCATAAGTTAATGAGTGGGAAGATTGAAAGATTTGCCTAGTGCCTAGTACCACATACCCAGGCCACAGGAGAAATGGGGAACTTGATCATCCTCAAGATCTTTCATTCTCCCTTTTTCATAAACATGATAGAGTTCCTTATTGTTATTGTTTTATTAAAAACAAACATACAAAACACTTGATGAAATGTGCAGGTGGTAAAGTTCCCTCGTGTTAGACATGTTAATAGAGTAAAAGTTGATTGTTGGTTGAAATCTCCTTTTCTTTCTTTTCTTCATTTTTTTTTCTAATTGAAATTCAGAATTTGGTAGCGGCTATGGTCAATTGAGACAGGAACAAGGCCGACAGATTAGTAGTGCAGCTGATTTTTGTCTCGAGTAACCGATTTATTTTCGCAGGCTTCTGCTGTGTCCTCTGCCCACTTCTGATGATTGTCATTAATTCCCATGGCTTCCTTCAAGAGACCATGGAGGATGTGTTTGATGGGAATTGCAAAGCCACTGGAAGAAGTTGTAGGTCCGAAATCTATTATCAAGACTAAACCCCTGGATCCTTGAGTTTCCCTCTGGCTCCATGTCATTTGATCCCTTGACAAGGGGCCGGGGCTAACAGGGGTTTAAAAAGCCAGCTCCAAAGCTACCAGAGGAGCTAGCAAACAGGAGCAGCAAACAGAAGTTTTGCAAGGGAGTTCTTCAGTTAAAGAAGAAGAGACTTATGTGACCCTTGGGGGTGAGTTTGTCTCTGTTTGTTGGGGATTTCCTGCGGGCTTGCTTGATGGAAGATTGTAGTGTGATCGGTTTGGGGGGGCTGGCTGTGTGCTGAACCAAGCAGCCCACTAGGCCAGGCTGAGAGGTTACTAATGAAGCTCTAGCCTTCTATTTGATATTTGGGGTCTGGAAGATATTTCCCCCAGGTCAGATTGTCAGACTGTGGGTTTTTTTGTTTTGTTTGTTTGTTTGTTTTTTGCTTTCCTTTGCAGCATGGGCCATGGGTCACTTGCAGGTTTAAACTAGTGTAAATGGTGGATTCTCTGTAACTTGCAGTCTTTAATTGATGTGAAGACTACAGTAACTCAGCCAGAGGTGAGGGGGCTATTACAGGAGTGGGTGGGTGAGGTTCCGTGGCCTGCAATGTGCAGACTAAATTATTTGATGGTCCCTTCTGACTTTAAAGTCTATGAGTCTATTTTTGATCCCTAACCCCGTAAGGCTCACTTGACCAGGGGGTGGGGCTAATTCGGGGAAAACAGGGGTTTAAAAAGGCAGCTCCTAAGCAACCAGAGGAGCTAGCAAACAGGGTAGTTTTTGAAAAGGAGGTTAGAGAGTGAGTGTGAGAAACAGATTCACGTAACAAACACACTCTAAACCAGTGTTTTGTCTGGCGGGTGCCAGACAACGAGTCACAGAGGACCGTGGCAGCGGATGAGCATCCGCTGAAATGCCACTGACAAGCGGTGTCATTCAGAGGCGTCGCCGCCAAAATGCCGCCGGATTTCGGCAGCATTTTGGTGGATACTCGTCTGCCAGCCAGTATGCGGGTGCACTTAGATGCCCCGGTGGGCACCATGGCACCCGTGGGCACCGCATTAGGGACCCCTGCTTAAACTTAACCCAATGACTTCCACTCCCAAACAAAAAAAAACCCAAATAATCATACAAACAACCCCCTCCTTCAAGAGTAAAAATAATGCAGGCAGAAGTCCAGCAGCAGAGTGGGGGCTATCCCACTGAATGCAGCATGTATCATGGGCAGGTGGTGTATGTGTGCATATGGTGTAAGCAGGTCATGGCCCTCAGAGACCTAGTCCTGGCTCTTGAGGCCAGAATAGCTAAGCTGGAGGAGCTAAGGGAGATGGAGGAGTACATAAATGTGACTTTCAGGGACACATTAGAGAGGTCCCATGCCCAATTTGACATCCTCTGTGCTGTTGAGGAGGATGAAAGTCTTGGGGAAAGGGAACATCAATCTGGAGCAGAAGAAAATGATCTCATAGTTGTGACCCTCCTTCCAGATGATGTCATGGTATTCTCTCACACTGAGGATATCTCTCATGGAGAGGGAACACTAATTACTAGTAAGAACCAGGTAACAAGGGGGTTGTATTTTAGAAATATAGATAGCTGGATTTGTAATGACCAGGAGAACTGCATGGTGAATTGCCTGCCAGGTGCAAACATTGTAGCTCTCATGAGACATCTAGATATTCTTATGTGCACTGCTGGGGAGGAGCCGGTGATCGTGGTACATATGGATACCAATGACATAAGGAAAGGTAGTAGAGAGGTCCAAAGTTAGGCTGCTAGGTAAGAAATTAATGTCCAGGACTTCCATGGTAGCATTCTCTGAAATGGTTCCATTTCCTTACACAGGTCCAGAAAGACAGGCAGAACTGCAGAGTCTTAATGCATGAAAGAGACAATGGCGTAAAGAAGAGGGGCTTAGGTTTATTAGGAACTGGGGAACTTTCTGAGAAAGGAGGAGCTTAAAGAGGAAGGTTGGGCTCCACCTGAACCAAAATGGAACCAGATTCCTGGCATGTACAATTAGAAGGGGTGTGGAGGATTTTTTTTTAAACTAAGGGCTGGGGGAAAGGCCTAGAGGTGTGGAGGAGCACATGGTTTGGGCAGAAATATCCCTTAGGGATGAATTTATTAAAGGGGAAACTATATCTTAGTAAAGAGGATAGGAAAGAAGTTGGTAAAGTACAGATAGGAGCTAGTGAGGAACAGTCAAACGTAAAAGTCCCATTTAAATATAACACATAAAGGCAAGCAACTGAATATTGACAGAATGTACAAGTGCTTATATACAAATGCTAGAAGTCTAAATACTAAGATGGGTGATCTAGAGTGCCTGGCATTAAATAAGGTTATTGACATAATTGACATCACAGAAACTTGGTGAAAAATGATAATTAATGGGGTATGGTAATACCGAGGTACAAAATATATAGGAGTGACAGAGTAGATCATGCTGATGGAGGAGTGGCACTATATGTGAATGAAAGCATAGAGTCAAATACAGTACAAATCTTAAATGAATCAAACTGTACCATAGAATCTCTATAGATAGAAAGTCCATGCTTGAACAGAGTAACTGTAGGACTATACTACTGACCACCTGACCAAGATGGTGATGGTGATTGTGAAATTCTCAGGGATATTAGAGGGGCTATAAAAGCAGAAAAAGAAATAATGAGGATTTCAGCAATCCTCATGTGAACTGGATATATGTCACCTCAGCAAGGGATGCAGAGATAAAATTTCTAGACACCATTAATGACTGCTTGTTGGGGCAGCTAGTCCTGGAAACCACAAGGGGAGAGGCAATTTGTAAGGTGATGAGTTGCTCTTGTGTTGGGAGCCAGTCAATCCACAAGCCAGGAACTGGTCTGAAGACTCCCAGGGCAGGTATAGAAGCCCTATAGGAGAAACAGTAGCTCAGGGCATGTCTACACTTACCTCTGGAGTAATCGATCCAGCGGGGGTCGATTTATCGCATCTGGTGAAGGCGCAATAAATTGACCACCGAGCGCTCTCCTGTCGACTCTGGTACTCCACTGGAGCGAGAAGCGTAGGCGGAGTCGATGGGGGAGCGTCAGCAGTCGACCTACTGCAGTGAAGACATTGAGGTAAGTAGATTTAAATACGTCAACTTCATCTACGCTATTTTGTAGCTGAAGCTGCGTAATTAGACCAACTTAGCTCACCCCCACCCCACCCCCAAATGTAGACCAGGCCTTAGTCTTCTCAGCATCACTCCAGGGCGTGGAACTCTTCCTGCCTGACAGTGGCAACAGACTTCACAAGCCTTAGCCTTCCCCAGCCTTGCTCTCACTCCAGCCCTGTTCCTAGTCCTGTTCCAGCCTTGCTCTCACTCCAGCCTTGTTCCAACCTTGGTCTGGACTCCTGATTCTGGCTCTGACCCCCTGCTTCCAATCATTAGACATGACTGCCATGTCTCCAACCACTAGGCATGACCATCCCCATCATGGTTTCTGACACAATTGTCAATTTATTCCCAAGTGGATCTGGTCCAAGAGGTGAATATATCTGAATCAGTCAGTAATATTGAACCACTTAACATCCTTGTAGGAGGAAACATGCCAATCAAATCCACCACAGTAGCATTTGAAGCAATAACTTCAAAAAGGGAGATTACACAAAATGAAGAAGATAGTTAAATGAACGTTAAAAGGAACAGTCACAAGGGTAAAATACCTGTAAACTGCATGGGGACTATTTGAAAATACCACAATAGACGCGTGAACTAAATGTGTACCACACATAAAAAAAAAAAAAAACCAGTAAGAGAACCAGAAAAATGCCACAGTGGCTAAACAGCAAGGTGGAAGAGGTGGGTAGAGGCAAAAAGGCACCCTTTAAAATTGGAAATTAAATCCTAGTGAGAAAAATAGAACAGAGCATAAACTTTGGCAAGTCAAGTGTAGAAGTAGAATAAGGAAGGGCAAGAAAGAACTAGAAAACCTGCTAGCTAAGAACACAAAAACCAACAGCAAATAAATAAATAATCAGAAGCAGGAAGCCTATCAAACAGTCATCGGGCCACTGGATGGTTGAGGTACTAAAGGAGCACTCAAGTAGACAAGTCTATTGTGGAGAAGATAAAGTCTTTCCACTGGTCTTCACTGCAAATTATATGTGGTAAATCTCCACACCTAAGCCATTCTTTTTAGGTGACAAATCTGAGGAACTGTCCCAGATTGAGATGTGAGTAGAGGAGATTTTGGAACAAATTGGTGTATTAAACTGTGATAAGTTACCAGGACCAGATGGTATTCACCCAGGAGTTCAGATATGAAATTGAGGAACTACTAACTGTGGTATCAGAGTAGCAGTCGTGTTAGTCTGTATCGGCAAAAAGAACAGGAGTACTTGTGGCACCTTAGAGACTAACACATTTATTTGAGCATAAGCTTTCGTGGGCTACAGCCCCACTTCATCGGATGCATGCCACATTCTAACTGTGGTATGTAACCTATTGCTTAAAACAGCCTCTATACCAGATGACTGGAGGGTAGCTAATGCGATGCCTGTTTTTTTTAAAAAGGCTCCAAAGGTGATCCTGGCTATCGCAGGCCAGTAAACCTAATTTCAATACCAAGAAAATTGATGGAAACTATAGTAAAGAACAAAATAATCAGACATATAAAAGAAACACAATGTGTTGGGGAAAAGTTAACATGACTATTGTAAAGGGAAACCATGCCTCACTAATCTTTGAGCATGTCAACAAACATGTAAAAAGCAACAAAGTGTCCTATGGCACCTTATAGACTAACAGACGTATTGGAGCATAAGCGTAAACAAAGACTGTGAATGGCTAGCCAACTACAAAAAGAGTTTCTCCTCCCTTGGTGTTCACACCTCAACTTCTAGAAGAGGGCCTCATCCTTCGTGACTGAACTAATATTGTTATCTCTAGACTGATTCTTGCCTGCATATTTATACCTGCTCCTGGAAATTTCCACTACTTGCATCTGACAAAGTGGGTATTCACCCACAAAAGCTTATGCTCCAATACATCTGTTAGTCTATAAGGTGCCACAGGACTCTTTGTCGCTTTTTACAGATCCAGACTAACACAGCTACCCCTCTGCTACTTAACAAACATGTAGACAGGGGTAATCCAGTGGATATAGTGTACTTGGACTTTCAGAAAGCCTGTGACAAGGTCCCTCACCAAAGGCTCTTAAGTCATGGGTTAAGAGGGAAGATCCTCTCATTGATCAGTAACTGGTTAAAAGGCAGGAAACAAAAAGTAGAAATAAATGGTCAGTTTTCAGAATGGAGACAGATAAATATCAGTGTCCCCAAGGGATCTGTATTGAGACCAGTGCTGTTCAACATATTCATAAATGAGCTGGAAAAAAAGGGTAAACAGTTGGGTGGCAACATTTTCAGATGATACATATTTATACCTGCTCCTGTATTTTCCACTCCATGCGTCTCGTGAAGTGGGTTCTAGCTGACGAAAGCTTATGCCCAAATACGTTTGTTAGTCTCTAAGGTGCCACAAGGACTCCTCATTGAAATTACTCTTGATAGTTAATTCCAAAACTGATTGCAAAGAGTCACGAAGGGATCTCACAAAACTAGATGACAAAATGGCAGATGACATTTAATGTTGATAAATGCAAATAATGCACATCTAAGAAAATATATAGTATAATTGGAAATGATACAAAGAAGGACAACAAAAATTATAAGGGGATTGGAACAGCTTCCATATGAGGAGAGAGTAAAAAGACTGGGATGGTTCAGTTTAGGAAAAAAAAGATGAGTAAGGGGGAATATGATAGAGGTCTATAAAATCATGAATGGTGTGGAGAAAGTGTTAAACTTGTTGCCAGGGGATGTTGTGAAGGCCAAAAGTATTACTGGGTTCAAAAAAAGAATTAAATAAATTAATGAAGGAGAGCTCCATCCATGACTATTAGCCAAGGTGATCAGGGCTCTGTGTTACTCTAAATCTCCAACTGCCAAAAGCTAGGACTGGACAACAAGGGATGGATCACTTGAAATTGCCCTATATAAGAAAAAGACCCAAAAATTGGGACTGTCCCTATAAAATCGGGACATCTGGTCACCCTAGCTGGAGGGGAAGAAGTTGCAGCAATTATTTACATCCCTTTTCTTTGCTGGCCAGCCATATAACCAGGGAGGGCCATGCTGGGCCAGCAGAAGAAGATAGAGTTACAAGCTGTGTAAGCATTAGAAGCACAGATAGGAAATATCAGAACTAGTTGGTTTCAGCTGCATGGCACTGCATAGGTAGTGAAAAGGGTGACAGGAGTAGCAGAAAGGAGGCTTGAGGTAGTTCTAAGTCAAAGAAATTAATTTCAAGGTCTTCAGTCAAGCATTGTAGAGTAGACTTTGGCTCAGTACATGAGCAAACTTCATTTTCTTCCTATTTCTTCAGAAAAACTTTGAGGCCAAGATATACCAATGAGCCAAACTTGGTAGCTGGTGTGGCATATTACACTATCTTTTCTGGGCTGTGAATCAAGGAAGAAACCTACTAACATGCAGGGGCATGAGATCGCATTGTTCTCCTATCATTTGTATGATTTAGTCTTGCTGGTGCGATTCCCACTGAAGTCAAAAGAAGAATAACAGGTAAAAATACTTCAGGATTGAGCACGTAACAAGCTTTTGATCCCTTTCTCCCCCCTTGTTAAAACACTCGAATGCACCCTCCAATCTAAATGCCACCCAAACTTTGGCTAATGGATTAACAGAATGAAATGTGTGTTGGCCTGTGTTGTAGATAACATATTATACCCTATTTTTCACTCATTTGCTTTTCTGGGCATCACTTGAATTGCTGATGGACAGTATAAAAACACTTTAGTCTTCTATTCATACTCTGTACATGCATGAGTTAGAACAAATGATTCACATCACCCAAGGCTTTTGCTGATGCTGTATATCTGGAGAGCAAGCATTAGCACAGTAAGGAAGAGTAATAGCTTGCTTAGGTGTTTGACGATCTCATGCAAGAAGTGGGCTGATTAGGCAATGAGTTGAAAATGTTTGGAATGATAATGATAACGAGAATTCAATCTTTAATTGTTCTTCTCATTTTGACTGCATTACGGAGGGGAAAATACATTAAATTCTTATAATTGTAGGCATTAGAGATGGAAAAACATCCCTCTGCCAATCTAAGTGCAGTCCCTACAGTTGGTTGTATTCTGATCTCAAGGACATTGGGTGAATACAAAGTAACTCCACTGAGCTCAGTGGAGTCACTCGGCATTTGCACAGGTATAACTAAGACCACAATCTGATCCTTAGGGATGATTTTTACCCCTGCTCACTCCCGATGTAACCCTATTGGCTACAGTTGGCAGTTTGGTTTGGTCTCTTTATGTTGTTTTTATCTATCTGTGGAAATGTGACAGACAGCACTGAGTATTTATACCCACTGAAAGGCAATCCAGGAATAAGAAAACACTCCAACTCCCACCTGGAGGCATTCCAAGTTCCTATATTGGGCTTCACTGGCACCCAGCCCTCCTGTGGGTCCTGCATTCCATCTGTTTTTGTCCATTTGGTCCCTTGGGCTTATACATCCTCCACAATGTTGGAACTAGGAGTCAACAAATAAAATTAATAGGCAGCAGGTTTAAAACAAACAAAACCAAGTATTTTTTTCACACAACGCACAGTCAACCTGTGGAACTCCTTGCCTGAAGATGTTGTGAAGGCCAAGACTATTTTGAACTAGATAAGTTCATGGAGGATAGGTCCATCAATGGCTATTAGCCAGAATGGGAAAGGATGGTGTCCCTAGCTTCTGTTTGCCAGAAGCTGGGAATGAGCGACAGGAGATGGATCACTTGATGATTACCAGTTCTATTCATTCCCTATGGGGCACATGGCATTGGCCACTGTCAGAAGACAGGATACTTGGCTAGATGGACCTTTGCTCTAACCCAGTATGGCCGTTCTTATGTTCTTAATATAACCTGCATTTTACTCCTATCAATGGGTTCTCTCCATTCCTTCCTGAAGCTTCCTCAACAGTTGTTTGTGCCTCCCTAATGAGATAGTGCTGGGCTCATTTCCCACTACTTCCAGGTGTATAACAAAGATCTCTTTCCTAAAAGAACAATACATTTATTTAGGGAGTAGAATAGTCACTGTCAAATACCTTCCACTACCATCATCTTGGGTTCTAATAAGCCACTACCCTTATAGCATGTTACCTCAAAGGAAGCTTTTCCATGCAGAAAACAGAGATGGATATATGGGTCCCTTAAATGATTATTGAGGAGTTTAAGGTTGGCATTTTCAAAAGGGCTCAGCATTTGCCTAACTTTACTCCCTTCAGTTGTTTACGATCAACTTCACTGGAGCAGAATTAGGCAACTCTGAACTCCTTTGAAAATCCCACACTAAGAGTTCATTTGGGGTGGAATTTTCATAAAGGCCTAAGGTCCTGATAGTCAAACGTATTTAGGGGCCTAATGCTTATTGAAATCAGTGAGAATTAGACACTGACATACCTTTGAAGATCTGGGCCTAAGTGACTTAGGAGCAAAAGTCCCAGTGAAAATCCATGGGACCTCTGCACCAAGTCCTGAGTCACTAGGGCTATGTCTACCCAGCAAGCTAGGGGTGTGATTGACCCTTCTTGTTTACACATGCTTATGCTAGTTCTCACTGAGCAAGTACAAGTATAAATAACAATGTAGCCACAGTAGCAGGCCAAAGGCCCAGCTGAGCCATGCCAAATACATACCCACCTGAAACTGGTCAGCAGTGCTTCCACTGCCATTACCAGTGTCAACATGGCAACTGTGCTATTTCTACTCATGCCACTTGATGAGAGCTAGAGTGAGTATTTGTACATGACCAAGGGAATCACACCGCTCACTTGCAGTGTAGACGCAGAGGTATGTCTATGCTAGAAATCCTCCAGTGGCAAAGTGTACCACTGTAAAGTAGACACTTACTACAGCAATGACAGGGATTCTTCTGTCGCTGCAATAAATCCACCTTTCTGAGAGGCCAAAGCCAGACTGATGGAAGAATTCTTCTATCAATCTAGCAATGTCTCCACTGGGGCTTAGATTGGCTTTATTACATCACACAGGGTGTGACATTTTTCACAGCCGTGAGAAATGTAATTAAGCCTTCCTAACTCTGTAGTGAAGACCTTGGGGTATAACTACACCGAACATAAAAGTTTAGTTCTTAACTCCGGTTAGCTAACCTGCATTAGCCAACTTGGGTTAAAATAGCAGTGAAGACATGACAACTTGGTTTTTAGCTTGGGTTAAAATCTATATGGCAACTGGGCGGTTGAATATGAGCTAGTAATCTAATTTGCAGCCAGGTTAGCTGATGCAGGTTAGGTAGCCTGAGTTAAGAACACACCTTTTACTTGCACTGTAGACATAATGTTCAATGGTTTTGAAAACCTTACCCCCAGTTACCCAAGTGTATAATTTCCATACTCTCTTTTTTATTATTTTAATTATTTTTCATAGAGCAAAAAATGAGAACCATAATTCTTCCATTTACATAGACCATTTTATGTATCTTGTAATACCATATCAAATATCCCATCAGCTCCAGAAGGCAGAGTGTATACATTGCTGATATGCCAAACCAGTCATAACACATTAGCATTTACAGTCACACTAATTTAGTTCCCCTTTGCTTTTACTTTATATTATTTAAATCACATTGTCTGTTCAATTCCAGTTCTCCAGTTTTGTTAATAAAACAAGTGCCCTCTTTCACCTTAGGAAAAAAATAACAAAACGGGGAGAGAATGATCACACTGTAATATCATTTTGGGGTCTGACTATTGAAAGGGTGATCCCAATCCTCCAATTGTACCTGTGAGGTGAATTCTTGTGCCCTTGAAGTGAATAGGAATTCCATGCACACTTAAGTGTTTAGCTTCATGAAGCCAAGTGCAATTATCAGGGACTTGTATGTGTGTGCAGTGTATCAATGGTCTTAGGTGGGAGCTTCTTTTAGACTATTTTAAATTTTTGAATAAATACATAAATGCTGGGAGTTCAAGGTCGTATCATATGTCACTTGAAAAGTAGATATTCCCTTGAGCTGCAATAAGATCTCCTGTACTATGGTCTCTAATATGATGTCCAATTTCCCCAATTTGACTTAAAAAGATGTCATTTGGGGGGCATTCTGACTGGTAATGTACCTGATATGTGAATCAGTGTTTCTGCCAGCACAAAATGCTTCTGGTCATGTTTGACTGGGATGCCATCAATGACAATGGAACTATTATAACACATCTCTAACTGGGTAATCTCTCGCTGAAAGAGATGGCATAGTGCATGCTTTCTAAGCAGGGCATAAGTTATGGTGCATAGAGCTTGTACTGGAAGGACTCAATCCTGGAAGCCCCTGTCACTTTAATAGACCTTTTGACTGCACATAAACCATGTAACCGCTTTATAAAGGTAAATATTTGTAGGGTCAGGCCTTTAGTTTGCAAGTTCTTCAGGGCAGGGTCTTCCTTTTATCTTTGGATCTGTACAATTCCATGGGAAATAGGCACCTAAATACCTTTGACAATTTGGGCCCTAGTGTTCTCTCCATCCTAAACATTCAGTGAATGCTCTACTCAAGGTATGTACCATGTAAGATGTGGCTTTTAATCTACATTGATGAAAAAATACATATTACCAGACGATTTTGTGGCAAGAAACTCATCAATTTTGTATATTTCCTAATTTATTTGGGCCCTTATAAAGTTTCATCTGATAGACATAAAACTGTAAGATGATAACATTGAAATGCAAGTCACAAGCTTCAATTAGGTACAATCAGAAATCATGCGGTGACTTCATTAAGAATGATCAAAATATTGCTCTTAGGAAAAAATACATCAAAAGCATGCATTTACACATTGATTAAACAGGATCTGCAATTTCTAAAATCTGGTACAAGAAAAAAGAATGTAGTAAATTAAGTGCTCATACCCTACTTAGCAACAAGGGACTGCTTAGCAACCGACAAAGTGAAAAATAATGGAGATGGCAGAGCACAAACTCTCAGCCCTTTTAGAAATGGAGAAATGAGGAAGCAGTAGCCAGAAAGAAGAAAGAAAGAAAAAAAAAAGTTTCATCTCTTCAGTAAGAGTTATTCATATTTCAAAGATGGCTGAGCGGATCCAGTGGAGAAGGCATCTGGGTCTCTTGCTGCCAGAAGACGCTGGGAGTTTACTAGAAGATACAACTGTGAAGATGCATTACTAAGTTGTACATCCACACTCGGGATGGGGGAGAAAATTCCCTCCTCACCCATATACCAGCTCTAAAACTGAAATCACCCCAAGGCTTGTTAATGCTTCATGCTTGTAAAGAATTAACATCTTCAGAACTGGCTTAAAACATTATGGGCTCACTTGCCTCACTAAGCCCTGTTCTGCAGAAAGTGGCAATGCACCTAAGAAAAGGTTCCATGTGGCACGGTGCTTCAAGCACTATGCCTGGCCACTTTGTCGTCTGATTGGGAACAAGAGGCAGGACCATGTCCCACGTTCCTGCCAGGAACTCATGCAGGGAGCAGGGCCTGCATTCCCCAATCTGCACTGTTTACAAGGGCTCCTTGCTCTTGCTATAGGGATGTAAGTGAGCACAGAATATGACCAAATTGAACTCAGACTCTCTCTGGTTTTTCTGTAAGGTTTCCACTGGAATATCTATGCCTGATCTACACCGGGGCGGGTGGGAATCGATCTAAATTACACAACTTCAGCTAAAAAAATAGCGTAGTTGAAGTCGACGTACTTAGATCTACTTACTGCTGTGGTAAGTCAACAGCTGACACTCCACCTGCGCCTCTTATGCCGGTGGAGTACCGGAGTTAACGGGAGAGCGTGCGGTGGTTGATTTATTGTGTCTAGACTAGATGTGATAAATCGACCCCCACTGGATCAATTGCTGCCCGTCAATCCAGCGGGTAATGTAGACAAGCCCAAAGTGAATATTCCCCCTCACCAGTGCTTCCTGTGAACATCACTGATTTGTTGACTTGGAAGCTGGGGATGGTGAGCTGTTGTTTGTTAGTTGTTTTTTAGGTTTTGGCTCAGTGCTTCTTCATGGAAGTCCCGACACTTGTTCCATGGGATTTGTGTCATTGGGCTTCAATGGAGTTTGGATTTTGATCCATCCTGAGGCCTTGTCTACATGACAGGGGTAAGTCGACCTAAGTTATGCAACTCCAGCAATGTGAATAACTTAGCTTAGGTAAACTTACTGTGGGGTCTACACTGCACTGGGTTGACAGGAGACACTCTCCCATCAGCTTACCTTATGCTTCTCGTTCTGGTGGAGTACCACAGTCAACAGGAAAGTGATCTGCAGTTGATTTAGCAAATCTTCACTAGACCCATTAAATCGACCCCCTGTACATTGATTGCCACGGCATCCATCCCTGGTAAGTGTAGACATGCCCTGAATCATCTCAAATTCAGTCTTGTTCTTTTGTACAACGGTAAATGGCATAAATGCACTTGGATTCCAGTTACAGAAGTACAGTTACTTAGATACCAATAATTTCACATGATGTCGATGTGATGGTCCTCAGGGTATCTAGTACTGTTAGTCACCTTGTTACCCCTTGTCTCTAGAATGTGCCTATGCCTGGCTGGGTGTCAGCTCCTTACACCACCAGCTTTTCAGCACTCAAGCACTTTCCTCTGGGCTATGCCAGCCCTGTCTTTGCATTGCAGGTTAACAGGAGATGCACCCCAGTCCTTAAGTCCCACTGACCCTGTGATATCCAGACCCTGACACTAGCATCCCCTGGCCCTGTGATATCCAGACCCTGACACTAGCGAGTCACAGAAATTCCAGATGTGCTGCACCCAAAGGTGAAGTGTACCCCAGTTTGGCAGTTTTACCTTCAACCAACGCTCTGGTGACTAGCACACAGTACTTGTGAGCACTTGTGATCAAACAAAAGTTTTTTGGTTTTTTTTGTAAAGGATAAAGATTTAGCTAGAAAGGAAAGGGATGGTAACAAATGGTTACAACACAAAACAAAATAATAAAATATAAACCTGAAGCTAGACATTAATAGTTACCTTTCCTATTTAATAAAGTAGGTTTCTGCACAAAGTTAAGTCTGTTGCAGAGCTGGATGGTTTCCCAAGAATCAGGATCCAAATGTTCAGAAAATGGATCCAGAGTGCTTCTCCTTCCTCTGTGTTATATTGAAAACAGCCTTTGGTTTCTATTCACGGACAGGATGAACCCCTGTCTTGTTGGAAACTTCCTGTTTTACCTTCAAGTGGTTCTGATTGTTTGCAGTTGCTTCTGGTAATTTTCCATTGAAATTCTTAGCATTGTGCAGGACTAAACAGTTGAGCATGGCATTGCATCACTACCTAAACTGGCCGGTGACAACTCCACCTCGCCCAAATAGGCCAGTGCCAACACACAATATCCCCTGCTTACTAATTTTCACTCAAAGTGAAGCATAAAGCATACTTTCAAAATAAATACATTATTCCTTCAATATTACCCATCCATACCTCTCAATATGATGATGAAACTTGACAAGTCACAAGCTTTCTGTAGGTACCTTATATTCTACTCTTTGTGAATAAATATCCTGTAAGAAATGTGTTTGGTGTGGTGAGTTTGTCAGGTCTGAGGTAAGGGTTGTTTACAAAGAACAAGGACCCTTTTCCAAGGCAGTCTGTGTGTCCCACCTCCTCCCTGAAAATACTACAGTAAGGCTTGCCTCTGGCTGTTCCTTAGGTGTCAGTTCTGGGTTCTCTTTTGTGGACAGGGCATCTGCTGCCACGTTTCCTTTCCCTTTGATGTGCACAATCTCCATCTCATATTCCTGCAGCACTATTCTCCAATACAACAGCTTTGAGGTGGTACCTTTGGTCCTGTGCAACCATGTCAGTGGAGAGTGATCTGTTAACACCTGTAATTTTCTGTTGAATAGGTAATGTTGCAACTATCTGACCATCTACCCAATCACATAGTTCTCTCTCTCTCTCTCTGCGACAGATTAGTTTTGTTCAGTTGGTGGGGGGAGGGAGGAGGAGAGAGTCAGGTTTTTACTTAAGAATGCAATGCAATGGTGCTCTCCCCTGTTTGCATTAAAATGACCCCTGAACACAGCTTGAACACTTTATTAAAATAGGACTTCCTACAACTGGCTTTTCGGACACGATCTTTTTTTTACTTTATCAACGCCCTTTTGACAAGTATCAGTCCAGATCTCTTTTGTCTGGTTTATTCTTTTTTTGGAGAGGTCTGATAGCTGACACAATATCACTAAAACCCTCTACAAATCTGTTCTAATAATTTGCCATGCCTATGAAGCATTGTGCTTGTATTTTAGTTTAGGGTATGGGCCAGCTGAAATAGATTCCATCTTTAGGGAATGAATTTTATCTGACCCATGCAATGACTGCTCCTGTTTGACACCTTACTCATCAAACCTGCATCTTGAGTCTTTGCAACACGATCCCCACAGGATTTTTTTGTGATCTTGCCAAGCGCTGCTAAAAATGGCAATATCATCTATATAAGCAAGAGCAAAGTCTTGTAGTCCATGTAACACTTGGTTAACAAGCCTCTGAAATGTGGTTCCTGCATTGATTAGTCCATAAAGAACTGAAACAGTTATGAAGGCAGATTTTTTCTATGCCTCATTATCTAAAGGGATTTGCTAGTATCGCTTGGCAAGATCTAAAGTGCTCATGAATTATGCACTGCCTAGCACGTCCATTATGTCATCAGTCTTGGGCATAGGGTAAGGATCGGGTACTGTGACAGTATTAAGTTTTCTATAGTCAACACAGAATCTTACAGAGCCATCCTTTTTGGGTACTACTGGGGGTGCACAGGGGCTATGGGACTCTGTAATATCCTCTCAAGCATTGTTCTATTGGCTCCACTGGATGCTTGTGATGGACCTGCATGTGTTGATTTTACGGATCGTTTTGTTAATCCAACCTGGCTTGTTAAAAATCACCCGCTGATAGCCTTCCAACCGAGCCACAATTTCTAATCATTCCTCCGGGGTTAACCTTTTACATATAGCAAGGCTTTCCAGTGACGTTTCCCCATGGCTCTCAGTCACCAAATTTATTAGGGAGGCTGTGATGCAGTCCTCACCTGTACAACATATATTTACACCAGCCTCACTGTTGTGATAAGCATTTAGTCTCTTTATATATCCAGTCGGTGGGTCACCCGCAGTGAGGGGTTTCTTTACATTGCAAGTAACTTCTTTAACCCTTTCCCCAAACCTAAGAATTTTGCATTTTGTGCTTCTTTCCTGCAAATAGCATTAATACCAAGTCTTCCACATGAAATGATCTTTCACGGGTATTTCTCTTGTACCACTCTTCCTGGCTCTTCTGAAGATTTTGCTACACAAAATCCATCATGGATTTTAAATCCTCTCTAAATTTGGTTATATATTCACTTATGGGCTCCACCCAGGTGTCCCTAACAAAATCTAGAGGGCCTCTGACCTTTCTTCCATAAAGGAGGATATCCAGGGTAACCCTGTGGAATGCTTCTTTAATTACAAGTAAAGGCTGAAATGGAGCCTTGCAGAGAATGGTAGGTTTCCTCCATGTTCGACATAAATCACGTGTCCTACAATGCTCCTTTACCTCATCTTCAATATTGGGCAAATAGAATTATTTTTAAGCCTCTTGAAAGTGTTTTCCCTTCCTATGTAACTGGAAAAAGAGCAGTTGTGTGATAACCTTAATAGTGCTGAATGATGCCTTTGGGGTATGTGATGGGGTACACAAATCCCACACTGGACCGCAAGAGTTAAGGAGAAGCTCTGGGCCCAGCTGGCCCACCCTGCGAGCCCTTCAAAGCCTGCAGAAGCTGGAGGTGGTGTTTAAAAAAGGGACACAGAGCAGCTCGGAGGGGGCAGGCACTGGACAGGAGCTGACCTCTGCTCAAAGGTTTGGGGAAGGGCTGTCAAGGAACTCTCGGCCTGATAAGTCAAGCAACACGGCCTGATAACTGTCAAGCAACACGGGCCTGATAAAGCCTGCAAAGGAGAGACTGGTGACTGATTGTCAAGATCAGAAATTTTATTTTCAGTTCTTTAATTTACCGTGGGAGAAAAGGGGACTTAGGTAGGAAGTGATCCAGGGAGGCAGCTGCTTAGTTCACCACGTTGTACAGCCCAGTGGTGAGGGTGGGCCTGGTCTCCCCAAAAGACATGATAACAATTGAAGCCTTTACCCCACTGGAGAAAGCTGCTGGGGAAGACCCTGAATATTCAATGGCTCAGACCCCAAGTCCTCAAACCAAGCTGAAAGCCCTGAAGTCTGTGCAGTCATTGAAAGACTTCTCTGTGGTTGCATTTCCTTCTGATATACCCCCAAAGGGGTGGACTGAAAAGTGTGACCTGGCTGGAGGGCTGAGCCACAAAAGAACAGAGATACTCCACAAGACAGGATTATAACTGAGAAGGCGAAGGATGTCACAGAGGAGGACGACCTGCTGCACCCTGGCCTAACCACTAGGCAGCACTGGTGGTGAGTGTCCCTCTTTACAGGGTACCACAAGCTGTCTCTAGGGCTCTCCAGGGTATCTCAGCTTCCACAACCGTGTCTTTCCTGACTGGTGAAATCTAGGTTCCAGGGTCCCTCCAAAGCTATTCCTGGTCATTCTTCTTGGTATCTTTAATAAATTCCTTATCAACCTCCAATAAATCAGACTTTACAAAATTCACTAGGGCCCTCTCAGGAACATCTGAGGGTCTCAAGTCTAAGGTAGCCGCATTACCTTGGGATGACTGGAGTTTGTATTTGGATTCCCCTTGCTTAGAGCAGTCTCTTTTCATGTGCTCATTGGAGCTGCCTAAGACGCACTTTCATGGGCTATACTCCTGTGCTAGAGATCTGTCATTATGATTACCGGGAAGGGATCAGGCCATGCTGGGAATCACTGCCACCCTCCCTTTTCCTAGTAATAAAACCTTAAATGATACAGCTTGGGGGGTGATCTGAAAACTTTCTCACAAGCTTGTTTTAAGCTCCTCATAATGCAATGCCATCCCCATATCCATCTCATTAAACACCTGCAGTGGATTTACCAGATAGCTTGGAGATCAGCAATGATTATGGATCTTGACAAGTTGTGAGTTTTCTATACTCATCTTACATGTTACTCTTTATCGATAAATATCCGGTAAGAAATGTGTTTGGTATAGTGTGTTTGTCAGCTCTGAGGTGAGAGATGTTTACATGGAATAGGGGTGTGTGTGTCTTTTACAGTTGATTATACATTTAATCCATAGTTATTATGGGTCACACAGACAGGGTCAAACTCATCATCAGGTCTGGTGTCTAGGAGAATTTTTTACCCACTAAATAATGGCAGGGATGGTCTCCTTTCTCTGGAGAATGATGCAGGAATCTATCCTGACACTCAGCTGGGCATATCCCACATAATCAAATACCTGGAATTTCAGAGGGTGCGAGTGTCACCCATGCCTTCTTGGTGTGGTGTTCTGTCCCTGTCGAATGGCAGCTAGGCCAGCTAGAGATTGATAAACTTGCTACAGCCTTGGCTAAAAGATGGGTGTCTTTTAGTTTATGCAGTAGAGGTTCATGTGTGAAGCTCCAGAGGTCCTGGGTTAGATCACCGCTGACCAGAGTCTGTTTGCATTACACAAGGGGCATTTATGGACTTCAATCTTTCCCGTCATCTATTTCTAGAAAGTTGCCTGGGGAAGAGAGGGATCCAAAACCAACAGCTGCTGGATATCAATAATAGGAACATAGTAATTGCCGGACTGACTCAGATCCAAGGCCAAACTAATCCAGTATCCTGATTCTGACAGAGGCCATTATCAGATGCTTCAGAGGAAGGTGCAGGAACCCCTCAGAAGGCAGATGTGGGATAATCTGCCCTTACATAGGTCTTATCCTGATCTCTACAAGTTACAGATCAGTTTAAACCCTGAAGCACAAAGTTTAATATCCCTTCCACATTTTTTTAATAATTAATTATAATTTCAGATATTCTTGATATCCATATAAATATCAAATCCCTTTTTGAATTTTGCTAAGCTCTTCGCCTTGACCACTGCTGGTGGCAACCAGTTCCTCAATTTAATGACACATTGTGTGGACAAGTATTTTGTTTTATTAGTGTTTAATTTCCCATCTTTTAATTTCATAGAATCATAGAATATCAGGGTTGGAAGGGACCTCAGGAGGTATCTAGTCCAACCCCCTGCTCAAAGCAGGACCAGTTCCCAACTAAATCATCCCAGCCAGGGCTTTGTCAAGCCTGACCTTAAAAACCTCTATGCCTCATCAAATGCCCCCTTGTTCTTTCAGTATGAGATGGGAAGAACTGAAATTCCTGATCTAACTTTTCATTTCCAAATGTAACTTTGCATAAAATCTCAACACACTTTACAGACATTAAAGACAACATTTCTGAAGTGGTCTCAGATTTTTGCATGTCTCTAAGTGGCTCCGGTTAAGTACCCAAAAAATGGATAACTTAGGCCTAATCACCTAAAGTGCATAAGACCTCTGGGAGGTCCTCCACTTATATCTGGGTAAACTCAGGCACAGAGAGGTTAAGTGACTTTCTCAAGGTCATACACCAAGACAATGACAAAGCCATGAATAGACCGCCAGAGTCCTAACTCTCAATCCCCTGCTGTAACCACTGCACAGATTCCCCCTATACACCCACACCAATGTGTTACTAGGCTATGAAGCTCATTTAAGTCTAAAGCTTAAGATGTTTATTTATGGGGATTGGCTGACCACTGAATTCTACTGGAGAAAGAAAAGAAAAGAAAAGAAAGAAAGAAAGAAAGAAAAAGGTCAGCACTGATTGATTAAGGGTATAGGTAGGTATCTGAGATATGACTGGTCTGGTGCCAGTACGGGTTCAGGTCAGCCAGGGCTATTTTTAAATTATTTGCTATTTTCAGAAATTGATTACTTGGCTAACACATTAAGAAGTAGCTTTACACATTCATTTAATGGGCCAATGCCTCTTGTACAGGTCTGGAATAGTCACATTCAATCTCATCTACTCCTCGTTAAGTAGTGGTTTCTTCTTGAGCGTGTTTATTTACTGCCAGTGCTGTAAGCATAAGATATATAACAAAATAATAAATAATGCCTTAAATAGTCTTTCAGCCATATGGGTCTGACTTCACTTCAGGGCATTTGAGCTTCATTAGGCCTCAGACATTAATTCTCATTCTTGGCTATACCTGCAATTGGAGCGATCCTTTCTTTTCTTTCTGTTTGCTTCTTTTTAATATACAGCCATCTCAGCCTAAAGCCTTCAAAATTTCAACAGGTTCTTACACCCAAAGAAGTAATGTAAATACGTGATTTTCACTTTGATGATACTTGTCCTTTATGTGCTGATAAAGGCATAGAAATTTAATATTTTAGGGTAGACCGCTAAGTAATCTAGCATAATGAAGAGTCCTCTGGAGTCAAAATTGTCTAATGGTCTTCAGAGAGGATTGGGACCTTGAAATTCTATACTTTAATCACAGCTTTGTCAGTGATTGTGTCTGAAAGCTGAAGGCAAGTGAGATCAGCCTATATTTTCAAGCATGGAATAATATTGGGCGGGGGGTTCCATTTTGGATACCAAGGTGCCTTTAAACTGTGTGCCCAAAAGCCCTGGCACCCAATATTAGTGGGTACTTTTGAAAGCCAGGCCACAAGTGGCTAACTTTGGGCTCCTACCATTGGAAATTTTTACTCACATTTTCAATGTGCTGAGCATAGTCTGAAATGGCACTGGAGAAAGAGGGCCAGGATTCAGGACATCTAGTCTGGGCTGACACCAGGGGCTCAAGAGTGTAAACTGGAGTCAGGCTGGTAGCAGACAAATAGGTATTGAGCCAAAGAGCAGGTGAGAGAGATTCTATAGACCAGTTGTTACGGCATGCCCCTGTCAGAGGGAAGACCCCGGTTCAAATCCCTTCTCTACGTCAGGCAGAGAGGGGTATTGAACATAGGTGTCCCACATCCTAAGTGAGGGCTTAACCAGTGGATTAAAAGTTATAAGGGAGTACCACCCCCACTATCTCCTCCTCTGGTGGTTTTGTTTGGGTCTAGGCATACCCTGAGAACACATATCAGATTGGGCCCCGTAGGTGGAATGGGCAGGGGAACATCTAGTTTAAGGATCTCACTGTGTCTGAAGGGTGAAATGGGCATCCAGGTGTCTAGACTGAGGCAGCTGTTTGTATGCTTACTGGCAGAAGCTTAAGAGCCTAGGGGACTTCAGTGGTGGAACGGTATGGGTACCTAAATTCCCCAGGCACCTAGAGTTAGGCAGCAGGTGAACAGGAGTTTTGAGGATCTCACTGGTGCCTAAATGTTGGTCGTAGGCACCTAAAGTGATAGCTGGCCACCTAAGTCCTTTTGTGGATCTAGCCCATAGAAAGGAGCAACCCAGTCTTGTGTCACTTCACAGCATTCCAGGCAGCCGTGCTTCCCTCCCTGCTAAACCCTTGCCCCAGTGGGTAGTAACTTGCTGCTGATCTCTACCATTTATGACAGCTGTCCCACCAAGGGACTGTCAACACCTTGCCCACCTGCACAGAAGAGGACGGAGCATTCCTGTTTCCTGCCCAGATCCGAAGCCCAGCTTCAGATGATGTTATGGGGCCTGTGTGGGAATGCCATCATGCTCTTTCCCTGGCCCAGTGATTATTCATTAGCATCATTAATGACCATGACTTGCCATTCTGAATGACAATGAAAGGTGGCCTTCTCTGCTTCCTACATTGTTGAGGCAAAAAGCATTGTGTTAAAGTCACAAATAATTTGAGGTCAACAGAAACGACATCTTTCAGCGGATAAATTATTCATTAAAAATTAAAATATTTGTATTTAAATGGTAGGAGTTTGTTTGTTTGTTTGTTTGTTCTTAATTTTTCCAGTAGTTCTTTAAGTTCTGTCTGGAATGATGCAAGGGACAGGGCGATCAAAGCCCTCCCTCTCTCAACCCAGAAGAAGGGAACAAACATTGGTGAAGCCTTGCAGAGACCATCACCCAGCTTATGGTTACTCCCCAAGTGGCTGTATTGTAGCCCACTCCTCCCTCGACATGGGGTTATGTCCCAGTGGATCTGCTTAGTTTGCACACCCACTGGCCAGGCCTTTGCTACTTCTTTAAGCCTCTTGCAAGCCTCCCAATGTTTTCATGCAGGCTGCTGCCACCGAGCTTAGCGCTGCAATGTGCAGAAGGGGCAGAATCCCGTAATGTGGCCTCCTCCCTTTCCAACAGCAGAAACACAACATTTTTGGTCTCCCATCAGCACAGAGACTGTGGAGATGAAGAGGTGGAAAAGCCCTATTAGATCGTATTGTCCATTTCCGATACACCCATCCCAGCAGAGGTCAGATTCTTTCCTGCAGTATGGTCCTGAGGGCTTTGTCCACACCAGTATTTAAAATTTACAGGCTACTAGGCCTCATAGGGTTTTTTTGTTTTGGTTTGGTTTTTCTTATATGTTTTTGTTTCCTCAATTCATTCCCTTAGTTCTTCTAATTACAATCCCATGAGTCTCTCACTAAGTAATTCCTCTTAATTGGCACAATTGTATATTTTCTTTCAAGTCAGACAAATGATACATGCACCACTCAGCTCATCAGGCTTTTCATTTTCTCCTATATGAAAGTATTAAAGAACTAGTGTTGCTTCCTACCCTGTAGGATGCTCCCTGAGGACAGGAGTTTACTGTAAATAATTGGCATTCCCTAGAGGAAGCTTGGGGATTGAAGGAACTAGCTAACACACGGTATAATGCAACTTGCCCTGTCTACACTAGGATTCTAAAACAGGTTAAATATATTAGTTAGCATATTAAACAACAAGCCATGTTTTACCCTAGTCTAGAAATATCTCTTATTTATGCTATGTGTTTGTTCATGTTATAATAATATCTAGCTCTTACATAGCCCTTTTGATCAGTAGATCTCATAGCCTTTTACAAAGGAAGTTAATATCATTAGCTCCATTTTACAGTTGCGGAAATGGAGGCACAGAACAGTGAAGTGACTTGCTCAGGGTCACCCAACAAAACAGTAGCAGACCTGGGACTAGAGCTGAGGGCTCCCAAATTCCCATCCAGGGCTGTCATAAACAGATAGTTAAGGGTTAAGGTCTGTTTTACCTGTAAAGGGTTAACATGTAGTACCTGGTGACCACCTGACCAGAGGACCAATCAGAGATAAGATTTTTTCAAATCTCTGTGGAGGGAAGCCTTTGTCTGTGTGAGAACTGTTTTTGGATTTAACAGAGGACAGTCATGTCCCCAAGTTCTCCTGGAGTAGTTTCTACTAATTAATAGTGAGTATTAATTAGAAAGGCGAATTAGTCTTATGATTTGATTTCTATATTTGCAATTGTGTGTTTGCTAAAGGAAATGCTTTATTCCTGTTTGCTGATATTGCTTTTACTGAGAAAAGGGGGAGAGGGGATTCTCTCCAGAGATTGATAAGGTTATACCCTATGAGTGTCCAGCTTGGGCTCATAGAGATTCTGTAGTTTCTTTTGTTCTCTTAATAAATTCTTTTCTTTTCTTTGGACTTGGTTAATTCCTTCCCTTGGGCAAATTCAGGGGAAGGGGAGGGGGAAGTGGGCTGCTTCCCTGTGTGTGTGAGATTCAAGGAGTTGAATCAGGGGGGAGGGGGAAGGTTCCTCCTCTGTGAATTGATCTGTGTTCCCAAGGGGGGAAACAGGGGTGTCTCGGCCCACGTAATCGACCGAGTGGTGGCAGCCGAAGGGGAGACCTACCCTAGGATTTTGGGGTGGGGGAAGACATGCGGGTCCTCACTTTGAAACCGCCCAATTTCAAGTGAGGGTAGACTCCTGACAAGGGCTCTGTCCACCAGGTCACAACTAAATCACATGGTACTGTTTGTGTTCCTTGATTGGATGACTAACATGTTTTTTAAAGGAGAATAAAATGAATAAGGTGTCACGTGTAAGACATTTTCTGATATGAATTGTCTAATGCAGATCCATCTATGCTTAATTCATGATTCCTTGGGAGACCGCAGTCTTTTTCATGGATACCTAATGGTTGTCCAAGGGCTCTGGAATAACAAAGAATATAACCACAAAGGAACCCAATTTAGCCCTCTGGTTTATGAAATATTCCTGAATTGAAGTTTTATTTTACTATTCAATCAGTTTTAATTATAAGCATAAGTAAATAACAAAGGAAGGTTTAAAACGGTCTTCAAACACACATGCCTTTGGTAATATGAAAACGCAGAAAAAAGTTATCGAAAGAAAAATTTGAATAGTTTTTAAATTTGAGGGGGTAACTTTAACGTTTCAAACTTCATGTTAAAGGTGCACTGTTGGGTGAAATAATACAATTAAAATAACTTTTCTTATCTTTGTTATTCAAAACACTGCGATTATTAGCAGTAGAACTTTTTTATAAAAATGTCAGGGCTTGTCTAGCCGAACACTTAGTTCACAGGAAGCTGGGGTGTAAATCTATCCTGCTAGCCTCTTGCACTGTAACTGTATGATGTGGATTTGGCTTTTGTGAATGAACAGTTCCCTAGCGCACCTTGATTTGAAACTAGAGTTGATTAAAGCACACTGTGGAATATCTACTGTGAGGCAGCAAGGTCCATATGGACAGTTAATGCACACAGCAAGTTTATGTGAGGTAGATTGCCACAAACGGTTTCTTCTCAACACACCCTAAGCTTACTATTTCTGTCTTCTATTTCACACAGCTTAAACAAGGAAAACATTATTTATGGTTTGTTTATGACTAGCATGTACCGGCTCAGCTGGGTTCGGGGCCCCATTGTACACAACATATAGGGTCAAGTATCAGAAGGGTAGCAGTGTTAGTCTGGATCTGTAAAAAGCGACAAAGAGTCCTGTGGCACCTTATAGACTAACAGACGTATTGGAGCATGAGCTTTCATGGGTAAATACCCACTTCGTCAGACACACGAAAGCTTATGCTCTGATACGTCTGTTGGTTTATAAAGTGTCATAGGACTCTTTGTCGCTTTTAACATATAGGGTGAAATCCCGGCTCCACTGAAATCAATGGCAAAAATCCCATTGGCTTTAGTGGGGCCAGCATCATATCTATAGTGAGAGATGGTCCCTGCCCTGAAAAGTTAACAGTCTTAGCTCCCAATCCTGAAAAAATGCAATGTGCATAACTGAACTCAAATGAATAACAATGTTCTTTTCTGTTGGCCACCTCAGCACCTGAACAAGTTACTGAGATAAAAAGATTTGTAGGGGTTGGAGTGAAATTGGATTAGTCACCCTGCAATGCCTTTATTATCTGTGATAACTTCACTCAAAGTTATATATGTGCTTAACAGCAGGATCGGGGGCTAAGTTAAGAAAAGGTGTAACAAGTGGGTGTAAGAACAGGTGAGGGAAGAAGCTGGTCACAGTAATATGTTTACATAGGTCAGCTGAGAATACTGCTGGATGCTTGCTTGGGTTTAACTTTTCTTTTCTTTCTTTTATTTTTTTCCCTAAATTTTGAGATATAAATAAAGCCAGGAATAGAACTGATCTCAGAAACTCTCAATGGCCCTGTACATAGAGCCTTGTCAATTGCCAGTTATGCATTTTTTTCAGTCTGTTTCTAGTCAGTTTCATTTTCTGTCTCTCCCGGTGCTAAAAGAATAAGGGGATGTTTGTGTTGTGCAGTGCCAGGAATGTTGGAATCCAAATGCTCTGTTGAATGGCATTTATTGTTGTTTTCATTCATGGAAACATTTCTAGTGATCTGAATTCTATGAAAATTTTTTCTCCCTCTCTCTTTTGAAAATGCTGGGCCCGAATCAGTGCAACGGTTTGTTCATAAGTCAGGCGTTCCCCCCTAGGAAAGTGTCCTTCATAAAACAAATATCATTGCTAGGTGGTTACTAGGCTTTCCAAAGTGTCAGGCTGAATCCAGGTGCTTGCACTGTCTGCCAGCACTGGCATACAGGTTCATTTGGTCTGTCTGGAAAGCTTTTGTCTCTGCAATTTGTTCAGGTGCTGAGATGGCCAAGAAAAAACCACAACAGTATTTTCCAGGACTCTACATTTGTTTAGCCCTACAGAAAGCCCAGTCTCATTCTCTGCTTCAGTCTGTGGCTGAACTGAATGTACAGAATATCCAGTATGACTTTTAGGCCCTTATTCACCGAGGCACTTTTAGCACGTGCTTACGTTTAAGTATCTGAGTAGTCCCATAGAAATCAATGGGATTATCTGCATACTAAGAATTATGTGCTTAAGTAATTTGATGAATAGGAGACTTGAGGAGCAGCTTTATAAAAACTTGCTCCTGTGCAAAGGGGAAGCTCAAGACTACGCACCACTTTAATATCATATAGATCCTCAAATATACATTTAAGTGGAAGTGAAGTGGTGCCTAGGACTTGTGACCCAATGCATGGGGGTCTCGCTGCATGGGACCCATTTCATGATCATGATCTTAGATAGAGGAAGAACATATCACTCATCACCTTTGGGAGATGAAAATACATCCATCAGCCAGAATCCCATTCAGGTTAAATACAGTCTCGCTACAATTATTCTTAGTTATTTTTTGGTCTGTTTTTCACTGCAAAAACAAACAACTAAAAAACCCAAAGATGGCATCTAATTTCTCCCAGTACTTGTAATTGATTTATTCTCTGTATCTACTTTTTAATGCGCTACAGCAGTGCCTGTGATTTCCACTTTTCATCTGACTATTAAAATAAATCTTCAGTGCAACATGAGGAAGGGGGGAACAGAATGAGAAGCACAATTGTTCAAAGTTAGTCTTTTCCATTCCACTTAGTCCTTATTTGTATCATTCATCTAGGCTTTGGAAATTGAAATGATGGAAAGCTTGTAGAGGAGGGAGAAAAGAAAAAACAGACCAATGACAAGTGCATCTCAAATCTCCATTCTTAAGCACTAGGAAAAAAAACAAACAAGCAAACAAACTAAAAACATATTTTTTCATCCAGTTCCCTTTTTGGTTACAACAATAGGGCAGAAAAGTGGCACATAAAGCTGGATTGATCGCCGGGTAGATGATATATTGTCGCTATGAATGGGGAAAAGAAACTGATAAATGTTTTCTTTTTTTTTTCCCTTCACAACCTTTTTCTAAAGCTGCGGAAAATGTGTCATGCATAAAAAGTATGCAATTTTCATGTAATTAGAGGAACAGGAGATGAAAATGAGTTCTATCAGAGCAATCAAGGATGGTAATGTGGCATGGATTTGTCAGAGCCAATTTTTCATGAAAGCAAAACCCAACAAGTGTTCTATATTTTATTTTATTATTTTTTTAACTTGAGGAAAAACAAAATGTCATTTTCCCACCAGTGGGGAAAAAAAATCTATAAATTTTAAATCTTCTCCTCTGCAAGACTTGCTTTTTTTTATTTTTGTCTTTGTTTTTTGTTTTAAATAGTGGAGATTAGATCACTTTGTCCTGTGAATAATGGGCTTGATTCATTCCTGTGTTACTGCAGTTTTACACTAGTGTAGATCTTTAAGTGATATTAATTCACATTACACTGTTTTCTCTAATAAAGTCAATTGGACGAGATCCACAGCTGGGGTAAATTGTCATAGATCCATGTTATACAAGTATAACTTAACTGGGCCAGGTCCTTAGATGTTGTATATAGGAATAGCTCCAATGATTGTTTGGTCAGATCCTCAGCTGGTTCTATCCACCTGTGTTCTCTAGATTGATACATAGCTTTTACGATCTTTGGTCTCTTTGCTATGTGTTTGTACAGTGCCTGGAAGCAAGGACAGAGGTGTGCAAGTGCTACTACAATACAAACGTTAAAAAATTTACTATTATGTAAAATTCATGTTGCTCCATTGCTTTCAGTGGAATTACACCAGCATCAAACTGAAGTAAGTAATGAGTCATGCCATGATACATACAATTAATCTGGGTCAGATTTATTCCTAAGGAAGGTGTGGGGGAAGGGATACAGACGGAAAGCAGTTTGTGATGGCTTTAAATGTTGCTGTTCTGGGAATATTCCATCATTTATTTTCTATCAAGATTTTTCTCAACCCCTAGCACCCAGCACCTCCCCAGGCAGGGAGGGAGCAGCGGTTTTGTCCAGAGATGAGTGCTGCAGCATTGTGAACATTTGAAGTTCTTCTTAAAATGTCTTTGCCCCAGCTGGGGCATGATCCTCTCCGGGCTCCCTGGTCTGGAGTGGAGTGGAGGTCTCAGCTGGTTCTCAGTAGCCAGCACCAGGTTGGATCTCTGCCACTCTGGACACTTGTCTCTGCAGGGCTGGGACTACTTGACCCCTGCACTACATCCCACAGCTGTTCAAAGACTCTGTTCCTGGGGAATTAATCAGAGACTCCCGTGAGCTGTTCTGCTTCTCCAGCAGGTCTCAGACTCAAAGCTGAAACTAAAATTAGTTTAATTGTCTCTAAGTCAGGCTGTCCTCTGCCTGCATTTGTGGCTGAGCACTTGCTGGTGGTGACACTGGGGCGAAGGGTCCTCCACTTGCCTGCTGCAATTTGATCCTACACTGGGTGGAATTCACTACTGCCCCAGAGGACCAGCACCAGAGCTTTGCATAACTTAGGTCCTGCTTAAGCCTAGTGCTGCTCCTTTGAGGCAGGAGTGAATTTCATCCATCTCAAGCTTTCAGTCAACGTACATGTCACAGAAGTGTGCACATGTTCTCAATTGTTCTTCATAAAATAAAATTACTAACATTTATCACTAACTACTAACAATATAATTATCCAGAACTTGAAAAAAAAATCATGAGTCTGAAAAACGTCTAGGGAAGAATTACTCAATTTAGTAAACTTTTTTTTTTTACTTGAGAAATTATTCTCTTAAAATTTAGGATTTGGTGAAAAACTTAAAGAATGTTTTCCACTCTCAGCACTGGATTGCCTAGTATTAATTAATTCATTAGAAGATCAGCTGGCCTTTGACTTTATAACAAGAAAATCTTTGCTTCCAAGAGACAAAGAATGAGCTGGCCTGTTTGAGCTTTGTAGAGACATGGAGGCCCTACAAAGTTCCCAAAACCCCTGCAAGATTTGACAGAGTCCTATATCTCTCCGAAAGAGAGGGGAGGTGCTACAAAAGGAATCAAGAAGAGTGATGGACTATTTGACCTACAGCAGACAAGGCTCCTGAAAGAAGTTCCCCTCCACTTCCCCCAAGGACACAATGGGCTAAACCCTACTAGTTAGAGAGAAGAGTTCAAAAAGAAAATGGGGTCAATGGAACATGGGGGACACCTAACAAATTGCAGTGTGGCTTCAGAGGAATAAAAAAAGAGGACACTGAGAAGAAAATTGTGGACAAACATTTCTGGTCTGAGAAGATGTCTAGGGACTAAGTAGTTGGTGCCTAGTGGAACAAAATAGGTCCTCGGTCACAGCCAAGATAGATGTTGACTTAGGGGGTAACAGATTGGTGAGCACCAAGGCAAAGGAGGGTCACTCGGGTGAGGGGAGGGGCCACAGAATTCAGAAATCAAGAGATCAAGGGGGACAAAAATCCTGGGGGGGGTAACAAGGACAGGTTTCCAGGTCACAGGATCACAATGAGGGCTCTAGAGGGAGAGAGGGAGTAGAGGACCCCAGACAACCCCCACTGCTCCATAAAAGAGTCCAAGGAGACGATGTACAGTACTCAGGAGAATGCTGTACATCTGCACAAACAAAGGCATGAATAAAGCCTCACAGCTGCACACATGAGAGATGCTAGATTGAAAGCTGTGGGAAACGAAGACAGAGCAGACTAAGGCCAGCAGCTCATCTCACATAGGTGGCCGCAGAGCATCAGATCGTGACAGGCCATTTATTACCATACAAAGCCAGTGCCCCAGGGTGGATTTTCTTTATAGTGAGCAGAACTTTAGAAATTAGAGGTATGGATGTGAACCTTTTCTAAGAACCATCACCTTCTCCCCATCCAATCAGTGTCCTGGCGGCTTATATGTGAAGGCAAATCAGCCCTGTTGGCATGGAAGAAAGACTGTTCTGGAAGAAGCAGCCATTGCAGTTTATTCTGGCATTTATTATTTGTATTATGGTGGCTAGAGGTCCCAAACAAGATTCAGATCCCGATTGTGCTAGGTGCTGTACAAATAAATAAATAAAAATGCATTTCACATTCATGGTTTAGGATGTGGAAGAAGGAGACAGAAGGTCAGGATGGGTGGCAGGGTAAAATGGTAAAAAGAACATGTATTGCATAATTATTGGTAGTCTTGGATCATCACCTGCCTAGCTATTGACACATTATGACTCACTCTCTCTTGGCACCCGTGGTCTCTAGTAAGGGTCTGATGAAGTGTAAGCAAGCTTCATGCCATCCTATTAGAACGACTTGTTGAGAACGTCTATCTGCTTACGCCTGTGGAGACAGTGCTCAGAATTCAAGACATCTCATCTCTACAGAGCTCTAAGGGGTAGACCTCTAAGGTGGGACTTGGGAAGTGGCCTAGTGGCTTCACAGTACACAGGATCCAAATCCAGGTACCTTCAGTGGTAGTTCTATGAGCACAGCACACCTGAATCAGAAAAATCAAAGCACGGGAAGCTCTCCTTCATTCAGAATATATGTAACTGCACCCCCATTAAATGATGCTAACAGTGTAGTGCTTCTGCCTTCTGGGGGAAGAATCCAGGGGTGCAGCAGCTCCAGGGTCCCAGGATATGTAAGGCACATCCTACCAAGGGAGTTCCCTAGCAGCTGTAGCTCGGCTTCTGGGAATCCATTGGCACTTTAATGAACAGCTAGGGAGGTAACTCCAGTAGGGGACCGAGGGTCATTCAGAAGCAGCTGCAACTGATGAGCACTGCTGCAGAACAAAGAGACGTTTCTGCCCCACTCAGCATTGGGAACCTGGAGCACAGCTGTCCCTTACCCAGGGTATCGAGCATTTGGTCTGCAGTGCTGTGGGTGCAGAGGAGGAAAGAGAGAACTTAGGCTCACTCTTTAACAATCCCCTCCGGCCAAGTGAAGAAGCCGCTGATGGGCTTGGGCAGATGCTGCATTCAGCCCTGTCTCAGAGAAGGCGGGCTCATGCAGTGTGAAGCCTTTGAGGGAGGAAGGGAAGAGCAGAGTGGAGAGGAAAATCCAAGGAGATTCCTTCTGCTAACCCCTGTCCCGAGTCAACAAGAGAAATAGGCCATCAGGAGTGAATTCTAAACTTTAGCAGAGATTTTACCTGTATGACTCTGGTTCGCTACAGTGGGAGCCACACAGCTAACTCTCTGATCACCACAATGTACATTTAGGGGGAATTTTTTATCCATGTTTGGCCAACCTGTGTTATGCAGCCCTCACTTACAGCCGTGGGGGTCGACTATGCATGGAAAAAGGCAAACTAGAGCCATGAAATGTCCAGAGTACTCACTTGCTGCCTTCAAATATTATCCATCCTTATCTTTCTATATGACTGTGGCATCTGATCCTTTCTTGTTAAAGGAAATAATAGAAAATGGACATAGCACCGGGCATAAAGATCAAACAATCACGTTTTCTGCCCCGGCATGTTTATTTTTTTTGTCATGCTCATTGTTTGATTTACACACACCTCGCAACACACACACACGTCCTCTCTTCCCTCTCCTTCCCCAGCCCCAGACGCGTCCCAGAGAGTAGAAACTTTTCCATCCTTCTTGGTAAATAAATAAAGAATTTTCCCTGAGACAGCTTGGAAGAATGTTTGATAATCTGAACCATTACGGAGGTGAAATTTCATTACACAGATGGTGACATCCCAATGTCTATCATCAAAACACAGCAGGTAGAAACGATCAGCTAGGCCCATTCCCCACTATAAAATTACACTTATATTAATGTCACTCTAGATTTCATTATGCGGAAAATGATATTGCACAGGTCTTTGGCACTAGGGAGACTGGGGGGGGGGAGAGAAAAAAGGGGGAGGTTGAAAGAATGGGTAAAGGGGAAGGAGGTGTGGGCAGGGAAGGGACAGGAGAAACGGAACACAGCACAGGAGCTATCAGTGCTGCCAAATACATAAATATATAAATAAATCAAAACCTTACAGGCTTTGTTGCAGGTTCATGCTGCTTCCTGATTGACTCCAATCCAGGCTCCCTCTTCAGGCCCTGATGGAGTGTTTAAAATGCCCTCCTGTGGGAATGAGCCAGATTTACAGTTAATTTTTACTAATGAAGCCTGACAGTCTTCTTCGTTTAGCCAACAAGATGCTACACCATTCCAAGGAGCCGTTTCTGTGCTCTGAATGCACAAAGGGGGGCACATGCACACACCCAAGGGCACAGGGGGACTAGGGGAAGGGGAGACAGAAAAAGAACATTAAAGCAGAACCAGAAGGAGAGCTGTCTCTGTTTCCTAATTAATTAGAATTTTTGCTTTCACATCCGCGTATGCATCTAGCTGGAGGGCATAAACTGCCTGCCTGCAGGGCCCAGAATACATATCTCTTTCTCTCTCCCTCACACTCGCACCCATGTGCTGAATTGAACAGTTAACATGCTGCATTAAGTGGGGGGAAGGAGGAGAGATGGCCTTCCTTTGGACTAATCAGGTATTGGCTGGTGCCAGAGGCAGGATACTAGGTATTAGTGACCCCAACCGTCTTATTCAATATGGCAGACAAATCCAAGGTGTCTCCTATATGGCTGACCATGCTGCTTGGCTGGGAGGCATATCGTTCATAACAATAATAATTAGATATCAAACAGCATGGGATCTGTCAATTGAACTATTGGAGGTGTCCTCAAGGTCATATTTCTTTTATAGGGTTGCTCAAGCTTCTCACTTAATACCAGAGTGTCTTGTAGATGTGTTTTCATCTAGCCAGCAAAAATTGTTCCAAGATTTTCTCTCCCACATTTGCTTGTTTGGCTAAAGATCCCAGTAAGAATCACACAGAATAAAATGAACATCCATCCATCTGTCTATCATCAGAGCTGCTCAGGAACATTCTGCCAACATGTTTTTTTGTTGTTTGTTTGTTTTTTTGTTTTTTCCCAGTGGAAAATGCAGTTTCCACAAAAATGTTATTTTTCTGCCAAAACTGTTAGATTTTCCCTATGGAAAATCTAAATGAAAACTTTCATTTCTGGTTAGGTTGAATATAATCAAAATATTTCAATTTTGTTAAACTGAATTCAAACATTTCATTTTAGGTCATCTTCACATTGTCTGTGTCTGATTTAGCTGATGAGGTGCCACAAGGGAATCATAGAATATCATAGAATCATAGAATATCAGGGTTGGAAGGGACCTCAGGAAGGGACATCTAGCCCAACCCCCTGCTCAAAGCAGGACCAATTCCCAATTAAATCATCCCAGCCAGGGCTTTGTCAAGTTGGGCCTTAAAAACCTCTAAGGATGGAGCATCTATCACCTTCCTAGGTAACCCATTCCAGTGCTTCACCACCCTCCTAGTGAAAAAGGTTTTCCTAATTTCCGACCTAAACCTCCCCCACTGCAACTTGAGACCATTACTCCTTGTTCTGTCATCTGGTACCACTGAGAACAGTCGAGCTCCATCCTCTTTGGAACCCCCTTTCAGGGAGTTGTAGTCCAATGTCACTTGTCCCCAGTCTCTTCTCCGGAGCTGGGTTTCCTGGCTGGACTACATCTCCCATGATGCACTATGATTTTTACCTCTGGTTGAACAGTCATAATATTTCATGGGAGTCAAATTATCGTTGTGCATTATGGAAGATATAATTCAGCTTGGAAGCCTGGCCCATAGAGGAAAATGGGAGCAGAAAGCACTTGAACTGCAGCCACCATAAAACAACTCTGCAATCCAGGGGAGACACAAATTAATGTTGAACCAAACTGGTACAAAACGTTTTGATTTGATGATAAATCAAAACAAAACAATATGATTCAGGAAAGGCAGAAATGTTTCATTTCTATTCAAAATGTTAAAACGAATCCTTTAAACATTTCTGAATTTCAATTTTTAGGATACTTTGTTCTAAATTGGGGCAAAAAAAAATAAAACAACCAACAAAAGAGTTGGGGACTGGGATGAATCACTCAGTAATTGCCTTGTTCTGTTCATTCCCTCTGAAGTATCTGGCCCTGGCCACTGTTGGAAGACAGGATCCTGGATGAGGTGGACCATTGGTCTGACCCCACAGCGCCATTTTTATGAAGAACCAGCAAAGCCTATTCTCATGAGATTTCCAGCCCAATTTGCAGACCAAGAGATTTAGATAGTTTGGGCAAAAGTTTGAGTGCTGATCAAAACAGATACCTGAGGTTTCAACCATCACTATATTACACCCATTGAGTGATACTTTACTAAGCAACAGTAGCCAGGATACAAATAATGGATCTTCTTTGCATTTCAGTTAACAAATATAAATGTGCCCTAAATAACTTTAGAGCTGATGTGGTGCCTGATCATGCCCTGCCGTCTATTTTGTGCGGTTGTAGACACCCATACAAAGTGAGTGCAAAACAGGATGGACAGTGACTGGACAGTTGTGGTTTGGTAACATCATATACCAACCTGGCACAGTCGTCCGTGGTGAGGAAAGATATAGGCATGAATTATTTTTTTTTAATTTCAACTACTGTAACTGTTTGCAGTCAGGCAACCTAGGCTTGATAGAAATATAATACCCAGAAAAGGTACTGCCAGATACCGCTACAGTGATATGCCTAAGATTAGCTATAGACAGTTTCCTCCTGCAGCAGCCTTAATACAGCATAGGTGACATTTAAGGGTATGCTTTTAAAGCATTGTGCAGGGTTTTAGCTGCATGACTCCCACTTACATCAAGGAAGTTGATTGATTAAATCCCCCATACACACTTGCTTTAAAAAATTTACCCCAGAGCATCCCATCTGCTGAGGTTTGTGATGTGACTTCACTGTATTTGTTAAGAGAAATGCAGAGAAGATCCACCCTGTGTTAAAAAAAATAAAAATCAGCATATCTATTTGTTCTCTGATCCCTTGATTTCTGCTCCGGTACTGTGAATGCATTCCAAGCTTTGCTACATCCATCAGGGACGGTACAGATGGACGTTTTGCCTGTCCAACCTGACTCAAATGCTTGAAGATTCATCAGAGAGAATCTGTTGGCAATTGCAAATGGATCTAATCCAGAGCCAGCAGATTTTGTGTCTCCAGAGGGAAGCAGGACTGCAAAGGGCAGACTAGGCTGGCAAAAATATTTACTTTTATATTTCATTACTTCAAATTTATAACAGGCTGAAACCCAGTTAAAACTTCACCTAGTTAATAGGATGCTAACAGAGATTTTCAGCATGCTTCTTTTGCTGGCAAATCAGACAGCAGCAAACTGGAAGCAGTTTAAGCCAAAAAAAAAAAAAGCAATCAGCAGTATGACACATACTTTATTAGTCCCCTTCAAAATCACTTCATCCTTTCTCCCTTTTTATATTCCTTGTCTTTCTCTGTGTGCTCCTTGTTTCATTTCATCCCTCACTTCAGCCATTTTAATACCTGCAAAGAGCTGCATCCCGGTGGCACAGAGAGTGGTAAGGCACGATTGTCAGCTACACTTTTATATTGCTGCAGTAGCAAAAAGGAGCCAAATCGACAGTGGAACTGGCCCCTGTGTAAAAAGATCCCTCAACAAAGGGGCTTCAGGGACAAAAGAAAGTCAGCAAATTGATTCTATCACACCGCTTCCCCAGCTCCTCCCAGCATCGGGGCCACCCAGGGTGACGATGAGGAAGTGGGGAATGGGAGTGTGCTAGGGCGCTTTTGCCTCTAGGGGGTTGGTGAAGCTCAAGTGTAAGTTAGAGAAGCCCTCAGTCTGCTCTAAAATAAGCTGGGGTACCAGCAGGGCTAAAAATAGCAGAATATTAGGTGGCTGTGTTTTCCCCCCTGCACTGAGCAGAATGAAACCAGAATGGGGAAAAAACCAGGCCTTTAACGTCCCTTGTGGTAAGGAAGAGACGAGTCGTTGTTGTACTGAATTCACAGGGATTTTTTTTTATTGAGACCTGTCACATGCTCACTATACTGGAATTAATTTGCAAACTGGGCAACATTAAATTAGGCTTGAATAAAGACTGGGAGTGGATGGGTCATTACACAAAGTAAAAACTATTTCCCCATGCAAATTTCCCCCTACTGTTACTCACACCTTCTTGTCAACTGTTTGAAATGGGCCATCCTTATTATCACTACAACCGTTTATTTTTTCTCCTGCTGATAATAGCCCACCTTAATTAATTAGTCTCATTACAGTTGGTATGGCAACACCTATTTTTTCATGTTCTCAGTGTATATATATCTTCCTACTGTATTTTCCGCGGCATGCATCCAATGAAGTGGATTTTAGCCCACGAAAGCTTATGCCCAAATAAATTTGTTAGTCTCTAAGGTGCCACAAGGACTCCTCGTTCTTTTTGCTGATACAGACTAACACGGCTACCACTCTGAAACCTATATTTTCTCTGTCTGTCTGGATGACCATGCCATGGGGCCAACACACTAAGGAGGCAGTATTTCAGTTCAACGCAAAGCCCTCCCTACTGGGGTTCCATTTATTATCACCAGACAAAATGGTTTTAACCATTCATCGTTGTATCAAGGATCACCAGGATCTCTTGACCCTTCCCTATGGCTATCCGGTCCTTTTCCCTTCAACACGGTTTTGCATCTCCCCTTTTACTAGGCGCTAGACCCCAGTCCCTGCTCTGGCCTCTGGAGTTTAAGCCCCTCATAGGCTCGTTGCCTTTCACTTCCACTTCTACTTCCTCCACCACCTGTGGCACAGCCACATTTTTCCCCCTATCCTGGTCTCTTGCAGACCAACCATCAATTCATAGACTCCAAGTCCAGAAGGGACCACTATGATCCTCAACTGACCGCCTGTATAACAAGCATCCCTGTAGCAGGGTGGACCCTGCTCCTGCCCTGAGGGGTTTAAAAGCAGCCTGGCAGGGCTTGAGAGCTGCTGCTCTAGGCTGGGCTGATTGGGGAAGTGGCTGCAGCTGGGGCCACGCCCCAAACTGAGCCAAGGGCCTTATAAGAAGGCCAGGGAAGCTAGAAGCCAGGACAGCAGTCTCTCTCTGCCTTCAGAGAGAGAAGGGCCTGGCTGCAGGGAGCTTGAGACTGGATACCTGATTGAAGCAGGGCTGGGGAAAGGCCGAGGAGCTGGGGAGCTCCAGCCTAGAAAGCCCCAGGCTGCGGCCTAGCAGAGGGCTAATAACAGGTACTGGGGGTTGCAGAGGGCAGCCCAGGTGTAGGCCAAGGCAGCAGGTCCAAACCCCTTTGCCTGTGATGAGTAGGCTGATACTGCAGTCTGCCCCAGAGTGTGGGGCTAGACAATGACTGGCAGTAGCCAATACTGAGGCAATGTGGGGATAGAGGGTGGGGGTTCCCCAAGGAGGGGAGACCCAGTGAGAAAGGGGTTACTGCTAGGGGGCAGCACCCCATGTGAAAGGGCACAGGGTCCAGGTAGGGACACGGGGGCCAGAGGACAGGTGGATCACCAGCCTGCAGAGGGCACTCCATTGCCTGGAATGAGCTAATTCCCAAAGTCACCAGCAGGAGGCACCGCGGGGGTGAGTCCGACCCATCTACAATCCCTAAAATAATTCTGAGAGCAGAGGTCTCCGAGCAAACATGGGAAGGTGTCAGCTCTTTGGGTCAGCATCGGAACCTAACAGCTCAGCTGAGAGCACTTTCTGACACTGGAATCTGTGGAGTAAGTTATTTCTGATGTACTTGTGGCACCTTAAAGACTAACAAATTTATTGTAGCATGAGCTTTCGTGAGCTACAGCTACAGCTCACGAAAGCTCATGCTACAATAAATTTGTTAGTCTTTAAGGTGCCACAAGTACTTCTGTTCTTTTGGCGGATACAGACTAACACGGCTGCTACTCTGAAACCTGTTATTTCTGATGGTTTGAGATGTGGGCAGGGCTAACATTTGGAGGGGGATAAGTGGGGAGAGGGTATAGCCAGGTCTTTTCATGCAACCAAAGCCATAGGAGACTGTCCACCCCATTGCTAGATCTGATCACATACACCCATCTTTTATGTGAGTCCTGAGATGGTACTAAGGTGAGACTGGTTGTAGTGGATCTTCCCTCCAATGTACTGCAAAGTCCCTGCATGAGCTAATTAAGTTCATGGCGCTGGGATCCCCAAATTCAAGTTACCTCAATTATTTTTATTCTCACATAGATTATGACTCTGAGTCAGTGCAGGAATTTCTGGTCATTAGTCCAGATGTATGTGAAATAAGTAACAGGCCCAGAGTTCAGGACAGGAACATAGTAAGTCAAGGCACCACAGATAGGGCTTAGACTTGAGTTTTCACTGCCCTGTACCTCGTATATCCATTTATACCTATGTAAAACCCTCTCAGAACGTGCCACTCAGTTACCCCAGGGGTAGCATCTTACATCTATTTTGCACCAGTGCAAAGGCCTAAGCAATGTGGAACGCAGTGCAGAATTGACCAGTTCTATTCCCACCTCCTTAAAAACATACCGCAAGCATCCCTCAGCTGCGCTACTCCATTTGGGCATACTAAATAACCCTAATGTAAATGTTCACAGCCATATAAAGCACGTTGCTGAGTGCTCAATAGCAGTCACAGTTGAGTGCATATTGTCAGTAGACTAGGTGTATGTAATTTATTCCTCTGGAAAAAAACACTTAAAACATAACAAACTACAACACAATTTCTCAGGAATTGCCTTGCAGTGCAGGAGTAGAGTGGACTAGAGCTACATTTTAATGACTGCTTAGAAACCAGGCAGATGTCTGAACCGTGAAATAGAGGGGAATGTCAGGCCCATCCGGCGAGGTGCTGAGTGCTTGCTGTGAGATGCTGAGCATCTGCAAGCCCCATTGGTTTCAATGCAGTTGAAGGCCCCTATTCTTTACTGTGCTTGTCCTGTCAGTGAAAAGATTCCCATTAGCTTCAATGGGGTTTGGATCAGTACACCCCAAGAACACAAAGCGAGCTTTGGGGGTGGATAAAACTGTCTTTAAGGCACCGTAGTGGCTACTAAATTCTCAGTCCTACCCAGTTTCCCATGCTCTAACTTATGCTCTGGCTGCAACACCGCCTGCCCCTTTGATTCTGTTCTGCAGCCGCGTATAGCTGGAGTGCATTGTATTCTGTCCAGACTCTCAGCAGGCCCTCTTACGCCTGCCGCTAGGAGGGCCTGGTAGAGAACCATTCTAGCTGTTCTACAGAAGCCAAGAACCCCAGACGGTATTCCCTGCAGCATATAGCCAGCTGCTTTGTTCCACTGGAGAGGTGCAACTCAGTCCCAAACATTTGATGGTTCCATTACGGGTGCATAACATGCTACAGAATTCAGACCCCGGGTTCCTTTGGGGGGAAAAAAAAGTCTCTGTGCTAATACAGGATTATTTATGCATTATTTTTATTGTTGTTATGTATTATTTTAATTTTGTTATTATTATTTTAAGATTTATCCTTTTTTTTTTCCTCCATTCGTTCATTTGGAAAAATGTGTCTCGCAAGGTTAGGAAACTTAACGGCTTTGAAATCTATTTTCTTCTCTTTTTAATCCTACTTTAATCCTTTGGAGCTATAAACCTAGGAAAATGCCTATTTTCTACTGTATATATTTACAGCTTCTATTCTAAATAACTTTAGTGCTTTAGGATTTGCAATCACCATAATTCCTTGTATGGAGAAAAAGAAAAATCAAACTTTTAAGCCCCACAGGGAACAATTCAGCTCAGCCTGGTTTTCTAATGCTGAATCCATACAATAGCACTCAGAGCCACTCACTTTCATCACTCCAGCCATTTGGCTCCCTCCCTGTCATTGCTTGGGACTCTGTGCATTATATCACAAATTGCATCAAACATTTTATTAAATTTGCCCCGGTGATCATCAGAAGCCATAGAAGGGACAGACGAAGCTTAGAATCTCCCAAAGTAGATTACTTTATAATGCTTGTGCATGCTGGTAATTTGCATTAGGAAGCTTGCTAACATGGTATATTGATGATTACTGATAGAATATAATCAAAAGGCGGTAATGGCTAATCCACCACAGATTTATTATATGGGCAATAGAGATGCAGGTACAAAGCTACTAGGTTTTTCCTCCCGATAGCAGCACCTGCTTTTATGTGCATTACTAGGTAAAATGTGCATAAGAAACGTAGGAAATAGAGATGAAAAGGCCCATTAAGTCGTGTTATGCCTGTGCCATTGCAGGATTGTTCTCTACAATATTTTATTATTCCCTTTAGAAGAAGAAAGTAGATTGTTGTACAATGTATTCTTTCATAAGGGAGTAAACTGGGTCTGAGCTACAAATCCTTTTACCTCTAGATCACCTGTTCAATTCCAGTCCATGTTTATGAAATGAGATGGGAGGTAGTCTGGTTACACTTCACAGAAAGTCATGACTCACCTGGTGCTACTTAGCTGCTAGCAATCAGAAGGGAGAGGCATTGAGTGGACACTAAACTAACCACACATACCTGTCCCTGTAGACAATGGGTGAGGTATTTTGGCAAAACACCTGTGGCAGATCTTGTTCTGTGGATAAACAGATTTCATACTCCAGGACTGTGGGGGAAACAAACTTTTACAAACACTAAACTCATAGAAGTGAGACTGGACAATTAATATAAGAAATAAATGGCATTGGTCAAAATTCTTTGAAAACATATTTTTCATCCAAAAATTTCTTTTTGAAAATAAATATTTTCAGGCAAAATGTTGGGTACTGTCAAAATTCTTATTTTTTAACCAAAAAAAGTGGTGGTTTTTTCTATACTTTTCCCACACTTCTCAAAAACTATATTGAATACTTTCAAATGATTTTTTTTTTGTGTTTGTTTAATGAAAATTGGGGTTTTGGTTAACAAGGAATATCAGTAGCTGTATCAATAACATTTACAATGCTTTAAATAAAAAAAAAGAAATATCAGAAAAGATGTGTGAAAAAATGTTGCACAAATGAAAAATGGGTTTTCTCTGAGCATATAAAAATAACCCACAAATGTGAAATAGGTTTTTTGTTTTCAACCAGCTCTAGAAATCACTCTAAATCCGAAAACTATAATTGAACTGGGCAAAATTGAAATGGAACAGACCCTAAGAAAAGATTCTGGAGGTTCAAAACACATCATGCTTTCCAGTTTTGTATGGAAGTAGAAACACCAAAGTAACATGAGAATATGCTGTTTATGCAGTCCGCTCAAGCCAGGAAATCCTTGAAACCTCATAAGAAAGCTTGTTCTTGTGGCCAATCTGACATCCAGAACAATCCAGAACATGCGTCTGACGAAGTGGGTATTCTCCCACGAAAGCTCATGCTCTAATACATCTGTTAGTCTATAAGGTGCCACAGGACTCTGTTGCTTTATCCAGAACAATGTTGCTCTGATACCAGAGGCGGATCCTCAGGTGCTGGAAATTGGCATAGCGTCACAATGGAGCTATGTTAGTTTATGACAGCTGAGGCTCCACCCTCAGTCTCCTGATGTTGGCCAGTCATTACTGTCTTCTCCATTTGTTTAAAAGAAATTAGAGATGAAAAAAGTCTGTCCCCTGGACTATACAGATCTGTTCTCTTTGGTATCTAAATCCAGTATTAAATTATTAAAATCAGTAACTCTCCTCTTTGTAACCATGACCACCTATGACAACAGAAGAAGGTTTCGGGTTTCCTCTCCCATTTAGCCAGAAAGAAAGGGAGGATGGTTATAACTCCACTGAAATTGTTTGTCCCTCCCTTTCCAGTAGAGGTCATGGCCCCAAGGCTGAGGACCCATGATCCAAATGATTAGAGTTCCCAGATATTTCCCTTGTGTAACCTTCCCTGTCCAATGTGCCTATGTCTTTCTATGTGTCTCCACCATTTCTTCATTCAAAATGTGCTTATTTCTTGTCTTGCCTTAATAGTAACTTGTATATTACCCTCTGCGTATTTTTTTTAAAACCATAAATCCTCTTTACTTCTAGACTTTATTTCTAGTCCTTTTTATTTGCCAGTAGGGAGACTTAGAAAGGCTCCGTTTTCTTAATCCTCTTTATAAATTTTAAAAAAACCAATTAAGTCTGCATAAAGTCTTGTGGGGTTTTTTGTTTTTTTTTTTTTCCTGGAGGAAAATACATCAGGCTTTGTGCAACGTAATACTACTTTGCACATCTATAGATCCTTTTATCTGAGGTTCTCAAATAACTGGACAACCATCCATTAAGCCTCACAACAGTCCTGTGAAGTAAGTGTTATGCCTATATTGCAGATGGGCAAACCGAGGAATAGGCAGGTTAGAGTCAATGTCAGGGCTGTGCATAAGACTCACGCCTTGATTCCCAACTGCCAGCTCTCAGCACTCGATTGGTCTATTCCAGCCTATCTGAAAGCTGTGAATTGTACATGTATGTTTATACTACGATCCAAGTGACTGCAGCTTGGGTAGACGCATCTGCACTAGTATTGCAAAAATTAACAATATAGATGCAGTGCCATGAGCTTCGGCAATTCAAATAGGTATCCGGAGTTCCAGGCAAGTTTACACAGACCACACTGAAGCTTGCACTGCTGCATTCACTCTGCTATTTTTAACAGTGTAGGTGTGTCTCACAGAGCTTCAGCCACACCTTGGAGTGCTGTACTGTATACAAATACCCTGAGATCATTCTGGCTGTGGCAGGAAAAGAAATTCAAAAGAGGATTCTGATTCTTCCGTTCACCAAAATGGTTCTGCAGACTCCTCCTGCTCAACCAAAAGCCCACAGGGCAGCTCCTTCGCTGGTATATGTTGCCATAGATCCACTGTTGTCCGTTGAACTCTGACAATGTGCATGAGCTGAGGATCTGTCCCCAGGAAAATCTGCACACATGATGGATAACCATGCAGTTCAAAATAATGCGACCCTGCTGATCCCACCCCTGAGGACTCCATGGTTCTGCCTCTCACGCTACCCTGAACACAGAATGCACACAAAAATGCCCCAGTCGCCTAAGAAATAACGGCATGAGAACAAGTGAGTTATATGTTCTAATAATTGGGCATAACACTGCAGTAGTGTCAGGAGAGAAAGGGCGTGAGGAGAATGAAGGCTTAAGAAAGAGGCATAGGAAAAAGAGTTACCTGCTGATTTTTCTTGCCAGACCAGCTGCCACTACAAATTTGTTACTGTGCAGTGTGGACAGAAATAGATGCAGATAACATATGCAGATAAGGTTGGACCTTTTCACTTAAGTGGCATTTCCTAACTTTGGTTTAGAGGGATTCAGGGAACACACATCCCAGAAAATATTAAGGGGAAAGGCACTTTGTTGCATTTGCTTGTATTCAGTGCTTCATGTGTAATGAAAAAGGTCCAGGGGCTCAAAATAATTAGGTGACAGGCTCAAGCAATTTTTTTTACATTAATAACTGATGCAGGAAGCCCAGATGTGCTGGGGCTATGAACTGCCAAGCCTAGAGTTGTCAGGGCTCAGCCCAGGCAAGTCCTGGCACAAATTAAGCACTGTCTGTGGTCACTTGATAGGCCGCAACTCATTACAGTTCAGGAGAGCACTTAAGCCCATGCTTAACTTTAAGGATGTGTAGAAACCCCCTGGAAGTCAATGGGATTTAGCACATGCTTAACTGCTCTCCGGAACAGGGATGTGCATGCTTAGGTACTTTCCTAAGTTGGCACCCAAATTCTCACCTGGGGTAGGTAGACGTAGCTGCATTGACTTCAATGGAGCTTCACCCATTTCTACCAGCTGAGGATGTGGTACTTGGGGTCTGTTTTTCATATTATGCACCCACGTAACAACCATTAAGAGCAGGTACAAAGTTCCCTGCCAAGCACCCAATCTGACTAACTCATCTGGGTGGTGGGGAACTCTTACTGTAGTAAAGGAGGCAGACCCTCACCTCCCCAGGCTGAAAAGTGGGAGTTGAGCTCTTCTGTGCCTCTGGAGTCCTAATGTCCCATCTCGTTGTTGGAGGAAGAACCCAAGGATCTGCATAGCAAGGGAACCTCTAGTCCTGCACCCTTCCTGACCCTTCTTCACATACACATGTGTGAAAGTAATAAGGGATCCCCGCCTTGAAGCTGTGCTCTGTGTCCCTTGTGGTCCCCATATTCCATCCTAGTTGCACAGTGGATCTTCATGAATTACCGAGGGCCCTCTCTACTCTGAAGTCACAGAACACTGCTGAATTATACCAGTTAAGGTTCTGGCCCATTGGCTCATGACACCTCTCATGATGATATCTTAAGGTATGTCTACATTGCAGCTGGGGTGTGTGATTGCAGCATGTGTAGACATACTCGAGCTATCTTAAATCTTGCTAGTTTGCATACTGATATCAATGAAGCTGTGACAACAGGGGCTTCAGCGCAGGCTGTACATGCCTGGTCTGGACCATGGGTAATTACTAGGGCAAATGGCTGGGCAAAAAACTTGTGTTGCTATGGCTTCACTGCTTGATCTACAGGTATTGCAATTGTAACCCACGCTTACTTGCTGTAGAACTCTGTCCCCCTCTAGTGGCAGCAAGGCCAGCTAGTGATTGAAGAGCCTGCTACAACCTGGGATAAGAGAGAAGTGTCTTTTAGCTCATGAAACAGAGGCTCATGTGTTAAGGTCCAGAAATCCCAGGTTTGATCCCGACCAATGACGACTGGGGTCTGTCGGCATTTCACAGTCACCACCCAGTGCCCAATTGCAATATATACATACCTTTAAGTTCTGGTGTTTACACTTGGTATTCTAGGTTTCCATGCCTTGGAAGGACATAGCTGTGTGCATGATCCATCTGCATTTAATTAGACTCAGAGACTGAATTAATTGTACCGAGGTGCAGTTCTACATTGAGCAGTGTCTGTATAAATTATGACGTCCCAGAGTTTCCGCTGGGCCACATCAGCCCAAAAGAGAGTCATGACTCTATAGCACAATTTAGCTCTACAGTCATAAAGCTTTAAAATCCATCTGTCCTGAAGAAGCGGGGTGTCTCTTTTTCTACAGGAACACAAAGATATTTAACAAAAACCCCAGCAGAAGACAAAATTTTAAGACTATATCTGATGTGTTTCTGCATAAACAACCAGGGAAACCACTCTTGAAACTAGCTAATGCATACACCACCAAAAATACAGCTAACTTCATCACAGCCCTTTATGTATTCATCAATTCTGTTAGGTGTCTCCCTCTAGTGGCTAGGTCATATAAAATGATAAGAACCTACTGCTGCTAGCTGTTAAGACCGTTTCTGCTTTCACTTGTGGTAGAGGCTTGCTTTTAAGGACAAAGGTCACGAGTTTAATCCCAAATTAGGTGCTTTGTTGTATTTTCTGTGACTGACAAATAGGTAGGAAAAAAGTCCTCATTATTTATTTGGGTTCTATTTACATCCCCACTCCACATACATATGTATCTATATCGTTTGAATGAATCTTCCCTAAACAAACTTATGATCCAAATATTCTGAGATTATTTCATTTATTTGTTTTCTCAATTTTTTCCCAATTAACATTTAAGGGGGAAAAATCATTTTCTTTCAGAGTATTAAGACAAAAAAATCCCCAACAGAAAATTCACATTGTTCATGGATCAATGACCACCCCGGTTTGCAGTAATTGAAAAGTATTTGGCACATTTCTATTAAAAACCTTCCCCTTCATGAATGTTTAAACAAATTAACTTGAACAAGAAGTAGTGATATGCATATAAGAAAAACAATTCTGAAACTACAAATTAACTACAGAAAAGTAAAATCAATGAGACTTAAGTTGTTGGGTTTTTTTAAGAAAATTCCTTTTCTACAATTCACACAGACAAAACTATATAAAAGTTAGGTATCAAAATTACTAATCTTTAAAGAAATAAAGTAGGTTATCTCCTGGTTAAAGCAGGATGCATGGGTTATATTCCTGGCTTGGCCTATGACTCATTTTAGGGCCAGTTTTCAAACTTGGATGCCTATCGTTAAACAAGTAAATTTACATTGAAATACTTAAAATGTAGATGACAAAATATAGATATAAGCACCTAATTTAAGAGATTCAGGTTTGAAAATTAGAACCTATGTGACCTTGCATAAGTAGGTAAAGCTGGGAATAGGTCCCATATAGACTCAGGTCCCATATAGTCAGCCACACTGCCTTTCCAAAAGAGTTCGCTCAATCTATGTGCTTGGCTATGCTCTGTGTAGCTACTGCTCCAGCTACTAGACAATGTCCCCTGCCCAGAGCCAGGAATGGAGCCAAGAATTCTCAATCTCCAACATTCTACCTCTACTTAAAAAATAGTTGTAGTAACCAACTGTGCAAGGGAGTTGCACATTCCCCTCTTGCGTCTGACGAAGTGGGTATTCACCCACGAAAGCTTATGCTCCAATACATCTGTTAGTCTATAAGGTGCCACAGGACTCTTTATTGCTTTTTACAGATCCAGACTAACATGGCTACCCCTCTGATACTATTCCGCTCTTGTGGCCAGTCCACATGGAGAATAAGTGTTACTCTTTGAGCACAAATGGTAGAATCCTATGTTAGGGTATCTGAAGTTCCAGGCTGCAAACCCTGATGATGACTCATATGGTGGGATCCTTATGGGTGTATAATACTGACAGATCCCAGTCATCAGTGGGCAGAATACCATCCGATCGATAAAAGAGGTGCTGGGTGTACAGGGACTGGTTTCCAGTGCATTGCCTCAGCACTCAGAAAAAAAACAAAGCATCAGCTAGTAAACTTGGCTGATGGCTTTTCTTTCTTTCTTTTGTTGTTGGTGTTGGTAATCTGTTGTTTTCTTTTACTTCTAGAGATAACTGTGCTAAATAAACACAGATTTAATCTTTGAATCCCCCATCAAGCAGGAAATGCACAGCCTGGGTGAATGGAAGGAAATATAGATAGGCGAGGGAGAGCAGGGAGGGTGGAGATATAAAGAAAATAAAAATCGCTCTGCCGATCAAATCTTTCATTTCCAAGCAGAAATAATTACAGCGATGGTCAGCGGGGAGATTTTGGCAATTTACGGTGGTATAGCAGCAAGTTCCTATCAACAAGGTTTGATATTCAGGGCAAGCCTTGGAACTACAGGTCCTGAAGCGTTGCCTATAATCTTTATTTCATTTTTAGATGTTATGCTGTAATAAAATGTAAAAAGGGAATACATAAAAAGTTATAGAGGTGGGAAAAAACATGGTTTGAAGTTGTATGGCATTTCTTGACAGGGCATGCTCCTAAGGATATGCAGAGAATAACAAATGCCATTTGAAATAAGTACAATAGAGATCTGAAACTAGATTGAAAACCCAAGTCAATTTTCCTGAGTGTCATTTGATTAGCTTTCTTATATAGAACTGAAGCTTAAGCAATGCTGGGATTCAGAGTGTAGAGGTGCTTGGGAACACAGTGAGAAATGGGTTACTCCTACCAATTTCATTTCTGTGGCTTTACAACATTATCATTGCACATTGTTTCAGTGTTTTTGCAATAATCCATAAATGAAGCAATGTCAGAGGGAATTTGATTGATAGCTAGGAAAACACAAAAGCTGTGCGAGTTATTTCTCTGCTCGCTCTCGCTCTCTGTCTGTCTCACTCTGCCTTCTGGGCAAGAGATGTTACCACTAACTGTATAAAATAGCTGCAGCCTGTTGCCTAGCTGAAGGTAGTGGAAAACATTTGTAGGTTTGGGGATATTGCTCTGGACAACATGATGCCCACAAATATTTATGCAACAAACATTAGACCTGCAGGTTTTTTTGGGGTTTTTTTCCAGATACTCAGTGTTGCTTTCCACCCCCCAACTTGGCAAATAGAGAAATATCTGACTTGCAACTAAATAAACCCACTGCGAATCCCCATGTTTGGAGAACTCTAAATCAACAGCAAGTGAACAGCGTATCTGTAGCCCAGACATAAATGCACAGGTCTGAGATTCTTCAGGTTGGCATGCCTGAAAATCTATATACAGCTCCCCAGGTACACAACCTGGTCCAATATACTGTATCATATACTTACCATATGCATGGGGGTGATATCCATATGCCAAACTGCAGGGCTAGGAACTAAATTGCACCTTTTGCCTCCTCATCTACCGTCTGTCTCCTTTGTGCTTATGTTAACATTCAACCCCCTAATGTACGTCAAACTGATGTAATTAGAAAAGAAATCGGTTTACCAGGAATTATTTTCTCCTTTCCTCCAATTGTAGAACTTCTCCTCCCACATTACACTGCCCTGAGGCATGAAATGGACATTACCCGTCCTGCTCCAGTGTTGGGTTTAAGTTGCAATACCCCGGGTCCCTACAGAGCTAGTAAAAGGCACCGTATATAACTGGACAGAGGTGAAGCCTGTTTTCCTATGGGAAACACAGCACATATTTATAGTCCTGGAAAGTCCGGAGATATCAGACTTCAGAACAATAAAATTTTTATGACTGGAAAACTGACTTGAGGTCAATTTTAGAGGTGTTTCTTATTTATTATTTATCCTTTTTTTTCTCTTTTTGAGTCCAGTCTACCTGTCTATTTACCTACCACTTTCATAACTTTGTTAGATGCTAAAAATAATAGACCCATTCAGAGCTGATTTGTAACTTAGAGTTTCTCCAGACAAGTGCTACAGTGGCACAGCTACAACGCTGTAGATGACACTTGCTGCATTGTTGTAATGAGCCATAAATCCAATCTGTAAACCAGTAGCCCTCCTTTGTCCTATGCATGCAGAGGTGTTACTGCCCACTTTGCTTTGAATGGTCTCTTCCAACATGTGTTAACGCCTTATGCTTAGCAATTGGTTCCACTATGTGTTTAGCTGTGATACTCTGGCCACGTACACACATACAGCACCACAGCGGCGCAGCTGTACCGATAGAGCGGCGCCACTGCAGCGTGTCTGGTGAAGACACTCTATGATGACGGGAGAAAAATCTCCCATTGGCATAAAAAAACCCACCTCCTTGAGCAGCAGAAGCTCTCCCACCAACCTAGTGCTGTGCACATGAGTGCTTATGTCAGTGTAACTAATGTTGCTCAAGGGAGTGGAATATTCACCCCCCTGAGTGACATAAATTTTGCTAACGTAGCCTCTCTCTGAGTACCTTTCCAAGACCCGAAGAAGAGCTCTGTGTATGCTCAAATGCTTCTCCCTCTCACCAACAAGAAATTGGTCCAATATCTCACCTATCTTGTCTCTCTATTTACCTACCTATCTATCCCCATACACACACCTATCTTGCTATCTATCTAGGCTTCTGGTACTAAGGTGCCACAGTTTATTAGGTGCCAAAAATAATATTTATGAAATATTTTGGAGCTCCTCAGATCATTCCTAAAATACATTGCCTGAAACCATAGATGTTGAAACTAGGGGTGTTGGGGATGCCGCCGCACTCCCAGCTTGAAGTGTTATATACGGAGTTTACAGTTTGGATCAATGATTCTCAGTACCCCCACTATACAAACTGTTCCAGTGCCCTAGTCTGAAACTGTTGTTGAGATGTGCCTAGCATATGACAATGGGGAGTGGTCCAGTATATTCAAGTTACTGAGACACCCCACTGGGATGTCCTGCACAACCCGCAGCCTGCTTCTACAGTTTTGTGTAACACCACTTGTGTGTGGATGACAACACAACCTTTGTGCCATGTCATAAGCCACATCATGCCATACCGTATTATATTTGAGTATGGGCCGGTGCTGACTCGGTTATCGTCAGCCATAAATAGTGCTCATGGGGAAAGGGAACTCTGGAGGTTGCGGTGGTAAGATACCTGAAATCACATTTGCTTTATTATCGTTTTTGGATTTGTTTTCATCACTTATTTATTTATTTGCTGAAGTCTTTCTAGGGATAAGGACTTTGATACAGAACAACAGCTCTCTTAAGTGGGAGATTTCAGGACCACCTGCCAGATCCTCTTGCTGCAGATGTCGGGCCATCTGGCTGGCACCTCTGAGGCAGGACACATCAAGGGAGTTGGCTGGCTTACCTGCCCAGCAGGAGTTACTTGGGGGAGAGATGTGAGACATAGCCAGCTCAAATGGGAGAGGGGAGTTGTGAGTGCGATTCTGTGTGCGTGTATGTTGATAGAGCCAGACCTGAAGAAGAGCTCTGTGCAGCTTGACGCTTGGCTCTCCCACCAATAGAAGTTGGCCCAATAAAAGATATTACCTCACCCACCTTGTCTCAATGTAGATGAAGGCAAACAGACAGACACACACACACACACACTCACATGCACACTTACAGTAATGACCATTCTGGGTTGGATTTCAGCAGTGACTTAAAGGTGAAGGGGATCCCAGGTGTAGTCTCCAGAGATATCTATTCCTGCACCACACAGTTTTTGAATGGCATATTGTGGTGATTTGGGTAGTCTGTCTACGTACAACGTATGCATTTCTGGTTGGTTTTATCACATTTCTGTATCATTGAATGGCTCAGTGTATGTGGACAGGTTTCAGAGTGCTGAATGTATCAGCAAAAACAAGGAGGAATCCTTGTGGCACCTTTAATACATTTGTTAGTCTCGAAGGTGCCACAAGGATTCCTCGTTGTTTTTTCAATGTATGTGGAATCAGCCATCTGATACCAGGGATGGTGTCACCTCTTTCCCAGACCAGGAACAATGGAGAGTTGTTAACCTTAATATCATGAGGTAGCCCTGTTAGTCTGTATCCACAAAACCAACAAGGAGTCCGGTGGCACTTTAAAGACTAACAGACTATGTTTTTGTTTTTGTGGATAATCTGTTAGTCTTTAAGGTGCCACTGGACTCCTTGTTGGTTTTGTTAACCTTAATAGTATCCCATTCAAACAGGAACACCTTAGAATAATGGGATGGCTGCAACCAGTGTTTAGAATCATAGAATCATAGAAGATTAGGGTTGGAAGAGACCTCAGGAGGTCATCTAGTCCAACCCCCTGCTCAAAGCAGGACCAACTCCAACTAAATCATTACTTAATTTGTAATGAAAGAGATGCCTAGGCTCAAGCAATTGTTTTATAGTCATAACTAATGCAACAAGCCAGAGGTGTTGGAGCTATGAACTGCCACGCCTAGAGGTGCTGAGGCTTAGCCCTGGCACAAGTTAAGCACTGGCTGAAACCTAGGGGAAGCCAGTTCTCCCCAACTTGTTTGCAGGGGGGCGGGGCCCGCAGCACAGCGAGAGAACAAAGAGATGTTAGAGCTAGCTATTAAAATACAGTGGCTGGAAGGCTTGGGATAGACAAAGAGACATACTTTCTGAGGTAGAGAGAACCTTTTGACTACTGGAAAGGGCCCAAGGTGAAAGGAGTTGGCTGCAGAAGTCAGAGAAAAGAAGACTGAGGGGAGACAGACCAGGGAGGACCTGGGATTCCTAAAAAGACAATGACTAAATCTCAAAGGATGCTCAAGAGAGGTGAGGACGCGGAGGGAGATAATGGCTCACAGGAGATTTAATGTATTTTGCCTAAGGCCAGGCCTACGCTACCACTTGTGTCAGTACCACTTATGTTACTCAGGGGTGTGAAAGACCAGCTGATACAAATGAAAAGGTATTTCCTTCACACTGATGTAGTTCCTTTTATAGACAGGAACTATGTTAACACACACTAGGGACCTTTTCATTTTCACCTCCGGGATGTGCATGGGGAAGTTAAAGCGCAACACGTTACAGCACTGTCATCGTTCTACGCTGACCCTCCATTTCCCCTTGCAGGTGGGCGTGGTGACGCAGGTGAGCCCTGGCTTGATTTTTCCCTCACCCAGAGTATCAACCAGTCCAAACAGGCTGTTAGATGCTAAAGAGCACACATACACCCCATGGAGGGTCTCATTCATTAACAGAAAAACCAACACAGAACATAAAACTTTCATCCCCAACCTATCAACAGCGTGAGTAGGTCAATATTAGCCCATGACCCCCGCCCCAAGTCCTGTGCTCACCTCTACGCAGCCTCTTCCTCCAGGGTTCTCTCAGTTCCTGTCTCTGCCACTGGTTTTAGGCCTCTTGCCCCACCAGGGCAAGATCCTTCTCTGGAGTTAGGGATCTACGGAGGCCCGACCCTTGTGACTCTTCTTCTTCGGGGACAATAGTTGGTCCTTGCCAGGCCGGATTTCTAGCCAGTGTCTGGGAACCCCGTGGCTGATAACAGGCCTTCCTGGATGCCCGTTGACTGCAGCCCTCCATCTAGGAGGCTCCCCTCTCTAGGAGCACCTCTTATGGGCACCCCATTCTGGTGGGTCCCCCAGAGAGCTCACCCTCTAGGGTCCCTCTCCTAAGAGTTCCGCTCGACAGAAACTTCATTTCTCTTTTAGGACTTCCCTTCTAGTAGAGCTTGTGTAACCTTCATTAGGTCCAGATGGTTGCTTACTGCTAGCCCCCTGGGGCAGTCAATTAACCCTAGGTGAGGACTTCATATGGCAGTCACAGGCAGACTGGGCACTAACTCCCCATAAAGAGCAGCTGCTCTGTGACAAGCACCCTACAATTCAGGCCCCTGCAGAGTGCCCTGTGGCATTGTGTAGACAAGCCCTAAGAGTAAAGAGTGATTGCTTTAGAAATCCCTCTGCAAAGTCTGTGTCTTTCTTCCTTCGACTAACTGATGTCGCTGAAATGCTAAACTATAAACCAGACTACCCAGGGGTGTGGGGCTCTGGAGTTCATGCTTGAATGACTGGGCTGCTGTGTGGGATCAGCACTGGTCCTCGGGCAGCATGGACTGTAGGTACCAGAAAGAGTGTCTGTGCCTGGGAATTGTCCCTGAGAAACCCAAGCTTCAGAGCCCACCCTATCTCAGGGTTACTCAGAAGCACATGGATCCAGTGTGTGGATCCAAACACAACTGTCTGGTGATTGTCCAGCAGTGGGAGCCCCACCTGGCTGGTGACACGCGTTAAAGACCTGGGGTTGACAAATTCACTCACCTACCCATGGAGAGAGCTGGGCAAATAACTGATTTTTGGGGTCAGTGGCCAATCTATGATTTTCATTACCCAGAATAAGAGTGATAGTTATATAGGGTTAGATTGGGTCCTTGTCTTACTCAGCAGTGTAGTATGATGAGCGGAACTGCAGAACAAGAATAGTTTTTTAGAGGGGGACCTAGTTTGGTGTTACACAAGGACTCTGGAATACAAGCAGAGGCCAAACATGGTTCAGACTCTAGAGGAGAGTTTCGTGCACATGCATATGCCTGTTCTCCATTGCAAAAGGGCTGCTCACAATCTGGCCCAGGATGTTTTAGACAAGAGCCTGCTCTCCTTCTATCCACAAACATGTATGCAGACTGTTATGCCATAGAGCAAGTGGCAGGAATTAATGACCTTTTCTAGATCATTCTGCCAAATCTTTTCCTGATTTACACTATCAAGGCCATTGTTTTCTAGGGATTGCACTGGTGCCCAGGGAGGAGAATTTTGGGCTTCTGCCTTTTTGGAACTGATGTTGATTTTTCTTGTCTTGGTCAATAGTGATGTTCCACCCTAGACCCGTTGCCATCAGCATGAAGGTCAGATTACAATATCCAACAGTGGCTTGGACATATAACTGCTGAGAAGAATGGCCTGTAAGGAGCAACACGTAACTGACACAACAGAGAGGTCTGATATTCTTTTAGTTGCCTACTACTTTTATTTTTTTAACTTTAAAATTGTGGCAGGAAGTATAACATGACCGAGAACCTGTATTGCCAGAGGCACCAATCCCTCTGGCTAGCATTGGGCAAAAAATCCCAAGGCTCAGGGCCTGATGCTCGGTTGCAAATCAGGTGAAACGCCACTGAAACCTATAGACTTCCAATGCTATTGAACTGGTGTGATAGGTCACTAAACACTACCCAGCCACCCAACAACCAAAATGAGACCAAAGTAATTCAGCCCTCAGGAGACTAAACAGTTGTGTGCCACAGGCAGAGAATGGAAGAGAGCAAGAGACAGCAAAATCTGAGTACTGTGCAATGGCAGGGAATCGATATACCCAGCCAAAGACCCATTACACCCTGGCCCAAATGTTTTGAAGCTGCAGAAGGTAAGGGTTAGGCAAGAATTTATCTTCCCGGGAAGAGCTTACAGCACTGAACAAGCAGCAAAGAATCCTGTGGCACCTTATAGACTAACAGACGTTTTGGAGCATGAGCTTTCGTGGGTGAATACCCACTTCGTCGGATGCATGTAGTGGAAATTTCCAGGGGCAGGTGTATATATATGCAAGCAAGAAGCAGGCCAGAGATAACGAGGTTAGTTCAATCAGGGAGGATGAGGCCCTCTTCTAGCAGCTGAGGTGTGAAAACCAAGGGAGGAGAAGCTGGTTTTGTAGTTGGCAAGCCATTCACAGTCTTTGTTTAATCCTGAGCTGATGGTGTCAAATTTGCAGATAAACTGAAGCTCAGCAGTTTCTCTTTGAAGTCTGGTCCTGAAGTTTTTTTGCTGCAGGATGGCTACCTTAAGTTCTGCTATTGTGTGGCCAGGAAGGTTGAAGTGTTCTCCTACAGGTTTTTGTATATTGCCATTCCTAATATCTGATTTGTGTCCATTTATCCTTTTCCTTAGAGACTGTCCAGTTTGGCCGATGTACACAGCAGAGGGGCATTGCTGGCATATGATGGCGTATATTACATTGGTGGACGTGCAGGTGAATGAACCGGTGATGATGTGGCTGATCTGGTTAGGTCCTGTGATGGTGTCGCTGGTGTAGATATGTGGGCAGAGTTGGCATCGAGGTTTGTTGCATGCATTGGTTCCTGAGTTAGAGTTACTATGGTGCGGTGTGCAGTTACTGGTGAGAATATGCTTCAGGTTGGCAGGTTGTCTGTGGTTGAGGACTGGCCTGCCACCCAAGGCCTGTGAAAGTGTGGGATCATTGTCCAGGATGGGTTGTAGATCCCTGATGATGCGTTGGAGGGGTTTTAGCTGGGGACTGTATGTGATGGCCAGTGGAGTCCTGTTGGTTTATTTCTTGGGTTTGTCTTGCAATAGGAGGCTTCTGGGTACACGTCTGGCTCTGTTGATCTGTTTCCTTATTTCCTTGTGCGGGTATTGTAGTTTTGAGAATGCTTGATGGAGATTTTGTAGGTGTTGGTCTCTGTCTGAAGGGTTGGAGCAGATGCGGTTGTACCTCAGTGCTTGGCTGTAGACAGTGGATCGTATGGTGTGCCCGGGATGGAAGCTGGAGGCATGAAAGTAGGCATAGCGGTCGGTAGGTTTTCGGTATAGGGTGGTGTTAATGTGACCATCACTTATCTGCACCTTGGTGTCTAGGAAGTGGACCTCCAGTGTAGATTGGCTGAGGTTGATGGTGGGGTGGAAGCTGCTGAAATCGTGGTGGAATTTTTCCAGAGTTTTCTTCCCATGGGTCCAGATGATGAAGATGTCATCAATGTAGCGCAGGTAGAGAAGGGGCATGAGTGGACGGGAGCTGAGGAAGCGTTGTTCCAGGTCAGCCATAAAAATGTTGGCATATTTTGGGGCCATGCAGGTGCCCATAGCGGTGCCGCTCATCTGGAGATATATATTGTCATCGAATTTGAAATAATTATGTGTGAGGATAAAGGCACAGAGCTCAGCAACCAGTTGTGCTGTGGCATCATCAGGGATACTGTTCCTGACAGCTTGTATTCCATCTGTGTGTGGGATGTTTGTGTAGAAAGCCTCTACATCCATGGTGGCTAGGATGGTGTTTTCTGGAAGGTCACCAATGCATTGTAGTTTCCTCAGGAAATCAGTGGTGTCATGGAGATAGCTGGGAGTGCTGGTAGCATAGGGTCTGAGTAGAGAATCCACATATCCAGACAGTCCTTCAGTGAGAGTGCCAATTCCCGAGATGATGGGGTGTCCAGGATTTCCGGGTTTGTGGATCTTGTGTAGTAGATAGAATAACCCCGGTTGGGGCTCTAAGGGTATGTTGATTTGTTCTGGTGTTAGTGTAGGGAGTGTCCTGAGTAGATGGTGCAGTTTCTTAGTGTATTGCTCAGTAGGATCTGAGGGAAGTAGCCTGTAGAATTTGGTACTGGAGAGTAGTCTGGAGGCCTCCTTTTGGTAGTCAGACCTGTTCATGATGACAACAGCACCTCCTTTATCAGCCTCTTTGATTATAATGTCAGGTGGTTTCTGAGGCTGTGGATGGCATTGCATTCTGCACTGAACAGTCAGTCATACAATATGATGGAATGAGGGCATTGTTCATTGGAGTGGAGATAGTAGGAAGATGCTACACGGAAGATGAACTTGGCGTCTAAACATCAGGGTCTGAACTTTATAGGGGAAAGGATGTAGGTCTGTGTCTTCCACTGAAGTAAATGAGAATTACAGGTGTGTGTTGCTTCTCGGTGGATTTGGATAGCTAACTTGATGGCTTTATGCAGTTGCCAACTTTGGGATTTGTGGATTCTTTAATGTCTCTTATTTATTTTATACATACAATATATCTTTTGCCATTTAATTTGTTTCTTGTTTTTCTTTTACTTCTCTTTCATTCTTTTTCCATTAAAAAAAAATGAATGCCCTTGTTTAAAAAACTGCAAACCACAAATGATAGCTGGGATTAGTCAAGTGTGCTTTTAAGACCATGAGGCACTATCAGTAAATGCAATCTGTCCTCTATAGACCCAATATCCATGGAGATGAAACAAAATGGTGTTTACTGAATCAACACTAACAACAGCATGGCCTGTATGGGGGAACCAGACACACATCACTGCAGAGGCTAAAGAGCATAAAACCACTGATCCTGCAGTTACAGGGTCATAAAATCCTGCTTTCCATGTGAAAAGCATTTAACAGTGGACATTTTAATGCCTCCTCTCTGAGACACACAAAATACAAGAGACCTTGGATAATTACTCAATATAAAATAGTTGGAGTAAACTCTTGTCAGTGAAGCAGATGGTCTCCCCCTCGCCCCACAACCCCTAATCCCCCAGTCCCAAGCATACACCGTGTGTTCTGGCAATTTGACAGTTGATAAGGAAAAGACATTTACCATTAACTCTAAATAGAAACAAGGAACACAAAATGAGAAGAGGGCCCTTTGATAACATAAGTGAGAGTTCCAGTCAGCTGATCCCAGTTGTGCTATGAGAAAAAGGACTGTTTCAGCTGCCCTGCGTGTGCCATTTTTGCTGGTAATAAGTAGAGCTTAACTGAATATTTTAAATCAGTTTCAAGCCGCAGCTTTATTTGAGGCCGCTGCCTTCTTTCAGCGCTGGGCGAAGAAATGAGCCCTATGCAGTCTGCCCCTCAGTTTGTACATGGCTTTGGAGATCCAGGTGGTATAGAAGAGTATTATTATTCATTCTTAATTATTATGATTGTGATGAACGGGTTAAGACTATAGCTCATCCACTTATGGGGCCAGAGTCTCTCCTCCTATTTTACACCACCGTAATGTCACTGTCTGAAGTGGAGCCGCTCCCGATTTACACCGCTGAATGTGACAAGAGAATGAAGCTTATTGTTGTTCAGGCAGCCCAGGGGCTTTGTGTGTGCCCTATGGATTTAGCTGAATAGTTCTACATTGAAAGAAGAAAAAAGAGGCAGCGATCCCCTCCAACAATGTTAGCCACTCTGCAGGTGACAGCGTAACCCACCGATGTGTGTGTGACACATGCCCCATTCTGTGCCTGATCCACAGAGACTGTGACTTGATTAAAGCCACTAGCTATAGAGGACATGCATCCGATGACGTGGGTATTCACCCATGAAAGCTCATGCTCCATTACGTCGTTTAGTCTATAAGGTGCCACAGGACTCTTTGCTGCTTTTGCTAGCTATAGAGGGTGGTTCTTTAACTTAAGCTGTTGTGATTTCTACTTTAAGATGTCCCCAGTTCAATCCCTGGTGTGTTAGTTAAGATATCATCCATCACAAAAATGGGGGCTCCTCCGGAATTAAGACTGCCGAGGGATTCAGACACTCAGGATGAATTTCCTCTCTCCAGAGGAAGTATGTCACCCAGTGGTCATTGTGTGTTATGTGTCCCCCTTTGTGCCTGACCTAATGGCTGTCGGTTTGTTACAGGTGGGAATTAAAGAGCCCAGCCTTTTAGCTCAAGCTGTAGGGACACTCATGCTTTTAACACTGAAGAACTCTAGTTCAGTCCCTGCTGTATCAGTCAAGTTGGCTGCCATCAATTAAAACTACCTTTAATTCAGCATAGCCAGACACCAGAAAATCCTCTCTGCCTATTGGGAGCCTTAAGTGGTAAAGAACCAATGCAGTGTAAGTAGAGAACATAAAAACATAAGAGGGGCCATACTGGGTCAAACCAAAGGTCCACCTAGCCCAGTATCCCGTCTGCCAACAGTGGCCAAGGCCAGGTGCCCCAGAGGGAATTAACAGACCAGGTAATCATCAAGTGATCCATCCCCTGATGCCCATTCCCAGCTTCTGGCAAACAAAGGCCAAGGACACCATCCTTGTCTGTCCTGGCTAATAGCGATTGAGGGACCTATCCTCCATATCTTATCTAGTTCTTTTTTGAACCCCATTATAGTTAGTTAGTGTAAATATATACACCTCTACCCCGATATAACGCTGTCTTCAGGAGCCAAAAAATCTTACTGCGTTATAGGTGAAACCGCGTTATATTGAACTTGCTTTGATCCGCTGGAGTGTGCAGCCCCCCCCCACCCCCGCTCGAGCACTGCTTTACCACATTATATCCGAATTCATGTTATATCAGGTTGAGTTATATCGGGGTAGAGGTATATAGTGTAAATTCAGAACCCATCCATAGACTTCAGCAGAATTTCGCTGTATTTATACCCATGTCATGGAGATGAGATTCTGGACTTCTTTGTGTAATAATGGAATAGAAATAGGCTTAGTCTTTAGTAGATGTAAATTGGCACAACTCCATTGACTTCAATGGCACAATGCCAATTTAGAGTAGCCGAGGGTGTGGCCCACAGACAACAATATTGGAGCATGAGTTGATTTTAAGAATGACCATTTGTAAAAACTTACATAAGAAGCAGACGTACTACCCTGTTTGGGGGATAACATTTGCTGTGGGGTTCAGCATAATATAGCAGTAGTGTTTCAATAGGATCAGAGTGCAAATGGTTTAAATTATGTATAAAGAGTTTTTTGAGCTATGAATTATGCCACAGTATTCTGCAGAGATTCTGGAAACAGAGGACACAATCCAAGAATGGAGGTCAGGGGAGTTGCTGTAATTTATTAACAGGTGTAGTATTATGCCTATTCTTCTGTATATAACAGTTACATGGCCGCACTGTGATGCTGCAGTCTAAAGATAATAGTAAAAACACTCTGCTAATAGTGCCACTCTACTCAACTGTAATGTAGCTGTGGCTGTAATAATGGGCCTGATTTCCATTCCTCATCAATGTAAACCAGGAATAATGCTGTGCAAGTCAATGGAATTATAATGCTGTAAGTGAGGAGAGAATTAGGCTCAATATGCAGAGGTTTGGTCCCCATTATTTAGGAAGGTATAGAAAAAAAATAGAGAAAGGATAAAGAAGGAAAGAAAAACATGATTGAAGGGTTTCAAAAGAGAGTCACAGAGCTAGGCCAAATTTATAGGGTGAAATATACAGGAGTTTTGCCATTGATTTCTGTTGGGCCTGACTTTCACCCAATACTTTCAGACTCAAGAAGGATACAATCATAATCTATGATGACCTTCAAGGTAACAATAAAGTTATAGAAAGGGAATTATACACTGTGATGATAGATAGGTAGATAGATAGATAGATAGATAGATAGATAGATAGATAGATATCTCAGAAGGTGGTAGGATAAAGTGCAATGAAGATAAGGGAAGAGATGGGTAGTCTTGAAAAAGTTTTCAACATTGAGCAAATGGGAAGCAGACTAGACCAAGAGAAGGTCACTTCAGACATTCAAAACGATAGATTAAAATGACCCCCGGGGGAACGATATCATGAGCAGATATGTACGCTTCATCAGGTCAGATGGACTGTGTAACTTGAGTGGTCCATCCTGGGCCTACTATCTTCAGTTCCATCAAAGTGTTGTACATTATTTAACTTGTTTTGAACAACATTGATATACCAAACCATTTGCAATCGTTTTGATCTCAGACTTCAAGGGGCTTGACAGGAGAACCTGGGATGAGAGCTGCATGTGAATTCTGGTGCTTTGCAGCACAAGGCGGTCCTGTGATTCATTAACAGTCCAACAAGATGTTCACTTTGTGAGCCTGATCCTCAGCAACCTCTATTCTGACCGGGAGCCATTTTCATCCCTGATTTCATTTAGGGAAATCAAGGGTCCACTCAACTGGCCAAGGATTGCAGGAGAGCAAGATGCTTTTCCACCACCGGATTATGCCTCTCTGACCCTGACATGCCTGCAACACTGAAGGAGGAGAGTGGGTGGCATATAGCCAGCTACATCAGCATTACACCACCTACAGTCTTTCTAATAATAGGAATATCCACATTTCCCCTTTAGGGCAACTCTCCAGACTCTCTGCACTGCAAAAACAGTGCACAGCAGACAGAACACGAGTATAGGATTTGGCCCTAAATATAGGTGGGAATATTTCTTCCTGTTGGAGAGATTTGACATAGAATGAGATTCAATTTGGGCACGTAAGGTGATTTCTAAGATGTGGCAGTGTCTAAAATGGTAACACTCGCCACACTCACATTTAATGCTTTTGTGTCTGCCTCTGTAAATCTCTCATTCGAAACAGCAGTGCAGGAGCCTCCCAGGAACCATAATGCTATCGATGCAATGCTTAATCTCTCCCTGTACCAGCCTGCAGCTAGACCTCCACTGTAGGTGGTGCTATGGGAAGAGACGATTGGCAGCAGGGTATCTACAGGGGAAATGAGTGACAGAAAATTGCTGAGGTTTTTTTAAGTACCTATTCAAGCTGCTGAAATGTGAAAAATAAAAATCTTATTTCCATTCCAGGAAATCTATAATGGGATTATTTTGTTCCCAATGCAGATTTTAAGTATTCATTGTGAGAGAGCTAGGGGAAAAATCACAGGCACATTTAGCTAAGAGAAAATAAAATTGCAACTGAAACATTTCAACTTTCAACAAATTAATAACCAGGGCTAGGATGAAGGGGACAGGGACAGATTATTCCAGGTCACTGAAGACAGATAAAAAAAGTAATGGATTTAAACTGCAGCAGGGAAAACTGAGGGTTAATATTAGAGGAAAAAAATGAAAGCTAGTAGGAAATCTTCTGTCCAATCTTTCTTTTGACAGAAAATTTGGGAGTTGAGTAAACAAAACAAAAACAAAATGTACAGAAAGTGTCTGCTTTCCTTGAAATATTTTGATTTTTTCATTGGAAAGCCAACAACTATAACACCTTTTATTAATTATTATTATTATTATTTTCAGTTTCTGGCCATTTTCAGGCAAATATTCACAGGGTTTTTTTTCCCCCCCGAAATTCATTTTTTCCCCAACAGGAGAAAAAAAAAAGAACATTCTCTAATCAGCAATAATAAGAATTGTTATGGCACAAATCCTGCCTCCGGTTCCATATGTACAAATCCCATTCACCTCCACAGGAGCTGCAGATATGTACCCAAAGACAGAATTTGGCCCGATAGCCCTAAGAACAGTTATGGCAATGGAACTATCAGGCAAAGAAAGCTTTGGATGTTTCTGACTAACAAGCCACTCTCTGCCAAAAGGGATTGCCTACAGGCCTGAACTAGCTGTCTGTAAAACGGGATTTCAGCCTGGTCTAAATAAGAAAAGTAAGCCTGTCTAAAAAATCCACATCCTTGAGAGGCATCATTAAGCTGACCTAAGTCTCTGTGTAGACATTGCTCGTTCGATGGCTGTAATAGTTGCTGGAACTGAAGGTGTGAGGGGTGCTACAGCACCCCCTGACTTGAAGTGGTTTCCATTATTGACAGGATTTACAGTTTGGTTCAATGGCTCACAGCACCCCCACAATTCAATTGGTTCCAGCAGTCAACCTAGCTATCACCTCTCAGGGAGGTGGAATACCTAAGCTGATGGAAGAATTCTCCTCTTGGCATATGTAGTGTCTACAGGGAAGTGCTGCAGCAGTGCCACTGTAGCGTTTTAAGTGTAAACAGGCCCTTATATTTGAAACATTATTCTTTGTGTAAGCAGGATCTGAATGAATTCTCCCCTGACAGCTAGCTGGGAGAGGGAGAGAGTTGAGGAGCAAACTGTATTTACATGGACACACCTACTCTGTGTAGGTATCCAGAAGACAGGAGCCGGGTTGATCAAAAGAGATCAATTTTAGCTGGTGTTGGGTTGGAAAACACGGTATTACTGAATGCAAAATGTTGCTACCCATGTTGTTATCTTTATTGCATGAGTAAAGAGGAGCAGAAATGTGCTTAACCTGTCCTGACTGAGGGATCAATTTCAGAAAGGAACTCACTAAGGCAGGGGCTCGAATGCCAGACCCCTGTAAAAGTAAGAGGGAAGGGGGCAGATATCACAGCTAGGAGATATGGACTCTCCCTAAGGTTCTCTGGTCTGGTTTAACCTGTTCCTCCCCACTGTTCAAAGAAAGAGCTAAATAGGCTTCATTCGGAGCCTTTTGTTATTTTAAGTGCTCAATAAGAGCTGAAATCACTTCTGGTGGAGCAGTGTTTCTGCTCAGCCTGCTCAGCGCTAACAATCACTCCCTGGTCTACATTGGGGATGGGGGGGGGAATCGATCTACGTTACAGAACTTCAGATACGTGAATAATGTAGCTGAAGTCGACGTACTTAGATCTACTTACCGTGGTGTCATCACTGCGGTGAGTCGACTGCTGCTGCTCCCCCATCGACTCTGCCTGTGCCTCTCCCGGCGGTGGAGTACAGGAGTCGATGGGAGAGCACTCGGGGGTCAATTTATCACGTCTAGTTTAGATGCAATAAATCGATCCCCGCTGGATCAATCACTGCCCGCCGATCAGAGTGTAGTGTAGACTGACGTGCAGATGTCACAGCAGAGAGGTAAGGTGGAAGCAGAAAGTGACTGATGGGTGGCCGGTGAGAGCAGTCGGTGACAGTGGCAAACAGTCTCTTCTCAGGAGCTGTTGGCAGGGTGACCAGGTGGTGAGGAATAGCAGCTGGCAGGGCGGACAGCAGAGATGAACCGTGACTGGTGAGGTGGCCAGCTAGAGGAAGGGCTCAGATGGTGGAACAAGGTAGGTGCCTTCTTCACTAGGTAGGAGGTGAACTCACACAGATGCACCTCTGAACCTTGGGTCCTCACTGACCAAGGACAACCGCTGTGAGTGGGGTGTGGTGAGGAAGCAGAGGGGAGGCATAGGAAAGGAGCTTTTTGGCTGTAGAATGCAAGAACATGAGGTGGAAGGCAGTGCCCCACATTCTCTGGGGTGGGCGTCTACTCACAGTTTTATGTTTATGAATCCTGGTTGTGGCATTTTCTCTAATTAATGCCGGGTGACTTCCCTTCTTTCATTAAACATTTATTTTCTACACTTGGACTCTGTTCTTGCGATTGGGGAAGTACTGCCTCTCAGAGGCTCCAAGGGGTGGTGTGTAATATTCCCATTTTACGCTGTGGGGGCTTGAGCCGGTTCTGTGTTCTATTCATGAAAAGGAACCCCTAGATATTGAACCCAGCCCTGGTTGCTGCCGGCTCCACCTGGCAGAGGGGTTACTTTTTCACTATGTGATAAGAGCTGATGTAAAATACTTAACAGAAGAAGCCATTTGTGGCACATAAAAAACAAATACAACCCCCAGAAGCTATGCTATGTATTCTCGAGTGCCATCTACTGGCACTTAACTAATTAGATATATACATTCCCTCTCTCTTTCTCTCACACACACATGGACACAGGCCCAAAACATCCTCATAATGTTATGCAATGGATGCTAAGTGTGGGTGCTCATTGGAACCATCCAGATCTAGGGAGCCCCCACCCCTCGACAGGCCATTCAGTTCTCCCCCCTCCCCCCCCAATGATATTCCTCCACAACATATAAAGTGACCCTAGTGATGCTCTTAAGCCAACTGTCAGCTCTGGCCTAGGCTGCAGACCTCAGCTAAGAATGGCAAACTCACAGCTGGGAGCCAGATCAGCTCACTTGTGTGTTAGTAGAGTTCAAAGTAGATGTTAAAATGTATAAACATGTGTCAAATGTCTAAACTTCATGAAAACTGGTGGGATGTCGTGTGCATTGTTTTCACTTATTTGTACCCCACTGTAATGTAATAGCAAACATTTGTGTTGTATACACATGTACCCAGTAACTATGTAACCCATCAAACAAGAATGAAGCCTTGTGTAATGCAGATGAAGAACTTTAATTGGAAAGTGCTAATTCCTGCCCATGGAAACAAATGGGAGATCAAAGATCAAAGTCTCTAAGTGCATTCCACTGAAGCCTGAGCCTGTATTTTATAGTAGTTGCTGCTAGGTTGCCCAGATTTAGGGGCAGTTTTGTAATTACTTGAAGCCTATGTTAATTAATATATTTTATCAAAAGAACAGAGATTGAAGTCAGCAGTATGCTTATGATCTCATCTGCCCAGTGCAGTGCTAGCACATACACTGACCTTTCACAGCTCAGGTTCCCTAGTCAGATCCCAGGGCTGCAGTAAATGCTAAAATGAAGTGCGAGACCACCACTGTGAATTCTGTTGCTGTCCTAGTTTTAAGGTAGCCATTTTTCACAATGATGGGACATAGGGGAGGACATGGAGACAGGCTCCTTCCATCTGGGGTAGACCCTTTACAGCAAGTTCTCTGAACTGAACATATTTACAGTACGTATCAGTCAAACAGATGTGCAGCTGGACTGGCTCAGGGGTGAGCAGAACTCAGAATGTGTGTGTAAAATAGAAGAGACATACATAAAACAGAAAAACCAGCGGTACAAGAGAAAATGGCATATGTGGTTACTGGGAGGGCAGACACAAGCTTAAGGTACAGAGTGCTATTTGCCAAGTGGTATGAGCAAGGGTAAACAAGTAAACCAGTTCCCATAAGTAAGAAAGAGCCCTATCTCAATCTCTCCTGTGATCCCTATGTTAGCTAAGAGCTGATCTCGGGATCTGAAATGTAGGGTCTTTATTTCAGTCACCACAAAGACACCTTTTCATGGTATTTTTTAAGTTTTGATGATGATCACTTAATGGAGTCAGGAAGAAATTTTCCCCATGATATGATGAGGGTAAGGTGTCAAGGTTTTTTTTCCTCTCTAAAGCATCTAGCATTGCATGCTGTTAGAGTCAGGCGCCAAAAATATATTGGCAATTGGTATATTCCATCTTCTTACATAACTGTAACAATGATGTACATTCGGTGTCAGCAACCTCTGGAACGCAGCTCACCAGGGTAAGCACCCTGGCGGGCCGGGCCAGATTGTTTACCTGCCACGTTGGCAGGTTCGGCCAATCGCAGCTCCCACTGGCCGCGGTTCACTGTCCCAGGCCAATGAGGGTGGCAGGAAGCAATGGCCAGCACATCCCTCGCCTGCGCCACTTTCCGCCGCCCCCATTGGCCTGGGACGGCGAACCGCAGCCAGTGGGAGCCACGGTCCACCGAACCCACTGACACGGTAGGTAAACAAACTGGCCTGGTCCACCAGGGTGCTTACCCTGGTGAGCTGCATGCCAGAGGTTGCCGATCCCTGATGTACATGATTTTCTTGGATGGTACAATAAGCTGCTGCCATTGGAGATGCTATGTCCATTGTGCTGTGAAAAAAAACCATAAATATAGTTGTTTCTCATCATTTTGCATAGGACACCATGTTACATTTACTGATGCTGCAGTAGGGGCTAGTTGGCACGCTGTCAACCTTTCACTTCCGGGGACCTCGGTAAAACTGGATCAAGAACAGTTAGTTTGCTCATTGCATTATGATCCTTCAATGAACATATCCACATCCCATGTAGTTGGCCCTATTAGAGGGAAAGTGTCAGGTCTAAAATAGCAGAGTGTGCTACTAGTATAAGCAGATTGGTTGCAATGAGTATTGGCCTGTGGTATTCATCCATGACTAGATGAATATGGTGAAATTATCAATAATAAAACAGAAAAGGCCTAAGTGTTCAATAAATATTTCAGTTCTGTATTTGTGGGGGAAAGATGATATAATCCCATCAAATGGCCATGAAAGCACACTTTTCATGCCTCTAGTTTCTCTGGAGGTTGTTAAACTAAAGTCAGACATTTTTAAATCAGCCAGTCACATAACTTGCATCCAAGAGTTTAAAAAGAGCTGGCTGAGGAGCTGAGGCGCTTGCTGGACTATGCATATTGACTTTCAACTAATCTTGGAGCACTGGGGAAGTTCCAGAAGACTGGAATAAAGCTAATGGTGTGCCAATTTTTAAAAAGCGTAAACGGGACGACCCAGGTAATTTTAGGCCTGTCAGCATGACATTGCTCCTGGGCAAGATAACAGAGCATTATCAACAGATTACAAATTTTGTTGATGAAGGTAATAGTGTTGATGTAATATACTGAGACTTGAAGGTGTTTGACAGGGTATTGCATGGCATTTTGATTAAAGAACTAAAATGATATAAAATTAACATAGCATATATTAAATGAATTAAAAACTGGCTAAATGATAGTTCTCAAATATAACTGTAAACAGGGAATTACCATCAAGCAGGTGAGTTTTTAGTGGGCTCCAGCAGGGATAAGTATTTGGTCCTATACTATTTATCATTTTTATCAATGACCTAAAAGAAAACATAAAGTTATCACTAACAAAGTTTGCAGATGACACAAAAATTGGGGAGCGATAAATAATGAAGGGGATGTCATCCCTGATTAGGAGCAATATGGATCTTTGGTAAACTGGGCAGATGCAAACAATATGTGTTTCAATATAGCTAAATGTAACAGTATACATCTAGGAACAAAGAAGATAGGCCATACTTACAGAATGGGGTACTCTATCCGGGGAAGCAGTGACTCAAAAAAAAAAAAAAAAAGATTCTGGGGTCATGGTGGGTAATCAGCTGAACATGAGTTCCCAGTATGACACTGTGCCCAAAAGAGCAAATGTGATCCTGGGATACATGAGCAATGGAATCTCGTGGAGGAGTAGAGAAGTTATTTTAACTGTTTTTGGCACTGGTGCAACTGTGGCTGGAATACTGTGTTGTGTTTCGGTGTCCACAATTCAACGATGTTGTAAATTGGAAAGGGTTCAGTGAAGAGCCATAAGAATGATTAAAGGATTAGAAAACATGCCTAATAGTGATAGACTCAAGGAACTCAAGCTATTTAACTTATCAAAGAGAAGGTTAAGAAATGAGTTATTATCGTCTATAAGTAACTACATGGGAACAAATATTTAATAATGGGTTCTTCAGTCTAGCACAGAAAGGTACAACTTGAAGTTGAAGCTAGACAAATTCAGTTTGGAAATAACCACTGGAACAATTTACCAAGGGTCGTGGCGGATTCTCCATCACTGACCATTTCAAAATCAAGGTGGGATGTTTTTCTAAAAGATCTGCCCTGGGAATTATTTTGGGAAAGTTCCATGGTCTGCATCATGCAGCAGGTCAGACTTGATGATCACAGTGGTCCCTTCTGGCCTTGAAACCTATGAAGTGATGAGTTTCATGCTTCCACGTCCATTTCAGTACCATAGTTCTCTGGAGGTAGGAGCAGCTGTAAAGGCATATAGGCAGTGGGTGGCCTCTATTCAAGAAAGGAGCACCATTATTTGGGCATGCCCACATTTACTGTAATTTATGACCGAATCTGGATATTTTATTCCTAATCCAAAATTCACTGAAGTGAATGGAAAGACTCCTATTGACTTCAATGAGTTTTTGATCAGGTCCTTAATAATTAAGTGAAAATCATCAGTCTCCAGTGGCTATTTGAAAGATTATGTGAATATGGTTGGATGTCTCAGGGTACGTTTACACTTACCGGGACGGTCGACGCGGCGAGTTCGACTGCTCGGAGTTCGAACTATCGCGTCTGATCTAGACGCGATAGTTCGAACCCCGGAAGCGCTAGTTCGAACTCCGGTACTCCACCGCGGCAGGAGGAGTTGCCGGAGTTGACCCTGGAGCCGCGGAGTTCGCTTCCGCGGCGTCTGGACGGTAAGTAAGTCGAACTAGGGTAGTTCGAATTCAGCTACGTTATTCACGTAGCTGAATTCGCGTACCCTAGTTCGACCCCCGAGCTTAGTGTAGACCAGGGCTCAGTCAGATTATAAGTGGACAGGTGCCCATCCTCCTAACACACATGGCAACGATTCTTATTTTTGTTGGAAATCTCAGAAGAGAGGCCAATGATTGACTGAATAGGGAGTACCAATAACCTTCTTTCTTTCTTACAGGTGCTCACCCCCTGTCAGGCACCGTGCAAATTATAATGGTATCCTTGCATCAAGACTGAAGAATGAGATTTAAATCTTCAAATTTCATGCTTTTTAGTAAAAATATACATTTTCTATGGTAAAAAAAAACATTGCTGAGTGACAGGAAGAAATTCATATTGAAATATGTAAAACATGTTTTCTATTGATTGATTTTCAGGACCACTGAGTAGACTGATGTTAATAGATTTATTCCATTTCTGTGATTTTGTCCAGACATTTCAAGCCATGTAACATAACGCACAAAAAAGCTGCATGTTAAGTGAAATAACATTAATCATAACACTAATAAATGAAATAATAAGCATTACTTTAAGCAAATATTAATAAAATTAAAAAAAGACATAAAACAAAATCCCTATCCACTCTTTCCATCTGTCTGTGCATCCATTCAAACTCCGCATCTCTCCATTCATCTAATTTACTTATAAACATTTTTTTCTGTCTGGTGTTAACAAAAAATGAAAACATTTTGAAGGCAGAAATATACATTAATTAAATCATGTGTTATGGACAGAAAAATCCACTCTACATCCAACACAAGGGATGTCTCACATCTTACAATGGACTGAGTAATCTAATCCAATATATCGCCATCCCTCAAGATATCAAATTGCTAAAAAAATTTTGGCACAATTCTTACATCCTGGGATTCCAGGTGCTCTGTAATTCAAAAATCTGTCTATCTATATATATATCATAAGTCGATTTAAAAATCTATGGCCAAACTATTCCAGCTTGCTTGTCTAAATGCTGTGCACATACATTCATGTTTTGGGTAGCCAATTCAGTGGCCTGGGTTTTTATTAAATTATTATTCTAACTGTAATGACTAGGAGCCCTAATCATGGACCAGAATCACATTGTGCTAAACACTGTACAAATGCACAACAAAAAGACCGCTCTTACCCTAAAGAACATAGAATCTAAGTGCATGCTGGATAGTTAGGTCTCCTGCTGGAGTCAGTCGGAGCTATTGGTGTTCACCACTTCTGAAAATCTGGCCATTTAGTTAGGTGACTAACTGCAAAGGGATCCACGAATGAGACATCCAAGAATTTCTGCCTAATTTTATCATTCCTCTTGGCAAAAAAAGTATGAACAAGTTAAGACATTCTTTTCCTTCCCACCAACCGGCTGAACTCCACTTCTGTCTCTCTGCAAAATCTGGTGGAGTTTCCTTCAAAGAGAAAGAACATCACTGTGTGACAGGTGAAATTTCAGATTACAGATGCTGAACCAATTCCTTTCCTTTGCCCAGGAAACCCTGACTTTCCTCTCACTTATTCGATCTTCACTGAAGTCATTTCTGATTTACACCAGGGTGAGCGAGAGGAAAATCGAACCCAAAATGTATCAGCAGTTTGCTTATTATGATTCATTAATAGGGTCCATAAATAACACACTATTTTAATACTTATGCATTGTCTGTCTTCTAAACATTGTAAAACATTGTTTGATATGAACACATAGAAAGAAAAAAAATGTTTTCATAGGTTATTACTGAAATTCATCTGCATTTGTTTACACTCCCTGTTGAGTAGTAAGTGCTGGATCATGGAGGGGAGAGAGGGGAAATAGACAAAGAAGAAAATCCACTTGTCCTAGTTAACCCTTGAATCAGAGAAACTCAAAGCATGATTTCACTGCACCTCACAGGATCCCAACCTGTGCAATTTCAATGGTATATTTTGGTCTGCCCTCTTGTAAATAATTTGAAATGAAAGCTCTCAAGCAAGACATGAGGCCCCTAGATATGGAAAGCAGCAGCCAAACAGCAAAGCATTTTGATGCAAATTGACTTTTCTGTGAAAATTAATGAATCTGAGAGAGATATACAGTACACAGCAAGATTCCCCCAAAATGAAAATAGAACCACAATAAGAATGCCAAGAAGTGATAAGGCAGCAATAACACACGAGAGATTGTTGTGTATTTCTTGAGGGGGGAGGGGAGAACAAAAATAAAACAAAAACGTAGTTACAGTAAATAAGTGGGTGTTTTTCTTCTGTTCTATTTCCCCTCCTTCTTTCCTTTTCGTTTGTTTCCATCATTTTGCTTGATTGCTCAACAGAAACGCATGTGCAAAATGATGGATTAATTAGAAAGAACGCACAGCTATATTTCCCCCACCTCTTTAAAAGAGAAATAACTTCATCTCTATAAGATCCCTTCCAAAGTCCTCATTATTACACCGTGGTGGGTTTTGAAAGTCATTTGCATAATAGCTAACAAAAATGTACTCAGCGAAACACCGGGCCCACTAAACAGGAGAGATAATTACATCGGGAGAATGATATTCCACTGCCAGCTCCATTTTCAAGATACATTTATTTGCCCTGTACACAGCCTCGAACAACCAAACAGGTATTAACATATTGCGTAGGTGTGCAATCTATTACAATCTACATGAGTGGGGGGGAAGGGAAGAAATACAACATTCTATTCTTGGCATGTATGTACTACCTGAATGGTATTTTTCATTATCTCCTACACTGGGAACATTGTATTATTCCACAGGGAAGTCATAGCGGAGAGGATATAATTATCAGTAAAGTAATGGGGATCCTCTTGCTAATGGCCAGCTATTCAAATATCTCAATATAATCATCTGGCCCAATCTCTCCCCATTGCCTACTCTTCTAGAGAAACTCATCATTTTTTCCACTTACTCCAACATAATGAATTCATTTTGCATTTTCTTTGTGAGAAATTAAGAGGAATAGCAAAGTAATGTGTTGACATTTGAAATGCAGCATAGAAAAGTTTAGACTGGCAATTTAGTTTAATCGCCCACAAGCAGGGAGAGGCTGCTTATTAAATTAGCTCTCAACATACAGGACATGTCTTTTGCGGTAGATCCTTCTCCCTCTTTTTTTTTCGTCTTTCCTCCATGACCCACTTCACTTTCAAAAAGAAATTGCTCACACTTCAAGCATTCTATTTTATGAATTTCCTTTTACGATCATTACTGTTGACAGTGGGGATGACTGCTGGGTGAAAGAGCCTAGACAAAAAAAGATATCTTTAAAAAAAAAAGTATGCTAAAACTCCTTTCTTCCGTCTTTCCCATAAGCCTTAATAACACAGTACTGGTCACTCGTGGTTACTAAAGATCTCATGACACTTCTCCCAAGAGTAGGACTAGGAGTTCAGCTCTGGTCAACTTGGGTATTCATATTCTGCACCTTCCTAAGATTCCTTTACAGTTTCAAGGGGTTACAGAGTTTTTTACTCTCCACAGTGTAATGTAAGAGTTGCTATAGACTATTGGACAACGGCTGCATTTCATGCATGAAGTGAGTTTGTATGAACAGCAGTTGAACTGATCATCATGTTTACATGTATATAAAGGAAGATGGCATGGTGAGCAATAAAGGTTTTATCAACATGAGGTTGGAATAATCTATAAGTAGTGAAAGTCACTAGTGATTTCATAATATAATACAGTTTAAGGACAGAAGGGGCCATTCAATCATTTAGTTTGAACTCTCGCATATCACAGACCATTGCATTTTAACCACTCTTACATTGAGCCCAAACGTCATCAGTTAACTAAAGTACTTTAGTCCTCAAAAACATAAGAACGGACATATTGGGTCAGACCAATGGTCTATCTATCCCAGTATCCTTCTTCCAACAGTGGCCAGTGCTAGATGCTTCAGAGGAAATGAACAGAACAGGGCAATTATTGAGTGATCCATCCGCTATCATCCAGTCCCAAGTTCTGGTGGTCAGAGGCTTAGGGACCACATAGAGCATAGAGTTGCATCCATGACCATCTTGGCTAGTAGCCCTTGATGGACCTATCCTCCATGAACTTATTCTTTTTGAACCCAGTTATACTTTTAGCTTTCACAACATCCTCTGGCAATGAGTTCCACAGATTCACTGTACATTGTGTGAAGAAGTATTTCCTTATTTTTGTTTTAAGCCTGCTGCCTATTAATTTCATTGGGCGACCTCTGATTCTTGTTATGTGACGTGGCAAATAAGACTTTCTCCTCTTTCTACCTTTTATTATTTTGCCACTTAAAAGTGGAGAGAAATTATATATATATATACACATACGCATACATTAAAAAGGTAAAGTAGGAAGGAGGAAAATTGAAAAGCAAAACCCAAAACTTTCTATTACTGAATTTTGCTGAAAACATGAATATTTTGAAAATATGAAAACAAATCATTATTTTAAAAAAAGGCCATTTTCCAATTACATTTTCTTTACTTATAAAAAATTTCAACCAGTTCTACTCTTAACCAAAGGGGATGTCTACAACAAAAGCACAGATGCTCCTTAGTCTAGTGGCCTTTTAGGCACTGACCCAACTTTACAGCCACAAACACAAAAGTCCGCTCAGACAGTATGGTGATTAGAATAAAATGTCCCTCAGAGTCCTTGCTTATCATTAATTTCAAAGGAACGTTTTCAGGAATTGATAAGAAGGTCTAAAGGAGTCTGGGTATCCGTTATAGGAGATCTTACTATTAGGTTCGGGCTTCAATATTATGGACAGTCATTATTTCAATCCCCTCTTTAGGATAGTAACTTTAATGACTGCCAGCACATCTTATGTCTAATGTGGGCTCTAGGCAAAGGAATAAACAGGAGTGTTTATTCTTAGCTGGATATAATAGCCCTAATTCTTCTCCTATACCCTCGTTTTGGACTGGCATATAATTCCATTAGCTTTAGCTGAGTTGCTCCTGATGCACGAAGGTGCTAGAGGAGGCTCCAACTCCATGGTTTGTATATTTCTGCCATTGATGGTTTTGCTTCTGAAGAAACTAAAGTCAGGGGCTGTGGCTTAAAAATCCCCACAATTCCCCACAAGCATTATTCAGGGCCCAGCACATACTGTGCAGCAGCAAGATACCAACAGCAGGTCCTTAGCAAAGCTGTTGATTTCTCAGTGTAAAATAGAGTTTTCTGCTTGAAAAGTCCTGCAAGTTCCTCGTTGTACCAACAAACCCGCTTCTCCCACCCCCACCAATATTTTTCCTCTCTCTCTTTCTCTCTCTCACACACAGAGTTTCCAAGTCTGAAATATCAGCAGTCATTTTTTTTTTCTTGCTGAGAATCTTTATGAATCTTTGCTGCCTCTCCAACCTCCCATACTTAGCCTCGGCAAAGGTGACACCTTAATTTTCACTTCAGAGGCTGACAGTTTGTACACTTGTCTTACACCATTAATTTCAGGAACCTTCCAGTGTCTTTCCATTGGAAATTAGCAGTCAAATGTGTTTAGTTTGTGGAAAAAGCAGCATCACCGCCACCGAGAACGACAACCTACATGACTGGAAGTAGTTAAGAATAGAATTTCTTCCACTTCTAATGCATACAGTGTGGACAGCGAGTGAAAAGGAGAGAGAAATGAAAGAGGTGGAGGAAAGAGGGAGAGAGAAAGAGAGAGAAAGTATTATAGTTGGCTCCAAAACTTTTCTCCGTTAGTCAAAACCTGTCAGCATTCAGCCTGCATTTCCAAATGACTATTGTTAAAAAAAAAAAAAATACTAGACTGACTCTATTGTTCCTCTGTTGAAAAAAGACCTGAACTTTTAAAGGCTATTTTTAAAGAATCCTATTTAAAGTTTTGGCAGAGTTAGGAACCTAATTACTATATGTCATTTTTCTAAATGTAAATGAGAAAGTGGTTAAAGAAAGAAAGAGAAAAGAATCCTCACTCTTCATGGCTTTTGAAAGCCCCCCCACCTCCACTCCCACCCGCCTGCTGCTGCCACCACGTGACACTCTTCCCCTCTCCCTCTCTCAGTTGCGTGATTATTTTTCCTGCTGCAGAAAGTGGCCTTTTCCCGTCCAGTGCATGGAGAGTTCAGGAATGAGGCTTTGGTGCATTGGAACAACAAGGCAGCTCATGCTTTGGTGAGCGATGTGTTGAGACACCTGCCAATCTCTGGTTTGGCAGGGTTTTGCAAAGGGGCCTAATCCTATAAGATATTTGGGACTGGGACTGTCTTTGTTTTCTGTGTTTTTACAACAACTAGTACAATGGGGTTCGGTCCATGACTGAGGTGCCTCGGTGCTACTGTAATACAAAGAAATTAATTAATAAATAATAAATAATAATAATAATTAATAATAATGAGATTTGGGGGCCCAGCTCCCTTTGAAAATCTCAGCCTTATTATTATTAATTCTTATTCTTATTCTTATTCTTATTCTTATTATTATTATTATTGCTACATCAGCCTTCTGACCTGTTTTCTGTCTGTGCCTCACACATAGCTTATGGGGCAGGAGCTGTGATCTTTGTTCCTTGTCTGTATAGGGCCTTGCACAATAGGGGCCTGATCCTAAACTGGGGTTCCTAAGTGCTACCATAATCATCATGATCTTGTCTAGAACTTTTTGTGGCACCTGTCATCGACTGGTCCAAATTTAGCAGGTTCTGTCCAGATTCTCATGGACCTGCACTACCTAAGGAGAGAAAAAAATGTATATGTAAAGTAGAATTTGCCTCCAGGACCTGCACATCAGTATTGTTCTCTCCCTACATGTTCAGAATTTCCCAATAAGTCTGGGATGGATGTTTCTTATCTCAGGATATGTGCAGAGTTACCTCAAGGCTTCCCCCCAGGATGCAGAGTTACAGATATAAGGTTAATGAGGAGCTATGGGCTACAGTATTTTCAGTATGCTGCTGTCATCCTACTGTCTATATCTCTATTTCAGGGAGTGCTGCTGCTGCAGACCTTATCCTGCGTTTGTTAGAGATTGGCTCCTGGATGAAGCCTGGATACAGTAGGAATGAGGCTGGTAGGAAAGGACAAGCAAGAAAAAAGACCCAAGGAGATTTATATCTGTTTCTTTTAATAAAGGGGTGAACATGACCACTCCCGTGTTCTGTGATGTACACTGGACACTTACTGGTTTCCAAGTGGAGTTAAACATACTGGTTATGATCTAAAATGCTCTCAATGGCCTGTGATCCACCTATTTGAGAGACTTCTCATACCAGGTGATACTGTCACCATGGTGATTAGGCGAGGATACCTGACAAAGATGCTCTTAGGACCTGTGCAGGCACATTTACATTAGCTTTTTCACCATTCCTCAGTAGTTGGGCTGAAGAATTCTTTTCTGGACTAGGATATTCTGTCTTCCACCATAAATGGGAATATTTTTTAAGAAAAGAAGAAAGCTGCTTTTTGCCATATTTATTGTGCTGGAGATAGGGCTGAAAGGTGACCTCCCATAGGGAGTTATAAAAAGGTAGTGAGGTCTGGTGGGGAAGGAACTCGACTCACAGTGACCTTTGATAGTGATTACTGAACAAAATGTGGAAGGAAAATAAACAATGCAACTATTTAATATTTGGTGAGTGAAATTAGAACCAATGAGTGTAATGGGCTAATAGGGTAGGAAGTTCAAAAATGAAAATACCATCTTACTAGCAGATTGAGTTTACCTCTGCTGGAACGCACTCAGATATGGTGATGGGCAACTTGATAAAATGCCTAGATTTATAGAATTGTAGAAATGTAGAACTGAACAGGATCCCAAGAAGTCATCAAATCTAGCCCTCTGCACTGAGGAAGGATCAAGTAAACCTTGGCCACCCCTGACAGTTGTTTGTCCAACCCGTTCTTAAAAAACTCCCATAATGGGAAATCCTATTACAGAGCTTAACTACGGTTACAGTTAGAACATTTTTCCTAATATCTAACCTAAATCTCCCTTGTTGCAGATTAAGCCCATTCCTTCCTTAAAGTTAAACCCATTCCTTCAGCAGACATGGAGAACAATAGATAACAGAATAACAATTGATTATAGATAGTAATAAATTGAGCCTGACATGAATGCAAGTAGGTGACATGCAAGATTCATCCAGGCAGCTCTGCCGGTGCTCCTCAGTCATGACCTGCAATGCCTCTTTTATTCCAAATGTAGAATTCTCTTAAGCAGAGCACCAATTGTGAGAAATGGTGTAGTGGTATAGTGACCGATGTTCATTAGGAATGAAAGGGGGTGCATCTTTTCAATGATTCCTTTTAACTTCTGATCTACAGTCTCCAGGGTTGAAATGCTACTGTGCCTGGACTTATTATTCCTATTCCTATTAATTTATATTACAGCAGCTCCAAGAGGTGACCGCTGAGTCCAGGACCCCATTGTGCTAAGCACTGTACGAACACAGAGGAAGAGTTAGTCCCTGCCCTGAAAAGCTTACCAGCTAAATGGAAAAGACAGACACAAGGTGGGAGGGGAAACAAAAGCAGAGAGATGAAGCGACTTGTCCAATGTCAATAGTAGATCTGGGACATGGGTATAGGTCCTTTGAGAGTCAAGTTCCTCCCCCACCAGACCTCACCACCTTTTCATAACCCTCCATGGCAGATCACCTTTCAGCTTTGTCATCTTTCAGCCAGTTTTTCCTAAATGAAAATTCATCAGAATTGGGGAAGAAAGTTAGATCATTCAGCTGCAGTGGCATTTCTAGGATTTAGCATTTGAAGTGGCAATAATCTGTCTGCTGGACAAACCCCTCCCCCAGTCACTTCCCCATTGCAGGAATTTTCCATTTAAAGTTCTTAAACTGATGCCATTTTGATGCATTATAAAGCTGCATTCTATCAATTTATTGTCCCTCAAATGAGTGCATAAATATTGATAGCGGCTAAACACATTTCAAACATGTTCTGCCCTTTGATGTCTCTGGAATAATGTCATCGCTATATGATATCCCAGCTGTGATGGTGGAGCTCATCCATATAGAGAGGGACTCAAACTAAAATTCCAGATCCAAACTCCTCTAAATGTTGGGGAAGCTTATATTATGGCTCAGGTTGATTAGTAGTTCCATAGGCTGGCATTACCAGCCCACGTGGCCCAATAAACATCACTGGAAATAAATGTATTGACCCATGAATGAAGCACTGTTCACACACACTCACACTAACCATGACAACAACTTCACAACAGCTGTTCACGTAAAGACTATAGCAACAGGCAAATTCCCCATGTTTCTGGGAGATCTCAGAGGTATTAAATCAAGAGCTGGTCAGAAAATGTTCACTGAAATAGTATTCCATTGGAAAATGGCATTTTGACAAACCCAACATTTTTTGCAAAATTTTATCAATGCTGATGAATTTTAATTTAGAAGAAAATGGGGAAATGATATTTTGAAAAAGTCAAAATTCCTCAAAATGAAAAGGGTTTTTTTTTGTTCCTAAGTGATCTTTTCTTTAGAATTTTACTTTATTTTCTATATTTTTTAAAATATCTAAATTGAAATCTGAACATTTCAAATGTATCAAAACAGAATGTTTTGATTGACCCAATGTTGTTGTTATTTTATTTATTTGAAAATGTTCTTTCATGAAAAATGTCACACTTTAATTTTTTTTAATTCTCCGAATCTGGCCTATCCAAGATGCTAGTCATGTGCTCAGGTGGATAGCCACTCCTGCCGCTCTGACGGCCAGGGCTACACTTAGGCTTTGGCTACACTTGCATTTCAAAGCGCTGCCGCGGCAGCGCTTTGAAGCGCTAAGTGTAGTCAAAGCGCCAGCGCTGGGAGAAAACTCTCCCAGCGCTGTCCGTACTTCACCTCCCTGTGGGGAATAACGGACAGCGCTGGGAGCGCGGCTCCCAGCGCTGGGGCTTTGACTACACTGGCGCTTTGTAGCGCCGCAATTTGCAGCGCTGCAGAGGGTGTGTTTTCACACCCTGCTGCAGCGCTGCAAATTTGTAAGTGTAGCCAAGGCCTTAAATTGTTAGTGTTTTACCTTGATCTGAGCCAGCATAGGTTTGTCTCTTCATGCTGGAATTTACATGATATGTAAATGTACCCCTAGTCTAATTCCTGCCAGGATGAAAACCATTTGGTTCCCAGACTGAACGCATTCACAGAAAAGCACAGAAAATACAAATTCCACAATGAGCACAGTTCAGAGGGAACACATGCACAGCAACCAAAAGCCAACTGTGAGCAAACTGTGACCCTTAGTCCTGCAGACTAATGTTCAACAAGGTCAAGGAGCTCTCTCCAGGCCTCAGAAGATTAGACACATGAGAGGTTCTAGCCTAAAAGCTTGTCAGGCTTTCACGAACCACTAAGGCAACAACACCATAATCTGTGGAGAAGAAAGAAGAGACTAAAGAGAAAGCTCAACAGGAATCTGTTGTTTTGCAAGCACGTGACATAATCTCGCTCACAGAGAGTTATCCTCAAAGTCTCTGGAACTTCGTAAGGAGAAAAAGCTAAAAATAGAATCCTCAGGGTAAACCAGGGGTCGGCAACCTTTCAGCAGTGGTGTGCCGAGTCTTCATGTATACACTCTAATTTAAGGCTTTGTGTGCCGGTAATACATTTTAGCGTTTTTTAAAAGGTCTCTCTATGTCTATAATATATAACAAAACTACTGTTATATTTAAAGTAAAGAAGGTTTTCAAAATGTTTCAGAAGCTTTATTTAAAAGTAAATTAAAAAGCAGCTCTTATTAGTTTAGTGTGATCCTTGCCCTTGCTGAGTTTTCCAGTGTCTGGTGGCACATGTTTAGTTAGTTTAAGCTGCACACCAGGCTTCTGAGTTATAAATTGATAACCGGCTGGCAGGAGGTCAGCGGCTGGAACCCCAGATCGGCAGCTGAGGTGAGTGGAGCTGAGCAGGGCCGGAAGCCTGGACCCTGTCTGGCAGGGGCCTGCGCTGGAAGCAAGGTGAGTGGGGCTGCGGCAGGGACCCCAGCTGGCAAGGGGCCAGCAGTCAGAACCCCAGAGCGGGAGCGGGCTGAGTGGGTCAGCCCGTCCAGCGCTGGGGTTTCAGGGGTGGGCTGAGTGTCTCCGCCAGCCCCGCTCTGGGGTTTCAGCCGCAGGCTCCTGCCAGCTGGGGTCTCAGCCCTCTGCCAGCCTGGGGGAAGGAACCCCAGGCCAGCAGCGGGCACTGAGTGGGACCCACGGTGGGAGCCCGGCTGGGCTGGCAGGAGCCGGCGGTGGAAACCCCAGAGCGGCAGGGGGCTGAGCGGCCTTTATTGTTCTGTCTGCAAACATGAAACAAACATGAACATGAGGCTTTGCACTGTGGAGCAGAGAGAATACAGATCCCCTTGAACATTTAAAGGGACAGGAAATCACAGTCATTTTGGTTGCTATGCTAATCAAGTTACCTGATTCCGTTTCCCAAAATGTGGAGCTACTCAGACAGCCCAGCAGGGTTTTAAAGAAAACTCCATTAACACAAAAGTTGGATCTATTCCTGCTTCTGGAGTCGGTCTGCTCTGATTATAAGAGACATTAATATTAGCAAATTATTTTTACAGCAGTGCTGTAGGGCTCTGTACTGATGTATGAGAAAGAGTGGACACAGAAGGGGTTAATATTGCACAGAACCTGATTATCCTTCCAGTTACACCAGTGTAACTCCATGAATTTAATGGAGTTATTTCTGATCGGAAGCAAGAGAGAGAAGAATTAGGTCCAAGAGGTTCAGTGGCATAAGGGTAAAGACACTGCAGGTGTGTGGTGAACAAAGCATTAAATGGGTAGCAGAATGAGGATAAAAGGTGATACAAAAGGTTGATCAACAGACCATGCTGGGCTCTGACTGGAAGGAAAGACAAGTGGTACTCCTGAGTTTGTTTCTTGCTGAATTCTCCATCATGGGCTTGTTCTGTGGAACCAGCAGTCTTCACGCAGGAACAGCCTTCTGGATCTTCCATGGAAATTTTTCCTCACAACTATTCACAGAGTCAGATAAAACAGTTACTCATTTAAGCACAAGTTGGTCAGGAAGCCACGTGGTTCAGTGGATCAGGTTAAAGAAAACCAGGGTTCTAGTCTTAGATTTATCCTTCGTTTATTTTGTACCTTTGAGCAAATCTCTGTGCCACTGTTGTCCATGGCTATTTAGCGTATACACTCTTTGGAGCAAGGACTCCTTCTTAGTATGTGTATTTAAAGTGACTAGAACAATGGGGCTTTTATCTTATTAAGGGTGCTGCCAAAATACAAATAATAATAGCAGAGCAATAGAGAAACTGAGAGAGAACAACATGAATCTAAAGATATGTTTCCAGACAATAAAGTTGCGGGATTCAAGAGGCAAAAGAAGCAGGGAAAACACTGCCACCAACAATCCAAGAAGGATGAATAAAAAAATGGTGGGCCAGATGCTGGTGCCCATTCTGTGGAACAAATCATACCTTCTTTCATGAATAGGCCCACTGACTTCAATGAGGCTACTTCAGAAGTAAGGTGCTACCCAACGTGAGTAATGTTATAACAGTCTGGCCCTGTGAGACAAAAATAAAGAAGAAAACAGGATGCTAGGCCTGGCTTAGAATGGAATTTCATCATAAGCATTAAGCGAGATTTGCTTTCATCATTCAAGATCCAATTTTTTTCATCTCTTCCAGTCCTCTGCCCATTTCTTTGTTTACATTTAGTTCTGGTGAAAGATGCTATATTGACAGCTTTGCAGAATGCCCTTAGAACAGGAACTATAGAAAAAAAATATTAGCAGAACCATTTAAAAAACATTTTTTCCATGGGGCATCAGCTGCAGATTGCTGATCAGATGAATGGAAGATAATAGGGGATGTTCTTGAAGTTAGTTTTCTAATCAAATCAGACTGGGTCTTAATAAAAGTGACTCATCTGAATAGAACTATCTGTGATTAAAAAATCTGTTATGTTATTGAGAAACAATTACATTGGATAAAAAACCCAAATTATCCTTGGTTTATTCAGATTCAAACAAGTCAGCTGAAGTACTATATTCGGTTGTGGGTACCACACTTTAGGAAAGTCATGGACAAATAGGCGAGAATCCAGCATAGGTTCTTGAACTAGCGGTTCTGGGGGTGCAGCAGCACCCCCTGGCTTGAAGTGTTTTTCCCCATATACAGGGTTTATAGTTTGGTTCAATGGCTCTCAGCACCTCCACTGTACAAATTGTTTCAGCACCCCTGGAGTCCAGCGAAGAGCAAAAAAAAAAAAAGATAAATGTTTTAGAAAACCTGTCCTAAGAGGTATCAGAGGGGTAGCCGTGTTAGTCTGGTTCTGTAGAAGCAGCAAAGAATCCTGTGGCACCTGTCCTAAGAGGAAAGTTTAAAAAACTGGGCATGTTTAGTCTTGAGAAGATAGAGTGAGTCACAGACCTGATAACAGTATCCAAATACGTCAAGGGCTGTTATAGAAAGGATGGTGATCACTTGTCCTCCATGTTCACTGAAGGTAAGACGAGACCTAATGAGTTTAATCTACAGCAAGGGAGATTTAGATTAGATATTAGGAAAAGCTTTCAAACTTTAAGAGTATTTAAGCACTGGAATAGGCTTCCAAGGGAGGTTGTGGAATCCCTGTCATTGGAAGTATTTAAGAACAGGTTGAATAAACACATGTCAGGGACGGCCACGGTTTACTTGGTCCAGCCTCTATGCCAGGGGCTGCACTAGATGACATCAAAGTCCCTTCCAGATTTACATTTCTATGATTCAATGAGCTTCTTTTTAAACTAACTATCCAGTCTAAATTGATTTTATTTTGAAGAACAGCATTGTTTATTGTGTAATCACCATGCCCAGCTTTTATATAGCATTTTTCACCGATAGATTTTAAAACACTTTACAAAGGAGGTCATTACCATTATCTCCATTTTATACATGGAGGGGTGTCCCCCACTTGGTAAGGCAACTCCCATCTTTTAATGTACTATCTATATATTTACCTGCTACTGTATTTTCCACTTCACGCATCTGATGAAGTGGGTTCTAGCCCATGAAAGCTTATGCCCAAATAAATTTGTTAGTCTCTATGGTGCCACAAGGACTCTTCATTCTTTTTATTTATTTTATTTAATTCCCTACAAAATTCATAACTACCTATATTCAGTATTAGGCACATTCCAGCCCATAAAAACTTACACCTTAATCAAGCATAAAATACTTACCATAAGTATAAAACCTTCCAGGACAACAATACCTCCTCTCCTCCCAACAACCAGCATTATCTTCCTCACTGCCTCTCCCTTGGAGAACAGCCTTGTGGTATATCCTGAAGGGTACTGAATCCAGCCTGTGAAGAAGTGAGTTAGGAATTGATGGCTGGACTTCAGGCTTCCTCACTGAGAACACCCTGCTGATAATCTCCTCCGGGTTAAATGGTGCTAGTTTGAACAGCGGAGATTATCATCACCACTGTAGTATCACCTGTGGGATGAGACGGTCTCTCAGGTATTCAGACCACCAACCATTTGAAATTTTATTGGTAAAAAACAGCCATTTAAACTTGGCCCAGAAATCGATTGCAAACTGATGCGGGTCCTGAAGCTTTGGAGTCAGGGGCTTCCTCTGGGTAAAATTCATCCCTAAAAAGGGCCGTCAAAGTGGCAATGAGTCCCCAAAATGAGGCTTAAAGGTTGCATCAGCCTTGTGCTGTTTCCCTACACAGGGGTGACTCTCCGACTCTAGCTTCATATATTGGCCCCCACATTCTGCAGGTATGTCCATCAGCTCACTCTGCATCTGTGTCTATCTCCTCTGCTGGTTCCAGAAATATAACATTTGGCAACAAGGAATTTATATCCCATCAGTGTCCAATACTCCCATTGCCTGACCAAGAAGAAGAAAAAGTAAGCAAATAATACCACTGAAAAAGGACTTAAGTTCACCTGGAGGCACAAGGTGACAGACTGCTGTTTTTGCTCCTGGGACAGCATAAACCATCCAGATAGAGAGGGAGAAGTACACAGATAAAGACAGAATAAAGGTTCTTCAGTTACTGCCAGAACTGTTCAAACAAAGAAATAGTGAAGGGGAAGTAAGCAGCCATCTCTGTTGACCACTTACAAGCAGGCGGCAAGAGAAACAGTGTAGCCTGCACTAAGGGTCTCTAGCCAATGGGCAGAGCCCAACTACAGCCAAAAGTGTGTGTAAGTGCACAGCCAGCAGAGGCCAGTCAGATGCAGATAGTGAAATAACAAAAATAATTTCTCTGTGGAGAGTGCATTGGAAAGCATTAAGTCCAACAGAAGAACAGAGAAATGACAACTTTTTTGGCAACATTGGTAAGTTTGTTGAAAACTCTGAGAAAATTCTGAGAAGGATTGCTGGGCATGCCTAGTTATTTGCAGAAAGTGTCAGAAGAAAGGACACATCACAATGACCTGTCACACAGTTCAGCTGACCTAGCACTACATGTGTTATTGGAAGCTGCAGTCAGAGATGGCATCTGGGTTTCACCCTTGATCAAAGAAGTTCCTAAAAGGACGGAGCTTGGTACTGGAGCTGCTGTTCCACTGATTTCTTCATCTACCTATCACCAGATTGTCAAAAATTCCTCTGAGAGAAATCTCCATGGTTTTGAAGACTTATTCAGGAGAATAGTTAATCCCAAAAGGGATATTCCAAGTGAAAGTTCAGCTATTTGGACAGTCTTTACCCTTGTATGTGATTGAAGGAAAGTATCCACCATTATTTGGCAGATCTTGGCTTGAGAAGCTAAAGGTGAATTGGAAATCATGAGATCAAAGCAATCATGAAGGCACCTTGAAGTCTTCAAGAAATACTGGACAGACACTTCAGCACTTTTGAAAAAGAATTTGGACAGATGAGCAACATATCGGAGAAGCTCACTGTTAACTCTGACAGTCAGTCAAAGTATTGCAAGCCCAGAGTTGTGCTCTACATTCTGAAGCCTCTGGTGGAAGCTGATTTGGACAGTTGAGTGAACATTGAAGTCTTGTCACCAGTTTCACACAGTAATTAGGTTACACCCTTGCAATTGGCATTCACCATATGGAGTGGGTGCAATTCTTTCCCCTGTTTTTCCCTAATGGCATGGAAAAACCAATAATCTTTGCATCACAAACATTCACTATTCCTGAGAAGATCTATGTGCAAATAGAGTGAGAAGTTTTCAACCTTCCCTTCAGAATTTGGAAGTGCTGTACCTATCTGTATGGTAGACATTTTACCTTGCTGATAGATCATCACCCGTAACTTTCAGTTTTTGGACTGAAACACAGAATTCCATCATTAGTTGCTGCTTGTATGCAGCAATGGGCACTGCTACTTTCAGCTAATTCCTATGCTATTCAATTCCGTAAAGGGACTCATCATGTCAGTGCTGATAGGCTGTCGCACCTGCCATGCCCAAGTTCTTGTCAGCCCAAAGGCAATTCAGCCCAAGTGTTCTATCTCAATTTCATGGATAGGTGGCATGTCACTAGCACAAACATCAACAAAGAAACATTAATGTGATTTTTCCTGTAAAGGGGATGACACTACAGGGTACAATGTTGGTTCATAAGACTCCTCAGTTTACACAATTTGTGTCATGTCAACATGCATCACGGGTGCATCTTATGGGGAACATGAGTGATCATTCCAAACTCACTTCAATCTCAGGTTTTGGAATCTTTTCACAAAGATAATTTTGGAAACGTATGGATGAAGGTCATCACCTGGCGTCATGTCTAATGTTTGGGGATCAACAAAAACATTGAGAGGAAAGGAAAGTGCTATACCACGTGTCAGCAAATTCAGCATGATTCTGTCCTAGCTTGTCTACACCCTTGGTCATGACCTCAGACTCCTTGGACATGTATTTACATGGACTTTGCTGACCTTTAGAAGATTATATGGTTTTCGTTGTTATCGACGCCCACTTGAAATGGCCAGAAGTTTTCAGAATGACTTCTACTACAGCTACTAAGACCATGCGACATCTTCGTACCTTGTTTAGACAGTTTGGTTTACCATTACAGTTGGTGAGTGACAATGAACTTCAGTTCTGTTCTGAGGAATCCCTGAGGTTCCTAGCTTCAAATGGAATTCATCACTTATGCACAACTCCATGCCATCCTGCTACAAACAGACTAGCACAATGCACACGTATGCATGCACAGAATGCACAGAATGCACACGTATGCATGCATACGTGTTTGTACAAACACGTATGCATGTCCTGATATTGCCTCATGTGTAGCCAAATCCAGAGCTATGCACATTGATCGATCATGTGAGTCTCATCATCATTATTTTCAAGTTGGAGACTTAGTATGAACCCGCAACCTCAATTCTGGAATGAAATGGGTACCATTGGAGAATTCCAATGGTATCTTATGGAAATGACATATGGACCAATTGCAGCCTCAATTAGTACTGGAGTCCAGGCATGTTCCAGTGTCCAACTGTTCCTCCAGTTGAACCTTCTTAGATTACAACTCCTAATTTTGATGACTTGGTAGAAGAAACTTTGATACCAGATCCAACTGATTCCATACCAGATTCAGCTGATTCCTTACCACCAACTGTTCCCATTGTTCAGAACACTGCCACAGCCCGCATTATCCCAAGAGCGTGCAAAAACCAGTTCTGCTCCTGAATTTATCAGTGGTTTAGTTAGTGGGTTGCTATTCCAGGGCAGAATAATCCCTTGCAATGTTAAGAGTCTGCAGTAGTCCAGCTGCAATTTTAGTTAGACTATATAGTGTTTGATGTTAGTTGTGTAAATGATAATGTATACTGTATGTGTTTTGAAAGTTTTTAAAAGTACGTTGGAGGAATGTGATGTCCTGTCCCTTTAAATGTTCAGGGGCCTCTGTACTCTTCCCCTCCCCAGTGCAAAGCCTCAATTTTGCGCTCGTTTCGGTTTTGCAGCCAGAACAATGAGCTACCCCAGCAGACAGCTGTGTTTTCCATCAGTTTCCTCTGTGCCTGTGTGTATTTCTCTTTCTCTGCTGGCTCCAGAAATACAACAATGACAGCATGCTGAAAGTTGTGCACCTGAAGAAATCATTCAAATGATGACTGCTTGATGTTTTGTCCCATCAGAATTCAACTCTACCGCAGCACAGGGAGAAAAGCACCTGGAAAGTAAAATGAAAGCAATAGGGAAAAAAATGTGTGTCTTAATTATGCTTTGGTGGCTTTTCCATATGAGGTCCCTTCTCAATGTAAGGAATTGGTAAATGATGTACTATTTGCTCACAATAGAGATGCATACAAATAGGTGTAAGGGATCTCATTCACAAACAAATACCACAGTCTGGTATCAAATCCAAGATCTTCAGCATCAAAAGTACCAATCAAGCTAAGGGAAGTCACCACTAAAAGGGTATGTTATCACCCACACCAGGCCTGTGTATCACACTAAGTCTCCATCACAATAGGCCCATTGTTTGATCCAGAAATACTTCTCTTAATTCTACTCTTGGGTGTGAGGGGCTACAAGATGCTTTAATCTTCTCCCCAACTGGCTCAGAGGCTTCCTTGGATAGAAACAGGTAGCACAGGTAATCCCTGTTATATAATAGAAAGGAGTGAACCTGTTAATATCAAATAAGAACTAACTCAAATCATTTTGGAGATTTAGTTTGTTGTTGTTGTTGTTGTTGTTAAGTATTTTTCATTTTCATGTATCTCTGCAGTTCCTAGTTCTCGCTGGGACTTCCACAAGATGTTGAAAAATAGACTGATTTTGAGGTATTCCTGGCCTGACAGGAAACAATAGAAATCTTCAGAGATATCCCATCCTTGTAACATGTATAGCCTAGCTTTGCAAATCCATGCAGTTCAGATAATTTGGTTACATATTGAACTTCTGAATGCTTTCCCAACATTAACCTCCAAGCCCTTTTGGGGAGTACACATTGCTACTGCATATTATTCGGAAAGGGCCCTTTTCACTTTTCTGAACAAGATTGCTTATTGGTCTAATCTTCTGGTTTAGAACACCTAGACTTTTTTTAGAACCATGTTTTCACATCTTGGCAGGATCTACTGAGGCCTTTGCCCTTCAGAGGTAATACACTGAGAACCATTCAGTTTACTATATGGGCCACTGTCATATTAAACCTTAAACCCTGAGATTTCCCACCTCAGCTGTTGTAGAGTGGCTTCTTTTTTGGCTTTTCACCAGGAGAAGAAGAGAGAGAAGCTGTAGTGATTCCTTTCTATTACTTAATAGCCATTTATCTCAGGGTTAGTAGTTCCTTTCTTCCAGATGTTGCTGCATGATCCCTTGGACAAATCAGCAGTGGCAGAGTTTATTGTTGAACAGGGGCCCATATTATTCTACATTTAATTTATGAGAAAGAAATCAAGTGAGTGAGATACACCCAGCTTAGTGTCGATGACTAATTGAGGGGGGTATAATGACTGTTTACTACCATACCTAGAGTGTAGACACTGTTGAGGCAGAGGGATTATCAAGGAAGACATGAGACAAGAAGGGATAGATTTAAAAGGAGAAAATGAGGACAAGGAAAATTTAGACTGAATAGAAGGAAATTAGGTTTTGGAATAATCACAAAAGAAAAGTGACAGAAGACCCATCACTAGAATCATTATCGTAAGACCATATTTCTTATGGTCAGAGCAGGTTACTGAGTATGAAGAGATGCCCAGTTCCTTACTCTTCCACTAAGTTGGCATATGGTCATGGGAAATCAGCTAGACTGAACTTTTTAAAACTGGAGGCCTAAATAAAAGAGGTCTGATTATCAGTGGAGGAGAGGAGTGGTATGGACAAGATCACCACAAGACTGTCCCATCTCTAATTTAGAACATAACATAAGAACGGTCATCCTGGGTCAAACCAAAGGTCCATCTATCCCAGTATCCTGTCTGCCAACAGTGGCCAATGCCAGGTGCCCCAGAGGGAATAAAACTAACAGGTAATGATCAAGTGATCTCTCGCCTGCCATCCATCTCCATCCTCCAACAAACAGAGGCTAGGGACACCATTCCTTACCCATCCTGGCTAATAGCCATTAATGGACTTAACCTCCATGAATTTATCCAGTTCTCTTTTAAATGCTGTTATAGTCCTATCCTTTACAACCTCCTCAGGTAAGGAGTTCCACAAGTTGACTGTGCACTGTGTGAAGAAGAGCTTCCTTTTATTTGTTTTAAACCTGCTGCCTATTAATTTCATTTGGTGACCCCTAGTTCTTGTATTATGGGAATAAGTAAATAACTTTTCCTTATCCACTTTCTCCACATCACTCATGATTTTATACACCTCTATCATATCCCCCCCTTAGTCTCCTCTTTTCCAAGCTGAGTCCTAGCCTCTTTAATCTCCCCTCATATGGGACTCGTTCCAAACTCCTAACCATTTTAGTTCTCCTTCTCTGAACCTTTTCTAATGCCAGTATATCTTTTTTGAGATGAGGAGACCACATCTGTATGCAGTATTCGAGATATGGGCATACCATCGATTTATATAAGGGCAATAATATAGTCTCCATCTTATACTCTATCCCCTTTTTAATGATTCCCTACATCCTGTTTGCTTTTTTGACCACCTCTGCACACTGTGTGGATGTCTTCAGAGAACTATCCACGATGACTCCAAGATCTTTTTCCTGATTTGTTGTAGCTAAATTAGCCCCCATCATGTTGTATGTATAGTTGGGGTTATTTTTTTTCAATGTCCATTACTTTACATTTATCCACATTAAATTTCATTTGCCATTTTGTTGCCTAGTCACTTAGTTTTGTGAGATCTTTTTGAAGTTCGTCACAGTCTGCTTTGGTCTTAACTATCTTGAGCAGTTTAGTATCATCTGCAAACTTTGCCACCTCACTTTTTATCCCTTTCTCCAGATAATTTATGAATAAGTTGAATAGGATTGGTCCTAGGACTGACCCTTGGGGAACACCACTAGTTACCCCTCTCCATTCTGAGAATTTACATTTATTCCTACCCTTTGTTCCCTGTCTTTTAACCAGTGCTCAATCCATGAAAGGACCTTCCCTTTTATCCCTTGACAACTTAATTTACAATAAGAGCCTTTGGTGAGGGACCTTGTCAAAGGCTTTCTGTAAATCTAAGTATACTATGTCCACTGGATCCCCCTTGTCCACATGTTTGCTGACCCCTTCAAAGAACTCTAAAAGATTAGTAAAAAACGATTTCCCTTTACAGAAACCATGTTGACTTTTGCCCAACAATTTATGTTCTTCTATGTGTCTGACAATTTTATTCTTTACTATTGTTTCAACTAATTTGCCCTGTACTGACATTAGACTTACTGGTCTGTAATTGCTGGGATCAGAGCAATTGCTAGAGCCCTTTTTAAATATTGGCGTTACATTAGCTGTCTTCCAGTCATTGGGTACAGAAGCTGATTTAAAGGAGAGGTTACAAACCATAGTTAATAGTTTTGCAACTTCACATTTGAGTTCTTTCAGAACTCTTGGGTGAATGCCATCTGGTCCCGGTGATTTGTTAACATTAAGTTTATCAATTAACATTGATTTTCCAATTTCTCCACTTCTAATTCAGAATTTCCCCAAAGTAGAAAGATCGGGCAGAAATTATAGAGGATGTGACCTCTACAACAGATTGCCATTGCCAATATGCTCTTATGTGATTCTAGCTTTCCTCATTATATCCAGCATTTGTGAGACTAAGTTCTGCAATAGGTAACTAGCCTGTGGCAGCGCGCTGGGGAAATAACACTTTCAGTGAGCTGGAGAAAACTCACATAAAAGATTTATATATATATTTTTAAATGGAAATAAGTCCGTATTTTTAACTTTGTTGTTGGTGCAGTGGAAATACCACTGTGTGGTTGTTTAGATGGTTTGTTGTGGTCAGATTTGATGTTCCTGGAATTTGAAGATACAAAAAAAGCAGAACAAATAAAAATGACAAACAATTATATTCTGCCTTACTTTGTGCTAAGGAGAACTGTGACACTTCATTCAGAGAAGCTTGATAGTCAGTTTAGGGATGTAAACTATTCAATTTTTCGTTTGCTTGAAGTTAGGGCTATGTTAAGTTAAGGTTTCCCTCTCAGATGTGTCTTGTGATATGGTAATGCAATGAGAAGAGTGCACCCTTATTCCACTCTGACCAGCTCACATAACTGCCTGCGCTACTGCTCTATGAATTGGTGGAGAGTATTAAATAGTCTATGTAATGCTACCATATGGAGCAGATTAAAGCTCAGACTTCTCTAGTGCCCATGTGTCCACCTGCACTGAATGTTCCTGATCCCTGACATTTCAGAAGTAAATTTTTTTAATGGGTTAAAAATGACATTTTCACAAAAGTTTCATCCCACTTTCCAACCCGAGCTAGGCAGAATACTCAGTGGTTTCCATGAATCTTCCTTTCAAATGATTCTTCGCTTCCTATGTTGTCTTGTTTGACGTTGCTGAGAAGTATTAATCAGTTCTACCTGTTTTAGGTACTTATATGGCCTCCATCACATACTATCTGAGAACATCAATCTTTTTAAAGGCATATATCCTCAACACCCCAAAAGAGGAGCAGCAGCATTATATCTCCACTTTACACATTGGAAACTGAGGCACAGAAAGGTTGAGCACATTGCCCAGGATCACTTGGGAAGTCTATGGCAGAACTTAGGTCTCCCAAGTCATAGCATCCTAATCCCTCTACCAATCTTCCAATTTTGGCCTAGATGCACTTCTGTGATTTATGAAGGGATTTGGGTAGTTAGTGCATATGTTGATTCTTAAAGTACTATGGGACCATTTGGGCTGAAAGAGCGCTATTCCTCATTCCAACTCATGTAGCCTCATTGTTAGGGTTAGATCTTGAAAAGGATTTATCCAAATGGTCCCCATTATCATCAAGAATAGATGCACAGTTAAAACCTCTCAGTGTGTAGGGTATTTTCAAAGACATCTCTCTAGTACTGAAGAACTCAAGGCTACTATGCCGTTGTATAACAGTATCACTTCATATCAGAACATACTGCTCAAAGCTCAGCTCAGAAGTCATATGTGGTTTACTATATAGGCACCTGCTCAATTGACAATGAAAGCTGACATTACTATAATGGAAATGCCCAATGTATATTTATGGAACATTAATTCAGGCTCATGCTATCACAGCTGTCAAAATCTACTGATGTAGATTGTATTTCATACATTTTTCCTTTTTCTCCTCATAATCTACTTGGATTTTTTTTTGTTTTGTTCCACTCTTGTGTCAAGTTTTAAAAGGGGGATTTGTTAACTATCCCACTTGCATCTGAAGAAGTGGGTATTCACCCACGAAAGCTCATGCTGCAAAACGTCTGTTAGTCTATAAGGTGCCACAGGACTCTTTGCTGCTATCCCATTTTTCTCCTCCTGAATCAGGATGTGCACCTCAGTGTTTTCTGGAAGAACGGACTCAAGTAAAAACAGGAACTGGTTAACCCAATTGTCCTCCCCTGCTATCGAGCAGCCAAATAGAGCTGAGATAATTCCCTGGAGCCTGAGAAAAGATTTCATAAGTAGAGGATGCTCCAGTTTTCCCCAACCCCCCAAGAAACTTGGGAAGAGATTTGAACAACAACAGGGTAAGTGGCCTGGCATGTTTCAGGCCTAGGGGGCAGCATGGAAGAAAGCTGTTCTTAGTGACAGTTGAGAGGAACATCAGACAAACATGGTTGGCACCATTGGTGTAACAAAGAGAGCAGGAGGCAACACATAAAGAGACAAGGTCAGGCAGGTAGGGAAGAGCAAAGATACATGGAGCCTTGAAGGTGGTGACAAGAAGGTTGAACTTGATCTGGTAGAGAAGGGGGAACCAATGGAGGGATTCCAAGAGGGAGTGGGGTGGTCGGGTCTAGCAGTTGAGGTGCTGGTATACAGAGATGTATTTTGTGTACTAATAAGAAGGCTGTACGGTGGTTAACAGGAAGGCATGAATCAGAGGACAGTGAAATCATCCTGACCCTCCCTCAGAGTTAGTGTTGGAATTATAACAGGAAGCTCCTAGTGGACTCCAGCAGCTGTCTCCGTCCGATCACCAAGATGAGTTACTCTCCTATGCATAAAGACTCAGAGACAGCTAATTTCATCCCTCCTTTAACCTCCACTAAATATAGACTGGGGATGAACTTGGCACTTGCATTTTCTGACATGGATTTGCCCTTGGAAACGTCAGCCAATCAGACCAATCAGCCCCACACCATGTTATCTGCCCCACATTGTGAGTCTCATCTGTGAATATGAGCAATTAGGCCACCTGGTTTATTCCCCTGACAATGAAGGATTGTTGGCTGCAGTGCATTCTTATATTATTTGACTCAGGAAAGAGATGGGTCTTTTCAAACTTCCCTGGGGATATCATTCTATAGTTCAATCAACCTGCTGATTTTTCTTAATATTTGGCTAAATTTTCCCTTCCTTGGTTTTAACCCAGTCCTCTCAAACATACTGCTTCTGTAGCACTCCAGTTCATTCATTTTTCTCTTTCATGTTTACATCCTTCAGATACATGTCAACATGAACTGATCCCTCCTTAATTATCGTTTAGTCATTTTGTACCTATTCATCTCTTTTAATGTCTCCTCAAAACCCATGTCTCCAATCCCTCAGTCATTTTTGTTGCTCACCTCTAAATGTCCTGTAGTTTCTCTCCAGGATTCCAGCACTAAGATACTTTAGGTGTGCTCTCAGATAGTGAAGGTCTGTCATCTCTGTTCTCCAGGATATGATGTCTCTGCATATGCAGCTCAAAATGACATTTTTTCCCATTGCTGCATCATAATGCAAACTCATTTCTAATTTTCTGTTTATTAAAATGTGTCAAATAAAATTATAATTACATTTTGGTTTATTGGAAAATGAACCCATTCACTTTTTTATTTTTAATTAATCTGTTGTTATAGAATCATAGAATATCAGGGTTGGAAGGGACCTCAGGAGGTCATCTAGTGAAGGATTCTTATGAAGCATTCTTTTTACTGATACTGAAAAGATAAGGGGCGAGATCTTTAGCTGGTATAAATCAGTGTAGTTCCTTTGAAGACAACTGAGGATTTGGTCCAGGAGGTCATGTTAATGTTACAGGGTTTTCAGAGTTTCTGGACTAGATACTCAGCTGGAGTAAATCAGTATAACTCCACTGAAGTCAATGGTGCTATCTTGGTTTATATCAGATGAGAATCTGTCCCTGATCTATAGTCACTGATTGATTTCCTCCACCTTAAAAGGTAAAAGTGGGAGAATATGCTGCTCATCAAAAAAATCTCCTGGCTTGAAAACATTCAGAAGTCATCAGCTTATGTGATGTGAAAAGTAATTAAATGCAACAACAGCATGACATCAGCAGTGGATAATTTTCAGACTTTAAATGTCATTCTCTCCTATTAAACCCACAGTTGTTTGAGGTTTTTGTCTCCATTTCATAAGATAGAGTACAAAACATTGTGACATGCTTAATATTTCTTCCGCCAAGCCGTCCATTCTGATTTCATTCTCACCCTTTACTGAGTTGTTGATTTCAGCCTGCATTTGGCTGCCAAAAATGCGATTGCACACGCAGCACTGAGAACAAAGTGAAAATGAATTATGTATCAGGGAAGAAAACTTGCATTTGAGTTAAAAAACTTAAGACTTCAGCATCTCCCAATTACAATACAATTTAGGAGGGAATACACTTAAAGAGATGGCAATGGACCGAGGCAGGAGAGGGTCAGCAGTGTCAGGGCTTAATGCAATTTATAGTAGCTTTCAATTATTTATTTTTAAGGAGCCCTGGACCTCTTCAATGGTAATGTCAGAGTATGGATATTGGGAAAAAGACATGAATAATAGTGACAGGTTGATATGCATGATAATGGTATATGGGGACATTTTAAATATGGATCGCTCAGCACAGTAAGAAGTGCATGTCATTTACCCCTGGGAACACACAACTAAATAGTCTGGTGCTCTTCTTCTTCTGCACTATAAAAGTTTGCTGAACTTGAGTTTCTTTTTTTTTTCTTTGACAAGGATTTAAAACATTGGCTTTGACCACAGACCAACACATTCAGAATCTCCCTACAAAGGAGAACCAGGGAGAAACATTTGTAAGGACTCAGTTAGACTAGAAAGAGCTCTTTTAAATATTTGAATTCATGAAGCCAGAAGTAATATTTTTTCCAGTCCTTAAGAAAACACATTTAAACAAAGGAGGAAGGAGTGTCTTGTTGTAGAGGCACTGGACTGCAGCTTGGTAGAGCTGGTTCCAGTACTTTATTATGCTCCAGACTTCTTATATGGTATTGGGCAAATGACTTAGGACCAGATTTTTAAAGATATTTAGGTGTCTCACTCCCATTTAAACTAACGGGAGTGAGGCACCTAAATGCCTTTAAAAATCTGGCCCTTAGTCTGTGTCTCAGTTCCCCATCTTTAAGATAGGGATGATTATTCTTCACTGTGTTATATATGTGAAGATAAATTCACTAGGGATTGAACTTGAGACATACAGAGCTATAAACCTGAGCTAAGAGACTAAGGGCCAGATTTTTAGAGGTATTTAGGTGCCTATTGGGATATGCAGAAGCATCTAGGCAGGCACCTCAAACTCATTGATTTTGATGGGTGTTAGGGACCTAGGTGCTTTTGAAAATCCCATCAGGCACATAGCTACTTTAAAAAAATCTGGCCCTAATTCTCCTGGTTGGGATCTGTAAGAGACTCAGATGCTCTGAGCATTGGACCCAAAGGGGTAATATAGCACCCTAGATACTGGGTTACAGATTCATGCATTGTTCAGTCATGAGAAGAGAGATGATGGCTCAAGAAGGAGAATATTGACAACAGATGGAGGGTATGTCATAACGTCCTGAACTAGACCAACCAAATAGGAACAGACGGTGAAAATAATGGGATTTTGCTAGGATATTTGGTGACTCACATCTAAATCGAGTTTTGTAAACATCTCCCCTAAACAATCTATCATAACTTTACCTGATAGAAACTATATTGTGTTGACATACCTGCCTTATGCTGATAACAGACAGGTCTGAGCAAACTGATGGTATCATGAAAGGTCTAATGGGTGGGGGATGGGGGTGAGAGAGAGAGAGAGAGAGAGAGAGAGAGAGAGAGAGAGAGAGTTGAAGTATTTAACAGTTAGCCTTGCTAGGGATTGTCTAAAGTCTTGGTAAGGTAGAGGGAAGAATTTCCTGAGTGCTGAATTTCAGAAAGTCACTATTGATTTTCTAGCACATTCTCATCTGATAAAACAAACTGTGAATAGTACGATTCTGTTTTTGCCCATGTTTCCTCTTTCCTAGGATGGGAAAAGCTGCAAACACAGACTTTATCCTGAAGCTCAGTAACTTTTTAATGATTCTAGCAGGCTGGAGCTGACTGTCCAGGGCTGAGGGCCCTTTCTTTCCATCATGGACTATGTCTCAAGAAACTAGCTTCTGATCAGTAAACACTATGGGCTAATTTTGTGGTGGTGGAGTGAGGGAGAGGCCATGGAACAGGCCCCATCCCCTCCAAAAAAAGAAACCACCAGGCACAGTCCCAGTGCTTCTCATGATGCATGATGGGACGAGGGGACTGAGCCAAGACTCCACCTGCTCCCCATCCTTTCTCACTCCTTATTGGTGTCCTCACCCATGGTGTGGAGAACGAAGTAGCAAACAGTCCATGAACTCCCCAAAGCAGTGGTTCTCAACCAGAGGTACATGTAACCCTGGGGGTATGATGAAGTCTTCAGGAGGTACATCAACTCATCTAGACATTTACCTAGTTTTACAACAGGCTACATAAAAAACATTTGCAAAGTCAGTACTAACTAAAATTTTATACAGACAAGGATTTGTTTTAGATTGCTCTATATACATAGTAAGTACAATATTTATATCTCAATTGATTTATTTTATAATTATGTGGTAAAAATGAGAAAGTCAACACTTTTTCAGTAATAGTGTGTTGTGACGTTTTTGTATGTTTATGTCTGATCTGGTAAGCAACTCATTTTATGTGAGGTGAAACTTGGCGTACACAAGGCAAATCAGACTCCTGAAAGAGGTACAGTGGGCTGGAAAGGTTGAGAACCAGTGCCCCAGAGCACACTTTGCGCAGTGCTGTTGGGTTCAAAGATGAGCCTTGCCCACCCATGTAGAGGAATAAGGATGTCTATGGAGCTCCCTTTTACCCCTGTGCTGGCTCCCCACATCACCAGTCCCTCCATGGGATGGAGAGGTGCTCCTGCCAGGCTACCACTCTTTCTTCCCATCTGGGTGGGCATGGATTGGCTCTGTCCTCCCCCATATACCAACTAGCACTAATGGGGAAGCACACCACACCAAGGATAGGACTGGCCCAGCATACGTCCCCCAGTGGAGTGAGCAGGAGGCAGAGATCAGATTGTGACTCCTGGACTGAGGGAGGTGATATGAAGCTTGTGTGGACATACTGTAACTAGCTTGCTAAAAATAGAGGACACAGTGGCTGCACGAGTGAGTACGTACCCAGATGGGTCAGGTGGGCTTGTGCAGCCCATGCTGAAGCTCGCACTGCTTTGTCCCCACTGCTATTTTTCATAATCTAGCCAAAGGAGACACATCTGCACAAGCTGCAAATCACATCCATGGCTGCAATGTAGACGTACCCTCAGGAGCACAGTCTGCTTCCTATTCTACTCCTACAGCAGTGCAGCTACATGCTCTCCCTTATTTGTTCCAGCCTGTAGTAAGTAAGCATTGCAGAGAGTCACAAGGAGGCAGAACTTTCTTGCTCCGTGCAGGGGTCACTCAGAACCAGAGTACCTCTATGCTGACTGCCTCAGTAGCCTTCATTGCATATTCAGGGGCATTATTCTGTTCCTTGTATAAACTTCCAGGTGTTCCTAAGGAATCCTGAGGTTTAATGGTCTATCTCACTGTCTATCCTCAGGTGACTCTACCCTTCAGGAAGATTTATGCGTACATGTCAAAAGCTGCCAGATTTCCATCTCTCTCTCTTTTCTTTCCCCCTACCTCCCCCTTCAGTTTCAGAGCGAGTTGTCACTCCTTAACAGTTTATTTTCCATAAATACACAGAGAGTACCTCACCATTTCCTCAACACCCGGAGCACATTCCACTTTCATATGCAAATCCTTTCAGTCAACAATATAGCAGGAATATGTTTAAACACAAAGGGAGATAGCTAATCAATGTACTTTTTTGAAAATTACTTATTCCTGCGCTCCCTTCTTTCTTTTACTCAGGCAAAACTCCCATGAACATCTAGGGGAGTTTTGTCTGTGAAAGGATTGAGTAAAAATTGAGTAAGAACATTAGTATTTGACTTTATTCTCTTCTACTCTTGTTTTTATGTGACACCCATCCCTGTGGTAGATTCCTAGGCTTCCCTCAGACAATATTCTTACCACTGCTCAAAGGGTAGCTGGATGCAGCGGTCACTTTGAAATACTTGCCTGTCTTGCCTTACAGAAGTAGATGGGTAAGTTTACCTCAGTATTTGACGTATTACCTGAATTTCCCTACAGAACATTGCAAACACTGAGGTAAAGTTGCTGAAGTCTAAGTTATGCCTGATAGGCACAGAGACAGAACCATCCCACCCTGAGGCAGTACCAGAGGTATTCTGACCCTGCGTGGCTAAGTAAACCCTATCCAGATCTTGAGTCCCCACCTGGTGCAGAGCAGAGCACAGCTTCCTGCTCTCTCCCGCTATGAGCAAGGAGGGAGCAGAGAGGGATGAAGAGAGGAAGGAGTCTCCCTGTTTGCTGGCCACACATCTGGCCAGGCCTGCAAGGGGAAATAAGCTACATCCTTTCAAAGGCTGTGGTATCTTATTTCGCCTCTAGAGCAGGTGGGGAGAAACTGTGCCCCAGAGGGGTGTCTGATTCAAAGCCACTGGTAAGATTACCCTCAGGATGGTGAAGTTTACCCATCATCCCTTGCTCAGGGTTGTGCCCACTTGAGTCCTTAATCCTTAAGGACTAGATGGAGAGCCTATTACTCACATTGGTGGGCATTTACATCCTGGGGCAGCCTTGCTGCAGCTATTTGTGGAAATAACTGCTCACCGGGATGAGTCAGGCTTTTGGTTTCCTTACCGTGCAGTAAAACTGAAAATGAAACCCATGACTTGTGCTCTGCTCCTTCCAACAATAAACAAGAACATTTTACAGTGACACACCGAACAAGGTCTTCATAATTGCACCTGTGTTGAGAGAGAGAGTTGGACTCGGTTCAGACAGCAGGCCCATTTTACGAAAACAATGCTTTGGAGCCTGTATTAGAAAGCAGAATAAAATATAAAACTTCCCTAACCCCCAACTTCAGAAGCCGCTCTCGCTGCATTTTTCAACCTCCTTTTGAGGTTTCTATTGGCAGAACATCAGTCACTTTATTTATACAACACCGCTGCTCACAGCACTAAAAACGCTTCATAGAAGCCAGTAACATACGTATTTTAAACACCAGTTGACAAATTATTTGTTCAGAAAACAGGCTTAACGTGCCTCAGCTCTTCACTGGAAAAACCCAAATTTGAAATGATCTAGTTTGGCTGAATTATTAAATACATAAATACAAATGTGCTCCTTTTAGATTCTAGGCCATTTTTTTCAAAATTAATTTTTAATAAATAAGAATATAACCTTAATAGGGCATCCCAAATCCTGCATCCAGACATTAAAATCAGGCGTTAGACACATTAGATCAAAGATGATGGTTCTTACTCACTGCCAGACTGTGATCCCTTCACCATGCTGAGTAGTTCCTCCCTTGCTCTGCAAGATGCCCCACTGAAGCAGATACTACTTCTACTACTGAGTAAGATACTACTCAATGTGAGTAAAGTATTGTTCAGCTCTTATTCAGTAAAGAATCCCTTTTGCTGCTCCATACTTTCAAATATTCAGTTAGGTCTTCCTTGGGCAAAATGCCTATGGAAGTCAATAGGATTTATGACTGAGGTAAGGACTATGTACAAAATTTAGAGCCAAATTGTGAAGCAGTCCTACAAGGTCATAAGAGCATGTAAGATTGTCCATCCCCCTTACAAGGCTTCCTCACATCGCAGCTACTGATGGACTGGTGGATATGGGCTGGATAACCAATACTTCTAGGGGGTAAGTAGGTAGAGCGGACTGGAGAATAGGCAAGGTGTTGTCTTCTCATTTTCCCTCCCCAGTGCAGTAGTGTTAATACTATTAGAGAACCACCTTCTAGAGGCTGCAGTGTGCTAGGCACTGTGCAAACAGTGACAGCCACTGCCAATGATTTCATAGTGAATATTGCTTGATTCACAACTGCAGGACTACTTCCTAGGCTGATCTTGATATTTGAATCTTTTCTTAAGAGAATACCAGGGTTAGTTTCATTTCAAATCTTGTCTCCATTGTGGGTTTTATTATAATGTAGTTCCATTGAAAATGTGAGGTTTGGTAAGTAAAAATTATTAGATATGTCTCTGGGGGATTCATAGATCTGAAGGCATGAAGAAACCACTCTAATCATCTGATCTCATCTCCTGCATAGCATGAGTCATACATTTTCACCCATTGATTACTGCATCTAGTCCAATTACTTGGGTCTGAACTAGAGTATGTCTTTTAGATAGCCATCCAAGTCACAGAGAAATTACCACATCCCGTGGTAAGCTATTCCGATGGTTAATTACCTTCCATGTTATAAATTTACAGCACAAAACTTTGCTGACTTCGATTTCAGGCCATTGGACCCCCATTCTACTTTTGTCTGTACATTAAGGAGCCCTCCAGTCTCAGATCTCCACAGTCACAGGGTACAGAGTGTAGCACCTTCTTGCCAGATACATCCCTCAGCAAGTGAGTGAGCTCAAAAGAGCTAGAAAGAGATGTGGAGTGTACAAAGCTTTGGTACAGGTCTGAGGAGGAGAACTAAGCGGACCCTCTTCAAGGGCTGCAGTAAATTATTTCCCTCTGGTGCGTGAAGGGAACATGCGAGGAACTGTGTTTCTGAAGGACTGCCTCTTGTTGTGTATTTGTAGAGCAGGGATCAGCAACCTTTGGCATACGGCCCATCAGGGAAATCTGCTGGTGGTTCCAGGACAGTTTGTTTACCTGCAGCATCCACAGGTTCAGCCGATTGCAGCTCCCACTGGCCAAGGTTCACCATGCTAGGACAATGGGGGCTGCAGGATCGGCCGAACCTGCAGACGCTACAGGTAAACAAACTGTCTGGGCCCGCCAGTGGATTTCCCTGATGGGCCACGTGCCAAAGGTTGCCAGTCTCAGTTGCAGAGCATATAGGACAATGGGGGTATGATCTCAGACGGGGCTTCTAGCCACCATCTTGACTGACACACTAAGATTGAATTGGCAACCTCCCAAACTAAAAACATAGCTGCTATAGCTGGAGATAAAAAATCAAGCTCTAAAACACCTGCTCACACACTGTAATGCACACTCCCCAATAGGTTACACTACCATAATACAATACAATAAAATACAATAAAATGACTGAAAACATTACTGCAATAATACCACATAACTACAAGTTTTAATTATGTCCTATCATAATATTGATGTATATAACACAATTGGCTTTCACATTTCTGATAAAACCATCACCCTAGCGTTAAACACCGTTTCTCCTGTTAATATAATAGATAGTTGAGTGGCTTCAAAAGGAATTTCCTATTTTATTTAACAGGTTTACTTGCTAGGAGAAAAGCAAAGCATCATTCAAGGCAAAGATTGTGCTAGGTCTGCACACATGGAATAGTTTGCTATGGCAGATATTTCTGTATCTGCACTTCTGCTATTACTAATATGCGCACTTGGAAACATGAAACAAACCTTAAAGACATTTTTTTCAGAGCCCTAAAATAGATTAAAGCAAATGCAGATGTGGAATTGATGCAAAACAGATGCTGAAAAGCCATGTCAATATCCTAAAGGAATCCATTTTCTATCAGAAAGAAACTTAATTCCTACTATAAAGAATTTGGTTATGTATTGTTATATCAAATGTGATTAATGCTTTGTGGTGATTAATCAACTGCAAAATATATAATTATGCCATCTGTATTTTTCCAGCTTCTTGTCACTTAAGAATTCCACTGGGGGAATGCGGGGTAGGGAGGTGGGGTGGTAATGAGGACTTGTGGTATTTAGAGTGCTTTAAACCACACTTTGAAAGCCTGGGAAATCAAGTAACAAAAAGAGCTGGCATTTACTGTAGTGGCAAAACACTAAACATATTAAGCAAAGATCCCAGAAGACTCATGGCCTTGATAGCTACTTGTGTGGAAGACCCAGTTATGGGGGTTCACATAGTCTGGGACCCATGTGGGTTTTCTCCAATTGAAAGGCAACTCATTAAGTCAGGGGTTCTCAAACTGGGGGGTCATGATTCTTCAGGGGGTTATGAGATTATTACATGGGGGACTGCAAGCTAGCAGCATCCACTCCAAACCCTGCTTCACCTCCAGCATTTATAATAGTTTTAAATATTTTTTAAGTATTTTTAATTGGGGGGAGGGAGGGATGCACTCTGAGGCTTGCTGGGTCACCAGTACAAAAGTTTGAGAACCACTGCATTAAGTCTTCAGGGGATCACTTGGAAGATGCTGCTTTCAGACCACCCCCTGATGGCTGATTTACGAAACAGCACCAATTTCCATGCAAGCACCATCAGTTTTCTTGAAGCTCCAGACAAAGCAAAGCCCATTTGCATGAACAGTTCAGGGGACAGGGAAAAACCTTAAGATTCACACTTTTGCAGAGGTTTTCACTGGGCCAGTTTCAAATCTGAGGTAGATGAATGTGGCTTCAAGTTATTTGGCCCAGTAAATCTCCCAGCAGTCTTGCAGGGTAAATAAATAGGTGACAAGGAATTAAACACAAAACAAGAGGTGAAAAAGTCTTACGCCCTCATGCAAACCTGTCCTACCCACAGTGGACTTGCACCCACTTACACCATGGATGAATTTGGCCAGAATCACAAGTTTTATTTAACTTCCAGAGTAACATACTTTATTTTACACCATCATTCAAAATCCCGTTCTACATCTGAGTCTATTCTAAAGGGCTGGTTTGGCTACCCAGGCCTGGGGAGCTGTAAAGGTGTAGAAATTTGATCCCCTATATTTACCTCATCAGCTGCACCTAGCAGAGCAGGACCGTGGCTGAAGGTTCAGTCCGAGGTCTTATTATCTCCTAGGCTTTGTGGTCTGGTCCTGCTATGGTAGCACTTTATGGTCTACTTCCATTTCAATGACTGTTTCTGTGACTGTTTCTGTTTCTGGTTTGTCAATGGTCATGGATAATGGTTTTGGTTTATTTATTTTTTGGGTTTTTTTTCTTGCAGCTCTTCATATAAGCCAGGAAAAAATATCAAAGATGTTTGGGCTTCAGTAGAATTGCTTCAATGGTGGCCTCAACTGTGGCAGTGAATCCTGGGTCAATTTGCATTCTAAAAGTTCCATAGTTGTTTGGGGGATGACATACTTACTAGGTATTTGTCTTTGTTAACCATTCGGCAAGTTCCTGGCATGAAGTGTTGCTACTAGCGTAGCTCCACATTGCGTGGTGGCTGTCAAAATCACCAACATATGTAGCTGGGTAATAGATGGTGGGTAATGGGGAAAAAGGCCAGTCAGTATTTGGTGGTTTATACACATTAGCTACCATTATTGTGCCGATTCTTATTCAGCTGGTGAAGATTCCAGAGCTGTCCCTGATGACTATCACATCATAATCCTCAATGTCCTGCTTGGGGTGTGTGGCAAGGCTATGTTTTGGGTGATGGATGGATGCAAGATGGCAGCATCATTCTTGAGCATCATCTTTGATATGGGTTTCTTGCAGCGTGATGAAGTCAATCATGTTGTCTCACTCAGTGCGAGCTGGGTAGTCACTTTTAGATTGAGACATACCTTGAACATTCAATTGGCAAATTAGTAGCTTTGCTGTTTTTTCCTGAATTATTTTTTTGTAAAGTACTCTTTTCTGGAAAGGAACAAAAAGCACACTGCATCCGTATTCATGGCTTAATTTGCAAATGCGGGACAAGGGCCAGATTTCACAGCTTTCTTTTATAGTTAGGTAGAATCAAAGCTGTAGACAATGTATTTAGGCAGTAAAACAAGAGATCTTATTTTTTTGGTTGTGATCTTCTGAACAGACAAGCAACTAATCACTGACATGTAGAACACTCATTCAACCAATTGATATCCAGGTGAATGATCAGCACCCAAGGGGCTGAAAGGGCATATATTCAGAAATTCAATCCCACAATTCTTTCTCACCTGGGCTGAGAGTTTAGTGATGGTTTGTGTAAAGGCAGGATTTTTTTCTTTCCCTGCTTCTTTAATGCTATGCTATTGAACATCAGTGTATGCAGTTTTACCTGGGCTGGAAGAGAAGACAATTGATGATCTACAGACTGTAGCCAGTCTTATGCCATAAATCAGCCAATGGAAGAAGTCTGAAAGCTTTTTATTTTATAATTGGAGATATACCAATCTCCTAGAACTGGAAGGGACCTCGAAAGGTCATCAAATCCAGCCCCCTGCCTTCACTAGCAGGACCAATTTTTACCCCAGATCCCTAAGTGGCTTCCTCACGGATTGAACTCACAACTCTGGGTTTAAGCAGGCCAATGCTCAAACCACTGAGCTATCCCTCCCCCTTTTTAGAAGACTGAATATGCTTTTGAATAGCAGCAAGCTATTTATATGCCATTTGATCTACAGCACAAAAGCTTGTGGTACCCATCCATGTGGTATCTGACTGGGACCTTGTTATATCTGAGAAGCCAATAGGCCTTCTGGCTTCTTTCATTTATATCCTTAGTATTTCACCATTGCAGCGGAGTTTGTAACTAAGCTTGGCAGGTTTCAATGTAAATGAATATATATATATATATATATATATATATATATATATATATATATATATATAATTTTGACAATTAATATCCATTATTATTTTTATTTTTCAATTTTTATTGTTTACACCACCTCCCTAGGTAACCCATTCCAGTGCTTCACCACCCTCTGAGTGAAACAGTGTTTCCTAATATCCAACCTAAACCTCCCGCACAGCAACTTGAGACCATTGCTTCTTGTTCTGTCATCTGCTACCATGAGATGCACTGATATAAATGTCAATCGGTAACAGTCAGAGGGAGTGCAGCCCCCCCCACCCTTGCTCCTGTAGGAATCCGGTGTTACCAGCCCCATGGCAGCACAGGGAGCCTGCTGCAGCTCTGCTATCAGTGGAGTGAGGAAGCAGTGACAGCAGGGCAGTGGAGGTCTCCCTGAACTGCTGCAGGGCTGGTATGGTTACCACCTTTAAAATATAAAAAAACTGGCACACCCCCACCAAAGCAAGCTCGCCGCAATCCCAACCGCAAGGCAACTCTGCATCCCCCTCTCCTTCAATAGCTGCTTATAGTATCTAGAGAGAGAATGCTTGTAGCTAAGAATGATAACATCGCATGCAGTGGTGTTGGAACAATTTTTATAGTGGGGGTGCTGAAAGCCACTAAGCGAAACTGTAAATCCTCTATATAATGGAAACTGCTTCAAGCCTGGGGGTGCTGCAGTAGCCCCAGCACCCCTACTTCCAGCACCCAGACACGGTGCGCTTGTGTGTTGGTGGGCACACAGCTGCTGTATTTTCAACAGTTTTGATCTGTTATGACATAAACTGTGAAAGTGGGAACCCTGCAGCATCTTTAGTAGGACACAGACACATTTAACATTAGCTATCCCAGTGTATTGTGCTAATAATGCAAATCTCTAGACCCACATTAAAACAACCTGTCAGATTTGTTTTTTTTCTGGCAACTGGCAAATCCATAAAAAAAGCTGGCCAAGCTGGTCAAATGATAATGATTGGTGATCCTTCGATTCGAGGATGATCGCTACCATGGATTTACACATAGTTCCTGAGATGACTCAGGAGTACGATCCTGGTCATGGAATCTCCATCCTTAGAGGTTTTTAAGGCTCAGCTTGACAAAGCCCTGGCTGGGATGATTTAGTTGGGGTTGGTCCTCCTTTGAGCAGAGGATTGGACGAGATGACCTCCTGAGGTCTCTTCCAGCCCGAATCTTCTATGATTCTATGATCTGCTGCAATTAATGTTTACTAACATCTATTTATTTTAATCAAATCCTGCCAAGTGCATTTATAACTAACTAGCAGGTAGAGCTTGGAGAAGTGAAGGAAGATGGAATTCTGATAAAGCATCCCCTATTTATTATCATGTATATAACTTGTATGTTCCAAATTTGTGAATGTTTGGCCTAGAACTCTTCTTGATCTTGTAGGAGTTAAAGGCTATGCTTTGTGTCATTAGAAGGTCATTTTCCCACAATTTGCAAAAAGAGTGTAGGGTGAGCTCTTCAAAGGATCCTAAAGAAAGTCGGCACCCAACTTCAGAGGCATTGAGGTGTCTAACACTCTTAGGATTCTTAGAAAGTCTCAGCTTCTGTTCCAAGCTCCAATTCCTCATATTATAAATGATCCCAAACAGGATCATTAATATACAAGAAAACAAAGAGGCATTGTATGTGTGTGTTCTATCAATTTACAAGGCTATACTCAACTAGTGGAAATTTATTTCTAAACATTTTAATAATTTATGCTGACTATTCTCATCCACAGTTGCCGACTTTCACAGGGTAAATAAGCTCCCCGACTTTCACAATAAGCCAAAAATCAAGCTAATCCCATTTCAAAACAAGGCCAAAACAAGACAATCCCTAATAATTTATGTGACTAGATCCCCCGCTGTGCACCCCTGACTCTCTCCCCCCTTTCTCCTGCTTGCCGGCAGCCAATCAAAAAAAAAAAAGCAACAAGCCAAACAGGCTACAAGCAAAAAACTTGCCAACAAGCAACTCACAAGCCTATTAAGCCAAAAACAAGCCCAATTTCTGCATTTTTTCCATGGGTTTGGCACGTGAAGTGTGGAAGTTATGTGTCCAGACGGGTGAGCAGTGTTCTGAGATAGGGTAGACAAGGTTAATAGAATTTTCACATTGGCTCCCCAGCTCATTCTTGGCAGTTTCTGGAGGAGATTTATGTTGTCACTAATATTTTTCAGCTTCTGGTGGTATTTGAGGCTTTGAGGTTTAATGTCACACCAACATATTCCAAGGTGGGTATCATGTCTTACCTCTTGGCCACATAAGTCCAAGTGCAGCTCGGCTCTAGCCTTTTGACTGGTTAGTCAAAATGCTGACACAACAGTCTTAGCATATGCTTTTCGCTGCTAATATAAGAAATATTCTTCAGTGGTTTGAAAGTCCTTGGTTAGGATTTGTTTTGGAGTAGGTACATTCCATGCTTGAGTAGTCAGAGCAATATCATCAGCACAGACACATTTCTGTGATGATGTCTGAGGAAGGTTGCTGGTGTATATATTAAACAAGATCCATGTTAAAACTGATCTCTGTGGTAGGCCATCAGTGAGAGCATGTGACCTGCTGATCTGATCACCAAGGAAAATGTGAAATCTACAGGTGGTCAACATTTATTGGAGGAAGTTTATCATTGCATTACATGGGATAATTTTGCTGGCGTTCAAAAGAAGGCTATTCCCCCATACAGTGTGATAGCTGGCAGATAAGTAAGGAAACTGACCCAGTTTTGAGGTTTTGCTGGAATCCCACCTCAGTGTGTATTGTTAAGGCTAACACTTGGTCAGTACTGCTGTGGCCTGGTGAGAAATCTATTTATTCAATAACATTGCTTCTACAAGGGCATAATTCTTGCCATGTTCTGTCCATGAGCTTGTACGACGTGCAGAGGATTGATATGGGCCATTACAATGAAAGATTACTGGTTGGCTTCCTGGGCTTGGCAATAGCAATGACCATAGCCTCGTGCTAGATCACTGGGACAAGTTCTGGGGATTGGATAGTGGAGAACAGTGAAGCCTGTCATTTCTGTCTCTTGGCTCTGAGGTTTTTAAGACATTCTGGAAAGACACCATAAGGGACTGCAGCTTTCCTGGCTTCCAGGAATGAAAGGGCCTTATACGCTTTCTCGGTGAAGGGCAATGATATAGGGTCAGGGCCAGCTCCAGGCACCAGTGCAGGAAGCAGGTGCAGCCAACGGAGAGGGGCGGCACATCCAGCTCTTCGGCAGCAGGTCCCTCGGTCCCTCTTGGAGGGAAGGACTGTCACCGAATCGGTGTCGAAGAATGAAGCATGAAGAATGAAGAATGAAGCGGCGGCGGTAGAGCTTGTGGCAGCAAAAACGCTGGAGCTGGCTCTGTATAGGATGGAGGAAGCAGGGCATGAGCTGACTATTTGTTGCAGCTCTCTGCATACTTTGGGCTTCCCATGGTCTGTCCTGTTACATGCAAAGGCAACAGAAATGGTTACTCGGTAAAAGGTGACTTCTTCTCAAGCCACTTCAAGAGAAGCATAGGCCCAGCTCTTCAATGAAACAGTTTTTCATTGGAACAGAAACTTTTTGTGGGAACTTATTAGTTCTGATGGGAAGGGTTCTTAGATCCAGGGTAGAATGTCTGGTCAAAGCCAGACATAGACACCCCACTCCACAACAGCCAGGAGGATCACCTGGAAGGCCAACTCTCAAGTCTCTACTCTGCCTGATTCAGGGCAGGGATATAAATCTTGGTGTCCCACATCCCAGCTGAGGGCCATAAACACTGGCATATAGAGGCAATCTCTCTTGGTGGAGCTGATCATTTTGTATAAATAATTAAATATCCATTAGGCAAAAGAGCAGATCACAGCATCTACCTGGCATGTAGGAGACGCACATTCAAGTCCTTGGCCTGAATTAGGCAGAGCAGGGAATTGAACCTGGGACTCCCACATCCCTGCTGAGTGACCTAAACACTTTAGGGGTTGGGGGAAGGGAGATGTTCTTGTTTTCTGACTGTGTTTTTGGGGAAAAGAAGTCTTAAGGAGTTGTTTTGTCCCAGTGAGGAACAGGAACATTTTTTGCTTGGCTGGAAATCTATTTCCCACCTACTTCTTGGTGGCCCAGTTGCTCTGCAGATTGGTTGTTGCCCAGGCTTGGAACTGCTGCAACTTTGGGGTCCACAGTGCAAGTTTATATTGTTGAGGTAATGTCTATCCAATCTATGACCCATTATGGTAGGGCGGCGGTACCTCTATTTTGTACATATAAAGGATATTTCATCCAAGGGCCTCAGCTTGCTTTAATCACTCATTATACCTAATCACGCCTCAGTGACGTAGATGAGCCAGGCTCTCAAGCCAGATCAGCACACTCACAGTTTTATTTTCTTCTTCTTTGTGTTGTAATGTCTTGTTGCTAAGGCCCCAGATCCTGTAATGAACTCTGCATAAGTGGATCCCTACACCCAAATAAAGCACATGGCCCTAAATTAACATCTGACTAACCCCCAGTCTTCAAGATCATCCAGGCAACTCTTATTTTCTTCCCCCAAAATGTCTCCAGTAACCTTCTGAAGTTATGTGCGCTGTATTACTGTACATAGCACTTCCACTGCTAACTGTGGAGACCAAATTCTCATTTTAGTGAGAACCTGGAGCAGTACCATTGACTTCAATGGAGATATTTGATTTTTTTTTTTTTTTGGCACTGGTGCAGCTGAGAATAAAACTTGACTGTAACAGTCTATTTTGTATTCCAGCAACTATTGCAGCCTGAACTGATCAAATTTTAAAGAGGACTGGACAAAGCACTACAAAATATACTGTAGGGAACAATCCTGCCCTGTTCCATGGTGGGAGAGGTGAAACAGATCTGATGACCCAATAGGGCTTTCCCATTGCTAATTTCCATGATTCACCACCATTCCTCTCCTCCATGCCTTGATTAAATATTGAGAGGAATCATTATTTATACATAAACCTAATCATTTAAAGGTACTTCAAATGGAGTCAACTACAAACACTTTGTTAATGGAAGGCAACGTTCAAAAGATACTGTATTTCTGACTCCCAATTAGGCCAGATCATTAAGGAAATATATTGCAATTAAGTTTATATCCAGTGCATGTAACTTGTTGCCAGATAACAGGAATCTTTTAATTTTTTTAAATTTGATTTTATTCTATCATGATTATTATCACAGTATGAGTTCATTATTTCAGATAAAATATAGACAAATATTATTGAATGTTATAAATAAATAAATAATTGAATAAAGCCAATGTAGCTAATTAAACAATTATCAGTTCAAACCCACAATTAGAAACAAAAACAAATATAAAATTATGCAGCACTAAAGGGCCTCTTCTCTTCTCAATGGGCACATGCAACCCCCATTACTGTTAACTCCTTGAGCACTGCAGCTGGGTATGCTCATTCTCATTAAATCATGCCGGGGAACTGAAGCAATGTGAACTCACTGATTGTTGTTAATTCTGTCTCCTAAGGGACCCAGATACCTCTGAACTGCCAATCTTTCTCTTCCCAGTTACCTGTGAATTCCACAATCCCCTATTCCGCTATCTACTATTTCACTACTGATTTAGTTGGGGTTAGTCCTGCTTTGAGCAGGGGGTTGGACTAGATGACCTCCTGAGGTCTTTTCCAACTCTGATATTCTATGATTCTATGAACACACAGCAGGCCCAACCTGACTCCTTTATCCTGGTTCCCCTCTCTAACCCTTCCTCTTCTTGACCTCTGCTCTAACCTTCCTTCCAACTGCTGGAAACCCTCCCACAACCCTCCTGGATATGCAGACCTAACAACACTCCTCCCAGCTTCTAGTTATCTGCTCTTCCCACATACCCTCCTATAAGAGTCCCAGGTCCTAATTGCTGATGGCTCTCTCTTGCTTCCCATCCTCCCACTTAGGCACAAAGCTCCTGCCATCCAGCTTGTTGTTCCTTTCTTCTGACATGTGCTAGACTTCACTTGTTACCCAGTATCAGGCTTCCTCTCCCTTCTCCCTGCCACCTGAGACTACAGCCCTAACCCAACCTACTTACAAGGTCCAGAAACCCCAGGTAGAAGTCCCCCACCTCAGCATGCCCTGAGAGCACACACTTTACAAATGACATACTGTCATGAACCTGCTGACTCCCAGGTTTTCGTCATCTCCATCACAGTCATGACTCACACATTGCTTTGCAAAGGCTGCTCCTGCAGCCTCCATTGTATACTTCTGGAAGCTGTACAATGCATTAAGGCCCAATTGCCTTTTGATTTTCATTGCTTCCATTTTAAGGGAACCACCTCAAGCTTAATTTACAATGGTGCTAAACACCTGCCTTTGATTTCAACAGGAGTTTTGCCTCCTACATTCACAGAGCATTACTGCACAGATTGTGGTTTGTAGCACAGAGCTCTCCAGACTCTGGGAATTAATTAGTTTAGAATTTACAGCAAGCAAGAATGGGGCACGCCCGGTAATATTCTTAAACTGTTTCCCATTTAGGAACTCTTGCTGGTTCTCTGCGTGACGTTGATTTGCACCAAGTTGCCTTGCCTGAACGTCTTAGCTCCAGGTGGTTACATTTGCACCAGTGCATTATACAAATCCTGAAGGGAAATTCAGACCCCCGACAACAAATTGTTAATTGGATTGTGTAGACACAAAGCCAATGGTTAAATGTGCTCACTACAGAACTGTAGCTAGACTCACAGGGAAAGATCCCTCATCATCAAAGCTCCTCCTTTTGAGATGTCTTTGTTCTCCAGTGAGGCATCCACAGTACATATTAGAGTACTGTATGACTGTACATCTACTGCGGTGAGACAGGACATTTTTATCCCCCTTGAAAGAGCTGTATAAACAAAGTGATTTTTTTGGCTCTCTGGTAATTCCAAAGAAGTGTGAGGGGAAATAATTTTGAGTCAACACAAAATTAATTTTTTTCAATGTTTTTGGCAAATCAAAAAGTAAAAATCAGTAAATTGTTACAGGTCAACTTGAAATGAAACGTTTCATTCAATTTTGTGGTTTATAAAACTTTTTTTTTCAAATACAAAGGAAATTGAGAAATAAATTTTTGTATTTGAAAAGTCAAACATTTTGTTTTCAAAAATATATGAACAAAACATTGTGATTTTTTGGCTTTTTTCCCCCTTCTTTTTTTTTAAAATGTCCTTTTCCCCCCCAACCAAAACAATTAGGCAGATTCTACCTTCATTTGTGACATGTTTTTTTTGACACAAAAAAGGTTTCAGTTGACTTTTTTCTCTAGTTCCAACTGTGATGAGCGCTATCACAAGCCAACATAGGAAGGAAGTAGAAGGCTCTCGGGTAATGGTGCTTTGTAGTAACTCATGACATGACTTGTTACTGGGATGATAATAGATGAGGGAATCTCATGGAAGGAAATCAATTGCATCTTGTGTCCTTGTGGCTAAAAGCTAATGGGCATGATATATGGCCCCCAAATCAAAAGTGAAAGGCTTACTTCTCTGCTCAGTTATAAAGGTGAAAGTCAAGAGTAACTCCATGGAGGTCTGTGGCATTGCAAAAGTGTAAGTGTGAATAGAAAAAGGCTTGAAGAGCCTGTATTTCCCCTGATTTAAGCCTTATTGGAACCCCATTAGGATAAGGAGGAAGAAGATGACAGTGAGTATTATCAAAGTGCCTAGAGGTTCTAATCGGTGCCATATTCAGCTGGTGCTGTACACACACATACAGCAGATGGCCCCTTGCCATTGATTTCACAAGGAGTTTTGCTTGATTCGGGACTGTAGCACTGAGCTCCAGATTGACATACGAATCTTTCTTTCCTCTTTTTTTTTTTCATTACAAATCCTGTGAGTTTTATGGGTTTCATTATAACATAATTCCACTAAAAATCTGAGGATTAAGAAATAAACTCATTAGTTATGTCTTCAGGGGATAAGCACATTCACCTAACCCCCCCTCCCCTGTAAAGTTGTCATAAAATGATATGTAAGATATTTGAAATGACTTAGTAAAAAGTAACGGTTTGCCAGGCAGCAAGTTCCTCAGCATCTTAGAGTATAAAACATATATTTAAAGAGGAGCACTTAAATGGCCCTACAAATATAAATTGTCCTGTGCCATACTTATCATCTTCTCATAAAAATATAAGAGGGAATGGCTCAAGGCATTGCACATCTAAAGATGCAAGAACTTCTTCAACTTTTTGGAAATAGACCATCCCCCTTCTTTTTAAAAAATATTTGTTTAGAGTTAGTGAAAAAGTTGGAAATCCAAAGAGAATGTACAGCATAGCTACTAACAATCTAAACTTTGCCCTACAAATGCTTCTCAACCTTGACCTGAAATCTCTATGGGCATGTGAATAATTCAGTCTCCATGTCCCACTTAGTCTTTAGTTTCTATCTATTCATCCTCCTCCACATTCCCCTCCATAGACACTCCTCTCTCTATTTATCTTAGGGTTTCTATAGTGCCTGTCATCACAGGGTCAAGCTATTGTATGTTGTAAGGGCGATCCAGGATGTCAATCATGGTGAATGATTTTTTCAGTTGTGGGTAGCTGGACTGATGCCAATACATAGACCACCAAACAGCCCACGGAGGTTAATAGCTTTGATTCACTGGACTGAATTTCATCTAGTCACTGGAACAGGGCAAAGACTATAGAAAAAGGGTCTATGAACATTCATTCAAATAAAAGCCATGTGTTTGCTAGGAAAGGATTTGTGGCTCACCTCATACAGTTGCAAAGCATTGCTTACAAGAAAGTTCTGGGGAAGAGAGACTGGCAAATACTCACATGAATAGGAGTCCACATATAAATACTGTCATGACTATGTATTTGCACAAGTAGCTGCACAGCTGATTTGAAAGCTTTTCCTCGAGATGAGTGTCATCCATTTAAGAAACAGAAACATTAATATGGGACTCAAGTGGACAGTTCTGATATTAAATTGTTAACAGGGTGAAAACTCAAGGCATAGTTGTGGAGAATCATTTACAAGCACTCCATGGGTGGCAATATGTTCACTTGAACCACTCTGCGAATAATTCTGAATGTGATGGATTTGGAGTGGCTTGTAATAATTTGGGAATATTATGTGTTGACCTGGTTATTGTGATGTTTACTGCAGGCATATATGAACGGAATTCAATAGCTGGATTATCAGGAAATGCACCAAAGAAGTATGAGGTCCTCATATTCTTCTCAGCAAATACTTGAGACATGTCAGGGTCTTTCACTTCAATGCCTTTGCTTGGCCTCTCTGTTGGGTTTGAGCATTGGCCTGCTAAACCCAGGGTTATGAATTCAATCCTTGAGGGGGCCATTTAGGGATCTGGGGCAAAATCGGTACTTGGTCTTGCTACTGAAGGCAGGGGACTAGACTCAATGACCTTCAAGGTCCCTTCCAGTTCTATGAGATAGCTATATCTCCATATGTTAAAGGGGTGACTCAGACCCTGTGAAAGGGGGTAGATCAAAAGACTTGGAAGGGTTTAAAGAGAAATACATTCCCTTTAAGACATAGGTGCTGGAACTAAGGGTGCTGGAGGTGCTGCTGCACCCCCCTGCCTTAAGTGGCTTCCTTTATACACAGGGTTTACAGTTCAGTTAAATGGCTCTCAGCACCCACACTATAGAAATGGTTCCAGTGTCCCTGCTCTAAGAGAGAATTTTGAGACTCAGGGTGTGCCTGCATGCCAATCTGAGGTGTGATTGCAGCTGGGGTACCCCTACCTACACTAGCATGGCTACATAATGGGGTTTAGTTCAGTTATTATAATGATTCAAAATTCAGCCCTGGGATCAATATCCTGATTGCAAACACTCACAGAATTCAGGAGGGTTTGTACTGGAAGGGCCATCTCTAATAAGAGGTTCTGATCTCAGTTACATGAATGTAAATCTCGAATAACTCCTCTGACCTAATGGAGGTACTCTGGATTTGTACCATTGGACCTGAGGCTTGAATCTGACCCACTGTACTTAACATTTTTTTTTAAATCTAAGGATCTTAAATCTGTTTACTTCCATTGACTAATTGGGCCTCACAACACCCTTATTGAGATGGTAAGTAAATATTATGAGGCATGTTTCACAGCTGAGTAAACTAAGGCACAGAAAGGAACTTTCACAGAATCCTACAATGGCTTGGGGTCAAAGCCAGGAACAAACCAGAGGATGTTTGATTTGCAACCCCTTTCTCCAACCACTAAACAAATGTATCCCCATGCCCCCGAAAATAACATCCGTGTAGGTAGATTCCCTGACCCACAAATCATAAAAGGCTTGGTCAGATCTGTATGCCAAAAGCATTGGTTTCCAGAATATGATTTGTAGGGTTTGACCAAGTTGGTTCATCAGTATGCATCACCGATGCCTTAGTTTGAAAGGGGAGGAAAAAAAACCCAGAAACATGAGAAGGAGAGGAGATCAAAGGACCAGTAGTGAGAGGGAAAAATGCTTTTCAAGTGCACTGTAGATTTTCTCTTGCTAATGGATTCTCAACACAAACCCCAGGCAAAAGCAACTGTCATGTGAGGTGGATTCTGTATATGATTCTGCTGCTAAAACAGTGTCTGGTGTACACTCCACACAGATTGCCTGGTACGAGGACAAGTTTGGAAACCAAGAGGACGGGTCAGACAGGAAGGTTATGGGGACAAAGGTTCCACAGAAGCAAAATTTTTAGAAGGTGAGACACAATTAGTCAGAGATGTCATAGAGTCCTAAGGATTAGGTCCTAGAAGAAGGTAGCCTTTAGGTGAAGGTGAAAGGCAGTTGGGTGGAGACATCATAGGGAAAAGGTTCTTGAAGCATTTATCATTGATGAGACAGGCCGAAACAACAATGGGACCTGGGAAGAACTATCTAGTGTGGTAGATGGTAATAGTTAGAAAGTGAGGGTCAAATTGGCAGTGAATGGGTTGATTAAAACCAGTCAAGGTAGTGGGACCACAGATAAGGCTATGAGAGAGAAAACTTCCAAAGCATCCAGAAATGCTGATGGAGACAGCAATACTGTATCAGTCAGTGACAGTATTCCCTTTTTCCTCAAGCAGGGAAATACGTTTTGAGCGGAGGGGGTATTTTTGTATAGGAGGAGCAGAGTGGAAAGTCTCTGTGACCCATGCTGTGGATTTCTGTTACAGATTAGAGACCCATTTTGCACAATAGCACAACAGCAGTCAGTGCAAAACTCACAATAGCTAAGATCTCACTTAGAGACCCATTGGGTAGTTCAGAGAGAAAAGTTTTCCACTTTATGCATAAACCCTCTTCAATGTTCCTTTTCTTTTGTTTTCCAGTTCTGGCTTGGATAACAACTTTTAACACAGATGTCTTAACCAAACTGTCTACTATATGTGGGTCTGATGGGGCCTAATTAATATACTAATTAAAACTGGTCAATATTATTGGTCACAAATTTTTCACTGGCTTTTGGATTTTTTTTAAACCTGTTCTGTAACTGGTCAAATAGTATTTATGGAGTAGATTAGGACTGATTGGCATCTTTTGCCTTACTTCCTAGTTTTCATAAAGTCTTCCTTACTTCCTATTAGCCCAATACCAGTCTCAGCTATAGGCAATATTACTAGTGAGTAACAGAGCTGGCAGTATTGAAAGAAAGAAAGAAAGAATTGTGTGGATAACAAGGCTATTTGAATTATAATAACAAATACAGCGCAAAAGAACGCTTTGGAAGGAATATAAAACCTCATGCTTCAGGGCCTAACTCAGTCTCTACCTACAGGGGGATAGGAGGAAATTGGGTGACCAGATGTCCCGATTTTATAGGGACAGTCCTGATTTTTGGGTCTTTTTCTTATATAAGCTCCTACTACCCATCCCCCTCTGTCCCGATTTTTCACATTTTCTGTCTGGTCACCCTAGGAGGAAACGTCCACTGGGGACTGCTCAAAACTGCATTTTGTAGGATTTCTTCCACTGAAGCATCTGGTGCTGAGCACTGGAGTAACTGGACAAGTAGTCTGTTTCTGTATGGCAATTTCTATGTTTCCTATGAACAGAATATGAGTCCTATTCACTGTCAGGGGTACCAACCACTAGACAACTGCATCTTAATTTCAGTCTCTTCTCTCTTCCACTAACATAAATATAGTTTTTTTTAAGTTAATGCAAGATTGACCACTGACATCCATGAATGATAGGGATTGGATGTATATTACTTGCATCCTTGGGAAGGGGAAAGAATAGTGTGCTACAGCCACTGGTTTCAAGGGAATACAACTGCTCATACATAATGTTTTGTTATGGTCTGAGCTTTAAAGACCATTTGAGGTCACCACTTCATACTGTATTGGGTAAACATTTAAGAGGTAAATACTTTTACCCAACTTTGCTTCAAGCAAAGAAATAGACCATGAAAACTCAGGAGAACTGGCTTGATGTTTTCACTCTATTACATTTACTGAGCTGAGGCTCCAAATTTGCGAGGTGTTCAGAACCCTATATATAATGTCCAAGCATAAAAACATCACCGAAGGACAACTGCATTAAGACAAGCCACAAAAGAAAGTTAGCTTGCAGTTTAAGAACTAAATGTTCCAGCACCTTGGTGCAACAGTAAGAAGTAGGGCAAACAAGAGGAGAGCTGGGAGGCAGGAATCCAGAGTTCTCACCACAATATGTTGTCTGACCTTGAGCAAGTCGTTTACCCTCTTTGTGTGTCACTCTCCCATTTTCAAAATGAGGGTAAAGATACTTCGCTATCTCTAGGGTCTTGTGATGATTAATAAATAAGCATATAAAACACATTGAAATTCTCAGATAAAAGGCCCCACAAAAGTTTAAAGTATGGGTATGCAAGATGTGTCCATCTCCGCATCTGCAGGATTGACACTATAGGCCAAATTCTGTTATTACTCATTCATGCTATTCTGGCAGCGTACGGTGGCTGTAAAGGTGATAAAACATCCACCAGAAATATTCCCAACACAGGTGGGTGGAACCATCCTACAAGACCTTACATGTTGCTTGTTGAAGTTTAAATGAGTTATAGTGGCAAACTCAGCTCGGACTTAATGATTATTTTAGCCAATTAATTTTCTTAGATATTTTTGCCATCAATTAGGAATACATGCTTAGTTGTGGTTTTCTTTTTTCCAATGTTTCTTTGCATCAAGCACCGGTGAAATGTTGCTGCAGTAAATGCCTGTTGTTTTGCCTTGTACGAATCGTAAAAGAATGTATTATCTTCATTTGTCTTCCTTCTTACCACTTAAATATGTACGAGATTGCTCTGGAGATGTATAGAGAGAGTAAATAGATGTAATGATGTTTTGTGTTACAGATGAGAAATAGTCATGCCCTTACATTAGACAGCGGGAAAGCACAGTAAACTTGGATAACAACAACAGGCGACACTGGTACACTGATGAGTAAAATATTGTGATTCTCAGTTACCTCATTTCCACACTGAACACAAGAATGGAGGGGGCAAAGGTGGCTTCCCCCAAAAAACCTTCAGCATCTCATTGAGGGTGTGGGAGAGGGAACGAAAAGACTCCTCAGACTGTCTGTGGGAAAGTGGTTGCCCACCTCTTCTACAGACCACATTAGGGTAGAAATGCCCCCATTGCCTCACCATCTCCCTTCTAGTTCCATCCTTCACATCTTTCCCACACCCCATCCCACCACTCCAAGTGGAGCAACTAAGGTCTGCAGTGGCAGGACTTAGTTCCTGTGAACACGAATTGGGGGATTGAGGAGAGCAGGGGCTTTTTTAGGGGTGCTCTTTCCTGCTCCTTCTCCCCATTCTCTGTAAGAGAGTTGGAAAGTCAAGGGTGGTCAGGAAAAGAATACCAGAAGGACAAAGGGCTTTATGGCTTGACTTTTGAAGGCAGTAGATTAAAAGAGCTGCATATATATCAATCTGCTAAATAAGGATTAAGGGGAAGTAAGGTTGTGTTCTGCAAATATCTAAAGGGGGGCAAATAAACCACAGAGTGATAGGAATTATTCAGGGCTTACAAAAGGAATAACGAGGAGTGATGAGATGAGACTGGGAAAGGGAAAACTTCCACATGGTGAAATGTGGAACAGCTTATCCTGTGGAAAAGCCTCTCAAGAAAATGTAGGAGGCTTCTATCTCGCACATTCAGAGCTAGACAGGACAATGCATTAATAAATGCACTTTAAGGAAGAATCTAGCAGGAAAGCAGACCAGATATCTTGGTGTAATGGGTCACCTACCACTGCCGTATCTGATTCCATCATACGTTGCCCCTTCAGTTCTCAAAGCATTGTGTGTTCATTTCAGCCACACAACTCCTATTAACGTCAAAGGGAGACTCGAGATTAAAAACCCCAGGTGCCGCTTTAAAAATTCAGGATTAAAATGATGTTTCATTATTCCACTAGAGAAAGAGATCCCCCAAATGCGAACCCCCCTCTCCACTTCTTTTCACCGTGAGCAACCTGTCCTGACACGCCTTGCCCGAAAAGGAAGACCAAAGCTGTTCCTCAATTGCCTGTGAACAGTTGAAGGTGAAAAAGAGGAAACCAGGGACATGTCTTTACCCATTAAAGAAATTAAAGACTTTACTTTTCCACGGAGAGTGTGATTTAAAGGCTAATCAGCACCACGGTCCTGCACATTATCTAAGAAATTGGAAATTACTGGCTACTAAACTCAGCTCTCAGAAGCTCCAGGGGGAATCTCTGCAAGACCTCTGATAACTTTTGAGTCTGTGCTGGAATATTGTTTCTCCTCCTATATTGGAATTCATATGTATGTGTGTGTCTGTACATCTGTGTGTGTATATATGTGAATATACAGAGTATGTATGATACACATACATAATATAACATATATCTATATATTCTAGTTGCCTGCTTTTTTCCTCTCTTGTTTGCCCATTTATGCTCTCTGTGCCTTATTTTCTTTGCTGTATTGGCAAGGACTACAAATGCCCTACTTGCTTTCCTTCATCCCATTATATTATTTAATGGTTATCTGTGCACATAGATCTCAAAAAATATCATCACCAAATGATTCATCTACAAATTGTTTTTTTTTTTTTAAACAAACCCAGAAGAAATATTCATTTCTGGAAGGACGATCTTGTTAAAGTCACTCTAGCTTCAAGATGGTCCAGTGATTAGATCACTAATCTTTGACTGTGAAGACTCGGGTGCGTGTACATACTCCACCATTTAATTCTTGTGTCATCTTATGTTAACCCGTTTTTCTTTTCCTTATCTCATGGTGTTCCACCAAAAACACTTATTGCTGTCATTGCAGCTGTTGTGTCTGCTTGCTCTGGGCTGATATGGAAACATCCCCAGACCAAGTGGCAGTATAGATTCTTTAGAGCCTTGAGTGACTGCAACCAAGTGGTAGCTATTTCAGCACACTAGAAGGAGCACAGGAAGTTGTTAGCCTTAGAATCATAGAAGTGTAGAACTGGAAGGGACCTTGATAGGTCATCTAGTCCAGTCCTCTGCACTCAAGGCAGGAATAAGTGACCAGACAGCAAACGTGAAAAATCGAGACGGGGGTGGGAGGTAATAGGAGCCTATATAAGAAAAAGACCCAAAAATCGGGACTGTCCCCATAAAATTGGGACATCTGGTCACCCTTTTAGATAACAGCTTAGTACCTGTTTTGAAGCTGGTGTGGAAGGCAAGGACAGACATTCCTACATGCATGTACACACATGCCCCCTTAGAAGCAGGAAGCTCCTGACCATTCATTTGTGAGTTATGTCAAAGGTACAAAATTGGCAGGCATTTTGAACACCACTCAGATCTAGTCTAGCTCTGCAGAGACAAGATACAGCTGCTAATGGTAACATGTCCTAGGTTCAATCTCAATACAGTTTCTTGTAACTTTACAGAAGTCAGTGGGACTGAGACTGGGGGAAAACACCATAGAGGAGCAATCACAGAATCACAGATTATTAGGGTTGGAAGGGACCTCAAGAGATCATCTAGTCCAACCCCCTGCTCAAAGCAGGACCAATCCCCACTTCCCTAAATGGCCCCCTCAAGGATTGAACTCACAACCCTGGGTTTAGCAGGCCAATACTCAAACCCTTAGGGGGGAGGGATAGCTTGGTGGTTTGAGCATTGGCCTGTTAAACCCAGGGTTATGAGTTCAATCCTTGAGGGGGCCATTTAGGGATCTGGGGCAAAAATCAGTACCTGGTCCTGCTAGTAAAGGCAGGGGGCTGAACTCAATGATCACAGACTGCAGTCCAAATGCCTTCAGGAGGTGTACTACATCATGGAACCAGAGACAATGTGTTGGCCTAACAGCTACAGTAATTGTCAGGTTGTGTTGTTTTGTTTTGTTTTCCCTTTCTTATTTGACCTTGTGTACATGCTTAATAGTGTAGATTCTGAAACAACTGATTATGTAGTACAACTGTTTTATTTAAATTATCAATACATTATCCAGGGTGAGTCTACATAAAAGTAGATCTCCAATTGTCAGAAGTCCCAATGCCTGTATTGATTTTGTAAGATTATATATTTCAGGTTTAGGCCTTGTGTTACATTCTTCATTTTAAAGGAAAATAACAAATCTCTAGTTAGTAATGTTAGTCTATCTAGGGTGCATTGTAACTGCTGTGCTTAATGGTTTATCTTTGGAGTGATATTCATAAAAAGGAATTTGAAAGTATTAACTGCATGCATGTGTCTTATGGTAAAGACTAGTACTGGATTCCTAAGAAGAGAAAAAGTGAATCCTACTATAATTTCCACTTGTAGTATTTAGAGAGTTACTAAAGAAAATCCAGCTGTAGTCTCTTGCAAGTATAGGAATTCCTGGTCTGTGCAAATACTTTAAGTCAGATAGAGGGATTAAGTAGCACTGAATTGGTAAAGAAATTGATTTACCCCTCCTCTACGTAGGTTATAACCCTAGGCAAGTTATTGGTCTCTACGTGTCTCAGTTTCGCATCTGTAAATTAAGGCCTCTAGCATTTCCCTACCTCATTGGGTGTGGGAGGATAAATACATTAAAGGATGGTGAGGCGCTAGAGTCATAGGGGGCCAAGTAAGTGCCTTAGATAGATTCATTCCTACTAGTCTAAGCTATTAGGATGTACTTTTAAAAAAGAGATGTTCTCTAACTTCACCTCAGTCAAACACACCAACCACTTCACCATTGATCTATCAATCAGACTGATGGCCCATCTTTATTCACCCTCAGAGACGTCCGTGTCAGATTTATCCAAGTCCAAAACAAAGTTGGGTTCTAACTGCCTGTCTTCTTTTAGCCTGTTCTCTGAAAACCAGGCTGTTGGGTTCTTTATATATTATGTATTTACTTTTGTTTCAGATTGTACCATCACCACCCAGAACAAACACAGGTTTTTGATTCAGCACTTTGCTGGGATTGCTGTGTCGGACAGGCCACAGGCAGAACAGAATTCAGCTCGCTTTCTTTGACATCTTTTATGAGTTTTGATTTGCTGACAGCAGCAGGAAAAAAAAGTATGGAAACGATTAGTATATAGGAATTAGAATATGCATACAGATTAGATACAAACTATACCAGCAGCAAGTATATGCCATAGCAAAGACTGTGAGCAAAAGACTGATCTTAAGGGAAATCATGTACAAGACCCCATGAGTTCTAGTCTTACCTCTTCTAAATCTCTTATGTGTGACCTAGAGCCAATCACTTAACCTGAGTTTCTCCACCTGTAAAAGCTACTTCAGAGGGTTTTGTGAAGTTCAATTCATTGATATTTAGAGCAGATCAAAAGATGTTGAACAAAAACATTTCTGTCATATAATGGCCCTTTTCAAAAATAGAAATTTTAATAAGTTTTGCTCCCCACCCCCATCTTCCATTTTTTTTAACAAAACTTGAAATTGAAAAAAGGTACGAAAACTGAAAAAAATCCCTTTTTGTTTCTTTTTTTCTTTTTTTCAGTGGCAAAATGGGGGGGAAAGGGTAAAAGGATGGAAAGGAGGAAAATTGGAGAAAAGATGGTGAAAAAATGGAACATTTTCTAAACTAAACAATTTCTAAACTCCCCCAGACAAACTGACCATGCAAGTCCATGTGGAGAACTCTTTTTGAAGTCCATGGATGTTAGGAAATGGTCACAATTATTGTCAGGTCAGGGATGAATATAAGCTTCATTTTATTTTAAGTCAGTCTGTTGAAAGATGTCACACTGACCTCTGAATGATTCCATTCTTCCTCAGAAAATATAATGGCCCCTTCTAGCTTTAGAATCTATGAAAGAACAGACCCACTGGCTTATACTGCTCCTGAACTTTGCTTCACCCTGACCTCTTAATGAGGGGAGTTTTGCCTCCTTACCCTTTCTCCTGAGGAGCTTACCACTCATGATAGTGTTTTTTGTAACACAGACAAATGGTCATTAATAACTTGACAGCAGCCCACCTAAGAATCTTCAAATATAGAAGTGGTGTGTAGTCATTGCTGGATTTGAACCAGTGGCCTAGAGGTGAAAGGATCTGTATCCTATCACTCTGGTGAGCTTCTTTTTTCAATGGAGATATTTCATAATCTGCTATTTGGATTTTAACTAAATTACCTCGACAATGAAATTCGGTCACAGGTGTTAACATCAAGGACAGAAGTTACATTGCTTGAAAAAAATAATAAAGAGGGTCAGAGTTTCAATTCAGTTACAATGATATCAATGTGGAGTGACTCCAGTACAGTCAACAGAACATCTCCTGTTCTATATGCCATGCAGCTGAGGTCAGAGTCCTACCCACAGAGTGTTAAATTAACAAATGGTGGAAAATCCAAGTGTTGGCTGCTGCCCTTTCTCAATGATCACTTGATCTCCAATGCCAAAACATATAGAATATTGAACACTGAATAGATTTGCTAAATAGAAAGGTTCCATACAGCACAGCATAGCAGAAGCAAGTCACTGTAGATCCAGAAGGCATACGTTCAAGAAAGAGGGGAAGTAAAGCCCTAATTCCAAAACCAGTAACACGGGGAAACAATAAATTAACTTGCTGACATTCTTCATTTACTGGTGGAAAAGGTTTTTGCAGAAGACAGAATTGAGAAGGACATATTCATTGCACTGTCAAGGCAAAACTAATTCAGTAGAAAATATATGTATAGAGTCATAGAATCATAGAATCTCAGGGTTGGAAGGGACCTCAGGAGGTCATCTAGTCCAACCCCCTGCTCAAAGCAGGACCAAACCCAACTAAATCATCCCAGCCAGGGCTTTGTCAAGCCTGACCTTAAAAAACCTCAAAGGAAGGAGATTCCACCACCTCCCTAGGTAACCCATTCCAGTTCTTCATCACCCTACTAGTGAAAAAGTTTTTCCTAATGTCCAACCTATACCTCCCCCTCTGCAACTTGAGACCATTACTCCTTGTTCTGTCATCTTCTACCACTGAGAACAGTCTAGATCCATCCTCTTTGGAACCCCCTTTCAGGTAGTTGAAAGCAGCTATCAAATCCCCCCTCATTCTTCTCTTCTGCAGACTAAACAATCCCAGTTCCCTCAGCCTCTCCTCATAAGTCATGTGCTCCAGCCCCCTAATCATTTTTGTTGCCCTCCGCTGGACTCTCTCCAATTTATAGAGTCCGCTGGACTCTCTCCTTCTTGTAGTGTGGGGCCCAAAACTGGACACAGTACTCCAAATGAGGCCTCACCAGTGCTGAGTAGAGGGGAATGATCACATCCCTCGATCTGCTGGAAATGCCCCTACTTATACAACCCAAAATGCCATTAGCCTTCTTGGCAACAATGGCACACTGTTGACTCATATTCAGCTGTTCGTCCACCGTAACCCCTAGGTCCTTTTCTGCAGAACTGCTCCCCAGCCATTCGGTCCCTAGTCTGTAGCAGTGAATGGGATTCTTCCATCCTAAGTGTAGGACTCTGCACTTGTCCTTGTTGAACCTCATCATATTTCTTTTGGCCCAATCCTCTAATTTGTCTAGGTCCCTCTGTATCCTATCCCTACCCTCCAGCGTATCAACCACTCCTCCCAGTTTAGTGTCATCTGCAAACTTGCTAAGGGTGCAGTCCACACCATCCTCCAGATCGTTAATGAAGATATTGAATAAAACCGGCCCCAGCACCGACCCTTGGGGCACTCCACTTGATACTGGCTGCCAACTAGACATGGAACCATTGATCACTACCCGTTGAGCCCGACCATCTAGCCAGTTTTCTATCCACCTTACCGTCCATTCATTCAGCCCATACTTCTTTAACTTGCTGGCAAGAATACTGTGGGAGACTGTATCAAAAGCTTTGCTAAAGTCCAGAAATAGCACATCCACTGCTTTCCCCTCATCCACAGAGCCAGTTATCTCATCATAGAAGGCAATTAGGTTAGTCAGGCATGACTTGCCCTTGGTGAATCCATGCTGACTGTTCCTGATCACTTTCCCCTCCTTTAAGTGGTTCAGGATTGATTCCTTGAGGACCTGTTCCATGATTTTTCCAGGGACTGAGGTGAGACTGACTGGCCTGTAGTTCCCTGGATCTTCCTTCTTCCCTTTTTTAAAGATGGGCACTACATTAGCTTTTTTCCAGTCGTCCGGGACCTCCCCCGATCGCCATGATTTTTCAAAGATAATGGCCAATGGCTCTGCAATCTCATCGGCCAACTCCTTTAGCACCCTCGGATGCAGCACATCCAGCCCCATGGACTTGTGCTCGTCCAGCTTTCCTAAATAGTTCCGAACTACTTCTTTCTCCACAGAGAGCTGGTCACCTCCTCCCCATACCGTGCTGCAGAGTGCAGCTGTCTGGGAGCTGACCTTGTCTGTGAAGACAGAGGCAAAAAAAGCATTGAGTACACTAGCTTTCTCCACATCCTCTGTCACTAGGTTCCCTCCCTCATTCAGCAAGGGGCCCACACTTTCCTTGACTTTCTTCCTGTTGCTAACATACCTAAAGAAACCCTTCTTGTTACTCCTAACATCTCCGTCTAGCTGCAACTCCAAGTGTGATTTGGCCTTCCTAATTTCACACCTGCATGCCTGAGCAATACTTTTATACTCCTCCCTGGTTATTTGTCCAATCTTCCACTTCTTGTAAGCTGTTCTTTTGTGTTTAAGACGAGCAAGGATTTCACTGTTAAGCCAAGCTGGTCGCCTGCCATATTTACTTTTCTTCCTACACATCGGGATGGTTTGGTTCCTGCAACCTCAATAAGGTTTCTTTGAAATACAGCCAGCTTTCCTCGACTCCTTTCCCCGTCATGTTATTCTCCCAGGGGACCTTGCCCATCAGTTCCCTGAGGGAGTCGAAGTCTGCTTTTCTGAACTGAATACCCACAAAAATGAAAGGATACTATTATATCATAACTATGGCTTTAGGATATATATATATATAGAGAGAGAGAGAGAGAGAGAGTGACTAAGGGTTATCACAAGTCCATCTCAGAGGAAAGGCAGAGCAGTATCGGCACCTCGCAGCATCAGATCCTAAGGGTAGAATAGGTGTCTGGGGAAATTATTATTTTGGGAGATGGAGTAGCCAGAAAAAAAATATTAGCAAGAGAATGAGCTCTGGGGAAGGGTGCTGAAGAATTATTATTTTATTATCATTACCCCTGTGTTCAAACTCTAGAGTGATTTGAAACCCCAAACCGGCGAGTTCAATGGGACTACAGCCATTCACGCCAGCTGAGGAGCTGGCTTGCTATGGATAGTTCCTGAGCAATTCATAGGCTGAAATGTGGTTGCATAAACAATTTGTTCAACAACTTGGAATAACAAATAATATATCAAATATATGTATACAAAAAAATTTTCTGAAAAATCCTCCCATTTATTAGAATGATTACGTTATTATATTAGTGTGTAAGGTTCCCAAGAGCATGGCTGTATTAGGCACTGTTCAAATACAGAACTAAAAGATGGCTCAGCCCCAAAGCACTTGCAATTTAAGTCTGAGACTTTGAAGCCAATGAGAGTTTTGCCATTGATGTCAATAAAGCCAGGATTTCCCTTAGCGAGGGATATAAAGTCAGACCGGGAAGCACAAGGTAACAATGAGATTGATTATTAATAAACAATGAGATAATTTACAAAGATTAATTAAGCTTCTTGCTCTCCTTATGTGAGATAGTAAATAGTATTACAGCTGTTTTAAACATGGGTAAACTGAGTCACAGCAAACTTTAGTGACTTTTTGCCAACCAGGGGTCACACAGCAAGTTAGTTACAGAGCTGGGAATAGGACCCAGGAGTTCTGCAGCTCAGTCTATTGTTTTAACCAATAGACATCTTTCCCCTCCCATATATTTAAGCAGAGCCAATGTTGTTTGTAAAAGACAAGATCAATTGTGCTTCAGGAAAAAGAAACCCAACAGTTAATACACAGTAGGCCAAATTCTCAGGTGGTGTAAATCAGGATAGCTCCTCTGACTTCAGTGGTGCTATATCAAATTACACAGCAGAGGATCTGGCTCATTATATTTTGTAACAACAATTTGAGATCTGATTCTGACCTAACACCAGGTTTACACCAATGTGACTCCAGTGCAAATGAGATCAGAATCTGACTCACTGTTCTCCACTGGATCTGCTTAATGAGCTGCTTACTGAAATCCAAACCAAACAACTACAGCTCCAGTCTCATGATGAGAAGGAGCATGGTCTTTGCACCGTAAAAAATTTAGCAAAGTGGGCATGTGTGGTACCGTCTTGCCTCAGTGAAAGCATTAAAGAGAAAGTTGTGCTGCTGTTCCCACCACACATACATATTAGCTACTTTTTTATTCTCTTTTTTACTTAAAATTCAAAAGAGTGCCGGTCTGAAAGGAGAAAGCGATTTGAAGCCAGCAAGACTCACCCCTGAGGAGATGTAGATACTGTAATATGGATGAAAGTTAGTCTGATGAATATTACGCACACAATTCACGGATACAGCTTCCATATGCACGTGTGCAAACACACAAACATAAATAATATAACCCCAAAAGAAGAGATGTGCATCTATTTTAAGGAAAGTTTTTCTGCATAATAAGAAGACTGGACTGTGTTTACATAGCATGGTTCAAGCAAGATCCTCAGCTGGGGTAAATCACTGTAGCTCCACTGAAATCAATTTAGTTATGAAGATTTTATATATTTATATATATATATCTTGGGCATATTATATATATATATATATATATATATATATATAATATATATATATAATATATATATATATATATATATATATATATATATAAACTGAAGATCTGGCCTGTAAGTTTTGACTTGTGCACTAGCCACTAAATACATTCCTGTTATAAACTTCAAAGCCACTAAGCTTCACCTGAGCTTTGTCTTAGCCTCCCCTGATAGCATCCTGCATGCCCGTGTACTTGATAGACATTTCCTCTTTTTGAGATTTATTTGGTTCATTTTGCTGCATTGTGGGATGTCATGGAATCAAAAGGCCCAACCATTTAGTGATTGCACAGGCAAAGCCAGTATTGCCAACCACAAGCGCTCAAAAATCAAGCATCTCAAAATCCTCAGATTGGTTTTAAAATCATGAGATTAGTTAGTTTCTGAACCCCTAGGGGTGACATGTGGTGATTTACTCCACAACTACAAGGTATAAAAATACTTGCTTCCAAGTAAAGCTAAAATTTTCATGTAATCACTTGACTATAACAGCAGGACAATAAGGAAAAACTCCAAATATTGCAAGATTCATGATGAAGTCACCAGAGTCAGCAACATCTCTCAGTGAAGTCAGCAGGATTTGTGCCTGAATACGAACTGAAGGATCACCTCCACAGGAATTATGGAGAGGATCTGGGGCCAGATCTTCAGCCGGGGTAAACTGACATCACTCCACGGAAGTCAGTTTACACCAGCTGAGAATCGGCTCCCTTCTGTATTTCACCTAGTCTATTCTTCGCAGTGCAAGATTGCAGCCTACACAGCCCAGCAGTGGAATGCAGCAGGAATCACTTTATAGAGGCTTTTGTATATTTGCAGCTCAAGGCAGAGTGCCCTTGCAAGCCTGAATGAACAGTCCACTACCACAAGTCATTTGTACTCGCTTCTGAATCAGCAGTAAATTCTGCACACACACACATTGCTGTGCAAACAATAATAATAAAAAAAGAGCAATTTTCATTTCTCTGCTGCGTAGACAATATTCCGAAGAACAGAACTATATGGTTCGGAGATAGATTATTAGCTGTTGCTGTTCAACTAAAGAATTATTGCTGAAAGCAGGGAAGGGGCTTGCCAGTGCCACGCCGTTCCAAACTGGACAGTCCGTTGGGACGCAAGGCTGGGTAGATGGAGCTGAGTATCTCTTTGAATTTCCCTGCATTTGATGTTCCCTCCTGATACATTTAAAGCAATTTGCAACTAATTCTTTTCTTTTCTTTCTTGCTTATCTCAGAGGTGAAGGGATTTGTGGTGCTCAGCGGTAATTATTGTAATCTGCACGGCTGCCTTTCTCTAAGCCTGTTTCTTACAAATGGCTCCTGTACTCAAGCGACTGTGCTCCATCAAACCCTCCCCTCCATTCTCTGCTCTTAATCCTGCACATCACTGTCCATGTTCCCAAAAAAACAGACTGCTAGAAAGAGAAAAGGTCTAACATATATGTTGACTTATGTTGTGCACAAGCAATGGATACAGCTCTGGGTGAGAATTCAGCTCACTTTCCACCTGGCACAGACTCCTCGTGTGAGCAGAGCAAGTCACTTCATTCTCCTTTGTGAAATCCACGCTCTGCTAGGTGTTGCCATTGATTTTCAGGGCACCCTGTCTTTAGATCCTGTAGCAGGGGGCTGGTGCAAAGGCACCTAATTAGCCCCTGCTCAGCCAGCCCCAATCAGGGGAACTAGATTGGGGCTGGGGAGACTCTGGTGCCTGGCCGTTAGAACTGGCTGCACCTGTGGGTCCAAGGGCTATAAAGGCTGGCTGGCTGGCTGGCAGCCAGAAGAAGGGGGAATGGCCAGGGGAAAGTCAGTCTCCAGGCTGAGGGCAGACTCTGTGTAGGAGAGGCGATTGTCAGGCCTGCAAGCTCTGTATATAGTATATCACTGGTGGTGGGAGAACATGGTGTAAATAAAGCCACGGGGGCTGCAGAACTAGAAGCCTCTCTGAGCTTTATTGGGCCAGGAAGAGGGATGGCCAGAGGACCTGTTACAGATCCCCTGCTATAAAATGGGGATGGGCATGGTAATACATATTTTCTCCCATCCTTTCTCGGCCTCGTTGATTTATACTGTAAGCTTGTGGGGGTAGGGACTGGTTCTTGCTATGTGTTTGTATAGTGCTGACACAACGGGGCCCTGATCCTGGCTGGAGCCTTTAGGTGTTTCTGTAATATAAATGATTACAATCATAATAAATGCCTATGGTTGCATTTTTATGAATGAAGAAATAAAGATGAGTAGATGTGATTTGTTAACTAATATTCCAAGGGGTGGCGGGCGGAAGTTCCATATCCTGATGAAGGATTCTATTGATCTAGTAAACATTTGGGACCAGATCCCAGCGTCCATAAGGTAGCCTACTTGGTCAGCTGGGGATTGGCCCTCACGGCTCCAGCATAGGGGTGTATTTGGAATCTGAGCAGAACACTGATGCACTCCAGTAAATCTCCAGCTGCATAATTTAAAGTAGCCCTAAGGCTGTTCTAAGTTAGATCAGGAGTTAAATTGTTCCCTGACAGCCCCAAGGATCACAAGAGAACAAAGGTGACATAAATCTACTTTACTCCCCTAGACCCTTGCTGGGTTCTGTGCCGCGTGCAGCTCAGCCAGAAGATGAGAGCTTAATTCTGCTGTAGTTTACACCAGTGTCAACCAGGAGTAACCCAACTGAAGACAATGGAATTTCGTTGATATAAAATCATTGCAGTGTTCCCAGGGGCTTAAGCACATTTGTACTTAAGTGCATAATTAAGTATCCAAAGTACTCTACATACTTGCACTTACTCTACATACTTTCACTTAAGCATTTAAAAATAACTACCAAGTACAGAAAATGTAAAGTACATTTCAAAAGGTACTTAAAGCATAGGGAACTTTATCATCTCCGCATACTTTTTCAGAATAGTTTTCTGAAACCACCACATCTCTCCCAGCTGTCCCAGACTCTGGCTGGACCCTGAACCCACTGTCCCATCTTGGAAGCTTCAGGCCCTGAGTTTTGATTGGCAGGTTTTTTCCTGTTTGCTCTGCCATTGCAGTGCCCAGGGGTGGGGGGTAGAAGCCCCTCTCCTTCGCTTTTGATTTCTCACTGCAACTGGCAGTGAGGAGACTCACTGCCCTGCCTCGCCCAGTACTTAGTACTTATGCTTAAGTCCTTTTAGTCAGTACTTCTGGCAACACTGAAACATTGTAAGGTAGATCAGAATTAGGCAAATGCACATACTACAGTATATCTTTGAAAGTCTCGTGGTTTATACTTGAGACCATTATTGTAGAACTGGTCTGCAGCATCTCCATAATTAAAAATAAAAGCAAGATCCAAGTCTAAAACTTTCCTTTCAACCCCACCATAACTTAACAAAGAAGTTTTATTTTGGCCAGAAAACTGTCTTCTTCTCAAGCCAAAGGTGAATTGGTCCAATCAATTGAATTTTGTATTGGTTACTCCACAATGGCTTAGTCCAGCTTCTTACAATGGTAACTCAGTCACATTTTGGGTACACACTTAAAAATGATGGGCCCAACCCTGCAAGATATTGAGACCTTGCTGTGAGTTACCAAACCTGTCCTGTTTAACCTTTGATCATCATGCAAGTCTGAAGCAGAAGCCCCTATGATTCGATGTATATATTTCACACAAGTATAATGGAATCCGGAAATGTGGCTGGGTGACAAGAGTTGGAAATAGTATGTGTGAGAAAGAGCTCAAAATAATATTGCTGTTTGAAACACAGAATTTCCATTCTGTGATAAATGTTGACATTTCAAATTTTCCTTTCATCCTAATTCAGAGTGAAATTTCAGAATTTTGAAATTTCCCAAGAAATGAAATTTTGAAAAAAATTGTTTTGGAAAGAATGAAATTACTTTATTGAAATGAAGTATCTCGATAAGGTTAAAGTGCTTTGTTTTGACGTTATCATTTCAACATTATTATATAATATAAACAAAATGAATGGCTTTGTCCTTATTGAAATGAAACAATTTTATAATTTTTCATTCAAGTTAGAGACAAAAATCAGTATATTCTGGAAAAATGTTTTGGTTTCGTGTCAGAAGCATTTGCTGACGGAAAACTGCTTTGTCAGATTTTATTTTTAACCAGCTCCAATAGCTAGAGGGATAGATAGCTAGGTATGGCTTGTTTGTTTCAAGTTTTGTGAAAGTTATACTATTCCTTTTCTTATTGATGGCAAATCTGTCCTTATCCTACAATAGCAAACAGTACCAAAAGTTTACACGGTCTCTCAGGCTGCCCTTTTAAACAACCATGCACATACAACTTCTTCCTAGTCTTTATCTGCACCATCATTAGACACTCAAGAACAAATGAGATAAGATGTTAATGGTGTCATTTCTGGTCCTTCTGCGATATTGGTTTGATACCGTGATACCTATGTCTCATCTTCATTTCAAAATTATGGGCCTCACTAATTCCTGCAGCTGAACTGACTTCATGAGACTTACACCAGGGATGGTTTTGGTCCTGTGTTCCTCAACAGCTCGTAGTAGCCCTGAAAAGTGCTATGGTATTCTTTGCAATTACAAACCCTCAATCACCATCCAGGATTTATCATGCCCTGGTATCGCATCTCTCACTGCCATCGACTGGGGAGCAGATAGGGAGAGAGATTTCATTATGGTTAGTTTATCTCTTCAGGCAGGAGGCTTCTGAGGACTGAACAGAAAGTGTGCTCCATCTCAGCGGCAGCCTGATAAAAACCTTGTCATCTGCAGTTTTCCTTTCAGAATTTGGGAGCATTTCATCTAAATCATCACTCTTTGGGCAGTCCTGTGTGAATCATAATCTGCGCTGATACCGCTATCAGTGGAAGTGGCGCTGTCAACATTTATGTCAATGCTGAGGTTGTAATTTCTTGACAGTAATGTTCCTCACTTGATATAACACTCTCTGTTCAACCTGACGGAAGCTCCTGCTCTGTGCTATCTGGCTGAGAGAGTCTCAGGCTATCCATGCTTTTGAGTAGTTGAGCAGTCACATGCTGACCCCTTGCCACATGCTTTGGGTCTGCTGAAATGTCTATACTTATTTCAGGGGAACAATACACTCAAGAATGCTTGCAAGAAACAGCTCCAGAGTTCCTTTGTACTGAGATTACTTGCTAGCTCTCACTGCTGTTTGTCCACAGCTATACTAAAGGACAGGATCTGGAAATTCATATACACATTAATCAGATTCTTATAAGATTTCAGTGTAGATATGCAATGAAAAGGAGTTACCATAAAAAAGAAATCTCTCAACCAAAGTCCCATGCCCATTCCCATGCACTCCCCCTTTATCCTCATGCACACCTCTCTATCTATAGATCTACATTCTGAAAATGACCTTCGCTTCAGACACCACACTCTACAATGAACCCATATCACTTCCCGTACAGGGGTAACAGCACTGTGACAAGGGGTAAAAGTGTGCTGGCATGTAAGGGGTTCCCACTTTGCATCCTAACTCTGAACTGTGTGGGCTAATAAATGCAAAAGGGAAGGTGTTGCAATGGAAACGAGCATAGGGGAAGGATGTGTCCTTTATCCTCCCAACTGGCTGAAGCTGGAAAGGCCTGAGTGAGTTATTAGCCAGTAGTTTGAGTTGATTTGTCCTGTTTGAGTTATGTTTTTGGAAATACATCAAGCTCTGAGGAAAAAGACAGGACGTCAATTTACGTACTCTCTGCTAGGTGATAATATGAAAGGACTTGATGCTTATAAAGCTAAACTGGTTACTCATTAAGAAAACTATTTAGAGAGATATTACAACTGCAGCTAGCATGTTAGTCACGTGCATACCAACTGACTCCTTGGGGTCATGCTGAGACAGGGTCAGGTATTGCTCATAGGAATCATAGTCTTGGCTCTTCAACACATCAGTCTCTGTGCCTGCCTAATATTTGGTCTCTGAGAGGGTTTCTTGTGATCATTCACTATTGTCAGGTAGGGATCCATTATCTGTTGTTGTTTTTTTTTAATTTGCCATCAGTCTCTTGGGTGTCTTTACTTTTGAATCAGCCTTCTTGTTGCTTTGTGGTTACCCAAGGGAATAATAAATAAATAAATAATAATAATAATAATACACAGTTAAATGAGGGTAATACAATTAATACCAATCAACCAACATGGGTTTAGTGAAAATAGATCCTACCAAACAACTTGATATTATTTTTTGATGAGATTAAAATTTTTGTTGATAAAGGTAATAGTATTGATACAATCTACTTAGACTTGTGTAAGGCATTTGACTTGGTATTGCATGACATTTTGATCAACAAATTAGGAAGATATAAAGTTAATATGGCACAAATTAAATGGATAGAAAAACCTGTCAATCTGATGGTTCTAAAGATGTAATTGTAAACAGAGAATCATCACTGAGCAGGTGTATTTCTAGAGGTGACTACAGTTCTTCGCCCTATGCTGTTTAATATTTGCAGATGACACAAAAAATGGGGGAGTGGTAAATAATGAAGAGGACAAGTCACTGATTCAGAGAAATCTGGATCACTTGTTTGCTTGAGCCCAGCTTACCAATATGCATTTTAATATAGCTAAATGCAAATGTATATATCTAAGAAAAAAGAATGCAGGCCATACTTACAGCATGGGGGACTCTATCCTGGGAAGCAGTGACTCTGACAAAGATTTGTGGGTCCTGGTTGATAATCAGCTGTGCTGTCAGTGTGACACTGTGGCCAAAAGGCTAATATTCCCATTTGGTGCTGACTTGTTTGAATTCTGCTTCCATTTATTGTGGCCTGTTGTATGAGCATAGCATGTCAGGTAGGCCATACCCTGCAAAATGCACCTTCAGTTTTCTGGTCACAGTTCTTGCTTGTGAGGACTCCAGATAGTCCAGCTCCCGGAAATTAGATTAGTAACCTACTGTGACAAAGTCGTTCCACTCATGAGACCTGACCAGGGCTGTTTAGGCCTTTTCACAGCGTCGGGGAGGGATTTCATGAGGCTGTACAGTCTCCCTTGTTGTTGATCACTAAACTATTTGCCAGAGTCTTGCTGTGCCATGTATGGTCTGCATTCAGGCCTCACCAGTAGATGCACTCCCTGGCTCACCTCAGACGTGTCTCTGTCTGATACATGTGATACATGATACTTGTGAAGCGTGTATCCTCATGGTGTCAAGTCTTAAATCTGATGGGATTACTGCTCAGTCCCCTTAAAACAAAATCCCATTTTGCTCATACAGCTTGTCCCTCACCTTGTAGTAGGTGACAATTTGACAATTGCTTCTTGGTATCTGACCAACCCTGGTGTATGGATTGTTTTGCTACCTATAGCATCCTATCCTGTTTAGTGTTTTATAGATTGCTTAGAGCCTCCCATCAAAGATGTGAAGATATTGTAGCATCTCCTGTTCCACGGAGCCATCTGTGTCGTACTGTGAAAGGTCTACCCAGCTCAGTGCATCTGCCACAAATAGGGACTTTCCTAGCTGTATTTTATCCTCACAGCAAAACACTGGAGTCCCAATAACATGTATTGTAGTTGCTTGGGTGCACTCAGTAGTGGATTCTTTATGATGGTTTCTAATGGCCTGTGAGTGACTGCATGTCCACTTTGTGCCCAAAGGCAAGCTGATGGAATCATTCCATTCAAAAGAGCGCAGCCAGTAACTCCTTTTCTCTCTGAGTCTGTTTGCCTTCTGTATCTATCAGGCCTCTACTAGCAAATGCCCTGGGCTGCTGGCATTGCATCAGTATTGTGCCTAGACCTCTTTCTGCAGCATCACCCTGAAGCTCTAGCTGCTCCATCAGCTTGCAGTGCTTGAGGACTTGTGTCTCCCTTATGATTTACTTTACTTTACCATTCCCACGCTGCATAATTTTGTGCTATCTGTCCTCAAGGGTTCACAGGCTTCTGATTGGTGTGCACTAAATCTAGAAAGATAGTTGGCCATCCCTACAAATCATTGGACTCCCTTCACATCCTTTGGTCTTGGCATCTCCTTAATGGCTCTCAGCTTCTCAGGGTCTGACTAGGGTCCATCAAGAGTTGTCAGATATCCAAAGCAGCAGTCCTCAATTCTCTTCAGCTAACCTGCGTTCAGTCTAATATTCCACACCCAGCACCTATTTAGGAATTGTCACTGCTTAAGTAGCATGGCCCTTGATTGCATCTGACTTGACTTCTCCTTCTTCTATATCAGCTATAATCTTGATGCATGGGGATCCCTGAAGTGCTTAGATCATTTACATTGAAATGTCTCTGGGGCGGGGCTGACATCCATTCTTACCCAATGGTACTGGCAAAAAGGCATGGCAAAGGTTGTCAGGTGGCTGGATGGCTCATCTAGCTCAATATGCCAGAACCTATTATTGAAATGTAATTATCCAAACTGGAATTTAGCCTGGACACTTTTGCGATCAAATTTCTCTGTACCAAAAGTATCATGTGTTCTTTAAAGGCCACAAGTTGTCAAGAATTCTGTGGTATGGGTTATCCAAATTTCCCATTCATATTCTAGCAAATGAGTCTAGGCAAATGCCATAAATGTTTACAAAGAAATAAAATTTAAAGAGAGTATTCTAACTCTGAAATCAGGAGACATTTAATCTGAGGATTTTGGAAGAGTTATGCCCATCTAATCAGAGAACATATACATGTGACCTGTGTATTCCATAAAAAAACATTGTATTTTCTGCTATTGGATTCTCACAATGAACTGCTCAATATACAGACCTCAGTTCAGTTGCAGAAATTACTGAGATCATCATAAGAGAACAAACAGAGTCAAGAAAATTGTGATCTATTTGCAGACAAACAGAAAACACACTGGATACATTATTAACTGCAAATTACACCCTCAGCTGTAATGACCATTGCAAATCCTTCACATCCCATTACTCTGCACTGCATTCTGTCTGCTTACCCCTATGATGCGTGCCCTTTTACCTGGTTGGCACTTCCCCCCTTTTTATAAGCTTTTGAACTGTCTTTCATTCTCTGTTTAAAAGGATTTCTTATTGCTCCTTTGTGTGCAGCCTGTCTCCTGCCATCTCGGGATCCCCTTCTAGCGGCTCCATCCGAGAGATGGCTTTCATGCCTAAACGGTGGGGTAAACTCCAGTGTAAAGACCAACTGGCTTCTATTCACAGAGACATGATTGGAAACCCAACTGGTTTCTTGAAACTCTTATTGAAGTGTAGAAAACCTGTTCATTTTTCCCCTTCTTCTTTTAACCGAGAGTTTTCTCGAGACCACAGACAGGTTCTTGAAACCTTTGCTGACAAGCACAAACTCTGCATGGCTTCTATCCTGAGTAGCACTAAATAATTCTTAATGAATCCTTCCTTTATCAGCAGGGCTCAGATCATGTAAGGAGGATTACAGACACTGAATTTGATACGGAGGACACAAATGCACTGGCTTACAGCTACTGGCTAATTTGTAGGAGATGCTGGCATTGCTTTGTCATGGAAGCTTTTAGATAGCGAGACATTTTCTTTAATTTAGTGTTTATTTAGACAGGATTTTCAGTGCACTCACTGGAGAAGTGTCTGAGTGCCTCCCTGACACTAATGAAGTTTCTCTGTGAGGTAGGGAAGTGCTACTATCTCCATTTCATAGTTGCAACAGGAGGTTTAGAGAGGTGCCCAAGGTCAAGCAGGAAGTCTCACAGTAGAGTTGGGGATGGAACCCAGATCTCTCAGTCTAGTGCGAGATCATCCTTCCACTCCATGGTACACAAGAGTAGCTAACCAGCATATCACAAATTAAACTCAAGCGGTAATGATACCTAAGGGTGGCTTGTGCCTTTAAACCACAGCATTGCACATAAGGGTGCAGAGGGTGTTGTGTGTGCAGAGGGTGAAATGCAAAGAGGCCATGTTGCATGGTACCTGAAGATAAATTATGGCTGACGCGTCTCTCCCATTCCCTGCATTACTCTTTGGAGCTGAATTGGTTGTGCATTGCCAAAAATACATGGTGTCCATTGTTAAGATTTGAGCATGCACAAGAGGACGTGCAGGTTATCCTGCCCAGAATCCTTCCCTTTGGGCCACAGAGGCTGCAGAGACACTTGATAGAACTGAAGACAGTCAGGTGGCTAAAGCTCTATCTTTGGCCTGCATTGTGCAGGAGGTCAGACTAGATGATCATAATGGTCCCTTCTGACCTTAAAGTCTATGAGTCTATGAGATGTCCCTATGATAATATCTACACAGCAGCTGGAGGTATAATTTTAAGCTCAGGTAGATGTACCTATCCTATTTCTGATCAAGCAGGAACACTAAAAATAGAAGCGCAGCCCCAGAGGCACAAACAGCAGGATGGCCCAGCTGTCTGAGTACAGGCCGCTCTGAAACCCTAAGTATGTACTTGAGCCAGTGAGTCCATCCTGCCATTCACCTTGCTGCAGCTGCACGTCTATTTTTGGGGTGGTGGCTCAATCGGACTAGTACAGGTATGTCTACCTGAGCTGGAAGTTACATTTCGGGCTCCACTGTCATATCATCAGTCTACAGGTGTGTCCTTTTTAGACAGAGATGTCCCATGCCTGCCAGCAAGACTCGTTCAATGTGCACTGGAAAAGCCAGCACGGGTCATTCTTTTTGTAAAGGGGGGCACCCGCACCCCTATATCTGCAGCCACACAGGGTCCTTTGGTAGCAGAACTAGCGAAGCTGAGCTGCACAAACGTAGGGAGTTGGATTAGGGTCAGCAGTGCAAGAGCCCAAATTTAGCTTCATAGAGGACCCATATGTGACTGAACGTAGGGGACTGACAGGAAGAAATGTACCAAGAGGATCCACAGCTATATGGATCATCCCATTCTCCCCAGGGCACAGTATCCAATTAACAGTGCACAAATAGAGCTTTGGCCACCTGACTGTGTTCAGTTCTAACAAGTGTCTCTGCAGCCTCTGTGGCCCAAAGGGAAGGATTCTGGGCAGGATAACCTGCACGTCCGTCCATTGGCTATTCAGGTTGGGTGCTGGGCTCCAGATTTGCTCCAGAGCTATGGAGAAACAATTCATAGGGTAGAACAGGGCACAGGATCTAATTATATCCAGATTTGGATGTTGTTTTTGCTTGAACTGAACTGTGAAAAGCTTCAGATCAATGCAAGGATACCTTTGCCAGATCGGACCCTCAGAATCAGGAAGTGACAAAAGTTAAGGTTGCACTGACAACATTCACTCAGCCTCGGGGCACGTTTTCTGTTGCTCTTTCCCTGACTCGCTGTAAAATGTCACATATTAGGGACTGACCCTGCTCCCCCAGAAAAAACTCTTATTGACATCAGTTGGCGAAGGATCAGCGTTTGTTCTTTGTTTTTAGTGTAGATTGTAAAACAATACAGAACAAGCAATGAGGTCCGGAGCAATCTAAATGTATGGAAGGGATGGTCTTGCCACCTGGATGCTGGGTAAGTACTAAGGGCTTTTTTGCATTAAATACAGTTCACAGTTTGTACAATGTTAATAGGGATTTTGAAGCGATGGGAAAACGTTTGGATTATTTTCAAGGCCCCGATTAAACAAAACACATAAGACCTAAGTGTGTCCAAACACACACACACACACCCTCTCATTTGCAGCAAGTTCTGATTCCAGCTCGTACAAAGCAGCAATGCGCACACACTTAGCTCATTACAGAACTGTTTTACCCCATCTATAGCTTGGGGGACAAAGGCATCGAGTTTTAAATCCATGAAGGGATTTAGGTGTTACCAGGCCAGAGAGCAAGAAAGGGGGAGAGTGATTATATAGCTTGGTAGTTAGGACACTCACTGGAGAGATCCAGCTTCTAGTCCCTGCTCCTGTGAATATTTAATAAAAAGTGGAACAGATTCAACAGGAGAGAATAACCTCAGAATGCCCTTGAACCTGGTGGGTAGGGTGCCCACCTGGGAGGTCAGTGGTCTGTCTTTATCTCTCTGCTCCAAAATCACTCAAGGGGGTATTCAAGTCTAGATCTCCAACCTTCCGGGGGAGCGCTCTAACCACTGGATATTGGAAGAGCACATTCTCCCTCCCCCAGCTGTCTTTTGTGTATGCTAGTCATGCTCTGAGAATGTCCATGGGCTCAGGCCCTGCCGGTGAGTAGGTGAGGGAATGCCTAATTTGTGAATCCCACCAGAGTCTAAGTACGAGGTAGGGCTCCAAACAACTCAGCAAGCACCAGAAATTCAATGTCTTTGTGCATGCACACCAGCAGAAATGTAGGGGACCTTAGGCACCTGTGGGGTTAGGTGGTATCCAAGCAAGGGTTTTGAGGATCTCAGGAGCACCTAAATGCTGGACTTAGGTTCCTGAAGTGGCAGTTAAGTGCCTAAGTCCCTTTGTGAATCTAACCCAAAAAAGGTTAAATGGCATCCTTGATGTCACACAGGGTGAAATTCAGCCGGGTGCAGTGGACACAGTAGAAAGCACGTATATCCCTTGAGTGACACTCAAATCCCATTTTGAGGGTTTAAATTGGACTGGGAAGTGGAGGCAGGCAGGCACATAGAGCATGGTTATGCCTTTCTGTATGGGGATGAATTTCTCTGACAGTGAATTGAGAGAGGACTGAATGTTCACATCCCCAGGTTCCTTCTCTAATCACCAGGGCATAACCCCCAGTTTGCATGTACAACAAACTTGCCTCACTCTCTTACTGATGTTCCATATATTATATGAGACATAAATCTGCTGATGTGCCCAGGAGTACTTAGAAAGCAAGCAAACAAATAAAGGCTGAGTTTTTTTTTTTTTTTTTTTAAAAGTGCCCTCATGCTAACTAACTTCAGCTGACTGGTAATAAGGGAATTGCCGTGTCAGGTTTTTACATAAAGGTTAGATCACTGCCGCTCTCTGTTTGCTGTAATTAAAGATGCATTTTCTTTTTTTTTTAAAGGAAGTGGGGGGAAAAGCATCTGGACATGTTCTGCACATCAGTCATCTGGGAACTCCCACAGGTGTATTTGTCAGGCTGTGGGGAATGACTATTGGATTCACTTTATTAATTGAGCAGGTTAGACAGCTTAGGAGATCCTTTATTTTCCCCTCTTTCCTTTTTCACCAATCTGTTTTTAAAGAAGAGAAGAGGGGGAAAGTGCCCTTTTGGCTTTATCAAGTTATAATTAAGCAGGATGGGAGTTAGAGTCCTACAGCAATTCATAGGCCTCATAGCACTGACGAGGTCAATTATCCCTGATAAGTCCTGCACTGGAAAGTATTAACAATATGACTAATATTAACTGACTATGAGTTCATCATCAAGTTTTATTCCTGAATTTAAAGTACTTAGAGTGTGTGTGTACCCCATGGCGCAGGCAGGATGATGGACTGAAGCAAGAAGATGGTTAAAAGGGACTCCAGCCCTGTAGCAGGAGCCCCTACTGCTATGCATTATGGGCTAAACTACAAGCTTTGACCTCCACTGAAATGTCTGGGGTAGATGGTGGATTGATGCTGGAATCCAGGAAGGGTAACTTTTGTTATCTGCGTTTGAGTGTTTTCTTTTTTAAAATCCAGGTTTTGTACTAAATGAGGGTGCTGGCTTGCAACTGTCAAGAATGGGGCTGAACCTAAATGCTAGATCCAGACATCCACCTGTAACTTTATAATAGGTGGAAGAATATATGGATAGCTTTTAAGTTTAGAAGGGACCACTGTGATCAGCCGGTCTAAATTTCTGTTTGACACAGCCCATAGATTTCACACACTGATTCCTGCATCTAGCCCAACAACTTGCAGTTGCACTATTGAATTTTTTTTTAAAGAGACATCCAATCTTGATTTAAAGACTCTGAGTGCTGGAGAAGTTACATCCTCAAACTTTAAGGAGTTCAAAGTCTGGATCCAAGTTGTACAGCCAGAGCCCCTCTCTGCTGATAGGTCAGGAGCTGCTTCAGAGAACCACCCAAGTGACCATGGGTCCAATTTCCATCTCAGGTACCCCAGTATAAACAAGGAGTGAGCTCCAGTGCAGAAGATTGAATTGTCCCTTTTATTCAGATCAGACCACAGATGCTTATTTACAATTATCTGACTCTGGTAGGTTGGGGGAAACAAACAAACATGAGATCAGATTCTCTTGTGATCTATTTAGTGGCCAATTCGGTGATACCATGAGAATAGTTTGAGTCAGAACCAGAAATACCAGAAGAAAAACTATGAAATGTTAGTAGCATACACAAGAGTTAAAAATGCAGGCCTGATTCTCCACTGCCTTGCCAATTTAGATAACCATTTATCTCTCTGCAAAATGAATGGGGTTTACACCATTTTCCACAGAAGTAAATGATGCAAACGGTGCAAGGCACTTGAAAATCAGAACCTACATTTTTTTTGAACCTCTGCAAAAGCTTTGGCTTAGGGGTGAAAGTTTTCACTTGTTCTTGTTTTGTGTGTCCCATATAGGGTGACCAGATGTTCCAATTTTATAGGGACAGTCCCAATATTTGGGGCTTTTTCTTATATAGGCTCCTATTACCCCCCGATTTTTCACATTTGCTGTCTGGTCACCCTAGTCCCATATGCACATCCATTCACTACTTGTTACAAATCCAGGGTAAAACCCATCTCCGGGCAGATGGTCAGCACGTCTTCTCCCCATTAAAATCCCAATGGAGCCCTGTTGTGAGAATGTAAGGACATAAGTGATACATGCACATTTGCCACCTCTCTGCACAGAGATGAATTTGACCCAGAGTCTGTTATCTACTGCTAGTGTTTTTGCTTCTTCTCTAAAGAGACTAACAGCTGTTTAAAATAAATAAATAAACAAACAAATAATGGCTTGAGAATAAATTTTTCATAGAAAATGCATGACCCGAGCAAAGAAAACATTGTGGCTCTGTGAAAGACACCAGTACTCTCAAATCTCTGGTTGATGACGAAAACTATTTAGAGCCATAAAATGTGCTCACTAGGGGGCAAGTTTCAATAGGACATTGTGCTCACAATGCAGCACAAATATTGACTAGTAAAAAACGCTGTTTACTGCGCAAGAGATGGGAGACTCATTAGTGGCATAACAGTGCCATAAACTGGCCTCCTCCAGAGGCACAGAAGTTAGCAGCAATGAAAGTGACGTCTGAGAAGGACGGCGCCATCTGTAAGTTTACACATTTTGATGGCTTAGAGGGGGAAGAAAGGCATTAAATTATTCCAAAAATCCTGATGAGAAAGTTCCTAAGAAGGAGGGACAAGTGCTTGGGAAATGGAAGGAATATAATCAGAAAACACTTTAAAAAAATAAACATAGTACTTAATAGCAGAGAGAGTATTTTTTGGTCTATGCTTTTCCTTTTAAATGGCATCTTTCTATTTCCCATGGAGCTGTAAAATATAAACTTGTGTTCTGACAAGATAGAAGACTGTCCAAATTACTATGCCTTGGCCATTCCCCTCAAAAAAATCCTGTGAATTTGGAAGCATGTGAGTGACAGTCTGAGAATGGAATATTAAAATCTGAAGCCTCCGACTCCTGTTCAATAAAAAAATACATCAAGGGGGAAGAAACCTCCACAATTCACCAACCCATTTGACTCTACAATTTTCTAAACAACAAGGAGCTGGAATCTCAATCAGAGCATGTCAAAATGTTCCATCAGACATGTCTCTTCTAAATGTAGCCTGACACTGCCTGTTTCCATTCCCCATGTTCTCACTTAACTGGGTAACGTGTGTAAATGATGTTTATTTTATTGTAAATAGAGGGTTGGTTCTGCCCTTTAATATTATGGCTCTGCACTCCCCCACCCCCACCCTCCCAGTGGTCTCCTTTTAACTGGGAATGCAGCTATCTCCTATATACATTCATTAGGACTGGAAGAGAGACCTCTAGCCAGCCAACTAGTTCGTCCCCCTGCATGGTGGCAAGACTGATTTCATATACCCTTTTCCATCCCTTATAATTGGATATCACATCTTGCCTGAATATATTTTCCCCATTGCAATTTCTTCCAATGCTTGAACTGTTCCTATGTGCATGGTTACAGCTTTTCTTTATATTTAACCTGTGTTTTCTCTGCTGAGGCTTAAGCCCGCTATATCTTGTTCTGTCTTTGTTGAGGAAGGACAAAGTGGCCCCATTTCTTTTTTATAACACCACTTCATGTATTTGTAGGTAGCTACGTTTCCCTCGGTAGCACCACTGTGAAATTGAAGCACAGATTCATAGACAGAGAAGGTGGGTGATGGAATATCTTTTATCAGACCAACTTCTGTTGGAGAGGAAAAAAAGCTTTTGAGCCACACAGAGCTCTTCTTCAGGTCTGAGAAAAGCGCTCCCACTGTCACAGCAAAATGCAAGATGGAGCAGATTGCTTAGCATAAGTAGTTAGCACATATTCCTCAGCCTGTCAGCTTGCTTTCTCGGATTGTATCCCCCCTTTTTTCTCCTCAGGAGCTCTCGTGCCTCATCTTCGTGGTTTAGCCCCGCCTCCCAGCCAAGTCGCAAGAGTCCTCCCTTTCTTGGGTATGATCACAGCCTTTCATACCATTCTAGGCAGTCCTTAATTCTGCTTCCTGGCTCAGCCACTCACTCAGCGGCTAGAACCAATGGACCTGGAGCATCTTCAAGTTCACTGCCCAGATTAGGCCAGTTAGTCAGTAGCCAGCAGGGAACCCACATCCACTCTCTATTCAGGGTTCCAGTCCCAGGTCCCTCTTTCTAGCACAAACCTTCCTGGACTACTTCCTACCTTACCTATCCCAAACTCACATTCTACACCCTTGTGGCTAAACCCCTATCTTTGGGATCTGCTAGACAAACCCTTCCTCTTGGGTTCAAATCCCTGTCTCTTCCTTGTCCCAGGAAGACTGGCTACAGCCCTCTTCCTCCTACCAGCTTCCTGTTTTCATGGAAGCCCCACCTGTTCATGCACAGGTGAGCTTCCCTTAAGTAGGGCTCTGCTCTCAGCCTAAATATCCCCCAGCTTGCAGCCTGCTTGGATAATTGACCCATCTAGCCTATGTGAACCCCTCCGGGGTGTGTGTAGGGAGCACATGCCATCAGAGGCCAGAAAGGACCATTATGATCATCTAGTCTGACTTCCTGCATAGCACAGGCCATAGCATTTCAGCCAATAATTTCTGCATCAAGTAAAGCACCTAAATCACAGATATGGGGACTCAAATTGGCATTTAGGATTTTCCATGTGGGATCAGCCCAGTAGTCCTCTGGTCTATTATCCCATCTCTGACAGTGACTATTAGCACCTGCTTTGGAGCAAGCAGTGGTTGTGTAATCACCTGCCCACAGGGCAACTTTGTCCGAACCTCAATTTGGTAAGAGAAGCAGCCACAGAGAGCTCAGGTAAATAACTTCAGTGACTAATTTAAATGCACCAGTTTGGAAACCAAGCTGGGCCCTTTGTCTTCCCCCCAAAGCAAATTCAGGCACAGGGAAAAGAGGCACAACTCCACTGAAATTAAGGATCAGATCTGCATTTTCTGCAAATTGGCTTTTAGGGGAACTCTGCCTATTTATACCTCCTGAGAAGCTAGCCCTGACAGTGTGAAAATATAAATTGCCATGCCCAGTTTTCTAAACAGATCTTTCCCCCAAACTTTTACTATTTTTGTTGCTTTCTTTTGAACTCTGCAATCTACTTTAGTGCTTCCAGTGAATCTCAATATTCAAAACAAATTTAAAATAAAGAATTTGCCAAGAATCAGAAAGCTGAAATTCTCAGATTTTTTTTATTTTTAAAATCATGGCACTAGCAAGACACAGACCTGACATTACCTTGATCATTTTGCTTATTCACTCTACCTCTTTAATGCCTCCCTTCTTTATTTAGATCCTGATCTTGCAAACACTGATGCATGGGACTCATTTTATACATGAGTAGCCCATTGAACTCAATGGTAAAAACGTGCAAAGTTACTGATATATGATTTTTTAATTGATTTGTATACACCAAAAACAAGGAATAAAAACACAAACAGAGATAAATGATTTTCAATCTTATGTCTCCAAATACCACACCCTTCACAGGCTTGCCAGTAGAATTATGTAATTTTACATCTTGTCAAAGCTGCCAGACTAGAGAATATAAAACCAATATATAGACATAACACATTAGGGTGGAGATTATGGTAGTGAAATAGGACAAAACATACACAAATAGGAAAAAGGAGGGAAGACAGGGACTAAGAAGGAGAGGGAAAAAGGAGGAGGAATTAGGTGGAAAAGAGATCTGGCATTCTTTGAGCAATCTCAACATTTGTTAGCCAAATATATCTAAAATCAGGGTCTATATTTCTTTGAATTCATCTAGTTGATCTGTATGAGGATAAGCTATTTTCTTTGGCTGCTAACTTAAACAGGTCTGAATACCATTGTTCCATTCTAAGTATAAACCTGCTTTTCCATTTTTGTGCAGTCATGCGCCTGGTGATCAAAGGCCCAGGTTTTTAATGTACTGTTGCAGCCATGTTGGTCCAAGGATATCAGACACAGATTTTTAAAGGTATTTAGGTGTTGCTCTGCTCTGTGTTGCAAGGTCCGCATGATTTAGATAGCTAACACCCATTTTCAAACGTGTCTTAGAACCCTAAGTCTCATCAAGCCAGTGAGACATAGGCAAGTGAGACATAGGCTCCTAAGTGCCTAAATCACATTTGAAAATGGGACCTAGCCATCTGATTCACATAGGCCTGGATTTTTAAAGATCTTTAGGCATTCTTCTGCTCAGCACAGTAATGCCTAATTGACTTACAAACCTAAGTCTCATTTTCAAAAAATTACTTTAAAAATCTGTGCCATACTTTAGGGAATGGGGTAATAAACTAATTATAGTAAAAAAAAAATAATAGTGATCAATAATAGTTGCATAATAGCCACTGGTTTGTTTTCTTTTTAAACTGGAAGGTGGTACACCACATTATTCACTGAAAGAGAACAAAAAACTGGTACCAATATAACCCACTGGTCAAAGCAAGTGACAGCTCCTCTTCTGTGCCCAGACCAGAGAAGATGTGGGCGTAATATGACTCCCTGTGTGAGGCTGGTTCTTTAGCTCAACTTGCAAAGATCCATGCTGTGAGCTCTAGAGGTGCCTGGCTGGGTGTTGTCTTGATCATTTTGCCAAGTGTCCAGCGGTGATGATCATCTAAACACAAGTCAAGCACATTTGCTATGGGTCTGTTTGGACAAAAAAAAAGCTGGACCACTTTATTTCTAGTGGGATAGTTATAGCAGTATAACTCCCTACATGTGACTGCAGTTACACCTGTATAAAGGTGCTTTGGAGAGGGAATATGCTTTATACCAGTATAATTTAGTCCGCACTATGAGCGGTACTGGCATAACCATGTGGTTAAATACATTGTTAAATAAATACATTATTATTATTATTATTATTAATAAATTATTAACAATATTAATAATAAAACACCCACCCCTAACCTAAATAGTTATACTGATACAAAAACTGGCATAAAAAAGGCATAGAGCCATCAAAACCATTCAGCGTAAGCTCAACTTTAAACCCATGAATAATCCCCTTGACTTCACTTTCCTGTCACTGGAAACACTCATATACTTAATGATCTGCTCAAATGCTTTGCTGGATTAGAACTTAAAACATTTGAATACATTTTTGTTGAATTTTTCATAGTGTTTGCCCAGCTGTAGCATGTGCCAAATTCATTTCTGGTGGAAGCAGACACAATAAATTCAGCGCCAGCGCAGTTGCCTGTGCTAGTGCCAGTGGTGAATTCGGTCTTGTATCCCTATAAATAAATTATTGTTTTCCTTCAAAAATGAAATAACTGACGTATTTCATCATTATCCATGGGCAGCATTTTAAAAGAAGTTAGGTGCTCAGTTGTGTGCCTAGTTTATACCCACAGTGACCAGCACTGCACTGGGAAAATGGCTAGTCATCATCATTGACATGTACAATTAATTACTTGGTTTACACACACAATAGCATATAGAATAGGAAACTTTTCTAAAGTAACATCCTGTGAGTAATGCAGTAAGGGCTAGATTTGTGGCTTTTATACTGCCATTCAGAATGCATTAGAATCATTCACTAGCTCCCCGGCACGTAAGAGAATGGACAAACAGAGGCACACTGTTATTGGCTAAAGCATACTTCTCCCTCACAGTTGTCCAACTCTGAATGGTGTAGGGGACAGAACCACAGATCCCCCTTACATGCTGCCCAGTTTGTGCATTCAACAATCCTGGAAGAACTACGGGGACAATGTCTTTTGCCCTTCCCCATTCTACGGCACATCTACATAAGGAATGAGCAAGGCCTAGATGGAATTTTGGCATCCAGCTCCCATTGACTTTCTGGGAGAGTGTGGTCGCCATATTACTTTCCAAAAAGATCCCTCCCCCACCCCCCAAAAAAACCCCTATTTAGCTAATTCTCTTAACGTCTCAATTTCAGCAAATATAAGCCACCTGAATTTTATGTTTTGATATTTTTCAAATCTTCATGGGTGTGCTGCCAGTCTCATGTAATTTTAATGAGAAATTAATTATTTAGTAATTCTTTGCATTTCTGTATTTTTCTTGTTGAAGATGGATCTTAAAAGAAAGGATTTCTGTGTTTTAGGCATATAATTCCTCTAGTACCGTTTCCACAGACACATTTATAAAAACCTTGTTCTTACTCTTTGGCTAGCAGTAAATCAGCGTTCATGTCGTACTCCTCACCAGTAACCGGACTAGGCCCGGGAAGCTAATGATCCAACCAGCGGACCAAATTTGGTGATGAATCCTTGTCACATGCCACCTGAGGCACGTTGCACATACACTAAGAAGAGTAACACTTATTCTGCATTTTTGTTTCCATTATTATTTCCCTACAAGTCTGAACTGGTTTTGTATTTCTGAAGTGGATTGCTGGGTTATTAGAGGAGAACTGTGAGTTCTCTTGCTGGTGGGCAAGTTATTAACTAGATTCACACAACTCAGCTGGACAAGGTTGAAGATGGATGAAGTGAGAGTGGGGATCTGATTTCAACAATGTAGGGAACCTGGCCAGGTGCTACACAGGTATAGCCTTGATTGAATTCTGAAGAACTGGGTAATAATGAAACATTAGAATAAAGGGATGATTGGTCTGATCCAGTGTTTCTAATGCCAGTATTTCAAATCCAATATTTCAAATAGAAAAGGTCCAAACAAATGATTACTTTGCTGAACAGAATGAATCATTTAGGGCTGAATTCAGATGACAAAATGCTCTGTCCTTTCTTGTACTCATGCAAAGGGTACGACAAACAACCCTGAATCAAGAACAGACTGAGTTCTCCTCCAGCTGTGACTAGACTAAAGCTCCATTCCCCACTCTCCATTCTCATTACAGTAACTCCTCACTTAATGTTGTAGTTATGTTCCTGAAAAATGCAACTTTAAGTGAAACGATGTTAAATGAATCCAGTTTTCCCATCAGATTTAATGTAAATGCAGGGGGTTAGGTTCCAAGGAAATTTTTGGGGGGCAGGCAAAAGGCGTTATATACTGCACAGTACTGCACAGCCCGCTGCAGGCAAGGATGCTAGGAAGCACCTTCACAGCAGCAGCAGCAGCTTCCCCAAAGAACAGTCACCGACTTTGCCAGGGGATGCTCCACGCCCGCCTCTTCCGGTGCCCGCTCCACTCCTGGCTCAACTCTTCCCACCCCTACTCCACCTCCTTTTCAGAACATGCCACATCTCCATTCCTTCCTCCCCGCCCCCACCTCCCAGAAACTCCTAAGTGCTGCCAAACAGCTGTGGGGAAGCGCTGGGAGGGACAGGAAGGAGGCGGAGAAGAGGAACTTGTTCAATGATCCCTTGTAAAGTCACTGCTCTTCCACAGAATCTTGCAAGCAGTGGACAGAGCAGGCAGCCAAACGACATTATAAGGGAGCATTGCACAACTTTAAATGAGCATGTTCCCTAATTGAGCAGCGATGTAACTTTGAAACAATGTTAAGGGCGGGAGCATGTTAAGTGAGGAGTTACTGTAATTGTCTTCTTAGGCAGACTCAGGTGCACTCACGGTTTTCTTTAACATCGGTCCTTTCTCAGAAGGGCTGTCCGTTGTTTTATGTTGATCTTTATTCCCCTGCTGGGACATGACAAGGAGACTGAGTTCTGGTGACAGGAAATTTGCCCAGCGTTAATGTCAGAGAGTTTGGAATTGCTGACTCTAGGTGCCAGAAATCAAATCAAATCTGCCCACACAGCCGGAGCATGGTGCATTTAATTTAGTAAACAGAAGAACTAGGGTCTGTAGAAGTGCATAGCATTTGGCTTCTGCTGTAGATGACTTTAATCGCAGAACAAGGTGATGGAGGCAGCTGGAGCGGAGCGAGTCTAAAAGGAAGGTTCTTTCTCTTTGAAAAATGATATTATCAACTGAATTTAATGTTTGTGACAGGGACCGGTTTGACAGCCCTGGAGACTGAAATCCTCCGTTAACCTCAAGTCCAGCTACGCTGCTAATGCTGAACTGCCAGGAAGGGCAGTTACAAGAAGTTTCTCTGAACTGTTGTAACTGAGGGCTGGTCTACACTAAAGCAGTGAAGTCAGCCCAGCAACGTCACTCAGGGGTGTGAAAAATTCACACCCCTGAGAGACATCGTTAAGCCAACCTTACGCCCAGCGTAGACAGCACTAGGTTGATGGGAGAATTCTTCCGTCAAGTGAGTTATCTCCTCCAGGGAAGGTTGACTAACTATGGCGACAGGAAAACCCCTCCCACTGCTGTAGTGAGTGTCTATATTGAAGCAGGTTTCAGAGTGGTAGCCGTGTTAGTCTGTTTTTTTTTATATTGAAGCACCACAGTGGCACAGTTGCAGCGCAGCATCTGTGCTGCTGTAGCATTTTAAGAGTAGACCTAGTCTCTATGTCCCCTGGAGTGCTGCTGGGCCCACGGCATAGACAGTAGCAGCTTGAGCTTCAAACATAAACTCACTCAGTCATGGATTAATCTCCAAAGGTTTAAAGCTCAGGTTATGTTTTGAAAAGCATCCAGAAGTTTGGAGGCTCATCTGAATGTATTTAAACCTCTTTCGTCCGTGAATGAGATCAGGGAATCTTTCAAGAACAAACTTCCTTTCCAGGTTTCTAGAATACCTTTCCCATTGCATTGCAGTTCTTTCCAGGCCCAGTAACAGTTAAAAAATAAGAATGGAAAATAAAACATATCCAGCCTGGAATGGGTCTCAGCTGAAAAGTTCAAATCCAGATCCAAATACTAACTTCTGCAAAGTTGGGTGTGTTCGGATCCAGGGTTTGGGTTCAGCCTATTCAAGAGTGCAGCAGTAATGATATGTTCACTTGCAATATATTATTCGGCCACTACATGTCTCTGTGTGCTGTACAGAGTACCAGACATAGCAAGGTTCATGGTAAACAAAAAGCAAAGCTGGAACTCAACCTGTGGGAAATCATGTTTCTTTAATTCTGGAGTTCCAGAGGGCTTCTTTAGTACACGCTCTTGTTTAATGCCCGTGATCCAATATAATATGACAGAGACTAGTTGAAAAGTTTGCCTCTGGATGAGAACTCTTCCTAAATTGGGGAATTCTTGGATCTAGATTGTTAGCTCATCTGATTAACGATTGGGGAGAGCCACAGATCAAACATTCCCACTGTCCAGGGTTTTGCTTTGGAACCATCATGACTCTTCATGAAGATTTGGACTGGAGTTCAGTTTAAAATGGCAACGTTTTGGTGCAAATGGATTTGCATATTTTCCAAAACTGTGATTTCACTTTTACCTGGTAAAGAATTTTTGTTGTACCACCAGAAAATGGCACTAAAGTGATTCCATTCTCCAGTCACTAGTCTGAACGGCGAAGAGAGGAACTTCCTTGAAGTTCATATCTGAACCCTCTAATCTTTATTTCCTGTTCATTAGAAGTACATCAATAAAAAAGAGAAGGGGTTGATTCTGATCTCACGTACAGCAAGGGAACCCCTGATTTATGTCAAAGCAGAATCAGGACCAACATATTCTTTCTCCAAAGGTGACCTAAAATTTTGACTAGAAGAACATAACCATCTGGAGCCCACTGATTGCATCATATTTCCTTGCTGCATGGAGACAGATTTAAGTTTTATGTTAGCCATCCTCACAGGGTAAGACCTGCTATGTGATAGCACAGTACCTGATTCTTCCAAAAATTAAATGAAATGCAATGTGTCTTTAATGTCACTCTCTGAATTACAAGCTTGGGAGCTGGCACATCTCTTATTTTATTCATTCTAATTACAATTGCCCTGTCACTGAGATGCCAGCCTGACTAAGAGCAAATCAGGTAGTGTCTCCCCTGGGTCTTCTTTGTAACAGGAAGGCTGTCTCCAGTGGCTTCAAAATGACAATTTCCTCTCTTCTACTTTCAAGTGGAGTGTTTTCCCTGGACAATTTCACATTTGATTATTTTCACTAGCCTCTCTGTCTTAAGTTGCTTGATTAGCATCTCAGTCACCTAAGAAATTAGACGAAAGTTTGCGCCTGGAAAAAAGAAAGATGAAAAAAGCCAGTGAAAAATTATGTTCCCAATGAGGGAACATAGGAGATGAAATACAACAGGAAGGAAGCTCTGGCAGAGTGCTGCAGCCCTCAAATCCCATCTCTACAGCAGGAAAGCAGGCTCCTTTTTGCAGGAAACCCATGTTATTCAAGGGTATTCCCCCATCAGGGCAGGGATTCTCCTGCAGGAATTTTAAAGGGACAGCACAACTCTACTCCTTATCAAGCAACATCTAAGATTACTGTCACTGAATCTCTAGGCTCCAGTGACGTCAATGGGAGCTGTGAGTCCACAGCACATCTGAGAGCAGACCGCTTCTGCAGATAAATATTGATTTAGGTGCCTATCTTTAATCCCTCAACTTTGAAAACGTTGGCCATAGCCTCTCTGTCTCCATTCCTGGAATATTGGGAAAATAATATCTCCGTACTCAGTATGAAAGTTTATGTTTCTAAAACTCCGTGGGTGAAATTTTACCTATGCAGAGAAGCCAAAGCAACACTCATGGGCTTAATCTAAAGTCCACTGAAGTCAAAAGGCTCCCATTTACATCGATGGGCTTGGGAGCAGGCCCCAGATGTTCACAGAGAGCATACAGCCTCAGTGTTTTAAGGTCTTATCTAAAAGAGCTGTACAAGGTAAGCCACACAGAGCTCAGACTATCGACCTCAGGCCACGTCAACCCTTCTTCTTCTTCTTCTTCCTCTTATTCACTCTCAGTGGAGCATAAGGCGTCAACCATTCTCCTCCATTCATTTTGTTCTTGAGCAAGGCAGCAAATTTCATCTCACTTCATTCCCATGCCTTTCATTTCCTCTTCAATGGTCCTTTGCCATGTCCCCAATGGTCTACCTCTCCTCCTTCTTCCTTGTGGTGTCCATCGTAGGGCAATATGAGGGTGTCTATCAGCACCCATTCTCAACACATGCCCCAACCATCTCCATCTTCGTTGTTTGGCTTCATCCACTATGTTGTTAATGCCCGTTAATCGGCTCACTTCAACATTGGTGATACGCTGCGGCCAGTGTATGTTAAGAATTTGCCTAAGACACCTTCCTTCAAAACCCCGAAGCCGACTTTCTATCTTCTTGTTGGTCCTCCATGTTTCCGCCGCATAAAGCAACACAGAGCGGACGTTCGACCTGTAAATCTCTACCTTGGTTTTCATTTGCAAGATGGCCGACCTCCAAATGTTCTGAAGTCTATAGAATGCAGTTGCTGCAAGAACGATTCTGGTAGATATCTCCTTCTGAATATTACCATCAGCCGATATGTAACTACCAAGATATTTAAAATCGTTCACCTCCTCCAATTCTACGTCACATACTACTGTCGTCGTCGAGCTGGCTGTTTTTACTTTCATTGTTTTGCTCTTACCGTCAATCCTGCTGAGGTACAAACCTGTGGTTCTGCCTAATTGATGTGTCTAATTATCCCTTTTTGGTGTTTCTACTGTGCCTGTTACCTTGGCTCCTATGCACTAAATACAAATTTTAAGGTAGTACTGCCATTGTTCAAACAATCTACCCCTTGGAGATTCACTAGCATATCTGTGTTCTTTTGATTTGTCTTTGTTGCATGTTTCTTCCTTTTCTCTCACTTAGCTCAGCCATGAAAAAGCAAAATTCCTGGGTGTAGGGGTCTGAGGCTGATCTTATTTTAATGACCATATGGCTAGGGTTCAGGTTAGCACTCAGTCCCAGACTTACTATAGTTAATGGGAGTTGGATCAGGACCATATGTAATTGTATAGTGGTTCTCGGTGTCTTGGGATTTCATGTCCCCACCCAAAAAACCTAAAGAACAAAACTGAAAGAAGCGACTATTTAATTCCTCCCTAAATCCTGAAGTAAGAGCTAGAATAATTTAGTGTCCAGTTACACTTGATCAAATGATTAATGCCATTCCATCTGCTTGCTAAATAGTCCCACCTTTCACTAATTCCTCTGAAATGTGCTATTTCAGTCAAACTGGAATTTATTACTGCCCACTTACACTGATTTGCTTGTGAAATGATTTGCATGGCTTCTGTCAATGCTATTTGCATGTTTTTATTTTAAATGCCATTTATTTAGGGGCAGATGTGATTGATGAGTGTTTGGCACGTGTGCACCGTTATTTAGTTTTCATTTCTGATTTGCACAGGGGAAAAGAGTACACGGCTTGATCTTGCTCTCATAGCACAGTTATATATCCAGGCTGGTAATGCTTAGATCCAACACATTTTTCGCCCCTTAAGGCTGAATTCTTCTTGAATGCAAATAATTATAGGTTTGGTCAGGGGTTTATAACAAATCAGAATCAATCTCTTTCACTCAGCTCAGATGAAAATAACGACATAAAAATTTTAAAGGGAAAACATACTTGTTGAAACAAACGTTGGGAAGGGAGTGAAACAAAAACAATAGGAAATAATCCAGCATTTCTTCTGCTGTGGGATCTTGTTCCTAGCTGCGGAGAAATAGTGTGTGGTTTTGCGCATAGACATAGCAGCGTGCTTCATGGTGCTCCCTTTGGCTCATGAAATCCAGCCTTATTGCCATTTTAAATCCATAGCTGTTCACTGACCTTGTACTGCAGGATAGCTGGACAATATTGCAGGAGGAAAATTAACAGTGTTTTGCTAATTATACAATTACATATTCATTCCTTCCCCCTCCAGAGAGCCTGAGTTATTTTTTCCCCCTCAGAGTTGAATAAGGGGATGTATTTCACAGAACAGCAGCCCATTTCAGCATGTCTCTAAACAGAGATGTCCTCAAGACCCAACATTAGGATTCAGAAGCAGATTTCAACAACCACAGAGCAGTGGGAGTGGGGTTAGAATCCACCTATATTTGTAAATGGTTTGTCATTGCAAGAAACAGTGTTATGCCTAAGAGATGTACTGTATACACCAGGAAGTCCTGTGGTACCTTATAGACTAACAAATGAATTGGAGCATAAGTTTTCATGAGTGATTATGAAGTGGGTATTCACCCACGAAAGCTTATGCTCCAATACATCTGTTAGTCTATAAGGTGCCACAGGACTCTTTGTTGCTTTTTACAGATCCAGACTAACGCGGCTACCCCTCTGATACTTGTATGCACCAGACATATGAACACTCATATCTACAGTATGCTGTAGTCTTTACGTGCACGAAAAAGTATAGGCTGCTTTCCAAACTCATCCTTATCCGTGTACAATGTCACACAAGAGCATGAAGATCTCTCTCTCTTTTTTTTTTAAGGTAAGTTTCTAACCCTTATGGTTGCCTAGACTAGCTTGCAAATGTGAACTTTAAAGGCTTCAAACTTAGAAGGCAAATAAAAAGATATTCACATGTATTTATTTATTAACTAAATCCCATGATTTTGACTCAGGATTTGGTGCCAGAGGACAATGCTAGAGCTGAGCTGAAATAGCTGCAAAAGCCTTCTGAAACATGTCACTAAAAAAAATCAGAAAAAAAAATGAATTGCTATACAGGATCAGACCACTGGTCCTTCTAGTCACTATCCTGTCTCCAACAGTTGCTTGCATCAGATGCTCAAAGGAAGGTTCAAGAACTCTCAGTAGGCAGATGTGGGATAATCTATCCAAAAGAATATTTCATCCTAACCCCAAATAGCTGAACCCTTGAAGCATGAATTTTAAAATCCCTTCCAAAACTCTTTGTTTGCATTATTATAACCCTGGCTATTCTTGTTATCCAAAAGCATGGACAATTTTTTATTCTTACCAAAAGAAAGGTGCAACTATTTGTTACAAGTTGTGTCAGATCTGGAAAGGAGAAAGAGTGTGCTCTGAATATTACAATGCCTCCTGAGGCCAAAAATTACGTCAATTGCAATGCATTTCATTTTGCTTTAATACAGTAGGAAAAATACTGCAACCCTTCGTCTGACAAAACTTCAATCAGTCCCTTGGTTGTTCTTGGTCAAGTTATGTAGCATTTTATAATCCCTCCTTCTGTCACCATAGAATCTGAACACATCACAACAGGATTTTGTCCTCACAACACTCTTGTGGGGTAGAATAAAACATTATCATCATTCTACAGCTGGGGACTTGCTGCACATAGTAGATTAAGTGATTTGTCCAAAATAACACAGTAGGCCTGTGGGAATTAGTCCCAGTTCAGTGCTCTGTCCCTAGTTTGACCAGACAGCAAGTGTGAAAAATCAGGACACGGGTGGAGGGTAATAGGCGCCTATAGGAGAAAAAGCCTCAAATATCGGGACTTAGGGACAGTTGGTCACCCTAGCTCTCCCCTAAACATTCCCTCCTACTATGCATAAAACTCACCTCCGCCATGCAGCCTCCGTAATACTGCAATCTGAAAAAGGTGGGGCCAGTGTAAACTGGGACTGAAGCCCATTATGATAATATAAGGTTGTTTCACTGCTGCATCATCTTCCGCTTTCCCCTACCCCATCACTCCCACTTTTGTTCATCTATGTCACCTATATTGTAGCCTCATCGGGACAAGTAATGCCTTTTTACTAAGTGTTTGTGCAGAGTCCTGAAATTGGGGGGTTACTGTAACAATCCTAATCAAAACATACTGATGGAAGTCTTTGGTAACTTCCTGAAGTCAATGGGAATTTTGCCTGCAAAAGGAGTGCAGGATTAGACCCACAATTAATTCCAAATCCATCTCACTTTTAAAGACTAAGTATGGATATCTGCAATAAAGTTACTTGATACAACTTGTGCTTTCATTCCATTCTTTTTAGAATGCCATTGTTGAAATTCTTCACTCTGATTAGATGGTCCCTATGTCATTACACACTGTAGAACCCCCATAATGTCCCATTATACTGTACTTTCAAGCTTTTTAGATGTTAATTAAGCGTGGAACATTCTCATTGATTACAGGGCTAAAATTAAAGGAAGGAAAACTTAAATTATGAATAATAAGTTTAAAAATAATAATAATAGGATTAATGGATATGCAACCATGTACATAATTAGGCTAATTCTAGGAAAGGGTGATGGTGAATATTTTATCAAGACCCCACAGTATAATTACAGAACTATTTGTACAATGCTTAGTGTGTGCTATTCATTGTATTACATGAAGAATTGAGTTTGAAGGTTTTTGTAAAAAACAATACAAGCAAATAGTTAAAACCTCTTTTTGTAAATTTAATATATATATATACCTCTACCTCTACATCGATATAGTGCTGTCCTCGAGAGCCAAAAAATCTTAACGCGTTATAGGTGAAAACGTGTTATATCAAACTTGCTTTGATACACCAGAATGCGCAGCCCCACCCCACTGGAGCGCTGCTTTACCACATTATATCCGAATTTGTGTTATATCGGGTCGCGTTATATCGAGTAGAGATGTGTGTGTGTTATATATATATAAAAATTGATGGTGAGTAGAAAGTTAGTCTAAAGTGTTTGGTCTAAAACTTTATAAGGGAATGTGGCCCTGTGTCTGGATCATTAAATGAAGAAACTGGAACAGGACTGTATTCAGAAATGGCAGAAAAGCTATTGATGACGTTGCCTTCTTCCTAAATGCACCTAAATAGCTTCCTCCACCACCCGTTTGTTAAATATCAACATGACTAATGGCTCAATCCTGAAAGCTGCTGAGCACTCTGGTCCTGATCCAGAAAAACATATCAGCACATGCTTAACTTTAAGCACTAGCAGTTCCACTGAAGCCAAGGGGATTACTTGCGTACTTAAAATTAAGCACGTGTTTCTGTGCTTTGATGGATTGGAACAAGAGTGCTCAGCACTTTAAAGGATCAAGCTCCATATGCCCTGGTTTTACCAGGACAGCCTATTTTCCCATAGGACATTCTGCTGTCCTAAGGACTTCTTTCACAGTACCTAACATGGCCCAGTTTTTCATTCCATTGGTCAAAATGTTTGCTTTTTCTTAATAGCTGCAAAATGTTTGTTTTAGGGGCACTGCTCTACTGAATGGACTTTGCTCCGGCTGGACCAGGAACAGTCTGGTGGAACAAATGTTCAGTGAAAAGTACTCAGCACTCAGCAGTGCCTACTGTGACACCTATGGCCACATTTTTCAAAGAGCTCAGCGCTGATAATACCGTGCTCTTCTCTTTGGAGCTGCCACTGTTATGGAGCTAGATGCATCTCTGTCCCCTGTTGGGTGTCTCTGAGTTCAGCAATCAGAGGTGTCATGCCTTTTACCCTTATCTATCTCAGGGTGTTGTCAGAGGGTGGAGATGGATGGCAAGAGAGAGATCACTTGATCATTGCCTGTTAGGTTCACTCCCTCTGGGGCACCTAGCATTGGCCACTGTCGGTAGACAGGATACTGGGCTAGATGGACCTTTGGTCTGACCCAGTATGGCCGTTCTTATGTTCTTAGGGTAGAATATTCCACTCTGAGGCCTAGTCTGGAATAGAAAAGCTTTGCCAACAAAGCTATACCAACAAACCCACCCATGTAAACACACAGCCATAGACTGCTTTTGCCTCTACAGTACTTCCTGAATGAAATGAGCTATACTGATCAGCTCATTTTTTGGCTGATATAACTGTCTACACGAGGTTTTTTGCCTGTATAGAAATCTTATTACAAGAAAACATCACAGACACTACTAGAGTGGCAAAAATGTCTGCTATAAACCTGACCTTACCCTGGGAACCCAGGACACTACTCCCTGTGCACCAACTGCTTATCACATTGCAGGCCCGTCACAGTCTGCAATGTTTTGTTTTTTCCTTCTGAGAGCCTGTGACCAGTGACAGTGACCCACCATCCTGTAACCGTGTCCAAGATAGGCTTGGCTCCTTCGGATGCCTCCATAGATTCCTGTGTCTGAGTGTGTCTCCCAGTCTCCTTCTCCCTTTGCTTCCCTTGAGAGACTCTTTTCCCTTCCATCAACTATCCCTCTCCTTAGGCCCTCCAGGGTCTTTCCCAAATCCAGGCAGCTCCTGACACCACCTTGCTGAGACCAGTTTGGGGGCTGCCCTGGAAAGCGGACTAGATCAATTAAGGCTATTGCTCTGGCATTGTCTCTTAAGGATCTTTAAGTGGAAGCTGTTAGATGACTATTTGGATGACCTCCTGAGGTCTCTTCCAACCCTAATCTTCTATGACTGTATGATTCTATTTAGGGTCTTCTCCTTCTTGTCCTGTGCTCTGTTACCCAGACAAATCCTTCCATGTCCCTATATATGATACAGAAACGCCATCTAAGTGACAGATCCAGAGCCAGTATTAGTAATTATTTATCACCCACCCCCCATATTTGGTACAGAAAGCTCAATGGGAGCTGAGATCTTTGGAAAACCTAGTCCTTAATGCTTTCCTATTAAGGTGCTGCTCAGCATATACCAGCACAACCCAGATGCACTTGTAGAAGAGCTGTATCATGAGGGACTATTGCTTCTTGGTTCTGTGACATAACACATGATGCTTCAGTATATGCTGCTCAAAAGAGTATTGTCTTTCTTTACTGCCATATAATATTGCAAGGTCATGTCCAATTTACTAACTGCCATCATCCCAAGATCCCCTTCAGTGTTACTGCATTCCAAAATTCTCCCTCCTACTGAATATTTGTGTTTAGTATTTTTTTTCCTCTTTGTGTTAGTAATTGCAATTTCTAAATCACATTATATACTATTATTTTCAGTCCAAATTTGTAAACCCTGTAAGTATCTCTGCATTATTTCTCTGTTTTCATGGTTTTTTTGCAGGTTTTGGGTTTTTTTTCCTATTTACTACCATCTAAATCAGGATTCTCAATCTCTCCTCTCCCACCCCAGTACAGCAGCCTCTTGAACAAGGATAATATTGTTTGATTAAGAAGAGATCAAAATTCTAAGCTTTTGCTACTATTTATAGTTAACGTTAATGTTTCGGTGTATTGGTTATTATTAACACTGCTGCATTTCCATACCCTGAAAAAAATGATGCTGCAAAATGCAGTACATTTGCAGATTAAAATTCTGCACCCTTAATTCTTTGAAAAGTGTCGTAGAGGGAGTAGATATCAGTGACCAAAACATCCATTTCAATTCATTCAATAGATCTAAAACTACCAAAATGTATAGCACCGTTCAGACCTGTCCTTTATTTATCACAATAATAGCAGTAACTTATTTTTTTTATAGAACAGTGTTACACGAAACACTGTAAAATAAATAGGAGAATAATCCTTGTCCTAATTTTTGTAACAGTTCAAATCAGTCTTTCAAGGAACAAAGTGTCTTTTTTTAGAGCCTCTATTTCCTCCTCCCCCCTTCAACCTTTCTCTATACACTATATCTAAAGGCTTCTCTGTTCTTGGCATCCAGTGGTAGGCATCCCTGCTGTGCCAGTTTTTCAGTACCGATGGCTTTCTTAACTCCACAGTGGGTTCCCCTCAGAAATCAGTTCAGCTGCATTCTTCTTCTATCTGCAGGGTCACTGATCTTTAGAAAGAGCAGCCCCCTCATCTGGAAGAACTGGACTAAAAAAAAAAAGTTTTTGTTCCCAGCAGGAAATCTCCAGCACACAGTGGTAGCACAGATTGTGTAGTACTGTACCTGAGAACAGGAAGTTACATGCAGTCAGCAAGGGATGCCTAACACTGATCTCGGAAGTAAAACAACTCCTCTTTCAGGGTACTCACCCCAAAAAGAAGCTGATGGAAGAGGCTCAGGTTCTCCCACAAAGTTTGGACAATGTATAACCATTCCTATGATATTCAATCACAAGCCATGCTATGAAGTCACTTAACATCCATAAAAAAATATGCCACCATTGTGCGCTCCACAATCTACCAGAGGGTAAAATCCATTGGGCGACTGATTTTGGACCCTGCAGAGAAAGATTTCTGAATGTCTCCTGATAGATGCTAAGTTCCATCAGCTTCCAATTAAGTCAATGGAAATTGAGGACACTGCTGTGGTTTATTAAGCAATAATGTTCCTCGAGGCTTCCCACGGCTAGTGCTAAATAGACCCGTAAGGCAGCTTCAAGTTTAATTCCTTCATAATAACACAGAAGGTCCCAAACATTCTGTCTTTCTCGGCTGGATCATGCTGGGAGAATTGCAATTCAGAGAACTGATTTTTTTCTAACTCATTTCATGTGATTCACTGGCTTATAACAAGAATCAGAAGCTCACTCACAAGCCTTTAGTTTAGTTAAGTCAGTTTCCCAAATCCAAACATAGACAAGATAGGAGATGGCAGTAGAGGTAGAAATGAGTGTTTTGATAGTGGTTACTAGTCTTTTATCAAGGAGCGGAGTTGTATATTCATTGCTGGACAGTAAACACATTCTCAAGCCTGACTAAAACTTGTTTTTTGTGTGTGTGTGACATCCTTACATAAGGAAATGTGAACAACAGCTCTCTGTCCTCAAAACATGATTCCATCCTGCACATTCATCTAATCTTTAATTTAAAAATATAGTTCAACTCCTGACAGTAGGCTTTAGTTTTCTGGCCACCCATCTTGGCCTGCTCTCTTGATGGCCTGTAACTGGATGCCCTTTCCATACCGTCTTTGATTTCCATCAGCTGCACTGTTTAAAGTGGAGATAGTGCAGCATGTTAAAGGATTCAGTGTCCTGATCGCCTTCCCTCAGCTTGCTCTACAAACTGCTCAGGATGTGAAATAACAGCAATAGTTATCCTGGACAGTATCTGATCTCTACCTGATAGTGTGGGAGGAGCATCATTATATGCTACAATCTCTTTGGACAACTAAGAAGGGGCTTTCGATGAATGTCCCTCGAGGTTTGTAGTCTGATTGCATTATTACTGGGCGGCCATAGGTGTACTGGTGGAATGCTGCACTCTAAATACCAAATCGGAAGCTTTTTCTCTTTGGACATACCCCTGTTGAGTGTCTGACAGTACTCTGCTGGCATAAGTGACTGGCTGCTCCTGAAGAAGAGCTGCACCCAATGTGGTCTCCAGTGCATGACACTCAGGCCCATCAAAAGAAATCTGGGCCCAGGTCTATCATGTTTGCTGAGGTCCCATTTCACTTTATGTACCCAGAAGCTGCTGAAGTTCTGGGGGTCACTTTGAGCTCAAGCCCCTAGTACAATTGTTCGTCCTTTCCCCACCTCTCATCAGCTCTGAATTCACACTGGTGTGTAAGTGGCTTTCTTGGCTGTAGTACTTCTGGATAGGGGCATCTATTATTATTTGTTTCAGCATGCTTGCTGTTGGGAACATGCCCAGTCCCACTCAACATCTTGCCATATGAGCTGATGTATGGATTCTTCAGCCAGGTGTGGAGAGAAGTTGGACAGAAAATTAATCATTCCTATGAAGCACTTTACGTTCACATGCATAGGAGCAGGCATATCTCTGACTGCTTTGAACTTGTTAGAATCTGCTTTCAATTCCTCTGCTCTGACCAAATTTCCAAGGTGATGTCACCTCACACTATTTGACTTGAAATTTTTTATCAATTACGTTTTATGTCTTTGTCCCTGAATTGCTGTAGAAAAGCTTGTCGTTTTCTGTCACAATCCCATTCAGCTTATGTATCATGACTCCCTTCACCTAAAATGAGGATATCATCTACAATTATTTTCACCCCAGGCCATACTTCCAGTTTCTGGGTGTCTCTGCTCTAGAATACCTCTGGTGCTGGGCTTATGCTCATTGGCATGCATAGCCATCTATAGAGACCAACCGCTGTTGCAAAGTTTGTCAACATGCTGGAGTCTTTATCTAGGCTTATGTGCCAAAAAACATTCCTCACATCATAAAGGTTCTGGCTTTGGAAAGTTCTAGCAAGAAGTCATCATCTGTGATCACTGGACAGTGGCATCTTTTCAATGGCCGGTTCAGTGGTTTTGGATATATGCAGATGTGTAAATTTGCCTGATGGCTTCTTTACTACCACAATATAGGCTTCTACAGGTGCAATGATACCCCTGATCTACAGACTTTTGAACTCCTTTCAAACTGGATTATGTCATACAACTGGACACAGGTTCCACTGTAGTGTCTACTTCCATTCACAGCTGTCCTTCCAGGCACCTATCACTTTTGAAAAGATCCCCCTATGCTTTTAAAATTGTCCCCATTGTCCATGGGACTCTTTATTTTGCTGCTTGGACTGCAGCTATAAAAATCTTATACTACACCTTGAGCAAATCCATAGCTTGTACTGATGCACAAGGCAACCCATAGGAAAATGTGATGTCATAGTAACGAATCCCCTGAAAATAATGGACAAAACCAATTCACAAACTTCAATAGGTTTTGTCCATTATTTTCAGGGGATTAGTTACTATGACATCACATTTTCCTATGGGTTGCCTTAAGCATCAATAGATTTTGCCTGATCTTTATAATGGATGTGTTCAAGTCCATTTCCAACCTAGGAATCACATTGCTGGAGGCCCTGCTACCCATCTGAAATCACACATTTCCCTATTACCATTGTTGCATGAACTGAGGTTTGTATTGTCCCTTGTACCCTCAATAACAGTCCCTACAGGAAACATGGGCCCTCTGACTTCACTTCCACTGATCATGATACAGCAGGGACCATCTAAGGCAACATCAGTGAGTTTACAAACTTATTAATTCTGCCAAAAGAAAAATCTGGTGAAATAATGTTAAGGTGAAACAAACAAACCCACTCTCCAAAGTCACTCTTGGCCTGTATGACTTTTTCAGCTCATGGTAAAATCCAGAACCTTTTACCAGATTGTCCATAGCTTCCTTGAGCTAAAACAATCTTAACCCATAAACAGGACATAAAGCTTGATATAGTCTTGGAACATGCTATACTCCTCGTTGTTTTTGCTGATACAGACTAACACGGCTACCACTCTGAAACGTATCAAAAACATAGGCTCCTATAATTCATTGAGCCCTTTTTAAGCTAAATAGTATTAGGCCTTTTACCCAGAGCTCCAGGAAAACAGCTCAATTCTATGTACATAACAACCCTCATCATGTTCATCAAGAGGATTTGGGTCAGTTTAACATTAAACTGTGTCCACCTTAGATGCTATGATAACACATGGGAATAGTAGTTTGGCTGCCTCATGCACCATTCTCCTCTATGGGCCAGTCTCCCTGGCTAGACTAGCTCTCCTACAATGTGCTATGGCATCCCCACCAGCTGAACTGCCAAGGTGTATCATGGGAGTTCCCTGGCTGAAATGCATTATGGGAAATGTAGTGTAACTGGGGGCCCAGCCCATAGAGAATGAATGCATGAGGCATCCAAACTACAACAGCCACTAGACTGTGTGACAATTCATGTGAATGCAGTTAAATATCAAACCAAACATACAAAAGGCTTTGACTCAGTTTGATAAACTGAAACAAGATTCAGTTTGGATTTCCTATATTTTATTTTATTTATCTGGAACTTTTTATTCCATAAAAAATGACATTTTGTCTTTTTGTCCCCAAATAGGATGAAAACAGATGTTTAAATATCAAAATTTCCCACAGGAGAGAAATTCCATTTTTTTCTACTAACTCTACATAACATAATGTACAAGTGTGTTTTATACATAGGTTTTGAAACATGTTGGTACCATTATCATAACAGTACCGCACACCTCACAGATTTTGGCCCTTAGTGACTGTTGGCATAATTTTGCGACACTGACTCAAGTGCGTAATCTAGAGATGGTTGAAAATTGGAATTTCCATTCTGCAGGCAATTTTGTGTGGAAGTGGGCTCACCAATGAGTGCATTGCCTCATTGCTGGGTGTGGCATTGCAGGCTCCTCCAGCAGTCTCTCTGGCACTAGAGTTGTCCACTTCTTCTTGTGACTCAGCCCTCTGGGGAGGTTACATTTTGTTAGGGTGACCAGATAGCAAGTATGAAAAAACTGGACAGAGAGTGTGTGTGTGTGTGTGGGGGGGTAATAGGTGTCTTTATAAGAAAAAGCCCTAAATATCAGGATTGTCCCTATAACATCGGGACATCTGGTCACCCTACGATTAGTCCTAAATTTCTAGGGCAAAAGAAGCTTCCAATACATTAAAAACTCTTCTCCGCTACCCAGGCTCACTCCTTTGTAGATTCTTCTCCCCTTCCCAGGTACTCTGGGTTGTCTTCCCGCTCCTGTGCACAGTGACATCTCCCAAGGCTTTCCCCCAGAAGCCTGGCTCTAAATTCAACAATCTTTCTCCCCCTTGTGTAAGGAACAACTTTCCTGATGACCAAAAGAGGAACCCAAGCCCTCTCTTCTCCTCTAGGTTCCAGTCCAGGGGCACTGTGACAAGCTAACCTGCTCCTTAAGACTTCTCACTGCTTCCCTGTGGTTCTTCCAGCTGTAGCCTCCCTTCAGGCCCTTTCCCACATCTCCTCCTAGGCTTACTCTACATCTGTCTCTCTCTAGAGCCTTCATTTGCTCTCTAGCAAACAGAGAGTAACTGGAGGGTTCTTCCCCTCTCTCCCTGCAGCCTCCTTTTCATCCCGTCTTTTTGTGTTTATACTCACCACCTAGTACTCATACAGGCTTCCTCGGTTTATACTCACTCACATGGCTCTATCCTCAGCAGCGTGGGGTATACACCTCATCATCTTCAGCATATCCTTCGGCCTTGAAACTGGAATGAAAAATGAACATCTCAAAATTTCCCATGAAAGTTTCAGAAAAAAACCCAAATCATTTAGGAAATATCAAAGCGATCTAATTGAAACATTGTGTATTGATAAAGTCTAAGTCCTTCATTTCAAAATTCGTTTGGACTTTATTGCTTCAATCTCTATTTAAGGTAATATATTTATGATGAAGTCAAAATAAAGCATTTCAACCTCACTGAAACAAAACCTTTCAATATTTTTTCATGAAAATGTCAAAAGATGTGATATCTGCCTTCAAAATATTTTGATTTCATTGAATCGGCATTTTCCAATAGAAAAGTGTTCCAGCCACACATTTCCAGCATTCTCTCAAATATTTCATGCTCTCATCATTACTCCTTCTGAACACAATGGGGTTATTTGTGTGAGTGAGGTTCCCTCATGTCAATTGAGTTTTCAGGATTGAATCCCACATCTCCATCTCTGCACCCACCCTTCTACTGTCTCCTGCTAGCATTATGCTACATGATTTATAAAACCCTAATATATGATTTGTCCGTTAAGTAGAAAGATGACACAATTGCCTGGCAGGTTCTATATTGCCCGAAGCTGCTTGAAACATAGTTAAGATTTTTCAAGCCTTAGGGCATGTCTACACTTACCTCCGGAGTGATCAGTCCAGTGGGGGTCGATTTATCACGCCTAGTGGCGATAAATCGACCAACGAGTGCTCTCCCGTCGACTCTGGTAGTCCACCGGAGTGAGAAGCATAGGCGGAGTCGATGGAGAAGCATCAGCAGTCGACCTACCGCAGTGAAGACACTGCATTAAGTAGCTCTAAATACATTGACTTCAGCTACGTTATTCACATAGCTGAATTTGTGTAACTTAGATCGATCCCCCCTCCCCCAGTGTAGACCAGGCCTTAGTAAGAATTTACAATGAACTTCCAGTTACAGAGTTTCCAGTCTTAACTGTTCATTTTATTGTATTGGGGGGAGGCAGAAAAAGGACAGGATTTATGTAACAATACATTTCTTTTATAAACAGTTACACCTGTACAAGAGAGTGATTTTATTAGACAGCTGCTCTGTCATTTGCATTGAATACAATTCTCTCCCAGCTTTATTAAATAGCCTCCTGTAACAGGCAACTAGTTTTGGTCAGTCCATCAAAATTTCACTTAAGGCAGGTTTCATTGTACAGTAGAGGCCCTTACCATGTTTCCTGTAACCTTTACTGTTAGGTAAAGGATTACCGAAAATGAGCCGATATTTCCTGAATTTATGCTAGGGAAGGCCACTGGTATCCCTAATCCCTTATTTAATGGTGGGAGGGAGGGATAAGATAAAGGAAACTTTTAAAGATCTGCAGCTCCTTCCAAAGAAGGATCACAAAACATGATATAAAACACTAATTAATTCTCACACCGCCACTATACAGTGGGTAATTGCTTTTATATTCATCTTATTGATTGTTCATCTGACACAAAGAAAGTCCACTTGCCTAAGATTACACAACGAGACAGGAATGGAACATAGGAGTTTTGATACACAGTCCCTTGGTCTAACCAGAAAGGACCAGATTCCTAAACCTGTTCAACCTCTTAGCGACACCCAATGCATTATATATGTGTCTCATCATTTTGGTCATTGCCTAGTAACTTGTCCTTTTGGGCAGGGATCTCATCTTCATGCAAAACGATTGTGATTGTGCTCAATAAATAATAATCACCAGACTACATTGCCTCATTCCCGCAACTTAGACAGGAAGCTTTCTCAAAAAATAAATTGCATGTCGAATCAAGACGTGTTCATACTAGTGGGGGAAGAGTTAGCCCTGGAAGTACTGTATATACATAACTCCCTGTGTGGCTAAACTGAGTATCAATGAAGTTAGCTAGAATATGCTTCATCATTAAAGTCTTGCTTCAGAAACGGCACAATGACAGCTAAAACTTTTTTTATTATTATTATTTGAATGCTCAGAAGAGATAAGAAAACCAGAAGAAGAACAGATGTGTTAGAAGTGTGAAATGGATTAACATCAAAGTCCCCTGGGAAAATCTGAAACATGAAATGAAGAATCCTGAATGACAAGAGCTATTCAGAATGCATTAAAAGCTCTGCAGTGCATTTCGGTGCTGTCTGTGTGAGCAACGCAAGGCCCCGTGTGTTAAGGGAGAGATGCTGATAACGAAAGCTCTGTGAACTTCGGGGAAATTCAGTTCATTGCTGAGAACTCACCTTGTGCCACAATTCAAATGAGACAGAAAAGGAACCCAAGCTGATGATTGCCAATGTTTATCGTCCTCAATGATATGAAATGAAGAAATAATTTTGAGGTTGTACTAATAAGGCCATAGGTGAACCAGTAATGATTTAAAAATAGAGCCCTTCTTAGTTATATATTTGTGAAGTGTTTAAGGCTCTATATTAATATTAATCAGTTGATAGTTTGGACATGGATGGCATATTCTGAGAATCACAGAAGTTAAAGAGGGAAGAGACCAGATATGGAGACCACGATGCATCTTTTTTATTCTACTCCATTGGTCCATGTTAAATAGATTTCTGCTGACCTAACTACATTTGCACTCACCAGGGATCTCCTGGTGGCAAGTACCATTGGCCATATTGTATTCAATCCCAGGGAGCTACTGGTATTTGCAATGTGAATGTCAAGGACTGAGATATTACTCCAGTTTTTGACTCAGTCAAATCTCACTAAAGTTAAAGGCAGTTTGCATGTATAAAAACTAAAAGACTTCAGCACTTAGCCCCAGCTCATAGATTAATTTAATGAACTACAGTTTCTGAGTATAAATCTCAGATTGGACATTTTAATTAGAAAGGTAATGTCATTAAGGGTTTGATCCAAAATCGATTGACGTCAATGGGAGTCTTTCATTTGACTTCAGTGGGCATTCAGTCAGGCCCTGATAGAACATGGGATCAAGGTGTGCCCAAAATAATTCTTGATACCAATGGCGTAAGCTCCCCCACTCCAGTTTTCTATTTATGTGGGCCACAGCTAAGTGACTCTTTGGTGGTTAAGTGAGGGATAACTGAGTGGCTGAGGTGACAGTGTTGTCCCAAATGAAGTCCCAATCTCACAGCAGCAGGAGAGTACAGCATCATTTAAGGCAGGCCATTTCTTGTGATAATTATCCAAATCACTTGCAGTAATTGAACCGAGGACTTCAGCATTGACAAGAAGGGGATCCTACTAATTGACCTAAAGTACCAGGCCTTCAGGCCTGTCAAGAGTAAGCCAACCTCATTCAGTCCTCACCATGTTGTCTTACATGCAAGGACGACTTTGGGTGAATCAGAGTATTATGATTGGTTAATAGCCTCTTGGCTAATACAGTTAGGGCCTGATCCTGTGAAGAACTGATCTCCTTCAAATTCCCATTGACTCCTACTGAATTTATATCTGATTGAAGTAAAACATGTCTTTTAAGGAAGATTACAATAAATAAATAAATCCCAGAGTCTCTTTAGGACCAGAAATCATTGGAAAAGCTAACTTCATAACCTTCATACAAATTACAGCAGCAAAATTCTGTAGACCAAGAACATTCACTGACTGGAATGTTGGCAGACACATACCCAGTTTGATATTTGGCAATTTTTTAATCTATTTGTTTGAGTTTGAAAGTTTCTGACCATATTGATTCCGGCCATTCTCGGGAGTATCAAAGTTTGACACACGTGAATTTATGAAACAGGCTATTTCATTTTTTTGCACCTGGCTGGTAGTTAAGTTCATATATTGTCCAAAATATGTCATGAGCTTTACAGACTTTCCAACTTAGTCATATAGACTGTCAACAAAGCCCATGACTCATACACTGAGATACATCCAATGCATTGTCCATAAAGGTAATTGATTTTTTTTAGCTTCTTTTTCCACTTCTTTAAACAGCCAAAGCTTATCTTGAAATTACATAGCTCTACTCTACACTGTGAGGGCTTGTAAAAATATAACTTTGAGTTATGTTTATTTTCATTCTTTTAAAAGAAATACAGAACATCTTCCAGGCTGAAAGTTTTGTAGTTGGAAGAATCTATTCTAACAGAATCTATTAGTTTGTAAATCAATATGCCCTGTTGATTAATTTCATGATGAAAAATGCATATGCCTTTAGGCTCTGTTCCACTTAGAGTCTGGCTTCATTATTGGACTAAACAGTGTGGGCTTGACTCTGCCAGCCTTCCTTATGTTCACCACTACTTACACACACAAATATTTCCATAGAAATTAATGTTGTTCCTTGAGGGGGCAAGGCTCTGCTCAACGTCAAAGTGATAGAGCTTGACACTCTGAATAAACATTCCAGCGTAGAAAACACTTGGTATAAGAGACTGTAAGATTTCCACAGGCCCACACATGATTTGGACAACCATTAATTTTAATGGGAATCGAGCATCCAAATCCCATAGGCAACTTTGTTAAGCCTCAACCTGGCTTCAGATAAGAAACCCCCCCAAATCACTTAAATCAGAGATGGCCTGAGAGCACTGAGGTTCAGCTGTTAGGCCTGTGATCGCATTTGATCCTGTGCAGCAGAGGTGAGGGTGCTGCATGATTAGGAGGTGGGTAAAAAGTGATACGTAGCACAGGAGAAAGTGATCCTGTGCTATAGCTTTGCCATGCAGCTGACATATTACTATTTCCTAATAGCAGGAGTTAGGCCTAAGTGTGTCTCTAATTACCTCATTAGAATGCTGGGGATCACACGTTAGCCCTTGTCTCCACAGACACCCTTATATACACTTCACTTTTATGAGTACAAGAATAGACACACTGAGGTGTTGAGATTTACTAGCACTGAGTGTGGAGGTCTGTACATGTGCTTAACTTTACTTTCACCAATAGGTTCTACTTGCTTTTGTGCTGGGGTATGAAAACTTTGTTTGGCTTGCTGTGCAGCATGTCAGAACTCACGGGATTAAGGACAAAGAGTGGGTCAAATGTCACTCCAGCGAGAGCCACCAGTTATTGTCCAAGACCAAAATTTTCGAAAGTGGCTAATAATGTTCAGTGCCTGAAATTTTAAATGCCCAGGTGGAGCCACCTTAAAAGGGTTTTTTGCAGAGGATGGATGTTAGCCTTTTCTGAAAAACAGAAGATAGCTCACATTGGTCACCCAAAGAGGGAGGCATCAACTTGTGACTTACTTCTGAAAATCTTGGCCCAGCTTCGTCAAAGACTTCAATCAGTGGACAGCTGAGGAAATTGTAAGGAAACAAATGCAGTTTTGTGCATATTGGATACATTATGAAATAATTAGTCATGTTTCAGTTTAAATAACAGGAAAAAAAAACTTTAATTAAGACTTCTAATTAATAGTTGAAAGATTAATCAATCAATAATTATAACTATGATTATTGGGTGTAATTGTGCTTAATTGGAGGGGCTGATTAATGATCAGAATAAACCTTTCAAAATTTCTGATTTGAACATGGTAGGAAGTGAGGATTCCAGTCCATAGAGTTAAAAAGAAATTCAAGAATCATAGAAGATGAGTATTCAGCTGCTTAGTCACAAAAGACACAACATGTGATTGAAGTGGAAGAAAAGATTCCATTGTTCGGCATATAAACGATTTTATTACTAATCTGTGAAAGTTTTCCATTAGTACAGGAAAAATATTCACCTGAAGAAGTTGAGCAAGCCTGCTTCTGAAATCAACAAGCCTTTATATTAGATATACTGGCTTAAAGAGAAATTTTGGATCTGAATAGCCCCAACCTTTTAACGGTGGGTAGCAAAGGAGAGTGGTCACTATTCTAAGTACTATCTGGAGCTGCATTTTGAAAAAGGTCCCTTATTTTCATAATAGGCAGAATCAACCCTCTGGTTTTCACCACCTCTTCTCCCCAAGTTTTAAGATGATCAAAACCAAGATCCAGATCTGAAGTTTGGAGCTCTAATTGTAACGACCAAGACAGTGTAGAAGTCAAGTCTTCCAAATCAGAACCAAGTGTTAAATTGGCCTCCTTCCTGATCAGATGCATATGGCACACCCCCGTCAAGGGATAAAGAGACTGAGAGGAGCAGCAATGAAATACAGAGGCTTTCAGATGGCATATCTTTGAATCTAGCCATGTTTAGTAATAAATGGCTTAGAGTCATTAGCAGAGTCTGTAGGTACCTCTGCACTGCAACTGGAGGCATGACTGCAGCATGTGTGGACATACCGAAGCTACCTTTGATCTAGTTAGATCACACCCCCAGATTGCAGTGTAGACATACTGTAGTCCAGGGATCGGCTACCTTTGGCACACGGCCCGCCAGGGAAATCCGCTGGTGGGCTGGGATGGTTTGTGTACCTGCAGCATCCGCAGATTTGGCCAATCACAGCTCCCACGGGCCGCGGTTCGCCATTCCATTGTGAGCTGAGGGATGTGCTGGCCGCCGCTTCCCGCAGCCCTCTTTGTCTCTAGAGATCCCCTGCCTGGGTCAAGGAAAAAACATCAAAGGCATTGCTTAGGCAAGGGATGAGCAGTGACTTCTGCTTTTGTACCAGACACTGTTTGTTCTAATATTAACTAATTCTTTCAATCCATACCTACCCAGTTTGTCATATATCTGTTGTTCCCTGTATGTCATGTGGTTTGTGAGTCTGTTGAGGTGGGGACTGTCTTCTTTGTTACAACACCTACCACAATCAGTCCCGGATTCTCAGTTGAGGTCCCTAGGCAATACTGTAATACCAACAGCAATGCTCATCCTTACTGTTGTCATCAGTGGGGCAACACAGAGAAAGCTTGCACTGCCGCTGCTTATGTTCTGTCTCCTTTGAGAACAGATAAAACACTTTGGCCTTCAGAGCTGTCATTCTGGCTCCTTTTGCAAGCCCTTTACCTTTACCTAAGCACCGTTCTGCAAGATTTCAATGTAATTGTCAATGCAACATGGATTTTACAATGATGAACGCAGAATCATAATACACGATTACTCATGCTGCAGTACACAGTCAATGACAGCTTTCTCTTGGTAAAGAACATGGGACTAGGCCCTTATAGCTCAATCTTGCAAGGCGCTGAGACGAGGCCGTTGGTCCTTATTACTAAGCCTGCCAATGTGAAAGTGGGATCTTTGTTTCTTAAAGGCACACTGGAATAATATTTCAATATGCCCTTGGACCCCTATCGCATCACAGAATCAGTGTGCATGGGCATGTATGTCTGCACTGATGCTGCGTCAGGGGATGGACAACTCAGATGACTACTGAAAAAAAGGCAAGTTAAACCATATCTGAAAATATTTCCAAGTAGTCTCCATTGATGTGAACGGTCCAATTCCCGGCAGTAGCCATTTTAATGGTAATTCCCACAGGAAACTTACCCTGCTGACGTGTGTCAAGACAGGCAGGCCAGAGCTGCGGCTGGAGACCTGGTGAACCTAAGACAATTTCTGCAGCTGACATTCATAATTATTTTTAGTAATATTTTGTTCTGGATGAAGGAGAAAAGCTGGGAGTAGGTACTGTCCCTCAGATGAGATCCCCTCTTCCATCAGGAGCAATTCCGGCTGAGTTAGCTAGAATTCCTCCTGGGAGCATCTGGGAAGAACCTGATGAGTGGTACTGCCACTACCTCAGGAGAAGGCATAGCATACTCTTTGCTCCACCTGGCCAACTGTGATTGTGATGTGTGCAAAGAGGTAGGGTTATGGCTGTTCCCTCACCTGGCTGCTCTCTACCCACTTTCAGACAGGTAGCACTCAAGGTCCACTAACAGGGAGCATTGCCAACGTTCATCAAGGGAATTCTATCTACCTGGGTCTCAAGGAGAGACAAGTAATCACCCTTCAGCCCACTTTCTGTGTCCACATCTTCGCGGGGTCAGTCAGAATCTAGCACTTTCCATAAGATGAAGGATGATCTTGTGGTTAAGGAACAGGAAACTTTCATTCAGTTCTTGACTCTGCCACAGAATTTCTGTGTGACTCACAAAGTGATAATATTGACTGCGGGTGAGGAATAGTCAGGCCAAGCAGATTAACTCTTAAATATCAAGGATCTTTTTTCCTCCAGGCCTTTTTGAAATGTTCTCCGCAATGCTTCAGCAGCTTGTCTGCAAGCATCAAATTTTGTTTTCTTCCTTTAAAAATTTTTTTTTAGTAAATTTCATGGCACTGAAAGATGAGGGTTTGACAATCTTAAAATTTCGCTTGTATCCATAGAAGAGATGCAGCATAGGCAGAATAGATGCAGGTTTCTCTTACTCCTAGGTGGCTGGGCCTTTGTTTTGAGCAGGAGAGCTATCTCCACGGAAGGAAAGGGCTGTTCACACATCCTCATTCCTATTTTATCCTTGGCCTTTATGCTGGGATATCAATGTGGGGGTTGACTGTGGTACTTTGGTTTGTGTGTGAAACAGGCTTCTGTTCCTTAGACACTGTGCTGAGGCTACCCAACTCATTTCACAAGGCCCAAGGCACAGACATCATCTGATAATCTCTTTCAGAGTGCTGTTTCAGGTTGATTACCAATTCATCCAGAAACCCATGGGAGAGTGTTCCTATGAACCACTCCTCCCCCCCACCTCCCAAACTAGCCACCACTCGATAGCATTCATGACGTGCCATAACATGACCGCTGTGCAATATTTTGGAAGCAGCACAGGAGAGGTGCTTTGTGAGGGTCACCAGCTCTCACTGCTGTCACTGTAATATGGTCACTAAATTCCCAAAGACAATATTACTGCAAATCATCTCAAATGTGCTGCAGGCAGTAGAATGATCCCATAATCAAAGAGCTAGGTCTTTGAGGACAAGTTTAATTACTTTAATCTATACAGCCTGGAAAACATAATGGTTAATGGGGTAATCTACTGAAGTATTTGGAATTTTAAATAGTATAGACTATGCCCTGTATGAGACAAATCTCAGCACAGCAGAGATGATAAAACCAGGAGCATAAATGGTGACTGAAGAGAGCCTTAGATGTTCATAAATCAATAATTGATAAAACGTACTCTTGTGTAACTAAGTAGAATTTTATGCTGTAGGTAGAATAAACTGATTACATGATACTATGGTGCTCAGTGGAATTATGGAATGAGCTTCATTCATTCACTCTAATTGCTGCATATTTGTATACAAACAGCTTAAATGGGTCTATCCGTTTTACAGGCTATAAAGCTGCAAGCAATGCCTGTCCTTTGAGTCCAAAGATGGAAGCCATGATATTGTCCCAGTACTGAGTGTCATGCTGCTGAACCTCCTGCAGAACAGCAGATACATATAGAGACTGATGTTCTCAATACTTCTGGTCATTAGAGAGTCCAAAGCAGTTTTCTGTGTCCAAGTCAATTTCCAATGAAGGTATTGAGCCACCAGAGGCCGGTGCTGCGGGAATTTAAGGATGAAGTGATTGAGCTGCTAAAAAAAAGAAGTAATATCTCATTAGCATCATCTACTGGAGGTGTTATATCTATCTTTTAAAAAGACATTACGGATGATCAGGGGAACTACAGACCACTGACCCTCATATCAACAAATGGATGAAAACAAGTTGCAGTGGGGGAGGTCTAGGTTGGATATTAGGAAATACTATTTCACTAGGAGGGTGGTGGAGCAATGGAATGGGTTACCTAGGGAGGTGGTGGAATCTCTATCCTTAGAGGTTTTTAAGGTCCAGCTTGACACAGCCCTGGGTGGGATGATTTAGTTGGGGTTGGTTCTGCTTTGAGCAGGGGGTGGGACTAGATGACCTCCTGAGGTCTCTTCCAACCCTAATCTTCTCTGATCATTGAAAATAGGATTGTAAAACACCTGGATGATCACAAAATGTTAGAAACAAACCAGTGAGAATTCTGTAAAGGAAAATGTGCCTCTTTAATTTACTAGAATACTTTGACAGTGTCAATTCAATATTGACTAAAGAAGAACTAGTTAACAATCTTTTGGGACTTTCAAAAGGCTTTTTTGGAAATTCTCTCACAAGAGGTTGTTAAGGAAATGAATTAGCCTAGGAATAATAGGCAACATAGTACAGTGGAGTAGAAAGTGGCTAAGAAACAGCAAGCAAAGACAGGAATAAATGATCAATTTTCAAAATGGCCTGGCAAAGCTGGATGAACATTTGCTTTCACATGAAATGGAAATTTGTCTTTACATTTGTCAAAATTTATCAAAATTGTAGAGATTTTTTCAAAATTGTAGGGATTTTGTTATAACTTGAAACCAGATTCCCCCCTTCCAAGTTTTTGACAATGGAAAATAAAAATAAAACAGGTTTTGGTTGTTGAAAACTGAAACATTATCAGTTTTCCAATGAAAGCCTGAAAAAATCACACACACACACACACACACACACACATACAGACACACACACACAATTTAGACAAACATTTCGGAAGATAAAGAGTTTTGAAGATTATGCCCCTTTGATGATACTGATTGATCCCTTGTTGGTACTAGAGCTCATTGCATAGAACAGGGTTCAGTATATTAAAGGTTTAATGAACTGAATCCTACAGTTTTGATTCACAGAAATTCCTGTACAATGAAGAGGTGGAACGGGCTGATGAATTGTCTCTTGGCTTATTGGGTCAGAAGATGTAGGTTACAGACCCAGCTATACCACTGGGGTATTCTTACAAAACTAACTCAAGATGTTTGTGTGTCATAATTCTTAACACACTTAAAAAAATTGTGAACAGTTCTATTAACAAGTACAGTTCACCCATTTCTCAAAGGTGCTGATTTGGCTTGGTAAATGGCTCCACTGCACTTTTAATTCAGAATCAAATTTATGCAGCTGTATTGTTCAGATTCTCAGACGTCTTGTAGGGATCTTTTCCATACTTTTTGGAGAACGGCTTGCTTTGTGCTGCTGATTTTGCTATATGCTTTTGTTTTCCTGAAACAATTTTAATCATTCCCAAACTGAAAGTCTCCTGAGAATAGGATAGGGAGGACGACATAGTGTCTGTTGGTCTAAATAGGAAATGTTCCAGTGAGCTTTTTCACACCTTGTAGAATTTCAATTTTCCCTTTAAAATGTGGATTAAACAACGTAGCCAAAAACCATATGCTTCTCTGTCAAACATTTCACTTACTTGGGAGTCTAGAGGCAGCTGGAGCGCTCTCACTGCCAGAGTAACTTCAGCAATTGACTTTCTTGTTTTTAATTGGAATCATGTTTGTTGCAGGAATAGGTGCGGCTAACTGGTATGTGGCAGTGCTAATTTCCCCAGCCATTCAATGCACACACTTCCTAAGTGGCCATTCTTATATAGCTGGAGGAAAATAACCAAAATGAGTTGCCAAACTGGCCTGTATCCATACTGATCTATAACAGCTGCCATTGTACAGATTTCTAAATGCTAAGTAGGGCTATGCTTGGTCAGCCCTGGGATGGGAGACCACCAAGAAACACAATGAGGCATCCCATGAAGGATGATCTGATGGTCCCTTCTGGCCTGAAGCTTCATGTACCCATGAAGTCAGCACTAGACCATGGTACCTGCCCAGGGGTTGCTCTGCTCATGGATGAGATTTTTATGAGATTTGACATGAGGTCCTTACCAAGTGTAGTTCTCTAAATCATCTCTTCAAGTCTCCAACATGTATGGGCATCAACCATACTCTGCCCAAACCCCAGTTCAAGCTGTTGCTAGATTCTAATAAAAACAATGATTAATATTAGTTTGAACCACTAGCATCCCCCCCACAAATTTGCATTGATAACATCCACACCCCTTTTTATTTGCTTGTGGCCCCAATCCCTCTGCATCATTATGGCTGATGTCCTGTCCTGTGTTACTCATCACTCTGCTTTAATGCTTTTGAATTTTGGGCTGAAACTCATCTTCAGACATTGGAAATACTGTGGCCTATCCACCTAGTCTAGGATTCTGTCATCAACAATGGCCAGTCACTTCAGAGGAAGGAGCAATCGATCCTGCAGTGATGGGATAAACTGCTCCCAGGGAAAGGTTCCACGTTACCCCCAATAGTTTGAGTTAGCTAAGCCTTGAACGATGAGGAACTTGCTTCTCATTGTTGCCCACGTGAATTTGTGGCAGACAGAATGACTCTCCTTTTCCTATGGAGCTGTGTATTTCGGAACCTCTACACCAAGGTCTGTGTGGAGCATCTAATAGGGACTTGTTGCCATTAGAACATAAGAATGGCCATACCGGGTCAGACCGAAGGTCCATCTAGCCCAGTATCATGTCTACCGACAGTGGCCAATGCCAGGTGCCCCAGGGGGAGTGAACCTAACAGTCAATGATCAAGTGATCTCTTTCCTGCCATCCATCTCCATCCTCTGACAAACAGAGGCTAGGGACATCAGTCCTTACCCATCCTGACTAATAGCCATTTATGGACTTAACCACCATGAATTTATCCAGTTCTCTTTTAAACACTGTTATAGTCCTATCCTTCACAATCTCCTCAGGCAAGGAGTTCCACAAGTTGACTGTGTGCTGCGTGAAGAAGAACTTCCTTTTATTTGTTTTAAACCTGCTGCCCATTAATTTCATTTGGTGACCCCTAGTTCTTGTATTATGGGAATAAGTAAATAACTTTTCCTTATCCACTTTCTCCACATCACTCATAATTGTATATACCTCTATCATATCCCCCCTTAGTCTCCTCTCTTCCAAGCTGAAGAGTCCTAGCCTCTTTAATCTCTCCTCATATGAGACCCTCTCCAAACCCCTAATCATTTTAGCAGCAAAGAGTCCTGTGGCACCTTGTAGACTAACAGTCGTTTTGGAGCATGAGCTTTCATGGGTGAATACCCACTTCGTCGGATGCATTTTAGTTGCCCTTCTCTGAACCTTTTCTAGTGCCAGTATATCTTTTTTGAGATGAGGAGACCACATCTATACGCAGTATTCGAGATGTGGGTGTACCATTGATTTATATAAAGGCAATAATATATTCTCAGTCTTATTCTCTATCCCCTTTTTGTGGGGGGAGGGGAATGCTCCCACAAAACTGGCCATGCAGGTGAGATTTGACAGACTGGTTTACATGGAATGCTGTTACCCTGGCTTTCCTGCCAGACACCTGTAAGGAGAACCCCAGTCCATTGCTTATTATTCAGCTATTTCCTCTTGGGTGCTGGACCACAACAGAAGCACCCTGCAGAAGTGCATGTTGATTGGCTTCCTGTCACTGTGTTTCTATGCTACCCTAGCCTCTGTGCACAGCCTCCTGTGCATCATGCATACTTTGTGCTGTCTCTGCTATATGCTTTTGTTTTCCTGCATTTTTCTGATGCATTCCCAGTGCCTGTACGCTTACAGATAGTTAAGGGTTAATGCCTCTTTTACCTGTAAAGGGTTAAAAAGTTCACCTAGCCTAGCTGACACCTGACCAGAGGAACCAATGGGGGAACAAGATGTTTAAAAAGGAAGGAGGGAAGTTTTCCTTTGTTTAGAGTTCAGTTTCAGCCGGAGTGAAAAAGATCAAGGAACCAGCCTCTTATCAGAGTAGTACGTTTTAGAAAGGGATAAATAGGTTTATGTTTATTTTCTTTGTAACTTGTCTTGGTACCATTAAGGGAATTATCAAAATTTGGGTATTCTTGTGTGTATTAAGTTTTTGCCCAGGGGAACATCCTCTGTGTTTTGAATCTGTTGTCTGTGAGAGTAGCTGATATGCTAATCTCTCCCAGAGGGTTCTCTTTTACCTTTCTTTTCTTTAATTAAAAGCCTTTTTTCTTAATACCTGATTGATTTTTTCCTTGTTTTTAGATCCAAGGGGGTTGGATCTGGATCCACCAGGAGTTGGTGGGAGAAAGGAGGGGGAATGGTTAATTTCTCCTTGTTTTAAGATCCAAGGGGTTTGGATCTGTGTTCACCAGGAAATTGGTGGTCTCTCAAGACTACCCAGGGAAGAAAAGTAGTGCTTGTGAGTGGTGGCAGCGATACCAGATCTAAGCTGGTAATTAAGCTTAGAAGTGTCCATGCAGGTCCCCACATCTGTACCCTAAAGTTCAGAGTGGGGAAGGAACCTTGACATGTGTCTTAGGGGTTGATTGAGCCCTGAATTTTACTGGCCGGGGTAGTTTGTTATTATTTGTTTATCCAATACCCAAAGTGTGATGAGCTCTTTAAACATGAATAAAAGCCCACACAGCCCACAACCCAATGAATTTGCAATCTAAATGGCTGCAAGACATACCCAGGGAAGAGAAAAAAGAAAAGCCAAGGGACTGAGCAGGGGGAAATGGAGGGCAAAGATTGCAAATACAGAAGCATATGTTGGTTCTGCACACGCTCTACAGGTTTTTAGTTCTGTTTTGAATTGTATGCTTCTGGTACTACCTATGAGCAGGTATCTTGGCACTAGAAAAGGTTCAGAAAAGGGCAACTAAAATGATTAGGGCTTTGGAGAGGGTCCCATATGAGGAAAGATTAAAGAGGCTAGGACTCTTCAGCTTGGAAAAGAGGAGACTAAGGGGGGATATGATAGAGGTATATACAATCATGAGTGATGTGAAGAAAGTGGATAAGGAAAAGTTATTTACTTACTCCCATAATACAAGAACTAGGGGTCACCAAATGAAATTAATGGGCAGCAATTAATTTCCTCCCTCCAATGGTTAATAGCTTCCCCCTGTGACAAGCCTTCCCTTTCTTCCTTTAGAAACCTCCATAAGAACATAAGAACGGCCATACTGGGTCAGACCAAAGGTCCAACCAGCCCAGTATCCTGTCTGCTGACAGTGACCAATGCCAGGTGCCCCAGAGGGCGTGAACCTAACAGGTAATGATCAAGTGATCTCTCTCCTGCCATCCATCTCCATCTTCTGATAAACAGAGTCTAGGGACACCATTCCTTACCCATCCTGGTTAATAGCCATTAATGGACTTAACCTCCATGAATTTATCTAGTTCTCTTTTAAATCCTGTTATAGTCCTAGCCTTCATAAGCTCCTCAGGCAAGGAGTTCCACAGGTTGACCGTGCGCTCTGTGAAGAAGAACTTCCTTTTATTTGTTTTAAACCTGCTGCCTCCATGTGCAGCCATTCAGCTGCAAGTCACAAAGCCGAGATGTGCTTGCTTGGTAACAGGCCCTCAGAGCAATAAGCAGGGCTTCAATCCACCTCGTTTTAGCGAGCTGCTTGACTGGGATGTGAAGCCTGCTGAACAGCAGCTGCCTGGAGCAAAGCGCTATTGAGAATTCACCAAAAGTTTATTCTTCGCTCTTCCTCTCAGCTCAGGCAACATGTTTAACAGCGTTTGCATTTTGTAATGCTTCCTTTAGTCACCATGGCAACCATTAAAACCTAAAGTGTGTGTATGACTAGCACACTCGTAATGCTACTGGCAAAATGAAACCTGGTCTAGGCTACTGCCAGTTGCTATTGATTCAAAGGATCAAAGTATGCTGAGAAGGCAACCAGAAACAAGCCTTTGGCAAGTACTTTGGGAACAAGATTTGACTGGTGTGAGTCACTGTTCTGGACAGGTTCGGAATTGAATCTGTTTATCTGGCTAGTCATTCAAACTGGGGTACAGGAATTATTGCTTCTGATTAAGTTACACCTCCTCTTTGAGACCTGCTAACCCATATTGGTCAGGAATGGTATGTATCCCTAGCTCGTTAATGTAGAGCTGAACCAGGCACTCAAGTACTATAGTAATGCGGGCTATATAAGTACTGCCAACAGACAGATCGACCAGGATTTTGTCCTAAGAATGCACAGGATTGCACCAAATGGCAGATCCAGGTGCTATTTCCTCTTGTGAGAGCTCTGTCTCCCACCCATGCAAATAATTCTCTTTAAGCACAGGGGGGCTGATTTCCTTCTCAATTATAGGAGCTTTGTGCTGGTATAACTCTGTGGTGTTAAACTCATGTAAAACTGTTGTAACAGAGTGGAAAAACAGATGCTGCTCCACAATGGAATCCCTTATTGTGAAGTCATGTCTCTCCCCACCACCCCAGACAAAATTTCACAATGAATCAAACCCTGCAGCATCTAATACTGCCCTTATGGAGAAGTCCTATAGAATGTAATAGGGTTGAAACCTATAAGATACTATAGAAATTATATTGGATTCTATAGAAATGACTCTAAATATCCACATAATTGACTAGGGAATGCTATCTTTTCATGCCATCCTACAGCTGTGAATGGATAATAATAACCCTGCATTTAGAATTATCTAAATTATGGGGGGAGGGATAGGTCAGTGGTTTGAGCATTGGCTTGCTAAACCCAGGATTGTGAGTTCAATCCTTGAGGAGGCCACTTAGGGATCTGGGAAAAAAAATTGGTCCTGCTAGTGAAGGCAGGGGCTGGACTAGATGACCTTTCAAGGTCCCTTCCAGTTCTAGGAGATTGGTATATCTCCAATGAACAACAAAAAAAAAATCTATATCAGTTTAAAATTATTTTGCCAGCTTACCACTTTCTTAAACTCTAGGAATTTTCAGACGTCAAAGTATTTCACAAAATAGCACAGGATTATGATCTTCATTTTACAGGTGGGTAAAGGGGGCACAAACAGACCAAGAACACCCAGCAATTCCTGTTCACTCTCTGTGTGTTGGAAAATAAATCCAGATTGTACTGCATTCTGAGGTCACCCTTTCACACAGGCTGGCTGCAGCATTTGCCAAATCCATTCCCTCCCTTTTGGAAAAGATTAATCCTCCCAGTGACAGGGGACTTGGAGACATTTCATGTTGCTTCTTGAACATGGCTTCAGTTTTCCAATATACCCTAGAACCCACAGAGAGTTGGATCAGATTAGTTTCCAGTACAAAATCAGCCTCATTCTTTGAATCTGTGAGTCAGAATCTTGTTTAATGTCCTGCAAAATGCATGAATGTTCAGAGCCAGTCCAGAATAAATGTGTTCCCACATTTGCTCCAGTTTGTTCGTTATTTCAGGTGCCCCTTGCAGCCAGTTTATTGGGTTTTTTAGTATTACTTTCAAACTGGCATATCCAACTGCTTTATAGTAGGCAGATAGTAATCTGTCCCATTAGCTTTTGAATTGTGCAGATTTTTGCCTGCTTAAAATGAGCAGCCAGTTATGAAGAAGCAATGGTTATGCAGTGTTTTGCTTTTTATGTTCTGTTGCATACTTAAGGTTTGCAAGATTGAGGAAACTGCAGGTAAAAATTCACAGATAAAGTGGGTGAGTAATATCTTTTATTGGACCAACTTCTGTTGGTGAGAAAGACAAGCTTTTGAGCCACACAGTCCTGAAGAAGCCTCTGTATGGCTCGAAACCATGTCTCTCGCACCAACAGAAGTTGGCCCAATAAAAGACATTACCTCACTCACCTTGTCTTGCTAATATCCTGGGACCATCACGGCTACAATTACACTGCATACAACAATGGTAAAAAATCAGACACTCACTGCTTCTAGCATCAGATATTCTAAGCCAGAGATTCACCTGCTGTACGTCAGCATAGCTGCATTGGCCTCAATAGAGTTCAGTAGAGTTCCAGCCCTTTCTTTTTCAGTTCTGATCATCCTTATGGAACAAAGAGGAGTGCATGGAAAGATGGTGTGAATTATACTGAGCAGTATGAAGGGTGTATTTTATGTACCCTACTGTCCCATAGGAAAGGGCTCTGATCATCATGTTTGGAGGGTTTCCTCAGTACCTGAGAGCTATGGGAACTACTCTGGACTTGGTCTCAGCCTAGGAATTGTTGAAGCAATGTAATAAAGCCACAGAGGGAGCAGCAGTGTTGACTAATGCCAACCATCTCTGCCTGGGATATAGGATCGAGAGAATGGGTTGCAAGCAAACAAGATGTCCGGTCTTGTTTTAATAAAATCTTCCAAGATTTGCCCCCCCTTCAAACACACAAACAAACAAACAAACAAGCACTCCACCATCTCCTCTCAGGAACATAGATATGAAAATATTATGACTATGAGAAAGAATTACACTGAACACCTAGTCTAGAATGGACAGGGGCAGCGTTCTCCAACCTTGCTCCAATGTAGAAACATAAAAACTGCTGTACTTGAGTGCAAGTGTAAATTCCTGCTGCTATGGGCAGGTTATTCTATAATTGTTCACGACATGATTTCACGAACATCCCACTGAAGCATCTAGTACTGGCCACCGTCAGAGACAGGATGCTGTCTAAGGGTGTTATACTCCTGCTTGTCACCATGGTACCTGAGCACCTGATTCGATGGACCAGAGGGTAGATCCAGTTTGGCAATGCCTCTCTTCTTATCTTCCTAGAGAGATGCCAGAGAGGGCAAGAACACATCACATGTTGGGGACAAATATTTTTCCCAGAACATCAGGCACAACCCAGTGCAACTGGCTGCTGCAATGTCATTGCCTTATGGGTCCATCCAGACCTCTCTGTTCACAAAGCCTAAACCCACGGGTTCTTGCTGTAATCCTCCTTGGATTGTGCTCTACACCACTACAGTCTATTTCTTCCTAATCTCATCAAGAGGAAACCTGTGGATTGGGTGATCTCCTGTTGAGTAACCTCCCTAGAGGAACTGCACAGTGTTCCTGCTGCTGTTCTAAGACATCCTGACATTCAGGGGTGATGTAACAAACTGGATTCCTTTATGGAGGTGAAGGATAACTCAGCATTTATTTTTCTTGGTTTGTCTTGTCTTCTGCACCTGGCATCCACTGCATAGCTGCTACTCCGAGATCAGGGAAATCTCTGCAGCAGTGGTAGCTGGAGAACTCCTAAACTTGGGAACTGATCCTGAAAGATGTTGAGCAACTGAAATCTCCCTAGAAGTCAAAAGGAGTTACAGCTGTTGGACGCCTCTCAATACCAGTGCCCTAAAGTGCAATCCTAAAGCCCTTACTCAAATTGTATGCAGGGAAAACTATCTTTGAAGAATTGGAGGTGTTGCCTGAATAAGGTGATTGTTTAAAACCAAGAGTATCACGGGCCCGGACAGCAGTGAGCAGAGATAGGAAAAAAGAGGAGGGACCTTACAGCCTAGGGAGATCTTGACAAACCCAAGAATCATAAGGCCAGATTCTCAACTGGTGTAAAGTGTAGTGACAATAGTTAGAATACCATAAAAAGATATATGGTAGGTCCTTATCATGCTTTCAGCTGCATGCTACCCACCAGGAACATGGACGTAAGTCACATGCGTTAGAAAGCAAGCTATGTAGCCTACACTAAAGTCAATGAGACTGTGCCTGCGACCAAGTTCTGACCAATGGAAATAAAATAAAAGTAGCAATAGCTTTCTTCGAACAAGAAGGCGGTGCAAGCGTGAGAAGATGGTCAGAAGTCAGGCGGTCCTGCAGTCTAATCATGGTTCTGCTGATGCCTGCCTGCACAGTCTTTAAGCAAGTCGCCTCCCCTTTTGAGCTCAGTTTCCCCACCCATAAAATGGGAGAAAGAATCATGCCTAGATCATGAAAACACTGGGACAAATTCTTTCCTGTGCTAGAGCTACACTTGGCAGACGATGGGGGAGCACGCGGGGGCAGGGGACCAGATATGGTTCTACGATGCTGAGGGCTGGGCCTGATGCTACTTACTGTTTCTGCTGGGCAGCTCTAAGTTACGCTGCTGATGTAACGTCTCTAACTATCTGCCAGTGAAGCAGAGCTACACCACCCCCCTGATGTGCCCCCTGTGCTGGGAGAGAGTAGGGTCAGAGACTGCATCAGTAAGTTCCCCTACAACATGGAATTCTCTGCGGGCAAATTACATCTGGATTATCACCCGTTTACGCTCCCCGAGTGGTGCAGAGGGTCCTGAAACCAAGCTCAAAAAACAAAACTGTTTGCAAGGTTTTAATTAGTTATTGCCTGTACAGTGCATTGGACATGCAAAGTGCATCTCAAAATGCTAATTGTTCTGACTGAACCCACCTCCGTGCTTTCCAGGGCAGCAATAACCTGTACAAAGCCTAACTTACTAGTATACACGCTGCAATTGTGTGTCTTCCTCAAGGGATATTTATCTTCCCAGCATGATTGCTAAGATAAATGCTAAAGTTTGAAATTCAGAAGTGCTTACTGCAGGGCATTACGATAAGACAAAAATAAAATAAATAAATAAACTTGACAGACAAAACACTTACATAAATTATTTAGCCTTTTAATTGAAATATATTTCATAATAGATTTCGGAGCCGGCAGATTATTTTTTTTTCAAGGCGTTTATTTTTTTCTGAAATAATAATAATTTTTAAAAGGCCCTTTTGGCTCCCTGTAGCTTTACAGAAATACAGACAAAATTCTTGAACAGCAGAGTGCTGCAATTTGAACAATAACAGTCAACATAACAATTAGAACCGTTTGTTACAGGGACGGGGAATAGAACTATCTTCAAGGAATATTCTACATACAGAGCGGTTGAATCACTAGCATTCCAAGCTGCTTCTCGCCATCTGAAAGGGAGCAATGCCACACAGCAGCTACTGCAGGAATAGCAGCCACAAGAGGCATTGTCTTTGAGCAGCAAGAAGCTAGGCTGAAATGATTTTGCTTTATTTTTTATTTTTCAAGAGCCCCACGGATGATCTTTAAATCTCTCAGACTCCCTCCTCATGCAAGAAAAGGCTTGGAGGCATTTTCTGATAGCGTGGTCCCAGGTGCATGCCTCTCTGTTGCCACAGGTCACTCAAAAGGATAGGCTCACCCGTAGTGTCAGGAGATGCAGAGGAGCTGCATCCACAAGATTTCTTTGAGAAACTTAACTGATGAGCGTTTTGCATTGGAGTTCCTTGCTTTCTGTCTGTCCAGAGGTGTTATTTAATCTAACCACCTAGTTGTAGTTGCTATTTTAATGAATAGAGGTATGTCTTTTTGTTGTTTTTATTGTTAATTCTCTGTGTAGCGCCTTAGCACAGGGGATTCTTTAGCCATATAGTCTTTTATTTTAAGCACCGGGGACCAAATTCTGATTTGGGTTATATCACTGTAGGTCCGAAATGACTTCAGCAGGGCCTTTTCAGATTTACATTGATGTAATTGAAAACAGAGTTTGGCTTAGTGTGTTTGAAGACACTTGGTGTTCGGGAAGCATTTGCAAAGATTTTTTCGTACTCTCATTTCTACCCAGCAACTGGTTTGTTAATTGCAAGAGGATCTTTTATATTAGTTTTTTCATAGCAAAACAGTGGCTCCAGGATCACAGTGTTACTTGCTCAAACTTGGTGTCTTCCATGGACATATTTAACACCTCAACATTTAATGCAGCCCAAAATATAATTGTTGTCCTCTGAGCTTGGTATAAGGAAGTAGCATAGTTCAATCTGTGTACTAAATATAACCAAGGGCCCAATGCCTTTAGGAAGTATTTTATCAATCCTATTTGAAGAATAAGTTCTTTGGATCAGATCCTCAGCTAGTATATATTGGGATAGCCCCATGCAAATTTACACCAGCTGAGGCTCTGACCCTTCCTATACTGATTTCCTCAGACGAGAAAATATGGGACAGAACCTCATCTCTGTTGCATCAGTGCAAATCCAGAATCAATTGGACCAGATCCTCAGTTTGTGCAAATTGGTGTAACTTCGCTATGGAACTATGGTGGTTTATTCCAGCTAAGGATTTGGTGCATTAACTTCAATAGCCTTGCTCCAGATTTACACCCTGGCAACTGAAATTGGAATCTTGTCCAATATTTCTTTCAGTTGTGTAACCTTTTCAATAGTTTTGTGCATTGCTATTCCTATTTCCACTCCTGCCTGAAAGATTAACGAAATAACATAATGCTGATAAGAGTCTCAGTAAAGAACTATAACAAATTAATTATAAAAGGTAAAAAAGCAAGTTTTTTTTTAAACTAAGAGATCTGAATGATTGATAACAGAAAGGGAGAAAGAGTAAGAGCTGATTTGCCGATGATCTCTCAGAAGCCACAGATTTAATTCCCAGCACTTCTGATTTCATTAAGAACTTCACCCTTTTCCAATGGCAGCACAATTCCTGAGCATGACAAAAGCAGACAGCAATGATGGTGGAACTGGTAAGACTCCAGAAGTAGCACTCTGTCTCCTAAATCAGGAGGTCACACCTTCAAGTCTCAACCGAAGAACCCAATCTTCCCCAAATCCCATAAATCTTGTTATACAGGGACTCAGTTTTCAAAGTTTCTAAGTGACAGCTTAAAGAGCCTTCTGTTGGCTCATCTCTAAGATCTCCAGGTAAACAGAATGCTAGCAAACCTTACTAGAATAATGAAAGATAGTCACAGAATTTCTCAACTGCTACAAATTAACTGGAGCTGGTGAAAAATAGCTTACTGTTGGCTATGGAGGGATGCTGAGGACATAGGAGTAGGGATTTAGATTTATTAGGAACTGGGAAAACTTTTGGGAAAGGGGGAGCCTATACAGGAAGGATGGGCTCCACCTAAACCAAAATGGAACCACACTGCTGGCACTTAAAATTTAAAAAAGTCAAAGAGCAGTTTTTAAACTTAGAGTTGGGGGAAAGCCGAAGGTTGCGGAGGAGCACGTGGTTTAGACAGAGACATCCCTTAGGGGAGGATCTATTAATGGAGATTCTCTATGTCTGAGTAAGGAGGAGAGGATGGAAGATTATAAATTATGGGTAGGATCTTAAGAGAAACAGTCAAATGAAAAAGAGTCCCATTCAATTACATCATATAATGGCAGACAGCTAAAAAATGACATGTTTTTAAAGTGCTTATATAAAAAAGCTAGAAGACTAAATAATAAGATGGGTGAACTAGAGTGCCTGGCATTAAATGAGGAGATTGATATAATAGGCATCACATAAACTTGGTGGAATGAAGATAATCAATGGGACGCAGTAATACCTGGGTACAAAATATATCGGAAGGACAGAACAGGTCATGCCGGTGGGGGACTGGCGCTATATGTGAAAGAAAGCACAGAATAAAATGAAGTAAAAATCTTGACCCAAACTGTACCACAGAATCACTATAGATAGTAATTCCATGCTCAAATAATAAGAATATAGCAGTAGGGATACATTACCGACCACCTGACCAGGATGGTGATAGTGACTGTGAAATGCTCAGGGAGATAAGAGAGGCTATTAAAATTTTAAAAAACCTCAGTAATAGTGGGGGATTTCAACTATCCTCATATTGACTGGGTACATATAAAAGATTTCTTGACACCTTAAATGACTGCTTCTTTGGAGCAGCTAGTCCTGGAACCCACAAGAGGAGATGTAATAAGTGGAGCAGCGAATCAGGTCCAAGAGGTGAATATAGCTGGACCACTTGGTAATAGTGACCATAATATAATTAAATTTAACATCCCTCTGGCAGGAAAAACACCACAGCGGCCCAACACTGTAGCACTTAATTTCACAAAGGGGAACTACACAAAAATGAGGAGGTTAGTTAAACAGAAATTAAAAGGTACAGTACCAAAAGTAAAATCCCTGCAAACTTCGTGGAAACTTTTTAAAGACACCATAATAGAGGCTCAACTTAAATGTATACCCCAAATTAAAAAACATAGTAAAAGAACCAAAAAAGAGCCACTGTGGCTAAACAACAAAGTAGGAGAAGCAGCAAGAGGCAAAAAGGCATCCTTTAAAAAGTGGAAGTTAAATCCTAGTGAGGAAAATAGAAAGGAGCATAAACTCTAGCAAATGAAGTGTAAAAATATAATTAGGAAGGCCAAAAAAGAACTTGAAAAACATCTAGCCAAAGACTCAAAAAGTAATAGCAATTTTTTAAAAGTACATCAGAAGCAGGAAGCCTACTATACACCCAGTGGGGCCACTGGACAATCAAGATGCTAAAGGAGCACTCAAGGATGATAAGGCCATTGTGGAGAAACTAAATGAATTATTTGCAGAAATTACTGGCTGGTAAATCTGACCTCAGTACTGTGGAAACTGGTTGAAACTATAGTAAAGAACAAAATTATCAGACACATAGATGAACATAATTTGTTGGGGAAAAGTGAATATGTTTTTTGTAAAGGGAAATCATGCCTCACCAATCTACTAGAATTCTTTGAGGAGGTCAACAAGCATGTGGACAAGCGGGATCCAGTGAATATAGTGTACTAAGATTTTCAGAAAGCCTTTAACAAGGTCTCTTAACAAAGGCTCTTAAACAAAGTAAATAGTCATGGGATAAGAGGGAAGGCCCTCTCATGGATTGGTAACTGGTTAAAAGATAGGAAACAAAGAGTAGGAATAAACGGTCAGTTTTCAGAATGGAGAGAGATAAATAGTGGTGTCCCCTGGGGTCTGTACTGGTACCAGTCCTATTCAAATATTCATAAATTATCTGGAAAAAAGGAGTAAACAAGTGAGGTGGCAAAACTTGCAGACAGTACAAAACTATTCAAGATAGTTAAGTCCTAGGCAGACTTGCAGAGCTACAAAAGGATCTCACAAAACTGGGCAACAAAATGGCAGATGAAATTGAATGTTGATAAATGCAGAGTAATGCACACTGGAAAACATAATCCCAAAGATACATATCAAATGATGGGGTCTAAATTAGCTGTTACTACTCAAGAAGGAGATCTTGGAGTCATTGTGCATAGTTCTCTGAAAACATCCACTCCATGTGCAGCGGCAGTCAAAAAAGCTAACAGAATATTGGGAATCATTAAGAAAGGGATAAATAATAAGACAGAAAATATTATATTGCCTCTATATAAATCCATGGTACGCCCAAATCTTGAATAATATGTGCAGGTGTGGTCGCCATATCTCAAAAAAAGATATATTGGAATTGGAAAAGGTTCAGAAAAGGTCAACAAAAATGATTAGGGATATGGAACGTCTGCCATATGAGGAGAGATTAATAAGAATGGGAATTTTCAGCTTGGAAAGGAGATGATTAAGGGGGGATATGATAGAGGTCAGTAAAATCATGACTGGTGTGGAGAAAGTAAATAAGGATGTGTTATTTACTTCCTCTCATAACACAAGCACTAAGGGTCACCAAATGAAATTAATAGGCAGGAGGTTTAAAACCAAAAAAAAAAAAGGACGTATTTTTTTCACACAACACACAGTTGAACTCCTTACCAGAGGATGTTGTGAAGACCAAGATTATAACAGAGTTCAAAAAAGAACTAGATAAATTCATAGAGAATAGATCCATCAATGGCTATTAGTCAAGATGGGCAGGGATGGTCTCCCTAGCCTCTGTTTGCCAGAAAATGGGAATGGGTGACAGGGGATGGATCACTTGATGATTACCTGTTCTGTTCATTCCTTCTGGGGCATCCAGCACTGGCCAGTGTCAGAAGACACAATACCAGGCTAGATGGACCTTTGGTCTGACTTATTATGGCCGTTCTTATGTTCTTATGTTCATAATGTCTGCTTCGCTTTTCTAGCAATTGTAATGCCACTATATATTTCTTTTAGAAATCGGTACAAACTCCTGCGTCCCTTGGCAGCAAAAGCCATTCTGGAGCACTGACACCACTATTCTTTGGGGATGAAATAAGGATGCTGCATCCCCATATGTCTTTGCATTTATGAGCACTATGTGTCTAAAAGTGTCCAAGTCGCGTTGAAATTCTGTTCTTATCAACCAGTCCTGCATACCACATTGAGATAAAAAGCCCAAGGGCTTACTTAAATGGCAAGGGCCCTGATCCTCTCCTGTGCTTAGATCAAGTAGCCTCAGCCCCAGCATATGTTAGAGGAGCTTAGAGGCTGCTCTAACTTTCACCAGCTGTCTATGGCTCTCCACTGGGGAGCCAATGAAGCATTGGTGTGCTCCACCCCACCCCTGATATACCTCCTCTTTCAGCCTTCTGTTAGCTGAGATCTCTCCCAGAACCAAATAACTTTTCATGTGAACAATCAGGATCAGATTCCTACCCAAGTGGCCCAATATATTGACTTCAGTGAAAGTTTTGCCTACGTGGGACTTCAGGATTAATATTAATTATTCGTAGATTCCAAAAGGGACCATTGTGACCATCTAGTTTTACCTGTATAACACAGAGCATAGAACTTTCCAAAACTAATTCCTAGAGCAGATCTTTTAGAAAAACAAACAAACAAACAAAAACAAAACAAAAAAACCCAAACATCCAGTTGTCACTCCAATGGGGAATCCACCACAACTCTGATTATTACTGAGGCACCCAAAGTCTCCAGGGTGGATTTAGGCCCTGTTGAGCTGCTCAAACACAGATGGGGAAAGGGTCTCTGCCCTGAAGAGCCTACAATCAAAGATAGTAAGCAGTACCCAAAGGGTGGCAAAGAGGAAGACAATCAAATATATGCAGTTCTATACACATCTACTCATTTGATATATTGATCATTTTGTTTTGTTGTTATATACATAAATATTGACTTTTCCCAAATGCATCACGGTCACTGCCCCAACTGCACATCAGTCTGGCCATTGGGTTCACTGAATTGTCCTGGGTATCACAATGAAGCTGTTCAGGCCAGCAGAATCATCTCAGGAATCGTTTCACCATAGTTTCATCTCAGGAATAGTTACACTCTGAATAAGCATTTGCTTCTCCACTGCAGGCCAATAAGAAACAAGAGGGGAGGGGCAGGTTTTGGAGCAGCTCCTTCCTCAGTGGTAGTTCCTACAAGTACCATCTGGAATCATGCTACTTAAGGGGCACGTCTGTGATCTCCGAACTCTGGGGAAGCTGGTATCAGATTCAGATGTGGATCTGGTGCTTGTGGCTCTGGACTATCTCTAATCAAAACAATGCAAATTGCAAGGCCTCCACATTCTTAACGATTTCTGCCCCAAATTATAACCTGGTCCCTGGCTCATTCCAAGCTAAGCTCTACGCTCACTCCAAACTAGGCCCCACTCACAGAGTGATAATACCCAAGCTTTAACAACCCTTTCTTTTGGCAAAGCCACCGGAGTGATCTGGAGCTCTTCTACAGCCCAGGTTCACCTGATTATCCTTTTTTCTGAGCCACAAAGGACAAATTCAGCAACGAAGCTCTGAATATCAGCAAGCAGTACATAAAGATGCATGTGGCAAAGGTGTATATAGTGATTAGAGGCTGTAGATAGATAGAGATTTTCCAGCAGGGAGTGGATGGTCTGAAAGCTGCTGAGATGTTTGCCCAGTGAAACGGTTGCAGCAGAAATGAAAAACAAAAAAAAGTTGCTTTTGGAAAGACTTCATTAATAATTTTCAATTTGAATATCACAGCCTATATTGGGGAGGCTTTACTGCAGATTGAAATGCATATTTTGATTTTGAAAAGCATATGCATCCCCTGTTGTTTCATAATAATAAGGATGAATAACATCTATGTTAGGTTTTCAAATGTAATTTATGGTGATAAGACTTTTAGTCTGTGGCTGGGTGTTCTGATGGATGAAATTTGTACTTGTATCTCATGTAATGACTCTGCCATGTTGTGCATTAGGTGGTAATATTAGTATGAAAAATAATAAAAACTGTATGGAATGCAGGGAGGGAAACTTCCCAAACGGAAGATTGACTTGCAAATTCCAGCTGTATTTCGCCTGCAGGATTACACAGCTGTAGAATTCAAGCTTTGAATGCAGCGCTTCCGCTTATGCTCAAGGAAAATGCTTTAAACAACAGTAACAGTCTTTTTAGGTTCCTTGCCTAATTCTCATTCAGGGCTTTTACCCAGCTTGGTGGGAGTACAAACCCACTAGTGTAGATGCATTGGGATAGATTGAACAAAGCTGGCTCAGAAAGAGGTCAAATGTGCACCTTGCTTCCACCAGCAGAGCCCTTTGTGCTAAAGGAGAAATTCATCCTTCAAAAGGCAAATGGTATTACTGATACCATTGCCTGGGGGGCTTGGCCAGAGAGGCAGCTTAGCTTTCACATTCAGTGGAGCTCCGTAAGGGCTAAATCAGTGGAGTCCGTGGCCTCACCCTCTCACCCATGCCGCACACTGTTCTGTAATGCTCCTTTGCGTCCCCCTCCATCGGAAGAGGACTTGCAATCCAGTTCTTGCAGCTTATACCTATCCGAGGAGTCATGAAAGCATAAACCTGCTAGTTATGAATCAGACCCATTGCTTGTTCTGTTGTCGCTTACAGGCCATAATCTAGGGCAGTGGTTTTCAACTTCTGGTTTGCAGATGCCTGGGGGTCCACAGACTATGTCTAAGATTTCTAAAGCGATCTGTACCGCTGTTCAACATTTTTTAGGGCTCTGCAAATGGAAAAAAAAAATGTTGAAAGTCACTGGTCTATGCCTTAAACCAGGGATGTGGAAGATTATTCCCAGCTCCAACTTATGGTGTAAATATGGGCAAGTCCCTTAAACATACTAGCTCTCTGTTTCCTTTTCCCATATGCTTTACAATTAGGATAGTAATCCTTCTGTACTTTGCACAGTGTTGGAACCTTTAAGGAATGTTAGAAAAGGGCTTTGAGGAGGATGGGGCAATATACATGTTAAGGATCACTATGTGCTTATCCGTAAGTGTGACATTTATAAAAGAAAATGTTGTGGCCAGAATTACATTAGTTAAAATGAAGTTTGCTTTATGAACCCATCATGCATGCGGAGTGCCCCAGGGGTCAGTCCTGGGGCTAGTTATGTTGAACATCTTCATTAATGATCTGGAGGATGGGATGGATTGCACCCTCAGCAAGTTCGCAGATGACACTATGCTGGGGGGAGAGATAGATACACTGGAAGGTAGGAATAGGGTCCAGAGTGACCTAGACAAATTGGAGGACAAATGCAGAGTCCTGCAAGTAGGACAGAAGAATCCCATGCACTGCTACTGGTTGGGGACCAACTGGCTAAGCGGCAGTTCTGCAGAAAAGGACCTGGGGATTACAGTGGAGAAGCTTCAGAGGGGTAGCTGTGTTAGTCTGGATCTGTAAAAGCAGCACAGAGTGGAGAAACTTGATATGAGTCAGTAGTGTGCCCTTGTTGCCAAGAAGGCTAATGGCATATTGGGCTGCATTAGTAGGAGCATTGCCAACAGATTGAGGGAAATGATTATTCTTCTCTATTCGGCACTGGTGAGGCCACATGTGGAGTATTGTGTCCAGTTTGGGGCCTCTCACTACAGGAAGGATGTGAAAAAAAATTGGAGAGCGTCCAGGGGAGGGCAACAAAAATGATTAGGGGGCTGGAGCACATGACTTATGAGGAGAGGCTGAGGGAACTGGGATTGTTTAGTCTGCAGAAGAGAAGAGTGAGGGGAGATTTGATAGCAGCCTTCAACTGCCTGAAGTGGGGCTCCAAAGAGGATGTATCTAGACTGTTCTTAGTGGTGGCAGATGATAGAACAAGGAGTAATGGTCTCAAGTTGCAGAGGGGGAGGTTTAGGTTGGATATTAGGAAACACTGTTTCACTAGGAGGGTGGTGAAGCACTGGAATGGGTTACCTAGGGAAGTGGTGCAATCTCCAGCCTTAGAGGTTTTTAAGGCCCGGCTTGACAAAGCCCTGGCTGGGATGATTTAGTTGGGTTTGGTCCTGCTTTGAGCAGGGGGTTGGACTAGATGACCTCCTGAGGTTCCTTCCAACTCTGAGATTCTATGATTCTATGCATTGCCACAGGTCTCCTCACTCTATTCCTGTGGTGCACGGAATAAACCTTTCAACTGGCCTCTCTCTCTCCCTTCCTCCTTGAGCAGTAGAGCCCCGTGTTTGATCGGATGGAACAGAGACTGGATTATCCCTCTCATCCCCCCACCCCCATAGACAGTTTGATCCCTTTGTATTGGGTATTGTAAATGTTGTCAGGGAAGCTTGTGCAGCAGCACACACTATAGCTTCATCTTCCAACCCCTGCCAACTGCACAAACACAGTTTGTCAGTATTCAATAAAGGACCAAGCCCAGTGTTCCCTACTTTGGCAAAATTGCCACAGGACTCAAAGGATAAGGGGCTGTTGGATTTTGTTTCAAAAGTTTTGGGTTTACTCTTTACCCTCTTCACTGGAGTCAAACCCAGGAAATCCAGCAAGAATTAACACAGCTGGGAACTGTTACCCGCTCTGCAGCTTCTGTTGAGCTGTCACAATGAGTGACCCCGCCAACGGCAATGCTGCTTTCACACACACATACACACACATTATAGCTGCACAAGGAACGTGTGAGTGAGCTATGATTATGAATGAGAAAGAAAGCAATGATTTAAGCAGTTCTTCCCGCTATACTATTTGCAATTTTGCTTTTGATTGCATTATTCTTAGGGAGGGAATATGTTGCGGGATCAAATGGAGTTTCAGAGCCTTTTTATCTTTCCAGTTCTGATTTGCTTTCTTTCACGTATATAGACTATATTTATAGTTCACTCAATCTCTCCTTTACATTTTTTTTCCCTTTGGTGTCGTATGGTTGTTAGTTGCTTTCTTAAAAAAAAAATCAAATCTTCAGACTAATAATAGGTTATTGTCACTACTCTACACCCCAATGATATCAGTCAAAGTTATAGAAATAAATGGATTATGTCCGTGCTTATAACACTATCAGGAATGGTTTTTTTCCCCCCACAGGAATTATTGCACAGGAAGAAGACCTTATACCCATGCATTTGGAGGAAAATGTATTGTTCCACTTTATTGCATTACATAGTGATGATATGTAGGCCGTGCTTGCTTTTTCGCCTCTTTCAATGTCTTTTCATTTGAAAACTGATGTTTGGTTTCCTGGCCCGGAAGCCACAATGCACTGTGGCTCTGTTTCTTTGTGTGTTGACAGTACTGTCACTTTGAGTCTCCATCACAGACTTAAACCAATAAGGTAAATGGAGCAATTTTGAGCTGTGCCTGGAGATGGGCAAATACCCCAAAGAATTTTCTGAAGACTTTCCTATACATTTTCATACTGTTTCACCTGGTATGTTTGCACTCACTTTCCACAAATAGTCTAGCAAATGAGCTTTACGTAGAGCTAACACTTTTGCACTCGCTGCATCAAACACAAACTTCTTGTGACCTAAAGATCAAAACCCTCTACAATTTACTCCTCTTTGCTTATGCATCTTATTATTTTCTTCCCACCTTTATTTCGATCCCTTGCTTATCTGCTTCCCATACAGGCACCTTTGCATTTTGTCTCATATCTTCCCATGGGGGAAAAATTCCTCCATCAAATTCTGTAAAGCTACCACTTTGTCCACCTACAAGTCTCTCCTTAAAACTCACCTCTGCAGCAATACATACAGAAAATGACCAGATTTCAGTGACACAAATGGCAAGCCAGGTTAGTACTATAGATTGACTGCAAATTTGTGCTCACAGCTAATGCATGGTAAAAGTTTGTACTATTTTTATTACCCCCAAAGAACTGCTGTTCAGTGGGGGCCACACTGGATATGACTCTTGTATGTAGTTTGCAGAGCAATTTGCAACCTCTTCTTTGGGATGAAAGAAGCTGTAGGCTCATAATATTATGATGACAATGAATCTCAATTCAATATGATTGGAAATTTTATTTTCCATTTGCACAGAGAATTTAATTTTTTCATTTAAAAATGGATTAAAAAAATTCTGTAATGCTGATACTGTGCTACATGCTCCTATTCTGCACAATAGGCTGGGCTGGCAGGTCAGACTACACCTCTCATGATGCAGCTAGTCACTCCTTGTGGTGAGGGCAGGCATTGCATCATAGAAACCCTTGGCCATGGTGCATCATGGAAGATATAGTCCAGCCAGGGAGACTAACTTATACAGGAAAATTGGAACAGGATGTAAGTGAACTACAAATCCCATGAGGTACCATGGCAGCATAGTCTATTTTTTCAGTTTTCAAGTGTGTTCATGTTTTAATGAAAAATCTAAATGTCTTCTGAAAGCCAACATTTATTTGTGAAAAAAATCTTCATTTAGAGAAAAAAAACAATTTTCAGGTTGGAAAACAATTGCAACTGCATGACTTATTATTGGAGCAGTTGATCAAGGCAAGAGGAAATGTGCATCAGCCTGGAGACTCATTTTCAGTTAAATACTCTTCTCCAGTTGGAGATAAATCCTAGCCACATTGAAATCAGAGTGATGCAAATGTATTAAAACATCTGTTATACATGTATTAAACCTTTATAAACTTTTTAATATATGTACCCTTAATAGAAAGCATGAGCAGCATATTTTAAAAATGTAGTGTATTAAATTTGTTTATAGCTAAAAAATATTATCCATAATGAGCAACTGTGTTTGGTTCCAGTGGTAAAGTGACCATCTACTGTAAAACTTCGGGGGTGGGGAGGAGCTCATTATATAGCTTTTCTCCCCCAGTTTTCTGGTGCAAGTAGCTATTCCCTGCCCATGAGGTTTATATGTGAGCACCTGCATGATACATAGATGGACACTGGGTAAAAGTTGGTGGTACCCGCCGTCGAACGGCCTCTTTGAAATCAAATGGGAAATCTCAGTTCTCCACCACAACTGGTGCTCATATTGGCCATGTTTCCCAGAAAATAAAATACCAGAACAGGCCATGGACACAGAACTAATCTGTTACTCCTGTAGTGATCCCTCCATATTAGAAGGGAAGCCCATTTACATGGGGGAAGTTTCCCTTGTCAGAGAAGATGGCTTATTTGGTGGTAAGGGCACTAGACCTGGATTCAGTCCCATCTCTGCCATGAACTTGTGTGACCTTGGGCAAATCCCTTATGCTCACTGTGCCTCACCTTTCCATGTATAAAATGCCATTAATACCACTTCCTTACCTCGCCGGGGTGCAGGAAGGATAAACACATAAAATATGGTGAGGTGCTCAGATACCACAGAGAAGGAGTGTGATATCAGTACCTAAGATAGGTAGATTCTTGTAGCTCTTCTGAAGACAGACTTCTCTCTCTGAACCTGGTAATCTGTCCTTTCACTAGCACTACGTTCATTTAAAATGTTTTAAAAAGATATTAATAATGTACAGTATGTATTTCTTTAAACAACATCTCAGTTTGCCTAGGACGGAAGAACTAAAATCGCCCCCAAAGAAGAGGAACATGACAAGGTCGGTCAAACACTCCTGATCTCCTTCCCCTCCTTAAGGCCACATTTTCTGCTAGTGTAACTGCACTGGCTTCCATGGAGTTATGTCAACATAGAATTTCACCCTTAAATTCCAAAGCCTTGAATTATGCACTTCTAATTATTTTTATATACAGTACTCTATGCTTATCAAATTGTGGTTCTTTGTCACAGCTGGAATGAACAAAATTCCTTTTGTTGCTTATAATAAATAAATGCTCAATTGTGAGAATGTCCTCAAGGAAAGTTCATTAAAAATGAAAATGCAGAGAAATAAATGGTTATTGTGATTGCACTTGTTTTGATCTCATATGCAAAATTTAATTTAATTTAATTTGACTCTGTGATGTTTGGGGGACACACACACTGCAAGAGAGAAGACTTGAAAAGACGTTTTATTTGTAATGGTATTTCAATGATTATTGTTGTTAGTACTTTATATCATATCCTCTTTTGGTGCAAGTGTGTGGGGTGTTATTTATTTATTTATTTATTTATTTTTGGAAAAAAATAAATCTATCATTGTTTATATTACTTCATTTGCTCCAACTGAGAGCTGGTCCTTGTGCTAGAGATTGTACAAACACATAGTAAAAGACAGCTGCTGCACTGAAGCCTAACTAGGCAAAAGATGGGAGGGGAAAGAGAGAGGAAACGTGACTAAACCCAGGTCACACACTTGGTCAGTGTCAGAGCTGAAAGCAGAACCCAAGTCTCAAGTCCCCATCTAGGGCCTGATCCACTGGACTATATTGCCTTTCAGAACAGGGAGACGTAGAATACAGAGTATTAACTGGATAGCAGATCTTACCGTGGGTGTCTCTGATATTTCCATGCAAACACTGGACATTGTACTAGATGAGAGTTCACATTACAGATAAGCATAGTCTGACTCTGGCTGGCCCCTATGAGGATGGCAGAGGGGAAGGTGCCCAGAACTTTCTTTCTCCTCCTGTGGTATAGATGAGGCAACATTGTAATCCCTGCATTTGGGCAGCATGGGACGCGTTCCATCTCTGGCAGTGCAAGGTGCCCTGAAAAGCATCAGAGAAGAAGATACAATAGGGCCACTCACTTTTGGTCTGGGCAGAACAATAAGACTGGTGAAACATGGCAAATAGGCCACAGCCCAAAAGGAGGCATAGAAGCAGGTGTGGTCTCCTTATTCTTCAGGGACATTCAGAGGCAGAATGCACCCCCTCCTCTGTTGGGATTGTGTGTCTCTGCATAAAATAATATGAAGTGGAACTGCTGTTAGTGGCTCTGCAGTCTGGGTGAGGGTCTTCCAGGTCTCAACATGCAATTGCCTTGGGGACCCAAGTTGCCATCGGATGGAGAATAATCAGGGACACTGAGGAAGAAATGAACAGGGACCAAAAAGAAGCAGTTAGATGTAAGCAGCGTATGAATGAGTTCTCCACTGATAGCTAGCTGGGAGGGGGAGAGACATCAGGAGCAAGCTGCATTTACATGAACACACCTACTCTGCCTAGATAGAGTAGGTGTGTTCATGTACTCAAAGTGTTCAACGGCTGGTGTTGGGTTACAAATCACTTTAGTACTGAATGCAGGGGTAGTGAAATGTTATTATCAATGTTGTTGTCTTCACTGTATGAATAAAGGTGAGCAGAACTGTGCTTAATTTGTCCAAAATGAGGAGGCCACCCTCAGCTGAAAGGACCTCATTAAACCAGGGGCTCGAATGCCAGACTCCTGTGAAAGTAAGAGGGATGTGAACAGATATCACAGCTAGGAGGCATGACCTCTCTCTAAGGGTCCCAGGTCTGATTTAACCTTTTCCTCCCCACTGTTAAAAAGTAGAGCTAAATAGGCTCTATTAGCTAAATAGGCTCTATTAAAAAGTAGAGCTAAATAGGCCTTTTGCTATTTTAAGTGCTCAATAGACCTGGTAATCACTTGTGGTGGGATAGTGTTTATGCCCAGCCTACGAGCTGGAAAATCACTTAAGAGCTGGGTGAAATCTCAAGAGACTGACCTGTAGAGGTCACAGCAGAGAGTCAGGTGGTGACCAGAAAGTGCAACAGTGGCTGGTGAGTGGAACAAGCAGTGAGTGGAGTGGAACGATGGCTGGCATGGCGGTCACTGGAGAGGATCTGCAGCTGGCAGGGCGGCCAGTGGAGAGGAACCATGGCTGGTCGGTGGTGAGCCAGAACAAGTGCTCAGATGGCAGAGCAAGCCAGGTGCTTTCTTTCTTGCATAGGAAGTGAAGTCACACTGATGCACCTCTGAACCCTGGGCCCTCACTGACCGAGGACAACACCTGTGAGTGGGGTATGGTGAGGGAGCAGAGGATGACACAGAAAAGAAACTTTTGGATGTAGAACTCAAGAACATGAGGTGGAAGGCACTGCCCGACACGCTCTGGAGTGGGTGTCCTGCTCACAGTTTTATGATTATAAAGCCTGCTGGTAGCATTTTCCCTAATTAATGTTGGGTGACTTCCCTCCTTTCATTAAATGTTTCTTTTCTACACAATGAGGTGGAAGTATTGCCCCTCAGTGGCACCCATGGGTGGCGTGTAATTTTCCCAGGTTACTGGCTCGTGCCGATTCTGTGCGGTATTGTTGAAAAGAAACCCCTAGATATTGAACCCAGCCCTTGTTGTTACCGGTTCCATCTGGCAGAAGGATTACATAAACAAGCAGAGATGAGCCAAGGAAATGGTAGATATCTGGGGAAAGAGAGTCAGAAAAAAGAGGCAGTGGTAGGGAATCAGACAGTGGAAAGAAGAGAGAGCACAATGTAGCCCGATATATAAATATGGAAAATCACTTTGCCACCATTAAAATGCAGCTGCTTCAGGGGTGGAATGCAGCAGCTGTTAAACAGCACACAACAGCTTAATGCAAAAGTTTAGGATGACTTCAAAATGTTGGCCAAAACTTCAAACATGAACAGGTGAATTCAAACCTCTACATTCATATTTAGGCATATATGTGAAAATGGCCTGATCCTCACAGATGCTGAGCACTCATACTTCCACTGATTTCATAAATCAGACCATTTAGCAATTTCACTATGGATTGCATGCCTTACTTTAAGCCACTGGGTTTGAAAATTAGGGTGTTCTTATTTTAGACTGATTTTGTACTGAGCTAGTAAGAAAGAATTTGCAACCTCTTCCATTTTATTATTATTATTCCAGCACATGTAATATTTAAGCCTCTTTAAATATACAATAAAAAGCAAAGTATTGGCAATCAAATTAAAAATTAATCATCATAAAATAAAAGGGAGTAATGATAACATTTATTCTAATAAGCACATTGTTTAAGCCAGTAAAATAAAAAGAATTAATTGCCATTCTTCACATTGATTACAAGTTGGGTGGTATTGCTACTCCAAAAATATTTTAAAAAAGCAGATGGTAATACTAGAAAAATCTAATGAGAATGCTTTAAATCAAATGCATACACACACACTAGAATTTTAGCATGCTTTGCCATTAATAAATTGTAAGGAAAAAACCCCATACCCCAAATATGTTTTTTCTGATGCTTGTCTGCATTTCTGATACATTGTTTAAATGGGTTTTGTCTGCCTTAATAAGGCACATCATTTGAACAGAAACCTCTCAGTGTGGTAACAGACAACACACAGGGGAAAAAATGCCTCAAGGTTTTTTTCCTTGCTATATTTGGCTGTCTGGGCTAAGTCGATTTGAGTTGGGACTGATTATAATAAGCCAGAAAGTCACTACGAACTAATTATTTTCTGTTCATTTATGTGATTAATGGTGAAAACTTGGATAACTTTTACATATCTTGAGTCCCATATAATTAATCATGTTGAACTTTCCAAAAAAAAAAAAATCTCAAGGTGCCCCTGGACTTTCTTCCAAAGCACTGGAGTTTCACCAACATTAGTTCATGTGACCAGCAAAATCAGGGGAGGCTTTACAGAGAACTGACATGTTTGTGCAAGTTCTAAAGGGAATAATTAAATGTGGTATCAAATTAAGCCTCTGGACAAGCCACTAGCAGCATTCAAAATAAAGCACCTCTCCTCCAGAGGGACAGCATGTCTCAGAGGAGTTGTTAAGGGCAGGACACAGAGTGTTTCACCTCTGCATCCACACTGTGCATCCAACTCAAGATGGTAATGGACAAAAGTTGGTAATAGGCCCCAATCCTGTGTCCAGTGAGCGGTCCGTGGAGCCACACTAAGAAGACTGAAATAGCCTATTTGAGCATTTCAAAGAGGATGGAGCTAGGCTGTTCTCAGTGGTGGCAGATGACAGAACAAGAAGCAATGGTCTCAAGTGGCAGTGGGGGAGGTCTAGATTGGATATTTGGAAACACTATTTCACTATGAGGGTGGTGAAGCACTGGGATGGGTTACCTAGGGAGGTGGTGGAATCTCCATCCCTATTGGTATTAAAGGCCCAGCTTGACAAAGCCCTGGCTGAGATGATTTTGTTGGTGTTGCTCCTACTTTGAGCAGGGGGCTGGACTAGATGACCTCCTGAGGTCTCTTCCAACTCTAATCTTCTATGATTCTATGATTTGGGATGCTTTAATCTGCCTTTCTCTTGCCCCTCATAGCCTGTGTGTGTGGACGTGGAGCAGAGCTAGGAACCTCACTAGAGTGGCACACCTCCAGTGTGAATCCCCCCCAGTTTTCTCAAACTTCCAGAGCAATGTCAATGCCTCCCATCTTACCTGGGCTGGAGCAACTGTAACGGCTGCCATCTTGGGTGATATACTAGCCCTTGAACCAGGGACTTCCAGAGCTAAAAGCACAAGCTACCACAGCTTGAGCTAAGGTTTCCTAGCTAGGGCACTAGCAAACTCATATCCTCTATATGTTGGTGCAGAGGGAGCCCTGTAACATGTGCTGATCAGTAGGTCGCCCAGTCACCACTCAAGGTAAGACTAGAGTTGAGTCTCCAATGCGTATTGGCTGGGATGACCAATAAGGGTAGCAAACAGTGCCAATCCTGATGGTGTTTTTGGCACATGCAGCTAAGATGTCAAATCCAGCCCCCTCTCTGTAGAGGTCGGAATTCCCCAGATTGTGTGGGAACTGGTGTCGGCAAGTTGAAGAAGGAAGCAGCTGGAATCTTATATTACAATGCCTAGCCTCTGGATAGTGTAGATGTTTCTCTGGATTTATTTACAGGACACCACGCACCTCCACTAGGTTCCCTTAAGAAAGAAAAGACCACCTGCATTGCCTCTCCTAGTTCTCTGAAAGCCTCTAGGAGTAAGTGTTTCAACTATCGCAATGCAGTAGGCTTCGCAATTATGTAATCAGCCCTGGTGATCTGTGTAAAATTCTGCTGTGATTTTATATATTTGAAATAAAGATGTCCGAATTGGCTGTGTCGAGCGGCACCCGTATTCAATGACATGGCTGTATCAGCTCCTGCTAATGGCCATTTGTCATTGATTATTATGTGCTCTATTATTTAGATGATAAGGTACATATTGTCCCAGACTGGACTGTAATCTCTCACATAATTTCAGCAAAGAAAGAGGAAAGAAAAGGTGGCACACTGGCTCCTTGACAAATGGCTCCTTTTGTCAGAGTCAGTATCTTCGCTAAGGAAGGGAAGAAAAAGAAAACCTAGTGAGAGAGCTGGCAGATAAGCACGAAGTGACAGTAATTACTTGAAGGGGGCCTCACAGAAATTCTCGGAGATCATAGTCCTGCAGGGAATACACTGGAGGATTTCTGTATTGTGCGGTAATTATTACACCCTTCCCAGTCATTCTCTTTGCTTCACAACTGCATTAGCCACTAGTGAAAAGTGACATCCTTTTGTTTAAAGAGCACAGGGAGGGGAGTGTGTCTAAGGGTTAGAGCAGGGGAGCTTCAGGATAAGAACATTTTACCCTTGGCAGTAATGCTGATTCATTACAGGCCTGATCCAAAGCCTATTGAAATCAATGGACAGCTCCTATTGACTTCGGCAAGCATTGCCTCAGACATTATACGACCTTGAACAAGTCATTTAGGCCTCATTTCAGGAAAGCATTTAAACACGTGATTAAGACCATCGCTATTTGGGAAACCATCTATGTATGTGATAAATTTAAGGTTCGTTTGACGTCAGTGGGATTTAAACCCGTGCTTAAACACCGTTCCTGAATTGGGATGACTTCCTGGATCAAAGTCTGAGATTTTCAAAGCTAACCACTTGCCATTTATTTTAAAACCTATCCAAGGGTGTCATGAGGCTTAAGTAATTCAGCTCCCGAATATGGATGGAATTAATCAAGTGCTTAAAGTTAAACATGTCCTTAAGTTCTCTGCTGAATCGGCACCCAAGTGCTTAATCAGCTTTGTGAGCTCCTCGTATGAGGACAGCTATGTAACTACAAAGTGATTTTAGGTTCAGAAGATCATCTCTGGCTTTTATTTATATTGTGTAGCAAATTATAATAGTGACTGAAGAGAACTTCACATCTTCCAAACACTTCCACTTCCAACACTTCCATCTTCCAATTCTTAGCTCACACCAGTGTAAATCGGGAATAAATCAATGGAGTTACACTGGTGTAAATCTGGTGTAAAAGACCAGAAAGAGGCCCACTGACTCCTCACAACACTGCTGTTAGATACATGAAATAAATATTCCTATTCCTATATTATGGTTGGGGAAACGGAGGCAAACAGAGAATAAGTTGAATGTGAGCCATCAATTTGAGCAGCTGGTTCAAACTCAAGCCAACCAAGACTGAAGAGATGCTGGATGGGAGAGGACAATGCACTGAAGAACTACCTGGATTGCTGTTCCTCCCTTCTTTTGAAGATGCACAGCCCAAAGTCAGCAAAGTAATGCGAAAACCTGAGATTGGATCACTGAAACCAGATAACTTGGCAGCATCCGTGACTAAAAAAGTGCCTTCCTTTACCTTCAGCTTCCTATTAAACCCTTCCACTTAGACAAGGAACTGGCCACAGCAGTCCATGCCTTCCTTATCTCCAGATGGAGTTACTGTAATTTGAAAATGAAACTAAACATGAGAAACAATTAAGGGGGAATATGATAGAGGTCTATAAAATCATGACTGGTGTGGAGAAAGTAAAAAAGGAAGGGTTATTTACATCTTCTCATAACACATGAACTAGGGGTCACCCAATGAAATTAATAGGCATCAGGTTTAAAACAAAGAAAAGGAAGTATTTCATCACACAACACACAATCAATCTGTGGAACTTTTTGCCAGAGGATGTTGTGATGGCCAAGACTATAACAGGGTTCAAAAAAGAAATAGATACATTCATCGAGGATAGTCCATCACAGGCTTTTTGCTAGAAGCTGGGAATGAGTGACAAGGGATGGATCACTTGATGATTACCTACTCTGTTCATTCCCTCTGGGGCACCTGGCACTGGCCACTGTCGGAAGACGGGATTGTGGGCTAGATGGACCTTTGGTCTGACCCAGAGTGACCATTCTTATGTTAATACAAAAGCTCCAGCATGTGTAAAAAGTTGCTGCCTGCTTCCTCCATGAGTTAGGTCACCATTTGCACATCAGACCTTTGCTCCTGTCCTCCCGCTGGCTCCCAGTTCATTTCTACAGCCAGTTTAAGGCCTTGGTCCTAATCATATTAATTAAAACACCAGGTCCTAGCAACATTAGAGATACCATCTTCACCAATGAACTGCTGGGACAGCCATGCCCCTTTGGGGCAATTTAGGTCAAACCCCTCAGAACAAAGCATTGAGATAAGCTATTCTCAGTGAAAGGGAACACTTTTCTAGAGATCAGACAAACCCAGTGTCTGATTACTTTTGGGAAAAGCTTTTTTTTAAAAAAAGGCCATTCCACCACAATGAACATGACATCAACTCCTTACCAACACAACAAAAAGCCTACCCCAAGCAGAGTTTTAACCCTATAACCCTTTATGGGAGAAGAGCCAGCAGAGACTCCATGAACTCCACTAGGGGCTTCCATACAGCCAGTTTATTTTCGGTTGAAGGTGTATAGATACTACAGGGATGGACAGCAGTACAAACCCCTAAGCTAGCTGTATATGTAACCCTTCTGCAAGCTGTTGTCAACAGCAAAAAGGGCTGGGGTCACTTTTCTAGGGGTTCCTTCTGAAAACTGAAATAACACCAGCTCAAGCCCCCCAACAGAAAATTGGGAAACTCTACCCTAGGTGCCCTTGATAGTAAATATGTCCCCACTCACAAGCACCGAGTCCAAAGCTTTAATACAAAAATAACTTTGCTGAAGGAAGGAGGGACACCAAACAAAATGACCTTGGGAAAGCAAGGAATTAATACATTAACAATATACATTAGGTAAGACTCCAACCCCTCAGGGTGCCTTAAGATGAGTCCCTACCTACCTCAGTCCTCCTCTTAGAGTTGTGAGTGATTAATGCATTCTACCCACTTTCCTACTCCCAAGCTCCCCCACTCATAATTTGTTGTCCTGGGTTGGTGGAGTCCAAGGAGTCTGGCAGCTCAATTCTGCCTGGGCTGCTCTGGAGGCGCTACCATCTGACCCAGGTGAAATGATTTCAGCTTTGATTCCTGGTACAGGGGCCATGCTAGGGTAGGGTGCTGCTCTCGGCAGCTCTGGCCCAAACTTCCTCAGCACCGTTGAGTGTGTCAGTGCTGCCTCTGCACTATCTATCACCACATCTTTATATTCTCTTGTAAGTGCATCTGCTCAGCAGTACACAGGCCCCTTAACAAAATCCATACCATGAGGGAGGCCCTTCCAGAAGGAGATAGGAATGGCTTTTTCTCATCTCTCCCCTCTCTGTTTCCGGGCTCCCTGACCCAACTGGGCCTGCCTGTGGTCTCGGTCAGGATGGGCCTAGGCACATTGGGTGCAGTTCTCTTGTCCCTTCATTTCCCAGCAAGGACAATAGCTTTTCATTGCCCCAAACTCAAAACGTCACTAGATTTTAACCAAAAATGTCCCAAATGGACATATAACTGAAATGCTCTCCAACAGATGTCAAGAGAGCTCCCGCCCCAATGGACCCCTCTCCCCCCCACCTCTGCTGAGTTCTCAAGCAGCTCTTCTCCTATTTCACCAAAGGTTTCAATAGTGAGCTCCCTCCTCTCAAAGGCTTCAGGCCACAGGTCTTTCAGAGAGAGAGAGAGATAAAACAAGAGGCAGAACGGGCAAGGGGCTACACAAGGGAACTGGGACGCTGGATTAATTCTCTACTGCTCATTTGCTGTTATCTCTTGGCTTTCAATCCCATGCTCACACTACTAATATGGTGCTGTCAAATGCATCCAGGGGATGCTGCAAGAGCAGTAGAGGTTTTTAGGAAGCAGCCAGCTTGAATCCTGAAGAAGCAGGGGGTAGGGGAACTTTCATAAACCTCATTTGTTTCTCCTGAGAAGGAGACGAGGGGAGAAGAGGAAAAACCGATCTTACTTGGCGTGATAAACATTTTTGAAACCCAGTTTCATCAGAAAGGCCAAATTACATACAGTTGCATAAGGAAATAAAGAAAAAGAAGCCCCTTTGAAGAGTCACTGTCTGTGCAAAGCAGTGGCACATTCTCAACAGGAGTGGCGCTACTGTGGATGGATCCTGTGTGTTATCGCTGCCAGAAATCTAGTGAGGAGAGCCCTTAGGGTTTCACAGGTAGCAGCTCTTTCAGATCCCTAGCCAAGTCAGCAGGAGTTTGCTTAGCCCAACTCAGTTATCATACTGTAGCCGTTATACAAAGCAGTAGTCTTGGGAAGACTGGCTGCCTCTTGAAGTTCAATTGAATACAAGTTGCCGTTAAAGAGTACAGTTTTTAACATGAGTCAGCTAAAGGCAGACCTGAGCCCTGTTCATTTCAGATTTGTTGACGGCATTGACAAATGAATGATCTATATCAGGGGTCGACAACCTTTCAGAAGTGGTGTGCTGAGTCTTCATTTATTCACTCTAATTTAAGGTTTTGCGCGCCACTAATACATTTTAACTTTTTTAGAAGGTCTCTTTCTATAAGTCTATAATACATAACTAAACTGTTCTTGTATGTAAAGTAAATAAGGTTTTTAAAATGTTTAAGAAGCTTCATTTGAAATTAAATTAAAATGCAGAGCCTCCCAGCTCCGTGGCCAGGACCTGGGCAGTGTGACTGTCACTGAAAATCAGCTTGTGTGCCTCCTTCAGCACACGTGCCAGAGGTTGCCTACCCCGATCTATATACACGTAGGCCTGATTCTCCACTGGGTTATACCAATCATATACTAGTGCAGCTCCACTGAAGTTAATGGAAAGACACTGGCATTTAAAAAAAAAACATGAAGAGAATCAGGCCTATGGCTTATATGTCAAATGTGTAGGTGACAGTATAAATCGGTATACTCTCATTGAAGTCAAAAGCAATATTGATTTACACTTGCTGAAGATCTGGCCTTATATTTATTGGCTTAATGCTTATTCACCCCCTGCAAGGAAAAGAGCAGGAAATTCCAATGTATCATGCATACACTCCATTTGGTATTTATTAGGGCTGTGATTTTATTGGTTTTGTAAATTTCAAAATACCAATAAAAACAAAATTTGAAAAAAGTTTGGATGCCATCAAAGTGTTCATTGGCAGCACTGATTTTGCAATAAGATGGGATTGTACATTAATGTTTAATTTGGCTTTTATTGTATTTTTAATTGCCTTTTTATTGTATGTATATTTATTATTGTAAAGTGCCTTGGGAAGGCTTTTCATGAAAGGTACTATATAAACAAAATTGTATTGATCTGATGATAAGTGGAACAACAATCAAAGAAGTGAGATATTTCCTAATAAACTTTCATTTTGCAATAAGCCCTTAATGTAGGAGGTTTTTTTTTTCCTTCATGTTTTATTGGCTGAAAGTTATGTTGGTTACCAATTGCTACTCGCTGTTGGATCTTTGATTGACAACTTTACTTCCATCGGCCTTTTTCTGCAAAGTACTCTAGGTTTAATTGTGTTTGCAATTAATTGGATTTTAATCAGACTGTATAAAAGAAATTGCAGAAGGTTAAAAAACCCCTCTTGTAGCATATTGCTAGGGAGACAAAATATTAAATGCTACAATGCTTTGAATGGTGAATTAAAATGCATTCATGATTTAATACAAAACCGGTTAGATTAGTTAGCATTTGAAGAACAATTTCACATTTTTCCACAGGAAAAATAAAATAAAAGGAAGCTTAGTTTATTTTAAACTGAATGTGTCTCTTGCTCAATTGAGCTCTCAAAAAAGGTATCTCCCAAACCCTTTAAATTGCTAGCACTGAGACTTGTAAACATTCATGAATAACATTCTACAGGAAATACATTTCTTCCTCTTTTGCACAACACTGAAGCATCTATTGAAATAATATTTGCTACTATCGGAAAGATAAATCCTAATAATGAATGCAATTAAAGCCAAGTGGAGAAACAAAAAGTTCCTTAATGTTATCTCTAAATACCAACTGGTAATGAATTGAATGCAGAAATCTATGTGGGAGTTCACAGTCTTTTCAGCGTCTTTGGGATCCAGATGAGCGGGCTGGTCCTCATTCCCCAATTCACTACTTGCCTGCCGCTTTCATCTCCCAAGTCCGCACTAAATCTGGGTCTGAAGAGTTTTATGAATTCAAAAAGGCTGACCTAAGACTTTACCACAGCTGGGAAGAGAGAATCTTTGCATGCTCCAGCAATGACTATTTAAAGCTATTAAAAAGGAGAAGAAAAAGTGAGATACAGCTGAGCATATGAAGTTGCTACAGCTTCAGTGAAAACGAGGGGACGGTGGGGGAATGCTAATGCAGCTGTTCAGGTGTTACCCCTTTTACTGTTCCAGTTTGGCCTGGTAAGTTTTAAATCAGCTGCATTGGTTACATGAAGCACTAAAAGAAAAGGAAATTTAAACCAGTTTATTTAAATCCTGTGTGAACACTCATTTCTCTTTTAGAGTGGAGATTTTTTTCTTGCTTGTTTATTTAGCTGAAGTTCACTGGGAAGAGGTTTAAGATACATCCAAATAAGGCACTCATCAACCAAACAAAGGGGTGTGCAATGGAATAACTAAATCAGTTTAATAACCAGTGCGGGCACAACATGAATTTCTCTCAGCGGCATTTACATTCTTAAAATAAAACACAAGGCTTCATTCTCCTCCTCACTTAAGAAAAAAAAATCCCCTTATCAAAGCTACATTTTCTATTGCCTTCAAAATGAGACAAACCCTAGAGCCCAGCAGCCAGCCTAAAGAGCTGGGTCAAGCACTGAGCAGACACATAAGTGGGTGGAAGGAGGAATTCTCAGTATCAGGCCAGGCAACGGCTGTGGAACTTCTCCAGGGAAGCTACTGCACCCCAATGGGGGGGGGAAGAGGAGTAAGACGGTGAAGTTGTATCTGCACTTTTTAGGTGGCCACTGTGTAGCCCCATTCCACTGAAGGGTAAAAAGCATCATTTTCTCAAAGTGATAGGGGCAGATGGTAGGGGGAAATGGGTATCGTTAGGAATTCTGTTGTGGCTCATTGAGAGTTGATCCTTGTGGCCATGGATGTAAGGCGGGATTTCTCTTAAAACCACAGATGTAAAAGACTCAGATGTGCAAAAGGCATTTAGGCACTTCTATTGAAGTCAATGGGAGTTAGGTGCCTAAATACTTGTAAGGATCTGCGCCTAAGAAACTAGCAGTTATAAACACAAGAGGCCATAGCTTCGTCAGATGTCAGTGAGCATAGCACCATTAACTTCAACGCTGCACTGATTCACAGCAGCTGAGGATCCAGCCAATGATTCTGGTTCCACTGCATGCTCAAAGAGGGAGAGCGTCTAGGAAGCAAAGAAGACGGCTCCAATTCAAACAATGATTGCTGCAAGAATAAACCGTTCGGCAGATCTGATGAATTCCCTTTTGGCCAAATAGACTCTTTCAGCAAGTTTGCCCAAATGTGACAGTTCCTCTCGAAGTTGTGCTGTTGCTTCCATGCCCGTTATGTGTCACCTTCACTGCAAAGAAAGAACAACTCTTCCAAGACACATCCCCAGTCCTGTGTACTGTAAGGTCACCCAGGAAAGAGTTAGCTGTACATTAAGTTATACCTTGCTGATAACAAGATGGATGTAGAAAGTGATGAGAAACGGCAGGGTACACGTGTACATTAAAGCATATGACGGGAAGTTGAAAACATTACTGTAACTTATTAAACATTGATTTTCCAGGCATTCCTTGATATTGTCTGACAAAAACAAATGTAAGCAGTAACAAAAGCTGAAACAATCAGAAGGGAGGGTGGTCTAGGGGAGTGAGAGGAAAGACTAGAGAGGATGAGAGAACATCACATGAGAGGTGCTAGTCCCATTGCTTGACACATGAGCGGAAGGTGCTCTGTTACTACAGTGATGAGCATGGTATAAGAACCTATACAGAATAAAATAGACACCTTGGTTCTGTTCTCAGCTCAGCCACTGACTTGCTGAATGACCTTGGACAAAATCTTAGTCCCTCCTGTTCTCTGCCTGGGGCACCATGATTTAGTCTCCTGAAGGATGTAGTTTTTTGGTCTAGCCCTGGTTGTTGGTCTCCGTGTAGATGTGGCTAGGTTTTATGGCACCTTTGGGTCTTAATCTCTATCACTAAAAGTGAACATAGGTTTTGGATGCCTCTGTTTTAAATAAAGACACCCCCAAATCATTGCTCAATGTTGATTTTAAGTTAATCTCCCTTAGCCTTGGATTTTTAACCCATTTGAAAATTTTTAACCCATTTGAACCAGAGTATCCTGTAAATGAGCATTTAAGAACTGAGGGCCACTTTTGAAATATTGCCTCCAAATAGTCACTTACATCACAGGAGTAACCTCAGCCTTAATTAGGCTTAGATTGTGCCATCCTCACTCGTGTTAGTAAGCAGGGCCGGCTTTATGAATGGCAGGGCCTGATTCAAATACCCGGCAGCGGTCTGGGGATTTGGTGGCACTTCGGCAGCGGGGGGGGGGGGGGTCCGCTCCAGGTCTTCTGCGGCACCGAAGGACCCCCCGCCACCGAAATGATGCCAAAGACACAGAGCGGACACCCCTCACCTCCCTTCCCTGCCGCCGAATTGAATGCCGCTGACCGCCGAAGACCTGGAGCGGACCACCTCCCGCCAACCGCCCCGCCGCCGGGTGAGTAAAAAAAAATTTTTAAAATGCCTAAGGTGCAGGACCCTCTTAGGCGCAGGCATGGGGCCCTCTTATGTGCGGGGCCTGGTTCTGGGGAATCGGGGGAATCAGCCTAAAGCCGGCCCTGTTAGTAAGCACTCTGGGTTTGTCTATATGCAGAGCTACACGGTTCAACTTCAGGTATGATTTTAACTCCAAGTAATCAAATCACTGCAAAAGGCTATGGGGACTCTTTTATTTCATCTTAAACCAGGTTTATTTTGATTTATCCTAAATCAGTTAGGAACGGGTTTAAAGTAATCTGAACATAAGAATGGCCAAACTGGGTCAGACCAAAGGTCCATCTAGCCCAGTATCCTGTCTTCCAACAGTGACCAATGCCAGGTGCCTCAGAGGGAATGAACAGAACAGGTAATCATCAAGTGATCCATCCCCTGTTGCTCATTCCCAGCTTCTGCACTCAACCACATGAGCCTGCACTCATTTCAGTCAATGGGAAAACTCCCATTAATTTTAATGGTGCAGGATCAGGCCTTAAGAGTGTCCACATAGGGGTTTGCAATGGTTTATCTAAAATGGTGCACATTTGGGTGTAGACAAACTTACCACAGCAGGAGTCCAAGAAGTCAATGTAATTGCACCCATGAGTAATCTCAGTTTATGCACAGCACTCAGAGAATCTCAGATGAAAGGTACTTCCTAAGTGCAAAGCATCAGGATAACTGTACTTGAGGTCAGGCTTAGCCAAATTGGCCAGCTCCTCTGGTATAAATGGGGATAGCGCTATTCAAAGCAATGGAATTATGCTGATTTACACAGATCTGGCCCAGAAGAGCCACTCAGGTGTTGTGGAACTGTAGGGTTCTAGCAACACTGTTAAGTGACATCTTCAGTTTATTCACAGGCCAACGTTATAATGTGGTCTGGAATGTATCTACATCCTGTTTGTCTCACCACAGGTTTTATGCATGCAAACGTCTTAAGAAGCTCGGGCATGAGGACTGTAAATGAGTTCACTCACTGCTAGGCACCCCTCCGTGGCCAGGCCTGGTGTAGAGGGCCGGATTTACACCTTATGCGCCCGTAGGCACAGCATGTTCAGCACGCCCTCCTGCCTCCCATGTGGCCCTGCCTGGAGCCCCCAGCAGCTCTGTGTGGCCCACTCTGCCTCTGAACCTAGCTCCAAGAAGGCTGCTGAGACTTTTCATTGATGAAACAATGCACCTGCCACCCGCCTGCTAGCTGTTTGCTGCTACCCCCAGACCCGTCAGCCTCAGCCAGCTCAGGCTGGCATGGTGCCACAGCGACCACTGGTGGATGAAAGGTGGAACTGCAGCACGTTTTCCGCGCACACACACACACACACACACACGAATTCTGCCTCTGTCGCAGAAGAATTCTGCGCATGCTGCAAATGTCACCTAAGGGGAGGAGGCGCGACATGCGACAAGTGGCATGTGGGGCATCTCGGCAGGGGCCGGGGGGATATCAGGAGGCTCCCTCCCTCTCGAGAACTCCCGGCCTGTGGGGATTAGTCCCAAGCTTTCCAGCCCACAGAAAATCCACCCTGTTACAAGGACATTCAAAATTCTATCCAAGGCAGCGGTTCTCAACCAGGGGTCTGGGGACACTGCGGGGGTGGGGCGTGGCAGCACGCAAGCAGGTTTCAGGAGGTTCACCAAAGTAAACCAGAGAGCAGGGTCGGTGTTACACTCGCTGGGGCCCGGGGCAGAAAGCTGAAGCCCCATCCCCGCCACCCAGGCCTGAAGCCAAAGCCCAAGCAACTTAGCAATTGTGCTCCTTGCTACCCCCTCGTGCCATCCCTGGCTTTTAATCTACTGGATACGCAGAAAAACCATTAAACACAGAAAATAAATATTGTTTTGTTGGGCAGGAGGCTTGTATCTGAATACGTCTAGTGACCTCATCAAGGTTCCATGGCAAGCCAGCAGTGAAGCCATTGCTAGACTCCAGTTTCCCTGATTCCAAGGATTATACTGTACTTCTAAGACTATGCTATCCCTTCGGGTCCCCTTCTTCTGCCTCCCTAATGAGTAGATATTGCCACAGCTACTCCACCAACATCAGCAGCCAAATCCTGGCTATTTCTTTCCTTTTCTATGTTTCCTCGTGCCTTAAAAGGCTTGAATAGACACAGTGATTGTCATCTCTTCAGGGCTAGGTATATGTTTGTGCAAAGCTAGCACAAGGGATGATCTTGCTGCACACAGGTTGAATCAAGTGGTATATGGATGGGGCTTTCCATACAGAATATTTCTTCCTTTGAAGGCCATCTACCATTTTAAACGTGAATGGTAAGTTTTGTTTGAAGAACAAGTGAGCTACCAACCCACTCCTCAGATGCCTACTATAGTGAGTCAATGATTAATCTGCATAACTAATGAAGGCATATGGATATTTTATGCTAATGCATTTTATGCTGCATGACATGTTCAAAGGAAGATGTCTTACAGTTGGAGCCTGCATGGCTCAGCTGAGATCACTTTTGTCACTAGGGAAGAATGTCTTGGGCTCACAAATGCAACCGGGAGCTGGAACCATACAATTAACATGGAAATGTCAATGCAGGAAAAGAGGAGAGGGTGCTGCATGGTTCCAAGGGCTACTTTTGGGATCCTGATTTATCAAAACATTTAAACCCAAGTGTAAATCCATCCTTATTTGGCAAAACACTTAAGCATGTGCTTAGAATTAATGTGCTTAAGCATGTGCTTAAATTTGTGGCTGCTTAGGGATGGACTACCAGTTCTAGGTCTGGGAAAGCATCTTTAGCTGTTCTGAAAGTGGAAGTTCGTTTAAGTGCTGCGACAGCATTAACAAAATAGAGCACCTGGTCACCATTGAGTCAAACAGCTTCTTACATCCAAAGCACTGTGTGAGCTTTTTTTTGCAGTGCATAATGACTATTCCAACTGTCTCTTGTACACATTGTCATTGTGCTATCAGGATCATTGCTTTTGAGAGCTCTTTGAGGTACTTTGCAATTGAAAGTCATCTTCTATTTTAGCATACTAAATCTTGAGGTCATTAATGCTGCCCCTTTTTGGAGAGTTATTGCCAGTTCCAGTCCCCGACCTGCAAGATGGTATTTGCTCAGAAGCTAACATTGACAACAGTTCAGAGATCCATAAACGCCTTCCCATAACAACACCCTGAGCCACTGGAGGTATCGGCAACAGAGATAACCCAGCTGGTGCTACTTGTTTCCAAAGCTTTAACCCTAATACAATCCAAGGGGAGAAAATAAAAGAGATTTGTTACTAGCATTGGACTTATCCTCAACCACAGGCAAAATTCTATGAAGCTGATGCCAAGGAGATACAGGCTGTCCAAGCAAACAAGCAAACAAACCAAAGCCTGCAATCTGCAAGGGAAATCCTGAAAATTGTTTCCTCTTTCATTCGTAAAGTATCCCTCATGGCTGCTAGTCCTGCTGCACCATCTGTTAGCTGCATTACTGACCTCACAAGGCAAGTGACAGTCCTGTAAAACAAGAAATAGAAGAATTAGGGAAGCCAGCCATTTCAAAGATATTTTTTTTATTTTTTATATATACAACTAAAGAAGTTTACAAACAACCCTATTCTCCTCCTCCACTACCTCATCCCCGAACCTTTCCATATTTCTAAATACCCAACTTGAAATGAACATCTTTAAGGGCTGTGAAATATTCAGTTACCTTTTACGTTTTCTCACTAGTTTCCTGTTTTATTGATTCTCTTGATTCCACCCAGACAGATAGAAATTGCTGATATATCATAAGACAGGATCTTATTGTGGTATTCTTTATGTCATCTAAAACAGTGGTTCTCAAAGCTGGTCTGACTCTTGTTCAGGGAAAGCCCCTGGCGGGCCAGGCCAGTTTGTTTACCTGCCGCGTCCGCAGGTTCAGCCGATCCAGGCCAATGGGTGCTGCAGGAAGCGGCATGGGCTGAGGGATGTACTGGCAGCCGCTTTCCACCACCCCCATTGGCTTGGAGCAGTGAACCGCAGCCAGTGGGAGCCATGATCGTCCGAACCTGCGGACGTGGCAGGTAAACAAACTGGCCCGGCCTTCCAGGGTCTTTCCCTGAACAAGCGGCGGACCAGCTTTGAGAACCACTGATCTAGAAGGTTCAGAAACCTAATAAGAAAGCCTGTTCTTGCAAAATTTCCCCTTTGACACAATGACTATATTTTTGGTAAGTATTTGTACAGCTTCTAGCACCCCATTGGATTCCCAAAATGTAATAATAATAGATCACAGACACATTTTGCAGACTCACTGGTTATGGATAGCCACCCCTGATAAATTTCAGATAAATATCCAAAGTCTGGAGGCCAAATGCTGGAACCCTTACTCATCTTTGCAAGGAGTTACTCATCTGAGTTGTCCCCCCTGAAGTCACTATCGAGCGCAGAGTGGTTCTCTAAGGTGAAGTCAACCCAGTGAGATTTTTGGTCCATCCATAATTTCACTCCACCTCTCAAGCATCACTGAACATACCCCCTTCTTTTCATAGCCCATCACTAGCTGAGCCAGAGCACAGACTCACTAGATCAGTGGTTTTCAAACTTTTTTTTCTGGCGACCCAGTTGAAGAAAATTGTTGATGCCCGTGACCCAATGGATCTAGGGATGAGGGGTTTGGGGTGTCGGAGGGGCTCAGGGCTGAGGCAGAAGGCTGGGGTGCAGGAGGGGGTCAGGGCGCTGGGCTGGGGTGCAGGCTCTGGGGTGGGCTAGGGATGAGGGGTTTGGGGTGTAGAAAGGGGCTTTGGGTTTAGGGGGGCTCAGGACTGGAGCAGGGGATTGGAGAGTGGGGTTGGGGCACAGGCTTACTTTGGGTGGCTCCCGGTCAGCAGCACGGAGGGGGTGCTAAGGCAGGCTTCCTGCCTGTCCTGGCACCGCGGACCATGCTGCACCCTGGAAGCAGCCAGCAGCAGGTCTGGCTCTTAGGTGTGGCTCTACATGGCTCTCACCCACAGGCACCACCCCCACAGCTCCCATTGGCTGGGAACTGGCCAATGGGAGTGCAGAGCCAGTGCTCAGGGCAGGGGCAGTTCTCAGAGCCCCATCCCCCCCCCCCCCCCCAAGACACACACACCTAGGAGCCGGACCTGCTGCTGGATGCTTCTGGAGTGAAGCGCAGTGGCAGAAGAGGTAGGGACTAGCCTGCCTTAGCTGGGCAGCACCACCAATGGGACTTTTAACAACTCAGTCACTGCTGTGGGAGGGATAGCTTAATGGTTTGAGCATTAGCCTGCTAAACCTAGGGTATTGAGCTCAATCCTTGAGGGAGCTAGGGTAAAAAATTGTCTGGGGGTTGCTCCTGCTTTGAGCAGGGGGTTGGCCTAGATAACATCCTGAGGTCCCTCCTGACCCTGATATTCTATGACCTGGTGCCTTACATTCCACAACCCAGTACTGGGTCATGACATGCAGTTTGAAAACCACTGCACTAGATGACCAGGGTGAAATCCTGGCTCCACTGAAGTCAAAGACAGTTTTGCCACTGACTTCAACAGGGTAGGATTTCACCCTTGGCCAGGAAGCAGGTTCATTTCTGGGCTAACAGCATTATTCCATCAGCAGTGATAAGATTATAATACCATGCATGGGAACTCCCTTTTGTAATTCTAGGATGGTCAGCAATGCTTTACTTCAGCTCCCCAAGGCTTTAACCCAGTGTTAATCAAACACACCCACCTGACACTGAACCTGCACTCGCTACAAATGTGATAGAAGCAACATCATCATTGCATACAAATTCCATATATTGGTGAAATTAGTTTGATCAATATGATGTTCAGTACAAGAAACATAACTAACTACTCATTTTTTTCCACCTGAGGCTTTTTATGAATGTTTATAGGTTTTTCTATGGTGCTCAGCACAGTAGTTTCGAGCAGTGTACAGACATTAATGAATTAATCCTCATAACACACCTCTTAGAGAAGGAAGTACCATCATTATCCCACTTTTACATATCAGAAGTGGAGGTGCATGGCAGTGAAGTGGCATGCCCAAAGGTCACAGATGAAGTGTATGGCAGAACTGTCATCGCCTGTGTCCCAATGTCATTCGTTAATCACAAGACCTTAAAGCTGCTGTTTCATTACATGTGTTCATCAGTTAAAAAGCACAGCTGGGTCATTATAAATGAGTTACACATTTACTGATCACTGAATTATAAAACGAACAGCTCACTGTATTGCATATCTGAGTGCTAGCCCCAAGAAGGGCAGTCCCTTTCGTAGCTTAGGACATAGAAATTTCTTCCATCTCCATTATATTTATTGCCCTTTGTCTTTACTTTTGCATGTGATAAACTAGTGGGAGATGTTCAGAGACATCAGCAGGAGCAAGGCTTTTGCAGTAGGAGTTGGGTACCTAATGCCCATCAGTTAAAAAAAAATCTACCCCCCAATCTCTAAAGCTTAGTGTGATGTCCCTGCTGATCTACAACAGGAACATTTTTCCATGATGAGTTTCACATAAGAAAATACTAGTAAATATAGTTACACAGTGTAAGTGAGCCTACAGGGAAACAGCTTCTCGGAACAGACCTTCTCTGGCCCCTGAACACAACCATTCTCATCGGGGATCATTACGCTCAGAAGGGAGCAGAGAATGTGATTTTCCTGTTTATATTCTCTGTCAAAATCCTCATGCCCTCTGTGTTTTTCATCTGACTATGTGTAGGAAGAGGAAGGATGAGCCAGTGGTCGCTACACGAGGTGAGAACCTTCCAGACCTAGGTACTGTTCCTTGCTGTGTCACAAATTACCTGTGCTATCTTGCACTAGTCACTTAGTCTCTCGGTGCCTACGTTCACCATCTGTAAAATGGGGTTAATAGTGCTGCCCTATTGCTACCTGGGGCTTTCAGAACACCCAACAGGGGCAACTTAACTATTTCCCTCCAGACATTGTAAGGAGTTAATCAACAGGAACTCAGCGATTCCATCTGATCAAGGAGTAATGCAAGTCAGGGTGCTCTTGTCTAACACAGCTGTTGATTAGATTTAAGCACACACAAACATAAGCAATAGGTTTAGAACATCCCAGATATTTACCTAACATCTGGAACAGTATTGCCTAATTAACAGCAGGTTTTCACTGGCCAGTTGCTCACCCACCAGGGAGAAAGGGTGTCAGGAAAAACATTTTTCAAGATGGCTTCAGAGGACGGCTCCAAAGTACACTCTATTCACTAATCTTTTATAACTAACTTCCACAAAACACATAGGTCATAATGACCCCTCCTGTGTCACCATTTTTCTAATAAACTTTTAATATCAGAGGTGTCTAGACAAGGTTTTCCAACCACCAAGGTTTTCAGACTCAATTATTTACATGTCTACCCCCTCCTCCCATTCTGATTAGCAGAAACTGCCAGCTAGATATGACCTTGCTTCTGAAAGCCTGTCTCCAAATTAACCCTTAACTATGTCGTGTTCTATTTCATTACTTCAGAGTGGTTGAATGCACGTAATACGGTTGCAATTAGCTTGATCATATTCTGGGGTATACACACCCCTCAAATCCAGGGCAACACCTCACAGGGATGTTGTGAGGAATAAACACATTCAAGACTGTGAGGTGCTCAGATACTGCAATGATGGGCATGGGCAGCAGGAGCACCACTGGCTCAGGGAGGCTAGCCCACAGCCCTGCCCCTTCTGCCCAAGGCTGTGCCCTTTCCACAACCCCCACACCGGAGCCCAGAGGCACCCCATGGAAGCTGCTGGTCCCCACCCTAGACTAGCTCACCCAGCCCTGAGAGGCTGGGCAGCACGGCCCCAGCCCTCCCCCTAGCCCTGGAGCACCAGGCAATGTGGTCCCAGCCCTCTCCTTAGCCTCAGAGCACCAGACAGTGCGACCCCAGCCCCGGAGTGCCAGGAGGCTGGGCAACGCGGCTCCAGCCCTCCCCAGCCCCGGAGCGCCAGGAGGCCGGGCAACGTGGCTCCAGCCCTCCCCAGCCTCGGAGCACCGGGAGGCCGGGCAACGCGGCTCCAGCCCTCCCCAGCCTCGGAGCACCGGGAGGCCGGGCAACGCGGCTCCAGCCCTCCCCAGCCTCGGAGCACCGGGAGGCCGGGCAACGCGGCTCCAGCCCTCCCCAGCCTCGGAGCACCGGGAGGCCGGGCAACGCGGCTCCAGCCCTCCCCAGCCTCGGAGCACCGGGAGGCCAGGCAACATGGCTCCAGCCCTCCCCAGCCCTGGAGCGCCAACTGGGGCCATGGCACAGGGGAAGAGTCACCCACAGAGCGGGAAGCAGGAGGGGGCTGCCTGGGGACGGAGTGTGGGCAGTGCCACACCTGGCTGTTTGGGGAGGCTCAGCCTGTGACACCCACCACCCATGATGATGGGGTCTGTATAAATACCTGAGATAGATGGTTGCAACTCACTGGCACATGAGTGAGAGAGTTGGAATACTGCTCATGGATCCACCATGTGGTGTAAATGCCACATTACTCACAAATGTGATTTTTCTTGTGTTGGCATAGCCTCAAGGACAGGCTTCCCAACACATATACACACACACACCCTGAGAGCCTTGGTACCAGGTTAAAAAATTAGAGTGGACAAGGATCTACACCCTTTGAATACAGAACTACACACTCACACAAATTCACTATGTGTAGAGCCCTACCAAATTCACTGCCGTGAAAAATGTATCACAGACCGTGAAATCTGCGGTGGAGTGTCAGGGCTGGGGGTGCCCCAGCTGGGGCTCCTACCACGCCCAGGGCTATAGCTGCTAATTGTGAAGGGGATGAGGAGGATTCGGACTTCCTCTTCTCCTCCCACCTTCGGGAACCTCCCCTGGCTGCAGGAAGCTCTGCATCTCCGCCCCGCTCCCTGCCCCCTTCGCTTACCAGCCATGGAGGGAGGGGTCAGTATACAGTGAGCAGCCGTGGAGCTTCTTGCAGCTGGAGGAAGTTCCCAGAGATGGGTGTGACCTGGCCCTGGGAGTGGCCCCTGAAGGAGAAGAGGACGTCCTGTCCCTTCCCAGCCCAGCTGGGACTAGCAGCTGGAGCTCTGCGCATGGGAGGAGCCCCTGGCTGGCACGGCCCCCCCAGCCTACAGCACTGCAACCGGGGATAGGTGGAGGCAAGGGGCCATGCTCCCCCCTTTTTAATATTGTTGTACACTAGGGGGAAGGGGTGGCATTGCACCCCCAACACCCATAAACTGCAAGCCTCGGGCAGGTGTGGAGTGGTGCGGACAGGGGCTGCACTTCATGGCAGGCATTATCAGCTCCCCCACTGCGAAGCGCAGCCCCTGTTGGCCCCCTACTGCCCAATATATGTTAAAAAGTGGGGTTGCAAGGACCCCAGTCCCCCCCTTGATTCTGCCACCGGTGCCTCCCCACACTACAAAGGTTCTAGTGCCCTTATCCCCAGCCCTGACCTTCCCTGGCTCTGGGCCCAGCACTCAGAGGTTAAAGGAGCCTTAGACTGGCTGTGCGGGGGGACCACAGTGTCCCCTGGACCACGGGGTCCTGGGTGGTCGCTCATTCATAATGCTAGCTCTGCCACCACAAAAAATGTGATAACACCACCATACCATGTGACCCTCACAGCTGCTCTGCCCGCTGCTCTCCAGCTGCCCAGCTCTGAAGGCAGCGCCCCATCAGCAGCAGCGCAGAAGTAAGGGTGGCCATACCGCGACCCCCGCCCCGAAATAGTCTTGTGACTCCCTCCCACAATCCTCTTTTGGGTCAGGTCCCCCATGGTCATAACGCTGTGACATTTCAGATGTAAATAGCTGAAACCATGAAATTGATGATTTTTAAAATCCCATGACCACGAAATGGACCATGAACTATGTGTGAGTACGACCAAATAAAACTGCACACACAAAAAACAATTTCAACAGGCAACACTAGCTGGTGTAACAAGAGGCATGAGTTCTTGGGTCAGAATGGCATATGAGGATGACATATGTTTACTGGCAACTGGATCGTATATCATCAGTTAATGGTAGCCAAGCAAGGCGACTCCAGCTCTCATGAAGATAAGTAAAGCAATCAGTGTCACCCTGCTTTTCAGGGCCTGGTTTATGTTACCCAGGACTCTTTGGCTACAGCTACACTGCACACCTCTTGTGGTGGCATGTAGGGGATGTGTAACTATACACCGCAGTGAAAAGCACCGGTAGCTATACACTTCACTGTGTAGCTACATATATCACTGAAAGGCTCTGGCAGTGGGAAGGTGGCAGGGACAGGCTTCAGCTTTTTCCACATCATCTGTCACTAGGTTGCCTCCCTCTTTTAGTAAGGGTCCCGCACTTTCCCTGACCTTGTTGCTAATAAACCTGTAGAAACCCTTTTCTTACCCCTTCACCTCCCTAGCTAGCTGCAACTCCAGTTGTGCTTTGGCCTTCCTGGTTACACCCCTGCATGCTCAAGCAATATTTTTATACTCCTCCCTATCATCTGTCCAAGTTTCCACTTCTTGTAAGCTTCCTTTTTGTGTTTAAGCTCACCGAAGATTTCTCTGTTAAGCCAAGCTGGTCGCCTGCCATATTTGCTATTCTTTCTGCACAGTGGGATGGTTTCTTCCTGTGCCCTCAATAAGGCTTATTTAAAATACAGCCAGCTCTCCTGGACTCCTTTCCCCCTCATATTAGCCTCCCAGGGGATCCTGCCCATCAGTTCTCTGAGGGAGTCAAAGTCTGCTTTTCTGAAGTCCACGATCCGCATTCTGTTACTCTCCTTTCTTCCTTTTTTTCAGGATCTTGAACTCGACCTCTCATGGTCACTGCTGCCCAGGTGGCCACCCACTTCTACATCCCCTACCAATTCTTCCCTGCTTGTGAGCAGCAGGTCAAGAGGAGCACAGTTCCTAGTTTGTTCCTCCAGCACTTGCAACAGGAAGTTGTCCCCTTACACTCTCCAAAAACTTCCTGGATTGTCTGTGCACTGCCCTATTGCTCTCTCAGCAGTTGTCAGTGTGATTGAAATCCCCCATGAAAGACAGGTCCTGTGATCTGGAAACTTCTGTTTGTTGTCCGAAGAAAGCCTCGTCTTCCTCATCCTCCTGGTCTGGAGGTCTATAGGAGACGTCCCACCATGACATCACCCTTGTTGTTCTCACCTCTAAAGCCTAACCCCAAACCTCTCAACTGGCTTTTCTCTAGTTTCATACTGGAGCTCTGAGCAATCATACTGGTCTCTTACATACAGTGCAAATCCTCCACTTTTTCTCCCCTGCCTGTCCTTCCTGAACTGTTTATAACCTCTGAAGCAGTCACTTAATTTACCCGTGTCTATAAAATGAGGATAATAATATTTCCTTGGTCTTGTCCATTTAGATTATAAGCTCTTCAGGGCAGGGGCTGTTTGTTAGTTATGTATATGTCATTCATCTGGGGGTCTGATCTGCAATGAAACCTCTAGACACTGCTGTAATACAACTAAAATAATTTAAAAATTAGGTAGAATCTCCAGGGTACAACATATTAGAAACTGCAGTTGAAAAACTTGCCTGTGAAAGCTCATCTTTGCAGCAGGCTTACTGGTAGCCATCAGTTTCCTTATTAGCTGCAGAGAAAGGGGACATAGCAGTTAAAACAGAGATAACGTAAGTATTTGTATGATACTGAAAAATGAGTTTGGAGCATTGAATGCTTAACAGTGAGGCCAAACCAAACTCCTTTGGATAGCCCCACAAGTGAGAATCAAGCCCCGATCAATTTGTTTGGATATTTTCTGAAAAAAATGTTGCCAAGACAGAAAAGTACCTTCATGTGTGTGGTGTTTGAATACAGATTTAGATGTGGATATGGGATATTATTAATGGGAAACAACAGTTCTCTGGGATACAGACTTTTCCGCTGAAGGACAGATTCCTTAAGGGAAGCTGACCTGGTCATCAGACCAGTGGCAGGCAAATGGACAGGAGGATCCAGGAAAGCACTGACACTGCAATTGGGTAAAGGGACAGTGTGGGCTCGGCATGTTGGTTTGCAATGGAATTCAAATGAAATAGCTGTTCATTCATGGCAAGGCTATTCCCTGTGAAAGGCAATCATGCCACTGCTGCTGTAGTGGAGAAGCTTTGATCATAACTATTTTTTTCATATCCTTCCCCACAGAAATCCTAGTAACCTTATGATCTTGGGTCTCACTGTGCGACACGGAAACATAGCTAAGAAAGTGTAAACTTCAAAAAATGATCATAAACCAGTTTGCAAAATGTTTGACCTTTATAATCTGGATAACTCCAAATCCAAGAACAGAACCAATTCTTCTGTGTCCCAGTAGAGAGATGGAAATCTTCCCTTTGCAAGGATATAAATATCTCATTCCTAGCTCTACAGTGCTGCAAGATACTGGATCTTAATCATGTTATCAGGTCCAAGATTCAACACTGCTCATCCTAGGTTTCAGCAAATTAAATGTTGGAGGGAAAGATCTAAATTTGCCCAGGAAAAAAAGCCAGCACACATTTTTGTGATGGGTCAATTTAAGAACAAATGGCAGTTATTAACAGCTATTCTAGTGTTTGGGATATTGGAATAATCCTTGGCATTGATGCATTAGTGGTCAGAGTGCAGGAGAAACAGTCAAAGGTGCATGATAAATTGCATTTATCACATGACAGACTTTTCACCCCCTGATGTCACGTTCTTCATATCACCACTCCATGCAGTGCCTGCATAAGGCATGGAAGTTATTTAATGATTCTCAAATGTGCTATGCTATTAAAGCTGGAAGTGATGCCGACATCATCAACAATCTGTATGTGGTTAGGGTCTTATATGTTCGTAGTTTGAATTTTTTAATAAAAGATACACTGCTATGTACAAATAGATTTGATATTGTTAAAGGCAACTTTACATCTGAGCTTCTCATCTTCCCAACAAGGGACCTGAGCTCATAGAAGCAGGTCTTTGCCCAAATAGAGAGTTTACCTCCTTTGAACCTCGCGCCATCTAAGATCCTATTTGGCAACCTATCCTACCTGCCTCCCCACACTGAGAAATCAGGCTAATCTAGTGACACAGCAAGATCACAAAGGCCTAGCCTTGTGCGGGAAAATGCCTCTATGGTAGCCTTTCATTCCTATCAGGTCTCTCCTTTACCATCTGGGTTTTAAAATGTGTGCCCAGATATCCTGGTGATGCATGCAGTATTAGAACCTGAATAGAATGGAATTTGCTATCAATAAAAGAAGACAATAATAGAGATGTTAAACTCATAAGCATTTTATTCATCAAAGGCCAGGTTCCAATAGTTATGATAAGTAGCACCTTATTCCACAAACCACTACCACCATTAAAGTCAGTGGGACTATGGCACTGTTTATATGGTAAGATGGTTCCTATTGTTAGTAAGAGTGGCAGAACTTGCCTCACAGTGTGGGTTTTGCATGCGATCGCCTGACCCAGGAATTCTACCCAATATCTGCAGTGGTCTAATTTGATCACTATACCAGAATCACTGGTATGTTCATGAGAAAGTTGCTGGTGATACAAAGAGCAGTTTGTGTCTGGCTCATAAATATTACTAATCAAGATTGGATATATTTTTCCACCGCAAACTTTCAGTAACAATCACAGATGTGGTCAATCTCAGAATTGGAACTGCTAATAATTTGGTCCTAGCACTACCATGTATAATTCTCCTTTTTATAGTTGTCATTCCAACAAAGAAGGAAATGAAGTTCATGGCTTTCTATTGATCCTAACTGTTGAGATGACCAGAGTTGAGAGATGATCTTCTGGGGATATTGGAATCACTTTGATAAGATTTTATGCTCTTATAAATCCCTGTATTACTTTAATTTAGCGAAGTTAAATGTCCGTTGTAGGAATCCTACTTATATTTTTTAGCAGATCTCACTAAACTCTGAACACACAGGTGAGAGACCATAGAACTTCCAACTGTATTTTAACTCTGCTCCTCCAATTAACAATATCTGATATTACTGTAGAACAGAATGGGACATAAATCCTCATGTGTTGTGGTATACATCAACCACTAGCTTATGTAGGTTAGGAAGAAACTTCCCTTGTGGGTAGGTTATACAACAATTATCCATAAGGGGAGAAAGAATTTTATCATGTATTATATCATCTACAGTCTTCCATTGTATCAGATGTGAACATCATGAGGTTAATATGTGCTGTCAGTCAATAAAATGAGACACAACGCACTAGCAGATCAAAGATTCAAAGCTTCAGTGTACTATATGTTGTTTACTATACAGATATATTGCTGACAGCCAATATTTTTTATCTACACAGTATGTAGATAAATGTTATGGACATATTTAGAATGTAGTTTTCCATTTCACAGTTGTATAAGTTTTGAAAACCAGTAAACAGAGAAATTATATAAAGCAACTTAGACAGATTAGAAATATGGGCAGAAAAACAACATGAGGTTCAACTTGGAAAATGCAAGCTAATATATCTGGGGACAAAATAAATCCAAAACATGTATATTTAATGGGAAAGAAATACCTGATAAGCATTAATGATGCAAGAGACCTACAGGTAAAAGTGGAAAGCAAATGAACCATGAGTTTACAATACAAGGTGGCAGAAAAAAAAATGCATATAAGGTCTGTGCAAGTACAAGTGTCATTTCATAAAGCTAGACAGGAAGCTTCCCACCTTCACAGTGTGGTGCAATTTCATCTGTCCAGTTGGTTCTGGGCAAAACTAGTTGAAAAAAAAATTGCATCCAACAAAAAAAACTTCAGGGGAGCTCTCTCTGCCAACAACCCCACTCAGTTCCTTGATTCCAACCAGGTTTTCTTCACTAAGTGAGCACCAGCCAGCCAGCCACTTATCCTGCTTCCTAGTCAACCCTCACCTTAGCCAGGTCCAGCCTTCTAACTCTTCCCTCTGGACTTGACACCTACTGCAGGTGTAGTGGGGTGGATCGGATTGAACCCTCAGATTCTCATTATTCCCTTCAAGTCCATCACATAAGGGTATTGACACTACTGTGGTATTAATACATAAATTGAGAAACAGAGATGAAGATAACTTATTAGGGTTTAATTTACTTTTTATAACCCTTGATCCTCAGCAACATGATGTAATGTTTATATTAACAACTAACGTCACTTAATCTATTATTTAATTATGGTGTATTCATTTGATCACTGGGATATTTCTCTATCAGTCCTGCCATAAATAAGAGCAATTAATGGGACTTTGAAAACTTCTTGCTGCTACAAAGTCAATTAATCCTTTAAAATATTTAGCTCTTGAATCTGTTCTCAGATAGATGGATTTGCATCACTCCACAGCTCGTAAAAGCCAGCTACTGCTCATGCATGAAGTAAGTAGGGGAAGACCAGGAGCATACTCTTGGTGTTGTAAGCATGATATTCTCAATCTGTAACCATATCTTCTGCCTACTTATATATTGTAGACATATAGCTGTACACATACACTCTTAACAGAGTTGGTCAAAATATCAAGAAGTGGTTTTGGCAACAAAAAAACAGACGTGCACATTTTTGTATTTTTAAATATATATTTATTTATTGTAATATAGAAACAGAACATTTTGGGGGTATTTTCCCCTTTCTTTCCATTGTTTTCTTTTTTTTTCTGCTTTTCCAGTGAAAAAAATGGAGAAATGGGAGAAACAGAAAATAAGTTGTTGTTTTTTTCAATTCATTTTCACTCAAACTGAAAGATTTTTTGGTTTTTTTTTTTCATTTCTTTCTGTTGAAACATTGAAAATGTGTGAGAAAAACTAAACCAAAAGGAGTTGCTTGGTTGGTTTTGAAAACTTTCGTGGAAAATGCTTAGTATTTTGAGCAACCATAGCTTGCTCCACAATAGTTAAGTTTGCTCAATATTTTCTTTTATAAGACCCTGTTTTCAGGTGCTTATAACTTCATAGATACATAGAATTTAAGAGGAGACGGGATATTAGATCATCTACTCTGAACCCCTGTATATCACATGCTACAGAATCCCATTGAGTGGCCCTTGCACAGAGTCCAATAACTTGTGTTTGACTAACTAATATCTTGCAAAAAGGCTTTGTAACAGGGTGACTTGCCCATAAGCTGGAGAGCCAGTTCCTAGGCCAGTCATGATTACAGGATCAGCCACATCTGGGCTGCATTAGCTGGTTTAATATAAAATGCAACAAAGGTATAGCTGGTGGAGAAAGTAGCACAGTGCTAGAGGTAGGATGCTGGACAAAACAAACAAAAAAACAGGAGAAAGTGCACCAGACAGTGAAGCTTAATGAAGACCCAGACTAAGAAACAGGGCTGAGGCTAACAGACAGGCCTTGGGAAGGAGGGAGCTGTACTCAGCTGAAACTAGGATAAAGACTACAATGAATTGATTTTGTTTCTCAAAGACTTTGTGTTATTTTGGACTATGGGGATGAGACAAAACTGTGGTTGGAGCTTGTAAAAAAATGAACCCCCTCCTGGGGATTGTGTTGAATTTCTTTAGGACTTGGTGAGTTCTTAAAGACTCTGCCAAGGGGAAAACAGAAAAAGGATGCTGCAGAGGCACCTGTAGCCACGAGGGAGCGCTCAGGAGGCATCTGTCTGTGCTACTGTCATTCAGTCTGGAGTTGAAAACCCCAAGTGTTGGAGAATCCACCATGTCCTTTGGTAGTTCTGAGGGTTACATCGCTCTCGCTGTTCAAGATCAAAAGAGCCTCTGCTTTGTTTCTAATCTGAATTTCTTTGGCTTTAATACACTTAGTCAAATGTTAGGATGCTGAAATGTTTTATGCTGAGTGGCTGCAGCAGGGGTATGGTTGTTTTTTAGGGGAGGGGGGAATTTTAAGCAAAAGATAGCTCACCTGTTTGAGAACAAAACTAGGGGACAATATCTTGCTCTGCTTATAGTTCCCACAGAGTCCCTTTTGGGGAAAAAAATAGGACGTGAGCATATAATTAAAGAAGGTATCTTCGAGTTTGTGCAAAAGGGCCAAATTAAAGGTGCACAGGCCATCTTAATTTGCTTATTTCCTGCCTTTTTGAGTACTTGATTTGCAACCTCAAGCTCTTTAATGTAGGTTTGTTTGTGTTTCTATAGAATGATAATTTCGAAGCTGAAAATGGGACTCAGTATCCCTGTACTTTGAGCTACTGCAGTGGACCCAATGCTGTACTGTACAAGAATTTGCCAGGAACCCATGTATCTTCTATAGATTTAACTAGAAAGGGTCCCCAATTAAACAACCCCAAAGTGATGGCTTCAAGATACAGATTTACTTCTGAAACTTGCAGCTTGGACCCCTCTTCGGATTTAACAGTTATATCAGAGGTCTAGTTTCAGATATAACGGCAAGGGGAAAAGTCATATTTCATGGCTACACAGTCACCAGTGGGAAATAAATCACGATAATACTGTGACAGAGAATGTGACATTTTTCACGTATTAGGAAAGTATCCCTGTCTCCAACTGGGAGATTATAAAGTGCTCTTATGAACCATGGCTGAAGAATCCTTAAACTGCATGAATAGCTCACTGATGTGCTGGTAAAAGCTTTATTTGGCTAAAGCAAGGATAGGAGACAGTCGCAGAGAAAACCACATATTTGAAACCCCTGAACTTGGGCAAAGTTTGGGATCCAGACTTTGCACCTGACACTTTCTCTGACATAGGCCAAACCAAAATCCTGGATCCAAACACTATAGAAGTGTCTGAACTTTCCTCTTGCTCTTTTAGTTGAGTTATATTGTATTCCTCTTACAGGCATTGGACGGTGGAATTTTAAAGGGCCTGGACTGTAATCAATAGCGTTGGTATCTTTAAACTTAAATGACTGGTTAGCCAATCACTTCATAATACTAACTCTCAACAATCTATTCTATGCCTTCACCAACCGGTGCTCTTGATTCTTCTCTCAGTAATGCTGATGCAAAATTACCCAATCTGAGAGGGAAGTTTCGCCTCAGCAGGATAAACATAACAAGTTTTACCCTTTTACTCTAACAGAGAATCTTTCATGAAATAGGATATTGCAAAATAAATAAACATCAGTAAACAGGCTGGAGGCCAGAAGGACATGTTTATATTTATATGATTTTAATAAAAGATATGTTTTGAGGTAAATCTCTGGGTGAACTGTCTAACATAGAAAATGCAGCACAAGAAAGTGGTGAATGAGTCTGTACATGAGAGATTTGCCAAACTTGGTGCTTTCAGTTCACAAGGAATCTTATGCCCTCTTCTTGGTCACGTTTTCCTTGTCAGAAGACTTTGTGTGAAGGGGGGGAGTGTGCTTTCGGACGTCTCAAGGGGAGATGGCGGAGCTTACTGACTCGCTCGGACCTCAGCGAAAAAAATACCCCCATTGTTATTGCTGCTTGCTGTGTGCTCCACAATCTCTGTGAGAGCAAGGGCGAGACCTTTATGGCTGGATGGGAGGTTGAGGCCAATCGCCTGGCTGCTGATTACGCTCAGCCAGACAGCTGTGCCGATAGAAGATCCCAGCGGGAAGCGCTGTGCATCCGGGAGGCTTTGAAAGATAGGTTTCTCGGAGAGCAGAGTAACCTATGACTCTCCAGTTGATTTACAGAGAAGCTGAACCTGAGCCTGTTTCAGTGACTGTTGACTTCGATCTGCGGTTACATACCCCGTTCTCCGGGTTTCCCCACTTCCAACACACATTTTAAAATAACTTTAATGGAACACTGATTATTAATAAAGTTTTCTTTAATTATGAATTCCTGTTCAAGGGTTGAAACATGGACGCGGACTGTGGTGGGTACGGTGTGCACTGATGTCCAGACCGCTTCTACACTAGAGGAATGACAGGCTCCTGCTCCTACAGCGGTCTCTGGGGGGAGGACGGTTGCAGGTGGGTGTGCAGGAAGGGGTGGGTTTGCAGGAAGGGGTGAGGGGTGCCGTCTTTGGGATGGAGTTTGGATGCAGGCTCTGGACTGGGGGTTGGGGCATAGGAAGGGGTGAGGGGTGTGTGGGAAGGGTGAGTATGTGTCCGTGGATGAGGGCTCTTGCTGGGGCTCAGGGCATCGGAGAGGCTCGTGGCTAGGGTGGAAGGGCATGGTAAGGGCAGCCTGCCTTGCCATTTGTGGATGGCAGGCGCTAGGACCCTGGGGCAGCATACACCTCACAGACTGACCCGGGGCAGCATTCACCTCCCAGAATGACCCTAGTGCCTAGTGACTGCAGTCTGTGTGTGTCCTGCTGTTGATCCTGCCCCCAAGTCTGTACCCTGGTAATGGAGGCTGTCCTATGCCATTAAAAAACCCCTCCCCCCCCTTCACACAAAGTCTTCTGACAAGGAAAACGTGACGGAAACAGTGAATAACAACAAACTACTTTTAATACTCAACTACACAGTGGGGGGATGAAACTTGGATTTGGGACTGGGTGATCCAGGAAGGGAAGCACTTCTCACACTTTAGGGAATGAGAGCTGTTTGGTACATGAGCGCTCTGCTGGGGTGGAGTGACAGTTTTCACGGCCCCTAGCGCCCCTCCTTCTTGTGATTTTGGGTGAGGGGGGGACAGGACTTTGTGGCGGGGGAAGGCGGTTGCAGATACAGTTCAGGGGGGCTCTCTGCTCCTGCCTGCGGTCCTGCAGAACATCTACAAGGCGCCGGAGCGTGTCCGTTTGTTCCCTCATTAGCCCAAGCAGCGTTTGAGTCACCTGCTGGTCTTCCTGCCGCCACCTGTCCTCCCGTTCGCTGTGTGAGCGCTGGTGCTGACATAGGGTCTCCCTCCACTGTCTCTGCTCGGCCGCCTCGGCTCTGGAGCAAGCCATCAGTTCCGAGAACATGTCGTCCCTAGTCTTTTTCTTTCACCGCCTAATCTGCGCCAGCTTCTGTGAGGGGGATGCCGGGGCAGTTCGTGAAAGAGCCGCAGCTGTGTGATGGGAAAAAGGAAGTGATTTCCTTGAAAAGATACATGTTTGCGAACACTGAACACAGTCTAGTCAGTTTCTGTGAACAAGACCATACAGGGCACCTAGTCTCACGAGCTCTCAGGACAAGTTCGAGATTTTGGAATACGCTTTCATTGGCTGCGGTCTTGCACAGGAGATCGGACAAGCGGGGCGGTACAGCTGAATCCGTGTAGCAGCCAGGCCTGGTAAGCACTACACTATAGGCTGCTTAACAGTTAATGGATAGCTGTGCCCTCCCGCTGAAGGCAATCTGTAAAGCATAAAGTCTGACCCTGTTCCAGCCCCTCGCGGCTGTTCCCGGGAAAGATCACTGTATGCTTTTCCTCTGCGGCCTCCAACACGTGGCTGTTAAACGAAGGTCATTGCTATGCAAAGTAAAAGTCAAGCATTCACAATAGTAACAGTACACTAATTGCCCTAATTAGATGCAGCAGTCGCCGAACGAGATTAGCCTGAGGCGGGTCACTCGGAGAGAGAGAGAGCGGATGCTGCGAGAATCCCTGCACAGACCAGGACCGTACGCTGCAATGCTGGTGGAGGCAATGATTCCGCTGTACATTAGGATGGCCTGGCGCGGAAGAGTGTGCTTCCACGGAGCACCAAATAAGGCACCTCTCCCCAGGAACCTCCTGCGGAGACTTTTCGAGCTGCTCTCCGAGAGCTTCGTGGAACTGTCCCAGGAGGATTTCTGTTCCATCCCTATCTGTGTGGACCTTCTCTTTATATAGTTTTTTAAGCAAAAGGTTTTATATAGTTTTTACATATTTTTTATTCCTGTTTTTTAAAAAATAAATGTTTCCATGTTTATAGCACTTACCGACTGATCCTTCCCCTGATTCTGAGTCCGGGTTAACGGCCGGGGAGGGTTGGTAGGGGATCTCTGTCAGGGTGATGAAGAGATCCTGGCTGTCGGGGAAAGCGGTATTGTAAGCGCTGTCGCCTGCGTCGTCCTCCACAAACCCTTCCTCATCTTCCCCATCGGCGAACATCGCCGAGGAACTGCCCCTCGACACTATCCCATACTCAGAGTCCACGGTCACTGGTGGGGCAGTGGTGGCAGACCCACCTAGAATGGCATGCAGTGCCTCGTAGAAGCGGCAGTTCTGGGGCTGTGCTCCGGAGCGTCCGTTTGCCGCTCTGACTTTTTGGTAGCCTTGTCTCAGGTCCTTGATTTTCACGCGGCACTGCGTTGTATCCCGGCTGTATCCTCTGAGTGCCATGGCTTTGGAGACCTTCTCGTAGGTCTTTGCATTCCGTTTGTTGGAGCGCAGCTCCAAAAGCACAGACTCATCGCCCCACACAGCGATCAGATCCAGGACTTCACGGTCTGTCCATGCTGGGGACCTCTTTCTATTCTGGGATTGCATGGACTCCTCTGCTGGAGAGCTCTGCATCGTTGCAGGTGCTGCTGAGCTCGCCCCGATGTCCAACCAGGACATGAGATTCAAAGTGCCCAGACAGGAAAAGGAATTCAAATTTTCCCGGGTCGTTTCCTGTGTGGCTGGTCAGAGAATCCAAGCTTGGACTGCTGTCCAGAGCGTCAACAGAGTGGTGCACTGTGGGATAGCTCCCGGAGCTAGTAAGTTCGATTTGCATCCACACCTAGCCTAATTCGACATAGCCATGTCGAATTTAGCGCTACTCCCCTCGTCGGGGTGGAGTACCGAATTCGAACTAAAGAGCCCTCTAGGTCGAACTAAATGGCTTCCTGGTGTGGACGGGTGCACGGTTAATTCGAATTAATGCTGCTAAATTCGAATTAAAGTCCTAGTGTAGACCAGGCCTCTGACAGTGGACAGCATCAAATGTTCCTGAGAAGGGTGCAATGAACACCTGAGTTGGTAGATCCAGGATCATCTTTTCCCCCTGTAATATTCTGAGCCTAAGCCCTAGTTAGACTGGTTTAACCCCTGAATCATGATTTTTTTCTCTCTTCCAAACATTTTCTTTTAGATATTATATCAGTGGAAATTCTTATTATCTATATGTGTCCAATCCCTCTTAGAACCTAGCTAAGTCTTTGGCCTCAATATCCCATAGCAATGAGTTCCACAGTCTAATTACACATTGTGTGTAAATATATTTTCTTGATCAGTTTTTAATTTGCCAGCTTTCAGTTTCATTGAATATCCCCTTGTTCTTATGAGACAGGGAGAACAGGGTTCCTGACCTACCTTCTCTAGACCATTAATATTTGATATGTTTTTATCCTCTCCCTTTTTATTTATCTCTTTTCTAAGGTCCTTTTCTAATCCCTCTTCATATAAGAGTTTTGCTAATGTCCCTGATCATTCTTGCCACCTTTCTCTGAATCTCCTGCAATACCCTTTTTTGATATGGGGTTGTGAGTGGTACTGCACACAGCATCCCAGGTGAGGGCCAACTTTTCATTTTTGTCCATATTTTTCTTTGATTTCCCCGCCATTTTCCCCACAAACCTAAATACTTTTTTTTAATGAAAATGGAAATTTCCATTTAATTAAAAGTCTAGTTTTCATAGGAAGAATTTGTTTTCTTTCTCAAATAAACATAAGGGGTTTGACATTTTTGCATCTTGAAGTATAAGCAGAAACCAGTATCTTCCCACTAATTCCAGGCAGACATTTCCTTAGGATCACCTGCTATTTAAAGTGTTTCATTTGCTGCATGGTACAAGCAGAAGCCGCATCAAAACTGTGAATTTCAGATAAGCTTTTATCAGACTCTTGCTGTAACCATCTCAGAAATGAGCTGTCATCAGCAAATTTAATCTGTCTCTGACTGGTTTAATTGTTAGCACCTTCCCTGCCAAATCCTTGACGTGGAAAGTTTTGTTAAGACTTTTAATTCAGTTGGAAGAGATTGCACTTTTTTTTCTTTCATATTTACAACCGACACAGTTAAACCTGTAGAGAACCTTGATTGAATACTTGAATTATGGAAAGACAGCTGCATCTGTACTATTTTAATACCGGGGCTGGAATGTGCAGCTGGGAGAGCTTTGGAAAAGCCCTGCCTAAGAAATAAAACTCTTGGAGCTGTTTTATTTTTATTTGGCATGGAAAGTGTGACTAAACAGAAAGGGATTATCTCTGATCTTGTGTGTCCTAGAATCGGTTTTCTTCACATAATTGCAATAGGCCAGATCCTTGCCCCAACCTTTGGAGCCTACAGAGGTGAGGAAAGATGGGCCTGTGGTTAGCACCACTGAACTAGGCTTTAGGAACACAGGATTCAATTTTTACCTTTGCTATAGGCATCCTGTGTGAGCTTTGCAAGTTACTTAGGGCTCATTCCGCAAAGGGATTTAAGCATTGCAATGATCATGTAGCAGCTCCTAGGCACCCTGCCAATTGTGGAATCCATAGTCCCGAGTTAGGTGCCCAACCTCTCCATGCAATGCATGGGGAGAGTTCACCACCTCGCTAGCTTTGTGGATCTAGTCTTTAGTGCCTGATCTTACTCCACTGAAGTGAATGGGAGACTTACAATTCACTGTGATGGGGCAGGCTCAAGACCTTAATCTTGCTATAATTTACCTTAATCTCTTATAAAATGAGGAACTGATGCCAAGAGAGATTCCTTTCCTCACAGGGGTGCTGTGAGGGTAAATTCCTAAGTATTTGTGTGACACTCAGTCCTTCTTCTTATAGCTGTGTGTGTAAACAGTGGCCACCTTCCTCATGCCTCTGTTTCTCAGACCCAATAGACAGCCCTTGGCAGGGAGTTGTAGCTGACCCCACTGTGTGTGTGTGTGTGTGTGTTAATTTGAGAACAACAAAGACAGGAATGAATAATTCACAGCCAACAAGTTATTTGCTGGATTGTGCCTCTTTGTATTCATTACTCAAAACTTCATTGTGGTTCTCATGTTCCTACATTAAGATCTTGCAAACAGTTCATTGAAAATGTTCTTTACCTGAACTTCACAAGCTGTGCTGCTTTGGTTAGTTATGCCAATCATGTGATATTGTTTCTGTTCCCTGATTGCATTGGTTATAGAAGTAACTAATATGGCACAAACTTGAAGTTCCTTTGGCAAATATTTTGGCTTCCAAGCTTAAAATGTGCCTTTACACTTATACGAGTAAAGCTCAAATGCTTGAATATTCAAGGAAACTGTGCACAAAAGGATAGTGGACACTGTCTAAGAAAAAATATCTTTCTGCTTCGAATGAATATTGTACAGAATCTTTTCCATGTTTGCTCATCTGTTATTTTTTTCAAATAGGGGTTATGCCTAGAGCTACTTAAAAAAATGAAAAATAGCTTTTCAAAGAAACCAAGATTTAAAGAAAAAATTGTGTTCCCATCTTTTATTTTATTTTATTTTTTAATTAAATCAAAATGAAAAAATTTGCTTCATCTTGAATGGAAAATTTCCCCTTTGTTTCAAATTTGAAAAAAAAAAGTTCTAATTTAGAAAAAGGAAACAAAATTACCATTTTCAATTTGAATTGATGTGAATTAGAAGTTTTTTATTCTGAATCATACAGGTTTTTTTGTTTGTTTTTGTTTTAACAATTCCAGGGTGGGGTTTTTTTGTGTTTGTTTGTTGTTGTTGTTGTTTTTCTCCAATGGAATTAAAGCTTTTGTTTCACTGGAAAATTTTCACAGAAAATGTTTTTTGAAGGACTATCTTGCACCACAGAAATCAGTGGGAATTTTCCTGTCAAGTCCAGTGGGGGGCTAACAGCCTAACTAGTTTTGAGATGGAGCTTCATACTTTTCTGAATAAGATTATGTGATGTCTCCAGTCCCTTGCTATCACATGAAGTTCCAATTACCTTGGGGCACACTTCCAGGCCTGAGTCCTATTGGCTCACGGGTAGGCACAAATTGAATGGTGCAGAATTTCATGCCCAACAGAAACACTGTGTTCTCTATAACTAGGACTTATTTCCCTTCTTTACTGATTGGAACCATGTGTCACCAAATGTTTGGATGCCTGGACTATAGCAGAATCTTTCAGTGTTTGCAATAGGGAATTTAAAAAATGAACAATCTGTATAAACTATATGACTGTATCAACAAGCCACCATTTTATAAATATGGTCACATGCTACTTTGTTTCTGGGATCATACCAACATTGAGACAAACAATTCAGGCAAACCAAGGCACTCTAGACTCAGCTGCAAAAGTGGAATAAAGTCCAGTACAAAACTTCATGAAATCACAGAAGCATCAACAGCTAATAAAGTCCCAAAGGAAAAGTCCAACTAGCAGTTTTAGCAAATTCTGAAAATTCCCAAAACAGATAACTGGGAGTTAACAAAAGAATTGTGGATGTTTATCTTGTATGAGAAGGTGGCAAGTAGGGAGTGGTGATGTCATTACAATTTGTTATTTATATCTGTATATTTATGTTTGGAAGGATTAGATTTATTTGAAAGTGTTGGTTAATGTCAATTTCATTGTACACACACAAACCAAAGACAAAAAACTTCCATCAATAATGATCAAAATTTACAGATGGGCAAAGTAAGAAAACTGCTGCTTGAGAACTTATTAGTTCCATTTTAAGGATATTTACTTTGTATATTTTGACATGTGATGTTGACAATTTGTGTTTTAACAGTTATTAAGCTTTAACTCTTTGAATCACATCATCTACTGTCATTAAATGTTCACAGTTGTGGAAGATTATAATTTAAATCAAAAATCTAAAAAAAATGCTTAAAATAACAATCAGCATTATCCATCAAAATTAACAAAAAAATCTGCCAAGCCTATGTATATTAAAACAAATACAGAGCTTTATTCAAAGCCCACAGAAGTCCACTGACTTCAGTAATCTGTGGATCAGGCCCATAACGCCTATCTCTGGGCTGGTCTACACTGGAGGTTGTGGGGGATCGATCTAAGATACTCAACTTCAGCTACGTGAATAGCATAGCTGAAGTCGAAGTATCTTAGATCAATTTACCTCTCATCCTCACGGCACGGGATTGACGTCCGCGGCTCCCCCTGTCAACTCCACTACCACCGTTCATGCTGGTGGAGTTCCGGAGTCGACGGGAGTGCTTTTGGGGATCGATATATCGCGTCTAGATGAGACACAGTATTTGTCTGTATTTGGGCTGTAAACTCTTTGGCTCTGATGCCGGACAAGACAATCTCTTACTAGGTGTACACATCCCAGAACAATAGAGCCTGGGCGATTTGAAGTTTTCTCTTTCCAGAAATGGAAGAAGAGAGAATAACTAGTGAAAGCAGACAGAGCTTAACAAGGGAATGCGCATGAAGGTTGGAGAAATTATTCTACCTTGTGACAGGGACTATAAGGCCTTCTCTTCCTCCTGCTGGAGGTGTTGGCACTTCACCACCCCATCTCAAGGAAAACCCACTCAAGCTAGGCTACCAACAAGACACAGTCCTCCAAAGGCCTAGAAGGGACAGGAGTAGTCATTGACCAATCAGGAGCCATCAGACCAGTTAAGAAGGCTTGCCTGCTTCTACTTAGGGACAGTGTAGGGTGAGACTAGGATAGAGGGGGAGCTCCTTAGTGCAAGCCCATGGCCAGGTTAGGGGCATGGCTTCAAGTGCTGCCACTAAGGGCTTGCCTTTGAGGTTTGCTTGTTTAATAATGCAGACAGAAAGATTCTGAGTTGGTTCTTTTTATTTAACTGTTTAGACATTGCCACCAAGCTTACAGCACCGGCTGCCCTGCTCTGAACAGGCTTCTGCAACTTGTAGAACAAGAAAGGGAGCCCCCACAGATCTACTCTAGGCCCTGCAGGGGGTGCCAGGGAACAGTCCCAGCTGTAACACACCATGTATACTGACTTGGACCAAATGCATGGTTGGCGTAGGAAGGCGAAACACCAATGGACTCAATAGTCTGGCATGTTTAAATCTCTAGGGAGAGAGTGGGTGAGGAATGACAATGGGGGTGGGGCTATATTCTGGCCTATGCTAAGGTCCCTTTGCCTACACCGGCTGTAGAAAGGGGCTGCAGTAGCCTTACCATCCTGGAGTACCCCTTTTCTCGCTATTTCAGATGGCCTCCTGAGGTTGAGACCTGTCCTGCCAGCCACATAACCACCCAGATAACCCCTCCACCAGTATAAAAGCCAGTATAGAAAACCCCAAACAATCATCTGTCTCTTCTGGAAGTTCCCTTCAGTCCATCTCTCCAACAAAAATAAAGTCTAAACCATAAATATCTCTGGACCTCTGACTCCTGCTGGGTTTGAGGTTTCAGCCTCTCTTCCTCTTCCCTCCAGCTCCCAATCCTTTCCTCAGAACATTAACTTGTGGGGTCACATCCCCAAAATCCTGTGCTTTCACAGGGAATCCCCCACAGGGGGTTTGTCTGGGCTCTTGCAGTTCTTCTTTTCCTTTACCTGGATCCTTATCCAGCCTCTCCTCCCGCAAGAGGACTTCCACCCATTCTCTCCCCTGTGCTCCCTCCTTTCACTTCCCTGAACTTGTTCTTTTGAGTTCCTCCCTCAGCCTGACCCCAAGAGTATCAGGTGAGGTGAATAGAGTTCTCAGACTCCCTTTAACCCTTTGTAGGCACGTGTGGAGTTTCTACACCCCATCACAGGGGCCTTCATAGATGTTAAGGCCAGAGGGGACCGTTGTGATCTTCTAGTCCGATCTCCTGCATAACACAGGCCATGGAACTTCCATGAATTAATTCCTGCTTTAAATCCAACAGCTGTGATTGAACTAGAGCACATTTTTTTTTTCTAAAACAAATGATCTACATTTAAAGATTTCCAGCACAACCCTCTGTAAAATGGTTCAATGGTTAATTACCCCACTGTTAAAAAATGCATACTTTATTTCTAGTCTGAATTTGTCTTTGGGACTTAAAGGTGCCCAAACCAGGTAGTGGAAGATTGCTCCCGTGTGAAATGGCATTCGTTCCCTCTTCACCCCCTGCATCCCCCTTGTACAGTGGAGAAAGGGACCAGAGCTGATGTTCCCAGGCCCTTCTGAAAGGTGAGGTCCGGAATCAAGCTCAGAACCAAGATACAGATTTTGATGCACACTCACGGGGAACCAGATCCCTAGCTGATGTTAATTGGTGTGGCCTCATTTAAGTAATTGATTTACATCAGCTGGGTCTCAATCTGGTTATAATACCATTTAACCACTGGACTAATGCCCCAAAAAACCAGGGGTCGGCAACCTCTGGCACACGGCTCACCAGGGTAAGCACCCTGGCGGGCCGGGCCAGTTTGTTTACCTGCGCGTCGGCAGGTTCGGCGGACCGTGGCTCCCACTGGCCGCGATTCGCTGTCCCAGGCCAACGGGGGTGGCGGGAAGCGGTGCGGGCCGAGGGATGTGCTGGCCATGGCTTCCAGCCACCCCCATTGGCCTGGGACGGTGAACTGCAGTCAGTGGGAGCCGCGGTCCGCCAAACCTGCCAACGCGGCAGGTAAACAAACTGGCCCGTCCCGCCAGGGTGCTTACCCTGGTGAACCGCGTGCCAGACGTTGCTGACCCCTGCCCTAAAGACACATTTTCTAGCTTCTAAGATGATATTGCAAACAAGGGGAGTGAAAAGAAATAAACCTCATAGAAGCAATTATTTGACAGTCATTTTTCAACAAAATGTTAATCTAAGGATTTCAGCTCTCTATTTTTATAGACCTCCTGGCTGCCGATGACTTATTCACCATAACAAACAGTCCTTAGTGTCTTAATTCTATTCTTTTCTTTCTTGAGCCCCATCTTCCGGGAACATTTTTGCACTAGACAATGCAACTCAAAAGTTTTCGTGTGTCTCCTTGACAGATGCAAACATTATTCCCATTGTGTCCTCACTGAATGAAAAATTGAAAGTGCAGAGCTGGCCCAGGGAAGATTGACTGGATTCTAAATGAACGTTCTGATACTAATGTAAAACTAGAGGGAACAGACACCAATAATGAAGTGAAATACAAGGTTAAGTATTGGAAACCAATTAGCTAGTTCATCAGTGACAACTCTTTGATGGCCAGAACTGCTTCCAGAAAGATAAGGGTATATTGTTTAAAAAAACAATTAAAGCTCAACTCAGATTCGCATACAATTATTTCAGATTCACATGCAAATCCAAAAGGATGGATACACTCAAAATACTAATATTATATATGAGTTATAGAGTGTGAGTCTCCTCTTGCTTGCACTACTATAAATCAGGAGTAAATCCACTGATGTCCACAATGTAGTGTGAATGAAAGGATAATAAGGCCCTCTCTTGCTATCCGGATTAACTTCTCACACTGGTTTTACACCAGTGTGACACCATTGATTTCAGTGGAGTTTCTCCTGATTTACACTGGTGTAGATGAGTGGAGAATCAGGCCCAGAAACCATGTGGTAGATTCTCTGCCTTGCTCTGCTCCTTTTGTGCTGTTCCGGCAGTGGAATGGGAGTAGAGACTGGCAGCAAGTCCCCTTCTGGGGATTCCTCCAGCATTGGGGCGTCCCCAAAAAGCATACAGCTGGTTGAGTTGGCTCCTCATGGCACCAACCCAGCAGCCCCCAGTGCAGGGGCCAAGGAAAGGAAGTGGTGTTTTGAGGTGGCACATGTTAGACTTGCTCTCAGCCATGCACAGAGTTGGGGCTGTACAAAGAATCAGTTGGACATTTAAAGTTGGAGGTGGGAGCAGCCTGTATCCATGTTGTCATCCCTGCTTGATCCTGGAGATATTTGGACAGATATCCCAACAGGAGTTAATGCTGCCTCAGGCTAATGTGAATCCTGTTGACTAATTGCCCGAGGCAGCATTGTCTCGTGCAGAGGCCCTGCCATGGCTGATACTATGCAGCCGTGTGGTGCTCATCCCAACAGTAGCCTAGCTTCTGTTCTCTCGGAAGTCAATGGGAGTTGCCTGAATTTCTTCTCATGGAAGCCACATCCAAGACAATGTACATGATAACTAAATTATTTTTTTATGGCGGGGAGGAGGATGGCCATAAGAATAGCACTGTCATGAAACAGTCATTAATTTAGTCTGTAGAACAGAGGAGGTACAGGAGAGTCTAGTTGGGTTGGGATCTTTTTATTGTCACTATTAGCAGTCAAGATTCTGACACCCTAACTCACATTCATCTCTCCACAAAGGTTGGATAGGGCCAAGGTTATGAGCAGTTCTTGTTCAATTTGTTGCTTTCTTGGCTTAAGTATCTGGAGTACCAGGCACTTCAAATCTTAGTATCCCCTTTCTATTTGTTACCCATTGAGGGTACTCACTTAAACCACAAGAAGGCTAAAGGGGGGCTTTGGGTTTCTGGCCTTGTTGGGTCCCTGGCCTTGTTGGGTCCCTGCTTTCTTTTAAGGTACCTGGAGGATAGTCCTACCAGTGTCTGACCTACCAGAAAGTTCTGCTAGCAAGTTCCCCCATTGCAATGCCTAATTCACATTTCACAATGCATTCCTGCTCAATAGAACCACTGCAATCAAATGAAAGTCAATTGCTTTTTACAGATCCAGATTAACACAACTACCCCTCTGATAAAGGTCTATCAGAAGAGCAATACAGATCAGAGAGGTTTTGAAAAAAAACAGTTCAAGAGCAAACCACAGTAATACATTATAGTATAATGTACACTACCTGGCCCCGAATTTTGCGGTCCTGTTAGGAATTCTGTAGTTCTTTGTGAACATCTATGAATATAACACTGAGAAGTGAGAGGCGCGCAGGTTAAAGGGAAGTAGCAGCAGCAGTTGCTTGAAGGTTTCTACCAAGTGGTCAACAAGAAGCAGCAAAGTCCACCAAGAAGCAGGGTTCAAATAGCTAGATGGCAGGGTCTTTAGGCTGTGGAAGTCAAGACATTAACCACTCAGCCATCTTAGCCAGCAGCAAGGAGTAGCTTCTCCACTCCAGGAGAACACCCTCAAACATGATCCGGCCCTCTTACTCTGGGCGATTCCACATCGCCCCAGACTCTGCAGCCACCATCAGGCGCATAAGGCAGTGCCACAGGCTTGCACTTCTGTGAAACGTGAGAACCAAATGGGGAAGCACCTCACTGCTGGGGGACAACAGGTCCTGTCAGAAACTACTGCCCAGGCCCCAGTGAGCTTTGAACTCATAAATGCTACATCACAAGAGGAGAGAACTAATCCCTGAACTATGGAGCCAGGCATCAGAGTGCATTCCCCCTGCTCCAATGTCTACGTAAGGGATGATGCACTTGCCATAGTCTTGTGCTCAAGGAAGTGGGCTCTTTGATGACATCCCAAGAAGTCCTTCCGCTGAGGGAAGCTTGCTGCACTCACCAGAATGGCCGAGAGGTTAAGGCGTTGGACTTAAGTTCCAATAGACATGTGTCTGCGTGGGTTCGATCCCCACTTCTGGTAAGGTGCTGCTCTCACGTAACTTTTATTCCATTGCCTCAGCACAGCTGCTATAAGGGAAGCTCCAGCCACCCACGGCTGGACAAGGCGAATGAGTTTGCAAACCTCCCTCTGCAGTAAGGCTCCATTTTGATTTGAACTCATGACCACTGGTTTAAAAAACCAATGCTGTGAGCCATGGAGTGGGCCCAAGACAAGTCCACCCACCTCCACCAAAAGGAGAAAGGGGATGGACCTAGAGCTCGCAGATCAGCACACTGGCCTCAGTGAGATTCTGAGCCACACAGATAAGTGCCTACTGGACTGCAAGCCCAATGCTTTCACTACTCGGACATCCCGGGGCTCCCTGATGGCTTTCACAAGGAAACAGGAACACGTAGGGACGTCTCCAAGGATCCAGTTGTGTTTGGGCTTGCACCCATCCCCAGATGATCCTGGCAGGTGCAGTTTCACAAAGGTGGGTGGACTTGTCTTGGGCCCACTTCATGGCTCACAGCATTGGTTTTTTAAACCAGTGGTCATGAGTTCAAATCAAAACGGAGCCTTACTGCAGAGGGAGGTTTGCAAACTCATTCGCCTTGTCCAGCCGTGGGTGGCTGGAGCTTCCCTTATAGCAGCTTGCTGAGGCAATGGAATAAAAGCTAGCTCTCTAGAGCTCCCAGGTAGGAGAGCAACACCTTACCAGAAGTGGGGATCGAACCCACGCAGACATATGTCTATTGGAACTTAAGTCCAACGCCTTAACCACTCGGCCATTCTGGTGAGTGCTATAGCTTACCCCCTGCAGAATGACTTCTTGAGATGTCATCAACGAGCCTGCCGCCTTGAGTGCGTGACTATGACAAGCGCAGCATCCCTTATGTAGGCATTGGAGCAAGGGCAAGCAGCTTGTAATATAGCTCAAGGTTAGACCACTGTTCTTATAAACAAGCGGTCATGAGTTCAAAGCTCAGTGGAACTTGTGCAGTGGTTTTTGGCAGGGCCTGTTATCCCCCAGCAGTGAAGTGCTTGCTTTTTCTTAGGTATTTATTAATTGTTTTGAGGTGCACAGCAGGACAGAGTGTTTTCTTAAAGAGAAGCAGTAGCCAGATTTTTTGTACCAATTGTTCAAAGGGTAGCAGCAGCAGCAGGGGTCCACCAGAAGTGGAATTCAGGCTCATGCCCATTGGAACTTGAGCCCAGCGCCATTCTGGTGAGCAGGCAAGAGCAGCCCAACCGCTACACCCACAGAAGTCTTGGGCGTGCTACGGCGCTCTGGCTTTGCATAACTACCCAGCTAACTGCGTCTCAACGGGGTTACACTTGCTTAGGAAGTTGTCTCTCTGCGTGTGCTTGGCTAGCTGCGGAGTGCCTGGCTAGTGGTTTGGAGTCTAGGGGAGGTGAAATTGGCCCCCCTCAGTCAGAATTTAGGGGAAATCTCCAAATCCAAAGCAAAGACGTAGAGTGCCGCTGATCCTATTGAAGAGTGTTTCTGCTCCTGCTGCTCATAGCAGCGTTCTGGGCTGGGGGACTGCCTATGACCCAGTGCTTGGGAGGATGGGGCCCCGGGACCCCACAGCCCCAAGGGCCACAGATTAGCCTCCAGAGGCCGACTATGGAGCCTCCCTTGGTCTTCCATGGCTTGACTATTAAGCCTTCCTCTGTGGCTTCTCTTGGCAGGGAGCAGCATCCCCAGTGGCATGTGATTTGGGAGACAACCTGTCTGGAAAAAAATGCTGCCACCATCTGATGCGTAAGGCAATGCCAGAAGCTTGTGGTAGAGAGCTTGCACTTCTGCAGGGCTCGAGGGCCAAAAGGAGAAACTCCCCCAACATGAAGGGCTCACTGCAGCTGGCTTGGCACCATGTGTGGTGGTGCAGCACCTTGCCTTGTTGTAGCTAGACAGCGGTGGGGAAAGAAGGCCTCCTACCTCTGGGGTTAGTGTGTTGGCTTCATAAAGTTTTCCTTGTGAGTTCAATTCTCACAGGGGTTTGGATGGGTGTTACTTAAAGGGGTGTGTGTGGAGAGTGCAGATAGTCTGTAGTTTAGCTCTGCCATTTAAACCTCTGTCTTATAAAACACTGCCCACAGCCTTATTTCTTCCTGTGTCATAGGACAGCTACAAGTATCCTTCGGTGGAGAAAGAAGTAACACTGCCATTCCTCAGACCTTTCTGGAGAGGATTGCAGTGTTCCTCTATGAAAAGATAATTGAGATCTCTAAGGAGGATTAATGGGATTTCCCTGTGCACATAAACCAACTCCTCTGTATGGTCCCCTCTTCCTAACTTTACATGGGAATGAAAATTAGATAACAATCCCATTAGTGTAATTGGAAAGGCATTCATACAGTTACCCAAGTTTCATTTCCCTTCAGTGGACTTGCCCATTCTCCACTACCAGGATTGACTTGACTGTGGTTGAGACTCAAAGAGGTCCTGACTCATGGTATACCTGGACCTCCTGGTCACATGTCCCCCATCCTCCTCCAACATAAGACCATAAGAACGACCATACTTGGGGACACCAATGGTCCGTCTAGCCCAGTATCCTGACTTCCATCAGTAGCCAATGCCAGGTGCTTCAGAGGGAATGAATAGAACAGATAATCATCAACTGATCCATCTCCTGTCAGCCATTGTCACCTTCTGGCAAACAGAGACTAGGGACACTTCAGAACATGGTTTTGCATCCATGCCCATCCTGGCTAATAGCCATTCATGGACTTATCTTTCATGAACGTATCCACTTCCCCCCACCTCACTGTTCACACCGGAAACCTGTCACTTGGGCTCCTGAGAGGTATCCACAGAGGTGGCGATGTCCCCACCGTTTACGCATGTAACTAGTTGCAAAGTGGCAGGTCTGCAGCTCGGCACCAGATCAGCTGTTGGCCTCCCTGGCTTCTGGTCTGCCTGCCGCAATTCCTTACTTTTACGCAGTACTGCTGCTGTTCCCTGTCTTATCCAGAGCTGGTGCTAGCCCATTGGGGGCCCTAAGCAGGAATATTCCCTCCCACGCACAAGCACCCAATACTAAAGCAGTCATGCTTTTACAATAAAAAAGCAAATAGAGGGCCCCGAGCTGCTTGGAGGCCTAAGCAAGTGCTTAGTGTACTTATGCCTGTTGCTGTCTCTGGTTGTATCGCTGCTCTGGCATCCCCCGTGCAATATGCTCATAGATGTCCACATTTCTACAGCTGGTCTATTGCTGTACTTGCTTAACCTCTTCACCCCACATGCCCAGGAGATCCAGTATCTCCCATCTACTCCAAGCCGGAGCAGATCTGGAGTGTATATGCAGCATGGTCAGCAGGGCAGTTGCACACTGCAATGGAGAGCTGCTAGGTGCGCTCATCCCACTGGAGAATCAGGTTCTAAAGGGGTGGGTGGCGCCCATGACCCCTAGGCAGTGAAGTTCACAATTTTGGTCACAATTTTGACCAGAGGCATCTGTACCGGGCATTATGGGACAACTGCTGGAGTATTGTTAGTACAAATATAGACACCACAGTACCTACATTGACCTAAGTTGAACTCAATACATTGACCATAGCTCAATGTCACTTAGGGAAGTTGTGTTACTGTGTCGGTGCAATGGAGCACTTATGACAGCTGGAGACAAATTTAAGTGTAACAACACACACAATGAGGTTGATGCAAGGCGGCTTACGTCAACCCAACTCCGAAATGTAGACCAGGCCCAAGTCTCAGCAACTCTCAGATCAAACTCCTGAGGTTGTTCAATATACGTCCCACCCTTGTTCAGGGCTGGGCCTAAAGTCACAATCTAAAGTCCTAAGTAGGTTGCTGGGGAAGATAAAGGATCTAATTCTTGCCCATTTTACTTCTGTTGTGCAGTATTTGCTCTGTAAGTAGCCTCACAAGTAAAGATGGCAGAATTGGGCCCCAACTTTTTGAATTTCTGCTGTAGGACTTAAAGGATTTAGTCAATCTCACGCAACCACAGTAGCCGCTCAGGGCCTCTCAGTTGTCTAAACTTTCTAGACTATTGCAGTATGCTGGTCAATAGAATTTTTTTACCTCCCCTTCCTAACCACATAAGCTGCACAAGGTGAACAAATGTCACTGAATTAATATTTATTTTGCAACATAAAAGAGCCCAGCACTATCCACAAATAGCCTAATTAATTGGGATTAATTTCATGTGTAAAGTTTGGCTCTGCAGGTGTTGATGGAGTAATACATCAAAGAGGCTTCACTTCTGTACAAAATCAATGCTAAAATAACCTTGATTACTGTCGCTGTTGATGTCCCATATACCACTAATCAGTCATGGTTTGCAGTGAACATTATTATGAACAAATATTGTTTGTTCTCTTATTGGCATTTTTCAAGAGCCAGTGGTAATATTCACTGCTGTTTGCTAAGAGAAGGTTTTCACCCTTGGGAAATTGTACAGGCTGCCCGGGAGCACATGGAACTGGTCAAAGAGGAAAATTACTTGAGCTGGAAAACAGAAAATAAAGGGAATTACCTTAAAATGGAAGAAACAGATTTTTTTTCTCCCCTGGATTTAGAACTGGAAAGTACATTTTAAGCAATGTCAGGTTTCCAGAGGAAATGCTTTACAATTGAGGAGTGCATTCTCTGGAGATGGTTAGGTCTGAAATACCTGACCTGTGAGGTACCCAAACCTAATACCACCAAACAAAACCTCTGAGTGAAAGCAACTAACTCACCTTTAATAAAGCTCTTCATCCATTTCTGTGATCACTGCTTTTATTCAGAGTGAGTAAACGCTGGCCAGGCTGGTCACATTGTCTCATGGCCCTTTCTTCTTCATTTTTAATGTTGGTACTTAATGGATTTTAGAGCCCAATCCTGCTGCCATCAATGTCAATGACAATTCCCATTAACTCCAGTGCTGAGGTCCTGATCTTAACACCCACTGAAACCAATGGGAATGATCTCATTGGTGTCAATGGGATGGGAACTGACCTGCAGATACTATTAAACTATAGTGTGACTTCAGGCACAGCTCAGAGCAAGAGGTACCCCAGGAGTAGCATGAGGAGGCATTGTACTTCAGAGACAATTCCTTCCCCATTCCGCCTTATTCCTTGGAGCTAATCTTGCCAGAGAGTAACAGGAGCGGAGACAAGGCTGCACCCATTCACCATCCATTCACTGCCCCTCCCCACCCACTCTTTGAGTGCATGCTTCCGAGAGGAAATAAACAGGGGAGTAACACACTTTTCTCCTATACTCCTGGACTCAGGATGCAGGAATGTTGCAAGAGGCAGGTTCTGACTCCCTCGTGCATGTGCAGAGCCTAAGCACAGTCTAGGCTTTCACTGGTTTGAAATAAATTCAAAATCATTCTTCTTCACAGGATCCTTCCCCCAGGAAGCAAAAATGGTAAGAACAGGAGTCACCCCTTTACTGACCTGTAAAGATGGAGTCTTTAAAATACAGCACCATTCTTCTCCTAAATAAATATTTTCAGCTGACCAAGATTTGGAGAGGAGCAATCTGTGGTGAGAAAGAACGAGTGTACTTTGGGAAGCCTCTTCATTCCAATTTCTTGTAATCTTTCCCATCTGTCAGACAAGTTCAAGATGGTAAAAGTTCAGCTCTGATCCAGTTCATTGCTTAAAAAAATGAAAAAAGTTAACAGGTCATGACAAGGTCACATACCAACAGATCTGTGGCTGCTTGCGCTGCACAGTCATCAACTGAACTGCACAGTGTTCAAACTTGTGGACTTCTGACTTCAACATTGGACTAAGGTACAATTTCATCTTTGATGTATCTCCATTAAAGCTGTTGTTTAGTGGTACACTCAGCCCCCCAGACACCTACTATTTTAGCTAAAGCACAAACACTTTTAGTTTAGAAAAGTCTTATTAGCAATCTCTTTTAGAAATGATATCCCATGTCAAGCTTATTGAAATTAGTTATAGTTATCTTTTTATTGTGATGTGGTTCTGGGAGAATTTTGCACTGCTGGGAGTAAAAATGTTGTCAAGTATTTGAATGACCATAACTATAACAAGATGAGGTGCTAAAGGCGGCTGCTATATATATATGTCAACATCCTCAAAGTTGAGTACCTAAAATTTGGCACCTATCTCATATTTAGACACCTAAATAATCAGTCTGATTTTCAGAGGTGCTTAGTACATAACCTCCACTGAAGCAAAATATAGATTTTATGGCAACATTTTCCAAAGAGAAGCACTTAGAGACATACAGGTGCCTATCTGCATCTTTAAGAATCTGTATACCTTTAAAAATCTAGATCTGAGGCCAGATCCAGAAATCAATGGATATTAGGAGTCTAAATAGTTTTATGGTTCTGGATCTAAGTGAGTTAGAAGTGGTGCTGTGTGAATAACAGGATTTTCAGTTTATTGATAATAATTAGAAATTAAAGGAAATTGTGAAACAAAGTCATTTCAAACTGAAAAATTGAAACATTTTTGTTTTTAAAAAATTGAAATGAAGCTTTTCAATCTTTTCAGATTTTCTTTTCGTTCCCCTCCCCCAAAAAAGTTCAGCAAAGCTAACACAAATTCACTAAATCTTTCAGTGTCACCAAATTTGCATTGTTCACCAGAAGAAAAAAAGATTTGGCAGAAACTGCTCATAGGAGCCTAAATCTCGCTGAAAGTCAATGGTACATAGGTGACTTGGAAAAATTTACTCTTAGTGCTTAACTGTAGTTTTCAAGGACCTAATCCAAAAATCAAGGGGCTTCTTCCCATTAAATTTAAAGGAGCTTTGGATCAGGCCCTAGGTTTGTAAAGTTGGCCTGAGGGACTAAGTCTTTATTCAGGCTGCCATGAACCAATACGTCTTATACTCTTATTGACTACACCTGTTCAGCAGTGGAGTATAACACAAATAAAATAAGCTGAGAGTTTGCTGCCATCAGAGAAGAATCTTTGTTCCCCTCTTTCTACGTCATATTTCTCCGTTTCAGTGAGGTTTAGTTTAACAATTGAATGGAGCTACCTATTCTTGGATTGTACAGTATTTGGAGGGGATTGTTTCTCTGTTGCGCATGGGAGTAAGTGCAGTCTGAGATCCATCGGAGAATACACAAACATACGTGCATACGCAAACATACTTTGTCCCATCACTCCCAGACCTGAATTACTGCCACATTCCTTTGAGCCACTGAACTCCCATTGAAGCTTAATGAGCAGATGGAGGAGTCATTGTTAGGCAACTGAGATGCTCCCTTCCCTACACCTTTAATCCTATGATCCTGCAATGAGATGCACACACATTGACAGATCTACTTATATGGAGCCCCACTAGCTTCAGTGGCCCACTGTGTGAGCGGAATGCAAAGATCCATCCATGTTCATCAGGTTCCAAATTTGGGTCATAAGTGTGCTGCTTCTAGAATGTGAGCGGAGAGAAAGCTAGACCAGAAATAATATCATGTAATCAGGGCTTAAATTCTCATACAGTATTTCCCGGAGCCTCCCAATGCCCCCCCCCATTCAAGCCTTGGGATTCAGCTGTGGGATAGGGGGTCTCGGGGTTCCAGCCCTGTGGGATGCACTGGCTTGGGGTTTCATCCCCATGGCATGCGCCAGGGCTCAGACAGTTCCGGCTGAATTTAAGCCCTGCCTGTACTGTGGATTAGCAACAAACACCATTTTAGCTGGAAACCCAGATAACTCAACTAGGGGCCTCTAGTACTGACCGTTTGAGTTGCCACAACTTGAGATAAAACTCTTTACCTGGGGCTGTATCGGACTTGTATCCTCTGCAGATCAGCACAGAAGGGGACCTGTAACACACACTCACCAGCAGGTTACAGGCATATATCACATGCTTGAAGCAGTGGGTTCCATAAGGACTAAAAGATCAGGCCGGTAGTTTGATATAACCCTTCACTCCAGTATAGTTCATGTCTGGAGACTCTTCTGAAGCTTCATCTGCTAGTGTTTCTCCTTTGGGATTGTTTGGCACACATATATGAGTGGAAAGTCAGTGAAACATTTTCATTTCTAGATATAGAATCATGGGATTAGGAGATCTCCTGCTGCTTGGATATTTTTTTACAATGGAGTAAACAAAAGCCTTTACTATTGTCAAGGCTACGCAGAACCACAAAGATCTTTTAAATTCCAGTTTCATAGAAGTAAAAGGATCATATTGTTTTAAAGAGTAGATTTCTTGTTTGTAAGTGTTTATATTTAACAAAGATTAGTACTAGTAAGACATTAAAATATATTATGAAAGATTTACATGTTTATCAATCCCGTGGCAAAGGTAATTTATATCCCTGAGTAAAGACAATGAGAAATTCCTCTTCTGCAGAATAAGGGTTCATAATGAGACCACCTACTTCTTTCTTCCCCGCTGAAGCCATTTAGATGTATCAATTATTTGTTTTCCAGAAAGTTCTGTATAAGAATCAAGGAAGGGATGTTATCCCAGTGTTATAGACTGAGATTTACTGAAAAGTATCTGTGCTCATACTACTAGATGATAAGAGAGAGAGAGAAGTTCTTAACTATCATAAATTGGCATAGCTGTGTTGACTTTAATAGAGCTACATTGATATACACTAGAGGAGAACCTCTGGCCAGTTTTCCCAAAGGCATTTAGGTACCTAAAGATGCAGATGGATACCTAATGGGATTTCAAAAGTACCTAGGCACCAAACAACAACAATAACAACACACATGGATAGTGGAGGTCCATAGTGCTGAATGTTCATGTCCACACAGTACAGATTTATTCCAAGTGTCTAAAAGCCACATTAAATTATTACTGATCTCGTGCAGCCAGGTTAATCATGGATGACCACGTGACCACCACCAGTCCATGACTACAGTCCTGATCTTGAGTCCAATCTCCAATGAGATACGTGAGAGGACTTTGTCTCTGAGGCAGGTAACATAACCAAATGAGGCCAGCCAGCGGTGGCCAATAATGACTTCAGTCCTCTCAAGGACAGTTCTTGATGACACATCCCTATTACTGATAAAGTCAAGCCATCTTATACTCAGTAATAGCTGCTGGCAACACATATAAAATGTGTCCATCCTCCTGATGTCTTGCTTAAGCAACATTCATGTTTCAGATTCATATGAAAGGATCAGAAGTATGCAAGTTTGATCAATCCATACTTTTGTATAGTTTCATCTTCATTTGGCTGCAGACTCTATAGAGGTCCTTCATGGCCATCGCTGCTTTAGCCAGTTCTACTTAGGATGTCTGTCTGTCTGCAACCATTTGATGACAGTTTACTGCCTAGATAAAGTCATCCACCAATTCCATGGTTTGTCTGGAAGCACAGATGTCTTTTATCAACTGCATCGACACACTGGATTTTTGGTTTTGCCCAAGAATCCTTTCGCCCAATGGCAGCTACCTCATATTAGAAGCTCTCTAGTGTATCTTTGAGATTGTTTGTGTCCTGACCAAAGAGGATGACATCATTTTCATAATCGAGATCAGTAAAAGAGGGTTGAACCAACAGTTGTACCAATATTTGTGGAGTTATTTTCAAAGAGACAATCCATTGCACAGCAGAATAGTGCTGGGACCAGGAGACATTCCTGCTTCACCTAACTCCTACTGATTTCTATCTAACCTGCTTCAATGCTTTTGAAAATCTCAGTAGCCATCTATCTGCATCTTTAGATGTCTAAATATCTTTGAAAATCTGCCCCTATGTGACTTACCCAAAGTCACACCAGAAGATTCAAGAGATTCCAAAATGACCCATGTGTCCTGAGTCCCAATCTGGTGCCTTAACCACAACATTATCCTTCCTCTCAGACCTGAGAGATAAACCTGGCTCTAAAATAAGAAGAACATAAAAACATAAGAATGACAATACTGGGTCAGACCAGTGATCCATCTGCTCCAGTATCCTGTCTTCTGATAGGGGACAGTTCCAGATGTTCAGAGGGAATGAACAGAACAGGCCTACATATCAAGTTATCCATCCCCTATCATCGAGTCTGAGTCTCTGGCAGTTAGAGATTTAGAGACACCCAGAGCCTGGGGTTGCATCCCTGATCATCCTGGCTAATAGCCATTGATGGACCTATCCTCCGTGAACTTACCTAATTTTTTTTGAACCCAGTTATACTTTTGACCTTCACAACATCCCCATGTAACAAGTTCCACAAGTTGATTGTGTGCTGTGTGAAGAAATACTTCATTTTGTTTGTTTTAAACCTGCTGCCTATTAATTTCATTGGGTGACCCCTAGTTCTTGTGTGATGCAGAGTAAATATTATTCACTTTCTCTACACTAGTCATGATTTTATAAACCTCTATCAGATCCCTGCTTAGTTGTCTTTTTCTAAACTGAACAGTCTGCAATGTATTTAATCTCTCCTCAAATGGAAGCTGTTCCATACCCCTAATCATTTTTGTTGCTCTTCTCTGTGCTTTTTCCAATTCTAATATGCCTTTATTGAGATAGGATGACCAGAATTTCCCTCAGTATTCAAGATGTGGGTGTACCATGGCTTTATATTGTGGTGTTTTCTGTCTTTTCTATCCCTTTCCTAATGATTCCTAACATTCTGTTTGCTTTTTTGACTGCTGCTGAATATTGAACATATGTTTTCAGAGAACTGTCCACAATGATTGCAACATCTCTCTCTTGAATGGTAATTTAGACCACAACATTTTGTATGTAGAGTTGTGATTATCTTTTCCATGTGCATTACTTTGAATTTATCAACATGAAATTTAAGCCGAGTCACCCAGTTTTGTAATAACTCCCTCTGTGTCATTTTAATCTTTCCTCAGTATAGCCATCCTTAAGATGAGAACAGCACTTACCTGACATTCAAGGGCATTGTAAGGACTAGTTAATAGGCCTGATCTTGTGCCCATAGTGAAACTCCCATTGATTTCTATGGAAGCAGAATTGGGCATAATATTTTAAAAGTATTGTCAAAATGGGAAATAATAAATTCCTGGCTACCAAAGATTTATCATTTGTCACTACGTTGCCCACCATGTTCACTCTGAGCTTCATGGCTGCAGTGACATTAGAAGCCAAATATTCATGCTTCAAAAAGACAGGCCCCTAGCACTTGGGGTAAAGAAGAAAGATTTCATAGAGCGAGTCCATGTCATACAATTCAGTTCTGCTTCAGTCCACTCATACGCATTAGGTTCATTGATTTCTACCACGGAAGATATCATGTCACCATTAAATATCAGCCTTTTCTATGATTCGATCGAGTTGAAGTTTTATGTATTTTGAATTTTGATGATTTTTTCATAAAAAATATGATTTCTAAGAGAAAAATATTCTGACAAAATTTTCATTGATTTTTGGTTTAGTTTTCAACTAGCTTTGTAGCTGGTTGAAATTTTGAAAAAAAAAGTATTGAAATGTCAACCTTTTTCAATTACAAAAAAAGTTTGAAAAATGCCACCAAATTTTGTTTTGTTTTTCAAACAACTTTAGCCATTACTCTGCATTCAAATAATAAATAATCCGCAGACTAAAAGTCAGATTACCCCAAATGTACATGGGACTGAGATAAAGTTTGCTTTAAAGCCAGACACACTTGAGAGTTATTGTTTCAGCTTTTGTGCATTGGAAATATACTATTGTACTGTAATAGAACTGATATCAGTTCAAAGTTCCTCATTACCAGAAACCTGTTTTGACAGTGGATGGAGTTCAGAGAAGAACAACAAAAAACAGTAATTGCAATGATTTATCAGGATTAAAATAACTAAATGTGTATAGCTCAGATAAGCAACAACTAAGGGAGAAGGTGGGAAAACACTTACGGACTATAAACATGGGCAGAATGTAAACACCAGAGGGATGGAATGGGTGATTGTGTCTAGAACGGATGGGGTGGAATTAAAGGAAAAACTGAAGCTGATTTTTAGGAAAAAATGTATTGCCAATGAGATATATTAGGCTACAGAATGGTGTTTCAAAGGGACAGACTGAAGCCTCATTGTTTAGGGATTTTAAAATTAGGTAAAAAAAGAACAGTAGAAAACAAAATACAGTTGAACCCTGTTATGTCGCCGGCCTAGGGGTTTGCCAAAAAGCGTCAAGATAACCGATGATCGAGATAAACCCCTATCCACCCCCCCACCCCTGAACTCCCCTGCCCTCTCTCCAACACCCCCTCCCTGCCCCCTTACCGCGGTGCCTGCACGTGGCAGGATCCGGCGAAGCGGGACGGGGAAGCGGGGCCGGGCGGCCGTGGACGGGGACCCGGAGCCGGGCAGCCAAAGAAGCAGGACCCGGTAAGCGGGCCGGGCGGCAGGCGAAGCGGGACCGGGTAAGCGGGGCCGGGCGGGCGGCAGGCGAAGCGGGGACCGGGTAAGCGGGGCCGGGCGGGCGGGCGGCAGGCGAAGCGGGGACCGGGTAAGCGGGGCCGGGCGGGCGGCAGGCGAAGCGGGGACCGGGTATGTGGGGCCGGGCGGGCGGCAGGCGAAGCGGGGACCGGGTATGCGGGGCCGGGCGGGCGGGCGGCAGGCGAAGCGGGGACCGGGTAAGCGGGGCCGGGCGGGCGGCAGGCGAAGCGGGGACCGGGTAAGCGGGGCCGGGCGGGCGGGCGGCAGGCGAAGCGGGGACCGGGTAAGCGGGGCCGGGCGGGCGGCAGGCAAAGCGGGGACCGGGTAAGCGGGGCCGGGCGGGCGGCAGGCGAAGCGGGGACCGGTTAAGCGGGGCCGGGCCGGGCGGCAGGCGAAGCGGGGACCGGGTAAGTGGGGCCGGGCTGGCGGCAGGCGAAGCGGGGACCGGGTATGCGGGGCCGGGCGGGCGGGGACCGGGGAAGCGGGGCCAGGCGGGCGGGGACCGGGGAAGCGGGGACCGGCGAAGCGGGGCCGGGCGGACGGGCGGGTGGCGAAGCGGGGACCGGGAAAGCGGGGCCGGGCGGGCGGGTACGCGGGGAACCGCGGGGCTGGGGACGCGGGGCTGGGGAGCCAGGGAGCGAAGGCCGGGGACGTGGGGAGCCGGGCGGCCAGGGACGCGGGGAACAGCGCGGCTGGGGAGCCGGGGAGTGGGCGGCTGGGGACACGGTGGGTCGGGGACGCGGGGAGCCGGGCGGCTGGGGAACCGCGCGGCTGGGGAGCCGGGGCCAGGGCAGGAGTCGCGCGGCCGGGGAGGGATGCGGCAGGAGCCGGGCAGGGCCGCCGCCGGAGTTACAGTCGAACCCATTTATCTCGACCTCGGTTAGTGGCAAATTCGGCGCTCTTCTGTGCTCGAGATATTAGGGTTCGGCGAGATTAAAGAATCGACATAACCGATGAGAAACCGATAAGACAAAGAGGGAGTTTGGCGGTTCCACTTCTAAAACGTCGACTTAATAGGATTGGCAAGTTAACCGAGGTCGAGATAAATGGGTTCGACTGTATAGGGAAGAATCCTGCATTGGCATGGGGGTGACATTATAATATAATATAATATAATATAATATAATATAATATAATATAATATAATATAATATAATATAATATATATTTCTTATCAAGTGCTTTTTATCAGTATATATCAAAACACTTTACAAAGTACACCAGTATCATTATCTTTGAAATCTAGCTTGTATGATGGGATTCCAGAAGCTACACTTCCTACATTCCAGTGCCATCTTATTTCTCCTCTCAGTTTACAGATCACTCCGTGTTGTGTTCTTGTGACCGATGGCTTCTTCATTCCCTTCTTTCTCTGACAAATATACACCAGAGAGAAAATAGGGAAGGGAAATAGCCTTCAGTCTTTATCTCACCCTCAAGAAAAATACCCACCTGCCACAGGGAAGTCCCGGCAGTAAAGACTCAAGACATTAGACTCAAACAGCAATGATTATATTCTGTAGCGCATATTGTCACCAGTGATAATTAATAATAAAAATCACAATTGCTTAAGAACTTACACCCTTTCCTCTTCTAATTTAAATGAATGGGAGGTTTAATCACTTAGTTTATGTGACCAAGTTTGGACCACTGGCGATTTATCTAACATATTGTATGCCGCTTTTAAAAATATGTGATAATAATGTTTAAGTTGCAAAATCCAGCACTCAAAAGTTAGGAAATGCCTATTAACAATTAACGTTACCCATGAAACCATAATTCTTCTTCCCTGTACACAAACATATTAATTCAAATTTTAATTATGTAATCACTTAGGATATTTCCACAGGACCCACAGCTTACACAGTACACACACAAGTGCTCATTGTAGGAATAGCTATTCAATATTTCTTTTCATCATCACCAATCAATGCAAGGACTCAGGTTTTATTTGTTTCCCAAAATCAAAACTCTGCCCTGAACACAGAATTACTAGTTTGCTCCCAGACTTTTCTCTGGTGCTCATCGTTCACAGTCATTACTGAATTTATCTTTGCAGCACCCCTTTGAGGTAAAAAAAACCAGGAGTACTTGTGGCACCTTAAAGACTAACAAATTTATTTTAGCATGAGCTTTCGTGAGCTAAAGCTCACTTCTTCGGATGCATAGAATGGAACACACAGACAGGAGATATTTATACATACAGAGAACATGAAAAGGTGGAAGTATGCATACCAACAGGCAGAGTGTTGGTATGCATACTTCCACCTTTTCATGTTCTCTGTATGTATAAATATCTCCTGTCTGTGTGTTCCATTCTATGCATCCGAAGAAGTGAGCTTTAGCTCACGAAAGCTCATGCTAAAATAAATTTGTTAGTCTTTAAGGTGCCACAAGTACTCCTGTTTTTTTTGCGGATACAGACTAACACGGCTGCTACTCTGAAACCTTTGAGGTAGTTCACCATCTGTAACAACCATCACTAAGTCACAGGGAGATGAAGGCCATAATTTACAAGTCTCCACTAATGTTGGGTACCTCAGTGATTGGACAACAAACTTCAGAGCTGTAGGACCTTTTACTGAAGAAAAAGGCCTGGGAGCATGTGCAGTGCAGATAAAATGTTCATATATTTTAGCAGCCAGCCTCTTGCTAGCTCTACTGAGCAAAACACAGAGGAGAAATGGTGATTTTTCCACAGCTGATGACTCAGCCAAATCTGAATGGATTCTCATTGGGACAGCAAAATTCACTTCCTACACCCCTGGGCTACCTCTCTGACAATTTTCAGGTTTCTGCTACAAATCATGGAGTCTCTAATGCTCTTTAAAGAAATAGTTGGAAGAATTTTATGCTAGAAAGTGTAAGTGTGTCTCTCTGTGTGTGTAAGATAGAGAGATAGGAAATATTTAGCTCTGGTGCATATTCTGTATCTCATAGTTTCCCCCTATACACAAAGGGAAAATAAATACTTTCTCTGTGAACTACCGTAGTTTTATTTTAGATTCAGGAAAAAAGAAGCACGTGATTTAACAAAATGAATGCCTCCACGTTATGAGTGTGTCCTCTGTAACAGTCTACCCTCACCTCAACACAAAATGGCTGCCAGTTCCTGCAGATAACAGAGTCTTTAGAAATTTAAATACAGTGTACATAAAAACAAAATCACAAGAGCCGCATAGCTAATTAGTCCATGCTGTCCATTAGAGTGACACAGGAACACCACTATACATAAGGTTGCATCACAACTTCTGCTTAAAGCTCGACCTTTCTAAGTCCTCTAAAAATGACATGCTTAGTCAGATTTCTTTAAAAGTTGGTTGTGTATCAGGAGAGTGCCAGGTAGGCTAACCGGATAGCAAGTGTGAAAAATCGGGACGGGGATGGGGGTAATAGGAACCTATATAAGAAAAAGCCCCAAATATCGGAAGTGTCCCTATAAAATCAGGACATCTGGTCACCCTAGTGCCGGGTAAGGTTAGTGAACCAACGTTGGCATAATTGAATCTAGGAGTTCCAGAGATATAACCGCCCTCCCCCCCCAAAAAAAATAGTAATTTAAAATGTTTATAGGTTTCTTCCTCCTCTTCAGAAGCCCCATACAACTTTCACTGTGAATTTCCTGGTTTTTAGAAGTTTGTATTTTGTTCAATTGAACATTCTGCAAGGAAACCACATACCAGCAAGCAACCTTAACTCTGAATTAATAGTTGTTTTGTTGTTATTGTTGGGTTTGGGAGTCTTTTTTGGCCATTGAATACTAATAGACAGACCCCAGGAGGTCGTTAAAAATCTCTCTCTCTTTCCATTCATTTAAGAGATTTCCAGTCACAGCAGATTATTTAGAAGCTCAGTATTTTTCAGTGCCTGGTCCAGGAATACTGAGAATACAAAAGCCATAAGAGAGCTGCTAAACACCGTCAGTTCTAATCCGGAAAGCAATAGCTCATGTTATTCTTACCACAAACATGACCAGGGAACTTTTTTTGTAATGATGGGAAAGCTTTGTCTAGGCCAGATCCTAGGATCTACTGGGCTCCCAGAAACTGGAAGGAGGAACCCAGGTACAGTTTGCTTCCCACCTCTTGTGCTGCTATGGAGGGGGAGGGGAGCAGTTGGTCAATAAGTCATTTCATTCTCTCCTGGAGCCCCTGCTAGAAAATGACAGGGCTGATATGTAATTGCATAGGATGTGAGGTCCCCGAAAAAGGTGTGTAGGAAACTACCATTCCTATCACACACACCCCAATGACCCATGACCCTCCCCGTGGAAATGGAGACACATTCCCTTCTGCTGGCCGGAACATAGAGGAGGCAGAAATACTACAGAAGACTCAAACTCAAGAGCTAACCTTTTTCTGAAGGAACAAAGGCCACATGGCAAAATGGGATCAGCCAAGAAGCAGAAGAGACTGCTGGGGAAATGCATGCAAAGCTCACACTGTGTGAGAACTGGCTGTGACTGATGGACAGTGCATCCAGATCAGGTCTGTGCAGAACCTGAGGGGAAGCAACAGACTGGACAGGGAGCCAGTGCAGAGAGAACACACCTCTAATTGATCTCAGTCTGGAAACCTGAAAGCTCCTATTTGTCTTTAGCAGAGATTGGACTGCAGAGGTACCCCAGGCACTAGTCCCGAGGAGCCTTAACCCCTACTGGCCTGCCCCTGCTCCTCCACCCAGCCCAAATAGAAGCCAATATTATTTTACCTTAAATTGCAACTGTTAAGCCACTGCACCTTGGGTACAGTGCAGCTTTACTCTCTCTGCCAACCCTTGTAAAATACCCCTTCATTCAGCCATATGTCTGAATCATTACTGGGCTCCAACAGGGCTAGTGTCCACAGGGCCTTGTATGTCAGGCACCTACAGTGCTCCAAGTCCACCACCTCCCAAGAGAACCCTCATGGCCAAGGGTCACCCTGCAATGCCCTGCCTCTGTTTCTCCTTTTCAGGACTCCATAATGACTCACCCAGTGTAAAGGCAATGTAAAGAAGTCCCCTCCTGGGATCCACTGCATCTAGTCCTTATGTAACCCATACACCTCCTGGGTGTGGTGTTCTGTTCCATCTAGTGGCACCAAGACTACATGGCGAGAAATATAAAATGAGTCTGCTCTACAGCCTTAGCTAACAGCCAGTTGGCTTTTAGCTCATGCACTAAGCTCCAGAGGTCCCCAATTCAATCCCGCTGATGATCAGGGTCTGTTGGTGTTACACTCACACACCAGCCTCCAGTGCCCAACCCAGTTCAGTGTCTCTCCTTAGGTAGAAAGTCCCTAGCCCACCTTCCCAGTGCTGGATCACAGTTCAATCTCTCTACAGGAGCCAGTCTTGCCTCCTGCAGCTGCTTTCTCAAGTGAGCTATCTCTTCTCAGACTTCTGTGTCCTGACCATCCCTTCTCTCTCTCTCCAGCTTCCTGCTGCTCTTCCAGTGGAATGACCTGATCTTTCTCAAAAGTGTCTCTTCATAACTAGAGTAGGCTGGCCCCAGGCATCTCACCCATAAGGGGCAAGCCACCCTGTTACAGTGTGCTAGAGTAGTAATAAGAGAAGCACCCCTTCAGGGAAGCATTTTAATTCAGGAGAACACTTAATGAGCTGAACTTTAAACATGTGCTTAAGTCCCATTCGCTTCAATGGCACTTAAGCATGCGCTTAATGTGGAGCACATTCTTAAGTGTTTTCCTGGATAGGACTAGACTTAAGCATGTGATGGAGAGATTTTCTTTATCAAAGACCTTGCCTTTCTTGTGTTTGAGGCTGGCGCTGGTGTAAACGAACATTTGGGCCTTCCGTTGACAAAAGATTCAAGCAACTCCGAGACCCAGCTTCTAAGTTGGTGCTTAAATACCAAGGTGAAAAGCACCACAGAATCCCGAAGCTAGAGAGAGAGATGGATGATGGATGGCTCTGCTCTAGTGTGTGAAAAATAAACACATTAGAAACACCTCCTTGTCCCAGGCCGGAGTGACATTTGAAGCGTTAACAGCCTGCGTCCCTGGCTGCAGGCAAATCCGACTCCCACCCCACTCTGCAGCACTTCGGTCAGACATGTGACCCGTGACCTCCTTTAAAACTACAGAGGCATGACATTTTAACACCAGCAAGCAAGCCATCCATACAAAATGAGCACCATGACAACCGTCTGCCAAAGCAGGCACCCAGGGTGTGTGATGCGCATCACCTCGGTAGATATCATTGCTTAGCAAAACAACTGTTCTTCGGAGACTTGTGGGTATTTTGTGTAACTTTAAAACTATTGCCTTGCCAAGGATCAACATGAATTGCCCATGTTGCAGATGCCAGTGGAACGCTGGCAACAGCAAGATAATATAATGATGTGATGAAAGAAAAATGTTGATCCTTACCAGTGTTGAAACCACAGATGGAGGCTGAAAAGAAGTTAAAAATCCAATTCAGGTCACATCTTTTATACTGTTTGTTTCTTTTTTTGCATTATAACTCAGGCAGTGAAAACAGAGCAGGAAGTTTTGCTTTCTTTTTCTAGTCAGATTCTCTGCACTAGCAGGATGCTGTTTGGCTTCCAACAATACAGGCCCCTAACCTGGAAACGTACACACCTGTTTATAAAAGTATAACTGGGTTCAAAAAGAATTAGATAAGTTCATGGAGGATAGGTCCGTCACTGGCTATTAGCCAAGGTGGTCAGGGATGCAACCCCAAGCTCTGGGTATCCCTAAGCCTCTGACTATCAGAAGCTGGGGCTGAACAATACGGGTTGTTTCACTTAATACATTGCTCTGTTTTGCTCATTCCACCGGAATCATTTGGCACTGGCCACTGTCAGAAGAAAGGATACTGAGCTAGATGGACCATTGGTCTGACCCAGTATGGCTGCTCTTAAATGTAATACTCAGATGAATAGGCCCATTGAAAGCAATGCAGAGGATTTATTGCCCTGCCAGTGAATTCTATTGAACAAAAATGAGTTATAATAATATATGGAGATATACCTATCTCATAGAACTGGAAGGGACCCTGAAAGGTCATTGAGTCCAGCCCCCTGCCTTCATTAGCAGGACTGAATACTGATTTTGCCCTAGATCCCTAAGTGGGCCCCTTAAGGATGTGAACTTAACCCTGGGTTTAGTAACCCCATGATCAAGCCACTGAGCTGTCTCTCCCCCCCAAAATAGCACTGCAAAAATAACACTCCCTTCCCCAATCTACACAATTTGCATGCAAGTCAATAAGATTACTCACATAAGTAAAGCTAAGCCCATGTCTGTTTGTAGGAGCTATTATTTAAAGTATTCATTTATTTAATAATTAAATATTATTTAATATAGTATTAAAATATTATTAAATATGGTTAAATAGTAATAAAATTAATACACATCATTTGTTATAATATAATTATAATTAAACATTATTATTTTAATAATTAAATAATTAATATGTAAATTATTTATTATTCAATTACTTAATAAAGCTATTATTTAAATTAAAATAAGGTTTCACTGTGTTTAACCCCCCCCCCACAAAATCATATATATGCTTTTATAAAACATCTTCTAAGTATTAAATAAAACCCTACATTTAGGAGCTAAAATTTCCTAAGGATGGTCCTTTAAAGGATTTCTCTTTTCCTTCTTGCTGACAGGAGATACATTGCACGGTTTTCATTGCTAAATTAAATTCAGCATTTTTTGTACAACATGATTATTCCTTTGCCACCAAGTAATTATCTAAAAAACAAAAAAAGAACAATAAAATGTATGAATTATAGCAGAGAACTCATGGCAGCTGCTCTCACTTCTACAAGTTTCTTTTTATTTAGTCATTTTCATCTCTCAGCATTTTTTAAAAAAGTGATTCCTTTTTGTATTTAGTTCGTTTGGGCTGCTAGTTGCACATATTTTAGGGAAGTAGCTGGTAACTGTTTTATGGGAACCCTGTATTATTTATGGGAATTCACCCTATAGAACAATAAATCCTCCATAGAAGAGATGGGATTTTAAGTTTCTAGAAGGATAACTTTTATTAGGGTGACCAGACAGCAAATGTGAAAAATCGGGACAGGGGGTGGGGGTAATAGGAGCCTAGATAAGAAAAAGACCCCAAAATCAGGACTGTCCCTATAAAATTGGGACATCTGGTCACCTAACTTTTATTGTAGGAATGATAGGACACCTGAAAATATTGATAACATCTTGGTTAGTTAGTCCTCTCTAAATTATCAGCAAATGTAAAGGCTAATGGAATCTTACTTATATACCTAGTGTCTCTATTGGCGAAAGTTCAGTCAGAGATAGTAAAAGAAAATTATCCATTATTCAGCCTAACAAAAGGCCTGTTTCAAAGTCTACCTATGTCAATGGAAAAAAACCCACTGACTTCAGTGTCCCATTGATCAGGCTCAGATTGAGATCCTGACCCAGAAAAGCACTTGATTAAATACATAACATTAAGCATGCTAACAGACACAATGAAGTCAGCGTGATTACTCATGTGCTTAAAGTTACACATGTCCTCAAATGCTTGGCTGGATTCTGGCCATTAAAACTGCATTGACACAGGAAAAATGCATATTGAATGCAAACAAGTTTCCCGCTTACAGGGACTACTTGTGATTGTTTTTGTTGCAACTGTGTGGAGACATGTTACACTTGTGCACTGAAAAATCCAGTGAGCTAATTTTAAGTTTCCTTAACAATATGCTTAACATTTCTTAAAAGTAGTAAACATATTCCAAAGAGAGAAGAGAACAAACCGGCTGTCTAACTAGCTTTCAAACACCTCTTTAGCACTCATCATGGATTCTATTAACCTCTTGAACAGGTTGAAGTCATGGACCTGGATCTCTACTGAACGTTATTGTCACTTACACCCGTGTGCAGGGAATGCAAAGTGGGGGTGATACACTGTTTAATCATAACAGCATTTTACACTCATTTTGCTCAAGTGCAAATGGCAACATACAGTGCAAAGCAGTGGATCAGAGCCAATGGTGATTTCACAGATGTAACTAAGGGCAGATATCAGCCCACACTCTTAACAACCTCTATTATATTCTATTGCCATTTTATGACTGCTCAGCACAGCAGAATAGGTTACAAATGGATTTTGCCACTTGATTTTTTACACACTATTTGCAAAAATAGAACTGCCTTTACAAATAAGAAAAAAGCATTTACAAATATGATATCCTCATTTAAAGCACTGCCAGCAGTTTCCCCATTATTTACTTCTGCAAGGTGCTCCCAAAATAGCCAAGTCCATTCTTTCGACCCCATGCTAGAATAATCTGCAGCGCAGTCACTATTCACAACATCAGCTATTTTTTTTTCTTACTCTCTCCTTTCTTTATACAAAGCCATACTTGGTGGATTTCAGCTGCTATCCAGCTATTTGGCAAAAGGATGTGAGAAACCGGCTTCTTATGGGCTTTCAATATGTATGGATAGAGGGAGCACAGCAGTTCTTCTTTTTTCCAAGAGAGCTGCTACTGCAGCTCCAACAACAAAAATGCGCAGTCGGCGGTTTCTTTATTTTCATCTTTGCAGCACTCTTGGCACCGAACTCTGGAATGGATAAATTAAAATGGTGTCTGCCTAATCCCTCCGAGAGATTTGATTGCAACTTAGACTATAGTATTTTCCTTGAACAAGCTTAAAAAACATTGTGTCTTTTAAAGCCTGATCATCATTTTGGCGTAATCAATTTTATTATGTAACTTTTGGGATGTGTTCTTTAATCTCTCAGGCACTGTTTTTTGCAGCAAGATAGTAAAGACATTGCCGGTCCATACAGGAATGTGCAACAAAGGGATTTTTCCTCTGTTGTTATTCCTTTTAATAGGATCACTGAAGCAAGCATAGGAAACACACTGTATTTCAGGTCTACAAAAAAGGAACTTTTATTTTTAAGTGAAAAGTTCTATATTGTGCCTCCACTTGAAAGACATTTAATAATGAAATGTATCACATTGTCAGCCCTGGGGAATAATGTTCTTGCATATGTAGAATAGATAGGTGCATACGTAGAATACATATTCATGTATACCTATCATGTATTCTTGCATATGTAGAATACATGATAGGTAATGGTCGTACAAGCTTTCCACCTGAAACCCTGCCAATTTGTGCTTAGCCCTGTCCAGCAGTGATCGCCTCCAAAATTTCAAAGGCCAATTCAATGTCTCCAGGTACACATGGCCCTTGACACTTCAATGAGAGAGCCAATTTGATACCTTTTTTCCAGTTTGATATGGATACCTCTCCAGTACTAACTGGACTGAGACTACCAAGTCATCTAAAACAAAACAAAACAAAAAGGTGTCAGGTGGAAATAACTTTCAGACACTATGTCCAAAATGTACAGAAGGAAGGGTGTAACTATGCACATGTGTTTGAGTGTGCTACTTGAGACACTTAATGTGTCTGCCATTTGGCACTCAAATTATGAGACATGAAAACCCAGTGGCCACTTTTGAAAACTGTACCTAATATATGGAGATATAGTCATCACATAGAACTGGAAGGGACACTGAAAAGGCTTGGTCCAGCCTCCTGCCTTCCCTAGCAGGACCAAGTACCATTTTTGCCCCAGATCCCTAAGTGGCCCTCTCAAGGATTGAACTCATTACTCTGGGTTTAAGCAGGGAAATGCTCAAACCACTGAGCTATCTCACCCCATGCTTCAAATCAAAGCCCACTGATCCAATACAGCTGACCATACCTCTACTTTTTATTGGAAGACATGGAACTCTAGAAGGTTGCTGTGATATTGTGCTTCTTCAGCTGATCTTACTGACACACATATCACAGAAAAAGAGGAGGAGAAAGTCTTTATTGCACAGAGCAAACTTCCATCAGACTGGTAGACCTAGTTCAGGAACTAAAATAGTATGACATATTGCTCATCTATTTATCTAACAACCAACTCTTGCTATCATATTAAAGGAACTTAGGAAGAAGTCTAAAATATGACTGCCAGAGCACCCCTAACTCTGCAACAATGATTACATTTCTATTCCTTAATCTTCTACCCATGTTCTTATGCCACACTTATCACCTTGGTATCTGAGCACCTTCCCAGAGTGAATTAAGTTTAGCAACTACTGTGTACGGCTGTTTCCTTCTTTTTCTTTTTCTATTGGGAAGATTGTGTGTGGATTTTTCTTTGAATATTGATGTGTTGTGTGTTTATTTTAGTAGGTCAAAGAGGTATGTGCCCTGCACTTGATCAATGCATGATGGTGAGATTTGTACTAGTTCCTAGGTCCCATGGGTGTTCATTCCACAGTCTTGGACTGACCCCCTTGCCAACATCAAATAAATGTTCCCTTTGCAGTAGATAGCTACAATGTGCCAGAAGAGTGAGACTGATGACCATGGCCTTCATCCCAAGACCTTTAAGCAATCATTTAGTTTTCCTGGGCCCAGACACATTGAGAACCTTGTATATAAGGAGTACAATCTTGAACTTGGTGAAGAATTCTAGGAGAAGCCACTGTGAAGAGTGTAGGACAGGTTGGATGTGCTCTCAGTTGCCTGAGATGTTGAGGAGACATACTGACATATTCTGTACAACGTGTAGCTTCCTGAGGCCACGTGGCTTCATGCACAGATGATTCTGTTGCTGTAGCCCAGCTGGAAGGCAATGAAGGTACTGACTCACATGTTAACTAGTTCGAAAGCAACTTATGCTATCCCTAGTGTGCTCTGAAGAGCTATGCTTGGGTGATTAGGAATGTGGGTAAGTGTGCATGTGGTGTGATTGAGCCTCTTCTGACCCCTTCATGCAAACATCTTGCCCCAGAAGCATCAGATTTGATGACCCTTCCAACATTTTCTTAGCTTCCATAACTGCAAATCGGTTATTAACAGTCATAAAATTACTCAGACCTTTTCTAAAAAGCCAGCGACTGCAGTTGCCTCTGACTTCCTGCAACAGCAAATTGCTCAAGTTGACTATCTGCCACATTAAAAATAAATAAATAAATAAATTGTGTATCTTATTGGTTCTAAATTTACTGCCTCAATTTCAGGGAGTCAAAAGGATGGAATGACTTTTGATCTCCCTAACTTGCATAAAAAATGAACAAAATGAATCAAAGTCAATCCTCATGCAAATAATGTACTTAAAATGTGATCTTGTATTGGTATATATTGTCCAGTACTCTCTCACTTTCTTTTGTATCTAACTTTCCCCTTTGTCAGCATCATCAAAAGCTCAGGAATAGTGCTCATAACCAAATATGAGCACCAAAAAAGTGGGTTTTATAGAGAGGGCCAATTGGCATTAGCTACCCAACTTAGACTGACTTTCAATAGGACTTAGATGTCCAGTACCCTTAAGCCCCCTTGGAAATTCCAGCCTGTAAATGTCCGACTTCTGGGAGAATCCCCCATAAAGTCAGGCTGAGTCTTAATTTAGAGTTAAAAGGCAACCAGCTTTATTATGATTTGTAGGCTACACCACAAAAATCCTACCAGATAGAGTGAGAAATATATGTTCTTAGATGTTTCATCATCAAACAAACCTACCCTCCATTATACAATCCAATTGTCTTTACCCTGATATCTGAAAAGAAGGTTCCATCTAGTGCATCACAGTATTAAATTTGTACACCATTAAGACATACTGACTTTATTCTCTTCTACCCTTAATGTTAAATGTCCAGTAAAGATGAAGAGACCCTGCTCAGTGCCTTTTGATGGTTTTCCTATGTTTGGTGGTACACATTTCAGTGCTTCTGATGTTGTTACTATTCTCATATTTTGTGTGTATATTGAACTCTTTTGAGCTACAGAACAGTTTTACAGCACTTTTCCTCCAAGGGCCTCGGAGCATTTCACAAGCATTAATGAAGTAGGCCTCACAACACACCTGTAAAGGACGTATGTCCCTGTTTCAGACTGAGAAACTGAAGCAGAAACACAAAAGAAACTCACCGACATAGCCAAGAATATAGAACTTTGGATCTCTTGAGCCCCCATCCCACAAGTCCATACTTCACCCTATAGAATGGACAGTGGCAGTGCAAGATCCCCGATACTGCCCTGCCAATATCTTCAGACTTCTATAAAGAAATTGTTTCTAGGAGAAAAAGGTAAAACATTCCCTCAGAGTTATTCAACCCTTTGTCTTTTCTTGTGAGATTGCTAACAAGGTTCCAATTAGTACTACTGTGTAATTCATGTGTTGACCAGTCAATTTTAAATGTCCTAAATAATGGGACATCCATCATTTCCTATGGAAAAATATTTCAGTATCTAATTGATCTCAGTGGCATACAGCCTAAATTGCCCTTTGTTTAATCTTATCCCGTAGCTTCTAGTTACATTGCTTTGAAATGGCAAAGGTTCCATGAATGTACTTGACTTAATCTGAGGAACAACAGAACTGACCTAAGGTTTTTCAGAAAGAAAGTCTTCTACAGTAGGCTCATAAAGGTTCCATTGATAATATCATCACACTCAAGGAGCTGCAGACCTGGTGGTAAGATGCTGTGTATGACCTTGGAAAAGTCATTTAGTAGAGATGGTCCAGACAAAAGTGTGGGGTGTGGAATTCACAATTTAAAAAAAAATCCCTCTTTTTTTAAATTATTAATTTTTTATAAAAATCTAAGTTTGCAGTTTCAAAATTAAAAAAAAAAATCAGCCAGCAATATAACATGGTCGTCAAGAAGGGTGGGGGAGGGAGGATTTTCACTAAAATTTCAACCACATTTTTTCCTACTTTTGAAATAGCACTGACAATTTGTAAAGTTTGAAAATCTTTGACCAGCTCTAGCACTAAGGTTCTTCTCTTGCACTCAGTGAAGTCAACGGAAAAGTCTTAATGACATCAACAGGAGCCTGAGAGGTGCTTAATCTCCCCGTGCCTCAGTTCATGCATCTGTAAAGTGGGCAGAAAAAACATAGCACCTCCCTAGTGGGAGCCTTGAGGTCTGAAAAATACTTTAGGATCCCCAAGTGAAAAGTATGACCTGTGTGCAAATTATTAGTATAACACAAGATCCGTATACTTGCAATGATGTCAAAATGGTTTTGAAATATTTTACCCTCAGGTTCATCTTCTCAGCAAGAGAACAGAAGTCTCAGTAGCTTAGTCTTGGCTAACCCATCTATGCACACATCATCTTTCCAATATGCTGCTGATGTACAAATTCACAGGATACGTACAATGCTTTTATTAAAGAGACAAATTAGTTATTTTACTTAAAAGAACAATGGACGTATTACCTGCCACAATGCCCAGGCAATCTCTATAAATAATTCTGAGTGCTGATGAGTTTGGTTTCTATGCATTTTATTTTACATTTTCCCTTAGCGGGGAGCACAGCCTGCATTGCTTTGGACTGGGTTAACTCCTTGAGTACTGGTGCCCAGGACTGTGTTAATACTGTGAGACTGATTGGCTCAGAATTCCCACCATTGGGTGTTTTACACACAAAGAGTAATTTTATAGGGCCTGATCCAAACCCATTCAGAGACTTTCCATTGTTTTGGATGAGCTTTGGATCAGGTCCAAAGACAGATAAACATTTACTTCAGATTAAGGCCGAACAACAAATGAACAAGTACATTACAATGAGTGTTGGGGGGGAGAAAAATTCTGGTCCCAAGCTGCATTGAGGCTGCTTTGCAGTATTAAAGTGGCCTGGAAGCAGGTGAAACTACAGACGTATCACAGTAGGTAGAACACTATCCAGTGGCACTGCGAGGAGGTAGCAATTCCCATACTACCGTCATTCCTGGCTGAGAGAATAGTGAGCCTGATGGAAGAAATAGCAAGGGCTTCCCCTATCTTAGAGGACCTCTGGCTCCCATAATGGTTCCTTGGGACCACTGGTGTCAGCATAAGTTGTGCTGGTAGACTGGAACGACACACAGCCATCCCAGCATCAGCAAAGCAGTAAGGTTGCTTTCAGCATTTGTTCATGCCCGCACTTCCCTTATGTGCAGGGTGTGCTCCTTAGCTTCAGAGCCAGAGAGACCAATATGTGATTCTCTGTGTAATGTCTCCACTTCGAACTATCTCCTGCAGGCTGTGTCTGTTGTGAGGGCTGGCTTCTAATACCTGTACTACTTTGGATACAGGTAAGTGCTCCCGCGGCTGCGGGGAGCCCAGAGCCCTTTAAATCCCTTCCGCGGCTCCGGCGGCTGGGCTGGGGCTGGATTTAAAGGGCTCAGCGCTCCCACAGCTGAGGGCAGCCCAGAGTCCTTTGAATCTTGCCCGCGGCTCCGGCGGCCAGTCTGGGGCTGGATTTAAAGGGCTCAGAGCTCCCGTGGCTGAGGGGAGCCCAGAGCCCTTTAAATCCCGCCTGCAGCTCCGGCAGCCAGAGCTTCGGTGGGGATTTAAAGGGCTCGGGGCTCCATGGCGGCCCGAGCCCTGGGCCCTTTAATTTGCCGTTGAGCCCCGGGGGCTCCCAGCCATTTCTTCAGCTGAGAGCCTTGGGTTGATTTAAAGGCCCTGGGGCTCCCAGCCACAGCCGGTGCCCCAGGGCCTTTAAATCTTGAGAGGCCCCGCCTCTTCCGGATGAGGCCACGCCCCCTCAGGACTCCAGCAGTGCCGGTAAGACCCGTAAGTTACTTTCACCCCTGCCTGCAGCATTTGAAACTGCCTCTTCCTAGCCGCAGGCCAGTAAATAGACAGGGCAGACCGCAACCTAGGGTTGTGCCCCAATTCTAATATTTGTGAGTTCTTTTCCTGCTTATTTGTGCTCATGTTTATATTATTTGTGTCTTAATACAGTGCTTAATAAGAAAATACAGGATTTAGCCTTATTACATGATTTCAGATCTTGGAAGGTGGAAATACCATTATAGGTGACTTCAATGTCATGTTACTATAGCGCATTGATGGCTCCATCACATTTAAAAATAAGCTGGTGAATAACAAGCCAACGTACAAATACCGGTGAATAGTTAGGTATTCCTGGTCAAGCAGTGTACTCAGCGCTGTACAGAGCAAAGGAGAGGTTGAAGTTATACTCTAAGGGTCTGACTCTCTTCTCACACTAGATCAGTGAAAATTAGGAATAACTCCACAGAAATTACACTGGTGTAAGAGGAGAATTTGGCTGTAAGAAGACAGCACAAGAATCTACACAGACAGCACCTCCAGTGATCAGACATTTCACGGGGTGGGACGTAGTGCTTGTAAAATGAATTAAAATAAATAAAACTTTAAACTTAAAGTTATGAGCCAGATTCTCAGCTGGTGCATGCTGGCATAGTTTGATTATTTGAAAGGAGCTACACCAGTTTATACCAGGTGCTGATTTGACATTAATCCATAGGAAATAAACATACCGACAGGTGCCCTTTTTGGCACATAGGGCCAAGTCGCTCCATATTAGAGCCATGCTTGTGTTACAGCACCATGAAATTGGTTCATGACATCACAATGCAACATCATTGTAACATCGGGTGTTTCCATCACAGCATACAGACGTCACCCTTCACCATGCCCTAGCAAACTACACGTCTGGGGGACCATTTATTGGCCCTGTTGGCAGAACTTGGCTCGGCCCCATTGAAACTGGACTTATCCCATAAAATACAGGATAGGAGTTCAGCCTCTGTGTGTGGCCATTACACAGTATCCCCATGGAGCACTAAAAGAAGTTAGGCTTTGTGACTGTTACATTCTATAAATGCACAGACTATTGGTAGCGGGGTGGTCACCCGCTCCGGCCCTGAAAGGGTTACAGCCAGCCCTGGGAGAAGGCTGGGTCTGTGATCCAAACCCTAGGCAGATGGGGAAGCAGCCACAGCTGGGGTCACACCCTATGAGGCCACAGCTGGCCCTATAGAAGGCTGTGGGCCAGTAGCTCAGGCAGTCTCTCTCTAGCTGTGGAAAGAGATGGGCCTGGCTGCTTGGGAGCTCAGCAAGCTACTTAGAGTGGAACAGGGCTGGGAAAAGGCCGGAGGAGCTGGGGAGCTCCAGGCTGGAAAACCCCCAGGCTGCAGGCCTTGGTAAAGGCTGGAATGGGTACAGGGGTTGAAGAGGTACAGCCCAGGATAGCAAAGGCAGCAGGTTCAACCCCCCCTTGCCGATGATGAGTGGTATAGACTGCAGTCTGCCCCAGTGAGTGGGGGCTAGATGGTGACTGGCAGTAGCCACTGAGGTGAGGTGAGGATAGAGGGTTGGGGGTCCCCTGGGGAGTGGAGACCCATAGACTGCGGGGGGGGGAGGGGTATTGCACAGGCAGACCCCTGAGGTAAAGGGCACCAGGGTCCAGGAGGGACATGGGAGTACAGCGGCAAGCGCGACATCAGCCAGCAGAGGGCGCTCCAGAGCTGGAGCGCTAATTCCCAGGATGACCACGTGGGTGAGTCATGGCATCGCTACACTATTTGACCATTAAAAAGAATGCTGTGGTGACTGCAATAGCTCCAATCCGTTGCTCCATCAACAGCCACAAAATCACGTTCGATCCTGTGCTGACTTGACCATTTCCTTTCTTTCAATGTTAATTCTTCCTTACACACACTCACGCACTCGAATGGTAACTTAACAGATGCTGCTGTGACAATATGGTCTGATACGCAAAAGCCATATGTTCCCTAAAAGCTGTTCACTCAACTTCAGAGATTTTGCTGGTGAGATAAGTGGATAGGCATCTCTGTTTTGTTTCCTTCCTGACTCTTCTTTGGGTTTTTTTTTTCCTTTTTGCACCTCATGGCTGCAAGTGGCCAGCAAAGCCGGCGGAAGCCCAAAGCATTACAGCCCTGTGTGATGAGGGGAAGGCAGCGGGTGAAGGGGTGCTAATCATTGATTCCCACTGCAAGGCAGAATCTGCAGTGGCTCTGAAGTCCAGCCCACGTGGCTCAACATGGAGCGTAAATAATGCATGCTGGTAAGAGACATCAGAGGGAATTTTTCTCTCTCAATGAATAACTTCTAAAACAAAACCCTCCTTTGTATCCATTACATAGAAATCAATAAAGAAAAAAAACAAAACCACAGAGCTGCCGCACTGTTGATGCCCTGTGCAAGTTCCCCTCCCCCAGCCCAAAGACGCTTCACCAAAAGAATCAAATCGACACGCCGACTAATGAAGAGCATGCTGGGTCGAACAAATAAGCCTTAAACCTGGATTGGAATGAGACTTGTGTATGTCAGTAAATAAACTTGGTGAGTAACTAACATTCAGCAAACCTATTTATAGGTTGCAGGACTCCCTAGTCCATTTCGGGGGGAAAAAAAACACAAAACAAAACAAAAACAAAAACAACAAAAGGAGAAGCGCACCAGGGGAGAATTTCTGATAGTGTTTATGTCAGAGTGAAAGGGAGATGTGTGGCTAGCTCACTTCTAAAGCTTTGGAAAATCTCCCCCATAAATAACAATAATCATAACACAGTTTCCCAACATCAGCGTCTTCGGACAACTACATATGTATCTGGGCACGTAAATACCTACCTGGATAAGTTGGTCCTAAGTGGTGTGTCTACAATTAGGCTTTTAGATCCATACTTAGGAACCTAAAAAAGAATTGGTCAGATTTTCAGAGGAGTTAGCATCCTCAGCTCCCTGGAAAAAAAAGCCTATATCTTTATGTATAGCTTCCTAACATCTTGCATCCGAAGAAGTGGGTATTCACCCACGAAAGCTCATGCTGCAAAACGTCTCTTACTTCCTAACAGCATTTATGAGAATTGTTAAGTCTAATACTGAGCTAGATGGACCATTGGTCTGACCCAGAATGGTCGTTCTTATGCTTAAATGTAATACTCAGATGAATTTGGGCTTTGGATCAGGCCCCAAATATGTACAACTTATGGTAGATATCTGAATTTGAACACTGTTCCCATTGTTATTAGAGAGGCTTGAAATTTCTGAAATTGAGATTTCAGTGAAACTTTTCATCAACATTTTGAAGACAAAAGGGACAATGCTTGTAACACAAAGTTCTGTGACAATTTCATCCCAGTTTTTTGAAAAAGATCAAATTCAGATAAAAATCATTTATTTTTTTATTATTTGATATTTTAACCAAGATCTTTTCGTAGGCAACCAAGTTTGAAAACTAGGTTCCAAAACATGAAGATTTAGGTCCCAATCCTTCCGGGAGCTGAAATAAGACAAATTCAAATCAGAAATAGGGCACACACTTAACAGGGAGGTTGATTAACCAATGGAACAAACTACCAATGGAAATGGTGGATTCTCAGTTAAATGATGTATTCAAATCAAGGCTTGATGCCTTTCAAAAAAATGTACTTTAGCCAAACACGCTATTGGGCTCAGTGCAGGAATAATTGGGTGAAATTATATGAGGTCAGACTATATTATCTAATGATCCCTTCTGGCCTTAAAATCTATGAATGTATGAATCTATGAATCCCACATGTGGAACCCCATTGTTTTCAGATGCAAAAATCCACCAACAGAGCTCACTGTGTGATTGAGGCCTTAGCTATGACATAACTTCAAAATGTCTGGAGGTTCAGTCTGTTTGAATCCAGAAGTTCAGATCCTCAATCTGCACCATGTAGTAGTGGCTGATGAGTTTTCATCAAACTGTTTTTTTTTCCTCTGCGGGGAAATGGCTTTTCAAATAAAAGGAAATGTTCATGAAAGTAATCAGTTTTCATTAAAAAAAATATGTACTTATGGTTGTTGAACACTGAACAACCTGCAAAATGTTGATGGAAACAAAAAATAATTCATTTTCACATAAATTTTTCATGGGGGAAAATTTATTTACCAGCCAGTATGGTGCCTTGGGGTTTCACCCAGACCAGTAGGGGTTGTGTCAGCACCTTCTGGGTGTCTCTGTGTGGTGCGGCTTTGGGTCAGAGCTGAGACAGCAGCAGCCTGCTCACCGCACTCTGGACTCACCCTGGCTTCCACTAGCCTGTATGCTCATTGCAAGGTGACATTAACCGCTCTTCCAGTCCCAAGTCTCCTCAAAACAGTCTTCCCTGCAGTGTGCAGTCCCTCTTACCAGATTCTCAAAGAAGTTATTAAGCTTGCTGCCTCCGAAGAGACAGAGCACACGTCAGCCTGTTGGTTTAGCTGAGAACTTCACCTATTAGTTTAATATGCAGCACTGAGATGGTTTTGTAATAAAGCAAGAGTACGTTTATTAACAAAGAACAGATATTTAAGTGATAATAAGTAAGAAGAGAAGACAGTTATGGGTACAGATAAAAAGAAAACAGAACACATTTTCTCATGGCTAAAATTTAATTTCAATGAGTTACAATCTTTGTCTAAGTGAGTTTCTCAGCTATAGTCAGTTCCAGCTACTTTTAGTTTTCAGCCCAAGAGGACCACTTTTTATGAAGTCTAGGGTGGCTGCTTCCCCTTTCATTCCTAGGTGATGGATGCCAAAATGGCTTTCTGCCTGTGCCTATATATTCTGAAGTCTATTGTCTCTGTTTCAAGAACCAGGAAGGCTCCTGGGGTGCAAGCTCCATTTCCTGTCACGATTTGGGTCTTTCTTTCCCCCACCCCACTCGTTAATCTTGATGGCTTAGTTTACCTTCTATGTAGATGTACTTTTCATTGTCCTCGGAGGTGTTACCCAGCTCAATTTACATTAGAAGAACAGGAAAATGGACAGATTGGGTTTATTCACTGCTTGCAAAACATCTTTTAAGAACATATTTCCAGCACACATCTATAATTCTTTATCCACCACCCTCCATAACACAAATATTAGTGACCAGCATGTTACCAGTTTGCATATGAAACCACATGAAACAGCTTATGGCAACAGTGTATTGGGGCAATGTGTGTGACAGGCCTGATATGAGTTGTGTTATGGTGTGCCATCTGCCAGTTAGCACTGATAGCCTCCTTGGGTCACAACCAGCTCTACTCTTGACTGAATAACCTGTTTTTATGATATTTCTGCAGCTGCCAGCCGATACCTTTTTTGGTGATCTAAATGAAACGAGTTTCTTGGTTTCATTCCAGTTTCTAGTGGACACAGCCCAGGTCACAGAATCACCAATGCAATGGACCATCTTTTAGGCATCCTTACGAGACAGGCCCAAGACTCAACTGACATTGAAAATTAAGTCCCTCTGTGTCAGTTTGAAGCACTTTGGTGGGGCAGTAACAAGATGCTGGTACCTGTACTGAATGGAGGACTTCAGTCTGCAAAACTGTGCAAATCCAGCATGAAACACTTGTAAAATGATACAGGTTTGAAATACCAGCACATCAGAAAAGGCTCTAAATATCTCTCTCCTGAGTCCTGTCAGTTTCTCTCTTTTTTTTTCTCTACCTAAAAATTCTGTGATAATATTCTTGTCCTTCTGCCCCCCCCCACCCACAAGATTTTAAATTAATAAAATCAAATGCACACAGAGCTCTGGTATATATATTTTTGCTGGCTCAAGCCAGCCGAGTACAACAATATATTATCCAAAGTGCTGGTACGGTGATGCCATCAAGTAGTGATGATTTTCCCTTACTGCATTTAGTGGTGCTTCAGCATTACCGCTGCAGACTTCCTCAGGGAAACTAGAGTTGTTTAAAAAAATGAGAGAAAATAAAGACAGAAAGAAATAATCACTGAAGAATGTCCTGGGGGAACAGCAAAGTGAAAAAAAAAACAAAGAAAGAAGTAGTTTAGGCTGTCTTGACTGCATGAAAATTGTTGGAACACCTTATAGGAAAAGAATATAATCACTTTTTGGGGTGACGGAATTTAAATAATTTAAAATTGTGCATACAGAATCGGCTTCTCTTCTGCTTTTAGGAGAAAGAAAATCTATGCAGTCCTAGCAAGTTATTGTTCTGCAAGAGGAACGCATATAGCAGGTAGAAAATATAGAATTGGCAATAGATCTGGAGTTAAGACATCATTTAACTATTCAAAAATAAAACAGAACATAAACAGGAAGGCTCTTGAAATGTATTTTTTAGCATTGGAGCTTGTGCCCATGCAATGGCATAAATGGGGAGCAACCCAGACCTCACCACCACATTCAGACCTGCACACATACCCAGACTTACGAGTGTAGGAGGAAGCAGGCTGTAAGCAAATTTTGGTCTCTCAGAATATAACCTGAGTAGATAACCTCAAGGCAGAGGAGGACCTCGGGAAGCTAGTCAAAAACAGAGAGCTTTGAGGAGAGCTTCCCAGGAGATCGACGTCACCTAGAACACAGGAAAAGCACCTGGTATGAAATATTTGTCAGGAGGCAGGATATTCTTATGACTAAGGCAGTGAACTGGAACTCAGGATATCTGGGTTCATTTCCCAATGCCATCACAGACTCCCTATGCCTCAGTTAACAATTCATAAAATGGGGACATTAATAGTTTTTCTCTCCCACTCTTTGCCTGACTTGTCTATTTAGATTGTAAGTTCTTTGTGGTAGAGACTGTGTCTTACTATGGGTCTGAACAGCGCCTGGACAATGGATCTCTGATTTTAAGGGCTATTGTAATACGAACATGAAATATGAATAACCCATCATGAAAATCTAACAGATAAGGAATTTTTTCTTTATAAAAGTTCAAACACATTTTGGGTAAAGTTTACAAAAATGCCAAAGTGTCCAAGCCACTTTTGAAAAATGTGATCTAGGCTCCTAAGCCACTTAGGCATTTTGGAAAGATATTAATGTGATGGGTTGGATCACAGAAACCCCCTTTGGGACAGCCACCTGATGTGCTTTGACAACCTCTGAGTGTGTTTTCCCTGCCAGTTTGGGACTCCAGAAACTTGCCTTGTTTGAGCCAGACACACTAGCCTGCTGCAAACATAGGTCCAAGTCTGAACCACATCCCCCAAAAGCTGCAGGCTTGAACTGAAAACAGCTTAAGAAGTGCTCCTGTCTCCAACACTCAGATGCCCAGCTCCCAATGGGGTCCAAACCCCAAATAAATCCATTTTACCCTGTATAAAACGTATACAGGGTAAACTCATAAATTATTCGCCCTCTATAACACTGATAGAGAGATATGCACAGCTGTTTGCCCTCCCCCCTCAGGTATTAATACATACTCTGGGTTAATTAATAAGTAAAGAGTGATTTTATTAAATACAAATAGTAGGATTTAAGTGGTTCCAAGTAAGAACAGGCAGAACAAAGTGAATTACCAAGCAAAATAAAATAAAATACGCAAGTCTGAACCTTATACAGTAAGAAAGTGATTACAGATGAAATCTCACCATCAGAGATGTTCCAGTAAGCTTCTTTTACAGACTAGCCTCCTTGTAGTCTGGGTCCAGCAATCACTCATGCCCCTGTGTTTACTGTCTTTTGCTCCAGTTTCTTTCAGGTATCCTTTGGGGGTGGAGAGGCTAACTCTTGAGCCAGCTGAAGACAAAATTGAGGGGTTTCCAGGGGCTTAAATAGACTTCCTCTTGTGGGTGGACACCTCTCCCTCCCCCTGTGTAGAATCCCAGCTACAAGATGGAGTTTTGGAGTAACATGGGCAAGTAACATGTCCATGCATGACTGAGTTCCTTAATGGCCAGGCCACATTCCTGGGAAAGTTCAGATGTGGATTGGCGTCTTCAAGTTCAAGTTCATTGTTGGCTTAAGTGTTTCTTGATTGGGCACTTACTGAGAATAGTCTTTTCTCAGGAAGCTGACCAAGTGTTCACTGAGGCTACTTAAAATTAAACAAACACATAGCCAATATTCGTAACTTTTTGAATACAAAAATGATACATGCAAACAAATAGGATGAATATATCCAGTAGATTATAACCTTTGCAGAGATATGCTACATGCATATCTAGCATACAACATATTCCAGTTACGTCATATTTACTTTCATAAGCATATTTCCATAAAGCATTATGGGGTGCAACGTCACACACATGTCACTGTACGACTCCAAGCCCTTATTCCTCCCAGCCTGACTCACTGGAAGGCCTGCAAGCAAACAGAGCCATCCACAGTCAATTCTCCAGGTTGACTGGAGCCATCAGGATTCCAAACCACCATTAATGGCCCACCCTTTGCATAACTACAATAGGACCCCAGAGTTATATTTCATATTTCTAGTTTCAGATACAAGAGTGATACATTTATGCAAATAGGATGACCACTCTCAGTAGATTATAAGCTTTGTAGTGATACCTTACAGGAGACCTTTTGCATATCCCAGTTACATTATATTCACACTCATTAGCATATATTCAGAAAATCATATAGAGTGTAATGGCACAATAACCCTTTGTTGCTAAACGTAGGTCTACACTTGCTAAATGTAGGTCTACACTGCCCACCCAGCTAGCATGGGTATATACAGAAGTGTAGACAGTGAGGTTCTATGGAGGTGAGTAGAATACAGACACACTATAACCCTGGGTTCTGTACCCTACGTGGCTCTCTGCACTCCTAAGCAGTGCCTCCCATAGTTACTCTGCTATTTTAAGCCGTGTAGTGGCCCACTCCTTCCCGGCTGCTGGGACCTTTCCCCGCTGCAGTGAAAGGCTCCAGCGACTGGGAAAGGATCTGACAGCAGGGAGGCACTGGGACCTTGCTGCTTTCCTTGTGCCAGAGCTTTTCACTGCCAGGTGTAGCTACACACCACAGTGAATGTGGACGTAGCCTTCCTTTCACTGTGGCATGTAGCTACATGTACCCTACATGCCACTCCAAGTGTAGACAAGGCCTAAGCAAGAAGGCAAGTTAAGTCAAGATTTGTCTTTCACTCCCAGTGAGCTTGCCACATTGTAAAACTGCAGCTGGTGAGAATAGCAGCTTGTGAGCTGTGCTTTTAAATTGAAGAAAAGTTACTTGTGTCAGGGCCACCAGAGGGATCAATGTTGGATCCACAGCTTGTCAGTACCTGAAATGACTCAGAGCACATTATTTAAACTAAAAAAATTCTGGTGTGCAGATGATACTAAATTGGGAGGAAAGGTCATCCATGAGAAACAATACAGTCAGGTAGGGAAGGATTTAGATCATTTAAGTACTTGAGCTAATAGATAGCAATTTCAATGCAGAATAATGAGTCTCGGAGAATGTAATAAAAGGACATAATATCTGCTTAATGGGAAGGTACTACAGCATATTGACCTGCAGAGAGATATGAGAGTTATTTTAATAATAAAAAACCCTATATTAAAGCGTTCAACTCAATTATTGTTAAGGAAATACAGTGTATTTTGTTAGGACCTCACCCAAAGTACTGCATTCAGCACTAATCGCTATACAGTTCAGGAAGCATATTTAGAATGGGACTTCAAGGGGTGATTTGTAGAGCAATCTAATGAAAGCACATTTTGGAGATACAAGTTTTGAGGACATTGTAGAGAAGATTGACTGTATCCTTGCCAGAAAGTCAGAGACTTTAGAGGTGACTGTCTAAAACACCCACTACTAGCCTAATGAATAGTTGCCAGTGAAAGGTGCAGGGCTGAGACGCTCATTACTTTAACCCCTCAATCTTTACAAACCCATTAGGTTCAGGGCAGCAGGACACTGGGGAGCAGATTCTGATCTAGATTTAGGCAGTGCAATTCTACTGAAATCAAAGCAATTACTCCTGATTTACACCAGTGTAACTGAGCAAAGAATCTGGCCTCAAATCTCTAATAAGACATGGACACAGTGCAGGTCTCCCTCTTTATATCTTATGCTATTTCGTTTGGCATAGCAGGTTCACAGGCAGGCTTTGCATATCAAGACCTACAGAGTCTAATGGGGAGCAAGGTCTGCCTAAAGAGGCTGTGAACCTGTTATGCCTAAGAAAGAAAGAAATTAAAGGATGGCACATGGAGACAGGAAGCTTCTTTCTGTCTGTGCTACAGAAGCCTGACTGAATACAGCGAGAAGGTGGGCCGAATCCTGTTTTCTTTCTTCTGATAAGAGGCTAGGTCATTACATTAAGTATCTTAGAGCTCTAACATAGGTTACATCTACACTATGAGCTAGCTGTGTGATTCCCCTGGCTGTATGAACATACTTGTGCGTTCTCTCATTGAGCTAGCATGAGTAGAAATAGTAATGCAGACAAAGTAGCACTGGTAGACGCAACAGAGGCATAGCTGAGAGATGCCAAGTTTGAACTTACCTGAAACTGGTGGGTACGTAATTGACATGGCTAAGCCGTGTCTGCTCTGCCACCATCCTTGCTATTTATACTCACATGAACTCGATGAGAGCTATACACGGCCATGGGAATCACACCCTAGCTCCTAGTGTAGGCATAGCTGTAAGGAATATTGTGTTGTGAAAACACAGGTGAGGTTCTGATGAAGTGGACCTCTAGTGCTTTGTGTCTCTCTTTTCCAAGAGCTTGACAAAAGCCATTACTTTGTCTAAGACCTTGGCTGGTGTAAACTGGTATAGCTCCACTGAAGTCAACCTAGCTATTACACTGCTGAGAAGGAGGCCTGAGATATCTAGCAACACCAAGATTCAAGTCCTTTTTCACTGTAGATCTCCATTTTATTCGTACATTACCAGGCAGCTCTGTTCACCATCTACACCTCCTATCAAGTAGGCCTTGTCCAAGAGTTCCCAGTATCAGAGCAAAAATGGAAGTCTTCACTTGCTGGAAACAGCGAGCTTTTCTTTCCCTGAATCTGTGCAGCCAACACAGGTGGTACAATTCTCAAATTCTGCACTCTCTCAAAGGCTTATATTTGAACTCAGGGCAATTAATGTCTGCCCACTTGCAACTCTATTAGCTCAGGTCACTGACCTGCATTTCCTTTTCCCCTCCCTTTTTGAATGACACACAATGCTTCAATGTATTCAGTATTGTTGTAGCCGAGCATTAAATGCTGCAACAACACTGTGAGTGAAACCAGACAATCACTATGCTCTTGAATGAACTCACGCAGGAAAAGACAAAAACACCCTGTCACCTTTGGGTGAACACTTTTCACAAAACGATCACCCTATGTCTGTCCAATCAGTCCTCATCCTCAGAGGAAACCTGGACAACACTTTCAAAAGACAAGGCTGGGAATTCAAATTCATAACTTTGCTAGACATTAAAAATCACGGACTGAGAGACACTGGATTTATGGCTTATTTTACAACAATCTATAACCCACTAACAATCCTCCCAGCAGCCTTTCTGCCCTCCTTCCTTTCCCCCCTGTGACTGGAGGGGTATTAACAACCCACTTCACCTTGAATGGTTCCTTGAAACGTCACTACTTATGCTAAACAATCTGTTCCACCTTGTATTTAGCTGGGATGCTCCACGTACGTTTCCCAGACCTGAAGAAGAGATCTGTGCAAACTTGAAAGCTTGTCTCTCTCACTAACAGAAGTTGGTCCAATAAGAGATGTTACCTCATCCACCTTATCTCATATAATGCTACTGGTCATTCAGATTGGGGAAGGATCCCTTGGAAGCCAACAGAGTTGGATGGTTGGTCTGAATTTTAGTTTCACAAGTTTCCCCCAGGTAAAAAACTGAGACGTTCCCAAGAACTCACCACTTTTGTCAAGAGTGGAATGTCACCATTTCCACCACAACTGAGGGAATGAAGAGACTGATGGTTTTATGATACAATGTTGAGATGGTCCAGCAGTGCACATAATCTGATGCTGACACAATCCAACACATATCAATAACGCACCATTTATTCAATGGAAAATGTGATGAATGAAACTAATTGAAAGGAAATTTTATCACTATGTTTTCAGTGAACTGTGCATAAAATGTAGAAGAGCTTCCCTGCTAGCTGCAGGGAAAACTATAAGGGGAATCCAGGTCAGGCTGACGGGAAACAATGTTCAATCACATCAGTCGGGTGGGCTACGTGAAATTGATTTAGGGCACTCGTTCCAGATCATAAAACAAGCCATGCCATTTGGCACTGTTTGGCGTCCTTCTTCAATAGATTCAGTAAAACAGGCAAAGGACTGAATGCACAGGGAAAATGAACTTCCCTTTTATCCCCTCAAAATGACCCAATCCAGGCTGCGGTTGAGGTCCTTTCAGAGGATACAGTGGAGAAATTTGCACTGCTGCTGCCCCTACTGTTTATTCTGTGACTAAATTGAGGACATAATTCTCCTAGGCTGGAAAGTCAAGGTAGCAGCTTTCAATAATAATAAATAAATAATAATAACAACAACAACAACACATACATGGTAAAGAAAGAATGTTGCGCTCAATCCAAATTGAACCTGCAACACTGTTTAACTCCATACTATTCTCTCAACCCTGGTATTTCTATTTGGCATGAGAAGGTGCTTTTTATGAATGAGAACCCAACATTGTGGCCTCTTTGTGAATTTTTCACATTATCTCCCTTCAACAGCATGGAAATGACTCAGAGTTCCCACACTGTGGCAGTCTGAATGCTTGAGGTCTTGTTGGTCGCTTGGCATGATATGTAGCAGACTTCAGATTTCCTTTTCATCCTGAGCCTAATTGTCAACCAGGAGTCAAGACATAAGCATTTCAAAAAGAACCCACAAGGGGGCTACAGATCTAATTAGATCCTGTCCATCATAACTCCTTGTTACACTACAGAGAGCCTAAAAACATCTATTCACGCATGTGTGCACAATAAATGCTAATAAACTCCCGCTGTATTTATCTAGTGTATTTCATATGAAGATCTCAAAATGTTTTATGAAGTTGGCAGAGCATTTTATCCAACCTCCTTCTTGGCCCTCAGAGGCCTGAGCTTCCATGAGCGGTGGTGCACAGAAACTGGTTGGTGTCATAGCTGTAAGAACCACACCCCAGCTCTGGAGGCAAGTGCTTTAGGCGCTTCAACTCTTAGATCCACATGGGGATCTAACATTTGATGGGTTCACCCAAGAGCAATGCACATACTCAGGGGTCACAAAATAAACAGGGGCCTTTACTCCCATCCTGGCAGAGCTATGGGTAAACAGGGAATAGAGGGAATGCAGGATAGTTCTGTTCAAGTTGTTAATGTTTAGTTTAACAGTAAATAACATTATGAGGCCATAATATAATTAACAGTCTTAATAACTTCCAGTCCCCATTTCCCATTTCCTCTAGATGGAGTCCAGTTCCTATGGCTCCACACAATCTTACAGAGAATCTGCATCTTTTGGGTAGGACAGTCTTTCCTAAACAGGGATTATCAAGTCTTTGGGGCTTGAGTGCTGGCCAGCCACTGGGGTTTCAGACCCAGACACTTGTACTGATGCACCAATGTTGGATGAAGTGAAATGCACCATCTGCAAACTGAAATATGGATGTGCAACCATCGCTGATGACATCCCTGGCCGGAGATGCTAACATGTGCTATTGACCCTCTAATGGAAACGCTTAGGGCCATCTTTTGTCTGGAGTGGAGAACTGGAATTTTGCCAACTGCCTGGAAGGCCAGTATAGTGATCTCACTTTATAAGGGCAAGGGACCGTGCAGTGAATGTAAGAGCTACAGGCTGATCACCTTGTTCTCTGTGCCAGGGAAGGTGTTTGTGCATGTTCTGCTGGTGTGTTTGGAGTCTCTGCTGCATCGGAAGCACTGCCCCCAACAGTTAGGCTTTACAAAGAACAGGTCCACATTAGACGCCATTTTGCCAGAGATACACCCTACATCCAAGAAGCCCCAGCATATAGCCTATGTTGATTTTAAGAGACCAAGTTTGGTTCAGTTGACCATGTCATGCTATGGAAGGCCCTTAAAGGGCATAGGTTCCCAACCACTCTGCTGGACTTGATTAGCGAGCTGCATAATGGAACCACTGCCCGTGTGCATCTGGGGAATCAGATGTCAGCACTTTTTAAATCAGTATCTGGTGTCAGGCAGGGCTGTGTCTTGGCCCCTGCACTCTTTTGTTGGGTAATGGATTTCATAATGCAGCATTCCATCCGGTCCATTGGAGTTAAGAGCAGTGATTTCTCGCTCTCAGGCCTTGACTATGCTGATGACGTTCTTGTAGAATAGAGCCCCGACAGTTTTCGCAAGGCACTCCAGCAAATGAAGGAGGAGTCGGCTAAGGTTGGCCTTCATGATTCATGGTCAAAGACAAAGCTGCAAAATCTAGGACCAGGTCCACATGTGACTCCAATCTCTTTGAATAATGAAACTGTCAAAGCAGTCGCCAGGTTTTGTTATTTGGGTTGTATACTCACCAATTCCTCCGGCTCTCAAATAGAGAATATCCATCGGACTGGCATTGCAGCGTCTTCCATGAGTCATTTACAACAAATATGGAATCAACATAATCTCAGCGTGACAACCAAGTTCAGGATCTATTTGAGTTGTATTCTCTCCATACTGTTGTATGGTTGCGGAACATGGACACTACTCCACACAGACTGGGCAAAGCTGGAGGCTTTCCATACAAAATTCCAACATCATATATTGGGCATAAAGTGGAATGACTTCATTTGCAATGCAGATGTTTACAGTCGCTCTGGTTTACAGGCAGCTAGGGCCATTGTCTGCAGATAGCATCTTACAGTTTTTGGACATATCATGAGGATGCCACCAGACGTTCCGGCAAAAGTCGTTCTCTGGGCAGCTTGTAACATCTGGGATAAAATTCCACCCACTGAGGGGTGGAGGTGGCCAAGAAGCAGATCCCCTATTACATTGGTTCATCATGTCTGTTCCGATGTTAGACTCTCGGGTCATCAAGGCCTTGCGGCCACACAAGAATAGACCAAATGGTGAACGATCACTACTGCCGACTGTGTGGCAAAGCTTTGAAGAAGAAGAAGAAGAAGAAGAAGAAGAAGAAGAAGAAGAAAAGCTGGGCAGACGACTTTACATTCTGACTCTCTAGGTTTGACTTCCCGTGAACTTGGTCTCTCCCATGAAAGCTGGAACTCTGAGCCAGCACCTGCTTCAGTCCCATGGCTGAGGCTGCCCAGCTCAGGGCTACTGAGCCTTGGTGAGCTCTACCCAACCCCTTGGCTGCCCCTAATTTAGGGTGCTTCAGTCTGAGGGTGCTCAACTTTGGCTATCAAGACCCTAATATTGTGAAGGGATGAACACCTAGAGCTCCAAATGAAATTGATGGGGGGAGCTGCAGTGCTATTAAAAGGAATAAAAGGTTAGATTCTGATCCATGCCAGCAGTGGCTTTGGGAGGCACTGCAACTTAGGCAGACATCTCTGAATCACATTTCATCCTGCTTCCTCCTTGCTACACTACTATCCCCCCAGTGTCTCTGATAATCTCCCCTGCAAGTGATGGTGGTGGAACAGAGCTAAAGCTTTTCCCAGTCGCTGCCCACCTACTTTGGGGAGGAATTAAGCAGTGAGTTGTCCCCCAGCTCACTTCTATTCTCCTGGACACACGGAGAGTGTTCTCACTCCCTCTCAGTCCCTTGCATGGGCGAGTATCCAAGATAGAATCTACCTCCAAATCATTCTCATTATCATTTTTTTTTAATTTAAAATATACGCATTACAGCAGTGACTAGAAAACCCATCAGGACAAGGGTGGTCATTGTGCTAGGTGCAGTACAGATACAAGAGGACACAATATAATCATTCCAATGCACAGGTTCCGCCTTGCAAAATGTTCACATTTCTTTCTATTTGATTGCTAAAAGCTGGCAGGGCTGGAGGCACATAATTTACTTTTGTTGTATAAACCAAGATTTTTCTGGCTGGGAAATGATACCTCCACCCCCAGGGGAAAAAATAAAACAACTAAATATGAAAGTATTTGGTTTTCCTGAAGTACTTTTGTTTTGTTTTGTTTTGTTTTTTAAAATCATTTTTGATGGAACCCCATTTTTCAATGAAAAAGAGTTTGTGCAGAAAATATTTCTACCAATGCTAATTCCAAGGTATCTATCCCAGCTATATATGGTCCTGAGTACCAGCGCAAGAAGCAAATTGCTTGACTCTTATTCACTTTGATTTGGTCAGCAGAAAATGTAGAGGAAATTCACTGAGTCCTAAGAAAAAAAATACAGTAACAATCTCTCAGTTACTTACTTGCTAGAAGATGTCACAAATTCCACCACAAAGTCTCTCTCTGGTGCAAAGCCGACCTTACCTAAACTATTGAAACGATCATTAACAAAAGTGTACTCTTGGAAACAAATCCTTTGAAATTCAAAGCTGCCACCTATCCTTCTCCCCTCATATGATTTGCAGCTGTGTGACTCATCTGTGTGTGTTTAAGAATCCAAAGTAAAGCATTATTGGCATTAAAATTCCTCTCAGCCACTGGAGCTGATGTATGACGATCTGTCTGGTTCTTGGGTGCTGGAGTTGAAGATGTAGCCATCCCCCTGGGAGCAGCAAAACGATTTGCTCAAATAAACAACACTAATTTGCCCTGAATGAGTCTATGATCCTCGCAGCACAGACAGATTGAAGGCAGAATAGTTGGAGAGCCCAGCCATGCACTTATTGCACTTGGAGACACTGTTAATTTTTCAGTTAAGTCATCTCAGATTCATAGACAGCAGGGCCACTTGGGGTCATCCTGTTTGACCCGTCTGCGGTTTGTAGGACATCTGAACTCTACATTATTCCCACTCACTTCTTAACTAATCTATCCTGTCTTCTCCTGTGTTTCTTCATTGCTAAGATCACCCTGGTATCATTTTGTTGACCTTGCAGCAGCTATATCTGGGATATTTTTAACTCTTCATGCTTGGAACCATTAAAAACAAAATCCAAGGAAGATCAAATTGTGATATACTATATCTTGGGGGAGCACCCTGTAACCCCCATATTCCTCATTTATATATAATTGTGATCTTGCATATAAAGCAGGTCGTGTGCAGTATCAGGGGAAAGATTATGATCTGCTGAAAGTCATTTCTCTATCCATATACATATATCATCAATGCATGTGAAGTTATGAGAATTGTGTTGTACAGTTGTCACTAAAACATGCTGTAAGCTGGGGAATCAGCTAGATATTAGCTCCCCAGAGACAACAGCAAGGAAAGTAACCAACGCCCGGACGGGGTGTCAAACAACTGATCAACAGCCATTGTCCAGCAAAGGAGCTACAATTCAATGACTCACCTGCATGAGGCCACACCAGGGGAATTGCTCAACCTTGCCTAGGGACTCGGCAATGCCCCCTAGACATGCCTGGATGTGGGTTCTCCAAGCACATGGGACTGAGGATATAAAATAGAACACAGGGGCCCCATGCTTGGCCTTTCTCCTGCCCCCACCTATGCTGCAGGAAACAAAGACACTCAGAAGACTGAAGACTCCAACAGAGGAGACCAGCCAAGGTTTAAGGGACAAACCTGTATATTAAGGACTGAAATATCCTGTGGGGTGAGAAAAACTGCTTAATCTAGAGGTTTCCCAGACTAATAAAGTTGAGAGTTTAAACTGTGTGCTTACATTTTATTTTATTTGGTAACTAACTCTGACTTTTGCCTATCACTTATAATCACTTAAAATGCATTTGTCACCATAGTAGCTAGGCTACCAAGGCATACAGACATGATTGTTGAATTACACGTGTTGGAAATGGAAAAGGTGCAGAAATGTTCCATACCATTTATCTTCTAATGGTGGTGCCCTTTTTTTACTGGGATGAGTAGAGGAGTCAGAGGGAGTAGGCCCCCTCTCAACCCCATGTTCAGATGAGTAACATCTGCGAGGGATGTGGAGATCTGCTACTCTTCAGATACTCCCCACAATGGGCAAGTAGGTGGGGTGGGGGGAATTGATGAGATACCCTCTCACGTTGGTCAGCTACTATGACTAGGAAGTAGATGATCAGGGTAAGTAAACTGCACCATTTCAAGGGATATAATAGCTTATCTCCTCCTACCCCTGCAAAACAAGAGAGGAACATAAGAATAACTGGGTCTCAGAGGGGTGTCTCTGAGGTGCAATGCCTCCTAGGGTTGCTGGTGCAGCTTGCATCACCCCTTGCTCAAGACTAAAGTCACAATCTAGCCCTAATTTGTTTTAGCCAGTCTGACTTTGACTTTGACTGAATTTGACTTTGAATCACTACACATGGGAGTCCGTGTTGAGCTATCCAGTCAATGGTGATGGCTCTGCTTATTGCCAAACATTAAACTGTATTAAGACACAAATGCAAATACATTAAATATTTTCCTAATAATATTGGTGTCCCATGTAAATAATTGCTGTCCTCGACACAGGGATGTTATGCAATAGTGAGAGTGGGGGAAGGAGGACTGCTTAATCACAGATGGTCAGAGAGATGCTCCATGAGAAAATCTTTGTATCATGGTATGCATTCTGAAGGAGCAGGAGAACCTCTGACCTAACAGATCTCACTGTTGTGAAGTGTTTTTGGTGAGGTTCAGACTAAATGTATCTCTTTTTTTTCTTGTTAGTGAATAAGGGCACAGATAATCAGAACACATGATATACATCTCTCTGAGGAACTCTTCATACTCAGCCATAAATCAGAGGCTGAGGGTATGATTCTTCTCCTTTCTACAGTGGCATGAATCAGAAGTAGCTTCGCTGATGTCAACACAGTTACACTCATGTGACATCAGCCTGAGAGGAAAACCAAGCTGGAGAACCACACTGGGAGTGGAAAGGATGAAGGCTTGAGCTCCACTCCCAAGCCCCCAGTGTTTTATTTCACTCTCCCCTCAGTGTGGTTGCAGGGACCATTCATTTTCATTCCTGTTGCTCCTCAAACATTTTGTGCATGTGATTGCACCTCACTCAGAGGCCCATAGTTCTGTGCACCCAAGCGTATAGCATGAGATATGCTTAACCACACAAGTAAATATGATTTTCCAAACCTCAAAATATTTGAATCTCTGCATTATCTAGAATCCATATCTGGTCCCAGTATCTGAAATCTATTCAGAAAACCAAAACAAAACACTTGTTTTACTACAGCTTCAGATATCCTTCAAGACATTGAATAGAATCAAGCTTTCCTAATATTCAGGTATTTAGCATGTCTTGTAAATGCTGCACTGAATCCTAAAGCTAAATACACCCACCACAGATCTCATGCTGTATCTTGTTTTAATACATGAAACACAAGCTGACCAAAGAGATTATCAGCAAAGAAGAGGTTGTATCAGGGCCGGCTCTAGGTTTTTTCGCTGCCTCAAGAAAAACAATTTTTTTTTGGCTTTTACACGTTTGCACTTTGCATTTTTGTTTTGACTGTTTAAAATTAAAAACAAAACTGAAAACAGAGAATTTGTAGTTAGTGAAATAAAACTATTTCCTACTAGTGTAATTTTAACATTTAATTTTAACCAGTCGTTTTCGTTTTTGTCCCAGCATTTTAGCTCTATAACCACTGGCACCACCACGAAACGGAAATTAGCGCAAATGGCTAATTAGCGCTAATCGTGATTTGAGTGACCGTGTCACGTGACATGATATTTTTCCCGTCACACTCCTATTGCACTACTGTACTTGCCGTAGGTAAAGCACTAGTCATTGGGGTGAGAGAGCTCCCCACGAGCTCGGATACACACTAGACCCAGCCCTGCTGGCGTTTTCCCAGTGCTGAGGCTGCCCAGTTGGGAGCCACAGGGGCATGCAATGGAGAGAGCTCTGGGGCTGGAGGAGCCAGGGAAGAGGTGCTGGGCTTGCTGGACAGATGCTGCCCCTCTCTGCCAGGTCGCTCGCCTCCTGCAGGAGGGGAGGCAGAAGGAGACTCCAAGCACTGGAGTGATATGAGGGGCTGGGGAGGGAGGCAGCAGCCTCTGGGGCTCCAGCAGGTAGAAGCACCCCAGGAGTCCCGGGGACCCGCCCGCCCGGCCCAACCCTTACCTTGCTGCGGATCTGGCCCGGGGTGGATTCATCTCCTGTCACCGCCGCTCCCAGGGCCAGGGGTTGGGGCTGCTGCTGATCCCAGCCCCACTCATCCTTGGTCTTGGCCCCGGCACGAGCTGGGCTCCGGCTGGGCTCCCTCTCTGCTCCCCTCTCCCCTCCCCTGGCAGGAGGTGGCACAGAGGGGAGGAGGAGGAGGAGGCAGAGGGAGAGCGGTGGGGACACATTCCCCACTTAGCCGGTTCCCTGCCCCACCGCACTCGGCGGCAGGACAGGCTGGTTACCGCCCCCCAGGGCGGTCAGTATCCAGCCCAGGACGCTGCTTGAGGCATGAGCTGGGGCCCCAGCATTATGCCGCCCCATATATTTTGCCACCCGAGGCACCTGCTTGTTTATCTGATGCCTAGAGCTGCCCCTGGGCTGTGGACCTTTTATCTTGTGGGAGTGATCGCTTCCTGCTTTTTGCTGTACACCCTCCCTCTCATCCTAAATGGCCACCTCCCTGTAGCGAGGCACAGGTGTGCCCCTCTAGCTTCTGCCTCACAAACCAGTTAGGTAAAAGCAGCAAAGAATCCTGTGGCACCTTATAGACTAACAGACGTTTTGGAGCATGAGCTTTCGTGGGTGAATACCCACTTCGTCGGATGCAATTAGTGGAAATTTCCAGAGGCAGGTATATATATGCAAGCAAGAAGCAAGCTAGAGATAACGAGGTTAGCTCAATCAGGAAGCCTCATCCTAAGGATGAAATTTCCACTACTTGCATCCGACAAAGTGGGTATTCACCCACAAAAGCTCATGCTCCAAAACGTCTGTTGGTCTATAAGGTGCCACAGGATTCTTTGCTGCTTTTCCAGATCCAGACTAACACGGCTACTTGATACTTGATACTTGATACTTGAAACCAGTTAGGGACACCTCACGTGGATGCAACCACTAGTGCTCATCATTTGTAGCTTCTTCTCACCACCACCTTACTGTCTATATGCAGGGGTTTTACAGCCAGGCTTTACAATCATCAGACCAGTCCCTCTAGACTCTCTGGTTCTCCTTCCCTCCCCCAGCTTCCTTACTCCCCAGGCCTTTTATAGTGTCCCGGCCAATTAGGCTGTAGCTAGATTTTTTTATTGGGCACTGGTCCTGGAAACACTGCAATACCAGGTCAATGCATGGGGTGGACAGAGCAAGCTCCTATTCCATCCCCTTGATTCAAAAATCAATTTAACATACAGTCCTCAAATAAAGGACCTATGAGATATTAAACTGATAAGAACAGACACTACACTTTGATCTAGGCAGGCACAGGCCTATTTAGCCTTCTCCAAACTACTCGCCTTAATTGGAGCAGGCGTGGCAGAGGGCTGACTAAACACTGCTTACCCAGCACTCTGTCACACTCCCACGTGACCACCCACACAGAATGTCCTGGTTCTTGGATGGCCTGTAACAGAAGAAATGTGTAGCAACAGAACTCAAGCATTATTGGAGAGGCACAAGGTCTGATACAGACAGACTCAGAAAAAAGGACTTCTATGAACCTATTCCATTGATGTGAATGAGGTAAAGAGAGCCTATATCTCTGCCATAGAGGCAGCTAAGTGATGTGCCACACCCTTCTCCAGACTTTAACCCCCATCCACAATGGTGGAGGTAATGTACCCCACAAGCATATATGTTGCGATAATTCATGAAAGTGGCCATCCAGCAATGCTGTTTTAGGACATTGTCACCTAAGCACATGTACACAATTCAGCGAAAAACAAATAGCATGAAAACATTTTTTTCTGTATCAGAAAAGTATGCGGGTACAAATGTAATCCAAACATGTTGCACTGTTATCCTATATTTTGAGTAGTTCTGTGTACAAGTTTGCTTCTAATGAGAGTATCTTCCATAGTAATTGTGGTAATGATGACTCCTGCACTAAGCAATCTGGGTTACGTGTGTGTGTGTGTGTGTGTGTGTGTGTGTGTGTGTGTGTGTGTGTGTGTTTTAACATAAATGTAATTTCCATATGTTAATTGATAATATATTTCTGGGGTAATGTTGTACCCCAGGATCATATATGTTATCATAACTCATGAACTAGTGTCCATCCAACGATGGTGTTTCAGGATATTGCCTATGCTAATTGATAATGCATTGCAGAGACAGTGGGTGTGTACCTAAGCTAGTAGGTACTCCATGGAGGTGTGAGACTCCTAGCAGTTGTTTCAATTTGCTGCTTAAATAAAGCTTTTTGCCAAAAATATTAAATAATTGTTCTTAGTTTCTGAATGGATTTGGGGAACAAAAGTCCCTCCCCCAAAACAGTTAATGTAACTTCTTTCTCAACACTAGAGGAAGATTAAATGGCTTTGTAAACCCAGATTACCTTCACTCAGCCACAGGACACAGTACCGCCTACTGGGAGACATTTTCATCTTATTTCACAGAGACAACTGCCCATTGAATAGGTCACCAACAGCAACTATCTTAGACGGGGGTGAGAAACACAACAGCCTGCTTCCAAGATTCCAGTCTATTGGTATAAGTAACAGTAAGATGTATTGACCGCAGTCAATGCAATCACCTGTAAATCCATACCTTGCACTTCCTGGATGATGAGAGATCAGATACTTTCTAGGCACTCTACGGACAGATTTTCAGCACCTACTTTTATGAAGGGAGTGTGCTATACTCTACTCTGACCAGTACTGATAGAGATCTGGCAAGATGTTGTCCAAAGTCTAACTTTGTTTTTTTAAGCAGCTAATTGATGGTCTCCACCACCAGCTGTGGAATCAGAGGAGTGTATCCTGGATCCCTCTCAGCCAGGCTTCATGACAGCACATGGAATAGAGATGGTATTTGTAGCTGTAGTGGATGTTCTTTTTCCAGCCATAGATAAAGGAAGTATGGTCATACACATCTTAGTGGAACTCTCTGTGGTATCTGATTCCGGCTGATCCCAGATATTCTTTTGCCACTTCCAAGAAGTTGCAGAGTGGAATGGAAACTTCATGATGTCTCAGGCCAGAACACATCATGGGCAACTGTTCCTCCATCTCACTAGTCCTCATCTGCAGATTCCCACAAGGCTCAATCCTCTCCCTACTATTACTTAGTATGTATATGGCACCATTGGGAGAGCTGGTGGGTCAACACGGCTTGAAGTTCCAGCAGTACAGAGATATGTCCAGCTTGCACCTATTCTGTTGATGAACTGAGGAGTTCAGTTTGGTTGCTATTGGCTTTGCACCACTAAGTTCACTTTAAGAAACTGAAGTTAATAAATAAAAAATAATAAAATAAATAGTAGTAATTTTAATAAAATAATAATAATAATAATAATATAACATAGGTGCTCAAGCTAAATAATTGTTTAAATGATTTCCCATGCTTTCCACTAGGAGAGCAAAACCAAGCCCACACTACAGTATAAATTGCATTGTGGATTTAGATTTAACTCCTGCCTGCTTCACCTGCCTAATGATCATCTACATTAAAAAACAAACAAACCATGTTAATGGTGCAATAGAGCTTCCCTAACCATTTCTGGAAGGGAAAATGAGGGGTTATTTGATTCCTATTTTATCACAATTTATGTCAGCATAAAAGTTATAGAGATTGCTAGAAACTAAAGGAACATGATGTAGAATCACAGGAAAAAGTGTAAAATCAATATCGCCAGGTTTTTGAATGCTGTGCTGTAATCCACAGTCAGTGCTATATTTTATGTATATAACTGAAACATTGATGTTGGCTGATCTTTAACCCATGGAGTCCTCACTAGAACAATCACCACAGAGATACAGAAGGCCCAATTCATAACTGCTCTGTGGTCCCTTTGCAACCATGAGGTCCCAATCCTGCTGCTTTTGACCCTTTAGTGAATCTCCTCTGTCTATGCTTTCTAGAAGACAAAATGACAAAATGAGCAAAAAGACTCAGGTAAAGATCAGCACAAACCTCAGCTGGTTTCAGCTACTAAACTCTCCCCTATTCAGTCAGATAAGTTATGCTCTGTTCTCTATCCTAAACGGTTCTGGAGGTTGCTACATATTATCAGACAATTGCCGTATTCCACCCCAGAGGTGAGTGCATTCCAGTGGTTGGTGAAGTAATGGCCTTATGCCATGCATGACACAGCCTTCCTGAGCTGATTTGCAAAACTACTACCCTGTCTGCATTCAAGTGCCTCCTACATACCAACTTCAGCTGTGATATCACTGCAGAAGTAGAAGCCCTTAAAAATGCCTTCCGGTTCTACTGATATTACCATCTGGAGCAAGACTCTCCATTTAAAGTATAGGGAATGTTTCTGGAAACCAGTAATCTCTCTACAACTGGAATGAAACTTTGGTTGAGTGCTCTCACTGTGGCTGACTGATGATACATTTTTTAGGGGCACTGGGTATTAATTAGTTAGTAGTTAATATGTTTTCAAGGAAAATATGTTGGGACTACATTGTATTGACAGGATCCAGTCAGTCACCATCTGGATATGCTACGGCCATTTCTCTACCTTATGTCTGCCGATTACATGCTTATTTGGATAGGAACTGTGCCTTTTTGTGGCTGGAAAGTTCTGGGACATGGCCACCCAGAGGATTCAGGGGGCCTGGGGCAAAGCAATTTTGGGGGCCCCATCCATAAAAAAATGTTGCAATACTATAGAATACGATATTCTTGTGGGGGCCCTTGTGGGGCCCGGGGAAAATTGCTCCACTTGTACCCCCCCCCCGGGCATCCCTGATGTGCACTACCACATATTCCCTCTGTCTATAGCGCTAGAATGGAACATGGTATAAAAATGAAAATCAATATCAGTAGCACGCTGAAAGGTAAATTTAGAGGAAGGAGGTTTACATGCCACTCACAACTGGCCAACAGAAATGCTGGGAATAAATTGTTAGGCGCTCCTCTTGATATCAATGAGGCATTGTCTCCTCTGTGAACAAGTGAGGTCGGGGCGAGATGGGGATGCCAGTCCAAAACCGTGGAGCTAGGTTGGGTTGGGAGATCGAGCCAATACTACTTTTTAGCACTTCTGAGCAAGAGAAGGCCCTTGGTTTTCAGTTTGGTATTTGGACCAGACGTGCTTCTTTGTATTGATGCTCACAGCAGCTGCCCTGCCAACCTACTTAGTCAGACCAATAAAGCATCTTTACAGCACTGCCTTACCACAGCCACTATTGATTCACTTGCATGTGCTACCTCACTAGTAAAAGGCTGCTAGGATTTACTCCCTCTGCTCTTCCCTTCTCCAGGCTGTCATTATTCAGTGTAAAATCCCCTTAACCTGGCGGAGTTGTTGCTCTTGCTAATACTCTGCTTTAGCAAATTATCGATCCAAATGATGAGAACAGGAATCATTTCCTCCTATTGCACAAAGTGCAATTGGATCTACATTCTGCCCCAGTAATTTTCTCTATAGATCTTTCACTAGGACTAGATAAATGGATCATAAAGCTACACACACACACACACACACACACACGCGCACAAAACCAGGAGGCTGCCCGAGGTTGATGGTGCACTTGAGCCGAATCCAAACTTTCTCAGTTTCTATTTGTAAACTTATAAACACTGCTGTTCGGAGCTATCTGCCGTGTTTTTCCTTGTCTGGCAAAGGCAGCAAGTTAGTTTTCCAGTCCTAATGAAACCAGTGTACAACCCATCAGTATCCAGGACACCTACACAAGAGCAGTTCAATGTCAGCGACCTGAAAATAAGAATAGACAGACACTGCAAAAATATGTTGGAGACCCTATACAGATGTTTGAGTCTCAGGTTGATTGAGCCAAGCTATTCATTCTAGCTACTCAGTGGAATTAGCAAATCCCTAGTGTCCATTTAGGATTTCCCTGAGTGACGATGAGTTTTCATCCATCCTGTGGCGCCAGTCAGCACCTCAGTTCAGAGCCCAAAGCCCAATATTTTCAAATAGGGTGGCTAAATTTAGGTTAGTAAATCCATCATTAGGCACCTCAATGTAAGCAGCTTGATATTCAGAGACAAAGCAACCACAGCTTTTTCAAAAGCTAATGGCTCAACACTTCTAAAAAACAGTTCACAGCTCAGAGTTCACAGGCACTGCAAGTCTGGTGGGTTTTTTTTGTTTGTTTGTTTCTGTATTGTTTTTTTTTTCATGTCAGGCCAAATGGTGGAGGAGTCAGCTAAGATTGGCCTCCATGTTTTGTAGTCAGTGACAAAGCTGCAAAATCTAGGACCAGGACCACTCACAACCCCAATCTCTTTGAATAATAAAATTGTCAAAACAGTCTCCAGCTTTTGCTATTTGACTTCTATACTCACCAGTTCCTCCAACTCTCACACAGAGGTTTTGCATTGCAGCATCTGTCATGGGTCATTTAGAATGAATATCGAACCAACATTGTCTCAGGACAACAATCAAGTTCAGGATCTATTCTAGCTGTATCCTCCCCGTACTGTTGTATGTCTGCGAATCATGAACACTACGCCACTCAGGCTCAGGGCCGCCCAGAGTGGGGGGGCAAGAGGGGCAATTTGCCCAAGGCCCCGGGCCCCACAGGGGCCCCCACGAGAGTTTTTCGGGGCCCCTGGAGCGGGGTCCTTCACTCGATCCGGGGGGCCCAGAAAACTCTTGCGGGGCCGGGCCCAGGAGCTTCTTCCGGTCTTCGCCGGCGGGGGGTCCTTCCGCTCCGGGGCAGAAGGACCCCCCCACTGGCGAATTACTGCTGAAACGGGACCCGCCGTCGAAGTTCAGCTCGGTCTTCGGCGGTAATTCGGCGGCGGGGGGCCCTTCCGTTCTGGAACCCGCCGCCGAAGTGCCCCGAAGACCTGCGGTGGGGGCCCCCCGCCGCTGAATTACTGCCGAAGACCGGGCTGCACTTTGGCGGCGGGTCCCGCTTCGGCAGTAATTCGGCAGCGGGGGGGCCCCCGCCATGGGTCTTCGGGGCACTTCGGCGGCGGGTCCCGGAACGGAAGGGCCCCCTGCCACCGAAGACCCTAGGCCCCCGGAATCCTCTGGGCGGCCCTGCTCAGACTGGGCAAAGCTGGAGGCTTCCCACACAAAATTCCAATGTTGTATATTGGGCACAAAGTGGAGTGACTTCATCTGTAATGTAGATGTTTATGGTTGCTCCGGTCTACAGACTACTGGGGCCATTGTCCGCAGACGGTGACTTATGCTTTTCGGACATGTCGCAAAAATGCCACAGGACATTCCAGTGAACCTCATTCTCCGGGTGGCTTGTAACATCTGGGATAAAATTCCACCCATCTAGGGGTGGAGGCAGCTCAGAAGCAAACCCCCTATTACATGGATTCATCAAGTCTGTTCCGATGTTGGACTCTTGGGCCGTCAAGCCCTTGTAGGGTGACCAGACAGCAAGTGTGAAAAATTGGGACAGGGGCCGGGGGTAATAGGAGCCTATTCAAGAAAAAGACCCCATAAAGACCCCTATAAAATTGGGACATCTGGTCACCCTAAGCCCTTGTGGCCACGCAGGAATGGACCAAATGGAGAATGATTGTTACGGCCGACTGTCTGGCTACATGTTGAAGATTTCAGGGAAGATTTTGCCACTCCTGGTGAGGCTGAGTGAAATATTAGGCTTTGTCTACACTGGCACTTTTGTATCAGAGGGGTAGCCGTGTTAGTCTGGTTCTGTAGAAGCAGCAAAGAATCCTGTGGCACCTTATAGACTAACAGACGTTTTGCAGCATGAGCTTTCGTGGGTGAATACCCACTTCTTCGGATGCAAGAAGAAGTGGGTATTCTTCTGGCACTTTTGTCGCTAAAACTTTTGTCACTCAGTGGTGTGAAAAAAACCACCCCTGAACAACAAAAATTTTAGCCACAAAAAACACTGGTGTGGAGAGAGCTCCTGCCGATGAAGCTACCGTCCTCGTTGGAGGTGGGTTTATTTTGTCGCCAGAAAAGCTCTCTCTTGTTGATAAAGAGCAGCCACACAGCGCACCCTACAATGGTGCTACTGCAACAGCACAGCCGCTGCCACCGTAAGGATCATAGTGTAGACATAGACTTACTCAGCAAGTAGCTCCATTCATTTCCATGGGAGGCACACTGGAAGTTCTCCCAATGTTGTCTTCCCACCTGGAGCATTAGCCCATACTGAAAGCCACTTTTAAGGTAGGATGGGTGAGAGAATTAACCCTTAAATTGCTGACATTTTCCTACTCTGCCAGTCAGATTAATTTAATAGGGCAACAACTGCAAGAGGCCAGAATGTTAATTAGATATAAAATTGGGCAAAATTGTCTCAGGATTTATATGCCAGAGATATAAACCCATTAATTAAATGGTAGAAGGTACACATTGGTGCAGGCTATTTAAGATTTCTGTTCCCCACAGCTTCAATTAAACATTCCTAATTTTCATCCCCACATTCTTTACTGTTCACATGTGTAAATATGACGTAATCTTTCATAAGTAGCATAATCAGTATAATGGCATTTGTAGTGCAGTTGCTATTAGTAAAGCCAGGTTTATTTAGTGCCCTTGCAAGCTCAGACTGAACTCTTACCATCATCTCTCCTGGATGCAAGTTAAATAAATGTTTAAAAGGGTCAGCATGAAAGCCTAATATACTTTACATAAAGAACTGTATGCATTGGTCTCCACTGACCAATAACACATATTTATTTAATCATGTGACGAAGACTATCTCTTAAAAATAAACTAGATAGAAATAGTTGCAATTTTATATGTCACTTTTGTAGTTAATGGGAAGGAACATCTATGCCTTTTTTCTGTCCTATGCTTACAAGTCTTTCGAAGTGGAGGTAACATATATCTCAGTTGTAAAGCTTAACAGCTTTGGTTTAGCGAAACATGCTTGATTACTTTTAATGGAGATCTCTGAAATGAAATAAGAAAGAAGTTTCCCTGTTAATTACACTATGAATGGGGAGAAAATCTTGATCACTTTTGACTGCAGATAACTAGACATGTTGCTCTCAAGAAATAAACCTGCAAATATAGGATGCAACCAGGCTAGAGGTATTTATGCAGGCATTGTGGGGCTGCATAAGTCCAGGATGTTCGAGCACTGAGAGAAAACAGGCTGCATCTCTTGGAGTGATTGCACAGCAGGGGAGCCTTCTTCCAACGAGCAAAATTCCACAGAGATGATATTGTCATCCACATGCCTTTTTACATTTTGGTATCTCAGAACTTAGGCTTCTCTGTCTTGGCTTCTAACCAAGACCCTTACATCTAACTCTCAAATGTAGGCCCTAGTCTGGTCTGAACTGCCAGCCCAAAATAAGTTTCCAAAAGTCAGATAGGCTCTTAAGAACAAGAATAAGCAGATTACACTGGAACCAGCACCTGAACTAGGCTAAACTCCCCAAACTGGAGTCTGGGGTTGAGAAATGCCAAACTCACAGGGTGAAATAAACAGTTAAACAGTTGTTGACAGATCTTGTGAAGACATTATGAGTCTCAAGATGCATGGTGTTTTTTTCTTAAAGCCTCAGCTATAGCCTCCACTATAACAGGGTTCAAAAAAGAACTAGATACATTCATGGAGGATAGGTCCATCCATGGCTATTAGCCAGGATGGGCAGGAATGGTGTCCCTAGCCTCTGTTCGCCAGAAGCTGGGAATGGGTGACACGGAATGGATCACTTGATGATTACTTGTTCTGTTCATTCCCTCTGGGGCACCTGGCATTGGCCACTGTCAGAAGACAGGATACTGGGCTAGAGGGATCTTGCTCTGACCCAGTATGGCTCTGACCCAGTATGTTCTTATGTTCTCAGCTCCTAAAGCCATGGAATTGCATGAAAATCTCAGCTTCCATTTAATATTAGCCTTTGCACTTCCACAGAAAAACCTGAGAACTTGAAGCAAATGTATGTAAAGGCTCAAAAAGCAAAAGGTAAAGAAAAACAATTCCAAATTATTTTTTTTTAAAAAAAACCTCATGATTTCTAAGCCAGTTCCATGATTTTGGGCTGTTTGACTCATAATTTTTGACTATTTGGTGCTGGCAGTGATCAGTAACTCCCTGAGCTGATTAATTTGCAATATATGGAGAGGCAGGGGTGTCTATATGCCTGTCACTTTAAGGCAAAAATACCACTGGTTCGTTGTGTATTCTCTCAGAGCTTTACTGGTAAAAACCAACCAAACAAATAAAACAAAACAACCTAAATTCTTCAGCACTGTCCTGCTCGGTTTATCTACTCCGATTTACTGTTGTGATTGTTGACTCGCTGACCACTGATTTTAACACAGGGGGATAGCAGCGAGAGATTGACATGGGTTTCATTAAAATTCAAGAAACTCAACTCCACAGAGAGCATGACTAACTTCCTTATACATGACAAGAATCCCCACAGATGGTTCTTCACCCTTGCTAAAGGAATTAAGTCTACCAAAAGAAACCCTGTCTATAAGCAGCCAATTCCCCAAATCTACAGGCTCATCTGCACAGAAATTCTTTATACTGTCACTCTTAAGTACCTTAGGGTAGCAGTGAAAGACAGGGAGTCAACCGGGAGTGTCGACTGCTGCCTTCACTACCCCTCAAGCATGCTGGTGGCACGGGGATGATGGGATTATAAAGTAAACATAATAAAACACAGTACTAGGGCATTCAGTGGCCACAGTATATTTGCTTGCTTATCTTTTCTCTGTAAGAGCTGCAGATGAAATTCTTATTACAACTACACAGAGCCTGCGTACCAAATTGGCAGTTATTAAACCATTAAGCCAGTCCACAAGTGAATACTGAATTTAGTTTTGCAGACCAATTAAATTCCCCCTTTCATAGTCTTCTTCCCTCCTGCCCCCCCCCATTATTCTCTCAAGCTCCACATTTTATCATCAAATGTTGAAATTGGTTCTCTCTCACACACACACAAAGACGTGTTAATAGCTGGCTACATCGTGTCACTGCAGATGAGGTAGAAGAAGCTTGGTTTACCAAAATAATCCTTCTACCCTGTTTTTCTGTCAATCAAACCTGCAGTAATTAAAATTAAAAGGAGGGGGGAAGGAGCCTCTTGCATGGAGCACAAAAGAACAAGCATTTTATGGGGACAAGGGAACAGTAATTAAAAAAAATTAATAAATAAAGCAGCTGTTACATGTTAAATCAGGAAGCTGTCCAGAGAAACCTGGAATGTTTAAACGTTGCTGTCTTTTTGCTTAGGAAACCAGACACTCCAGAGGACATGGAACCCTCCCTCTTTAGGTCACTGGTTTGAATCTATCCAGGCTCCATAGTTACCAAAGTTCATCAACATCTGATAGTTGTTGGGAAGTGTAAAGGGAAACGCTCCTCAGCAGTGTTGCCTAGGAGTTAGGCTGGGGTGTGGCAGAATGTCTTCCCCTTGGGTGTTCCTCTTTCTCACTCCATATCCGCTGTATGGGTTGTGGATTTAGTCACTCAGCCCTTCGTCCAGGCCAGACCTTCAAGCCACCCCCTTTTGGGGTACACATAAAGAGTCCAAAACCATGGAAATCTTCAGCAGTCAGCAAGGGCCTTTAGGGCTTTCCCCCCTTGGGTTGGGATCTTAGGATCTGGACCCTTGCACTTTCAGGATCTTCCCCAACTAGCTTTCCTACTGAGGAATAGCCTTCTGTCTTTATCCCTTCCTTCGGGGTAGTTAGGGGAGCCCGGGCCCACCCTCTCCACCGGGCTCTGAGCCAAGGCTCAATGGTAGGCAGCTAAGACCTGCATCTTGGGGTGCTATGCAGCTGCCTCCCTGAATCACTTCTGAACAGTGTCCCCTCTTCCTGCAGAGAAAAATACCAAATTGAACACAAAACTAAAGTTCCTGACCTTCAAAAGTTCCCAGTCCCTCCTTTGCAGGTTTGGTCAGGTCAGCTTCTCCAAGCCTCAGGCAGCAGGAGTTCCTGGGCTGCTCCTTCCCAAGAGCACATGGCTGCTTCCTTCCTCTGTCTGCCTCCTTCTGAGCTGAGTCCTTTTAAGCTCTGCCTCCAGCTTGTGCAGGCTTTGCCAGTGCAGTGGGGCAGAGCTACATGGGCCTAGAGCTACTCCTTATCCTCTTCTTCTCCATTGTGGTGTTTGTACACAACATCCCATACCCTCCCTCTCAAAACAGGACACAGGGTCTTGTCCTCCACATTCATGTCCCCTTCCTCTCAGGAAGAAATAAAGCTGCATTTTGGTGGGCCTTTCTAGCTCTGTGGAGTACCTAAAAACTACATGGTTGTAAGGAGAGGTACCACCTCATAACTTTTGGGTTGGCAAACTTCATGGTGTTCAACCAGTGACGAGGGGCATGGTCCATTACTAGCAAGAAGGAATTTCCAAACAAATAGTACCTTAGGGAATCCACAACCCATTTCACAGCGAAGGCTTCTTTTTCTATAATAGGGGGAACAGTTTTTTACCTATACAGAGGACCAGGTATTCCTCTCCCTCAAATTCTTGGGAAAGGACTGCTCCAAGTCCTACACTGGTGGCATCTGTTTGTAGTGTGAACTTTTGGAAAAATCTGGGTGAAAAAGTACCAGCTCCTGACACACATCTTTCAGAGTCCTAAATGCCCTGTTACAGTCTCCAGGCCACATGATTTTTTTTTTAGGATGTGTATCCTTCATGAGGACTGTGAGGGGTGCTGTAGTCATGGCAAAGTCTGGTACAAAATGCCTATAATAGCCTTCTAGGCCCAAGAAGTGTCAGGATGAGGTAGGTTTTTTGTTGTGGGGTGAGGCAGGTTGCTAAGCCTTTACTTTGCCAATTAGCAGCCATAACTTGCCTCTCCTTATGGTATTACCTAGGTATGTAATTTCCAAGTTAGCTATTTTACATATGTACAGATTTGCAGTGAGTCCTGCACTCTCGAGAGCCCATAGCATGGAGGTAACATAACTTTTGTAGTCATTCCAATTACAGCTGTAAATTATAATAATAGGAGATATACCTATCTCCTAGAATTGGAAGGGACCTTGAAAGGTCATTGAGTCTAGCCTCCTGCCTTCACTAGCAGGACCAATTTTTGCCCTAGATCCCTAAGTGGCCCCTTCAAGGATTGAACTCACAATCTGGGGTTTAGCAGGCCAATTGCTCAAATCACTGAGCTATCCCTCCACCTGTAAATTGTAATGTCATGTATAGATGCTGTGGTATATTAACCATATGGTTGTAGCATTTGGTCCATGAGCCATTGGAAAGTCTGCTGCCCCATGAAGTCCGAATAGCACAGTTTAGAAATGGTAGAGACTGAATGGGGTGGTGAAAGCTGGCTTTTCCTGAGACACTGAGGTCAGAGGGAACTGCCAGTACCTCTTCATAAGATCTAGGGTGGAGATGTATTTGATAGCTTCCAGCTTTATTTGTAAGTCATACACCCTGGGCAGACACTAAGCATCAAACCTTGAAATTGAATTTACCTTTCTGAAATCAATACAGAAGCAGGTTGTCCCATCTGACTTTGGTACCAATGGAATTGGGACTTCTTCAACCACTGATAGACTCCTCCATACCCTCCGGTCTAACATGGCTCATAGCTCTTCTTGCATGGTGTCCCACATATTTTTCAGGAATGGTTGTGGGTTCTCACAGACCCATTGTCCTGATTCAATGGCTACGTGATGATACATCACATGAGTCTGTCCTGGCAAAGTTGAAAATATGGTGGGGAAGAATTCAATCAGCTTCTGCATTTGGGCTTTCTTCTCTGGTTGAAGCTCTTCTTCCTTCGGTATGGCTTGGGATTCTGGGATTACTGGTGCTTGAGAGGCTAGTTCAGGTGGACAGGATATTATGAAGAGTCTTTGAAAGGTTGATGTGGGGTACTGTTTTCTTTCTTCTTCCCTGTCTGTCAGATTTCCTAGTCAACCAGTCCCATTTGTCTCACCACATCGAACGGCCCCGGCTCTGAGCCAAAAATTGACTCTGAACTTGGCAGCAACAACGTTACCTAGGCACCAGGTCTAAATTCTCAAAGATGTGCCCCTTTGTTCTAGGCCTCTCCTTGATTTTGTTGAGCTTTCAAGAAGTTTTCTTTTGCAAAGTCCCCTAAGGCCATAGGCCTGTCTCATAACTGAAGTTATCATCTTTGGCCCTTCCTCCCATGCTTCTTTAAGGAGATTTAAAGTCCCACAATGCTGTCTCCAATATAACAATTTGAATGGGGAGAATCCTGTGGACACCCATGGGACCTCTCTGAGGGCAAATAACAGTAGTGGGAGCAAATTGGTCCTAGTGACGAGGATCTGATGATACAAATTTCCTCAACATTTCTTCCAGAGTCTGACTGAAACTTTCAACTAACCCATTTGCTTGGGGGTGGTAAACAGACCTTCTTAGAGTCTTAAACTTTAACAGACCACATAGCTCTTTCATCAAGTTCAAAACAAAATTAGTTCCAGAATTGGTCAGGATCTCTTTTGGCATCTCCACTCACATGAACAACTTCAGAAGGGTGGTCATGATGGTTGCATATTTGTAGAGGGGAGTGGGATGGCTTTGGGATACCGGGTGGCATAGTCCAAGACTACCAGGTCCCCTTGGGTCCTACCAATTGGCCCTTGGGGCATGACACACAATAGTCCTTGACTTTCTTGTCACTTCCCAGTCAATAGAACCTATTCACCGATTGCTTATCTTGCACAAGGGATTGAGTGGGTAAGCCATAATACTTCTCTTCAATATCTTCTTAGTATGAGGAGCTATATTTTTATCTCTTTGGTTCGATGGTTCCCCTCCAGGAAATATAACTACTCCCCCTGAAGTTCAAAGTGGGGCTGTGATAAATGAGGGGGGGAGGGGTAGCTCTCTTTTGTGGCCCAGCCATCCAGTTAGCTATAAAATTCCTCTTAGTAGCTGTTCTCTACTTGTTTTACCTGTAAAGGGTTAACAAGCCCATAGGTGAAAGGAAAGGGAGGGAGTGGGCACCTGACCAAAAGAGCCAATGGGAAGGCTAGAACTCTTTAAAATTGGAAAAAAAGCTTTCCCTTTGTTATTCTGTGGTTGTTCTCTGGAGAGAAAGAACAGAGCAAAGTCAGGGCTATGACTATGCTGTAAAAAGCTTTTTGCCAGGTATGGAAATCATCAGATTATACCTACAACTACCCAAATTTGCAAGTAGATTAGGAAATGTCTAGAAAGACGCAATTAGTTTTATTTCTTTTATTTTCTATATGGCTTTGGACTCCTCTGTGCTAACCCCAGATGCTTTTGTTTCGCTTGTAGCCTTTAAACTGAACCTCAAGAGAGCTAGCTTGAGGCTTAATTTTTGTAATTGTTTCTTTTAAGATCTAGCAAAAAACCTAAGTTTCAAATGTATTTTCTTTCTTTTTGTTTTTAATAAAATTTACCTTTTTTTAAGAACAGGATTGGATTTTTGGTGTCCTAAGAGGTTTGTGCATATGTTGTTTAATTAGCTGGTGGCAACAGCAGATTTCCCTTTTTTTTTTTCCTTCTCAGTTCTTCCCCGGAGGGGTGTGTGAAAGGGCTTGAGGGTACCCCACAGGAAGGAATTCCCAAGTGTTCCTTTCTGGGTTCTCAAAATGGGGGAAGGGGGTTTGCACTTGGGTGGTAGCAGCATCTACCCATCCAAGGTCAGAGGGAAGCTATGACCTTGTGAGTTTAATACCAGCCTGAAGTGGCAATATTAATTTTTAAAATCCTTGTGGGCCCCCACCTTCTGCACTTGAAGTGGCAGAGTGGGGAATCAGCCTTATCATAGAATATCAGGGTTGGAAGGGACTTCAGGAGGTCATCTAGTCCAACCCCTTGCTCAAAGCAGGACTAATCCCCAGACAGATTGTTGCCCTAGATCCCTAAATGGCCTCTCAAGGACTGAGCTCACAATCCTGACTTTACACAAGCTAATCCTCAAACCACTGAGCTATCCCTTCCCCAGGAGGGGGCTATTGACAGGGGCTATTGTTTTAGAACACACAGGATCCACTACTCCCCTCTTGGCTACTGCCACTTGATCATAGGCTTGGCTTAGTGTCTGGTTATCTCTCTCTTTTCTTATGAAATCCACCTCTCTGGTTACGTTCAATGGGGATGGGTTCTCATTATTCCTTGGGGAAAGTGTAGGACTCCTCATCTGGTGAGGGCTCTCTTCCTCAGGGTCCTCTGTTTCACCCTGTCCTTTCCTATCCTACCAGTGCTTTATCTACCCCAAACTCAGGGAGTTGTTAGGTAAGATCACACAGGAAGCAAGTCTAAGGGGGAAAAGAGTTCAGCAGAGTTGGCAGTTTTTCAAAGAGACATTATAAAGGGCACAAGAGCAAACTATCCCACTGCGTAGAAAAGATAGGAAACACGACAAGAGACCACCCCGGCTTAACAAGAAGATCTTCAAAGATCTGAAACTCAGAAAAGAGCCCTACAAAAAATAAAAACTAGGTCAAATTACAAAGGATGAATACAAACAAATGACACAAGTATGTAGGGCCAAAATTAGAAAGGTAAAGGCACAAAATGAGATTAAACTAGCTAGAGACATAAAGGGTAACAAGAAAACATTCTACAAATACACTAGAAGCAAGAAGAAGTTCAATGAGGGGGGAAAACGGTAACAGAAAATGTGGTAATGGCAGAAGTGTTAAACGACTTTTTTATTTCAGTTTTCACCAAAAAGGTTGGTGGTGATTGGACGTCTAACACAGTGAATGACAGTGAAAATGAGGTAGCATCAGAATCTAAAATAGGAAAAGAACAAGTTAAAAATTACTTAGACAAGTTAGATGTCTTCAAGTCACCAGGGCCTGATGAAAAATATCCTAGAATACTCAAGGAGCTGACTGAGGAGGTATATGAGCCATTGGCGATTATCTTTGAAAAGTCATGGATGATGGGAGAGATTCCAGAGGACTGGAAAAGGGCAAATATAGTGCCAATCTATCAAAAGGGAAATAAGGACAACTGGGGAATTAAAGTCCAGTCAGCTTAACTTCAGTATCCAGAAAGATAATGGAGCAAATAATTAAGCAATCAATTTGCAAACACCTAGAAGATAATAAGGTGATAGGTAACAGTCAGCATGGATTTGTCAAGAACAAATCATGTCAAAACAACCTAATAACTTTCTTTGACAGGGTAATGAGTCTTGTGGATGGGGGGAAGGAGTGGTAGATGTGGTATATCTTGACTTTAATAAGGCTTTTGATAATGCCTCCCATTACTTTCTCAAAAACAAACTAGGGAAATACAACCTAGATGGAGCTATATAAGGTGGGTACATAACTTGTTGGAAAACCATTCCCAGAGAGTATTTATCAATGGTTCATGGTCAAGCTGGAAAGGCATATCAAGTGGGGTCTCATACAGATCAGTTCTAGGCCTGGTTCTGTTCCTCTTCTTGGCATAAAAGCCAAGAATGGAATAAGTAGGTAGCTTAAGTCAAATTTTTTCCTTAAAAACAGGCTTCATGATACCAGATTTAAGTTATATTGGTGAAATAGGATGGGGAAACAGACATAGCTGCTGCTGCTCAGGTGATATCTGTGCTGTGGATGCATAAGGACGGTTTGTTTCCATTTCTGTCAATCTGGTATGGTTTCTGAATCTGAATCCTTCCTGAGCCATGAGACGTTACTTAAGGCACGAATAATGCTCCGCCATCCCTATACATCCTGGGCTGCTTTTTGCATGTCCTCTATGTTGCTAAATCTCATGACTTTTCCCTCTCTGAGAAAGGGTCAAAGGAAGGATTCTTTCACTTGGCCTCTTTTGCAAGTTTCTCCAGCTGTCCAGCTGCACACCTGCCATTGCAGATGCTCTGGCTTCCTTCTTAACACATATCCCAGACGTTTTCTGGATAGCTTTAGAGATAAGGGATTGTTGAACACTGATGAATATCAGCATTTGTGATAAATTCTTTCAATTTAATAACTAGTATTTTCCTAAGGCATTTGAATGCTTGGCTGCACCTTTGGTAGATTTTCAGTTTTCACATCCACACTTAAGGTGGCATCATTTGTAAGCAATAAATTCAATATATGGAAAAAAGAGAAATAAATGATTTGCCATTTAATATCATTCCCCTGAACTGGGCACTGATCGCACCGTGTAGAATGAGGCAGTATGATGGACTACATCATGTGTTTCCTGTAAATTCTATACAAATAAAGCATCAGGCAAGGTATTTCCAGTAGAGATAAGAAGGTGTTAGTACCGTTATACAAGGCACTGGTGAGACCTAATCTGGAATACTGTGTGCAGTTCTGGTCTCCCATGTTTAAGAAGGATGGATTCTAACCGGAACAGGTACAGAGAAGGGCTATTAGGATGATCTGAGGAATTGAAAATCTGTCTTATGAAAGGAGACTCAAAGAGTTTGGATTGTTTAGCCTAACCAAAAGAAGGCTGAGGGGGGATATGATTGCTCTCTATAAATATGTCGGAGGAATAAACACCAGGGAGGGAGAGGGATTATTTAAGCTCCGTACCAATGTGGACACAAGAACAAATGGATATAAACTGGTCATCAGGGAGTTAGACTTGAAATTAGACAAAGGTTTCTAACCATCAGAGGAATGAAGTTCTGGAACAGCCTTCCAAGGGGAGCAGTGAGGGGAAAATACATATCTGACTTCAAGACTAAGCTTGATAAGTTTATGGAGGGGATGGTATGATGGGATAGCCTAATTTTGGCAATTAATTGGTCTTTGACTATTAGTGGAAAATATGCCCAATGGCCTGTGATGGGATGTTAGATGAGATGGGATCTGAATTACTACAGATAATTCTTTCCTGGGTGTCTGGCTGGTGAGTCTTGCCCACATGCTCAGGATTTAGCTGATCACCATATTTGGGGTCAGGAAGGAATTTTCCTCCAGGGCAGATTGGCAGAGGCCCTGGGGGTTTTTTGCCTTCCTCTGCAACGTAGGGCACAGGTCACTTGCTGCAGGATTCTCTACACCTTGAAGTCTTTAAACCACGATTAGAGGACTTCAATAGCTCAGACATAGGTTAAGGATTTGATAACAAGAGTAGGTGGGTGAGATTCTGTGGCCTGCGTTGTGCAGGAGGTCAGACTAGATGATCATAATGGTCCCTTCTGACCTTAAAGTCTATGAGTTTATGATCACTGTTGAGATGTTGGTTTTGACTTTCAAATTCCTAAAAGCCTTTGGACCTGCCTACTTGAGAGGTGGCATCTCCCCCTGTGAGATTCTGTTGGATGTATGCTCTCTGAAGGTTACTGAGCTGGAGGTGCCCTCGGTGTAAAAGAAAATGACGTGCGGACTGTGGTAGGAATGTACTTCCTTCCCACCCTTGATCTAAAAATAATCAGAATACATTAATCTTAAAGGCATACTGCAAAACCCATCTACTTGCTTGGGATTTTAAAGAGGGCTTGGCTGTTTGTGGGGGCTGGATATGTCCTGTTGGCTGTGTTTATAGGGGGTTGAGATTGCCTGAAGATATGTTGCTGGAGGGATTGTGTTTTAATAGCTCCAGACCCTGGGATAGGTGTTTGTTTTCTACATGTAAATAAGAAGTTGAGATCATGGCAGCTATCAAAATGCATAGTTCCAGACTCTGATCTCAGATGCATGATACGTCAGGAGCCTCCGTGGAACTTAGCAGACAAAATTCAGGTCTACATTACGGGGCATAGTCGACCTACATTGCACAACTCCTGCTACGCGAATAACGTAGCTGGAGTTGATGTAGCTTAGGTCAACCTTTTGTGGTGCCTACACTGTGCTGGGTCAATGGGGGAAACTCTCCCGTCGACTTACCTTATGCTTCTCGTTCCGGTGGCGTAATGGAGTCAACGAGAGAAGATTGGCAGTTGACTCGCTAAATCGAGCCCCAGTGGATCAACTGCCGCGCATCGATCCTCCGGTAAGTGGAGACAAGTCCCTACTCTTGGCATACACTGGTGTAAATGAGATCAGAATCTGGCTTGTAGCAACATGTGTGTCATAGGGCAAGGTTTCTTAGCATCCTTATCTCTGGATGCGTCATTAGGTAAAGTCTAGGCCAGTTTGGAGAAGGGGAATGAGGTGTAATGCTGCTGGGAAATGCTGTAAGTCACTTAAAATTTCAATTACCCAGGTGACTGGAATTGTTCATGAAAATATAGGCTGAGAAGAGGAGCTATTTTAGGTGTCTTGTTTAATATGCATTCTTTGAAATATAAGCACCACATAATTTCCACAGTAGTACAAATGTTCAGGCTTGTACTGGAGATGTTCCTGAGTGCATAATGACAGAAGCTTTTGTCATCTGTGCATTACCACTTCAGTCCAGGTAGGAATTAATGCCTCTGGAAAATACTATTATAATGGAACATGATACAGAGCAATCTCTCAGCAATTGTGGGAAGGTGACAGTACTTCTCAGCAAAGTGACTGCTAAGGGTATGGAGGAGTACAAGACTAAATCTGAAATGATGGTTAATACCACAGTCTTTTCCTACTGCATTATAATAAGCAAAATGAAAGTTTTAAGATGGGAACCTAAAGTCGAATTTGTTTGTTATGCTGCAATTGCTACATGCTTGTTCCCCATCACACCTGGTGTAATCTCCCCTGCCAATGGTAAATTCACGTTTTCCTTTAAGGTTGTTGGGATTTTTTTTTGAGGATTGTGTTGTAACAATGACTTAATAACTGTAGAATTTACTCTGACTGTAGTCCATCTATATCAAAATACAGTACAGCATCCGGAGGGCTGGCTTTTGCAGCAATTTAAATAGAGAGGCTCCTGAACCTAAACTGCAGAGCCCAACAAGAACAATATTTTTTAAAAGTTCATAAGTGGACACAGCTGGTCCATATCCAAAACCTAATACCTGTATATAACACACTCAAAGGCCCTGATCCAAAGCCCACTGAAGTCAATGGAAAGACTCCTGCTGACTTCAATGGGCCAAAGTTTGTGGTATAGAAGGTCTGAGTTATACTCACTGCTAAGTGAGGTTTAGGTTGGATATTAGGAAAAACTTTTTCACTAGTAGGGTGGTGAAGAACTGGAATGGGTTACCTAGGGAGGTAGTGGAATCTCCTTCCTTAGCGGTTTTTAAGGTCAGGCTTGACAAAGCCCTGGCTGGGATGATTTAGTTGGGTTTGGTCCTGCTTTGAGCAGGGGGTTGGACTAGATGACCTCCTGAGGTCCCTTCCAACCCTGAGATTCTATGATTCTATGATTCTAATCTGTGGTATTTTCATTTGGCCATGGTTTTGTCAAGCTAGTATTAGCCTGTGGATGCCTGTGGATCTTAGTCTGTCTAGGATAAGCATTCTCTAATAAGGGGAATACACATCAAGAGTAGGAGCTTGCTGCCTACTCAGAGCTAACAACGTAAAGCCAACATTTTCATAATTGGCTAGAGATTCTTAATGCCTCAATTTTCTGGGTTAGGGCTACTGATTTCAGGGCTGCTGAATATTCGCTACTCTGAAATTCAGGTCCCAGGTGTTTTAAATTGAGGTACCCAGAAATCAGTGAGCACTTTGGGTCTTATGCCTTTAGGAGTTGTGGAAACGTGTTCTGGGGCTGAAGTTGCTGGGTTCTGTCTCCTCTGATTACCATGACGTCTGCACATATGCAGCCATACATACACATAACAAATATACCCCCGACTTCTGAAAAGTTTAGATCTAGCTACAAATGTTGCAGTTCCGATCCCTCATGAGAAATCAACACATGCTTCTTATTAGGAGACTGTACCTAGTAAGTTGAACTCATTATTAGAACTTGTTATAAAATTATCCTCTACCACTCCGAGGAAATTGTTTTTTTTGGTGAAAAAAGCAAAATTCAGAAATACATATATTATATTTTGGCTGAAAAGAAACATTTCAATTTTGAAAAGCCACTGCAGTGCATTGTGGGAGTTGTAATTCAGGTATCTCACGCTCCCATTCTTCTCATTAGGCCAGGCTCCCTGGTTGGACACCATCTCCCATGAAGCAATATTGTCTCCCCTCTTGGTAAGGGGAGGCAGTGCATCATGGGAGATGAAGTCTGGATGAGGAACCCAGCCCACAGAGGAGAATGGGAGCATAAGACACACAAATTATACCCAAATTATAGTTTCAACGAGAATTTTTTAATCAGCCAGTACTACTCATTAGTCTTCCTTTCCTGGACACAGAATGTTTCTCATGTTTCATAAAGTTCTTTTCCCCCCACACAAACACACTTTGTTGTCCTGTCAGTCTCTACACATTCTTGTTCTGGTTGAAGCGTGGAAGCTGGGATGAAGAATGCCACAAGAAAGGTTATTCTCATGGTATTCTTAGGTTGTGCTTGCATTTGCAAATTTCCAGTACAAAGATAGTTTGGATGAGGATGAGACAAACATTCAAATTTCAGTGTAAAAAAAAGAAGGGAGAAGGTTGTCTGAACTGAACCTCTGAACAATTTTAAGATTCTCCCATCACTAAGTACTATAATGAAAGCTGATTCCTCAAAACCAATCAAATCACTGATATATATAAATCAAGTAAATATGGCGACTATTATGTACCCTGCACCATTTATGACAATCTGATTAGGGCCATGGAAGGGAGGGATCTTACTCCGGTGGATAAAGCAGCAAATTGTGTATTTGCTCTTCCACTAAGTTGGTACGTGACCATGGGCAAATCACCTAGGCCAACATTTTCAAACCTGGGTGAATAAATATAGGCATTTCAGTCCACACCAAGACATCTAAATAAAACCAGCCCAATGTTCAGGATTGCTGAGCATCTGTAGCTCACATGTCCATGCAGATCTATTCATATTTGTACTGAAAGGGATATTAAACCTCATGCTTCAGAGATCTAATGTATCCACATCTGCTTTCTGCAGGGTTTCTTTCATTTTCCTCTGAAGCATCTGTTGCTGGTCATTGTAATGACAGTGGTATAGATGAACCTTAGGTCCATTACAATCTTCAATTCCATTGTTCCCATAAATCCATGATTCAACTCAGATTCTGGAAGACAGGAAACAAGTAGTCTCAGATCATCACATTCATTGTGCTAGTTTTGTTAAAATAATTATTAGTTACAGGGAGTGATTTCTGGGCCACAGGAGTTCAACAGTACGTAGAATTATTATTACTGTTTGCTTTCTTGTTATTTTGTTTGGGGTAGGAAGAAACAAAGGGGGTGAGTGTTATGGTAGTTTGGATGAGTGAGCACCACAAAAGATCAGAAAATAAAACATCTGTTACACAACATGTGCTGTAACTCTAGGGGATAGACTGAAGCCAGTCAATAATATCTGAGAGTGAATGAAAGAATGAATAAATAAGTGTATAAAATTATGATTCCCTCCACCATCCCGCCCCTATGGAATCTGTAGACAAAATTGTTCTAGTCTTGTAAAAAGTGGAGGATGGTTAGAATCTATGCAGCTGTTACTCAGTACAACGTCCTCAGTTTGCCAGCTCTCCCAATTAAGAAGTAAGATTAAAAGTTTAGAAGTCTAAATTGGTTTAACGTATACATTCTTCTGGCCCAGCAAATATTATGTTACACTAATATAGGCTTTGTCTAGTCTCAGACCAAGATATGGAACATTATGGAAGCCTTACTCCTCTGCGTGAGCATTTACTCACATGGATAATCTTGTGGATTTATTATATGTGTATAATAAATAGGAAAGGAATTGTTGACTAGTGGATAGAGCACTGGACTGTGATTTGAGAGCTGGGGTCTATTCATGCCACTATTTTGCTTGGGCAAGTCATGTCACAGCCTCGTGCCTCAGTTTCCCTATTTGTGAAATGCCTTGGAATCTATGGATGAAGGGTGTTATATAAGAGTTAGATATTATTATTATTATTACATAGTACATAGACATCCAGGCTTAGATGGGGATTCTGTTGTGCTGTACATGCACAGTAAGAGACAGTCCTTGCCTCCAAACAGCTTACGATCCATATAGACAAAGGGTGGAAGAGGGAAACAGGCACAGAGAAGTGAAGTGACTCATCCAGCATCACACAGCAGTTCAGTGGCAGAACCCAGAATAGAACCATGCCTCTAAGTGATCTAAAAGCAAAAGACTCTGAATTCCTAGCAATCCCTTTAAATATTTATTTTCCTGATTTCATTTCCTCAGTCCACAGTGTTTTAAGAACAAGGAATAAAATCATATTAAACAGTCTACATTTATTCCCTTCAGTTCCTGCAAACGATAAAAGAAAGAGAGAGAGAGAGAGAGAGAGAGAGAGAAAAAAACATCTGTTGGTTTTAAAACATTTGAACAAGTACCAGACCAGTCAGATTTAAACAACATTAACAGAACAGAAATTACTTTACAGAAATGATTAGTCTATAGGCTTGGGTGCCTTATGCTTCCACACAACGTTATGTACATGCATACACACACACACACAAGGCACCAATATATACATACATTTACACACACACACACACACACACAAACACACACACACACACATCTATATCTATCTATAGGGGGAGGGTGCAAAGGGTGTCATATATGTAGGGCTGCCAAGCCACCAGGATTGTCTTGAAGTCTCCAGGAATTTAAGGTTGATTTTTAATTAAAGATTATGTCATATGATGAAACCTCCAGGAATAAATCCAACCAAAATTGGCAACCTTACATATATGTTTCAAAGGGGTAGCTGTGTTAGTCCTTATCAGCAAAAACAACGAGGAGTCCTTGAGGCACCTTAGAGATTAACAAATTTATTTGGTCATAAGCTTTCGTGGGCTAAAACCCACTTCATCGGATGCATGGAGCGAAAAATACAGGAAGCAGTATCAATATTACGGCACATGAAAAGATGGGAGCTGCATATAGGGAGAGAGCCCAGAGCTCTCAGGTCTATAGATTACTAGATACGACTTATGCAGTGTGGTATTGTTCATATATGTTATGGCATCACTCATAGTTAAGCCTGAGGCCTGGTCTACACTAGGACTTTAAATCGAATTTAGCAGCGTTAATTCGAATTAACCGCTCAACCGTCCACACCAGGAAGCCGTTTAATTCGACCTAGAGGGCTCTTTAGTTCGAATTCGGTACTCCACCCCGACGAGAGGAGTAGCGCTAAATTCGACATGGCTATCTCGAATTAGGCTAGGTGTGGATGCAAATCAAACTTACTAGCTCCGGGAGCTATCCCACAGTGCACCACTCTGTTGATGCTCTGGACAGCAGTCCGAGCTTGGATGCTCTGACCAGCCACACAGGAAAAGTCCCGGGAAAATTTGAATTCCTTTTCCTGTCTGGACAGTTAGAATCTCATTTCGTGGTTGGACATCGGGGCGAGCTCAGCAGCACCGGCAGTGATGCAGAGCTCTCCAGCAGAGGAGTTCATGTAATCTCTGAATAGAAAGAGGGACCCAGCATAGACTGACCGGGAACTCTTGGAACTGATCGGTGTGTGGGGCGAGGAGTCTGTGCTTTCGGAGCTGCGCTCCAAAAAACAGAATGCAAAGACCTACGAGAAGGTCTCCAAAGCCATGAGAGACAGAGGATACAGGCGGGATGCAACGCAGCGCCATGTGAAAATCAAGGACCCCAGACAAGGCTACCAAAAAATCAAACCGGCAAACGGACACTACGGAGCCTGCCACCACTGCCCCACCAGCGACCATGGACTCTGACGATGGGACAGTGTCAAAGGCCAGTTCCTCGGCGATGTTCGCGGACGGGGAAGATGAGGAAGGGTTTGTGGAGGACGAGGCAGGCGACAGCGCTTACAACGCTGGTTTCCCCGACAGCCAGGATCTCTTCATCACCGTCACAGAGATCCCCTACCAACCGTCCCCGGCCGTTAACCCGGATCCTGAATCAGGGGAAGGAGCAGTCGGTAAGTGCTTTAACCATGTATACTTTTATTCTTAATATAACAGGAATCTGAAGTATGTGAAAAGGAGGTCTCTCTATATATGGGGATAGAACAGAAATCCTCCTGGGAGATCTCCACGAAGCTCTCCTGGAGGTAATCGAAAAGCCTCCGCAGGAGGTTCCTGGGGAGAGCTGCCTTATTGGGTGCTTCGTGGTAGCACACTTTTCCGCGCGAGGCTTTCATGAGGTACTCAGGGAGCATTGCCTCCCCGAGCACGGCTGCATAGGGCCCTGGTTTGTGCTGGCTTTCACGCAGCATGCGCTCTCTATCTCCTTCAGTGACCATCCTCAGGGTGATCTCGCTCGGAGACTCCTGCATCTAATTAGGGGAATTACTGTAATGTTACGCCTGGTCCAAAGTATTTTTAAAAAATCTCCGGACAGACGGCATAGCAGAGACTCAGCACGCTGCTGCGTGACGAGCGTAACGGAAAGCCAAAGAATCAAATGGACTCTCATGGAGGGAGGGGGGACTGAGGACGCAAGGTATCCCACAGTTCCTGCTGTCTCCGAAAAGCATTTGCATTGTTGGCTGAGCTCCAAATGCTTCTAGGGTCAAAAACAGTGTCCGCGGTGGGTCAGGGCATAGCTAGGCAATTTACGCAGCCCCCCCCGACCCCCAGAAGTGAAAGGGAAAACAATCCTCTCTTGACTCTTTTACATGTCACCCTATCTTTACTGAATGCTGCAGATAGACGCGATGGTGCAGCACTCAACACCAACATCCTTGCTCCCCCCACACTATGGATGGCTGATGGTACAATACGACTGGTATCCGTCCTCATCATCAGCCTATTGGCACATGGGGCAGTGCAAAAGGGCTGGTAACCATGCTGACTAGCATCGGTAAGGTCAATCAAGGGCGCCTGGCCCTAATTTTTCCTGGTAGATGGTACAGTATGGCTGATAACCATCGTCATCATAGCAACAGGGGGCTGAGCTCCATCAGCCCCCACCCTTCATGTGTAAAGAAAAGATTCAATTGCCCCTGGACTAGCAGCAGGATGATGGGTTCCTCTCCTCCACACTCCTTAATGTCCTATCTGGACTATCATAGCAACTGGAGGCTGCCTTCCACTCATTTCTCACTAACAAGTCACTGTGTCTTATTCCTGCATTCTTTATTACTTCATCACACAAGTGGGGGGACAATGCTATGGTAGCCCAGGAAGGCTGGGGAAGAATGGAATGAACAGGTGGGGTTGTTGCAGGAGCACCCCCTGTGAATAGCATACAGCTCATAATCTATGCAGGATCTGACAGAGAGCAGCTGTGCTCTCTGGTTCTCTGATACAGTGGTTCTCTAGTACACTTGCCCATATTCTAGGCAGGAATTATTCTATTTTTAGAAACCAAAAAGGAGGGATTGACTCAGGGAGTCATTCCCAATTTTGGCTTTTGCGCCCCTGGCTAAGAGCAGCCAGGGGCACTTATGACAGCAGCAAATGGTGCAGTGCAAAAGGACTGGTAACCATGCCCATCTTATTACCAATTTATGGTATGGTAGATGGTACAGTATGGCTGGTAACCATCTCTGCTGTCATGCAAAAGCAAAAGCATGCTGCTGTGTAGTGCTGCTGGACCGCCTCTGTCAGCGGCATCTAGTACACATACGGTGACAGGCACAAAAGGCAAAACAGGCTCCATGGTTTCCATGCTGTGGCGTCTGCCAGGGCAATCCAGGGAAAACGGGATTGAAATGATTGTCTGCTGTAGCTTTCCCGGAGGAAGGGATGACTGACGACATTTACCCAGAACCACCCGCGAAAATGGTTTTTGCCCCATCAGGCACTGGGATCTCAACCCAGAATTCACAGAGACAGACTACACTGTGTTCATTCTTCGCAAAAATTTATCTTTGCAAGGAATTCACTCCCTTTTTCACATCACACAGCTTCGATTGTCTCCAGACCTGCCACAGCATCCCCCTCACAGAGGCTGGCAAAGATTAGGCGGCGAAAGAAAAAGACTGGGGACGAGATGTTCGCTGAAGTTATGGGGTGCTCCCGAGACGAGGCGGACCAGCAGAGCCAGTGGAGGAAGACCCTCTCTCTGTACCAGCGCTCACACAGCGAACGGGAGGAGAGGTGGCGTGAGGAAGACAAGCAGGCGACTCAAACGCTGCTTGGACTAATGAGGGAGCAAACGGACATGCTCCTGCGCCTTGTGCATGTTCTGCAGGACCTCAGGCAGGAGGACAGAGCCCCCCTGCAGTGTATCTGCAACCGCCCTCCCCCGCCACAAAGTCCCATACCCCCCTCACCCAAAATAACCAGAAGGAGGGGCGCCAGAGGCCGTGTAAACTGTCACTGCACCCCAGCAGAGTGCTCAAGTACCGAAAAGCTCTCATAGCCTAAATTTTGAGAAGTCCTTTCCTTCCCGCCTCACCCAAGCCCCCATCCCAGTTTCATCCCCTAACTGTCTAGTTGATAATAAAAAATACTTTTCTGTTAATTACTGTTTCCGTCATGTTCTTTTAGAGGAGACTGTGTTTGAAGGGGGGGAAGGGGGTTGGTAATTTGACAGGACAATCACCTTTACCAGGGTACAGACATGGGGGCAGGATCAGCAGCAGGTCACACACACACACTGCAGTCAGTACGCACCCTGGTCGGTATGGGAGGTGGTTTGCAGGTTCTGTGTGGGTGGGGGGGTACGTGACTTTGTAGCGGGGGACGGGGGTTACAGATCTCATGCAACGGTCCCTGTCCTGGACCACAGAGCCACGCAGCAGAGGAATCTGTATCCGTCCTCCCCCGCCAAAAGGCCACATAGCCCCCGCACACAGAGTCCCAAAAAGGAGGGATGGCAGGCTCCGTTGAAACATCCAGTCCGGCACTGCAGACCATTCTGGGAGCAGGAGCCTGTCATTCCTCGAGTTTACAGGCGGTCTTTACATCACCGCACACCCTACCCAGCACAGTCCGTGTCCCAGTTTCAACCCTGTAACGCAAAGTCATCAATAAAGAAACCTTTGTAAAGTTACAGTGGAACATGTATTTTATTTTTAAACGTGTGTTGGAAGTTGGGGAAGCGGGGTGGGCGGGGTATGTAACTGCAGATGCTAGTCAACAGTCACTTGGTAAAGAAACAGGGGCAGGTTCAGCTTCTCTGTAAAGAAACTGAACAGTCACAGGTCACGCTGCTCACTGCTCGCTGGGACTTGAAGAGTTCCTTGTCGCTGTGCAAGGCGCCTGCACAGAGCTTCACGAGCCAGGGCATTAGCGGGTAGGCTGGGTCCCCGACGATCACTGTAGGCATCTGCACATCCCCGAGACTTATTTTGTGGTCCGGGAAGAAACTACCTTCCTGCAGGCGTCTAAACAGACCAGAGTTCCTGAAAACACGCACGTCATGAACTTTGCCTGGCCACCCGACGTTGATGTTGGTAAAACGTCCCCCATGGTCCACCAGTGCTCGCAGCACCATTGAAAAGTAGCCCGATTTCTCAGCAGCTGACTGTGGAAGAGGTGGACGATAAGGTGCGAGGAGTTGACAACGGCCATAACTGCAGCGGGATCCGTGCTCAAAGTGCTGTGGCGCCCGCGCTGTCACTGATCAGAAAAGTGCACGAACAGATTGCCCGCAGGCGCTTTCAGGGAGGGAGGGCATGATTGACGGTTCAATGATGACAGTTACCCAAAACCACCCTCGACACATTTTTCCGCCCAGCAGGCATTGGGGGCTCTACCCAGCATTCCAATGGGCAGCGGGGAGTGCTGGAACTGTGGGATAGCTTCCCACAGTGCACCGCTTCCAAAGTCGATGCTGGCCCCGTTACTGTGGACTCAGACAGTCGAATTAGTGTATTTAGTGTGGATACTCAAATTCGACTTCATAAGGTCAATTCCACAAATTCGAATTAAGTAGATTCGAAATAGTCTTGTAGTGTAGACGTACCCTGAGTTTAGTTTCACATCTGTTCTGCATCTCTTCTCTCTTCCCTGCTGTTGTTCACCCTCTCCATTTCAGTCAGGCTGGTTCTTCCTTCTGTTCCATGCTGCTTAGCAGCCAGCAGCAGGAGCATTAAGAGCAGTTTCCTTGCTCTCAGTTCCAGTGCTTGAAGCCACAAAGGCCCCTGGCAGACAGGAGGCGAAATGTCAGGTAAAGTCCTGTTCAGCCCTGCTGCTCTGCGATGGAGCATGCTCAGTCACTTTGTGGAGCTGGCGCATGTGCAATCGAATCACACACACACACTGTGAGAGGGTGGAGAATGTTCAGTGCCAATGAATCTTTAGCTGCTGAGCTCTAGCAAATCCTTCCTGAGGGTGTGCAAACTGCGGTTTTTCTGAGGCTCCATTTGGAATAGTTTTCACAAGGATGGCAAGAAGCACATCGCTGGCACCATGGCGAACCCTCTGCCAAATTTCAAGCCCTTTCGGCAAAGCAAAGAGGTGCTACAGCAGCTCCATTGTCAGAATCTTTATGCCAGGCAAAACAATGTTCCACCCACCAACCAACTTGTTCTAAAAAAAATAGCTAAGCTATTTTAGCTGAAACTTTCCCTAATAAATTCAGCCTCAGATGGGCACCCGGCATGGAAAATTTCAGCCCAAACAGTTTAAATTTGACACAGTTATAACCAACTGAAAACAGGAAAGGGATGTTCAACCTCAACTAGAGACTTCACTACCTGAGTTGTCCATATGTTTCCATAGTCTCTGTAGATGGTTTGTCACCTCCAGAGTATTGATTCATGGACGGGGTGGCCCTACAGAATCCTTGCCTCAGTTTCCCTACACCAGGCTTTGCTGTCTCTCCTGATGATTCACATGGCTGAGCTGGGTCACTCTCACAGTTCAATCCCCTTACAGGGTCCTCCAAGTCCAAAATAAACACCACCTTCAACAATAGACCCTAATGAAAATAAACAAAAGGTCTTCTGCCCCTCCTGGGCTCAAATTACAGCCATTCTCACTCTTATCAGAGCACTGGGCTTTCCCCCACTAGGAGGTTGAGTACAACATAAACCACAGTGGTCTTCCACTCCTTCTAGGCTTCACACTCTAATTCAAACAACATCTTTCTCACATTTTACTAGAGCACTGGCAGCCTCCTTTCTACCAGCTGCCCTGGGCTGGGAATAGTCACTTATTACTTTATCCTCTCCCTCAGCTCCCCATTCCTCTTCAGGGACACCAACCCCAGGTCTGCCTTCCTGGAGCCTGGTCCTTGTTTTAGGGCCCATGACAGGAACCAGCTATATTCCTGTAGCTTTCCCCTCAGGCTTCTCTCTGCTGTGCAGTTGTGGCAGGGCAAGGCTAACTGAACAGGGTTAGCTAGTCCCAGGACTCCTGGCCCTTAAAAGGACACCCACTCCGGTATAGTGCCATTCAGCTGAAATTATCCCCACACATTTCACAACCTGTGGACCAGCTTCTACTACCAGTAACATGCAGACAATCCTGGCACAGTATTGCCAACAAGAAACATTCCAAAATCATGAGTCAGCCCCGTCCCTCCCCCAAATCTTGAGAATTTTAGATTTGAAGATCTTTTTACTAGAATCTTTGTTTCTGCACGTTCAGAGTGCAAGCTTATCTCTGCAACAGTGAGAGCTAAAAAACAACTTTTTCCCAATAGAAAAATGGGATTCTCAGGGATTTGCTTGAAGAGAAACACCAGCAAAATCTCAATGTTGCAATAAGTTCAGTGTGGCCACTGGGGTGTAACTCAGGAGAGGGTTTAATGCAACATTCATATGGCCACACTCAAACTATGGCACCTGGGGCAGACTGCGGCTACTAGGTTAACAAAACAGGCAAAACAAATGCTGCGTTTGACTGCAAGGTGAGGAAATTTTAGCAAAACATGTTGGAGAACTTTAATGTTCCCAAAGAGCAGGCTAGATGTTGGTTGTATGTATATCTATATATTTCCCCTGAAAGGCTCTCACAGGGTGACCTGAGTGGAATTCAATTTCTTTCCTTTGAAAGAAGAGACAGTTGAGTCAATCTTGCCAGAATTTGAACCTGTGGCTCCAGGGAGTCTAAGAATTGTCAACCCTTAGGCTCAGACTTTTAAGACATCACCCTCCAGTCTATGATAAAAGGTATTCTATAAAGAAGGGAAGCAGATTTGTAAAGACAGGATAAGTGAAGCTGTCTGGGTGAGCTACATAGTGAATAAAGTTTAAGAGTTTGGGGAAGCCATTTTTGATTCAGGTTGATGGTGGGTGAGAATAGAAGAAATAAATTGGATAATGTAAGAGCTTACCTGGATTTTCGTGCAAATCTTGAACAGAATCCAAACATTTGCTGAATTTTAGAGATAGTTCAGGAAAGTTTTCTTGTTGTTCTTTTGTTTGTTTGCTGGTTGCATAATACTGATTTTTTGGGGGTCATTCTTGCCTGAAAGAGGAACTGATAGGAAATATGGCTGTTTTTTAAATATTTCTAACATGTCTGAATCTGAGAAGTAATGGAAACTTCTTGAGAAAGCTTGTTCTCATATTTAGCTGCTGCAAAACTAAACAGCTCCAGTTCAGCGGGGTCCATGTGAAAATATTATCAGTTATCATTTGTGTATTTGCACCTCCTGAAATACTGCTTTGAGTTTGGTGTTTGAGGAATTTTTTAGATAAAAAAACAACAATCAACCAACCAACCAAACAAAACCATGACTTTATTTTCTTTGGTTTTGCACTGAAAACTACAGACTTTTGCATTATTCAGAATATTGGAAATTAGGGTAATGATTTCAAAAGCACTAAATGACTTAGACACCCAAGTCCCTTTTTCAAAAGAAATGTAGGCACTTAGAAGTGTAAGTAAATGGGATTTAGATGCCTCAGCGAAATTTAGAAAATTTTACCTGTCAGACTCACCTCTATTCTCAACTCCCATTCCATGAGAGTTGTACTCATGTAGGTGAAGGTAGAATTGTGCCCATTTGAGTACAGACTAATTATTCATTTAGCCCAGTATCCTGATGGCACTTACCAGTACCAGATCTATTAAAAAATGGTGAAGAAAAACTGTAATGAACAATAATGTAATAACCTGCCCAATGGTGAAACTTTCTTCCTTACCCCAGGCAGTAGTTGCCTTCTGTTCTAAAACATGTGGCCTCATATCCATTATACATTTTTATCCTCTTTAATGTGGCTGTGAGTATTTGCATTGTTCATCTAAACAACTTGTACGAAATAGTATCTCATGGGAATGAGTTCCACAGATTAATTATGTGGTATGTTAAAGCAAAAAAAAAAAGGATTGGTTTTTAAATGTGTTTCCCTTGAATTTTATTAAATATCCTCACCTGCTTATTACTATGGGAAAGTATAAACAAGAGCACCCAATTCATTGTCTCTATACCTTTCTTTTTTTTACACCCAATGCTGTCATGTCCCCTCTTATTCGTCTGTTCTCTAAACTAAAAAGTCATGGTCTTTTCATATGCAGTGTTGTTGTGGCCATGTCAGTCCAAGGATATTAGAGAGACAAGGTGGGTGAGGTAATATTTTTTACTGGACTAACATCTTTTGGTAAGAGAGTCAAGCTTTGGAGACACTACAGTGCAAATAAGTAATGGTCACATAAACACCATCCTATATCAGAAACCTACTGACTGCTATAGTTACCTATATGACTCCAGCTTCCATCCAGGACATATCACGTGATCCATTGTCTACAGTCAAGTCCTAAGATATGACTGCATTTGCTCCAATCCCTCAGACAGAGACAAACACTGACAAGATCTTTATCAAACATTGATAAACTACAATACCCAGATTGACAGAGTGAAACAGGTACCCAGAAGTCACCTACTACAGGACAGGCCCAACAAAGAAAATAACAGAACACCACCGGCCATCACATATAGCCCCCAGCTAAAACCTCTCCAGCACATCATCAACGATCTACAACCTATCCTGGAAAATGATCTCTCACTCTCATAGACCTTGGGAGTCAGGCCAGTCCTTGCTTACAGACAGCCCCCCAACCTGAACCAAATACTCACCAACAACTACACACTACACTACAGAAACACTAACCCAGGAACCAATCCCTGTAACAAACCCCCTTGTCTACTCTGTCCCCATATCTAATCTAGTTACACCATCAGAGGACCCAACCACATCAGCCACACTATCAGGGGCTCATTCACCTGCACATCTACTAATGTGATATATACTATCATGTGCCAGCAATGCCCATCTGCCATGTACATTGGCCAAACCGGACAGTAGCTACATAAAAGAATAAATGGACACAGATCAGACATCAGGAAGGGCAACATACAAAAGCCAGTAGGAGAACACTTCAATCTCCCTGGACATTCAATAACAGATTTAAAAGTAGCCATCCTTCAACAAAAACAACAACAACAACAACAAAACCCTTCAAAAACAGACTTCAAAGAGAAACTGCAGAGCTACAATTCATTTGCAAACTTAACACCATTTATTTGGGCTTGAATAGGGACCAGGAGTGGCTGGCTCACTACAAAAGCAATTTTCCCTCTCTTGGCATTGACACCTCCTCATTACTTATTGGGAGTGGACCAAATCTACCCTGACTGAATTGGCCTTGTCAACACTGGTTCTCCACTTGTGAGATAACACCCTTCTCATCATGTGCCAGGATATTTATGCCTGTATCTGTAATTGTCACTCCATGCATCTGAAGAAGTTTTTTTTTTCTTTACCCATGAAAGCTTATGCCTAAATAAATCTGTTAGTCTTTAAGGTGCCACCAGACTCCTTGTTGTTTTTGTGGATACAGACTAACATGGCTACCCCTCTGAAGCTTTGGAGTTTACACAGAGCTTTTCTCGGAAATGTATTCAGAGTATCACCACCAAACACAAGGTGAAACAGATTATTTAGCATAAGTAAACACATATTTCAAGGTGAAGTGACCCGTACTTCATCAGTGCGCAACTAAATGTTTAGAATTGGTTTGAGACTTCCTGTGGGTTAATCACACTTTTTCAACTGTAAAATTTGCATTCACAATATTTCCTGGGGAGTGGGTAGGATGGTTTTCCAATTAGAACTTATAATACATTTGTGTTATCTGCAAATTTTGCCACCTCCTTTTCCAGGAGTTCTAAAGAAACTTAAGAGTGGAGTGATTGAGCTACTAAAAAGAAATGCAACGTCTATTCTGCATAACTGCAGAATAGTAAATAGGGTAGCTATCTTTTAAAATGGCATGAGGACTGATTCTGGGAGTTACATATCAGTGAATTACTTTGTACCTGAAACTATCAAGTGGCCCAGATTTGCCCCCATATGAAGCCTCAATTGCCCTCAAGTTGCTAGGGATTGACTGAAGCATTCATCAGGGATCAGTTATAAATATCTCTTTATTAAACTGCAATCTATCATGTGAATAAAATAAATAGAAAATGGCAATGCTACATAATGCCCAAAAGGGGACCTTTACCTTCCTCCTGTGAACCTCCACCCAAAACTTAAATCTCAGCCTATTTGTCCAACAAATCCAACAATATCTGACTACTCTAATGTTTTAATAATTAGAAAACACTTTGGGTTCTGATTCTATATAGTGGGAAAGATTGTGTTTGTGGTATCTCCTCCCCTATCAGAGGCAGGAGTCTATTTAGAAAAGATTTCAAACCCAGGTTCCTCTAGATTGGGAGCCTGATTTCAACACAACAGTGGTGAAAATCAGATATGACTCCATCCTCATCAATGGAATTATGCCAGTTTAAAATGGGAATGTGTAATGCTGTGTCTCTTCAAGGTCATCATGCTGTTGTATACTGAAAAACTTAGTGTTCTTCTTATGGATGTTTAATGCAAAGTGTTTTTAGAAGGAGCAGGCTACCGGCTGCAGAAGCTCTGTTTGTAAAACAACATTAAAGTTGTGTCTCTCTAATAGCAGGTTGTGTCTCTCTAATGGGGCTGGATTTTTCTTCTACAAGACAGAACACAGTGTGAGGACAATGTAAAACGTCTGGACCAAGACATAACTTTTAGGTGCCTGTCTAACCCAAATCTGATCTCAGAGCTTTTGAGGTTCACCTAACACTTGGTACCTTCATATAAACCAATGACAAAAGTACATCACGTTCTTCCAAACTATACCATGCTAGCTTGAAGTAACCAAAAGTTACTGCTTCCATGTGACACAATGGCACCCACAAGCTCTGACTCCTGAATTTTTAAAACTCACAGGAGAAGGCAGGTGGTATTCTCCAGTTAGAAAACTGCTCTACTGCACAAAACTAAAGTTTAAACGATCGGCTACCTGCCATTTTTTGAAATTGCTGTAGATAAAAACTCTTTGATTTCAGATTTCTGTTGCTTGCTTGCAGGCTTACAGAGAATAATTGCTACCATAAGAAAACAACTGAAATAGACAATAAATGGAATTTGGCTGAAGTACATTATAATTCTGCTCTATATTGGTATGTGCTGTGCCACAGAGACAAGTATTTGTTTTAAACAACAATAATAAGAATATAGCTAAATGGGGGTGGAAAACCCCCAACTGGTTTAACGGTTCTAATATAATAATCTTTGAACTGGCTAAGATGGAAACTTAATTGTTAATATGCCTGATATAAAACGTGTGGGACCATATGCTACCCTACTAGGTGGAGGAAGGAAATGAGGCATCAAATAACCCAGAATAAAGAGGGAGAACCCCATTCATAGAGTGACAGCCTCTTCATGTATCTGCAAGTGCCCCTCCCTCTACCCCGAAGCAAAAACAAAAGAAATATGCAACGGTTCAGCAGAAGTTTGAAAAAGGGCTGTGGTTCATGGGCAGTGTCACTACGGCAAAGCCCTGGCTGCTGCAATTGATAGTGTAGAGGTGCTCAACTCCGGCCTTCATGGAACTCCATTTACTTCAGGCAGTCAAACCACATGCACTCACTTGCGGGGTCAGAGTCTGGTAAAGCTACACAGCCCCTTATGAACCATGGGAAAAAACAGCACTATTCAAAGCTGCAAGAGGCAATATTAACTCTCCATATTATTATTAATATAGCAACTGTGTGTGCCAGTCATGGACCAAGGCCTCGTTGTGCTAGGAACTGTACAAACACAACAAAGAGACCATCCCTGCAACAAAGAGTTTTTTTCAGAACCACGTTAGAGGGTTTCAAGGGAGCCATCCATGCCGATGGTACAGTTTCAGCTCATGTTATGGTGCTGAAGTGGTCAGGTGTCCAGAGCCAGCAGCCAGTGATTCTGGATGCTTGGCTGAGGCCCTGTCCCTTCTGCAGTTTGTAGCCGGCAACTTTTCTCTCTCTTCTTTCCTTTCGATTCAACAAGTTCTCCCCTTTGCATGGTTTTACACAGAAGGGAAATTCAGGGGCCTTAGGCTCTGATCCTATACCAGTCAAGTCAGTGGAAGTTTTAACCATATTTCTAAACCCCAAATCTTAAAAAAAAAAAAAATTGAGATGGGCCTCCAGAAATCATGAGATTGGCTTTAAATTCATGAGGTTTTTTTTAGTTTATTTACTTTTTAAATTCTGTTTCTTTGGCTTCTAAGCCTTTAGGGTGCTCTTGGGTCACATCTTCAATATTTTCTCTGAAACCATGAGGGATAAACCATTAAACAAACAAACAAACAAACAAACAAAAAACCTAAACTGAGAGTCTTGTATAATCACATGACTCCAGGAGCTGGGGCTGTAAGAAAAAAGCACCAAATTATGAGATACCTGCAATCAAATTGAAAAGTTGGTGACACTGATTTTACCATTGAGTTCAGTGACAGAAAGTTAGGCCCTGAGACCTGTCTTCACAGACTAAAACAATGGTCCCTTCTGGCCTTATAATTTAGTCTGACCTCCTGTATAATACAGGCCAGAGGACTTCCCTGAATTAATTGCTGTTTGAAATAGAGCATACCTTAGAGGAAAAATAACACTCAATCTTGATTTTAAAATTGCCAGTGATGGTGAATCTACCACTGCCCCTTTGTTAAGTTGTTACAATGATTAATTATCTCAGTTGTTAAAAATGTGCACCTAATTTCTAATCTGAATTTGTCCAGCTCCATTTTCCACCCACTGGATCTTGTTATACTTTTGCTACATTGAAGAGCCCTCTATTATCAAATTTTGTTCCCCATGTATGTATACATAGACTGTGATCAAATAACCACTTAACCTTCTCTTTGTTAAGCTAAATAGACTGAGCTCTCTCACTATGACACGTTTCCCATCCTTCAGTCATTCTTATGGCTCTTCTCTGAAGTCTCCCCAATTTATTAAGGTCCTTCTTGAATTGTGGACACAAGAACTAGACACAAGAGTCTAACAGCAGTCTCACCAGTGCCAAATACAGAGATAATAAAACTTCCCTACTCCTTCTCAGGATTCCCCTCTTTATACATCCATGGATCATGGGAGCTCATGTTCAGATGAATATCTACCATGAGCCCCAAGTCCTTTTCAAAGTCACTGGTTACTGGGATAGAGTCCCCCCATCCTGTAAATATGGCCTGCATTCTTCGTTCCGACACTTTACATTTGGCCATATTAAAATGCATGTTCTTTGCTTACACCCAGTTTGACAAGTTTGCTTTGTATCAGTGCCTCTTCATTATTTACAGTGCCTCCAATCTTTGGGTCATCTACAAACTTGACCAATGATTTTATGTTTTCTGTCAGATCATAGATACAATTGTTAAATAGCGTAGGGGAAATCCCCGCAGGACCCCATTCAATGATAATTCCCCATTTTGAGACCTATCGTTTATCCTGTTTTTAATCCATTTAACGTATGCTGTGTTGATATTGTACCATTTGTAATCAGAATGTTGCCTAGTACCAACTCAAATGCTTTTCAAAAGTCTAACTATATTGTATCAGCACTACTACTTTTCTCAACTAACCTGTAATCTTATATTTAAAAAAAAGATTATCAAGTTAGTTTGACAGGATCTATTTTCCGTAAACCCAAGCAGGCTGGCATTCATTATATTACCCTCCTTTAATTCTTTATTAGTCCCATATCAGCCATTTCATTATTTTGCCCTGGATCGATGTCAGACTGACAGAGCTATAATTACTTGGGTTGTCCTGTTCACCTTTTTGAAAATATTGGCACAACATTAGCTTTCTTCCAGTCCTCTGGAACGTTCCCACTGTTCTAAGATTTATTGAAAATCAACATTGACTGGCCAGAGAGCTTCTCAGCTAGTTCCTGGATGCAAGTTATATGCACCTTCTAATTTAAATAAGTCTAGCTTAAGCAGCTGCTGTTTAAAGTCCTTCTTAGTTATTATTGAAATTGAAAGTATTCCATTGTCATTATATGCTATGACTATATCATCTAGCTTTTTCCTAAATAAAGAACAGAAATATTTACTGAACTCTTCTGCTTTTTCTGCATTATTGACAATTCAACCCATTTTCATAATAATAATAATACACCGATACCATTGTCAGGATTCCCTTTGTTCCTAATGTACTTCTTTTTACTGTACTGAACTCTGCTGCCTATAGATGTTTCCTTTTGTCCTTTTGCTTCCCAAATCATTTTTCTACAATTCCTAGCTTCTGATTTATATTAATTACAGAAAACTTCCCCTTTCTTCTAGTTGTCATTTTTAATAGCTACTTTCACTTCCCCTCTAACCCAGGTTGTTTTTATTTATTTATTTTTAAACATACACACACACACACACACACATATATATATATATATATACTACTGGTTTGGACTTTATTTGTCAGTACATAATAAATGTAATCAAGTCATGATCACTTGTACCTAAAGCTACCACTAATTCTTAGTTCTGCAATCAATTCCTCTTTATCTGTCAAGAAGAACTCTAATATAGAATTCCCCCATGTTGGATGCAACACTTTTGAATTAGAAAATTGCTATCTATATGTAAGCAGGGTTGTGGGGGTGGGGATTCTTCAGGAGCAGATCATATTTATATGAACACACCTAGGTATCCAGCAGCGTGGTGTTGCCCAAAGTGATCAACTTTGGCTGGTGTCGGCTTACAAATCACTTTAGTACTGGATGCAGGGGTAATGAAATGTTGTTATTAGGGTTATTAGGGTTATTACCTTTATTGTATGAATAAAAGGGAGCAGAACTGTGCTTAGCCTGTCCTGATTGAGGGGGGTCACCCTCAACTGAAATGAACTTTCTAAGCCAGGGGTTTGGATGCAGAGTCTTTTGTTTTGCTAAGTGCTTACTAGAGCTGAAATCCCTGACTATGGGACAGCTTTTCTGCATGCTTCAATGGTGTAGTTCCCCCACTTGGAGCTAATAATTGCTGAGAGTTGAAAATCACTAAGAGCTGGGGGGGCGGATCTCAAGAGACTGACCTGCAGAAGTTACAGTAGAGAAGCAGGTGGCAGCAGAAAGTGACGGTGTACAGTGCAGTGGTTGGCAGGGCAGCCAGCAGAGCAATGAGCGACTGGTGAGGTGGCCAGCAGAACAGAACGGAGGCTGGCAGGGTGGCCAGCAGAGTGGAAAGGCAGCTGGCAGGGCAGCCAGCCAAAACCAGGTGCCTTTTTCCCCATGTGGGAGGTGAACTCACACAGATGCACCACTGAACTCTGGGTCCTAGCTGACCAAGGACACCACTGTGAGGGGGGTGTGGTGAGGGAGCAGAGGGGGGCACAGTAAAGGAACTTTTGGGTGTAGAACGTGAGGCAGAAGACACCACCTCAGGCAGTTGGGGTGGGTGTCCTGCTTAGAGTTTTCTGGTTATGAATACTGCTTGCGGCATTTTCCCTAATTAATGTAGGTTGACCTTTCATTAAACATTTCTTTTCTACACTCAGAGACTCTGTGCTTATGAGTGGGGAAGTACTGCCTCTAGAGGCGCCCAGGGTACTGCGTAATTGTCCCCGGTTATTGGATGGAGGCTCGAGCCAGTTCTGTGTTGTATTGTTGAAAAGGAACCCCTAGATATTGAACCCAGCCTGGTTGCTGCCGGCTCCACCTGGCAGAAGGGTTACAGAAATTCTGAGGACATTTTAGTACTGGCAGTCTGAGACCACCATATGTTATTCAGATTGAAGACCCCCAAGATAATTCAGCTTTTTTTCTACTCCTACACATTATAGATAGGTGCTTAAGGAGCCAGTCATCCAGTTCTCTAGTGTCATCTGGTGGTTTGTAGCATATCATCTTGTACTTTTTCTAACAGAATATTCATCCATGAGCATTCAAGAACATTTTCTTCTAACTTATCAATGCCTCACAAATAGGTAATGCCATTTTGACACACACTGCCACTCCCCCTCCCCTTTTACACACTCAACCTTCTGAATTCCCTGAAATCATCTACAATCTGTGAGACATCCCATGACACAGTGCCATTAATACTGATATATACCATCATAATCAATCCTTGCCCACCGATTTCAGAGGTCTATCCAATCTTAGTCACATCTCATGTCTTAGCTCCAGGAAGGTAGCACACTGTCCTGTTGTCTGACTGTCCCTTGCAGAACATTCTTTCCATTATTTTTATATGGGTGGGTGGAGATCTCTGTGGACAGTTTTGATTTTCCTGAAAGTTGGACTGAGCAGCCATCCATAAGTATGTCCCTTTTACCTTTACATTCCATTTGGCCAGCTGAATCTTCAGAGGTATCTTTTGCAGTTCTATGCTGAGACTCTGGAAATGAATGGAAACTTGTAGCTGTGTGGAATTCCATTTGGTCTTCTTCTCTCTGGTGGTCTCAACCTGCACATCCTCAGATGCCTCCTGCCATGTAGAATGCTTCTTCCTCCTCTTGTCCCTGGCGGTTATGAATGTCCAAGCATGTGTGATTTTCTCTTTCTCTAATTCCTTAGTGGTTGGTTCCTTTCTTCCTAAAATCTGGAGTGGTGATACTTTCTGACTTTAGTTGTTCAAGAACACTTCAGCTTCTCTGAGGCTTTTTCATGTCTGTACTTGTCCTTCCAATCCAAAAATATTTTCTTCCAGCACTGCCACCAACTTGCTTTTCATATAGAGGAAGGAAAGAAATCATAAGAATGGCCATCCTGGGTCAGACCAAAGATCCATCTAGCCCAGTATCCTTTCTTCTAACACTGACCAATGCCAGGTGCTTCAGAGGGAATGAACAGAACAGGTAATCATCAAGTGATCCATCCCCTGTTGCGCATTCCCAGCTTCTGGGAAACAGAGGCTAGGGACACCATCCCTGCCCATCCTGGCTAATAGCCATTGATGGACCTGTCCTCCATGAACTTATCTAGTTTTTTAAAACCCTTTTATATTCTTGGCCTTCACAACATCCTCTGGCAAAGAGTTCCATGGGTTCACTATGCACTGTGCGAAGAAATACTTCCTTTTATTTGTTTTAAACCTGCTGCCTATTAATTTCACTTCCTCACCCCTAGTTCTTGTGTTATGAGAACTATTTGGCATGGCACATTCATTTCAAGTCACAACCAATGATCCATTGCTAGCCATCAAAATACTGAGCATAAAGTTGCACCTAGAAAGAGAACCTCTTATTCTCCTTCTCCGAGCTTCCTTGTTCACTGCTCAAGAGTTCATGAGGCAACTGACTTATCTATTAAATCTTGCTGCTCAGTTCCACCCCCTTGTTAACACAGAGCATCTAACCACTCAAGAGAATTTAAACATTGCAGCTGATCAAAGACACCAGGGTGGCAGCCACACATAGCCTATAGCAAAACAAAAACAAACAAACCTGTCTCACCTGGCCTATTTAGGGGCCACAGTCTAACCAACCTGCACAGAGAAGGAACAGACTGATCAAACACACCACTCCCCATGTCCTTCTGCCTACAGGATCCCCAGCTATACTCTGCAAAACTCTCATTTGCTGATTCTGCTCATCTTCTTAAAAGCCTCCAATATAAAAGGAAAATTTTGGAAGTGGACATTATAATATGGGGTGGGGGGTGGCAAAGAGACAGACAGACAAAGTGCAAAAGAAGCAGACAACATTTTACTACTTTACTGGTTAAACAATAGGCTAGTCCTCCTGTCTATTTAAATATCTGTCTGTCTAATCTATCTAGGTTCTTATTTGGCAGACATTACTGTATTATCTGAGCACACACACTTCAGGTTTCCTTACTGCATCTGTATTGATTTCTTCCATAGACCTCATTTCATATTGTGCCTTGAAAATTAAATGATCTATTTAGTTCCAATACAGTCCAGTATTTTAATTGGATTTCGAGGCAGTAATTTATGTAATATTAATGGATACTTTCAGAAAGTTGCTAATTAACAGCTGACCTTTATCTTTCCTGAAAAGTATTTTTCTTTTTCTTTCTTTCTTTCTTTCTTTCTTTCTTTCTTTCTTTCTTTCTTTCTTTCTTTCTTTCTTTCCCTTCCTCACTAAGAGTGGACTGAATTTAAATTAGCAAAAGCTAGCACACCTAAGAGGGATATTGGGGCACATCAAGATATACAATGTGTCTGATCATCTTATACCCATAAAAATGGCTAAATAATTTAAATTCAATTCAATCAAATGTATTTTCAAGTGAGAATCTTAGGCTCTGGGTGATGGATTAAAAGTTTTATATAACCCAGGGATTTTATAAACTACTGCCAAACAAATTCAAAGTAAAAGATTATATTTTGTTTCCTTTTTTTTTATGTTGCAAGATTTCTTCATTTTGTGCTGTTTTCATAACAGCCATGGAATAAATACATACATGTTTATAAATGTTTGATGAAAAGCAAAAGTGAAAGATCCAGGGCTACCATCTCATACTTTAAAAGAATAAACCTGCTTGCACTTTTATTTCTGGCCCAACAATTTCTCAGTTCCTCCACACCAAAGTCAAAGATTTGAGGGGATCATTCCTCAGACAACCCCCTAATATTTGGAAACCCTGCTATAAATTGATTCTTTATCATCCGTTTGAGGTGTGAATTGAGCCTAATTTTTTAGAGAATGTTTCTTTTCAATTCTTGGGTCTGGATTTGTTAAAATATTTCTGGTGAACTGGACAAATAATTAAACAAGCAAATAAATAATAAGCATTCAAACATATATGGGCCTCATTCTCTATTGACCTGTATGTTGTGTAGCCCTTTACACCAGCGTGAAGCAGATGTAAAATGCTACCGTTGTTAGTTAGTAGCATGTTACATCCTCTTTACTGTAATGTAAATGACTATACAAGGTGTAGGACAATGGAGAATCAGACCCATATATATCCAGTGAAAAATTTATTTGACCAGCTCAAGGGATAGGTCACCTTCAGGTCTTGTCTATGCACAGAAGTTGCACCGGTTTTCCTTAAATCAAAGTAGGCTGTGTCTACACTACATCTCATATCGGCATAATTTATGCCGCTCAGGAGGGTGAATAAATCATGCTCCCCCCCACCCCAAAATGACAAGTTACACCACCATAAGCACTGGTGTGGACATTCTATGTCGGCGATTCAAAAAAGAACTAGATACATTCATGGAGGATAGGTCTATCAATGGCTATTAGCCAGGATGAGCAGGGATGGTGTCCCTAGCCTCTGTTTGCCAGAAACTGGCAATGGGTGACAGGGGATGGATCACTTGCTGATTACCTGTTCTGCTCATTCCCTCTGAAGCACTTGACATTGGCCACTGTTGGAAGAGTGAGCTAGATGGACCTTTGGTCTGCCCTAGGATGGCCGTTCTTATGATCCCTGTTGAAGCTAATCTGTGAAACAAGCTGAGTGAGATAATATCATTTATTGGACCAACTTCTTTTATCTTCTAATATCTTCTATTGAACCAGTTCTGTGTACACTTGAAGATTGTCTCTTTTATTAACAAAAGTCGGTCCAATAAAAGACATTGCCTCACCCACCTTGTGTCTCTGATACCCTGGGACCGACATGGCAACAACATACTGTAAACATCCTAATCTGTGTCAGGCAAGACACCCCGCAAAAAGAGGCTAGCGTGAGTCAAGGATGTCGGAGTCAGCGTCATGCTGTCTGCAACAGCAACCAAACTGTTTTCACCTTCAGCTAAAAGCATATTTAATGAGGCTGAGTCACTGTTGGCCTGCAATATGCGTAGTCATTCTTGGGTTACCAGGTGTCCATTTTTTGACCGGCTGCCCACAGTAACAGGCTTCTGCCACTAGGGAGAGGGAAGAGCAGCAGCTGCAGCTGGAACCACATGGAGGCGCTGCTCTCTGCTTAGCTGCTGACACCTGACAGAGGGCAGTGGCTGGCTTCTAGACCCGGCTCCAAGAGGTAGGTGCTGCCGCCGAGGGGGGAGGGAGAAGGGGGGACGTAATCCTGTCTGCCCCCCATTCTGCCCCACCGTGCCACGATTGCCCTGGCCCTAACCCCTCGCTATGGGGACCGACCCATCCCTGCCCTGGCCCCTTGCTCCAGGGACCAACCCCCACTGGGCCCCGATTGGACAGGCAGGCTCTGCGTCAGCTCTTCCCAGCCTCACTGTGCAGGCAGCAGGTGAATCCCGGGAGGGGGACAATGACCGAAGGAAGGGGGTGAAGTATGAGAGACAGAGGGAGGAGGAGAGGAGTGAGCAGGGGCGGAGCCTCGGGGAAGGGGTGGGGCAGGGGCGGGGCAAGAGTGTCAGTTTTCAGCAATTAGAATGTTGATTAACCGATTTACATGACTGCAGTGTGGGTGGGAAATGCTACCATTTTTTGGCGTAGTAATGCTTTTAGCAGCCATTTTGCACTCTGATAAATGAGCACATACATTTCTGAGGCAGAATCAGGCTCAGTACTTGTAACTAGGGCCTTAGAACATATCTGTGTGAGCTGACCCTACAGGTTCAGCTAACCTAAGGTAACCACAATTTTCCAATACGGATGAGTCAAAAGCAGGCTGAAAGCCGTTTTCTAAAATGGGTTTAACACTAAGGGTCCTGACCCAACGCCCATTGAAATCTATGGAAAGCCTCCCATTGACTTCAGTTGGCACTAGGTAATTCTATTAAACTGAAGGTGGGGAGCAGGAGAGAAAGAGTTTCCCAGGGCAAGTACACCTGCCTTAGCAAATGGCATATATCACAGTGAAGATAAGGGGTTTCAGATTAGGTAATCACCCAAAAGATTAAAATGCTCATCTCAAATTTATTTGAACTATCCTAATCTTTTGGGTTTATTCTCCTGGACGGAGACTCCCATAAGAATAGGTTTGTATTACTGGTATGTCTACAGCAAGTCCCACTCAGGGACAGCAAGTGCAGAGGTTCTGGAAAATGAATAAAAAATAATTAATAATTTAAAAAAAAACTCACACCACCATATTGTTAGAACCTGAAAATGATCAGTTTTGGTTCCGTTCAACAGTAAAGTTCCATTTTGTTTTAAATGCACCCACCCCTAAGGGACATAAGGCCCAAGTTACAAGTAACTTGTTCTAACAAAGTCCAAGAGGTGGGAGAAAAAGTCCCCTTCCATACTGTGAGTGAGCGAGACTGAATACTCATGGACATTATAATCACAGAAATATGATTTTTATTAGGGTTGCATCTGTAGCCCCCAAGTGAGATTGAAAGTCCAATTTGCTAGGTGTTGTACAAACACATAGTAAAGGACAGTCCATGCTCCAAAGAGCTTATACTTTCAAATTAGACAAATGATGGGAAAGAAAACAGATGCACAGAGAAGCGCAGTGACTTGTCCAAGGTCAGACAGCAGGTCAGTGGAAGAGGTGGAAATAAGATTTGAGTCTCCTGAGTTATTATCTAGTACCCGACCCATTGCATAGCATTTCCCTCCTTGTCATTCCAATACGAGACAGACAATACTTACAAGGTCCCCTCTAGCCTATCCTGCTGTTACCACAGGATTTTTCCTTGCTGTGAGTTCTGCAGTGTCTTGTCCCATTTACATTTAGATGACCCAGTTGAGCTCATCAATTTCCACCATTTAAATTACAGCTGGTTAGGAAGTTGTTCCTGATATTTGCTTTCATTTTTTTTTAAATTTTATCCCTTTGCTTTTTAAAGCTAAAACATTGACAAGAGTGAATTCGAATCTCACTGCCCCATATTGTCACTGCGTGCTTTCACGTTTTCTTCACATCCCTTTGTTCGTGAGCGAGCCATTGTTCCAGGAATGGAAGCCAACCTTGGAAATCTCAGCACCAGTACATCAAAAATGTCACCGGAGGAACACATGTGCACAATCATCACCATTATTCTTCTCTTCTCTAAGGAATGTTTCCAGGTCGTAGATACCTGTTTTGGATGCTTTGGGAATAATAAAAACCATTAACAGATTGTTAATGTGACTTGGTAGCAGACCAAGCAGAGACTTATAAAACAGTAAAGCTTTACAATCAATCTGATGTGTAACTAGGCACTCATGGAATCAGGTATAACATCTTCAGGGACAAATACTAGCTCTTCTTAGCACCCCAACAATGCAGAACCCATGAGACCTCTTCAGCCCGCCTCAATTTCATCAGTAAGTACTATGAACTCATTACCCTGGGGGAGAGTCTGCTGGCACCCTCACACTGAGCCAACCAGGCACCCTAAGCCAACCAGGTACTCCTTAGGACATGGGAGAGAGGATGTTTGTCTCTTTCATGGTAGAAGAATGGAGAGTGGTTTCCCCTTCTCTCAGGTGCAAAGAGTTTGCTAAAAAAAACCTCTTTTCTTTAGAGCAGTGGTTCCCAAACTGGGGTTCGTGAGAGTTCACGAAAAGTTACAGGGAGTTCTCGGGGGCAAAAATTCCCTAATGGCGGACAGAGCTGTCCCTAAAGACCATGGGCAGCACGGGGCCAGCAGCCTGGAGCCCCTGGACTTCCAAGAGCTAAGCAGATCAAAGCAAACCTATCTATCACACTGAGGAGATTTAAACTTCAAGATTCCTTATAAGAAATGGGAAGAGAGATGGATATTTTTTGCTGTTTTTAACATTAAATACGCAGCTAGTATTGTTTTTAAATTATTATGAAGAACAAGTTTAAGCTTTGTTGTAATGTGTGCTGTTTGCCTGGACTGCTCAAGACCTGAAAGCTTGTGTAGGAGGGACTCTTTGAGTTGGCTTCTTAAATACTTTCATGCTGTTTCACATCTGATACTCCTTGATGAAACGTAGGAGCCTTGTCTTGTAACAGGCTTATTGAAAGTGATACAAGCTACAAAAGTGAAATCTTGGAATAGTGTTGCCATTTTCATAATGTAATAAAAATATTGTAATGATAAATACTAATTAATAATAAATAGTGTGTAATAAGCATGTCATAAAAACAATATATTTCCAAGATCACTGCTTTTATAATTTATACTCAGGTAAAGAAGAAAATCCCTGGAAATATGCGTTTTTAGGAGGGGATTTGCGAGACTTGACATTTTAGTGAAAGGGGTTCACAGATTGTTAAAGTTTGGGAACCACTGATTTAGAGTTAAGACAATATTCACCAGGAGCCAGCAAGAGTTATTCCACCACAGCAGAGACATGATCAGATACTTTGGAAATGGACAGTCAGAGGTACCAGAGAAATCACGAAGATTTACCTCAGCTCTGCCACTTTCCTGCTGCAAGCTTGAGCAAGTGACTTCACCTGCCTGTGCCCCAGTTTACCCTCTCACCGTTTGTCTGCCTTAACTACTTAGACTGTCTCTTGATATGTATTTGTGCAGCACCTAGCACCCTTAACTCATTTGAGGCATCTGGCCACCACAGCAAAATAGTCAATAATCTACTTTAGATAGCTGAGCCATCCTGGATAGCTGCTTATATAGAGAACAAAAATAATGAAAGCTCAGAGAAGCCTGCTCAAGGAATGAGGGAATCTGTATAAGTGTCTGCAGAATCATTGTAGGGACTGGGATTACCAAAGCCTTTGGGTGCAGAATCTTTACAGTTGCCAGCAGTGCCAAGGTTGCTAAATCCCACAAGCACCTACCTCAATTCACAGATTGATACAATTATCACCATTATACTTCTCTCCTTTAAGGAATGAATTGATTCTGGAATGAGTCATCTTAACAGCTGTGTCGTTAGAAACAGAGCTGGATATATGTCAATTTAAGTACTTATATGATCCTAATTACTACAATATCTGAGCACCTGACACTCTTTAATATATTTATCCTCACAACGTCCAGGTATGATAGGACAGTGCAAGTATTCTCCTTTTACAGATGGGTTAACTGAGGCACAGAAAGGCTTGCCCCAGGTTACACATGAAGTGAGTAGCAGAAGAGGGGGAAAGGAGTCCGGGAGAGCTGGCTATATTTTATATCCTTATTGAGGTTGCAGGAATAAACCATCCTGATGGGTCGACGAATAATAAATATGGCAGTCGACCAGTTTGGCTTAACAGTGAAATTCTTGCAGATCTTAAACACAGAAAAGAAGCTTACAAGAAGTGGAAGATTGGACAAATGACCAGGGAGGAGTATAGAAATATTGCTCAGGCATGCAGGAGTGAAATCAGGAAGGCCAAATCACACTTGGAGTTGCAGCTAGCAAGAGATGTTAAGAGTAACAAGAAGGGTTTCTACAGGTATGTTAGCAACACGAAGGTCAAGGAAAGTGTGGGCCCCTTACTGAATCGGGGAGGCAACCTAGTGACAGAGGATGTGGACAAAGCTAATGTACTCAATGCTTTTTTTGCTTCTGTCTTCACGAACAAGGTCAGCTCCCAGACTACTGCACTGGGCAGAACAGTATGGGGAGGAGGTGACCAGCCCTCTGTGGAGAAAGAAGTGGTTCAGGACTATTTAGAAAAGCTGGATGAGCACAAATCCATGGTGCCAGATGCACTGCATCCGAGGGTTTTAATGGAGTTGGTGGATGTAATTGCAGAGCCATTGGCCATTATCTTTGAAAACTCATGGTGACTGGGGGAGGTCTGGATGACTGGAAAAAGGCTAATGTAGCGCCTAGCTAATGTAGTGCCCATCTCTAAAAAAAAGGGAAGAAGGAGGATCTGGGGAACTACAGGCCAGTCAGCCTCACCTCCGTCCCTGGAAAAATCATGGAACAGGTCCTCAAGGAATCCATTTTGAAGCACTTAGAGGAGAGGAAAGTGATCAGGAAAAGTCAGCATGGATTCACCAAGGTCAAGTCATGCCTGACTAACCTAATTACCGTCTATGATGAGATAACTGGCTCTGTGGATGAGGAGAAAGCAGTGGACATGTTATTCCTTTACTTTAGCAAAGCTTTTGATACGGTCTCCCACAGTATTCTTGCCAGCAAGTTAAAGAAGTATGGGCTGAATGAATGGACTATAAGGTGGATAGATCGTCAGGCTCAATGGGTAGTGATCAATGGCTCCATGTCTAGTTGGCAGCCAGTACCAAGTGGAGCACCCCAAGGGTCAGTCCTGGGGCCGGTTTTGTTCAATATCTTCATTAATGATCTGGAGGATGGCTTGGATTGCACCCTCAGCAAGTTTGCAGATGACACTAAACTGGGAGGAGTGGTAGATACGCTGGAGGGTAGGGATAGGATACAGAGTAACCTAGACATATTAGAGGATTGGGCCAAAAGAAATCTGATGAGGTTCAACAAGGACAAGTGCAGAGTCCTGCACTTAGAACAGAAGAATCCCATGCACTGCTACAGATTAGGGACCGAGTGGCTTGGCAGCAGTTCTGCAGAAAAGGACCTAGGAGTTACAGTGGATGAGAAGCTGGATATGAGTCAACAGTGTGCCCTAGTTGCCAAGAAGGCTAATAGCATTTTGGGCTGTATAAGTAGGAGCATTGCCAGCAGATCAAGGGATGTGATTATTACCCTCTATTCGGCTTTGATTAGGCCTCATCTGGAGTATTGTGTCCAGTTTTGGGCCCCACACTACAAGAAGAATGTGGAAAAATTGGAGAGTCCAGCGGAGGGCAGCCAAAATAATTAGGGTGGCTAGAGCACATGATTTATGAGGAGAGGCTGAGGGAACTGGGATTGTTTAGTCTGCAGAAGAGAAGAATGAGGGGGGATTTGATAGCTGCTTTCAATTACCTGAAAGGGGGTTCCAAAGAGGATGGATCTAGACTTTTCTCAGTGGTACCAGATGACAGAACAAGGGGTAATGGTCTCAAGTTGCAGTGGGGGAGGTTTAGGTTGGACTTTAGGAAAAAAAACTTGTTCATTAGGAGGGTGGTGGAGCACTGGAATGGGTTACCTAGGGAGGTGGTGGAATCTCCTTCCTTTGAGGTTTTTAGGGTCAGTCTTGACAAAGCCTTGGCTGGGAAGATTTAGTTGGAAATTTGTCCCCTCTTGAGGTCCCTTCCAACCTGATATTCTATTATTCAATGATTCTAAGAGTGGATTGAATCTATATATACTGAGTGTCCTAACTACTAAACCTGCCTTCTTCTCAAGAAGCCAAACTTTTCAAAAGCAGCAAGTGATTTTAGCTGTCTCAGTTCTTGGGTGTTCAGTTGGCGACACTTTAAAGGGCTGTAGGAAGAGGTATCAAGTGGCTATGCTAATGCCCAAGCTAATCTTTAGAGCTTTCCCAGTGTGAGCTAGATATTTACAGCCTGAGCCGACTCAGAATGAGCTGTGTGCTCTGTCATTTTCACTTTACCTGCCTGCTCCCTGGAAATTTCCCACAGGACTAAAGTGAGGGATAGATAAACAGGTTCTGATCAAATAAGAAACTACTCAAACCTTCACCCAAGGATCAAAATGAACCTTTTTAAACACTTGAAAAATATTGTTTACATGGTTTTCATTTTTTCCCCCATTTTTGCATGCTCAGCGCTGCTTCATTTCACCTTGGCCTTGGAAGCAGAAAGAAAAGCTGTTTTATCAGCCTAGCTGTAATGAAGAAGAACTGGAAATGCAGTGCCTGCTACTGCAACTAGTTCTCACACAAATAAATACACAAAGTCAGAGAAGGTAAAAGAAATGCACCTTCGCCTCCCTCCCCCCACCATTTCTAATCCTGTTCAAGTCCCTTTCTTCTGGGCTGGGTTTGTTAACACAAAGTCAACACAAAAACATGGACAAAGCAACTCAAAGCACTGGGTGACAACTTTTTTAGCCTTCAGTAAAGAAGACACTTTGGGTATGTCTACACTGCAGTAGAAGCCCATGGTTTGAATTCAGGCTCAAACCTAAGCCCCCTTCCATCTACACACAAATTGTTCTAACCCACTGCTCACACCCAGATTCCTGGAAACCCCACAGGGGGAAAGGTTCAAGCCTGAGTCAAGCTAGGATCCAAGGTTAAAGCCTTATTGCTTTTCAGTGTAGACACCGCCCTGCTGGACTCATGCTCTGGGAGTCTACCAAAAGTATTCCACAATCCCAGGGGACGACTTTCTTTGTCTTCTGGACAATCAAGTTTGGTGGAGAGTCAAGTTTTCCCACACTGCACAATGAAGAAAGGGCTAGAGTGGCCACATTTTGGGAGGGAGCTAGCCAGTCTGGGATAAGAATGGTTGGATTCATAATGCTGTGTAGAAGATAGAATCCCAGCCTGGGATCCAGACTTCAACAATTCCTAACCTGGGGTAACAAGTGAGTGTAGATGCTCAAGCCCTAGATTAACAAACCCAGGGTCCACTAACTCGAGTTCTACTAACTCTGGATTTACACTGCTGTGTAGACATACCCTTTGTGCATTTTCAGCCGCACTCCACATCATCTATGTGATAGACAGAGACAGAGGCGGCTCCAGGCACCAACACGCCAAGCGCGTGCCTGGGGCGGCAAGCCATGGAGGGCGCTCTGCTAGTCGCCACGAGGGCGGCAGGCAGGTTGCCTTCGGCGGCATGCCTGCGGAGGGTCCGCTGGTCCCGCAGCTTCGGCGGACCTTCCGCAGGTGTGCCGCCGAACCCGGGCCTCCCGCAGGCAAGCTGCCAAAGGCAGCCTGCCTGCCGTGCTTGGGGCAGCAAAATACCTAGCGCTGCCCCTGGGCAGAGAATATGGTTACATCCTGGGATTTAAGGATGCCACATTGAAATCAGTGCATCTAATCTAATTAAGTCTAAACTGGCTCAATGCACAATATAATCAGCCTGGAATGTGTCATTTTAGCAGTTGTATCCTGAGAAACACAGCTGCATATATATCTGTCTAATCGCATCTCATCTAGCCTAACACTTATGATCATGTTGATGCCTCCTCTCCCTATTGCCACGAGGGCTGCAGAGAGAAGCCAGGCAGAGATCCAAGTGCTAGGTGAAGAAGCAGCTAAAGCAGAGAACCTCTGGGCCTTTGGAGAACTTTCCAGTTTTGAGTGGATATTCTGCCCTATACTAACCCGAACCCCCTTCTCGCAGTCTCTTCACTGTCACTCTATGCATGCCTCCTTCACTCTCCCTCCCTTCTCTTTCCATTTAGCTAATCCCCTCCTATGTAAACCCAATACCCCCCAAAAATACATGTTTTGTGGAGCTCACACAACATTTACTGCCATCGCATTTTTCAGTCTCCTTGAGTATTTTACTCCTTCCCAACCCTGTGGGTGTGTTCTCTATTTAGACTGTAAGCTCTTTGACTGTCTCCTAGTCTATGTTTGTACAGATCCTAGCACAATGAGATACAAAAGGAGCACTTAAAGACGATAAAGTCATTGTGGAGAAACTAAATGGATTTTTTGCTTCAGTCTTCATGGCTGAGGATCCTAGGGAGATTCCCAAACCTGAGCCGGCTTTTGTAGGTAACAAATCTGAGGAATTGTCACAGATTGAAGTGTCGCTAGAGGAGATTGTGGAATTAATTGATGAATTTAACAGTAACAAGTCACCGGGACCAGATGGACAATTCACCCAAGAGTTCTGAAAGAAAACAAATGTGAAATTGCGGAACTATTAACTATGGTTTGTAATCTGTCCTTTAAATCAGCTTCTGTACCCAATGACTGGAAGATAGCTAATGTAACGCCAATATTTAAAAAGGACTCTAGGGCTGATCCTGGCAATTACAGACCAGTAAGTCTAATGTCAGTACTGGGCAAATTAGTTGAAACAATAGTAAAGAATAAAATTGTCAGACACATAGAAGAACACAAATTGTTGGGCAAAAGTCAGCATGGTTTCTGTAAAGGGAAATTGTGTCTTACTAATCTATTAGAGTTCTTTCCAGGGGTCAACAAACATGTGGACAAGGGGGATCCAGTGGACATAGCGTACTTAGATTTCCAGAAAGCCTTTGACAAGGTCCCTCACCAAAGGCTCTTACATAAATTAAGTTGTCATGGGATAAAAGGGAAGATCCTTTCATGGATTGAGAACTGGTTAAAAGACAGGGAACAAAGGGTAGGAATAAACGGTAAATTCTCAGAATGGAGAGGGGTAACTAGTGGTGTTCCCCAAGGGTCAGTCCTAGGACCAATCCTATTCAACTTATTCATAAATTATCTAGAGAAAGGGGTAAAAAGTGAGGTGGCAAAGTTTGCAGATGATACTAAACTGCTCAAGATAGTTAAGACCAAAGCAGATTGTGAAGAACTTCAAAAAGATCTCACAAAACTAAGTGACTGGGCAACAAAATGGCAAATGAAATTTAATGTGGATAAATGTAAAGTAATGCACATTTGAAAAAAATAACCTCAAGTATACATACAATATGATGGGGGCTAATTTAGCTACAACAAATCAGGAAAAAGATCTTGGAGTCATCATGGATAGTTCTCTGAAGATGTCCATACAGTGTGCAGCGGTGGTCAAAAATGCAAGCAGGATGTTAGGAATCATTAAAAAGGGGATAGAGAATAAGACAGAGAGTATCTTATTGCCCTTATATAAATCCATGGTATGCCCACATCTTGAATACTGTGTACAGATGTGGTCTCCTCATCTCAAAAAAGATATACTGGCATTAGAAAAAGGTTCAGAGAAGGGCAACTAAAATGATTAGGGGGTTGGAAAGGATCCCATATAAGGAGAGATTAAAAAGGCTAGGACTTTTCAGCTTGGAAAAGAGGAGACTAAGGGGGGATATGATAGAGGTATATAAAATCATGAGTGATGTGGAGAAAGTAAATAAGGAAAAGTTATTTACTTGTTCCCATAATATAAGAACTAGGGGCCATCAAATAAAATTAATGGGCAGCAGGTTTAAAACAAATAAAAGGAAGTTCTTCTTCACACAGAGCACAGTCAAGCTGTGGAACTCCTTGCCTGAGGAGGTAGTGAAGGCTAGGACTGTAACAGCGTTTAAAAGAGAACTGGATGAGGTCATGAAGGTTAAGTCATTAATGGCTATTAGCCAGGATGGGTAAGGAACGGTGTCCCTAGCCTCTGTTTGTCAGAGGATGGAGATGGATGGCAGGAGAGAGATCACTTGATCATTACCTGTTAGGTTCACTCCCTCTGGGGCACCTGGCATTGGCTGCTGTCAGTAGACAGGATACTGGGCTAGATGGACCTTTGGTCTGACCCAGTATGGCCATTCTTATGTTTATGTTCTAATGAAGCCCTACTCGTGGCTGGCTGTTGGGCATTACTGTAATAAGCATGTAAAATAATCTAAGCACCTTTGAGGCACCTGCATTGAAGTTATAATATAGATGACTGATACTCAGACTGTGGCTTGCAAGCTGCAGTTGGCTCTTTAATATGTCTCCTGAGACTCTTTGAAGCACATGATATTAAAACACGGTGTGATTTAATTATTAACCAACCTAAGTTATTAACCAATCAGGATGCTTCTACTATGTTAACCAATTAAGTTATCCATTTGCACTAAGTTTATATTATATTATATTATAAAAACTAAATATTTCCCCTGTTATACTGTTTAAATATGACTAGCACTAATTAAACAATGAATTCACAATCCTGTGGCTTTTTGGGGTAATGTTGATCGCTAATTTGGCTCCTGAACCACTGAGATCTGAGCATCACCGCTATAGAATTTGGTTCATTATCTTCAAATGGGTCTTCTTTTAAGATTAAGGGCTTAAAAAACAAGAGATTTGGATAGTATGTAGACATCAGCACTTCTGGGTGCCTGACTGAAATAAACGTCTGAATCTCTTGAGGTTTGCACATCCTTAATAGCCCATTTAGTGGCTGCCTCTTGTAGCCGAATGTTGGACAAAATGCACCTGCAGTGCTACCAACTGTTCCTAGTACATTAAAGAAAACTCAGCAAACAAAAATCTGTGTTTTCTGTAGAGTGCTGGAAAAATTAAAGGCTCACATGCTGCTGCAGCATTAGAGCCGGCAAGTGAAGGGCTGGCAATTAGGGAGTCAAGATCTGTTGAGTTGAAGGAAGAATTAAAATGGCTTCTGTCTGATCAGCCTTTGTTGCTTGCTGATCTAGTTCTTCCTGCTGTAAAGTACTCTGAGGTGCTTGCATGAGACCAGGGGTGTGCACAAGGGCACACAGGGACATGCCCCCCCCAATCAGTGGGGGCACAGAATTCCTCGGAGGCTGCGGTGGGGTCCCTGGGGCTGTGGGGGGAGAGCCAGCTCCATTGGTCCTAGGGCCGCAGTGGGGAGAACCAGGTCCTCCGGCCAGAGGGGCAGAGGAGAGGGGAGTCAGCTCCTCCTGCCATAGGTGGCACAGAAATTGCTCCTCCAAAAGCAATTACATTTTTATTCCTGTGCATGCCCACCCTGCATGAAACACATGATGTCTTCATGGCTGGGTCAAGCCAAAGAGAGCCCACAGACCCACTGAATTCCCCCAATCCACATAGCTGCTCGGAGATCAAATAGTTGCAGGTCTTCCGCACACTGTGTCCTTTTTCATAGAGTTGTCTCTCTCCAGTTACATCTGCAGCTCCCCTGCCTCGTCACTCTGTACAGACCTGCCATGTCTGAGAGGAGAGAACCTCCTCTGCTAGGCTGGCCAGGACAGCTGTAGCTGCTGAATATATGGCAGGCAGCTAGGATGTGACTCAAAGTCTCCTTTCTCCCTCAGCTCACTCTGCTGAAGCCATAAGCACTTTGATGTAGGTCAAGGCCTCACATAGTCATTAGCTACAGCAGCTGGCCTACTACTCCAGATGTGGGACTGGACACCAGGAGCCTCACAGTTCCAGCCCCAGTTTTCCTAGAGACATTTACCAGCCTGATAGAGATACCGTGAAGCCTAAGGGCTTGTCTTTATAAGAAAAAGCCAAAGGGGAAGAAACTGGCTTAAGTAAAATTATACTCCATTTTGTTTTATACTCCATTTTGCTAGCTTTGAATTAGTAAGAAGAAATTATAGCCTTGAATTAGTCAGAAGAAATTGTTCCGAGATTATTCTTTACTGATTGTGTTAATGATTGTTCTTTGAAGAATAGAAGTTTTATGGCGGTAATTACCTTATTTACTGTTTGGGGTGAGTGAAGAATGTCTGGTAATTAACTGAGAAAGGACAGCTAGGCCGGATGGTCAAGAAGGGAGTGGAGGCATGGAGAGGCACCAGCTTTAACCGGGCTGTCAGGTTGAGGACCTTGAAGCAAAGGCATACACCCCATGGAGAAGATAAAGAGTGGAGCCACAAGATAAGAGACCTCTGTGGATAACTCCCAGTAACAACCTAAATAATTGCTAATTAGAGCAACCTTGACTACCTCCTGATTAACAGCTCCAGTGTGACACAGCGAGGTCCAGAGACTTGTATAGGAATTTATCACTATAAAAGAAGGGTGTATCGCCATGGGACTTTGGGGTTCCTTCTGCATCAACATCAGAGCTTCAAATGCGTTCAACAGAGGCCCTCGTGTGCAGTTTCAGCTGGTCACTGGAACTGACCAAGCAACACTAAGGATTGGTAACTATAAAATCCAGCTGCAGAACCTTTTGGGGTCATAGAATCATAGAATCTAAGGGTTGGAAGGGATCTCAGGAGGTCATCTAGTCCAACCCCCTGCTCAAAGCTGGACCAAACCCAACTAAGTCATCCCAGCCAGGGCTTTGTGAAGTCTGACCTTAAAAACCTCTAAGGAAGGAGATTCCACCACCTCCCTAGGTAACCCATTCCAGTTCTTCACCACCCTCCTAGTGAAAAAGTTTTTCCTAATATCCAACCTAAACCTCCCCCTCTGCAACTTGAGACCATTACTCCTTGTTCTGTCATCTTCTACCACTGAGAACAGTCTAGATCCATCCTCTTTGGAACCCCCTTTCAGGTAGTTGAAAGCAGCTATCAAATCCCCCCTCATTCTTCTCTTCTGCAGACTAAACAATCCCAGTTCCCTCAGCCTCTCCTGTATGTGTGTGTGTGTGTGAATGGAAGCATGCTGATTTTAATGCTTAAATTGTACTCTCAATCAAAGTGGCGTATTGCCTTATCCCTTTTAAAAGATTCCATGTGCTTCTTATAAGCATAACATCTTCACTGCACTGTTAGCTCGCAGTGTAACTCAATTTTTTCCCTCACCTGTCTCCCATCCACACCTCAAAGTGGCTAGCAGGAGTCAAATGGTGCCTTAAGGTCAAGCTAGTTGGCCCGTTAGAGGGGGCAGAGGTTGAAGCTCAACTGCTCTCGTTGCTCCCCCTAGTAATGCAGCGAGGGTGCAGCAGCTGGAGTTACAAAAATCCATCAGCTACTAATCCGGTCACTCTGTGTACTCAGTTGTACTAACGCCAGTTAACTGTTGCAGTGATTAAAAGCGCTAAGCGACCAGCACCTGTAAATTGCTTGTGCAGAGTGCTACTGAGACCACTTCCCGGCAGAGGTAGGAGTGGAACTGAGGCACTGCAGGCTCCCAGCTCTGTGTTCAGTTCGTCCTGCTGTCTCCGGGAGAAACACACACTTTCACACCTATCCAGATGGAGGGAATTTCATAACAATGCTGCAGTCTCCCTGATGTTTTTGCAAAGTGGCTCTGCAGGCGAGTCCCTCCCAACTAGGGCAGAGGGGCGAGGGGAGAAGGAAAAGCAGCGAAGTGCCAGGAGGAGGATGGAAGATGAGTGAATGGCGGGGCAGGGAAGGGGTCCTTTGGGAGAGGACGACCTGGGGCCGAGGCAGGGCCTCATGGGGTAGAGGCGGGGCGGGGGAGGTTCCGGCACTCCTGTCCGGTTTTTAAATATTACAAATTTGGCAACCCTAGTCCAAACCTAGTCTGTGCAAATCCACCCACGAAAGAGCAAGCAGAGCTGTGGCTGGGACCTTTGTGATGGTGTTCCATGCATGCTCAACATGGATGCCAGGCGGCTGCTGGGAGAACAGTGCCTTTGCTATCAGCTATCTTTCTCGAGGCTGCTCTTGGGATGGGCAGATGTGCCTTCCCTTGACCCAGAGCCATGTGTAATCTGGCTGGCTGTATTTCACTCAAGGCATAGGTTTCCTTTTACCACTAATTCTTCTCCCAGACAGATCCATTTGTTTCCAGAAACCAGGACCAAAGCACTTTCCGTGTGCTCAGTGACTGCATCAAACTAGAAGAAGAAGGTTGTGTCCTGAGATGATCAAAACAGGCAGCAAATGTGCCCAAGATAGAGTTCGGGTAGAATGATTTTTATGATGTTTTGAGCTTGGTTTCAATGCCTGCACATATTGCACTTGGTTTTCTTGAGCTAAAAACTAGCTGACAGTAGTGGACACCAGCAGGTGGATTTGTTACAAAGCCAAAAGGAGGATTTTGGCAAAGGCTCCAGTGTAATTGCTACTGTAATTGACCCTGCAACGGAAAGCCAAGAGACTTGTTCCATTCTGCATCTGCAGCTTCTCTGCTCCAGATTGCTGATCTTTAACTCTACCTGGTATCTAGTTAGTTCTCAGGATATGAATGAATTGCAGCACTGTTATTCTGGCAATGCATAAAGCATGAAGACTTTGCATAAAGCCACCTGTGTAGCAATTTATATTTATAAAGCTCAGAAGGTAGAAAAGAAACTCAGATTAACTATAGTCTGCTTTGGAGAGTTTTTAATTATTAACCCCAATGAGAGGTGTGGGGAAACATAAAAAAAGCCCTTCCAGTCTAAAATGGACATATAAGGGTATTAATAAGAGAGTTTCCATCCAGGAACTGGTGATATGTAGAATAGTATTGCCATCTGCAGTCATTAGAGTGCGGATTAGTTTTTGCTTGAGCTCTCTGTTAGCCTGAGTGATCACAGGAATATTTGCTTCTCAGTTAAGTAAACTAGCTAATTGACATGCTAACGTTTCTGATTCTCTAAAGAGGACAACTGGAAAATCCATTCCTGAATGAGAGGGGGAAATCAGTAATTCTAAACTGCTTTAAAGGCTTGTGAATTAAACTCTCCATAGTTTGAGGATAAAACTCTCCGTGGACTTTATGATACACAGTGATGGAGAGGATAGTTTTGTAGCTAAAGGAAAAGGCTCGGCTAACACGATGTGGGTTCTGTTCTTGGCTCCAACACAGATTTCCTGTGTGACCTTAGGCAAGTCACTTAACCTGCATATTCATGGTTACTGAACTGAAACAGAAAATATATTCCACTGTTTTTGTCAGATTGAAGGGCAATAAAGCATTATATTATGAATATATTTGTGAACTCATCACTCATCTCTGCTCACGTTCGGAGGCATCATTCATCAGGGTCTGTCATGTGCTTTGAGATCGTTAGATGGAACAGTGTATACTGCAAGTGTTTATAACTGTATAATAATATACACCCCTGGGGCTCCGTACTGCACTCATCACAAGCCAGACCACTCTTATTTTCATTAATGATACAATTTCCCCTGTGACGAATGCACTGGTTTAGCTATAATAAGAATGTCCTTCCCATTCAAACTTGTGCCCAACAATCAAGTCATACATACCTAAAGTGAACATTTTATGGTTCCAAAATATTGGTAAAATTCTTTTTAATTTTTTTCTGTACTTCTGGATTTCCTCTGATACTAAAAGCAGAAATGCAAAAGGGCTGTTCCACACCGTGTTTTCAGTCTCTCCAAAAAGGGGCCTTGCTGGATAGAGACTAGAAAAACACCATTTATAATGAGATTTTCAACCCAACATTTGGGGTTGCCAGGCATCTGGTTTGTGACCGGAATGCCCAGTCAACAAGGTATCCTGGTGGCTCCAGTCAGCACTGCTGACCAGACCATTAAAAGTGTGGTTGGTGGTACAGCGGGGTTAAGGCAGGCTCCCTGCCTTCCCTGGCTCCACGTGGCTCCTGGAAGCGGATGGAATTTCCCACCGGCTCCTAGGCAGAGATGTGCCCATGGTGGATCCGTGGGCTGTCCCTGCCTCAAGCGCCGGCTCCGCAGCTCCCATTGGCCAGGAACCACAGCCAGTAGGAGCTGCGGGAATGGTGCCTGTGGATGGGGGCAGAATGTAGAGCCACCTGGCCATGCCTCCACCTAGGAGCCGGACGCAAATGCCGGATGCTTCCGGGAGCTGCCTGAGGTAAGTGCTACCCGGAGCCTGCACCTCTCACCCCCTCCTATGCCCCAGCCCTGAGCCCCCTCCTGCACCCAAACTCCCTCCCGGAGCTCACAGCCCCTCCCATACCCCAAGCTCCTGCCCCAGCCCTGAGCCCCATCCTACACCCAAACTCCCTCCAAAAGCCTGCACCTCCCCCCTGCTTTCTGAACCCCCAGCCTGGAGCCACGTCCTGCACCCCAAACCCCTCATCCCCAGCTCTACATCAGAGTTTGAACCATCAGCTGGAGCCCTGACCCCCCCCACACACACACTCCAAACTCCTGCCCCAGCTTGGAGCTCCCCATACACCCTGAATCCCTCATTTCTGGCCTCACCCCAGAGCCCGCACCCCCAGCCAGAGCCCTCACCCCCTCCTGCATCCCAACCCCCTTCCCAGCCCAGTGAAAATGAGCAAGTGAGCGAGGGTGGGGGAGAGCGAGTGACATAAGGACGGGGGACGGAGAAAGCTGGGGAGTGGAGCCTTGGAGAAGGGGCATGGCAGGGGCATGGCATCGGGAAGTGGCAGGGCAAGGGTGTTTGGTTTTCTGCAATCAGAAAGTTGGCAACCATACCAGTGTTCAACATTCAAATGGTTGGGATAAGTTCAATAGTTTAATAAACTTGTGTCATTGAAGAAGCTCATAGATATCACACAAATAGGTAGGGTGGTCCATGCATGCCACAGACTTTCTGTGTGAACTTGGGAATGTCATTGACTAAGTCCAGGCCTCAGCTCCCCATCTGTAAAATGGAGACAATAATTCTTCCTTTTCTTATAGGCCTCAAAATGGAAACACCTTCTAACCTAGCTCTGTTGAGAGTCATCTTCCAAGAGTGCCTGAGTCCAGCAGGGCTGCAACGAAAGGAGTTATCTGATGTTTTAGACCAAGATGATCCAGGCCCAAGTCACTACATTCAGATCTGGATTTTGAAGTTCCCCAAAGTTCATGGGTGTTCAGCAGTGCTTAATTTGTGCCAGGGCTGAGCCCCGCCACTGCTAGGCTCGGCAGTTCATAGCCCTGGCACTTCTGGACTTGCTACATCCATTCTGAAATTTAAAAAAACTGCTCATGCCACAGCACCAAATTGTTGGAACCCCAGCACCTCTTTCATTACAAATTAAGCACTGATGTTCAGATTAATTTTTGTTTCAGAAGTGAGCAATGCCTCTTGTGGGGTCATCTGCAGGGATTGAACTCAGGCCTCCGGACCTAAAAGCACAAGCTTCTACTGTCCAAGTTAAAGAAGCCGTTTAATCACTTTGGAGGCAATGGAAGAGTAATAAGCCACTTATACGTGGCCCAACCACTAGTGGGGGACAAAGCAACAGTGTTCCAGGGGGTTACTGTTACACTGATAAGTAAGTGCTAGCCCTGGTATGGTTTGGATTTGGAGCACCCCAGTGTATCAGCGTGTTTCTGTCTGAGGTTTGGTTAAGACAGGCTGAGATGTGAAATTCACATCCATAACTGGGCTCATGCTACAAACCTGCAAAAAATGTGGGGATGTGGGCGTTTTATTTGGGCTTCTCTCCAGGAAAATGCAATCAGAAAAAGAAAGGGCGAGCAGAATTTTAAAATTCAGGTGCCTAAGGTTAGGCCCTTACATCCACATTTAGGCACCTTTGAAGTCAACAGGTGCTGTGAAACTCAGGCTACAGGACCAGACATGATGATGGGTGAATGTAAATGCATACAGCTTGGCTAAATGATGATGTGACAGCCATAGTCAAGTACATGAAAAGAGGAAGCACCACGGAGACAGAGAAATGTAGTTGGGATTGGTCCTGCTTTCAGCAGGGGGTTGGACTAGCTGACCTCCTGAGGTCTCTTCCAACCCTAATCTTCTATGATTCTATGAAATTGATGGCCTCAGGAGGGCATAGGTAGGAGTTATGGAGAGAAACTAGCAAAGACTGAATCTGAAGAAAAACCAAATCCTAATAGTGAGATATTGTACTGGGGAACAATCTCCCATGCGAAGGGCGGGGGGGAAGGCTCTCAATTCCACCATTTCAAATTGCCCTGGACAAAAAAAATAGAAAATGGACAGTAGGAAACAGCCACGCATTTGTTGTGGGATGGACCAGCTGACCTAATAGTTCTTTTCTACCACTAATTGATATGAATTGATAATAAGGATCCTTTTTTTAGAAATTTCCCTTTGATACAGGGCAATTGCAATAACAGTCCTCAAAAATGAATGTCTTGGGCCTGTGAAATGATGGGAGTTTGTGAGGAATGCTAGCTAGAAAGGATTATCCCTGTACATTATGAGATTGTTTCAATTTTCCCGTAGTGTGTGTAGTCACTGACACCAATGCAAAATGCGTGTAAGATGCTACCAGATCAGGATCATTTGCACTGGTTTAAAAGATGACATAAAGTGAATCAGGCCCTGGAACTGCTAACTCCTTTCTTTACAATTCAGACCCACCAAATTATCTCTAGTGACATATTTTTCTTCATTTATTTCCATCAAGAAGGTGGAGTTAGCTCAAGTTCAAATACACTAATGGACAATCACTGAGCATGTCAACTTCTGTCTAAAGGTAATACCTAGAGGGATTGGTGAAATTGGATAAGGCCGAGAGGGGTGGTAGAAATATAATTCTTCTTAGTTTAAAGTTAATGTAGCAGGCGGCCAGTCTGACACTGCGTGCTGAAACCATATTGCTAAAGAGCCACTGCAGAAGGGTCTGGACCTTTAAATGACTAAACCAGACTATGACTTTACCATAGGGGGGGAAATAAAACTAAAAACACCATCATGGTAATGTTTCTGTCATCTAGTTAAAGAGCCTGTAGGTAGAATGTGGATTAACATTAGTAGCACAGAGCACATCTCAGTAAAAGATCTTCTTGGAAAGCAGAGAAGTTATTCTGCTTTGAGAGGATGGATGCCCTTGCTGAGAAAAGATCTCTCCACGTAAAGAGTCCTCTGGCCATTTCTGGAATAGAACATTCCGGAAGTTCCTGAAATTCTTGTAAAATGTTGGATCAAATTCCCAACTAGGTTGGCTTGCCTGGAGTTAAACCACGAGAGAATTGGGCCCCTTATATTTATTTCTTCACAGTTTTATTTTTGTTTCATTCTTTTTCTAGCCTCCTCTGTTAACACTGAAATATTTTCAATGGAAAGACTCACCTTGATTTCAGGCTTGGAGTTGGGCCCTCTATGGCAAATCAAACCTTCATAATGTACACTCAGTGAGGCAGATTGACTTCATAGATTCCAAGGCCAGAAGGGACCATTGTGATCATCTAGTCTGGCTCCCAGATAGCACAGGTCATAGAACTTCCCCCAAATAATTTCTAAAGCAGATCTCCTGGAAAAAAAATATCCAATCTTGATTTAAAAATTGCTAGTGATGGAGAATCCACCACAACTCTTGGTAAATTGTTCTAATGGCTAAATATTCTGCCATTAAAAAATTGCACCTTATTTTCAGTCTAGCTTTGTCTAGTTTAAACTTCCAGACATTGGTTTGGTTATACCTTTCTCTGCTAGATTGAAGAGCTCATTATTAAATATTTGTTTCCTATGTAGGTACTTATGGACTGTAATCAAGTCACTCCTTAATCTTAAAGAGATTGAGTTCTGTTAGTCTATCACTTGAAGGTATGTTTTCTAATTCTGTAATCATTCTTGTGGCTCTTCTGTGAACTCTCTCCAACTTATTAATATTCTTCTTGAACTATGGACACTGTGACAGGACACAGTATTTCAACAGAAGTCACAACAGTGCCAAATACAGAGGTAAAATAATCTCTCTACTCCTACTCGAGATTCCCCTATTTATGCATCCAAGGATTGCATTAGCTCTTCTGGCCACAGTGTTGCACTGGGAGCTCTTGTTCAGCTGATTATCCACTGTGACCCCCAAATCTTTTTCAGAGTCACCGCTTCCCAGGGTAGAGTCCCCCATCAGGAAAATATGGCCTCCTTTCTTTATTCCTAGCTATATACGTGCAATGTGCATGTGCTCCGAGGATGCAGGTAAGGAAGGAAGTGATAGCATCTACCTGACCCCATGAACAAATGCTTAAGAGTTTGACAGCTTTTGTCCCTCATTTTGCAGAAGGAGAAGCCTGTAGCTGCACCACCTCACGAGGGGTCCTGAGAAGGTCCTGTGGGAAGACCAAATAGTCCATCTCTGGTCTCTCTCTGCCTCCAAAGGGTAGTATTCTATCAGTAGCAGATTGTTACCCCAGTGCCTTAACTAGCTGCTGTATTGTGAGGTAAGAGCCAAAGTTACACCCATTCCTCACCCCTCTCTCCTCATCTGGGTGGATGTTGGGGAATTCCAGGTGTACAGCCCTTGCTTCACCACGATGCTGGCCGGGGCTATCCGGGAAGACTATGTAGGGGAAGGAGGTGGGGGAGGATTCTTGCTCCCCATTACGCCCCTGCCGTGCAGGCCTGAGGTACACCCTTAACTCATAATTTTATCTGTTGAGCCTTGAAAGCATTCAAGGTCTTTTCCAGCTGTTCCTCGAGGAGTGAACACTTCTCTTAACACAGGACAGAGATGTGTATTTCTGTAATCTTAGCCCATTAGCGGATATTAAAATCCTGCTTGTTGGAAGGCTGGAGGAAGACGGATGATCTAGTGGGTGGCTGCTGTAAATCCCCAAGTGAGGTTTTTTTCCCCTCGTCATGCAAGAAATATGATTTTTGAGGCTGAGGGACTGGATTAGTAATGGGAGCTGCATGCCAAGTGCCTCAAGAAGCTTTTCATTACAGAATGTAAACCCCTGATTAGAATGTGTACAGGCAAAATACAGCATAAGCAAAGGTGTCCTGACAGATGTGCCAGGTCACACAGAAAATACTTTGAATATTAGGTATTAGCACTCTGTTAACAGGTAGACAACATTAACGTACAATTACAAGGAGTTTTCCATGGACCAGCACCTGAAACATTCAGGATTCAGGATGATTTGTGAATATGAGAGTGTCACAGGAATTTTCTAAAGCACTCGGAGCTAGAACTTTAAGTGTTCAGCACCCACAGGTGGGGCCAGATTTTTTTTTAAAAAGCTCAGCTTCTATTTAGGCACCTAAATAAGAGCCAGATGATCAAAAGTAGAGGCTGGCAGAAAAGTTTTGAGATTTCAAGTCCCCCCCTCCATTCCACATGGGGTCAAAAGAGAGAGAGCAAGAGGCCCCAGAATAGCCATTTGTTTAGGGCAACCATGTGGGAATCAGATGCCACTGAATCAGGCAGATCAGAGACTTCAATGTAGGTCTCCCCCACGCTAGGTGAATGCCCTAACCACTGGGCTATTGGCAATTTTGGGTTCCCTGCCCTCCTAAAAAAAAAAAAAAATCTGTTCAGGACCTGAGAAACCTTTCCTGGATACAGTTTTTTTAAAACTGATACGTCCCACAAAAAGATTTGGTTTTGACAAATCACTATTTTCTGACCAAAAAACCAACCAAACAAAAAAACCATGGTGTCAAAAAATTTCCAACCAGCTCTAATCAAATTTGCTCAGCATCCGACCTGCTGAGCATGTCTGAAAATCTGACCAATAAAGAATTCCCACTTCTCTACCGTATGCACAGTGCAACATCAAAGGTGCAATGCACTCCCTATGCCAGACACAAACCAGTAATGTATGCAGTGCTGTTGCAGCTGTATTTGTTTCAGGATATTAGAGAGACAAGGTGGGTAATAAAAAAAAAAAAAAGGTAATAATTGGAGATATACCAATCGCCTAGAACTGGAAGGGACCTTGAAAAGGTCATCAAGTCCAGCCCCCTGCCTTCACTAGCAGGACCAATTTTTGCCCCAGATCCCTAAGTGGCCTCTGCAAGGATTGAACTCACAACCCATTGGTTTAGCAGGCCAATGCTCAAACCACTGAGCTATCCCTACCAGGTAGTGCTGAGGGGGAACTTGATAACAAGTTAAGGGTTGTTATAAAGAGGACAGTGATCAACTGTTCTCATGTCCATTGAAAGTAGCACAAGAAGTAATGGGCTAATGTGCAGCAAGTATGTTAGATGTTAGGAAAAAAATTCTAACTCTAAGGATAGTTAAGCACTGGAATGGGTTTCTAAGGGGAGATTGTGGAATTCCCATCACTGGATGTTTTTAAGAAGAGGTTGGATAAACACCTGTAAGGGATGGTCTAGGTTTATTTGGACCTGCTTCAGAGCAGGGGGCTGGAATTAAAGACCTGCCGAGGTCCTTTCCAGCCCTACATTTCTATGATCCTATGTTGATAAAATCAGAGGCCAGATCTGAATATCATCTCCTTTGCATTATTTAAAATATTATTTAATTGTATTAGCATTTACAATTAAAAGAAAATAATTATATTGTTAACCCTCTGCCAAGAGATAAGTGACGTCTGCAGACTTGCAGATCGGCTTCCCAGTGGAGGAGAAATCAGTGATGTGGAATCAGGGTATAGCTTGTTTTGTTTACACACAAAAACCAAATCTGGAACAGAGTTGGTCAAGCAGCATGGAGACAATTCTTTCTCCCAGGAATCTCAGCCCAACACCGATGCACAGTGCCCAGGGAGCAACTCTGACTCAGAAATAGACTGAAACAGAGACAGAGAGTAAGGCACTCCTGATGCTCTGGTATCCTCTACCCAGAACTCACAACAACTCATAGCATGTCTTCCCAAGACTGAGCATTTGATCGCACACTAGATAACAGTACTTGGACCCAAGTGTAACACCCCCACCCGATAACACCTTTCCTAAGAGTACAGTAGGGAAGCACCTAACTAAAAAGTCTTTTCTCTGCCATTTATTTTTTACATTTCACTGTCGTCTTCTGCTTCTTCTTAATATTAACAATTATATTGCAAAAGCAATGTGGGGGTAATGGGCTAACCGGACTGGAGCCCATTGTGCTAGAAGCTGCACACACATATAATAAACAACAGTCTCTTCCCAAAAGAGTTGTCGTCTCAAAGACAATATTGACTTTACTGTTCTCCTTTCCACATTAAGGGCTTAATCCCGCTGCCCTTATACACATGACTGACTTCACTTAATCAAAGGGTGGATGTTCAGATACCACATTGATACAGCATATATAAATCTGTAGACAGAGGGTGCCAATGGTCAATATCCCAGCCAGTCCCTTGATTCCAGTTGGACTACTCATGGGAGTAAGGGCTTATAGACTCAGACCTAAATAGTCCTAGTATTTTTAGTTTCTCCTCATCTGGGCACCTCAGCCATTTTCATTGCAGTCCTCCTGGACTTTTCTATCCCTGATGTGCCGAGCTGACCAAACTAAATGCAGTATTTAAGGTGAGAATGCACAATACTGTTGATTTATCACTCCTCCCTTTATGGTCTCCACTGCGAATCAAAAAGTTACAATCATGAAGTAAAGTTTCAGGTTGCAGATCCTACGGTATGTTCACTGCAAATATGGTTTGTGAGAAGCCAAATAAGAAAAGAAAAAAGAACTTGTCATGTAATTGATATTTAGTGGATTGGGGGGTATTTTGAATTATCTTTGGATAGTTTCTTTTAGCAGATAAATCAATATTCAGCCTCCACTTTTGTCAGGCTGTGATGCTGGTATGAAAAAATAAGCTTTTGTTTACATCTGAAGATTAAAAGAGGCACAGTGTTAGAATATTCAATGGAAGCACCATGATAGATAAAGTGTCAAGGAGAGCTCCAGGAACTACAACAATGCTTTAAAAAGATAAATAAATATACAGTGTTATCTTCTAAGCTGAAGCCTCATACAACTTCAATTTTAAATATGTATGACCTGAACTCTTCTGTTCTATCCACCTCTTCACAACATTTGTAAATGTTCTCTTACAAGGCAAACCAATAAGGCAATGAAATGGATTACCCAAGGAGATGGCCAAGGCACGTTCGCTGCAGAGATATTCAAGAGTACAGTAGATGAGACAGTTGTGGGGATGTTGTTGTAGAAAGCAAGCTTGTAACATTTGGGGTTTGGAGTGGGAAAGTGAGACATGGGATCATAATAATATTTTCTGGCCCTACCATTTCTGCTACTGTGATGAAGACAAAAAATTGGTAGAGTCTTCTGTCTGTCTGTCTGTCTGTCTGTCTTTTTGTGTATCAATTGTACATAGCTACTAAGATAGCAGGGCTTTTCAGAGGAGCCTAAGGAAGTTAGGTACCCAAGTTCTATTGCAAGTAAATGAGAGCTGGGTTCCTAACAAACTTAAGCTCAGTGATATCCTGGTAGGACTATCTCCATTCATCCCTTAGTAAAGTCTTGTGACATGGCTCTCCTGGGATTTATGGGCCTAGCCTTCAAACTTTTAAACATCAGTAGCCCTTACCCAGTGGGACTACTAGCCTCAGTAGGATTTGCTGTGCCAGGCCCTAACTCTTTAATAACATATTAATACAATTTACATGTAAAAAAGAAGTATTTGGGTTTTAAAACTGGTCAGTTTAAATGGTGACAGAGTCTTGTTGCACCTTATAGACTAACAGAAGTATTGGAGCATAAGCTTTCGTGGGTGAATACCCACTTCATCAGATACATGTGGTGGAAACTTCCAGAGGCAGGTATAAATATGCAGGCAAGAATCAGGCTGGAGATAACGAGGTTAGTTCAATCAGGGAGGATGAGGCCCTGTTCTAGCAGTTGAGGTGTGAACACCAAGGGAGGAGAAACTGCTTTTGTAGTTGGCAAGCCATTCACAGTCTTTGTTTAATCCTGAGCTGATGGTATCAACTTTGCAGTTTCTTTTTGGAGTCTGGAGTTTAAATGGTGGCGCTTCAGCCATAATTGCATTTTTCATACCACATAACTACATATAAACTGACTGTTATGGCTATACCATTTTTTGTCTCTGTAATGACAGAGTTTGTGAAAGCTCGTACTACCGAGTAGCGCTGGGTGAATTTTTTTTAATGACTTTTATTTATGAAAAATGCAACCCCAAAACATTTCACGAATTTGTGTCGATTATGCTGAATTCTCAATGTAGAAAAAACAAACAAACAAATAATCCAAACCAAATCTAAACACTTTGTTTTCACATTTTGAAAATGAAGCATTTCAGGTTTTTTGGTTCAAAGTGATTTTTGGTTTAGAAATTTCCTTCAATTATTTGAAAAATCAAAAACCTTTAAAAATGGTCATTGTGCTGAAACATTCATTTAAGGTTGAATAAAATGTTTCATTGAACCTGAAACCATTTTTTTTGTTTGTTTGTTTACTTTTCAATTAACCAAAAATGGCAAAAAAATCATTTTTGGATCAACCCAAAACAATTTTCTCCCCAATTTTTTCAGAATTGCCATTGAATTGAAAAATCTGTTATTCACACAACTCGAATAATGAGTGAATTTCAAAGTTGTGCATACAAAATACCTGTACAAAAAGATGGAGGATTTGCTCGTTTTGTTGTGGAAGACAAACTCGAGCAGGGTGACTGTAAGAGCATGACACCACTACGTATTGTTCAGTTACGGTCTAACGTGCTTCCACTGAAGTCAAGGGTGAAACTCCCATTCTACTCTGTGAGGGCAGGACTGGGTCCATAATATAGCAATAATGAGATAATAAGGAGGGATGGGGAAACGTTTTATGGAAAGAAAACGGGGAGTAAATGTAGAAACTCATTCCATATTCCTCGGGCAACCTAAAATCAGTTTGGCTTCCTGCCTCGTGGAAGAGCCTTTTGGGAGGGGTTAGGGGATGGGGAGGGGAGAAGTGGAAGTTTTATTCTTCCTTCTAATTGTGTTCATTTTTCATGTATTTTTCTGGTGCAAATTGATCATTATTATTAGTAGAAGTAATAGTAGTAGTAGTAGCTGGGCAGGAAACATTTCCCCATCCTGTGGAAATTTGAGATTTTGGAAAACATTCCGATCCCAAACTGAGAGAAAAAGTCAAAATCTCAAAGGTTTTTTTGAACCAAAAATCTGCCCCCATCGCCCCCCAAAAATTCAATTCACATCAATGAGAAGGAAGCCAAATTGAGGTAAGGTTGCCCAAGCAATGGCATTGGCCGTACCACGATAACCAGTGGTCATGGTGGATTCTCCATCACTGAATTTTTAAATCAAGACTGGATGTTTCTCTAGAAGATCTCTTCTAGGAATTATTTGGAGGAAGTTCTATGGCCTGTGTAATACAAAAGGTCAGACGAGATGACCACAATAGTCCCTTCTGGCCTTAGAAATTAGGCATTTAAATGTTTATTTCAATTTTGACCTTACTGAAAATAATTATTTTAAATTAACTTAAATATTGAAACAAAGTCATTTCAAACTGAAAAAACACAACCTCCCCTCAAAATCAAAATGGGAAACACTGACAATGGTGCATCCGACAAAGTGGGTATTCATCCACGAAAGCTCATGCTCCAATAGGTCTGTTAGTCTATAAGGTGCCACAGGACTCTTTGCTGCTTTGACAATTTTGAAAAATTTTCTCCAAAGTTCTTTTCAAGTTGAGAAATGCTTTGAAAACCACCCTTTCTTGCAAAAAGTTTTGATTTCAATGAATCAGCATTTTTTTAAATTCCCAACCAGCTCTAATTATTATTATTTATGCTACTGTAGTGCCTATGGGCCACAATCATGGATCAGAGCCCCATTATGCTGGGTGCTATACAAACAGAATAATAAAACAGGTTACTGGCCTGGAGAGTTTACAATCTAAGTATTAGATAAGGTATGACAGGTGAACACAACACTGAGACAGGGAGAGCACCAGGAAACATTAAGACTATTGATTAATGATAGAAAGCAGTCACAGCACACCAATTGCCTAACCATTATGCATGTCTACAGTCTTAGGCCTGGTCTATACTAGGAAATTAGGCTAGGATAAATACATCTCTCAGGAGTCTGAAAAAACCTAATCATCGGTGTAGACAGCACTAGGTTGACAGGAGAATTCCTAGCTACCGTCTCTCGGGGAGGTGGATTACCTATGCTGACAGGAGAACCTATCCCGTTGGCATAGGTAGTATCTCCAGTGCAGCTGCAGCGTTTTACCTGTAGACAAGCCCTTACTCTCTGAAAGTGGTAGAACTTCTCCAGGAAAATAGAAGCATGCAATAAATTTATAACAATGCAAAATTGTAGGCCATCTTCAGAGGAAAAGGCTGTTTGTCTGTGGAAATGGTAAGATTTTGCCATGGATTTCACTTTGCAAATGCTCAAAAAAAAAAAAGATGAGGCCTTCCTATTATTTAATTCAAGTCCCCTCGTATGATTTTGATTGAAATAAATAGATGATCTTGTTATCTATATACACGTTGGAGGTCACATCACAGCTTGTCCAGACCTGTGTTTTGGTATCAACAACACCTGAATAATTCAGCCATACATTCTAGACACTATATTTTTATCACCACGTAAGTCTTGTCTGGGCTTCTTTTTCTCTGTCTCATTCAGAATTTTGACCTTGCTCACTGGCTACTTTCTATAACCAGAGAGCAAATTAGTCAATAATTCCCACCAAAGCATTTTAAATTAAAGAGAGGAAGCTGTGTTATTTGTATGATGCAAATGAGTTGCTTCCAGATGCAATTAAATGGAGAATGAAATGGAAAGCTCTGTGGTTAGTATGTGCTATATACAAGTCTACGGAAAATATGCTCCTAATATATAGGGTCAGATTGTGGCTGGCCATGTAATAGTTTGAACAGGGCCGAAAGAGTAGAAGTTGCCTTCCATCCCTCCTCTTATACAACCTAAGTCATGTGCACCAGACCCCTGATTCAGCAAAACACTTAAGCACATGCTTAACTGTAAGTATGTGAGGCTACTCATGTGCTTAAAGTTAAGCACCTGCTTAAGGGCATTACAGAATCAGAGTCCAGGAAAACAAGAGAGTTGGAGGTTTGCGAAACAAAGCCCAACCCTCCCATTTGCCTATTTCAAACACACTCCTCACAAAAGTTTTGCCTGAAATGTGGCTTGTGCTCCAAAGTTCAGCGTCTTGAATCACTTGTATTTGTTCATTATTTCTCATTAGCATATCACACTGCACATCTGGGTTTTGGCCAGAACTAGAAGCAAAGGTACTGAACTGCTTCACTTGTGGCGGTTCCCCCCACAGGCCCAGAGATCTTTGACATTATACAAGAAAGCTCATTCTTTCTGAAGTTACCAGCTCAGTTTTGCACACAGAGATGATCTAGATGGTTCAGAGAATAGACTGTTGGTTGCCCATCTGTCACCAGGCTGGGTCCCCCCGCTCCAAAGCATGCACTGCCATGCCCAGTCTTTTGCAAGGAACTTTGTTTCCTTAACAGAGGTTAGCAAACAGAAGAACAGTCTTAATTCACTCCTTAGCCTCAGGCTTCAGGGCCACCCCACCTAGGGGTCTGGGGCACTCCTGTTCCTTGCAGTTTCCCAGTCTCGGTCAGCTCTGCTCCTTTTCTACAGCAGCCGCCCCAGGGCTGCTTCTCTAAGCCCTGACCCGTGGCTCCAGGGACCCACCACAGGAGCTAGCTCCACTCCAGTGTGTCTTTCCCTCCCCAGAGGACAACCAGTCTCAGTCCATCTCTCAACTGCCCATTATCGGCGCTTTATAGGCCCAGGGGTAGCCCAGCACTTTTTACCTGGCTTTTAATTCGCAGTGGACATAATATGCTGGACTTTAGCAAGGCTTTTGAAACAGTCACACACGACATTCCTGGGCTGGACAAACTGAGAGAACTGAGCTACAGACAACAAAACAAAATTCAACAAAGACAAATGGAAGGTGCTACATTTAGGGAAGGAAAACCAAATGCACAAATACAGAATGGGGGATAACTCTGTTGGCAGCAGTACTGCTGAGAAGGATCTGGGAGTTGTGGTGGATCCCAACCTCAACATGAGTCAACAATGAGATACTGTTCAACAGAAAAGCAAATGCAATTGTAGGTTGCATTAACAGAGGCATAGGATGCAAGTCACAGGAGGTGATAGTAAAACAGGGATGATAATATTTCCTCTTTTTAGCTGGTAAATTCTTTGAAGTTAGGATTGGCTTACTAAGGCACTAGTCCAGGTCTTGGACGATTTGGGTTCAAGTCCCTGTTCTGCCACAAATTTTCTGTGTAACTTTGGGCATGTCACTTAGCCTTCCTGTTGACTTGGAAAAAATAATACCCCCCTATCTCGCAGGGGGGTTGTGATGAAATGTTTAATAATAGTCTGACACTCAGATACTGAAGTGAGAGGGATAATATAACTGCCTCAGTAGATATTCTGGGAAGGAACTGGTAGAAAAGGCATTTTTCGGCAGTTCCTAAGTGCTATCATTCTCAGGCTAGAAAGAAAAAAAGGATACTGCTTCCCACAACTAGCATCAGGTTGCTTTGTTTTGTTTTGATACCAGAGTCTCCTCTAAAATGAACAATATATTGGTCTAATAATCCTTTGTACAATCTTCATGATAAGTGGTTGTCTTATCTAATTACCCTGAGTCTACCTATGCATCACTGGAAGACGAATAGTCTTTTGTTTTATGTATATTGCTAGTAGGGTATTGGCGTTTGCATGGTTTTCATATTTCCTGAATGATATGAAGGTCCTATCTGATTCCTGACCTGTCATTGTTATTTTTGTTTTATTTCTCCTTTAATGATGTTCATAGTTTTCGGTTTGTTTATTTGTTTGTTTGTTTGCTCCTTCTTTTACTCTCTTTCTCCCTTTATTACAGTAGTAAAAATGAAAAATTATATTTTGTGTATACACTTTCTGTTGGATTTCTCTCACTCATGGCTAACTAATTACTACTATGGGATATGAGAACTGTATTCTGTAATGTTCTTTAAGATGGATATAAAACTAGAGTGGAACAAAGAAAGGGAAATATTCACTAGGGTAGAAGGTAGTAAGGGCCCTGTAATGTTTTGACACCTTGTAATAATTTAATTGTTCTTGTGGGTATAACCTGTAGCCAGAAGCTACACGTAAGAAAAATATGATTTCAGAGATGAAGGTTGATACTTTAGGTGATATGCTCAACATCTAAAAAGAACTGCACCACAGTTCACAATAAGTATTTGTCTCAATAGGCAACTCCTGTATAATCCAGTAATCAGACAAACAAGACCTTTTGCAGTAGTGCCACCTGGGGACTCTCAAAAGTTTGTCAGGTTCAATCCTGTGAGATGCTGAGTGCCTTGAGTTCTGATCGCATTGCACTCAATACATTGCAGGATTGGCTCACCATGAAGAAGGAGCTTTTGGGGAGCTTGTGTGAGGTCAATATTTTTGCAACAAAACCAGCAGAATTTATTACCAACCTAAAATGCTGAATCTGTCTGTAAACAGGAGCCCAGTTTAGGGTAAGTATAAGTTCAGTTTTGCTGAAATTTGTGCTAAGTTTCAGATGAACTTATAATAATAGATATACCAATCTCCTAGAATTGGAAGGGACATTGAAATGTCATTGAGTCTAGCTCCCTGCCTTCACTAGCAGGACCAAGTACTGATTTTTGCCCTAGATCCCTAAGCAGCCTACTTAAGGATTGAACTCACAATCTTAGATTAACAGGCCAATGCTCAAACCACTGAGCTATCCCTCCCTCCTAGATCTAGCTGCTGATAAAACAAAAAAAATTGGGCTACCATGAGTGGTTCTTTTTTCATAACACTCCCCAGGAACCTTGGAGCAGCTTTTTACTCTCTTTTGTGGAACAGGAAACATTCTCCTTCCACTACATGCCTGTGTATCTTTACAGGGTAGCTGGTTGGTCAATCGATGCTCCTTCTCCTGAGACCTTGGGGAGAAGTTGGCTGGCTTGCTCCTTCATCTGCTGTTGCCATAAGGGCAGACAAGGTAAACCTGCCGTGTCCCTCCAACCCAAAGCCAGCAGCTCCCAGGAGCCTCTCTGCTTCCCTCCTCCTCCATTCATCAGCTTCAGAACTACAAGTCTCCTATAGGTCCTGGTGCTGCTGTCTGTGGCATCCCAGAATGCACCTGAGTGCTCTGGGATTCCTCCTTTTCAGTTACTCTTGTTTTCAAACTGAAGCCAGGTGACACTTGGTGGTTTGGGATAAGTTTTCCTTGAGTGTTTCAGGTTCATTCACACTATGGGGAGAGAATAGCTCTGTAGCATTACCAGCCAAAGTATTCAAAATCATAAATTAGGCACTGCAAAATCACTAGACTGGGTAACAAATAATACGATTATAAGACTGGTTTAAAAAATGAAATTAATATGTATATATATATATATATATATATTAATTTCATATATCAAATGAATATATATATATAAAAAAAAAGGGAAGAAGGAAGATCCAGGGAACTACAGGCCAGTCAGTCTCACCTCAGTCCCTGGAAAAATCATGGAACAGGTCCTCAAGGAATCAATCCTGAACCACTTAAAGGAGGGGAAAGTGATCAGGAACAGTCAGCATGGATTCACCAAGGGCAAGTCATGCCTGACTAACCTAATTGCCTTCTATGACGAGATAACCGGCTCTGTGGATGAGGGGAAAGCAGTGGATGTACTATTTCTGGATTTTAGCAAAGCTTTTGATACAGTCTCCCACAGTATTCTTGCCAGCAAGTTAAAGAAGTCTGGGCTGGATGAATGGACGGTAAGGTGGATAGAAAACTGGCTAGATGGTCAGGCTCAACGGGTAGTGATCAATGGTTCCATGTCTAGATGGCAGCCGGTATCAAGTGGAGTGCCCCAAGGGTCGGTGCTGGGGCCGGTTTTGTTCAATATCTTCATTAACGATCTGGAGGATGGTGTGGACTGCACCCTTAGCAAGTTTGCAGATGACACTAAACTGGGAGGAGTTGTTGATACGCTGGAGGGTAGGGTTAGGATACAGAGGGACCTAGACAAATTAGAGGATTGGGCCAAAAGAAATATGATGAGGTTCAACAAGGACAAGTGCAGAGTCCTGCACTTAGGACGGAAGAATCCCATGCACTGCTACAGACTAGGGACCGAATGGCTGGGTAGCAGTTCTGCAGAAAAGGACCTAGGGGTTACGGTGGACGAAAAGCTGAATATGAGTCAACAGTGTGCCCTTGTTGCCAAGAAGGCTAATGGCATTTTGGGTTGTATAAGTAGGGGCATTTCCAGCAGATCGAGGGATGTGATCATCCCCCTCTACTCAGCACTGGTGAGGCCTCATTTGGAGTACTGTGTCCAGTTTTGGGCCCCACACTACAAGAAGGATGTGGATAAATTGGAGAGAGTCCAGCGGAGGGCAACAAAAATGATTAGGGGGCTGGAGCACATGACTTATGAGGAGAGGCTGAGGGAACTGGGATTGTTTAGTCTGCAGAAGAGAAGAATGAGGGGGGATTTGATAGCTGCTTTCAACTACCTGAAAGGGGGTTCCAAAGAGGATGGATCTAGACTGTTCTCAGTGGTAGAAGATGACAGAACAAGGAGTAATGGTCTCAAGTTGCAGAGGGGGAGGTTTAGGTTGGATATTAGGAAAAACTTTTTCACTAGTAGGGTGGTGAAGAACTGGAATGGGTTACCTAGGGAGGTAGTGGAATCTCCTTCCTTAGAGGTTTTTAAGGTCAGGCTTGACAAAGCCCTGGCTGGGATGATTTAGTTGGATTTGGTCCTGCTTTGAGCAGGGGGTTGGACTAGATGACCTCCTGAGGTCCCTTCCAACCCTGAGATTCTATGATTCTATGATTCTATATCAAATAATGACAGGTCCACTGTGGATAAATAAATAGTCATTAGGCCAGAGAACAAGCAAGAGAATAATTCTGTAACCTGACTGTTAGGGTCCCCACCTGGCCCGCTGCTCCTGTGACTCTACTTATTCATACAAAATGAAACAGCTTCATCATAGCTGAGAGTCTCCACCCACCCACCATAATATATCATAGCTCAATTATTAGGGCACTTACCTGAGGAGTGAGAGACCCCTTTCAAATCCTTCCTGGTTCAATTCCTCCTTCTCTACCAGAGGATGAGGGTCTCCTACATCTCAGGTGAGTGCTCTAACCACAGGGCTAAAGGTTATAAGGGGTGCATCACCTCTTCCTCCAGCCATATTTTCGAATGGAACCCAATCACATAATCAGCCTCTGAGCATGCCTACCACGTACCTCCCCACATGCAACTTAAGTGGCCAAAACATCTATCTTGCCCTGGTTCATGGATCACTCTGGGGCTTAGGAAGAGTTAGGCATCTGGACACTTAGAGGGAGAGAGCAGTACATATGCCCAGAGGCAGAAACTTAAGATGCCTAGGGAACTTTGACACAGAAAAACGTGGGTGTTGACTGAATTTAGGCATCTACAGGGTTTGACAGTTTTGTGCCTCTCAGTGGAGCCAAAATTGGGATTTGGGTACCTAAGTACCTTTGAGGATCTGGGCTTGAGGGTCTCACAAGTATTAATAAGCTCATTCCCACAACACCTTTGTGAGGGGGTATGTTCTCATACGATGGACAGAAAAATCAAGCGCAGAGAGGTTAAGTAACTTGCCAAATGGTCAGATCTAGGAACTGAACAAAGCTTTTCTGGATCCCAGGTCAGCACCTTATCTACCAGACTCCATCCTTCTCACATGGGTGCCAACTAACAGCAGGTGGAGTGGGGGTGGTTGTTGGAGCTATGAAAACTTGTCCTCTAGAAACTCCCAGTTAATTTCTCATGGGCAATCAAACTATTTTCAGTCACTACCAAGCTGTGATGTAGTTGACCTCATCTGTTGGTGAAAGAGTCTGCATCACGTTCTCTCTTAAGGAAAGATGGTCTTGTTGCTAACATACTGTTCTAGAATTAAGGAACTTAAGTTTCGTTCCCAGATCTATCACAGACTTCCTGTGAATGCAGTCACTCCTTTTTGCCCATCTTTTTGTCTTTTTTATTTGTTTGAATTGTAAGTTATGTGGGACAGAGCCTGTCTCCTATGAAGGACATGCACAGGGCCCAGCACAATGAGGTCCTGAAACTCCTCTGGGGCCTCTAGACACTACTGTAATGCAGATCATACATAATAACTACATAGCCAAGTTCCCCACTTTCTCTATTGTCCTAATACCCACATCAGCGGTCCATAAAAGCATTGAATCTTGGCACCAGGCCTCTCCTTAAAGGCACAGCAAAGAAGAGAAATTGAGCCCTAGCTGAGCACATCATTTTGATTTTGCTAGAGGGAGCCAGACACAAGTTCCCATATGATAGAGAACTGTATAAAATCCAAAGGTTGGCATTTGTGACAACTGCTGCAGAAGATAGGGTGAACCATTAGCTATGAGAAAGCTTTTTCAATTCCACCTAGCCCATCCCACCCCATTCAGCAGTGGCTTGCACTGCATCTGTTTCTGTATTGTTTCGCTTCTTTTGAGGGCTGCCTGTTTCTCTGCAGGTAGCTCAGTGATTAGTGCAGCAACCCGCTCTGCCTTTTTCTGCTCATCTTGGGGTTCCAGGCAAAACATGCCCATTTGAAACTGAGCCCAACTCTCACAATAATTCCCCATATGTTGATTTTCACACTAGCCTTAGGTGGCTGCCCCTCGTTATTTGGTCCTTTCGGTGCCTTTTTATTCCGAAGTGACTGTGACCTAAATAGAGATGGGGGAAGGGTGGTTGAGTTGTAGGTGCCACTTCAAAGCCCTCAAGTGCTGCAATCTGCAAATAAATGTTTTAAAGGGTCGGAAACGGGAGAAGAAGACATCAGAGAGGGTGTGTGCGTTTAGGGATGTCACTTGTGACAAGACTAACAACAGATGAACTCCAGAGGCTCTGATTTCTCCTTGTAATATACCCCATGCCTCCCCAGAGTTTAGGGGGTGGGTTATTAAGGATTCATTTGCTTATCTTTGAATCTAATGTAGTGAAGTTTCTGTTTTTGCAGAAAGACGGAAAGAAAATAATAAATTTAAGGGTTTGTTTTGTTTTGAAATCTTTTAACTTTATACAGATTTAAGACATTCAAATGAATCACCCCTATTAAGAGGCTAAAATACATTAATATAAATGACTGAACTCAGGCACTGGTGACAGTCATGCAATGATTATTCCATGCACTTGACCAGGGCTTTGGAATAACTGAAGCGAAGTCCCTGAAGACTCCAACTCATTATTACACAAAATCCAGTATATTCTGGGATTAGATACTCTAGAGAAAGTGGATGATAGATGTTTACTATGCGGGGAGGGATAGCTCAATGTTTGAGCATTGGCCTGCTAAACCCAGGGTTGTGAATTCAATCCTTGAGGGGGGCTATTGAGGATTGGTCCTGCTTTGAGGAGAGGGTTGGGACTAGCTGACCTCCTGAGGTCCCTTCCAACCCTGATAGTCTATGAATCTACTTTTTAAAAATATTATTTATTAGTAATATAACTCCTAGAAGTCCCAAGCAATAGCAGATCCAATAGTGTGGGGCACCGTAAACACCCACGGTAAGAAAGTCTCTGCCCCCAAGAGCTTACAGGCTAAAATGACAAAACAGACAAAGGGTGTGTGCATGTGGGAAAACAGAAGAAGAGAACAGTGTTGAAGGTCACACTGCAGGTCAGTGGCAGAGCTGGGAAGAAAATATGAGGGCTTGTTTGCACAGCATAGCAATGCACACTAGAGGGGTGTGAATTCTAAAGTGCACCACCATGTTTCGCATTAACTGGCCCATGTAGACACTCCTGGCATGAACTAAATGTTCCTGAGGGTGCATTAATGAGAACCAGCACTCTGTTAATGCACCCTCAGGAACTTTTAGTACATGCCAGCAGAGTCTACATAGGCCAGTTAGTGTGCAACACATTGGTTCACTTTAGAGTTCACACCCCTCTAGTGAGAATTGCCACACCATGTAGACAAGCCCTAAATCTCCTGATTCCCAATCTACTATCCTATCCATTTAGACCATGCTGACTTGCAACTCTAGCTTCTCAACATCAGTTATAAGAGAGACCCTGAGGCGAACAAAACAAATGTATCACCAGGAACACCCATTTTGATATCCCTGTTGCCAATCTGCATTAGGTAGGTATACTAGGTACATCAAGCCTTTCCTATAAGTGTCTTTCCTAACCAGACCTTGAATATCTAGAACAAGTTTTCTTCAGGCACTTACCTTGGGAGTCAATTTGATTGGCTAAATGCTTTGGTGAGAATTTCTTTTCCTAGGGCCAAATTCTGATTGTATTTATAGTAGTGCAAAACCAAAGAAACTGGCCCTAAATCTCCAGCCTTAACTTTCCATTCCTCAGCTGTGCCCTGTTCAGACTTGTCCTACCATCTTTTTATTTATACTCTCACTTATTTGGCGGGATTTGAGATGGTGATCATTGCCTGTTGATTCTTACACATTATATATATGTGTTTACCTCTAGTAGCTCCTCTGGTGTCACTCCCATAGGCATTTTCATAGTGAATCCAATCAGTGGCCCAGGCAGTCCAGTATCCTAGCTCAGACAGTGGCTAGAACCCGATACTTGAAAGGAAGGAGCTGCTCTACACCATCTCTGGAAGAGTCCCCAATAGCATTCAGCTTCCCTACTGCTCTGCCTCTGGCATGGCACTTCAAACATCCCTAACACAGAGATCTGCAGGGACCATTGGTGGTGCAGAGGCACCACAACTTCCCTACAATGGAAGAATCTTCAGCTGGCTGGTAAAGCCATATTTCTGGCATCTTTGCTCTGGCAGAGCACCAGGGCTATTGCGGGGATCGGCGTCTGATCCCAAATGTTTAGAGTCTCTTAATCAAACTCAGCTTCTTGCCAATCATCAACCCCCTTCTAATCCAGTTTTTTCTCTCCAAGATGCCGCAGCTAGATACGTCATTGTAAGGTTGTTGAATTAGTTCTAAATGAAAGACTTCAGGTGACTGCACTTCATTTGACCTCTAAATATGTGCCTTCTTGAAAGAATTAAGTGCCTCCGCCACTGTATTCTAAACCAAGTCACTGGAAGGACCAATCCTCTTCGATTACCTGTTGATGCTGCTGATAAGAAAGGATAAGAAAGGCAAGAAGAAATGTTCACAGACAGTTCATGGGGCTTCATGGTCCATGAAGGGGAGTCATGAATTGCCCTCTCCTTCATATATGGATCCAGAATAAGTTTCCCCCCCTCTCACATAACCACAAATTCCCTCACCAGGGAACATTATCCCACTCCACCCACCCAGAGCAGTTTGCGACTCCAGCATTACTGAATTTTGTCGTCCGTCATAGCCACAAAGCTGACTGCAACGGATGCTTTCTCAGAGCAAACTCAGCAGCCAACAGGGAGAGAGATTGATGTCTCTGCACCAGAAACTTTTGGCCAGCAGAGAGCTTCTGCAATATGACGAGTCCACAGCAGCAGCTGCTCTACTTACTCTGTAGAAAGCCTCAGTTTTAGCAAACATTTTGAGTGTGATAATGGACTCCCTTTATTGCTGTGATTAGGCAGCAAATTATTCCATTATCTGGAATTAAATTATTATAATTATTTATTATTTACTGAGTGCCAACAGTGCAGTTAGTGTTCATATGTGTAAGGGGACTGAAGCAAATTACAGAACAGCACAGATACAGACAAAGCAGTAAGATGCCTACAGCCCTAAAGTACCCAGGAAATTTTGGGGGTGGTGCAGGGATCTCACAGAGGTCAGTGCTGAAGTCCTGGAGGTGTCCTTTGAAATAGGGTTTGAAGGAAATCTTGTCTCGTGTATGAGAAGAGAGAGGAACTATTGAAAATATTTATAGCAAGAAGAAAATATAAGGATAAAATAGCCACTTGTTTTGGGTGGTTTAGACCAGCGGTTCTCACACTGTGGGTCAGGACCCCAAAGTGAGTCAGGACCCCATTTGAATGGGATCACCAGGGCTGGTTTAGACTTGCTGGGGCCTGAGGCCGAAGCCCAAGGACTTCAGCCCTGGGGAGCGAGGCTCAGGTTGGTCTTCGGCTTTGGCCCCCTGCCTGAGGCAGCAGAGCTCAGGCAGGCTCAGGCTTCGGCCTCCCCTTTATTGTCAGAAGGCGGTCACAGTGCAATGAAGTCTGAGAACCCCCGGTTTAGACACATATCCTGCAACTTGGCAGGGGGTTAGACTAGATTACCCTTGCAGTCCTGTCTAACCCGGTGGTTCAACGCTTATGAAAAGGGGCTAATTAGAAGGGGTTCTTGGAAGAGCTGAGGGAATATGGCAGGAGAGTCGTTGTTTATTTTGATGTCAACATATAAAAATAAAAGACTATTCTCCCAGATTCTAGATGGCCTGATCAAGATTTAAAACCACAGGGACCCAATTCCGTGGTTCCTCGTCCAGTCATTAACACCAGTGCAGAGTGGGTATAAAACACTGCTAGATCAGAGTGCATCCCTTTTGCAATCACTTTGCCCTGGTATACAAGATGTAGGGCAATGGAGATTCAGGCCCACAATCTGTAGATCAGTAGCTAATCTCCTCCCTCCCCTTGTGCATCTTGGCTATTTGCACTGTGCGCTCTTTGGAGCAGGGACTGTTTTTGTTTTGATTTTTAAACTCTGTGTTTGAACAGGGCATAGCGCTACAGGCCTCTTGTGCTGGCTGGGACCTTCAGATGCTACTGTAAGATGACTAACCAATACTAATTGATAAAGGCAGCATTTGGAGGGAGTTGATAGGCGTAAGGTAGGATACAGATGGAATTATACAAGAAGGGGTTGATTGATTATTTTAAAATGTATCTATCCAGGTAGGTTTTTATAAGGTCTCCCATCACCGTGGTCTCTGATGCTTCCACACCCTTCACCTAGGTTTCCTCCTTGAGCCCACCTCTTCCATAGATCTCTTGGGTCACCTGTTCAAATGTCTTTCTTTCAGTCCTTTCCCCTTCTTCCCCCCGGACTGCCTTCCTGTCCCAGCTCCCAGTATTCCAGCTCCAGTTACTTGCACAGTTTTAAGGATTACAGTCTCCTTTGATTTAATGGAGTGTGCAAAGCTATATTTCATTATTGCCAGAAAAATCCATATGCCACATTTTTACAAATAAATCCCCACTAGAAATGTTGGAAACCTTACAGACTTTGATTGAGTTGCCCCAGGTCAGACTGAACATCTGGGAAAGAACTTCTGACTACGAAGCGGTTATGCATCCGTGAATACTCCCGTGGCCAGCTCTTGGAACAGGTTTAGGTGAAGCTGCATGTAAATTGCGTGGACATCATTAAATATTTCCTTATACAGTGCATTATGTTTTCTAGTCGACATTTTGTCATGCTGAAAATTCACGTATGGCACTGGGATGCCAGTTCAATACTAGAACAAATATTAATAGATCCGATCGAATAGTATTTGCCAAGTACAAAGCTCAGCAAATTTTGCTCCCCTCTTCCCCCCTCTACCTCTTGGTTTTGCAAAGTATTTTAAAACTCATTTGATAATCTATTCAGGATTTAAGAATAACGGAAAATCCTTTGAAGTTAATGGAAAAACACTTCTGTTGACTTCAAAGAGGTTTGGCTCAGGCCCTAATTGAAGAGGATCACAAACATACGAAAGGTAAACTATGAAGTACTCATAAAGTAATGGGCACACCTTTGATCATTGTAAAAAATGAGCTGGTAATAATAATTAAAAGCTGAGATATAGTATTTTAATGTGAAATGTATCATTATGCCAGGGGGGAGGTACTATAAACGTAGATAACCAGATGAGTTAATTGATAATATTTTTGTGGATAGAATACATGTGTTCTATTATGCCAATGTTTGTTCATGATCTAATACAGTGATCTCCACATTTTTTTGATCGCACACCCCTATCAGTAAAATTTTTTTGAGCACGCACCCCCTGCCGCGCCGAAGGAAAAAAAAAATTCCCGGTGGAATTACAAACCCTTAAGACTAGAAAGTACTTCCTTTCACTCAGAAGGGCTCCACATTCTCTACATCTTCTTTCAATTTATTACTTATTTAAAGTAATAAATTGAATTACTTTCAATTTATTTTATCATTAAAAAATCAATATTTGCCCCAAAATTGTTCTAATGTGATCTGAGATTTTCTCTTCCAAGTCCTGGGAAATACTGCTGAAACTCACATACCACTGGGGAAGATGATTGGTGATAATAAATACAGGAGTTATTTCATCCACCTCTAAAATTTCAGCCACCTCTGGGATGGGGGATGGTACCTGGAGATACATAACAAACAATGCTTGGGGAAGGGAAAGTTTTAGGCCATAGGCAGGAGGATACGTTCTCTGCTCGGTGTCCCCGTCAGGCTCCCTTCTTATGACCCTTTGACCACACTCCTGTCCCTGTTCTTTTATTAGTTGTCCCCCGCAATTAGTGGGTTTCTGAGGCCCTGTGGAACCTCCCCTTAGGCTGGGGGGGGATCCGTTAGCATGAGGCGGGCTTTGCCCGCCCCGTTTCCCGGAAACCCAATAGATACTTCAACAGAGTAATGCCACCCAGGAGCTTTGGGCTGAGCTTTTCAAAGGGGCATATCAAAGTTAAGCTCTTATTGACAGAGAAATGGGAACCTAACTCCCTTACGCCCCCTTTACAAAATCAAACCCTTAAATGTCCCCACATGACCGTTGGGTTTGAGGGCTCTTTCTAAAGACTTGCACATGGTAAACTTTATGGCACTCAACTTCTGATATCTAGTCTGATGGATGAAGCACTGAGCAGACACTGGTGGGATTGGAATCACTGCTTCAAATAATAAATGATGGTGCAGAAGAGGACAGGGCCTAGCAGGTTCCCCTTATCTAGCCACCCCTCACAACAACCACCCTGCCCAGTGGTCTACTTTATGTGACTCAGCCTTCCATGTGCTTACCAGCTTTGCTGAACAGGAGTGGAGATAATTGAAACATTTCTAATGAAAAAATTCCCATTGAAAAAAGTGGCCTTGTTCCCAAATCAGAAGTCTCCCCCCAAAATTATTTTTGTCAGTCTTTTCAAGTATAACAAAAAATTACATTTTTATATTTTTCTCACCCCCACCACACACACACCCTTTCTCTCCCTGTCTTCAGGGGGTGGGAATGGGTTGGGAGAAGGAAAACTCAGAAAAAAAAGACTGCTAAAAAAATCCAAACATTTTTTAAATTGAACATTTTAGATAAAATTTCACCAAAAAAATTGAATAAGCAATAAATAAATAAATAAATAAATTAGAACCCGCTGAGTCCAAATGACTGACATGTTTTGCAAACATTTTTATTCTTTTCATTTTTTGACCCTCTCTCAGTGTTTTGCTCAGATAGGGTCTAGATTAATAAGATCAATGAAAGACGGTGCAGTCAAATGCAGAGTGGAAATAATTGGTCGTGTTTCTGATTGTGATACTGTGAATTGAGGTTTACAGAAAGCTGCTGCTAAAATTCCCTTTCTCTCAATTCCCTGTTCGGTCTGGGCCTTCAATAAAAAAGGGAGCAGCTGTTCATTTGCTAAAATAAACAATGACTCCATTCCCTTTGTTAAACTTGCGCTGTCCCCACCTTTAAAACTTCTCATTGATTTTACATCCATTCCTCTGAAGTAAAATCATCAGCCACTGATTTTACATCTGTCCTTAAGAAGCTCCTGCTGTGGCTTCTGGCACACGGTGCTGAATTAGAATTTCTCCCATGATGGAAGATGACGTTACAATTCAGACAGATCTATAAGATGCCTCCAAATTCCTCACAACGACAGTACTCGCAGCGAAGAAGTGAGCTTTGATCACCAGTTCCCAAGCAGTAGTATCTGAGACACTACTGTATTTCCCTAGACAGAGAGTAGGAGAAGACCCCCCTGTCTTGGATAGACTTTATGTTCATTTCTATCTAGGTGACGACTCTGTAGGGTTCATTGGTAAATGTGCACTTTTAGGCCCAGATCCTCAAAGGTATTTAGGGATGTAACTCCTATGGAAACCACTTTTGAGACCCTGGGCCTTGCAATCTGATCCAGCATGCAAGCACAGGGGCCTGCACAATCAGAGCTCACTGTAGGACTGGAGACTTAAATGGCAAATGCACAGAGGGAGACAGAGAGAGCATCCAAATCAAAGCAGTTTGGCATCTCTGGTCACTCACCAGGAGTGTCATCCACCCTCATCCAGTGAGACCATAGCAACCTCTCTCCCGTTAGACAAGTAAATAATAAAAAGGGGGGTGGTAAGGAAACCAAGTGAGAAACTTCTTCATTTTAGTTAAAACAACCCATGAACAACCATTATCAAATGACCAGCTGTGCCCAAGGTGCACGGAGACAGGCAAAGATCAACAAAATGCTCAGTATAAAGAAGGGCATGTCTTGATGTTCTCTGAGCCCATGAAAAGAACAGCAGAGCCATTGCTGCTATACTTACGCGTATGAGTTGAAAGAATCTGATCAGTGGCATGTGCTAACTGATTCTGACACGCAGTCATCCAGGGCAGCTGTCAAGTAACACAACTTTCTTCGGCTCCTCTTTTCAGAATTAATTAGCAGAAGTACAGCCTTTATTACTCACTCGGTTGCCAAGACGAACTTGGAAGCAATCCTGTGCTCCCCCCCGGCTGCCTGCTGTTCCCTAGCAAACCTCTAGAGGAGATAAATAAGGAAGTTTCTCCTCTCCAACCATCAGCCTTCCCCCATTATCAGCTGCAGTGTGTGAATTAGAAGAGGCGCCACGTATGTAGAGCCGCCCCTTGGGTATGGTGAATCGGGGCAACCACTCTGGGCCCCATGCTTTGAGGGCCCCCCGTGCTTCATTGTGCATGTGTCATGCAAGGGGTGCTAGGCCGGCCCAGGGGGGTGGGGTGCCTGGGGGCCAGGCCGGCCTGGGAGTGGGGTTAGGGGTTTGAGGGGCCAGGCTGACCCGGGAGGTTATCGAGGGGCCTGGCGCCGGCAACGGGGGTTGGGCCCGCACTCACCAGTGGGAAGCGCACATTGTATTTCTTTTTCTTGCTCAGCATCTCAGCAGCAGTATCCGCAGCCCAGCCCGTTCCGCCCCGCCAGCTCCCGGCGTTGCCCACCGCTGCACCGGCCACCAGTGTCCTAGCAACGCCAGAACACGCCAGCGCCAGGCTGACCCCATCCATTGCCCTTCTGCCCCGGACCCCTGCTTTTTCCAGGATCCCCCAGCACAGGGGGGGCCCCTCGCCCCAGCACAGGTGCCACTCAGTGAATGTCTATCGTCCCTCACCCCCTCCTCCCTGCACTGGTGTCCCTTCCCCACACCAGATTTCGCCTGTATAAAAAATATTAAGGGGGGTCCATACAAGCTTTTTAGTCCTGGGCCCCACACCTCGGTAGGGACAGCCCTGGGCAGAACAATAAACAGAAGAAGATAGGAGGCCAGTTTGGAAGTGGCTGGATACAGACCTTTTCTAGGTAGATGGCACTCCATTGATTTTCATGGATAAAGCATCCAATTATACCAGATCTGAATTTGGCCCAATATATTCATTTAGATGTATAACCTCTAACACTAAGTAATGCTAGGAAAACCTCCAAAGGGTTCAGAAACCCCACCCCTAGTTTACACCAATGTGAGATCAGAATAAAGCACCGGATGCTTCTCCACATAGAATCATAGAATATCAGGGTTGGAAGAGACCTCAGGAGGTCATCTAGTCCAACCCCCTGCTCAAAGCAAGACCAACCCCAACTAAATCATCCCAGCCAGGGCTTTGTCAAGCCAGGACTTAAAAACCTCTGAGGCTGGAGATTGCACCACTTCCCTAGGTAACCCATTCCAGTACTTCACAATTCTCCCTATAAAATAGTGTTTCCTAATATCCAACCTAGACCTCCCCCACTGCCACTTGAGACCATTGCTTCTAGTTCTATCATCTGACACCACTGAGAACAGCCGAGCTCATCCTCTTTGGAATCCCCTTCAGGTAGTTGAAGGCTGCTATCAAATCTCCCCTCACTCTTCTCTTCTGCAGACTAAATAAGCCCAGTTCCCCCAGCCTCTCCTGATAAGTCATGTGCTCCAGCCGCATAATCATTTTTGTTGCCCTCCGCTGGACTCTCTCCAATTTGTCCAAGTTCTTTCTGTAGTGTGGGACCCAAAACTGGATGCAATACTCCAGATGTGGCCTCACCAGTGCCGAATAGAGGGGAACAATCACTTCACTCGATCTGCTGGCAATACTCCTACTAATGCAGCCCAATGTGCCATTAGCCTTCTTGGAAGTAAGGGCACACTGTTGACTCATATCCAGCTTCTTGTCCACTGTAATCCCTAGGTCTTTTTCTGCAGAACTGCCACTTATCCAGTAGGTCCCCAGCCTGTAGCAGTGCATGGGATTCTTCTGTCTTAAATGCAGGACTCTGCACTTGTCCTTGTTGAACCTCATCAGATTTCTTTTGGCCCAATCCTCCAATTTGTCTAGGTCCCTCTGGACCCTATCTCTACCCTCCAGTATATCTACATCTCCCCACAGTTTAGTGTCATCCACGAACTTGCTGAGGGTGTAATCCATCCCATCATCCAGATCATTAATGAAGATGTTGAACAAAAATGGCCACAGGACAGATCCCTGGGGCACTCCGCTTGATACTGGTTGCCAACTAGACATCAAGCCGCTGATCATATGTATCTCTTCACTCTGGAAGTTTTGTAAGCTCAGGCTTTCTCAAGAGATTTCTAGCACTGTGCCCACCTTGGTCAGCCTTTGGAGTACTAGAGGGCAGCTTATCTCACAATTGCTCAGTACTTTCTGTATCATCCAAAATCTGTAGGCAGTGCAGAGGCACCAATGAAAATCTAGCAAAGAAAAGTTAACTGAACACTTTGGAATTCAGAGATGTCAAAGCTTGGTTTGGATTGAGTTTCAGGCAGATGTTCAAGATGCTTTTCATTTTCACTGAACTGGTTAACTCATCCCTGCTTTTATTTAAATTGGTTAACTTGTCTCTAGTTTGATTTGAATGGGTCCTAGGTTTTTTGTTTTTGTTTTTTTAACCTGACCTGCTTCATGCATCCCTAGCTTAATCTGGGCTTTGTCCACCCTTCCCTGGCTCCAGTTACTGAATTCTTCATTGCTCCTGTGGCTAACAGCAGGGTTAGAGACCACACCTCCATTTCTGAGTGACTAAACCAAGGGGGCAGGTTGTTTTCAAACTGATTCACAATCCAAGAACCGTCATGGACAAATGTGGTTGAAAGACAGTAGAATTGTCAGTCTAGAAAGCCCCTCTCTAAAAAGTTGTTTGGTTGGCTTTGTTCTTTCTTTAGCTTGATGTATTTCCTGTCAACTCTGCACAAGCTCCCCTTCCCCTGAATAAAACCATATCACTCTTGATCAACTTTATCTTGAAGGTCTTGCAGTCGCTAATGATGTACACTACTCCTTATATTCCTGTGCCTTGGCCACATTGCTTTAAAATGTAGTCCTCAATGCAGTGATGTCAGAAAAGGGAAAACATACAATCAACTATCTGTCACCCTTAGGATTTGAAAATGTCACAAACACTGAGTTGCAGGTTTTAACTGCCCTTCTCTTTCCCTCTCTCCAACCCCCCTTCCCTAAATGTGTGGGTACTTGGTGTTACTCAGCTCCTGCCTTTTCTCTCCTCAATTTCCATGCCTAATGAGCCTGAGCTGAGTTAATAATGGATGTAATAAGTAATGACTCATTGTTTTGGGGCCTGCACGTCTCCCTGTGCAGTGGAAGAGGAAGCCAGGGCTCCGATGCTATTTGTTCTGCCATGTCGCTTGCCGCCAAGCAATGCCACTCATCAATAAAAGGCAAGATGACGGATGAGTTCATTTAATGGAATTCCTCTGAGTGAGCTGCAGCCACTGCTCTTCAGTAGGGTTGCTGCTTTGACTCTCTTTCTCCTCCCTCCCCCGTCCTATTTTTTTTTAAATATTCAGGACAGTTGGAAAGCGTGGCTGACTGAGCGGGCTGCCATTTGTGCCAGCAGCTCCTTCTGCTCTTCACAACTGCTATCCTAAATCAAATCAAGAGCTTTGAGCAAGGAGATTGAATCGGCACCACCTGACAGTAGCATCTCATGGTATCTGTGCATCTCTCCTTCCCTGTGGTCCCCCCCCCCCACACACACACACTCCTTTGATCTATCTATCTATCTATCTACATCTTGCCATCACCGGGTGGGTGTGGAGGGAGGGTGCGGAAGCATTTGAGGAGAATAGGATTTTAAGTCTTCTCATTATGGCCATGTGCATGCTGAATAACTGAAATAAACCCGTTCCTTTGGAAAAGTATCAGGTTCTGCCTTTGCACGTAATCTATAATGCTGCAGGTTTCCAAGGCTGGATCAGCTAAATGGGCTATTGTTTCAGTTTCCATGAGCATGCATCTGCTCTGAAGAGCGTATGCTTTTATTTTTTTCTATTCCAACCCCTGCCAGTCTCACCCACCTTCTCTGGTTTGCCCATAGGTTTATGCAGTTTTATACACCTGATTTTAATCCGACTGTCTCTGATTCTCAATGGTGTAAAACTCCACTGAGTCAGATCCTCAGTTGGTGTGAATCAGTGTAGCTCTGTGAAAGTCAATGGAGATAATTCTCTTCACACCAGTTGGGGATCTGGCCCCATTGGCTTTAATGGGGTTACTCCTGATTTACACTGGAGCAAGAGAGATCAGAAACAGACCCTGAATGTGCCCCAAAAATATCACTTCATTTTCAACTGTAAGACAAGTTTAATGTAAAAATATACCCAGTAGGGCTTGAACCCGTAAAAAGCTGAACACCCTCAACTCTGGATGGATCAACAGGACCAGGCCTCTGATTTTAGTCACTTGTTTCTCCCATTGGTTTATGAAAGTTGAGGGTTCTCAGCTACTTGCAGTCTTATCACTTACACTTTGGGTAACATGTTTGCACTGTACATATATCAAATGATTACCACCACTCAAGTTACCGAAATCCAAAGACCAGATACTCAACTGGTATAAATGGCTATAGCTCTATTGCGGTCAATGGAGCAGATTTACACCAGCTGAGGATCCAGCCAAGAGTCTCTCGTGCAGTGGAAGCAAATGAAAATGTTCCCCAACACTTCACTTTCATCACTTAATGCTTTTGAGATTTAGCAAAGAAAGGCTAATGGGAGGGATGGCCAGATTTGTGCAGGTTGGAAAAAGCTGTGGATACAAGACCAGGAGGCCTAGAGAATGCTGTGGATTAAAGATGTGTCAAGATTTGTGATGTGACATTATTTAGTAAGAGGCAGTCCTGGTAATAAACAAGGAGGGGGACACATTGCTTTGTGTTCCCAGGGAAATTTACTAGAAATAATAGGGCACTTCTCAGCTAGCATAAAGCAGCATAGCTCCATTGACCACTTTAGACCAGCTGAAGAGCTAATCCACATAGCTGAAATTTGGAGATGGAAAATTTAGGCTGAATATCTGGAAAATAGGAGACCTCAGCAAGAACCCATGGAAAGTGGTGGAAACACCAGTGCTTTGGTCATTTAACACTAGATGGACAAAACACTGGAGAATATAGCATAAGGAACAATCTGGCATTGGTGGGAGAAAAGGGGGAAAGATTCTGGAGTGGATGACTGAGAAGGGAACTCCCCCAGAAGGAATAATTCTCTTTTATCTGTCATGAATCTAAGGGCTTGTATACACTACCACTTATATCGTTATAACTTATGTCGCTCAGGGGTGTGAATAAGCCACCCTTCCGAGTGAAGTAAATTATACCGACCTAAGTGCTGGTGTAGACAGTGTTATGTTGGCGGGAGGGTTTCTCCTGCTGATGTAGCTACCACCTTTCGCTGAGGTGGTTTTATTATGCCGATGGGAGAGCTCTCTTATGTCGGCATAGAGAGTCTTCACCAAATGTACTACAGTGCCACAGCTGCCCCAATGCAGCTGTGTGGCTGTAGTGATTCTAGGGTAGACTAGCCCTAAGACTATGAATTGACACCTATTCTCTCAGGAAGTCTGCACTGAGGCCTAGTCTACACTGAGGGGGGGAGAGATCGATCTAAGTTACGCAACTAAGTTGACGTACTTAGATCTACTTACCGTGGTGTCTTCACTGCGGTAAGTCGATGGCTGATGCTCACCCATTGACTCCGCCTGCGCCTCTCGCCCTGGTGGAGTACCAGAGTCGACGGGAAAACACTCGGCGGTCGATTTATCGTGTCTAGACTCGACATGGTAAATCAACCCCTGCTGGATCGATTGCTGCCCGTTGATCCAGCGGGTAATGTAGACAAGCCCTGAGTTTGTTTTTCACCTCCTGCCCTAGAGCAACAATGCAGACTAAAATCCCTCTGTCAGCAGCTGAAGCAGATGTGGATTTTCAGAGAGGGCAGATAGAGGCAGCTAAATTGGGAATAAAAAAGGATATGAAATAACTCACAGCGTAAAAGTATATTAAATAACCTATAGAGCAATATACAAAAGTATATTAAAAAGCCTATGGAGGAAAGACAGCCAAGAAACAGATTAACAGAGCATTACATTTTATTGTCAAGCACAAATGTCCCATTCCTTTCTCTGAGCTCCTAATCAGCATTTTTCATTATTTTCCTTCCCCTGAATCTGGCTCCTATGCATCAGTGCCCATAGAAACACCTCCAGTGGCATTAAAAAACTAGATACTGCAACAGCGTTCCCAGGCACAGAGCTGTGCCAAGGCCTACATTTGATACAGCAAGGAGCACATGCCCGCCCGGTGGTACAAGGTCATAATACGAATTCTCCCTTCAGGGGCAAACAGTTTTAGCAATGATCCCCCACCATTCTCCCCTACTAGCTTGGCTCATTTTGATCTCAGTTGTTATTAAGCTCGTTTGATGCTTGCAGTCAGAGCAGCTCGTTTATTTACAGAGACGGTAATTCAGAAAGCGGATGCCTACAAGGAGAGTATGAGTGCATGAGTGGGGAGAGTGGACTGGTTTGTTTTAAGGCCTCATTCTAGAGAAATGGGTGTTTTCTATAATGGATATTCTTTATTTTATTTTATTTTTTTTCCCCTGCACCATTGTACTCTGTAGAGCAGGGATGGGCAAAGTTTTTGGACAAGGGCCACATCTGGGTATGGAAATTGTATGGTGGGCCATGAATGCTCACAAAATTAATAATTCAGAGATACTCAAATAAGCTGTATTTAATAAAGATACGTTTTAGCGGAAATAAACATAAAACCTTACTTACAATTACAAATATACCATCATAACAACATATTACAATAGTTAAACCAAACTTACCCCCTTTCCACACCCTTTCTCTCTAGCCTAGATTTGTCGGGGGTCAGCTTCCCATCATTGGAACTCATTGAGATTCACCTACCCCCTGCTCTAAGAAATCTCCTCCCACATAGGTCCCGACAGTCCACTACTTTGAAAACCACCACTGAGCACTCTGTGGCCAACTACCCTTTGTTTTATCCTCAACAATGGAAAATTAACACTACTAAAATATCAGAGTCACCAAAGCCAACAAGTAGCAGGCATGTGGGCTTGCGACTTCCAGGCTCTGATGGTGTGTGAGGTGCATTTGGGTTGTGCAGCCAGAGTAACACGCATGCCCTCATGCCTGTCACGCAGGTTCTCATGCCTGTCACACAGGTCCTGAACACATGGGAGCACCAGGCGGGTGCAAGGGGGCAAGCCCCCAACATTGCTCCCTGGCGGGAGCACTGGATAAATAGAGTAAGGCAAGCCCCCACCCCACTCCCCGGTCGGAGCGCCGGAGGAGAGCAATGGAGCTCAAAGGTCGGGTCCAAAGGTCTGATGGGCTGCATGAGGCCTGCGGGCCATAGTTTCCCCACCCCTGCTGTAGATTCTAATAAACTTTTCAATGGATGGGAGTGAAGGCAGATGACCCTTGTGTTCTATTGAGACAATATACAAAAACCTGTAGGAGAACATTTCAACCTCCCTGGCCACACAATTGCAGATCTTAAGGTGGCCATCCTGCAGCAAAAAAACTTCAGGACCAGACTTCAAAGAGAAACTGCTGAGCTTCAGTTCATCTGCAAATCTGACACCATCAGCTCAGGATTAAACAAAGACTGTGAATGGCTTGCCAACTACAGAACCAGTTTCTCCTCCCTTGGTTTTCACACCTCAACTGCTAGAACAGGGCCTCATCCTCCCTGATTGAACTAACCTCGTTATCTCTAGCTTGCTGCTTGCTTGCATATATATACCTGCCCTTGGAAATTTCCACTACTTGCATCCGACGAAGTGGGTATTCACCCACAAAAGCTCATGCTCCAAAACGTCTGTTAGTCTATAAGGTGCCACAGGATTTTTTGCTGCTTTTATTGAGACATGGTTTCATCTCTGGAAGTGCTTTTGGTACTGATGTGCGGTTTTTATACTGGGATTGATTTTTCTAAATGTTCATCCTTTTTTCCCCCATTGTAGGGGCTTTCTCTCCCTATTTTTGTCCAGATTCTGACCCCTGACTCACAGTGGTGGAACCCTTGACTCCCACAGCTGCTCACCAGGATGCATCAGAGGTTGACCTCCTTTGTGGTTAGCACTTGCCTGCTCATGAATGAGGACCTCATTCAACACCCACTGAAATCAGTGGAAAGGCTCCAGTTCACTTCAGTGGGTGTTGGATTGGCATGTTGGTGAATGAGTAGATAGGTAACAGACAGGTGAGGAAGGCGTGGGAATGGAAGGGCATTTAGGCTTCCCGCTCCTAAATGACTGAAGAGCAAGTGGGTGAATGGTCAGATGAGCTTTAGAGTCATTGTCTTGGGGTGTAGAGAGGTGGGTGAGTAGGTGAATGGATGATCACGTAAGTAGTTAAACAAACTTTACTGACTCCTCAGGCTACCTAGGAGATCATTAGAGTGGGAAATTAATGAAAACACTTAAGGACAGTACATTGTGAAAAACTTGGATGTAGCATTTGGAGGAAGAAGTGTATGTGTTTGTGGGAGGAGCTATTCAATGAACGAAGCTGGGATGGGGCAGAATTCAGAGTTCTGAATTCACAAAATGTCCCTGAATCTTTTTTTAAAATGGTCAAATTCTGCTCTCCTTTACACCAGTATATATCAGGAATAATTCCACTGATTTCAGTAGAGTGACTTACAATTAAGAGTGGTGTACTTCAGACATTCTTGATTCTGAAGTCAATGAAGCTATGCTGCTTTACCCTAGCTGAAGATCTGGCTTTCCAAGTCATGGTTCGTGAAGCTGGCTTGTATAAGACAAATCACCTCTGGTTTTGTTGTTGTTTTGTTTGTTGTGATTTACATCACAATTTCTATGACCAGGAGTGTTGTCACCATCCCTTCTCAGGAACCTTTTTCCCAAAAAGTATCATGAGAAAACTACAGCCCTATAAACAGAGACTCACAGGGAGACTATAAGAAAACCTGCAAGGACAGTGGAATGGAAAACACAAATCCTGAAAACTGGTAAATCAATGTGTGCCCTAGATAAGTTATTCTTGAAGAAAAATCTTCTGGATAAACAACAATGGCCATTAAAGAGCTGATTGGAGGACTACTCCTTAATTCAGTTCAAAATGATCTGTAATCCCTTCAGGGGATACAGCTAACTCAGGGAAAACAGGGGTTTAAAAAGTTAGCTCCTAAGTGATCAGAGGAGCTAGCAAACAGGGGAGTTTTGCAAGAGAGTTCAGAGAGGGAATGTGAGAGGCAGATACAGCTAATAAACATTCTCTAAACTTAGGACAATAAATTCCACCCTCCAAAAACAAAACTAAACTATAACAGCAAAAACCAAACAAATCCAAAAACAATAATGCAGGCAGAAGTCCAGCAGCAGAGTCGAGTCGATCCAATGTATTGTACTGAATGCAGCATGTACAATTAGCTGCCTTGTGGGCAGATGTCATATTTGTGAATTTGGTGCAAGCAACCCCATAACCCTCAGAGGCTGAGGCTATGTCTAAACTACTGTGGGATTGATATGCTGGCGATCAATGCACTGGAGGTCGATTTAGCAGGTCTAGTGAAGACCCGCTAAATCAACGGCAGAGCGCTCTCCGGTTGACCCAGGTACTCCACCAGGAACGAGAGCAGTAAGGTAAGTCGACAGGAGAGTGTCTCCCGTTGACCAAGTGTGGTGTAGACATTGCAGTAAGTCAACCTGAGCTATGTCGACTCCAGCTACATTATTCACGTAGCTGGAGTTGTGTAACTTAGGTCAACTTACTGTGGTAGTGTAGACATAGCCTCAGTATGTGCTCTTGAGGCCAGAGTGGCTGAAATGGAGGAGCTAAAGGAGACAGAGAGGTACGCAGCCAAGACTTAATGGGGCACAGTAGAGCAGTCTGACAGCCACTGTGCTGTTGAGGAGGATGAAAGTCTCGGGGAATGAGAACATCAAACTGGAGAGGAGGGAAATGACCCAATAGTTGGAACCCTCCTTCCAAATGACATCATGGTACATGATATCCTCTTGCATTCAGTATCCCCGTCTGAGGGAGGGAATCCCTGTTATTAGGAAGCGACAGATAATAGTAATGAGAGGTTTAATTATTAGAAATATAAATAGTTGGGTTTGTGATTTCTGGGAGAATTACATGGCGAATTGCCTACTGGGTGTGTGGGCTGCAAAGCTTTCAAGACATCTAGATAGACTTATGTGCAGTGCTGGGGAGGAACTGGTGGTCATAGAATCATAGAATCTCAGGGTTGGAAGGGACCTCAGGAGGTCATCTAGTCCAACCCCCTGCTCAAAGCAGGACCAAACCCAACTAAATCATCCCAGCCAGGGCTTTGTCAAGCCTGACCTTAAAAACCTCTAAGGAAGGAGATTCCACTACCTCCTTAGGTAACCCATTCCAGTTCTTCACCACCCTACTAGTGAAAAAGTTTTTCCTAATATCCAGCCTAAACCTCCCCCTCTGCAACTTGAGACCATTACTTCTTGTTCTGTCATCTTCTACCACTGAGAACAGTCTAGATCCATCCTCTTTGGAACCCCCTTTCAGGTAGTTGAAAGCAGCTATCAAATCCCCACTCATTCTTCTCTTCTGCAGACTAAACAATCCCAGTTCCCTCAGCCTCTCCTCATAAGTCATGTGCTCCAGCCCCCTAATCATTTTTGTTGCCCTCCGCTGGACTCTCTCCAATTTATCCACATCCTTCTTGTAGTGTGGGGCCCAAAACTGGACACAGTACTCCAAATGAGGCCTAACCAGTGCTGAGTAGAGGGGAATGATCACATCCCTTGATCTGCTGGAAATGCCCCTACTTATACAACGCAAAATGCCATTAGCCTTCTTGGCAACAAGGGCACACTGTTGACTCATATTCAGCTTTTCGTCCACCGTAATCCCTAGGTCCTTTTCTGCAGAACTGCTGCCCAGCCATTCGGTCCCTAGTCTGTAGCAGTGCATGGGATTCTTCCGTCCTAAATGCAGGACTCTGCACTTGTCCTTGTTGAACCTCATCATATTTCTTTTGGCCCAGTCCTCTAATTTGTCTAGGTGATGGCACATGTAGGAAACAATGACATAGGGAAAGGTAGGAGTGAGGTCTTGGAGGCCAAATTTAGGCTGCTAGGTAAAAGATTAAAGTCCAGGATCTCCGGGGCAGCATTCTCTGAAATGCTTCCAGTTCCACATGCAGAGCCAGTTAGACAGGCAGAACTTCAGGGTCTCAATCATGGATGAGAGGATGGTGTTTGGAGAAGGGATTTAGATTTATTAGGAACTGAGAAGCATTTTGGGAAAGGAGGAGCCTATACAGGATGAATGGGCTCCACCTAAACCAAAAAGGAACCAGATCACTGGCATGTAAAATTAAAAAGGCTGTGGAGGATTTTTTCAACTATGGGCTGGCGGAAAGCTGATAGGTGCAGACACATAGTTCAGACAGAGACATCCCTTAGGGGAGGATTTATTCAAGGGGATTCTCTATATCCTAGTAAAGAGAAGAGGATGGAAGTTGATAAAGTATAGGTTGGAACTGAAGAGAAACAGTCAAATGAAAAAGACTCCGATTCAATTACAACTTATGAAGTCAGACAACCAAATATTGACAAAATTTCTAAGTGCTTGTATACAAAAGCTCGGAGTCTAAATACTAAGATGGGTGAACTTGAGGTATTCAAAGAGGCTTTAGATATAATAGGGATCACAGAAATTTGGAGTAGTGATGAAAGTCAGTGGGGCATGGTAATACCAGGATACAAAATATATAGGAATAACAAGGAAGGTCACATGGAAGAGTGGCACTATATGTGAAAGAAAGCAAAGAGTCAAATATAGTAGAAATCTTAAATGAATCAAACTGTACCAGAGAATCTCTATGAATAGAAATTCCATGCTTGAATAATAAGACTATAGCAGTGGGAATATACTACTGAACACCTGACCAGGATGGCAGTGCTGACTGTGAAATGCTCAGGGAGATGAGAGAGACTACAAAAAGAGAAAACTTGATGGGGAATTTCAGCTATCCCTATACTGAGTGGGAACATGTCACCACAGAATGGGATGCAGAGATAAAGTTTCTTCACACCATAAAGGACTGCATCTTAGAGCAGGTAGTCCTGGAACTCACAAGGGGAGAAGCAATTCTTGATTTAGTCCTAAGTGGTGCACAGGATCTGGTCCATGAGCTGAATATAGATGAATTGCTTGGTAATAAGGACCATAATGTAATTAAATTTAACATTCTTGTTGGAGTGGGGGAATGCCAAAGAAATATAACACAGTAGCATTTAACTTCAAAAAGGGGAACTATACAAAAAATGAGGAAGCTAGCTAAAAGAAATTTTTAAAATGAACAGTTACAAGAGTGAAATGCCTGCAAGCTGCATGGAAACTTTTTAAAAAAATACTACAGTTGAACCCTGTTATCTCGACGGCCTAGGGGTTTGCCAAAAGCCGTCGAGATAACCAATGATCGAGATAAACCCCTATCCACCCCCCCCACCCCCTCCCTGCCCCCTTACCGCGCTGCCTGCACATGGCTGGATCCGGCAAAGCGGACCCGGGCGGACGGGCGGGCGGCGAAGCGGAGCCAGCGGGCGGGCGGCAGGCGAAGCCGGGACCAGGTATGTGGGGCGGGGACGGGCAGGGACCAGGTATGCGGGGCCGGGCGGGCGGGGACAGGCAGGGACCGGGTATGCGGGGGCGGGGAAGCGGGGATGGGCGGGCGGGGAAGCGGAGCCGGCGGGCGGGCGGCAGGCGAAGCCGGGACCAGGTATGTGGGGCGGGGACGGGCAGGGACCAGGTATGCGGGGACGGGCGGGCGGGGACAGGCAGGGACCGGGTATGCGGGGGCGGGCGGGTGGGGAAGCGGAGCCGGGCGGACGGGCGGGCGGCGAAGCGGAGCCGGCGGGCGGGCGGCAGGCGAAGCCGGGACCAGGTATGTGGGGCGGGGACGGGCAGGGACCAGGTATGCGGGGCCGGGCGGGCGGGCGGGGACAGGCAGGGACCGGGTATGCGGGGGCGGGCGGGGAAGCGGAGCCGGGCGGACGGGCGGGCGGCGAAGCGGAGCCGGCGGGCGGGTACGCGGGGAACCGCGGGGCTGGGGAGCGGGCGGCTGGGGACACGGTGGGTCGGGGACGCGGGGAGCTGGGCGGCTGGGGACGCGGGAAGCGGGCGGCTGGGGAACCGCGCCGCTGGAGAGCCGGGGAGCAGGCGGCTGGGGACACGGTGGGTTGGGGACGGGCTCGAGATATTAGGGTTCGGCGAATCGACATAACGGATGAGAAACCCATAAGACAAAGAGGGAGTTTGGCGGTTCCACTTGTAAACCGTCGACTTAATAGGATTGGCAAGTTAACCGAGGTCGACATAAATGGGTTCGACTGTATAATAGTGGCTCAAAATAAATGTATAACTCATTTTAAAAAAAAGCAAGAGAACCAAAAAACCCACCATCATGGCTAAACAAAGTAAAACAGGTGGTTAGAGATAAACAGACATCCTTTAAAAACTGAAAGTTAAACGTTTCTGAGGAAAATAGAAAGGCGTATAAATTCTGGCAAGTCAAGTGTAGAAGTATAATTAGGCAGGTCAAAAAAGAATTTGAAGAGGAACTAGCAAAAGACATAAAAACTAAGAGCATTTTTTTTAAAGTACATCAGAAACAGGAAGCCTGCCAAACAACCAGTGAGGCTGCTGGACCATCAAGATCCTGAGGAGTATTCAAAGAAGACAAGGTTGTGGTGGAATTCTTTGCATCGATCTTTATTACAGAGGATGTGAAGGAGCTTCCCACACCTAAGCCAGTTTTAGATGAGAATCTCAGGATCTCTTCCAGATTGAGGTGTTAATAGAGGAGGTTTGGGAACAAATTGATAAATTAAACAGTAGTAAGTAAAAAGGACCAGATGGAACTCAACTATGAAATTGTAGAACTGCTAACTGGTATGTTACCTATCGCTTAAATCAACCTTTGTATCAGATTACTGGAGGATAGCTAATGTAACACTGATATACAAAATATATATATATATATATATATATATATATATATATATATATATTTTGTTACATTATGTGTATACATTATGTATATACATTATGTATATACATACATACACAGGCCGGTAAGCCTAACTTCAGTACTAGGCACATTGGTTGAAACTATAGTAAGGAACCAAATTAACAGACACATAGATGAATACGATATATTGGGGACGAGTCAACATGGCTTTTGTAAAGGGAAATCATGTCTCATCAATCTATTAGAATTCTTTGAGGGGGTCAACAAACATGTGGACAAGGTGTGGATATGGTGTACTTGGACTTTCAGAAAGACTTTGACAAAGTCCCTCACGAAAGACTGCTAGGCAAAGTAGGCAGTCATGGGATAAGAGGGAAGGTCCTCTCATGGACCAGGAACAAGTTAAAAGGAAACAAAGGGAAGGAATAAATGGTTAGTTTTCACAGTGGAGAGAGGCAAACGGGGTTCCCCAAGTATCTGTCCTGGGTGGAAGTGCTATTCAACATATTGATAAATGATTTGGGGAAAAAAAGGGTAAACAGGTGGCAAAATTTGCAGATGGTGCAAAATTACACACGATAGTTAAGTCTAAAGCAGACTGCGAGGAGTTACAAAAAGATCTCACAAAACCAGGTCACTGGGCAACAAAACAGCAGATGAAATTCAATGTTGATAAATGGAAAGTAATACACATTGGAAAACATAATGCCAACTATACATACAAATGATGGGGTCTAAATTAGCTGTACCACTCAAGAAAAAGAGCTTGGAGTCATGGCAGATAATTTTCTGAAAACATCTGGTCAATGTGCAGCAGCAGTCAAAAAAGCTAGCAGAATGTTAGGAACTATAAGGAAAAAGGTAGACAATATCATAATTGGAAGGGACTACATGAGGTCATCTAGTCCAACCCCCTGCTCAAAGAAGGACCAATCTCCAGATTTTTGCCCTAGATCCCTAAATGGCCCCCTCAAGAATTGAACTTACAACCATGGGTTTAGCAGGCCCATGTACAAACCACTGACCTACACATGGTACATCAGTACCTTGAATACCACATGCAGTTCTGGTCACCCCATCTCAGAAAAGGTATATTAGAATTGGAAAAAGTACACAGGAAGGCAACAAAAATAATTAAGAGTATCAAACAGCTTCCATATGAGGAAAAGTTAAAACAGCTGGGACTGTTCAGCTTAGAAAAGAGACGATTGAGGAGGGATGTCGAAGAGATCTATAAAATCATGATTGGTCTGTTGAAAATGAATAAAAGAGCGTCATTTATCCCTTCACATAACACAAGAACCAGGGTCACTCAATAAAATTATTAGGCAGCAGGTTTAAAACAAGGAAGTATTTCTTCACACAACACACAGTCAACTTATGAAACTCATTGCCAGGGGATGTTGTGAAGGTCAAAAGTATAACTGGGTTCAAAAAAGTATTAGATATGGTCATGGAAGATAAGTCCATCAATGGCTACTAGCCAAGATCGACAGGGATGCAACCTCTGGCTGTGGGTGTCCCTAAGCCTCTGATTGCCAGCTGGGACTGGACAACAGGGGATGGATCTCTCAATAATTTCCCAGTTCTGTTCATTTCCTCTGAAGCATCTGGCACTGTCCATGGTTAGAAGACAGGATCCTGAACAAGAAGGACCATTGGTCTGACTCACTATGGCCATTCTTATGTTCACAGAAGATGGTGAAACAAACCCTGCATCGAATCTCTGCTACAAAATGCATGCAGCAAGGGGGATTCTTTGCATTGACAAAACCTGCATTCTACCCCTTGGAATGGATCAGCAACCTTAGATATGCTGAGGGCCCCATAGATTCTAGGGGAGCGGAAGGTCCACTCTGCATTTGAACTTCAGTTTTCAGCTTGGCTACTTGAAACATTCCCATGAAGTGATGCAACCACTCAGAGAGCTTTAATGAATATACTGTATTTTATAGTACTAGATTGCGTCATTTCAGTTATACCATAAATGTTTAATTTCAGTATAATAGCCACATGAGTCCTTATTTATGGATCTGCAATATTTCAAATATATCTGTATCCACAGTTACACATGCAAAGTAGGCTGAAACTACGGATTGTGCTTCAACTCTTGAGACGCAAAGACAAGAATCTGCAGGGATTTTGCAGACCTGGGGTGAAAACCTCAATAGAATTTGCCAAATGTTTGCTGTGGGTTTTAGTTTGACTTGAAGGCATGTAGAAGGGAAAAGCACAGAGTGGGCATGTGGTGTGCAACATCCCCAGCTGCACGGCAATACTGGAGCATCTCAAGCCTGCTGCACAGCATATCCTTTAATTTCTACCCTAGGTCCCTGCACAATTCTACCAGTGCATCTCGGCCTCACAGTACAGAACTTTTTGCTACTCCTTTCTGGGGCAACCTACCGAGCTTTGCCAAATGCCACTCAATCCTGATCAGCAAGACTCTTCTTGCTCACTTCCTAGCCCCTATACCAACTCTGTCAACACACTTTATACCTGTCCTTACCTTTATTGCATTCTGCCTTTTGTTCTCTCTCACACACATATCCACCAGTGCATTTAGTTCTGCATGGTAATATGTAACATCCTTGCTATTCCACTCTGAGGGTACGTCTATACTTACCGTCCGGGTCAGCGGCTAGCGTTCGACTTCTCGGAGTTGGATATATCGTGTCTAATCTAGACGTGATATATCGAACTCCGAACGCGCGCCCGTCGACTCCGGAACTCCACCACCGCGAACGGCGGTGGCGGAGTCGACGGGGGAGCCGCGGACTTCAATCCCGCAGCGTCTGGACGGGTGAGTACTTCGAACTAAGGTAGTTCGAGTTCAGCTATTCGCGTAGCTGAACTTGCGTACCTTAGTTCAACCCCCCCCCTAGTGTAGACCAGGCCTAAGAGACTCTGTACAGTTCTGCAAATATACTGCACTCCTGTCCCGACCTTCTGAAGCAATGGAACACCTGGTCAGCTCTGCCAGTGCATCTCAATCCAGCTCTTTGCAATTCTGGTGCTGGACCCCATTATGGCTCAGCCAAGACACTGTATTTTTCTTCAAACCTGCTCTTGCAGTCTGAGGATTTCATCACTGCTCTGGCAAGGTGTATCAGTTTGCATCCAGATCTGCAACACCTTTGTTAGAATTCAGATTCCCCTCCCTGTTCTGACATGAGAGAGTCTGCAACACTTTCGCTATTCCATTTCTGAGCCCCTCTGCAGCACTGAAAAGCACTGAATGATTGTGTTGGCTTCTCCATCACTGGCACTTTTAAAATCAAGATTGGATGCTTTTCTAGCAGATATAGTCTAGCTCATACAGGAATTATTTGGGGGAAGTTCTGTGATCTGGGAGGGAGGTCAGACTAGATCAGCGGTTCTCAAACTTAATTGCACTGTGACCCTCTTCTGACAACCAAAACAACTACACGACCCCAGGAGGGGGGACCCAAAGCCTGAATCTGCCCAAGCCCTGCTGCCCTGGGCTGGGGTCCCGAAGCCAAAGCCCAAGAGCTGCAGCCCCGGACAGGGGGGCTATAATCTGAGCCCTGCTGATCAGGGCTGAAGCCGAAGCCTGAGTCCCGCCGCCCAAGGTGGTGGGGCTCAGGATTCAGCTTTGGCCTCGGGGAGGGGGGCTCAGGCTTTGGCCCTGAGCCCCAGCAAGTTTTACGCCAGCCCTGGAAATTCTATTAAAATGGAGTCATGACCCACTTTGGGGTCCCGACCCACAGTTTGAGATCCGCTGGACTAGATGATCACAGTATTCTCTTCTCACCTTGGAATCTGTGAACTGTTGTTTCAGATGTGAGCCATTACTGATCAGAGAGTGTGGTTGTGTCAGGATGAATTAGTCCATACGTTAGTTTGGTGCTTTGGACTAATTAGGGGAAGAAAGAGACCAAAGCCAGTTTCAACTGTGATCTCAGGTCACATTTTGAATGCAAGGGCCTGATCTGCAGCTGATGTAAAATGACATTGTTCCATTGACTTTAATGGAACTACACCGATTTACACCAATTGAGGATCTGCCACCTCGTCCCTAGACATGAAAAGCAACCATGTGAGTTTTCTTGTCAACGGTGCAATGCATTTCTACCTACATATTTGATCAAAGTAAGATTTCATACATTCTTCATGCTCATCAGGACAATAAAGATAAGGATGTTGTAAGTAAATGCACTACTCCTTTTAAAAGTTAGCCAGCCAAGTACCTGCAAGAAATATATACGTAATCACAGTGTAAACAAGAGATCAAGCCTTTGCCAGGATTTTTATGCACAGTTTTCTCCTGTCCACACAAACAACCAAACAACCACTGACAAAGACAAAATCTTTTAATCTGTTTGCAGAATATTCCCACCTTTCTCCCTTTGTTCTGCTTTATGTTATCTACTGTTCATTCCTATTACCTCTTTATAGCTGGTTTGTTAAAGTTCATACCACAAAGACCTGTAAAAGAAATTTATGGCTCTTGGGATTTCAGCAAATTCTAAATAACCATAACATGAACACGAAGCATTAATTAAAAGACACTGGAGTCTAAGTTATAACAGAGATGCTGACATTTAAGCCCTCTGCACCACGTAAATTAAAAAATGGTGTGACAAACAGTGAGTAATTTGATGGTCAGGGGTTATAATGGATACCTTAATATCTCTGTCATGAAAAACTGTCTGTCCTTGGTTTAACCCATAGAGAAAGGTCCAAGGGCCTGGCTCATAAAGCATGACACTGCCTAAACATTTTTGCAGTAATTCACACAGCAGTCTGGAGTTTGCTTTGCATACACTTGAGACTACCCAAAAATGCAGGAAATTTGTGAACTGAATGTGTTAGTGCAACGATAAATTCACTGCATCGTTATTTCCTCTAGTTCAAGCCTCCATTGCTGGCTTTTAAAACCCTCTCACCCAGATGTTCATTTTATCCAACAGGTCAAATCTTGCTAATTCCTTATTAGCATAAGTTGTCATTTGCATTTCAGTAGCACCTAGAGTTCCAAATAAAGCTCATGCCACATCGTGTTGGGTGTTGTACAAAGTAGGAGACAATCCTTGACTACAGAGATTACAATCTAAATAGACAAGACAGACAAAGGAAGTAGGGGCCCAAATGACTCTCCCAGGGTCATATAGGAAGTCTGTGAGGGTATCTCTATACTACCCACCAGATCGGCGGGCAGCGATCGATCCAGCGGGGATCGATTTATTGTGTCTAGTCTAGACATTATAAATCGACCCCTGAGCTCTCTCCCATCGACTCTTGTATTCCACCAGCACAAGAGGCTCAGGCGGAGTCGACGGGGGAGCGTCAACAGTTGACTCACTGCAGTGAAGACACCGCAGTGAGTAGATCTAAGTACGTCGACTTCAGCTACATTATTCACATTGCGGATTTTAGATCAATCCCCCGGCCTCCCCGCCTCCAGTGTAGACCAGGCCTGAGAGCTAGGAATTGAACGCTGATCAACAGAGCCTCAGATTGGTGTCTGGACGAGGTGCTCCTTCATTTCTAGGTCATACCTTCTGAGTGCAGCTGTTATTCTTTGCCTGTTCATCAAAACTAGCACAGTAGTTGGGCTTTTCTGCAGAAGGCTCTAAACATCCTCGCCAGAAAACTAGCAAGCAAACCCCACTTGGCTTGCTAACTCTTTATGAGTTCTTCACCTTTGCGTCACATTCATTCTCTCACTTTCCTTGTGTACCCTTCCTGCTTTGTGCTGATATTTAATATCCCGCCAGTTGTGTAATTTCAGCTCCCAAATTGAATAAGACGTCCTCTCCAGTGGAACTCTCACCTTGACAAATAGCCAAATAGTAATTATTATTCCTTTCAGAAGCTGAGCTATGGAATCAGGGCTGTAATTTCCAAGGCTTGAGTGCCGAGAAATTTATGCTATACTTTCCTCCGTCGGAGTTTTCATCTGAGATCGTATTTCAAGCCCTCTCCTTTGATGATATGATTAAGATAATTCCTTTATAAAGTTTGAGGCTCTGTGAGATATTCAAGAAGGAACCTGATAGTGCTTAAGTTTCATTTCCTTCCCTCTCTGAATATCAGCAATGGAGGAAAGAGGAAAAATAGAGTTTTTCTGATGGATTTTAATACTTTTAATTTTTTAAGTGAATTGTTGTTACTGGGTTAGCCCCTTGAGGCCCCAGCCCAGATGGGGGCCCCATTGTGCTAGGTGCTGTGTAAACACATAGTAAGAGGCAGTCTATGCTTCAAAGACCATACAGTCTAAATAGACAAGTCAACATATAGGAGAAAGGAAGCAGCAGCATCCCCATTTTCCAGATGGGGAACTGAGGCCCAGAGAGATTAAGGCCAGACATGTAGGTGCCTAAAGATGCAGAAAGATGCCTAGTAGGATTTTCAAAAGCACCTAGGTACCTAACTCCCATGATATCTAACACCCTCCTAGGTGCCTATCTGCCTCTTTAACTTACCAAATACCTTTAAAAATCTGTCCCTGTGTGATTTGCTCAAGGCACATGAGAAGTCTCTGGTAGATCTGGGAGATGGTATATAGACCACCTCAGTCCCAAATTATTGTGTTAACCACAAAACCATCCACTGTCAATGGATAAATATTGTAAAGAGCACAGTCGTGTGTTTGTGTGCCTCTACTGAGTGGGCTCAGATATGTTCTTCTCTTGTTCGAGGATATTATAGATCCTATGGTGTATTATTAAAAGCTAACAGAGAGTCACCTTCTGCTTGAGTGGTACTGGCCTGTGCTTTTGGATCAAAAGCATTAGAATTACGTGCCCAATGTCATTATGAAGTTCCATTTGGTCACAACCTGTACTCTTGGCAGACATGACATGGATTTCTTACAATATGAAAATGCCATCATTTTCTCCTATCACATTCAGTCATTTTTCAGTTGTCAAACTGGGTGAGTGTTGCACAACTGGATTACACTTGTTACAAATGCAACACAATCGCTTAGGGCCATACAATTATTGAACAACTATGTTAAGGAGGAGTATATAAATTATTTGCAGGTCTGGATGGTCCTTTGAATGTCCAGCATATTGAATGATATCCTTGAAGTCACAGATAACAAGGCAACATCTTCTGGTCTCACAAGCTTTACAAAAACAAACAACAACAACACGTGGTCAGTAGTTGAATGGGAGAGCTATAGGATAGGGTTCTCAGGAAGTGGCATTGAAGATTCAATAGGTGACATTCTTCCCATTGAACTAAAGCCCAAGCATGTTATATTCTTATAGTCTTATGTTCACAACTAAAGCAGTGTGAAACTCAGCCACTTTAGTTTGCAGGAGATCCTGACATTTTTTTGTGGTGGCTTCAGTTTCTGAGACTTGGCAGCATTTGAGTTTTTCCTTCAGGTTTAACATTCAAACAAACCCAAATCCTGGAGCAGGTTTGCTCAGATCTTGGTGAGTTGGGGAAGAGTTTCAGGTTTCAAATGGAACTCACAACTGGGTAGGTTTCACCTGGACTTGGGTTTCAGGATGATTTTTTTTTCTTCAAACTCTAGTCCTTTCTAAACAAGTCTGTGGTCATGAAAGGCATTCAAGATCTCAAAAGTCCAGTGAGATTCTTGCCTGATTCTAGTTGTCTCAGTGTCATGGATCTGCTGAGGTGTACTGGGAACTGTATGTCCCAACTAATTAAGCAATGTCTTATCTCAAGGACATTGTATTTATTGTTCAATAATAGTTCTGCTATCACTACAGTTATTGGGCAATGGAATTTCAAAGTAAATAAGTGTGTGCGTGAGTAGTTGCTCATTGTACGCTTGGTAGGGATGGTAGGACATTTTTTGGTGAAATGTGTTTTCATCCAAAATGCCTATTTGTCAAAATCCAGACTATACAAAGTGGAACAGCTTTGTCAGGAGAGATCTCCTCTCCAGAATAGCCAAGTGATTAGGGCTCTCATATGGTATTTAAGAGATCCAGATTCAAGTCCTTCCTTTTGAATGGGTCAGTGTAAGGACTTTGAACCTAGGATTTAGGAAACTGAAGGGAGTGCCTGATTATACAATTCATTAGTTATAGCACTCACCTTAGATATGGGAGACCCACATTCAAGTCCTTTTGTCTCCAACACCCCATGTGACTGCCCTAACAATGAGGCTATAAAATCAATCTCATTCACTTGCTGGCCCCATGAATAATTAATTAGTTATACAAAATGGAACAGCTGCTACTGGAGACTATGGAAAAGACCTGCCCCAGAACATCCAATATCCTGGTGATGGGTGCACTCCCCTGGGATGTGAGAGAATCCAGGCTCAGAATCAGACAAAACAGAGCTTTAGAACCCGGGTTTCTCACATAACAGGGGACAGCCCTACTCCCTGGGCTATTCGCTATCCTGGTATCTCTTTCCATTTTTTTTGCAAAAAAATAATTGAACAGTTTGGTTTCATCCTGATTCAGGACAGGACTTTTGTTTTATTTATTTATTTTTATATTTTTTTAAATTTCAAAATTGTTTATGGTATGGAGAAACCATTTCCTGTTGAGCTTTAATGCTCAGATCCCGGCCTGACTCATTGACGAATTGCTGTACCAAATTGATCTGGTGGTCTATCGAGTCTAGTACCCTATTTTGGACCGTGGCCAGCATCAGATGTTTTGGACCAAGGGCAAATAACCCTGTAGTGACATTTATGGAATGGGCTGCTCCTGTGGAAAATTTCCCCCAACCCTATCAGCAAGTGGCTGACTTATGCCCTGAAGCACGAAAGTTGATCTCCTATCTGAAGTTGTTTTCATCCTTTATAATGAAAGTGTAGATGTTGTCATCATCAGTACTAACACCCAGTTTTTTAAGGGGCTTTGAAACCCCAAATATGGCCTAAGAATTAAAATTATTCCAACCCAAAGTTGGATGCATTCCAGACATAGACATATATTGTCCTATACAGACACTTTCTCATGTACATTAAACATATTTGGACTTTAGAGACAATGTTAAAATTAACTGTTTCAACGGTGAACAATTTAGGAGGTATTTATTTTCCTGCCAAATACTAGCCTTGCCCAAAGATTTTTTCCACCTGAACGCATTTGAAAACGATGTGCACATTCCATCAGCAGTGAAGGAGATAAAACCTCTCTTTATCACAGCCACAATGCTAAAATAGAGAAAAAAAGACCCAAGCCATGTTCCCTCCTAATCTGAATAATATGTATATTAAAGCTATCTTCTTGTTATGATCCTATGATAGGGCTTTATAGGCTCATTGTTCATGACAGGGGCTCATTGTTCACGTACATGACAGATTAACACATTTCCACTATCATCTCCACTGGCTCTATAAACTGCAATTATAGATTGAACTATTATATACATAGTTATTGATGTATTTTGTACTGCTGGAAATTCCTTTGAAAGGAATTTTTTGTTTGTTTGTTTGTTTAGTGCAGGCAAAAGGAAGTGGAATGTCCTCTCTTTTTCCCCAGTGGAGGGGAAGCCCAGGTATTGTTAGTGCAAACCACTGCCCAAAGCTCTTTCCGAATAAGTACATTCTTCTTGCCCATTCAGGGCTGGATTCAACCTTTTCTTGCGTATTCTTTAGGCCTCAGATCAGCAAAGCATTTACATGGATGCTCAACTTTAAGCACCTGCTTAAATTCCATTGTCATGTGACTGAAGCACATGCTTAAATGCTTTGCTGAATGGGGATGAGATGCTAAATGGGGTGACAGTCATTTGTAGGTGTAAATTGCTCCCACTTTGAATTAGTAGCCGTCTACACTCACTTTGCACTAGTGTCTATAACTATACTAATTTGCTGGCTAATGCTGAGTTTGGCCCTGAATCCAATTGCTGACAAGGCAACTAATTAGTGACAATTGAGATGGTGGCTCCTTTTATTTTGTGGGTGATATACACATGCCCATTGCAAACAGGATAATTACTCATTTCACACCAGCCATTAATTGCCAATTAACTTTGTTCACCACTAACCCAGATCAAACTTAAAGAGGAGATCTCATGGTGATAGTCCCAGACCCGCACTACCAATTCCCCAGAGCACTTAGTCTCTCCTATCAGGGGCGGCTCCAGGCACCAGTGCTCCAAGCACATGCCTGGGGCAGCAAGCTGTGGGGGGCGCCATGCCGGTCCCTGCGAGAACGGCAGTCAGGCTGCCTTTGGGGGCTTGCCTGCGGGAGGTCCGCTGGTCCTGCAGATTCGGTGGAATTTGGCAGCGGGACCTCCCGCAGGTGCACTGCTGAAGGCAGCCTGCCTGCCGTGCTTGGGGTGGCAAAAAAGCTAGAGTCGCCCCTGTCTCCTACAGTGTTTTTTTTCTCTGCATAAATATTCACTTGGCCTGATCCAAAGTGCATTGAAATCAAATTAATTGGATCAACCCTGTGATCAGGATGACTGCTAGTTCTGCCAGGGTCTATCAGACTTTCCATCACCACCAAGTAAATATAATGGGTGAAATCCTGGCTCAAATGATGTCAATGGCAAAACTCATGCTGACTTCAAAAGGGCAGAATTTCACCCAGGGAATGTCTGTCATCATATCCCAGCATCGGAAGGATAAAATTCCCTGCATCCTTTATTTTCCTTCCAGTGTCCCCTAACCTCCCCTTTTCACTTGTAATTCCAATAAAGTCAGGGAAAGATTTTAACTAATTTTGTTAAGATATGTTTGCAAGTGTTGCCATCGCTCAGTGCTACATTTACCATTCATATAACATCTGTTAGATGGAAAAGACAAGAAGTTATAATTCCTGTTACTTTGGTCTCTTGTCAATATTGCCAGAATGAGATAAAGCTTTTCTTCTCTCTCTCTCTTTTTCTTCCCCGTCCTTCAAGAAAATTGTCTTTTTATTTATTTTTGCTCTACTTGAGAGTGGCAGCTGATTTTGAAGTGTCAGGCCATTATTTGTTTGGGGTGTTTTTTTTGGATGTTGCCATTTATTGCAAAGAGGATAAAATCAATGTGACATTTCCTGAACAATGATAGATGAAAATGGTGAGTGGTCTTTAAACGCAGAAGGCTAATTTTTAAAAATGTCACCAGTGTACTATTTCAGACTTTGTCAAAGATAAAACAATAAAAGTTATAGACATGAAAACTAATAATATTTCACTGGGTAAACTATAGATAAGGATGACGTACACTATGCAAGTTCTATGCATCTCTCTCTGTGCAGTATGATAAACTGCAGAAAAGACGTTAAGCATAATTTATTTGGATTAGTTGATTCGAAGATCTTCATTTGCAGAGACTTTTGATTTTTAAGGTCCTGATCTTACAGCCAAGTGTGAATACATGTGCTGGTATATTACACTGTTGGGAATCCATGTGTGCTCAGATGTTCTCGGTACCACAGCTGATTTAAACATAGTACTCCAATGGTACAAGAGCATTTTACATACATGTCATGGGTTCAAAGCCAGACATGTCAGTATCATCTAATAGCTGTTTGATGGGCTCGTTGGAATTACTCAGTGGTGTCTCTCCAGTTCTAAACAGATTAGGGACCATGTAATAAAAACTATACGAGAGCTGAGATCTCTGAAGACACTCTCAAGAGACAATCCAAACAATGGTTATGGACACTCAACAACCATCATTTCCTGGAAGTGACCCTCTAGGTCAGTGTTTCCCAAACGTGGCACGCCGCTTGTGTAAGGAAAGCCCCTGGCGGGCCGGGACGGTTTGTTTACCTGCCGCGTCCACAGGTTCGGTCAATCGTGGCTCCCACTGGCCGTGGTTCGCTGCTCCAGGCTAATTAAAGCTGCTGGAAGCAGCGGCCAGTTTGTCCCTTGGCCTGTGCCACTTCCAGCATCTCCCATTGGCCTGGAGCAGCGAATCGTGGTCTCTGGAAGCCGCGATTGGCCGGACCTGTGGATGGGGTAGGTAAACAAACCGACCCAGCCCACCAGGGGCTTTCCCTGCACAAGCAGCGTCCCAAGTTTGGAAAACACTGCTCTAGGTCGAGAATGGGCACCCCATTGGCCAGGCACTGTAGACACCTTAGGTGTGGCACTCACTTTAGGCCACAGTCCTGGAATTAACAATGCAACCAATCCACACATAGTAAACCCCAGAATTAGATCCTAAAATCTGTTTTAAAGTACCATGTCCACTCATGGGGGCATGTTCCCTGCAGTGCAGCTCCCTTGAGTCAGTGGCGTTAAAACAGCAGCTTTTTTTTCTATGAAGTTTTATAATTAATTCTTATTTTCATCATGACCAATAATGTTGACTCAAAACACATTAAATGTCAAGCTTCATGCAATATGTGCTCTACACCTAAGAGGTGCACAAATGAATTGAAAAGATTTTGGCTTCTAGACAATGTCTCTTTTCTTAGGCTTTTGTTTTTAAAGTGACTGGAAAAGCTTGTTAAAAATGCTGGATTAAATTCTCTGTTTATCCAAAGAATGAATACAGTACAGGCTGCACTAGTGCAAACTTTCTCCCCACATCACTGCACTGCTCTGCTTCAGCACACTCTTGGATGGACCACCTCTAGTCTCCATGCTTATTGAAGCTTAGCCTCCCTGATGAAATTGCTAGCATAGACACCAATTAGCACCATTTGTGATGATGGATTGTTCTGATGGGGAGACACAGACACAGGAAAAGGACTGTGGCTACAAAACTCATTTCATACTGGCTCCTCACCAGTTGTTGGAAGGCAATACATTTTGGTCTCTACTGACCTGAGATGGACTTTCAACTTAGAGTGAAAGGTGCTGGGTCCCAGGAATAACCCCCAGAATCCTGCAAAACCCTAGTCAATGGTATTTTGACCTGAGCTCCAAGAAACTAACCTCTTATTTTTATGATAATGTGCACCTATCTAGCTAGCTAAATAGCATATGTACATAGCTTTAAGTTCAACTGGTGAGGTTTACAAGTAGCTAAATACCAGATGTCAGTATTTACCATGCCAAAATAGATGCTTTATTTTGCAGCAGTGAAATACTGCAAGAAAGAGGAAACATGCACGCATAGCAGTTTAAACTTGATGTTGGTTTTACAGCCTCATTTGGGGGGAGGGGAATATCTTCACAGTTTAACTGTGGATTAAATCTGATCTGATTCAGCTCTAATCATCTCATTAGAAGCAAATTAGCATAAATTAGGAAGCAACTTGGGGAGAAGTGGTTGAAAGACTCATTATAACTCTTCCTCCATTACTTCCTCATACACACACACGCACACACACACGCACAGCAAGATACAGGAAGGAAGTACAGATAATTTGCTAAAGGCCATTATTTAGCCCAAACAATTTCTCTGAAAAGAGGAAATTCAGTTTTTACGGTCCACTTCTGAAGCCAGCGACCAGGCCAGATTTTGAATTAAAACATAGATAAAAGCACTGGATGGTTTTGGAGACTGGTAATGAAACTTGAGCATTTTGCTTCCCGGTCATAGGTTCAAATTCAGCTGTAACAGTCAGTGATCATAAGTCAATGATAGCTGTTTGCTGGGTTGTGTGAAACATGCCAGTGTTCTCTCTCTAGTTCTATAACAGAAACCATGATGACATCTGGTATATCCGTTGGCAGTGTTAGTAGAAAAGTCAAACAATAGTTACACAGACTAAACAACCCTCTTACAACTTTGGGTGGACCCTGAAGGTTGGGCAACTGAAATGGTGAGTCCATTGATCAAGACACAATATGCATGCATATAAAGAGACAGTGACTGACCAGAAGAGCTTACGGTCAAAATAGAAGACAGAAAGAGGATGGAAGAAATGACGTGGTGTTATCAACAGAAAGAAACAAGGCATAGAAGATCAAGTGATTTGCTGTAGGTAACACAGTTAGAGAACAGTACAGCCAAGAAATGAATGCCAATCTCCTATGGTCCAGTTCAGTGCCTTTACCAAAATACCACCCTTCCTCTTCGGTCAAGACTGATCCATCATGAAATTCCACCATGTCCAAAAAACAAACAAACAAACAAAACACATGCATTTTACCAGCAGAAATGGTGATTTGCCCATGCAATCTTAATTCACCATCCTAGTGCATACACATTATGATACAGTCTTTAATTACATTATCATATACTATTGTTTGGACAGGTTTCAGAGTAGCAGCCGTGTTAGTCTGTATCCGCAAAAAGAACAGGAGTACTTGTGGCACCTTACAGACTAACAAATTTATTTGAGCATAAGCTTTCGTGGGCTACAGCCCACTTCATCGGATGCATGCAGTGGAAAATACAGTAGGAAGATATAGATATATACACAGAGAACATGAAACAATGGGTGTTACCATGCACACTCTAACAAGAGTGATCAGTTAAGGTGAGCTATTACCAGCAGGAGAGAAAAAAAACTTTGTAGTGGTAATTAAAATGGCCCATTTGCAGCAGTTGACAAGAAGGTATGAGGAACAGTGGCGGGGGAGGGGGAATAAACAATTAAACAAATAAACAAATGAACAATAAAATAATCTATTTCCCCATGTTTATTCCCCCCAACACACACACACTGTTCCTCACACCTTCTTGTCAACTGCTGCAAATGGACCGTTTTGATTACCACTACAAAAAGGTTTTTTTCTCTCCTGCTGGTAATAGCTCACCTTAACTGATACTCTGGGGATAGTGCATGCACCATCCAGTTGGCACAAAGAACCTGTGAGGGGATGGAGCATGCTCATTACAGTCAGAATCTTCAGAGAATTTTGCTGCCAAATTCAGATAAGCCCCTACTGAGCATGTGTGAACAGATTTTTTTGGAGGCCTGTAACTTGTCCAGCTTTGGGTGAACTTTGGGTAGATATACATATATGTTAGCTAATAAGGTTCAGGCATTTCAAAAAACTGAGGTTGGAAGGAAATATGTTTTTTCCCCCACATTAAGAAGAATCCTTATGGAAAATTTCCACCTGAATAGTTTAAATCTGGAAACTTAAACCACTGAAAACAGGGTCTTAGAATAGAATGGGATGGGCAACGTTAGGTATAGGCATTGATAACTGCACTGCCTACAATTTGATATTAAAATCGTATTCTCATAATTTGGATAATTTCACAAAAGCTTCAGAAACTCAGAAGAGACACTGAACCTCTGCCATAGTATTGCTTTTAAGTATTTACAAATATTTGACTTTGAAAAGGACATTTCATGTTTAAATGGTGACCAGAAGGTAATATATCTCAGACCAAAACTGAAAACCCAGCTGCCTACAACTCCTCAGACTTTGATAAGTGAATTATTATTTTGATTATGATTTTACAGTTTCACCGTCCTTCCAACAAAACAAAGCCTGCCTTAGGAAACAGCCTTCACGCTCAAGTACGTCCAGGGAAAAAAAAAAGCTTGCCTAGTTTTGATCAATAAAATAGGGGTGTAAAGGGTCAGGAAGAACCAGCACACTCCCAAATTAGTAAGAAAGACATTTATTTCAGCAGGCCTGGCCATCTTAAATGACTGTCTCCAGTGCTCCTCAGAGACCTCAGTTCCAGGCTAGCTTGATGTCTTAATTGAATTGACTTTGCTGTAGAAAGTAGAAAACAAAACTACAGAGAGCATGCCAGGAAGGGAGGGTAGGTGGATGAAGGGAATCCATGATGCCCGCTCAGATCATTTTTCCAACCTGAAAATAAATACACGTACGCCGACACATAGGAATGCATTTTCCAAACAGTGTGTCTGCAATTACACGTGTGTGTGCGGTTGCATGTGTCTGCCTTACTGTCTTCTCTCACTCCCATCCTTTTAATGTACTTTTTACCCAACGTCTCCTGTAGCCCTCGCTCCAGTTGTGTTTTATCTTTCCCCTTCCCTCCCTCCCATTTCTCTCTTATTTATTATGCCTTTCCTTCTGACTCTATACTCGGTCTCTGTGGCTTTCTCCTGTTTCTTTTTGTCTAAGGGATGCGGCAATGTCTAGTGATTAGAACAGGAGACTGTGGTTCAGGTAACCTCCCGTGTCTCACTCTATCCACACATAAAATTGGAGTAGTAAGACCTAACCTCTTTTGTGCGGTATTTTGAGACCCTCAGGTGAAAGTTGCTATTTACAGTAAGCGTAAAGAATTAGTATCTGTCTTCTTTTCCTCAGCCTTTTCTGTCTCCCTCCAGCCTAGTGATGGATGGTGTGTCTGGCTTGGTTTGCTTCTTTTTCTTTCCCGCAAATCTGCCCGTCTTTCTCTCTCCTTCGCTCTCTCACTCTCTTTTCCCCACCCCTAAACCTCATCTTCCTTTTTTCTCCCCATGAGTACAGCTGGATGGAAACAAGAATTTCTGTTCTCTGGGAAATTCTGACCTTTCAAAACGTGTTCTCTTTCTCAATTGAAATTAAAAGCTGAAGCTTCCGCCTAAATGGAAAGCCGCCCCCCTCCCCCAAACAAAATCAATTTAAAATTACAAAAATGTTTTGTTTTGATAAGGTCAAAACTTTAGACTATCCTATACTATAAAATACAGGTCAAAATTAAATTAATCAAAATAATAAACTTGAAAGGAAACATTTTTACCTTATCAAAATGAAACAAGATAGTCAAAAATATTCATTTAGACTTTTTTCCAATCAAAAATTTCAACTGGAAAACTTCCATTAAATGTTTTGAATTTGGAAAAACTGCATTTTCCAATGGAAAACTCTTTCATCAAAATTGTTTTGACCAGCTCTGTCCACCAGCTCCCCGTTTCTCCATTGTCCCTCGCAACTGTCTTCTCTTCTCCTGTCATCCTAAAGGTCTCTTCCTTCACTATCCATCATCTAGGTCTTCTTCCCTTTTCCTTGGGTCAGAAACAGGTCTTGGATTATACTGCTGGGGTCATGGTTCTCCCACCAGGACTATGCAGGGCTCCTTCAATGCCAGCAGTCTTCACCACTTCTGTTGTGTTCCTGATTTCCTGTTCTTTGTGCTTCTTTGTTGTTCAGCAGGGAGTAAATGCCATTCCATGGTGAACAGCTGAGAGTATGTCTACCCTGCAGTCAGAGGTGTGACTGTAGCATGTATAGACAGGGCTTTGATTAAGCTAGCTCCAAAAACACTAGGAGTGAAGCTGTGAAGGCAGAGACAGGCTAGCCACTTGAGTACATACCTAGGATTCTGGGCACGATTGTACAAACCATGCTGCTGTGGCTTCACTGCTAGAGTTACTGTTGCTGGCTAGATCAAAGTTAGTACACAGGCTGCAGTCACACCTATGATTGCAATGTAGACACACCCTGAGAGGTAGCCAGCCAGGGCTACAGGGGCAGAGATGGAGCACTAGTGAGAGGAACTGGAAATGGGTCAGATAGCCCCAGTTTGAGGGCTTGGCTACACTTACAAATTTGCAGCGCTGCAGCAGGGTGTGAAAACACACCCTCTGCAGCGCTGCAAATTGCGGCGCTACAAAGCGCCAGTGTAGTCAAAGCCCCAGCGCTGGGAGCCGCGCTCCCAGCGCTGTCCGTTATTCCCCACAGGGAAGTGGAGTACGGACAGCGCTGGGAGAGTTTTCTCCCAGCGCTGGCGCTTTGATTACACTTAGCGCCGCTTTGAAATGCAAGTGTAGCCAAAGTTCAAAAAACCAGGGTAATATCTGTAAACCAGGACTGTTAGGTATATTACGCAGAGGAAAGAGAAGCTGGTGCAGGTTTGGAGACTGGGTGAGAAGAATGCTTTATAGCACAGAATGCAAATAATCAGGTAAATTACTCTGTAGCTGTACCGTAATTGCAGTGTAATTAGAATAATTGCATGTCACCTGCAGGACATGCAATTACAGAAGGTAGCATTTGCATTAAATATTCAACATTTACATTTCAGGCTAAATCTCTCTTTGGTGCAATCCCACACTGAAGTCAGCAGAGGTAATACAGGGTTAGATTTGGCTCCTAGTGGTAAAACTGGCGCAAACTCAGATTCTGTCAGTGTTTTGTATTTCACGAGGAATTCTCCCTTTTGCAGCGTTTGATGGGTTCTGTTGTGAACATTTATATTGACTGGACAAACAGCTACCCGGTTAAGTTAAACTTCAAATCATTACAGATAAACACCTGGTAATCATTCACTGCAGCAAGCAATCAAACTGCTCGCCTCTGGCTGTGTCTCACACAGACCACACTTCGAGCATAGGCCAAGGCCTCAACTCCAGCTGCTTTGTGCCAATGAGTCAATGCAAAGCAACCAGAAAGCTGCCCTGATGGAGCAGCTAAAATTGCCCTTTGTTGTGGGAGAGTCTTTGAGTGGTGCAAAATTTACATAGCCGGCTCGAAGACATTGGTGCCCAAACTTTTCCTCTTGTTTCCCCGTCTTACCAGTAATGGAATGTGTCCATCCCACTCCTGCCCTGGGTGGGGGCTGGGGGCCGGAGCTGTGGCCAGGACCAGGGGTTGGGGGCCGAGCCGCGGCCGGGAGTGGGGGCCGGAGACTGGGGGCCAGGGGCTGGGAGTGGAGCCAGGGCCGCATCTGCAGCCGGGGCCAGGGGGCAGGGTTGGAGTGAAGCTAGGGGAAGAGTGGGTTGGGGGTGACTAAGCTCAAGAAAGCAGTTGTAAATATTTCTGCAAAGCCTGATTGCAAAATAGACGTTAGCTATTGTTTGCCTCCTGCTCACTGGTATAGTGTTGTGTATCATTACTCTCCTCTTGCTTGCTTGCTGTAAAGCACTCCTACATAAAATTTGTACTTCCTGTTCCCCAGAAAATCCCGCTATACCCCCTCATTAATGACCCCAGCTCCCTAGAGCTTAATTGCTTTTTATCCTCAAAGTATAAAAAAAACTCAACCAAAAGTTTGTTGAGTATTCTCAAAGGGGGGAGTTGTTGGTGTCACTAGGTATAAATCTAGGTAACTCGGGAGAATGGCTCTGGGCCTATGTGAACCAAAGTACCTTTATGTTAAGCGCTTTTGTTAGCCTTACTAAACTTTTGTAACCTCCTGTGCTATGCGCTGACTGCTAGCAGCTGCAAGGCCGGTTAGCACTAGATGCAGCCAATACTAGATAAAATAGGCGGAAAGCAGATGCTGTAATCAAGGTTATACGCATAAAAAAAATAGCCCACACAGTGGAAAAGTACAAATAAAGAAAAACAAAGGGGGTATAAATGCTGGGACCCCGCCTGCGTGCGGGTGTGCAGGATTTGAGATTGCTATTTCTCCCTTGCACCTTATTTGAGCTCAAATAAACTTGGCTTGCTTCTCCACCCTGGTGTGTTAATTAGTGCAACGCACACCGGGCAACGAACGCCGCTGTTGCCCCCTCGGGCCCTCTGGGCCGGCAACAGAGGGAGCCACAGATTTACAGTGAGTTGATGTACAAGTAGTACCACAGCAGCCCAATATTCTTTAAAGGCCGTATTCTGACCTCTTTTTATACGGATGTAAGTCGGTTGGAGTAAATGGCATGTATCTGAGATCAATACAACTGAGATCAGACTCTGGCTACAAACTTCAATTGCTGTGCCTCTTGGGATCTATTTGCTGTGGTAGGGATGGAATGGGAAACAAGGCCTTTTTGTCAAACCATTGAATTTTCACAAAAACAACAAAACCGAAACAAGAACACTGTATGAAAATGTTCTGAAATGTTGTTTTCAATTTTTGACTAGCTCTAATTATTAATTATTATAAAAAATATAACATTTTAAATAATTAGCAGGACTTTTTTTGTTTGAACATTAAAAACTGGGTTCAACAGGAGTGAGGATCTAGGCTGATTTTTATTTTATCCTAATTCAGTCTCCTCTGATAATGTATCTATTGCATTCCTACAACTTAGATGCATCTCACATGCCCACATCCTACAGATCTGCTACAAGAAATCTGGTCTTTCAGCTCTAGAAAGATACAGCTAAAGAAGATCTTCCTAGGGGGTAGAAATAGGTCCATCATTTTTTCTATGGTCATGAGGGAGTGACACTGCATGTACATGTACAAAGTTAGTGCATTGCCTGTTTTCTATTACTGAGGAAGGATTATCCAGTGGTTAGGCTGTGTGTTTCAGCCCTGGGAAGTCTAAGGTTCTATTCTCTGTGGTCTCGCAGACTTTGCTTCTGGCTTTGGGCAAATCACTTAATCTGTTTTTGCTTCAGTTACTCATATATAAAATGAGGATCATTGTAATTCCTTACCTCACAAGCGTTATAAGGATAAAAACAGTGAGACACTCAGAAACAATGTTAATAGAGGCCTTATTATTATAATCACAAAACTAAGTGATTGGGCAACAAAATGGCAAATGAAATTTAATGTGGATAAATGTAAAGTAATGCACATTGGAAAAAATAACCCCAACTATACATACAACATGATGGGGGCTAATTTATCTACAACGAGTCAGGAAAAAGATCTTGGAGTCATCGTGGATAGTTCTCTGAAGATGTCCACACAGTGTGCAGAGGCGGTCAAAAAAGCAAACAGGATGTTAGGAATCATTAAAAAGGGGATAGAAAATAAGACTGAGAATATATTATTGCCCTTATATAAATCCATGGTACGCCCACATCTCGAATACTGTGTACAGATGTGGTCTCCTCACCTCAAAAAAAGATATTCTAGCACTAGAAAAGGTTCAGAAAAGGGCAACTAAAATGATTAGGGGTTTGGAGAGGGTCCCATATGAGGAAAGATTAAAGAGGCTAGGACTCTTCAGCTTGGAAAAGAGAAGACTAAGGGGGGATATGATAGAGGTATATAAAATCATGAGTGATGTTGAGAAAGTGGATAAGGAAAAGTTATGTACTTATTCCCATAATACAAGAACTAGGGGTCACCAAATGAAATTAATGGGCAGCAGGTTTAAACCAAATAAAAGGAAGTTCTTCTTCACGCAGCGCACAGTCAACTTGTGGAACTCCTTACCTGAGGAGGTTGTGAAGGCTAGGACTATAACAATATTTAAAAGGGGACTGGATAAATTCATGGTGGCTAAGTCCATAAGTGGCTATTAGCCAGGATGGGTAAGAATGGTGTCCCTAGCCTCTGTTCGTCAGAGGATGGAGATGGATGGCAGGAGAGAGATCACTTGATCATTGCCTGTTAGGTTCACTCCTTCTGGGGCACCTGGCATTGGCCACTGTCGGTAGACAGATACTGGGCTAGATGGACCTTTGGTCTGACCCGGTACGGCCATTCTTATGTTCTTATGTTATAGGTCCCTAAGTTTACGTAGCACTCTGACACAGCTTTGTTAAAGCAAAGAGTTAAGGTACGTTGGCAGATGACTAATTTAAAACGTGTGATGAATCCAGTGAGAGTTATTAATACAGCTCTGATGCTTAAATTTTGGTATAGGCTTGTGTGGTGGCCTAAGATCATTACTTTACCCTTTCCCTGTCCCTCTGTATTTGGAAATTGCAGACTATGTGGTTCTAAAAGACATGCACTGTTGTTAGAACCCCACTATACCTAGGTCAAGTATCAGAGGGGTAGCCGTGTTAGTCTGGATCTGTCAACAGCGACAAAGAGTCCTGTGGTACCTTATAGACTAACAGACGTATTGGAGCATGAGCTTTCATGGGTGAATACCCACTTCGTCAGACATTATACCTAGGTGTGATCTTCGGTGGCGTTACTTTATATATTTCCTGAGGTCACTGAGAGGAAAATTTCCAACGGAGTTAAAGACTTATCTCTGAAGTTCCTTGCTATTTTGGGGGTTCCATCAGGGCCAGCTTCTGCCTTCATTTACATATGCAACACTATTAACTTCAGGGATGGAACGGCGCTTAATCTGGCCAAACCCTGAAGTTCTCAACTGGACAAAGTCCTTGTTGATTTCAGTGCACTTTTTCCTTCTGAATGACTACAGCCTATAACAGCATACAAATATTTCACAATGGGGCCAGACAACCTGACTAACTCCATCCATTTCTCTATCCTTGGAAATTCTGTAGTCTCCTAACTATTTGTCTCATTGTTTTTTGCAATCTGTTCACTGCTCCAGTTTCTGTTGTCACTGTCTTTGATAGTGTCTGTTCCGCACATTAATGGCCTTGTGTATGCGCTGAAGGAGTTTCTCCTGCATCCCTCAGTACCTAGTCCTTTCTTAGCTAATTACTATGTACCATACACCGGAGCTATTGGACCTCAGGGTAATCGTTTTGTTGACAATGTGCAGCAATAACCATATAATAACAATGCAATTATAGAGCATTTATGGAGTTATTTGTGCCATGTCACATAAGGAGTCAGCAAATGTAATTTACCTTTTATCCCCAAAAGAGGACAGAGCCTTTAGAGCAGAGGCAGAGTTCTCATTAGAAGCCCTGGCACAGAAACCAGCTTTAAAAAAGTCTTAAATGCTAAATGCACTAAACCAACCCAAATTATTTTTGTTTGTTTGTTTTGTATCATCCCCTAGAAGTCCAGTGCTGACAGCCAATTAACTTTCATAAACTGCCAAAAAAACCCAAACACCTCACTCACATATTCTAACTAAATAAATACATAAAAATGTTCCCCATCAAGTTCTATCTGTCTCTTGACACTACTTATCTGTTCATATCAAACTCTTACCAGGTGCAGCATGATTAAGAAGACCAAAAATAAAACTATTATCTATCAAGCTAACATTTCCTCACATCATCTGTAGTAGCACATTGGCTGCTGCACGGATGCTCAATCATGTCTAGTGTTGTAGGGTGACATTTGGATAGGAGCCATTCTGCTACAGATTAGGAAAGGAAGCAAAATTTTGCAGGGTGGATATGAGTAGTGAAGAGACATGACAGATAAGAGAAGGGGAGGGGTGAACTGACAGGTTGAAGGATACTGTCCAGAATAGGATAGTCTGGATAGAAGGCAGTGGGCTTTGAACAGATTATCAGGAAGGCAAACTTTTTTCAATATCATTGGACCTTCTTGCCAAAGACTGGTATATAACTGTATATATATTTCCTTTTCTTTTCAAATAAAAGGAGATCTAGGCTTTCAGACCAACCTCCGTACATGGTAGCCTGGAGCAAAAATGTTTTATTCATGAATGATATCTTTTATATATAACACATAAAAATATGAAACAATAAAAGTGATATATACCTAATAATGAGCGAACCAATAAACCCCACCAGGCAACTTAGCTCTGGAAATGGAAAAAATGACTTTGTATAACAAATTGCAGAATTATGAATCCTGTTTGAAACCCTTTTTTATATCAGACCATTTACTTTAATTTTTACTACTTGCAACATTCTCATATGTTATATTGGGGGCGGGGGGAGTACAGTGTGCTCCCAAACATTAAAGGGCTGGAAGCATTTTTTTAACAGAAACTTACTGGGTAGGAAGGTAGGGGGGAAGAAAGAGCTGAAGGATATAGGCCATTCACCACCAGAGCATCTCGTCATAGACCAATGATGAACTAAGCTTCATAACACTCCTGCAAAGCAAGGAGGTGTCATCCTGGCCATTACACAAACAGGGGCGATGATGCACAGCGGTATTAAGGCCAACATTTTTTTAAATCACTCAGCAACTTTGGATGCCTCAGTTTTGGGGATTTCCCAGCTGAGAAACCCAGAGCTTGATTTTCAGAGGTTCTGAGGATGAACACCCAAAGACTATGAGAGTTCAATACAACTCAAGGTCAGGTCCAACATACTTAACCTTGGTCTCTATGCCAAATGCATAGGGTAGAACTATGCAGTGTTGTAGTAGGTGTGCTAGTCCCAGGATATTAGAGAGATAAGATGGGTGAGGTAATACCTTTTACTGGACCAACTTCTGTTGTTGAGAGAGACAGATTTTCAAGCCACACACAGCACTGTCAGGGTAGAATTGGCAGCCACGAAATCAGTAAGAATTGACTACTTGTTCTCAGATTGTATTGGCAAGGGATCACCCCATGGAGCACAGAGCAGGGACCATCTGTTAAGTGCAGGTGGGCAATTTCCTTCACAAGGCATTCCTATATTATACGTCTATGTGTCCATACTGAATCTTTGAAGTATTCTCCTGACTGTAGTGGACTAACACCATGCTCCAGATCCCATTGAAGTCAATTGATTTCAGTGGGGCAGGATGAAACTCTAAGCCCCTCAAAGTTGATTTGATTTAAATTTCATGTTTGTTTGGTTTTTTTACCATGATGTAAATGGTGGTGGATCAGAAAGTGAGTTTAGGCATTAAATACAACATACATAACACATAATGTGATCGGCAAACATGAGTCTTTACGTAACGCTGCATGTGGTTTTAATTAATGACAGTGGAATCTGACGCAGCTAAAATCCAGGGCAATTCTAAAAATTTAGCCCACAGCGTGGCTCTGAGCTCCAAGCTATTTCCTGCTCAATCACTGACTCCAGTAAGTTCAACAAAACCATAAGGCTTGAATCTACTCTCCATGATGTAATGCAAGTTGAGAGGTTGGTTTGGAGGCCAGTTTTATGCCAGTTCTAACAAATAGTCACATGATGACTATGGAGTTAACTCAGTTTAAATAAAAATAAAAAAGACATTAGTACCTGACTCTAGATACCCTAGCACATAATAAATATTAGAACCAAACTACAGTTTGGAGAAAAACTAGAAATATGTATTACATCTCATGGTTTTTAAGTAAAGATGGTTGGAAAATATTCACCCCTTTCTCCTCCAAGGAAAAACTGAGCTTTCACGAAATATTTAGTTTAGTCAAAACCACAATTTTCTACTAAGACTGTATATTTTTAGCCAATCTTATTTTTAAGCCAATCTTATGATTTTTCCAGGGCTCCCTCATGGTTTTGAATGCTTGAGGTTGACAATATTGAGAAGGAAAAAGTTAGTACAGGGAACAGCTGATGAAATAGAGCAGGCATTTATTAGGGCGACAGAGGAATAAACTCCCCTGTGAGTCCACTTTTCTTTATTCAAACCACCCATCCTTTTTTATTATTCCTTCTTTGTCTATTCCTTTTCTTCATCCTTCTCTCCTGTCTTTGGAGGGAGACCAATTTGGTTGTTTTGTGCTTGCCACAGATTGTGAAAAATGGTGACTTTTTTTGCAAAAACCAAAATCATTGAAATTTCAATTTAAAAAAAAATCAGTCCAAAAAATGCATCTTTAGGCACACACACAAAAAAGAAGGAGCAATTTTTACATAGGAAGTAATTGTGTTGCTATTCTGAAGTTCTAAACATTTTGGATCCAAAATAATAAATAATAAATAATAATAATAATAATAGCAAAAATGTTGTGTGCCAAAATAGGAAAACATTTTGTAGCAATTTTGAATTTCTGAAAAACATTGACTACCTCATGTGTTTGCTTTTCAAAGTTTTTTGGACAGTCATCCAAGCCTTCCCTTCACATACAAATGTCTATATCTATACCAACAGAAATTTTGATATGAAATAAGGCTAAAATCATTTATTAAAAGCAGCAAAACTTTTTGGAGCGATCATTCCATCCAGGATTTCCTACAAGGGTGAAGAAGGGCTGCCTACGTGTTACCAGATGTCTCTAGCCTATACTGATCACAAAACATCCACTTATATATATATATATAGGGCCCTACCAAATTCACAGTCCATTTTGGTAAATTTCATCATCGTCGCATGATTTCAGCTGTTTAAATCTGAAATTTCACGGGGTTGCAATTGTAGGGGTCCTGACCCCAAAAGGAGTTGGGGGGGTTGCAAGGTTATTGTAGGGGGGTTGTGGTACTGTAACCCTTACTTCTGCGCTGCTGCTGGCAGTGGCACTGCCTTCAGAGCTGGGTAGCTGGAGAGAGGCAGCTGCTGGCTGGGAGCCCAGCTCTGAAGGCAGAGCCGCCACCAGTAGCAGCACAGAAGTAAGGATGGCATGGTATGGTATTGCCACCCTGACTTCTGTGCTGCTGATGGCAGGGCGCTGCCTTCAGAACTGGGCACCCAGCCAACAGCCACTGCTCTGCGGCCTCCTAGATCTGAAGGCAGTGCAGAAGTAAGGGTGGAAATACTGTTACTGCCCTAAAATAACCGTGTGACCCCCCTGAAACTCTATTTTAGGTCAGGACCCCCAATTTGAGAAACCCTGGTGTCCCCCATGAAATCTGTATAGTATAGCATAAAAGCACACAAAAGACCAGATTTCACAGGGGGAAATCAGATTTCATGGTTCATGATGTGCTTTTCATGGCCGTGAATTCGGTAAGGCCCTATATATACTAACAAAATATTACCACTATTTTATATATGTATATTACCACTTACAATATATATGTAGTGTGGCAAGTTGCCGGCACTATTATGATGGGTCTCACGCTTTCTCTTCTTTGGGGGGGTTCAGGGCACCATTTCTTGCCCCTGAATTGGAATATTAACTGCCCCACTAGTGTCCTAGAGGAGGGGAGTGGAGAGGGAGGGACCTGGGCCCACCCTCTACTCCAGGTCCCAGCCCAGGGGCCCTGAGGATAGTGGTGAACCACTTGAACTGGCAGTTCCTTCCCCTGAGTTACTTCCCTCTCCTGGCCTTCAGCTTGGGGGGGGGGCTTCCTGCCCTCCCTCTGCACAAGCCAGGTGCCCCTTACCTAGGGTCTTGGTCTTCTTAGCCCACCGCAGCACTTCTTCAAACTTTCCTCTGCTTCCCTTCAAACTGTTCTCTGCTCCAACACCAATCCTTTCTTCTCCAACTCCCACACTGTCTGATTGCAGAAGGGGGGTTTTATCATGTGACTGACTGCAGGTGCTTTAATTGGCTTCAGGTGCTCTAATTGGCTTCAGGTGCTCTAGTTAATCTATAGCAAACTTTCTTCCCCTTACAGGAAATAAGGCTCCCTTCTAACCCTCTCCTGCTGCCCTCTGGCCATGCTGTATCACAGTATATTGTAAGGAATGAGTGAAATCAAAACAGCACTCTCTGTTACTGGCTTCTAGATACATCTTCAGTCATCACCAGTCTCTCTCTTGAACAGCTCTGTCTTCACACTTTATTAGACACAGTTGTAAGCTAGAAAAGTAGTAGAAACAACTTCTTCTGTCTAGTCCCAAGCATCTGAAGCCTATAGGGAAATTGCAGATTACGTAAAATCCTGACCCCATTGAAATCAGTGGCAAAATTCCCACCAACTTTAACAGTGTTGGGATTTAAGCCACAGAGGCCACCTTAGCGCACATATGTACAATGCAAAATGATTAACTATTTAGCTTCTGGGTTAAAATGTAGCATTGTACAAATCACATTTCATAAAGTCTACCTCTTTTTATGAGTAGATCTCAAAGCCCTATGCAAAGGAGGTAAGCATCATTATTCCAGTTTTATAGATGGGGAAACTGAAGCACATAGAAGGGACGTGGCTTACCCAAGTTCATCCAGTGGGCCAGAGTCCAAACCAGGAACAGAACCCATTTTTCATGAATCCCAATTCAGTGCTCTATTTATTAAGCAATACTGCCTCAGGGTATAGAGCACGAATTGGATTTTCCAGGTCATTAACAGATGTTTCCAGTACAAAGATGTGCTGATAGCTGGCTCAACCGGCCAGTCAGAATGTAGCCATGGGAGGCATGGATCAGTGTTGATGTCTCACTCCCCATGAGTACCTGGAACAATCCAGGGAAGCTAATAACCCAACCAGCAGAGCAAGTTGGGTGATGGATCCTGATCACTTACCACTGGAGACACATTGAGCATATGCTAAGAAGAATGTGGCCATGTTTTGATAGTCAGTCATTAATTCCAAAGTGCCCTAATTTTAGACAGCAAGAGAATCAATGATAATGTTCCAGGAGCGTATATTACCTGCTTGTACTGGTATCTTCCCTGGCGACTAGATACCACTTGTTCACACGGAAACACCATAGGCCGTGTTTATATAAGATACTGAAATCCAGGCTAGAGGATACATTTTTGAACATGATGGGATCCACACTTCTGCGACCCCTGCTCTAATCTCTCATGGGAATTGTTCTGAAAATTGGCTTGTAACTCACCTCAAGATGACAAACATTTTTTTTTAAATTCCATTCCAGTACAAACAGTTTCAAACCCAAACCTCCATCATCACTGTCCACAACACTTTCTAGGTGTTACCCATTCCTCAGCAGGTGATTCTGACTAGCTTCCTGGTTTAAGTACAATTTCCTGTCAGGGAATGTATAACTATGAGCTCCAAAAACCTGGTCTTTCTATAGTCCCCTGAACTCATCCAGCTTCAGTCTCCTGTCTGTCTCACCACCCAGCCATGCCTATGCCATCATCCGACCTTTCTCCTCTATAGCTCTTGTCATATATGAGAGATGCACTGCCTTAGGGGTCAGGAATCCTCAGTTCTATACCTGACTGCCAATGACCTGCTATGGCTGTGGATGAGTCGCTTCCCCTCCTTATGCCTCTGTTTCTCCTCCCACCCACTGTCGGTTTAGATGAGTGTTTTTCAAAATATTGGGCATGGCTGCTTGAGGTACATATGGAAGATGTATATGTTAAGATGAGAAGTTCTTTACTAAGATATGGCCAAGTTGATGTTATGCTCATGACATACACACACAAAGGTTAGATGAAAACATTATCTTGCTGGAAAATTGCAATGTAACAATACTTTATTTCTTAGAATCCAGAACCGTAACACACAAGAAGCAGTAACAGAGAGAGACAAAGCAGGCTGCTCCCTAAAGCAGCGAGGTTCAACTTCAACCCACCTTGGTCTATGCTGGCTCTTTGCAGACTGACTGCCTAAGACCCAGAGAGCACTCTTCCCTATACAGCCCGCTAGCCTGCATGCAGGACCAAGAAATCCACTAGAATTTAATGTGACAGTTTGTAATTTTTTTAGAATGAGTTCAATATGTCAGTTGCAGGTGGTGGTGATTCATTTCCTTCTCCTAATGCTTTCAAAAGTTTGGGAAATGATAATTTAAGGTGTAAACTCCTCAAGGTAGGAACTGTCTCTACCTTAAGAGAGGAGACAAAAAGAAAGGAGTTAGTTACGTTACGCACCAATGTGGCCACAAGAACAGATGGCTATAAACTAGCCGTCAGCAAGTTTAGGCTTGAAATTAAACAAAGGTTTCTAACCGTCAGAGGAGTGAAGCTCTGGAACAGCCTCCCAAGGGGAGCAGCAGGGGCAAAAAATCTTACCTGCCTTCATGACTCAGCTTGATAAGTTTATAGAGGGGATGGCATGATGGGGCGGCCTACAATGGCATGTAGCTGACCTATGACTGCTTGTAGCAAATATCCCCAATGGCCAGTGATGGGACACTAGATGGGGAGGGGATCTAAGTTACTACATAGAATTCTTTCCCAGATATCTGCCTGTTGGGTCTTGCTAAAATGCTCAGGGTCCAACTGACCGCCATATCAGCAGTCAGGAAGGAATTTTCCCACCATGTCAGATTGTTAGAGACCCTGTTCTTATTATTTTTTTTCCTCGGCAGCCTGGGGCACAGGTCAACTGCATGTTTAAACTAATGTAAATGGTGGATTCTCTGTAACTTGATGTCTTTAAATGATGTGAGGACTTCAGTAACTCAGCCAGATGTTATGGATCTATTACAGGAGTGGGTGGGTGAGGTTCTATGGCCTGCAATGTGCAGGAGGTCAGACTAGATGATCACGATGGGCCCTTCTAGCCTTAAAGTCTATGAGTCTGTTTGTACAGCACCTAGCGCAGAGGACCCTGGTCTCTGTGAGACCTGCAGGGGCTACTGTAACACATGTAATTAATTCACACTCTTAAAAAGACAACCTCTGCCTGATTGATTCGCCATCTCTTTCCAGATCCCCTCTACAACACACAGCTCTGGGGGACTATGTCCTCTATCCATAGACCTCTTAATTCCTCTTGCCCATTGCTATTATGTTGTTATTAATCTCTGTAATGGTGACGTTTACCTCTGGCACATATTCTGGGCATGCTGCTCAGAAGAAAGATGGGGTGGCAAATATAGCCGTATTCTGCTGTAATACCAGGGAGAGGAGGAACAAATTTATAAGGAACAGTTGAAAGTGTCCATTTCCAGACAGGTGAATTGCTTGCGCTAATGGTTGCTTTGAAAGGATTTTTATTTAAACTTTTCCACAGAGGCGGTAAGAATCAGGGGAAGATGCTCATTTGCATGTAGTGCTAAAGATATAAGCCCCGGAGACTGTCAGCTCTCACGTGCAGGCTCTAACGATACCGTTAATCTAGGCAGAGCCTTACCTAGAAAAGTGCTCAGACATAAATGGAGCTGAGCGGTTTTTATTGTGCTGACCCCAGCATTGGGCAAATATTGGACATCTTCTGCCAGAAGCCAAAGTGATTTATTTATATATATATATATATATATATATATATATTCTTCCCTCTGAACAGAGTGGACAGCTGGTGAATCCTGACACCTATTAATCTTTCAGAGCACAGTCATTTTCTGATACGTAACAACTATTTTTCAATCTTTGGGGCATCAAACATGGTAATGAATAATTTCATGATATACTTACTGGACCGATGGGTTTTACATCAGGTTTAGAGGGGTGAAGGGAAGGAGTGTGAGGATGGCCTATTATGGCCTTTTCCCTGTGGCAAACAGAGAATTCGTTCTAATCTACCCCTGAGGGGTGTGTGTGTGTGTGTTCAACTTTCTTGCTGTCAGATAGGTTATACGTATTTCAAAGCTCTCGGTGTCGCTAGTCAACTATATTGGTAGAGCTGTAAAAGTTTTAATCCTCCCTCTGCCCTGAAACTGAATGCTCAGTGCTGGCTGTTTGAAAGAGACCACTGCATTTTATGAGCTCAGGCACTTTATTTTATGCAGAAGAGAAATAAGGACATGAATTAATAACCTTATAATTTAACCCACTCCGCATTAAAAGGAAGAGATGGCCATGTTGTGTGTCAGAGCAGGGGGACTGATGGGCAGGTGAGATTGAAGTTAACACGTTCAAAATAATAATGATGATAATTATTACTAATAAAATCAAACAAACCAGAAAACAACAATAAATGGATGTGAACAAGGATGGGTGAACTTCTTTATTTTAAATAGAAGCCTTCTATCTTGAACCTGAATTTAAACTTCAGGAGAATCAACAGAGATTCTCTTCTCCACTTTCAGGTCCCAGCTGAGATGGGAATTTGAAGTGTCAAAACACCATGAGCAAAAGATGCCAGGCCCTACTAAAATGGACATGAGCATAAGGTATGAACGAGAGAGCCAGTCTCAGGAGATTCTCACCCTAAGTTTGAACAACTAAGCTGTGGAAATAGTTTGGATAAAGGTCAAATATACCTCAAAACTTTGGAATATGGAGGCTGACCTGACTTTGTATCTTTTCATGTTCACATGTCACAGCAACTCAGGGAGAGGAAGGATTGTCCAGTGGTTAGGCTACCAGCCTAGGGTTGAGGAGACCTAGCATCAAGTCCCTGCTCTTCCACTGACTTCCTGTGTGACCTTGGGCAAGTCATTTAACCTCTCTGTGCCTCATTTCCTTATCTGTTAAATAGCACTTCCCTTCCACACAGGATATTGTTAGGATAAATACATTACAGAATGTGATGGACTCAGATGTTGGGAACCATATACATAGATGGGATGGGGTTCTATTCCCAGTTCTGTGACTGTGAGAAAATCATTGAACTTTTCTGTCCATCAGTTCCCCCCAGCTGTGAAATGGGAGTGATTCTAATTAAAGAGATGGCTGGAGTAGGTATGAAAGAACCCCTTGAATCTAACTTGGCACAAGGAGTCCCCTATGTAGGTACAAAAATATACTTGGGGTAGCTCTTTCTCTCTCCTTCTTTCACAGCCTCTCCTAATGAGAACTTGAGCAACTCCACTTGAGTTGGAACCTTGAAATCCACAGTGTCCAAATGCGTTTGATAAGAGGCAAACCCATTCTTCTTCTTAACAAAAATTTAACTCGTAGCAACAAGAGGCAAAGCATCCACTAATACTGCAAAGGTTAGAAGGTCTTGCAATGTGACACACATTAAATAAAGCGCCGTGGTGCCTGTTAGAGAGAGGTGCCAAAGTCCCGGTGTTTGAAAGAAACTCCCTCTTTAAAGTTTGCCAGCTCATTAGCAGTTTGAATCAGATTCTTTTTTTCCTGTCTAACCTAGATAATTTGGCAGCCTGAAGAAGTATGAATTACCTTCCCTAGAGCAGAGGAAATGTAATCCTTCAGAACGGAGGTTGGGAACATTTTGAGTGGCTTCCCCCAAGAACATTGATTAAATCCACCACTAGTTGCCATGCTAAGATATCCAAGACGCTGGAATAAAAGAATGTCTGCTCTTTCTAATGATTATCACTCAGTGTCAAGTATCAGAGGGGTAGCCGTGTGTGGTTCATTGCGAGTGGTAACCATCCTGTTTGGAAAGGTTTCAGCCCATGCCCAATTAAAAACTACCTGAACATAAATAATAAAGCCTTAAATAATAGATCTTAATATAATGCGCTTCAGAGGCTATATTTTATGGAGGCCATATCCATTCCCTGTGTAATGACCTCCCACTCCCCAAACCTACAGAGCTAAAAAGATTAATTTGCTATGCAGTTTTTTAATCTACAAATGTATTAGTTATTTTTGCTTTTCCTCCCTTAAAACTAGCAAAGAACCAAGCACTCACCACTGTCATTTCTCCTGGTTTTGCGGGAGAATGGAAGATAAATCACATGCATCATGGTATAATCCTCATCAGTGCTTACATATATCTCATATGCAGATGTAAGCCTTGTGGCTTGAAGCCTTAGAGAGTAAAGAGCTCTCTTTTGTCATCTGCTGGTGAATTGGGAGAAGAGCAGCTCAGAGCTGCTTAACAACTTCAGATGGGCAAAAGTTCCATGGAGGAGTGAGTTCTTTGTGGGCATCTGTTGGAGAGCAAAGGGAATTGACTGAATGGGTCAGGCAGCATTTGCATTTTTTGTTGTGGGACATTTGGGGGCATTTTGATTGAAGTACAGTAAAATTTTCAGTTTGAGGGCAATAAAATGCTATTGACCTTGTTGGAAAACACAAGGCAAGACACTGAAAGCAAATGTGATTTGGGTCACCCTGACCGTGACTGCTGTCAGGCACAGTTGGGTAAAGGAGCCTGGATAAACTTGGGAAAACCAGAGCTATTTACTTTTTGTTGAGAGTGCCTCTGGTTGTGAGGGCTCTGTAAAGGGGTGTAGATATTAGTGATGCCCAGGGCTGGTCCTACACCAAATGGTGCCCCAGGAAAGGAGTGTCTTTGTCTCTCTTTCCCCACCCCCCATTTGTTAAACTTTTGAATACCTTATTTTTATTGCATTTGTAGCCCATTTCACAATGTTGATGCACAATTTGCATGAATGATTTATCCCTGCCATATAAGATGATACATTTGCATACTAGGATCTGTAAATCTATATTTTTTTCATGCCATATAGAACTAAATTAAAAAAAAATGTTTCCTCTAAGCTTATAGAAACTTTTAAATTTTAAGAATAACTGAAATGTACTATCATAAATAAATTGAACTGTGCACCAACATTGGGTGGACCAGTATTAAACAATGTTACAGTAGGAGACTGTCTTAGAATGTTAACCGTAGTCCTTTAGTTCAACAGATCACTTTTTTTGCCTTTGCCCTTGTGAACTGAACCACAGCATTAGAAAGATACAAAGACTGGCCAATGGCATTTTCAAGTGATAAAATAGCTAGCAATGTCAGTCTTTCAGCAGCCATCATTGAAGATATGTTTTACTGAGCCTGAACTTCAAAAATCTGTTCTAATCACTCACAACTGTGACCAACAGCGTGAACAGAATCCTCAAAGCTATCTCCACATTAGGAAAAGTGTCCTTCAGCACTGCATCATGAATGGATTGGAGAACTTGGCGTGCATCTTGCTTCCCATGTGGCAAACATGTGACGGATATTGTCCAGTTCGACATAGAGGTCTTTATCATTGACATCTGAACATTCCCCATGTGTCAGCATCTGGTGGAGGTCTGTACAATTGTTCATGAGTTTTTTCCCATCCATTGGTCATACAAAACCTCCCAAATCTTTTTGTGGTGCTTCATTTGTCTGAACCTTTCTTTGATGGACATTCAAGCTGTGTCAACAAACGAGCAAAAAAACTCCTTCTTGAATTTTTATTCCGAGCTTCCTATCACCTCATCTCTGCAGTCTAAGAAAGTCATCAAACATTATGTGTTAATCATGGCAAAAGAAGTAACTGTATTTCTTTTATATTGTTGTGTAGATAGGGATTCAATAGATATCTCTAGCAATTCATTACATATGTCCTTTATTAATCGCTACTTACTCTCTTCAAGTCTTAAAAAGGAAATACACTTTCACAATAACACAATAGAAGGGTTTAAAATATTGCAGGTGGGCTCTCACTTCATTTCAGTTTGTTCTTATATCTCATTGACTGGGAATGCACTGCCTCTTATATACCCTCGAGGACAGGGCTAACAACATTTTAGGAGGTTCAAGGAAAATGTAGTTCTTGGAAAGTCTGGAAAGTTCTTCAAGGCTCTACAAAGGTCCAGAATACTCTAGGAGGTGAGTGAAAAATGAATCCACATATGGAATATCTGGAGGAGGTCACAAGGTGGTAGATTGTATTGAACAGGGATCACCAGAGCCCAGCTGAGGCAGCTTGGGCTGAAGCTGCAGAGAGAGCAGCAGTGGGCCTCTCTGCCCAGCTGCAGAAGCTGAAATCATGCCAGCTGGGTCAGGTAGTGCAGCCCAAACAGTACTAGCCAACCACCATGCTTGGACTTCTCCAATCCAGGATGACTGACTGTTAGTGGCGAGCTGGGGACGAGGGGAGTGGATGGAATGCAAGAGCCATTCACAGTTTCCAGAAGGACTGAGGGTGGGATGAGGGTTCAGACACCCTGGGGGATGGGAATCTTATGTTATGGAATTTGTTGACTTATTAGTTGCTGGCTTTCCCAAATTCATTTTGTTATCTCCCCTCGCCCCATAACATTTCCTTTGATTTCACCCCTGGATTCAGTGCTTGCAAGAGGGGAAGTATAGGCCATCAAGGCCCTCTGAGGTGGTATATATGGTTTCCCAAGTTTCTGGATGGGGGCTCAAGCCAGAGTCAGTTAAGTCTTTAAGGACTTGACTAAAAATGATCATAATGGACACACAATGGGGCAAAATTAAGGTTTCATGGGCAACCTTAATTCTGATGTTTCCTAACTTCTGAATGCTTTACTTTGCAACCTAAATATTCTTGTAGCTTATTTTTTATATAATCCATCGATATACACACACACTGTGCCTTCCATCCCCGAAGAGCCCAAAGCACTTTACAGCCACTGCTGAAATACAAGCACCTCAGAGGTGGACTACAGAAGCCATTCTGGGATATAACTGTTTTGAACAGGCAATTACGAGAAATATAATGCCCATATATTTCTGCCAAATATGGATAGGCAGAATAAAATCACTCACCTTGGATTTGGACAGGACACAAGGGCTTACCCCCACACTCTTGGGAAAAGGGTCATGATATTATCAATAACTACAGATGGATTAAATTATTCGGCCAAAACTTTCATTTAGCTTCAGGTCGACCGTAACATTTTGTGAATGTGTGTTAATGTTGCTGCAATACTTCAGTCAAGAAACAAACAAAACCACTTTTCATTTTGACAAAGCATTCTGATTTTTTTTAAAATTTGAAATAACTTTTTTTTTAAATTTACTTCAATTTCATTTTTAAAAAAAATCTTTTAAAAGCTCGAAAACAACAAGCTTTCAGCTCACCAACGTGCATGCCATGGCCAGTCTGCAGCTACTGAGTTTGCAATTGAATTCACTTGAATATTAGTGTGCCACAGGAGGTGTTATCGCCTGCCCAACAAAAGAAGGCCCCTCCACTCCCGACAAACCACAAAGCAAAGTGGTTCCTAAAGTGTCTCCCGGGGATGCAGAGAACCCTGGGCTACCACCCCTTAAAAGATAGCGCTGCATCATGTAACAAAAGTGGTCGTGTGGATGCAGGTATGCACATATACACAGCGTTATACCTGTGTCCAGCACAGCATAAGGTGGACACTCCACATGGGTATGGGGAGCATGTGTGATCATGTACATTATCCAGTACTTCAGTGTGTGCAGCAGTGTAGAATCATAGGATCGTAGGACTGGTAGGGACCTTGAGAGGTCATCTAGTCCAGTCCCCAGACATAGCCTAGCAGGCAACATCACACTAAAAACACAGTAGCTCTTCTAGCTGTGCAATCTAAAAAGACAAGCATGCATGGGGAATATTACTGTCATCATCATCAGTTTACAGATGAGGAACTAAGACAGAAAGAAGATTAAGTGACTTGGCCAAGGTCACACAAGAAATCTGCAGCAGGAAGACCCAAACCTCCATCATGTAAGTGCTAGACCAATACCTTAACTACAAGACTATCCTTCTTTTTTCTTTTTGTTTTGTTTTTTGGGGGGGGTGGGGGGTGGGATGGGAAATAAAAAGAGTGTACATTACTCCCAGAGTTCTGCAATGTGCCCAGCTCCTGCAGTAGTGTGCACCCACCTTCCCTTCCCAACCCAATGTAATGACGCAAGATAAGGCAAAATAGAGCCCTAATTTATCATGTCTTCACATGTCAGTCAGGCATGTATCTCATCAACTTAAACCAGGTGCACAAAATAAATAAATAAATAAATAAAAAACCACAACAGGGAATTCAGAGACTGCCACGTTCCCTGTACAACAGCAACCTATTTGATTGAATAAACCCAGCAACATATCGAGCGCACACATGCTGTTGGTATTGCTTCCTTTCAGAGTTGAACTAGATTCAGTAGGGAAGAATATCCTGTATGATTTCAAACCATTTTACACTCTGGAGTGATAATGCAATTTTGTTTTAATGTCTGTGTTCCCTCATACCAAGGTTTCTAGATAAATCAGGCTCTCTGCAGGCAATTAAAACTGTACTTGTGATTAAGCCTTAAGGGAATCATTCCATTAGAAGTATCCAAAAGTTTAAAGTGAGACAGATAGTTGGTACTAATTGTCCCCTAAAACTTCCCCTTATAATTTAATAAGAACAAGTCCCATAGATTACTATTCAGGTAAGTAATGAGTACTGTCAATTTCTACTAACCATGGGAGGACTGGAGCAGTTTTTTTCCAAGTACTGTAATTTGGCCTGATTCTGTTTCCTTTTGATCATTATCACTTTCAGATTGAAGAGTTGTATTATTTTTTGCCTTTGCTGTCTCAGAAAGTATCAGAGGGGTAGCCATGTTAGTCTGGTTCTGCAGAAACATCAAAGAATCCTGTGGCACCTTATAGACTAACAGACGTTTTGCAGCATGAGCTTTCGTGGGTGAATACCCACTTCTTCGGATGCAAGACTTGCATGAATACCCACTTGCATCCGAAGAAATGGGTATTCACCCACGAAAGCTCATGCTGCAAAACGTCTGTTAGTCTATAAGGTGCCACAGGATTCTTTGCTGCTGTCTCAGAAAGATCATTCCCATTACTAAGTATCAGACTGTTTTACCCATGTCCCATTTAATAGCTCCTTAAAAATATTATGTGAGCCTAGGAAATTTTCTCATTGCTTACATCTTTCTACAATCTTATGGCAATGGTTTTGTTTGAAGTGGGTTGGAATCGAGTTTAATATTGGTGGTTGGCCCTTAAAAATGATGTCATTGTTCTTAGCAGGTGAGGGAGGGATGTGTGAGCGGGTTGGCATCTGCAAGGTGCATTTGGGGCACATTTCTGAAAGCACAGATCTGGGACCAGACCAGTTCAAAAAACAAACAAAACAAAAAAACCCCAAAACACCCACAACCATTTGCTGTCTTTTTTCTCTCTTGCTCTTCTTTATCTCTTGGCTGTATATGAACTGCTGTGATACTTGCCAGTCAATGCAATGGAAAATGAAGCAACTGGAGTAAGTCTCTGTTTATCTGAGGTGTGCAGGACTGCTTTCTGTTTAACGTTTTTTTTTCTTTCCCTCAGACACTATTATGTTTTCCATTGCCACCTGACAAAGAACTTTATGATTTACTGTGATACATACCAATGTGGCACACATACAATTTAAAAGAAAAGGGCCCGGAGAGTCCATGAGTGAAGAAACTTTTACTAGGGAAGATTGAGATGATAGGAATCCTAGTTCCAGTCCTAACCAATAGCTGCACATTTTGAATTCAGATTTCAGGGACTGCCAAAGTTTAGAGGGTGATGGGCAGCTTGGGTTTGGGTCCATCCCGATTTTTTTTAAAAAGGAGGGAATGGGAAGCTGAAGAGTTCCGTGAATTGGTAATAGGATTCAAAGACTTGTATAGCTGGTGTGAGTCTGAGGCAGGTCCATAGGGGATAATAGTAGGTAGCATTTGATGACCGGGTGGTGGCCTGTATGAAAGGGATTGGGTTCCGAGGACAAGGCGGTCAGACGTTATATTGATAAGCAAAACAAGTACATGGGCAGCATCTATGGAGTGTGTATCACAAAAATTGGTACCTTTGATGCCAGGCGTGGTAGAGAGGCGAAGAAATGAATGGGTCTGGCTGGCCTGCTGAGTCAGAGGTAAACCACAATTGCGGGAACATGTTCCGCCATAGGCGCCGACTCCCTGGATACTCCAGGGCTGGAGCACTCATGAGGGAAAAATAGTGGGTGTTCAGCAGCCACTGACAGCCCCACTGGTCAGTGCCTCCCCCTCCCTCCCCAGCACCTCCCACCCACCAGCGGCCCTGCCAATTGGCTCCTCCCCCTCCCTTCAGCACCTTCTGCCTGCCGCAATCAGCTGTTCTGTGGTCTGCAGGAGGTGCTGGGGGGGAAGGGAGAAGGGGGGAGGGGTGGAAAGAGGCAGGGAGGGAAGAGGCAGAGCAGGGGTGGGGTTTTGGAGGAGGGGGTGCAGTGGGGGCAGGTCTTGGGGCAGACCAGGGGGGTCAAGCACCACCCGGAATCTGAATATGTTGGTGCCTATGTGTACTGCAGCTTTCCACCACCCCTTATTCTATACATATCCCACAGGTGGAGACAGATTTAGTGGCGAGAGAAATCCATTCTGTTCCCAGAGGCCTCTCTGTGCCTCTGATTCCCCGTTTGTACTATGAGGCTAAAGATCTACCCCCACCTTTGCGGAGCCCTTTTCAACATATATTTGAAGCTGTCTATTTAAGTGCAAAGTGTTATTTAGTGTTAATGGAGGGTATCAATTTTCAGTGTTATCAGCTTGGCCTCTTTCACTAATTGCACTTTACAAAACCCCAACCCAGCAGCATGTGACCCAAACTAGACCCTTGAGAATGACCAGATTCTCAGCTGGAGTAAATTGTTCTCACTCAATGGACAGAGCTGATTTATATCACTTTGAGAACCTGCCCTTGTAACAAATTCTAGTAAATATACAAATAAAGACCACAGTAAAATAATAAAGTGACTGTGAGTGTAGTGTTATTATTTGTATGGCAGTAATGCATAGGAGCCCCAGTAAAGGATGAGAACCCCATTGTGTTAGGTGCTGTGCAAACACAGAACAAAAAGGCAATCCCAGGCCCAAAGACATTAGTTCACACTCTATTTCTGCACTTGTCATCACCCCTGCTGCCCCTCGCACTTGGGAGGAACTCCCTGTAAACCCCCACAAAGCTCCTTCATTGTCTTCCTTCAACTCCCTCCTGAACACTCTCCTTTGCTCTGATGCCTCTGGCAAAACGTGACAGCGGTTAGGCTGCTCGTGTGCTGAGACCACTGCCTATCACGCTGCACCACTGGCTCATTGTTTCCTTGCACTCCTCCATTTGTCTCTCTCCATCTGTTGTCTTATTTTATACTAAGTGTGTAAGCGCTCTGGGGCCTGTCTTTTTGTTCTGTGTCTGTCTAGTGCCAAGTGCAGCAGGGTCCTGGCCCTCATGCCTATGGCAGAGCATCAGAGAAGAGGCTTCAGAGTGGTAGCCATGTTAGTCTGCATCAGCAAAAAGAACGAGAAGTCCTTGTGGCACCTTAGGGTGCATTTATACTACCCGCTGGATCAGCGGGTAGTGTTCGATGTATCGGGGATCGATTTATCGTGTCTCGTCTAGACGCAATAAATCGATCCCCAAATCAACGCCTGTACTCCACCTCGGCAGGAGGAGTAAGCGGAGTCGACGGGGCAGCCGCGGCAGTCGACTCGCCGCTGTGAGGACGGCCAGGTAAGTCGAACTAAGATACTTCGACTTCAGCTACGCAAATAGTGTAGCTGAAGTTGCGTATCTTAGTTCGAACCTCCCCGTTAGTGTAGCCCAGGCCTTTGAGACTAACAAATGTATTTGAGCATAAGCTTTTGTGGGCTAAAACCCACTTCATCGGATGCATGCAGTGGAAAATACAGTAGGATGCACAGCATGCACCCGATGAAGCGGGCTGTAGCCCACGAAAGCTTATGCTCAAATAAATGTGTTAGTCTCTGAGGTGCCACAAGGACTCCTCTTTTAGAGAAGAGGCTGCAGCTCCTGTCCAGCAACACAGCACACCTCCCCAGCTTGTGACTGTTTTTCTTTGCAGCAGCCTTCCCCCTCATTTTCTTCCATCAAGACTTGTAGGGAGAGGGAAAATTGCAGATACATCCATCACTCTAGCTTGGAGCCAATACTAGTTTGCTGCAGAGCCTATAGCCTATACCAAAGCTCTGCTCTCTTTCACGGGGGTAGGCTGATGAAGCATAAGGGTTACCTAGGGAGGTGGTGGAATCTCCATCCTTAGAGGGTTTTAAGGCCCGACTTGACAAAGCCCTGGCTGGGATGATTTAGTTGGGGATTGGTCCTGCTTTGAGCAGGGGGTTGGACTAGATGACCTCCTGAGGACCCTTCCAGCCCTGAGATTCTATGATTCTAAGGGTTTGTCTACATGAACATTTGGTTCATGGCAAGTTTCGCTGTGAATCTACTTCGCATTAGCCTGCAGCGGACTGACTGCAATTAGCTCAAAGTACATGAACAACCTGTGCATGGATGTCCACTGGGTCCACACAGACAGTTAATGTGCATCAGGCTAGTGGTGGGTAGATTCACACCTCAGCTTGCAGCAAACTAAATGTTCATGTAGACTTGGCTGGCATGATAGAAACAGGGTGATGTTAGATCTTCTTCAGTCCAAAGATTTTGGCACCGTGCCCAGAACAGCAAGTCGAGCTTGGGAGCAGCATTTCCTAGTACAACCTGGACTTTTTCTCCATACTCCCATTCTCCTGCTATTATAGGGGCTAAACTCTAGAAAGGCAGGATTGCCCAGTGGTTATAGCTCTTGTTTGAGGCTTGGAAAGCCCACGTTCAAATCCCTGCTTGACCATAGACTTCCTGTGTGACCTTAGACAAGTCACTTATGTGCTCTGTGACTCACTTTCCTATCTATAACATGGGGATAAAAGCACCTTCCCACTTCACAAGGCATGTTGTGAAGCTAAATACATTTAAAATGGTGAGGTGTTTGGATACTGTGGAGATGGGAGACACATATGTACCTTTGGTAGATGGATAGATTCAAAGGACAATGTGGGTCTTTCCACAGCAGGCTTTGGTTGAGTCCTGTATTCAGATATCTTTCAGTGCAGGAGTAAGTATCGTCCACTCTGCAGCTGACCCTCCCGCCCCAGTGACGTGCTAAGAAAACGCTGAGCAAAAATGCGGCCTTCTACTCTTGCTAACCAACACTGTGCAGCATCCGCTCTGTTCCTACCTTGCCTGTCTGGCATTTTGCACCTGATTTCTCCTCAGCCCTGCAGCCTTGTTATGCTGTTTGATATATTTGGGGTATTAGCCTGGATCAAGCCTCTCCAAGAGAGGACGTGAATTAGGACTGGCATAAAGTGAGTGATTGGCACCGGCGATGGATTCTTATTGTGTCAAGATTTTAGGCATGACATTTATTGGTAAACCCATCCAAAATAATCCCATTCAAACCTGCCAGATTTGCTACAAAGTGATATGCTCCTGTAGATCCTTGCCAGAATAATGATTGATGCCCGCTGCCAATCAGTGCTGAGACTCAGTCGCTTCTTGTCGTCATTTAACTGTAGCTGCACACAGCGTTTAGCAAAATGGAGGGGTGTATTTGATGTTTAATGAATAAGGCTGCCTGCAGTTGTTCATTTAATAGGTATACACCTTTATTCACTGGCAGGCAACCCTGGGCAAATCACTTGACCTCCTTATGCCTCAGTCAATCAATCATTTGGGTAACATTAAAAAAAATACAAGCTCACTAAAAATCAGAGGCAGCACTGGAGCGGGAATTTGCAGGGTAAATAGCATTAGCATTATCCCTTCTCTCCCTCCGTCCCCGCAAATATGTCTTTAGCTTTTGCGATCGCAGAATATTCCCTGGATGGCAGTGGGGTGTGTGATGGGAAATGAAGCTATTTTCTTGTCATTTGAGAAGGACTGTAAAACATGAGCCCCACGGAAAACGAATGGAGAATTGTGCATTTTCCATATGCTTTATACTCGATTTGAACAGGTTGGAGGCCCCTGTTTAGCAAATGGTTCCTATTCAGCAAAGCACTCAAGCATGTGCTTAACTTTCGGCTGTGCTTAATTCCTAATGACTTCAACGGTTCTTCAGCATGGGCTTAAATTTGAGCATGTGCTGCACTGGAGCCTGGATGTCTACACAAGGAGCAAGGCAGTGGGGAATCAGCCCCCTAGTGGCTGACATGCTGGGAGGTTTAGGTAGGCCACCAGCAAAGATGCAGTCAGCAAAGTGCCTAGTTCTTAAATCTGAGTCTTAGTGTATTAATTAAAAGCTCCAAGTGACTCAGGGCACAGCAATTATAGAGATGCTATTTTTCTCTTTTATGCAAGGAGAAGCTCACCTGATAATACTAATAGTGGCACTTACACAGCACTTTACATTTGCAAAGTGCTGTACCAACAACACATAAACTACACCCTAGTTTGCATTATTTCTTTTACAGCTGTCACAGAGCAGATTTCAGAGGACGAGGGATAGGGGAAAAGCCCCATGTAGTTTAGGTACCTGATCCAAACCCCACTGACGTCCACGGAAAGACTCCTTTTGACCGCAGTGGGCTTTAGGTCAGACCCTAAGTCTACCACACTATTACCTATTCTCTAGAGTTGAGATACTTTTTTTTTTCAAGAAACCCACTCCCTTCTGTCAGAGTTTTCCCTGAGTTCCTAAGGTGGTTATATTCCTCTTACTGTGCCCACATCAACCCTCATTTAAAAATGCTACAGTTGCCATTATGGTCCATAACGCCACCGTTTCCAAAAGCATCACTGCAGTGTTTGGAACATTACTTGTAAACACTAGGCAGCTGCATGTTTTATTAAGAATAAACTAGAGCACTCTGTTCTCCATTCCCTGCCCTCCCCCACAAAGCATATTTATATTAGGCCAAATGCATGTGGGAGCTTCTGTGGCACTTACACAGCTACAAAGCTTTACTATCAGATGGGACTCTTCCTCAGAGGCAGCATGATCTTGAGAGGTGCTGAGTGAAACTTCAGTAGAACCATATTGCATCATAATAGGCAGTTCTGTTGAAACCAAAACACTAGAATTTCATTTTGGAAGAAAACCAGGTGCAAAAAATGTCAACCACGTTGAACTGTCCTGTTTGGACATTTTTGGAGTGAAACATTTCAATGTTTTGTTTTGAAATGACTTTTTGCTTTGATTTCTGAACATTTTATATTATAATATAATGCAAACTTTTTTAAAAGTTGAAATGAAAACAATATGTTTCAATCCCCCCCCCAAAAAAACAATTCTCCCCCCCAGAATTTTCCTTCACCAAATTTAGAAATCTTGAAATCCTTCATAAAACAAAACTTTCATCAGCCATACTGCTCTAGTGCTGAGCACCTGTATCCTCTGAAAGGCCAGTGAAGGAGGCAGGATCTCGATCAACCTAAAAATTCACTCTCTCAGTTTCATAAGTTATTTGCTTTTCTCAAACAGTGGTGATCACGCCAGGTTTGCCAACCATATCAACCTTTTCACTGAAAGCTTACTTTCTAACCTCACACTTCAGGGTTATTTTCATTTTTCCTCCTACCTGACACTACTGTTCTTATTTATCTGTATTACAGCAGTGTCTAGAGATCAACTTTACGTAGATCAGAGTCCCTTGGGATAGTTACTGCATACATACATAGTAAGAGACAGTCCCGTAACCATAGGGTATGTCTACACTGCAAAGACAAATCCACGGTACCGAGTCTCAGAGGTCGAATCAATTTATTTGGGCTTGTGGGGCTAAAAATGAGCCTGAATATCTACATGGCCTTTTTTAGCCCCACTGCCCTACCCCGCAAACCCAAGTAAATTGACCCAGCCTCTGAGACTTGGTACCACAGGTTTGTCTTTGCAGTGTGGACGTACCCATAGAGTTAATGCTCTAACTACACTACAGAAGCAAGGTCTGGTAAATAGCTGAGTAATATTAAAATAGATGCACTGCTATGGCAGATTTCCCTTTACTTCTCCCCTCCTACTCCTCCCAGCCAGCTCTGCTGAGTTCTCAGATTTCCTTAGCTTATTTTTCATTATCATTTCCACCAAACAGCCCCTAGTTGCCTTTTTTTATATGTTCTCCCTTTATTTTCTAATCCCCTTTAAAACTAAGAAATTGTTTCCCTCACAAGGTTCAGCTGACAAAATCCACCTCCCACAGAACCATCAGTGAGCTCTGTTTGTGTCCAGCTATGTCCTAACAGAAATGTGCACATCATATTAGCCAAATGCTAATCTGTATTAACCAGAAGTCTGCCTTGTGTCTTCCTTTATGAAAAGGCTTCTTTGCAATCATTTATAAACTGTTTGACCGAGTTCACATGAGTAACTTTTGCATTATTCCATTGGTTTTTCAGTAGCATGCAGCTTGCCAATTAAAGCATTTGAAGTTGCTGAATTATTTTGCTGGGTGTAACATTTCATGCAGGTGTATAGAGAACGTGCTGCATTTAATCTTCAATGGGATGAAAATTGCTGGCACTATGCATTTGTCACCCCCCCCCACCAAATGATTTTAGAATCTAAATGCAAACACGGTAAGTAGCAAGAATGAATTTGGCATTTAAATTAATTTCATGTCAATGACAGCCCAAGCTTTGTTTGCTGATGGGAGAAGCTAAAACATGCATTCAAGCTATAGAATGGTTTTAGCTGACTGACCAGCCCATTTTGCCCATAGAATGGGGTGCACCGACTGATCTCATCTGCAGAATGGCTGGCTGTTTTGGTTTTTTTTTATCTTCCTGTTTGCTTGTTTTGTTTGTCAGTTTGAAAGTATCTTTCCCCATGAACCAGCAGAGTCCCTCCCAATCCAAACTATCTAGTTGCACACTACAAGTTTCCAATGGCAGCCAATCTGGAGGATTGCATATATCTACCCCTAGACAGCTGCATTATGGAGCTAAAGGAACTGCATCTAAATTCATGAGCCGATAAAAAGTAATCTGGCTAAAGTCTTTTTTTTATACCAGAATATACACTGATAATCACACCCCCTTGAATTACAAATGTTCCATAACCATTCAAACTGGTATCGAGTTACTGACATTATTTGAAGTAATGACATCATAAAACACACTTTAAAAGACAAACCCATAATTTACTTACTTCTCGCTTAAAAATGTTTCAGAAATCTTTTGAGATCATAATTGATGGGACACCAGATTTCATAGACCATCAAAGACTTGAATAGGTTTTAATAAACCAGGAAAATTAAAGTCGCTTTAGCTTACTAGCTGGCTTTAGAGTCGCTCTCTTTCCCCTCCCCTTTCTCTTTGCCCAGCTTTTTATTTAACAACCTAAAACGGCATCTAAAAATTAATTAAAACTTATAGTGACCCACAGCTTTTTCTCATTAACAAAGATTTGGTTTTTTTCTCTTATAGGCAATGCAGCAAATCAACATATATTCATATCTTTAATTTGATATTGTTTTAGGGGAGGTACAGTAAAAGGACATGTTTAAAGAACCCAATCAAGGCAGGCTTGCTGCTTATACAGAGAGTAATGATTAATAAAATGGTGCACATGAGGGCTTAGGGGAACCTATACTATCTATTTAACTACCAACCTATATTGGTACCCACCACTGGAGCATCTAATTCTGCACAGAAGTAAAAATCACAAAGATCTCTCTCTTTTCCTGTCATGTCAGCAAAGAGCCACCCTTCACACCCATCTGCGTATTTTTATTTCAAAGTCAAATGAAAGACAAAGGAGGTTAAAGATGTTTTATCCCTGTTTTTGATCTCCTGGAGACATGTAGGTCCAAATCATCAGATGCACAGAGGTGGAAAGTCTTTATCATCCAATGCAGCAGGAAATTGTAATGAAGCAAATCCTCAGTCAAAGGGGCTTGGTTGCATTTTCGCCATCAAGTAATTACTAGTTTGTATTACTCAAAACCGTGCAAGGCTAGAACAATGAATGAGGGACCACATCCTGCTCATCTAACTCATATGAATGGTCTTTTGGGGTTTCTAGTGCTGGTAAAGGAAGCAGAATTCGGTCCTAGAAATCTCTCTCCCACTCACTCACACACACAGAGCAGTCATAACAGCTTATGTGAATTCTGACATCTGTTTTCACATATGACAAAGGAAAGGAAATTAAAGTTATTTATGCTGAGAACCAAATATAGAAAATGGGAGGAAACATGACATGCATATGACAGCAGGAGTGTAGCATAAATATGGGATTTCAAACTGCTGAATCTCAGCTTCTGTTCCTGTTTACATCACCGGACTCATTCTTTACCACTATCCTCTTGCACAGGAACACAGGATTTACCATATTGGTTCAGATCAGTGGTCCATCTAGTGGCCACTTACCAGATGCTTTAGGGGAAATGTAAGAAACTCTTCAGTAGGCAGTGATGGGATAACCTGCCCTCAGGGAAAGTTTCCTCTTGACCCCCCAAGAATTAGAGTTTGGATTAAGACTTTACCCAGAACGGTTTATATCCCTTCCACTCTCACTCTGATTTTCCTCTCTCTTTCTTCCTCCTTCATGTTTCTTCTACTTCATTTCCATGCTTATCTTCCATGCTCACTGAAACGATGAGGACTGCATCCCGCTCCTTGTGTGCAAAACCACCACCTTCTTCTCTTGCAAATCTTTCCCTAAACTCCACTTTGCTCAGCTATTCAAGCACCAACGAACTGCCAGGGAGTTAAATAACACTGCAGTGCTGGGAGATTACACTTTCATCTGTAAAAGAGCAGTCCCTTGACCTGGGTGGGTGCTATTCTGCTGTACCCAACTGGCCTGGGTCTATCACAGTATTTATTTACTTACTTACTTATATTACCACAGCACCTAGGTGCCCTAGTCATGGATCAGGACCACACTGTGCTAGGTGATGTTTCTGATCTGGGTCTAGGGCCTGATGTTTCTGAACCCTATTGTCTGTCAAAGTGAGATTGTAGGTGATAACTCCATTATCATCCATGTACTGTATGGCATTAGCATGTTGAGCCAGATCCTGTAGATATATTGCCCTAGCCCAATGCAACTGAGAACAGAATCAGATCCAATTTCAGCACTGTAAGTGTGTAGGTGGGTGTGGCTCTCCCTCACTGTCGTCTCTGAGGGAGGCTACGCCCCTTTGCCACACCTCCTGAAGCAAATGGGGCAATTAGCAGTCTCCGGCCCCAACTCACAGGCAGGGTAGGGCTGCGAACAGTTCAGGGGTCCAGGCCCTCAGCCACGGTGGGGCACCATGCAGTCGAAGTCTTTAACCCTTAGGCAGAGTAGCCACGAGTGGTTTAGGGGGCCCAGGCCCTCAGCCAGGGCGGGGCTCCTAGCAAACTGTGTAGAGCTCCAGCAAGGGTTGATCATCCAGGAAGCAGGCTAGGGCGCCGTCCTATGTTCCCTCTAATATTTCCTGTACATGTGTGGAATGAATTTTGTTATGTGCAGCAATATGGAAGTGATGGGTTGTGGGGGTTGGGCCAAGGAGTTTAGAGTGTGGGAGGGGGCTCAGGGCTAGGGGGCAGGAGGGGTGAGGGCTCCTGCTGGGGGTGCGGGCTCTGGGGTGGGGCCAGGGATGAGGGGTTTGGGAATCCCCCCACGCCTCTCGCCTTGCAGCAGCACCTGGGCTGGGGGGAGAGGCACCACTCCCCAACTGCAGCAGGTCTGGGGTTGGGGCTGGGGGGCAGCCAAAGTCTTCCGCGGGCTCCGGCTCCAGCAGTGGGCTGGAAGCATCTGCCTCCCTCGGCAGCTCCTCCGCAATTGAGCTGCAGGCCCCACCTCTTATACTTCCTGTTCCTGTCCCACCCTTCCCCTTCTGGCATGGCGGCCTAGGCCTTCTGGGTTCCTCCCACCAGGGGGCGTCTGGCTCTTCCTCGCTCTCAGTCTCTGAGGGAGGCCACGCCCCTTTTCTATAACCAAAAGAAGGATAAGGGGAGATATGATTGCACTCTTTAAATATATCAGAGGGATAAATACCAGGGAAGGAGAGGAATTATTTCAGCTCAGTGCTAATGTAGACACGAGGACAAACGGATATAAATTGTCAGTCAGGAAATTTAGGCTTGAAATTAGACGAAGGTTTCTAACCATCAGGGGAGTGCAATACTGGAACAGCCTACCGAGGGAAACAGTAGGGGCGAAGGACCTCCATGACTTTAAGATTAAGCTAGATAAGTTTATGGAGGAGATGGTATAATAGGATAACGGGCTTAGTCAATAGGTCAATTAAGTGCCAAACTGGTACTTAATTGGGTCAAATTGGGTCAATAATATGATATTCTTAACCTCTTTCAGAGGGTGTGGCTGGAGAGTCTTGCCCGCATGCTCGGGGTTCAGCTGACCGCCATATTTGGGGTCGGGAAGGAATTTTCCTCCAGGGCAGATTGGCAGTGTCCCTGGAGGTTTTTCGCCTTCCTCCGAAGCATGGGGCAGGGGTCGCTTGCTAAAAGAGTGGGTAGATCGGCTAATGTGGCCTGCATCTTGCAGGAGGTCAGACTAGATGATCATAATGGTCCCTTCTGATCTTGAATTCTATGATTCTATGATTCTATGATACTCAGTAGATACTTATACTTTATAATAATATATTTACATTAGACCACTTGTTCACTTTCCAAACACCTTTGTGCTTTCCTTCATGCTGCCCCACATACTTGGGGTAAACACGACAGAGCTACTTCATTATCCACCTTCAACTCTCTCCTCAAAACTCTCCTTTGATGTCCACCTACACACACACACAAAAAAAAACCCACCTCGATAATGGTTAGGTGGCGGGTATGCTAAGACCACTGCCCATCATGCTGACCAATATTGTCCCATTGTTTCCTTGTACTCCCCTGTTGGTCTGTCAGTTGTCTCTTGTCTTATGCTCAGATTGTAAGATCTTTGGGGGAAGGGACCTTCTTTTTGTACATCACCTAGCACAGTGTGGTCCTGATCCATGACTAGGGCACCTAGGTGCTGTGGTAATATAAGTAAGTAAGTAAATAAATACTGTGATAGACCCAGGCCAGTTGGGTACAGCAGAATAGCAGAAGGCAGATATACTGGCCACTGGATTAACAGTTTTCTGTCCCCTGACTGACCAGAGTAGGGGCTGCTCCAGACTAATGAGAACACCTGACTCTAATTAACCTGCAAAAAGTCAGGTGAGGCCATTAAGCTAATGTGACCACCTGACTCTAATTAAGGCCCTGCTGATACTATAAAAAGGGCTCACTCCAGTCAAGCAGAGGAGAGCCAGGGAGCCAGAGGAGAGGAAGTGCGGCTGAAGGGCTGGTTACTGAAGACACCCTCAAGCCATCGGTAAGGGAGCCCTAAGGTAAGGGTGAAGAAGGGAGAAGCAGGAGAGCTGTGGGGAAGTGGCCCATGGAAATGTAGCAACTCTAGCAGTGAAAGATTTGCTGCCAACAACTGCTACCATTAGGGTCCCTGGGCCGGAATCCGGAGTAGAGGGCGGGCCCGGGTTCCCCCCAACCCACCACTACAGGAACATCTCCTGGGAGGGGAAGTCAGGCCCCTGTCAGGACAGGAGGCTAAACTGTTCTGAAATAAGCCCCCAGTGACAACAGAGACTGGGGGAGTTCTCTCACCAACCTCCTTGCTGGCCTATGATGAAAAGGGCTCAGTAGACTGTAACCCTGGCCCTAGAGAGAGAAGGGCTACGTGGAGGGTCACAGTGAGCCACTGAGGCTAGCAAAAACCTGCTAGAAGCTCAGGACCCACGGGAGCAAGGTCAGAGCTCTGCCACAATACATACATAAATTAAATAAGAAAACAACATGCCTCATACAGATAGAGTTATGTTCTCTTTTAATATATTAAAGAGAAGTGGGAACTTGCCTGCATACTGCACTGGACACCGAGAATTAATTGATTACTAAAGATCATGGGATAGTACATCTTTGTTTTTCAATCATGCACTCAATCTTACACCGATCTGTCCGAAGATATATCATTTTCCCCTCCTCTGCTTATAAATATAAACACAACTGCTTTGGAATCCATCTGTTCTATTGACAATGTATTCAAATTGCAAGCAAGCAGTTAATGATGGCCTGCTGAAGCTCAGCAGCATGGACGATGAGAGAGCCTTAGGAGTCACTGAAATGAAAGGGCTTTTCTCTTAATTTCAATCATGAGAAGACTTTGAACAGAACATGACATCTTAGCCATCTGAGCTTTTTAAATGCGACATTGGCAGATACACAATGCTCAGCTCTGTGGTACCTAAATAATTGAGGCTTTGAAACATCAAAGCACTGACACCTTCAAACACTCAAGTAGCTTTATTTGAAAGATTCTTTTCACTAAAGAAGACTAACTCTGCCATTTGAGATCAATGAATTTTTCTGAAACATAGTGTCCCCACTTAAGATTGAAACACATTGGCTGTTTACTACATATTGACTAGCAGTGTCCCAGGTGCAGAAGGCATTTGATTAAATGCATGTCTTTGTGATGGCATGATCCACTATAGAATTAAGGATGACATTTAGAAAAGAAAAGTAATTATAGCAGCAACTAAAATTTCCCAGAGATTTCACAGTTTATATTTTTTTATTTTATTTGTGGACTCTCAGATTGTTCCGGGAACAGGAACTGAGATAGCAGGGAAATCGACTCAATATTAATCTATGACGTACATTTTTCAAAGGACGTGCCAGTACTGACTATGTCTTCACATTAACAAGTATTGCTTTTGAACTTTGCAATGTTACAGCATCAATTCAGCAGCATAGCATGCCTCTGGCTGTCCATCCACCCTTTAAAAACTAGGTGATCTGCAAAGGTTGTATCCTACTCTCAATGTCCGTAAAGTTCAGGGTTGTTTGGATCCAGAGCTTTAATTTTTTTTTATTACCATTTATTATTTTTTTCCAGTAGAAACCATTATGTGCTAGGTCCTTCCCAAAGGAGCTTGCATTCCATTTTAGTCATTGGGCTAGCTCTGAAGCTTGGATGTACATCTAGCCTTCACTAAAGTTTGGAGTATATTCAGACCTGTGGGTTTGGATGATCATGACTTTAGGTAAAACCATTGGATCACAATAAGAATACTTAGCTCTTACATAGCAATATATCTCAAAGTGCTTTACAAAGGAGGTCAGTATCCTACACCCCATATTACAGATGGGGAAAGTGAAGTACAGAGATGAAGTGACTTGTCAAAAGTCACACAACTGCAGCGTGGTCAAGCCAGGAATGAGAACCCACATCTCCTGAGTAGCAGACCAGTGCTCTCTCCACTAGGACACCCTAACTTCCTGTGGGTGCTTATGTCCTTGTTTAGTCATCAGTTTTACCATCCTTACCCATAGGCCACTGACTCAACTGAATAGTAGCTATTGGAGGAGTAAGGTTGTCCTCAGCATGAGCAAGATTGGACAATTCATATCCTAATTAAAGGCACTTTCAAAGTCCCCCTTAAGAGCTCTGTTGTGGCTGTGAGAACATTTGGTACAATTCAGCAGCTGACACTTTGGTGTCTTTACTGGAATATGTACCTGGTGCTACCTAGCAGATGGTGCTGAATGGATTCTTCATCTGGAAGGATATGCATATAAATCACCATGCTCCATGTGACATCAGCCAACATCCTCACAGTCAGGGTTCAAACCAGGGCAAAGCACAGAAATGGCTCTAGTTGCACTAGAATATGACCTCCTCATGGTCAAGAATCACCACAAACCTCATTGCTTTCCATGGCACACTTCTTTAGCCTTGTCTTCACCAATAAAAATACGTAGCACAATGTCCATTTAAAGAAAAGGAAATCCACTTGCTGCCTTTCCCCTTGGGAAAGAAGGAGAGAAGCACATTGTGCTAGTCACAATGCTTAATGATCTGCTGGAAGGCACTCAGGCCTGAATAAAACCAGACTAGAACAGAATAGAGTGGTATCAGAGAACACTGCACAATGGTCATAAAAACAGATTTGGAACAAAAGTGGATCACGGAAAAACGGCCTTATACACTTCTGCCAAAAGTAGCATAAATCCTCTGCCCCACCATTGTGCAGGAATAGGAAAAATATGACCTCAATATTCCCATTTCACCATTGACTCATCCCAGAATTGATACTCTTGTGTTGCAGGTGCCCTGAAGTGTAGTAGTGTACCATTAAATTCTAGCTGCAATACCATTATTTTGCTATTAGAAACAGCTGCAGAAGAACACAATTTTTCAAATAAATATAAATTGTGAATGGCTGAAATGTGAAAGGCCTTCCAGGTCCTGGGAGCTGGATATTCACGTGTCCTTTGGAACTGATCAACGTTTTGCACTACACAATGAAAGAAAGTACTAAACACTCTTTTAACTATTAATGGTTGGCTCAGCAGGTATATACAGTAAGAGCTGATCTCTGGGTCACATCCTCAGCATAGCTCCACTGAAGACAATGAGGCTATGACAATTTGAACCAGCTAGAATCTAAGCAACTTTGTGCTTTTGCCGTAGAGGAATTTGTCACTGTGTGCTCTGAATCATCTGTTTTGTTATTTAATGGGGCAAATTACCTTTTGGTGTAACTTCACTGATGATAGTGGATTAACACCAAGGATGAATGTGGCCCTCTATGATGAGCAAAAATAAATCTTAGGTTCTGCTCGGCCTTGCCATCCTGAAGTTCACACCTCTCTGTCAAGGGAATGTTTTTACACCTACTCAGCTGGAATACAGTAAGTACTGCATGTTGGTAGACTTCATTTTCACACCCACTTATTCATGCATATTTTAATGGTGTTCTCATTAGCAACTGCAACGCTTTGTACAGGACTTCTTACAGCTGCTCCAAATAGGCACGACCAACTGGAAAGCTCCTGCGTAATTTACACCTTCCTCCCACCCCGTGATATTTCAAGAGCTGAACATACAATATATCTATGGCCATCAGCTATGACCACCAAGAGACTTCTTTCCTATCAACTTATAGGTGTAAAGCAGATGGGATACCCAGCAGAAATAGTGTGAGTGATGCTAGTTGTAATTAGATCTTGTTGGTACTGTTATACATACCCACTTAATTAAGCTTTTTTTAGTATTTCAAACTGTGTTTATACAAATACTCACAAATGTGCCTGGATATAAATGTTCTTAATCCTCAAGAAATATGGATGTAATAATTAAGTTGTGTTTAAGTAGCTATTAAACAAGAAAAATAGCTTAACATTTAAATCATATTTGGGTTGTGATCCCGTTATTTTAAATATTATCCCAATTGTTCAACTAATATGCCAGACTGAGAATTACAGCTTCAACAACTGCCAGTGTCTTTTATTGCTAATTCTGTTGCTCACTACTTATTTCATGCCTTGAAATTAGTGATGGGCAAACCTCCAAAAATTCAGCAGTTTGATCTGGGCAAACCTGTTATTGAGAGAGAGTCTGGATTTATAGTTAAGGCTCTGGCCTGTGAATCAGGAGAGCTGGGCTCATTTTGTGATTATAGCACAGATTTTGGTGTGATGTTGAAAGAACTATTTAATCTCTCCATGCCTCGGGTCCCCATCTGTAAAACAGAGATAATACTATGCCCTTTCTGCCATCCCTTTGTCTGTCTTGTCTATTTAAATTATAAGCTCTTTGGGGGAGGGACTTTTTTTGTGCAGACTCTAGCACAATAGGGCTCCAATCTTGATTGGCTCCTGTAGGTGCTGAGCCTTCTCTGGATTTTGTAATGTCTCCTCCATTCTTCATAACTTGTTGCTTTGGCCACACAATGAGGTTTCATAAAACCTGGGATTTTTAAACAGAATTGAATTCTGTGCACCAGTATGCTTGCTACCAACCCACCCACCCCCTAAAGTTCTAAACTCAAGCGCTCCCTCTGTTGCCTGGGAGTATTAATTGCAGCCTTGCTGCTGTTTTCCGTCATGATGGCCACCTCATTACAGTATGTATTACATATTCATTTAAAGACTTAAGACCAGATACTGACCTGTTCTGAATCAGCATTGCTTCATTGAGGAGATGGCCCCTAATGCTGACTTTTAACATTCTATGTCGGGTTTAAATTTGTAACATTAGCAGATCTGCCATTATAAACTGGGTTCACACGGTTTCAGTTTCACAAGACTTTTTTTGAGTCAGAAGCATCCTCAATCTCACTGAACGTCCATAACCCAGAATATGCAATGTCTGGAGATAGCAGCCAACCTGGCCAAGATCTGCTGAGACATCAGCTTTGGACTTGAGCAGTGTGGCTAGCAAAGGTAAATAATAAATAATAATGGACCTTGAAGTGGGTGTAAAGGGGCATGAAGGAGGAGCCATGTGGGATAGATGCTAATGGTATTGCTCACTGCAGCCATATAAAGGGTTCAAATACCACTATGTCAAGTCTCATGGGGTAGCCGTGTTAGTCTGTATCCATAAAAACAACGAGGAGTCTGGTGGCCACTTAAAGACTAACAGATTTATTTGGGCATAAGCTTTCATGGGTAAAAACCCCACTTCTTCAGATGCATAAAAAACAAATGGACACAAATCAGACATCAGGAATGGCAACATACAAAAGCCAGTAGGAGAACACGTCAATCTCCCTGGACATTCTATAACAGATTTAGAAATAGCCATACTTCAACAAAAAAATCTTCAAAAACAGACTTCAAAGAGAAACTGCAAAACTAAAATTCATTTTCAAATTTAACAACATTAATTTGGGACCGGGAGTGGCTGGCTCATTACAAAAGCAACTTCCCCTCTCTTGGTATTGACACCTCCTCATCAATTATTGGGAGTGGACTACACCCACCCTGATTGAATTGGCTCTGTCAACACTGGTTCTGCACTTGTGAGATAACTCCCTTCTCTTCATGCATAAAAATGACTGAGTCTGTAATCTTCACTCCATGCATCTGAAGAAGTGGGGTTTTACCCACGAAAGCTTATGCCCAAATAAATCTGTTAGTCTTTAACGTGCCACCGGACTCCTCATTGTTTTTGCAAATACCACTATGATGGGTATGGTATTAAAAAAAAGAGAAATAGAAGCAAAGATCTAAATTCTCAAATCAGTTCATGGTTTGGGGACTATGTTTGGGCTTTGTTATGTATTTATTTTTCATTTCAAAGTTGCTTTCTTCCATCCATAATTGAAATACCTTGCTCCTGGAAGTGATGCTCCCCGCCACATGCTGATCCTGTGAGCAAAAAGAAGACCAGCCCCATGTGTGAGAGACCTACATTCAATTCTCCCTGCCACCAAAGTCTTCCTGTGTGGCCTTGGAAAGTCATTTGGTCCCTCAGTGTCCCATCTATAAAATAGGGATAGTATCACTTCTCTACCTCACACAGAGAAGTTGTGAGAATCGGTACATTAATGATTCTGAGGTGCTCCAACAATACTCTAATGGGGCCCATATAAGCACTTTAGATACAAGTCAGAACTGGTTGATAAATCTGGATAAAACATTTTGCTATTGGAAAATCCAATGTAGTCAAAACAGAAATATTTCAGAGGAACATATCAATTTTATTAAAACGTTAGATGGGAAAAGTCCAAATGGATCTTTTTTAAATTCTCAATGCATTTCAATAATGTTGAAAAAAGTTTAGTTTTGACTTTTGTTTTTATTCATTTATACTTTTATATTAATATATATTTAATATTATATTTATATTCGCTCTATTTAATGTTTTATATTATTGTTGTGGTTCAGAAGCTGCACCTGTGACCTCTGTGTTCTTCTTGGGCACTCTCTCCAAGAGATAGGCCTCTCCCTGAATTTCTACAAGCGTTGACCCCCACAATTCATTCCTCTCTAGAATGGCTAAAGAGTGGCTCCCTCTTGCTTCGTATGGATCCATGCTGAAAACAGGTATCCCTGAGTTGAAGTGGCAAAATCCCCAGGTTCTTTTGCTTTCGACAATCCCTGGCATCCCAACCTTCAATGGAAAAATTCACAGGAAACTCCACATATTGAAAATTCTGAAGTTTTCTCATGTCCTACATGGATTATTCCTGTGCAGGGGAAAATTAGACACTTTATTCCTACTAGGACCTTTCTTGGACAAAATTCCCATTGGGTTAGTTGACGTCAGTAAGAATTGAGAAACAGCTGCAGGATTTGACCATATATGATTGGCTATCTAAAGCAGGGGTCGGCAACCTTTCAGAAGTGGTGTGCCGAGTCTTCATTTATTCACTGTAATTTAAGGTTTCACGTGCCAGTAATACATGTTAACGTTTTTAGGTCTCTTTCTATACGTCTATAATATATAACTAAATGATTGCTGTATGTAAAGTAAATAAGGATTTTAAAATGTTTAAGAAGCTTCATTTAAAATTAAATTAAAATGCAGAGTCCCCCGGACTGGTGGCGAGGATCCGGGCAGTGTGAGTGCCGCATTCGGCACGCGTGCCATAGGTTGCCTACCCCTGATCTAAAGTGTGAACCTGTGGGCTAGCACAGACACAAACACATGTGTGTTGCCATAAGCCACAATAGCCCCTGTGCATCTTGTGCCTGAGTGATATCCCCATGACTCACAATTCCATCTCCACTTGCTCTTTGCTCTGCATGGGGATTTGCTGATTGCATGCCAGCATAGCAACTAGAGAGGTGAAACTGAGTCTCTGTCCCTCCTGTCCTTCTGCTCCAGGGAGAGAACAAGAGTGCACACAACCTTGTTTACACCTGCATGTCCAAGATACAGGTAACCCACCCATACAGGTATATAAGAGGAGTTCTGACTCCCCTGAATAAATTGGTAGTCTAAGCCACAATCTAGCCCATGTGATTAAGGAACAACAACTGTACCACTCTGTACAGTGCAAATGAACATTTCAAAATCTACAGGAATCTATTGGGAAGGTTCTCTACTTATTTCTCATAAAGACTCCATTCTCATTTCCTAATATGAACTTTGCAGTTATCCAGAAGCAAAGCAGAAACTGCATCTCACACCCAGCAGCCCAGATATTAAAAATTGCAATGCCTAGAGGAAAAATACAGGGGGCTTCTGCAAATCGCCTCTCTCTCTCTCTCTCTCTCTCTCTTTTTTTTTTAATTTAAAAACAAACCTCTAATTGGTTTTCATTCAGCTTTAAATTAGGGAAGATTTATGAAAACGGGACTTGAAGGGCTCATTTTCAGTGGATTTGATATTATTGATTAACTGATATTTAGACTCCCGAGGCATCGCTTCTCATTGTGCTAAATAAGCATAAAAATACTACAAGCAATTAATTGCATGCTTTTTGTGCCATGCTTTGAGATGGCCTATCAGCCCTTTATTAATATTAATGAGCAGAATTAGCACCAAAGATCAGGGACCCATGATAGCTAGAAGAACCTGCATGGACCCTACAGCTCTCGTGCTTTATTATTTTTTAATCAAAGCGGCTGACTTGAAGGCACAAAATTAGAGAACTGAGTCTTTTATGATTCCACAACGATTCAAATTAAAATGATCTATACTTGCATAATTCCAACAAACCATTTTGTACTACTTAAAAACAGTTAAAAATTGCATACATTCATGATGTAAGGGCCACAAGTTTTCTTTTCATAGTGAACGGGACGTTGTATCAGTATTTCTCAACTTACACATGTGGTCATGATAATCACACACACACACACACACAAAATAAGCCAACATATATGATGGCAACTTTCCCGTTGTAAATTACCCTGACAAAAGCAAGGAAATTCTGAGTTAAGGTTCCTGATCGTTCCATCAGCCAATGTTGACTGGATGAAATTGAGCAAAGGTAAAGTTAAGCTGAATTTGAAGGGAAAGAATTATTAACTCCTGGGACCTGAGATCTTGGCCCACATTCTCTGCTGGTCTAAACAGACATAGTTCTGCTGCCTTCATATAGGTATATAAAGTACCATGCACATTTTATATTATTATATATAAAAATAACAGTTGTGCCTACAGGCCCCAACTGAGATCAGGGTACCATTGTACTAGGGGCTGTACTCACTCAGCGTAGCCTGAGCCTGGCTAGCTCAGTTGGTAGAGCGTCAGACTCTTAATCTGAGGGTCCAGGGTTCAAGTCCCTGGTCAGGTGATAAACTACTCACAAAGATCTTCAAAGTCTGTCTTTCTGGAGTCCTCTTTGATTGGGGAGAGGGATAGCTCAGTGGTTTGAGCATTAGCCTACTGAACACAGGGTTGTGAATTCAATCCTTGAGGGGGGCCATTTGGGGCAAAAATCTATCTGGGGATTGATCCTGCCTTGAGCAGGGGGTTGGACTAGATGACCTCCTGAGGTCCCTTCCAACCCTGATATTCTATGACAATACCTGGAGGGAAACTGAAGTGACTTGCTTGAGGTCAATAAAAAAATCAGCGCTAGAACACAGGTCTGACTAAGCAGCCTAGTCACTGGGCCACATTGCTTCTCTTCCAGTTACTTGTATATAACACAGGGGCTCTCCAAGTACTTTACAGCAGAAGCAATTTTCATCATCCCCATTGTACAGATGGGGAAACTGGTGCACAGTTAAAATAGCAGGTCCAAATGCTTTCCTCTAAGTAGCTGATTTGTCACCAGTCAGCAACAGAATAGGTGGAATTGTCTGATATGGTAATTCCCAGTTCCTCTTTTGAGATATGTCAAAGTGCATTGATCCTCAGCTCCTGCTAGCAAATCCTCAAAGAACTGCAGTATGGATTGAAAAACATGGTTCAAACATCTGCGATTGGCCCATAATCCACATATCATTGATATAGTACAATAGGCCATTAGAGTAACCTGCCATTGTGTACTTAGAAGTCCTAAATCCATGGATCATCAATGTAATAGACGGAAACAGTTCCTTCAAAGGGTTTACAATCTATCTTATCAATGTGGATTTAAGGAAACAGCAGATCTCTGCACACACAGTAACTCTGCATATCAAAAAAATACCTTGTGAGATCTTACCAGAAGAAAGATACTGTGCATGCAAAGTAGCAAGAGTTGAAAATTCTCCAGCTGAAACCAAGGAGAGCAGCCACTTGCATTAATTCTGACTTCCCTTCCTGAGACACATCAGAGTGTTCTGTGAAATCAGGTTTTGTTTTTCATTCAGCCACAAGAGATTCTGAACAACCTTCTTGGCTGTAAATTATTTCTTAGCCACAATTACATTTGCTTTTATGTGACTCCAATGCTGGTGACACTTCTGAGGGCCTGATCCTCAGCTGGACAGGTGTAAATCGGCATAGTTCCATTGAAACTAATGGGACTATTCCAGTTTGCACCAGCTGATCACCTGGCCCTAAATTCAGCACAGGTAGCAGAGGGACACTGCCCAAAGTGTTTCACCAAGTCCCTTAACACTCATCTGAAAGGACCGCCTCAAAGGGTGAGTCTCTAATTCAGTCCCCATGGTCCATTCAGTCTTTGGTCCCTCTGCTGAAACTCCAGCTGCGCGGTCCATCTGTGCCAATTGCAATGGTAATTTTTCTGATGCAGACCTTCTCTATGCTTGGGAGTCATCCCAATTCCAAGTGTAGACAAGGAAAGCCACAATTTACACTCCTGTTTGAAATGGGGCTAAGTCAACAGATGCAAATCATGTCTTTCTTGGGCTACACTTGAGGGTAACTGCGGTGCGGCTGTACCAGTTGCCGAACTGATGCTAACCCCAAGTATAACCAAGGCTACAGATATCTGTTGGATGCAGCAGAGCCATGTTTTCAAATGAAAGAATTGCATAACATTATGTATTGATCGGTTAAATTCCCAAAGGCACTAGTCACATTCTGGACTCTAATGGCCGGCAAGTGTGTGTATTGGTAAGCTCAGCAGTATTTTAGAAGTCAGAACAACAAGAAGGACTTTGAAATCCTTTTGGCTGCTGTTGGTGTGTTTAGCCTAATAGAACTTTCACAGTCCTCTTCTGCGATTTTGCTTTTTGAAATTTGCAAAAGAAATTTGCTCAGAGACTGAGACCATGTATGTCAAGTGGTAGCCTGGAGAGAATTTGTACAGCTGCCATAAAGTACACATAGCCCTGAATGTAGGGTCTGATAATGGAAATGCTGACATAACCATAAGTGGCCCTAGTGGGCAATACTATAATACAATGTTATTACGCCAGGTTTGCAAAAACACATATTATTCAAGAACTAGAATTACTGTTTGGCAGCCCCTAAGCTTGTAATGCATTAAATAAACTACAGTTTTCGAGTAATATTTGCATGCCTCTGTAACAGCATGTAAATGTGACAGTTTCCCTCTTGGAAAAGCAGAAATCCCTAATGAATCAAAGGGCCAAAAATGCAAATAAACCTCATGATTCACACTTGCGTCTCTCGTTTAATTTTTCAAAATGTAGTTTGCATTTTGATTATGCTACAACAGGCAGCGTGGAGGGCAGAGCAGTGAGAAAAATAGAAATGTGCGTACAACATATTTTTCATATCAAATGTGATTTACTTTAATCATTCTGGGAATTACAAAGAACTGTAAATGGATCTTCTGAATGCTTTCCAGGTATGTGCAGCCAGGTTCAAGAATGTGCTGTTGTTTATACTTGTACTTTATAGGTTGATTTTTCACCCCTCAGACACTCTAGTCTTATATTAAAGTAACTCCATTGTTTTCAGTAAAGTTACACTTGGTTTACACGGGTGTAACTGAGATACGAATCAAGGTCCATATGTCCATGCTATGGGAAGAATCCAAAGCACTGATATATGCTCTGTGACCCCACATTCAGTGTCACTTCTTTAGAACAGAACTGAATGGCTCTCATCCTCAGTTTCACTAAGCAGCATAAAGAGGCCTCAACAGGGCCGCCCTGAGGATTCAGGGAGCCTGGGGTCTTTGGCGGCGGGGGGCACTTGCCCCCCCCGGGCAGCCGTGGGCCTCAAAAGTGGGAAGAAACAGCCCCCGCTGTAGGTGACCACCATAGCCAATGAAGAATTGGCATTAGGCCTCACCACTAGCTCTTTTCCAGGCATATCAGGGGTGTGGAGAGTACTACTCTGTAACTGTTCTCTTCTTCTCAAGGACCGTTGGCGCTATGGGAAATGGAGTGTGATTTTCAGCAGCCCTAAGATGGCGATAACTAACACTGAAGGTTGGGTCGGGCAGATCCTTTATAGCCCTAGAATAAGGAGGAGAGCAAAGGTGGTTTAAAGCTAGATTAGCCTCTCCACCCCTGCCCCAATATAAGAACTGAGTAGCTAAGCATCAGGTTTTCATACCTAAAGCTTGAAACTTTTGGGGGGCTTTGACTAAATTAAAATTTCCATGGAAAGTATTTACTTGCTTTTAAATTCTTTTGATTTTTTGTTGAAAAAACAAAAACACAAACATTTATTTTCCCTTTTGGCTGAAGACTTTTCAGCTTTCATCTGGAAAAAAATGTTTGTTTTTTCAATGAAAGGTTGAAATTTTCCATGGGAAAAAACCAACCCATTTTCCAGCCAGCTCTACTCTAAAGCAATACAAATAATTTATAACAAAAGGTAGAAAAAAAGTGAACTTCTCCCATAATTGTCTAGAGATGGCCGCATGAAGCAGAGAAAAAGACCATCCTGAAGTTCATCATTCAGAAGGGACCACAGCGAACATCCTCTCCTTCTGCCCAAAAGATGCATATGCAGGCAGGGGAAGCTGCCTCCCAGAGACAATTCTTAACAAGATGCCACAAAATAGAGAGGCTAATAGTTAAACGCTACTAGACATCCCGTTATGAAAGCTGCTTTGCCGTGCAATACCAGGACAAATAGAAAATGAGAATTAGTCAAGATATCTACAACTTCACAAAAGGAGATTAAAAGTCTTGAGGGGTTGCCATTACAGCATCTTTACGCGATAATCAAGCAGGTTTTGTTGTACTTACTGCAGCGAATGCCACCTCTTTGCGTTTCCATTTTGTTGTGAGCACAGAAAATATAACCGATAATGTGTATGGAGGTTTTGGGGGGCAGGAGGGAAGAGAAAATAATTTAATTGACAGATAAAAAGGATTTAGAAAGGGTAATTTCATTTTCCATCAGAAGAAGTAAGCTTTTATGTTGGGAATTAAATTAACAGCACATGAAATTGGCTTTTCCTAAGTTCATTTTTTTTTAATAAAAAAAGAAAAGAAAAGAGAAAAAAAACCACCCCAAAACGAAGGTAGAGTTATGAAAAGCCTAGGAATGAGCACAAAGTCAATAAAACTTGCTATGTGGTCCTGGGTCTGCCTACTTTTCAATCACTCTGCATTTCCTGCTTGCGTGATACTAAAAAGTTATGCTTATAAATGTTTGCTCATTTCTGTGTGTAATGTTCCATCTTTTGACTCCAGCTGGTTCCAGGCTCCCCACCCCACATCCTTTTCTCTCTTTTCTCAGCTTATTCATGTTGCCTGCAGGTTGTGATTTATCTTTAGAGTTAATACATTCAGAGTCACATAATTTTTTGCTTGTGTTTGGCTAGGGAAACCTCTTTTGGAATACCAATATGTATGGATTTTCATACTGTCATTGCTACCAAAATAGCAGAGTGGGTGGGGGGCGGGAAGGGGGATATGCAGAAAAGGAAAAATTATTTTTGAAATCATTTTTCCATCTAATGCATAAAAATGAACTTAATGGGAAAAAAAACAAACACTAATGTAGTGCTTAGGAAAAAAAAACCCCACAAAGCAGGTATTTACAAAGAGATCTGAGGGAACAAATGAAATGAAATGCTAATTTATAAAGGCAACCATGAAAATCAACAGCAGACTAAGAAAAAACAGACTTGTTATCTGTCCAGGCGGTAAACCATATAGAAGGTAACTACTGAACAATGGTTCAGAATAGCACAGGAATCAGCTACAGAGAGTTGTGTGAATTGCGCCTCTTTTGTTTTACAGATTTGTGGGCACAAAATTATATTTTCTTGATTATTCACAATGTGAATAACAAAAATAATCAGGATTGCCACTTCTGCTCGTGCACGTCACCTTTGGACAACACAAAATACCACTCTGTATAGAGGCTAAAATGTTCAAAAAATGTTTGCCTAAAATTAGGTTCCCTAAGTCCGTTAACAGGCACTTATATAAAAATGGCCTTATCAGAAGTGTTGAGAACCCACAAATGCCACTGACATCAGTGGCAGCTTCAGATGCTCAGCACCTTTGCAAATCTGTTTTTTTTTTCTTTTAGGCTCCTAAATCCATATTTAGTCACCTAACTTTAGGGATCCTTTGTGAAAATGTTGGGTATATGTTTTGTGAATGAGCCAAAGTAGGAGTTTGCCATTTCAATTGTACAGAGGGATTGTGGTACCTGCAAACACTGCACTGTGGTTTTGGAACCAAAATTAAAAATAAATTGAATCAAGAACAAATAAATAACATTTGGCTGGGTTTTTCTGGAAAGCCGCGAAAACATGGATTGAATCCAGGACACATAGTCTCCAACACCTGTCTCTGTGCATCTGTATACATAAAACCTGCTTGCATATAGATTTTCCCTCCAGGGGAAGCATATAAGACTCATTTACTATGTACTATGAGTGAAATCTTTTCCTTAGGGCCAACTCTTTCTCCCACTGAAATCAATGGGAGTTTTGTCTTTGATTTCAATGGAAGAACTATCAGATCTATAATGATATTTTATAGAATCGATCAAGGCTTAGCTGTGAAGCTTTTAAGCAAATCTTTGCTTATATGCATAAATAATGTCCATGTTTGCTGTAAGGCCTGATTCAATGCCTATTGCAGCCAATGGAAAGCCTCCCAGTGACTTCAATGGGCTTTGGTTCAGTTCTTAAGGAAGAGCCTTCATACTGGGGAAAACCCAATATATCAGGTTAAACATTTACATCCCATTGCTTGTCACACTTTTTAACATCATTTTTCTAACCAAAAGCCTGATCCTGAAAACCTTTGAGTAGTCCTTCCTCATGCACTTAGCCCTATTGACTTGCATGAGTAAGATTTGCAGGATATGGCCACATGGTTGCTAGATCCCAAAAATATTTCTTTTAAATTTTCAAGCTATGCTTTCATCTTTGAATCCCATTTTCCCTTCTTCTTAGTATTGTTAAAAGGAGGAGAGAGGGGAAAAAATGTTCTTCTTAACCTCTGAAGATAGAACAAAAAACAATGCACTTAAATTGCAGCAAGGGCAATTTAGGTTGGACATTGGGAAAAAACTTCCTAACTGTCAGGGTAGTTAAGTATTAGAATAAATTGCCTAGGGAGGTTGTGGAATGACCATCATTGGAGACTTTTAAGAGCAGGTTAGACAAACACCTGCAGGGATGGTCTAGATAATACTTAGTCCTGCCATGAGTGCAGGGGACTGGACTAGATGACCTCTAGAGGTCCCTTCCAGTGCTATGATTCTATGATTACTGTAGTTGCTCCTCCAGAGAAGTGATAATTGGGGTTGTGAAAAGACCCAAACCTTGCATTAGGAATAATATTTATTAAGGATAAGGATCATATTAATTATTCACTTGGTGAACACTGACAGCGTGCACTCTGCTGTACAAAATATAAAGGAAGACAATGTTCTGCCCCTAAGTGTTTTACAATCTAAGGCCCTGACTTTGCAGTCTTATGCACATGCATAAATTCATGCATGCTGCGTCCCACTGGGTACGTTTTTGCAAGACCAGGGTTTAACACATCTTAGAAAATTTGGTGCCTCATGTTGTAACATAGCTCTGCCCCCCCCCATTGTATTAATCCGTCTGTGCTGGTGTTTTATTTAGTTGCCTCTAGTGAAGTGCCAGTGCCTAACAAATAATAATATTTTGCCTGAACCTATTCGTCCATTTTTATCCAAAACACAAAAGGCTCTTCAAATAACAGTAAGTGGAGCAAATGGCCTGATGCTCCAGACTGGCTCATTTGAGGATCTGCCTGAAAGCTATGGGGGTTCCATGGGCACTGTGATTGTGGGATCTGGCCACAAGACATTGGCCAGGTACAATTCTTTTTGAATAACTGTCCTCTTTCTCCCGTCATTAGGCTGGATTCTCTATGGTCTTGGGCATTGTATAATAATTTACCCCTGTGTAAATGAGGGCAAAGAGGGCGTTAAACGCTACGCAATGTGATTATCGACATTTTCTTATCATTCACTAAGTAAGGGTCCGAGCCAAAGCCCACTGAAGTTCTTGGAAAGACTCCTGTAGAATTTTAGGCCTTTGGATCCGATCCGAGGGCTTGATACCTGACTTTAAGCATGATCATACCTATTGACTTCTATAGGGATAACTTGAGTGCTTAAAGTTAGGCATGTGTGTAAGTATATTGCTGGATCAGGCCATAAGTGGCTATGGCAAGGTGCAAAACATTGGAGAATCAGACCCATTGACTTCAGTGGAATCTGGGTTGAGTCTTTATATTCTGCATCATTTAAAAATCCTCTTTTCTTGGGGTCAATCCTGTGAGGTACTAGGCACCTGCTGCTCTTATGAAATGAAAACCTTTCTTGTTTTAATGGGCCTCTGTTTTCTACAATGACTTTCCATGGAATATCCAGTCACGGTCAAGATCTTAGCCCTTATCTTCAAGGTGTTCAGTGATCTGGGCCCTGCTAAAAGATCACCTCAAGCTCACAGTCAGGAACTCCGCTCCACTGGCACAATGGAGCTTTTCTTCATAGGGGTAAACCCAGTTCTGTGCAGAAGACAGAGCTTTTTCAGGGGCCAGTCAAAGACTGTGGAACAAACTCCCATAAGAACTAAGGGCCTTCTCAAATCACCCCAACCTTCCACATGCAATGCAAACTGCCGTTCTTCAACCTGCCTTCTCGAACCCACAGAGAAGCAGCTATTTTTAAAAAGCAAGCAACCAGACAAAAATCCTTACCAAAACAAAGCACTCCGCTGCACACACAATTCACCCCCTGGGAGGAGGATGAGAGAGAAAATGAACTACTCATGACAGATCTTAGTCACATCTCTTAGTGCAACACAGGGAGGTTCTCAGATACCACAGAGGGTATATAGGAACCTGCAGAGAATAGAATGGAATAGAACAGAATAGAATAGAATGCACTCAATCCCTAATGAAACAGAGTTTACTTCCAACAGGTAACAGCTCCTTTCATATATACATATATTTTACACATACACAGACACACACACACACTTCAACACCTTATTTCTTTCCTTCCTCTCAATGTCCCAGATAGGATCTGTCATAGAACAGAGGGACAGTTCAAAGGTCAAAGAATTTTAATGAACATTTTATTTAAACGGGGGCGGGGAGAGAGAGAGAGGCAGGCATTTTAGGGTGACTGCTCTCACAGCATGATAGCTTTCATAACAATAAGGGATAGTATCTCAGAGAATGGGACTTTTTTCTTTTGCTGACCTACTAAAAATAAAAAATAAAGAGGCAGTAAGAGGGGAAAAAAATCCCCATTGCTGAGATGCTTCCATTTCTGCTGATAAGAGCTCTCAGTGTTTTCTGGATAAGAAGATATACTTTGTCTCTTCCAAAGATATGAGAAAGGGGGGAGAACAATGTCTTTTGTTAGAAGGGAAACTTGCTGCAATTTGAGAAGAAATGGTAATAGACAGTTTTGCTGAAGGCAAACAGAAACTAAAAACTAAGCTCTTTAGAATATTATCCTTCCTTAACATTTTGATAAAGTTCCTTAAAATGGAGCCAGTTTTGCCTGTGCAGCAGTTTAATTTCCTATAATCATCTCTGATGGAACAGATGATACACACAGTTACCCCAGGTATTGTTTAAGTGGGGACTGAATTACTTTTATACTATCACTAAATGATAAAAAGAGGAACATTTTCAACATTGTTTTGTCTCCGCGCTGCAAGCCAGGCATAGGAATGCTCCTTCTAATCCTGTTTAAACTGCATTCCAGAAGTATTCACGACTCAAGGTTTTTTCTTTTTTTAAAAAAAAGCCGTTAGAAAGAATTTGAAGGCGACATGGGGCGGAAAGCAGAGGCAACGTTCATTATCAGGCTTAGAAGAAAGAGACTTTTTGAAGGGAAAAAAACCCCACAAACCGCAAGACTTTGAGGAATTTCCTAGTTATCTTTTCCACTTCAGTGACTTTAGGCTTCGCCACCAAATTGAAACACCATTTTCTGAACAATAATATAGTACATTCTTTGACATCACAAAAGAATGCTTTTAAGGCATAAAAATGCATTTTCCCTTATGTAATCAAAAACAAAACCTCTATAAATTACAATGCAATGTACAGTCCAATTCCTCCATTCAATGCATTTAAATGGTATGTGCTGATTAAGCTTTTACTCATTTATGTTAAATGTCTAATGAAAAGCTCTTTGAATCTGGTTTAACCCATATTAAATGCCCTAGTGGTGCCGCTGGAATTAAAAGAGAGGAAGAAAATTAATCCTATTCTTTGTTCCCTTTATACATTTTAATAAATTATACTGCATCTTCCTAATGCATTTATGTCTCAGACAAAATGCCAAATGGTTTGATCCTTTCAACAAAAAAACCAAGGAACAAATCTGCACATTAAAATGTAGAGCAATTCAACAATTCAAGGCATAGTGTTTTCCAGAAGGAGATGATGTGTTTTCTCTGTTTCTTAATAACTCCGCATGATGATTTCTGCTTTGCATGTAAGTAGACTCTACTCAAAGTTTGGAAAGTTTATTTTTTCTTGTTTCTTCTCATGCGGTACAAAACAAATGTGACTTTCAAAATGTAATAGATCCTGATTCAGAACGCAAGACCTTAACTGGGATGGAAGATGATCAGCTGTCCAAAATAAATTCTGTGTTAACAAGTGCATCCTCTTTATATTGTATTGGTTTCCAAAACACAGGAGGGAGAAGGAGCCACTTTGGGAGAAATTGAATCTTTTGGAGAGAATATATTTGGGTCTCCCAAAACTCTCTCTTCTAAAATATTTGGAATTCAGCTGTCAAAACCGGATTTGAGAGGTGGGGAAATTAATTTAAACGGGCATCCCAACATGTAATGTACTGAAGGTACCTCCTTAAGTGACAATGGAGCTCAGTCTCTGGTTTTCAGCCATTCCATGAGCAATTTAGATCCCCGCTTGGAGAGCATTATTTTACACACTCTTCTATTCAATACAACGACATGGGGTTTGTTTGTTATGCACGACCTACTGATAGAGGCAGCACCATTCATTATTTCCCAGTGCTTGGAGTTTCTAGTGACATCAGCAATATCAAATTACATCAAGTCCCCAAACTTTTATTGATAATAAATATAATGGGCCTTAGGCAAAGCCCATCGCAATCAATGGGATGCTTTCCACTAATGCCCACGAGCTTTGGACCTGGTCCAATGGAATTTCTATAGGATTTCCCCATATGAACATGACAAAAAACAAAAACAGGATATACAAATCTACTTCAGTGAGCTGGTGGGTTATGGGGATTAGGGATGCATGAATAGGGTGAATGACTTTAAACAGGCGAGGTGTGTAAGTCAATCATGCCCACACAGTGTGGTGCTCTGTGGTGTATATTGATGAGCCTGTTACCATGCCGGCTAAGAGACTTTGTTCTTTTAGCTCAGGCCGTAAAGGCACATACATTAAGCTCCTGAGGTCTAATGTTTGATCCCCACTGCTGACAACCCCTCTGGGCCATCAGCATTGCACGTAGTTGACTCTTTTAGCTTAATGCTAAAGTGATTCATTCTCCTTAGAGATTTCTTTGCTTAGAAACCCAGTTCCACTCTTATGTACTGTCTCCTGGCAGCCATGTTTGTTTGTTTCTGACCAGGAGGCAGGGGCAATACTGCGTCCTTGTTGGGAGATATGAGCAATGTGGCTGCAAGACTTGTACCTTCTTGGAAAGGAGGCATCACACTGATGGCTAATGGCTGTTGTGCCGGGATGTTGGCGAATAGAAGTGGGAAGCAAAGAGGGTGGCTAAAAGAAGTTAGGCCCAGATCCTCAAAGATATTTAGGTGCCTAACTCCTATTGAAAATCAATGGGAATAAGGTTCCTAACTACCTTTGAGGATCTGGGACTTAATGTGAAAGAACAATGTGAACTTTGAGCCCTGTGGCGCAAATGAAAGACCACCCAAGCAGAGATGGGTTTGTTCCAGATACTTCAGCTCTGGACTCAAACTCCTGCAAAGAGACAAAGGGCTGAGCCACTAAGCTTAGATTCAGAGTGAGGAACAGCCATGCATTAGCAGGGAATGTCCTCACTTTTCGCCCCAGAGAACACCAGCCTCAGTTCAACCTCTCTTTTTTTTTTATGGTCAGAAACTCCTTAGTTACAGGAATGCTAGTTACACACTGTTGCTCCGCCTGTATGGATGGCTTAGGTGCTGTTGCTAAAAGAGGAATGGGGAAGAGCTAACGCGGTTGGAAATGGGGGTATGAGGACAGGAGAAAGAGAGGGGATGGTGGGAGTTGAGAGCTAGGGAGTTAGAAATTAGGCCAGATGCCGTCGTGGGGTCCTGCTGCCTACCGCATCCTGCAAAGTCATTACAAACACTTCTGGGGTCTGAGGCAAAGAGAACTGAAGTCAATGGAAAGACGCACATGGAATTCAGGCTGCTGATGAACAAGAGGGCAACACGACATAAGGAGTGGCATTGCTGTTGCCGGGCAGAAGGCCTCTCATGAGAAGGAAGGGAGGTGAAAGCCGAGCACTCAGCAGGGGAGAAAGAGGGCTCTTCACTGCACTGTGAGTTCTCCCTTCCTCAGGACCCCTGTTCCAAACCACTGTCACGGGCATGTGTCTCATCTTGAAGATGGATTGACGGCAGCACACAAGCGGCTGAGAGGATACAGAACACAGGTTTTCCAGCATGCATTGGCCAGCAACTAGCTACTCAACAAGCAGATCTTGGGGCCGGGGGCGAGGGGTCGGGTCACAGAGAAAAAATGTCCATGTGGGCTGGTGCTCTCATAACAATCCCCTAGTCCGTAACTGTCTGAGCACTCAGCTAGAGCCATTCACTCCACTCCCCCGTCTCCAGGTTACTGTTCCATTCCACAGGACGCATCCCACCTTTTCTTCTTTCAACAGCAAAATAATTTGTTGGGGCTGAAATGTAACAGGCACAGAACAGCTGGTACCAGCCAGAGAAAAACCAGGCTTGAAATACCCAAGTTTCAAAACAGCAACTTCCCTGTTCCAAACACCAGGGCACATTATTCAGACCAGATAATGTAACATCCAGACAAACTTCTGCTTTTAAATCTCAGCCCCTGAAACAAACCTCAACCTCCGATCCTCTCCCCAGCTTTTGCTACATCTGTCTCCAACATATCTAAGGAAGAACTTTTCTAGTCATTTTTGAAGCCTCTCTTCTTTTAGGTGCTTCAAGCTGTGTCTGACTTTATTTTCCCAGTAGCTGTGTTCATTTCACTGGATGTCTTTTCCAGCTCCTTCATTTAATATATTCTCTGGCCACATCTCCTGATTCATTCTCTCTGCCTTCTTCTGAGTCAAGGTCCCTATTTCTCTCTGATCTTCTCTAAGGCCAAGAACTTTCTCTGGAGCCTCAGGATAATATGCTGTACCAACTCCAAATCCTGCCATGGTTATTAACCCAGGATAGTCACCCATGATTTAGCATGAATGCAATGCAAATGCCACAACCAATGGTATTTGCAAACCAGGCTGGGAACTGTCCGCAACCCTGCTTACTGGTGCTGCTCTCTCCCCCAACCAATCTTCCATGTAGATAACGTGTGAGACACTGAGCAGTCACAAGCTCATTGGTACATTCATTCTTCTCAAAGGGGAATATGTGTTTCATATCTGTGCCAATGGTACAGTTACAAACAACCACCTGAGTAAAACCCTCATTTCTTTCCTGACCTCGCTGTCACCATTTCTCCCCTTTTTCTTTACCATAGCTACGACAAATCCCAAATTCCTCAGCAGATCCCAGGGGTCTCACATTCCTGGCCCAAAATATGGAACCAACTGAAAAGTACAAAATTCTAAACGGATGGAAGGAAATACTATTTTAAACTGTGGGATTCACTGCAACCAGCTATTGTTGAGACCAAAAGCAGAGCGGGAGTCAGGAAAGGATTTAAGTGGATAACAAGGATATGAAGAATTGTACTCTTAAGAACCTGCCCCTAAAAAACCCTTGATGTTTGGATATAATCTAAACCCTCAAGCTTCAAGCTTTAAGCCAACCTCTAATTCTTGGAGGTTAGGCAAAACTTTCCTCAGCGCAGATTGTTCCATCACTGGGTACTGAAGGCTTTCTTCCACATTCCTCTAAAGCACAAGTGGCATTGTCAGAGACAGGAAACCGGCCCAGATTGTATTATCTTCCCTAAAGCATTTCCTTTGACAACGTACATCTCCCTGAGCCTTGCTTCCATCCAGCATGGGAAGATGCCTGCACATATCCTTATCCCACAGCTGATATTCCCTTTCCGTACAGGACTGAGAGATCTGCACATGGATTGCAGGCGCTAGGGAGACAGATAGGTAAGCTGCGGCTAATTGATTTGCCAAAGGTCACACACAGTAGAAGAGTTACTCAAAAGGCCCAGGCAGGCCTGACTGCCAGTCTGGGACTCCACCCACTAAATGATAGTCCCTCCCTTAGCAGTTCTTCTCAAAGCTAGTGTGATTCATCCCCCACCTGCTGTATTGCACAGAACTGACATCACACACTAAGATTTACTCCTCAGTGCTATGAGCCAACCACATTCTGCAATGACAGGGATGTCTTTTTTTCTCCTTCTCCCTGTAAAATGAATTATTTGAGTCTTACAGACCTTAATGATTTCCCCTTGCTCTTAATTAGATAATTAAACCCTGGGTTCAGATCATAGCATGTCACACTAACGATAGCTATTTAATCAAAATGTCCATTTGTTTTCATTATATTAAGTTTAGTAAGGATCCATAAGCGCATTTCATGTTATTTGAGGTTCTTTTTTTTGTTTGCTTTGTTACTGTGAATTTATATATAGATGAGACCTATAGAATTTAATAGCAACATAACAAATTAGGTGCTTTCTTTGGACAGCCTATGGAACTTGAAAGAATTATATCCCTGGTACAGAAATCTATAGGATGATTTTAAAAAGAAAATAATAAATAGAAACTGTAACATTTCTCTATTAAAATATAGGGCCAAGATTTTCACTAGTGGCTAATGATTCTGAGGGATTCCATTTATGGCTCCCCAACTTAAGCTACCTTTAAGGAGCCTGATTTGGGAAAGTGCTGCGCACCCACTCTTTGAATACTGGCTCAAAATCTATCTAGAGGGACACCCACAAACCGAGGCATCTGATGTCACTGGTCATATCTGAAAATCTTGCCCTCCAGGCTTGTAAATTCCACAAGACTCTGTGCAACTTTTGTAGGAGTCCACTTGATTTGTCCTCATTAAATTCCATAGGACTTTCCCGGGAAGGTTTTAAGACACCAGGTAATAAATTCAGGATGGTGGCAGTTGAAGCCAAGTTGCTTTCAACCACCAAGCATTTCCCACCCAGTACAGGACACCGGCAGTAATTCTTAATTTTTCAGCAGATAAAGCTGAAAATGATGCACCCAAGTATGACACTAAAAGCACAGAGAAAATGAATGGCTACCCATCCTCTGCCTTTCCTTTAAACAGGATTCCTTGCCCTTGCCAGAATTTTGGCAGATAATCATCCTTTACAATGACAACTTCATTAATTAATGCTTTGGTCCTTTCCCTTACTGAGGCACAGCAGGAGGATTCTCCGACTGAATACCAAGTGCATGGTCTCTTTTGTTCCATTGCCACAATGTAAGGGATTTTCTGAAGCCTCATGCTAAATTGGCAGTGACACCAAAGCCTTGTGGAAGGAAACAAAAACTCAGTATATGAGGAGCATTATCTGAGTGCCCATCTAAGTGCTTCGGGAGCCGTTAAAGAAAGTAAGGGCCTGTCAAAGGTAGACAAATAGATATGTTGATATAATTACACTGAGGCAACACTGTAACGAAGACTCCGTGCGAAACCAGGCTTGGACTGGTGTGACCTATCATGGTAACTTAGTGGTGCATGACCGATCATGCACCATGCAGTGCACCAACATTGAGGGTTTACAAGAGAGTTGCTGAACTGGTATAGCTACAGCAGGATAAAATAAATAATAATAAAATACATACAACAATACAGACAGGGGGCAGTTGGGGGGGGAAAAAAACAAAAAAAACCCAACAACTTATGTTCCCTAGGATATCCAGATATATTAGAATGGTGGGAGAGAAAGAAAAGATTTGCAGTCCTGTATTCGCCCCCCCACACCCAATACAGCCTGCTCTGAACAAGAATTCCTTAGCCTAAAAATGAGCTTCATGCTGCTTCTGCAATTCTGGCCACAATTATCTCACCATGCTCTTTGCCAATTTCTGAACAGATGATTATTGTTAGTGTAACACTCAAGGCAAAAGGGAGAGCTGTGCAGAGAATAGAAATACCATTTTGCTAAGGATTTCTAAATTTTGAAATTTGGTTGTGTTCTGAACCTGACCAAACCTCAAAATTTCAAAATTCTCTCCAAAGACAAAACAAATTGTTTTAGGTCAATTGAAACATTTCATTTCAATTTTGAGTTTAACTTATTAAATATTATAATACACAATAAATGTGTACCATATCTCTTATATGATATATCGTTTCTTTAAAAATCAAAACAAAAAGTCATTTTGAAATCACAATCCAAATGTTCTGTTCTGACAGGGTCCAAATGGGTTCTGACATTGACAGATTTGTTGTTGTTTTCTTCCAAAAAGAAATTCCAGCAAAAGCAATCTGATTTCATGAAACACTTATATAGAACTACAAATTCTGAGTGAATAGGGTTCAGTCAAAATTTCTCTAGCTACCTCTCAGGCCATGCCAGCTGTGCTCATCTTTTAAGTAAATTAAGGAATACCATTAAGGGTACCATTGTCATACACTGGGAAGAATCAAAATTATTTTTGAAGTGTATTCTGTAGAACCTATAGTGCTAAGTATTCACTCCCGAGTTTTCCATTACTTCAAGTGGTAGTAGAAGCTTGACATTTCAGAGCAGGAGGATCGGATGTCTATTCTCATAGGTGCCATGAAGTTCCTCTAGGGTCATGATGGGTTTGTTGCAAAACCATTCCCAAATAACTCAAAAAGCATATAGGATATTTCATGTTGCAGGTAAGGTGTTAGACTGAGACTGTAAGATCTGGGTCCAGTTCCTGGCTCTGCCACACACTTCCTGTGTGATCTTGGATGAGACATTTCACCACCCGAGGTCTTAGTTCTCCTCCCCCGCAACCTTCTTCTGCTTTGTCTATTTAGACTGTAAGTTCTTCTGAGCAGAGACTGTCTCTTATTGCATACAGTACAGCATTACAGCACCTAGTACAATGGGACCCTTTAATTTGGTGGTGGCCTCTACATATTATTATAATAGAAATAATTAGTAACAAGATGAGGAGGTCAGAATGTCTCTGTCTAGCAAATTCAGCAAAATGCAGCACACAGTAAAACATGCACTTACACCAGTTCTTCACTTAGACAAAATATTGATGGGTTCAACGTTTCCCATCTGTAGCTAAGAAATCTAAGCTAAGAGTAACAGTAAGTGCACCATTTGTGCATTTCTCTGAGGGCTTAGCTGGGTCCTTATTGTTGACAATATGGTGACAATCAATAATAAAAAAAAATAACGGCGAGCTAGACTCACAAAAGGATTTAAGCACCCAAATGCCACTTTAGGCATGTAAATCTCACAGTCAGGCCCCACTGGGATTCACAAAAACCCTGCTGTGTTGCCCCCAAACACTGTAGGCACCTAAATTCACTTGCCACCTAAATATCTGTAGTAAAGTTCCATCGGCGCTTGTGTTTCTGCCTCTGAGCATGCACACAACAGCCCCACGCCATGCATCTGGATGCCTAAACTCCAGAGCAAAGCACAAATTAGGGGAAGATAGACATTCCTCCACTTACGTCACCCCTGGGGCCCAATCCTTGTGTGCCTTGCCTATGACATCAGGCCCCTATAGGCAAGTTTACACAAAATGGCCAGAGGGATGTGGACTTCCCTCATAACTTCTAGCCTAATGGTTAGGGTGCTCATCTGGGATATGGTAGGCCCCCAGTTCAAATGCCCTTCTTCCTCTTGGGTCCAGGGGGTTTGAACAGGAATCTGTCACCTCTCTTGTGAGTGCCTTACCCATGGGGTAATAGAACAATCTGAAGTGAGACTCCCTCAGTCTCTCCTGTTCAAGTTGCTGTGCTATAGATACATAATTTAAAAATGCATTGCAACAGGGGGACTGGATCCTGGGTCTCCCAGGTGAGTGCTCTAACTATCAGGCAGACTCATTCTCATTCTTGCTCACAGTCTCTGGCCCGATGGCTATTTCGTTATTTATCCACAATGGAACAGCTCCGACAAGAGATACTGTGGGAGCCCCACATCGGAATGTACTGTGGCCCAGTGGTTGGAGCACTTACGTGGGAGGTGAGAATCCCCTCTCCCTCTCAATTGGTAGTGAGGGACTTGGTCTAGGGGTCTTCCAAAGCCCAGGTGAATATCCTAACCACTGGGATAAAAACTTGAGAATCTGAAGCAGAGGGTGGCACCTCCTTGTAGCCCAGACTTAGGTGCCTAGCTCCAAGAGAGGGTGCAGGGCTTAACAGCTTCCATTGGCTACCTTAGCTGATGAACCTCCTAAAGGGCTGGGGGAGGGTGAGTTTTTTTAATCCTGTTCTAAGACACCCACCTGTGCCCATTCATTATGTAGGAAACCTAGTTGCCCAACCCAGGCTTTGTGAATTCCAGTGATTTTGTAGGGATCTACAAGTTAGTCACCACATCTCAATTTCTTTGCAAATCCAGCCCATTTATCTTCACTAAAGAAAGTTGCAACATGGAGAAATGAGCCAAATTCCTCCCTGGTAAAACTCCAAAGGAGTCATGGTTTTTACTGCGCCTGGGAATTGTTATGGTCTAATATTTAGAAAGAACAAAAGCAAGAACTTAATCTTTAGGTTGCTGGTTTGAATTATAGAAATGTATTACATGCACGCTGTCAACATGGCTCTCGTTCTAATACTTTTCACTAAATTCAGGTAAAAAAAAATCCAGTGAGCATCTAACCTACATCTGCATTCCTTGGAAAGAAATTCATGGCTGAATTTGCATTGATGGCAGAGAAAGGGCATATTTTTTGCCTCTAATTTGAGCATAGCTCAGGCAAACTAGGCCAATCCACTCCTTTGCTATCCCCTCAGTCTGTTTTCCCCAGACCATATTATAGATCCTGCTGTAGAGGCCCCTCTCTTGGTGAGGTTACTGTTGTTATATTGAGAATTCAAGTGCAGATATATTAGTAAGGGTGATTACAGCCTTGCCAACTTTGCAGTGAGTTTAAACTGCATTTCTATTGCGACAGTGCCCAGAAACCTCAGCTGAGATTAGGGCCCCAGTGTGCTAAATACTGTATGAACACACAATAAGAGACAGAATTTGACCCCAAAGAATTTCCAATCTGAATAGATAAGACGGACCAAGCATGGGAGTGAAAGAGGGGTAAAGTGACTTGCCCAGCTGCTTGCAGCAGAGCTGGGAATAGAGCCCAGATGTCTGGACTCCTGGTCTATTGCCCTATACATTAAATAACAGTCTCTGATTTGTCTTGCACTTGGTTAAAAAATCCTGCTGCACAAGGATCTTCCTTCTGTCACTTGTAAGTTCACCCATGCAAATTCAAAATGGCTCCATGTTTCACAAGTGGATACTCTTGGGATCAAAACCATATTTAGGCCTGATGAAAGCCTCCTGTGATTTAAGAGTCTGTCCTGATAATATTTAACGGCTTGAGCAGAACTGTGCATGGCGCAAGAAAACTGCGAAGTAATCATGTTTGGGAAGAAAATCAAGGATAAAGTAACCACAAAGCTAGAAGCAGCTGGACTGAACTAACACTAAACCTGTACTGGCAGGAGGACTGTTAACATGGAAATAAGAAACTAATACATCTGTATACGAAAAGATAACAAAAAGTTACATATAAATCTGTGTAACAAAGAGAGGTTGAAGCTGTGAGGTTAGGTTGTCCTGATGAGCTTCCCACTTGTGAGTGAGATCATAGAGGATCATAGAGGAGCATTATTTACTAAGGCTTTGCCTTAAAAAAAAGATTTGTTGGATCCATCCACTGAGCAAGTGAATCTTACCAGCAGATACATTTAAAATGCTGATGACCTTTGGTACATAATAACATTACGGTGCTCAGCCTGGATCTCAGTAACCCACACCAGACTAGTGATGGATAATATGATGACTTAACTACTGTGGGAATAGTTGGTTTTGCATGAAAATCAAAGACTCGTAAAATCCCCTAATCCAATGACTGAGATGTGATGTGTTTATTAAGCTGGCAATTTCAGTTTCAATCCTATTCAAAAGACTTACAGTTATGCGACACTAAGCTGTCCTAACTGATGGCATGGCAGGACAGTGTTTAGGATGAGGCGTGGCATGTGATGTCAGGCTACGGGGATCAGACTGGTGGTGGGGACAGTCTCTCCAAGCCATCTACTTACTTGCCAATCTTATTTAAATCTTATCGCTTCCCAAATTGGAAAGATTAGACTGTAATTAGCTGTTTCCCCATCAGTCTATGTTGTGCCTTCCTAAACAATCTTTTGATAATTATCATATCATACCTCCTGACAACTTCAGGGAAATTTCAGAGCCAAATATTAAACAGGCAGTTATGAAACTGTGCTCAACCACCTGTTCTCTTGATCCACAGCTGACCTGGTTAACAAAGGACTGTATATCTCAATTAGTCCAGGTGATCTCAGATTGCCATACTATAATTAATGTTGGGCCTTCTCCCTCCTCCCCCAATTTATACTACACTTACCTTACCCATATGCAAGACACATTCTTTGCTGTTGGAAGAAATGTCCAGATGCTGTCTAAAACTTTGATCAAATTGTCTACGGCTGAGATGGCAAAGTAATAAGCAAGACGTCAAGGGTTCACAAAAATGGATGCTTATGTTAGGCTCCTAAGTCTGTGTTTAGGCACCAAAATAAATCTCCTGCAACTCCTATTGACTGTAATACAGTGGAGGAGAAACACCAAGGAGAAAGCGGAGCAGAGAAGTGCCAGGAGAGAGACAGGTAGCAGGATAGTGTGAAAGAGAGCCAGAGAAAGCCTGGGGGAAGGAAACATAAGAACAGCCATACTGGGTCAGACAAAAGGTCCATCTAGCCCAGTCTCCTGTCTTCTGACAGTGGCCAGTGCCAGGTGCCCCAGAGGGAATGAACAGAACAGGTAATCATTAAGTGATCCATCCCCTATCGCCCATTCTCAGGTTCTGGCAAACATACTAGGGACACCATCCCTGCACATCCTGGATAATAGCCATTGATGGACCTCTCCTCCATGAATGTATTTGTTTTAAACCTGCTGTCTATTAATTTAATTTGGTGATCCCTACATCTTGTGTTATGAGAAGTAGTAAATAGCACTTCCTTATTTACTTTCTCCATACCAGTCATGATTTTATAGACCTCTATCATATCTCCACTTAATCCACAATGACTCCAAGATCTCTCTCTAAAGTGGTAACAGCTAATTTAGACCCCATCATTTTAGATGTATAGTTGGGATTATGTTTTCCAATGTGCATTACTTTGCATTTATCAACATTGAATCTCATCTGCCATTTTGTTGCCCAGTTACCCAGAGAGATAGAGACTGTCAGGAAATCAAGGAGGAAAGGAGGGGAGAAAGACTGGTGAGGGAAAGAGAAGAGAAAAGAGCAAAAGGAAGAGAGAGAGAAAAAACAACAGGTGAAAAGGAAGAAAAAGGGGGAGAAAATGTAAGATAGAGATTTAGGAAAAGAAAGAGAAGAAAGTAAAGAAAGAGAAGAAGCGGGCAAAAAGAAGGAATAAGGAAATGGAAGCAAAGAAGAATATGAACACAACCGTTAAGGATTGAAATGTTACATTGCATTTAATTGTAGTTCCCTGAAAGGAAAGGATGGCCCTTTGTTGGGTGAAGTGGGTTCTTCAGGCCAATAATGGCTGAGGCATGGCTGGAATTAGGCAGAAGTGTCAGTCTCGTCGTGATTCAATAGTGGAGCCAGTATTAGCATCTTTTACTCATATTTTAAACCTGGTCATAGCCAAGATGAAAGATAGTAAGAGCACACAGAAGTTTCAGCTCTATGGAGCTACACTTATTACCCTAGGTGAGTATCTGGCCTAGGAGAGAAAGGGAAGAATACCCCTTTCAGCAGAAACAGTACGTGGATAGAGTGTAACCACCAGCATTGTAATTAATTTAGGACACTAGAGCACATACCACTGCTCTTGCAAAAAGTGCTAGCAAAGAATATAATAAGAATCACAGTTTAACATCTCATCCTAAATATGGCACTAAAAACCATCACAGTGCTCCTATTGCCATTCTGGACAATTATTTATACGATTTGCTTGTATTTCAGTAATGCCTACGGGCCCTAAGCAGGGACCCACTGTGCTGTGCAATCTACACATGCTAGAGACAGAACTGCCAATCTGCATATAAAATGAGAGAAAATAGGTTGCTACAACAAATGGATGGGGGTGCACAAGGTAACAGTGAAATGATGATGATAAAGTAATGAGAGATGAAGGCCCAAGACATGGAGTCCATTCTATTCCTGGTCTTGCCACTGACTTCCTGTGTAACCTTGAACAAGTCACTTCCCCTTTTTGTGTCTCATTCTCTCCACCTGTAAAATTGGGATAATGATGTTATCTTGTTTTACAGACTGTTTTAAAGTCTATGGAGGAAAAACACTATAAAAGAGACGAGCATTCATTTTAACTGCAATACACATATCATAGAGGAGCATTATTTTCCTTCAAAGAATAAAGTATATTCCAAAACACAGGGAACATGTTGATATTCAGATCTTGCAACCTCTTCAACCAGCTTACAAATCAATTGCCTTCTTTTAAAAGAAAAATGTGGCCTGCAAACTAGAATCCCATTGAAATACTGACCTGAAGGCTTTATTGCCCTCTACGATCAATGTTACTAATTCTTTGAGTATTTTTACATACGCAATTGCAGTTCTAGCCTACAGTCTCCAGTGTGTGGTTGGAGGCTGCTAATGGAAAAATCAAACACTAACACTGTTTACCATTTTGTTCCCTAGCTCATGGGATTCATTGCAACAAGACTGAGTGAATAAGAAACTTTCCCCTTCCCTCACCAACCATCACAAAAGCAGCCTTCATCTCTCAGGACCGGGAATTTTGCAGAGACTTCTCAAACGTAGCAAGTCGCTATGGAAACAAATTATGTCAGATTAAGTTCCTGACAACGATTTTCTGCACATGTTAACCATGCTGTAACCAGGTCAAAGGGCAACTGTGATGTAACCAGGCTCCTACATTGTTTCTAAGTGTAGAGTTGATGAACCCTTAGGATGAAGCTTCATTTCACTTACAAAAGGAAGATGGAGTGAGAACCTATGAGGCAGCTGTTAAATGCAGCCTTTGAAGAGGGGAGTGCTTTGTCTTTGTACTTGTTTTGGCTTTCTCTCTTCTTTGATTGGCGAGAGGAGCAAAGAAGTTGCCAAACCATGTGACTGGAGGGGCAAAGCAGAATTTGAATCTCAACCAACATTTTGTGTGTGTTAGGCTCCTGGGTTTTGTTTTGTCCCATCTGTTGTACACTGTATGTATATTTATGAGTGTGTGTTTATATATGCTTATTTCATCGACCTATGTTGCATACATTATATCGTGATCAGGCTTGTCACTAACCCTCCCATACCAAAATCCTATTAGGAGGAAATTCAACACAACAAATATATATTGATTGGAGTAAAATTTTCCAAAGCACCAAAGTGAGTTACGAGCCAAAGTCCCATTTTCAAAAGTGTCCAAGGGCCAGATTTTCAAAGTCCTGAAGCCTAAATGGGAGGCGGGTGCCTAAGCACTTTTGAAAACCCCATAGATATTCATCTCCATTTTTAGACCTCTACATTCCTTTAAAAATCTGGCCCTGGATGCCTGTATCAGTCTTGAAAATGGGACTTAGGTGTTTTTTTAAAATGTTACCCCATGGTCAAAGTAATTAATAGACTTGCACATCATGTACTTAGAGGGCCTGATTTTGTTACACTAAGACCTCTTTACACTCAGGCAGTGTGTGATATATTACACCCACTTTAAGCCCCTCTATACCACCAGAGATGTGTAAAGGTGCCTGAGTGTAAATGAGGATTACCTCACTGTATAAGTGCTGTAATATTGTTCATTCACAGAAGTTGAATCTCTAGTTTACAGGCAACATTTTCAAATCAACCTTAACTATGAAGTCACGACCAGCATCTAAGTAATGCAGTTTTATATTTCAGAAAACTAGAGTATCACCAGTTTATTCTTTATCTCCAACATTAAAACTAGCAGCCACAGATTTTTTTTTTCAGTCGAACGAGCAGGAAACTTTTCTCATCTTTCTTTCTGATTCATTCAACATCTGCTGCTGCCGCCCTTTGGAGTCTTTCTTACTTGCTTTCAATTAAAATGAAACCCCTGACATCATTTCTGAGCTCGTTGCTTTACTTCTATGAGCTCTGAGTATCTCTAATGTCAGAGCAACAACCTACCAAGCAAACAACAACAAAAAAGGACAGATCTATCAGTTCCTGTTAGAACAAGCAGTTTGGCTGCTATTTGGCTGCTATTAAATAACCATATTTATTAATATCCTCGGGACTCTCAAGAATAGAGATTAAAATAAGGGTAAGCCTTCCACACCATGTCACTTGGTAAACTAGAATGATGGACGAAATCTCCAGCTGGCATAGTTCCAGCCCCAAAATAGAAATTTGAGATGCAATTTAGAGGGCTGGCAACAGTGCTCAGCACCACTTAAATTTTATTTAAAAGATGTTACATGACATGACTTAGATGAGTGAATTTCACTCTCTGAACACCCTCCTTCCTTTACAATGAAACTCAGCTGTAATCAATAGAGGAAAAAATATTTTCACTTGGAATGTCAGATGAATGAGCCAGTCCTTAGCTGCATCTGAAGAACTGGAATTTTTTACCCACGAAAGCTTATGCCCAAATAAATCTGTTAGTCTTTAAGGTGCCCCCATACTCCTCATTGTTCCTTAGCTGGTGTTAATCATCCAAGTTCCTAATTCAGCTTTTACTAGCTGAAGTTCTGGCCCACAAATATCTCCAGAAGCCATGTCTTGGAGAGGGCATGTTATTGAAACATCAGGTCTTTCGGTGGTATAATAAGTACATGGTTGGATATCACAGAGGGCAGGACTCCTGAACAGAGCTAGTCAGGATTTTTTCAACTACTTGTTTTTCCTTTGAAAAATGGCAGTTTGTTAAAAATGAAACTTTTCACAGAAAAGAGTCAGTTTTAACTAATCTCTGGACTCCAAAAAAATTTAATTAAAAAATATTGAAGCTGTCAGGACATCTCATTTCCACATTTTAAAAAATTATTTTCTGGTATGAAGTGACTGGTGAGAAATTTAAGATCATTGTAGCAACATGTAAACATAAAATGGTTGAAAAGGAAATGGAACATTTTGAAGTGAAATGTTTTGATTGACTTGAACCAAAATTTTTGGATTTTCAGTTCAGAGATTTTCAAAATGTCAATTTTTTTCTCCCAAGACAAGTGAGAAACAAAACTTGAAAGTGTTCACAAGACAGGAAAACCATTTCCTGGCCAGCTCTATATGTGAACCATGGCTAAAAAAAAGGGATCGTGGGTGTGACTAAGACTCAGCAGCTATCCTTCACCACCAGCCTATAAAATGCCTGGATTCATAGATTTGAAGGCCAGAAGGGACCATTGTGACCATCTAGCCTGAAGTTCTGTATAACACAGGCCATAGAACTCCTCGGAATTAATTCAAATCCAATAGGATTGAATGTCTCTAAGGTGTTTGAAAAGTTCTCTTCTGACTCTGATGAAGCACAGGTAGCTCTTGACATTTTGGGGAAGGAAAGATCAAACTTGCAAAGGTGACACCTGACTTTGTTTTTCATATTAGCATAACAAAATCTGTCTTTTCAGATAAAAACAACAAGATGGCGGATAAGTGATGGAGCTAAACATTTTTTTTTCATAGTACTGCTAAAGAGCAAATAAATCCAAGTTAACTACTTTCTCTACATCCCTAAACATGTTAAGGGAATGTGTTATTTTGGGGCCAGCTCCTCAGCTGGTGTAAATTAGCAGAGCTCCATTGATGTCAACGGCACTACTCAATGCACACTACCTAAGAATCTAGCCCTGTACTCCTAGTTCTGACAGATTTGTGTTTCTCATAGACTATCTCAGTACCTCGAGGGATGCAATCATGAGATGCATACAGATTTTAAGGATCACAATGATCATTTAGCCTGACCTCCTGCACAACACAGACCCACAGAATTTGACCAGGAAGAGAAGAATCTGGTAGTGTTACATTGGAACCTTCATTTCTTAGAATTTGGAATGATAACCCACGAGAAGCCCAAAACAAAGAGACAAAAAAGCCTACAATTCCAAAACACTGTTCAAATACACCACACTTTTGCATATCTGCTGGTAGGATCCCTCCCATCCCTTGGAAAGAGGTCTGGTGTAAACATTCACTAAGGCTATTATTCTAACCTTTAACATTTCCTCTTTGCCTGATCTTAGGTACCCCTGGTTTCTTTAAACATCCACAAGCAAACTGTCAAACAGAATTCTCTCTGACACGCAAATTCGTGACGCGTTCTCTGACTTTCCTCCCTGAAACCTTTTTCTTCCTCTTGTCTGGATCACCTCCAGAGCAAGGTGGAGTAAGTCAGTTCAAGACCTCAGGCATTTGAAACATATCCTTAGTCATTGTTGATAATTACAGAAATAGAACAACCAGTCCGGAAACTAAAAGGTAAGCCAGACAGGATTAGATATTTTCTGACCAGGAATACAGCTAATGCACTTTGAATTAGTCTATTAAAGCTATTTTGCAAACTCTCCTGATATCACTTCACACTCTCTCCCCTTAAATCTCTCTCTTTCCACAGAACATTTTAATATTGGGTCAGATTATGAATATTAAAGGATTTCCAAAACCCACGCTAATTTTAAACTACAAGTGCTGTGCATTGCAAATGACCTGAGCTGTGTGACTCATCAGCTTCCAGAGAATCAGGTCATGAAATTCTCTCGTTTGCAGCTCAAGTGAAGTCCCAGCCATATCAAGTCAGTGCTATGTACTTTTCTTTACCCCTCTTTTCTAACATTTTAAAAAGCAAATCTAAAGCTTGAGCAACTCAGTGGATTGACAATGCCCCAGAGACTGGAGTGCTCTCTCCACAGATCAGGTACAGCTCACATAGCAACAAAGCTTCCCCTGCACTCAGCTTCTACCCTGACCTAGTAAGACATTCCCTAGGGGTGATATGGTAGCTCAGGCTCCATGAACCAATAATGACTCCCTCAGCCTTGGGCTGAGACTCACTGAGAATATACCAAGTAGTGCCAAATGAGATGCATTATTGTGGGGTGGACACCTGTCCATTTGTACGAAACTGCTGGATCCATGGGCATCAGCCAAAGCTTATTGATATCAATGGAAATACTTCACTGAGCTTTGGATCAGACTCCGTTTAACCCAGGCCAACACATCTCATTGAAATTCCACCCCGGCCCCCAAACCACCTGTTTTGTTAACAGGGAACATTTTGAAATGTATCACAATTTTGAAATTCAAAAGAGTTCAGCAAGTTCCAGTCAAGGACCCTCATTCCACTTAAACAAGTGTGATGACGGCGAGACAAGGCGGGTGAGGTAATAACTTTGATTGGACCAACTTCTGTCGGTGAGAGAGACAAGAGTTTGAGCCACACAGAGCGGAGCGGTAGTATCAGGGGATATGGCTGGGGGGGAGGAAAGACAAGTTTGGCTGCTTTTTTTCCCGGGGATGCTTGTCAGCAGCCCTCCGAGGAAGCACAGTAACTTGTAGCACACAGGCAGGCCTGGACTCACAACACTTTGCATAGTTTCTAATTAACCCTCTCTTTGTTTGACCAGCTAAACAAACAAAATGCCTTGCTTACATTTCAATTAGCTGGCCTTTTGCACGGCTGAGGCTCCAGTCAGCACCTTGCCTGGAACTCTATTAGCATTTAAATGAAGATAGGTCAGTTGCACACAGCAGCGCTCAGTTGGGTAATGCAGGCCTAATGATCAAGGGACCCAGGCAAGCATAAAAATGAGGCAGGTCAATACAGAAAGCATAAAAAGAACTAGATGGCTTGGTCACACCCATTTGAAGGAGAGGTCAGGTGATGCCGAGGGTCAGATCTGAAATTAAATCTGGTTGCTTTGCTTTCTTAGTGCCCTGCTGTACTCCCAGATCATCCTTTCTTAGGGACAAATCCAGCTTTCATTCACACCAGTGTAAATCTGAAGTTGTCATGTACACATTGTACACGGCAAACTGCTGGGCAGCTAGGGTGACCAAATGTCCCGATTTCATAGGGACAGTCCCGATTTGTGAGTCTTTTTCTTATATAGGCTCCTATTACCCTGTCCCGATTTCTCACACTTGCTGTCTGGTCACCCTAACGGCAGCTACTAGCAGGTCATGCTCCTGTGTCACATATAGACTGGCTACGGAGCCTCCTCAGAGAGATACACTACAAATGTATTGTCATCATACCTTTCAATGTACTGACAAGCTTACCCTTAGTTTAAAAAAGGTCTGTTAGACACAGCGCCACCTCCAGGCTGAATGGTATAATACAACTTAGTATTCCATTACAGAAGTTACTCCAGATTCATGTTGACGTGAAAGCAAAGTTTGGCCCATACAATTTCCTAAACTGGATTAGGCCTCTCATAAATCGACTCTAGTAATCTGCTTCCGTTCTTGGTCAACACTTGATGATTTGGAGACAGGGGAGGGGGAAAAACACATACCCAAATATTCAGTGTTGTATTTAGTAAGATCAGCGATCTAATTCTCTATTGCCTGGTCCCTTGGGCAGTCCCACTTTTCACAGGTTTCTGTAAAATTGTATAAAATCAAGTGTTCCCATCCACTTACACCAGTGGTATCATTTTATATCTAGCCACGTGCCACGGGTGTCTGAGCACTAAGCCTGTCCATGGGAGCTTTGCATTGATTTCAGCAGAGGAGGGATGAGGCCCTAACGACCTACACAAGGTGCAAGGCCCTCAAGAATCAGGTCGTAGGACTGCTTAAATTGAACATTAAAATGATTATTTAATTTTGGAGAGGGCATCATGCACCATCTGCAGTGCCAACCAATTTATCTCTGGTACTTGTAACACGCCCATTTTCATTGAATCTGAGCACCTCACCATTCTTAAAGCATTTATTCTCACTGCACTTCTGTGGGGTAGGGCAATGATCTTATCCCCATTACACAGAGAAATTAAGGGACAAGAAGTGCGTGGTCTAGCAAAGCCTTGAACCTAAATCTCCAGCAGTCCCAGTTTGTACGCTAATCACCGCGCCATTCTTCCTTCCTGTGTGGTACCCTCATCATCTCCTGTTTTCCAGTGACTCCTTCCTGTTTACTAATGTATCTCCTGCTGCTAAGCAGATCTGCTCCTGGGAGTTGGTGCCATTTGCTCAATGGTTCTCCTCTACGTTCAGCTATACAGTTGATTCTTGCATACTTGTCCAACCTCATTCACTCACACAACGTCACCCGTCACTTGTCCCCAAGTGGCTCACTCACAGTCCCTTTCTGTCACCAGATGCCTTTACCTGAGACGCACTGTTCTGGCAGGTGCTTTTGGTCAAGGTGTCGCTGTCCGGAAAATGAAAACCATGGCATTGTACCCTGAGTTCAGATGTCTGCCATTCAGCATTTTGGCAGAGAAGCAATCACCTTCCTGGAGGAGTTTTTCCCCTTGTCCTGTCAGTCACCCTTGTGCTTTCATTTTACACCATCCTTTGTTTGATCCATTATGGTCAATCGGAAAGTTACTGATACTGCGACTCACCTAGCCATAGTAGCAGAGCTACAGCATCTCTCCAGCTTCCTCCAAAACCACTTTGCCTCTTCTCATCTTTTCCAGGGCTCTGCTGTGTATATTAGGCACAGGCTCATGAGGAGCTGTGATACTTCAGCAGGACCTCCAGAAGGTGCTTAGACCTCCCCAGTATGTAGAGAGAGAGCACATCTGCTACCACATCCCTGACGGTGCGGGCCTTATGAACTCCTCATAAGGCCTGTCACACTGGCTGATGTGGAGGAAGGGCAGGAGAGGCATGGTATCACCTCTTGGTATGGATGAGGTGCTATGGGACTGCAATCTTTCCCATCCCCAAGGAATGCTATCCCAAGCACAAAGACTGCTGTTGTGCCCTTTCACCTGATGTGCTTATTTCCCCTCTTCTGCTATTCTCCCCAGAAACATGATTATATTGGAGTGGTACCAGTGGCAGTGAAAAATTCCCCAAAACATTCTAGCCTGGGGTTTTCAAAGCCAGCAGTAGTTCTCAGCCTTTCCAATACCAGGATCCTCCACTGAAATCCTCTTAGTTAAGATTTAGACAGGATACTCTTTCTATTTAGGAGCATGAGACAGATGAGCTGGAACACCTGTTTGTGACCATCAGATTGAGAACCTATGAGTCAAGTGATTTTGGATGGACAGTCCCCATTAAAATGAATGGTAATTATGCTTCCAAACACCCAAGAGACAAGGCAGGTGAGGTAATATCTTTATAGCACCAACTTCTGTTGGTTGGAGAGACCCGCTTTGGAGTTACACAGAGCTCTTCTTTAGGTCAAATACCCAAGGCAGCTTTGGAAGTCTCACCTACAAACACACCTAGCCCTGAGGATTGTCTACATGGGCAAGTTTTACCAGTTATACGGATATGATTATGTTCTAATTAAACCAATAAAATGATACTGTTATAATCCTTGTGTGGAGTCATTTATTACAGAATATCAGAGGGGTAGCTGTGTTAGTCTGGATCTGTAAAAGCAGCAGAGTCCTGTGGCACCTTATAGACTAACAGACGTATTGGAGCATGAGCTTTCGTGGGTGAATACCCACTTCATCGGATGCAACTTATTACAGAGTGATTGTGACTTTTTTAAAATTTCTGTTTAGCTTAAGCCCCTTGCAAAGAGACTTAAGCTAAACAAACAAACAAAAAATGATGGTTACTCTGGAATAAGAGTATCTACACGGGGAGTTGTACCGGCATAGCAATCTCTGTTTAAATTCACATCTTAGCTTATAGTCATGCAGACAAGCCCTTAGGTTCACCGTTCCTTGAATACCTGCCAGACAATCAGCGTAGGAGAGCTTGCCAGGAAAAGACACCGATGTTACCATGTGTCTACACCTCCAGCTCGAAGTGTAATTTCCAGCTAAAGTAGACATACCTATGCTAGCTCTGATCCAGAGTGCACGCTAACACTAGAAATGTAGCTGCCGTGGTGTATGGGGCTCGTCACCAGACTACCTATCTAACATCTTGGCCTGGATTGTAGTCAGGGCTGCTAGCCCCTCCCTGACGTTCACAGCAACAGAGCTCTGCTGCTATTTTTAGTCCACTAGATTGGTCAAAGCTAGTGTGGATGTCTCCTCAAGCTGGAAATTGCACCTCCAGCCCCAGTGTGAACAGACTTACCCCTAGCGAGCAGCTTATTTCCCAGAATTTGAGCCTCTCTTGAACAGCCCTCTGGAGCTCCAACAAATGCATGCAGCACCGTTTCAGTGGTGTCTCCTTCTTGTCCATTTCATTTTCTCCCTTCCCCAACCACCACCTGCCATTCTTATTTATATAATCCAAATGGGAAAAAAAAATGTTACTTTCAACGCTCTTGCTAGCTAAGCCCCATCCTCGTAAAACGAGATGACGGGAAAGAGTGCAAAGCTCCATGAATCTGCATGTCAGTGTGTGTACAAGACAGAGAGGAATTACCTCTAATGATGTTTCCTTCCTTGCTAGTATTTAAAAAGGGCAAAAACCTACGTATTTCCCTGTTTGAACCGTGTTTGCCTTGGCAATCAGGATCCTGCTCAGCTGCTCCCCCACTCCACGATTACCATTATTTTTTTCCACGCTGCCCCCCTCCCTAGCCTTACCCTTTCCCCACCTTTCTTTTGCTCCAGTCCCTTTGAAAACTCTAATGACTAGAATCAACTAAAATGTCAACATTTGCAATTCCAGAGCTTCATTTAAGCAATAAAAATAATAATTAAAAGGGTAAAACCTTAGAGAGATTTCTTCATTTTATATGGTTTGCCAGAGATGATACACATTCAAAAAAGCCAGTAAAAGAATTAATTAGAAACAGCTAAAGCTCAACAAGCTATGCAAGTTAATGAAGCAGAGAGGGAAATGTCATCTTTGAGACCCAGAGCTACATTGGCTTGGATAATATATACTCCTGCCTTACTCTCCTAACTAAACCTCTTTTAATCTCTCCTCTAAAAAAAAAAAAAATCAATGCTAATGACACTGATTTACCAAGAAATGACAGGCAAATAATACCACAGGAGTTGCTCTTGTTTAATGGTAACTTAGTTCTGAAGAAGGATGGCAGGGGCTTCATTTTGACACATAGGCTTTGGTTTTGCATTTTGCTTTAGCCATTCAATTGTGTAGCTGGAGTGACATTCTCTTTCTCCCCTCTACTCCCTTCATTCTGGAGGTCGAGTTCTAGCTCAGAAATGGGTAAAGTCCCCATACAGAAAGGTGACTTACCTGTAGTTATTGTTCTTTGAGAGTCGCCTACACATTCACACTTGTGGTATCACACAGAGGCCTTTGAAGGAGAAGCAGTTCCATTTTTACAGGGAATAGTCCTGGCTTTCCATACCTTGACAATACATTATTCGCATTGTGGTAGTGCCTAGGATATCCAGTCATGGACTAGCATTATATTGCGTTAGGTGCTGCACAAACACAGAACAAAAAGACTGCCCCTGCCCTAAACAGCTTACAATATATCTTGGCCTCCCAGAAATTTATTTTGGGACACCTGGAATGTCCCAGTTTTTGTTTCATCAATCAAAAGATTTAGACTTAGTTTTGATTAAGTCCGATTTCTATACAGAGTAGTTTGTTCTATGTTTACCAAGAACATATATCTCCACAGAACAAATGCAGTGTGATGAACAGTTTTTGGAGTGAAATCAAGTGAATGCAGACCCTAACAAACCTGTTTTTTTGCTCCAATTGAACATTCATGATGCTTGTTCTCCTTTTCATGATAAAAATATTCAGACAATATTTAATGGTATTTTTAAAAGCCCTTCACTCTAAGAAATATGCCCATGTTTCTCATGAACCAGAAGGTTCTTCTCTACACTGGGAAGCAGTGACTCTGAAAAAGATTTGAAGGTCATGGTGGATAGCCACCTGAAACATGAGTATCCAGGAAAATTGTAACACCGACAGACCCTGGTCATCAGCAGGATGATTGAACTGGGGGTCTCTGGAGTGTAGTGCATGAGCCTCTACAGCATGAACTAGAAGCCAACTGGCTGTTAGCTCAGGCTGTAGAGCAGACTCATTTAACTTTCTTTCTCTTGCCAGGGGAGAAGGATTCACGATGTGCTGGAAACTCATCAAGCCTTCGGACTGCTACCCTTTCCTGCTTCTCCATGTGGGCACCAATGATAATGCCAAGAATGATCTTGAGCGGATCACTGCAGACTACATGACTCTGGGAAGAAGGATAAAGGCGTTTGAGGCACAAGTGGTGTTCTCGTCCATCCTCCCCGTGGAAGGAAAAGGCCCAGGTAGAGACCGTCAAATCGTGGAAGTCAATGAATGGCTATGCAGGTGATGTCGGAGGCTTTGGATTCTTTGACCATGGGATGGTGTTCCAAGAAGAAGGATTGCTAGGCAGAGATGAGCTCCACTTAACAAAGAGAGGGAAGAGCATCCTTGCAAGCAGGCTGGCTAACCTAGGGAGGAGGGCTTTAAACTAGGTTCACCTGGGGAAGGAGACCAAAGCCCTGAAGTAAATGGGGAAGTGGGATCCCAGGAGGAAGCACGAGCAGGAGAGTGCAAGAGGGGAGGACTCCTGCATCATACCGGGAAAGTGGGACAATCAGCGAGTTATCTTAAACGCTTATACACAAATGCAAGAAGCCTGGGAAACAAGCAGGGAGAACTGAAAGTCCTGGCACAGTCAAGGAATTATGATGTGACTGGAATAACAGAGACTTGGTGGGATAACTCACATGACTGGAGTACTGTCATGGATGGATATAAACTGTTCAGGAAGGACACGCAGGGCAGGAAAGGTGAGGGAGTTGCATTGTATGTAAGAGAGCAGGATGACTGCTCAGAGCTCCAGTATGAAACTGCAGAAAAACCTGAGAGTCTCTGGATTAAGTTTAGAAGTGTGAGCAACAAGGGTGATGTCGTGGTGGGAGTCTGCTATAGACCACCAGACCAGGGGGATGAGGTGGACGAGGCTTTCTTCCGGCAAGTAACAGAAATTACTGGATCGCAGGCCCTGGTTCTCATGGGGGACTTCAATCAACCCATTATCTGCTGTGAGAGCAATACAGCGGTGCACAGACAATCCAGGAAGTTTTTGGAAAGTGTAGGGGACAATTTCCTGGTGCAAGTGCTGTAGGAAGCAACTAGGGGCAGAGCTCTTCTTGACTTGCTGCTCACAAACAGGGAAGAATTAGTAGGGGAAGCAAAAATGGGTGGGAACCTGGGAGGCAGTGACCATGAGATGGTCGAGTTCAGGATCCTGACACAAGGAAGAAAGGAGAGCAGCAAAATACGGACCCTGGACTTCAGAAAAGCAGACTTTGACTCCCTCAGGGAGCTGATGGGCAGGATCCCCTGGGAAAATAACATGAAGGGGAAAGGAGTTAAGGAGAGCTGGCTGTATTTTAAAGAATCATAGAATCATAGAATCATAGAATCTCAGGGTTGGAAGGGACCTCAGGAGGTCATCTAGTCCAACCCCCTGCTCAAAGCAGGACCAAACCCAACTAAATCATCCCAGCCAGGGCTTTGTCAAGCCTGACCTTTAAAACCTCTAAGGAAGGAGATTCCACTACCTCCCTAGGTAACCCATTCCAGTTCTTCACCACCCTACTAGTGAAAAAGTTTTTCCTAATATCCAACCTAAACCTCCCCCTCTGCAACTTGAGACCATTACTCCTTGTTCTGTCATCTTCTACCACTGAGAACAGTCTAGATCCATCCTCTTTGGAACCCCCTTTCAGGTAGTTGAAAGCAGCTATCAAATCCCCCCTCATTCTTCTCTTCTGCAGACTAAACAATCCCAGTTCCCTCAGCCTCTCCTCATAAGTCATGTGCTCCAGCCCCCTAATCATTTTTGTTGCCCTCCGCTGGACTCTCTCCAATTTATCCACATCCTTCTTGTAGTGTGGGGCCCAAAACTGGACACAGTACTCCAAATGAGGCCTCACCAGTGCTGAGTAGAGGGGGATGATCACATCCCTTGATCTGCTGGAAATGCCCCTACTTATACAACCCAAAATGCCATTAGCCTTCTTGGCAACAAGGGCACACTGTTGACTCATATTCAGCTTTTCGTCCACCGTAACCCCTAGGTCCTTTTCTGCAGAACTGCTACCCAGCCATTCGGTCCCTAGTCTGTAGCAGTGCATGGGATTCTTCCGTCCTAAGTGCAGGACTCTGCACTTGTCCTTGTTGAACCTCATCATATTTCTTTTGGCCCTTAATCCTTATTGAGGTAGCAGGAACAAACCATCCCGATGGGTAGAAAGAATAGTAAATATGGCAGGCAACCAGCTTGGCTTAACAGTGAAATCCTTGCTGATCTTAACCTCAAAAAAAAGAAGCTTACTAGAAGTGGAAGATTGGACCAATGACCAGGGAGGAGTATCAAAATATTGCTCAGACATGCAGGAGTGAAATCAGGAAGGTCAAATCACACTTGGAGTTGCAGATAGCAAGAGATGTTAAGAGCAACAAGAAGGGTTTCTACAGGTATGTTAGCAACAGGAAGGTCAAGGAAAGTGTGGGCCTCTTACTGAATAGGGGATGCAACCTAGTGACAGAGGATGTGAAAAAAGATAATGTACTCAATGATTTTTTTTGCCTCTGTCTCCCAGACTACTGCACTGGGCAGCACAGCATGAGGAGGAGGTGACCAGCCCTCTGTGAAGAAAGAAATGGTTCAGGACTATTTAAAAAAGCTGGATGAGCACAAGTCCATGGGGCCAGATGTGCTGCATCCAAAGGCGCTACAGGAATTGGCAGATGTGATTGCAGAGCCATTGACCATTATCTTTGAAAACTCATGGAGATCGGGGGAGGTCCTGGATGACTGGAAAAAGGCTAATGTAGTGCCCATCTTTAAAAAAGTGAAGAAGGAGGATCCAGGGAACTACAGGCCAGTCAGCCTCACCTCAGTCCCTGGAAAAATCATGGAGCAGGTCATCAAGGAGTAAATTCTGATGCACTTAGAGGAGAGGAAAGTGATCAGGAACAGTCAGTATGGATTCAGCAAGGTCAAGTCATGCCTGACTAACCTAATTGCCTTCTATGATGAGATAAGTTGCTCTGTGGATGAGGGGAAAGCAGTGGATGTGTTGTTTCTTGACTTTAGCAAAGCTTTTGATACTGTCTCCCACAGTATTCTTGCTGGCAACTTAAAGAAGTATGGGCTGCATGAATGGACTATAAAGTGGATAGAAAGATGGTTAGATTGTCGGGCTTAATGGGTAGTGATCAATGGCTCCATTTCTAGTTGGCAGCTGGTATCAAGCGGAGTGCCTCAAGGGTCTGTCCTGGGGCCGTTTTTGTTCAATAGCTTCATTAATGATCTGGAGGATGGCGTGGACTGCACCCTCAGCAAGTTTACAGATGACACTACACTGGGAGGAGTGGTAGATATGCTGGAGGGTACGGATAGGATACAGAGTAACCTAGACAAATTAGAGGATTGGGCCAAAAGAAATCTGATGAGGTTCAACAAGGACAAGTGCAAAGTCCTGCACTTAGGACGGAAGAATCCCATGCACTGCTACAGATTAGGGACCGAGTGGCTTGGCAGCAGTTCTGCAGAAAAGGACCTAGGGGTTACAGTGGACGAGAAGCTGGATAGGAGTCAACAGTGTGCCCTTGTTGCCAAGAAGGCTAATGGCATTTTGGACTGTATAAGTAGGGGCATTGCCAGCAGATCGAGGGACGTGATCATTCCCTTCTATTCGACATTGGTGAGGCCTCATCTGGAGTACTGTATCCAGTTTTGGGCCCCACACTACAAGAAGGATGTGGAAAAATTGGAAAGAGTCCAGCAAAGGTCAACAAAAAATGATTAGGGGGCTGGAGCACATGATTTATGAGGAGATGCTGAGGGAACTGGGATTGTTTAGTCTGCAGAAGAGAAGAATGAGGGGGGATTTGATAGCTGCTTTCAACTACCTGAAAGTGGGTTCCAAAGAAGATGGCTCTAGACTGTTCTCAGTGGTACCAGATGACAAAACAAGGAGTAATGGTCTCAAGGAGGAGATTTAGGTTGGATATTAGGAAAACCTTTTTCACTAGGATGGTAGTGAAGCCCTAGAATGGGTTACCTAGTGAGGTGGTGGAATCTCCTTCCTTAGAGGTTTTTAAGGTCAGGCTTGACGAAGCTCTGGCTGGGATGATTTAGTTGGGGTTGGTCCTGCTTTGAGCAGGGGGTCAGAATAGATGACCTCCTGAGGTCCCTTCCAACCCTGATATTCTATGATTCTCTCTAAGTGGTTTCAGTGCCACTAGATGGGACAGAACACAATACCCAGGAGGTGTGTGGGTTACACAATGCTGTGGCCAAAAGGGCTAATGCGATTTTTGGATGCATAACGAGAAGAATCTTGAGTAGGCATAGAGAGGATATTTTACCTTTGTGTTTGGCACTGGTGCAATCACTGCTGGAGTACTGTGTCGAATTCTGGCGTCCACAATTTAAGAAGAATGTTGACCAATTGGAGAGAATTCAGAGAAGAGCCACAAGAATGATAAAGGATTAGAAAACCTGCCCGATAGTGATAAGCTAAATAGATTGAGCTCCTTGAGTCTAACCAAGAGAAGGTTAAGAGGTGACTTGACTATATTGTATAAGTCTCTACATAGCAGCAAATATTTGACAGTGGGCTTTTCAATCTAGTAGAGAAGAATATAGCACGATCCAATGGCTGGAAGTTGAAGCTAGACAAATTCAGACTATCAATAAGCGGTACATTTTTAACAGCGGGAGTAATTAGCCATTGGAATGGTCATGGTGGATTCTCCATCACTGGCAGTTTTCAAATCAAGATTGGATGTTCTATGGCCTGTGTTTTACAGGAGGCCTGACTAGATGATCACAATGACCTCTTCTAGCCTTGGAATTTATCAACTTGTTTCATTGACAGCCAGCGGGGGATTTATTTTTATTTCTTCCCTCAAACACTTTGTCTAGCCAAGCCTAAACATGGGCCTGCCACAGTAGTTTTGATAAATAATGTACCTTTTTTGGAAACAACGGTCATGAACCTAATATACCAAGGAACGAGATAAATATTACAATGGCAAAAAGTGTAGGTTGCAGACTCCTGCGACTTCCAAGAAAACTTGCAGTAAATATTTACCTTGACTTTTCTGCCATGGAATTACTTTGTGAATCTTAGCATGAAGAAGATAGCTTTCCCCCCTAGTCATTGTCAGTATCATTTCTCCAAGGGTGAGCTGTGCCTTTTTTCCTCCCGTCCTTCACACCGTAATGTTATATTGGAAATGCTTAAGCCATGCTCACAAACTGTGGTGAATTCAGAAGGCTAGATATGCTGACCAACAGAAAAATACAGCACCATCTTCCCCCATGTTCACTGCTAAGCCATTACTTGGGGTGTTGATCAATTACTCCTTGACATGTATTTTATCAAATAGAAAGCAAAAAAATTTAAAGAATAAAAGTGGGGAAAAACTTGGCTTAATAACATCGCTCTTTCAATGCTGCCTATCTGAAGTCACAGTGCATTTGCGGGATATATATAGTCTGTTCCAATTTGCACAGCTATTTTCTTCCTTTAATAAGAGGTTCTATTATATCTATCTATATCCAAAGGATATAGGCAGATAAATATACAAAGACAAAGAAGCCATTCTCATAAGTGAGGTATCGAAGGTATTTGTGACAGCCAATTGCTCTCACGCTGTTTTTTTGTTTTTTACCCAAGGCCAAGTTCAATATGCAAGATATGTCCCTATCACTCCATAGTGTAATTTGGACGAAACCATCAAACCAAGGCAGTGGTAGATGACACGCTGGTATTTTATCAATGAGGAGGGACTGAAATAAAAACCCTCCTGTGGTTTGGAAGGTGTGAGGTAGCAGCACGTGGCACTGCCAGCAGCTCCCAGAGGCACTGGGCCTCCAGCTGTGCTGAGAAAGCACCCAAAGAAGTAGCCACTGTTACACCCATGAATACAGTTCAGCACCAGCACTCCCTACGCTAGTTCAGCTCTGCCTGTCAGTGTGGAAGGGAGGCACCTGGATCAATCAATGCAGATCTTCCCAAATAAATGTTGATAAAACCCTTATGCCTCCAGTTTCAGCATGTATAGCTCCATGACTATAGTATCTGCACACCTGACAACCTTTAGTGTATTTATCCACATCTACACACCTGGGAGAGGAAATCAGTGGGGGTCAGGCACGTCCGTAAAGACCCCTAGCCACGTACATTGGCTTTGAATTCCTACCCTCAAACCCTTTGTCTAGCCAAGCCTAAACATGGGCCTGCCCCAGTAGTTTTGATAAATAATGTACCTTTTTTGGAAACAACGGTCAAAATCTGGTGTGCTGCTGGAGCCTTTCCTCACTGCTCCCCCCGCCAGAGCCTTTCACTGCCACCACGTACTCTACATGCCACTGCAAGTGCAGGCCCAAGCGTAAAGTGTTGGACCTGCATCATAAGCCCATTACCTTTCTCCTCACCCCCGCCCATCTTTGAATGAAGTAAATAGAATGATTTCCTGGGGATGTATATACCCTCTTAATGAAAGTAAGTATTGCCATGTCACAATACAATCTGATCAAAAGACTTTAATACGTTTATCTCTTAATAAAGCATTTTTTCCCTTTACACTTACACATGATGAAAGAAGTCATTTAAGCTTGAGAGCTCAAGTACCTTTTTATTCAACATCAGGGTTCTTTTTTTTTTTGTTTCTCTTCAAGTATCAGGTCTGTACTTCCTTCAAATTAAGATGTTCCTTGCAGTTAATTTTCTGTGAAAGGTAATCCTCATCTCAAATCCCTCTTCCGGCAACATCAGCATTTGTTACAGTAAATAAATTTCCAGTTATCTTCAAATTCTACAACGATCAAGTTTTGTCCCACTACAAAATGCGATGAAAGGTTAAAGACTCCGGAGAACTAAATGATCCAGACTCAGAAGCATTGAATCCCCCAATAAATTATACAAAAGAGGCACTTGAAAGGATTCTTAACTGATTTTGCCACTTCGAATGCCTCCATTTCAATTAGAGGTAACCAAGAGGCATGACACCAGAGAGCAAAACTAATAATTTCCATTGATGTCAAGAAAGGTTATCGGAGGTAAGGGGATAGAAGCAAGGATGTCAAGCAAAATGAATCCAGTTCCCTCGTGCCCATTTTCAGTCCTTGAAAGTGACAATTGGTGGTGTAGTTTCATTAGCAGGTTTTAATACAACATGATGAGCCACATTTTCAAGAGGTGGAACCTAACCTGTGCATGTGCAGCCATTGTACTCATATGGAAAACAAGTAACTGCAAGTCTAAGTGATAATAAACATCAATAGCTCACTCACCATTTGTGCCTGAAAAATATTGTACCTGTTCACTTGCTCCCAGTGGTAAATTGTGGTGTGATAATTGCTGGGCACATCAGTACATGTAAATGACCCTTCCACCGAAGTCAATAGAGATGTCAATTTACACCAGTGGATGATCTGGCCCAAATATACCTAAAAACCTGTGCTTATGCCTGTACTTTCTAAAGATTTTCACCCACAATTTATCTGCAGACTCAAAAAATGCAGGGACAATTTTTTGTGGGTGCCCTATATACCTGCAAATAGGGAGGCCAGCCCCTGAGGTAAGTGAAAATTAGCTCCGCCTATTATATCGACATCCCTCGTCAGAGACTTGCACCTTCTCTGTTGTTTTGACTGAGTCTCTCATTTCCTATCTTTGCCACATATTTCAAAAGCCTGCATAATGTATTTGGGTCCTGGAAGGCTGAAAGCTAGAAGAATTATCCAGCAGTATCACAACCTATTGTGAAATCAGATGATGCACTGTGGCACTTGAGGATATGGATAAAATAGTTGGAAGTATGCTGTAGGGAACACTCTTGCAGTGGGTAAGGGGAAAGTCTCCATAGAAATAAATAAATATATATTTCTGTGATTCATTTTAAAAGGGAAAGGCAGCTGATTACAGAGAAAGGTAACAATACAGAGAGAATTGCTACCAGAAAACAGTCTGCCTGGGAAGTTCAGCTCTTGCCATTTTTATTTCAGTTGTATTGTACACAACCCTTCCAATGACAGTTCCAGTGACATGGTCTCAGACTTTAATTGCTAACTTTACAGCTTTACACAAGACAATTTGAACCCTGAGAAATCCTTTTTTCATGAAAAGCCACATTCTGCTCTTGAATATGTGCAAACGGCTTCCACTAATGTGAATTTAGTAAGACTCCCAGATGATATAATTTGGCCCCAAGAACTTTAGGAGGAGCTGCTATAATATTAGAAAATGAAATAGTGTAAACAGAGTTACATTTGCAAAAGCATTCGAGAATATATGCCTGGACGGTAAAGAATCTTTGGGCAAAACTGTCCTCTCAGAAGTGTGCAGTGAACTTCAGAGCTGACATTCTGGCTGTTTCTAAATGCTCTTAACTCATCCCATGGATGTCAAGTTGGATTTTCTAGGTATAGAGTTAAGTGAAGAAGAATGCTATTTTTATTAACGCCTAGAGGCCCCAGCTGAGATCAGGGTTCCATAGTGCAAGGTGCTGTACAAACACATAGTGGGAAACAAGTCCTACCATAAGACGTTTACAAGCTTAATAGACAAGACAGGCAGATGGTGAGAATGGGACTCAGGAGCTCTGGTTTCAATTCTTAGATCCACTGCTGACTTCTTGGGTGATCTTAGTCACGTCAATCTCTTTGTGCCTCAGTTCCTCACTTCTGTAAAATGGGGATAAAAGTACTACCCTATTTCCAGGGGGAGTTTGACGATAAATGCATCAATAACTGGGAGATGCTCAGGTGCTATGGTGATGGAAGGCATAGAGGTACCTAGAGAGTAAAGGCACAAGAAAGAATTTTGTCCTTCAGGACCTTTTTCCTGAAGTCCCTGCTCAGGCAAACCTCTCATTAATGTCACCTGGAATTTTGCCTATGACAAGATTACAGCATTAGATATTTTTGAATAGGCAATTAAACACCAATTCATTGAGATACGTATGCATGTACTTAACTCTAAGCACATGAGCTATCCCAATGAAAACAACTTAAGTACCTTCCCGAACAAGGGCTGTATGGAGCAGCTTGAATTGGGAAGGGGGTGAGGGGAGCTGTTTTAAATTCTGCCTTCTCTGCCTTTCTGAATCTCCCCAAATGAACCAAGTGTTTTGCTTCTCTAAATTCTGTTTGGTTTGTAAAGCAAACTGAAGTCTCAGTTTCACTGCATTTGACCTTGATGACAACTTTGTTGTTAAACTTTGCAAAGCTAACTGGGCTCCTGAGTCTGTGTTATTAAACCTTACACAAATAGCACCAAGCACATGGAAAGAATAATAATAGATTTTTAAGCCATAACTTGATGGCATGCTTTCCTGTAGTTGGGCCATTTGCAAGCTACTTTCTGCTCTGATCCCTGCCACATGCCACTGTGCCATCAAGTCCCCCATTCACACAACTACCGCAAATGGTATCATTTTGCAACTAATTTACTTGCTTAGTGTTGGCCATTAGTCATTCCCAATATCCTCAATCTGCAGGTAATTTTCCACATTATTAGTTACCCACCTGTCTTATTAAACTGGACTTTCTGAAACCCTATGTGTCTATGTTTCTGCACCTTTAGATCAAGCAAATAATTGCCTGTACCTGGAAGGAAGAATTTAATAGGAAGGATTATAGTTGATTCCAAAAGTTAATAACTATAGCATCTGGTTTCACTTTTAACATTTAAATGATAAATTCAGTGCTCCTGAAGAGGAAAAAAAATGAGAACACAGGAGAATGAAATCATCTTATCATCTGAAGGCCAGGTTAAATATAGATGGGCAGAAGGTAGGTTTTGCTCTTCTCCACTTAATGTACCTCAACCTTGACCCAAGGGGACCAATCTTTATCACATTAAGAGAAAGAATTTCTCTGCACTGAGATGATACTTGGCTTCTTTTTCACTAAGAATGCCAAGTATGCTGTATTATGCAGAATCTTAGGCATCTTTGGTTGCTCTTAGTGATGGACTATAGCTGTTCAGAGATGTCTCAACTCATTTCTATTCAGCCCTCTATAAAACGAGTTTTAAATATTGCTAGATAAAACTGGGAGTGTTATTTTCCAAATCAGTGCAGAAGGGGAAAAAAAACAAAAAACAGAATGGGCTGTCCAGACTTGAGATGCTGAGGGCTGCATTGGCACCTAGCCAGGGGCTTGAGAGCAGAACCTACTTTGCATATAAATTGACATTTAAAAAACAAAAAAACAGAAATAAATGCACACCGCAATAGCTGATGCATTTTCCTTATTAGGCAAATAAAAACATGCTTGCTGCTTAAGTTCACCTGCAATGAAAACAAGAAGCCCAACAGCTATTCAAGAGGAATAACAGACTTGGACTCCTTAGTCTTTATGGATCACACATCCAGATCAAAGTACATTTGACCCATGGGCCACCCTTGAGGTGCAGTATTTCTGAAAACAGATGACCATGGTGGGCATGTTGGTGGGTATTGTAATTAACCTACACTGGGGAAACCCTGCTCATCAAGAGATTCAACCCGAGTGTTATATGTCCCTTAAAAATGGTGGCAGTAGAATTGAAGGGAACTCTTCTGGTCCCTTTGCTCTAGTCTGGGTCAGGCAAAATACCTGCTCGCCAAATGATGACAGGCTCACCAAGCCAGCCTTCTGAAGAAGTAGAATAGGTATGCCAGGAAGCCATCTACTGTAGATGCTTGGCAGTGGGGAAGTTTTGAGACACGCTGGAACCTACGCAGCAGGCCCTGAGGCTGCAGAGAGCAGGGAGGTCCTGCAGAAAGGATGGTTTGCAGCTCAGTTTGACTCTTCTTCCAGTTTCTCCTCTGGGGGTTGGGATGTCGATGACTTTATCACCCACCCAGATCTCTCCGGTTCAGTCAGTGAATCTCTGCACAGCTTTCAACTCCCAAAGTATGGGGGGAGGGAGTGGGGGAAGACGGAGAGGGGGGAAGAAGTCCCTCCTGCTAGAGCAACCTCCGCAATGCTGTTACCACTTCCCGCTCAGCTCTTAGCATTAGCCTTGCTTCTTGGTGCTACATGCAGCTCATTCTCCCCTTCTGGCCTACCAATGTCTTTTTAAACAGTTCCTCCACTGGGAACCTGCCTTGCCCCTGCTGAGGGGCAGGACCCCTTTACCCAGTATTGCTCTACTCTCCACCCTGCTTCAGTGTGGGGCCTGTAGACCCCGTCACACAGATAAAGATAAAAATGGAGGTGTCAATCAAAAAAGAGTGGTGCCAATACAAACAATCTCTACAGCTCAACCAAAATTAAAACTCCCAACTATTCTCTAGGAGAAAAATAGAAAAAGTACTGAAACCAATTAAAATAGGGAAAGCCTGTGTCTTTGACAATGTATCACCAGAACTACTACAATATTTGGGGAAGAAAAGCCAACATGGGTTGTCCATCTTCATGTCCCACATCATAAAGGAGAACATGATACTCAAGACATGGCAAAAAGCTAAGGCAACAGCTCTACCAAGGCTAAGTAAAGACCACTTTTGAGCAGCCAGCTATCACCCAGTATTGCTCCTAAGTTGTAGCTACAAACTCCTAGATCAGATGATCCTACAGAGACTAACACACAGGAGAGGTCAACTTTTGAGAGATGAATTTCAACCAAATTGAAGCACCTGTTAGCAAGTGCTAGTACTTACTACGTACTAGGTACATTTAGAGTGAATTTCAAGAGGAAGAAAACTGGTTCTGTCCCTTTTGACCTTAGAGCAGCCTATGACACCATCTGGCATACTTGTCTGCTGTGCAAGATGCCAAGAGTTCGACCTAGATGGGTTGTCACATCAACTGATCTGATGTGCCAAGGTACATGTTTTCAGGTGGCTCAGGACCACAAAACCAGCACCTGGAGATTCCAGAAGAATGGATTCCCACAAGTCTCGATGCTGGCACCAAGTTTATTTAATGTACTCCCCAATGACTACCAAACACCCCCTCCAGACAAATACACTGACGATATCTGCTTGGCCTCAACTGACTGTGACTTTCAAAAGATTGAAGAAAGCCTGAACTGCAGTATGGCAGCCATAGGTGACTATTGCAGGAAACGGAGACTGAAATCAATGCATCAAAGACCATGTCAACCTGCTTCAACTTATAGCATGCTCAGAGCCAACGTAAGCTTAGCATCTGTTTGAGGTCAGTGGTTGGCACATGATCCAAAGATAGTGTATCTAGAGGTAACCCCAGATTGCACACTCATATACACTAAAATAGCCCAAAAGATCAAAAGCATGAAATTGCCTCGAGCAAACTGGTAGATTCCACCTGGGCAGCAAATGTGCCAACACTGTATTGTATGGGGCTTGCAGTCTGCTACTCAGCTGGGGAATACTATGCCTCATTTTGGTTCAACTCTGCCCACACTAGACTAGTAGGTACACAATTTAAAACATACCATGAGAATTATCACAGGCACATTGAAGCCAATAAAACTTGTATGGTTACCTGTCATAGGTAATATTCTGTCATCTAACATCCAGATCACTAAGGGATAGCAAATGCCACACCCTGCCATTGACTGCATAGCAGAAATCCTATCTGGACACCATCAGCTCACTGTGGCAGACAAATGGGAGGAAGTCTCTGCCACAACCAGGAACTCCACATCATTACCAGGCTGGATGAATGGCTACCTGGGCTTTGGTCTCCCTTACAGACTCTGGAGCCAGCTTAAGAGCTTCCAGTGGGACATGGTTCACTGCTCCAAAACTGTCCATGCCTGGACCCTCCAGACCAGCCCATTGTCCATCTGTTGTACCATGAAGGTTTCTGAGCATATGCTGGATGGTTGGGGTCCCCCCCCCGCCCCCGTTGGACTTCCTGGAGATCTTTCCAAACTGAACACTGCTGATGGAAAGTCCACTGACTGACTCAAGACTATTTAGCCTTTTTGTTTAAACTTTGCCTTGGTTGTCTTCCCCCACACAATTGCTACCTACCTACCTGTCTGCTCCACAAGTAATCCCATGGACATCGACAGGTCTGATTCTGAGCTCACGTTGGTTTAACACACCTGACCTCATTTAACAGCTTTTAAAGAAGCCAGGATTTCACCCATTGTCATTAATGGGATTATTCCAGATTTATACTGATGCAGCCGAGATCAGAATCAAGGCCAATAAGCCTTTTTGTGGAGTAAGGTTCTGTTCATCACAAGTAAGGATCTCAGTATCAGGACCTGTATCACCTGTGGACAGTCAAAGTGCCTACCTGAAAAATGGGTATAATACTATTTACCTGCTTCACAGATGTTGTGAATATTAATTAATTAATATTTGCACAGGTCTTTGAGGAGGATGAAAAGGTATATAATTGTTAAGTATCATTCTTAATTAATGTTTGCACAGTGCTCTAAGCTCCTTAGATGAATGATTCTGTATAAATGCAAAGGGTTACTCCCCAACACCCTATTCTTTTCCCAGTATGCCTAAAAGTTGTGTGACATTTTGTAGCATATAACTGGTTGATATTGGACATCATTTGTTTTCTTTGTCTTGATGTAGCTAGGGCTAGTTCTACATTACAGAGCCCCTTGGCCCCGCAGCATACACCGACAGGAGGAGTTTTTCTGCCACTGTAGGAACACAGTGCCTCCCCGAATGACATTAGCTAGGCAGACAGAAGCACTCCTACTCAGTATAGCTGCATCTATTCTGCAGATTTTGTTAGTCTAGCTGTGTTGGTCAGGCATGTGGGGTTTTTTCACACTTTTACCTGACAGAGGCATATGTTTTACATGTAGACAGAGGTGAAAGTAAGTTGGTACGGTCCGATACGGCATACCAGCAAGAGCCAGTACACAGCCGACCGTACCGGCAGGGGCAGCTTCCCCAGGCCGGCAATTTAAAAGGGCCCTGGGCTCCTGGCAGTGGCCGGATCCCCTGGCCCTTTAAATCGCCACCAGAGCCCTGGGGGTCCCGGCCACCACCGCAGCTACCACTACCATGGGGCTTTGGTGGTGATTTAAAGGGCCCAGGGCTCCCAGCCGCCAGAGTCCTAGGTCCTTTAAATCAATTTAAAGGGCCTGGGGATTTAAACACCCCGCCTCTTCTGGTTGAGACCCTGCTCCTTCCGGTTGAGCCCCCCATCTGCTCAGGATCTCGGCCCCCTGTACTGATAAGTCCCTTAAGTTACTTTCACCCCTGCATGTAGATAAGGCCTATGAAAAAGGGAAGTGGTGCAAAATAACATCCCCACTCTACTGTGATCAGAATGAATGCAGGTCTTTAGAAAAGGGGTTTTTTTTTGGGGGGGGGCGCGGAATTCTTGCTACTGGCTAAAACAAAAGACTTGCTGTGTCCAAAGGGTGACATTCTCCCCTGTGCAGTAGGGCACTACAAGGCCCCACTCTGAGGTTATTAAATTATTGACTCTCATTGCTAGCCAGGGTGGCAAATATAATAGTGGGTTTTTTTACGTTGAAACTTATCCACTAGGAACTGTACTGTGATCATTTTGTGACAACTCTTGAGCAGCCACTAGCTGGTAAAGATTCTCTTCTAAATACGTATTGTTGATCTACATGAAAAAAATCAGTTTCCCATTGCCGATCCCTAAACACGTTTTCTACACTTCCACTGGGGTGATTAATGGCAAAGCTCTAATTGTTCCCAGCACAGAACTCTCACTGAAATTAGCTGGAGTTTGGCTCAATTGCGGACAGAGGCCCTTCATTCTGAAGTTTGACATAAAAATGCAGGCTCCCCCCTCCAACTTTACACACAACTATCTTGATAGCATTCAACTGTACTGATAGCTCTTCCCTGCTCTCTTTGTTCCAATCTGTATTACACTGTGTTCAACCCACTCATGCCTTTAGAATGTAAATACTTTGCACAGAGACTTATCTGATACAGTTCAGTTCACATCTGATCCAATGTCTATTAAAAACCTCATTGACTTCAATAAGGGTTGAATCAGGACCTTATTACACAGCATCATGTTCATTAGGTAGGAGGGGGAGGGACCTAAATCTATTTGGTGCTTTTAAAAATGCCATTTTTATAGCTCCAATAACAATAATAATGCTATTTCTTTCCACAGGTTCTATAGAAAGTGAAAGATTTTAATTATACTCAAATTGAGGCACACTTGAAGTGGTTGATCACAAAGGATTTCGGTTGATTAGGATTAGGTCATCCCCATCCCCCATTCAAACATTTTATTTTTCTGAGAACATCAACAAATGATGCATTTTTCCTCCCCACTTCTTTCAAATGGGAAAAAAAAATTACCTTTTATTTATGAGTGATCATTTTTTCCTGTCTATATTTTGACAAATAACACGGCAGAAAATGATTAAGGGTCTCATTTTAGAATGTGACTTGTATGTTATTTATTGTCAAAATAAAAGTCACTTTGTGAATTGAAGTTTGTAATCATTTCCTCCCCCCTCCCACTTTCAGGAAATGGTTTTGTCAAAAAATGATGATATTGGAGAGTGCTGGTTTTGTTAATGACTGGTGGGAGTCCCTGTTGGGGGGACGGGGGAGGGTATCACTAGTTATTTCATAGGAGAATATTCTTCGTGATTTTCAACTTCAATATCCTTGCTATAGTAACCATTTTACTATGGATATCAAAGAATCCTGAATAGCTCCTGAAGTTTGGGAGATATAAGCTCCTCTAAAGATGTCCTTTTCTCATGTCTGTGGAAATTGATGCACACCCAGGTATTTACATCCATATGCTATAAAACATTACAGAAGACCCTGTAGTTCTTCCCGGGTCAGATGCTGTCAGGTACTGACTTCTCACAGCTGCCAATGGTTATTATGATCGAGTTGATTCTGTCCCCACCGAAATTGATCGCTAACCCTATTGACTTGGGTGGGTGAACAAAGGTGACCTGTTGGGTCTTTAAGGAACTCAACACACTGCAGCAGTAGCTTAGCACCTGGCAAAGCCGTCAGGTAACTTCTGCATGGACCCATCATTGGAATTGCAATATGCTGGTCTCAACCATGAACCCATTAAAATCAGTGAGAGCTGTGGGTGCTCAGGACTTCTGTAAATCAGGCCATGTTTCTTTAAATGCTCAAACATGGATGTAGGTGCATAACTTCAAGCAGGCATGCTCAGTAATGTTGCCCATAGTGTTTTTCACCAAAGGATCTCAAAGTGCTTTGCAAACAACCATTAGTTAAAGCCTTACCACAGCTCTGTGGGCTCTGTTAGTGAAGGGTTGTTTATATCTATGTTACAAATGGAGAAAACCAAGCACAATGAGCCAGCGGCAGAACACACAGGGAGTAGAATGTAGGAAACCTGGATCCCAGCCGCCTGCTCCATTCACTAAGCAAAAATGCCTCTCTGTGTAATAGCAAAAGAGTGGAAATTGAATAGGCAAATACAATCTATTGATTAAAGTTGCACTTCAGCTTATGTCACTGTAAGTTACATTTGAAACGTGTTGGGGAAATGATGGTGTCTTATTATTTGTATTACATTAGTGCCTAGTTGCTCTAATGAAGATCAGAGCCCCAATGTGCTAGATACTGTACAACTATATAGTAAGACAGCGGTTCTCAATCAGGAGTTGGGGCCCACTGGGGGGCTGCGAGCAGGTTTCAGGGGGTCTGCCAAGCAGGGCCAGCATTAGACCTGCTGGGGCCCAGGGCAGAAAGCCGAAGCCCCCACCACCTGGGGCTGAAGCCTGGAGCTCCAAGTCCTGCTACCTGGGGCTGAAGCTGAAGCCTGAGCAACTTAACTTCTCAGGGCCCCCTGTGGTGTGGGCCACCGGGCAATTGTCTTGCTTCCTACCACCTAAAACTGGCCCTGGCTTTTATATGCAGAAAAATATTTGTTATGGCACAGGTGGGCCGTGGAGTTTTTAAAGCGGGGGGAGGGGGACTCAGAAAGGAAAAGGTTGAGAACCCCTGTAGTAAGAGAAGTGGGCTATAACCCAATCCAACGAAGTGGGCTGTAGCCCACGAAAGCTTATGCTCAAATAAATTTGTTAGTCTCTACAGTGCCACAAGGACTCCAATCCTTGTACTGAAGAGCTTAAGAACATAACATAAGAACATAAGAACGGCCGTACCGGGTCAGACCAGAGGTCCATCTAGCCCAGTATCTGTCTACCGACAGTGGCCAATGCCAGGTGCCCCTGAGGGAGTGAACCTAACAGGCAATGATCAAGTGATCTCTCTCCTGCCATCCATCTCCATCCTCTGACGAACAGAGGCTAGGGACACCATTCTTACCCATCCTAGCTTATAGTCTAGGCCTTGCATGCATGGGAAAGTTTTACCAGTTATACCAATATAGCAAGACAGATATTGTTATACATGAATAACCTCTTATCCTCCGCCCCACATCCCTGTGTGGGCACATTTATTCTGGTAAAAGAAAGGCTTTTTTTGGTTTAGTCTGAATCCCTTCTAAACATGTTTGTACTGTAATAATAGTGTTTACACAGGGTGTATGCCAGTATAACTATTGCACATCAAATTAAGTTCACACTATAAGTTATAGTGAACAATCTTTCCCATATAGAAAAGATAGAAGGCAAGAACAGAGGAGAAATAACCTTCTCAGGGGCAGAGCCAAGGGTACATCCCAGATCTCCTGATTCCCAGCCCAGTGCCCTCCTCACCAGGCCACACTGTCTCTTGCACAAGTCAAGTCAAACCAGCTCACAACTTGCAGCAGACGTCATTTTAAAAAACGCATTCAATCGGCGGCAGCTGCAGACACTATTTCCCTCCTCAGTGTTCAGCAGCTGTCTTGCTGCAGCTAGTGAATGTGTCAGCCTCAAGAGGGAAGAGGTACATGTGTAGGTCACACAGAGTTCAGAAAGAAAGAATTTAGGCAGCAAAACCCCGACACAAAACATCTAAGGAGAGACGATCTGAAATTGCCATGTGGGACTCCGAACTCCAGCTTGTTAACTAGCTCCTCACAAGCTTTGGCTATCCCTCTGCTCCTGCTCAGGCTTGACAGGGCCGTCACAAAGCAGCTTACAAAACTGTCAAGCTCAAAGAGGAGGCCGGGTTCTTTTCACCCCCTATGACAACAACACTGTTTCCCCGCACGCGATAAAGGTTTGCTACTTGTTCGCAGACACAGCTCCACTTCAAAGCTACTTTTCCCTGGCGCAGCTCCTAATTTTTAGTATTTGCCCAGATTAGCTACATCAAACCCAGAGACCCTGTTTTTTTTTCTTTTTTCTCTTCCTGGCTCCTAAGCTATGTGTTTCCCTTCGTCGTTCTGCTATGGGAGGAGAAAAGCAGGCCAAAGGAGATTGTGGAGTTAGTTCTAACCCGCAGCAAACATTTCACGTAAGAAAACAGACAGTAGCAGCTCCTCTCTGTGGGGCGATGGAACTTGAATAATGTTGATTTAATAAAGCACATCAGCAGCTCAGCAAGATAGCACATAGCAGAGCGCAGCATCAGCCAAATAAAATCATATACTGGAGCGTATAATACGGGAGCAGAGCACAGATGTCACCAGCACGGTGAGACATTAGGGCACATAACATGCTGCAGCATCAGAGATGCACCTGCGTTGAACTGAAATTGCGCCTGGATACTCGCTATACACCCAGTGTAATAATTGCCTTTTGACAAGCAGCTGCTAACTCAGCGGGTACCTGCCGTTTTATCTGTCTAGCTAATCTAAGCTAGCTAGTTCTTGTGCCCGCAGTAGGGCATGTGAGCACCAGAGTCGCATACAGACAGTCATGGGCATTTAGGGGTCGGATCCGAGTGAGCAAGCAAAGCGTGCTTCCAGTTCATTCCTCCTGATGCGACTCCAGTGAAGGCAATGAAGTTACGCCTGGCCTAAACTCAGTCCATTATCATCACGGCAGTATCTTCGTACAGAACTGTTCCATTGCATCCCTGTGCCTATCTGTGGGAGTTGTGCTAAGAGAGTATATACAGCATCACAAGCCGGGAGCTGAGCCGGCCCGAAGGCTATGGATCATTCAGTTCTACTAGCAGTTTCCATTTCACTGAAGTTTGCACCTGCACTTTGCCAGGGCCATGACTGCAGACTTGGAGAGAAATTCACCCAGTGATGGTGAGTCCTTGCAAGTTCTTTTCCATGGCTAGACCCTGGAAGTCCTTATACAGTTCTTTTCCATGGCTAGACCCTGGAAGTCCTTGTACATGGGCAGTGCACATGTACAGGGGGAGGTATACCACATGCAAGGGGAGAATATCTACTACATGCCAGGGAATCAGATCATAGAATCATAGAAGCCTAGGGTTTGAAGAGACCTCAGGAGGTCATCTAGTCCAATCTCCTGCTCAAAGCAGGACCAACACCAACTAAATCATCCCAGCCAAGGCTTTGTCAAACCGGGCCTAAAAACCACTAAGGTTTGTAAGATGCCATGCCCACTCAGAATATGCATGTGTGGAGGTGCCCAGTGGGTAGAAAACAATACCCTCCCAAAGGAGCCTGCATGCTAAACTACAGACACAGAGAGGACAGGACATGAGCTGTACCAATAGCTGAAGCTGATCACAACCTGGGTTGTGTGCCCACTTACAAACACAGTGGGGAGTAAGATCCCTCCCCCCTTTACATCCTGATGTGGCCTCCCCAGATCTTGGGTGCAACCAGTGGAGGCTGAATGCCACATACTCCTCCTCCCCCTGCAGGTTGCCAGCAGTAGCTGGGTAGGGGATGGGGAGTGAGCAGAGTCATTGCACCAGCCAGCAAAGCTGAACCTGCAGTCATGGGTGGTAGACAGGGCCGCCCAGAGGATTCAGAGGGCCTCGGGTCTTCGGCAGCGGGGGGGCCCCGCTTCAGCGGTAATTTGGCAGCGGAGGGTCCTTCCACTCTGGGACCCGCCGCCGAAGTGCCCCGAAGACCCGCGGCGCGGACCCACTGCCGCCGAATTACCACAGAAGACCCGGCACTTCGGTGGTGGATCCTGCTTCGGCGGTAATTCGGCAGGGGGGGGTTCTTCCGCACCAGGGTGGAAGGACCCCCCGCCGCCAAAGACCCAGAGCGGAAGAAGCTCCGGGGCCCCCGAAGCCAGTGAAGGACCCCTCTCCAGGGGCCCCGAAAAACTCTTCTGGGGGCCCCTGCAGGGCCCGGGGCAAATTGCCCCACTTGCCCCCTACTCTGAGCGGCCCTGGTGGTAGAAAGGAATGAGGGAGCACCAATATCCACCACTTACACGGGGCTTGTAGTAAAACCACTATCTAGCCATAAGCAAGGATGGAAAAATTTTATTTGTCAGTTGGTTTAAGATTTAAAGGGGAGAAGAGGTGCCTGAATAAATACACAGAGGTTTTGAATATTCATCAGTGTGGTATATTCATTGAATAAGCAGCTCGGGTACGAGAAGGCCTCATCATAGCCCATCGGTCATCTGAGGATAGCCGTATGGCAACTGTTTTGCATTAGAACCAGCTCTATGGCAGGGAAGTACTGTTTTCCAGAGTATGATTATAATTCAGCCTCAAATAATACGACATACAGAGGAATTCTGCTAAAGTCTCTGACTAGGGGACAGAAAACCCTCTGCAGTTACAGAGACTCTAAGGACATCTACCCTTCTTTGTAATTAACTTCTCCTGTACGAACACAACCTGACCTTGTCAGTATGGTCTTGTCCAGATTTTTCATGTGCCATAGGTTATATACATTGCATGTCTCTCAGTGTCTGTAACTTACTCCCTCTCCTCTATGAATTCAGTGGTCAAGAGATAAACAAGGAGCCCTTGGATTTTTAAATACAGTCAAATCTCAACAAGTTCTTCACATAATTGAAAAAAATATATTAAAGGTGGGGGAAGGGAAAGGGAAGGAAGAAAGATATTTATAGGGTGGAAAAAAGAAAATGCTCCATCAGAAACCCAAAATAGGATATCAAGACCTGTGAGGTCACTTGGAGAGATGTACAAGCACACTGTTGTTTGCCCATTGAACTGGGGATGAGATGAACCTAACCTTCCATATTTATCTCTTTAGCACAGAGTGAAATTAATCAGAGAGAGAAAGACTGGGTCATTTTTTTTTTTATGATGGCTTTTGTGAGTAGTAATTTTCCTTGAGTAAGGACTGAATGGAGATTTTGAGGCTGTCTAAAGTCTATAGCTAAGGTGACTTAGGAGGTGATCTTGGAAGGAACGGAATTTCATGCCTCCGAATATCCTGGATGAAAGCAAGTTCCCAACAGAAATTCTTCTAACCATGTTGCATATTGCACAACTAGCTAAGTGCATGGTATTTACTCGGTGTGTTTGGGAGGGGGGCAGAAAGGTTCAGAAGGTGAATTCCACCTTTACTTCACTATCCAGCTACTTGACTAGCTACTTCGGGGAGGGACAAACAAACAAAAAAACCCAGTGGACTAGATAGATCAATGGCAGGAATTTAACTTTTTTCAGGGGAGAGGGGCGGGGGGAACTTTGCTCTCTCATTTCCATTTTAACTGGTCTTTTGGAGGGAATCCCGTTTAGGCACTGTTTGCTATGGAGTTCTGGCATTTGTACAGCCAAATTAAAATGAGAACAGGAGAGGTGTTCAAGTCTGTTTCAAAACCCACTCTTTCTGAAAGTCTGCTAAACTTCCCTTCATGTGTGGCGAGATGTGGCCTAAGCCTTCCCCAAGCTCCAGCAATCCTGCTTTGCAGTTGATTGTAAATTCTCAGAGTCTTCCTTTAGAACCTGAAGTTCAAAAAGGGAGCGATGCATCACCCCTGCATACCCCTACAAGACGTTTCAAAGGCATAAGCCTATTTGAGAAAACTTCTAAGATTTATCTGGGAAAAATATAGAAGGGGTAATGCTGTGAATCTCCTACAAATTATACAAAGATGACTTGAAAAGCTACAGTATGTCAGTTTTCAAAAGTTCTCGTTAACCCTCCTGAGACTGTGAAATTCATGGATATGTTGATTTATGCATTTATTGGCTGTTTCCCCAGGGGAAACTGTATTAAGAACCGTACTTTTAAAAAAACCTAACAAATATGGACCTAAATATAAAATAGACCAGTAAAAGTGCAAAAAGAGAAATCAAAGGAGAAAAAAAGAATCAGAATAAGAAGAAATGTTTTAATCATTCCAAAGTTTCTCTCTTTTAGTTTGAATTCTCTCTTTGTCGCCCTCTTCACAATGCAATGAGCTGCACCGTTCATGTTAGGCTGTAAGACCCTCAGATGGAGAGATCTGAGAAGGAAAGTTAGACGGAGCAGCAACAGGAGGTGGTGCTAGCAGCCGATGGTAGAGATGGACAGCATGTGTTTTTGGCAAAGAGGGAATTGTAGCATCCGGTGCTTAGAGTAGAGGTGGGCACACTACGGCCTGCGACCCTCCTGCCCGGCCCCCGAGCTCCTGGCCCAGGAGGCTCGCCCCGGCCCCTCCCTTGCCGTTTGCCCTTCCCCACAGCCTCAGCTCGCCCCGCCGCCGGCACAATGCGCTGGGCGGCGGGGCTATGAGCTCCTGGGGCAGCGCTGTTGCAGAGCCCAGCATGACCCGGTGCTCTGTGATGCGCGGTGGCATGGCTGGCTCCAGCCGGGCAGCACAGCTGCCTGTCCTGGTGCTCTGGGCGGCGTGGCTGTAGTGCCGCCAGCCACCGGTGCTCCAGGCAGCACGGTCGGGGGCAGGGAGTGCGGGAGTTGGATAGAGGGCAGGGGAGTTCAGGGGGGTGATCAGGGGGTGGGGGTGTGAATAGGGGTCGGGGCACTCAGAGAGAGGGGAACAGGGGGGTTGAATGGGGGCAGAGGTCCCAGGGTTCAGTCAGAAAGGAGAGGGGTGTTGGATAGGGTGGTGGGGGACAGTCAGGGGTTTCAGGGGCGGTCAGGGGACAGGGAGCGGGTGGTGGTGGATGGGGCAGGAGTCCTGGGGGGGGCGTCAGGGGGCAAGAAGCAAGGGGGGGGTTGGATAGAGGCCTGGCTGTTTGGTGAGGCACAGCCTCCCCTAACCGGCCCTCCATACAATTTTGGAAACCAGATGAGTTCCTCAGGCCAAAAAGTTTGCCCCCCCCAGCTTAGAGTGAGGGAACCAGGAACTGAAATTGTGACAGCTGCCATCTTAACCAGCCCCACGACTGAACCTGGGACAGCCCACACTTCAAACATGAGCTGTAGAGACAGCTTGAGGGCTATCAAGAGTCACAACCACTGTGGATCAGCCCCAGAGTGGGTCCTGTAACATAGATTGAGGAATGGGTTATAAGCTACGTGGGCTTCTTTTTCCCAGCTGTAGCTACGACTCTGACTTGCTCTGTAACCTTGAGCAAATCATTTAGGGCAAAATTGTGCCATGATCCCATGTGGGTACTCAGGGGAACAAAGGGGAGCGGGGTTTCCCTACAACTTCCCTTAAACAATGCATGGAACCCTCCCAGATCTCGGGCCTGGTACAGACAGAGGGAATGAGCAGGGGGAGGCAAAGCATGGGTGGAGCCTCAAGTCCCATCTTTAGCTGTCAACCAGCAGCGTTGGCCAAGCACATGGGGAACCATGCAACACGCTGGCAATCTGAGCTGCTGTTCCTACCTACAGCTTCTGCTAGGGTCAGGCAGCTACGCATCATCCCCTACACAGGACAGAGCCTAACAGGTAATGCTACCTGCCAGCTGTACCTCAGTTCTGCCTCCCTCCCTGCCCCAGTCGCCTAGGGATAGTAATGCCCAACTCACAGGGGCCTCGTGAGGCTTAATTAAATAACGCCTGCAAAGCGCTTCAAGACGAAAGGCTCTAGATCAGTGCAAAGCATTACTTTGTATTTATTGTTATTGATCTTTTTTAATCTAGCAAATGCAGAATCATAGGACTGGAAGGGACCTTGAGAGGTCATCTAGTCCAGTCCCCAGCACCATGGCAGGACTAAGTATTATCTAGACCATCCCTGACAGGTGTTTGTCCAACCTGCTCTTAAAAGTCTCCAATGATGGTCATTCCACAACCTCTCTAGGCAAGTTATTCCCGTGCTTAACCACCCCGACAGGAAGTTTTTCCTAATGTCCAACCTAAACCTCCCTTGCTGCTATTTAAGCCCATTGCTTCTTGTCCTATCCACAGAGGTTAAGAAGAACAATTTTTCTCGCTCCTTATAACAACCTTTTATGTACTTGAAAACTGTTATCATCCCTTTCCGCAGTACTCCTTCCTAGGCAGTCATTTCCCATTTTGTATGTGTGCAACTGATTGTTCCTTCCTAAATGGAGTACTTTGCTTTTGTCCTTATAGAATCTAATCCTATTTACTTCACACCATTTCTACAGTTTCTCCAGATCCTTTTGAATTATAACCCTATCCTCCAAAGCACTTGCCACCCCTCCAAGCTTGGCATCATCCGCAAACTTTATAATTGTACTCTCTATGCCATTATCTAAATCATTGATGAAGATATTGAACAGAATCGGACCCAGAATTGATGCCTGTGGGACCCCACTCATTATGCCCTTTGAGCATGACTCTGAACCACTGATAACCACTCTCTAGGAATGGTTTTCCAACCAGTTATGCACCCACCTTATAGTAGCTCCATCTAGGTTGTAGTTCCGTAGTTTGTTTATGAGAAGGTCATGCAAGACAGTATCAAAAGCTTTACTAAAGTCAAGATATACCATGTCTACCGCTTCCCCACTATCTGCAAGGCCTGTCAAAGGAAGCTATCAGGTTGGTTTGACATGATTTGCTCTTGACAAATCCATGCTGACTATTACTTCTCATCTATTATCTTCTAGATGTTTGCAAATTGATGGCTTAATTATTTTCTCCATTATCTTTCAGGGTACAGAAACTAAGCTGACTGGTCTGTAATTCCCCAGGTTGTCCTTATTTCCCTTTTGATAGATTGGCACTATATTTGCTCTTTTCCAGTCTTCTGGAATCTCTCCCGTCTTCCATGACTTGTCAAAGATACCATGTAAAGCAATTTGCAGATGGCAGTCAGATTATTAAACTCACTCCCTTTTACCTGATCACTCACGCTACATTTAATCTTGGGCTTTGAATTTCCATAAGAATATCTTTTTTTAGACTCTTTTGGCATAGCTCTGAACTGATCCGCTTCATCAGCGGTGTTAGGAATGAAATAAGGATCAGGACTTTTGGGATTGGCTCTCCCAATTGATTTGCTGAGCATGGATGAGTCGGACATATTTTGACAGCAATGGTAGTTACACACAGGAACCACACATGGCTCGATGGGAGAATCTGTTATGTAATGGCAGAGCCCCATCAAGGTTTAGGATCGAGAGTGCAGGCACATTCGTTTGGCTGAGTTTGGATCCTTATCCAGTCTACCTGATCATCTTTAGTGTGTATAACTGGGATGGAACAGGTTTTCTGCACCTCCTGTGAAGATAGGTATTGAGTTACCATGGTAGGGATGACTATGCAAATGAAAGAATGTCTTATTGATATGAAAGCAACTGCTAACAATTGTTTAGCGCTTCCAAGTTTTGTGCAGCTCCCTATGTGACATTTCATGCTAGATACTTAATGAGTTAATTTGCAAATAAACCGGAAACTTCAGCTTATGATCAGAATACCGTGCCCGCATGCACTAGTGAGGGTGGGACATGGAAGTGGGGTTAGAGTCAGGGCTGCCGGGGGGGCAAGTGGGGCAATTTGCCCCAGGCCCTGGGCACCATAGTGGCCCCAACGAGAATATAGTATTCTATAGAATTGCAACTTTTTTTATGGAAGGGGCTCCCAAAATTGCTTTGCCCCAGGCCCCATGAATCCTCTGGGTGGCCCTGGCTTAAGTAGGTAAAATAATAATAATAAAAATAATTGGAGATATACCTATCGCCTAGAACTGGAAGGGATCTTGAAAGGTCATCAAGTCCAGCCCCCTGCCTTCACTAGCAGGACCAAGTACTGACTTTTGCCCCAGATCCCTAAGCGGCCCACTCAAGGATTGAACTTACAATGCTGGGTTTAGCAGGTCAGTGCTCAAACTGCTGAGGGATGTGCTGCTGAGAGGTAGGGTGTCCAAGTGCTGTCAGTGTTAGATGGGATTGTCTCATTGGGACCCATACAGAAGCCCTTGATATCTGTCTCCAACACCTGCTGCTAGAACCATCTCCTGTTGCTACCACATCTTTCTTTCACTGAACTAAAGTATCTCTTTAAAAAAAAAAAGATGTTCTAGGCATGTTCCAGCCACTGCAGAGAACAAGTGGGCAGGAATGGGCCAAGTCCAGTACTGATGAATCTCTGCCTATGACCAAGCAAAGCCTCCATTAAGCAGGGATTGTTGTAGCAACAAAGGCAACAAGCAGCTACAGGTGACTTGAAGGGGAAGATTCAAATGCCATTGTATCCTCTGGCACATCTCTTGTTTGTCTGTGTTCAGGAGGGTATTTGGCCCTTGGTCTCATTCCTGACTGAGCTGACGAGGACTGTAACCTCCACTGAAAACACCACCCTATGGCTCTAAGAAGAGCTGTCTGCCCAGAGCCTGGGCTGGATGTTTCCCTCAGACTGCTTGTCATGCAGTCACACAGAGCTTGTTAGCTCGGTGTAGCCATACACCTGTGAGTGTCTGAACAGCTGCAGTGGGAAGCAGTCCTGTGCCACCCAGGCACCCTCTTTGCTGCAAAATCCCACCCAATTCCCTTTATAATTCCATCCCCGAACTGAAGGGGGGGATGGGGGGAATCTCCTGCCTCTGATAGCATATCCCTCCTCCCCTTCACTAGGCCACTCACCACTCGGGACACCTCCTCCTGGGTGATCCAGGATTAGCTCCTTCCAGGTCTGATCCCCTCTTCTGTTGCTTGTTCATGCTCCTGCCACCTTTCTCTCTCTGGTTCAATGTGATCCCTCTTCATGGCCCGGCCCTCTAGCCAGGTCACTATGTGTTTTCCCCCTTCCAGGGTTATCCAAGGGTCTCCACAGAAAATGGAAGTCTTCTCTCTCACTGCACCACTTCCCCAGGGGATGATAAGGGAAGCCAGGATCACCCTCAACTCCAGGTACCAGCTCAGAAATCCTCTAATCAGTGACCAATGTCAGCAATGTCCCCACTTGCTGCTGTTTACCTGAACCTTTTCCTGCTCTGCCTCTCTCAGGCTTTTCACTCTTCCACCCTTCTGGGCAAACCTTCCTTCAAGGCCTAGATCCCCACAGTTCCTACTCTGCCTCCAGCCACCCCCAGGTTTCCGCCATTCCCTCTCTATTGTCCAAATTGTGATTGCAGATTTCCTCACTGCAGCTCTTTCCTCTGCCAGTTTCCTGGCTGTATCCTAGCCCTGCTTGTTCCTTCTCAGCTGGGCTCCATCATCATTCAGGGGTTACGTAAGCCACCTATTTCCCCTCAGGTGTGGCCTCTCTGTTTCACTGGCCCCTTCTCAGCCTCATTAGCCCTTCCTAGGCTAGTGCGGGGTGACCATGTGGGAAGAGCAAGTGTTTTGTTTTGTTTTTTCTTTTCTTTTCAGAATGAACAAGATTGCCCCAAATGGCAGGTATATTCAGAACAGTTCCCAGCACAGATGACCACTGTAGCTTGCGGAAAGATTTCTACCACCACCCGCCATTCCAAATCACACGCCTTGAATGTTGTTCTGCACTGTCAATATACTGAGCTCAGAGCTGTTTTCAGAGTAAAACAGAAACATTTCAAGCAAAGTGCAACTTCCTATAGCGGAAGGAAAATGGCACTGCCTCCTCCTTTGATTATGTATATGAGGAAAATGTTTCTGTTTAAATACCACCACCTTACTCATATCGCACTTTTCATCAGTAGATCTCAAAGTGATTTACAAAGGAGGTCAACATCATTACCCTGTTTTGTAGATGGGGAACCTGAAGCACAGAAAGGAGGAGTCACTTGCCTGAGGTCACCCAGCAAACTAGAAATAAACCCAGGTCTCCTGAATCCCAGTGCAGTTCTCTAGCCACTAAGCCACACTGCCTCTCCTGCATGCCCCACTTTCTCACTCTAGTGTGTGAGCAACCATACCCCTGACAAAGCAAGGATTCAATGTAAACTAAGTGGGAAGTGTATAGGGGAAGCCCATGTTATAATGTTGGCAGCACATCTCTGTCTGTTTTATTATACACCTCCATGTCGATATAACGCTCTCCTCGGGAGCCAAAAAATCTTACTGCATTATAGGTGAAACCGTGTTATATTGAACTTGCTTTGATCCGCTGGAGTGTGCAGCCCCGCCCCCAAGCACTGCTTTACCCCATTATATACGAATTTGTGTTATACCAGGTCGCGTTATACCGGGGCAGAGGTGTATTTATAATATGTCACATACAAATAGGAAGGATGGTGTTGCAGTTAAGACACTAGGCAATGAGGGATGAAATCCACATTCAATTCCTGCCTATGCTGCCCCTTTCCTTCATATTATTGCGCATGCCATTTAATTTGTCAATTATCCCACCTATAATACAGGGATAACAACTTGCCATCTCATGGGGTGTTGTGGAGATAATTAGATTAAGTTTTTTGAGGACGTCTTGTACTATGGTGATGAGGGCCCTTTTAGATACTTACAAATGTAATAGACACTGCCTACAGAGAAATGTTTCGGTTCATTCCAGACTTGTGCAAGTATCAGGAATATTTATCTATCTGGGCAATTTTGAATCAGGATCTTGTTTTCTCACAACAAGCTCTGCAAATGCAGGAAAAGTCTCCTCTACAAAATATCATGCTTGCAAGACATTGGGTAGAGATTGCCCTATGTTTTGGGGAGAGGAGAGCTGGGGATGGAAGACTTGAGATAACTTTGTCATCTGGTTTGCTCTAAGTGAGGGATCGGCAACCGAGGGATGTGCTGTCCATGGTTTCCCACAGCCCCCATTGGCCTGGAGCGGCGAATCACGGCCAGTGAGAGCTGCGATTGGCTGAAGCTGCGGACGCAGCAGGTAAACAAACCAGCCCGGCCTGCCAGGATGTTTACCCTGGCGGGCCGCGGGCCAAAGGTTGCCAATCCCTGCTCTAAGTTGATCTAATTGGCTCACTCACATGGACAGCAGAGATGCTGAATCTCATCATCAAATGCTCTAGTCTGTTTAACACTTCAGTTAAGGGCATGATCCTGCAAGGTTGAGCAAGCTCAACTCCCATCCAAGTCACTGGGAATTAAGGGAACTCAGCACCTTTCAGGAGGTTCTTGGCCACTGAGGTCCTAGTTCTGCCATCCTCACTCACACTGACTCATACCTTATTTTGCACCTAGTCCTGTTGAAATCGATGGTACTACATTGAGTGAGAGATCTGTTAGAGGGCTTTCCCTTCACCCTCTCCCCTGGTTCTTGTCACACAGACAGAAAGCAGAAGACCAGAAGTCCAAAGTGCAGACAATGCTATGTTTACCGGTGTTAGTTCCAGCAAACATGTGTCCCATAACTCGGACACCTCAGAGCCTTGTGATGCCTCCCCTCTTCCACTTGTTGCCAATGTCTCATTGTGCTTCTGAAATAGATCCGCCCTATGTACACTTATTCAAGTGACTATAGTCTTATCCTTCAAGGAGACCACCAAACCCTGCTGAAGAAATTTCACAATCAGATAGTGTTTCTTTTCAGTTCAGCAATTTTTTTCAAAAATGTTTGCCAAATAATGCAGATAAAATATCATAGTGAATTTCATTTATGAGAAGTTAGTTGTGAATACATACAATTCAAAAATCTGAAACTGAAGGTGATTTGACTGGACACAAATATGACATTAATTGGTTTTCTGATTGGATGAGCAAGCCAGAAATCTTAAAATCAAGCTTCCATTGCAAATACTGACATTTTGTAAAACATACCTTCCATTGATACCTTCTAATAGTCATCTAAAATTAGCTGTTCCTATTAGCATCCCAGCCAGCAAACTCATTAACTAGAATAACCACAGAAAACAAACACAAAATGGGAACCAAGTCAGTCATGGAGAATTCATTTCAAGATTCAGACAAATATTTGCAGATCATTTACAGACATGTTTTACCCAGCTCTAGCAAAAAGTTCATATTTTGTGTATACTTTATGGAAAAAAAAACTACCCCACAAGTGCAGACGAGCCTCTTGGCCAGCACTGGAAAAGCTATATATAAACATGTGAACATATAAGGGCATACACACAAAACCAGCATCAACTTCTCAAAGGTAACAGTGGAGGAACCTCAAAGAACCTAGAGACTGGTTTGGATAATTATCCTGAAATTTGGAAAAAAATGTTGCCTGAACTATACAGACCTAGCTGAGTCCCACTTGGACTCATCCACAAGTCCAACAAAAACATTCCTCCCCTACACACATGCATACAGCCATTTTTACTACTGCTGGGATCTACCCTTTCTCAGAAGCCCCTTGGAGCGCTCCCTTATTCACAATAAAGAACAGCAACTTTGAGAGCCCCCATCCTGACCACCTCTCCCTCTGACCCACTTTTCATCCCTAATGGTCAAACCCGCCTTGCCTACTTTTGCTGGTTTTGGGGGTGGATGACAGTAAAATATTTCCTCTCCCCCTTTTCGGATGTCCTCTGAAGACATCAGATGGAGGTTACTGTGATAGAGCCTTCAATGGCCAGGCAGCCTCCTGGCTAGATCATTGGTCAGAGGAGTTGTAGAGGGACCTGGGCCCTCCCTCTCCACCAGGTCACAGCCCAGGGCCCTGTGTGGTTCAACCCCTAGCCAGGGGAGATGGGTCTCCCTCCCAGCTGGGGGGGATTCAAAACCAATATCCCTGGGCTACTTCCTACTAAAAGTCTCTTTAGTTTAGGGCATGGCCCCACTACTCTAGTTACCCCACAGTGGGGGCTTATCTGCAGGCTCCCCTTGGCAGAGGAAGGCTAACTTGCCTCCAGTGACTGCTCTGTCCCTTCAGACAGACAGACAAACAGAGCTCCTGCCTCTTCACCACTCAGCCCCTGACTGAGCCAGGCTCCCTTCTTTTCTCCCCACTCCAGGCCTGGCATTGGCTGCAGGTATAGTGGGGCGGGGCTAGCTGAACCCACAGGTTTCTTTAACCCCTTCTCTGCCAGGCGGCAGTTTCTCTGCTCCTTCACAGTTACCTTCAACTGACTCTTCAGAGGGCGACCTGGCGTAGGGCACTGCCTCCCCTAATTCACAGAGTTGTTCTCTGAGAAGGATGGGAGTGAGATGAGTCCCCACCGGGCCCCTCACCTGATCTGTCCTGCTGTTGCCACCTTCCATACAAGGGTCTGAGGCACCTAGAATCCCTGCCCCAATAGCAAAGCAAGAAGAGAAGCAGATTCTGGATAATATAGCAACTAAGCGTAGATTATGATGTCAGCAGAATGTGTGGGTTTTGGTGACATCAGCATATCTCGGAGGTTTATTTTTTAAACCACCTAAGGAAAACAATGTGTTATTTAGTGATGTCTGAATGAGCTGACAGTTGGCAGAGGTGAATGGGAGAGTGTGTGAAGGTGCCATCTGTGTGGCTGCACTGTTAACTGGCCCAAACTTCTCCCCTCGCTATGTTTTGATCAGAGTGAGGTAACAGATGATCAATGGACTCTGAAAGGTCCATTTCAAGAAGGAGCTGAGCTGCTGCAACTTTGGGATTGAGCAGAGATTGACAAGGCAGCTGAGTCTCTTCCCTTCAGCAAATCAACTCTTTCGGGGTCGGGGGGGGAGGATTAGTTGTGAGCCATCTTGGAAGGTGAGAGAATAAGGTAGCATCTCCCTGGGTCTGAGCGGACAGAAAAAGGTCCACAGGATCCAGTCTGAAGTAGATGATATCTGAATTAGGCCCATATGAAGAACCTCTCACCTTGAAGAAAGGGAGCAAGAAAGATCTTGTGAATAGCAGCCTTAATGGGAATTGCTGTGAGAAATTCTCTGAAGAACCCAGTTAATGGCCAGAGGTAGCCAAAGTGGCTAAACAAAGCTTGATGGTCCCAGTCAGGGGAGTCTCAGGCCAAGGGACTGTAGCAGGTGGCATCTCAGAGTTCCAGCCTGCAAGTGAGAAACTGGGTGATTGGGAGGCTAAGCCTCGAAAGTCAGAGGAGTGAGGAACAGAGTGGGAAGACACCAGCCCAGAATAGATAAACCCTAAAGATGTCAGGGAAGCACTTTTCTATCCAAAAGCACAGATCTTCTATAGCAGTGCATGGGCCCATAGAGATTAGACTTTATCAAGAGCAAAAGGCAAATGACCATTAGCTATTAGAATTGCTAATTGTGTTATGCCCTAATAATGTTATTTGCAGTTAGTTAGAGTCAGTTTTTTGGGTTTTTTTTAATTTAACTATCCTGCTGCAATGTTTCTAGCTTGCAGCTGACCTTATCTCTGCCAGGTTGAGAGTAAAGGTCCTTGTTTATTTTGTGACCCCAGGAATCTAAGTTAGCAGAGACCTCTATTAACTCCTGGTTCACTGGCAGATGGTTGTGGGATAATGTAAAAGCAGCTTCTCGAGTGTATAAAACATTTGTCCTTCTTCTAGGTCAGGAAGGGACTAATCAACAAGGTGATTGACGGAGCTGAGCTTGTTCTAAACAACACCCTTGTTAGTATTTTTCTCTTTGTTTCCTCTGTTTGGATCATAATGTCACTCTTTCCCTGAATGATAACCCAACAGAGAATGTGTTCTAAGACTGTGGAAAGTTAGTACCAACCACTGGAAGGACATCATTAGTCTGTAAAGCCCCTGAAGCTAAATGTGTAAGGCTAAATTATGTCCTTAGATAGATGTTTCCAATTCCCCTTGAAGTCAATGGGAATTCAATATCTGTGGATCCAATGGCAGGATTTGGTCTTTCATTCCTTGGAGAAAGCAGTTTTCACAATTTTAATGTAAATGGCAAAGAGAGAGGAATTAAACACAGCCTGGACATATAGAAGTGAGACTGCCAATCATCACAGCATTTGTGCATCGTTTGAAACAACTGCTGGGAATTTAGCAGTATGAAATAAGCCTCCTGACCATAGGATAAATCAGGAAGTAATGAGCTGTGCCCATGGACCTCCTGACCTGAAATGGTCATAGATGTAAGAGGAGACTGGTGGACCACCTCTTATTGTAATGCCAACAGACCCTCCTTGCTGGCAGGCAGGATCAAACCTGGGACTTCTGGAGCTTAGTGCATGAGCCTCTACAGCATGAGCTAAAAGCCAACTGGCTACTAGCTAATGCTGTAGAGCAGACTCACTTTACCTCTCTCTCTAAGTGGTCTCAGTGCCACTAGATGGGGTGGGGTTACATTATCAGCAAGCCCTTCCATGACTGCATACTGCAGGACAGCACTTAGAGACAGTGTATAGTGACACTTAAGCAGTTCAGGTTGTATATAGTTAGACAGGATCCTAGACAGCCAGATCACTACAGGGCTATCTTTTACCAAGAACCTCAATGAAAGGGTTATTTTTATGTTAATTACTATCAATTTCCTTCTCTTCTCTACTGCCAACACCCCAGTAGGTAGCAGGATTGAGTAGTCAGTGGCTCTATGAGTCTATATACACAAAGGATGTCAGAGAAGAAAGCTTGGTGGGTTTGGTTAACTATTTGTTAATAGTCAATTATTGGTTGACTACTTCTCTTAGTTCTGGTTCAGGTAGATTCATGCCTAAAGTGTCTCTTTGAGAACTGCTTTCGAAGAAACATAAAACAAACAAACAAACAAACAAAAAACAACTGAGCTAATACTTGAGTTTTCCCCACAAAGTGGCAGTTTTTACCTGAAGCTGCTGAAGAGTGTCCTTGCCACCCAAAACTCCACCTTGGCTGAACCCATCCCTAGAGGAAACTCAGCCTAGAGAACAGAAAGGGTTTGCACAGTGAAGCTCCAGGTCTGGGAAGAAGTTCACATGCTACATCCAGTCTCTCAGCAGGGATTTTTCAGAACAGATTGCATACAGAATGAAAACTAGGGTGAGGGTGGTAAGCATGTAAGCCATCTGCCCAGTACCAGCACAAGAGGTAAAACATGCTCATGTTGCTCTTTGCATTAAAACAGGGAGTGCTTGTACTGAATTAAAATATATTTATTTTAGGATTACATAACAACAACACAAGAGAAGCCAGAGCCTGCTGTACCCTGCAGGTCATGTTATGTCATGGTCCGGGGCCCTGCCTTCTAATATAAGATATGACCCTTCAGGCCTTTGCAGCCACACCCCACATTATGATCTCTCTCTTCCCGTGACTTAGCCCCCTGGTTTATTCCCACCCCTTCTGGGGTAACAGAAAGTCCAACAAATAATAGTCCCAATCCTTATGTCTCGGTTTTTGCCCTCAGCTCTGGGCCCTATGGTCCCTACACCCACTCAGTCAAGGCTTTCCATCATCCTTTCCCCTACTCAGGGGTCTCCCTAGATTCCTTCCTCACAGGCTGAGTGGTGAAGCAGCAGGACTGTGAATTACAGGAAGAAAGACCAGTGCTGCGTTGGAGTGACCATTGGCAGGGGATGTCTGGGCAGGAGGAGGCACTCTGGCGGTGAGTGAATCCTGTTACAATATTACCCATAGCTTGTGTAAAATATTGACTTTCAGGCACTGCGGGGAGGCTATCAGATAGGTCTCTACATTTTTAACAATGTGAGTAATCATCTGAACAATCTGCAAAGGGTCGTGTGGAATTCTCCATCATTAAACATTTTAAAATCAAAATTGGATGTTTTTTTTCTGAAAGATGAGCTCTAGGAATTATTTGGGGGAAGTTCTTTGGCCTATGTTATACAGGAGGTCAGACTACAGGATCACAATGGTTCCCTCTGACCTTGGAATCTGTGAATCTATATAATAATCTTTTCACAGGCCTTCTCCCCACCACCTTTCCAGGGTCTTGTAATGAGAAAGACCTCCCAGGGCTTCCTCTTGGGGGTCTGTTTCCCACCCCTGGCTGCATTCCCGACCCACCACAACCCTCACGTCAGGGCTCCTGAGGGCTGATTCCTGGGTTTCCCTCTACCAGCGAGTCCTGCTCCTCCTGAGTTATTTCAAGATCACCCTCTGCTCTTGGGTCCAGCCTCTCCAGCTGTTTTTTTTCCCCCCTCCACTTTATGTTAAGACCCCACAAGGCTTCTACCCAGCAAGGTATCCCAGCTCCATCATAACCTTCTCTGAGCCAGCTTCTGCTGCTCCGTCCTGTGGTCTCTGGTACTAAGAGCGGGACTGTAGAATTCCTTCTCTCTCTCCCCACCGCTGCCGCCCCCTCTCATCTGTGGTTCCTGTCTTTAGAGTCACCATCCAGCTCAGCTTCTTCTTTAATTAACCCCACCCCGCCCTACAGGTGCAGCCAGTAGAATAACTGGTCTCGCTCAGGCTCACTTTAACCCTTTCATCGCCTGTGTGTGGGATACACACCCTATCACAGCTATCTACGCTACTTCTCTGGCCCCCGTTACCATAGTATCTGAGCCCTCATATTCTTTAGGGTCTTTATCCTCATAACACCCTAGTGATAGAGGTAAGTATTATTATCCCCATTGTACAGCTGGGGAGCTAATGCACAGGCAGGCTAAGTGACTTAACCAAGATCATACAGTAAGTCAGTGGAAGAGCAGGGAATTGAATGCAGGTCTCTCCAGTCCCAGCTGGCACCCCGAGCAGCGGACCATCCTTTCTCTTTTTCAGGAGATACTTTATACAACATAACTGCTCTTGTACCATCTGTGTTTTACATAGAAATTTGGTAAAACCACCACTCATTTTTAAATGTAAAGAAAACGAAGTGAGCTTCAAGTTTGAAATGAAAATGTAGCTATTTCACTCTGTATTTGCTGATGCCCACCACTAATCAGAGTATACAAGGGGCTGCAGCAGAGGAATCTAATTACCCTTATCTTAGTTCAAATAATGAAGAGTGTTAGTACTAAGGACAAGACACCTTGTTTTACTGGATATAGAGCCCATGACAATCATGGGTTCTAAATTTAGAATAAACTACTAGGGCATGTCCCACTTGGGCTTGACCAAACGCGATTTCTGGGCTGCTGCATGTTTTCTAAATTATTCCCCCGATCATCCCAGAAGCAGGGCAAGAATTATCCTGCCACAAGGATCCTGACTATTTGTGTAGCACAAACTTCCATGTAGCTACAAAAACAGGGACAGGAGCATTTTTTTTCCCCTGTTGCAAAGACGACTGACTTTGTGGCTGTCTAGAGGTTGTCTTTCTAACCTCTCTATCGTTTGGCATGCGTGGGTCAAAATAAATACTCTCTCGCTGGCTAGATTTTGTATTTCTGAACACCTAGGGAACCTTATTAAGAGGAGTCAGATTGTCCCTAATGGGCTATCAGGTCACAGTTCAATGAGGCTCAGTGTTCTAGTTCCGTGTTTTAAAGTGCATCACCCTTATTGTCTTTTCAATATTAGGCTACTGCACAGCACACAGTCTTTCTTCGGCTTTTCTGGGAAGCCACATGGGAAAGAAGTTTGAGACTTTCCCTTCTCTGAGAAAGTCTCAGGACATTTGTAATTGTGCTCCCTCGTTGTGATCTCGGGGTTGGTAAGAGCGATCATTTCCCTTTCTTGGCTCAGCCAGAAACCTTTAAAACGCTGCAGTGCAATCTGCACTAGCCGGGACAATCTACCCCACCTCGCTACTCAGGCTTGAAGCCCTCCCAGGATACCCCAGGGCGTGTGTGCACTCACTCACTGTCTGTGTTAGCACATGATGGGCTTGAACCCACAAAGTGGGATTTCCGGGAGAGTTGAGGACAGTGGCTGTCTTGCAAGAGGTTCTCAGTACCATGTAGCATCAAAGTCTTGAAAATATACAGGGTCAGTTTCTGTTATTGATAAACTGGTGCACTTTCATTGAGGTCCAATGAGTTGCACTGGGGGAGTTGAGGAAGGAATCTGACCCAGGTTAGGTTTTAGAAAACATATCATGCAGATAGATATACTAATGGGGAAACTGTCAGGTTAAAAATGATGGGCCAGATCATCCTCTAGTGTAAGTCAGCACAGCACCATTGACTTCCATACCCTGATTTACATCAGCTAAAATGCTGTCCCAATAGTAATCCCTTTAGGGTACAAATAACAGATTAGTTTATTAGAATGTATTTGAATGTACTTTTCACCGTAAAGGCTGTTTGAAATATTACATATTTTTCAGCCCTTGCAAAACAAAACTAGACCAGCAGCAAAAAATTGACAAGAAAAGGATTTTTTTCCCCCATAGTATTTAGGCTTTTTTTTTTTTTTTTTTTTTTTTTTACAACTTTAGGAGTGAAATCCTGGACCCACTGAAGTCAACAGAAAAACTTTAGTTGGTGTTGGTCCTGCTTTGAGCAGGGGGTTGGACTAGATGACCTCCTGAGGTCTCCTCCAACCCTAATCTTCCATGATCCTATGACTTCAACCAGGTCAGGATTTCAGACTAGGTGTTTGGATAGTTCAGAAAAGTATCTCACGTTTTGGGTGCTCATGTGGAATGAAATGATGAATGAAAAAGTGTCTCCTAGGAATGAAGCCTGTCACTTTGTTCCTTTCCCAGGCTGCCCCCTTGGGCCAGGATGAGACCTTTCCACCTTCCTGGATGCTGATCTGCAACATCCAGGTAGTGCACCGCACGGGTCCAGTCATGGGAGACTCAGCCTTCCAGGTACACCCCAGATAGCCTACCCCTTCCAGGGTTGTCAGCAAAGGAAAAGACACAGATACAAATGAACTGTCACATGGATGTGGTAGAATTCTCTTTCCTCAGACAGACCCAGTAAACCATGGCCTCAATCAAGTCCACAGGGTAGTCTATATAATAATAGTGCCACAACAGCAGTTCCATATAAGGCCCATCCTTCTTTCATCTCACAGCAGTCATTCAAAAAGCTCCTGCCTTCAGCCAACCCTCCTCCTCCAGAAGCTGAGGACTAGAAATCTGCTCTCCTCCCTGATCTGTCCTCAACTGCGCAGTGTTCTCTGCTTTTAAGCTTCTCCCTCCAAGTCCGACATCTCTCACAGGTGTGGTGGGGTGGGGCTGATTGGCCCCACAATAGGTCATTAACCCTGTATTACCCAGCAAGGGGATTGTATACCGCCTCATAAAGCCACACTGTGGAGGACTCAGGATGGAAGTTTTAAACAACTGACAAGTGGCAGCCGGGCTGTTGACTCCTGAATCACTGACCATCAGGGGTAAAGTTTTAACCAAGAATAATGTATTTGTTTGTGTTGTGGCCCAGATGAACTTGAAATGTAGTGAGAAGGAGATAAGCCAAACCTGTTATATTTATTTAACACTCCTGGAATTTGGGGTTGCCTAACCAGTGAGGCTTTGCAAAACCACAGATCATAGAACCATATGGTTAAAAGGGACCGAAAGGGTCATCAAGTCTACCCCCCCGCCAACATGTTGTGACTAAACCATCCAACACAGATGGCTATTCAGCCTCCTTTTGAAAACCTCCAGTGAAGGACTTGGGACTTGGAGTCCAACATTCTCTGGCATTTATTTCTTCTAAGCAAAATCCCTCTCAAATGAGGATCCACAACAGCAACATACATCTCGATTCCCTATTGGAGTTCTCCCCACCTATCAATACTTTAAAAAAAATAAATACCCTAGCTACATGTGTGTTTTGGACTAAGGTGCACCTGGGTAAAGAATAAAGTAAAGTGTTCTTCCTCTGCCAGTGTCGGAGGACGGTCAAGGTTGATTGACATCCTTAGCAAAATGGCAGCTTTTCAGCTCCAGACTCTGCAGACGCTCCTCTATTCCTCAGAGCCCCTGCCCTGGAGGCACTATGCTGTCTTGTTCATTTGATTATGGTTAGGTTGGGAGTCTAAGCATTGATAGGCAGCTGTTCTCCTGTTAGATACTAATAGGTTTGATGTGCTTGCTTGCTTTATTTATATATATTATAATTCATTTCAAAGGTTTATTAAATGCTTGGAAAATCCTAACGCCTTTGAGACAGAAAGCTGGGTCCTTTAGCTTTGCACTGAATTACTGAAGCTAAAAGGGCCAAATGCAGCATTGGGATTCACTGATGCACAATCCCCATTGATATCTGCATAAGGGTAGAATCTGAAGTCATATACAAAGGCAAAATTTAGCCCTTATACATTGATAACCTCATATGAGGTTCTGAGCTTCCAGCACCATAATTCAGCTTTGTTGTAAGCAAATGAACTCCACTGCAATCAGTGGTGTTATGCCTGCTTACATATTTGGCCCCCAGTGTCTCATTTCAGTTCTGGTAAGAGCAAAAATGAAAAAAAAAAAGTGGATTGTATTTTAGCTTTTATTGAGTTTACAGGGAAATGTATGGAAGATCCAGATGGCATCTCATTTGATCCAGTGTAAATCAGGAGCGACCAGTTGAAGTCAATGAAGTTACCCCGGTATAAAATTGGTGTTCCCAATCTAAGCATCAGCTCCAGCAGCCTTCAATGTTTCAAGTCAATTCATTGCTACAAACCTACCTACTGTGCGTCTGTAGGAATGCAAAATTATGGGGACTGATGGTCACTGAATTTTCACGGTGAGTCTCAGCACAAAGATGTATCTCTACTTGTGATATGGCTGGAGACTGCCCTGTGATTCAGTGACTGCTGTGGTGGGATAATGCACTGGGCTGGAAGAGAAAGAAACCCAGCAAGTCCTCCGGCAGGCAGGCAGCAAGGTGAAGGATGATTCTCTAACAATGTCCGTGCTTCTTTATTTTTCAGCTGTCTGTTGGTTTCTGAGCTGCAGCTCGTTAGAGCTGGACACCACAGGGGGGGAATGCCCATTAGTACAAGGTCTGGTGAGGGATTGGTGTCTAAAATGCATTCAGCTTAAAAATGGTGGGTCTGATTCTCCCTTCAGATTTGTAACCCTATTGGGAAGTCAATTAAGTTATGATGGTGTAAAAATGGTATGGAAGATGAATCGGTTCCTGGGCTTATACTTCACAAGAATGGCTATGCAAGGATGGCACCTTTTCCTCAACAGATCTGCTCCCTGTGTCTTTGAGCGACATCTGTTGACTTTCCTGTAAAAAGGAGTGTTTGCCTGCCAACTCCTATCAGCACTGCATATTTCCATAAATGAAAAAAGAAAAAAAGAGCAGTTGCAGTAGCAAACTATTGTCTTTGAAACAAATCCCAGCATACTTTGAAGCTGTTCAAAATCCAAACACAGATGCAGCCCCGAATTTTACAAATGGTTCCTTCTTTTCATAATGGTGTGTTCTCTACCACAAGATCTAAATGCCTCCCTGAACTTCGGTGTACTTGGAATCCAAATCTGGGTCCATATTTGGGGGTTGTGCCTACTTCTAGCAAACAACTAAGCATTTAAATGTACTGGCGGCTATTGCGTGATTTGCAGCATCACTACCGCTAGGTCATCCAGGAGGATGTGTAACTTTTTAGGACCACTGAGCACTGTGAAATTTCCCTATTTATCACAATTACAGAAACACCTGTGCTTAACAACTCTGTGCAAATCTGCTGAAAATTCAGTGCTCAACCAGCCTCAAAATGTTGTCTTTTTAGTTTAACATGTAGTTGCCATACATAATAGGCTGGAGTAGTATGCATTTCTGGAATAGGGATGGAAGACACAGTGTGCTTTCAGTGAAAATTGACTGAGACCTTCACCCAGAACTCAAACTGACAAGATGGGTGAGGTAATATCTTTTATTGGACCAACTTCTGTTGGTAGAAGTTACAAGCTTTCACGCTTCACAGAAATCTTCTTCAGGTCACCTACCTTGTCTTTCAAGAATATAATTATCAGAGGGGTAGCCGTGTTAGTCTGGTTCTGTAGAAGCAGCAAAGAATCCTGTGGCACCTTATAGACTAACAGACGTTTTGCAGCATGAGCTTTCGTGGGTGAATATCCACTTCTTCGGATGCAAGGCATTGATGTTTCGTAGCACTTTACATTTTCAAAGTTCCATTTAAACATTGACAAGTTAATCTCCACAACACGCCTGAGAAGTAAGTGGCTAAGAATTATGAACCCTGTGTAACACCTGGGTAAATTTAGTCAGGGAGATTAAACCCAATGAGTAGGATTATCATGTGCACCCAAGGAAGTAAGGAGCACAAGTCCTAGAAACTTTCTATGGGATTTGTGCTCCTAACTCCCTTGTTTCAGAGTAGCAGCCGTGTTAGTCTGTATCCGCAAAAAGAACAGGAGTACTTGTGGCACCTTAAAGACTAACAAATTTATTTTAGCATGAGCTTTCGTGAGCTGCAGCTCACTTCTTCGGATGCATAGAATGGAACACACAGACAGGGGATATTTATACATACAGAGAACATGAAAAGGTGGAAGTATGCATACCAACAGGCAGAGGCTAATCAATTGAGATGACCTATCATCAGCAGGAGGAAAAAACTTTTTGAAGTGATAATTAAGATGGCCCATAGAAGGTGTGAGGAGAACTTAACATAGGGAAATAGATTCAATTGGTGTAATGACCCAACCATTCCCAGTCTTTGTTTAGGCCACAGTTAATAGTATCTAGTTTGCATATTAATTCAAGTTCAGCAGTTTCTCTTTGGAGTCTGTTTTTGAAGTTTTTTTGTTGCAAAATTGCCACCTTCAAGTCTGTCACTGAGTGGTTAGAGAGGTTGAAGTGTTCTCCCACTGGTTTTTGAATGTTATGATTCCTGATGTCAGATTTGTGTCCATTTATTCTTTTGCGTAGAGACTGTCCGGTTTGGCCAATGTACATGGCAGAGGGGCATTGCTGGCACATGATGGCATATATCACGTTGGTAGATGTGCAGGTGTACGAGCCCCTGATGGCGTGTCTGATGTGATTAGGTCCTATGATGGTGTCACTTGAATGGATATGTGGACAGAGCTGGCATCGGGCTTTGTTGCAAGGATAGGTTCCTGGGTTAGTGTTTATGTTGTATGGTGTGCGGTTGCTGGTGAGTATTTGCTTCAGGTTGGGAGGCTGTCTATAAGCGAGGACTGGCCTGTCTCCCAAGATCTGTGAGAGTGAGGGATCATCTTTAAGGATAGGTTGTAAATCTTTGATGATGCGCTGGAGAGGTTTTAGTTGGGGGCTGTAAGTGATGGCTAGTGGTGTTCTGTTATTTTCTTTTTTAGGCCTGTCCTGTAGTAGGTGGCTTCTGGGTACTCTTCTGGCTCTGTCAATCTGTTTTTTCACTTCAGCAGGTGGGTATTGTAGGTTTAAGAATGCTTGATAGAGATCTTGTAGGTGTTTATCTCTGTCTGAGGGATTGGAGCAAATACGGTTGTATCTTAGAGCTTGGCTGTAGACAATGGATCGTGTGGTGTGTCCGGGATGGAAGCTGGAGGCATGTAAGTAAGTATAGCGGTCAGTGGGTTTCCGGTATAGGGTGGTATTTATGTGACCATCGTTTATTAGCACAGTAGTGTCTAGGAAATGGACCGCTTGTGTGGATTGGTCTAGGCTGAGGTTGATGGTGGGATGTGTCATTTGGCAAATCCCACCCAGCAAATCCAAAATTAGGCACCCAAATCTACAGATACATGTTGAAGCCAATGTCTGGAGCTTCCTCAGAGCCAGGAGCTCAGTTTCAGTGAGATATGGGGGCCTTTGAAAAGCCCAGCCTAATGGCATTGTGAGCACTCAATACCTCTGAAAATCAAGCCACTCACTTAAGTGCCCTGTCACAGCGTGACTGGCCCCTTTAAAAGGAAGCAGGATCCAGTACACCTGGATTGATTACTTGCTGCCCGGTTGGGCTTAAGGGAATATACCTGGGCCTTATAAAGGGGGAGATAGCTGAGGGTGGCTCTTGGCAGTGCAGGAAATCAGAAAGCTGCTGCAGGGCCCTGAAGGGATGGCTACACTTCAAAGAAAAAAACAAAACAAAACCCGGCACTGAACCTCAGAGTTCAGGGCAATTGGCTCCTGCTTATAGGGCTAAAAATAGCAGTGTAGATGTTCCCACTTGGCCTGGAGCCCAGACTCTGAGACTCTCCCCCCTTACCGGGTGTCAGAACCCAGGCTCCAGCCTGAGCCGGAACATCTACACTACTATTTTTAGCCCTATGACCCCAATTGACTCAGGCTCCGAGACTCAGCACTATGGGTTTTTCTTTGCAGTGTATATATACCCTGAGTCAGCATGGGGAAAACACCAGTGTGGCTCTGCTGAGGCCTGCCTCAGTTTCCCCTTCATTCAGAGATCCTTAAAGAGTTGAGATACTTTAAATAGTCCTCATGCTGGGAATTTAGTAATTCCTGTAAAAGTCTTTCAAAATAGAACCAAACATAAAAATCTTTATCTCACCTAGGTCCAGATCTTCCTCCCTCAGAATCTATCGTTTCTTTAAAGTGCCTTTCTTTCACCCTGCTCCCAGGGTCAGTCTTCCTGCTCTCCGAGCACCTCTTGCCTGGAGTTTGTCCTTGTTCACAGGCCTCCCCTGCTTGTGTCTTCCCCTTGCTGACTCAGGGCCCTGCCGGAGGCTTCACACCCCTCACCATGTTGCAGACATCTCCCAACACTCACCTAGAGCTGCCTCCCCCTTTGATAAGGTCCATGTGCCCACCCTGTCACAGAGCTGGGCATAGAACTCAGAGTTCCAGGATGAAATAAATCTAAAAACAGCGGCACTCCTGAGTCCTAACATTCCCAATTGGGCCCAAGGAAGGAGGGGTCCCAAGGGAGAGATTTCCCTCTCGAGACTTCCATCTTGGTTTTGTTGACCAAAGTACAGATAAAATTCAGAAGCAGCTGCAAGTTTTGGTGTTTATCCAAAGTGAATCTAAACTCTTAACCAGTTGAGCTTTACATATCACAACTCAGGCTATGTAGTCAACATCTCTTCAAGGGCCTTTGTTAAGTGACTGTAGTGCACTTGCCGTCTGATTGTTTTTATGTTTGATCAGTCAGTATACATATATTTTAGCCTATAACAACATCCCAGGAAGTGGAAATGAAAAGCAAGCCTGCGAGAAGAAGGGGAGATGCTAGTTTACAAAAACAATTTTCATAAAACAAAGCAAGCAAGCCAAATGTTTTCTGCATGTAATTGAAAAATCGTCTCAGCAATAAAGGCTACAGAGCAGGGAGCAATGGCAGGTAAATAACCAATCAAAGGAAGCCCTGGTACATCTTTGTCCAACAATAATACCTGGACTGTTAAATCTCTGACACAGGTACTTTCTATTCCTTTATGGAGCCGCACCATATTTTGGCCTCTGCATCCTACACTGAGAGCACATGCGCTGATGAAGTTTTCCTTTTCTCCTGGTAAAATAGTGATGCTTGCTGGATTATATACTAATTTTAAAAGAAGAAATAAAAAACCAATGCTAGAACACATGCATGAAGAAAGCAAACATTCTGCCTAGCAATTCACCTGGACTCGTAAATGCTTGCTTCTGGGAGGGGGAAATATCACACTGGAAATATAACTAATAGTTCTGTGCTCTTCACAATAAAAAGGCCCAATCCTGATTGCTGCTGAGTTGCTCCTTCAAGGTGCTGTGGGGCACATTATTATAACTTTGCTCATATTGAGTACTGCCATACTCCACAAGCAGTCCCCTGAATACTAATGGTTAGGGCCCTACCAAATTCACAGTCGTGAAAAATACAACATGGACCGTGAAATCTGGTCCCCCGCATGAAATCTGTCTATTGTGTGTGTGTGTGTGTGTCAGGGGAGTCACAGTATTGTCACCCTCACTTCTGCGCTGCCTTCAGTGCTGAGTGGTCGGAGAGCGGCTGCTGCAGTGTGGGCACCCAGCTCTGAAGGCAGCGCCGTCACCAGCAGCAGTGCAGAAGTAAGGATGACAGTACTGCGACCCCCTACAATAATCTTGTGACCCCTCCCCCAACTCCCTTTGGGTCAGGATCCCCACAGTTACAATACTGTGAAATTTCAGATTTAAATACCTGAAACTGAAATTTAAGATTTTAAGAATCCTATGACTGAAATTTACGCAAATGGACCATTAATTTTGTAGGGGCTCACTACGCGTGTAAGGTATTACTTATGAGTAGGCCCTGAGTATCCTCAACACGTATTAAGTATCCAGTAGCCTGATCCTGCAAGTTATTGAATATTTCCAGCTTGGTGCTCAACACCCTGAGATCCCATTAATATAACTAGGAGTTAAATGTGCTCAGACCTGCACAAGATCAGATGCCAGCTGAGCTCCCACAGATGAAAGTGCTGAACCTCTCACAGGAAATGAGCCCACTGCAGGGTGTGCTCAACACGTGGGTCCAGTTTTTCAAAAGAGCCCAACTCCTTTAAACACCAACGGACAGATTTTCAGAAGTGTTCAGCCCCCAGCAAATGTTCCATACAGCACAACAGCCAAGGTGCACCTAACGTTTCCAAAGTCTTTGCAAAATATGGCTAATGGGGCTGCTGCTGCAAACAGCTGAGCACCTTTTAATCCTACTGAAGTCAAAAGAAGCTGGGGATGCTCGGCTCTCCACTGGGCCATCGGCTCTAGGAACTGTATGTACTCAGCGCTAGAATGGCGTGGGAAACATTTTTCTTGTCCCAAGAGAATTTCTGAGATTTTGAAGAAATTTCCTGTCCCAAATTGGGATGAAAAGTGGAAATTGAAAATGTTTGTGAACCAAAAATAAAAATAAAATAAAAAAAATTGAGAATTTCTAAATTTTTCAATTCAGTTTTGACACCTTTATTTATTTAGGTACTCTCAATTGCCTTAAATTAAAAAAAAAAAACCTAAAAATGGAACTTTCCATTTTGAATATGTCAGCATGGAACATTTGCACAATTTCAAAATCTTTTTCCAACATTTTTTTGAAATGAGAAATTTGGACCCTTTCCTCTGAAACGTTTCAGTTTTGACCAAATGTCATTTTGAGGGGGAACCCCCCCCCCCCACATTTAATAGAAAGACTCCCCACCAGCGCTGCTCTGCACCTTTCCTCAGTTTGACCTGCATCTGCAACTAATGCTCTCACCTCCTCTCTCACGGTTATATTTTCCCTCAGGGTTTCTCTCTGTTAACTCCAACATACTATACACACACTGCTAAATCTCCTCTCCACGTCCCTGACCTGATTCTGTACTTTCATCCCTTTCCCTCCTCCCTCCACCTCATGCCTTTAAAGTTACCTTTAAAGCCCTTTCTCTACCATTTGTTCTAAAAAGTAAACTCTGAAATTGTTTGCGCCCTTCCTTTCCAGATGCTGCTACCGACAAATTATTCCCCATGGGCTTCTGCTCAGATTTCACCTCTGTACCATTTGGCTCACAGGACATATTTTTTTTAACTCAAAAATCTTTTAACTTCTCTTTATTTTTTCTCTCTCCCTCATGCCCCCACCAACGCATAACAAAATACACAGCTCCCATCCCCTAAACAGCCAACATTCCCTTGGAAACAACGACACACAGCAAAGAATTTCTGCAAAGGTTGTGCCATTCTGTTCATAAATAACAGGTACAGAGCTTGTCTACACAAAAAAATTGTGCTGTTTTTACTGCACTAGAATAGTTAAAGTGGTACAACATGCTCAGAGTGGATCCAATCACACTGGTGTAAAAGTGCTTATACTGGTATAATTATTCCCATTTGAGAAGGTGAAAAAGTTGTACCAATTTAAGGCACTTTTATACCAATACAACTACTTCCACACTAGGGTTTGCAATGCTATAACTATTTTGATTTAAAAAAAATACCCCTACCCCCTCCCAACAGCAATAGTTATACAAGCAGAAAATTTGAGTGTAAACCAGGACTCGGTCTATAATATTCAGGATGGGCTAACCCATCTATGTAGAAGAGGTATTAGCCGAAACTTTCTCCTGTTTCTCAGACTGGACCCATTTTGAGCTTTAAAAATGTTCAAATGACTTTTATTTTCCTTACATTCTGGCTTTGTCTGGTACCAGAGGGGAAGTAGCAAAATTCAACCTTTCGCAAAAGATATGGAAGTGATATTACTGAAATAGGTATCTGAGATGGGCACCAACAGAAGTGGGTAACAGCACTTGTCGATACACCAGACCTACCTGTTTTAAGGTTTTCTATAGCACCCATTATCACTGCCGTATATACACACTCTCACAAACAGTATCTAACTATATCATTGATGGGTTAATAGCTTGGTGCCTAAAAGGTATTTAAGTGAGAATAATAGTGGGTAACTGACATGGGGCAAAGTCTAATCAGTTTGTCCATGTCAACATCCACTGAAGGCCCCTCCAATGACATCCGTAATCTTTGGATTAGTGCTTTAATGCATCAGTGGAAGGCATTTGGATTACCATGGGTGATGGGTTCGGTTAAAGAACCTAAATGGGTTCTTGCCCAGCACAGGTAGATATTGGGTAAAATCCTGACTCTAAAGAAACCATTGACTTCAGTGAGGTGGGGATTTCACCCTGACTCCATGCCCTTGGAGGTTGAGTGACACATACCACTTGTTTTAGATAGGTACAGTCCTGACAGGTAAGAAACATGCTCTTAAACAAGGACTGTCATATGACTGAGAAGTGGAGTTAATACACACAGAGCTACCCACCCTCTGGAACTACCCAAAACACCTCCCAGTACTTTGGCTGCGTGCAGGAGGGAAGGGGTTAGGATTATATGTACATAGTTATGCTCTTTTTGCCATCTAGTTCAGTGGCTTGTCACTAATATTTTTGTGGCATTTACTGTGGGTACTGCCTCACAGGAAATCAGCGCAATGATAAAATAAATAAATAAATAAATACAATGGATACCTCTACTTCTCTGTTCTTGTTACAACATCAGTAATACATTACCAGTCATCTGTGCATACCATGCTAGGCCAACATAGCACAGAAACACAGACTAGCACAGAAGTAGTTAACCTCCTTCCGGAGAGCTGGGTGTAAAAAAAACAGTTTTAGCTATTGATAACTTTTTTTCACTCCTTTCTTCACTCAGTTACCTTATTGACCAGTAAATACATGTGGTTATTTAAAAAAAGAAAAAAGAAAGAAAACTGCTGGACAGTGCTGTGTTTTTTTCCAGTTGGGTTGTGAAATAAATAGGCAGAGAAGTAGTGCCCTGTTCATTCCTGGTGTAACTCTATTGATATTAGTGGAATTACATGAAGGAAGACTTTGGCCCAAATACTCTTGCATAAAGATGTTCCATTAGACTATTAAATACTTTAAATATCTTTTTCCAAGTTCTTCTTTAGGAGAAATCTAACCTACAAAGATATGTGTAAGTCTGTTTCTGTGCTCATAATAAAAACAACATTTATACATAGACATATACCTTCAACCTTCACAACAACCGTGTGATGTATGTAAGTATCATTCTCTTGAAGAATGAAGTAGTAAGGTAAAGGCCAACATTTTCAAAATGGGTGCTGGAAAGTAAGTGGTCTGAATTTCAGAATTACTGATCATCCACCACTCCCAATTATTTCAATGTAAAATATAAATTTAGGTGCTGATAAGGCATCCAAAGTTCAAAACTTTAGCCTTAAGTAACTTGCCCAAAGCAAGTGGCAGATTCAGGATTAGAACTCAAGTCTTGGTCTCTGGGTCTGGGTGCTGTTTATCATACTACATCTGTGAAATATGATGAATTTCAATATTCAGATATGATATTTTTGATGTGAAACCTACTATTTTGAGAGGGAATGGTGATGAAGAAATTTGTTGCACCAAAATCTTCATCCAGTGTCAGAACACAAACATTTTTGGCTGAACTTTTTGGGGTCTATTTTTTTTTTATTTTGGGGCTCAACCGTCCTTGTTTCTCCTGGCTGGGGCTGAAAGTAGTAGTGCAGAAATGCCACTAGAAAAGTTGGGCGACTGGGGAATCAGGCACGTTGTTTCAGGTTTAATTATAAACGTTCTGTACAGGTCTGCTCTGTAGGCCATGCTTCTACATTAATGTTGAGGGCAGCTGACACCATCTGCTCCATTTTATGCAAATTCAGTGCTGCCCTTTAGCACTTGGCAATTTACCAATATGGCCCTCAAAGTATTAGGGGAAAGTCTGGCCACCCCTGCTGTACTCGGCACTCCTTTTTCGTGCAACTCACTTTAGAAAAGGAAAACAATAAAGTCCTTTACGCTTCCGCATAAGTGCCTAAGCACTGGTGGAATTTCTAATTCCTCTATAGCTGCTCATGTATGATTTCAATAAAAAGCTATTAAATAACCTCCCTCATCATTACTCTTCTGGGACACATTCTGCAAATCCTTAGGAGCAGATTTTGAAAGAGGAGGATGTTGTTTCGAATGTAAAGTGGATGGATGTTTCATGTACTGCACTTGACAATAACATAAGAACTCCCAGTATCAACAACTCTTCCCAAACCTTTCTGAGCTACTTTAGGAGATCCAAGCTTTAAAAAACATCCACACCCCACTTTTTAATGGTGCTGACGCTGAAACCCAAAAAGGGATGCCTATGAGAAAGAATAGTTGGAACAATGTAATTATTTGTCATGTTAGCTGTCTGATTTGAATGGGAAGTTCCAGATTCTGGCCTTCTTGTATATCAATGTAGATGTGCAGACTCACCCCTGTGGCGCCTCCTGCTGGTCTGTTCTGGGAATTAGCTCATTCCAGCTCTGGAGCACCCTCTGCAGGCCAGTGATCCACCTGTCCTCTGGCCCCATGTCCCTCCCAGGACCCCGGTGCCCTGTTATCTGGAGTACTGCCCCCTGGCAGTAACCCCTTTTTCTCAGGGTCTCCCCTCCCCAGGAAACCCCACCCTCTATCCCCACCTCACCTCAGTATATGGCTACTGCCAGTCATTGTCTAGCCCCACGCCCTGGGGCAGACTGCAGTATCAGCCACTCATCACTGGCAAGGAGGGTTTAGACCTGCTGCCTTGGCCTACCCCTGGGCTGCCCTCTGCAACCCGCAGTGCCTGTTAGCCCTTCGCTAGGCCGCAGCCTGGGGCTTTCCAGGCTGAGCTCCTCAGCCTGTCCCCAGCCTCGCTCCACTCAGGTACTCTGTCTCTAGCTCCCTGCAGCCAGGCCCTTCTCCCTCTATAGGCAGAGGGAGACTCTCTCTCTGCCCCTGGCTTCTCTGCCTTTATAGGGCCAGCTGAGTCTGTTTGGGGAGTGGCCCCAGCTGCAGCCACTTTCCCCAATCAGCCCAGTCTAAAAACTGCTTTCTCCAGCCACAGCCCCCTCCCAGGGCTGTTTTTAACCCTTCAGGGCAGGAGCAGGAGTCCACCCTGCTACAGTCAACAAAATGCCACAAACAACTATCTTTTCTAAAAAGGTAACCAGACTTTTGGAAGCATTGGAGAACTTTTTTAATAACTTTTGGAAACATTGGGCAGGGGAGGAATAGCTCAGTGGTTTGAGCATTGGCCTACTAAATCCAGGGTTGTGAGTTCAATCCTTGAAAAGACCACTTAGGGATCTGGGGCAAAAATGGGTCCTACTAGTGAAGGCAGGGGGCTGGACTCAATTACCTTTCAAGGTCCCTTCCAGCTCTAGGAGATTGGTATATCTCCAATTTTTTTTTTCAAGATTGGCTTGAGGTTGGTTTGTTTTTTAACTTTGATTAGCAAATTTTTCTATTATATCAATTCCTCCAACAAAGTCTGATCTAGTTACTTATATGACATCCATTACCATAGTATCTGAGCACCTCACAATCATCCATTTATTTAACCTGACAACAGCCATGACAGGTTGGTCATTGTACTAAGTATCTTCATGTTCCAATGGAGAACCGTGGTACAGATTCTCAAAGGTTTGCAGGCTCTTAACTTCCATTGATTTTTAAGGTCACACAGAAAGTCTGTCATAGAACAAAGAATTGAATCTAGGCCTCCCAAGTGCCAGGCTAATGCTTTAAACTTTGGACCAACTGCAATGTATGCTGAAAGGCCTAAGCAGACTGATATGACTATTGTAAGTGACCGAGTCTGTGAGGTAAAGTGACTGTGTGCTAACAGCGGAGGGCAATGAAAATGATTAGGTGGCTGGGACACATGATTTATGAGGCGAGGCTGAGGGAACTGGGTTATTTAGTCTGCAGAAGAGAAGAGTGAGGGGGGATTTGATAGCAGCCTTCAACTACCTGAAGGGGGTTCCAAAGAGGATGGAGTTTGGCTGTTCTCAGTGGTGGCAGATAGAACAAGGAGCAATGGTCTCAAGAGGCAGTGGGGGAGGACTAGGTTGGATATTAGGAAACACTATTTCACTAGGAGGGTGATGAAGCACTGGAATGGGTTCACTAGGGAGGTGGTGGAATCTTCATCCTTAGAGATTTTTAAGACCCGGCTTGACAAAGCCCTGGCTGGGATGATTTAGTTGGGGTTGGTCCTGCTTTGAGCAGGGGATTGGACTAGCTGACCTCCTGAGGTCCCTTCCAACCCTAATCTTCTATGATTCTATGTGGTGGGTTATTAGAATTTCCCGTGTGAATGTACTGATCTAATTTAATAGGTGCCTATGGGAAGAGCAAGGAGGAAAGCAACACAATGAAACTAGATAAGCAGTCTTGGACACACACTTGAAAGACAATGGGGCAAGCTGTTATCCTTACAGCATCTCCTCACGGTGTGTTGTTCCACTGGGGAATAAAAAGGTTCTCAACTACACTGATGGGTGTCAAAGCAGAGCTGGAATATAGGTGCAGGATGGCAGTGAGCTCCTATTGCACAGAGTTGTTGCTGCATGAGTGAAGCAAAGGGAGAAAAGCAGTTAGCTATTAAGGCTTCAGGTTTGGCCCTGCAGACCTGCCTCATGACAATGGGGGTGGGGGCAAAACTGAATGAGTGGTGTTATGACCTGGCACTTATGGGTTGTAGCATTGCTCTGAACCAAACCTGAGTGGGGCTGCCAGCCCTGCTTCTCCTTGCCACTGCTGTGGGGCTGGCTCTTGCACCAGGCCTCCCCGAGCGGGCCTGCCCAAAGTCATCTGGCTTCCAGCAGCCCATGTCCCCCTCTGTTTGCCCACAGGACTGTCTCGGTGCCATCCTCAGGATCTGCACTGAATGGCCTCGCATGGGACCAGCCTGGAGAGAGGGGTGGGAAGCCTGGGGGAGGGAGGGGCGGAGCGGACAAGAAGAGTTTTTGCCTAATGTAAGATAAAAAAGTGTATCTGTAGACGCCATGCTAAGTTGAAGTGAGCATGTTTCACCCTCTGAAAAATGTCTAGGGGTGCCTTGGTTTTGAGGATCCATTTTTTGGATTTTGGATAAATGGCTTTAGGTGCCTAAATCCCTTTGGGGCTCCAGCTCTGACCGACATCGCTTAGTCTCTCAGAGCAGTCCATCACTGCAATATCAGTAAAGCACATGTCAAACTGATTAACAACTGGCTAACTGACAGATCTCAAAAAGTAGTTGTCAATAGGGACTCATTATTGAATGGGCATGTTTCTAGTGGGGTTCTGTAGGGAGTAGTACTAGGCTTGATGCTATTCAACATTTTCATTAGTGATCTGGAAGTAAATATAAAATCACGGCTGGCAACATTTGTGGATGACACCACGATTGGTGGAGTGGTAAATAATGACGAGGACATGGCTGTCATTCAGAGCAATCCGGATCGCTTGGTAAGCTGAACCCATTAAAAGTGCTTTTAATACAGCAAAAGGTTAAGTTATACATCTAGAACAAGGAATGCAGGCCATGCCTACAGAATTGGAGGCTGTATCCCGGAAAACAGTGACTCTGAAAAGGATTGAGGGGCCATAATGGACAAAAGACTGACCATGAGCTCCCAGCGTGACACTGGTCAAAAGGGCTAATGTGATCATTGGATGTATAAACGAGATAGTGAGTATGGGTAGGGAAGTGACCTTATTTCTGTGTGCAGTATTGGTGAGACTGATACTGTAATGCTGGGTACAGTTCTGGCGTCTGCATAGTAAAAAGGATGAAGAAAGGAGACACAAAAATGATTCCAGGGTTGGCGAAAGTGCCTTACACTGAGACATTTACATTTAGGATATGTCTACAATGCAATAAAGCACCAGTGTCTGGCCCGTGTCAACTGGCTCGGGCTTGTGGGTCTGTCAAATTGCAGTGTAGATGTTCAGGCTTGGGCAAGTCCCAGAAGAAGTCTGTTTCAGAGCAAGGGATTAAACCCCGTTCTCCCCAGGCTAGCACATAAATACTTGATTTGAATGAGCTTTAGATCAGGCCCTAATGCAAGGCACGCCTGGGAGGGCTACTGAAGAAGCAAATCTTGTTGGAAATTATCCTGTCTGAAGAGAAGTGGGGAATTTGGTTTATTGTTTCTGCTGTTTGGTTATTTAGTAGTATTGCAGGTTATAAGGTTGCTCTTTCGGTTTTGTTGTATTGCATTTGCCAGTGGTGCTCAGTGTCTGGATAGCCCCTCTTCTTGTTTTGCACATTTAGCTAACTAAATAAAGATGCTGAATAAAGCGCTGTGTGGATGGGGTCCTGTGCACCGCAGACACCCTTTATTTCCCTGTGTTCTGTCCCAGGAGCTGAGATTTGCTGGGGCATGCCTCCTTACCATCCCTAGTTTTCTGTCTGGGGGCAGTAGCTTTTTCAGGAGAATGTTCTTGATTTAGAGCCTGATCGAAAGCCAGTTAAATCAGCAGGTATCTTGCTACTGATTTAATTGTCTCTGGATCAAGCCCATAGCGGTCCCTCTTTCCCCAACAGCATTTAAGCTTCTTGATATTCAAGACAGTGCAGAGCCTATTTGTTCACCCACACTATGTCTGAGTGGGGTGGGGTTGAGTGAAGCTGGTCTCCATTTATGGGGCTTGGGGAATGTTCTAGTGTTGACACTGTGTCCACTTCTAATTACTTGGTAATACCTATTTCCAAAGACTGAATTCATGCACGTAGAGCTGGATGACAGACACCAGTGTATAAATGAAACTAATTTAATAAAATCATGTAATAAAAGACAGATTAAACTTGCTTTCCAGGTGGGTTTTCAGCCTCTCAGAGCTTCCTATCTTCTGAACACAGAGAAAGAAATCAAAGACAGACCATATATGTTGTCATGGCTTCTATGAATAAATTGCTCATATTACTGGAGAAGTTTTCTTAAATGGAAGCTGTGAGAAAAATGATGCCCAGATTGTATGCAAGTCACCTGGGATGATCAGTATGGTAAATTTTTAATAAGAAAATGAAGTGCTGAGTGATTTACTGCTGATCCCAGGGTGAAAACTCGAGGAGGTTAAAGAACAAAGGTTTATGGTCCCTTTGGAGATTTGTTTCATCTGCACATCAGCCTACAATTAATGGCCATTTAACTGTTGTTCTCCTGCTGGACGTTGGTGGATTGATTCAGTAAATAAAAGTGACAGAGCAGTGTCCCATGGCGGTATAATAGAAACTGGCTGCACCTGTTATTTGTGAATCATTGCTTGCCAGGGCATTGACCTTTTCTAGTCTGGCTAAAACTAGTAAGAGAAATTATAGGGCTGATTGCTTAAATTTCATTATAAGAATTCGCATGACGGTTAGTCTGTTTCTTTGGAATTCGCTATGAGCTGATGCACTGTCCGTGATCCTCCAGTTCCAAACTAGTACTTACCACTAGGTGGTAAATGACCAGTTTGTTAGTTAAAACACATAAAGCAAAACTAATCATTACCTAACGTAAAGGCTGGTTGGAAGGAAATGATTACTACACAATGAACAATAAAGGATTCTTTCTACCCTCATGATTTTTTTTTTTAAATGTGTGGATGGAAGGAGGGATTGAACTCAAGCGAGGAATCGCAGCTAAACTGGTGTAGCACATCTGAGCATCTGTGCTTTGCATTCCGATCCAGTTAGAAAACAGCTGCCATCAGATAACTGATCATTTACAAATACTTAATGACAGATTTGTCCTTTGTTTTTGCTGCCAGAGAAAAGAGGGAGAGGGAGGCAGGGCCAAGGGGGTTTATTTCTTCATCCCTCCTGCTGTTGTTGAAATTAGTTGAGAGGAGGCAGTGGCCTGAGTTTACATCTGTGCTGTTATGCCTGGGTCTCCTCTGTTTTTCCCATGGTACTCTAGCTGCTCTGCTGAGATAAACAGCTCGCCTTCATCCTTTGTGCACCCGGGGCTGGAGCCAAAGCTCATTTAAGTCAATGGGCATTATTCCATCCCTATTACTTCAATAGGGTTTGCCACTCATGTGGTTTTCTTTGCAGGATCAGGGTGATAGTTATTAGAATGGTGGGGAATTGTCCCACCAGATGTATTTACATATTGTATCTATGTACCTTTTAAACTTGCATTGCCCAAGCTTATTCAGTAGCATTGGGATTTAACCTCAGCTTGAAACTGACCAGCCTCCTTTCATTGCTCGTACTCTGCAAAGTGCAAAAAGAAGCAAAAAGAAATTTGAGAAAAAAAAAGTTACATACAAAATGTGGATTTTTAAACGTCTTTTTTGGCTCAATCTTATGACATGTAGCGCACCCTCAGCTCCCAATTGGGCTTTGTTGTGGCTGCTTAGCAACTTGTGGGATCCAGCCCTTAATAACAAATGCAGGCGTGGAGTTATCTTCTTAACCTTGATGGACAAATTCTTCCCCTGTGTTAACACCACTGAGGACATTGAAGTTACACCACTGGGCATGAACTTGGCTCATTATCTTTATCCTTACAGCATCTCCTCACATTATGTTGTCCCACAGTGGAATAAAAAGGTTATCAACTGTACTGATGGGTCTCAAAGCAGAGACGGAATGTAGGTGCAGGATGGTAGATGAGCTCCTATTGCAAGAATTGTTGCTGCATGAGTGAAGCAAAGGGAGAAAAGCAGTTGGTATTAAGGCTTCATTGATTAAGACTAACAAAATTGTGACCTCCTCAGTGCCAGATGTTGGCTGGATAAATTCACCTTGGCCTCCAACAATGCAACGGCACAGGTGCCCATTGGCTTCTACGCCAGCCCACTGGAACAGGCTGAGAGCTCGGCAAGAGGCTGGGACTGCAGCATGAATTCTCTGCCCCTCTGGGAAGCAGCATGGGAGCTGAATAAAAATGTAGCACAGTTCAATCGCTGAATAGCACAGTCCTGGGCAGAAGGCAGATATGTGACCATGTGGCTAAGAATCCTAAAATGAATGTAGTATGTTCCAATGGACTTTGAATGGGCAGAATTTCCTTCTCTCAGGGAGAAAACAAAAAACTAAGGATGAAAGTGAGGAACTAAAAGCAACAAAGAGTCCTGTGGCGCCTTATAGACTAACAGACATATTGGAGCATAAGCTTTCATGGGTGAATACTCACTTTGTCAGATGCATGACGAAGTGAGTATTAGTAATAGCCGTGACAGGACTCACACGTAATGCTGCCTGTGTCGGACAAAGTGCAGTTCCCCAAGAGAGTTTGCCAATCAGTTCATGTCAAACCTGACAAATAGTGACACTGCTGCAGGGAGCCGGACCCACAAAGAGGGCTGAGAGTCGCAGGGGGCCCAGCAGATAAGAAGAGCCACTGTGGGATGCTAGTGGGGCCTGGGAATGAGGGAAACAGTGGGCTGACTGGGTCCTGTCCTTGCCCTGTTGGAGTCTACTGTCTGCTGGCTCTCTTGTTGGCTTGTGTGTGTGGGGGCGGTTGTCCCTGGACTTCTGAGCTATATTTGCTGTCACTCAGCTGGGGTGACGGCATCTGTCACAGAGTTCCATTGTTTCCCTATCAGCATCACTCCTGCCGCCATCTGTGGTGGGGGGTTCATGAAGTGAATGGAGGGATCAGGGATGCATGTCTGGGAACTGTGGAGTAGCTACATAATCACTATGATTATTTCGATTACAATAGTGTCCAGGATCCCCAAGCAAGATGAGGGCCCCTTTGTGCAGCATGGCAACCCACACAACCAAAGGGAGAGTGTCTGCCCCAATTGGGCTTACAGTCTAAATAGAAAAGGCAGAAAAATGGTGAGGGGGAAACTGAGGCATAGAGAGGTGAAGCAACTAGCCAGAGAGTAGTGGTAAGAGCCTTAACTTGATCCCAGGTCTACTGATTCCCAATCCAGTGCCCCAGTCACTAGATTGAGCATACTGCCTCTAGTGGCTTCTCACTACAGCTTGGAGCAGCACGGCTACAGATCATTGAATTCTGGACAGGCTCCATGCCGACAAAGCAACAGAGTCAGGAACTGATCTCTCAGAACTTTATTGGGGGTGGAACAATTAGCAACAATAGATCAACCATTGATTCAGGCATTTCTTGCTAACATTATTTTCCACCTTCAGCACGTGTATATAATAATAACCCTTTTGGTTGAAACCATCTGCTCAAGTCCACTTGGACTGCACAGTAGATTGTTCAAAAGCATTTCCAACAAGTAGATAAATGACCCCCGCTTGTGTCTGACAGCCTTGCCTATGACTTTCTCGAAAAGTTTTATTTTACGAGTTAGACATGGTGCCCCTTGGGTGAGTCGAGGCTGGTGATCCTTAATTAAATTAATCAAAGCCAGGGACAGAATCCGTGGGGAGTATCAGGAAAGTCTCTGGGTTAATTAAACAGGCACAGACAAGTAGCTTAAACCCAAATGTACTTGTTGTGCTTAGGACTAATATGAAGGGCAATATTTTTATTCATCGCATTTAAAGGACAATGAAAGCAGACTAGATTCAGCCCTTTGACACAGCCCTCACTCAGACAGTGCTCTTGTTAATTTGCCTCAGTAAGGGCTTCAGGATTTAAAGCCTTTAGCCCTGAAAAAATTCTTTCATTCGTTTTCTCCTCCTCTGTCTGAGTGTGTGTGAATTTGTTGCTCATGAAAGCAAGTCACTAATTGTGCTGGGTTAGATCCAGGCACAGGAGCTGGAGAGGCATGTTCTTCACAAGCTTCCAGTGCAGATTTCTGCCAGTATCACTGACCTGCTACCATCCCAAATGTTCTGAGCCTCCCTTAAGCACAGGCTACAAATGATGGGCTAAACTGGAGCTGCCCCCTTGTGCAGCCTCACAACAGGAGTATGAAAGGACAAAAAGGTCAGGAATCCAGTCACATTACACCACCTCTATAAGATTTCCATCCCCAAATCACAGCCCACTTGTTCGAGACTGCTCCTCCCAGAAAACGAGCAGGAAGTGGCCGGATTATACACACAAGGGGACAAGGCACTTTCCATTCACATAGGGTAACAAATGACTTTGCCCCACCAGGCAGGTCTGGAAGGTGTTGTGAGAATATTTTATATCTGTATGTGCAAATAGTTGACCTGAAGAAGAGCTCTGTGCAAGCTCAAAAGCCTGTCTCTCACCAATGGAAGCTGGTCCAATAAAAGATATCACCTCACCCACCTGGTCTCTATATGTAAATAGCTAATAGGAAATGTGCCACTAGATAGCACACCAGCATATGTAGCATTGTTACTACACCTCTACCTCGATATAACACTGTCTTCGGGAGCCAAAAAATCTTACCGCATTATAGGTGAAACCGCGTTATATCGAATTTGCTTTGATCCGCTGGAGTGCGCAGCCCCGCGCCCTCGGAGCACTGCTTTACTGCATTATATCCGAATTCATGTTATATCGGGTCATGTTATATCGGGGTAGAGGTGTAGCTGTTGCAAAGGGGTAAGCTGGTGGATCCGAACACCAGCTCAGGAAAAACAATCCACTATGCCCAGTTCAGTTTGTAGCCCTTATCTCAGGGCCCTGGTTATTCTTTAGCACATACAAACATGCACAAAAGGAAATGGGGAACAATAATTTCAACTAACAGTCTTGATCCTAACCTAGGCCGTGGAGTCCTCTGGCATCTTGATGGTCAGAACTTTTCCCAGCATTGGGGGTCTGCAGGGCCTGCTCGCTCTCTCATAGTCTTCTGTTACAGCCACAGGAGAATATACTCCCAGCTCTCTCCTGGTCCCAGGCAACGTTGTGGAACTGGGGCCCTGTTTTATATCCTGGAGAGGCTAATTATCAGACCCAATCACTTAATGATGTGCAGCTGGGTCAGATGATTCCCAACACCTGTCTGATTTAAAGAACAGGGTTGGCTGCTCCCTGGCAGACCACCCTGAGTACAGGGACCAGTAAAGCTCACTGTTGTTGTGGGAATCAAATGGCTTCCTTTTGTGCAGCTCTTGCTGTCAGCTCTTAGGTTAGGCACTGTGCCTCTCCCAGTGATGGGACACTGCCTCATGACCCATGACTAGCGACGGCACTTTTAGCCCTTCGAGACAGTTCTGCGCTGTGTACAGATAGTCACAAGAAGCTGGGATGAAACCCAAATTGCCTTTCTATCATGACTTGGGACAGGATTTAAACTGAAGGCTCTTCAGGAGAGAGGCAATTGAGGTAACACCTTTATCATCCAGATACTGAAAAACAGTCCCCACATTCTTACAAGGCTCCAATTTTCTCCACTTTAATTTCCCTATGTAATCTTTCCAGTCTGCTTTCTTCCATCTGATGTTTTATACTTTGCATATGCCTCTTTCTTGCCTTGATTGCTTTTTTTCCCTGCTCATATTCATCCAAATTAGCCTTTTTTACTTCCAGCATATTTATTGCTAGTTGGCATGAATAACCCTTGGGTATAAATTAATTTATATTTGAATACTTTCAATTTCCACTCTAATTTATATGTTTCAGTTAAGCCCCTGATGTCAGAAAGCCTCTTCAGGGAGGAGTCGATAGCTCAGGGGATTGGTAATAAGATCTAGAGTTCTTTCCCTAATGGTTCAAAAAGGGCCTACAGAGAGTTGCTAATGCCTGAGAGTCCTTATCGCTGGATGGCTGACTGGTGGTCTGAGTTGCAGTTGTAAGCCAAGTTCTCATTGGCTACGTGCCCCAATCAGAGCTGGGCTAAGAAGGGAAACTTTTTTCTGTGACGGTGTTTCCTCAGATCTAAACATGGTTTGATTAGATGCCATTTGGTTACCCCTGACATTTGGCTTTCCCACCAATCATCGGTGTGACTTATTTTTGTTTGCACGTGTATTGGGGGGGAGGTTTTATTCACGTGACTTTGTGCACCAGTGAGAGCACTTGTATATGGACTAGTGTATTCATTATGAACACCGTTATTTATATTATGGTAGCACCTAGAGGCCATCACTGAGATAGGGACGCCACTGTGCTAGTTGCAGTGCGTACACATAATAAGGGACAGCACATGCCCCAAAGAATTCAGTCTAAATAATGAATAAATACATGAGCACAAAATGCTCACCCAATCACTCTATATGTACATGCACTTGCTGAGTGGGAATGTGACATGAGAGGAGGTCAGATTAGATGATCTTCTCGTCCCTTCTGGCCTCCATCTCTATGACAAGTGGATGCAAAGTCTGCTAAAAAGCTGCCTTTTTTTTTCTTCTGTCCATCAGGTGAAGCAACCAAACTATTTTTAAAGCTCAAGTCTGTGGATGTAGGCAAATAGGGAACATCTATATGTGCCTAACATCTTTAATAGGATGTACTCATGGCGTCGGGCCGCTCCTGATGCTCATGCTGCCATGGTTACGATATATTTAGAATGCTAGTTCAATGACAGCTAGCGCAAGTATATCTGCTTCAGCTGGAAACCACATCCCCAGCTCAAAGTGTAGACATCTCTGTATACTGATATTCCTTGTGCAGGAGGAAAGAAAACATTATTAAGTGTCATAACATTTCTAGATCTGTTTATTTTCTGCTGTTTTGTCCAACCTATCCCTACAGATTCAAAGCCCCAATGACTTGTTCAGGTCTTTTTCATAGTTTTAAAACTTAGCTCAGCCAATCAGGCAAGAGAAACAATGTGACTGAGGACACGCATGACGTCAATAGAGAATCAAGATTAGCAAACATTTGCAAGCCACTTGTGTGCCAAAAATGCGTGGGCTAAAAATTATTCAGAAAAACTATTTAATGAATAAGTACAGAGAAACTAATCCATAAAGGTCACTCCTTTTTCATGGATAATTCTTTAGCAGAAAAAATGGCTCCATTATTTGCAATGACTAATCTGACTAGCCCTAGTTGTGTAAGGAGCAAGTGTGTGTCACTAGCAACTATACTTTTAGGGCCAGAGATCAGCAGTATGCACATATGAAGTAGTAACTGACACTGTTTCAATTTGGGAATGTAGAATCATTTTATTTTGGTCAAAAATATAAAAACAAAATGTTTTGCCATTTCCAAATTGATCTTTTTTTCCCAGCAGAACTCTTCATTCTGCCAAAAGAAAAGGACATTTGACTTTTTGTTTGAATTTGGGATGAAAACTAGTGATGAAATATCAGCATTTCCCATGGGATGAAATTTTCAGCTAGCCTCGTCTCTTAACTTAAAGGGGTGGCAATGCTGAATCTTTAATAAGAATATCCTTTCTTGCAAATGTCTATCAGGCACTGCAGTTAAATATATGTGAGGTCTGAAATATAATTTATTAATGTTTCTAAAATGTGTTCCAGTCCTTAGGTAGAAGATGCTGTATAAGTGCAAAACAGTATTTTAGGGCCTGATGCATTGTGGTATTTAAGCATGTTCGTAACTTAAGCATGTGAATAGTCCTATTGGCTTCAAACAGATTATTGATGTGCTTAAAGGATGTGCTTGAGTAACTTGCTGAATCAGGCCCTTGATGAGTTCTCTAATAGGTATGTGTACCACTGCCCTCTACTGGATAAATTCAGATACACTCAACTTTGTTTCATAGATTCTGTATTTTTACCGGAGAGTCTCGTTACATGTACAAGGTAGGGAGCTGTGTTGTTGGAGCAGGAAGTTCTGAGCTCTATCTTTGCTGTTACCATGGAGTTCCAATTGACTGGGTATTCAGTCCAGGGACAGTGCAAAGGCCTACAGATAGATTTGATACATTTATTGTTATTATTATTCAGAGTGAGGCCTCATCAGTACTTGGAGCCAAGACATCATTTTGGCACTTTTCACCAGCTCTTAAATTCTATTTAAAACAAAAAGCAACCCCAAGCTATTCCCTCCGCTGTTCATTTTCAGAGTTGAAGGCAATTGCTTTTAAAAATTACAGAGAAAAAGGATGCATTCCCAACTGCTGCCTAAAACGATCTGCAAGTAAATTTATTTTTTAAGACCACAAAGTAGGCATCTCCTGCAACCATATATATTTTCCTCCCTTCCCCCTTCCCCCCCAAGTTTTTTCTGATTCTAAACAAAAAATAAGGACATGGACAAGTATTATAATATATTTTCTCTGATATAGCATAAATCCAGGAACATTTATATGCTAATCAAACCAAAATAGATGTGATTAGTGAGGAGAGTGCCAACATGGCTGTCTTTTCCCCATCAACCCATGATAATGGCGCTGACGCTACACTGAAGAGTTGAATATTGTATAAGCCAGGAAAGGTTATAGCACATGACAGACTTAGGTAATAGTAAACCCTGAGAACTCATACCCTGCCTATTACATATTTATTATGCATTGCAAATTGTAAATATTAAATATATATATACAAAGATACACATACAGTATGGGTAAATTCTTAATGCTTAATGAAATTATTCATGATATACAAAAAGCAGCCTAACTCAACAAATAAGATGAAGGTTAATGCATGCGGATGAATATAAAAGAGACCCCAGCCCTGACGACTAATGTGCTGTGTCCTTCTCCCAGTTGATCTGGGAATGAAATTAATGCAACTTCATTTTTGTGGTTAAGAGCTATCCCCAGAGCTGAGTAGCCAAAGACCAGCTAGGATGTGCAGAGCACAACCCAGACGCCTTGCTTCCCTACACTTCTCAGAGGCTTTCACAGCTGAGTGCCTTCAGAAATCCATGTTGTCTTTTTTTTTTTAAATCTGCATATTTAGTTTATATCTTTTTGGAGGTTTGCTTTATCCACTCTCTAACTTAAGAGGTCAGCTGTGGGTTAGAATGGCCTATGATATGCAATCAAAAATGAGAATAATAGGAAATTCAAGAAGAGGTAAACAAAAAGAGCAGTCATAAAGGGCCCACAGGGGATTTGCTTCTCTTTCAAGGATTTCTGATGTTCTTATTTATAATAATCATAGATCACAGGGCATCATGTCTCCAGTTTCACTTTCCTTTCTTTCATAGCTGCATCAGTCTGCTGGATGAGGCGTGAAAATGAGTCCAGAGCTGATTGTGGCCATTAAAATTCCCTAGCAATCTTTGTCATCCCAGAGAAGTCAGTCCCTGTATCCTGGCCAACTTCAAAGTGGTGCATTTACATTCAGTCTATAGCCTTTGAATTAGTTTGGGGTGCAATCACACTTGTCACAAATAACAGGTTCTTCATTCAGGCAGCTACTTAGAGTTAATTAAGAAGATGAGATTGGTGAAGCACACACAGAGACTGTATGAAGAACAGGAGTACTCTTATTTCAGCATAAGCTTTCGACGGCTACAGCCCACTTCATGGGATGCATAGACTGGGACATACAGCAAGAAGATATTTATACATACAGAGAACATGAAAAGGTGGAAGTATGCATAACAACTGTAAGAGGCCAATCAATTGAGATGAGCTATCATCAGCAAGAGAAAAAAAACTTTTGAAGTGATAACCGAGATGACCCATATAAGGTGTGAGGTTACTTAACATGGGGAAATAGATTCAATTAGTGTAATGGCCCAACCATTCCCTGTCTCTGTTCAAACCTAAGTTAATTGTATCGAATTTGCATATTAATTCAAGTTCAGCAGTCTCTCTTTGGAGTCTGTTTTTGAAGTTTTTTTGTTGTAAAATTGCCACCTTCAAGTCTGTCACTGAGTGGTTAGAGAGGTTGAAGTGTTCTCCCACTGGTTTTTGAATGTTATGATTCCTGTGTCCATTTATTCTTTTGCGTAGAGACTGTTCAGTTTGGCCAATGTACATGGCAAAGGGGCACTGCTGGCACATGATGGCATATATTACATTGGTAGATGTGCAGGTGAATGAGCCTCTGATAGTTTGACTGATGTGATTAGGTCCTATAATGGTGTCACTTGAATAGATATGTGGACAGAGTTGGCATCAGGCTTGTTGCAAGGATAGGTTCCTGGGTTAGTGTTTATGTTGTATGATGTACGGTTGCTGGTGAGTATTTGCTTCAGGTTGGGGGGCTGTCTGTAAGCAAGGACTGGTCTGTCTCCCCAGATCTGTGAGAGTGTGGGGTCATCTTTCAGGATAGGTTGTAGATCTTTGATGATGCGTTGGAGAGGTTTTAGTTGGGGGCTGAAGGTGACGGCTAGTGGCGTTCTGTTATTTTCTTTGTTGGGCCTGTCCTGTAGTAGGTGACTTCTGGGTACTCTTCTGGCTCTGTCAATCTGTTTTTTCACTTCAGCAGGTGGGTATTGTAATTTTAAGAATGCTTGACTGTATGAGCTCTAATTGTACAGACAACTATAATTGAAATCATAGGAAAATAAGATAGAGTAGAAAAAGTATAGCAAAACAATCCCCTGGATCGTGCATACTTACAGTAATTGGCTGGTCCAAAATAAAGCAATTCCCCTATGCTGATGTAATTACAACCTTCTGCATACTTACAACCTTATCGAGGCCATTAGAAACAAAGATGGAAGAAACAGTCAGTGGAGCACACCACAAGAGGAGAGGACATTTTCGGCTGTCACCTACATCGTTCCCAACATCTCACTTGTGAACATTCATCGGTCTGGTTTTATATCCCTTTGTTTACACATTAACATATCTGTGACCATATGTGATTAAGTCTATGCCCTTTATCCATATGCGGCTTTCTAGGTACTCATAATTGGGATTCTTGATTGCTGACATACGCTATTGTGATAATCCTGCATTTCCCAGTGTTTCCAAAATGTTAATGAGGTTAACCTCATGGTTACACCTACAAAAAAGCCCCTTGAAATTTTAAACAAAACTATTCTTTTGCTGTTAACATATTTTTCACAAAGCACTTATTGCTAAATCTTATAATAGGGATCAGCAACCTTTGGCATGTGGCCCGCCAGGGTAACTACCCTGGCAGGCTGGTCCGGTTTGCTTACCTGCCGCATCCACAGGTTCGGCCAATCGTGGCTCCCACTGGCCGCAGTTCACTGCTCCAGGACAATAGGGGCTGCAGGAAGCAGCGGCTGCACATCCCTCGACCCGTGCTGCTTCCCACAGCCCCCATTGGCCTGGAGTGGTGAACTGCGGCCAGTGGGAGCCGTGATCGGCTGAACCTGCGGACACGGCAGGTAAACAAACTGGGCTGGCCCGCCAGGGGGCTTACCCTGGTGACCCGCATGCCAAAGATTGCTTACTCCTTTGCTACTTAAGCTAACTATCAAAAATAGTACCAGGCCCAGTAGGCCTCAGCTTGTTCCCATGCCTACTTTAGTTATTATACAAATTCTTATGTTTCCGTATTTGCACAACAGCTTTAATAGCTTCTATTTTGCTATCTTAACACTGTTTAATATGCCTTAGCACATAATATATAAGTTAGTCTACAATCAGGTCAGGGATTGCAGGTCAGTATATCCTACCCAAATTATGCTCAGATGGATCCATTTTTCATTAAATATAGGGGAGTGTTGCTGTGTAACATTCAACAGCTAATGTGCTCCAGTCCAGAAGTTGTGGAGGAAGGGCGCTCTGTATATATCAGTCCGTCTCTCTAGAGAAAAAGAGGGTGGTAGATCTCTTAGTAGCCACATGAGTTAGAAGAAAAAGCACAGCATGGAAAACTAGGCTGCCCCTTTCTAGTCTTTCCTCTGCCAATGACTGGCCTTAATCACTCTTAGCCACTGCGTAATGCTTCAGACATGTTATTTAGTTCTGCCTGATAGTACCCCTGGTGCCTGAAATCCTTTTCTCTGGGGCAACAATCCCAGGTTACACAGAGAGCTGGTGAGCCACTCAGCTCTCTTGACTTGTGCAACAGATTCTTGGACTAACTGATGCTGCATATTCACAGACTGGCATCCTGCCGTCCCGGCTCTTCTACCTGCTCAGGGTTACTCCCCTGAAGTGTGCAAGCTCCCAGGCACTTTTCAGAACTGTGCACATGCAGTTGTGTGCACTTAGGGCTTGTCTACACAGGGAAGTTAATGCAGAGTAAGCTTTCAAACGTGCAGAGAGCTAAACTGAATGTGGGCACTCTTAGTGTGGAGTTAGAGTTTCCACACAGGGAGTTAGCCCAGAGTAACTAGTGTGCACTAGCCATTCCGCACTAACTCCTCTGAGCTTTTTCCCCAAGTAGAAAAGCCCATAGGGTCTGATTTTTGCAGGAACTGTGCACCCACAGCTCCCTCTTTTTGGAGTTATGAGGACTCAGAGAAGTCTAACTGGTTGCGACTGTGCATTTCACAGCATTCTTGAGAAGCCAAGTCCTAAATTCTGTGTGCTGTCCTCTGCTGCTATTGTGGATATGGCATCAGACTGCAGATGGGCATGATGCTTTACAACATATTTATTATGTTATTATTTATTCCTATTTTAAAAATAGAACTGCAGGTTCCCATCCAGAATCCTGGGTGTCAATCCTATTAATTAAGAATCTCAACATAAACAAGAGGATTGCCCCTATATATAGCTAAATAAAGAGAGGGAAATATGAGCTTTGCAGTATGCTTAGAAGGTTAATAAACCTGGGCTGTGGCAGACCGATGAGGAAGCACGTTCCAAAACTCTTAGATTCCATGACCAGAAGGTACCATTGTGATTAAGTTTTCTGACTTTCTGAAGAGCATAGGCCAGAGAATTTCCCCACAATAATTCCTAGAGCAAGTCTTTTAAAAAAACAAACAAACAAACAGCCAATCTTGATTTTAAAAGTGTCAGTGACAGAGAATTCACAACACCTCTTGGTAAATTGTCCCAAGGGTTAATCAAGAATGCCTCATGGAGAACACATTACCAGTGGCTTTCTCTGGCTTATACTGGAAGCAGTCCAGCTCAGATGCCTCTGCTGGTCTTAGCTGTGACAGTTAAGAGGGACGATTGGTCAGGTAACCAGGTCTCAAACCAGGGAGAGGTTTGTGCTCTGAAGTGACTGCAGATTAAGCAATAACAAGAACAACAAGCAGAAATAATGACACGGGAACAGTGTCATTTTTGGTTTTGTTCTTTTGGGTGGAAGTAGAACTGGTCGACAAGTCTTTGAGGAGATAAACTGTCCTTTTCACAGTGACACTGGCAGACCAGGTGCCAGCTCATGACAAGGCCCAAGGCCTCACTGAACCCTTGTGAATGAATAGCTGGAAACCAGTCTTGCTTACCTGTGTGTTAGCATTGCCAAATTAGACAGTAGATGTTGCATTGATAAGAATGTGTTTAGATTTTTATAAAATGTTTGTAGGAATTCTGTATGTATTGATATCACTTATACCCTCCATAGCCCCTGGTATAAAGTTATACTGAATGTTTGGATTGTAAACTTCTGTATTGTGTAACTCACCAAACAGGAAAAGAAGCATTAATTAAGGTAAAGTGCTTGTCCCGCATACGAGATGGACCACTGAAGACCAATGAGATGATGTGGAGCATCAAAGGAGAGAAGCCCTGTGGACAGCTTTCCTAACTTCCTCTAGGAAGAAAAGACCTAGTCATGAACCCATCCCATCACTTTGGAGTTGTGGGGATAAAAATGCCTGAAAAGGAGAAACTGTCTCTCTTTTACGCTGTTTGGATGCTGAATGGCAAGGATTACTAACCATAAACTAAGAGATCCCCATGCAGCGTGGCATGGGTTATCCTTGAAAAACACTGAACTGACAGATTACTACAACTCTGTCATCTTTTTGCATCACAGACTGAAACTCATTTGTGTGTATATGCTTGCTTTCTTTAACTTGTAAATAACTCTTCTCCCCCTCCCAGCCCTTAACAAACCTCTAGTTAGTTTATTACAGGATTGGCTACAGGTGTAGTCTTTGGTGTGAGATCTAAGATAGAAATTGACCTGGGGTAAATGAGTCATCTCTTGGGGGTGGGAGCAACCTGAATATTTTGTAATCTGTTGTGTATGTGACTATCACATAGACTATCTTTCTGGATCACAAGATAGACTGGAGTGTCTAAGGGGACTGTCTGTGACTCCATTATAAGATTATGTTAGTACTTTGGGAGTTCACATTTGTTACTGGGTTGGTGAAATCTAACTATGGGATTACCAGTTTGAGGTGTCTGTCCTGCTTTTTGACAGTCTGCCCTGAGATTGGCACTCTCAGTTGTGAGCCACTCCAGACAGAATGACACCTTCATAAACTCCCCAGAGCAGCAGCTGAGAGTTTCAGTAATCCCAATGTTAGCTTTGCATTAGGGAAAGAGCCAGTTATTTGAGGTCAAGTAGGTAAATTATTAATCTGTTTTGTAGATGGAGAAACTGAGGCAGGGAGGTTAAGCAACTTGCACAAGGCCATGCAACAAGTTAGTGTTGGAGCCAGGATTAAAACCCATGAGCCCTGTGAGCGGATCTATTGGATTCATGGTGCTGATATTTCACCAGGGATAATACCTCTACTCTCAGAAAAAGGATCCTGAGATCTTCAATGAGCACAAACCCTCAGGAGCCTTCATCTCTCACCTGAACTTCAGTCCCTACCAGTGGCAGAGTGTCCCCTAACTACATGCTAGGAGAGGCAAGATTGCCACCTGCTGGATTATCAGCACAGTTCCTACAGCACCCAGACTCCCATCTGCAAAATCGATGTTGCGGTTTAGCTGATGCACTCAGCCTTTGTGCAATAGCTGCAGGCTCTGCAACCCACTATCCAGAGCACAGGGGGTTGGAAAACTGAATTGCTATCCCATTGTCTTATATTAAAAAAAAATAAAAGCCCTATCTGCAATCTCCATTCTCCCCTCCTGGACCAACCCCCTCAATCTTATTTAATTACATTGTAAAGGTTTTCCTTGTAAATAATCACTTTATCATAGTTTCAGGAAATTATCTGATGGGAGCAAGATGTAAATCAGGGCATTTATCATACTTTCTTGTGTCAGTGTCATCACATCTTGAACCTCTGGATCTTTCTGAGTAATTGGCATGCCCTTGCCTTTCCTCTGTCTCTCTCTTTTGGGCAAAGCAGTGTCAACATTCTGAAGAACCGTCTCAGCAGTGGAATGTCATTAGAATTAAAAATACCCATGGAAGAAAGGAACAGAAATAAACAAGGAGCAATTTACAGACTAAAAACAGTGACATAAGGTGCAGAATAATGGAATATGGAAAAAAAATACAACAATGACTAGTTGACAGATTGTTGTCATTCAACTCTCCGGGGCTTTGTCACAACCTTCCAATAGGGATGCAATATTGAACATCTGGTAGCCAACTAGTGCGGAACCTCAAGGCTGCTTAATAGAGGCAATGGAACCAGAGAGGCTGGAGGCATAAAGGTCCCCCACCCACCAGCTTCCTCCAATCAAGTGTTAAGCTTTTTATGTGTCCCCCTTAAAGTTGTCTGTTGGGGCAACTTCTTTCCCTGTCAGACTGGGGGGGAAATCATGCTGCCAGTGCTTAGAACTCAAAGTTGGCTTTTGCTTCCTTTTATTGAGGGACTGAGGGATGGTGCATGTACTGCAGAGGCAGTCAGGCATGTCTGCAGTGGAAGAGGTGCAACAAGGTCAAATCCCACTGTTTTATGGTTTCAATCATCTAACGTCATGTCTCAAGTATAGTTACTTCTGGTTTGTTTGATCTGGATAGTCAGGTATCCCACATCACATAGTGGGGCTCTGAGTGGGATTGGAAGTCCACCCAAAGTGCAGGATCAGTTGTTTTGGATTGTAATTCCTTCAAGTCTAGGAGTATGGAATAGAGTCATTTGCCCAGGTGTAGGTAAGGAATAACTCCAATAAAATCAGTAGAGTTACACTGGGGTAAAAGAGGTGTACATAAGGGAGAATCAGACCGTATGGTCTGAATTTTCAAAAATAACTGTCTAATGATTTGGAATGATCCTCAGTTTCTGGGAACCCCACTGGAGACCACTGGAAAAGTCTGATTTTCACAAAGTCCCAACGCTCGACCTCTGAAAATCAAACCGTTTTAAGGCATCTCAAGTTGGGCACCCAAAACTGGGGCACCTACAATCAAGTCATTTAAAAAAAAAATAACCTGTCTTTTCTGTGAGAAGCCTAGTACATATTTGGGCACTCAGGGGAAAAAAAAAAAGTAACTGAATACAGAACAATAATAATAATACAATAGCTGATGTGTCACTCAAAAAGGAAACTGTACACTTGTATCAGTGGCCCATTGGCAGTGTGGCCTAGCGGACAGAGCACTGGCCTGGACTCAGGAGACTTGGATGTCTGTTTTCTTCATAATCATCAATACCAGCAATGTGCCCTCATTCTGCTATGTCCCTGCACAGTCATTGTGAAAGAAGACAGTATGGTGATAGATATTGTAGAAAAAACGTTACGATTTAATGGAAGCAGGTTCCAGCCCCAAACCAAAACCACTTCCTGTCATGCTGACCAATACTGTCTCATTTGTTTTCTTGTATTCCCTGATCTGTCTGTATTGATCTGTTGACACTTTCCTTATATTTAGTTTGTAATCTACATGGGGCATGGACTGGCTTTTTGTTCTGTGTTTGTACAGGGCCTAGCACAATGCAGTCCTGGTGCATGATTAAGTCACCTATGCACCACTACAATACAAATAATAAATAAGTAATAATAAACCAGATACAATAACAAATGCTATAAACCTGGAGCTTCATACAAAATTGGACCTATGCCCAGTTTGGAGAAGATCTGTTCACTTTTAAAAAGTTTTTGTGCACCCATGTACAACGAGGGAGTCCAGTAAATACAGTACCAGAGGAACCACTTCCTGCAAGATTTCCCTCTTGGATTCATCTCCCAATGAGTGACGCAGCTAAGATCTCCTACCAAAACCTTCAAGCCTTTTGAGTTTTGCCTGCTACTGTATTGCTATGAGAAATCGCAAGATATCCGTGGAGATACACAGAGGCAGTGACAGTGGCTGCACTGAAACTAGACAAAAGAACTTTTCAGTGCATTAATCACTTGCTTATTCTAGGGCAGGTGCAACAGCAGGACATATTGAGTTAAGAAAGTTAATCTATACCCAGAAACTTCTAACAAGTACAAAGTTACAAAGCCGGTGTCATGCCACTGTCTCTTGGCCACTTTTAAGAACATAAGAACGGCCATACTGGGTCAGACCAAGGCTCCATCTAGCCCAGTATCCTGTGTTCCAACAGTGGCCAGTGCCCGGTACCACACAGGGAATGAACAGAGCAGTCATCCATCCCCTGTCGCTCATTCCCACTTTTGGTTTATTTGTGCGTGGAAAACTGCACAGCCGTAGTTAACCCCAAACCCAACTATGCAGACTTTCTTCCTTTCTTGCACAGAGATGAACTTTGTTAAGATACTGGCAGCAGGTAGTAGAATAACCTGCCTTAGAACTCACCAACCAATTACCACAGATCAGATTCTGAATCCAGCTCCCCACCTGGCGCTGTGCAGAGGCCCAGGCATAGGAATGGCTTCTTGTTCTTCTCCCCACCCATAGCTGAAGCAGTCTCTGCAGACCCCTATGCAATCTCATCATGGCGGAAGGTTGGAAGATCCTAATAACAGGGTCCCCAGCCTCAGCCCTCTTTAGTCCAGCAAAGTGCAGCCACTCAGCATGCTGAAATAGAGTGGGGCTTCTCACTGCATAGGGCAGGGTTTCTCAAAAACGGGTCATCACTTCTGTAGGGAAAGCCCCTGGTGGGCCGGGCCAGTGTGTTTACCTGCCCCGCCCACAGGTCCGGCCGATCGCAGCTCCCACTGGCTGCGGTTCACTGCTCTGGGCCAATGGGAGTTCCTGGAAGCGGCGGTCAGTACGTCCCTCGGCCCGCGCCACTTCCAGCAGCTCCCATTGGCCCGGAGCAGCGAACCAGAGCCAGTGGGAGCTGTGATCGGCCGGACCTGTGGACAGGGCAGGTAAACACACTGGCCTGGCCTGCCAGGGGCTTTCCCTACAGAAGCGGCGACCCTTGTTTGAGAAATCCTGGCACAGGGGGTGTGCACCTCCATTATACACCCCTTCTCCTACTTAGATCCACCTTCCTTCATCCCCACATACCTTGCCTGAGGATCCTTCCCACCTGGGGTGCAGGGGTAAGATTTTCCCCCCAAATAATAACCAGAAATAAATAGTCTTTTTTAACAAATGATAAAGACTCCAATAAAGGATGGGGCTTCCCCAGTGATAAGGGAGAGATAAACTATGCTTATGAAACAATCTGCAGCACACATGCCCATCAACAGCAAGGTAAATGAGAGAGTTTCGATACCAAGCCTTTTACCCACAAGTGATACACTTCCCCTTCTTGGGTGAAAGACAACATTGTCTAGTGGTTAGGGTTCTTGAACTCAAAAGACTTGCATTCAGTTCCTTACAGTGCTACAGATTTTGTGTGTGACCATGGGGAAATTGCTTAGTTGCTCTTTGTCTCATTTGCAAAACAGGGTTTTTAGCACTTCCTTACCGCACAGGAGTGTTATGGGAATGCCTACGTTAAAAAGTTTGCAGTGCTATGGTAATGGGAGCCATATGAGCACCTGTGATATATCTAACTTTTCGATGCTTGGATGGAAGACAAAACAGAACTGCAAACAGTTGATATCATTGTTCTGCCTTCCTCTGCTGCGTGCAAAAGTGGCCTCTGTCAAAAACAATTGGCATGACACAGGACTAGATGGACCATTGGCCAGTCCCACTGTGCTGATTTGTAATTGTTTAATGTTCTGTTACAGATTTTTGCAACAGCACTGAAGCTAAATCTGACTTTTGGATGGGAAGATGTCAGCCTGCCTTTTCATTTAGCTCACCCAGTCTATTTAGTTTTGCTAGGTTGTTTGGAAGCTTGATGGGGTTTAATTGAAAGTGTCAGAAGGGAACATTTTAATTTGACTGCATTTGATATTGTGGCTAATGCATTCAGCAATTCATTGTCATTCAGAGCATGCTTCTCATTCCACAGCCAGCGTTGCTATTATTTGAGAAGGTGAGATCTTTCACTGTTAATCAACACGGGTGTTTAGAGCAGTTTATATTGTATGTTAATATTTTTGGTATTTATGTGCTACTCCTCCATGAGGGCCAGAACAGATGCATATTTTCTGATCTAATCTAGCAAAAAATATATGCAAGTTCCAGAAGGCCACAAGACTTCTTAGATCTGTGGACCTGATCCAAATCCAACCAAAATCAATGGAAGTCCCCTGTCCTCAGTGGGTTTCATCCAGGCCCCTATAGATTCCAAATTCAAAATTCTGGGAACAACAATCACCCTTCTATTCCATATTTGTACAGTGCACAGCGACATGGGGCTCTGATCCTGAATGGGGCCTGTAAGAACGTTCTTCGTACTAATGACAATCAGTTATCAATCATTAATATAATTATGTTTTTGGTAGGGTCAGGCACTCCGTATTTTAAAAGTGAGTTGAAAAGTTGAATTGTACACCTTAAAATTGGTTTAGCTACATCACAGAACCTCTGGATCTAATTGGCAGCCTTAGCAGAGAGGACAAGTACTGAATGGACATGGAGCCTGAATCTTCCTCTCATCTCTGGAAGTGTTTCTTTCAGCTGAGGTTTGAAGCACATTGGCGGGGGTTGTCCATCCGTTACGGTGACCAGATGTCCTGATTTTATAGGGACAGTCCCAATTTTTGGAGCTTTTTCTTACATAGGCACCTATTACCCCTCACCCGCGTCCCGATTTTTCACACTTGCTGTCTGGTCACCCAACCTGCAGCTGACCATGCTGTAACTGTTCTCTGCTTTACTGGAAGGCTTGTATCTCCATGACTGCTAATCCGGTTCCTATCGTGAGCACTAAAATTCACTGAAAAAGGAGAATAAATGCCAAACATTCTTGCTCTTCAATTCAGATCATAGCAAAGCTGGTTCTGTTCTCCACTGGGAATAAGAACTCTTCCTCGGTATTTCAATCACTGAAGCTGTTGTAATTCTTCGTGTCCTACACTAATACTCACTCAAGAGCCATCATATCTTTTCCTGCTCAGTGCTACATTGTACAGCTGTACTGAGGCCAAATCAAAGCTTTCAAACACATTTTGTCCAGGAAGCAAGCCTGATGAATGATGGCAATTCACAACCCGTGGTGTCCCGCACAATCACTACCAAAGAAACACATACTTTTCAATGATACAGTCAAATGATTATTTGCCATATTCTAATCTCATTTAATCTATGTCAGGCAGATTCTGTGACGAAGTAATTCCTCTGACTTCAATGCTATGCTAGGGTGACCAGACAGCAAATGTGAAAAATCAGGACAAGGGGTTGGGGGTAATAGGAGCCTATATAAGAAAAAGACACAAAAATCCGGATTGTCCCTATAAAATTGGGACATCTGGTCACCCTAATGCCAGCAGAGGATATGGGCTCAGCCCTTATCTGCCCATGATAATCATTGTTTTAGGTGTGCATTATAAGTTAGTTGTTGTTGTTGGTTGATTTTGTTTGTTTGTTTGTTTAGTTTAGTTTAATTTTGCTTATAAAAAGAATTCCACGTTATGAAATTTTGTCTGAAAGGTCAAAATATAGGCATGATAACTAATGGGCGGCTTTTTCGTTGCATCAACAAACATGCTACGAAACGTATCTTTGGGGCCAGAAGAATCCTAAAATTCACAAGAATAAAGAAAATGTGATTAAAACAGTTTGTGTAACTCATAAAATAATGAGAAATTCATGAGACTACCAAAAGTTTTGCCCAGTTTCCTGATGTAGCATGAAGGTCTATTCTCACCTTGTTAAAACCCTGTTAATGAATGTCTGTAAAACAGAGCTGGTTGAAAATCGGAATTTCCATCTCATGGGAAGTTCCAATATTTCCAAATTTGGTTTCATCCTGAATTGGGAAGAAAAATTATGATACTGAATTTTTTCACAGAATGGAACGTACAGAAAATCTCAGTTCAGAAATCTCAAAACATTTCAGTTTGGTGTGACATTAATCTGAGTTCCTCTGAGCTGCTGCAGTGCCTTCCAGGAATTATAGTTCGGGTGTCCTCTATGGGCTGGCCTCCCCAGCCAGACTAATATTCCATAGTGAACTGTGGTGGTTCAACCAGACTTGAGACTGCCGCATCTGAACCACAACTTCCATGAGGCACTGGGGCAGCTCAGGCAGACACAGACTAATGCTGAACTGACATAAAAGCAAATTTGGATTTTCTAAGCAGAAAATTGAAAAGTTTTTGCACGATCATTTCCCTACCCCCACAGAAAATCTATGCCCAATTCACACAAGATAGAATCTCTTATGCCTATGACTTATTTGGCCATGTCCCTGGTTGAAACCCCAGTCACAACCAAGGTCGTGGCTATCACACAAATTTTTCCGTACAGCCACAGGACTGAGATTCCAGTCAAGCCTCACAGAGGATGTGTAAAGTGCTTACCCAGTCAGCAAGGGCTAGGTTACCTGCCATGTTATCAGCTGAACCCAGAACATAAACCTGTTTATTGTACGTACACAAGGATAATATTGCTTACTGCAAATCCTTTTCATACATAATCTGAGCTCATCTTATGCTTTCTAGTATAAAATAATTTGCAATGCTTGGAATGAGTGTATTTTCCATTCTCTGCTGTTATCATGGGGAAAAGACGCCAAAAGAGAAAGCAGCCAAAGGAACATAGGAACGCACTAGGCTAAAGTTTGAAGTGATTAAACAAACCCCGTTTTAACATTTTCATATTCTCCTTTATTTATATTTCAAAGATTGGTTACAGTATCAGACTGAGCAGTGCTACATTAATCTAGATTCCCAGTCCTGTATGCCATTGCCAACATTATCTCTATAGTCTTTGATAATTCCTCATCTACTGTCCTTTTAGGCAAACCTCTGCTCCCTTCACTTGTAAATACAAGCTCCAACCTAACAAGACATCCCCTGCTTTGCAGTTCTTGTGTCTATAATTCATGGCTAGCATTATGAAGATTATGATGATTTTCCTTTTATCTCCATTTGACTAATGCACTGGTATTTAGGGGACAGTGGGATCCTCTCCTTGACACTCAGTGATTGCTTCTATTTTTCACTCTGATTCAGATTCTTGGGGAGAACTAAAGCCAGTGTAGACGTTAATCTTCTTTACTGGTTTCCTCAGTGGATGGAGCAGACATATGGAAAAGGCGCAAGCCCTTTTTAGATGATAACACACAGTACATTTTCTATCTCGTTCAGCTCCAGGTGTTTGCAAAAAGCTCACCCTCGGTACTCCAGACTGTTTTTGTGTGTGTGTCTATTATCAACCAAAACACTTCCTGATCTACCTTCTCAGAATGTAATTTGCTCCTTAATTTGCTATGATCATTTCATTTTTATGCAATCTTTGACCTCATATTAGTTTCTGCTGAGGCAATCAAACAGCATATGCTATTCCTCTCTGCAAACAAAAGATGGTCTTTTACCCCTTACTGTCACACATTTTGCCCCCATGCCTTTAAGTAGTACATCCTGTAAGTCTTATTTATTCCATGCAGATCACCTAGTATGACCTTTCGCTCTTTCTCAGAGCATTTATTGCGCATGGTCAGTACAATTCTATGTTTCTCATATTTTCATTAGGAAATTGTTGCTGTTGTTCATTTCTTTACTGTGACTTGAGAAACATTTGCCTTCATATTCCATTTTTATTGGTCTCCTCCGTTTTCAGACTCCAAACTATCCAAACAATGTATTTGAAATTCCTGAAAGGATTTACTTGGAAAATGCAGCTTGAAAGATTATTCTGCCGTCAGGGCGTGACTGGCCAATAGGAGTTTGTTATGATGATTTAGTGCCTCTATCTTGGCTTTTCATTGCCTATTGTGCTGTCACTTAGATCAGTTTAATGTTACTCTCTACTAAAGCTTAAATTCTGTACAACAAGAAAAATATTTTTATTCACAGTGTTGTTCCAGACCGTAAGATCCACTTTGGATCTTGAAAGCTTGCCTTTTGCACCAACAGAAGTTGGTATAACAAAAGATATTATCTCACTCACGTTGTCAATCAAATATTTTTTATGACAGCTCATTGAGTAAGAAGGAGCCAACCTAATATAAGACAACCCAAAGCCACTCCTGTGGTAAAAACTCAGGGTTGGGCACATTCACAGGATTCTCTACTGATTGATGTCATTGGTCAGTGATGCAAATATAAGTGAAGGACCATTTATGCATTTTGCTGTGCTTACTGTACTGGTAATCAGATGTTTCTGACAGTCAGATTGACAGAGAATATATAATCCACATATATATTGGCTACTTTTTGAAGACCAAGGAGAGGTGGAAAATAAACCTGCTTTGTTGCAGGTTTAAGCTACATCCAGCTGAGAGAGACTTAACACACTTTCCATGACTCAGCTTCTTGGAGGAGCCTATGTAGCTCACCTGGTAAATCTGCTTCCTTCTGATTGCCAGATGCTGAGACTGGACAACAGGCGATGGATCACTTGATGATTGTCCTGTTCTGTTCCTGGCCACTGTCAGAAGACAGGATGCTGGGTTAGCTGGTCCATTGGTCTCACCCACTATGGCCTTTCTTATGTTCTGTCTTTGAAGGTCCCAGTTCAAGTGCTGGATATATTTAGGATTTACAAGATAGTGTCCACTTCCTGAGAGGTGCTTAGGGCTGCCAGCTCCTACTTCAGTCAACGGGAGTTGGGTACTTAACAGCTCCTGGGGAGCATGCAACAATTATAGGTCCAAGCCTTTAATATGCATGACATGCGTGCACCCATAAGTAGCCCAGCCACTTTGATGAAAACTCAAGAAAACTTCTAGTATCTGATACCAGTGAGCTAAAACAAAAGCTGTAGGGGCCTTGTTAAGGTTTCATGTGGTTTATTTCTCCTCCAACATAGCAATGTGGCACTCAAAGAAAATCTATTTTGAGAGAGGTATGAGAGCATTAAACATTCTCCATGTATTTAAATGTTCCAAGAAATCTTTGCTTTTACAGAAATAATGAAGACAAGTGAGGTCCTATACTCAGCTCAATGGCATTTCTCCAATTGTCTGTAGTGTGATCAGTTGTGAATGATGCATCCAATGCGTTCCAAATATCCAGGGAATGTTCTAAGCTCAGGGAGCAGAAATCTATTGATTTGGGTGAAAACTTGAATGGAGAAATGGGCGGACAAATGGAATGCGTTTTTAAAATGATGATGTCCTGAATGACCTTAGCTCTCAGACAGAAAGAAAAGAATGGTGGAGAAAGATGGGGGCACACAGCACCTCTGGCATATCGGAAAAGGTGCGACTGGAGTACCTTATACCCATTTTGTTTTAGGGAAAACAGGTACAAATAGGTTATATACCCATGGTCACAAAGCAAATATTTGCCAGTGTCAGGATAGCCAAGATTCCCGTCTCACAGTCCCTTGATCCCACCACTAGATCATACTCCCTTAAGTTCATTTTATGCAACATAAACAAAATAAATTATAGCTTTTAACATTACAGTGTTGTCTATAGCATTGCTTCTCAAAGTCGGGCCGCCGCTTGTTCAGGGAAAGCCCCTGGCAGTCCAAGCTGGTTTGTTTACCTGCGGCATCCGCAGGTTCAGCCAATCGTGGCTCCCACTGGCCACGGTTCGCCGCTGCAGGCCAATGAGGGCTGCGGGAAGCGGCATGGGCCGAGGGATGTGCATAGGTCTCCAAAATCATATGTTAAGGTTTTAAACCTCTGAACCACAACCTCTCTCTCAATCCAAACGCTATTTATGTCCTTTGTAAAGAATGCAGATTTGGGCACCACGGTGCTTAAAAGCACCCACCGGTTCAATGTCAGCATGTCTTTATTCAGAATGCACTGCTGAGGATGTCAGCTCATGATTTGTCACAACTTTGGTCTTCAGTTGCTCAGCAATTATCTCTAAAAGAAACTAGAACTGGAACCTGACTTCTAGAGAGAGTATTAGCCTCAGCAAAGGTGGCAGTGGGGATTCCTAGGATAGGAAGATGAATCCAAAGTCACTTTCAGATTTGCAAATGATATAATTTAGAACAATAATGAAGAGAAATGTTGCCAGTGTCTCTCCTTGTAAGTAACCCTGCCGTGGTCAGACCAAACCCCAGAGACAGGATAAGATCTGCAGGTAATATACGTGTAGTGGTAAATCCAGATGGTGCTTTACTTTTAGTGTATTAACCACTTACCTGCCTGTATGGATTCTATTGGTAGAAGCTTGCGTTTAGTGCTCCAGAACTCATTCGTCTGATCTCTGAACACGGCTCTTCCTATATCCAAAAACTGCAGAAATGAAAATGAAGCATTATAACCCTGCTCTATCAATGTTGTGATGGATACTCCAGTAAGGAATAACTCTTTTTCATATTTTCAGTCTTAGCAATTTGAAACTTTAAGACAGAGGGTTAGATCCACAAAGGGTCTTAGCTGCCTATCTGCCACTTTAGGCATTTAAATCCAACATTTGGGAGCCACTGAGCTCCTCAATTCCCAACCCCTCTCGGCATTTCTAACTGGCTCGCTTAGCCAGCTTCCTTCTTAGCTTGCTGGCTTCTGCAAATCCCAGTCTTAGGCTACGTCTTCACTACCCGCCGTATCGGCGGGTAGCAATCGATTTCTCGGGGATCGATATATCGCGTCTCATCTAGACGCGATATATCGATCCCTGAATGAGCTCCTGTCGACTCCAGAACTCCACCAACCCGAACGGCGGTAGCAGAGTTGACATGGGGAGCCGTGGAGGTCGATCCCGTGCCGTGAGGACGGTAAGTAATTCGATCTAAGATACTTCGACTTCAGCTACGTTATTCACGTAGCTGAAGTTGCGTATCTTAGATCGATTTCCCCCCGTAGTGTAGACCAGCCCTTAGGCATCTAACCCAGGGCCATGGAGTCCATTAGATGGCAAAATGCCTAAAGATAAGTGTTGCAATGCCCAAGTCCCTTTGTGCAGCTAGCTTAGAAACAACAACCTCTCAAGCAACAGCATAAAGCCCAAAATGGCTTAAATCTCAGTTTACACCTAATGCACTAATACATTGTGGATCATTGGTCTGACAAATACATTCAGTCAGCTCGCTCCTAGGAATCCATCCAACACCTGGCTCGTGCGATGTCAGTAGCAAATGAATAAGATGGGGGTATCAAAGTGAGTGGGTTGAACAATCTGAAAAATCATCACAAAAAAGCAATTCACATATTTCTAAATCCATATACATTGGGACAAATCTATGTAGTCATATCATCAGAGCATCTCTCCGGTTTCTTTTGAAATACTTAGAATTATAGAAATGTAGAGCTGGAAAGGCCTTCAGGAGGTCATCTAGTCTATTTCCATGCAGTGAGGCAGGATTAAGTATACCTAGATCATGTATAACCAGTATTTAATAACTGCCAATGATGGGGATTCCAAAACATCCCTAAGTGACTTCTTCCAGGGCTTTTTCTGATTATCCTTAAAGTTAGAAAGTTTTTTCCTAACATGAAACCTAAATCTCCCATACTGCAAACAATGGGCCTCATTTAACCTGAGTACAAAGCTACATCAACTACCATTGATGCCAATAGAAGATAGGACTGTTTAGAGTAGGGCTGTAGGGATCTACCATGCCCCGAAAGTTCTATCCCTTGTTTCAAATGCTGGATCTGGTTTTCACAGTTGCCACAACACAAAAATAGTGGCAACACATCCTTATCTATTTGACTTCTTGAGGACTCTTTGCAAGGATGAGGAAACACTGACCCTGGATTTTTTTGAGCATAGGAAATTTAGATTTGTGTTTTAATGGCCTGAAAGCTCCATTTTAATTACAGGGCAATAATTCAAGGTAGACTGGTAATAGGCAAAACATTGAGAACTTTTGTTCTTTAGTGCAGTGAAGGAAACCTCATTAGAGAGGATTTTCTTAGTTAGCAGGGCTTCAGGGTTAATGAGATGTGAGTGATAATATATAGTAGTACTCCCTCATGGCTGTAACAAGTTGTATTTTATAAACTCTTTAATCTCAGTGGTGACAGAGGTCTGAGGTATTGGGAATAGTAAAAACTAATTTGCACAGCTTAGGGAAATTCTGTTCCCAGTCTGGAACTTAGTTGAATTGGATAAAGACATCACATGGAAGAAGGAAAAGAATATTATTTATATAACCCTGTGGTTGCTTGCACTCACCTCTCTGAGTGCCCCCTTGTGTCCAGGCCTGGTACTGCCACTCTCCAGCTCCCAGCACCCTCTGCATCCCATCAGATGACCTCTAAGGGGCTTCTGTGGCTTGGCCCTCCAGCTGGGTCACAAAGACCAAACTCCTTCCTACAACAAACTCAAAATAGAAAAAAAGTTCCTTGCCCTATAGGTCCAATTGTGAACAAAATTGTTCCTCACCATTTTGTGCTAAATTCCAACTCTAGAATTGAATCAGCAGGATTTCTTCTTGAATTACTGCCTCTGTTTGGGGCCAGTCATGGGCCCTAGCATGGCCCAGCTCCTCTGGATGTGGCTTAGGGAGCATCCCTCCTCAGTCTGGCTAAACCCAAGAACTGCCTTACTGGGAGCAGGAATCTCCTTTTATTTTAGCCTGGTGGGCCTTGATTGGCTGTTGCTGGTCCCCAGCCCTTCTGGCCACTGGAGGACCAGCTCTCACTGCTTCCCCAAATGGCTACTCTTTTTCTCACAGAGAACTGTTTCCTGTGGGCGGGAGGTCTCTAGAAGGGGTCATGAAGTCCCAGTACAACCCATCACAGGCCCCTAGTACCATAATGTATGAACACCTCATAACATCATCTGAGGTAGAAAAGTCCTGTTATCCCAGTTTTTATAGATGGGGAATTGAGAAACAGAGCAAACACATGACTTAAGACCATAAGAAAGGCCATACTGGGTCAGACCTATGGTCCATCTAGCCCAGGATCTTGTCTTCTGACAGAGGCCAGTGCCAGATGCCTCAGAGGGAATGAACAGAACAGGGCAATTGTCAAGTTATCCATCCCTTGTCGGCCAGTCCCAGCTTCTGGCAGTAAGATGTTTAGGGACATCCAAAGATTGAGGTTGTGCCCCTGACCATCTTGGCTAACAGCCATTGATGGACCTATCCTCCCATGAGCCTATCTAACTCTTTTTGAACCCAGTTATACTTTTGACCTTCACAACATCCCCTGGCAAATATGTTCCATAGGTTGACTGTATTGTGTGAAGAAGTATTTCTTTATGTTTGTTTAAACCTGATGCCTCTTAATTTTATTTGGTGACTCCTGCTTCTTGTATTATGTGAATGGACAAATATCATTAGTCATTTTCTCCACACCATTCATGGTTTTACATACCTTTATCATTTCCTGCCGTAGTCGTCTCTTTTCTAAACTGAACATCCCGGTCTTTTTACTCTCTTCTCATATGGAAGCTGTTGCATACTGTAATCATTTTTGTTGTACTTCTCTGTAACTTTTCCCATTTCTAGCATAACTTTTTTGAGATAGTGCAACCAGAGCTCCATGCAATATGCAAGATTTGGGCGTACCATGCATTTACATAGTGGCATTATGATATTTTCTGTCTTATGTTCTATCCCTTTCCTAATGGCTCCTAACATTCTGTTAGCTTGTGTGACGACTGCTGCACATTGAGTGGCTATTTTCAGAGGACTATCCACAATGACTCCAAGATCTCTTTCTTGAGTGCTAACAGCTAATTTAGACCCTATCATTTTGTATGTATAGTTAGGATTATGTTTTCCAATGTGCATTACTTTGCATTTATAAGATTTAATTTCATCTGCCATTTTGTTTCCCAGTACCCCAGTTTTGTGAGATCTCTTTGTAACTCTTCTCAGTCAGCTTTGGACTTAACTATCTTGAGTAAACTTGTATTGTCTGCAAAAATTGTTTGCCGCCTCCTTTTTTCCAGATCATTTACGAATATGTTGAACAGCACAGGTCTCAGTACAGATCTTTGGGGAATCCTGTTATTTATCTCTCTCCATTGTGAAAATTGGCCATTTATTCCTACTTTTTGTTTCCGATTTGTTAACCAGTTACTGATCCATGAGAGGACATTCCCTCTTATCTGCTCACTTTGCTTAAGAGTCTTTGGTGAGGGACCTTGTCAAAGGCTTTCTGAAAGGCAAGTACATTATATCCTCTGGATCACCCTTGTCCACGTTTGCTGACACCCTCAAACAATTCTAATAGATTTCTGAGGCACAATTGCCCTTTACAAAAGCTGTGTTGGCTCTTCCCTAATACGCTGTGTTCATCTACGAGTCTGATAATTCTGTTTTCTACTATAGTTTCAACCAATTTGCCTGGTACTAAAGTTAGGCTTATAAGCCTGTACTTGTCAGGATTGCCTCTGGAGCTTTTTTTTTCTAAAATAGATGTTATATTAGCTATTCACCAGTCATTTGGCACAGAGGCTGATTTAAGCAATTGGTTGCATACTACAGCTAGGAGTTCCTATTTCATATTTGAGGTCCTTCAGAACTCTTGGGTAAATACCACCTAGTCTTGGTGACTTACTTATTACTGGTTAGCTTATCAGTTTGTTCCAAAACCTCCTCTACTGACTCCTCAATCTGGGAAAGTTCCTCAGATTTGTCACCTAAAAAGAATGGCTCAGGTGTTGGACTCTCCCACACATCCTCTGTGGTGAAGACTGATACAATGACTTCATTTAGCTTCTCTGCAACAGCCTGGTCTTCCTTGATGGTCCTTTAGCACGTTACCCCTCGGTTAGCAAAGCAGGGAATTGTCCTCGAGTCCCCAGAGTTTCAAAGTAGCACCTTAACCAATCGGACACATTCCTTCCTCTTAGCTGCTAAGCAGAGGAATTCTATCCATGTCTAGAAAATTGACCCTCCTGTGTTTTTCCAGCTGGAGAGTGGGCTGTTAGAGTGGACTTGGCTAATTAGAAAAAAATACCATCTGGTGGCCATTCTCATTTGGGCAGATCCTTTCTTGCACCAGAGCTCTGTTCCATGCAGAAGGGATGGGACTCCAGCTCCCTGATTCTGAGCCCAATCATGCTTGGAGCTGCTCCTGGACAGCTCTAATTTGTGCCACTGGCATAGGGTCCTTAATGGCCTCAATGCCAGTGGAAGTTTCTGTAGATGAGTGCAGTTCAGCCACATACCTTCCCTATGGGAGAGAGAGGCCAGGTACAGTGTTCAGCTGTGGCAGAGACACACCAGCAGGGAGTTCCCCTCTGTCATTTATGGCTGGAGTACATTCCCTGTGCAGCACCTGCGTGACAAAGAGAGGCCATAACCTATTGTGCGAATCTGACCTGGTAGGCATGATGTTTCTCATTTTAAACCTCGGTCTTTCCACTGATTTCAGTGGAGGTGCTTCTGATTTACACCCGTTGAAAGAAAAAAATCAGGCCCAATACATTTGCATCCTGCATATGTAACCACAATTGAAAATCAAACTGGCAAAACATGTGATTCACAGGCCGCAGCTTTATCGAATGGGTCAAAAGGGACTTCAGGTCAGAGGCAGCATCTGATTTTCAATAAAATCATCCCTCCTCCTCCACAAAAAAATTCTTTAAAACCTAAGAATGTAAAATTTATTTTAAAACCTGAGCTGGATTACCTGTAACACAGTGAGTCAGTGGGATTCTCACATGAGCAAAGGTATGCACATACGTAAGTGTTACCAGTATAAGGTTCTTGGTTCCTATCAGATCTGGGAAGGAAATATTTTCCATGTCCCACAAGAGTTTGAATTTTTGGACACAAAAATCCTATCCTGAAACAGGAGAAGAAATTCAAATTCTTGAAAATTTTCACTAACCAATAATCTGAATATCTTCTTTGGATTGGGTCAATCAAAATGTTTCATTATAATTTGGACCTTTTAAGTTTTTTTAACCTTTTTCAGGATAAATTCAAAAATGGAAAGTCTTTTTGAACCAAAAAAACAAACTTTTCATTTACAAAATGTCAAATCAGGACATCCTGACAATTAAAAACAAACAAAAAAAAACAATCACGAGACTTATCAGAACTGATCCTTTTCCACAAAGTGTTTCAGTTTTGATGAATTGACATTTTCTGATGGAAAAAATCATGTTGGAAAATTCTCAACCAGCTGTAGTTCCTAAAGCCCCTATTTTGGGAAGCATTGAACAGTACCATCGAGTAGATCCTCAGGCAGCATAGATCCACTGGTTTCAATGAAGCTAGAACAGCTGAGGGTTTTGGCCAAATATCTTCAATAGGCACTCAGGCCCCATCCTGAAGCAATCAGCAGCTCCCTAAATTGGGTTCTAAATGCAGAGCAAGAGTTATAGAGGGGCGTGATTAAAAGCCCACTGAAGTCAATGGGAACATTCTGTTTACTTCAACAGGGTTTGGCCAAGACCCAAGATGCAGTAAAAGTGCCACAACATAATTTCTTCTCTCCTTATCCAGGAGATATATTAATGATAGTGTTTGGATCTTTTTCCTTTTTTTTTATGGCAGCCTCAGAAAGGAGGGTTGTTAGTCATGAAACTCCACGATTTTGCTTCATGAAAACATCTTCATTTGATTTGATCCACATGGGTTTGTGCCTTTGGAATTTTACTTTGAATTTGTATTCCGATGCACCTAAAATCTCAGTGAAACAACATCCGATTCCTACCCTGAACCATCAATCAGCTGACACCTGTTTGAAAATCCACCCAAGCTCATTGGAAACTCAGCTCAGGCTAATGATTAGAGCAGGTAAAGAAATGATTGTGGGGAGAATTTAGAAGTTGTTTCTGTTTGGTGGGTCCCAAATGGACCCATTTTCTATTATAATGATTTTTAAAATTGACTATTGAAATTTTAGCAATTTTGAATGCAAATCATTTTCAGGATCATCAAAATGGTCATTTACAAAAAAAACACATTTTCTTGCTGAAACCTGGGGTTTTGGTAAATAAAAATGTGGCTAATGATTTCAGAAATTATTTTGATTAAAATACTAATAAAATCCTTGCAGGAATATCTTGGGGAAATGGACAATTTTGCTCATGCTGACAATTTTTTGTGAAGAGTTTTGATTTTGAAAAAGGGCATTTTTTTCAACAAAACAAAACTTTTTCTGTGAAAAATTTCAGCCAGCTCTAGGCTATTGTTAAATAGTGTATAGTTACCAGAAAAGGTATCTGGAACACACTGGTATTATTGTATACTTAGAATAGTAAATAAGTGTTGAAATATCTCAAATACCACTGTGCAATAATTGTAGGTAAACTATTTAATAGTGACCATTTCAGCTTTCCTACAGAATTTTACAGACATTAAAATTTACAGGACTTCTGTGAAGTTGATAAAAAGCATAAATCTTCAACTGATGTAAATCAGTGCAGCTCTATTGGCCAGCATTGGAAGAAAATTCTCCCTCAAAACTGTTTTTCAAAGGAAATTTGAGTTATTGACTAAGCAATTTTGTTTTGTATTATTTTGGGGAGGTGGGGTTGTAAAAAGTGCCTGCTTTCTCTGCACAATTTTGATTTTTATTGTAAAACCAACTGTCTCAAATCTAAACTATTTTGGTCCAAACATGAAAAGTTTGATTCAGATATGCCACTGTGGTTCCTTATGGGATGGGGGTTCCATGACCACCACTCCCCAGAGGAGGAGATGGGTGGTACTGGTCGAGGATTCCCTCCAAAGGGGGATGGAGTCATCCGTCTGTTGTCCAGACATGGAAACTCAAGAAGCATGCTGCTTGCCTGGAGCTAGAATTCAGGATGTGACAGAGTGTCTGCCGAGACTGATCAAACCCTTGGACCGCTACCCCTTCCTACTTCTCCATGTGGGCACCAATGATACTGCGAAGAATAACCTTGAGCGGATCATTGCAGACTACGTGGCTCTGGGAAGAAGAATTATGAATGAGTTTGAGGCTCAAGTCATGTTTTCGTCCATCCTCCCTGTTGAAGGAAAAGGCCCAGATAGGGACCATCGAATTGCGGAGGTAAATGCGTGGTTATGCAGGTGATGTCGGAGAGAGGGCTTTGGATTCTTCGACCAAGGGATGTTGTTCCAGGAAGGAGGACTGCTAGGAAGAGATGGAATCCACCTAACAAAGAGAGGGAAGAGTATCTTTGCAGGCAGGCTTGCTAACCTAGTGAGGAGGGCTTTGAACTAGGTTCACCGGGTGATGGTGCCCTAAGCCCGGAGGTAAGCGGGGAAGTGGAATACTGGGAGGAAACACAAGGAGGAGGGTGAAACGGGGAGGCTTCCTGATTCATACTGATAAAATAGGACAATCGGCTAGTTATTTTAGGTGTCTGTACACAAACTCAAGAAGCCTGGGAAACAAGCAGCAAGAATTGGATATCCTGACACAGTCAAGGAATGATGATGTGATTGGAATAACAGAGACTTGGTGGGGTAACTCACATGACTGGAGCACTGTCATTGATGAGTATAAACTGTTCAGGAAGGACAGGTATGGGAGGAAGGTGGAGGAGTTGCACTGTATGTAAGGGAGCAGTATGATTGCTCAGAGCTCCAATATGAAACTGGAGAAAAGCCTGTTGAGAGTCTTTGGGTTAAGCTTAGAGGCGAGAGCAACAAGGGTGATGTCATTCTAGGTGTCTGCTATAGACCACCAGACCAGGAGGATGAAGTAGATGAGGCTTTCTTTGGAAAACTAACAGAAGTTTTCAGATCACAGGCCCTGGTTTTCATGGGGGACTTCAATAACCCTGTCATCTTCTGGGAGAGCAATACAGCAGTGCACAGACAATCCAGGAAGTTTTTGGAGAGTTTTGGGGACAACCTCCTGGTGCAAGTGCTGGAGGAACCAACTAGGAGCCATGCTCCTCTTGACCTGCTGCTCACAAACAGGGAAGAATTGGTAGGGGGAGTAGAAGTGGGTGGCAACCTGGGCAGCAGTGACCATTTGTCTAGTTCAGGATCATGACAAAAGGAGGAAAATAGAGCAGTAGAATACAGATCCTGGACTTCAGAAAAGCAGACTTTGACTCCCTCAGGGAATTGATGGGCAGGATCCCCTGGGAGGCTAATATGAGGGGGAAAGGAGTCCAGGAGAGCTGGCTGTATTTTAAAGAAGCCTTATTGAGGGAGCAGGAACAAACCATCACAATGTGCAGAAAGAATAGCAAGTATGGCAGGCGACCAGCTTGGCCTAACAGAGAAATCTTCAGTGAGCTTAAACACAAAAAGGAAGCTTACAAGAAGTGAAAACTTGGACAGATGATTAGGGAGGAGTATAAAGATATTGCTCGAGCATGCAGGGGTGTAATCAGGAAGGCCAAAGCGCAATTGGAGTTTCAGCTAGCAAGGAATGTGAAGGGTAACAAGAAGAGTTTCTACAGGTATGTTAGCAACAAGAAGAAGGTCAGGGAAAGTGTGGGACCCTTACTGAATGAGGGAGGCAACCTAGTGACAGATGATGTGGAAAAAGCTAATGTACTCAATGCTTTTTTTGCTCTGTCTTCCCAGACAAGGTCAGTTCCCAGACTGCTGCACTGGGCAGCACAGTCTGGGGAGGAGTTGAGCAGCCCTCAGTGGTGAAAGAACAGGTTAAGGACTATTTAAAAAAAATGGACATGCAAAAGTCCATAGGGCCAAATCCAATTCATCCGAGAGTGCTGAGGCAGTTGGCTGATGTGATTGCATAGCCATTGGCCATTATCTTTGAAAACACATGGAGATTGGGGGATGTCATAAACAGATAGTTAAGGGTTAAGGTCTCTTTTACCTGTAAAGGGTTAACAAGCTCAGTAACCTGACGGACACCTGACCAGAGGACCAATCAAGGGACAAGATAATTTCAAATCTCTGTGGAGGGAAGTCTTTGTCTGTGTTCTTTGTTTGGGGGGTGTTCTCTCTTTGGATCTAAGAGAGGCCAGACGTAATTCCAGGTTCTCCAGGTTTCCTGAAGTATTCTCTTCTATTCAGTATAGTGAGTATTAGAAAGGCGGATTAGTCTTCTAATTAATTTCTGTATTTGCAAATGTGTGTTTGCTGGAACCCTATTTTATTTTATTTTTTTGGTTGCTGTATTTGTCCTGATGCTAGCTCTCTAGTTTCATACCCTGTAACATTTCCATCCTGGTGTTACAGAGATAGTGTACTTTCTTTCTTTCTTTTAATAAAATCCTTTTCTTTTTGGAACCTGATTGATTTCTTCCCTTGTTTGGATTTTCAGGGGAAGGGGAGGGGGAAAAGTGAATCCCTCTTTGTTTGATTCAAGGAGTTTGAATCAAGTTATCTCTCCCAAGGACTAGGGGAGGGGGAAGAAGGTGTGGGGGAATGGATTATTTCCCTTTGTTTTAAGATCCAAGGAAGTTGGGATCTGTGTTCCCCAGGGAAAGTTTGGGGGAACAGGGAGTGTGCTAGACACTGGAACTTCTAGCTGGTGGCAGTGTACCAGATCTGAACTAGGATTTAAGTTTAGAGGAGCCCATGAAGATCCCCATCTTGTGAATGCTAAAGTTCAAAGTGGGGAATAAACCTATGACAGGGGAACTCCCAGATGATTGAAAAAAAGGCAACTATAGTTCCCATTATTAAAAAAGGAAATCAGGAGAATCCGGGGAAATACAGACCGATCAGCCTTGCCTCAGTCCCTGGAAAATCATGGAGTAGGTCTTCAATGACTCCATTTTGAAGCACTTGGAGGAGAGGAAGGTGATCAAGAACAGTCAGCATGGATTCACCAAGGGCAAGTCATGCCTGACCAACCTGATTGCCTTCTGTGATGAGATAACTGGCTCGTGGATATGGGGAAAGCGATGGATGTGATATATCTTGACTTAGCAAAGCTTTTGATACAGTCTCCCACAGAATTCTTGCCAGCAAGTTAAAAAAGTAAGAATTTGATCAATGGACTATAAGGTGGATAGAAAGCTGGATCATCAGGCTCAACGGATAGTGATCAATGGCTCAATGTCTAGCTGGCAGTCGCTATCATGCGGGGTGCCCCAGGGGTCTGCCTGGTGACCTGTTTTATTCAACATCTTCATGAATGATATGGATGATGGGATGGATTGCACTATCAGAAATTTCACAGATAACACTAAGCTGAGGGGAGAGGTAGATACACTGGAAGGTAGGGATAAGGTCCAGAGTGACCTAGACAAATTAGAGGATTTGGCTAAAAGAAATCTGAGGTTCAACAAGAACAAGTGCAGAAGCCTGCATTTAGGACGAAAGAATCCCATGCACTGCTACAGTCTGGGGACTGACTGGCTAAGTGGCAGTTCTGCAGAAAAGGACCTGGGGATTACAGTGGATGAGAAGCTGGATATGAGTCAACAGTGTGCCCTTGTTGCCAAGAAGGCTAACAACATCTTGGGCTGCATTAGTAGAAGCATTGCCAGCAGATCGAGGGAAGTGATTATTCCCTCTATTCAGCACTGGTGAGGCCACATCTGGAGTATTGTGTCCAGTTTTGGGCCCCCTCACTACAGAAAGGATGTGGACAAATTGGAGAGAGTCCAGCAGAGGGCAACAAAAATTATTAAGGGCCTGGGGCACATGACTTATGAGGAGAGGCTGAGGGGACAGGGATTATTTAGTCTGCAGAACAGAAGAGTGAGGGGGGATTTGATAGCAGCCTTCAACTATCTGAAGGGGGTTCAAAAGAGGATTGAAGGGGGTTCAAAAGAGCTTGGCTGTTCTCAGTGGTGGCAGATGACAGAACAAGGAGCAATGGTCTCAAGTTGTAGTGGGGGAGGCCTAGGTTGGATATTAGGAAACACTATTTCACTAGGAGGGTGGTGAAGCACTGGAATGGGTTCACTAGGGAGGTGGTGGAATCTTCATCCTTAGAGATTTTTAAGGCCCGGCTTGACAAAACCCTGGCTGGGATGATTTAGTTGGGGTTGGTCCTGCTTTGAGCAGGGGATTGGACTAGATGACCTCCTGAGGTCCCTTCAGACCCTCATCTTCTATGATTCTATGAATTGTAGTTCAGTTGCCTCCATTCTCCCCTATAGGGCAAGCTCGCCAGCCAGACTTCATCTTCTATGATGCATTGCCTCACTACACCAAGAGGGGATACTGTGGATTTGAGTTTTCAACTTAAATGTTTTGATTTTTCACTGAAAAGCCAAAATTTCCCATGCAAAATTCAATAGAAACTTTCTTTTATTTTAATTTTGTTCAGTTTTTTATTGGGAAAAAATCTGAGCAAGTGTACTATTGACTACTGACTTACGTTAACCATGGATCTGGTACATTGTCTCCAGTTTACAAATTGTTTAATAACTTCCCAAGATTTCAGGAGAAGTATTGGTGAGAGGTCTAGAACTTGGAAGTTCTTTTCTCTAGACCTCAGCTCTTTTGAAATTTAGTGAACCTTTCAAAGAACTTGGCCTGAGTTTTTAATTTGTCAGGAAGCATGACAAGTGTGTTTTGCTTGGTTCCAGTGTTTCATTAGAAATGTTTCACACAGTTTTACAGCTGATAGAATCAAACCCAGGTAAGGCCCAGCAGAGACAATAGATGTCTCAGTTACCATATCTGGATATGTGTCTGGGCAAGGGTGAAGAGGACTACAAACAGGATGGCTGGAGGTGAAGTATTTGAAAGTTGAATGTGATTGATTTATTGAAAGAGACATTATAAACCAGAGAGAGGAAATACATCATCAGGTATGATCTGAAGGGAATCAAGGCATCAGTAACTCCTAGCATGTCCATCTGTAGCTGTTAAAGCAGTTACATAATAGAGATTAGAAATGGTAAGTGATTTGTCCAAGGTCACACAGAAGGTCAGTGGCAGACCTGGGGAAGACTTCCATTGATTTCAGTTGGCATTGGATCAGGCCAATGGTGAGAAATGTCACTCTCATGGGCTCCAGTATAGGGAACCACTTCAGCATGTGCTTGCATTCCACTGATGTGTATTTAAGTACATAAGAATATAAGAATGGCCATACTGGGTCAGACCAAAGGTCCATCTAGCCCAGTATCCTGTCTTCCCACAGTGGCCAATGCCAGGTGCCCCAGAGAGAATGAACAGAACAGGTCATTATCAAGTGATCCATCCCTATTGCTCATTCCCAGCTTCTGGCAAACAGATGCTAGGGGCGGCTGAAAGTTAAGCACATGCTGAAGTGTGGCCAGAACAGGGAAGTTTCCCTGAAGTGGGGCTGTGAACAAATTGTCCAAAGTAGAAATATATTAGGGGGGAGATGAAGTTGTGCATGGGAAATGTGTAAGAAACAGAGTAGGGAATACAAAAGACCCAGGGATGGAGGAGTAGCATTGTTTGCAGCAAAAGATTGAAATGTCTCTGAACAAAACTGTTGAGATAAATGTGAAAATAAAGTGTAATATTACCACAGAGTTATACTGTCAGCAGCAAGATGGCTAAAAAAAAGAAGGGAGAAAGTAACCGACTGGTAATATTTTAAAGGGTAACCAATGCTCACAAGCAGCTGCAGTAAGACATTAAGTAATAGAGCACAGTAATGTTAACAGCTCTCTTGGTAAGAGTGGTAAATGAAATAAACCTCAGCATCCGGTGTATCATTAATCTATAGTGAATAATGGCACTGGTGGTCTAAGGAGATTAAAAAGGGCATTGTAAACATTTGTGGCTGTATAATATACAAATTAAAAATGTGTGAACGCTCGCAGCTGCATAATCTACAAATTAAAATGTGCAATAGCATAGCATTAATTACTGGCTGATCAATTCGCCCATAATTGCTGGCATGTAGATGAACAATTATAGGTCTGAAATGTTATTTGAGAAAGAGACATTGACCTTGGAACTGTAAGAAATTATAATATGTCATAAGGTAATACAAGCTCGTGTCTGAATTCTCTATCCATATTTGCTGTTGCAGGGCAGTTTCCTCAGCCACTCTGATCATACTTTTCCCTTTATGTTATTGTGTGTCAAGTAGGTTTTGTTTTTAATTACAGAAAGAGCTGACTGCATAGTATTCTCTTTAGTCACTATAGACAGATGCAAATAGACCTGTAACCAAGAAGAGATAACCAAGAACAGTTTACTATAGGTGGGGCTAGTTGCACTGCCTGTTATCAAAGTTGCCTGACACTTCCCATTGTGAGATCCTGTTTTCAGTTGTTTGCAACTTTGCCAAACTTTAACTGTTTTGACTGAAATTTTCCATGCTGGGTTGCTGCCCCAGGCTGAATTGCTTTGGAAAATTTCAGTCACAACAGTTCAGCTGTTTCTGAGAAAATGTTGGGGAAATGGTGTAGTTTTGCCAGAGTTACAAATTCTGGCTACTTTATCGTTGAGAAGCATTAGCACCCACCTACTTTGGAACAGGGACTTGACATTTGGCAGAAGGGTGGTCTTGTGTCAGGGATGTACTTTTTGCCATCCCCTTGAAAATCCCTTCAAATGTGGCTAATTTATAAGCCTTTTGAAAATCACGGTTCACACATGCTCAATAGAGACATCTTAGATTTTAGCAGCTAGTGTCCCCGAACATTCCCTCCACACTGAGTGTCTACAGCGCAGGGCTGAGCAGGCCTTTCAATGCAATTGTAACTCTGGGCTGCTGCAGGATGTGCTGAATCCAGTTTAGGCCCCGGAACTGAGAGCAGGGACACTGTCTCTCCTGAGAGGTCAGTTACTCCCTGCAGGAGAAGGAGGCTGCCTTATCTGAATGAAGAGATGACAAGAGCTGGAACTGTGAGTGAAGTGAGGTGAGTAGCTTGGGATAAGGAGCTGCAGGTGGACAGAAACCGGGACTGGAGGCCAATGGGAAGGAGCGGGAAACTGGGACTGGGAGTTGGGATGCAGGGAGACCAGGACTGACTGAGCGAGGAGGCTGGGACTGGGAGCTCAGATTGGGGTTGGCTGGGCAAGGAGATTGGGACTGAGAAGCATAGGGGCATGGGGAAGAAGATAAGATGCCTGTGCAAATTTAGTTTGGTCCACTTCTATGTATGCATTATGACACAGTCTTAATTACATGAGCCCATACTATTTTTTTCCACAGGACCCCTGCCTCATTCTGGACAGTGCTCACTTAATGAGAAGCTATTCAATATTTTGTTTTCTCTTTGTTGTTCAATGTGCGGCCCCAGGCCTTGTTTTCTCTCACTACTGAAACCTCGCCCTGAAGACAGAATTATTAATTTCCCTATGGGCTCTTCTCTGACATTCATCACTGTAGTATCTGATTGCATCACAAATGTATTTTTGCAACACCATTGTAAAATGAGGGGGGTGGTATTAACCCCATTTTTCAGATTAAGGCACAGAGATTAAGGTAAAAAATCCACTAATTTTGGGTGCCCAGTTTTGAGACATGCAGGCCATCAGTTTTCAGAGTGCTAAGTATTGTATAGTATTTTCTATGTTCAAAGCATAGCTCCCACTGACTTCAGGGGCATTTGGGAGTGCTCCGCAGTTGTGAGACTTATACCCCAGAGTCTCAAATCAGGCACCCAGAAATTGAGGATAACACAATGAGCGACTAAGTGTGGTTAAAGTGACTGGCTGGTATCACATAGTAACTCCAAGGCACAGACAAGGATAGAATCCAACTCTCCAGGGCAGAATTCAGCTGCCTTAACCATGAAACCAGCCTTTCTCTTCTTGCAATCCCCTGCATCATTCATTACACACCTTCCAACTGTGGCAACAAATGAAGCAGTGGTCCTACAGGCAAAAGCCTTCTTCACTATATAATCCTGATTCATCTCCAAGGGAAACCCATCCTCCACACTGAATGAGGCAGGGGAAAAAACAGTATGTGATTACGTAATTAAAGTCTGTATCATAATGCATGCACACCAGGGTGTGTTTAAGGTTGCACAGTATACTATGGGCTTAATTCTGGTATTTCCTAATTTTGAGAGTTCGACTTGACCACAACATCAACTTCCCATACACCTTCTGTGATGCCTTTATATTCCTACCCCATTAGAAAATTAACACTTCTATTCAAACACTAGCAGTGTCTTTTGGAATCTACAATGTAGTATTTAACCCCTTGTGTAACATATACACCCACATTAGCTTTGAAGGTTTGGATTTTAATCTGTCAATGTCGGTAAATGTTGATTTCTATCGATAATCAGCAAGAAGTACAGATATACAAAGTAAGAAAAATGTAGCTTAAGAACTTCTTAGAGTTTGATTTAAGGGTATTTACTTTGTATATTTTTACTTGTGATGTTGACAATTTATGTTTAAATGGTTATAAAGCTTTTCTTTCTGATCCTTTTTGATCCTCAGCATCTAATGTCATTAAATAATAATTATTTTATTAATAATTATTATCTGACCTCACCTTATTGTCTGACTCTCCACATAATTTCCCTGTGGAAATTTAAATTGATAAAAATAAAAAAGGCTTAAAACACATCATTTTGTGCAACTCTGAAAATGTAAATAAATAAAAATTGAAAAATACTTTAAAATAAACATTGATCTTATATATCAACATTATTTGCAAAAAATCTGCAAAGTCTAGAAATAGAGAATCACATTCAAGGTCTTATTCATGATAGTCTAAGATCTATATGGAATTTGCACAGGTTATCCATGAAATTAATTCCTACTATGCAGCTCCGAGTACCCTCAACAGCATAATGGAACTGCTAACACCATGAGTGAAACCTAGGAGCATTGTGGACAGCTGAAGCAAAACTATAGCTTTTATTTCCAGAACACAGCAGAAAGGCAAGGAAATTCACATCCTCCAGCAGAAAATGAAATAATCACTTATTAACTTTGCCTTAATGTCTGTCTGTCAATCTGTGTTGAAATATATATAGACAGGGACAAATTTTCGAGTTTATAAGATACTAAACTTGGTCAACATTTTCTGAAATTTGGTCTTTCAACATTTTTTTGTGAAAAATTTTAATTTCAACAAGAAAGGGAACAAAATGTTTATGGAAATTATACTTTTCTTTTGACAGGCTCTAGAAAATATTTATTTAAGTACATGTAATACTGGAAAGATGCTCAGACATCATGGCCATGGGCCTAGTCTGAAAGCCTAGATAGATAAAACAGTATGAAAGTTTGTAGGGATCCCTATTGTAACTCTAGGCAAGTTAAACAGAAGATTGGTCTCATTTGTTTACATATGTTGCTTATGCTCCACTTCAGTGCATGTCGGGAGAACCACAGGAAAGAGGCTCTTGTTGAAATTCTGCCACCAAGCTAATGGAGGGGTGGAATATTTTCTCCCAAGGAGGCAATCTGGCAACTAGGAATCAGTCAAGTTCAGGGCCACCCCAGCTATGCTCTTTTTGCACAATGAGTGTCTTCTTCATCACTGAATTCTCGTTTGGAGGAGTCAGTCAGGGATGAGGCATAATAGAGTGGCCCTTTGAGAATAAGCTGTGGCAGGATGCTTGATTGTGAGTGAGTCAAGCAAGAACCCACTTCCCAGTGGGACATGGTTCCATCTGCCACTGTCATCACCTAGGGGCCCAGTTTTCAATGGGAATGGAAAAGGCAGGACAGAGTCACAAACTATGCATCCGAGAAGAGAATATGCTACATCACCCCAATGTTGCCATTACACTTAAAGTTGGTTGGATTTTTTTTTTTCTGGTGAAAATTGTGGATGGAACAGGTGGGTTTTTTGTAATTGTTTTTTTGTTTCTTGTTTTGGCTTTCAGCAACGTTTTTCACTGAAAATCTTGGCATTTTTGTTGAAACAAGCACAAATCGAAAACATTTTGGTTTTCAGCAACCAACGTTTTTGAACTTTAAATCACTAGCCTTTAAAGTCTTCAGTTTAAACCCCCCAAAAGATGATTTTCAGGTGATACATTTTCATTATTCAGGTTTTTGGTTTTTTTTTCAATGAAAATGTGAAAATCTTTGATGAAAATGAATTTTTCCCCACAAAAATGTCCTTTTCCTCAAAAAATCCATTTTCCATGGAAAAAAAATATTTCAACAGATTTTTTTTAGTAGCTATAAATACATTCCCTTATCTTTTATTATTAATGTTTATTATTTGCATTGTTGCAGTGCTTAGAAATCCCAACTAAGATCAGGACCCATTTTACTAGGTGTTGTATAAACATACAGCGAGAAACAGTCCCTTCTCTGAAGCCCATACAATCCGTATAGACAACAAAGACAAAAAGTGGGAGAAAGGCAGTATTATTCTTCCAGTTTGCAGAGAGGAAATCAAATCCTAGAGAGATACAGTCAGGATTTTCAAGAGTGACTAGTGATTTTGGATGCCTTAAATTTTGGGTACTTATCTTGGGACAGCTACAAGGGACCAGATTTTCAGAAAATGCTATGGACCTATACTCTTAAAAGCACCTTTAAGGTGTTTCAGACTGGACCCTTAAACCTAAATCACCCAAAATCATTAGACAGATTTGAAAATCTTGATTCCTGGTCTTAAAAAATGACTCACCCAAGAACACACAGGAAGTTTGGGGTAGAGCTAGGATCTGAACCTATACTCTTCCAATATCTAGTCTATTGCTTTAGCCATGAGACCATTCTCAGCTCAAGGCATTTCTGTCTTGAAAGAGGGAACTACTTCTGTGACTTGAAGCTACAGGAAGCTTTCAAAGCTTCTGTGACTGTGGGGGAAATTTGGACTAACCAGGGTCTTTTGGTAGAAGGAATAATGCTGCCAAATCCTTGGCAATGGCCTTAGGGAGCAGGCCAGCTCGCAAATCTAGTTCATTATCTATAAACAACAGATTTTTATACTACTATTAGAAGTAAATGGATTGATCCTCTCTTTGAAAAGGGGAATAGGTTGATGGATAAAGAGAATGTTATTTGGCTTCTCAGCATAGGGAAAACCTGCAATACTTGCTGTCAGCTTTTTGGCACATCTTGCTGCAAGAACTAGGGGAGACTAAAATGAATTGTGCTGGACAGGTCCCTAACCTAACCCACAAATTCATTGTGATGGGTGTTTTATACATTTGTAAGCAATTTTTATTTCTGAAATGTTGCAATTGCTTCCACCAGCCTGTGATGTCTTTTGAATTAAATTTATATTTATTGCAATGTGGAATGGCACTCTGGTTTTATACATTGGTATCTTTTAGTTAGACTGAGATTTTATATACATTCTCTTATTTCATCTCCTGGAGAGGGGGAGGGGGAATAAACACTGTTGCTGATATGCTTTATAACCTGCGGTAAACACATTAAAATGGTTTAAGATCCCAAATTAGTGATCAAATATATGTGCAGCCTTTCAAAATAAAAATACAAATAAACAATTTGCAAAAATACAAGAAAAACCTCTTTCCCTCCTTTCTGGCTTGCCAAGGTCTGAGTTCAGGATTCACTGTTTCCTCTGCAACAAGTACTAGCATCACTGCCTAAAACAGTGTAAGAAATGCTGATCACTCACGGTGGGTTAGACTGCGGTGTTTTCCCACATCTGTGAGCAGATGGGATCGAGACTGCCTCATGGGGAGGGCCCACATGAGGAGGCAACTCCCAGGCACAGGATAGGACTATACCATGTTTTCTGACTGTGCAGCCTGCTTTCCTCAGTGGGATATGATTGGTTCAGGAGCAGTCAGAGGCAGGGTACAATCCACCCTATATCAAAGGTGTACTAAGTGCAGTTGTTGAGCACTTGTCATTTACCCTGTGGTGTTCTTTCCTTTTGCATATTCAGTAGACCACTCCCCTTTTAGTGCTTGGCATAGCTCGGGGTGATGGTCACAAAGATGGATGTCACCGTTGCACCTCCTTTATCCTGGGACCACTGGGCTGGTACCAACGTGCAACTTTGAACAGCCTCAGACCAGCTCTGAGGTGTGCAGCCAATGATCCTCAACTGGCTATTCCAGTAGGAGGGCTTGTGAGCATATAAGGATACTCTGACCACATTGTCTTCCTCTTTGGACATACCTGCATGGCCAGAGTCAAGAGGGTGGGTAGCATAGAGCCAGTCTGAGGGCGTTCACTGAGCTGGCTTTAGTCTGCTTTGCACTGCAATTACACAAAGCATCCATAGCTGGGACAAAGATCCAAACCATGGAAACCCACATGGTGATGCAAGTTACACTGGTTTGCCAGCTGCCCCAGGCTTACACATGATTTCTGGCCCACATGCACCCAGCGTGCCCCTCACATCACTCTACCTTGTGGCTAAATTTGACCCACAGGGCTAGATTTTCAGAAGAGCTCAGGGCCAGATTTTCAAGAGCCCGGCTTTCACAACAGGGGCCAGATTTTAAAAAGAGTTCAGCGCCTAGCCACTCGCACTGTGACCCTGGCAGACAGATTTTCACATTGGCTGCTGAGCAATTTTGCAAACCTGGCTGATCACTCTGGTGCTGAAGTAAGAGCTGAGATCTTTTGAAAATACAGCCCTTCATCTGTATCAACTTGTGTGTGTGTGTGTGTGTGTGTGTAAAGTATGGCTTAGCAGTCACAGCTGGCCTGTTCAAAAAAAGAAATACAGTAAAATGAATAAAATATACTCTCATTCACAATTTCCTAGAGGCTCCTGGGCTGTTAATTGAAACTTTTGTCTACTTTATTGAACAATAAAAGTGACAGAAACTACTCCCAGGTGTCCTTCAGTATTAAAAAGAGGATAAAGGGTTCCTAGCAAAGGTGACAGAAATTAATGTGGTGAGCCCAGCTATCAAACATTTTGATATGTGAATTGCCTGATATTTCTATAATGCCTTCTTATGATTGGAAATGTTATCGCTTCTATTGAATCAATAGAAAATGTTAAAGCTCCATGGAACCCCAATTACAAAATAAAGCTAGAAGGTTAACATCTGGGACCAGCAGAGATAGAAACAATTTCTATTGTCATACCTTTCTGACAAGTAAATGTCAGATACATAACACCTTCCACTGGGCTCAGTATAGAGCACATGTAAAAGAGTGATTGCAAGGCAGTCTCAAGTCAAATCACCTGTCATCTCAGCTTTGACATGGAATTACTTTTGTTTTATGCATCTATTAACCTTGAACTATCAGCATTTGTTTTAACGTTCTGGTCTGAAGTGACCTAAATGTACTTATTTAATGCACTTGCTGCTGCAGCGGGGTAAGACAGAAAGAAATGTATATATGAAGAAAGGGTGGGTGAAGTTTGTTAAGTGTGTGAGCTTCAGATCACTCCTTGGTCTCCTGTATGACTCAGGATCACAAGGGTTCAACCAACAGACTACATTAGAATATCAGGTCTTACACTGGGGTTGATGTTTTCAGACAAAAGGGGATCACATTAGGTGTCTCAATCCTGATCTCATTTACAAAGGTTCAGCTTCTGCGGAGTTACTCCTGATCTTCACCAGAGTAAAGGAGATCAGAATCAGGCATACTGCCAGGAGTTTGGTGGAGTCAAAGGGAAGGTGCTGTCAAATTCTCCTGAGCAAAAGAGGGGAATCCTTTTATCTGTGAATTACCTGAATGATCTCCCAGTCACTCATGAACCAACAATGGAGAGGCTCCAGCCAATTTCCCCCAGTTCCAGCCCTACACCCCAGTACTGTAGCATCTTACACTGCTCAAAGCTCCATTGGGCAGTATAAATTCATTGAAAGGGGAGCAATAGCTCAGTGGTTTGAGCATTGGCTTGCTAAATCCAGGATTATAAATTCAATCCTTGAGGGGGCCACTTAGAGATCTGGGGCAAAATCAGTACTTGGTCCTGCTAGTGAAGGCAGGGGGCTGGACTCAATGACCTTTCATGGTTCCTTCCAGTTCTATGACATAGGTATGTCTCAATTTTTTCTTTTTTTTCCCCAATAGTTTGCCACTCCTTCTGTGTGGAATGGACACACACTAGCCTTTGTAATCTGAGCGGAGATTTCCCAAGCACTTCCACCAAAACACACTGTTTTAGGTAAAATATAAAACAGATGTAATAACTACAGAAAGATAGATATTAAGTGACTATAAGTAGCAGGCATAGAGATTAAAGTTGGTTACCTAAGAAATAAAAATAAATTCACAGTCTAAATCCTAACTTAAACAGTCCCCTATTTTGAAAATACAATGTTAGCAACCCCAGTAGAGCCCCTGTGTGAGTATTCTAGGGGCATCTCCTCCAGGAGTCCCTACCAAAGGGTTTGAATTGGGTGGGAGGTCTTGTGTACCTTGCTGTATTTCACCCTCTGCCATACAGATGATGGTCTAGAATCCCCTCTCCTTTACCCTGATGTTGCTCCTTTGACTTCCATGCAGTTATGGCATCTAAGTGATGTAAGAGAGTTGAGAATCAGGTCCATGATCTCTTTATTATCAATTATAATTGTTATATTCAATGCATAGACATTGCCCAAAGGAGGGTATTGCTGACAGTCTGTTCTGTGTTTGCAGAACACCTAGCAAAATGGGGCAGAGGTCCATGACGGGGGCTCCGGGGCGCTACTTCAATGTGAATAAATTGATAATTCATAACAATAATTAATCATTAACAAATCAGTATACCACACAGTCGTGATTGGCAAAGAAAAGGAAGCCTCTGCAGTTGATTCGTTGTGCCCCACTTCCAGCCACATCCAGGGCTCTTAGAAGAACCCATTGCATGAGAAGCAGGAGGCGCCCAGGCAAAGAGAACTCACAGCTGAACTGGATAAAGAGGAAGGAAATGTGGGGATATAAAGTCACTGTGAAAACTCCAACAGGCAAAGAGCCCAGATGGCCTAGGAAAATGATGAAATTAAGTCTTAAATTGATGGTGATACTAAACTTGGGGCTTGATTATTCTGACAGATGTGCATGCAGCTCCTATTGACTTCAATGGGAGATGTGCATGTGCAGCTGGTGGGAAAATCAGATGTTAGAGCCACTGAACTGTTTGCAGAGAAGCAAAGAGAGTGAGAGAAATGAAAATCTCTAGGTAAGAATAATAATTTCAAGGTTATATGGCATCCCATGCCAGAAAGATGCTGAGTGACTAACAAAATGTAACTTAAAAAACAATCTTGCACTGAGTTAATACAGAAGAAGTATGTTATGTCACTGAAAGGCTCTGGATTGAAATCCACCTGAGAATGAGCCCCTCTCCCCTGCAAAAATGGCTTAAGCTCAGCGGCCCTGATTCTGTTCTCAGCTATTTTGGTGTAAGTATGGAATAACGTCAGTGAAATTAATGGATTTACTCCACGTTTGCACCAGGGTACCTGAGATCACAACCTTGCCTAATGGGTGTAAAGAAATATGGGATAATATAAAATGACAAAAAACGATCCTGTCTGAAAAAATGAACAATAATTCTATGATTGAAAGGAACCGAGTGTTATAGCAACTTTAAGGGCTATTAAGCCAGTTCCTATGTGAATCTGTATTGCAAAATGTATAAGCATTTGGAATTTGTTGATGATAAAGGGATTCATAAAAGTTGTTATGCTGATTTTATGCTGATAGATGTTGGAATATAGGGTGAATTATTAACCACAGGAAAGTGAGACTAATGTTTAAGTGCAGTGATATATGTGTAATTGAAAGCAATTTCTTCTATGGAACAAGGAGAATGTGGGCGTAAATGAAACAAAGTTTGAATAAAAAGATAAGTATAGTGGAATCTGCTGCATGTTCAGAGTGAGGCAAAATATACCTGGCTGAAAACAAACAATTACTACTAGTAAAAATAATTTGCATTTATATAGAACCTTCCATTCGGAAGGATCCCAAAGCGCATTGCATGCTTTATAATGTCATTATAAATAATATTATACATATACCTAGTAGTACTTTGCATTTTATGGCACCCCTCCCCATTTGAGGATCTCAAGGTTCCGTTGCAAAGACTACTTGAGGTGTATAACTCCCATGGGAGGTAAATATGATTGTTCCCATTTTACAGATGAGTAAACGGGAGCATAGAGAGGTCAATGAATAGCCTAGGCGTGTTCCCATTGAATCAATGACAAACCCTGACTAATGGACAGAGTTATGAGCAGTATTTTGCATAAATTGTCTCACTGAAGTCCAAGGCACTACTAATCTCAGTGCTCGCTGTTGTGGGTAAGGAATTCACACTCTGGCTCTAAATGACATTCCTGAGGTCACACAGTAAGTCATCAGCAATGTCAGAAAGAGGACCCAGGGGGTCCTGATTTTCACTCCTCTGCTTTAACCTGTGGAAAGTCTTGTGTCTGCTTTTCCTCTCCCTTACACTAGTGTAGCTTCAGAAACTTTAATGGCATCACTGCTAATACACATTGGTGTGAGTTAGAGAAGAACAGGCCTGTATAATCTCTCTCACTATCTAAGTTCTTTGTCCATGTCTTTGCAATGATTGGCGCTCTCATGGTGTTCACCACTGCAATTTGTAGGTGGAGCTTGTACCTATAGCTGGCCCACTGACAATCGACTGAAGCTCTTAAGGACCAGTTCAATCAAATGACAAGCAACGGTCATTTGTTAGCCCTGCAGAACATATTGTTACCGAAATATCGGGTCCGTCTTGCTGAGAGCCAATAACAGCCTGACAGGGATAAGGAAAAGGTTGTTTTATTCTGCAGAAGAAAGGAGAGCCTTGCACCTTGGTACAAAAGACTCTCTCTCTCATACAAATTTCACAGATCCTTTATACACATTCAGAAAAAGGCCCTTGCCGTGTTAACACTTGATTGGTGGTTGCCAGACCCCGTACTTCTGTTATCTGGTCAGTGAAAACCGGTTTGGAGCCAGTTTCCTCTGCCTCAAGGCAGAGGAGAGAAGACAGTTCAAAAGTTCAGGTTACTGTGTACGTGAGGCTTCTGCTTCCCCCTAATGGCTGCCTGCTAGTTAGTGAGGGGGGTGCCAGTAACTTTCACAGCCCCCCCTTCGGGCCTGACAAGCCCAAATTGTCAGGCCCATTACGCAATTTGCGATCAAGCTGGAGGGACAGATACTGGGTCTTTTTACGGACAGCAGAGCTTCTGGTCACAGCATTACACAGACATTTTGCACATTGTATCATTACCCAAATAACACATAGGCAGAAAAGAAGGAAAATAATCTACTTAACAATTGTTCGGAAGAGCCCCGTAAACCATGACCCAAGGTCTGGGAGGAGGTCCTCAAAACTAAAGGTTTGATCAAAAGATACAGCATGAAAAACAACAGCAGCATTCTTAATAGCTTGTAAATCCTTCTCAATCAAGCCAGAGTGATTAACATAAAAACAACATTTTTCCCCGATGCGAGCACAAGCCCCCCCCTAATTCAGCATTCATGGCATCTAGCACACGTCTATTTTGCAAAGCTACTTCTGCTACCTCATCAATTTCCCGTTGCAGCTTTTGGAAAGCGTCTATCGATGCATTAGCTGTTTTCTCAAGTTCTGCAGAAATATTTACTACTGCTCTTTCTAGCTCAGCTACCCCCGACCCAGGAATGAGCGCACAAACAAAGGAATGAAATCCCGTTTGTCTGACTACTAAGGGATTTTCGGCGCATTTTGCTCGAGTTCTTATGGAGGGGGTGAAGAGCTTGTGAGAATAGCTTCCCAGGTTGAGGATCTGACTGGAATCTAACGTGTTGTTTATTTGGACATCTGGTAGCACCCGGGCCACACCACACCGACCTTGCCAACCTGGAGGAAGAGCTTTGTAGGCACTATGGCCACAGATAAAATACAAGCCGGGGGCCTCTAAATAGAGGGTAAGGGTATTACCCGCAACCCGACGGCGCCAGGCCACCTGCACATCCCAGTGCTTGGAGTTACCCATTATGTGGTCCTGACACCTCCAATGGGATACATTTAAGTGTCCTAGGGCATTGGTAGTATTTAGGATGCCCCCACAATACGTGACATCAAATAAGTTAGCTGTGAAACTTGCAAGAGTTCCCATGGATCTTGGGCATCCAGACATCCTTTCAAGGGATGGGTGAGGCAACAGAACGCCAGAGTAAATATCCATATAATACGCATGTGTTTTATTTATGGGGCCTAATGGGAGGAATGAGGGAAACCACTGCCCTTGATAACAGACGCCTGTTGATTTTGTAGTAAAGGCCCTTTGCAGGAGACAAGGGGGTGGGTTCTGGGCGTTCCCAGGGGTATTTGAAGGGTAAAGGGTTCCTGTTCTGACATCAAACCGAAGGGTTTGGTCACAGGCCTCAAGGGGAAGGTAGCCTACTTCCTTCCCAATTCTTTTAGCATTCTCCAAACAAAGGGGCAGGTTATACCCAGTTCCAAGGATATCAAAAAGAGGGGCCCCCTTAGCCGCCCTTAATAATGCCAAACTTCAGACACCCTCCCATAGTTATCATATTGATATTCCCCAACCCACGCCCATTCAGTTTTCCGTACTACCTGTAAGGAGAGTACTTCAGAGAGATTTGCAGGTATAGCCCACAACCCTATTCCTTCCTCAGAACGGGTTTGGTGACACAGCCAGCAATCAGACAGGTGTCCCAATGTGGCCAGTCGCTGCAAGGACCCGGCTGCTGGGTGGGGGTTGGCATGTACAAAGGGCAAACTGAAAGGAAGTAGCCACTGTACCACCACCTGTAAATTCATAGTTATAAAATCTCGGGATTTATTTCGTCAAAACAAGAATTTCAGTCCCTCGAGAGATTCAGCTTCCCAGGTATCGTCTGCTTCAGGCTCTTCCGGGTCACGGTGGGAAGAGCTGGCGGGGCTCCCTCGAGGTCTGGAGTCATCTGCTTCTGGCCCCGGCCTCGGGGCTAGCTTGTCTCAGGTGTGGTGAATCCAAGTGTCTTGCTCCTTCACTCGAATTGCAGTGTAGGAGGTAAGGACTTGGAAAGGGCCTGTCCACCGGGGTTGGAGAGGCTCGCGTTTCCACTCTTTCACATAGACCCAATCCCCCGGAATGATTCGGTGGGCAGGGACATCAGCGGGTAGGGTCTATGTATTGAGCTGCGTACCTGTGGAGAGATATGAGGGTGGTTTGGAGGGAAACAACATATCTGGTTAGCTCCTCGTCACCCCCAGTGGCTAAATCAGTCACAGGTCCTGGATCAGCAAATCCGGTGTATGGCCTGCCAAATAAAAGTTCAAAGGGTGAGAGACGGAGCTGGCCTCTAGGGGCAGTTTGAACTGCCAAAAGGGCCAGAGGTAAGGCCTGAAGCCATTTTAACCCAGTCTGAGCACACAGTTTAGAGAGTTTAAGTTTCAAAGTCTGGTTCATTCTCTCCACTTGTCCGGATGATGGCAGTCTCCAAGGGGTGTATAGAAGCCAGGTAATATCTAGGGCCTTCGCAATGTTTTGAATAACCTAGGAATAACTTAGGAGGACCAAATCTAGGAATAACATGGTTCAATAAGGTTTTCCCCACTTCCAAGGCAGTTGCTCGTTTAGTCGGGAATGCTTCTGTCCAGCCAGTCAGTTGGCACATAATTACAAGAAGATACTTGTAGCCTTGGCACTTGGGCATCTCTGAGTAGTCGATCTGGAGCCGTTCAAAGGGCATATATGCCCATAACCTTGCTCTGGGGGGGCCTTTAGGTTCCCCCCTTGGATTGAATTTTGCACAGATGTTGCAGGTAGCAAGGACTCGTTTAGCTTCCTGGAATACTCCAGGGACATACCAAAGTCTATTCACAGTAGCTGCCATGGCCTCTGCTCCACTGTGTGTTTCCTGGTGTAGTTTAAGTAGGGCAGGCCACAAAGCAGCTCGGGGCAAGGCCCGTCTTCCATCTGATAGTTGCTACTCCCCCCTTAGCGTTTTGGTGGCCCCCATGCTCTCCCAATGCTTAACTTCTAATGGCTCAGGGGTAAAAGGGACCAGGACTGGAGTTGGTGGGGGAGAGGACATGAGTACCATTTGGTTGGCAACATAAGGCTGTAGGGAAGCTGCTTTTGAAGCTGTATCAGCCAGCCGGTTCCCACAGACGGTGGGATCATTTCCCTTCTGATGGGCCCGAACATGGATGATGGCAACCTTAGATGGCAAATGTATGGCTTCCAATAATTTCAGGATCAAGGGCCCATGTGCTACCTTAGTGCCACTGGAGGTAATAAACCCGCGTTCTGCCCACAGTTGGCCTGTGGCATGGCAAACACCAAAGGCATATTTCGAGTCAGTATATATGTTCACCGACTGACCTGCTGCCAACTCACATGCTCGAGTGAGGGCTACCAATTCTGCTGCCTGGGCTGAGGTGGAGGGTCCCAGGGGAGCAGACTGTAATACATCAAACTGAGTAGTTACTGCAAATCCAGATATCCGTTGGCCCTCCACAACTCGTGCCGAGCCATCTGTGTACAGCTCCAGTTCAGCATTTGGAATGGGCACATCTGAAAGATCTGGTCGAGGTTTTTCTTGATGTTGTACTACTTGAAGACAAACATGTGAGGGCTCGTGATCGTTGTCCGGGAAAGGTAAAAGGGTGGCAGGGTTCAAGGTATGGCATTGTTCAATTTTCAAGTTGGTCCTGGATAATAAAGAAACTTCCAAATGTGTTAGTCTCTGACAGGTTAAATGTTGAGTGCCCTTTTGGACTAACAGGTGTTGGGATGCATGTGGGGTCCGTAGGGTCATTGGATGGCCCAAGGTAATCTTTTCTGCTTGGGGTACCAGGAGACCAGCAGCAACCACTGCTTGGAGGCAGCCAGGAAAGCCTTGCGCTACAGCATCCAATTTTTGGGAATAATAGGCCACAGATCGTTCCTTAGGCCCAAAGGTTTGAGTAAGGACACCAGAGGCCACCCCTAGCTGCTCATGTACATAGATAACAAAGGGTTTTCGATAATCGGGAAGTCCAAGGGCTGGGGCTGAGGCCAAAGCTGTTTTAATTCCCTGGAAGGCTTTAACGGCCCCAGAGTCCCAGTGGAGGGGCTCCTTGGCCTCATGGGTGATCTGTTCAAAAAGGGGTTTTGCCATTTCCCCAAAGCCTGTAGCTCATTTGGGCTGAAGCTGCCGAGAGAGGCAGATGGTTCCACCCTGCTGCTGGAGCCAGATCCTGCTGAGGACTTCTGCTGTCCCGAGGACTCATCCAAACTGCCCAAGCTACCAGACATGCCTGATGCTGAGGAATGGCTGGGATTACCACTTGCAGTGTGCCCAGGGGACACAATACAAAATTATTCAAAATAGTTAAGTCCAAAGCTGACTGAGAAGAGTTACAAAGAGATCTCACAAAATTTGGGGACTGGGAAACAAAATGGCAGATGAAATTCAATCTTATAAATGCAAAGTAATGCACATTGGAAAACATAATTCTAACTATACATACAAAATGATGAGATCTAAATTAGCTGTTACCACTCTAGAAAAAGATCTTGGGGTCATTGTGGATTGTTCTCTGGAAATATCTTCTCAGTGTGCAGCAGCAGTCAAAAAAAGACAGAAAGTATCATAATGCCGCTATATAAATCCCTGGCTGCATGTAGTCTTGGTTACCCCATCTCAAAAAAGATATGTTAGAAATGGAAGAGTTACAGAGATGGGCAACAAACATGATTAAGGGTATGGAACACTTCCATATGAGGAGAGATTAAAAAGATTGGAACTATTCAGCTTAGAAAAGAGATGACTGGGGTAGATATGCTAGAGGTCTATAAAATCATGAATGGTGTGCAGAAAGTGACTAAGGAAGTGTTATTTACTCTTTCACATAACACAAGAACCAGGGATCACTAAATGAAATTAATAGACAGCAGGTTTAAAACAAACATAAGGAAGTACTTCTTCACACAACACAGTCAGTCTGTGGAACTTATTTCCAGAGGATGTTGTGAAGGCCAAAATTATAACTGGAGTCAAAAAAGAATTAGGTACGTTCATGGAGGATAGGTCCATCAATGGCTATTAGCCAAGTTGGTCAGGGATGCAACCCTATGCTCTGGGTGTCCTTAAGCTACTGACTTCCAGAAGCTGAGACTGCATGACAGGTGATGGATTGCTCGATATATTGTCCTGTTCATTCCTATCTGCGTAGGGTGCTAAGAGAGCTGGTTGGCATTTTTGCAAAATTTTGTTTTCATTATTTTTCAGTAGAGAATACCACATTTGACAAGAAAATAGACACTGAAAACATTTTCATAGAATTTATTTATTTACCAACAACAGAACTCCTCTTATTTTCCCCCTGAATTTCAGAATATCAGTTTTTCACTGAAGATTCAATTTTTGACTAAAAAAAAAAATGAAACTTTTAGTCACGCCCCTTTGGGCTAGCAGTGTCAGAAACACACATTAAATGACAGTCCATGCCCAAGAAAGTGTTCAGTCTAAAAGGAAAAGATGGACAAATGATGAGAGAAAGTAAATGCTATTATTAAGAGGTGGTTGAAAGTTTTTGTTCAAAATTGTTTTTCTGATTTAAAATGGCCTGTTTAAAAAAAATGTAAAATTTTCTCTGCAAGTTTTTGTTTTCTAAACATTTTGCAATTTTTCAATCAAAAGTGGAAATCAAATTTTAAAATGTCTTTTTCCCCCTCCATTCTCTCCCTTTATTCCTCCTCTCTTTCCTTTTTTCCCATCTCTACCATTTTTCTTCTACTCCATCATGCCACTAAAATGAGGAAAAGAAAACTAGGGAGAAAAAAGAGGAAAAATGAAGGACCAAAAACTGAAAACAAACAAAAAATAGTGTTGGCTGATTTTCTTTTCTTTTCTTTTCTTGAAATCAAAGTGTAGAAACATTTTCAAAGATTTCTTTGAAGTGCATTTAACATTTTCAGACCAGCTCTAATTATTACACCCATTTCACAGATGAGAGCTGAGGCAGATATTAAGTGGTTTGCACAGGGCCTTTGTGGCAAGCCGGGAACTATAACTTATATTTCCTGAGTCTCTTTCAATGTCTAAATCATAAGATCTGGCTTCCATCAGGTGCCACGGAAAGACTCACTGTCTGAATTGGGGCTAGTTCAAGACAGTCCTGCTACCTTGCATTAAGTCCAACAGTCAACATTGTCTGGGCAGTGCTGCTCCAGAGATCTGAACCCTTGTGGAGTGAGCAATGGTATAAGTTTTCTAAAGTAATTTCTCTTGCTTATTGCTGCTGTACTTTGCTGTGTAAAAAGAAAATCAGTGATTCTGTGAAAGTTGAGTTTCAAGTTGCTGAAAGCTGAGTGTCATTTTACTGCTCTAACAGCCAGTCGTTTTTCCTAAGCATCCCTTTTCTATGGGGAGCCCCTTTGCTAATTGTTACTTTTTCTCTTTCTCCAGTAGACAAGACATCTTTTCCACCACCACCACCACCCCATGTACAAGCATTTATCATGATGTGCTCAAATGGTTGCAGCAATACTTTTTGCTGATTACTAGATGTGACGGTACTCATGGTTCTATAACGATTATGATGCTGACATCTTGGGAGCCCGAGTTGAAATCACACAGAGAGTGAAGCAACCATAAATCATAGTTTGGACTGTTGTGAAGGGTCAGTGTAATGAGTATAGATGTTTTAATACCCATTGCCTGTCTACAGAGGAACATTATTTATTTATTTATGTTTATAGGCCTTGGGTAAAATGAGAGATGCCTCAAGAAATGGTGTGGAAAACAGAAATATGTCCCCTTTATAGCCAGCTCAAGGCAAATTATTTTTTGCGTCTTCTGTGTCATGAGATCTTTTTCTTCTCTCAGGTATAAGAAGCTTCCTGGCAGCTCTCTCTCTCTCCCTCTCTCTCTCTCTCTCTCTCAATCACAGTCCATGTAGAGCTATGCACAACCTTTGGGAGCATGTTGTAGAAATGGAACCAGTTCTTGAAGGCTGGAGAAATTCACACAGAAGCTGGGTATGACAAAGAAGCTGAAGGAGTTAAGCACCCAAGTCTTTCCTACTTAGGCCCAAGTTGTGTCTGATCCCAGTACGAATGCCCAAGGGTCTCTACTCCCTCACACGGTGTCCCCTATGAAAGGGCTGTGATGGGATGCACTGGCCAAAAACAACTGGGTGCTTTGAAGGTTTATTGCAAGCCAAGGCTCAGTGGCAGCTCAGGAAGGCACAAGCAGCTAATTAGGTGCATCAAGTCAAAAGAAGGGAGTGCCGCTCTCAGGCCACTGTACTCTAGACATTTTATCCTTACAATTCTTGTAGCAACAGTGAGAAATGTTGACATCATTGGGGCTAGCAGTGGAGAAAGTGCTAGTGTAGACAAAACACCAGTGTGTCAACTACTGCACCCTATAGGCTTGACCTGGATAGGGCAGGATGAGATGGCTGTACAAACACCACCTGTCACTGGCACCACCCTTGTTAGAGAGGCCACACTGCTGGCCATTTAATGGAGATACAGCCACAGAGGTAGAGCAATGAGGGATGTTATTCTGACCAAAGAAGCAGTGTAGGCCAGCAGATGGCACAGTGGCCTGAGATTTAGGTTCTGTTCCTGACTTTGCCACTGACCTGATGGAGGACCATGAGCAAATCACCTCACTGCTGCCACTATAGTAGTGCTATGTGGCTCCCCATTGTGTTAAGGAGTGTTTATATGCAGATGTTTGCTTACACCCATTATACAGATAGGGCAGCTGTGAAGAGCAAATCTGAATAGAAAGCATAGTGTAAGGATTTGGTTTAGCCCCAACCCTAGTTCTGTTATTTATTTTTTCCAGCATTTTCTATGCGTCTGCTTCTCATTTATACTCACCTTCCTACCATTCTTCATTGTGATTTTCCCAATTATTTTTTGTGGTTCTCTCTTTCATCTGTTTCTCTATTTTCCCCCCAGCTTTCCCCCCCCCCATCAGACTTCTAGCTTTTTCTTCAATGAATATTATTAAATTCTTTTTTTTAACCCCTGTCTTTATTTCACTTTGATTCTTTTCCCATCCTTTCATTATTCACTTCTCTTCTGTGTTTGTTTCCTTAAGGGATAGGAGCAAAGAACATTGAGCCATTAAGGAAGAACACCAAGCATTTTCTGTAAAGCAGCTTGGGCAAATGAGAGAGATCCATTAGCAGGTGTAACTAATATGTCCAGGATGCAAGATGTAACCCAAGATTTTACTGACGCTTACAGCAATACAGGGGAAATATTTGTGAAACAATAAAAAGTTCCTGTACATTTTTCTCCAATATTGCAGGGAAAACATTTTTTTCCTCAACTTCTGCCACCCTTTACAAGTCCTCTAGTCCTCTATCCTTCGAGGTAATCTTTGTCCTCAAATAACAATGTTTATTTTGGCCAATGCAATAATAATATAATAAATTAATTTGTATCATTTTCATGTTATTTGCCTCTCAAACTTGAAATAAAATTAAAATTAAGTCGTTATTTCAATTGCATTACGATGATATGCATTACAGACATGGAGAAAGGAGACAGACCCTCCCCTAAAAGGTATGCCATGTATATATGGCATGGATAAAAGGCATCTATGACATGGATCTTGCAAGTCATTACATGTAGATGGATCCTAATGCCCTTCCAAAGTCCAACTGAAGTCAATGGGGCTCTGCCCAGGTTCAGAAGTCTTGCAAATAGAACACCTTGCAAATAGAACTGGGCAGGAAATGGTTTTCCTATTCCACAAGAATTTCCAAGATTTTAATTTTTTTCCCCATCCTGACAAAAATGTGAAAACTCAAAAAATGTTGCAACCTGAAAATCCTCCCCCCCCCAAATCAGAGTGCGTCTATCCAAATATTTTGTTGCAATAATTTCAAAACGTTGTTTTGATTTTGACCCTTTTTTTACATTAAGTTTACTTTCATTTTAAAACATGGAGCTTTTTTATTGCCAATTTCTAAACTTCTTTCAAAATTATTTTGAAAGGGGAAATTCATCAAAACTGACTCTTCCAGTCTGTACAGTTTCAATGGTGAGTAATCAACATTTTTCAACAACAAAAAAATGTTTTGTCAAAAAATTCCTGAGCAGCTCTACTTGCAGGTGTGGGGCCTGTAATGACGGACCTAGCTGTGCTAGAGAAAGTTATCATACGCCAGCTCTTCTTTCTATGTGTGTTCGTTCTGCAGTTTTATGTGGAAAGCTTAGAACTGTATTAATAAAAGGCATGATGGAGGTGAACAGAAGCCTTCTAGGTGACTGGAAGTACTGGGCTACAGAGCCTTTCACCTCAAAGTTAGGGTATGTCTGTACTTTGAGCTCTGGATGAAATTCCTAGCTTGAGGAGACATACCCACGCTAGCTTTGATCGAGTTACTGCACTCAAAACAGAGTGTAGATTCAGTAGTGGAAGCAGTGCAAAGGGCTAGCCGCTCCCTGTGTGTGGCCATCAGAGATGCCAGGTAAGCATTCGGGGTGGCTAGTCCCTCCTGCCGCTAGCGCTGCCACAGCTCTACTGTACTAGCTCAATGATAGCTGGTGGGAGTATGTCTACCAAAGCATAGACCTACTCCTGCCCACTGAGTGAAGCCTTTCATTATCCAATAGCTGTTTGATGGCCTATGGAAATAAGTTGTTAGTTTCAGTGCGGTGCCCACTAGACAAGATATCACAAAAGTGATCTCTTCTAGTGATATTAATTGCTAACCTGGCTGCCGGTCTCAGGAGAGAAGCCAAGGATTGAATGGCCAATGGTGATCGCTCAAAAGCCTGAAGGACGTTGGCAGGACGGAACGGGAAAGAAGTCACTGCTGCTGTCCTTTCTCTGTCTGTTCTGTGCACAGAACAGAGAATTGTTGTCTTCAAAGCTGCCAGTGTTGCGGCTTCCATGAGCACATCATGTACCCACAAACAAACAAATATATAATTACAAAGTCACCCCAAGGAAATTAAAAAATTGTCTGCTGTGGCCTACAAGTCATATGCTTGTCTATGTCATGGGGCCAGAGTTCACCGTGAATAATGGCAGTGAAACTCAGTGGACTCGCTGAGGTTTGGAGAGGTATAGCTGGGAGCAGAATATACACTTTTGCTTGCGGTTACTTCACACGCCAAATGAAATTATTTTGCTAATACCTTTATACAGTTTGGCTATGCTATAACTGTATAGCTCAAAGGCTTGTCTTTCTGACCAACAGAGGATAGTCCAATAAAAGACATTACCTCACCCACCTTGTCTCTCTAATATCCTGGGACTGCACAGCTACAACCACATTGCATACAATTCTATATGTTAGCATTCTTGCTGATGAATGCCATGCAGACAGCACACCCATCTGGCCATATGAGAAAACTGCATAACAATGGAGATATGTGTGTGCAGATCAAACAATGATGCAGAATCCCACCTTTTATGTTGCCTTCTACAGTGTAAGCCTGACAGTGCTTGAGAAAGCTTGTGCTGAATGTGAATGAAATGGGAAGCAGCTGCTGATAGAAAGAACATGGGTATGAGGTATAGAGTTAGACTGTACCTAGTCCAGTGTAAATGCACAAGGAAAAAGAAACAAGATGCCTCCTGTATATGCTGGAATAATGGATCATGATTCTACTCCTTTGCACTGCCCAATGGAGCTGGGGCGCACAGTCTGACGCATGTTAATTAGTTGGATGACTTGGATAATGGAATGGAGAATATGCTTATACAATTTTCAGATGACACCAAGCTGGGAGAGGTTGCCAGCACTTTGGAGGACAGGATTAGAATTCAAAACGATCTTTACAAATTGGAGAATTGTCCTGAAATCAACAAGACAAATTTCAGTAAAGACAAGTGCAAAGTGCTACACATAAGAAGATAAAATCAAATGCACAACTTCAAAATGTGGGGTAACAGGCTAGGCGGTAGTACTGCTGAAGAGTATCTGAGGCCTATACTGGACCACAAATTAAAAATAAGTCATCAATGTGATGAAGTTGCAAAAAAAGCTGATATCATTCTGGGGTATCGTAGTGTTGTATGGAAGGCACAGGAAGTAACTGACCTTCTCTACTTGCAATGGTAAGGCCTCCGCTGCAGTAATGTGTCCAATTCTGGGCAGCACATTTCAATAATAGTGGGGGGTTTCAATTATCCCCATATTGACTGGGTACATGTCACCTCAGGACAAAATGCAGAGACAAAATTTCATGATACTTTAAATGACTGCTTCATGGAGCATCTGCCACAGGAACCCACAAAGGGAGAGGCAATTCTCGACTTAGCCCTGAGTGGATCTGGTCCAAGAGGTAACTATAACAGGATCACTTGGAAATAGTGACCATAATATAATAACATTTAACACTCCTGTGGTGGGAAGAACACCTCAGCAGCCCAACACTGTGGCATTTAATTTCAGAAAGGGGAACTATATACTAATGAGGAGATTAGTTAAACAGAAATTAAAAAGGTATAGTAACTAGAGTGAAATCCCTGCAAGCTGCATGGAAACTTTTCAAAGACACCAGAATAGAGGCCCAACTTAAATATATACCCCAAATTAAAAAACACAGTAAAAGAACTAAAAAAGAGCCACCATGGCTTAACAACCATGTAAAAGAAGCAGCGAGAGATTAAAAAGGCATCTTTTAAAAAGTGAATGTCAAATCCTAGTGAGGTAAATAGAGAGGAGCATAAACACTGCCAAATTAAGTGAAAAAATGTAACAAGAAAAGCCAAAAAGGAGTTTGAAGAACAGCTAACCAAAAACTCAAAAGGTAATAACAGAATGGTTTTTCAATACATCAGAAGCAGGAAGTCTGCTAAAGAACCAGTGGGGCCCGTGGACCATCGAGATACAAAAGGAGCACTTAAAGACGATAAAGTCATTGCAGAGAAACTAAATGAATTCTTTGCTTCAGTCTTCACGGCTGAGGATCTTAGGGAGATTCCCAAACCTGAGCTGTCTTTTGTAGGTGACAAATCTGAGGAATTGTCACAGCTTGAAGTGTCACTAGAGGAGGTTTTGGAATTAATTGATAAACTTAACAGTAACAAGTCACTGGGACCAGATGACATTCATCCAAGAGTTCTGAAAGAACTCAAATGTGAAATTGCGGAGCTGTTAACTATGGGTTGTAACCTATCCTTTAAATCGGTTTCTGTACCCAATTACTGGAAGATAGCTAATGTAATGCCAATATTTAAAAAGGGCTCTAGAGTTGATCCTGGCAATTACAGACTGCTAAGTCTAACATCAGTACTGGGCAAATTAGTTGAAACAATAGTAAAGAATAAAATTGTCAGACACATAGAAAAACATAAATTGTTGGGCAAAAGTTAACATGGTTGGCAAATCATGTCTTACTAATCTATTAGAGTTCTTTGAAGGGGTCAACAAACATGTGGACAAGGGGGATCCAGTGGACATAGTGTACTTAGATTTCCAGAAAGACTTTGACATGGTCCCTCACCAAAGGCTCTTACGTAAATTAAGTTGTCATGGGATAAGAGGGAAGATCCTTTCATGGATTGAGAACTGGTTAAAAGACAGGGAACAAAGGGTAGGAATAAATGGTAAATTTTCAAAATGGAGAGGGGTAACTAGTGGTGTGCCCTAAGGGTCAGTCCTAGGACCAATCCTATTCAACTTGTTCATAAAAGATCTGGAGAAAGGGGTAAAAAGTGAGGTGGCAAAGTTTGCAGATGATACTAAACTACTCAAGGTAGTTAAGACCAAAGTAGACTGTGAAGAACTTCAAAAAGATCTCACAAAACTAAGTGATTGGGCAACAAAATGGCAACTGAAATTTATTGGGGATAAATGTAAAGTAATGCACATTGGAAAAAATAACCCCAACTATTTAGCTACAACTAATCAGGAAAGAGATCTTGGAATCATCGTGGATAGTTGTCTGAATACACCCATGCAGTGTGCAGCGGTAGTCAAAAAAGCAAACAGGATGTTAGGAATCATTCAAAAATGGATAGAGAATAAGACAGAGAATATCTTATTCCCTTATATAAATCCATGGTATGCCCACAACTTGAATACTGCGTACAGATGTGGTCTTCTTATCTCAAAAAAAGATATACTGGCAAAGGTTCAGAGAAGGGCAACTAAAAATGATTAGGGGTTTGGAATGGGTCCCATATGAGGAGAGATTAAAGAGGCTAGGACTCTTCAGCTTGGAAAAGAGGAGACTAAGGGGGGATACGATAGAGGTATATAAAATAATGAGTGGTGTGGAGAAAGTGAATAATGAAAAGTTATTTACTTGTTCCCATAATATAAGAACTAGGGGCCACCAAATGAAATTAATGGGCAGCAGGGTTAAAACAAATAAAAGGAAGTTCTTCACACAGCGCACAGTCAACCTGTGGAACTCCTTGTGAATGCTAGGACTATAACAGGGTTTAAAAGAGAACTAGATAAAATCATGGTGGTTAAGTCCATTAATGGCTATTAGCCAGGATGGGTAAGAATGGTGTCCCTAGCCTCTGTTTGTCAGAGGGTGGTGATGGATGGCAGGAGAGAGATCACTTGATCATTACCTGTTAGGTTTACTCACTCTGGGACACCTGGCATTGGCCACTATCAGTAGACAGGATACTGGGCTGGATGGACCTTTAGTCTGACCCAGTTTGGCCATTCTTATTCTTATGTACTTAGGTAGGAAAGATGAGCCGAGAGAAAGCAACAAAAATGTTAAAAGGTTTAGAAAACCTGACCTTTGAGGAAAGATTAAAAAAAAAAAAAAACCTGGGCATGCCTAGTCTTGAGAAGAGAAAACTGAGGGGGACCTGATAGTCATCTTCAAATACGTGAAGGCCTGTTATAAAGAGGATGGTGATCAATTGTTCTCTATATCCAGTGAAGCTAGGGAAAGAAATAATGGGCTACTCTGCAGCATGGGAGATTTAGATTAGGTTACCTTTCTCATTAGACTTAGTCGTGAACTGCCTAATGTTCTGGTATCACTGGTGCATGCATGGGGAGTGAGTCGGGAAAGAACTACTACTTTCCTTTCTGATCAGGTGGTTGGGAAGCGGATGGAGCCCTGGCTATAGCCTTCCCTGACCCCAATACACTGGCCAGTCACAACACAAAGGGGGAAACAAACTGGCTCAAGAAGAGGACGAGCACAGCTTACTTCTCCCTCTAAATCAAGGTGTCAGGGACTCTCTGAGTGACAATTCAGTCCCTGTTCTGCACAAGAATACTGTTTGCAAAGTGCCAGTCCAGCACGTTGCTGTATCTGTGATTGGCACGATTTCCTGTTGCCCTTTTTAAAAAAAAGGAGTATACCTGACTCCATGGCTTGGGCAGTACTGGAATCAGTCCACACAAACTCTGGGAGGCCATCTCAGCTGAGTCCAGCCAATGTTGATTGGCCTTGCCTCAGCTGTTTTGTTGATTATTACAATGGTGGGGAAAGTAAGGTATGGTTAGCTAGCTAGTAATTTCCACTTTTTACAGCATAATGTATTTTGTTTTAGTATCATTTGAAACAGTCTCACTCTGTGAGATTGATCCAAGGCTGGCATGAAGAATATGCACTAAAATCTTTTAGAAAGATTTATAATATTAACCGGAGGCTATTTTTAAGTCACCACTGATCTTTACAGAAGCAGTGTTGAGATTCATTTGTTTTCCAAGTGGCACAAAGTCCCTGTTCCCTTTTGTAAGCCAGGATTGAACAATTTGGCTTTCGGTCAAACTGGTTTAATGAACCGTCAAGGGTTCAAACTCCATGCTACCATTTGCAGGTGTTCAATGGGTACCCTGCTTGAGTGAGAGGAGTTCATTAATATTTGTGGCTAAAAAGCCTTCACAACAGTGAAGAACAAGTCTCCCACCATGAATCCTTTAAGCACTTGAAATAACATGTGAGAAGGCATGGACTGATTATTCTCTAGCTTATAACAGCTGTAGACCGGTGTAACTCCACTGATTTCAGGGGGCCTCCTCCTGATTTACACTGGATTGTATGAGAGGAGAATCGAGCCCAGAGAGACAAAGTATTTTTCTAACTTTCATACAGAAGTCCGATGGAATATAATAGAGATAAAGCCAATAGCATTCTCTATCCATTATTATATAGGATTCTATAGAAAGTACTCTGAATTCCTTCAGCATTTAATACAGACGTATCCCTGCAATGGGGCCGCCCAGAGGCAGAGCAAGAGGGGAAATTTGCCTCAGGCCCCCACAAGAGTTTTTCGGGAGCCCCGGAGTGGGGTCCTTCACTCGCTCTGGGGGCCCCGGAAAAGTCTCGCGGGCCCCGGGCCCCTGGAGCTTCTTTCCCTATGGGTCCTCATCGGCAATTCGGCGGCGGGGGGGTCCTTCCGCTCCGGGACTCACCGCCGAAGTGCCCTGAAGGCCTGCAACAAGGAGTCCTTCCGGCACTTTGGTGGCGGGTCCCGGGGCGGGTCTTCGGCAGCAATTTGGTGGCGGGAGCTCCCGCCGCCGAAGAACCCAGGCCCCTGAATCCTCTGAGCGGCCCTGCCCTGCAATACAATTATATAGGGTATTTTAAGGATTCTATACAAAATTTATCATGCTCTAATAAATTCTATAGGACTTCTCCATTAAAAAATAATGACTTTTTTATTCTCTCTGCATATTTTTCTCATCCTTGTGTCAGCTGGCTGTGTTCAGAGATGTGCCAATTTTTACAAACTCTGCCATGGTCACCTTGGGCAACAAAGTTGCTCTATAATGTAGAGGACATTTTTTATGGGAAAGTCAAACAGGATTTAATAAGGATGCAACCAATCATGCGCCATAAAAAAATACTCTAAAAACATACAGGACCTGATTCTTTTTTATAGCAGGAGTAGGTATTTACTCCTACTTCAAGGAGCCTTTATATTGCCAGAATGTAGTGTCAATAAGAATTCAGGCCCATAAAATTGAATAGAGAATGAGATCCTTTCTCTAGGTCCATCAAATACAATGCTATAGCCTGGCTATAATTCTTTATCAAATTCTACAGGATAGTTCCAACAACTGAAAGTAAAGTTACCATTCACCGTGAAATTCCATAGGATTTTTCCACGTGGATAATTTCCCTTGATCATCGGCAGGATTCCTTAAATACTCAGTTATTAGGCCAATAGCAAAGTAATATTCTACAAAGCTGCTGACAAGAATAGCAGGGCTATTTTAAGGCACCACTCATGAAAGTCAAATCCTTTCGCGACATGTTTATTTTGACCTAAGAAGACGGCCTTTCTACTCACTGTTTAGTTCAGTGAATGCTTTTCCCTCACCCTAGTGTCTATTGAAGCAGCTGCGTGTTTAGGTAGTGATTTCTATGACCTTAAAAGAGCCTTTACTGTCTTGGAGCTGCAGGCTACTCAGCACATCTTGACTACCGGGCTGCTCTTTAGACGCTCCAATGATGCCACATATGCCCATTCAGCTAGTTCTTCCTCAGTTCTTTCTTCTCTCTCTTTCTTTCTTTCCTTTTCTTTTTTTTTTTCCGGCTGACTGCAAATACTGTGTAGTTTAACTCCCCTACCAGGACTTTGAAATGACTAATTCCTGCAACATATTTCAACACATCCTTAACTGCTAATTGAAGTCTGTGCGCAAGGCGGTGAATGGGACGCACCGATGGGAACTTCTCTTGCAATAATGTGCCGAATCTGCTCTTTATCTCATTCATTGCCGACGTCTCATCTGTTGCAAGTCCAATCAATTTTTGTAGCTTTAAAAGATATGTCCTCAGCTATTTTGGCATATAGAACGTTAACAAAGATGGAAAATTAAGCATTACCTTTGCGGCAGTGAAACTTGATTGCTTCCAGAAGATTCAGGGGGAAAAATGTTGTTGACATTTTTTACTTGCAGTCTCTGCATGGCAATAAGGTATGATGGCTGATTTATCAAAGAGAGTGTGTTCTCATCAAGCAGGAGAGCGAGAGAAAGTTCACGTCGCACAAAATGAGCTGCTAATTTCTTTTCCATTTCACTGACAATATGGTTTTGGAGCAGCTGTGATTAGAACAATGGATGTTCCCAAACTGTGCTCCCTTTAACTCCTGCAACTCTACAAGGTCACACTGTGGGAGAAGGAACCTTTTTGGAGGGGTAAGGGCAGGGTTAGGGTCAATGGGGAGTCCATGGAGCTGTCCCAAAGCAGCTTTCAATTTCTGCTATGACCATACCCATCATAAAAAGCTTGTGCAACCCACGCACGAGCCTGTAGTTCTTGAACTAAGATGAAAGACCCAATCCAAAGCTTACTGCACTAAATGGGAGTCTTTCTATTGACCTGAACAGGCTTTGCCTCAGGCCCCAAATCCATCTATTAGAAGTGGTCGCAGGATCATTTTTCTACCTCTGAAGGCCTCAGCTTCCAACCCCACTGTTCATTCACGTGGGTCTACTCTGGCAAATGTTCCTATTGCTTACTTCTGTCATCAGCTCCAGAATGTTGTGATTTAAGTAACAGAGCTGAATTCTCCACTCCTTTATGCGGGTTTTACACTAGTAAAACTTTCTGGATGTCGTTGGAATTACTCAAGTTTTGCTTTGGGGTAAGTGAAAGAGACTCAAGCCCAGTAAGTGCTCAGTACTTTGGAGTTAGTTTTGCTGTCAAAGTTGCATTAATCCATGCAGATGAAAAATGTATTCCAAATGATTTATTACACACTGTCTATATCTGTACATAAACTGCATTCCAAAAAACCTCTTCCTTGCAATTAACAATGGACAGTGAAGCTCCTACATTCATTATGCTGCACTGCAATCCAGACAGCAGGAACATCAAGGTCCTTTGGGATATGTATTTCATTTTCATCAGTTTTGATGGATTTCTCAACTCCTCTCTGATCTGCATCATGTAAGCTTGGATCTCAATTAGCATTGGTTTGGGGTACTTTGGTCCTAGGGCTGCAGAGCTATTGATCTATCATCTTCCATGAGACTCTTCACACAAGTAGTGTGTGCAATTCTGAAAAAAAAAAGGCTGCAGAGACAATATGACAATATTTTGATACAAGGTACAGACTTTAATGCAATTTGAAAGTCGGCATAAAAAGCATTGTCTCGTTGAAAGTCATTAAAAAGCAATATTTGTCCATATACTAAAAGCTTATTGTTATAGCATCTAGATCTACCATGTATGATTTACAGATGCCAACTATTAATGTACATATAGGGCTGGATTTTGCCAAGGTGCATCACTCTGAAAGTTCTCAGTAAGCATTGGGTCTGATTCTGGCTCCTTATAAGGCTGCTATAAATCACTTGGTCTCCTGGCGTATAGATGTCCCCGGATGGCACAGACCTGGGTAGCCAGCTCTATACACCTTCTCTTTCCTCTATTCCAATCCGGTGCAGTGATGTGGCTGGAAGAAAGGGGGTGGTGATTTTTTAAAAGGGACTGCTCTGTGTAGCAAAAATAATTCTGCCCACTGGACTGCAGGCTGGGAACTTGCTGCTTTATTTAACTGCATCACAAAAGAGTGGGGGGGGGGGAGGGGAGAGAAGCCTCACACTGATTAAAACAAGAAATAAGGAAGGGGTGGAGCAGGGCTCCATCCCATAGCACCCGAGATAACCTACTTAACCCTATCTTGACCACTTTTCTACAGTCAACACAGTGCCCTCACACTACAGTGATACCAAGGGCTCTTGGAACCATTGTGGTGGTGCAACTTTGAGAACATTCTAATTTGTGGCTTAGGCTAGCCAAGCTGTCCTAGAATCAGAGAGATGCATAGGTAGCATACAACTGTTACTTTGGCAGGTCCCCTTCTCCCTTGTCCCCTTTCATCCTGAAGTTGTCTAGGTGCCAATTGCTAGTCTGCCGGGTTTGGCATTGTTCTCAGGGAGCCTACAACTGTTACTCTGGCAGGTCTCCTTCTCCCCACTCTGAACTCTGGGGTACAGATGTGGGGACCCGCATGAAAGACCCCCTAAGCTTATAAGTACCAGCTTAGGTTAAAATCTTCCCCAAGGCACAAATCCTTTCTTTGTCCTTGGATGGTATTGCTGCCACCACCAAGTGATTTAGACAAAGATTCAGGAAAAGGACCACTTGGAGTTCCTATTTCCCCAAAATATCCCTCCAAGCCCCTTCACCCCCTTTCCTGGGGAAGCTTGAAAATAATATACTAACCAATAGGTTAACAACGTGAGCACAGACCAAATCCTTGGGTTTTTAGGACGCTAAAAATCAATCAGGTTCTTAAAAGAATAACTTTATTATAAAGAAAAAAGTAAAAGAATCACACCTGCAAAATCAGGATGGAAGGTAACTTTACAGGATAATAAAAGATTTAAAACACAGAGGATTCCCCTCTGGACTCAACTTCACAGTTACAAAAAAACAGGAATAAAACTACCTCTTAGCATGGGGAAAATTCACAAGCTGAAGCAAAAGATAATCTAATGCATTTCCTTGCCTTAACTTAAAATTTCTGTAATTTTAGATGTATCATTCCAGGTATCTTTTTAGGAGCTGGTTTACCTTCTTGGTCTCTCTCTCTCTATCCTGAGAGGGAACAAAGAGAGCACAACCCCCCACCCCAGATTTGAAAGTATCTCCTTTCCTTATTGGGCCTTCCGGTCAGGTGCTAACTAGGTTAATTGAACTGATTAACCCCCTACAGGTAAGTGATTCTGTACCTCTGGCCAGGAGAGATTTTCTGTTACTGCATACATAAAGGTTGTGACCCTTCCCTTTATAGTTATGACAATGGTAAATAAAATAAAATAAAATAAAATTCCAAACAAGAAGCCAAGATTTCCCAAGTTTATGCAAAACTGGGCCCAGAGTCATGCTTCTTCAGCAAACCCTACCTGCATTTTTACATCTCTTGGTGTGTTTCCTATAGCTTCTGGTTTTGTTGTTAACATTTTACATAGCTCAAAGTAGACAGTGTCATTAAGGGGGTGGGGCGGGGGGGGAGAGAGAGAGAGAAAGAAACTGTAAAAGGAACAAATCAAGGGCAAAGCCAGAATTCAGATTTTAATGAAGCAAGCAACCTTTTCCAAAGGCAAACTCACCCCGAGTCCTTCACAAGCCTGGTTCAAACATGTACTTAATGCTTTCTTTAATATAATTACTTTCATGCTGAAGTTAAACACTCAGGGCTCTGCTGTCATATGTAACTCAGTTTTTTATGCTCATTATAAGCCTTGGGTAAGCTACATGGATCTACCATATATGTCCCTAAGCAAACACATTATTAGGAGCTGTCTCACTATGTGATTGTTTCTGTGTTATCTGTATTCACAGATGCATGTATGCCGTGGCTATTATTTCCTGCACTGGAATAATCAGAGTTCCTATAAGGGACCCTTCCTGCCAAACACTAAGGGGCATATCAGATCCGTACTATGTGGCAGGGATACTTTACTAGTATCGTTCCCTGATGGGGCTCAGCCATTTCTTCAGCACTGGTCCCTACTTCTCCCCAGGCGATGTAGAGGGCTCCCCAAATGATCTGGCATCCATTCATGGACAGGAGATGGGCTGAAGGAGAAGGCAGTGGCAGTTCCCCACAGCCATGCAGGGAATCCGTTCAGGAAGATGAGCCTGAGGAAACACCTTTCCCCTGTCTAAGAGTAGGGTAGGTGTGTATATAGCATAGCTGGTGGTAGGAAGTCAGGAGAGAGCTAGAGAACCCAAGAGGCAAGGCACAGGACCAGCACATCCCACATCTACAGTGGAATTTCTGAGATCTGAGCAAATCTTGCATCTTGTACACGAGGTGTTGATGGGACCTGACCTGCTTCTAGCCCCACTGGAAATTCTTTTGGTTCCCTGTACCCACACTCCGGGCTGTCGTTTTCCAAATACATACCATGTTTTTACTGGAAGCTTCTTACCATTTGGGTTACTCCATCCATCTCTTTCTTTGGGAGTGATTTTTATTCCACAGTTCTCTCTCCCAAAGCCTTTCTGCATTCAGTAATAAATGAGAGCAAAAGATACACCATTCAGCATCACTTCCTGTCTTCACTGAAATTCAGCTTTCCCCAAAAGCATTCCAAATTTTGGACAACCCTTGAGGGTTGGACTAGATGATCTCCTGAGGTCTCCTCCAACCCTTATCTTCTGTGATTCTCTGACAACTGTGTACATGTTGGGAAAGGGTGTGTGAGTAATTGACACTGCCTTGTCCACAGAGACAATAGGGGACCTACCTCTACTAGTAGATAAAGGAGCCCTTCTTAAACACAGCACCTAACACTCATGAAGTATCTTAGCACGTTCCAACAGTGTGTTAAGCAACACGACTAACATCTGTAATTTGTTGTTTGTTCTATCATCCTGTCCCCATGAGGAACTCATATGATTTTCCCATTGTCTTGAGAACTTATTTTGGGATACCTCAGATGTCCCTGGCTCTCAGTTCGTCAATCAAAATGTTTGGGGATTTTTATAACTATAAAATATTTCTCAAGAGCAGAGCTAGTTGGGAAGTTACCATTGAAAGGAATTTTCAACAAAAAAATGCAGTTTCTCCAGAATTGAAATTTTCTATGAGAAAATTTTAATTTCTCCTTTTTTTTTTCTGTAAGGAAAATCAATACAAGCTGAACTGAGATATTTTGGTTTGTTGAACTGACCAGAAACATTTAATTTTTCTGTGGTGCTGAGTTGCCTCGGGATGGAAAGCTACATGTGATCATTAATAATCCTGTGGCAATTTTAGCTAGAATTAGGATATTATCCCCAGCGACTCATCCAAATTCTAATTTAACTACCTGCATCCGACCTACTTACATCTTCACCATGCACCATTTCACTTACCACCATACCTTCTGTCCTAAACACTGTTCGGTTTTGCTGTGGTGTCTTTAAACATTTGTCACATTTCACTGCAGATACTTTGGCTGCACTTGAGCAATGGGCAGTATTATGACATGCCTCGATCTGAATCAACGTATACCATTGACTCTGTGCGAGAGCTCTGCCATAGGGCTCTGGGAACACTGTCTCCCTTATAGGCTGAGCAGTGCTCCACATTATGTAAAATATACAACTTCATTGCTAGCAGGTGGCCATCCGCTCATGCTGGAAAGCACATATCCAGCTGCAGTGTAGAAGTACCCTTAGTGGGAGAGACTAAGGTTCCACACTCTAAATCAGCAGAACCTCTGGAGGCCATGTGGCACGTTGAGCATCTGTAAGAGACAAGAGGCTTCCATGTAAAGACTAATGCTTGAGCCTACCAGTTTCCTCCTACTCCAGCTCCATACCCTTCCAAATCACAGAGAGAAAATGGAGGAGCTGGGAATGGGGGAAACCATGCCTTCTGGGCCCATCACATGGGGCTTAGATGCCAGGCTCCTCTTCACTCACTCAGCAGTAGTGGATGGGTGCACCGAAGCAAAAGATCAGAATGTCTAGAGAGAATTTAAGTGGAGGAATTATACCAAAGCAAATATTTCCTGTTAACGAGGAAACTGAGCAGTGGTACTGCAGTATAATAATGAAAAGAGCCTGGCTTCCATGGGTAATCATATAGCTCAAAAGAGTCAGTGAAGTGAAACATTTTCAAAGCCTGGCCAATTTGCCCCAAATAATATTAGCTGGAGACAATCTGGGCTCAAAAAATATATTGTTCCCCATAGGGCATTATATGATATATTAACTTCATTTATTGGGATTTTGACTATCCCACGGAATGCCTAATATACCCACAGCTGGAGGCAGAATACCAGATTGGATGGACAATTGCCCTCTTCTGGTAGGAAAATTCTAACATCCCTCTGTGAATCCTTGTGGACCTATCCCTGAGGATAGAGCCATCAATAGCTATTAGCCAAGATGGTCATGCTCTGGCTGTCACTAAGCCTCTGACTGCTAGAAGTTGGGACTGGATGATGGGATGGATCACTAGTAAATTTCTCTGTTCTGTTCATTCCCTCTGACGCATCTAGCACTGGCCACTGTCAGAAGACAGGATACTGGACTAGAGGGAGCACTGGTCTGACTCAGAAAGACTGTTCTTAACCCGTCTCCAGCATTGCCATTCTTTTCGGTAGCTTTTTATTTTAATTGGGACCCTTGGCTGTTGGTGCCTGAAAATGGTTTTCTGTGTAAAAGCCAAAGGAGACTTTAAATGACCTTAGAGGGCTAAGTTGTGTACTTGTAAGACCTGTTCTATGATCTCTAGGATTGCCGTTGACAGATAGAGCCTGACTGACTGAAAATCAATGTGATCAGATGTGTTTATGGATTATAGCAGCCTTGGCTAATTACAAAAGATTGTCTTTCTAGATCCAAGAGTTTTCAAAGCAGACACCAGGTAGATGTACGTGGGATTAATCTGCAGACTTGACAGTTTTCCCTAATTATCTGTTGTAAGGGAAGAAACTGGATCAGCTCTGAGGTACTAGCACAAATAAGTTCTATGTTGCCATCCCATATGTGCACTCTTTTTGCACCTCGTGCAGCTGCCTTGCAAGTGGCTGTTGCAGTAGTTAAAAACAAATCTTTATAAGCACCTCCTTGGCTGACTTACTCAGGGGAGACCTTCCGAAGGCAGAATCTCCACCACACAGGTCATCTCTTTACTTGGGGGATTTATGGTTGGAATCAAACAGGTTTTGTTTTTTCTTATAGCTGAATTTAGTCTGGTCCCTGTCCATTTCATGGCAATCAACAAAAGGATGATATTTTCAAATGTACAATTATAGATGCTAGAGATGGAAAAGATCAATCAGATCATCCATTCTGGAGAGGGATTGTTGTCCTCTAGGACTGGAACACAGGAACTTTTGAGTTCTTCTGGCTCTGCCACATACTACTTCTGTTACCATGGCCATGTCACCCGCTCCCTTTGGGCCTCTGTTTCTCCATCTTTTTAAGGTGGAAAATACTACCTACCTACCTCACCGAGACATTTGGCCTGATCCAAACCGTACTGTAGCCAGTGTGAAGAATCCCAATGGGCTTTGAATCAGGTGGATTTGTAAGGCTTAATTCATTAATGCTTCTCAAGTGTCTTTGAAATCCTCAGACAGAAGGGTCTGTTGAGGTGCAATGTAGTATAACTTTCCTACAAGTCCATCCCTCGGTGCTAGTACAAGATAGCTACCTCCGACATATTATCCAGTGCCTTGGTCAGTCTACTTGTATCTGACTCAGATCATGGCGATCCCATGGGATATATTCCACACTCAAAAAGATCTCACTTTCAGGATGTGGGTTTCTTTTTGGAGGCTACATTTTCCTTTACTTATTTTCACCCCATTGCTCATAATTATACCCCCTTGGACAATGCTAAAAAATGTCCTTTCCCCTCTTTGAAGTTTACATTTTTTTGGCATTTGGAGACAGTATCTTGCTCCCCTTCCTCCTGCTTAAGATGTGTTGAGCCCAGCTATCTTTGGGCCAGACTCTGTGTTTTGGTCTTTTAATCTCAGCACAGGAGGATGTCATTTCCTACACAGTAACAAAGAGAAAACAGTGGGGAAACATGACAGGCACTTCTCAGCTAGAAGGGAGGGAGCCAGCAACTGACTACTGCAAAATGGCCACTTTAATGCTGCAGCAGGGCGCTGCTGCTTTTAAAGAGCCAGTTACAGAAGGGCATGCTGGGAAGAAATATTCCTGTAAATGGCAATCCTGCACTGGGGTGTGTTAGCAGGAAACTGAAAGGATCGAGGGAAGGGGCTGCTCCGGTGTGGTCAGTGGCAGATTACTGCACAGGCCAACGTGGCCCGTGCCCAGGGTTCCCGGCCAATATTTTATAAAAATATTTTATACAAACTGGAACAGCTACAACAAAAGAGAGTGAGAGCTACCTGTTTTTGCATATTCTGTAGCCTAGGGGTGAGGATGCTTGTTTAGCGTGTGGTAGATCAGGGATCAAATTCCTACTCTCAGTCTAACAGACAGAGGATTCAAACAAGGGTTTCCCTAATGAGTGCCTTGTAAACTATCCTGAAACTTATCCACTGACACTGACCTTTGCCTTATCACCAAATCATTTTTTATTCATTTTAAACAACCCTCAGGGCCAGTTCCTCACCTGGTGTCAATTAGACTCATAGACTTTAAGGTCAGAAGGGACCATTATGATCATCTAGTCTGACCTCCTGCACAACGCAGGCCACAGCATCTCACCCACCCACTCCTGTAACAAACCCCTAACCTGTGTCTGAGTTATTGAATGAAATCATGGTTTAGTCCTCAAATCGTGGTTTAAACCCCCAAATCGTGGTTTAGGTGAATTGGTGAAGGTCCTTTGACTTCAGTGGAATTCACACCAGCTGAGAATCTGGCCCCTCATGCTTTGCCCCCGATTTATCATTTTTACAACACTTCACTGTGTGAGAGTTGATGGCAATTTATGTCATTACACAAATTATACAAATTGCCATTAACCGATGTAATGTACTATAAAGAATTGGAAGCAGGGAGAAAAAAAAGTATTTGAATTTTTCTTCTGCATGTTTGCATTGCTTTATAGCTTAATTTATCAAGTCAGTTAATTGAAATGTATATCATTAGAAGGAAGTGCAGTGAGGTACCTTCTTCCCTCTTCTTTTTGTCTACTAAATGATCATTTCTCTCACCCCCACCAGGCCATAATTGCCAAACCTTTCTTCTGTCTTAGGAGATAAGGTGAAAATGACAACCATCATTTCTATCTCTCTCCCCAGAGATTGGGCATATCACCTCTGTGTCACATTTACCTCCACTCATCCTGGCTTTAAGCTTCTGAGTTTAATCCCAAACACAAGTCCCATTAAGACCAAGAACATAACACATTTTTGGAAGAAACGGACCTTTTTTTAGGTGCGTATTATATTTCACTATTTTTTTTAACAGGACTCCCTCCCCAGACACAAATCTGGCACATTGTGGTTCACTCCGAGGCCTTCTCTCCATTTACAAAAGGTCCAATTTTCAGTGATTTCTATTAATAATAATGATTTATGAAGTATTATGATTGCATCCAGAAGTACCAGGCTATGACTGGCACTCCTTTGTGCTAAGTGCTGGACAAAAACAGAACAAAAAGATGGCCCCTGCCCCAAAGAGCTTTATGGAAAACAAGAGGCAACAGCTGGACAAAGACAGATGGGGGAGCAGATGAAAACAATGAGACACTATTGGCCAGCATGGTAAGCAGTGGTCTCAGAACACCAGCTGCCTAGCCGTTGTTATGTTTTTTTGTAAGCACCATGGCAGAGAGTTCTAAAGACTCTGAACATGTTTTCCTTGTATTAACATTTTTGCAAACGTAGACCCCGATCTATCAAAGTTAGATGCCCAGGAATCTGCCAGTGCAGGGCATGGGACAGGAGAAAGAAAAATACTGGAAAAAAGAAAAAGGTACAGTTGGGCCTGAGCCTGAAAGTTCTGATATGTGTTCAGAGGTGAGTCTGGATTCCCCCAAAACCCAGAGTCAGGGTTCCAGGTTGGCCCGTTACTTACAGAGCGTTGGGAAGTTCACATCTACAGCTGGGCTGCAACTTCTCCAGAGTTTGAGAATATTGAGGTCTGGATCCCAAGTTCTGGTTCAAGCGTCTCTCTCCAATAGACACAAGCTACTATGACAAAATGGTCTCTGTAACGTACAAAGAGACTCAAATGGAGTCATAACAGTGACAAACTTTTTTTTTTAAAGTTGTATTTCCTGCTTTACAAGCACAGGGCCAATTCTGCATTCTACACTCCAAAGTCCCATTGACGTCTCTGCTAGATTTGTTTTATGCAAAGGATGCAGAGTTGGGTTTGTAAATGTAAAAGGAACATCCTGACATGCCTGATTGTTGTGTATTTATCTACATATGCCTTTATTTTCTATGTAATGCCCTTTTAAATGCCTATGAACAGTGCTGTCGTCAAAGACCATCTTTATCGCTTCCATTCCAGTGCAGAGTTTTCAGAAGAGATGAACAAACAATATTTCTGCCACAATGCCTACAAAATCTCAGTAATGCTTAAGCAGCTGGCGTTCCGTCGCCATTGTTTATCAGGGTGGCCAGTACTGTTTAATTGGTTGGGTTTTTTTGGTCCCCTGTCTGACTGTCTCTGTAGACTGCTTGTCACTTCTCTTACACTTAGGTCATAGGTTCTCTGGGCTAGGGACTGTGGTTTTTTTTTATTTTATTTTGTACAGTGCCTTGCACAAGGAGGCTTGGTCCTCTAGGTGTTATTGCAATATAAATAAATAAATAAATAATATATCCCCTGATGAAGACTTCACTTTTATTCATTTTCTGTTGCTCTCTGTGTCTAAAATTAAAGCTATTCTGGATGAAAATGTCTGCTTGTTCCCTGCTGGTGGAAAATACATAGCAGTTATTCACTAACAAATGCTAACTCAGATAATAATAGAAGAAATGTGAAAGATAGTGAGTAGCCTCACTGAAATCAGGAGGCGTACCTATGTGTGGAAGGCTGCAGGCCTCAGCCATTATTCTTAGGGAAAGGTGGCTACACAGTTAAATTATGCCTCACAGTTCAGGTCAATATTAAAAGCCACAAAAACTGTTTCTATACGTAACACGTTACAATAATCTCACAGATTTCCATAATACTTCATGCACTGAGAAAGAAAATCAAAGAGAATGAAGGTGTCCTTTGTACTCAACTACCATTGTACACAGGCCAGGAGCTAGCTTTGAGAATCTTGTAAGGGAGCAAGTGTTTCAGAACTGTCAAACAAGGATTCATGGGCTACATCTACTGACTAGAGAGGAAGAAGGATTGTCCAATGGTTAGTGTGCTAACCTGAAGCCTAAGACTTGAGTTCAAAGCCTTGCTCTACCAGAGTGTGTTTACACTGCAATTAGACACCCAGGGTTGGCCCATGCCAGCTGACTCAGGGTTGTGGAGATTGGGCTAAGGGGCTGTTTAATTGCAGTGTAGATGTTTGGATTTGGGCTGCAGCCAGAGCTCTGGGACACTCATCTCCAGCCCAAGCTCAAACAGCTATACCACAATTAAACAGTTCCTTAGCCTGTGACCCGCAAGCCTAAGTCATCAGGCACAGTCCAGCCATGGGTGTATAACTGTAGTGTCGACATACCCTCGGGGCATTCCTGTATATGACCCTGGTCATCATGCCTATATTCCTCAGCTGTAAACTGGGGATAACAACAATACTTTGCAACCTCACAACACTGTTGCGAGGATAAGCACATTAAAGATGGTAAAGCCCTTCCAATATCATAATTATGGGGGCCATACAAATACTTAAAATAGATGTAAATTGACATAGTTCTATTGAAATCAATATAATACTAGTAGAATGCCTAGCTATAAAATTTATGAGGAATTAAAGGAGATCTGGAAAGGGGGGGGGGAGTTTATCTAATTAACATTTCCATCGCAGCATCAGTCAACTTGAAATATTATCCCCCATTATTTTTATTTTACTGTATTGTGATTGGTGCTCATCTGAATAAAGGGGAAAAAGGAGATATAACTTAAAAAGTTATTTACATAATGCAAATGGGAGCACAAAGAAGAGGGAACAATGCATGTTAATGAGCAAGGGAGCAAAAATCAGGGTCAATCTGCAACTGCAAGCACAACATTGTTTCCCTGAATGACTGGAAAATCTGATGATCTGTTGTGTATGCAGTTATAAAGATTCTTTATTTCTAGTTGCACTAGGTTCTTACCTTTGTTTTTCATGCAGTTTGTTACACTTAAGGGTGCATATTGGATGTATCCATTGCATATTTAGTTCATATAGACAACAGATGAGAAAAATCCAGGGAGACATAATCACATTCTGTTAGACACTTTCAAGAGAGCAATGTAACCAAGCAAAGGAATTATTGCCTATTCCAGATGACGGGAGGACAGAGAACAATTGTCTGCAGCTAAGAAAGGACAACTTTAAGGCAGATACATTCTTAACAGAGATAGAACTAGCAGAATGCATTAGCAAAATATCAAGATAAACTAACTAGAAGCAGAACCAGGCAAAATGTTTCACATTTTGAAATTTTGAATTTTGAAATTTGAAAAAAAAGATAAGGAAATTGATAGAACGCTCATGAAATATTTTCCCTTTTTTTTCCATCCTGTTTGAACCACAATTTATTAAGCTCAACAGTGTTGATTTACATAGTCGGGGACAATAATTCCTTCCACTGCAAGGATCACTAAGTGAAATCCTGTAGCCTGTGTTCTGCAGGAGATTACATTAGATTGTCACAGTGGTTCATTGACTTCAATGGAGAAATGACAATCTATACCATCTGAGGATATAGGCCCAAAACCTCTAGACAGCTTAAATAAACAGTGGAGTTCATAACATTATCAAGCCTCATCATTAGCCCATTAGTGAAGCTCCTTCCCTAACAACGGTTTATGTGGTAAAATCCATCCTGTCTTGTTTTCCACTCAAAAATGGCCCAGGACCTAACAGTGGGGATCAGCTTGCAAAGTGACTAATGAAAGTAAAAGAAACTGAACACAGTGGAGCCTTCGGATTAGCAAGAGGCAACGAGGAATGAAAACTTGAACAAGGCAGGCGATCCTGTGGGGATAGCACAACACTGATTCTGTATTTAGAGACCTCCTTGAGGGACTAATAAGCCCCAGAAATTCAGTCACTCCGGTGGGCTAGCTGAGCTTTTCTGCCAGCTTACGGCATTTGGAACTGAACATATGGTTCCAGGTTCAACAGCTGCTCTTCTTTCTCCAAATTAGCACAGTTGTTTGGGAGGTACTCATAATAAATCGGATGAGAAAACAGAATTGAAACAGAGGGTGGGGGGAGAGGATGAAAATACTGACTCTAAAATGTGTGTGAATTTCTGTTACCGAAAGACGCTGAGCAGACAGCCCTGGGGGATGAAGTGTACCCCTCTTTACCCTCAACATCTCCATTGCATAGAGTATGGCAATGAAATTCCTTTAACTGCCCAACCAGAGTGGCTCTGTCCTGCACTAGCGTGACTCTTCTCAGCATGAAATCCTTGGATTCTTTCCTATGATTGTCAAAGATTGTGCCTCTTAGCATCAATTTTGGAGGTAGTTTTAGAGATGTGGGCACTGGGACCCAGACGTAAGGTCATTTTACATAGGCCAATGAGAATCGGATGATTTCACTGTCTTACTTACTGCGCTATTGGCTAGGGCTGGACTTGACTAGAGGTGAAAGGCCCACTGTGCCACTACCAATTCCCTTAGCCATTCCAAGTGAAGTTTTGAAAGAAACTTACACAGAGATACATTTACAGTGACCAGATGTGTGCTGGCCACTTTTCAGTACAGGTAGAAAGCAGTGCCTTAGTCCTAAGAAAAGAAACACCAAAACTCCATTCAAGCCCTGCTGACACTCGTCCAGGTTGGCTTGCTCAAGGACAGGAAGAGACGAGGGGGTAGGGGGTCACTATACTCCTGCCAGGACCCTTTGACTTGTGCAGCAGTAAAGGACTCCCTCCCCGCTGCCTTGGGCAGAAGAAGGGGTGCCAGCGGAACTGACCATAGTGGAGGCACTGAAAAGGGGTTCAGTGAAGGTGGGATGGCCCTGGGCACCACTTGCCTGGTTCTCAGTAGAGACACAACAACTGCCACCTCCCCTCCTGGCCCTGCCCAAGACAGCAGTGTGGTGTGGCCCCGTGGCCAGGGAACCACTTCCTGCACAGGTGTGCCCACATCCCCACCCGATGCCTCTGCTGGCATTCCAGTGCTGAGGACTGGGACGGGAGAGACTGGGCACTACCTTCCCTGGAGAAGGAAGCTCTGGGACATAGCAGCCCAGGTCCCCAGTGGCAGGTCAGGGCGTGGCTTGGAAAGTGCATTGAGCGGCACCGTGCAGCCCCACCTTCATTCCATGTGGAAAGCCCCAGCATCTGGGCTGTAACCCCTTTCCCTGCTGGGGGCTCAGGTGTTGTGTATTTGGTTGTCGTGGTTTTTGTTCCTATGGCAACTGAGTTAAATTATTAGGGGATAGCCCAGCCGGTTTCGGCCAGTTGGGTGAGCTCTGTGTCTGTAAATAAAATGGTAGTTTTGTTAGCTGTCTGCTGTCTGGCCTTAAGTGATTTCTTCCTAAACCAGCTGCCCCCAAGGATATAACATCAGGGAAGTGCTGGGGCCTCTCCTCCCAGCCCACAGCACCAGAACACCAGCAGGGGCTTCCCTACTGGGCAAGGCTTCAGGCACCCTGGCTCATTACCTCCTGGTTGCGGGGCCACCCGGTGCTGCTATCTTGGGCATGGCTGAGGGGAAAGGTGGCAGCTGCTGAGTTTCTGCTCTGAGCTGACTAAGCAGAGGCCTGGGCCTCCCGCACCCATTTCCCCCATCATTGAGCCCCATGTCAGAAGTACCGAAACACTATTCTGACTCTCATAAAAAAGGTGCCGGAACACCATTCCCTAGTGTTCTAGCACCACCTGAGAACTAGTAGAAAGACAGTATCCCTGCGCTGAAGAGTTTACAACACAGCTTTAGAAATGATGGGACACAGATCCACAGCTGGTGCTCTCAGGACTTCAGTGGTTCTGGGCCAGTCTACACCAAGGGAGGATCTGAGTGGAGGTGGCATGTCAGAGGAGTAACAAACAATAGGGAGTGGATGGAGTGAGAATTACAGCAATAAGATCACACAGTTATTCAGTGTAGGCATCTGCCAATCTTCTTGGTTTAGCTATAAGGATTATTTTTAAAAGCTAATTATTGCAGCAGTACATAGAGCTACCCCATCATGCCAGACACTGCACAACCACAGAGCAAGAGACAGTCCTTTCTTACCCCCAAGGTCTTTACAATCTAAATAAGCAAATCAGACAAAAACAAATGAAAGGAGAAGGGACGTGCCCGAGAAGAGAACACAGGCTTCCTAATTCTTCAGCCCGGTTCTCATCCACTAGAGCACAAGAGGATCACCTCAGACTGTGTGCCATAAAATGTTGGGTCTTAAAAAGGAAAATGAAAGATGAGGCCTGTGGCTGACACATCAAAATTGAGTAGGCATCTGCTAGACAGACAAACCATGGCTGGCATCATTGCAAGAATAGAGGGGGTAACATAAGCAAGCTAGGTTGGCTGTGCACTCAAGGCAGAGTGAAGCAGGGATCAAGTTATGCTAGAACACCCTTGTACACTGTTCCATCACTTTTTAATGGCATTCCAGTACTACCACTTGCAAGAGAAGTGTATTCCATAGACTCATAGACTTTAAGGGACCATTATGATCATCTAGTCTGACCTCCTGCACAATGCAGGCCACAGAATCTTACCCATCCTCTTCTATAACAAACCCCTAACCTATGTCTGAGTTATTGAAGTCCTCAAATTGTGGTTTGAAGATCTCAAAGTGCAGAGAATCCTCCAGCAAGTGACCCGTGCCCCATGTTGCAGAGGAAGGCGAAAAACTTCCAGGGCCTCTGCCAACCTGCCCTGGAGGAAAATTCCTTCCCGACCCCAAATATGGCGATCAGCTAAACCATGAGCATGTGGGCAAGACTCACCAGCCAGCACCCAGGAAAGAGTTCTCTGTAGTAACTCAGATCCCATCCCATCTAACATCCCATCCCAGACCACTGGGCATACTTACCTGCTGATAATTTGGCAATTAATCAAAGATTAATTGCCAAAATTAGACGATCCCATCATACCAATTAGGACTGTACTGTACTGGTGTGATGTCGGGCTTTCAAGGTGAGATAATGTTCAAACCAGTTGTGACAGCCCAAAGCTAACACTCCACATTCAAACCTTTGGGGGAGTTCCGCTCTAGATCCAATCTTTACAGCCCTGGCCAATCTCTAGAAATTAACCACATCCACCCAGAAGTATTCACCATGGAACTGGTAGCTGATGAGAGCTCAAGAATGAGGTGTTCCTGACTGTTCGGTCTGCCTTTACTTATCAGATATAGAAATGGGTAAAGGGGAGACATCTTTATCTCAAAGAACAAGCTTAGAAAAGCAAGGAAAGACTGAAGAGTTTTTATAAAGTTCTGCCTCAGCTCAACTAACCTGGCTGATTTGTATTTATTAATTTATTTTGGTCCAGATACAGCAGTTTGCAAACAAAGGAAAGACTCTCCCAAAGAAGTGCATCTCAGTTAATCTATGCACTATGGATCAAAAGCAGGATACTTAAGATAGAGAAGTGGCAGAAATCAAATGGGTTTTTCTGTTTTCTTTGTTAGTTGGGCTTTGAAGCTCTTTTGTAAATTTACTTGGTTTTGCTTCTTAAGGTGATCACACATGTGAAAGACTGAACATTCAAGCTTGTACTAAATACCCTGGGGCCTAACAAAAGAGAGTCAGTGCTAATTTGTAGACTGGCTCTTTCATACACAAAAGCACAGTCTGAGATATACTCAGTTGTAAAGCACTTGTTAAGTATCAAATAGGAACAAGGGGTTTTGTTTTTTTTGTTTTTTTTTACTCTTTGGAAGCTTATTTGGACTTTGAAAACACAATGGCTTAAAACACCAGCCTAATCTGTCTCTTGTACTTGTTTGTATATAAACCAATATAAATCTTTCCTTTAGTGCCAGATAAATGTCAGAGATTTCTGGTACTTCTGGATTTTGGCCTGGTTGGCAGTACTCTGAGAAGAGTCTTTTTAGCTGCACTTCCACTGATACAAAAATAACCACAAAAACAAAACAACAACCCCTCCACACACACACACACTCCCTATATTCTGGGGTTTAGGTGGTGTTGAGTCTGAACTTTTGATAACCTTAAACTTAACCCAGACTTGATGTCTCTGTCTGAAACTTTTAATCAAAGCTCTGACCTGCGAACTACTCATGACACCCCCTCCTCCCCTTAAGTAGCCATCTCCCCTTTTGTCTTTTTAAATTTACATTTTAAGCTGTTTTATCCTGTAGAATCTTGTTTGATTATGCATGACCATTATGATCTGTTAATCACTTAGTTTACTTCTGTGTATAAATATTGATGCTCACCCCTAATAAACTTGCCACACTTACTCCGAAGCCTTTTAAGCTAAGGATAGTGTGAGCCCGTTGATCAACGAATTGGTGTCTGGTCTCTGACAGATTGTGAGCCCCATACCAACTCCGCACAAACTCGGGTGCTGGAGAGGTGAGTAAGGACTTGCTTTTTACCTAACAATTTGGGGGCTCGTCCGGGATTTTCTTCTGGTGTGGTGCCTCTGTCCAGTGGTCAGACCACTCATATACGAATTGGCAGGTGCCACGGGAGATTTCTCCCAGCCAATTCAATATTGAGGGGTCGTGTACTGGACAGCAGGATAAACGCCAGTTGGAAGGGCTCCTGTCAGACACCATGGGTCAAGGGACTAGCGTGCCTCTTGAGAGTCCGCTGGGGATTGTAAATAAGTTATGGAACGAAGGGAAACTCCCAGTACAGACAGGAATGTCTAGGAGGAAGTTGTACACGCTGTGTGTAAGGAATTGGACTGGGTATACCGTGGTATTGGCCGACCCGGAGATGAGGTGGCCTTCGCATGGCTCTTTCGAACAGGCTGCCTTAAGAGGAGTAAGGAGCCAGATCGAAAAAGACCATCCGGGAAGTTATGTTACTGGTTTTGTTGGGACACAGCAGCAGAGCTGTGGAAATCTTTAAAAATTATGGCAGTCAGGTATTCTCCCGAGAGTGAATCCCCTCCATGTTATTTCGATGAAGGGTGTAAACCACGGCGTGTTTTAACTCGTCAGTTGGTCCCCACTGCACCTGCCCCTATTCCTCCACAGGGGGACTCTCTCCAGAGCGCAGAGGGGAATCTGCAGGACTCCAGATTGGAATCTCTGCAGAGGGATAAGGAGGAAATGGAGGGGCACACCTTGGGAGGAGTAATTACTTGGCAAAAGATCAAGCAAATGCAGCAGGCGGAGGATAGCCCAGAGGCTGCCTCCGCCAAACCTTTTATGAGTAATGAAGGTGTAAGTAGAGAAATGCCTTTACAGGTGCACGACCAACCTTTTGTGGACAATAATGGCCAGTTACAACATACTAATATTGTGGAATATAAAGGATGGCTAGAATGGGACTTGAAAGAATGGGGACGGTTGTCAGGGTCCTTTGGGGAAAATCCCCGAAAGATCACAGAACTTTTAGAAAGATTGTTTTCAAGTCATAATCCTACTTATACGGATGTAGATCAGTTGTTGAGTAGAGTTTTGACTGGAGAGGAACGTAGTAGATTGTGGATGGCAGAAAGGACATGGGGGGATAGCGATGCGGTTAATACCACTTGGATGGATAGGCGGGATCAAGCTGCTGGCTGGAATCCCCTAGACTGGAGTCAACAAAGGCTGACTCAACTGCGAACAGATCGAGAGCGATTGTTAGAAAGACTCAAAGAAATGGCTCGCCTCTCGCCTAATCAGGCTAAGTTCATGCAGATTCGGCAGGAATCTGATGAGCCACCCAGAAAGTTCTGGTCGAGGCTATTGGAGGGGGCCCGAATGTTCACTCAGATGGATCCTGAGAGAGAAGCAGACCACCCTACTCTTATTTCGTTTTTTGTGAATCAGTCAGTGCCCCCTGTGAGGGATTATTTCTTAAAGTTTCGCCCTGGCTGGGGAGGTGAGTCAGTCACTTCAGTGTTGGACGTAGCTGATTTTGCATGGGAGAAAGAAAGGGAAAGTACTAAAAAGAAAGAGAAAAAGGAAGAATATAAGTTGATGGCTTTAGCTTTTCGCGGCGGTATTCAAGGCAGAGGCCGTGGCCGTGGCAGGGGATTTCAGGGTGCTCGGGGAAGAGGGTCCTGGCAACCCCAACCACCAGGAAATTGTTTTCAGTGCAGACAGCCCGGTCACTTTAAACGTGAATGCCCCTGGGGACGCCCAGAGGGTCTGGTCGCATCCGCAGATACTTACACCAGGGACAAATACACCCCTGCACCACCAGCCCAGTCCGTTCCTCAGGCCTGGATCAACTACGGGCAACAGCAGCAGCTGCAGCAAACTCAGCCTCCTCAATGACGGTACCCCGGGGGCGAAGGCAAACAATGTGATGGTCTTATTTCCTTAATGTCTTTAGCCGGCTCCTTCCTCACTTTCTCCCCTCCCAGCAAAGAGTCTCGTCTAACCCTTTCAGTCCTAGGACTGCCTGTCTCTTTCCTCATTGATACTGGAGCTACTTTCTCTCTTTTAAATCATGCCCCCTCTCCCTGGCTATCCTCTGAGGTTAAAACTGCAACTGGGGTGGAGGGCAACCCACAGTCTCTGGGACTCACTTTACCTCTAAATGTTATTTATGCTGATAAATGTTTTTCTCACTGTTTTCTTTTTTCCCCAGCTTGTCCAATCCCTTTGATGGGCCGGGATTTACTCTGTAAGCTTGAGGCTACTTTAACCTGCACTCCTGAAGGGGTAGGATTATTGATGATAGTGTTAGGAGATTCGGCCCCAACTCAGGGTAATTGGGAAAACCCCCTCTCTCTCTCCCCTGACCTCACTGACTTGCCTTTAACCCTCTGGGGAATTTCTGACACTGATGTTGGCCTGCTCCTTTCGGCAGAGCCAGTAAGGATTCAAGTGAAGCCCTCCTTAACACCCCCGTCAGTCCCTCAATACCCCCTGTCGATGGAAGCCCAGGAGGGCATCCGCCCCATTATCGAGGGATTCATTGCACAAAAGTTAGTCCGCCCTCAGCGCACTCCCAGTAACACCCCTATACTGCCTGTCAAAAAGCATCCTAAAAAGGATGGAGACCCTATTCGTTGGCGCTTTGTACAGGATCTACGGGTTGTTAATCAGTATGTGGTCCCTCTTCATGCAGTAGTTCCTGATCCAGCTACTATCATCAGCCAAATCCCCTGGGATGCTGAGTGGTTCACTGTTATTGACTTAAAATCAGCCTTTTTTAGCATTCCTGTGCACCCAGACTCTCAGTATCTCTTTGGTTTCACCTGGGAGGGACAAAGTTATGTCTGGCAACGACTTCCTCAAGGCTACAGAGACAGCCCCACGATTTTCAGCCAATGCCTCCGCCACGACTTGGAAGGCTTCACCAGTCCACAGGGATCCACGTTAGTCCTATACGTAGATGACATCCTATTAGGTAACCACGAAGAAGCTGCCCTCCGCATCGATGGTAAGTCACTTTTATTATACCTACACACCAGAGGCCACAAGGTAGACCCTAACAAGATTCAGTGGGTCTCACAGAAGGTCTGATATCTGGGCTTCCTGTTAACCCCAGAGGGGAGACAAATGGACCCGGTCCGCATAAAGACTATCCAAAACTGCCCTCTGCCAAACACCAAGAAACAACTTCGAGGTTTCTTAGGATTAATTGGCTTCTGTCGCCCCTGGTTGCCGTCCTGCGGGGAGTTAAGCAAACCGCTCCACCGACTCACTGCTAACCTTGCTCCTGACCCTTTGCAGTGGTCCCCAGACACGATCCAAGCCTTTCAGTTACTCAAGGACAGTGTGGCCTCCTCCATGTCTCTCCGCCCCCCCAATTACAGCAAACCCTTTCACCTTTTTGTCCACGAGAGGGGCGGAATTGCTAGTGGCGTCCTTACCCAGCTGAGCGGGCCCCACCATTTCCCGCTTGCTTTTTACTCTCAGCAGATCGACCCTGTCGCTCAGGGAACCCCATCCTGCACCCGGACTCTGGCAGCAGCTGCCCTGCTGATCACAAAGGCAAAGAGCCTGACCCTGGGTCATTTTACCACGGTCTGGACCTCTCATGCCTTGTCAGCCCTTCTGCATAGGGGCACGACCCAAGTCTTTTCGGCCCATCGTCAGCAGCAGCTAGAGGCCGAACTCCTAGAAGACAGTAACCTAATTTTTGAAAGGTGTGGGCCCCTTAATTCAGCTACCTTGCTTCCTGACCGGCCAGTCCTCCAGGATCAGCATGACTGTGTGGAAGTAGTTCATAGCATCTTACAGATAAGGAACAACCTGTTTGACGTGCCACTGGACAACCCTGATTGCATCCTCTTCTCGGACGGAAGCTTCTTCTATGTTGATGGCAAGCGTTTCACCGGTTATGCAGTCACCTCTGAATGGGACATTCAAGAGGCCGCCTCACTGCCAGGCAACTGGGGAGCCCAAGCCGCCAAACTCTATGCCCTGGCCCGAGCTTGCCAGTTGGCCGCTGGTAAGACCGTTACCATTTTTACTGATAGCAAGTATGCTTTTGGAGTTGTGCATTGTCACATCCACCTCTGGAAGTTTCGAGGTTTCCAGACAGCTGCCGGTAAACCCATTCAGCACCTCCCCCTCATCCACAAGCTTTTGGACGCCCTCCAAGAACCCTTGGTCCTGGCTGTAGTTCACTGCCGGGCCCATACTAAAGATGATAGCCCCGTCACCCGTGGGAATGCCCTGGCTGACGCCTCCGCCAAAACGGCTGCCGTCTTACCCTTAGCCATGCCCACGTTGGCTCCTCCTTTACTCCACCGCACCCCGTACCAGTACCCGCTGCTGAACTACAGTTGTGGGAGAGCCTCGGAGCCACTCTGGTCAAAGGGACCTGGCTTATGCCGGATGGCCGAGCCTGCCTCCCTCGCTCCACATACCCCGTGGCAGTTCGCTGGCACCATGATAAGGGGGGTCACTACGGCACACACGCCCTTGTGGACACCATCGCTCGCTTTTGGTATGCTCCAGGCATTCAACCCTACTGCCTGTCAATAGTGAAAGCATGCAGCACATGTCAACGTAATGGACCTGCTCCGCCCCTTAGCAAAATTAAGGGTGGAAGACCTCCGCCTGCTGCTCCATTTCAACATCTTCAAATTGACTTTGCAGATATGCCAAAGGCTTTTGGGAAAAAGCACCTCCTTGTTTTGGTTTGCCCTCTGACTTCATGGGTCGAAGCTTTTCCTACTGCTAATTGTACTGCTGCCACAGTGGCAAAGATTCTCCTTAGAGACATTGTACCCCGTTTTGGCATCCCTCTCGTGCTTGACTCAGATCGCGGACCCCACTTTACTGGTAATGTCCTTGGCCGTTTAGAACAAGGACTGGGCATTTCACACTCCTTTCATACACCCTACCACTCCCAGTCTAGCGGGAAAGTTGAGCGTATGAATAGGGAGCTTAAGCTCACATTGGCTAAATACTGTCAGGAAACAGGGTTAAAGTGGCCTCAGGTACTTCCCTTGGTCCTGTTTCACCTTCGTACTCGCCCAACCCGCGTATTGGGATTATCCCCCTTTGAACTGCTCTATGGACACCCCCCTTTCAAAGGCGGGGCGCTACCACGTGCTGATGTTTCACTATTGGGAGGGGATCATATGACCGCGTGCCAGTTTCTCTCCCTACAGGCTCGCCTCCGTACCCTTTGGAAAGCCTCGCAGTTTTCCCAGACCGTGCCACTAGAAGAACAGATCCACCCGTTCCAACCAGGGGACTTCGTCTGGGCCAAAAAGTTCGTTCGTGGCGACACCCTCCAGCCGAGGTTTACTGGACCCCACCAGGTTCTTTTAACAACCCAGACTGCAGTGTTCCTGGAAGGACGCAAATCCTGGATCCACCACTCCCACGTCAAGCCAGCCATAGTGGACCACAGTGACGGACCAACAGCTCTTGCCACCACTGAAGACACTGCCTCTGACCAGTGGACCAGCTTACCTCTTTCAGACATCAGACTTAAATTGACTCGGAAAAAATGAGAGGACCTTTTATTCTGACAACTGTATGTTTTTTATTATGCCTTTTTAGTTTATTTTCTGCTTATGAAGATAATGCTTTTATTAGATATTCCCACGAGGTTAAAACTCGTATTTTAGGAAATAGAAGTAATTGCTGGGTATGTACTCAATTTCCAGTAAATGCAGAACAGGGACTCCCCTTCACACCCATTCCCCTGACCACTGCTAATATGACTTGGATGCCACCTGCTAGAGTAAAAGATCCAGTCCAACACAATCTTACATGGGACAAAACAGGAGTGCCAATTAACAGATATCTCAGGGTAACCAATCAGACAGGATCACTGTGTTTTGTTAAAGAAAAGGGGTCAACTTTTGTGGGAACAAGTAAATGCAACATGTATTTTAATGGCACCGCCTTTAGTAAAAATCTTGGCTTCAAGCCTTGCGCATCCCACTTATCCCATATGTGGATACCTCACCCCGATCCAACTTTTTCATGGGTGGGCAAGCCTTCAGAGTCAGCTTTTAAGAAGCCCTGCTCAGATCACGAGGGTGTCCAACTAATTGTTAAGGGATATACGATTGCCTTCTACAACTGCTCAAGCAGTACTACACTGCACTTTGAAAACACCACTACCAAATTGTGCCTCTGCAGTTCGCACAATGACCCCTCTGCGTTACCAGGGGAACAGTGGTCCAACGGGTGGTGGGTTACCTCCTACTTTGAGAAATGGAATACCCGAAACGCAATGTATGGAACATACTGGGTGTGCGGGCCCAAAGCTTATTACTTTCTCTCCCCTGATTGGGCAGGGTCATGTTATTTAGCGTGGCTCACACCGCCTTCTCGCATCTCCCTCACCCCCCCCATTTTCCCCACGTTCGTAACATCCGTGAAACCTTCAGAGATATTAATATCCGTGATGGTTTGTCGTGGCAGCGGTGGGCTGGTCTCATTAGCTTGAGGGGTGGTGTCATCCGTCTACAGGGACTACTAGAATCTTTAACCAATGAAACTGCGACTCTATTTGAGAATCAGGCCGGGGAAATGTCCCAGCTGCGCCAGTTAGCTTTGCAAAACCGAATGGCTTTAGACATAATGTTAGCAGCCCAGGGAGGAACTTGCGCCCTCATAAATGAAGAATGCTGTGTTTTTGTAAATGACACCTACCCTGACACCTTTCAACGTACCAAACATCTAAGGGAAATGGCTAAGAACTACTCCTCTGGCCAGCCACCTTATGATTGGTGGGGAGCCTTATGGAATTGGCTGCCTGGATTTGGGTGGGTTAAAAAACTCTTGGTGGGTATTGTTGGGGCCATAGTAATCCTTATAATACTGTGTTGCTGTATTCAGTGTGTCCCCTCCCTCATAGACTCATGTGGGTCAGTTTATTCTTTTCCTACTTCAGCCAAAGGCCTTACTCTCTTCGAGTTGGCCCAGGCTGAAATTGCCAAGCGGCCCTTGGCTCCTTAAAATGGGGTGTAGCTTTTGATAAATAGTTATCCCAAAGCTACAAATGGAGGAATGTTGAGTCTGAACTTTTGATAAGCTTAAACTTAACCCAGACTTGATGTCTCTGTCTGAAACTTTTAATCAAAGCTCTGACCTGCGAACTACTCATGACACCCCCCCTCCCCTTAAGTAGCCATCTCCCCTTTTGTCTTTTTAAATTTACATTTTAACCTGTTTTATCCTGTAGAATCTTGTTTGATTATGCATGACCATTATGATCTGTTAATCACTTTGTTTACTTCTGTGTATAAATATTGATGCTCACCCCTAATAAACTTGCCACACTTACTCCGAAGCCTTTTAAGCTAAGGATAGTGTGAGCCCGTTGATCAACGAACTGGTGTCTGGTCTCTGACAGATTGTGAGCCCCATACCAACTCCGCACGAACTCGGGTGCTGGAGAGGTGAGTAAGGACTTGCTTTTTACCTAACAGTGGCTTTACCATGAATTCAGAAAACAATCAAATAAAAACTAAAGATAGCGCCTGCTCCTCATCCCTGAGCCAGGAAGTAACCATCCACGGGAAAAGAGAACTAGATAAATTCACAGAGGTTAAGTCCATTAATGGCTATTAGCCAGGATGGGTAAGGAATGGTGTCCCTAGCCTCTGTGTGTCAGAGGGTAGAGATGGATGGCAGGAGAGAGATCACTTGATCATTAGTTGTTAGTTTCACTTTCTCAGGGACACCTGGCATTAATCACTATCGGCAGACAGGATGCTGGGCTGGATGGACCTTTGGTCTGACCCAATATGGCCATTCTTATGTTCTTAAAATCAAGACTAAACAATTCCCTCTCCCTACACAATTATCAACTCTCATTGAATTGCTGCCATCCTCAAAGTCCTGGGTAAATGAATATGCTCTGCAAGCAGCTGTGAAAAGCAACCATGCTGGGCTATTTCAGACCAAAGGTGAAAGATCATATTGGGGATCTCTGTCTCAACAGCCTACACCGATCACAATTGTGGTGGCATCATAAAGGGATAAATGGTCTTGTTGTCAAATACACATCCCGGAAACTTAGAAAATGTCAGTTCTGGTTTTATCTGTGACATATTCTTCCCGTGTGACCTGGAGCAAATAATTTAAATGACTGTGTCTCAATTACCATTGTGCAGATTAGGGATAACAGTGTTTCCTTTCTTCTACCTTTTGTCGGTCTTTGTGCATTCAGATTGTAAATTCTGTGGGGTGGGGCCCATCTCTTACTACGCGTATGTACAGCACCTAGCACAATGAGTCTCTGATCTTGGTTAGAACTTCTCAATGGCAACATAATATAAATAATAACAAAAACAATCTCTCAAATAGGCAGTCAACAGGACGACTAACAGCAGAAAGCATTATTCTCAATAGTAAGAGGTCGAAGGAGCCGGCACTAAGTGAGTATAAAAGTTTGGCTTAGACAAGAGTTTTCCCTTCTGTTCTTCACCTGGGAGAGCACACATCTGATCTGCTCAATGCTTAGATGTAATGAAGCTCTGAGGTTAAACCTATGGGCCATCCTTAGGCTGATAACATCATAGTAGGCAGGTGCACTGCTAGAGATATAGACAGGGAAAAAATATGTGAACTTGTTTGGAGAGGAATAAAATCAAGGTGAATTTAGAACGGATTGAGTCCTCAGCTCTGGCTGTTCTCAGCTTGCCACACAACCTTACCATTACCTTAAAATATGTAATTATTAATACCTCCATGGCGATGAATCAAAAGTGCTGCATTTGACTGGCACAGGATGGTAAGTGCTTTCATAGTCATTATACTAAACACAAAAAGATTTTGCATAATCCCTCCAAATGTCAAGGCACACATCCCATCAACAATTGTTAAATATTTCTTCTGTGGGGACAAGTTAATTTAAAGCACTTTTGATGTTTAATGCCACTCACAACAGTGTCTGAAAATTAACCCTCTGTATTTCCCTCCCCCATAACCCAGCACTTTCTGTATAATGTTCCAAGGGTGGCTGGACATTTTCAACACATCCCTATTAAATAAGAAATCAAGGGCAGCTTTAGGATGTTTGAAGGATGAAAAGCTCCATCAAACTTCTAAGCCGATCTGCAGGAAACAAGCAACTGGAGATATTTTCTATTCAAACCTATCTACAGACCTGACACATTAAAATTCCTCCTTTGTTGCGACGATTGCCTACAAGCACGATGAATTCCATTGAAAAGCATTGACTTACTGGGCAAACTGATATTCCCTTCCTGCTAGAGGGGTGGAGTTTTATTAGGCCAGCTTTGTAACTACACTCATGATCATCAGGGCAAATCTCAAAGGGACATACCCTCTTTGCAGATAATAGAATCATAAAAAAGTAGAGGATGAAGGGACCTCAAGAAGTCCTCTAGTCCAGCCCCCTGTGCTGATGCAGGACCAAGAAAACCTTCAATATCCCTGACAGGTATTTGTCTAACCCAGTGGTTCCCAAACTTGTTCCGCCGCTTGTGCAGGGAAAGCCCCTGGCAGGCCGGGACGGTTTGTTTACCTGCCGCGTCCGCAGGTTTGGCAAATCGTGGCTCCCAGTGGCTGCAGTTCGCTGCTCCAGGCCAATGGGAGCTGCTCGAAGCGGCGGCCAGTACGTCCCTAGGCCCGCGCCACTTCCAGCAGCTCCCATTGGACTGGAGCAGCGAACCGTGGCCACTGGGAGCCGCAATCGGCTGAACCTGCGGACACGGCAGGTAAACAAACTGGCCCGGTCCGCCAGGGGCTTTCCCTGCACAAGCAGCAGAACAAGTTTGGGAACCACTGGCCTAACCTCTTCTTACAAACTTAAAATAGCAGGGATGCCATAATCTCCCTTGGAAGCCTATTCCAGTGTTTAACTATTCTTATAGTTAGACAGCTTTCCCTAATATCTAACCTAAATCTCCTTTGCTGCAGATTAAACCCATTACTTCTTGTCCTGCCTTCAGTGGACATGGAGAACAATTGATCACCATCCCCTTTATTACAGCTCTTAACATAGTTGAAGACTGTTATCAAATCCCTCCTCAATCTTCTTTTCTCAAGACTAAACATGCCCAGGGTTTTTAACCTTTCCTCAGATGTCAGGTTTTCTAAACCTCTTATTTTTATTGCTCTCCTCTGGACTCACTCTAATTTGTCCACCTCTTTCCTAAAGTGCGGTGCCCAGATATGGACATAGCACTCCAGCTGAGGCCTCACCCGTGCCAAGTGGTGCGGGACAATAACTTCCTGTGTCTTACGTATAACACTCCTGGTAATACATCCCAGAATTATATTAGCCCTTTTTGCAACTGCATCACTCTTTGGCTAATATTCACTATAGTCCCCAGATCCTTTTCATCAGTACCACCACCTAGCCAGTAATTCCCCAGTTTGTAGACATGCATTTGATTTTTTCCATCATTATTAAATTTCATCTTGTTGATTTCAGACCAATTCTCCAATTTGTAAAGGTTGTTTTGAATTCTAATCCTGTCCTCCAAAGTGCTTGCAAACCCTCCCTGCTTGGTGCCATCTGCAAAATTGATAAGCACATTCTCCACTCCATTATCCAAGTCCTTAATGAAAATATTGATTAGTATTGGACCCAGAACAGACCCTGTTGGACCCAAAGGACCACTGATAACTACTCTTTGAATATGACTTTCCCGACACTTCCCTAGTTTGCTTATAAGAATGTCATGTGGGACTGTGTCAAAAGCCTTACTAAAATCAAGATATATTATGACTTACAACTTCCTCCCTATACATAAGGCCAGTAACCCTGTCAAAGAAGGAGCTTAGATTGGTTTGTGTGACAGACAGCACTTACCCGTGGTACCACATAGTGGTTAGAATCCTGGGTCACAATTCTCCCCCATCTCTAGCATCCCCTGCCAGTGGTTGCTCTGGCGCAGTGGTGGTCTCCCTTTCTGGTAGATAGTGACTCAGCCTGCTAGCCACCCCTTCCAGGAGCAGGCAGGGGAATAGAGTCCAGAAAAGTATGTATATGTTCAATGACCCCTACACAAGAGTTTTCAGCCCATGTCCAGGCTTCTGTGGGACACACACCCTTGCCTCAGGGCTTATCACGTCTCATGGAGGAAGGGGTTTGTTTCCCTTTGCAGTAGTCTGGGTGGTAAGGGAGCCCAGGCCCTCCTTCTCCACCAGGCTCCTGTCCAGGGCCCTCCAAGTTACCAATCACCCCAGAGAGCTTCAGGGCTGCCTCCCTGAAATACTTCCTACCACTTATTCTCCCACTCCAGGGCAAAGTCAAAAGCTGTGCAAATAATCCACAAGAAGATGGAGTGAAGGGTTCCTTATTCCTTGAGAAAGGCTGCTCCTTCCTCTAAGGCCTGGGGTAGCTGCAACTTGCGGACCTCTCTCCTGTAGCCAGGACTCCAGATGCAGCTCTCAAGATAGGTTTCTCCTCCTCTCCTGTCTGCCCCTCTTCTGAGCTGTCTGGCTCTCTTTTAAGCTTCTCCTCGAGATGGAGAAGGCTCTGCAGGTGCGGCAGGGCCCAGAACTGCTCTTTAACCCATTGTTGGCTGCGCTCCACCATAGTTTGATAAGCTTTGTTCTTGACAAATCGATTCTGACTATTCGTTGTAACTATTATCCTCTAGGTACTTACATGTTGATTATTCAATAATTTGTTCCAATATATTTCCAGGTATCAAAGTTAGGCTGACTGGTCAAGAACTCCCCAGGTTCTCTTTGTCCCAAAAATTGCTTTCAGTCTTCAAGTATGCAAACAATTCCTCCCTCTTTGTCAGGATCAAGTCTACAATAGCTATCTCCTGCTTAATTCCTCCACCATCTGAAACAAAAAAGTTGCCCCCAATATATTCCAAGAGTGTATTGGACATTTTGTGTTTTGCTATATTACTTTGCCAACAGATGTCTGGATAGTTAAAATCCCCCATTACTTCCAGCTCTTGTATTTTGGATATTTGTTATTTGTTCTGGAATTGCCTCATCTACCAACTCTTCCTGATCTGGTAGGGTGTATAGAAGACCCCTACCAGGACATCCTACCGATTCTTAATCCCTTTTATCTTCACCCAGAAACTTTCAACTGGTTTGTCTCTCGCCTCCTTCTGTACCTCAGACAAGTGTATATATTCTTGATGTATAATGCAACACCACCTCCCTTTTCCTGCCTCGCATTCCTGAACAAGCTATAACCCTTTATACCAATATTGAATCATAAAGATATAGACTCATAGACTTTAAGGCCAGCTGGGACCTTCATGATCATCTAGTCTGACCTCTTGCCCACTGCAGGCCGCAGAACCTCTCCCACCCACTCCTATGATAGACCCATAACTAGGGCCCTACCAAATTCATGGTCCATTTTGATCAATTTCACAGTAATAGGATTTAAAAAAATCATTAAATTCATGATTTCAGCTATTTAAATCTAAAATTTCATGGTGGTGTAATCATATGGGTCCTGACCCAAAAAGAAATTGTGTGGGGGGGGAGGAGGAGGTAGCAAGGTTATTGTAAGGGGAGTTGCGGTACTTCTACCCTTACTTCTGCGCTGCTGTGGTGGTGGAGAGCAGCAGCTGCTGGCTGGGAGCCCAGCTCTGAAGGCAGAGCTGCTGCCAGCAGTAGCACAGAAGGATGGTATGGTATGGTATTGCCACCCTTACTTCTGTACTGCAGCTGGCAGGGCGCTCCCTTCAGAGATGGGTGCCCGCTAACAGCCACCACTCTCTGGCCATCCAGCTCTAAAGGCAGTGCAGAAGTAAGGGTGGCAATACTATGACCCCACTACAATAACCTTGTGCCGCCCGCCCCCCGCAAATCCCTTTTGGGTCAGGACCTCCAATTTGAGAAACGCTAGTCTCCCTCATGAAATCTGTACCTTATAGGGTAAAAGCACACAAAAGACCAGATTTCACAGTGGGAGACCAGATGTCACGGTCCGTGATGCATTTTTCCTGGCTGTGAATTTGGTAGGGCCCTACCCATAACCTTTGACTGAGTTACTGAAGTCCTCAAATCGTGATTTAAAGACTTCAAGTTACAAAGCATCCACCATTTGCTCTAGTTCAAACCTGCAAGTTACCCATGTTTGCAGAGGAAGGGAAAAAAACCAAAACAGAGTCTCTGCCAATCTGATCTGGTAGAAAATTCCTTCCTAACCCCAAATATGACAGTCAGATCCTGAGCACATGGGTGAGACCCACCAGCCAGATACTTAGGAGAGAATTTTCTATAGAAACTCAGAACCATCCATATTTAGTGTCCCATCTCTAGCCCTTGGAGATATTTGCTAATAGTAGACTTGGATGAGCTATATCTCATTGTAGGCAACTTCATCATACCATTCCCTCTATAAATGTATCAAGCTCAGTCTTGAAACAGGCTAGGTTTTTTGCTGCCACTGCTCGCATTGGAAGGCTGTTCCAGAATTTCACACCCCTGATGTGTAGAAACGTCATCTAATTTCAATCCTATCCTAAGCTAGTCTCCTCCCCACAAAGCAAGTGGTTCTTAGTCCTTGGTGCTGCTGTAGTCTTCTCTTGTTGGCTAGTAGCCTCCATCCTGGACATCTCCATGTGCATCTTTTTGATGAAGTCCTCATGCTTCCAGATCCTAACACGGGTGAGCCATCTCCTTCTTCAGCTCTCTTATCTGCTTCACAAGGACTCCACCAGCAGACGCCTCTCACACCAGGTGGTTCCCTCTGCTGGCTTTTTTTTCAACGGGGACATGCAGATTGCATTCCCAGCAAATCAAGACCACGGCTGGAGTGGAAGCCTCTAAGGTCAGGATGGGTCCCCATAAGTGCGAGCAAAAGAAAAGCTAGCACTGGTGTTGGCAACATGCTTTTTTTATCCCATTGAGGGTTCTTCCTTGTTGAGCACCTGCAAATGAAGGGGGTAAACAAAAACAAACAAACAAAGAAAAGAAAAACCAACCACCCTACCTCCCTGCCTTCCTCCTCTGACCTATTCCCTTAGTCTCCCAACCGTCATCGTCTCATTAGCCATGTGATGGAGCACAGCCTGATCAATTTCTAGCTAAGAACTTATGGTGATCTAGCTGGATGTCCAGTCTATGTCCATCATTGGCAATCCTATCGCCACCAGTGCTTTTGGCAACCATGTGATCGCCAACTGTGTAGCAGCATTCCTTGGTAAATGCTTCAGAATTCATTGGTCTTCCATTCTCATAATATGTTCATACCCAGAAAGCTGACAAAACTGAACCAGTGCTGATGGAGATGGTTTCCAAGTTTGGCTTCAAATATCCTGATTGTTGATCTTGTCCTGCCACTTAATATAGAGCAGATGACAAAGACGACGAGAATTGAAAGCATCAAGCTACAGCTGTACTTCACCTTATTAAATCAATGGTAATAGGGAGAACTTTTGAGGAGTTAGAGCCTGAGATTATACGACAGCCACCATCTTGACTGACAAGTCAAGAACTGAGCCAGTAACCTCCAGAGCTAAGCACACGAGCTGCTAAAACTTGAGCTAAACAACCAGGCTCTCAGGCTGAGAAATGCAAAAGGTTCACATGTTCTGTGGTGTGGATACAGAGGGAAACACATAACACACACGCACCATTAAAATAAATGGAAGTTTTACCATTGACTTTAGTGGGAGTGAGAATGGGTTCTTAGGACCAGATTTTCAGAAGAACTCAGCTGAGCACTCTTGAGAATCTAACCCTTATTAAGGTACCTAAATGGGATCTGAGCTTTTTGCAAAACCTGATCCCAAATTAAACAATTGAAAATCTAGCCCTTAGTGAAGCTATGGGAATTTTGAAAGCGACATGACATTAATCTTTGCCACGAATACCTCTACCTCCCCTGCAAGCTCCTCTCAGGCCCGCTCTGTTCAGTGTCCCCTTGCCCTACATTTATCTGCATATTAAGCTAATCCCCTCACAAGAAAACCACAAAACAAGACAATAGCACATTTGTGGCACTAACATAATGTTTGCAAACCATCATTCGATGTTACAGCCTTTCCTCCCTGCCCTTTGTCTGTCTTGTCTATTTACATCATAAAATCATCAGGACAGGTTCTAGCTCTGATTCTGTATTTTTATAGTGCCTAGCACAATGTGGCCCTAATTTTGGTTAGAGTCTCGAAGGGATACCATTGTGTATGTGTGTGTGTGAAATACCACAGGAAAAACTAGACCCCGAACCTCTCATTTTTCAGGGAAAATGTTCTGTTATTGAGTTCAAGGAGTAAATACTTGTTTGGCTTCAGCCAGTGGTATGTGGCATAACTAATGAGAGGTGAACTTCCAAACATATTCCGAGATTCATTGTGATCTACAGATCAGGATAATCATTGTAATTCTCAGATATGTCTGCATGAGCAAAATCTAACTAGGACTTTTGCTCCCTAATGAGAGGCCTACTTCAGCTTCATTTCAGTCGAGTTCACAGAGTGGCCAGAAGCTATCAGTCAGAGCAAATCAGACACTATAGACATGAAAAAATCCAGACAGAACCTCAGCCCCTGCAGCAGCCTTACAAAAGCTAACAGGGGAAGACAGTGGGAATTTGGGTTATAATTAATAAAAGTGCTTGGCAGCAGGTCTGTAAAATCTTTGGGAATGTAGTCCGGATTCTCTGTGACAAAACAAAAGACTTAAAGTGATCATCTCATCTGAGCAGTACCTCATTTTTGTAACAGTCTAGTAAATTATAATATGTTGAGCAAAGAGTATATATTATTTATGGGTGTAGAAATTCATATTGGCTTCCATCTCCAATGCCCCTGGGCAAATTTTGTGAGTAAGGTAAATGAATTATCCATCCACAAAATAGGACAGAACCCTCCTGCTTGTAAACAACCCTGTCCTCCTCCTCCCAATTTCCCTATTATAAAAGTAACCAAAAGCCTGGCCATGCAAATGGGTCTTATACTGCACTGAGCTGTTTTCCAAATGACTCAAGCAGATTCCACAGGTGTGTCCCTTCCATTGAGAATACCCTACCACCAGCAGTTTGTGAGGCACCATAGCTCCTCAGGCAGTCCTCAGGCTGCACCCACCACCCGACAGCTTGCTGGTGCCAGTAGGAAGATGGACTGGTGGACCCTAGCTCATCAGTGGCACCACCCACAAAAATTCTCATTGGAAGAGCTATCTGGCCTCTCTGATTGGCTCAGAGACACTATTTCAGTCAGAAGGAGGCACAGGAAGTTGTCTGAGCAACTAGGTGGATCCTTGCTGGGCTGCTACCTTGGCTCCTGCCTCTCTGCCCTATATCCCTGCTTTGTTCCAGATCTGTGCCTTGTTTCTGGTTCTTGCCCTCCACCCTTGTTCCAGTTCCTTACTTCCATTCCTCACTCCTGACACTAGCTCTGGCTCCTGAGTCCTGCGCTGACCAGTAGGCCTAAACACCACTGCGCTGACCACTAGATCTGACCTCCTACATTGCATCCACAACACTGTGGACAGAATACATCACAGAACTGCTGCATGCTTTATATATATACAAAATAATATTTAGTTTTGGAAAACTAATTGGGTCAGGAAACTGGTCATGGTCTATATAGTTTTTCACCTTTAGGCAACCTGTTCAAATCCAGAGCATTAGTTAGCAAAAGTCTTAATTCATAGATTCCAGGGCCAGAAGGGACCATCCTGATCATCTAGTTTGACCTCCTGTATAATGCAGGCCATGGAACTTTCCCCAAGTTATTCCTTAAAAAACCCTGTTTAAATTACTTTCATTTTAGATTGAGGGAAGGACTAAATCAAGAAAGAATAAAAGTAAAGTGTAGCAGGGTGGACCCTGCTCCTGCCCTGAAGGGGTTAAAAACAGCCCTGGGATAGGGCTCTGGCAGGAGAAGACAGCCTTTAGCCTGGGCTGACTGGGGAAGTGGCTGCAGCTGAGGCCACGCCCCAAACTGAGCCACAGGCCTTATAAAAAGGCCAGGAAAGCCAGACGCCAGACAGTCTCTCTCTGCCTTCAGAGAGGGATGGGCCTGGCTGCTTATGAGCAGAGGTAAAGTACCTGGGTGAAGCAGGGCTGGGAACAGGCTAAGGAGCTGGGGAGCTCCAGCCTGGAAAACCCCAGGCTGCAGTCTAGCGGTAGGCCACAGGTACTGGGGGTTGCCAGGGGCGACCCAGGGGTAGGAAGAGCACCAGGTCCAAACCCCTTTGCCTGTGACGAGAAGGCGGATACTGCAGTCTGTCCCCGGAGCTGGGGCTAGAGCACGACTGGGCAGTAGCCATTCTGAGGCGAAGCGGGGAAAGCAGGGTGAGGGTCCCCCGGGGAGGGGGAAACCCAGTTAAAGGGGCACCGGGGTCCTGGGAGGGACACGGCCGATAAGAAAACAGGCGGATCACCGGCCAGCAGAGGGCGCTCCGGGCTGAAAAAGAGCTAATTCCCCGGAAAAACCAGCAGGAGGCGCCGCGGCGGTGAGTAGCCCGTTTACATAAAGTCTCTAGGAAAAAGCACAGTGTGTGTCTTCTGTAACTCTGCCTCACAAAATGGAGCTGGTTCTGCAGCAAAGTAGACTTCTTTGGAAATTTAAAGGTGCCGTTTACAAAAACAAACAAACAAAAAAACAGCAGTCATGACAGTCACACAGCTGCTGACACCACAGAAAGCAGCATTGTGAGTGAGTCAATAAATGTTGGCCCCTGGGGCAAGTTATGAGAAGGAAGGCAATCCCTTAAACAGCTAGCCTCCAGGCCATGTATCGCTCAATACATTACAACATAAGGTATAAAGCAATGGAGAATCACTCCCTATGGGAGTTACAACTCTGTAGGTGAGATCAGCATTGAGCCATAATTTAGTAACCCTTGAACCCCCCTTTGAGAGGTAGATAAGTATCACTGTACCCATTTTAAGATGTGCACACTAGGCAGAAAGAGATTAATTAACTTGCCAAGGTCACATAGTGAGTCAATGGCAGAACCAAGGCGATAACTCAGGATTATTGATATGATGTCTGCCGTTCTCAAGACCAGACTATATTAGTGCAAAGTAAGGAAGCCCATGACTCCACAGAAAGCAATAGAATGAGATTCCATGTAAATTTTTGTAGCTTTGGCATGCTCATTGCACTAGGCAGAAAATCCGGTTGCTACAGATGCAGCTTAGTGTGACATTATTGTCAATGTACGAAAAGTGTATTAAAAACACAGTAATCGCCTTTTGGCAATATTAAATTGTGAAATTCTGCTCAATTAAAGAACCTATCAAAGCCTCAACCACAAATTCTTAAACACAAATGGAATGTTTTCTAAATGAAACTTCCAGCGATAAGGCAATCTAAGCCATGCAGATGAATATATTGAGTTGGATTTTCAAATTCTGAGCAGTTTCCTCTTATATATTTTTTTCATAGCCCCACTGCAAATTGAACATGGTGTTCAGCCTGGTGAGGGCAAGAACTTGTTTGAAGACATTTGATCCAGCTTCAAATGTATGGATTAAACATATCTTGGTGGAACCAACTCATTATTTATTAAGTAAATTTAGTGATGATGAAAGGTTCCAGTGAAGTCTCCTAACGACAGCACATACGGCAGCAATATTAGACTATCTCATAAATATGCCTTATGCTAATTTGTCCTATTTCTGTTTTGGAGGGGCCTCTAATAGGGATAAGAATGAGTCCTTGGCTTTTCTGCTTAAACAGTTAGTGCCTAATATTATGGGGTGGGGTTGCTATTAGGAACAGGAGTGAGGCCACCTGCTCATTTAATAGATTCATAGATTTCAAGGCCAGAAGGAACCATGATGATCATCTAGTCTGACTTCCTGTAGAACACAGGCCATAGATTTCAAGAAGCGATTCTTGTATCTAGTGCTGATGGCTAATTCACACAGGTCCTCATATGGGCTATTTAACATCACATAGGTTACCCAAGAGCCATCAGATTGGAAAGACAGTCATTCATTACCTACCTGGGCTGTATTTGAATTAGTGATACCTTAGGATTTCTGTCTAGTAATGCGAGTCCCTAGCTGTTCAGGGGTGAAGCCGTTCCTAGAGTAGCTTGAAAGGAGGAAGCAGAGACAGCTTCTCTTCTCTCCTCTCCCTTACATGAATGTTTCTTAAGTAACTATACTGAAGTCAATGGAGTTATACCAGTGTAAAGCAGATGTATGTGAGTGAGAATCAGGGACCTGTGTATGGGGGGGAGGAAGGGGGCAGAACTAGATTGACATGTTCAATGAGAATTTTCTTGGCTTTCTCAAGAAGACTCTAATATCCATAGAAATGCACTGTACACTTTGTTCTCTTGTATTTTGCAACCATTTAGTGAAGTTACATTTTCTGTGAAACTCAATCAACTCTCCAGATTTTCTATTTGAACCTTTTCTTTTCCCCATTAGTCTGCTAATAATTGTTGCTTTCCTGGCATCCCTGTTCTGCTGGTTTATTATGCATTCCTCAGCATTGTGAAAAATGAAAAGTGGAAAAAAATCACATGCTTTTCAGCTGACTTAACACTGTGTAAAGTGCTGAAATTATTAATTGAACATCTTGATTATAAATTAGGTGGAAATAATGTTGAAGAAGCAGCCCCTAGTCATATAGGTTTATTATTAGGGCTGTGCACTGAATGATTTTAATTTCATTCTGGTCGTGGTAAATATAGCTATTATGAGAGAATGTGAACTCATGGATTTTGGCTGAATGTCAGCTGAATCAAGTAGGAGATTTCATCCACAATTTTAAACGGTATGTTCTAAAACACGGCCTCAGTTATCTCAGGCCCCCTTCTTCCAAGAATAACCTAATCATGGTTTTAGGTAGAAGGGAACAATTTTATTCCCTCCTCGGGGGGCTTTACTCACGTATTTATTTATTTCTTATTACAGTAGCACGTACATGGACCAGGCCCCACATTGTAGTAGTCACTGTGCAATCACAGAATAAGCTGTGTGTGTGCAGTGCCTGCAGACATCGTCTGTGAAATCACATTGTCAATGACTAACAACAACAATAAATACTGGGTGGGATTTGATAGCATGTTTTGCATGAGGTCAGATTATATAACCACAGAGGTACTTTCTAGCTTTAAAATCTACGGGTGAAATCCAGGTCCCATTGAAGTCAAAGGGAATTTTGCCATTGACTTCAAAAGGGCCATGAGTTCACCCTCTGAGTCATTCCAGCCAGAATCACACAATTAAGTAATCTTCTCTTTCCTATCCCATCTCACCCATCTTACGGTCTTTTAGGTTGTAACTTTTTTAGGGCACTGAACATCCATTATTATCTGTTTGTACAGTGCTTAGCACAAGAGGGCCTTAACCCGACTAAGCCTTTTAAGCACTACTGTAATATAAATGTTAAATAATTATTATAATTATTGTTATAATTATAATAAATTACCTATTTTGATGGGCTCAGTGCCAAGGAGCTGCATTTTGGCAAATCTTCCATCTCACAACAATTCAATGTTCCAAGAGAATCACATTCATCTTAACAAGCAAAATTAAACTGTAAAAAGAAAGGCCCATCTCATTTGAGGGTGTCATGGCTGAATCCCCACTCTGGCACTTTGAGTGCAGAAGGTGGGGGCCTGCAAGGATTCTAAAAATTAATTATGGCCACTCCAGGCTTGTATTACATTCCCAAGGTTACAGCTTTTCTCTGACCTTGGCTTGGTAAATGCTGCCACCACCCAAATGCAAAAAAAAAAAAAAAAAAAAAACCCTTGAACCCAGGAAGGAGCATTTGGGAATTCCTTCCTGTGGGGTACTCTCAAGCCATTTCAGCCCCCTCTGGGGAAGAGCTGAGAAAGAAAACAAAGGAAATTACCTGTTGCCACCAGCTAATCAAACAACATGCACTAACCTCTTAGGACACCAAAAATCCAACCCTATTCTTTAAAAAGGTACATTTTATTAAAAACAAAAAGGAAGAAAATACATCTGTAATTTAGGCTTTTGCTAGATTTTAAAGGAGCAATTCCAAAATTTAAGCACCCAAAATAACTTCCTTGGGGGTTCAGCTTAAAGGTTACAAGCAAACCAAAGCATCTGGGCTTAGCACAGCGGAGAGCCATAAGCCAAAATAAAGAAATAAACCTGATTGTGTCTATCTAAACATTCCCTGTCCCAATGATTCCTTCTAGGTATGGAAGATAATTTTTCATACCTGGTTCACAGCATTCCTGCTTATAGCATTGCTGTGCTCTGTCCCTGCAGCCCATTGAAACAACACACAACAAAGAGAATTTTTTTCCCCCAATTTAAAAAAGTTCTAGCCCTCCCATTGGCTCTTTTGGTCAAGTGTCCACTCCCCTCCCCCTCTTTCTTTTTTTGTACCTATACAGGGAGGCTTTTTAACCCTTTACAGGTAAATCAATCAGAGAACAGATACCAGGAGGGATTTTACAGCTGGGTGTAAACTGTCTGGGTGGGTGTCCATAAAAAGGAGCTATCCCCTACCAATTCATTTATCACAGAAGGCATGGATAGGTCCGTCTTTGATTGGATGGATGGGGGCTCTTGAGCATTAAGGGAAAGGTTTGCTTGAGAAGTTATGGGCTCAGCTCTGTCTTGGGCTGAAGTAAGCTCTCAAATCTCAGCAGCTTTTTTCTGGAAGCTTTAGAATTCTAATGGGAGCTTCTGCATTTCAAGTTTCACAAAACTCATTTTCTCGCTCTCCTTTTAACTATAAGTTGTTTCCCTTCCTCAACAAAGCAAGAGACCCACTGGCTGGCTGTAATCCTGGGCCCTAAGCAGGTGACCTATTTAGAATTCCTAGCTGCTCCGGTTCAACTGTGAGCTGTCGAGATTCAATCTGGAAGTGGCAGAACCCCCCGACCCCCACCCCACCAGGTGCACAAGTCACTAGGAGCTGAGGACTTCCAAAACCTTTGTGAGAGATTCTCAGCAGCTCTCAGGATTATACCTTGTACATCTACTCCTTTCCCAGACATAGCAAGAGATGAGAACAACTAAAAGCCCTGGGGCCCTATCATGTCTTTTTGTGCAGAAACAGAATACAGAGAAAGCAGATATATATATATAGAGAGAGAGAGGAAAACAAACTACACACAATCTTCACTCCTGAAGGCCTTTCTCCAGTCCGGCGTGAGGCCAGGAAAGCCATGTTGCATAAAATGTCCATACTGCATTAGTTTTAACTATCAGTAAAACAGCAGCAAGTATGGTTGAAGAAACACTTACTATTAAATTAGCATTAGTTGGCACAGAACCCATTATGGGGAGTTTATAGGGACTCAGAGACAAGTACAAGAGGATAATAAAGGACATTCAATAAGGGACCTTGAACTAAATGAGCAAGACAACCCAGAATAACCTGTGCTAAGCAGAATGACCTCTGTACAGCAAGCTATGATTGCTGTGTGCTACTGGCAAACTTATCTATTTATCTATAGTACCATTATGAAACCTTGTTATGAGTTGAGTTAAAAACCTCATTCAAAGGCATGTGTGAATGAGTCCCCCGATGAAGAGCTCCGTGTACCCTTGAAAGCTTGTCTCTTTCACCTATAGAAGTTTGTACAATAAAATATATTACCTCCCGCTTCTTGCCTCCTCCATTTAAGACAGTCAAGGGCCCACAACTTAAACAGACCCTAATAGCCTGCCCAGAAACTAGCACCAGGTGAGCAGAGGGTTCAGCTGGGTATTGTGACAAGGTAGGTGTGCTGCGGGGGGAGAAAGCACACAGAAAGGAGAGGGAGGGTACGTCTACACTACGGGACTATTCCGAATTTGCATAAACCGGTTTTGTAAAATAGATTTTATAAAATTGAGTGCACGCGGCCACACTAAACACATTAAATCGGTGGTGTGCGTCCACGGTTCGAGGCTAGTGTCGATTTCTGGAGCGTTGCACTGTGGGTAGCTATTCCGTAGCTATCCCATAGTTCCCGCAGCCTCCCCCGCCCCTTGGAACTTCCGGGTTGAGATTCCAGTGCCTGATGGGGCAAAAATTGCCGAGCTATGCCCTGACCCACCGCGGACACGGTGTTTGACCCTAGAAGCATTTGGAGCTCTGTCTGGAGATTTTAAAAAAATGATTTTGAATTTTGTCTTCTGTAACGGAGCGCTGATAGAACAGATTTGCCTGCCCTTACAGCGATCACGTCCGCATGGTCCATGCGGGAGCTCTTTCTTTATTTTGATTTTTAACTGCATCACCACACGTGCTGATCGGAGCTCCATGCTGGGCAAACAGGAAATATTCAAAAGTTCGCGGGGCTTTTCCTGTCTACCTGGCCACTGCATCCGAGTTCAGATTGCTGTCCAGAGCGGTCAGTGGTGCACTGTGGGATACCGCCCGGAGGCCAATACCGTCGATCAGCGGCCACACTAACCCTAATCCGATATGGTAATACCGATACTAGCGCTACTCCTCTCGTTAGGGAGGAGTACAGAAACCGGTTTAAAGAGCCATTAAAATCAATATAAGGTGCCTCCTAGTGTGGACGGTTGTGGCGTTAAATCGGTTTTACGCTCCTAAAACCGATTTAAACGCCTAGTGTAGACCAGGCTGGAGAGAGCGAAAGAGAGAGAGCAAGCCTGAAGGAGCAGCTGAAGAGCGGATGGCTGACACTGGAAGAAACCTGGGGCGAGGTTTTTGGGTGAGGGATGCAGACTGAAAAGAGTGCTTTCAATGCTGTGAGCAAAAGAAGTTGTTTCCTGCCATTTGAGTCCCTCTCCATCAGAGGACTTTGTACGTTCTTTGTAAATAAACAAAACTACATCAAAGAAAATATCAGACACCATCAATTTCTACTCCTAACTGGAACTTACGCAGGGCTCTGACATTTGACTAGCCGCTCAAGTTGAAAAGGGGCACCAGTACTTATTTGGCCCCCAGCACTGCAGTTTGAGCCCAATCTTTAATGTATTTATGCTCTCAACACCCCTGTGAGGTAGGGATGCGCTGTTATCCCCATTGTACAGAGAAGGAACTGAGGGTCAAAGAGGCTAAGTGACTTGCCCAAGGTCAAAAAGGAAACCTGCAGCGAAGCAGGGAATGCTTTTCATATGTAAAGGGATGCCACTGACTTCAATGGGAGCAGGTCAGTGCTGAGTGCTTTTGAAAATGCCACCTCTCTGCTCCAACTGGGTACCATGCCAAGGTCCCTGCTTGCCAACAGCACTGACCTCAGTGCTGTCACTTGTTCATCGGCGGCATGGGGTGGATTGGTGAGGAGGCAGTCCATGTTAACCTAACCCTAACCCTGTTCCTGCTAGTATCCAACCTGCTGGTGCTGGCGGATGCTGCATCACATCCTGTCCTTGACATAAACTGACTGTCGAATCAGAAAGCAAATTCATTGGGCCATTGCGGCCTCCACTGCTGCCTTGACATTCCTTGACATGCTGGCCTGTCCTGGCTGAGGTTGGGTTTGTTGAAGTACATGTGGAGAGCACCATACTCTTAAACTGTGTCTGAAATCTTAAAGTCACCCTGTCCTAGGGCCTTTTCCGAATACACCTTAGGGAGTGGGAGTTTGTGGCACAGTGCTCTTTATCTGGGCCAGGTCCTCATCTGGTGATATAAATCAGCATTAACTCCATGGCAGCCCAGTGGTGATTTACACCAATGGAAGATCTTTTCTTTCAGGGCACATAAAGGTTGGGAACTGCTGGTGAGCTGTGCATCATGTACTGCAAGCCACAATGGAGCAGCGCAATAGCAGAATACCAAGAATGAGGGTTTGCTAAGACCTGCTTTGTGGGTCTCAGACATCCTTACCTAAAGTTATGCTTGGGAAAATTCCATTTTTATTTTATTACAATTTTAGCAGATAATATCAATGTTTATTTTTAAGCCTTTGTTCTCTTTTTATCACGTTAAAATTTCACTGTTGTGGGAAATAATAACGGCCCAGACAATAATTATTTAATGACAGTAAATGTTGAGATTCAAAACGTTACTGCTTTATAAGCGTTCAAAACACAAATTGTCAACTGTACTTCAAAATATACAAAGTAAATGTCCTGACATCAAACTCTAAGTTCTCAAGCAGCTTTTTTTCTTACATTGCCCATCTGTAAATTTCAATCATTATCGATGGAAATATTTTGTCATCTGTTTGTGCACCTATGGTGAAACTGATACTTACTAACATGTATCGATCAAAGTCCCATCCTTCCAAGCCCATTTAAAGTGCCTCATGACTTTTCAACCCTTTGTGTTTCTTTCTGAATACAGACCTTAGATGAGCTCCTCCAGTGTTTGGAACATAGGAATTTCCACAACAGATCAGACCTGTGGTCCATCCAGATATCAGTAACAGATGCTTCAGAGGAAGAAGTAAAAATCCCTGGGATTTTAGCACAGGTTGTGAAATAATCTGCCCGCAGGGAAAGTTTCCACCAGTAGTTAGCGATTGTTGTGATACTCTCCTCACGGCACCCCAGAACCATCAGCCAGCGTGTTATCCCTCTGCCTTAACAAGAGTGAGCTTTGCTGGAGCTTACACTCAGTGTCAGCTCCCTGCCACACCAATTGGTCTGCTTTCAGCAACCAACTCCTGAAGAGTCTGCCAGTCTTAACCTTGCTTTATTCATACCAGTGAACCCCAGTTCCAGATTTCCACAGACATCTATGTAGCATCCATTTTGTCTCATTAGACACTCACAGAAATTATTAAGTTTGCTGCCTCCAGAAAGACAATGCACACACCAGCCTGTTAAGTTAGCTGAGGACTCATTCTATACTTCAGTATAATCACACTGAGACATAGGTGCTGGAACTAGGGGTACTGGAGGTGCTGCCCCCTGGCTTGAAGTGGTTTCCATCCTATCCAGGGTTTACAGTTTGGTTCAATGGCTCTCAGCACCCCCACTATACAAATTGTTCCAGTGCCCCTGCACTGAGTTGGTTAATAGTAAAACTGAGAATAAATTAATTAACAAAAACCAGAAACTTAAGTGATACTAAGCAGAGATGACACAAATAGAAAATGGTTGCAAACAAAATAAAATATGCTTTTTTTGTATGTCATGGCTAGTACAATGGAGTCCTGGTCCATGTAGGTGTGACTGCAATGATAAATAAATACATACATACATACAATGTCTATGACATAATTTTAGCAAGCTATAAACTCCTCCCGAACAGCTTTCCTACTTACATCAAGCCACCAGCATCTCCAGCCTTTCTAGCAAGAGGATTCAATGATCACAGAATCAGAGGGTGTTGTCGTCTCTGTCCCCTAAGTCATGAATAACTAAGGTGTTCCCTCCCCATCTTTTTAAACTCCAGTAAACCTTTGAAATGTATCCCTTAAAAAGTGAACCAAGACAAAGCTCCTTTGCTCTCTGGGGTGAAGCCACCATGCTGTCTTCCTCATCTTTTGTTTAATTTACTTTTTTGATTGGCTTCATCACTTTGTTTACCTTAGATATAAATGTACTTTCATTGTCTCTGGCCTCATCTTTCTCAATTTACATTGGAATCACAGACAAACAGGGGAGACAACGTTCCTCTGTCATCAACAAACGTGTTGACAATTCTATTCAGATTGCTTGGACTGAACATATTTTAGCAATGTATTTCCAGCACATGTATGTGTGGTCTTTACCCACATCACACAAAAAAAGTAATGATCAGAGTCCCACCAGTTTTTATATGATTTCTTACAAGACACTGGCAAAATATTCTGATTAAATTGTGCTGGGTATGCCCTTTGCCAGTTGGCATAAAGGAGCTGTTAGTTTCACAGTTGTTCTATAACACAACACATGAGGGTTTATTTCTCTTCCAAAAATCTTTTTTATTTGCCTGTTTAATATTTGCTATTATAACTCTGGATATTCCCATTACCCATATAAATATCAAAGTCTTTTTCTGATCCATTAAGCTCTTGTCCTCAAAGACATTTTTTTTTGTGGCAAACAGTTCTGCATGTAGTGCCACCAAAGAACCAGCCACAGTTTGTATATCTACTTCATTTCCATGCTTTATAAAGCTCATTTTAACACCAAACTTGTAATTTCAAAGTTAACTTATATTGTAGCAGAGTTGTGCAAAATGTTCAAAAGCAAACTCCAAACAATGCACGGGCCTTAGATTTTGTTACAAATCAGAATGTTGCACTGTCAAATGAAATGTATGAACCCTTTCGACAAACCCAAGTCCTGGTTACATATGAAAATGGGATAATTTAGGGTTTTGCATCAAAATCATACCTTTGCAAGTTTCATAGAGTTGAATGAACTCAAAGCAAGGTGAAACTGCAGTTCAGTTAGACATGATGATTCAAAACCCTGTATCTGGGACCAGATTTTAGTTCCCTTCTCTAACCAAACTATAATTGGCTGAAGCCAAACATCAAATCCCAATAGCCTCAAACTTTGGGAAATACGTAGGACTGGTCAGTTTTGCTATTGTTTATGGTTACTTACTTTCACTTTCTGCTCTTATGCACTACCAAATTCCTCTAGCAGTCTGCTTTTCCACACCACAGGGGAATATTTGTACATTTTTACTGGATAATTACGACTACTACTACTACTACTAATTATAATAATAAAATTAAAAGTGTTTTCTATATACTATTTTTCAAGATTCATTTTTATAAAAATGGTATTATGGACCCAACCTACTTGTCAATATCTCTTTCACTGCTTAAAAAAAAAGAGAGAGAGAGAAAAGACTTTTTTTCTACATTTTTAAAGTCTACATTTGCCAGTCTCCCTTAACTCTCATGCAGAGATATAAACCAGAATTTACAGGGATTCACTCTTCAGAGATGATTTCTGACCTCAGAAAACTCTCTGATTCCCATAAACAACAGCTCAGTGTAAATCAACATGCTGTGTGTCTTTTTTATTTATAGCAGTGAACTGTTTTGTGGAAACCAGCCAATGATCCTCAAAGAAAGTCGCCTGGAGGCTTCATGGCAACTGAGACTCTGCTTAGAAACTGACTTCAAGTAGAGCAACCTGGTTGAAATATCTTCTCCCCAGTTTCAACACGCTTTTTATTTTTTAATTGAAAGTCGAAGCATTGCATTAGAGCATAAAGGGACTGTCAGTTCACTTCCACGGCCCCATGACACCACACATACCTGCCTTCCTGTATTTACCAAAGAGTTAATTTTGAATTGTGGGGGAAATGTATAGGTGGAACTGCTCTAAAAATGTTCTAAAGTAAAATAATCCCTCAGAGCTGCCTTTGTCAGAAGTCAAATCCTTGTTGTACATTCTTGGACTGGGATTCAGCTTCATTTTGTTGGTTGGATGCAGCTTGACTGAATTGTTGAGGGGATTACAGAATAAACCAGAATTATATAGCTAAGATCACACAAGGCTTTTTTTTTAACTAACTAACTAACTAAATAAACTTCTCATAAGTTTGCTGAAAGTTTGTGACTCCCTGCGATAGCTGGAACCCAAAAGGATTCTTTACATTTTCTGTAAGACTTCAGGCTGGACAAATTAAATACAGAGCAGTAAAACACCCAGTGATTGATAGACAGGCAAGCATACAAAGCATTTCACTGCAGACTGAGGGTTGGTCTACACTACAATGTTTGGGTGGCTTAACTACAGTGCTCAGTTGTGAAAAATTCCATGCCCTCTGTGATATAATTAAGAAGACCTAAACTCTGGTGGATGCACTGCTAGGTCGATGGAAAAATTCTTCCATCAACCTTAGCTACCCCCTCTCAAAGAGGTGGATTTATTAAAGTGATGGAAGAACCCCTGCAGTAAGTGTCTACACTCCTCCACTACAGTGGTGCAGCTGCAGTGCTGCCACTGTACCATTTCTAGAGCAGACAGACCCTCACTTTAGAAGAGAGATATAACCTTGAAATGTTGGTGCATTCTCCAACCCACCAGCCAAACTGAGTCAATAAGTCTAGGCTCTGTCAGACAAAGGAGGGAAACTAATTCCATATCTGAGGACCAGCTCCCTTTCATATAAAGAAGGATGAGAACCAGTAAGTACCATCAATTAGGGGAGCTGCTGAGGTATTGCACTAGGAGAGAGAGGTTTTTTTTCAGAAACCAAATAATTAAGGTCTTAAATTCCACCCAGGAAAACAACTACCTGCCAGTGTAGACCTTGGAGGGCCAGTATCATCTGTGTGAGGCACTGTTGGTAAGCATGCAGCCAGGTTTTTCATTTGTCTAAGGTGACTTTAAGCTGCAGCATTAGAGTTCATTGAAATAGTCTCCTCTTGAGGTGACAAAGGTGTAGATGAAGTGCCTAGGGAGGTAGTGGAATCTGCATCATTGGAGATTTCTAAGAGCAGGTTAGACAAACACCTGTCAGGGATGGTCTAGATAATACTTAGTCCTGCCATGAGTGCAGGGGACTGAAGTAGATGACCTCTCAAAGTCCCTTCCAGTCTTATGATTCTGATTCTATGATGAAGGTACCAAGGTCAAGATCCATCTCACCAAGTATAGATAATAGACTGTGGTCTTGCCAACAGCTACCTCCTAGACATCCTGGAGCCAATGATGATCTTCCAAACCAAGAAACAAATGGCTGGTGCACACTTTCAATCAAGGGCTCTGACATGGACTGGTTGTGGATGATATAACCTGAAAACACTGCATTCATGAGGCTTTTTATAATGCTGTTGTAATAAGCTCACATGTTGTGTGTCTTATAGCTGGTTTAGAACAAAAATAACAGCTGACTATTAGCATTGGCTAATGGGGCTGCTCTTTTAGCTCAGGTAATAGAGGTCTATGCTCTAGTGCTGAAGGTACTGGGTTCAAATCCTGCTAATGATCTGTGGCCATATCAACTTTCTTGGCCACTTTTTGTAGCAAAATGAAAATATATTTTCCTCTATATAACTATTTTTAACAATTTTTATATAAAATGCCTGCAATGTGCAAGAGATCAGACTAGATGATCATGATGGTCTGTTCTGGCCTTAAAGTGTATGAATCTATGAAGCTTCTCCAAATAATAAATGCATTTATTTATCAGGCTGCAGTATCAGAGAGATCTAGTTTCACTGGACTTACTTAGTACCAGGAATTATCGCTGAAAGCTTATATAATTTATTTTGAGTGTGATTTTTTTTATCAAACCACCTAATTAAAAGTTCTTTCTTTTGTAAACTGCTTAATGAGCACTAGTCCTAGATGAGTCAAGCATTTTCAAGGAGAGCTCATTGATGTTCAGAGACAACAGCATTTCAGACACTGTAGCCTAGTAGATAGATGGATACAGTACTGGACCGCGACTAAAAAGACCTGATTTTATTCCTGGCTCTGCCACTGCCATGCTGAGTGACCTTGGGCAAGTCATTTCTCCTCTCTCTGTCTCAGTATCCCAATCTGTAAAATGAGGATAGTGATACTGACCTCCTTTGTAAAGCATTGAGATCTATGCACAAAAAGCACTATAGAAAAGCACTTTAGATCAGCTGTTCACAAAATGTATTGGGTCATATACCGGTTTCTTAAAAAAGGTAGTGAACAATCGTACATGTCCCACAGTTTGGCAACCTCTGATTTAGACATTATGTGCCTAAATCATTTCTGGGTTACTCCGGTATAACTCTGCTGATTTCAATGGCATTACATCAGTGTAAAACTGAAGTGGTGGTGTAACAAGCCTTAACAATTATCCTGCTGGACACGTGTAGAATATTTTTTTTCTGCACAGTCAAGCACTCAAGAGTTAGAAAATGCTAGAGGGCTTTCTGTGCAACTTTAAACGGATCAGTCTCAGACAGACAGCCTGGAAACTTTCAGCCCAAATGGTGCAAAAATGGGCCAAGTTATAAGCAACTGGGAAATAAAGGTCTTAAAATGGAAAGAGTCAGGCAACCTTAACTAGAGGCTTTGCTACAAGCTTTTCCTGTACTATGGCCCTGGAGCCTTGGAATCCTGCCTGTCCTTTAAGGGATCTCCTGCTCTGAGGGATGAATTCCATGGAAGAACATTGAGTTCCTGAAAGACACTCACACAAAGATACACACTGCCCACTCTGCCAAACAGGCAGAGGTGAAAGTAACTTAAAGGACTTACTGGTACGCCAGAGTCCTGGGCAGGGGGGGTGGGGCCTCAACTGGAAGGGGCGGGGCCTGAACCAAAAGGGGCGGGGCCTTTAAATTCCCAGCCACCGCTACTGCAGCAGAGCCCCAGGCCCTTTAAATCACCGCCAGAGCCCCACTGCTGGAGCCCCGGGGTAGCAGTGGCGGCTGGGGGCTCCGGAGGTGATTTAAAGGGCCCAGAGCTCCTGCTGTAGTAGTGGCGACTGGGAGCCCCAGGCCCTTTAAATCACCGCTGGAGCCCCAGGCCACGTCCGCTACCCCGGGGCTCTGGCAGAAGGGCTCAGGTGGAGATTTAAAGGGCCTGGGGCTCCAGCCTGGGGCTTCGGATAGTACTCATAGAAGATCCCAGGGATTCTCCAGGTTTCTCTAAAAGTGAAATGGAAAACTAAAAGCTAAAATCAGCCCAAATATCTCCTCACGGATATAATGACTGGAGAATAATATTAATACAGAGAGGTGGATCTTTTTGAACAAAAGGGCAGGATATCGCTCTGTATAAGAACTCGATCATCCATATAGGGTTTTGATAGCCTGTATTTAGAGTGACATGATATTCACAGGAAAAGCAGAGTAATCGCTCATTGCAGTTGCCTACACTCTGTGTCCTCAGTGGAACACTCTCAGGAGAAAGTTAACAAGAGAGGGAAAGAGAGACAACATAGATAAAAAAAATTATGCATTTGACAGCAGGGGAATAAATCCCTCTTTTTAAGCAGTGGGGAAAACTGTTGAGCCAAGCATCTGCTAATGCCATTCTCCAGGGCACGAGCTGTAATTCCAAGCAGATCTGGAGAGGACCAGCAAGGGTGAGCAGATTATCCTTGAAATATAGCTACACTCTACTTGCTTGTCACCGGTCTGCCATGCTGACCAATACTAATAACCACAGTACACAATGAAGCCATAATCACTTAGCGAGTCAAATCCCTCCAGGCTGACAGGTGGTCAGATAATAAACCACATGCAGAGTAACAAAGCCTGGTGTGGTGGATAAAGCACAGGGCTAGAATCAGGCAATTTAGGTTCTAGCCAGGTGGCCTCGAGCTATTCACTGAACCTCTCAGTGACCCATCTGCCGCATGAGCATAACAATACAGACCCAGCTTCCCAGTGGTATTATGAAGCTGATGAGGTACATCCTCACTTGGTGTCCATCAGTGTAGCTCTGCTGAGTTTAATGGAACTACAGCAGCAGACAGTCTGACCCACAGACGTGTGAAGAACTTCAGGATTCTCAGAGGGAAATCTCTAACAAAAGTGTGTAATATATAGAATATGGTATTGATATGGATATTTATGACATCTTGCAATCATGATGCCTGCTATCAAGGACCAACAGAGCCTTCATGGTGTGAGATAAAGAGACAGCTTTTCCTAGTAGGAGCTGTAACACACTCACATCCTCTGTGGATCAGTCACCTGGTTTTTCGGGTGGAGTGGGGGACACAGCTAACATACACTAACCAGTTGATTACACAGCCACAGCCTGCATCATCAACACAGCTTTTCACATAAAGCAGCATACTTTTGTGTCACATTTCATTATGCCCATGTACGATTTTGGGGGGAGAGAGCATAACTTTTCTTTCCTGTCACCCTTCATATTTTTATTTACATTGCCAAAAAAATCCCATTGGGAGAGGCCAAATTAACAGCCCAAGAATCAAAGCCCTCTAAAAATAAGCACTGCCAGTTGGCAAGGAGTAGGCGGGTATAAAGCTGAGCAATAGCTTGTCCATTTATCATTACCTTGTTCTCCCTCCTGCTCATTTGAATATCTCCTGTACCTGTTGCATGCTTGGATAACCCAGAATGTTAGAGCTTTGGGCTTCTAAGACAGTCATTTTACCATGTGTCTGTGCAGCACTTAGCACACTGGGACCCTGGTCAAGGTGATGGGAAGGAGATGCTGGTTCATGAGAAGGCTTTTTCCTCACGAAGTGGGCCAAGGAATGAGATATTTGGAGAACTCTTGGGATAAGATATCCTTTCCCACTTCTTGTCTTAAACTGTTGAGAAGTGCTTCTCTCTTGGGCTTCTGATTCTGTGAAGGGTATAAACCTATGCTTAGCTTTAGGCCTTGTCTACACTATGCATGAAAGTCGATCTAAGTTACCCAATCTGAGTTACGTTAATAGCATAACTCAAGTTGACGTACTTAGATCTACTTACCATGGGGTCCACACTACGCGATGTCAACTGGAGACGCTCTCCCATCGACTCCCCTTACTCTTCTTCATCCGGTGGAGTACAAGAGTCAACGGGAGAGTGATCGGCGATCGATTTAGTGGCCGATCCATTGATTGCCACAGCATCGATCCTCTGGTAAGTGTAGACAAGCCCTTAGATACATGCTTAAGTCCCTCTGAAGTGAACGGGACTTAAGCACATGTTCTACATTTAAGCACGTTTGAGTGCTTTGCTGAATCTGGGCTGTTACCAGCTGCCATGTGCCATGGCAGAGGAGGCATTTGCTCTCTACTTACAGCTTGTAAATCATTTTGGGATCTTTTGGGATGATTAGCACTGTAAAAAATACCATACTGGCCCAGAGTGACATGGTATATGTAACCACCATCTTTATGACAAAGAGCCAGCAAAATAATGCAGGTCAGAGCAATGTCTTCAGCTAGCAACATTATTTGCTACATTTCGAGTGCCAGGGTGGATCCAGTCCAGCCCAGGAAGCATGAACTGGCATAGAAGGAATGACAGACATTAGGTATAAGTACTTTTTATATCAAGCCTTTGGCAAGTTACTTGTTGGAAAAATCTGTTCCCATGAATACAATCCAAAATCTGCAAGTTATGCTATCAAGGCATATGATAACTTCTGCTATTTGGGGATATGTTAATTTGCACCATCCTGGGATATGCCAAATCATTGTCAGGGTAACAGTTCATTCTAGATGCCAGTCAAGGTCCCTTTCAATAGCCTTAGCACATTTTGGAATGCGAGTCATTTTGATGTGACTGTAGAACAAAGTGTACTTTCTCCACCAGAAATTGTGCAAATCATTTTTGAATGAAAAATGGGTAATTTCTTACAATTTTCCCACTTAAATGTGATTTGCAATTATGCACTTATGGATCCCTTTTTTTTTCTGTGTCTACATGACAGAAAAACATTTCTTCCTTCACTGGTATGTATGTTCCAGAATGGGAACTGAAAACAAACAAAGAAAATTAAATTGAAAGTGATAGAACCAGAAACTTGGTTCCCTAAAGACAGAAATTGTGTGTAATAATTTATGTAAAGGGCAGGTAGATACCACAGCAACAGTTCATTAGTGATAGAGAGAGACACCACAAAAGGATTGGAGTGAGACAGGTGATCAGCCTCCATATCCAGACAATTTTTCAAAGAGAAATTATTAAATTAAGTGAATGACATATTCACTGAATAGTATTTGACCAGCTGTAGTAGCTAATATGTATGAGAGCGGTCAGTTTGCATATGTCTACAGACTCATGCTCATAGATTTGGGGGGAATGTATTTTCTCATGAAAAACCATTCTATTGTTAAAAAAGCAAGAAACTGTTCAATTTTTTTTTAAAAAGTGAGAATTTAGTGAACACATCAACAATGTGAAGAACACATCAACAATGAATTCCACCTTGGGGCAGGTCACTGGATACAGTATTGATAACATTATTTCGTGTATAGAGTGTGAAATCCAGTTCACAGATTAGGAAGAGAAGTGAATTTAGTGAGGGCAAAGCACACAAATGAAACAGACTCAGCTTTGGAGAAGAATAAATGAAAGCATGCAAGTGTGTCAGTCAGGGCCGCCCAGACGATTCCGGGGGCCTGGGGTCTTCGGTGGTGGGGGGCCCCCGCTTCGGCGGTAATTCAGTGGCGGGGGGCCCTTCCGTTCTGGGACCCGCCGCCAAAGTGCCCCGGAGACCCGCGGCGGGGGCGACCCGCCTCCGAATTTCCGCCAAGGCGGGACCCGCTGCAAAGTGCAGCCGGGTCTTCGGTGGTAATTCGGCCCCAGAACGGATGGGCCCCCCGCCGCCGAATTACCGCTGAAGACCTGGCTGCACTTTGCAGCGGGTCCCGGGGCGGAAGGACCCCCCCGCCAGTGAAGACCAGTAGTGGAGGACGCTCCGGGGGCCCAGGCCCCACAAGAGTTTTCTGGGCCCCCCAGAGCGAATGAAGGACCCTGCTCCAGGGGCCCCAAAAAACTCTCATGGGGGCCCCTGCAGGGCTGGGGCCTGGGGCAAATTGCCCCTCTTGCCCCGCCCCCCTGGGTGGCCCTGGTGTCAGTTAAAGCCATGTGAGGAGGACGTAACGTTAACCATTACAGGTAATTAACCACCCAAACAGTTTACCAAGGCACTGATGGATTCTCTATCCCATGAAGTTTTTACATCAAGATGGGATGGATTTCAAAAAAGATCTGCTGTAGTTCCACCCAGGCTATCTAAGGTGTTCATTTGCCCCTCCAGCAGAGTATCTCAGCCCCTCACAATCTTTCATTGATTTAACCCACAATACCCCTTTGAGGTAGGGCAGTGATTCTAGCCCCATTGTACAGAGGGGAACTGAGGCCAAATGACTTGCCTGTGGTCAGTTAGGAAGTGCACAGACTTGAACATAAGCCTACCAACTTTGAGTCTAGCATCGGTGCAGGAATCACTGGGTGAAATTTTATGCCCTGTGTTCTGCAGGTGGTCAGACAAGATGTTTTCATGGTCCCTTTTGGCCTTCATATCCACAAATCTGAATGAATCTATGAAAACACAGTAGGGGCTGACTCTGTACACAGTGTAGGCCAGGGGCCAGCAACCTTTCAGAAGTGGTGTGCCGAGTCTTCATTTATTCACTCTAATTTAAGGTTTTGCGTGCCAGTAATACATTTTAACATTTTTAGAAGGTCTCTTTCTATAAGTCTATAATATATAACTAAACTATTCTTGTATGTAAAGTAAATAAGGTTTTCTTTAAAATGTTTAAGAAGCTTCATTTAAAATTAAATTAAAATGCAGAGCCCCCCGGACCGGTGGCCAGGACCCAGGCAGTGTGAGTGTCACTGAAAATCAGCTCATGTGCCGCCTTTGGCACATGTGCCATAGGTTGCCTACCCCTGGTGTAGGCCTTCCTCTCTTGAGTAATCCCATTAGGTTAAAAAAAGCTAGTCATGTGATAAGAGCTATTCATGTCAATAAAGATTTGCCAAATCTGACCCGTTGTGCATGTTCTTGCTTCCTATGTTTTCTCAGCAGTAAGTACGGAACTCTCTGGCATCTCTTTGGGAAACAGAAATCATTATGAGACACAGTATGGAGGAAAAGTGCTTAATAGGGCACAGTGCAGCACACCATATCGATCCATTTTCCTCTTACTTGAAAGAATGACTGAATGCACAAATAACTGAATTTTCATTTTGTAGTTTGAGCATTTTTTTCCCCATTTTTCTGAAGATGCCGCCCTAAACAAAATGAATACTGGAAAAGAGAACTCAGTGTGGCCAAGGACAGGTGCAAAAGTCAGCAAGCTGAACCCCCATCCTTTCTCATGCTACCATTTTGTACTGGCACTTGCGCCAAGGAGTAAAGATTTCTATTGAAATTTGGATCCCTGGGCCATTGTAACTGAGAGCAGAAACTGTCTATTTGGGGGGAAAGAAAAAAGCAAGATTAATCACTCAAAACCAAGTTGTTTTAAAAGGATTTACCTGTGTTGAAGCTGCTCAGAATTTCATGCAGTTGGAAGCAGCCCTGGCAGGGGATTTATGGGCAGAATGTACGTGAAGAAGTCAATGATTCATCACCAAAGCAATGTATCGCCATCCATCTTAGACACTTATGTGACTTCCATTATTGTGGTATCTGAGTATCTCAGACTCTTTAACAGAATTAGCCTCCCAACTCCTCTGGAGCAGGGAAGGGTAGCTATCACCATTTCACAGATGAAGAACAGAGCACCTGAGTGATTTGCCCACCAAAGTCTTCAGCAGAGCAGGAGTTTGAACCTGGGCCTTGCAAGTCCCAGCTTAAGGCAGTAAGCTGCTGATCTTCTTTCACTGCACCTCATTCCCCTGCTACTGTACTATTCAGAGCATCTTACAGCTTACATAAAAACATGTAAAAATAAATTGGAGCCATATCCACAAGGAGAAATCTCCTTTTACACCAGCACAATCTAATCCTTCCTTCCCAACTCCATCTACTCATAGCCCATTCAATGCCACCTTCAATATCGGGAATATAGGTAGAGATCACAGCATTCCTGAATATTGATTCACCTCCTTAGATAATAACAAGGGGATTCCCATTACAAAGGGGCTGCAGAAAAAGAGTATAGACTGGGCCTGTATTGTCTTACTTCATTGTGATCTAATGTGTTTCCACATCCTCCGTAACTCCTGACCACTCTTGCTTGGGCTTGATTTTTCCACCTATGGCCTTCCAACTCCCTCTTGATCAGGTTTCAACAGTCAAGAAGTTGCCATGTGCGGTCAGTACAGATGTTGGAAGCTGAGCTACATTCTGTCCATCTTGCAAGGGGTCACTGAAATAGCCAGGACCCAAATCATGTAGACAGTTCTCTCCCCCAGTCTTAAGTTGTTATAAGTTTAATATAAAAAAAAACCCCATAAATGTCAAGATCCAAAAAGAATGTCTTACTATAAACCAGCAGGAAAATGACTCAGATGTTTGTGTTACATTTCTAAAATCTGAGTTTTCTTTTTGTGACTTTTGTATGAAATAACAGGGCAGGTAGTCTGATACCCTCAGCATGCTTGATACAGTGTACCTAGCTGGAAGAAGATATTGGTCCAAAAGCCTGAGTTTTGCCATATGGAACTTTTACTCTTGAGGGATTCCTGCACTACTCTGCATGTGCAGAATTTATGTCCTGTGCAGATTTCTTTGTTTCCCGCAGAAAAAAGGACTTTCTGATGGGGAAGCAAAGGGAAGCCAGTAGAGTGGTCATATGACCCTGCCCATCAGAATGTTTTGGGTGACCGGAGTAGCTGGCACAGAGGCAAATCAATGTGGGGCAGGAGGTGGAACTGGAGAAGACCCAGCTGGTTGCTCCTGCCCTGCTCTGGGCTCAGTCCTGGCTGGGATGGGGAAGATGGGATTTTCTCTTCCCCTGCACACATCCAGGGCCCAGTCAGACCCTCCCCCAGTGCAACTCATGTTTGTGGGGAAGTTGGCTCAAAAGCCTTCATAGAAGATCGTGCTCTGGATCAGGGTTTTGTGCATAGCAGAGCAGTTGCCTCACTGCCACCTATGGAAAGTGGGCTCTTGACCCAAGACACTCTCTTTTTCCCCAACAGCTCTGCTTCAGGTGTCTCCCCAATCCCCCTGCATCGGGACCACCCCGACGAGCGATCTGCACCTGGATTCCGACACCACTGAGCCCCACTCCCCCAGCATCTGGAACCCCCATGGAGCTCCCCCACACCCAGAGCCCCCCTGCCAAGCTCCATCACCCCTCACATCCAGCCTCCCACCCCCTGCTGATCCCCAAGCACCTTCACCTGGTTCCCTCAGCACAGGGTTGAGGTTGGGAGAACCAGGTCCATTATCCCCAATGGGTTGACCTGGTGGCTGCAATGCTTTCCGGTTGGGCTGTCCCCCAAAGAGGATGCCAGAGGGGATGCCGTTCCCCGTCAACAGAAGCCACAAAGGAAGACTTAATAGTCAAGCTGTAGGGAGACCAATGGAGGCTCTGTAGTGAGCCCCTGGAAGCTAATTTGTGGCCACCTTCCCAACCACTGGGTCATAGGCAGCTCTCCAAGCCTGGAATGCTGTTCTGAGCAGCAGGAGCAGGAGCACTCCCCCACGGGACCAGCAACACTTTACGTCTTTGCTTTGGATTTGGAGATTTTTTCCAAATTCTGACCGAGGGGAATCAGTTTCATCTCCCCTGGATTCCAAGCTGCCAACTGGGCGCTCCGCAGCTAGCCAAGTGTATGCAGATAGACAGATTCCTAAGCAAGCATAGCATTTTCTGAACCTTTTGAGATGCAGAGAGCTAGGTAGTTATCCAAAGCCAGAGCGCTGTAGTACGACCAAGACTTTTTGGGTGTAGCGGTTGGGCTGCTCAAGTCTATTTACCAGGATGGCTGAGTGGTTAAGGCATTACATTCAAGCCCCAGTAGGTGTGAGCGTATGTGGGTTTGGATCCCACTTCTAGTAGGCTGCTGCTACCCTTTGACCAACTGGTACAAAAATGAAGGCTGCTGCTTCTCTTTAGCAAAACCTTCTGTTGTCCTCCTGTACTGCGCCCAAGCCCCAAATTAATAAATAACTTCAGAAAGGTAATCATTTCACCACTGGGGGATAACAGGCCCAATCCAAAACTGCCACCAAGATGCCAGTGAGATTTGAACCCACAACCCCTGGTTTACAAGACCAGTGCGCTGACTCCTGAGCTATGGAACCGGGCAATTTAAGTACTCTGCCCAAGCCTATGTAAGGGATGCTGTGCCTGCCATCATCCCACACTCAAAGCAGCAGGCTGGTTGACGATGTCCCAAGAAGTCCTTCTTCCACCAGGGCAGGCTTAGGGCACTTACCAGAATGGCTGAGTGTTTAAGGTGTTGGACTTAAGTTCCAATACACATGTGCCTACAGGGGTTCAATCCCACTTGTGGCAAGATCCTGTTCTCCTACCTGGTAGTGCTAAGCAGCTGGCTTCTATTCCTAGGCCATGGCATAACTGTTATCAGGAAAGCTCCCACAGCTGGACAAGGCAAATGAATCTCCAAACTTACCTGTGTGGCAAGGCTCCATCAAGATTTGAATTCAAGACCCCTGTTTTACAAAACCAAAAACCCAACATCAAGCAAACCACCATCACTCACGGAAGAGTACAGTTTGTGCCAAAAGTTGCTGATTTTATTCCTGGGGGAAATCTGAGCCTCTGTGCATGTGCAGACTTTATGTCCCCTGCAGATTTCTTTGCTTCCCTGCAGGAAAAAGGACTTTCTGACAGGGAAGCCAGAATAGCAGTCATGCGACTCTCCACAGCAGTATGTTTCAGATGGCCAGGGCAGCTGGCAGAAAAATAAATCACTGTGGGTTAGCGTGGCAGGACTAGGGAAGACCCTGCTGGTGGTTCCTGCCCTGCACCAAGCTCAGCTGCTAGTTCTGACTGGGCTGTTTCTGGGGAAGACCCAATCCTTGTGCTGTCAGGGTTGGGTACAGCCTCACCGCTGAGTTCATGTCTGGGAGGCATGAGGCGCTGCCTAGTGATCTTCCCCCGCTGAGCTCCCCAATGCCATGCTGGAGCCTCCACACTTATTTGAGAATTACAACTTGGAGAATTTAAAAATATTTTTTGTGTTTTCCACTGAACTGACAATATCGGTCTTATCCTCTGGATTTGTGACCTTTTCTAGGGAGGAACGGGGGGGAGGGGGTTAAAGAGAAATGTGTTCTTTGCAACATGCTGAAGAAAATGCTATGCTTGCAGGAGTCGCTTATTTCACTTTTCATTTCACTCCGTAAATGTGAATCATTTTCCTGGGAGAACAAACAAAAGATCATTTTGGCCAAAGTCCTATTAGTTTGGAAGTGCATCCTATCCTTCTGAGGAGTTCATTTATGGTACTAGATTGGTTTGATTTAGTGAACATGAAAAAAAAATGCACATCCCCTCAGTTGTGCATCCAATTTATTATATTCTGCTATTTTAAGAACAGAAAAAGTCATAATCTAGCCACTCCAGTATTTCCCAATGGCCAATTTTTTGTAGAGATCCTTAACATATAAGCAAATTTGGTTGGCTAGAACATTTCTATATTTTTCTTGTTCTTATTGAACACAGCAGAAAACAGCTTTATTTCAAGTATTAGCTTGCATGGAATTCCTTTACAGTGTTGGATAATGCAGTTGCAGGGTCAATTTCTGTTGCAACTAGCTCCGTGCTTAGCTCCTTGACGTTAACAGGCCAAATTCTGCTTTCATACCACTCTGAACCCTATATAACTCTATGGAAGTCTCTCACAGTGGTATCAATCTGGAGTAACTCCACTGTACTCTCATTTACAAGGGTGTAAATCCAGATTAACCACAGAAGCCACTTTTCATCTAGTAATAGTCCTACTCTACTTTCCTGCCAGAATGTAGGAGCCCAGAGACACCAAACCAACAATGGAAAACAATGATAAAAAAGGATATGTCATAATTTTGAAAAGGACTGAGTTTAAATAATGGCTATATCTGGGGGAATGTTGACCTTTTTTCTGGAATGTGTGTGTCTGTGCTACTGTGTTGGTTAGCTCCTATTTGATCTCTTCTTTTCAGAATCTTATACTGTCCCCATCTCCTTTGGATCTGAACAACTGTGTCTGGGGAGAGGGGGTTAACAGTTCAGAATTCACAGAGAACCTGAATCAGGAAAGCTTCTCTCTTCAGGTAAATACATAACCAACAGAACTTAAAGTTAAGCACATTCTTAAGTGCTTTTCCTGACCTGGAGCCACACCAGGGTAATTCAGTGTATTGCATTTGAAGCACTTCCAAATTTAAACAGTGCATAGAAGGACTATATAGATGGGACTATACTGGGAGGATTTATGAATGATAGTGTGCACATCGGGGGTGGGGGATTAGTTAAAAGCACAAAGGGCAATAACATGACATTACGTATCAGAGGGGTAGCCGTGTTAGTCTGTATCCACAACAACAACGAGGAGTCTGGTGGCATCTTAAAGACTAACAGATTTATTTGGGCATAAGCTTTCATGGGTTAAAAACCTACTTCTTCAGATGCATGGACTCCATGTATCTGAAGAAGTGGGTTTTTTACCCATGAAAGTTTATGCCCAAATAAATCTGTTAGTCTTTAAGGTTCCACCGAAAATGACATTGATTTTTAGGACCTCTCCATTGAAAGCTATGGAGAGCTCTGCTTAAAAAATGATGGTATGATATGGCCCAGGAAAGCAGTATCCTAGGGCGGGATCCAAAACCCCACTAAGTCCATAGAAAGGCTCCCAGTGACTTCAGTGGTCTGAGGAATAGGTCCTTCAGCTTCAACTTATAGGTGTAAAATAGCTGATAGTGTGAACAATGTGCTGTGGATAATTACAGCTATTACCAAGGGCCAGATCCAACTCTCTTAAATCAACAGAAGCTTTTCCGATGGAAACTGGATCACTCTCTAAATTACTTGTAATCCATTAACCTTGAAATACACCAGCTCTTGTCTGGTTTGGTGCTTAAGCTAAAATCACATCCCTTCTGTTTTTCCCAGCAGCTCAAAGGTTCCTAAAGTATGAATGGATGAGTTTGTTTTGTCTAATTTCACACCCACTCAAATGCTGTTGGGTCAAAACTATGACTAGACCTGAAATGTTATTGGGGAAGAAGTTAAAATGGGGCAAAGAAGGGGGAAAGAGAAAATACAGTGATATGATTTTTTTAAAGGGTAAAATATGAAGCAGGGTGTAAACTTTTTTTCAGTCGCTTTTGCCAATTTTCTAGACAGCTGATGACTTGCATGGAAATTTTAACCAAGATGAAGACACCCTGAAGCAGGCTACATTTTTAATTCTCAAGAGGATGTCAGAGTTTATTCACAGTAATAAATGCTTTTTACTTTGTTACATTATTGTTACTTATTATGATTTGGCTTGAAGCAAAACCTAGATGCTCCAACAAACATTTTAGTTCCATTGTTCTAGGTTCTGAACATGTAGAGGTTGCCTAGACAAACAGTTGGGGGAGTGGTAAATAATGAAAGGGACAAGTCACTGATTCAGAGCGATCTGGATTGCTTGGTAAACTGGGTGCAAGCAAACAATATGTGTTTTAATGTGTCTAAATGTAAATGTTTACATCTAAGGGGAAAGAACGTAGGCCACACTTACAGGATAAGGGGCTGTTCCCTGGGAAGCTGTCACTCAGAAAGATTTGTGGAGTGTGGTGGATAATTAGCTGAACTTGAGCTCCCAAGAGACTGCTGTGTCTAAAAGAGCATAGCTCAGTGGTTTGAGTGTTGGTTTACTAAAATTAGGGTTGTTAGTTCAATCCTTGAAGGAGTCAGTTAGGGAATCCAGGGCAAAAATCTGTCTGGGGATTAGCCCTACTTTGAGCAGCGGGTTAGACTAGATGCCCTCCTGAGGTCTCTTCTCACCCTCATATTCTATGATCCTTGGATGTATATACAGGGGAATCATGAGAAGAGAGGTGATTTTACATCTGTATTTGGCAGTGGTGTGACTGTTGCTAGAAAACTGCATCCAGTTCTGGTGCCTGAAAGAGGTTGAGAAATTGGAGAGGGTCCAGACAAGAGCCATAAGAATGATTAAGGAATTAAACCAAATGCTTTATATTGATAGACTCAAAGAGTTCAATGTATTTGGCTTAACAAAGAGAAGGTTAATGGGTGACTTGATTACAACCTATACATACATACGTGGGGAACAAATACCTAATAATTGGCTCTTCAATCTAGCAGAGAAATGTACAACTTGATCCAAGACTGGAATTTAAGGTAGACAAATTCAGATTGGAATAAGGTGTGCATTTTTAACACTGAGAGTAATTAACAATTTGAACCTCTTGCCAAGGCTCACAGTGGATTCTCCATCACTGACCATTTTAAAATTAAGATTGGATGTTTTTCTAAAAGATCTCCTGTAGGAACTATTTTGGGGAAGTGCTATGGCCTGTGTTATACAGGAGGTCAGACTAGATGATCACAATGGTCCCTTCTGTCCTTGGAATTTATGAAGCTGTGAAGTGGCCGCAAGCCGGGGTATAAATCTATCCCAGATTAGCCTTCTGTGCACTAAATGTCCGTGAGGACCCTGCTGCCACATACTAAAAGTTCCCAAGTGCATTTTAGTCCACTCCCATTCCAAAGAGGGAGTAGCTCAAAGTTCACTGCAGAACTTAAAAACAAGACTGTCCTTCCTCGCAGTTATATGATGACATAGGGAGGTAAGCCGATCTTTTAGACGTCTGAGCTTAGCTCAGTGGGTGCAACTTTTTAAAATTAACATATCCTAAAAAGTCAGGTAACACTTTCATTACTGCCTAAGTGACTTAGGACCCTGTCACATTTTCCAAAGGGACTTCGACTCAGATTTTTAAATCTATTTAAGCCATTGCTCCATTCAGAATCACAACACCTAAGTAACTTAGAAGCCTAGGTCTCATTTTCAGAAGTAACTTAGACAACTGGGCTCAGATCCTTAAAGGTATTTAGGCACCTAACGCCTATTGATTTCAATGGGAATTAGGCACTTAAATATCTTTGAGGATTAAGCCATAGGAGTCTAAATTTAATTGGCTTTTGGTGAGATTTAGGCACTTAAGTGCTTAAGTCTTTTTTGCAATCGGGGCTGAGGCCCTAAATCACGGGTGAAATTTTTACCTCATTGCTATAAAACGAAAAGTATAATTTTTGAGCAACTTGCTCTCCTGAGAAGAGGGTTAGAAATGAATTACCACTCCCGAGTGAAAGAAATGAGCCCTCTCTTTCATTCCTTCAGCATGACAAACCTGACTGGATGAGACTAGAATTTGGTACTGTCACTTTAAATCACCTTTGGTTCCTGCATATAACTCTTCTCCTGGGTTTTAGTGCCATATTGTAATGTTAAAGTGTAAAACTCTGCATCTGCTGAGGCAGTTGGCTGGAAAAGCAAGTATGTCAATGGTAGTCCCTAGCTGCCATCACACATATGGATTTTCTGTGTTCAGCTATGCCATCTGGTAGCTAGACCTAGATTCACTCCTCATTGAATAAGGACTATCTACCATATCATTCCTTTGTCAATATGCTACCTGGTTTCATAACCTTGCTTTATAAAATTCTTCTGTGTGTGTGTGTGAGAGAGAGAGAAAATGTTCTAGTTATTAGAATATATAGATAAAACACCTTGATGCCGAATACACACACTAAATCCGATAGAAGGGTAATTAAAAATTCAACTTGCAAAGACGATGCTAGAAATATCATAATTAATACAGCTGTAGATTAGAACTTGGAAATGTACAAAATAATCTACAAATAGACACTGGTATCATCTGAGAAGGACCACTGAAGAGTATAATGAGACTATGGGTTAAGTTCCCTGCCTGTCCATTTCCCCTATTTGTGACAATCTTTGTCATGGGACTAGATTAATCTGACATTTTCTTTCCTTGTTACTATTTTTGTCATAATAACAAAATGGTGGGATTTTATGGCCTCCCCCTAAAGTGGCTATAATGGCATTAATTTGACTTTTTCAATATTTAAATGCTTTGGCCAGCTCATCGTCTCTCTAGCCCCTCCTCCAGTCCACTCCATACTACCGTCCGGTTCATCCCTACTCTTGGGATGAATCACAGCATAATGAGGAGCCAGTGAAAATACCCATTACTGGTCAGTTTAAAATCTTGGAGTCAGCCACTATAGAAGATACCTGGAAACAGGCTGCAGCTTTATGCTTCAGATAAAAAAAGATGCAAGAACCAAAAAGAGAGCAGTTTAACCCAAGCTATGGTAACTGCTAGCACTGGTACACGTGCAAATACTGATACCACAGGCTTTTATTAGTTGTATACTAGCTTCCATGCTGTCTCCCAATCCAACTTCCCATTTACTATTTCCTGCTGTTACCCTCAATTGAGTTCAGGCTGCCTTTGTAATAGACTATGGGATCTTGGGGAAGTGGCAATTTTGCAACAAAAAAACTTCAAAAACAGACTCCAAAGAGAAACTGCTGAACTTGAATTAATATGCAAACTAGATACTATTAACTGTGGCCTAAACAAAGACTGGGAATGGTTGGGTCATTACACCAATTGAATCTATTTCCCTATGTTAAGTTCTCCTCACACCTTCTATGGGCCATCTTAATTATCACTTCAAAAAGTTTTTTTTCCTCCTGCTGATGATAGCTCATCTCAATTGATTAGACTCTGCCTGTTGGTATGCAGACTTCCACCTTTTCATGTTCTCTGTATGTATAAATATCCCCTGTCTGTGTGTTCCATTCTATGCATCCGAAGACATGAGCTGCAGCTCACGAAAGCTCATGCTAAAATAAATTTGTTAGTCTTTAAGGTGCCACAAGTACTCCTGTTCTTTTTGCGGATACAGACTAACACGGCTGCTACTCTGAAACCCATCTGACCATGAGCTCCCAATGTGACACAGTGGCCAAAAGAGATAATGTCATCCTGGGATGCATAAACAGGGGAATCTATCTTGAGTAGGAGTAGAAAGGTTATTTTACCTCTCTATTTGACACTGGTCTGACTGCTATGTGAATATTATGTCCAGTTCTGGTGCTCAGAATTCAAGAAGGATGTTGATCAATTGGAGAAGGTTCAGAGAAGAGCCATGAGAATGATTAGAGGATTAGAAAACATGCTTTCTAGTGAAAGACACAAAAAGCTCAATCTAGGTAATTTAACAAAAAGAAGGTTAACGAGTGACTTGATTACAATCTTTAAGTATGGTCATGGTGAACAAATATTTAACAATAGGTTCTTCAATCTAGCAGAGAAAAGTATAACATAATCCAATGACTGGTAATTTAATCTAGACAAATTCAGACAGGAAACAAGGTGTAAATACCCTGTACTCTTGTGCCATGGTAACTTCTTCTTCTTTTGTCTAACTAATGGCCCCAAAAGATTTTAGAAAATTTTAAATATTGACTTAAAGAATACAAAGAAAACCTCTGATTTCACCTGTCTGTTTATGTAGATATCACAGAACTCATTATCATGGTATTTAAGTATTTATTTGATGAGTCCTATCACAGGATATAAACCCTTGTATGGGTATTTGAAGGAAAGAAAGGAATTAATTTGGGGTAAGTAGGAGTTATGAGAGAAATTTAGGCTAAATGTCAGGGGGGAAAAGTCTCAGCCAGGAACTCTACCGGACTCTGGTACACATGTCCCAAGAAAAGTAGTGCAAGGACCATTGTTTGACGTATTTAAAATAGGGTAGGTCATGGCCCTTGAGATTATAGTCCAGGGAGCAATCATGTGTTGGTCAGACAGAGATGGATGCAATGGTCTTCTAGGTATTTTGTTTCTATGGTTATTATGCTTTTTTTTAAAAAAAAAACTCTCTTCCACAAACCCACCCATCCTCTTTGGCACTTTGTCCAATCTCTTACATTACAAGCATGGTTCATCATTACTTTCCCTATTTTAATTTATTCACCTCCTGGTGACTGCATCTCTACATGATGAAGCAAAACTGCTGGACCTTGAAACAGTTCTAGATTGCGAAGATGACATTGTAGTAAATCCACTTTTGAAATAAAGCCTAATCAAATATTATAAGTGGATATGTACCAAACCGAGCTCTCAAGAGTGTTTGTATTATAAACTTGGTTTTTCAAGGCTATGTTTGCATTATAATCAGCCAGACAAGATCACCTCTGCTGTAACTTCCAGCAAAGTCAAGAAAGTTCCATCAGGGATTATCTGGATCCAGTGCATTTATTATAGGGCAGATTACTATATCTATTAGTAAATTGTGAAAGTGTATTGAGCAGAAGAACCATTAGTGATTGTGAAAGTGTTCCGAGCAGAAGCACATGTATATTTGTAATGTCAGGTGACATTAAGCTTTTTCTCACTCATTTCGCTGCAATTGGAAAATGGAACTATTTCACCAGACACATCTGTGAATGTTTTCTTTGGAAATAAACCCTTTCACCCAATGCAATCAAACAGTCAGGCTGCTGGTGTGCAGACACCACTGCCTGTCATGCTGACCAATATTGTCTCTGCTATCTAGGCACGCCACTTGTCCGGTTTTAAACCAGACAGTCCTGCTTTTGTCCCCCATCCAGTACTGAGAGAAAACCGGACGTGGGTTTGTCCAGAGTATCAGGCGGTGGGGACAAAACAATGGAGAGCACACCGCTCCGCCCCCGCCAGTGTGGCCTGGCACGTTCCATATCTGTGAGGTCATGCTGGTAAGGGTGGGGCGGAATGCTCTTCAAAATGGTGCTACGTGTGCAGCATGACCTTGCACAAACCGTGTGTGCGGGGGCAGGGGTGGAGTTGCACCATTCCTGGAAGTACCAAACTGTTTGATATTCCAGGAATGTGCGAGTGGCCACCCTGCCCCTGTCAGTCTTCATCCGTCAGTTGTCTCTTGTCTTATACTTAGGCTATTTCTACACTAGCAGTTTTGTAGGTATAACATAGGCCACTTGGGTATGAAAAATACACCCCTTTGAGCGACATAAGTTACACAGACAGACGCGCTGGTGTGGATGCGCTGGTGTGGATAGCGCAGGAGACACTCTCCCACCGACATACTTACCATCGCTCGTTGAGAGTGGTTTAATGATACCGACAGGAGAGCTCTCTCCCGCCAGCACAGAGCAGCTACACGGGAGATCTCACAGCGGCGCAGGGCAGCTGCACGAGTACAGCTGTGCCTCTGAACGACATTGCCTTAGAGTGTAAGCTCTATGGGGCAGGGAGCATCTTTTTCATTCAGTGTTAGTACAGCACATAGCATAGGGGGGTCCTGGTCCATTAACCCAGGCTCCTAGGTGCACCAATAATAACAAAATAATCTACTGCTGAGAAAAGATAGACACCTGAGCAAAAATTTGAGCTCAAAAGGTGAGGGTGACAGTTTGAAAATTGGAATTTGAAATTTTGCATCTTTCCAGTGTAAAAAGGGCCATGGCATTGCCCAGAACAGAGATGTGAGAGGGAACAGGGAGACAACATTGACTAAGATAAAATAGCAAAGAGCCTCTGCATGCAGGGCCGGCTCCAGACCCCAGCGCGCCAAGCGCGCGCTTGGGGCGGCATCAGGGGTGAGCTGCAGACGGTTCGCAACGGTTCGCGCGAACCGTTTGCTAAAATTAGACGCCGGACAGAGAACCGGATGCTAAAGTTCTCTGTCCGGCGTCTAATTTTAGCAAACGGTTCGCGCGAACCGTTGCGAATTCTGCCTCCACCTCCTGCCATGAAGCTCCTCCTTGCTTCTCCTCCCCCACGGCTTCCCGCGAATCAGCTGTTCGCGCGGGAAGCCTGGGAGGGCTGAGAAGAAAGCAGGCTTCCCCGGCCCAGGAAGAGGATGCTGAGGTAGGAAACGGGGGGGCGGCGTGTGCCCCGGCCGGTCCCCGGCCACGGCCCGTCCCCACCACCCCGGCCGCGACCCTGCCCGGGCACCCGCCCCCCCCCCGTCCCCGGGTCCCCCCGCGTTCCCGGCCCCGCGTTCCCGGCCGCGACCCTGCCCGGCCACACGGCTCCCCCCCGTCCCCGGGTCCCCCCGCGTTCCCGGCCCCGCGTTCCCGGCCACGACCCTGCCCAGCCCCCCCACCGTCCCCGGGTCCCCGCCCGACCCTCACCGGCTGCGGCACGGCCCCGCGTCCCCCCCCCGTCCCCGGCCACGACCCTCCCCGGCCCCGCGTCCCCGACTCCCCCCGAACCCCTCCCCGGCCGCCCGGCTCCGGCTGCACCCTCCCTGGGTCCCCGCCCGACCCTCCCTGGCCGCACCGCCCCTCCCGCCCGCGTTCCTGGCCCGCGTTCCCGGCCGCGACCCTGACCGGCCCACACCCGTCCCCGGGTCCCCTCCCGACCCTCACCAGCTGCGGCACGGCCCCGCGTCCCCGACCCCCCGCCCCCGAACCCGTCCCCGGCCGCCCGGCTCCGGCCGCACCCTCCCCGGGTCCCCGCCCGACCCTCCCTGGCCGCCCACCCCTCGCGTTCCCGGCCGCGACCCTGCCCGCCCCCCCCCGTCCCCGGGTCCCCGCCTGACCCTCACCGGCTGCGGCACGGCCCCGCGTCCCCGACCCTCCCCGAACCCCTCCCCGGCCGCCCGGCTCCGGCCGCAACCCCCCCCCCCGGCCCTGCCGTGCCCCGACCTACCGGGATGCTCGGCTCTGGACACGGCCCCCCACCTCCAGCCCGGCCTGGCCCCGTGGCTCCAGCCGCCCCTGCTGTTTTGCCAGGGGGCCGGGCTCCGGCAGCGCGGGTCTGGGCGTGGCAGCGGCCCCGGCTGCCCGGCTCCAGCTCTGGCCGCAGCCCTCCCTGGCTCCACCCGGCCAGCCACCTGGCTCCGGCCGCTGGGCTCCCGCCGCATCCTCCGGCTCCGGCCGCGCGACTCCTGTCCTGGCCCAGCCACGTCCAGGCAGCGCGGTAAGGGGGCAGGGAGGGGGTGTTGGAGAGAGGGTAGGGGGTGGGGGGGTCAGAGGGCAGGGAACAGGGGGATTGAAGGGGGCAAGGGTCCCGGGGAGCAGTCAGGAAAGAGCAGGGTTGGATGGGGGGGGGGGCACTCAGGGACAGAGAGAAGGGGTAGTTGTATGGGGTAGGGGTTCTGGGGGGCCATTGAGAATGAGAGGAGGGGTTGGGTGGGGCGGCAAGGGGCAGTCAGGGGACAGGGAAGGGGGGGATGGGTTAGGGGTCTCGGAGTGTGTGTGTCAAGGAACATGAGGGGTTGGATGGGGCACGACCCCGCCCCCGGAGGGGGGGGGGAGGAGGGAACCCGTTGTTAAAATTTTGGAGGGAGGAGGGAACCGGTTGTTAAAAATTTGGCAGTTCATCACTGTTTGCACCTATTTTTACAGAAGAAAAAAGCAGGACAACTTTGAAGTCTACACATACAGACCATAAACATTAAATATAAGGTCCTAAAAGGTCAGGTAGACAGAATTATTATATATCAGAGGGGTAGCCGTGTTAGTCTGGTTCTGTAGAAGCAGAAAAGAATCCTGTGGCACCTTATAGACTAACAGACGTTTTGCAGCATGAGCTTTCGTGGGTGAATACCCACTTCTTCGGATACAAGCAGTGGAAATTTCCAGGGGCAGGTGTATATATAAGCAAGCAAGAAGCAAGCTAGAGATAACGAGGTTAGATCAATCAGGGAGGATGAGGCCCTGTTTCAGCAGCTGAGGTGTGAAAACCAACGGAGGAGAAACTGGTTCTGTAATTGGCAAGCCATTCACAGTCTTTGTTTAGTCCTGAGCTGATGGTGTTAAATTTGCAGATGAACTGGAGCTCAGCAGTTTCTCTTTGAAGTCTGGTCCTAAAGTTTTTTTGCTGTAGGATGGCCACCTTAAAATCTGCTATTGTGTGGCCAGGGAGGTTGAAGTGTTCTCCTACAGGTTTTTGTATATTGCCATTCCTAATGTCTGATTTGTGTCCATTTATCCTTTTCCTTAGAGACTGTCCAGTTTGGCCGATGTACATAGCAGAGGGGCATTGCTGGCATATGATGGCATATATTACATTGGTGGACGTGCAGGTGAATGAACCGGTGATGGTGTGGCTGATCTGGTTAGGTCCTGTGATGGTGTTGCTGGTGTAGATATGTGGGCAGAGTTGGCATCGAGGTTTGTTGCATGGGTTGGTTCCTGAGCTAGAGTTACTATGGTGTGGTGTGCAGTTACTGGTGAGAATATGCTTCAGGTTGGCACGTTGTCTGTGGGCGAGCACTGGCCTGCCACCCAAGGCCTGTGAAAGTGTGGGATCATTGTCCAGGATGGGTTGTAGATCCCTGATGATGCGTTGGAGGGGTTTGAGCTGGGGACTGTATGTGATGGCCAGTGGAGTCCTGTTGGTTTCATTCTTGGGTTTGTCTTGCAGTAGGAGGCTTCTGGGTACACATCTGGCTCTGTTGATCTGTTTCCTTATTTCCTCGTGTGGGTACTGTAGTCTTGAGAATGCTTGGTGGAGATTTTGTAGGTGTTGGTCTCTGTCTGTGGGGTTAGAGCAGATGCGGTTGTACCTCAGTGCTTGGCTGTAGACAATGGATCTTGTGGTGTACCCGGGATGGAAGCTGGAGGCATGAAGTTAGGCATAGCGGTCAGTAGGTTTTCGGTATAGGGTGGTGTTAATGTGACCACCACTTATTTGCACCGTGGTGTCTAGGAAGTGGACCTCCTGTGTAGATAGGTCCAGGCTGAAGTTCATGGAGGGGTGGAAGCTGTTGAAATCATGGTGGAATTTTTCCAGAGTCTCCTTCCCATGGGTCCAGATGATGAAGATGTCATCAATGTAGCGTAGGTAAAGAAGGGGCGTGAGTGGACGGGAGCTGAGGAAGCGTTGTTCCAGGTCGGCCATAAAAATAATGGCATAATGTGGGGCCATGCGGGTGCCCATAGCGGTGCCACTGATCTGTCAAGGGCCAAGGGCCGTTGGGGTGGGCGGGGCAGGGCGAGGGGAGGCTGGACGGCCGCTGGCGGGAGGACCGGCTTGAGGTGGCCCCACAGGGAGTCGGCGGCATCCTCCACCCATTGGACCCTATGGGTTGACCTGGTGGCCCAAATGCTTTCCTGACGCCATGTCCCCGCAAATGACGCCCAACGGGGGTTCCTGCTCCCCAGCGCAAGCCACGCAGGGAGGCTTAAGAGTCCAGCTGGAGCACAGGCTGGGGAGGCTTTCCAGTGGGCACCCCAAGGAAGGGGAGAGGCTTAAGTATGGGCCTACGCAGCTGGAGGAGCTCGCCAGCTCCCCGGAGGCCGGACGCCCACTCCGCAGAGCCACACGCTCCCACCCCGAAGACAAGAACCCAGCGCCCGGCTGAGACAGAAAAGCCCAGACACAGCTGGCGCTGCCCGCACCCTATCCGCCCAGCTCTCAGGGCTAGCCCCCCAAGTGGAGAATGGAGCACCCAGCTCAGATGGAAAGGAGGACTCTTGCAACTTTCTGGCTCTTTTCTTCTACCCACTCTTCTCCTGATTGGCGTGGCCTCAACGTATCCCTCCCCGGGAGCCGAAGACGCGGGCGCTGGATTCCACCTACCGGTGCCCGACGGCACACGCACAGACACCGTTGCCTGGGGTATCGTGGCACTGGAGGAGCGCCGTTTAGAAGCGGTGAACATTTACAGGCAGGTTGGGCTTTGGCCTAAACTGCTGAGGCCAGACCACAGCCAAAGTGGCTTGTTGGTCTAGGCGTATGATTCTCGCTTAGGGTGCGAGAGGTCCCGGGTTCAAATCCCGGACAAGCCCATCTGCCTGCCTGCCTGCCCACCCTCTCTCCCTCGGGGTGTGTTTCCTCACCCACCTTCACGTCTCCACACTTTGCCAGGCTCGCTTTTGGAAACTCCTGTGAAACACTGCTTTCCTTAGACTTACGAAAGGATTAGTTGGACCGGGGCGTGAGTCTGCTCTTGGGCGCGAGAGACCCCGGCTCCAAATTTCATCCCAGCTCTGGCCGAGCCTGTCTTTGCAGCGGACCGTGGCGGGTTTTTTCTTCCTCTTCCTCTCCAACATCCCGGAGAGGGAGGGCTGCCTTAGGGTCTGCATTTGGTTCCTCGGGCCAGGTGAAGGGTTCTCACGTACGGCGTGAGAGAGCGAGGAGGAGACCTTGGAAAGGTGAAGTCAGGCACAGTCCTTTTTTTCATTTCAGGGCTAACTCTGCCACTTCTTGAGGGGGGCTTGGTTTGGTTTCCTTCGGCTTGGCTTGGTTCGGTTTGGTTGCGAAAAACGTGGGAAATGATGATCGCTACGGCTCCAAAGAAACGGCTTGTTGACTTTGGCGAGTCCAAGTGTCGCTTCGGGTGCGAGAGGCCCCAGGGTCAGCTCCTGGACAAGCCCTCGCCAAAGGGTCTGTTTGCCTTTCTTTTTTTCCCCCAACTTTTGCCTGGGTTTTTCTCCCCAATCCTGTGGCGTGAGAGTGGCGTTAGGGTGTACATTTGGTTTGCTGCTCCAGGGGTGTGACAGACCCGGCGTGGAGATGACCTTGGAAAGCTGAAGAGAGGCGCGGTCCTTTTCAACTTGATGCCGACAGCGGCCTGTTGTTTCTCCCAAACTTCCGGGCCGGGGCGTGCCGAGCCCCTCCTTGGCCAGAGGGGCTTGTTGGTCTAGAGGTAGGATTCTCGCTTAGGGTGCCAGAAATCCCACACAAGCCCTTGCCGTGGTTTCTTTGCTGCTCTACGGGGAACTCGGGGCTGGGCTGGCGGCTCATCTTTCCCCCATGGGGTGCTTCTCCTGCTCTTCTTTCCATTTGGTTAGTGTGACGGCACGGGTCCGCGCACCGCTCCTCCTGGGAATAGGCTGGCTCAGGCTGACCCCCCAACCAGCGGTAACACCCTGTCAGTTACTCCTCTGGAGCCCCTCTCTCGCTCTCAGGAGCTGCCGCTGTCCTCTGGGGGATTCAGCCCTCCGGCTAGGGGACGCGGCGTTCCCCCCCTTTCCAGCGTACAGGGCTTCCATTCTCTGTCACCACCACGGTGACCCAGGTCCCGTCGTGCCCCTCAGTGCCCTGCGCCTGGTCTAGGCCATGCCCTCGGTGGCTGGTAGGGGAACCCGGACGGGCCCTCTTCTGCGGGATCCAGTCCAGGGACCCTACGCCCAGCAGTTCTGGGCTTTCTCCCCCTTGCCTGGGCTGCTCCTTCCCTGGACTGCTTCCTAAAACTCCTGGCTTTCCTCCTTGCTCTGGGTGTACCGGCTCCAAATCCTCCCAGGGAGCGAGTGCCCTGTCCCAGCAGCTGCCTCTGTCTCTCGCCAGCTTCCTGGCTTTCGAGGCCCTGCCTCTTCCGGCCCAGCTGAGTCCGCTTGCACTCCATCTCTGCCCCCTGGCTCTTCCTCCAGGTGCAGCCCGTGGCGTTGATAGGAGTAGCTGGCCACCTTAACGCCTTCCACAGGGAGCGTGCCCAGGGGTGAGCTGCAGACGGTTCGCAAAGGTTCGCGCGAACCGTTTGCTAAAATTAGACGCCGGACAGAGAACCGGATGCTAAAGTTCTCTGTCCGGCGTCTAATTTTAGCAAACGGTTCGCGCGAACCGTTGCGAATTCTGCCTCCACCTCCTGCTATGAATCTCCTCCTTGCTTCTCCTCCCCCACGGCTTCCCGCGAATCAGGTGTTCGCGCGGGAAGCCTGGGAGGGCTGAGAAGAAAGCAGGCTTCCCCGGCCCAGGAAGAGGACGCTGAGGTAGGAAACCCCCTCCCGAATCCCTCCCCGGCCGCCCAGCTCCGGCCGCACCCTCCCCGGGCCCCCCCTCCCGCGTTCCCGGCCGCGACCCTGCCCGCCCCCCCCCCCGTCCCCGCCTGACCCTCACCGGCTGCGGCACGGCCCCGCGTCCCCGACCCCCCCCGAACCCCTCCCCGGCCGCCCGGCTCCGGCCGCACCCCCCCCCCCCGCCCTGCCGGGCCCCCACCGACCGGGATGCTCGGCTCTGGACACGGCCCCCCACCTCTAGCCCGGCCTGGCCCCGTGGCTCCAGCCGCCCCTGCTGTTTTGCCAGGGGGCCGGGCTCCGGCAGCGCGGGTCTGGGCGTGGCGGCGGCTCCGGCTGCCCGGCTCCAGCTCTGGCCACAGCCCTCCCTGGCTCCACCCGGCCAGCCACCTGGCTCCGGCCGCTGGGCTCCCGCCGCATCCTCCGGCTCCGGCCGCGCAACTCCTGTCCTGGCCCAGCCACGTCCAGGCAGCGCGGTAAGGGGGCAGGGAGGGGGTGTTGGAGAGAGGGTAGGGGGTGGGGGGGTCAGAGGGCAGGGAACAGGGGGATTGAATGGGGGCAAGGGTCCCGGGGAGCAGTCAGGAAAGAGCAGGGTTGGATGAGATGGTGGGGGGGGCACTCAGGGACAGAGAGAAGGGGTAGTTGTATGGGGTAGGGGTTCTGGGGGGCCATTGAGAATGAGAGGAGGGGTTGGGTGGGGTGGCAAGGGGCAGTCAGGAGACAGGGAAGGGGGGGATGGGTCAGGGGTCTCGGAGTGTGTGTGTCAAGGAACATGTGGGGTTGGATGGGGCACGACCCCCCCCCGGGGGGGGGGAAGGAGGGAACCCGTTGTTAAAATTTTGGAGGGAGGAGGCAACCGGTTGTTAAAAATTTGGCAGCTCATCACTGGGCGGCATTTTACCGACAGGGCGGCAGGCGGCTCCGGCGGACCTTCAGCAGTCATGCCTGCGGGAGGTCCACCGGAGCCGCGGGACCAGCGGACCTCCCGCAGGCATGGCTGCGGAGGGTTTGCTGGTCCTGCGGCTCCGGTGAACCTCCCGCAGGCATGACTGCAGAAGGTCCGCCGGAGCCGCCTGCCGCCCTCCCAGCGCACCCTCCACAGGCACGTCTGCAAGAGATCCCCCGGAGCCGTGGGACCGGCAGCGCGCCCCCTGCGGCATGCCGCCGTGCTTGGGGCGGCCAAATTCCTAGAGCCGCCCCTGTCTGCATGTGACATTTCCCAGAAGAACCTTTCACCAGTTTCTGTTTTCAGCAGAGATGGGGGATGAACTGCAGAACTTAGATCCATCTCAAGATTTGAATTTGGAAGACCCCAGAAGTTGGGGGTGTTCTGATCAGGGAGAGGCGATAGGATCGTGCAGGCTTTCCTAGAGCCACGTGTGAAATTTGGAGCTGGGCCTGTATTCAGAATTTGAACCCCGCTCTGAAGTTCAGGAAGGATCACGCTGAAGGTGTTGGGATAGCCTGCTTCTAGTTCTAGAAAGAATGAGGTACAATTCAAATATGCACTTTGGACAATCTCAAATACTGTGGTACCATGCAGGGAGAGAGGCAGTTTCTAAGTTAACCAGAATTCAAACCTATAAGGCATTTGAGGTTAAACTTTACATGACAACTGAAATAAATAAGAAGCCAAGGCAGCAGATGTAGCATAACACATAATATATTCACTCTGTCAAATTTGTCTTAAAACCAGGCAGCCACATTTTGCAGTATCTTACATGGTAACGGGCTAATGGTGTAGCTTAACACAGAGCACATTTTACGGTAATCAGATAATGAGGTGACAAAGGCATGGATAACTGTGGCAAGCTCCTACACCTGAAAGGGGATGTCACAGTCTCCTGATCTGTAAATGATAAACAGCAATCTTGGCCACTACTGTTCTCCACAAGCAGCTGGGAATCCAATAGGATCTCCCAGGTTACACATCTGAGTCACAAACGCTGAGCATAGTTCCACAACTGAGGAAGCAGGTACTGACTACAACATCTCTACTCAAGATGAAAGGGAGGATGGGTTAGGGCCCTTGCTAAGGCTTAAGAGACGTAGGTTCAAGTCTTTGCTTTGCTACAGACTATCTGTGTGACCTTGAGAGAGTCTCTTAGCCTCCCCGTTCCCCATCTGTAAAATGGGGAAAATAGTATTTCCCTTCCTAGGAGAGGTATTGTGAGTGTGATTACAATAAACATTGTGATGTGCTCAGATGTGACAGTCAGTGGGGCATATAGGATAGATTTGTTATTCTTAGTGTCTTCCTCCAAGGCCAAGCAAGACAGTATTCAGCTGGACAAGCCAACTGACTGCATTGGCTAGGTCCTAAGAAATAGTAAGGAAATGCTGTGCTCACATTGGAGACATCACAGCCAGCTCAACCTTGGTAGCTCCCCCAACAACATTTCATACATGATAAACAGGAGGTTTGACAAGGAAGAGCCTTGCAATACTTTCAGTGAGTGGAAAAAGAACAGAGCCATTAAAGAAGACCTTGCAAAGGTCTGCAACACCTCAGGCAGTATTGAAGGCAGCTCATGGACCTAGAAGAATCACCCATGGAAACTTGTTCTAATCTATTACCAACAGGAAATTCTCATGCTCTTCAACATCCCTGTGAGGTAGGTCAGTGTTATATCTGCTTTAACAGGAACATAAACTAAAGACATAGAAAGGTTAACTATAAAGAGGGTAAGTAAACTGCCAAAAAATAGAGCCATGCAGCCTCAGAGCCAGGAACAAGAGTGCTGGTACTGGCTTCCCAGGTCTAACCGCTAGGCAGCAACAACGTATTCAGTGTACTATTGGCATGCTTTGATTCTAAACAGCATCTGATCTCATGAGTTATACTCCATCTGTACCCTGCCTCCCTCTGCTTAGTTAGAGCAGAGGGCAAGCGAACTTCCAACAGGTGTTGAGGTGTTTGGTTGAATGCATTTATCAATAATAACAGTAAATTATTAGTGGAGGGAGGGTATTTCACCAATGAGGATTTGCATTCATTTGCGCAGCCATTCACATAGATCCTGTGGTCAAACAGCCAGAACGAAATCACAATGAAGAGATTTAAGAGGCCAGTTCCCTCTGAGCACGTGCAGGGTATCAAGGACTTCCTTCATGGGCGAGAAGGGCATCGCCAGGAGTGAATCACTTGTGAATCATCCCTATAAACTTTTCCAGGACTACTAGTTTTGTCATTGCAATGTGAACGTCAGAGCACAGATTTTATATGCATAGCACTGTCATAAATAAATCATAGGGAAATGTAATGAGAAAATATGTAGCGAGTAGTAAAGCAAACCTCTATAAGGAACGTCAACAGTGTTTTATAATTCAATTCAGTGAAGGACTGTGTAAGGAAAAAACAGTGATTTGCATGTTGTATATTACGGAATTTAAAGAATCATGTACATTTATTGCAAGGCACTATATTAATCAAATGCAGATGACACCATTTAAGATAGCGCTTGAGATTTAAAATAAATAAATAAATCATAGCTCGGTATGAGCACTGAAGACAATGGCATATGAAGGTGTTCAGTACGTCTTGGAATCTGGCCCTAAATAAACATGATGGAAAAAACATGGGGACCAGGGGAAACGCTCTCTTGGATTTCAGGTTTAAAAGGAAGATTATTTTTGGTATATCAGCACTGAACAAGAACTCAGGAGATCCGGGTTTAATTTTTGGCTCTACCACTGGTTTCCTGAGTGACTTGGGGCAAGTCACGTAGGGCCAGATTTTCAAAATCGCTCAGTGGTCAATAGGTCAGGTTTTCAAAAGAGCTCAGCTCCCATCTAAGCACCGACAGAAGGACTAGATTCTCAGAAGTGCTCAGTATACGGAGCTCTTTTGAAAATCTGGCAGCATATTCTGGTTCCTAAATAGGAGCTGAGCTCACAGGGTAGGTACTGAGCACTTTTGAAAATCCGACCCTTTTCATCTCTCTTTACCGCAATTCTTCATCTATAAAATAGACAAAATAATTCTTCCGTTGTGTGTGTTTAGATTGCAAACTCTTTGGGACGGGGACTGCCTCTTAGTTTTTGTATGGCCATCACCCGGGGCACCTCAACATGCCACCATGATGCTAAATGAACAAATGTTTTTTTCAGAGTCTCTCCTGTTTAAAAAAAAAAAAATGCTTAGTTTTTTTTAAAGCTCCTACTGTCAAGACCCAAAGACAAATTGGCGCCTGATGATAATAGTCATTCAATTCTGAAACACAGACCATATTGCCTTGATTAAAACCAGATGTACTGTGAGGGCATCCAGGTCATTATAGGATGAACAATATCACAGACATCATCTAGCAATCTATGTCCTCTGACATGAAGTTCCCTGTAGCCCTTCTCCTTCAGCCAAAGCAATGACACTCCATGAGTTCTCCTTACATCACACACTGTAAATATTTCTGCTTGTCCCCACCTTAAAATTATGGATAAGGAAAGAGCATTTCTCACTAATGACTCTAGCTTGTCTGTTAAATCGTTGCTTTTGTTACATATGTTTTTGCTATGACGTGATACCAAAGCATTACAATTAGTTTCAGCTTTTTGAATGTATTCAGATTTCAGTTTTCAGTACTTACCTGTCTATGAACTTTGACACTGAAGCTCTGAAATGACCATCTGAACATGAATTATGAAATAAAAGTAAACCCATTTTTACAGATGAGTAAACTGAGGCCCAAAGAGTGACTTGCCCAAGTTCACACAGCCAGTGAGTAGAAAAATTGAAAAAAGAACCCAGGATTCCCAAAGTCTGTACTTGATAATGGGAGGAATATATAAGGCAAGGAAAAAAAACATGAAAGAAGGCCCAGGAGGTGTCAAGTTCTTATTCAGCTACTCAATTCTTATCTGAATTTAGCAAAACCTTATGAGGAATAGATTGAGGGTTTTATTTCTATTTTTTTACTATCTTCTAGCTCAGTATCCATATTTCCATATGCACACACTTTGACATTTCTTCAGGCCATAAACCCAACCTAGCCGAAGACCCCCTGTGCAAAAAAGAAAAGAAACAAGAAAAAAATCATCTGTAGGGTAGAACAGGGAAATGAGCTCTGAGCCTGAATAGCCTAAGGCCATTTTTTTCCCTCCAAACTGCCAAATGCAGAAATAATTTAGGTGTGGAAACTTGATGAGTGGAATATGAACTTGAAAGTCAAACAGAGTCTCTTAAATATGGAGCTAAAATTAATCTCTAATTGCAGTTCAGTGCTGTAACAATAACAGATAGATTTTACAGTGATGGAATGATATTTTAAAGTATTTTATACTTGGTGTTTTTAGACGGGAAACAAATCAAATCTCATTTAGCTTGTGGTTCAGGCCCTGGAATGGAACTCAGGAGACCTGGACTCAATTCCTGTTTTCTGCCACAGACTCCCTGTATTACCTTGGAAAAGTCATTTAATCTTTCAATCCCTTGCTTCCCCATCTAGAAAATGGGAAGAATAATAATATACTCCTTTGTCTCATCTATTTAGGCAATAATCTCTCTGGACGGGGGCTGTCTCTTGCTGCCTTTCACAATGGGGGCCTAGTCATATTTGAGGCATCTTGGTGATATGGTGGTATAATAATAACATCACTATTTGTTGTAGTTTAAAAGCCCCTTGTCGCCTTTCCTTGGAGAGCAGGGGTATTAATATTGTATTTTGGCTAAATTTCCAGCTCTGGTAATTGCATTCTGCCTGCCTAATTTCAAGCTACAGTTTCTATGGGATGGACACAGGAGGAGATGCATACCGTCATCCGAACTGGTGTAGGGTTAAAGTGGAAACTCTCTGGCATAGCTGCTGCTGAGAACTTCCTTTTCTTTTCTTTTTTCAATTTATTTTCAGCAGAGCAAAAACTTTTTTGCCAATCCGGTCCTGAATTAATTAACTGAAAGCCACTCTCACACGCCCTTTCTTTCCTCCTCCCTCTATCATTTCCTCTCACAATAGCACCTGCGGTGAGACCCTCAGGGATCAATAAGACACTGGACTAAGCCAGTTGTAGATTGCATATGTACCTTATTGCATGTCTTATCTTCTTCTTTCCCACTCACAGAGACTGGATTATCATAGGGGCTGCATTTCCTCGAAGACAAATCAATGTCCCTAGCATCAGGATTAGAATGGTGCAGGATAGTCTAGAAATAGCCCAAAATGTGAAGGTAGGAAAACAACAACAAGCCAACTAAATAGTAATGCTATTAATTCCCAGTATGCATTCCTTAAGGAGGTATTCTAGAGTGTGAGAGAAGAATCTAAGTATAGGACAACAACCGCCACGTTACAGACATTTTTCTTTCTCTGAGCCATAGAATAATACAAATTAATATGTTATATACAGGGAAACCAAAAGAGACATTTTCAGTTCAGGAATGTTGAAGTGTTACATTTTGGCTGAAAATGTCCAAACAAAATGTTTATACATTTCAAAACTGATTTTTTTCATAACTTCCTGTTTCATGAAAAAAATGAACATTTGATTTTTTTATCCTGATTCAGAATGAAAACAAATGTTTAAATATCAGAATTTCCCATGGATAACCAGCTCTAACCGTATAGTGCTTTGAAGAGATAAAGCACTATATGCAAACAAAGTTTGTTGCTTCAATTCACACGTGCATGTATTCATGCTGGAAATGATGGGAGTGCATCCAATCACAAAACTATAAACTATAACATATAACTCAAATTTTCAATTTGCTAACCTGCAGCATTCGAAAATCACAAGAAGCCTGAAAAATAATGAGATTGGCTTAGAAATTATGAGACTTTTTTATAATAAATGTTGGATTCATTTTATTCACCTCCTAGTTTCCATAACTTTAGGGTCACATATTAAAACTTTTCTTCACAAACGTGAAAGACAAATTTACACTCCTCCCGCCCCGCAGTGTAAGCTAAGATTCTCATAGTATCACATGACTCCAAAAAATGGGGCTTCGGGAAAAACCCCAGTTATCACAAGATTCACAATAAAATTCAGCAACACTCAATTTTGAATATTTGTGATCAATCATTGATTAAAATATTGACAAAGATCTGAGTAGTGAACTGATATAGGTAATTATCAATATGCCATCATCAGAAAAAGAGGCTGAATCCATCTAAAAAGTTCTTAGTTGTGAATTATTCACCCAGCCTACTTCCCATTCGGATTCCCATTCTAGGGCTCATCAGCACAGGCTCCAACGTTCAACCCAATGTGTAACTGAACTATCTCCCTTGGAATCGTCTGTTACTTTAATGCATCCCAACCTCCCCCTCTTCTCGGTATCCTGCCTTGGTCTCCAGCCAGTTCTCAGCAGCTGCTCGCAGAATTCTAGACCCCGCGACCATCTCACTACATTAGAAACATTCATGCCAGAGCAGCAGGACAGCCAAGTAGCAAGGTGACAGTGTCAGCCCTACTGAAAGGAAAAAAGGGATAAATCAGCAGTGTCTTATACTTAAGTTTCTGCCAATTTCCAAGAATGAAAAGTGCAGCCAAATGGTAGCAAACCTGGTGCGTGTCTGTAAACATGGAATGTATTTACAGTGTTGCCAAGCATGAGACATCACGCCTGCCATTCCCCAGATGTCAGGAATGGCCTGGAAAGTAAAGCCAGGGCTCAAGTCATTATCCAGTTCTAATACTGCACGAGTGAGGGACTGCAGCCACCAAACACCTGTATTCAGCCACCCTAATCTTTTCCCATGAAAAGGCTCTCACTCCATAGCTGCTGAAGACATATCACGTAAAACGGAAAGCGTGTACAGCTTGTACCAGGGGATCTAAATTCAAGCACCTCCCATTTCAAAGGAGAACAGTTGTACCTCTGGACCTCCCCCACAGTAGTACTGTGTCGGCCATGTTTACTATGCATACAGACTAACTTCCTGGAGGTCACCCTTCACAATCCTCCCTCCATTTCCATGCAGGTTGCTACAGATCAGAGCAGAGTATGTGTGTGAGAGAAAGTCCTGGCCTGCAGCACCAGCATGTGGAAGACCCAGTGGGTTTAACCCTCAAAATAGGCCAGAACGTAGCTCATTAAAACGTATTCTCTATGAAAGCAAGGCCTCTTTCTTAAAGGTGGGATACCAACCTACTTTTGCTTCCCACTCTGCTGACTGACACTGAATTTCAGCTGTCCTTCCATTTACCTGTTTCAGTGCGTGGAGTTGCCCTCTGTTGAGCTCCCTGCCTGTTGAGTATCTGGTGCCGCTTCCTGCTTCCTACTCTGCCTGTCCACTTTATTCTTTTATTTCCTCTTTAAACACTCACATGGCACAGATGGGCATCTTATTACCTGTGACTTTCTAATGGAGTCATTAAATGTTAACGATAGCTTGGAATTTAAAAGAAAAAAGGAGACATCTATTAAAGCACCGGTGAAAATAAATACACATATCCAGTGGGTCTGAATGTCTGTGTGCTAATCAATAAAATAGTCCACTCTGCTATTTATTGTTTGTATTGTGGTAACACCTAGAGTCCTATGCTAGGCAATGCAATGGTACCGTACTTGGTATTTCTTTAAACCTCTTGAGAGTGAGTATAAATTTGCCCTTGACACAAATCCAGGGAACAGCAAGGACAGAAAATAAAGGCTTCAAAGGGCTGAAATAAGTCTACATCTCCACTTAACAGCCGCTAACCCTTTTCAAAAGGAAAAATATCCAGGGCCCAAGCAATCAGATCCTTCACAGTGCTCCTCAGGAGGTCTCGATACCACTCACTAATGGAGAGTCTTCAGAATCCTTGTGACGCCTGATATTCCTGTTTAATAAGAACCTCCCTGATGGCTCTGAACACCTCCCCATATCTTTTTCCTTCCTTGTCCAAGGCTGCCGTATGTCAAAGGGGGCCAGGAAACATCAGGCAGAGTCTTTGCGGCAGCTGGCTGACGGAAGTTCCCCTGGTTCACAAGGCTCCCACGTGCTGGTGCAGGGGCTGCAGTGAATGAGCCGCACCAGCAGAAGGCCACCTCTGCCCTCCAGGTTTGAACAAATGAGAATAAATGGTTCCAAATATAAAAAGTTCTGAAAACATTGTCATGTTCTGTAAAAGCTTCAGTGCTAGGTGAAGCAACATTTTAGGGTGTTTTTGCTGAGGTAATTTAACTGAGTAAATTAAAGACAGAGTCACATTCCAGATTAGCTTGGAAATGTGTATTTATTTTCATTCTGTTGTACAGCACCATGAGGGCACTGGCATACGTTACATACTCTTTATTAATTATTATTATTATTTAAGTATTTCTTCTTCCTGTCAGAGGTACAGTTTAGGAACCAGAAGCATCTCCTCCTGATTTCAATATGTAAAATCCTTTTTTTCTACAGTTTTCCAATTCAAGAGCCTAAGAGGAAGAATGCAGCATTACCAGTGCGAAGCGTAAAAAATCACAAGACAAACCCTCAAAAATAATGAAACTAAAAAAAAAACTTCTTGTATTTGCCTTCTGGGGTTTGAGCCCTTAGGACTGGCATTTTTCTCTGTAACCATAAAGGTTAGAAACTTCCTTTTTTAGTGTTATTGATTTATTTATGTTCAATTAAAGCTAGTCTCATTTAGATCCTGTGCCACTGAAGTTAATGGAAGCTTTGCAACTGACCTCTATGGGTGTGGGGTCAAGCCCTTATTCACATCACTCCAAGAGCTGGGGCTGTCAGGAAAACATGAAATCTCATGAGCTTTGTAATAAAAGAATAAGTGGCATCATCCTTCAGGGTGGCTCACTGATTAGAGGGCTCACCTGCAGCTCTGGAAGTCCTACTTCACACCTGTGCTTTAACCACTGACTTTCTGTGGGACTGTGAGTTAGTCCACTTAGGCTCCACTTCCACACAGGCACTTGGGTGTTGTGACACTGAGCCTAATGGCACCTAGACAATCACAGGAACAACACTGTGAGCCACAAAGCTTGAGTGAGGCACCTATCTTCCCCTAGGCAGGGAGATGCCTACACTAGCCAATAGGAGGTGCTGATGAAAGAGGGTGTAGCTTAAGCTTTGCTCCCCTTCACAGAGTTAGGAGCTTATGCCTGGGCTGCAGGGAAGCACCCATCTCAGCTAGCAATGCAGAAGTCCATACTGTATGGATCAGATTGCAGGATCAGGGCCTTGGTTTATAACTAGATTGAGCACACAGGGGACCTCTGAAAGTCCTCCCTCTGCCCCATGAGGAGAAGGGAGTAGAAGAGGGATCTGTCAGATGGGTTCTAACCACTCTCTAACCACTGGGTTGTAGAGTCTTTCTCTGGCTCAATTAATATTTTATTTAACTAAAATGGACCAACTTCAACAGGAGTGACTAGGGAACCCCACATTAGAATATCCCATAGCCCAGTGGTAGGATATTTGCCTGAGAAATAGCAGATCCCTGTTCAAATCTCTTCTTCCTAATAGGCCGAGACTGGACTTAAACTGGGGGCTCTCCCACATCCCAGTTAAATAGCTGAATCACTGGCTAAAGGTAATAAGGGAAAGCCTCCTCCCCACCCCCAGGCTGGTTTGTTGTGAGCTCGGCAGTCTCTGCGCACACAGGCTCGGTGGAGGAGTGCCTCTCTTCCCCCGGGTTTGTGGAGTGCGCTGGGGTTAAGATAGGAGATAGTCATCCAGACGTCTAGAGCACGGGTAGCTTTTTGTTCTCTGTGTGTTCTGCTCTATGACTGGGGCTCTAAATCCTAGCATTATACAAATAAATTATGATTATATGCTCCTGCTGCTTTGTGTTGCTCACACCCAGGACCCATAAATCCAGTTTAAAAAAAAAACCGCTTGATTTATGACTGTTTTTCTTCACCATGGTGGCACATATCAAGCTGGATGCACCCATGTATCTGGTACAAATCATCCTCCAGCAAAGCAGCCACCTTCTATGTTTCAGGGACTGATTCTTCTGCATAATCTGTTCAGGTGCATTGGTGTGAAAAGTCCAGAAAAAGTGGAAGTTGCTATTTTTACTACAATTAGCTCTGTAGTCAGTACAGCTTTGGGAGTACAAAATACATTTCTCATGCTTCAGTGTAGATGCCTCATGCACCAAGGTTTAAACCAATCTCTGTTAAAGATTAGGATGAGACCTTCATGAAGGGCAGCATATTCCACCTCTGTCTACAGAGGAGTTACTGCACCTTCATCTGAAGCATGTGGTACTGGCTATTGTCAGAGACAGGATACAAGATTAGATGGGCCCCAACTCTGATCTGGTATGGCAGTTCCTGTGTTCCTATTCCACCTGGTGAGGAAATCTTTACTCAGATGTTGGTTGAGACAGAATGATAGGCAGTTAGAACATAAGAACAGCCATACTGGGTCAGACAAAAGGTCCATCTAGCCCAGTATCCTGTCTTCCTAGAGCGGCCAGTGCCAGGTGCTTCAAAGGGAATGAACAGAAGAGGTAAGCATCAAGTGATCCCAACCGAGGCTAGGGACACCATCCCCGCCCATCCTGGCTAATTGCCATTGATAGACCTATCCTCCATGAACTTATCTAGCTCTTTTTGAAACCCTGTTATAGTCTTGGCCTTCACAACATCCTCTGGCAAGGAGTTTCCACAGGTTGACTGTGCGTTGTGTGAAGAAATACCTCTTTTTGTTGGTTTTAAACCTGCTGTTAATTAATTTTATTTCCTGACCCCCTAGTTCTTGTGTTATGAGAAGGAGTAAACAACACTTCCTTATTTACTTTCTCCACACCAGTCATGATTTTATAGACCTCTATCATATCTTAGTTGTCTCTTTTCCAAACTGAAATCTCCCAGTCTTTTTCATATCTCCTCATCATTTGATTTGTAAACCAAGTACATTTAATCCCTGTGACTGAGAGAATAAATAGGGAACCTCTTCTTATCAATTGCACAGAAGTGCTCTTACCCATACCTTAATACGTGGAATTGTGACGATAAAGATAGATGGAGTGGGGTATTTTCACAGATTTGGGGTCAGATTCTTCCCCTGGTATCAGATCACTGGACTGGAGAAGAACACAAGGATATATTTGGTCCTTTGTATCCAGAAGTGGACGTAAAGTCCACAGTATATAGAAAACATTGGTTCTCATTCTGTCTTATCCCGTGTTGTACTCTGGTGTCACTTTATTAACTTTGAATGGACTTATTCCCAATTTGTGGAACTGAGAGTGGAATCATATCCTACTGTGGTCTTCTGGCCTAGATGAAAATCATTACTGCATTAAATCACCATTGAGCTCTCAGCCTGTTCAAAACAGTTTAGGCCAAGTTGCATAAGCAAAGTTTCTCAGCATCAGCATCTGCTGGGTCGCTGCATCCCACTTCCAGCTGTTCTTCTTGATGAGATCAGGAAGAGAGTGTGTCCTGGAATTCTGATTTTCCTTCAGAAGGCAACTGAGTATTTTTTGTGATTTCGTTTTACTCCCCCGCCCCCCTTCATTTCATCACTCTCCTCTGGTGAGATTATTTATTTGTTGCAAGTCACTTTTCCATCTCTGACTCTGTCATCTCTTCCTGAGGTTTTCATAGATATTATAAATCCCAGAAGGGAACATTATGATCATCTAATCTGACCTCCGTAATAGTGGCCTTAGAATTTCACCTCATTGATTCCCGCACCAATCCAATAAAATCTGGTTAACCTAGAGCATCAAAGGGGGATGTGATATTTATATAGATATCAAGAATATCCAGAGTTATAATTAATGACAACTAGAACTGTCAAGCGATTAAAAAAATTAATTGCCATTAATTGCGCGATTAAAAAAATAATCACGATTAATCACACAATTAATTGTGCTGTTAAACAATAATGTATTTAAATATTTTGGGACGGTTTTTACATTTTCAAATATATTGATTTCAGTTACAACACAGAAAACGTGTACAGTGCTCACTTTATATTTATTTTTATTACAAATATTTGCACTGTAAAAAACAAAAGAAATAGTATTTTTCAATTTACCTAATACAAGTCCTGTAGTGCGATCTCTTTATCATGAACGTTGAACTTACAAATGTAGAATTATGTACAAAAAAAAACTGAATTCAAAAATAAAACAATGTAAAACTTTAGAGCAGAGGTGGGCAAACTGAGGTCTCGGCCCCTCCCCTGCAGTTCCCTCTCCCCCGCAGCCTCAGCTTGCTCTGCTGCCTGTGCAATACTCTGGGCGGCGGGGCTGCAAGCTTCTGGGGCAGCGCAGCTGCAGAGTCCGGCCTGATCAGGTTTTCTATGTTGCGCGGTGGTGACGGTGTGGCTGGCTGAAGCCGGGCGGTGCGGCTGTAGCACCGCCAGCCACTGGTACTCCAGGCCGCGTGGTAAGGGGGCAGGAAGCAGGAGGGATTGGATAGAGGGCAGGGGAGTTTGGGGCGGTGTTCAGGGGGCAGGGGTGTGGATAGGGGTTGGGGCGGTCAGAGGGCGGGGAACAGGGAGGTTGAATGGGGTCAGGGATCCCAGGGGGGCAGTCAGGAATGAGAGGAGGGGTTGGATGGGGGCGGCGGGGGGCAGTCAGGGGTAGTGGTTCCGGGGTCGGTCAGGGGACAGGAAGCAGTGGGGGGGTAGTTGGATGGGGCAGGGATCCCGGGGGGGCATCAGGGAACAGGGGGGGTTGGATGGGGCAGGAGTCCCAGGAGTGGGGGCGGATAGGGGGTGGGGGCCGGGCCATGACCCTTCCCCTAACCAGCCTTCCATACAATTTCCAAAACCTGAAGCAGCCGTCAGGCCAAAAAGTTTGCCCTCCCCTGTTTTAGAGCCTACAAGTCCACTCAGTCCTATGTCAGTCAATCGCTCTGACAAGTTTAGTTGCAATTTGCAGGAGATAATTATGCTTGCGTCTTGTTTACAATGTCATCTGATGGTGAGAACAGGCATTCGCATGGCATGGTTGTAGCCCGCGTTGCAAGATATTTACATGCCAGATGTGCTAAAGATTCATATATCCCTTCATGCTTCAACCATGACGGGTTCTGCTTGATAACAATCCAAAGCAGAGCAGACCGATGCATATTCATTTTCATCATTTGAGTCAGATGCCACCAGCAGAATGTTGATTTTCTTTTTTGATGGTTTGGGTTCTGTAGTTTCTGCATCCAAGTGTTGCACTTTTAAGACTTCTGAAAGCATGCTCCACAACTCGTCCCTCTCAGATTTTGGAAGGCACTTCAGATTCTTAACCCTTGGGTCGAGTGCTGTAGCTATTTTTAGAAATCTCACACTGGTACCTTCTTTGCATTTTACCAAATCTGCTCTGAAAGTGTGCTTAAAATGAAATTGTGCTGGGGTCATCACACGAGACTGCTATAACAAGAATGTGGGTAAAACAGAACAGGAGACATACAATTCTCCCCCAGGGAGTTCAGTCACAAATTTAATAAACACATTATTTTTTTAACAAGCATCATCAGCATAGAAGCATGTCCTCTGGAATGGTGGACGAAGCACGAAGGTGCATACGACTGTTTAAACATTTCTGGCTCATAAAAACCTTGCAATGCCAGCTAAAAAATGCCTTAAACGGACACATGTTCTCACTTTCAGGTGACAATGTAAATAAGAAGCAGGCAACAGTATCCTCCCGTAAATGTAAATAAATGTGTTTGTCTTAGCAATTGCTGAAAAAAAAGTAGGACTGAATGGACTTGTAGGCTCTAAAGTTTTACATTGTTTTGTTTTTGAGTGCAGTTATGTAACAAAAAAGTCTACATTTGTAAGTTACACTTTCACGAAAAAGAGATTGCACTACAGTAACTGTATGAGGTGAATTGAGAAATACCATTTATTTTGTTTATCATTTTTACAATGCAAATATTTGAAATAAAAAAATAATTTAAAGTAATCACTGTGAGCACCTTTGTATTCTGGTGGTTGTAATAGAAATAGATATATTTGAAAAAGAAAGAAAAAAACATCCAACATATTTTAATAAATCTTTAATTGGTATTCTTTCTATTGTTATAAAAACAGTGCCAATTAATTTAAATCATCGATCAATCATTTTTTTTATTTATGTTAATTCATGATGAGTTAACTAGAACTATGATTAATATCGACACAGCCCATAATGACGACCAAAATTTTGATGGAAGGGAATATTAAACCTCATTGCCCCCCCCCCTTTTTTTCAGAGCATAAGCCCAATCTCCCATGGGCAGCGGTGTTAAATCATAGGAGGCCGGGAGGAAGAGGCTCGTGCCAGCTCCAGGGGTGGCCCTCAAGAGCCCACCTGCAATCCCTATCCCACACAGCTGCACAACAAACCCCCCCCTAGAAACTACCCCAAATACAACAAAAAACAGGGTGAACACCTACCCCCCACGTCCTCACCCCCCTTTTTTATCCCCCCGGTTCCTCCACTTATTACAAACCCTAAAAGAGAGGTGGAACCGGACAACCAGATCCCTGGATTAAATCACAACACATACTCTTCCATGGAGCTTGTGGGGTTCAGGATTCATACCTAGGCCTGTGTTTTGGGGCAGTATGTAACTTGTTATTTAAGGGCTGGGGCCCCAAATTCTGCTAGCCCAATAAGTAGCATTTTATCCCACAGCAAGGTAAGGGTAAGATCAATTGGGTGAATAATTGACAGTTTACAACTAGTTATTCATAAGTCGGAATACATGTGACAAATTGGGGGGACCAAAAGAAACAATAGAAGAGACCCAGAACTTAAAACCCCAGATCTTTGAAAGAACCTGAATAATTTGAAGCGGGGGTTTGCGAAACATCTTCATTCAGCTCCAAATTTTGTGGTTTAGTAAATAGCTCATCTCTAGCTCTATAAAGAAAGCTAAAAGTGGTGGTTTTTTTCAAAGGGTGGGGTTTGTTAACCCTCTTCGAAGTTAACCCCTACCTGGGGATTCCTTTGGATAGGCCATAAGGGCCCTTTCTGAGACTGTTGTCCACTCCCACCAAGAGCAAGAAGCTTGGAATGAAATAAAGGGTTCAGATCAACCACATTAGATTTCAAAATCAGATACAGCACAGAGAGTAAGAAACACAAGAGTGTTAGCACCAGGGAAGAGTAGAGATAACTGGATTGAGATCCTTTGATCAAACCTGAAGTCCTTTTATCATTACTGTTGTTGTTTGTTAGATTGAATTGCAATGGTAATTAGATATTCTTATTTTCTGTGTGTCAAATTAAAAAAAAAAGATAAAGAACTAAAAAAAAGAATAGGTAAAAGCATATGGAGAGTGGGCACTGGCCTCATAAAGATTATAGATTTTATATTTTGTTGACATACAAAAAGTCAGTATAATCTCATGGGTTGATGCCGTGGTAATTCCACTAGATTTTCTATAGTGGAGATGCATTGTATGAGATGCTAGCGTTTTGGATGATTAATGGGGTCTACGATGTTAACCCCGGAGGTTCTGTATCCTGCATCTACTAACATTCTATATTATGCCAACCCCACCCCCAAGCAATGTCAACCAGAAGTACAAGAAGGCAGCAGGTGCACCGATAACAATTGTTTGCTGCTTCTTTCTATTTTTCTTCTTGTAGAACTGCAATCATGTCCATGGCACTAGAAATTCAGATGCTCTTTTGTTTCCAGTATCAGAGGGGTAGCCGTGTTAGTCTGGATCTGTAAAAGCAACAAAGAATCCTGTGGCACCTTATAGACTAACAGACGTTTTGCAGCATGAGCTTTCGTGGGTGAATACCCACTTCTTCAGATGCAAGTTCTTGCATCTGAAGAAGTGGGTATTCACCCACGAAAGCTCATGCTGCAAAACGTCTGTTAGTCTATAAGGTGCCACAGGATTCTTTGTTGCTTTTGTTTCCAGTGATCCACCCTGCACGCTAATCCAGTACTGACCTAATACCGGTAATAATATTTTGCACTTCATTATACCTGCTCCTGTTTGCAAGTGGCTGGAGAGGGTGAACATATGGGGAGGAGGAATTCCAAATCTCTTGCTGACTATGTGATTTACCAAAAATCTCAAAGCAGAAATCCCTACAAACTTTAATTATGGTCTACACATTCCTGAGTGATAGACACCATAACTATTATTGCTCCCATTTTAAAGATAGAGAAGCAGAGGCCCAAAGAGATTGAACCACATCAATTCACACAGCACATTAGTGTTGCAGCTCAGAAAACAATCCAGGAGTCCTGACTTACATTCCCAGCTCTACCCACTAGATGAGACTCCTTTCCTCATGAGGCCTGCAGCTCAAAACCCATAGATTTGGCATCACCAAAGGCCACTGCAAAAGGTTTCTGTCTAATTATATTTGTGACTTCTCATTGTTTGTCTGTGTTTGACTATGTGACAGACTACAACACTGGATAGAAAAACTGGCATTTGCAATTCAAATTTCAAGCAGGTTTTAATGCTGAATACTTGCAGATATAATTCGAGAGGTTGTAGAATTAAACAATATAGATTTTTCCTATATAGGGCAAAGTAGCTTCACAGATATTATTCAGTTAAGATCCAGAGATGTTATTAATACAGTGCTTGTGCATGAAACTCACAACAGGCAAGTATTTTGTAAATTCAGCATTTAGTTATCTTTTA